>NC_037340.1:35628178-38028178 GCF_002263795.3 Bos taurus
TTACACATAGAGCATGTTTATTTGCCAAATGAATTTTAGATTTTGAAACTATTTATTTGAACTGAAGCTAGACCCAAAGCATATCCATCACATGAGAACCCTTGCCCGTGTGCCTGCACTGTGGCTTCAGGCCGTTGCTCCAATTCTCCAAAGCAGCAGGAGAGAGAGAAAGGATCCAGGTTAGAGAAGCTCCTACTAGCTTGTGGTTAGTTGTAGTACAGTAAGAGAGGGAAAGACCCCTGTTTTTGTAAAAGATAAGAAGAGAATTATTAGGAAAAAGGAGTGTTGTCATGCATGAAAGTGTTCTGATAACCTCTCTGGACATGAAGGGAGAAACCACCAGGTCAGGACAAGGCTGCAGAGCACCAAGGTAAGCTCCTGATGCTGTACAGCAGCTTCTGTAAGCTATCTATCTTACGTATGGTAATTGATACGTTTCAATGCGACTCTCTCAGTTCTCCCCACCTTCTCCTTCCCCTGCTGTGTCTTCAAGCCTGTTTTAATCCACTACAGTTTAGGGTGATTCGCTTTGCAGCAATGGTAACCAGAACATCAGTATTTCAAGTTTACTTCCCAACAGTGTTTTTAGATAGATTCAGGATCAGGTGGTTCCTAAGTCTAATTGTAACACATATTTCAATTTTTAGAAATTCATGCGTAGTAACTCCATTTCAAGAATTTCAGGCAGCAAGTTCAGCTGAGGGAACATGAGAGAATTCTGGAAGCAGATCCTCTTGGTATTAAATCATAGCTCAGCGAATTAATGATGTAAACTTGTGTGCTTAGTCACTCAGTCATGTCTGATTTCTTTGCAACCCTATGGGCTGTAGCCCGCCAGGCTCCTCCATCCATGGGGATTCTCCAGGCAAGAATACTGGAGGGAGTTGCTATGCCTTCCTCCAGGGGATCTTCCCAAGCCAGGGATCGAACCCAGGTCTCTGGCATTGCGGGCGGATTCTTTACTGTCTGAGCCAGCAGGGAAACTCAAGAATACTGGAGTGGATAGCTTATCCCTTCTCCAGGGGATCTTCCCAACCCAGGAATCAAACCGGGGTCCCCTACATTGCAGGCGGATTCTTTGCCAGCTAAGCCACCAGGGAAACCCAGTGTAAACTCGGACCTGTGTAAAGTATCTAATGTGGACCAGATGTTGCCCGGATGCCCATCCCCACATCCCTGCATCTTCTGTGTCTTTCCCTTCATAAGTCATTAGTGTTTTAGAGGCAGGAGATGTAGATTCATGTGGATTTTGAAGTCAAAGAGACACGGAATTCAAATCTGTGCGTTTTGTATGTACAAAATACAAAAAAAAAAAAAAAAACAACTCAGAAAAATCACTTAAAATCTGAGTCTCAATTTTCCTCAGTAGGAAAACTGAGAAGACTCAATGAAATATTTTATGTTTCAGGACCAGCACAGTTCCTGGCACAGAATAAGTGCTCAGTAAATAGAAGTTACAATTGTCATCACTATTATAATTTATGTCAAGCACAAGTGTTAATAAGATTAGGAGGTCAATCTTATGTTTAATCATGCTTTGTGGGAGTAAAACAAGATATTTCAATCATTTAATATCTTTTCTGTGATGTACTTCTCTTTCTCCTGAAATAAAAAAAAAGGTATTAATATATGTTCCAGTAGATTCAGTTAAACAGAAACTATCATCTTTTGGGAAGCAAAGTTGTGTAATGTCCATAAAATAAACATGGCTATGGGATTTATTTCCCGTGTGTCAACTGTCTTTTTTTCTTTTTAAAGCCTTTTGCTTTTATCAGATGTAACCACACTGTTCATTCTTATCTCAACATCTTAGTTCACTCTTGCAAATATGGTGTATTTCTGTTTTTATCAGGGTAATCAAGGGACATGGACTTACAAAGAGCTACTTTTGCTGAATCAGGATGACAGAATACAGACCATGAGGGATTCTGGGATCTTTTGGTGGGCGTGGGGAGTGGGCAGTCAAAACATCTACTTACTATCAGCCTTTTTGAATAGAGTCAGCCACTATGTTTTTGAAAAGTTCCAGAAACTTTGTCACTGGCACAAATAATTCCTTGAACAGAAAAATTTTTCTCCTTCTGAGTTTTTTAAATTCAATGTTGGTGCTGAACAAGGGCCCAGTTAAATCCGTTTGGGAAGAGTGTGGGGTCCAGAGGAGACATCTTTTGCCCCATTTAATTCAAGGATTTCCCAGATACTTGATCTTCCCTCATTTATCATCCCAAATGCATCCTTCTCAAAGCTGTGGGCTTGTTGGGAAAAGAACAACCTCCACCAGGGGAATTGGGGAACTTTTCTTTAGTTCAGATATGCAAGTGAAAGTCTCTCAGTCGTATCCAACTCTTCGTGATCCCATGGACTATACAGTCCGTGGAATACTCCAGGCCAGAATACTGGAGTGGGTTGCCTTTCCCTTCTCCAGGGGAATCTTCCCAACCCAGGGACTGAACCCAGGTCTCCAGCATTGCAGGCAGATTCTTTACCAGCTGAGCCACAAGGGAAGCCCAAAAATACTGGAGTGAGTAGCCTATCCCTTCTCCAGTGGATCTTCCCAACCCAGGAATTGAACTGGGGTCTCCTGCATTGCAGGTGGATTCTTTACCAACTGAGCTACCAGGGAAGCCCCCATCCTTTTCTAGAGCTTTCAGATAAATTTCAAAAAGCTCTACACACACAAGCCTTAGAAAGTGAAGTATGTGCAAGGCTGGCACACAGTAGGTCAGTTTCTAGTAAATATTGGTTCTCTTCTCTACCCTCTATGAACCCCACCCTATATATCTTTCATCTCAGTTAGAATTCACAACAATAAGATGAGAACTCTGGAGAAAGAAAGCCGTGTTTGTGTCCCAGCTCTAGGATCACAGTAAGTGCCAATTCTCCCATCTGGAGAATAAGAATATTATAAAGGTAGAATAAAGTAATGCATGTAAAGTCATTAGCACAATATTGGGCACATAGAAAGCACTTAATAGGGGCTTCCCTGGTGGCTCAGATGGTAAAGAATCTGCCTGCAGTGCAGGAGACCCAAATTCAATCCCTGGGTTGGGAAGATCCTCTGGAGAAGGGAATGGCAACCCACTCCAGTATTTTTGCCTGGATAATTCCATAAACAGAGGAGCCCGGTGGGCTATAGTCCATTTGGTTGCAAAGAGTCTGACATGACTGAGCGACTAACACAAGCACTTAATAAACATTAACTAAGAAAGTTACAAGTTAAATATTACGACCTCCACTTGAAAAATGAGGAAATAGGTGTCCAGAGGGTTCCAGGAACTCATCCAGGTTGTGCGTCTAGTTGTGAAAGGGGTGAGGGGGGAACAGAGCTTTGAGTCAAACCCAAGGCTTTATGACTCCAAAACCTCACACTGAACCTTGGTTGTGTTTTGGGATCTGTTACTTCATGCTGTTGTTGTTGTTTAGTCGCTAAGTCGAGTCTGACTCTTTTGCGACCCCATGGACTGTAGCCTGCTAGTCTCCTTTGTCCCTGGAATTTCCCAAGCAAGAACACGGGAGTGGATTGCCATTTCCTTCTCCAGGGGATCTTCCTGACCCAGGCGTCGAACGCACGTCTCCTGCATTGGCAGGTGGATTCTTTACTGCTGAGACACCTAGGAAGCCCAGGCAGCAAGGATGCAAGGTGCTAAGTCACTAACACACTCACTCCCTATTCTGGCGGGGCATATTCCAGGGGACTAGCAACTGTCAGTTCCGCTAGAACACTACTTCTTCGAAAATGTAAATTTGTTTGAGCCCTATTGATTTATCAGGAAACTATCTGAGCAAAACTCAAATTTCCCACCTACTTAGAAATGATTCCTGAGGAACACTAACTGCCCCCAGTTCTTATGTCCTGCTTGCTTGCTTGTATGTATTCAGTCATGCTGGACTCTTTGTGACCCTATGGACTAAAGCCTGCCAGGCTCCTCTGTCCATTTTCCAGTCAAGAAGATGAGTGGGTTGCCGTTTCCTCCTCCAGGGGTTCTTCCTGACCCAGGGATCAAACCCATGTCTCCTGCATTGACAGGCAGATTCTTTACCTCTGAGTCACTGAGGAAGCCAGTTACCTCCTGACATAACGATAAAACTAGGCTGTCTCTCCATCTACCAGTTGGAGAGAAAAGTACTTCCTACAATGCAGCAAGAACCTAAGAATCAATATTTATTTTTGTTTCAGTTTTTCACTCCCTTTCCTAAGCTGACTTGCTGGAAACATCACTATTACCGCACTGTTTACTGGTGGGATCCCAGTTTGCCAGTTCAGAGGCAGGAGGCTTCACCCTATGGCATGGGATAGTAGCTTTCTTTCCTGTCTTTTTTTGGGCAACTTAACAAGACTATTAAGAAAAAAGTAAGCAAACATAGACAAAAGCAGTCAGACTTCACTTCAACCTGTGTTGACTTTTGTGAGTCTCATTTACAGCAGTCCTTGATTGGGTAAAGACAAAAGGCTCACTCTGAATTTCCATCAAATGCCTTTTGAAAACAACAAGGGGATGGACTTAAATATACATGAGTCAGAAACATCCGGATTACATTTCCAGGGAATTATCTGGGGATTTAAAAATTTAGAGGACGAGAGGTTTGGCAACCAGCATTCTGGGGTTCTTAAAAAAGCTTTTCAGCCAATTAGACCATGGGCCT
Organism: Bos taurus; assembly: GCF_002263795.3. Lineage (NCBI taxonomy): Eukaryota > Metazoa > Chordata > Mammalia > Artiodactyla > Bovidae > Bos > Bos taurus. The sequence goes on from NC_037340.1 coordinate 35,632,823, forward strand.
TGCTTTGTCCTGCGACAGTCCACTAAATAGTACCTCCTAGAACCTGGCGATGGGACCAGCATAGGTCCCATGGGTTTAAAGTCACAATGACCGTTGAGAGCTTCGACCCCACTCTAGGTCAGTGAGAGGTGATGGGAAGAGGACCATGTTGGAGCCATGTTCCTCCCTGTTACAGAGAGGGAGCCCAGAATCTCATTAGATTTGAGTGCGGGACCACCAGTTCCCTGAAGGCATCTTTTGTTGATCTTGCTGTTTAAAGACAGAATTATCCCGGAACAAAACTTTTTCTATTTTTAGGTACATTGTTGATTGTGAAACTGGAGTCTCCAATGTTCATTTCATGAACATACCAGAGACTGTCTCCAGAGACAAATGGACTGGAGTTCTGGCCAAGGGCAGTTTGATGGGGAGTTCAAAGGGACCTTGAAGTCCCAGACATCTAAGGGATTGGGGGTTTGTAGGCACAGAGTCGGACATGACTGAAGCGACTTAGCAGCAGCAGCAGCAGGGGGAGAGGAGGGCTATGTAGAACTAACCTGGGAACCTGTGGGCTCTTGGGTGTTCCTGCTTTATACTTTCAGCTCTTTAGGGAAATGATGGGCTGCTGTCAGGACAAATTGTGAACACCTTCTTTATACAGATGGAGAGGGCCAATAGACAGGGCTCTGGTGTCATGGCCAACCCCCTGCCCCCATCCACACCACTGGATCCAGGTCCTCTCTGCACTTCCTGCCTCCAGGCGTCCTGGTGGAGGCCAAAACTGCCAGACCAGCCACCCTGGTCTCCCTGCCAAAAGGAGAGGCCGGCAAGATGATACTTTGAACTAAAAGAGAACAGGACAGACACAATCGGCCTCTCCAGCTCTCTAATTCGTGTCTCTCTTAAAAATGTCTTTAATCTTCAGCTTCATTTATTCCATCCTGGCCCAGCCTGTTTGTTTCCATGATTCAGGAGAAGCAGCAAAGAGCTTGTCTGCCGTCCAAGCACGGGCCGGGCTGCGGTGGCTCTGGGAAGAAGCCCCAGCTAGTCTCCTGCTCTGCGGGGGCCCTGGCTCTGAGCCCAAGCCTGTCGTGGCCACTCTGTCCCCTTGCCAGCCCCTGCAAGTTCAGACTTTGTTGTAGTTTACAGGCAAATCTCCGGCCTCCTTCTCCACATCTTAAAACTCAAACTTGATTTCCCCGAAAGTTCATGTACCAGGATAAGGGAGCTGAAACCACAGAAAGACTCCAACCTGGAATATTCAGCCCTCACCCAGACATCCCAACACCACATGCATGAGGAGAAGAAGCAGAAATGTCCACTGGTCCTGAAATCCTCTCTCTTTAGCCACCACCCCATGTGGCAGGAATGGGTTAAGCTATCCAGACGACCAGGACTACCAGACGACTGTCGAGAAAACAGTACTCTAACTGGCTAAAGAACAAACAAGGACATACTGTCTAGCACAGGGAACTCAGTATTTTTTAATAACCTATAAGGGAAAAGCGGAGAAGGCAATGGCACCCCACTCGAGTACTCTTGCCTGGAAAATCCCATGGATGGAGGAGCCTGGTAGGCTGCTGTCCATGGGATCGCGAAGAGTCGGACATGACTGAGCGACTTCACTTTCACTTTTCACTTTCATACATTGGAGAAGGACATGGCAACCCACTCCAGTGTTCTTGCCTGGAGAATCCCAGGGACGGGGGAGCCTGGTGGGCTGCCCTCTCTGGGGTGGCACAGAATTGGACACGACTGAAGCGACTTAGCAGCAGCAGCAGCAGCATAAGGGAAAAGAGGGCTTCCTAGGTGGTGCTAGCGGTAAAGAACCTGCCTGTCAACGTAAGAGACATGAAAGACGTGGGTTGGATGCCTGGGTTGGGAAGATCCCCTGAAGGAGGGCATGGCAACCCACTTCAGTATTCTTGCCTAGAGAATCCCTTGAACAGAGGATCCTGGTGGGCTACAGTCCTTGGAATCACAGAGAGTTGGACAAGACTGAGTGACTAAGCACAGAAGATATGAATGTATAACTTTGCTGTAGACCTGAAAGCAACACAATATTGTAAATTAACTATACTTCAGTTAAAAAAAAAGAAGATCACAGGGCTTTGTGGAGGAAAATTCCAACCTGCTTCTGAATTCCCTGTTACACTCCCACAGCCAGTTGCCTTCTGAGATGAAACAGGGAAGCTTTAAGGCAAACTGCGAGTTGGAGCATGATTAAAACTTTGAATGAAACCTGGAGACGACAGCTGTAATTATAAGGAGGATGCGTCACTTTTATATTCCATTCAACAGTGCTTAAACCCAATTACAACACACCAGTTTGCTGTGCTTTCCTTTAAAGCTGTTTCCACACGCTAACAATGAACCATCTTGTAACCTCATCAGGAAGAAGGGGTGGCCTCCCTGCTGTCAGCTGAGTCAGGGTCCCGCTCCCTGAGCCCCACACAGACACCTGGGTGTTCCAGGCCTGCGTGGTTACCTGGGTGTGTCCAAGACTGTTTTCTAGAGCTTAATATTGGTAAAACCAGGAAGACGATGTCTTTCAAACTCAGCTAATTACTTTCAAAAAGACCTCGGTTCCTGATGCACCTGGTCTGGAATAATACTACTTAATAAATGATCTCAGGCAGGGAAAGAGAAAGAAAACAGCACTTCCCAGCCCTCCACCGCATCCCCATAGCGGGTGAGCAGTAGGGACTGTAGTGACTTAAGCTACATTTCTTTCTTAGGGTAAGGAGCAGTCTAGTCCAGCAATCTGACTACAACAGATAATAGTAAAAGGGCATCAGCTTTCTCATCTTCACTCTACCCCACTTTTGCAGATGATAAACAAGCCAGAACAATCTCTCTCTCTCTCTCTTTTTTTTTTGTATTTTATTTCATTGTTTTGGCTCCACTGGGTCTTTGTCGCTTTTTGAGGGCTTTCTCTAGTTGTGGCGAGCAGGGCCTATTCTCTAGTTACAATGTTCGGGCTTCTCATTGCAGTGGCTTCTCTTGTTGCGGAGCACAGGCTCTAAGGCATGCAGGTTCAATAATTGTGGCACCCAGGCTTAGTTCCCCTTCAGGATGTGGGATCTTCCCAGACCAGGGATCAAACCAGTGTCACCTGCATTGGTAAGCAGATTCTTAACTACTGGATCACCAGGAAAGTCCCAGAGCAATCTCTTTGTAGATGCATCTCTACTGTAGAGCAATTGGTTATAGAATCAGTATGGAGAGAATACACATACTTTTTCCCTTTTAAAGAGATTTGAACAACAATCAAATTAGAGAAGTCCTGATGATTGAGTATGATGAGCCTGATCCATACACCTAAGAACATCCCACTTTGGAGTGGGACCAGGTCCTGCTTTTGGCCCTAGGGGTCCACTGTGGGGGACGGGGGCGATGAACACTATTCCTGGATCAGGAGAGGGAATTTACTCAAATGGCCCCTAGTGGCCTGAAGGCGTTACTGCAGTTTTGTTAAAATACACACGTGTATCCATTATTGTTCTCTGAAGACACAGTGGATTTTCCTTCCGTGTTTAAGGATAATGAACCTGTTACACCACAAATAAAACAAATGTACCTGGAATGAGTACACTGCATTGGTTTAGCAAGATCACTAGGAGGAGCCCTTGCTTTTTAATAATAGTTGCAAAGTCATTGGTTACGGAACTCAAGAATACCTTTCAGGGTTTTTTTTTTTTTTTTTTTTAAAGGTAATGATTAATTTTGAACAGAAAATTATCAAAATGAGAAATTTATATTCTTGCTTGTTCCATAAAGATTGCAGGCCCATTATAGAAATATGTAAATTTCAGAAAGATGTAAGAAGGGGATATAGAAGGAAAAGATATAAACCGGGACTTTGAATGAGGCTAATATTTCTCTCTCACTCTCCTTCTGAAGGCTAGTAGATAATATATCCCCTGTTTTAAAATTTTCCCTCTGTGTTATACTTGTACTAACCCAGTGTATTTTTTGAGTGTTAGTAAATTTCCCTTAGTCACTCAGTCATGTCTGACTCTTTGCGACCCCATGGACTGTACCCCACCAGGCTCCTCTGTCCATGGGATTTTCCAGGCGAGAATACTGGAGTGCGTTGCCATTTCCTTCTCCAGGGGATATTCCTGAACCAGGAATCAAACCCAGGTCTCCTGCATTGCAGGCAGATTCTTTACCAGCTGAGCCACCAGGGAAGCCCCAGATTTTTCTCAGAAACCAGGCATATGGTTATGAATATTATTCACTAGTCTCCATGAAACTTTATGGTACTACTTACATTTAAAAACAAACAAGATGTAGTAACAAAACCCAATCTATCCCAAGCTTATACTTTATATTACAAACAGTGTAAGAATTTCTAAGCTTGTCCTTGGTTGAAGTCAGGCTACAAGAGGAAATAAACTCACTTTTTCACCTCCTATTTCCAGAGATTCATGTACTGAGCAAGTGCACAAACCCATATTTTTCAGAACTCACATAAACAATACTCCAATCCAGAAGAACAAGACAGGAAGAATGAAAGTGAAATTACAGGGTTTAATACTTTGTGAACCCAAATTCATAGGCTTCCCATAATTTTCCTTTTAGGCAGGGAGAGGCACCCCACCCACTCTTTATTCTGACCCCAGGTTCTTTCTTTTAGGATCGTAGGTGGGCTTTCTGACTGCTGTGATTTTTGTCCTCTTAAAAACTTTAGTCATTCACAATGACTAGTAGGCTGGTTGGCTTTTCTGTGTCTAAAACAACTGTAGACTGTAAAGCTGGCATTTCTGTCAACTTTACAGGGCCTCATTAGCTTGCTCGTTTCAACTTGAAATGGTCAGGCCAAGGAGTGTTTTGTCATTTCTGTTTTCTCTTCCCATCTCCTCTTCCGTATTTTCTAGAGATGCACAGCACATCAGATATGAATCCAAAGCACGCTGAGTTTAGCTCTAAGCCCTGGGGAGAGTGAAGAGGCGGAGGGGGGTTCTCTGGCCAGGAGTCTTCAGGACAATGCCCTCCACCCACCTCTTCAGCCAGAGGCAGGGCCACCAATGTCTCAAAGCGTTTGGGAGGAGCTAGCTTTCTTCTATTAATTTGCTGTGAATATGTAATGGTTTTTGAAAGAAATATATTTTTTAAAAGACAGGCTAATGCACTTTAACTGTTCTTACCTTACTAAAGAGAATGACAAACTGGAGAGAAAAAAAAAAGTGCTAACACACAAAGGTCATGCGACATACACAGAAACATTTGCTCCAGGGTCTAAAAATGTTACCTCTTGGTTAGAATTCAAACTCTGGTGTCTCTCTAAGTTCATCTGAAAGGCAGACAAAATCAATTAGCAAGCCTTTCACCCTCTGGCAAAAAAAGGAATTTCTACAAGAATGCCTTCCAGAAGCTCTTCGTTGCTTGACTCTTGGCTGTGTTTGGCTGATGTGAAGGCAGAGACACAACTTTGGGGCTTCCCCAGGGGACAGGCGCTGGCTCCATCCTGTCTCTCCTCTACCTTTGTCGGCTCAGCTCTCCGCCCCCAGGGGGAGGACCATGAGCACGTCCTGATCCGGGGTCAGCTGTCAGGAGACAGATCTGTTTAATATTTAGCTTTGAAGGGAACTGGCTGAAAAAAAAAGATGAAAGGGATCAGCTCCAAGGGATGGGGAAAAACAAAAACAAGCCTCGATTATTTCAGTATTTCCAGAGAAAAATAAAAAGATAAAGTCAATGCAGGTAAGAGAGAAAGAATGAGACAGTGAAAGAGATGGAAGGATGGGGAGGGAGGGAGAAAGAAATAGAGGGAGAGAGGCAGAAAAGAGGAAGGAAGGAGAGAGAGCACTCCAAAAGCCCCTGCGAAGTAGTTCCCTAACTCATGTGCATTGGCCAGTTTGGCTCTGGTGCACACATACCATCAAGAAATACAGGTAACTGTCCACTCTCAATGACAGTTCTAGAATAAAGAATAAAATCTGCAAAATGCAGATTCTGAGTTAGTAGATCTGGGGTGAAACCTGCCATTCTGCATTTCTACACAAGACCTACAGTTCTACTGACTGGCACTCTGTCCCCAGGGTATAGAGTCTAGAACACATCAGCTTGCTTGCACAGGGAAGGCACTGGGCAACCACAGCTTGTGGACTGCTGCCTGTTCTCAAGCCATCCCTATAAAGAGAGGAGGAAGTATCACATAAAGCTGCATATGCCTGTGTGCTAAGTCAGTTCAGTCGTATCTGACTCTTTGTGACCCTATGGACCGTAGCCCGCCAGCTCCTCTGTCCATGGGATTCTCCAGGCAAGACTACTGGAGTGGGTTGCCATGCCCTCCTCCAAGGGATCTTCCCAACTAAGGATTGAACCCACATCTCCTCTGTCGCTTGCATTGGCAGTTGGGTTCTCTAACACTAGCATCACCTGGAAAGTCCCATAAAGCTACATACGTGGGAACAATTAAATGAGAAAGAAAAGGTTAAAGAAGATATTTACATATTGTTTTTTTTTTTTAATAGAAGCTTAGTGGAAGGAATAGGAACAAATTCAGCATGATTTTGACTCATCCCAAATACCCATTTTTCAGGTTGGGGCATTTCTGTTATAAAATGAAGTCAGTACAGATTTTACGGGGATGCTCACCATCCCCCACCATGACAAGAGCAAAGCATGAGCATTTTAAATAAAGTAGGTTGGCTTTTCAGGATAAGCAGTAATACTTGCACATTTTTAAGGAGGAGAAAAATATGAATATCAGAGGAAAAAAGACATGACCGCATAGACTGGAAGAAGGTACAGTCATGTATAGTCTTCCAAGGGAAAACAGAAATTTAGTCCCAGTCTTTGTCTTGAAATACACAGGGAAAGCTGATGGAATTTCAAAATCACTTCAGTCATTCTTGGCTAATGTGCAATGAAATTATGCATGCTGGCCTCTGAGACTTTAGAATTAAATGCATTCCCTGAGCTCACCCCTTTCCTTCTGTTTTTTTAAAATTAATTTTATTGAAGAATAGTTGATTTATAATGTTGTATTAATTTCTTCTGTACAGCAAAATGATTCAGTTATACACACACACACACACACACACACACACATATGCTCTTTTGCATTTTGTTTTCATTTATGGTTTATCATAAGATAGTGAATATAATCCTATATTGAATATAATGTACAGCAGGATTTTGCTGTTTATCCATCCCATATGTAATAGCTTGTATCTCCACCCCTTTCCTTCTTAACCCAGACATCCTATAATTCTGTGAAGGCCAGGAGGCCATTTTGGCCTACTATGGAAGCTTCTAGAACATAAGGTCCCACTGGATTTCCATCTCTCTCTTTCCATCATTTCTAGTTATAGTCCTTAAACACACAATTCTTAGGAAATGGAAAGCTGACCAGGATCCCAAGATAACCTAGCTTAACCTTTTCATTTCATTTACTAGTTAAAACTTGATTAACACTTCATGTGAATGAGAACCACAGTTTCTTTATTTTATGTTGGCTATATTTTGCCCTGCCTTGTCATTAGGCACACTCTGACTCATTTGCCCCAAAAGAACACCAGCGGGGACAGGCACACAGCTGTCCTTCTCTGCAGTCCACATGGTGACCAGCTCAGAGCCAGGCACACAGTGGCCCCTGAACAGAGAGCTGTTGGTGTTGGTGTGAGCAGAGTGCCTCCCCAGCTCACCTCCAACACTGTGATGCAGATGAAATAGGATGGAGGTAAACACCGAGAGGAGACTTGAAAGGAACACCAAGGAAAAAGCTTTTCACACAAGGATGGCTGCGGTGAGTAGCCTTGAAAATGGTCCCGGAGTAGCCCACACCCTGACTGTACCAGGTGGGTCAAACAGAATAACACGGCAGCAGGGGCTGCAAATCACACAGTCGAGGTGAAGCGATAAAAAAAAATCTCTCCAAGGCCCTCTCTTACTCTTGCTCTTGTCCTCTCCCTCCTAGACTGCTTGCTGTGGGAAGCAGGCTGTTGTGCTGTGAGGTTCCCTGTGGAAAGGCCCATCTGCCCAGGGATGCAAGCTTGGGGTGACCAGCCAGAGAGGAACTGAAGTCGTCTCCCTCCTCCCACACGAGTGATCTTGGAAGAAGATGCCCCTCTCACATCCTCAGACAAGACTGTAACCCCAGCCAACAGCCCGACTGCCACCTTCTGCAGGACCTTGACCCAGAAGCCCCCAGCGAAGCCCATCCTGAATTCCTGACCCACAGAAACTACAGGATACTGTTTGTAGTTTTAAGCTACTGAGTTTAGAGTCAATTTTCTCTACAGTGAGACTAACAAATACAATGGCCTTGAGGTATTTTGAGGTATGAGGGAAAAAAGGCCGGTTACTAGACAACCTTCCCTTGTTTCAGAGACGTCTGGTGGTGACAGAAGTTTCCGTGGCTGGGGCCCTGGGAGTGTCGCCTGTCTTCTGAGGTCCTCCTTGTCCAGCCACTGTTACCTTGATCAATGGTGCATCTCCTGGCATCTCAACCCTATGACAACTTGGTGCCCAGCAAGATTCTATCACATTTGAGCCATGGTTTCAGCTATTCTGACTCTCAGTTCTATTAATATTATTTCCAACAGGTCATTTGCCTGGTAAAGAACCACATCCTAGAAGAACAGGAGGATCTAAAATCCGTATCTTATGGGATAAATTCATTCATTTTCCAAATGCTTATTTGCCGGCTACTAGGCAGGCTACTTGGAGAAGGCAGTGGCAACCCACTCCAGTACTCTTGCCTGGAAACCCCATGGACGGAGGAGCCTGGTAGGCTGCAGTCCATGGGATCGTAGGGAGTCGGACGTGACTGAGCTACTTCACTTTCACTTTTCACTTTCATGCATTGGAGAAGGAGATGGCAACCCACTCCAGTGTTCTTGCCTGGAGAATCTCAGGGACGGGGGAGCCTGGTGGGCTGCCGTTTATGGGGTCGCACAGAGTCGGACACGACTAAAGCGACTTAGCAGCAGCAGCAGCAGCAGGCAGGCTACTAGGTCTTTAACTTATATGCAGAGTACATCATGCTAAATGAGAGGCTGGATGAAGCACAAGCTGTAATCAAGATTGCCGGGAGAGGTGTCAATAACCTCAGATATGCAGAAGACACAACCCTTATGGCACAAAACGAAGAGGAACTAAAGAGCCTCTTGATGAAGGTAAAAGAGGAGAGTGAAAAAGCTGGCTTAAAACTCAGCATTCAAAAAGCTAGGATCATGGTATCCGGTCCCATCACTTCATGGCAAATAGATAGGGAAACAACGGAAACAGTGAGAGACTTTATTTTCTTGGGTTCCAAAATCATTGCAGCCATAAACTTAAAAGACAATTGTTCCTTGGAAGGAAATCTGTGACATACCTAGATAGCATATTAAAAAGCAGAGACATTACTTTGCTGACAAAGGTCAGTATAGTCAAATCTCTGGTTTTTCCAGTAGTCATGTACAGATGTGAGAGTTGGACTATAAAGAAGGCTGAATGCCAAAGAAGTGATGCTTTTGAACTGTGGTGTTGAATAAGACTCTTGAGAGTCCCTTGGACTGCAAGGAGATCCAACCAGTCCATCCTAAAGGAAATCAGTCCTGAATATTCACTGGAAGGACTGATGCTGAAGCTGAAGCTCCAATCCTTGGCCACCTGATGCTAAGAGCCAACTCATTAGAAAAAACCCTGATGCTGGGAAAGATTGAGGTCAGAAGGAGAAGGGGACGACAGAGGAGGAGATGGTTGGATGGCATCACTGATTTGATGGACATGAGTTTGAGCAAGCTCCAAGAGATGGTGAAGGACAGGGAAGTCTGGCATGCTGCAGAACACAGGGTAGCAAAGAGTTGGACACGACTGAGCAATTGAACAGCAACAACAAGGTCTTTGGTGATAACGAAGGTGATTGGCTAAGGTCATTCATTAAGGGAAAGAGATTTGAAACACACCCAGGTATCTAGACTCTAATGTCCGACTTGAAAATAATAAGAATAAATGATTCATGATAAGAACAAACAATGCATTTAAATTAAATAAATATTAATGAATTTAGTCTAGCTGAAATGATAGAATTAAAACTAGTAAAATTCATTTTAAGTTTTAAAAAAGTCATTATTTGAATGATGACTAAATTAAATTGCTGCATGTCAGATACATGAAATCTGGGACAATTACACTGCACGTTTAAAGGAATTCTGGATTGCCTCTTAATGTCCTCTTTGGTCATGCCATCCACTTTCACCTATTTCTTCAACCAAATACTCATATAACACTTATAATAGGCTATTTTCTAAGTGCTTTGCATATAAAAACTTATCTAATTCTTATTAAAACTCTGTGAAGTGGATACAGTTACTGTTCTTATTTTATATACAGAGATACAGAACCACAAAGAGGTTAATTAGCTCATTTCCTTATCAGTGATCTATTGCTACACGAAAAACCTCCCTGATTTAGTGACTTAGAGCAACGCAGTGATTCATTTTTCTCACTCTTTACATTTTTGTCAAGGGTCTGTAGGAATGCCTTGACCCTGTGCCTTGACCCTGCTCTATGTGGTACCAAGTGGACTGCTCAGCTGGGGGCTGGGGACCTGTTCTTGCCAATGGCTTCCATGGCAGGATGCTGGTCACCGGCAGGTCAGCAGGGGCCCCTGTTTGCCTGTGTCAGCTGCTTGGGCTTCCTCGCAGCATCGTGGCTGGATTCCCAGAGCAAGTGTCCACAGAGGACCAGATAGAAGCACAAGGCACTTAATGACTTTGTCTCAGGAGTCACAACACGTTACTTCAGCCATCGGTACATTCAATTGGCTGAAGCTGTCACAAAGGCCCGCCAGATTCAGTATGGGGAAAAATGACCTCCGTTTCTTGATGGGGGGTGGGGAAGGTCAAGATTTTAAAAGCTTCTATAAGACCGTGTGGGCTGGGAAATATTGTTGTGGCCACCTTTGGGAAAATACAGTCTGATACCCATGCTAATCGAGATAGAATGCATTCAAACTCTAGCCTCAGAGGTTAAGCTCTTCACACCATAGTTCTGTATTTCTTCCTCCTTTGGTGGCCCTCGTGTGGAATGAAGAACGACATTTCTTACCTGTCTTGCCCACAGCAGAAGACCTTTCTATGCAGAATTACAGAGATTTTGATCTCTGACAGAAAGAACCATTTATCTTTTTCCTATTCAGTTCTAAAGGTCAGTTAACTACAGTTTTTCAAAGTGCTTTTGAAAATATAAACTGTGTGGGCATTCCCCCTTTGTAGCATTCATCCTAGTCACCCAAGGACCCTGTGGAAAATGCAGGCCTCTGATTTCCCTGAAGGGATTCTAGTTTATAATATCTAGGGGAAGGGCTCAGAAATCTTCATTTTCCTTCAGCACCCAGAGTTATCACCATGCAGAGACTAAGTACCACACTTTGAGCAATGACTTACACCTTTTCCATTGCTTTTCACTGGCTGGGACCTTTAAATACCCCCTCTTGTGTTTGGGATTCCTTATCTTATGTGTTAGTGGCTTTCCAGGTGGCTCAGTGGTAAAGAATCAGCCTGCCAGTGCAGAAGCTTCAGGAGATGTTAGTTCAATCCCTGGGTGGGGAAGATGCCCTGGAGAAGAAAATGGCACCCTGCTCCAGTATGGACAGAGGAGCCTGGTGGGCTACAGTCTATTTGATTGCAAAGAGTCGGGCATGACTGTGCGACTGAGCATGCACGCGAGCGTCTCATGTGTCAATGCCTCCAGACCTGCTCCTCCAGGCTTCCATGCGGGCAGAAGCATGCTTGTTCCATCTCACAGGCAGCCAAGGCGCAGGGGGTGGATCTAGTCTTCAACCAACGAGAGGCAGCCACATAGAGCTGTATCAGAAGGCAATGCCAGGCAGGACTCCACAGTGGAAGCAGATACCTCAGGCTTCTGGAGACAGCAGGGGCAGCCTTTCTAGGACGAGGGGCCCAAACTCACATCAAAGAGACACTGTTCAATGCCCATGACCTGCATTCTTGATTTTTTTTTTTCACAATGTTGTTGAGTTTTTGTAAGAACACTTAACATGACATCTACCCTCTCAACAGTTTTTTGAGCATAGCACACTACTGTTGGGCATAGGTACAAGGTTGCACAGATGTCTCTAGAGATTATCCATCTTGTTCCACTGAAACATTATGACCATTCTTTAGTGTGGCCATGGCATCTTTCACAGGTCTGCTTCTGGAGTTTGATGTGGACACTGTTCCTGGAGGCACTGGGCTTCCCAGGCGGTGCTAGTGGTAAAATAACCCACCTGCCAATGCAGGAGACATAAAGAGATGCGGCTCAATCCCTGAGTCAGGAAAACCCCCTGGAGGAGGACATGGCAGCCCACTCCAGTATTCTTGCCTGGAGAATCCCATGGACAGAGAAGCCTGGCAGGATTGCTTCTAAAACTGTGCCTCTGGTGCTTCCAGAGACTCTATGAACTGTTAAATATTTTTCAATAAACTTTGTGTCTAGTTATACATGCTGCACGCATGCTAACTTGCCCCAGTGGTTTCCGACTCTTTGAAACCCTATGAACTGTAGCCCACCAGGCTCCTCTGTCCTTGGGATTCTTTAGGCAAGAATACTGGAGTGGGTTGCCATGCCCTCCTCCGGGGGATCCTCCCAACCCAGGAATCGACTCTGTGTCTCTTATGCCTCCTGTGTTGGTAGGCGGGTTCCTTATCACTAGTGCCACTGAGGAGTGTTTCTACGGTTTGCACCTGAAGAAGCCTGATTGACAACTGTCAGTATAAAGCATTTCATGCGTTGAAGTCCTTATTATTATTCCTAAGAGACAGCAAAGTCTATGCTTAATTGACATCATGCTTCTGCTTCGGTCTTGGTTTACACTGGTTGCTCTATATTGGCAAATGTATAAGAATGTTTAACTGCATAGATGGCAGTGCCTGTGCTTCTTACTTTAGTGTAAATTTTTAGCACAGAGGACTCTCATCTCTTTGGCTGGTTTTGAACAACCCTAACCACTCTACCATATATAAATAACTCATTTATCATAAAACAAACCTCACTGATTCAATTGGTTCTCATTGTACCATGAGGATTCTGGAACCCAAATAAAAGCTTGATTAACAATAAACCTCATTAGATATAACAAACTGCACAATAATAAAAATAATTTAGACACCACAGCAGAGTTCATTATAGTGAAATTTGACTTGTGATGAAATTTGTAATGAAATTTGAAACACAATTTGAGCCCGTCCTTATATAGTGGTAAAGAAAAGCAGAGACAGAGAAATGAAGCAAACTAAAACTAGAGGGAATGTTTGTTTGCAAGTAACCAGATTAACCACAGGTCACTTGAGGAAAATCTCCCTGGGAGTCTGTCTGTATTTAGACAGAGGGTCGTGTTGGAGTGTGTGAATCGCAGACAGCCTTCAGAGCCTCTGTACAGTGGACTGATGCTCCAGTGATGCTAGTTTGGGATCTAGGGACAGGAATGCCTGTCTGATGATACAGGAAAGTAGAATGGGCTTTTAAACAAGCTAAGATAAGGCAGTTCCTCAAGTAGTAAAACATAGGTTGAAAACGGGAATAAAAGGAATAAGTTTTTGCTTCTCTAAGTGACTCTCTTTTCTATGATTCCTCTGAGGGTTAATTTTCTTTTGCTATCAATGTACCCATATTTCTTCCACAGACATAACCTGCTGGGGTAAAACAAGATAAACACTTGAGGCCTCAGCATAGCTCATTTCCCTAAAACTCCAATAACTCACAATGACAGCATAATAAAATACACCCGACCTCGTGCAGACGGCAGAGATGGTGCGCTGATGGTGAAGGTGCTGTCTGTCAAGTTTAAACCCATCCTTTTACAATTGGCTCTGTGATGCCTGGACTGCATTTCGCTTTTGCCGGCAGGAGATATGTGAAGCTCTACCAGCAGGGGGCAGGAGAGAGGCTGTGAGGCTGCCGGAGGGAGAAGAGGCTGGCTGCCTGGTTTGCGTCTGGACAGGGTGGCTGTTTCGGTCGCAGCCCTGGACTCCACTGGCAGATATTCCCCGCGCTGCTAGACCCAGCCTCACTGTGTCCCCGTAGGACACCTGACCAAAGTTACTGAGGGGAATCCCCTCAAAGTTCCTGAGGCAGCAGCACGAGGGGGGGCCTCTTCCCCGAGGTTCAAGTTTTGGCCCCACAAGCCTTCCTCCAAGCTTCTGTTGTTCAGTTGCTCAGTCCTGTCTGACTCTGTGACCCCATGGACTGCAGCCCACCAGGCTTCCCTGTCCTTCACCACTCTCCCAGAACTTGCTCAAATTCATGTCCATAGAGTCAGTGATACCGTCCAACCATCCCATCCTCTGTCACCCCCTTCTCCTCCTGCCCTCAATCTTTCCCAGGATCAGGGTCTTTTCCCAGAAGTCAGTTCTTCGCATCAGGTGGCCAAAGGATTGGAGCTTCAGCTTCAGCATCAGTCCTTCTAGTGAATATTCAGGACTGATTTCCTTTAGAATGGACTGGTTTGACCTCCTTGCTGTCCAAAGGACTCTCAAGAGTCTTCTCCAACACCACAGTTCGAAGGCATCAATTCTTCGGCACTAAGCCTTTTTTATTGTCCAGCTCTGACATCCATACATGACTACTGGAAAAACCATAGCTTTGAGTTTAGGGACTTTTGTAGGCAAAGTAATGTCCCTGTTTTTTAATAGGCTGTCTAGGTTTGTCGTTGCTTTTCTTCCAAGGAGGAAGCATTTTAATTTCATGGCTGCAGTCACTGTCTGCAGTGATTTTGAAGCCCAGGAAAATAAGCTTCCACACTTCAGTAATTTCATCCTTTTTCCTTTGATCCTCCGGCTCTAGCGCTACTAGCTGCATCAAAGCTGTTGGTGCCTTAGGGTTCCTTTTTTTGCCATTAAAAATCCCCAATATCTGGCACACAATTTCCAATACATAGTTCACTCTTCTGGGGGAAAAAAAAAAGCCATTGTGGTTCTTTCCACTTGAGTGGAATTTGATGACACAGATGGGCTTCAATTTTCCTCCCTCCTCAGATAATGTTGTTTTTTAGTCGCTGGGTCGTGTCTGACTCTCTGCGGCCCCATGGACTGTAGCACGCAGGCTCCTCTGTCCATAAGATTATCCCAGGGAAGAATACTGGAGTGGCTTACCATTTCTTTCTCCTCTCCTCAGATATATGAACACTGAACACTGACATCTGTTACTGGAGTGAACCTCAGGAAACATATCCTGATAAACATACTGGAATTAGAGTAAGGCAGACATGTTTGCTATATTTAGTCAGTTTAAATTGTCACAAATCTAGAGAATTTTATTCTCAGTGTATTGTAATTTTCTGATTGGGAAGTCCTGAGCGTAGAAATGAAAAAATTGTGGACATTAAAGATCATCTAATTGAATTACTGATATAGAAAAAGAATGAACTCCCAAAAGCTGAAGTTATGCACCAACATTCGTTATTAGCAGTAAAGACTGGACTTGTGCACAGATCTTTTAGCCGAACCACTAACAGAATCCCCCCCAAACATGTCTCAGTGGAAGGAGTAGCAATGATAGTATCCTCAAGACAATCTGTACAAATTCTCTTGCTACAGACAATCGGGATGTCTGTTAAGACTATTTCAAAAAATCCTTGAAGGGATCAAAAAGCTAATCAGTAAAAGATTTAATCAAGCCAAATCAAGGATAATACAGAAGCCCCATGAGGTTTGGAGGACTATAGGAACTGTGCAAGGCTCACCCAGTGGAAGTCTCTCTGCGGTGAACCCTTAAATATTTGGTTCAGACTTGGAAGGGATGGACTCTAGGAGAAAGATGAATCAGCCCTCAGAGAGATTTCAGATCGGCTTCAGACAATCTGGATGGCACAGAAAATCCCAGTCCCTGAAGTTCGATTAAGATGACCCAGCCTATGACCCAGATCATGTAGACACTCTGGATGGCAGCTATCTTCCTCTTTGTCCACCCGCCTTGTCTCGACAGCCTCACAATGGAAACTGCATATACTTCAGAGCCAGTCACAGTTTAATAAGCCCACCCTCCTCTGTGGGACCCTAGGAAAGTGTCTACATGTGTGGGTGCTAAGGTGCTTCGGTCGTGTCTGACTCTTCGTGACCCTATGGACCGCAGCCCGCCAAGCTCCTCTGTCCATGGGATTCTCCAAGCAAGAATACCGGAGTGGGTTGCCATTTCCTTCTCCAGGGGATCTTCTCTACCCAGGGATCGAACCCACATCTCTTACGTCTCCTGCATTGGCAGGCGAGTTCTTTACCACTGGTGCCGCCTGGGAAGCAAAGTGTCTACACTAGGGCAGAAAGGCTGTGTGTTACCCTCAGTGATAGGGGAAAGGAGTGAAAAAATACTAGGCCATTTTATTATCTTCTTCTCCAGGCACCCTTGGGCAATCTCAGCTGAAGTCTGTCCTCAGAGCTACATAAGCCAGGCTCCACTTCCCTCCTGTGACACGTTCCTGAGGGTCCTGCCCTGTGGCCCAGACTCGGAGAGGCAGGGGCATCGCTCATTTGGGCCACATGATTTCCATGTCAAAGGTTTACTGTGAGTCTGGCCTTTACATTTCTGTGCTCTCTCCCTCCTGCTTTCCTTTCTGGCTTTCTCTTTTCAGGCACAGAGAGGAGAGAGAAAAGAACTACTTTATAAACATTGCAAAATATAATTTAACTTCATGCTCAACATTTTCCCCCCAACCCCTCTTTCTTTTCCATTCCTTCCTTCTCTCCTTCCATGGATTTGTTCCAATGGGTGTGCATCCACTCAGGCACAGTGAATGTTCTATATTCTTGGCTGTGTCCATTCTTAGTGATGTAACTGTGAACCCCCACCTCCGCGGTATCAATTGCATCCACATCCTTCCTATTATTTTGTGATTCTGGACACTTTACCTGCCTCGTCTTCTAAGATGTAAGGTCCCTGAAGGTAGAAATGGGATTTTATTCATTTTTATTGTTGTTATTTATTGATACTTAAATTTTTAAAGTATTTTTAAAGTTCGGTGGGGAATGGGATTTTTATCTCTTTTTCATCAAATTATAGTTGATGTACAATAATATACAAGTTACAAGTGTGAAATATTGTGATTCACAAGTTTTAAAGGATGGACTTTCCTGGCTCAGATGGTAAAGAATCTGCCTGCAAAGCAAGAGACTCAGGTTCCATCCCTGGGTCAGGAAGATTCCCTGGAGAAGGGAATGGCAACCCACTCCAGATTCTTGCCTAGAGCATCCCATGGACAGAGGAACCTGACGGGCTACAGTTCATAGGGTCACAAAGAGTCGGACACAACTGAGCGACATGACTTGTGAATATAGTGATTCACAAGTTTTAAAAGTTATTCTCCATTTATAGTTATTCTAAAATAGCAGCTGTATTGCCTGTGTTATACAGCATATCCTTATAGCTTATTTTATACATGACAGTTTGTACCTCTTGATCCTCTATGCCTCCCACCTTCCCTCTCCCCACAGGTAACCACTGGTTTGTTCTCTATATCTGCAAGGCCTTTTCTTTGCTGTTATATTCATTAGTTTGTTGTCTTTTAGGTTCTACATATAAGTGACGTCATACAATATTAGTCTTTCTCTGTCAGACTTATTTCACTTAGCAAATACCCTCTCAAAGAATTGGACATGACCTAGTGACTTAGCAACACCCTCCAAGTCCATCCATGCTGTTGCAAATTTCCATCCCTTTTCTTGGCTGCATAGTATTCCATTGTGTGTGTGTATTTATGTGTATATTACTTCTTCTTTGTCCATTCATCCGTTAATGAACACTTAGGTTACTTCTGTACCTTGATAATTGTAAATAGTGCTGTTATGATCGTTAGATGCATATATGTTTTCAAATTAGTGTTTTTGCTTTTTTTGGATGTATGCCCAGGAGTAGAATTGCTGGGTCATATGGTAGTTCTATTTCTACTTTTTGAAAAACCTTTGTACTGTTTTCCACAGTGGCTGCACCAACTTACATTCCCAGCAACGGTGTAAGGAGGGTTCCTTTTTCTCTGCATCTTCACCAACCTTTGTTATTCCCTTGGCTAAACTTCGTACTGATATTCAGACCATTGTTTTTGTGTCATGCAAGGTACGGTCAGGATCAAGACTCCCTCTCCATTTCCCACCAAAGGGCAGGACTCTGACTGATCCAAGACACGAGAGAATAAAAAAGGAAAGAGAACAGAATGGAAAACAGGAATAAAGGGGGAATGGATGCAGATGTCATCACCCTTATGGCAGAAAGTGAAGAGGAACTAAAAAGCCCCTTGATGAAAGTGAAAGTGGAGAGTGAAAAAGTTGGCTTAAAGCTCAACATTCAGAAAACTAAAATCATGGCATCTGGTCCCATCACTTCATGGGAAATAGATGGGGAAACAGTGGAAACAGTGTCAGACTTTATTTTTCTGGGCTCCAAAATCACTGCAGAGGGTGACTGCAGCCATGAAATTAAAAGACGCTTACTCCTTGGAAGGAAAGTTACGACCAACCTAGATAGCATATTCAAAAGCAGAGACATTACTTTGCCAACAAAGGTTCGTCTAGTCAAGGCTATGGTTTTTCCAGTAGTCATGTATGGATGTGAGAGTTGGACTGTGAAGAAAGCCGAGCGCTGAAGAATTGATGCTTTTGAACTGTAGTGTTGGAGAAGACTCTTGAGAGTCCCATGGACTGCAAGGAGATCCAACAAGTCCATTCTAAAGGAGATCAGCCCTGGGTGTTCTTTGGAAGGAATGATGCTAAAGCTGAAACTCGAGTACTTTGGCCACCTCACACAAAGAGTTGACTCATTGGAAAAGACTCTGATGCTGGGACGGATTGGGGGCAGGAGGAGAAGGGGACGACAGAGTATGAGATGGCTGGATGGCATCACCGACTCGACGGACGTGGGTTTGGGTGAACTCCGGGAGTTGGTGATGGACAGGGAGGCCAGGCGTGCTGCAATTCACGGGGTAGCAAAGAGTTGGACGCAACTGAGCGACTGAACTGAACTGGATGTAACTCTTTGTTCAAACATTTATTAATATTAAGTACCTACTATGTGTTAGGACTTCTCTGGGAATAGAAAAATGAAGAAAACTTGGCATCAAAGAAAACCAAGGAAAGGAAGGATTGTTAACTTTGTCAAATGCCAGTGAGGAGACAAGTCAGTTGAAAAGTAGCCTTTGGGTTTGAGGATGAGATGGCCATTGCTATTCTTGGAAAGAGGTTTGATGGAACGGTGGATGCCGAGAGAAAACTGTGGTCGGACGAACGAGGAGCAAGTGGAAAATGAGGGAACAGAGACACTCAGTTCAACAGCCCTTTAAGACTCTTAACCAAGAAGAAAATTGGAGTCAAAAGGCTGGAGGGAAACATGGGCTCAAGGCATGGGCTTGTTTGTTCTTCAGGTTTTCAGATGAGAGGCTCTGAACACGTACAGATGCAGGTAAGAAAGAGCCATTTGATTGATGGGCAATTGCAGGTCCAGGAGAAAGAGAGATGATCTGAGACGTCTAAGAAGCTAGAAGAGGGTAGAGTTCCAGGAAGCTGGAGTAGGGTGGGCCATGGGCAAGGGGAAGGATTGTGTCCTCTCGGAACCTGAGAGAGGGAACATGGACAGGCAGAGGGTGGGGAAGTCTACAGGTGGGAGGGGGTGAAGTGGGTTAGAAATGAGGGGAGCTTCTGCCCAATGGCTTTTGTTTTCACAGTGACAAGGAAGCAAGGTAATTAGTCGAGAGTGATGGGAGAAGTGGTGAATAGGGATCTTAAGAAGAGAGAAAAGGTTTTAAAGGTGGAGAATGGCAGAGAGCCAGTTCTGTGACTTCCCGAGCAGCATTTAGCAGACAAGTGGCAGGATTTACCCCACAACGGAGTCTGGGATTTGAGAGAGTGGTGTATGGATTCAGGGGATGGCATTTTATTGAGTGAATATGACCCAAGCTCAGTAGCACTGACGTTTTGTAAAAGAACAGGTAGGGAGGGCAAGGAGACAAAAAGTTTTCTGGAAAAATCTAAGCTGCAATCAGGACATCTGTTTAGATCTCCTACCTTCTCCTGCCATCATCCTAGGAAACGTCCCCCAGGTCACCGCACGGGAGCAGGACACTCCGTGCTAATCATGGTCAGAACACCGTGAGGCAGAGCTTACACACTCCAGGAGCCCCTTCAGCGCCAGGCTCAGACCATAAGTAAAACAATTTCCTTCCAGGGCTAAACCCACCACGGCACCAATGAACCGCAGAGTGACCCGTTGCTAAAATATTTTTCCATCAAAAGCACATTTTCCACTTAAAGCACTCAACCTCATGGTGTCTTAATTTTTTCCTTTCTCAAAGTGTTGAAAGTCTGTCCTTCACTTAGAAGAGAACTGCCATTACAAGCTTCAGGACTTCCTTGATGTTGGCACAGCAGAAGGAATTAACACAAGTTGAAGGAAAAGCAAGAACAAGAGAGGGAGAGGCGGGAAGAGCTATTTGTGGCCAGGCAGGTAGCACATGAAGATTGTCGCAGACTTTGATTATTTAGTGCTTCTGTGATGTGTGAATGAGGCCCTACAGGCTGGGGACGGCCCTCTT
This sequence comes from Bos taurus, assembly GCF_002263795.3. NCBI lineage: Eukaryota > Metazoa > Chordata > Mammalia > Artiodactyla > Bovidae > Bos > Bos taurus. The sequence continues at coordinate 35,653,314 of NC_037340.1, forward strand.
GCTCTGGGTTTTGATCTCTGTCAGTAATGAGATGCCAGCAGTCCCTACTTCAAAGCCTTAACTGATACAGATAATCTCCTGAAAGGCTCCCAGAATCTCAAGTGATCTCTCGGACTAAAGTGTGGAGGATTATGTAGACACCAGAATAGATGATGGCAGATGTCTTTCTTGTTTCATACTTGCTCTTTGATTTCTTTTAAATGCCCTCATTTTCAGTTTCCAAAGGGGCAGACCGCAGCTTCCACACCATTAACACTGAAGGTCATCATTGTCAGATTACATCCCAGGACCCTAGGACATCCATAAATTTTATCTTTCCTTTTTTTTTTTTAATCCCGACTGTCTGTAAAAACACTGCCAGTCCAGATTCGGTGATTAAAGTGGTGCAGGGTGACAGGATCCAGCCTGCTGTGGAGACAGGGTTTTTTTCCTGACAAATCCATAGCTGCTCAGAGATTACACTTGGATTCTTTTGAGGTTTAATCTCTCTGTGCATTCTGTGCATTCAAGGATGGGGGTGGGGTATGAGAAACATGCTATAAAACAGCACGAACATCAGTTTTCTATATCCAATTATGCTTTGAGTTGAAAGCATATAATTTTAAAAGTATGTTGTACCAGGAAATATATCTGGAATATTTTATACCGGACAACCTCGGACTCTGGAAGCAAAACAGCAGGGGAGGGTCATTCCTCACAACTTGGTCTTTTGTAATCCCCAGGCATGAAAGAGGAGTAACAAACACTTCAGTGCTCCAAGAAAACACATGAGATCCAAAGGTTAAAGGAAGTCATGGATGAATCTGCTTAAAAATTACCTAACACCCTCTTAATATAGATACAGTTTACTCTAAAGGATTTATCACAATTAGAATACCAAGAAAATCATATACTACATTATACTCTCTTCTGTGGGTGCAACATGTGTCAACATCTGTCAGGACAGAGACCACAGCTGCATTCCCAGAGGGGCTCAGGACTGGCAATATGCTGATTGACCAGTTGACTGAGTGACTGTGACAGCCGATGATTAAAATGCTCTCAGGTAACAAAGAAGCAGACTTCCCCGATGGCTTATTGGTAAAGAATCCACCTGCCAATGCAAAAGATGTGGGTTCAATCCCTGGGTCAGGAAGATCCCCTGGAGAAGGAAATGGCAACCCACTCTAGTATTCTTGTCTGGGAAATCCCATGGACAGTGGAGCCTGGCAGGTTGCCGTCCATGGGGTTGCAAAGAGTCGGGCATGACTTAGCGACTGAACAACAAGGTCTCTGTTGGCTTTCTGCTGCAGAGGACTTAAGGTTTTGATTTTAAGTTGAGAAAAGAAGGCGATCTTTAAAAAAAAAACTTGAGATTGATCGATACGTCAGCTTGTGCTGTCCTAACAGAAATGTTAGAAGGGAGAGATGGTCTTTAAAAAATGTTCTCTCTCTGTCTTTTCTCTCGTCTCTTGGTGATCCCATGCCTCTCCAGTGAACAAGCCAGTTGATACCGTGTCCTGAAATCTGACGAGAGGTCTGCCCCTGGGCGGGGAACAGGGCTTTGTGTGCTTTCACTAGTGACTGTGAGCCGCAGGATGGCTCCTGGAAATGCTGCTTTCCAACATCTGTCGGTAGAAGTGTGGGACCTGGCTCTGAGTGTTTTCACCTTTCTGGCTCTGTGATTTGTGAGAGGTGCATGTGTTTCCAAGCAGATTTTTTATTTTATGTCTTATTTTATTTTTGGAGTATTATTGCTTTACAGGGTTATGTTAGTTTCTGCTGTACAACGAAGTGAATCAGCTATATGTATACATATATCCCCTCCTTCTTGAGCCCCCCACTCCCCTCCCCCATCCCATCCCTCTAGGTCATCACAGAGCACAGAGCTGAGCTCCCTGTGCTATACAGCAGCTTCCCACTAGCTATCTATTTTACACATGGTAGTGTATGTCATTCCCAATATCCCATGTCATCCCACCCTCCCCTTCTCCCCCTGTGGCTACCCGTTTGTTCTCTAAGTCTGTGCCTCTAATCCTGCCCTGCAAATAGGTTCATTGTTGTTGTTGTTCAGTCGCCCAGTATGTCTGACTCTTTGCGACCCCATAGACTGCAGCATGCCAGGCCTCCCTTGTCCCTCACCATTTCCCGAAGTTTGCCCAAGTTTATGTCCATTGCACTGGTGATGCCATCCAGCCATCTCATCCTCTGACGCCCTCATGGATCACTGCCTTGTCGTGGCAAAGGGGCTTGTGTAACTCAATGAAGTTATGAGCCATACCGTGTAGGGCCTCCCGAGACAGACGGGTCATAGGGGAGAATTCTGACCAAACATGATCCACTGGAGGAGGGGATGGCAAATCACCCCTGTATGCTTGTCGTGAGAACCTCATGAACTCTACAAGAGGACAGACAGGTACCTACAATAGAATACTGCTCGGTCATAAAATGGAATGAAATTGGGTCGTTTGTAGTGATGTGGATGGACCTAGAGACTACCATACAGAGTGAAGTCAGAAAGAGAAAAACAAGTATCGTGCACTAACACATCAATGTGGAATCTAGAAGAACGGTACTGATGAATCCATGCAGGCTCTATTTACCTCGCAGATCCTCAATCTTCCTACTTCACCTCTACTTTCCACCACTCATGGGATAGATGAAATAAATTGACGCATGTAAAACAGTTTGAACAGCAAGTACTACTTATGTAAGTATTTGCTGCGAATGCTATTACTGGTATTATTCTGAATGGAGTGAAAATTCTTGGTAAGTAGTCCTGGGACAATGAATGGTTGGTTACATTTAATTTCAAAACACTCATCATCATGTGTGAAAGGGGCACTTCCTGGGCAAACTTGGGAAGGTAGAAAAGGTCTTCTGGTCCCCCTGACACCCCTCTCTTCTCCTTCTCAGAGTTTCTTCTCCATCCCCACCTGCAGTGTGCCTCTCTCTGCTCCCAATGCCCCCTAAATCACCCTTCACCAGACTGGCACCCACCTGGGCTCTAGGATCCAGAGTGCCTACTTCTAATTCCAAGCCAACAGCAACCACACACTCCTGCACAGCTAACTCCAGCCAGTTCCTATAACCAACACAAATAATCTTACACTGCAGGTTGGCACAGTTTATGGATCCAAAGTGTGGCCTTTTCAGGGTGGGGCTGGGGGGGTTGCAGCATTTTGAAAAGTGTATACTGGAACTGCTATTCAGTTTGGCTTCAAATCTCACCATCATTTTTTCTTTTTTTCAGAAATAGTCACTGACTGCCTGCTGCGTCTGTGTCATCAGTCACTGAGGATGTCCTGATAACTCAAGACAGAGAAAATCAGCCTTTCTGCAAGTTGCATTCTGTAAATGTGTGTGTGTGCTAAGTTGCTTCAGTCATGTCTGACCCTTTGCGACCTCAAGGACTGTAGCCCACCAGGCTCCTCTGTCCATGGGATTCTCCAGGCAAGAATACTGGAGTGGGTTGCCATTTCCTCCTCCAGGGGACTTCCCTATCCAGGGATCAAACCTGCATCTCTTATGTCTCCTGCATTGGCAGGCAGATTCTTTACCACTAGCGCCATGTGGGAAGCCCATTCTGTAGATTAAACAAATAAACAGTCATTTTGGCTCATGGATTAGGTTTACCTGCTGCTCCCAGCCCTGTTCTCTTTCCTCCTAGGCTAGGGGAGTTGGTCCTGTGTTGCAGTGGGTAATTCATCTGAGAACAGGTTGCCCGTCCAGATAGAGGGAGAACAGGAGCTGTGTTCTGATGGGCCATGAACAGGCTGCCCTGTTCTGATTTCCTTTGACCCCGACCTTGCCTGCTTTCCATCCTGAGTGAAACTCTGATCATCCCAGATTCCCTGCTGGCTAGCAGTTCTACTATAGTCTATAAAAAGTTACACTGACATTTCAAATAAATACATTATTTACTTTAGAGTCTATAAAATATTTACCTGTCATGCTAAATATACACAATATTTGTATTGCACATGACAGGAAACTTGTTTGGAACATTCCCCAAATCGTGGAAGGTGTTATCTTGAGGAGAGAGTACCGGGTGGGTGCCTCAGGAGACAGAGCGCGATCCCTACATCTGGAAAGGTGCTGCTCAGGAAGAAGAGGATACTGGAGACTCTGATAGACAAAAATCACTGTGACCTCAGTGTACTCCATGGGGCTCAAATGGTATAGAATCTTCCCACAATGTGGGAGACCCAGGTTCAATCCCTAGGTCGGGAAGACCCCATGAAGAAGTGCATGGCTTCCTACTCCAGTATTCTTGCCTGGAGAATCCCATGGACAGAGGAGCCTGGTGCGTTACAGTTCATGGGGTCACAAAGATCAGATATGACTGAGCAACTAACACTTTCACGTTCAGTGTCCTCCAGGGTCCCCGCTTGTTAGGGACTGAATTGAGCCCCCCACTAAAATTCACACATTGAAGCCCTAACCCCCAGGACCTCAGGAAGTGACTGTGTTTGGAAATGGGCCTTTAAAGAGACAATTAAGTTAAAGGGAGGGCAGTAATGTGGCTCTAATCCAGTCTGACCACTGTCCTCATGAAGAAGAGATTAGGACACATAGAAACACAGCAAGAGTTCAGGCACACAGGGGAGGAAAGACCCTGTGAGGACTCAGCGAGAAGGCAGCCGTCTGCCAGCCAAGGATGGAGGCCTCAAGAGAAACAGAATTGCCGACACCTTGATCTTGCACTTCCAACCAACCACAACTGTGAGAAGATAAATTTCTGTTGTTTAAGTCTGTGATATTTTGTCATGGGCGCCCTCACAAACTAAAACATATACTTTTAGTTATTGAATCACAATAACCACCCAGACAGAGGCTTCTCTGTGTTCAAATGGACAGAAACTCTCACTCAACTCTGAGATCAGACATATCCCTCAACTGGGTTCATTCACTCCACCATGCAGCAGGATGTGGAGCTCACCTGGTACTTTCATGGTCCAGAATATGCTATAGAAATCCTGGCACCTTTGCTCAGATGTCCAGCCACCTCCCTGTGCTGCTCCCCTACAAGAGAAGCCACCCAGGATAGACCACCCGTCTCATCACCCACCTCATCCAACAGGTGAAGAAGTCTCTTTATGGTGAATCTGACTCCCCAGAAATGCACATCTTTGAATTGCACTGTGACAATGGGCCATGCATCTCTGCACAAAACCACCTCTCAGCCTGACCTTGCCCCTTCTCTGCCACTTCATCCCAACCTCAGGATCTGATGGACTACCCTCTCCAAGCCTTGTTCATGCCTGCCCTTCTCTGTGTGTCCATCACCAGCCTAAGTTTCTCTGTGGAATCTAAATACTGTATCCTGGTTGTCTTATCTTGTGGAAAGGCTCTCCTGGAAATCAAAGAATGCACCTGTTATAACAGTGGCAGAACCTTTGCATTTTCTCCACGTTGAAAAACAGGCGGGCAGCTTGGGGAGCAGCAGCTTCGCTCTTCCCGCAGACCTCGGGTGTCCTCACACAAACCACTGAGGGCGGGACTGCTACACGGTCCCTGCCCACCCAAGTCAACGCCCTCCTGTCTCCTCAACTTGTCTTTTCACCTCCCTTTCCTGAGTCCCCACTCCTGGCTTCAGGCGGCACAGCCCCTTCCGTTGCTGTGATGTAGCCAGGTCCTGACTCTCTCTGCTAAGGTGTCAAGCTGAGATGTTATTACATCTCTCTGGGGATTGAGGGCTGGACGGAAAACTCGGAACGACCAAAACACCGAAGATTAAAACCAGGCTCAAGAGAACAAATGTTTGACTGCTGGAGTGAACAGACAAGGGGAGGCCATATCTGGGGGCAACCACCCCACTGGGTACCCCACACCTTCTGGGAGGAGGTGCTCCTGCCCTGGGAAGGCCATGGCTAGGGCATCAATGGGAAAGCAGACCTCAGTAACCCTGGCCCTCAGTTACCTCCAGGCCCTCAGATTTGCTAAAGAATGAATGACACCATTAGCGAGTGACAGAGGCTGTCTGCCTCCAGCGTGGGGCCGGAGCGGCTGTGTCTGGGCTTTTAAATGGGGGCTGGGATTGGAGAGAGGCAAGAATAAAAGAAGCAGATGCTGTCAAAATAGTTTACTGGCTTGATTCACTGGGTTCGGCAGCTGCCACAAAGAAAACAGATTCCTAGAGAAAGATCAGCCAGACAGCAAGTGCTTTCAAGGGGGCCTGATGGAGAGCAGAGATAAGGCTTTGCTTTTAAAGTATCATGCTTACCTTGACTGGGATTCCATTTACAAACGGGCGTGTGTGTGTGTGTGTGTGTGTGTGTGTGTGTGTGTGTGTATGTGTGTGTGTTGGGAAGGACACAGGGATGTGACAATACCAGGACACTGGAACACTGGTGTATAATGACACAGTGGGTGTGTTATTCCCCTTTTCCAAAAGTAAACCCCTCCTCCCCAAGGACTTGACGGGGGAATTGTGATTTAACAGCTTTTTTGTGTCTGTCTCCTGTGTGCCAGCACTTGGATTCCGGAGATAAGGGTACAGAGCACACAGCACGAAGCTTCTGGAAGCTGCCTGCCCTCCCCCTCGCCAGCGGCTCCCACCCCAGCCTGGGGTCACAGGGCTGCACATTCCAACTGCAGGGTTAAAAGGGTTTAAATGTCCACCTAGGAGACGCCAAGTAAATTAACTCTTCGTCGAGCCGCTCCACTTTTGAACTCTGGCGGAATACACACATACCCTGGTGGAGTGAAGTCTGAAATGATTTTTGTTGGTGTGAAGGGGTGCACATTTTTAATTTGAAATGTTTTTCACATTAATGTATATGAGAGGATAAGAGCACCTCAAAGCAGTGAGGTTTTACAGATAATAGGCTAAAGAAGATCTTAAAAAAAAAAAGTTGGATAATATAAAGAAAAACATGAAGCTATTCAGTCCATGGAATGTATATAAATATGGCAAAATTGTGAAGATGGTGTCCAAGGACCTCCCTTGGGAAGCCCTGTTTGAATATGCCTAAGCAGTACCCACCAGAGTCAGCTAAACCAGGGTTTCCAGGCTTTCCTAATAGGAGACATTGGTTGTCCACAAAGCCCAGGCTCCCCCACTGACCCACCAAACCCAAATCCCCAGGAGTAGGGCCCTGGGACTGAGTGATAACTTGTGATGGGTGGAGATGAAGTTGCTGAGGCTGGATCTAGCTCCCACATCCTCAGAGCAGGTCCAGACACTTGTTCACAGGTGGGTAGGAGTGAGTGTCTGAGTCTGCGTTGGACCCAGGACCAACTCCTGTGTCTCCTGAGCCCCAAACCTATGTCTTCCCTTTGTGCCAGTTACAGGGAGTTTCTGCCCCTAGCCCTCTCCCTCTAGAAAGCTGGGGCGGGAAAAGGAGGGGAGGGGGTCGAATGCAGAAACCACTGTACCTGAGCCGGGGATGGGGAGAGTATTTGCCCCTGATTTTGAGAAGCAGGGACCACAAGAGGGGTGAGCAGGGACAGTGCCCTGAAGGCAGAGAGCACAGATCCTTGGCAGAACGGGCAGGCCTCTGTCCTCTGCCCTTGACCGTGGCAGTGGGGATGCTGGTAGGGGTGTTCCAAGAGCTTCAGCTCTCTCACTGACTAACTGGGGTGACTTCCCAGCAGGAGAGCAGGCCTCAGAGAGATGACCTTCTGCCTTAACAATAGGACTAAGTCAACGGGTGCAATTAATCCATCAACAAATTTTAATTAAATTCCTACCATGTTTGGTGCAGAGTGCTAGGCATGTGTGTGTGTGGAAGCCGCTCAGTCATGTCTGACTCTTTGCGACCTCACAGACTATAACAGTCCATGGAATTCTCCAGGCCAGAATACTGGACTGGGTAGCCTTTCCCTTCCCAGGGGATCTTCCCAACCCAGGGATCAAACCCAGGTCTCCTGCTAGGCATAGAAAGTAGAAAGCAGAGGGCATGGGCCTTCCCTCAAAGGGCTCACTGTTTGTCTGGGTGCAGAATAATAAGCATGAGACATGACCATCACCCTGACCTGGGGGCCTCCTTCCCATGCTGTGATTTTAAAGCAAGATAAGTGCAGGCTGGGTGTCTGGGCAAGATTTTAAGGGTGGTGTTGGGGGGCACTGCTGAATAAGATTTCAAGAAGGGAGGGAGGGCTATGTCATTTTTAGGAGTAGCTGAGAGCAGCCTGACCACAGAAGGCTGATTTCTGGGTTTGCCCTCCTTCCCACCTGTTTATACACACACACACACACACACACACACACGTGTGTGTGTGGAGGTGGAAACAGTGATTTCAAAAAGCAGCCTGATGGTGCAGACTGCAATGGGAATTTGGAGACTAAGAGGTGGAAAAATGTGAGTGTGAGTGTGAGTGTGAGTGTGTGTGTGTGTGTGTGTGTGCATGATGTCTGTGAATCTGTCTCCTTTATAAGACATCAGTAGTTTCTAGGCTTCTCCATCAAGGGAACTACCATCGCATGGGAGGAGATTCCTCTGCTTCCAGGGAAGAATCAACTAAGTGGTGAACACGTTACTCACAGATGGTGTGTTAATAATCTTCTAGTTAGTGGCCATGATAGGGAAAACCTGGAGAATTCATCAACTAGTAGTGGGTTCCAACAGGGCTCAACCAAAGGACCGTCTTCCTTCATCAGGAAGCTTCTGTTACAACCTCTCAGAAAACTCACTGCTGGCACAGTGAGGCGAAAATTTAAACATGCAATCAACTCACACAGCCAGGCTGAGTAATCCTTTCACTTACCCCTTTGGTTGTCTGAGTCATTGTAGACCCAACTCCGTCACAACCACAAGCACTCCAGGAGATGCTCTGTAATACCAGGACCAAGCAGACCCCAAGAGGGAAAGTGAGACTTAAAGTTCACCCTGGGATGGACCAGGTGGCCGCCTCCTAGGATTGTATCACACCCATAAAGATCTCTTTCAGTTTCCCATGGGACTCATGCCCCTCGCTCTGATATTTGAGTGAAAAGATGTTGGCTTCTCCGACATCAAACTTTCACTGCTTCTCTGCTGCCTGGGCTCCTCTTCTGACTAGGACAAAAAACACTTACTGCTTTCATTTATGATTGACAGTCTGGATTGCTAGATGGGGAGTGAGAAAACTGATCTCCATAAAGTCAGACCTGCGTTATTGATTACCTTTCAAGATTATTTTCAAAATAATTTCACCAGTCCATTTAGATTGGCATAATAAAGTTTCTGCCAATAAAAATGGCAATGTAAAATAGCCTTGCTGTAGAAGACCCAGCCAGAATCCCATAGCCATACCCCAAAACAAACTGAGAAGGCAGAGAAGCCTATCCTTTGGTGGACACATTACATAAACGGATATAGCCAATTTGAATCAAATTTTCCTTGTGGAGTTTAAACATCCTGGGATTGAGTTTATGAGCACTGAATAGGGTTTTTGAAGCCACAGAAAGTTGATTCTAGAATTGTGGGGAATAATTTGGAAGCCTATTTCTTGTCTAGAATGTAATTTCAAAGATAGAAGGAGACAAAGGGATCATAGTTTGATTCACAAAAAGAGTCTAAACAGGAGTCATATACTTACTAATTTGAAGTCTGGGAAGATTTTAAGACCCAAAGGATCAGAAGGCACAAGAAAGGAAGCCTGCATCTTCCCAGATGAATATATTGGAAAAGAGTTCAGTTACTCCCTAATTTTTTTAAAGATTAAGTTAAGAAAAAGTCCATTAGCTGACTTGATTTTTCTTAGGTTCTCCCAATATGCCAACAGCTGTGATAACAAATATTCTGTCTTTAGATTTTAACAAAGATCTTCTTTATTTGATTTCATAAAACCTATGTAAGATAGTTAAATATTTTACATTCTTGGAGACAGACAGAAGATAAACATGTCTCTATATAAAATACATAGCATATTAGATGGAGCTCAGTATTAAATAAAAAGTAAAACACGAAGGGAATAGGAAATGTTGGGAGAGGGGGTTTTGATTTTGGACAGGTGGCTGCACTAAGGACTGCCTCACTGAGAAGGTGTCATTCAAGCAGCCCAGGGTGAAGGAGAAACATGTGCTACCTGCAGAAGAACAGAAGAGTAAGTGCAAAGGCCTTAAGGTGGGCATATGCCTGCAATGTTCACCAGCAAAGAAGAAGCCAAGAAAGAAAGAGGAAAACCAAGAGAATCGTGTTCTAGAAGCCAAGTGCAAAAACCCACAGTTATGTATGGAGGAGGGAGATGCTAGCAGTGCCTGTGCTGTCATGGATTAAGGGATGTGAGGACAAGAATGACCAGCGGACTTGACAATGTGGAGACTCAGAAGATGGAGAAAAGAGCAGTTTTGGTGGAAAGATAGTGTTGTTGAACTCAGTTGTTGCTTGTTGCTCAAGAATCCAATACTGAGAGACAAGTGTTGGATAGAAGGAAAGATAACTTTATTGAGAAAAGGGACAATCCTGGGGAGAAGGTGGACTCATGTCCCAAAGAAACAACTCTCTATTGTCAACAGGGGACAAGAGATTTTAAAGAGGTGTTTCAGGGTGTGTAGGGGGAGAGAGGAGACTACATGCAGAAACAGCAGTCAGCTCTGACAGTCATCTTGAAATTGGTCATCAGTGGTCTGATCAGTGTCATTTTGATTGTTTTAAGTATGGTCGATCTTCAGTTCCAGGGTTGGTTTGTACCCATTTCCTTGAGGCCAAATTTCACAATTTTGGCAGCTTATGTCATGGCTACAGTCTGGTTATCATGTAGTTAATTTCTTCCACTTTGTGGGGGTTTCAATATCTACAAGACAACTCTTAGGATATGATTCAGAATATTATCTATAGCCCTTGAGGAGGAACTACAGGTCTTTGACTTTATTTGATAACTAAACCATTATTATTCGGTCTTGACTATTTTTCTTTGCTTGCATTTTCTAATTTATCTGATTAAATTTATTCTTTGGCTAAAGTTTTTCTACATACAAGTTGCACAGGTGGAGGACACAGGTGGGAGGTCTGTCTTGGGAAGGCCCCATAGTGTCCTGCTCTGTTACAGTAGGAAAAGTCAGTTTTTTTGTCAACCAAAAAGTGATTTGACAGCAGGAGGACAGAAATCAGAGGCAATATAACATACGACTCCAAGGATTTTTGCTGAAAAGGAAGGGAGAGAAATGAGTCATTAGCTGGAAGAAGAAGGGAAATCAAGAAGTTGAGAAATATCCATTTTTTCTTCCAATTTCACTAGTGTACAGTACTGTTTATATTATACAACATAATGATTTGATTTTCATAAATCATGGAATGGTTGTCACAATAAATTTAGTGAACATCTATCATCTCCTACAAATACAAAATTAAAGAAAAATATTGTTCCTTGTGATGAGAACTCTTAGGATTTACTTTCTTAACAGCTTTTGTATAACATACAGTGGTGTTAATTGCATTTATCATGTTGAACATTGTATCCCAATACTTGTTTATCTTATAACTGGAAATGTGTGTCTTTTGACCACTTTCATCCAAATCCCCTCCCCCCAACTCTAGGAACCATATATCTGATCTCTTTTTCTATGATTTTGTTTGTTTTTAAAGTATAACTGACCTATAACATTATGTTAACTTTTGATGCACAATATAGTGATTGGATATTTCTATGCAGGTGGCTCAGTGGGTAAAGAACCCATCTGCCAATGCAGGAGACTTTAGAGATGTGGGTTTGATCCCTGGGTCAAGAAGATCCCCTGGAGGAGGGCATAGCAACCCACTCCAGTATTTTTGCCTGGAGAATCCCTATGGACAGAGGAGCCTGGCAGGCTACAGTCCATAGGGTCACAGAAGAGTCGGACATAACTGAGATGACTTAGAACACATACAGAGAAATATCACTGTATTTGTATATTGACTGAGACAACCCAGCAAGGAGTGAAAATAGCTGATGCAGAGAAAACCAAGGGCGGGCGCTTGAGTCCTGGAAGAGGAGGGTTGGCCTCACCAGAAACAAAAGCAGTGTATCCACAGAACCTGGAAAGTAGGCTTGTAGACACGGGTCCTCATGGGTAGTTTGTGGACGTTGTTTCCTGTTTGCTTCAGTTTCTCAGTCCTATTTCAATAAGAATTCAGCTGAAAGTAAGAATAGGGGAGGAAGCGTGGGAAATCTGAGGTGAGAGAAGAAATCATGTAGGGCTCTGGGCACAGGGATTGGTTTGCCAGACTGCAAAGTTAAGTGGTTGTTGTATAGAGGTGATGGCCTTCAAAGCCAAAAATATTTAGTATCCATCACTTCACCGAAAAGGTCACTGATCCCAGATTTGGGAGAATGGGAGAGAGGATGGACATGGGACATGCAGAATGCTGAGAACCCCCACAGGGTCAGTGATTGTGAATTTCAGTGAGAGAGATCACTATGACCATGACTGTCACCAGCAACGTTCAGCTGTGTGGGGCTAGGGACAAGTAGAAGAGTTACCACTGGGTGTGGCTTAGCCAGGGGAGGGGGCACAGTGAGAGCTAAGCAGGTGACTGGATCGTCTCTGAAAGGGGGTGCTTATAAGGACTGGCCACAGGATTTAAGCTGGGGAAAAGGATTTGAAGACAAGAGGTGATAATGTTACTGACCAGGGCTCTTGCCTCCTTAATCAATAGAAATTGGTAAGAGGCCAGGCAAGACATTCAGGCAAGGTTTTATTGGGGCCCCTGCTACAGCAGGAGGAAATCAAAACAAGTAACAGTTTCCCTTGTTTGCTCCTCAAGGAGGAGTGAGCTGGTGCCTTGTATGGGGTGAGGGCAGGGGCAGGTTCAGGGGCCTGTCTGGGGGGATGGCTTAGGTGGTCTGCCCACCTACTTGGTGGTACTGTGTGCATGGGACTTGTGCAGTACCCTGCATTTGCTCACTGCTCTTCAGAAGTGGAAGTTGGGTTTGGGGGCTTTTTGTATCTCATTTTTCCATAGCTGACCCCAGTCCTTTTTAGTTTCTTGGTATTTTGTGGCTTGAGGAGATGTTTGTCCAGGTGCAAGCCCTGCAGCAAAGGGTCCCGGGTCTCAGGTCTCAGGAAGAGACGTCGAAAGGTGATGGGATTGGTGGATTAAAGCTCTTGTTGTAGCTGAAAAATTGTGGGGATTAGGAAATGAGGGGAAGTGAGCTGGAAAAATAGGAAATGGTGGATGGAAACTGGGAGGCAGGAGGCTGCTGTGATTGGCTGGTCTGGGAGCCAAAGACAGGGGAAGATACAGAGCAGGGGTAAAACAGAGAACCAGGTCCTCAGGAGTCAAAGACAGGCAATGGAGGGGCCTCTGTGTTGGAAGGAATCACCCAGAAACATTATAGAAAACTCGGGAATAAGGCACACGTGGTGACGTGTCTCTTCAATGTCACGGTGGAACACGTCTTACAAGCCTATTTTGGATCACCAGATTATCTAGGAGAATGTACCTGTGTTTGACTTTACTATTTGCTATTTGATTAGAACCCAGACACTGTAAAGTTACACATTAACTTGTACATTTCTGTGCAAGAGATAATCCCGCAGATTATTAGCACTATGGCCTGTGGAACAGGAACCAGTCTTGTATCTACCCTAGCAATGCTACCTCACCTTGTTTTCAAAATGTTTATAAACAGTCAGATCCTCAAAGTGCCCTTGCAATCAGCTTTATCATATTGGTTTTTTCATTTTTGATGTGTTTATTCTATATTTTCATGAGAGCAGTGTTTTTCACTCTATAAAGAATTATAATTGAAAGGATATTAAAATCATCAACAATTTCATTGGGAGCCATGATGGAGAGAGTAACTATTCAGAGGTAGGAGTCTTTAACTAAGTAATCAAGTTGAAATGAGGTCATTAGGGTGGGCCCTAACCCAACGTGACTGGTGTTCTTACAAGAAGAGGAAATTCAGACACAGACATAGGGAGAACCCAGCCATCTACAAGCCAAGGAGAGACCACAGAGGAAACCCACCCTACTAACACCTTGACCTCAAACTCTACCTTCCAGACCACAAGGAAATAAATTTCCTCTTGTTTAAGCCATTCATCCTTTGGGGCTTTGCTATAGCAGTCTCAGTAAACCAGGGACTCCCTGGTGCGGCCACTCCCCTCTTTCTGCCCTCTGTCAGGACAATCACCATGAGGATTTGGGGAAGGGATTTCTTTTTTTTTTTTTAACTTTTTGTTTTGTAAAGGATATAGCTGATTAACACTGTTGTGATAGTTTCAGGTGAACAGTGAAGGGATTCAGCCATACATACACATGTATCCATTCTCCCCCAAACACCCCCGAGGAGGGGACTTCTATTTATGGTGTATTTTATCAAATGAGCTAAATTTCATAGGTACAAAAGGAAAAGATACAGTCTTTTTTCCCATCTTTCACCATGAAAGTCATCTTGAGGATTACTTCCTACGTGTCCTTACATGAAATCTCAAGCAGACCTCAAAGCTTTTCCAAGCCCTTCTGTCCCATAAACAATCTCAGTTCAGCAGGTAAAATAGTACTGGTGGTATAAATCAGAACAAAGTTCATTGACAGGTAGAATCTTTCCCCTTGCAAAGCCAGCAGTGAGGGAGGGGTGGGCAGTGGGCTTTCTTTCCGCTTCTGCTCCTGACTTTTCATCCCTCCTCCTTCCCCCAGGCCCTGGCTCTGATCATTTCCAGGGCTGGGCCGGTAGTGAAAGGATGTGAGTATGGACCATTTCATATGCAGTTATACTATGGCACTGGGCTCCCCAGGTAGCAGGCATGTGGGGTCCCCCCTTTCCTGGCTGGGAGCCCTACCCTACAGTGCTTCATGCAAGCCACCTGCTGTGCTTCTGGATCCCGCTGCTCCCTGGAGCCCTTCACCCTTCCAGGAGAACTCCCTCTGAAAGCAGCTTCTTTTCAAGATGTCCCCACACCATCTCCTTCCTACAGATCCAGTGGACTCATGGGAAAAACACAGGTGTGTTTGTCATGCTGTTGATGGAAATAAATACATTCCAGGGAAACCGTCTTTCGGGCCCTGTTGGGCTTAGACTATGGCTCCTTGTGATTAACTAATGGAGAGAGTCAAATATCAGGCCTCCAAACCCCAGGGTCCACGTCAAGGCCTCCTCCTGAAGACTCCCTCTATCACTCGCCTTGATTTGAGGGGTCGTGTTCCCTCCCATCCCCAAGCTGGGGACCTGCCTCAGCACCACTCTTCTCTGTAAAGACCCCTCTCAGCTCTGTGTTCCTTGTCTTTCCTAAGCTGATGTCTGTTTTTCCCTCATGCAGTTTGCAGGGATGCTTGGCATCAATTCCACCATCACAGGCCTCCAAGGCAGGACAGTCCAATTTTAATGTCCTTTCACCATAAAGCCTGTGCCATGGGCCTGAATGTAGGTGTCCAATCCATTGATCCAATTTGTATCATGGCTTCTCAGAGCCCACTGGCAGGGCCATCCTCTTGGGATACAATTTTTGTAACTGCCATTTCTCCAGGTTTCAAGTCTGTGAATTTGAGTGGACAAACATCACCAGGAATAACCCGGGTCTCACTGACTCATGTCTCCACTTGAGAAACATCTCTATCTCTGAAGAGTCCCCTCAGATATTTGTGAGGGCTTCCCAGGTGGTGCTAGTGGTAAAGAATCTGCCTGCCAGTGCAGGAGACTTAAGAGACATGGGTTCAAGACACGGGTTCAATCCCTGGGTCAGGAAGATCCTTTGGAGGAAGAAATGGCAACTCACTCTAGTAACTTTGCCTGGAAAATTCCATGGACAGAGGAGCCTGGCGTGCTACAGTCCATGGGGTCAGAAAGAGTCAGACACAACTGACTGTCTGAGCTTATCATAGCATAGACAGTTCATGCTGGGGGAGGAAAATTCCTGTGGGCATTTACCTGGTGGTGTGTTTTACACCCAGCACACCTGCTAACCACACAGACAGGGATGCCACACTCTGTCCTGTGAACTCCAGCAGCGTGGCTTGTGTCCAGGGTCTCTGTGACCTTTTTGCCCACACATCCCCTCTCACACACTTGTTGTAGAATATGGTCACGAGTTTGAAGCCTCCCTCAATTTGAGGAGGGGAAAGTTTGGTGGAACCCTGATATTTTCTCACCACTCTCTGCTTAGGCTCTTGGTCACTCTGGATCAACCTGGCCCAACCACAGCAGGGAGGTGTTGTGGAAGGAGCAGAGACTGAAGCAGAAAACATTCAAGGGACACTTAGGACCAGCAGGGGACCTCCGTGTGCGCCCTCGAGGCTGTGCCCCAGGGCTCACCTCACCCATCCTCACCTTAGCTCTGCCCTGGGACAGTCTCATGAAGGTGCTGCGGGAGCCATCCTGAATGAGGAACTCAGAGAGATGGGAGATGCAGCCTGGTGGCCGGAGTGGGAGGCAGGCGGTCAGGTCCCCACTAGGGACTCTGAATCCAGCTCTGTGCCAGGCAGCCAGCGTGACTTTCTCCAAACATCCAATCTCAGTGTCCTGACATCCTGGACCTGTCACAGCATGTAGGCGCGAGGAAACCACATGAAAAGAAATTCCCTTTGCCCAGGCTGGGCTGGGCTGACTTGTTTGTTTGTTTTGTGTATTGTTTTCTTTTCATGCTTTTCAGGATCAAAGCCCTGGGCTGGACTTTTTTTTTTTCTTGGTGCAGTGGTGAGAAATATAGTCTCCAAGCAAAGGTCACTGGACCAGACTTTTGGATTTAGTGAGAGGAGAGGCTATAATTTTTATTTCTGGCAGCCTCGGGCCCCTGGAGGAAATTACCAAAGACACATTGTGCCTCCCTGGTGCCCAGGCCAACAACAAGGAGATAGAACGAATAGAGAGTGAGACTGCACCGAATGAGAGGCAGAGCTGTTTTGCCCAAACAAGGGCAAAACAACTTCCAGGGCCAAGCAGAATCATCAGGGCACAGAATCAATGGGGCTGGAATTTCTAACCTTATTCATAGAATATTCTCTTGTAACCAAATGCTAATAATTGCCTCTATGTGAAAGTTCTCCATGGAAATGTGCTTCAGCAAATTGATCAGGGCCATGTTGCCATCTCGTGCAGCCTTGAGCAGGGACCCAGCCCCTGCCATGGAGATCTTGGTCCCCAGACCATCCCCAGGCTCCTGGGCTAGTCTAGATATAGCTGGGGTGGCCTGGGCTGAGATTTGAGTAGCTGTTCCCTGGTGAGAAGTCAGGGCCTAGGCAGTGGACTGAAGAAATATCGCCCGGGCTCCCACAGCTGAGCCTCCTGGGCAGGAAAACTGTGGAGAGCAGCACAGGGTCCATGGAGGCCTGCTGCCCTCCTGCAGTGGGCACTGGTGTGGGCACAGGTGGAAACAGACAGCCTCGGAAACAAAGAGTAGTCATGGTGCATCTTTGCAGGGGAAGATACCAGGCCACCTGGGCCCCCAAGATCCAGTGACAGCATCTGCTACCATGAGAAGATGATGCCCAGGGTCCGCTCTTACCTGATTTACAGGCTAGAAGCAGATCCGATGCCATCAGGATGGTTGAGATGGTTTTCACAATGACTTCCCAGCCCCCAGCATCTGCACAGGCTGGGAATATTCTCACGCCAGCAGCTGGGAAGGACTTTCAGAGGCTCCCAGCCATCCCTGGAGGCCTCTCCCAGGTGCCAGGGAGCAGAAAACTGTCCTCTTTCCTGACAGGACACTGCTTTCCTTCCCATTACCCATCCAGTATTGACGCCAGCTTCCCAGTGATGAAACCCAGGCCATGGGGACTTCACGCCCTCCTGGCAGTGGCTCCCATGAAGTTGTGTGTTGGACTGGAAAGAGCAAAAGCCTGGAAGCTGGGATCTCAAGGTCTTGGCCACAAGCCAGCACTCCGTGCCTCAGAGCCTTGGGTGTGTCCCCCAGCCCTGAGCAGCTGGGGGATGTCACTTGCAGTTTCATATCTGATAATGAAAGTAAAGGGAGGGGCTCTGGTTGACAGCCCAGGTGTCTGCATACACCCTTTACATTGGGAGCACTGGGCCCACCTGCGGTAGTTTGCTTGCTTTGGCCCAAGGGCCATGATTTGGGACATGAGTTACCACATCTTAACAGTTCTTCAATTCCAAAGGGAAATCCTCCTGATATAGTTGTCATTGGTAACAGTAGGGCTTCCCTACTGGTAAAGAATCCACCTGCAGTGCAGGAGACGAGGCTTGATCCCTGGGGTGGGAAGATCCTCTAGAGAAAGAAATGGCAACCCACTCCCAAGTATTCTTGCCTGGGAAATCCCATGGACAGAGGAGCCTGGCAGGCTACCGTCCATGGGGCTGCAAAAGAGTCAGACATGACTTAGCAACTAAACAACAGCAATATTCACTGTGGACCATGGGTCCTGGGAAGCCAGGGCTTCTGTGAATGCCTAGGAGTTTCCCATTTTCACAGCTTGCCACTCCCACTGTTGGATTGGATGGCCACAGCTCCCCCTCCCCAACCCAGGGTCCTGGAGCTTATTCAACAAGAAGGGTGATAAAAATAGCTGGGCAAATTGACTCTTGAAAGAAAATGCTCTGTTATCCCCTATTGCTCTCTCAATGATGCTGAGCTTCTGGATGGAGGGCATTTGTATAATCCAATCAGCCCCATGTGACAGATACAAAAATACCACCCTGAGATGTGCTCAAGATCATGGGCCAAGCTCCTGGGAACCTCTGGCCAAAGGCCAACTGCCCATCTTCTGGTTCACAGCTCTTTCTCCTCCCTACCCCCACACCCGTCCATCAACCAGAGGCTTTGCCTTCAGAACATCAAATATACAGACCTCCCCAAACACCCAGAAGATGGAAGAGATTTTTCACTTTTTTCCCACTCGTGTCTAACATGCTGGGAAGTCACAGCCAGAGAATGAGTATCATGAAATGCTCAGTTTCTCTTCTCAAACAAACATGTATATTTGTGCACATGTGATGCGAAATTGAAGTTCAGAACTGAAGCATCTCCTGGACTATATTAATGTCTTACTGCTGCTGCTGCTAAGTCGCTTCAGTCATGTCTGACTCTGTGCGACCCCATAGACGGCAGCCCACCAGGCTCCCCCGTCCCTGGGATCCTCCAGGCAAGAATACTGGAAAGGGCTGCCATTTCCTTCTCCAGTGCATGAAAGTGAAAAGTGAAAGTGAAGTCGCCCAGTCGTGTCCGACTTCTAGCGACCCCATGGACTGTAACCTACCAGGCTCCTCCGTCCATGGAATTTGCCAGGCAAGAGTACTGGAGTGGGTTGCCATTGCCTTCTCCAATATTAATGTCTTAGAGCCTGATATTCTGCTCTTATCACTACAAGCCTCTTTCTCCCCTAATTACAGAACTTTAAAAGTCAAGGAGTTAAAAAAAAGTGAGGGGGTAGGGAGGAGTATCTTAGTGATCAAGAATGAATAAAGCCTGGATTTCCCTGGCGGTCCAGTGGATAAGAATCCACCTGCCAACGCAAGGGACACGGGTTCCATCCCCAGTCCCGGAAGATTCCACATGCCTCGGAGCAACAAAGCCTGTGTGCCATGATTACTGAAGTCCATGCACCCAAGAGCCAGTGCTCTGCACAAGAAAAGACACCACAATGAGAAGCCCATGCCCCACACCTAGAGAGTAGCCCCAGCTCAACACAGAGAAGCCCACATAGCAACAAAGACTTGGAAGCAGCCAAAAAAAAAAAAGAATAAATAAAGTTGAAGGGGAAGAATAATAAAGAATGTGTATGGGGGGTGTTGATGTCACCACCTTCAGATAAATGAGGTGTCCCAATAGTAGCAGGATGGGGACACAGTGACCGTCTACCCGTATTACATGATGGCAACTGCAGGCCTCGGAAGGTCAGGCCTCCAGGGGCTACAGCTCTTCCCTGAAGCTCTCCCAGACTTCAGGAGTACAAGTGTCCCTAGGATTCTCCCTATATCCCAGTTTTTTGCGGGGAACATCCAATGGACCATTCATGTATAGGTGATCATTTCCAGAGCATTAGGTAGAGAAAAACAAATGAACTCCTTGCAGAAATTGCTTTTCATATCTCTGGAGTCTAGCCTAATAGATGCAGTTGGATGTGTCTCACTTTTCTTTTCATCTGCAGTTAAAATTCCTCACTGTCTCCCAAGCAGGACACACAAAGAGATGCGAGAGTTTATCTCACCCTCTATGAAGACCGGCACTCCCAGGGTTTCTCTTCAGCCTGTCACAACTCAATCCTGTTTTCCTGAATGGCTTGTTTAACTTTCGGAGGGTATCAGATGTGCTGTGGTGTAAATAATATTTGAACAAGAGGGAGATTATTAAGTTGCCAACTAAAAAGGCACTTTACAGATACCCCATTACCCTGTTTAAATACCCTGAGCATTAGTGCGCTGGAAACCTCTTCATATTAAGTAATCATTTTAAAACAACACACATTGTTCCGCAGGAGGCACCCGATTCCAGCTCAACATTTAGCACTTAAAAGAGTTTAGAGACTCCAGACAGCCTTATCAGCTCTCAGACGGGGGCACTAAGCCTCAGGTGGGCTTCTGCCTGCAAACCACAGGGTAGAGCTCTGATGAACACAGGCTCCAGTTAAGTGCTTAAAGTATTAAGAGAATCTAAAAACAAAGTGCACACCATTAGCCAAATTGGTGCTGGCTTTTGATGATCTACAGTGGGTATTTGTGGCTTGGTCTTTGTCAAAAGTTTTTAAAAGCGAAGTGGGTGGGGGTGGAAATGACATGCTTGTAACTCTTCTGCCAGGATACAATAGAGTAAGAAGGAACCGTTAATGGTCTGAACCAGTGAGTGTTTCTGAACACCTGATTTTCCCCTTTAAACCCAATTAGCTATAAGAGACCACCAGAAAGGGGGGACCCGGGAGAAACAGTTCTAATGTGAAGAAATTGCTGGCCTGTATTCATCAGACAGTCAGAAAATGCAACTTGAAAAAGCACTAGATGAGAAAGTGGCTTTTTTCCCATTTAAAACTATAAAAGCCAAACTTTGATCTCCTATGAGAAGAGTGGATGGAAATTTAAATATTTTTACCTTCTCTTGACTTAGAAAATTATTTAGATGGAAGAAAAAGTAGTTCTCCATTAGACCCAATTCTTTTGAAAGTACTTTTGCTACTTTTGCTCCCACTGGCTTAATTTTAGCCTCATAAGAGCCCCATGGTGAACTGGGTACAACTGTGTCCATTTTACAGATTGGAAAATAAAGAGAAACCAGTTCTGCAAATGCTTTCTGAAGGCTCAGTTTCAAACTTATTTTGGTCAGTGGCTCCAGGAATAAGTAGCTCTAGGATGAAAACTCAGGCCACCTGGATCCTTGAAGAACTTCAAAAATTCAAATCCAAACCAAAACCAACATTGGAGCCTATCTATGGAGAGATACGCTTTCCCTTGGTGATCATGTGGAGCCCCACCATCCCCTCACTCACCTAGGAAAGAAGGTCACTCTTGATGCCTTTGTTCAGATCTCAAGTCAAAGTTCTGGAATCAGAGAACCTTCCCTTAATCCCTGAGACCTTCAGCAAATGGAACTGATCTTCAGTGCTTCCCTTGAGAAAACCTCTGTGCAGAATGAAGATTAATTATGACATGAGTACAAAAGGCACAGATTGTGGGCTTGATTAAGAATGGTTTGTCCGCAGGCCATTTGGGATGTGCTTGGTTGCCCTTGGATTCTGTGTATTCTAGGAGAGAGACCCTAGAGCGGCAGTCACCAACACTTCTGGCACCAGGGAGCTTTTCCGTGGAAGACAGTTTTTTCATGGACAGGGGACTGGGATGCTTTAGGAGCATGATTATTGTACAATAATGTCTGTTATTTATGTCTGTTATTACTACCTCAACTCCACCTCAGATCATCAGGCATTAGATTCCAGACATTGAGGAAGGACCCTTGCCTTAGAAGGTAAGGCATGGTTACCTTGTGCTCCGAAACTATTATTGACAGAAATTCCATCTCTCTCTTTTTTTTTTTAATTGAAGTACAATTGGTTAACAATATTGTGTTAGTTTCAGGTGTACAGCAAAGTGATTTGATTATACATATGTATGTACAGATTTTTTTTTAAATTCTTTTCCATTATAGGTTATTACAAGATATTGCACCTAGTTCTCTGCACTATACAATAAATCCTTGTTGCTTATCTTATTTTTACATATGGTAATGTACATCTGTTAATCCCATAGTCCTAATTTATCTTCTGCCACTCCTTTCCCCTTTGGTATCCATAAGTTTCTTTTCTATGTCTGTGAGTTTGTTTCTGTTTTGTAAATAAGTTCAATCATACTATTTTTTAAATTTCACATACAAGTCATAACATAGAGTATTTGTCATTCTCTGTATGACTTATTTCACTAAACACAATAACCTCCAGGTCCTTTCTTGCTGTTAAAAAATAAATGACAGAATTTCATTCTTTATCGTGGCCGAGTAGTATTCCATTGTGTATATATGTACCACATCTTCTTTATCCATTCACCTGTTGATGGGCACTTAGGATGTTTCCATGTCTTGGCTACTGTAAACAGGGCTGTTATAAACATTGGGATGCATGTGTCTTTTTTAATTAGAGCAATGGAAACCCCATCTGTTATTTGGAGGGACAGTCATGATACACCCCCTCTTTTCTGACTGGTCCATGTGGCATGGGTTCAGTCAACATCTTCCAGATATTCCCATGACTTTTCCACAACACTGTACTTCCATCACAAGAGATAATATGAGGATTTTTCCTCTCAAGTCTGGCCTTATATTCAGTTCAGTTCAGTCGCTCAGTTGTGTCCAAGTCTTTGTGACCCCATGAATCACAGCACACCTGGCCTCCCTGTCCATCACCAACTCCCAGAGTTCACTCAAACTCACATCCATTGAGTTGGTGATGCCATCCAGCCATCTCATCCTCTGTCATCCCCTTTTCCTCCTGCCCCCAATCCCTCCCAGCATCAGAGTCTTTTCCAGTGAGTCAACTCTTCGCATGAGGTGGCCAAAGTATTGGAGTTTCAGCTTTAGCATCATTCCTTCCAAAGAACACCCAGGACTGATCTCCTTTAGAATGGACTGGGTGGATCTCCTTGCAGTCCAAGGGACTCTCAAGAGTCTTCTCCAACACCACAGTTCAAAAGCATCAATTCTTCAGCGCTCGGCTTTCTTCACAGTCCAACTCTCACATCCATACACGACTACTGGAAAAACCATAGCCTTCAGTAGATGGACCTTTGTTGGCAAAGTAATGTCTCTGCTTTTCAATATGCTATCTAGGTTGGTCATAACTTTCCTTATATTACAAACAATCAAATTTAAATCAATATGCTATACTTAGGTTTTACCCTTTATTGCTGAGTTAATCTAGTCTTCAATGTAGAAGTTAGTTTATCTAATATCTTTTCATTTTCATTTCTCAAGCCATGCCATGATAAAGATACTCTTGTAAGTGCTGCCCCAAAGACTCAGCTCCATTTTGACCACTAACCCAACAAATATTTCCTGAGTGCCTATTAATATAATGTTTCAGCAGGTATTCTGCTCAGTACTGGGAAGAAAACTGTGAACAAGACTGTAGTTCCTGCTTTCGGAGAGACTGCTTGCATTCTAGAGTGGGAAACAATTAAAGGGACAAAATAAATACAGGCTCTGATCTGTCATGAAGAAAAAAATATAGAATTGAGGGGGGGACTAATTAAGATTCTGGGCTTCCCTGGTGGCCCAGATTGTAAAGAATCTGCCTGTGATTCTGGAGACTTGGGTTCAATATCAGGATTTGGAAGATCCCTTGGAGAAGAGAATGGCAGCCCTCTCCAGTATTCTTGCCTGGAGAAATCCATGGACAGAGGGCTCTGGCCTTGGGCTGTAGTCCATGGGGTTGCAAAGAGTTGGACACAACTAAGCGATTAACACTTTTCTTTTCTTTTCTTTTTTTTTCAGTTAAGATTTCACAAGCAGTAAATGCCTCTGTTATGGGAGACACTCAAGGCAAATCCCTACAAGAGATCCAGCAAAGCTCCCTTGTCCAACCAAGCCTGGGTCTGATATATATCTCAAGCAATTGGCTTCAAATAGAGTTGCCTTAATCCAGCAAGGATTTAGCTATTATTTCAACTTTTTGCACACACACCCACAGAACTTTTAAATACACATGATTCTCTGTGAAGTCATGAAATGGTGTTCCTCCGAGATGATATTTTATAATGCGAGACAAATGTCAGTGAGAGCCCAGGGCTGCTGAAGTTCAGATCTTTCCAAAAAGCCATTTCTGGAAAACATAAATCACCCATTCACTTTCATGATGGATGTTAACGTGGCAAAGGTCCATTCTTTACCTCACGCTCAATAATTCTTAGCCGCGTCTTCACCGCCCTTAGGTTTTCTGTAACTCCGGGCAGGTTTCAGAGACTCTGGAAAGCGCCCTAAATCACAGGGATACTCCTTCCATGCTTAGAAATGATTTGTCAGGGACTTCCCCCCAGGTGGACAGGCCGTGGGAGCAGGGATCTCCCAGCTCCCTGTGGCTCTGAGAAAGAAGCCAGAAAGAAATCCCCCCGAAGCGGTTTTCCTGAATTGGATTCTATCTGATAGACTCGCTGGGTTGGGGAGGGGGTGTCCTCAGATTACAGATAAGACTGCAGAGCTGAATCTGACAAGCAGGGGTTTCCAAGAGCTCTCCAAGGGCTCTGCTGTGAGACAAGGCAGCTATTTGTCCATCCAGACAGTGAGTGAAGGAAAGAGCCAATAAAAATTATATTACTAGGGCGTCTTCTTGTCTTCTTTCATCGCTATTAGTGCATTTATTCCATGGAAATTGTTACCTTTGGGGTGATTATGCACACACCCTGACATAATGATGGCCACACCTACCCATGAAATATTATCCCTTTGTATGTGTACTCTGAAAAGACCAGCCAAGTCTGTGGAAGGTCTTTGCGTATGAAGAAGCCGATATCTTTGGGAATTTTAAAATTATTTGACTTTTCCATGGAGAGAAGAGAAACTTGTCTTCTGTGCTTTGACGTCGTATAAAACGAAAAGATACAGCTAATTTTGTTACCATATTAGATTATCCGGGGATTGTTTATTTTCCATTGCCTCTCCAGACAAGTCAAAAAGAATCTGGAATCCTGGTTTGCATTGAGTGTGTCCGTTTTCAATTTCTAAACTCCCCACAGCCTATGAATGATGTCTTTGCAGAGTGCACGGGAAGTGGTCAGTGGATTTTGCCCTAAATGGACTTACAACATTCCAAACAAGGATTGCAATCTTTCCCAGGGCTGTTCTTCTTATTCAGTGTTTGTGACATCATCCAAGACCTGGGCTTGTGACTGGATTCTCAGCTCACTGGCCCCAAAACGATACCAACCCCAGTTCTTATAACACACGTAGAGTTAAGTTTTAATGAGCTTGTCCTAGTGCCATATCTAAGCCTGGAATCAAGTTTGACATTCAAAACAAAGTTTAAGTCACCACAACCCCCTATAGCATGACTAAGACCATTAAAAGTTGCACCAGGATTTCTGTCGCCACAAAGGGCAGACAAGTTCTCTAGATCTCATTTTTTCAGACAATATACTGGTAGCATGGTAACTGGAACATGGTTTATTTGGCCAGAGGTGGTGAAGGACTGAGTCATATCTTCAGCAAAAAAAAAAAAAAAAGAAAAAGAAACAACCCTCAGGAAAGGCTGGTTCAAGGAACCTGACACTTGACAACCTTTCAACTCTGGGGTCATGTCTGCTGAGACCTCAGAGGCAAATGGGGGCATGAACAGATCCACATCTCCAGTGATGTTGAAACACCGCAGGGCTACATGGTAGCAGGATTTAATCAAAGCCGGGATTACCCCTTGAGGAACTAGAGGGAGCCCGAGGCTTTAAAGCTGAGAAATGTGTTTCTCTTTTTCCCTGGTTCTTAGCAACCTCATCTGTACATTCTAGATGATAAAAAATGTCTGCCCTACAAAGGAGTTGGAGTCATAAGATCAGATTTTCCGTGTTATTAGATCCTCTCCTCCCTCTCCCCTTTGCTCCTTCCTTCTTCCCTTCGTTCCTTCTTTCTATCCCCATCACCATTTGGAGAACAGTGTTTTGGAAATAGATTCTTTTAAAGCATCTTCTAAGGCTAGAAAGCAGATGAATTCTTTAGAAAATGTTATTAAATAACACATCTGTATTACATATATGCATATATTTATAACAGGTATGAATAACTTTGCTAACAGTTTTTCATTTCCCCTTCCTGACGTTTCTGCCATGTGGATATTATAATCATCACATTTTACGATGAGAAAACTGAGGTTCAAACAAGTGCATCCACTTGCCAGAAGTCTTACCTGGGGTCACTGCTGGATCTGGGACTTGAAGCCAGGCTCATCTCATTTTCAACGTTATATCCTCTCTAGAGGGCTTCCCTGGTAGCTTAGCTGGTAAAGAATCCACCTGCAATGCAGGAGGCCCCAGTTCAATCCCTGGGTCAGGAAGATCCCTAGAGAAGGGATAGGCTACCCATTCCAGTATTCTTGGGTTTCCCTGGTAGCTCAGATGGTAGAGAACCCACCTTCAATACGGGAGGCTGAGGTTTGATCCCTGGGTTAGAAAGATTCTCTGGAGGAGGGCATGGCAACCCACTCCAGTATCCTTGCCTGGAGAATTCCCATGGACAGAGAAGCCTGGCAGTCTACAGTCCATGAGGTTGCAAAGAGTCAGACATGACTGAGCAACTAAGCACAGTATAGCATCCTCTTTAGAGGCCCAAATTCCAACTAGAGGCAGTAGACTGTGTATTCTCATCAAAATCTAAAAGAGAAGGAAAGTCAGATGGCACAGGTCAGTGGTTGCCACAGGTACCTGCATCTAAGAGAAACATGAAGTGAAGTGTTAGTCCCTCAGTTCTGTCCGACTCTTTGTGACCCCATGGACTCAAGCCCACCAGGCTCCTCTATCCATGGGATTTTCCAGGCAAGAATAAAGGAGAGGGTTGCTGCTCCCTTCTCCAGGGGATCTTCCCAACCCAGTGATCAAACCCGGGTCTCCTGCATTGCAGGCAGATTCTTTACCATCTAAGACACCAGGGAAGCCCCGGGTACCTGCTGAATGAAGAGTCTGGAGAGTCTGACTCAGCAGTTCTAAGGCAGTGCCTGGGGATCTGCATGTTGGCAAACACCCCAGAGGGTTTAAGTGGTCCAAGGTTCACAACCAGGGAAATGGAATTGGAGTCTGTCTGTTGAAGTTTCCCTTCATCTTGCCTCCATGACACAAAACCTGGACCCACCAGGTAACAACTTGCTCCCTGGGAATGATGCTGAGCTGAGCAAAGACAGGAGCCCGGGAGCTGAGTTCTCTAAATGTCTGAGCACTTGTGCATCACGGGTACCGCTGAAGCCACGGGGCCACCTCTGTGCCCCTGCAGGCATCTTGTTCAGGGCACAACCACTATGCAGAGCTGTAAGTATCTACTCACCCACCATCAGCATCAGTAACTGAGGACCAACTGAAGAGTATAACCAGGTTCAGTCTATCTTCAACTTTCGCCTTTTCTTTTTTTCCTAGAAAATGTTGGGGGAGATGTTGATTCACTCACTTGAACTCCCAAAGCTCTGGCTGAGAACAAGGCTCTCATCGATTTCAGAAAATCTGGAACCTTACTGACTTCACCTCTGAATCCAAGATATCAAGGGACCTTTCTGGAGAGGGCTTCAGCTGATTTACCTACAATCAACTGACAGCCCAGACCATTCTCTCAGACAGAATCTGTTTTAAATCTCAAGTGCGGACTTCCCTGGTGGTCCAGCAGAGACGTATCTGCCTGCCAATGCAGTGGACATGGGTTTGCTTCATGGTCCGGGAAGATTCCACATGCTACGGGACAACTAAGTCTGCACCACAAGTCCTAAGCCTGCGTGCCTAGTCTGTGCTCCACGCCAAGAGGAGCCACTGCAATGAGAAGCCCACGCACCACGACTACAGAGAAGCCCCTGCATGCAATAACTAGAGAAAGCCCTCGCACAGCAATGAAGACCCAGCACAGCCATAAATAAAGAAATCTTTTAAAAATTAAAAATAAATCTCAGGTGTTTTCTGGAGGAGGAGCTGAACTCAGGCTGTGAGGACAGTGGTCCTCCAAATGTGGCCACATCAGGATCCCTCGGGTGCCCTTTCAAACAGACACTGCAGAGTCAGACTCAGTAGGTCTGGAGTGGAGCCCAGGAACCCACATTTTTCACAGTTTCCCAGATGAGGCTGATGCCACTGGTTGGAGCACAGAACTCTGAGAACCACTGCCTTGGGCATTGATTCTGCACCAAAGTCAAGACTTTAAAATTTCACAGCTGTAAGGAAATATAACTTCTTTGCCTCAGTTCCACCCTAGGGAGAAAGGGATTACCCCAGATGCTGACTGCAGCCTTGAAATGAAAAAACACTTGCTTCTCAGAAGAAAAGCTATGACAAACCTAGACAGCATATTATAAAGCAGAGACATTACTTTGCCAACAAAGATCCATCTAGTCAAAGCTATGGTTTTTCCAGTAGTCAGGTATGGATATGAGAATTGGACTATAAAGAAAACTGAGTGGCGAAGAATTGATGCTTTTGAACTATGGTGCTGGGGAAGACTCTCGAGAGTCCCTTGGACTGCAAGGAGATCCAACCAGTCCACCCTAAAGGAAATCAGTCCTGACTATTCATTGGAAGGACTATTGCTGAAGCTGAAGAAGCTCCAATGCTTCAGCCAGCTGATGTGAAAACTGACTCGTTTGAAAAGACCCTGATGCTGGGAAAGATTGAAGACGGGAAAAGGTGACAGCAGAGGATGAGATGGTTGGATGGCATCACCAACCTGATGAAAATGAGTTTGAGCAAATGAGTTTGAGCAAGCTCCAGGAGTTAGTGATGGACAGTGAAGCCTGGCATGCTGCAGTCCATGGAGTCACAAAGAGTCGGATATGACTGAGGGACTAAACTGAACTGAACTGAGTTCACTTCTGTTAACCACGTTTCTACAAAAAGTTGTTGAAGGATCTACCTTATTGTTCCTAAGAGTGCTCAGATGAGAATGTTTTCAGACAATAAAAATTGGAATAAGTAAAGGGATTTCAGTTCCTAAAGGACCTTATTCATGTCACATGTTGTCCGTCACTGCAGAGATTCCAAAGACACATCAGAGATTTGTCTACATTCTGTATCTTGTTGGCAGAACAACCGTGGAAGAATTCCTTCTTTTTTAAATTGAAGTATAGTTGTTTTATAATACTGTGTTAGCATCAGGTATAAAAGTGATTCAGGTCTACCAGGTGGTGCTAGTAGTAAAGAACCTGTCTGCCAATGCAGGAGACGTAGGAGACACAGGTTCAATCCCTGGATTGGGAAGATCCCCTGGAAGAGGGCACAGCAACCCACACCAGTATTCTTTCCTGGAGAATCCCATGGACAGAGGAGCCTGATGGGCTACAGTCCATAGGATTGCACGGAATCGTACACAACTGAAGCAACTTAGCACACAGCACACACCAGACCATATGGGCTGAGAGTAAGCAGAGATGAATTCAAAAGTGAAAACCAGAGCCTTCACTGGAAGAGGAGAAATGGAGAGGAAAGTGCAAGAAATATTTATAGCAACAGTAAAAGAATAACACTGGATGATGAAAAAGGATACAGAGATGGGGAAAGTTCAACAAAGACTGCACTTGAGGAACCCCAAACACCCTGGACTAGCAGGCTTCCATTCCTCTAGTATTATTGTGAGCCGAAAGATTTAGGCTTTGGTAAATGTGAGTTATTTTTGTCCTAAAATTTCAGTGCTGGAGAGAGGTTAAGTAGGTGAGATGTGAAGGTCACATTTCATGGCCTTACCTTTATAGGATCAGGATCAGTTAGGCAGACTTCCTCCTGCCTTCCCTATCTTATGCAGTGAGATAGCTGTCTTTGTTTCCATAATATTTTCTCAAGGAAGATCAAATTTATGTTAGACTTCCTTGGTTACAGCTCCGGTCATGAGATCCTCCCACTTACTTAGCCTGTGACCTTAATTAAGTCATTTAAACTTTCCTGGGCCTCATTATTGCTTTCCTGTAAAATGAAGAAGTTGGTTAAGTGATCTGAAAGTCTCCTGCTAAGAAAATAAATGTAGTGGGAATCCCAGCTTCAGCCTAAATTGCCTTCACTCTGGGGATTCAGACGTGACTAGCCATGTCTGGGAAACCAGGAAAACCAGCCCTGGAGAATTCTAAGTGAAGAGGGAGCCGGATAGAATCAAACAGAGTCTGTGCCTCTATCACCTGGACTTCCTCTCAGAACCCAGCATCCAGTGATGCATCTGAGAATCCTTTGTAAACACAAAGAGCTGTGAACAAAAGAGATGTCTCACTAAATTGCTTTAAAAACGTATCACTCAGAACGCGGAGGGCGTCTTTCCTCTTTCCCACTCTGATGCACCATGAGCTTGGGACACTGGAAGCTCTAGAACATCTGCTCCAACTAAACACATAAATGGACACACAGAAATCCCTCTCGCTGAAAACTTGCAAGTGACATAGAAGGAGAAATGTTGTATAACATCCCTTATATGTGGAATCTAAAAAGAAATGATACAAATGAACTTACAAAACAGAAAGTGACTCACAGACTTAGAGAAGGAGCTTATGCCTGGGGAAGGGGATAGTTAGGCAGTTTGGGATGGATACATACACACCGCTGTGTTTAAAACGGATAACCAACAAGGACCTGGTGTGTAGCACAGGGAGCTCTGCTCAATGTCACGTGGCAGCTTGGATGGGATGGGAGTTAGGGGGAGAATGGATACATGCATACATATGGCTGAGTCCCTTCGCTGTTCACCTAAAACTATCACCATTGTTAACAGGTTATACTTCAATATACAATAAATATTTTTTTAAGTTTATTTAAAAATTTTTTTTTAAGGAAAACTTACAAGCAGTCTCAGTCAACAAACTTTTCAAAAAATCTTAGGCTGAGAATGTTTAGCTAAATATAATGGGTTGAAAAATACACATTTAACTCTGTTTCTTCCCAAATCACCACTAAAATAACAGAAGGGAATTTTCTTAAAGGCCCTCAGGGGAAAAATAATGTAAGAAAAGATGATAGCAACTGGATTTTGCAAGCCAAAAAGTAAAAGAATGAATGATAACTGATTTAGAGGATCAAAGAACCCTGAACCCTGAGCTCCTTCAGAGGAAATACAAAAATAACTATCTTTGCACCAAAAAGGCCCCAAGAACTAAGATATCAATGGTAGCAGGTACCTCTGGAAATGGGATGAAGGTGAGACTGAATGCTTTTTGCTTGCCATTTGCTTGTATCCCATGGATACACAATTTATTTAATATTACTTATTCAATAGTTTAACACTGTACAGTTAGGGATTGCTTTTTCTTTATCTTTCTTTTTTTTTTTTTTTTTTTGAGGTTACAAATACTATATGGGATGTTCTGGCACATAAAAATTCTTCCTGATTCTCTAATTATTTCCTTAGGATAAAATGCTGGGAGTGTTCTTACGTCAAAGACTGTAAGCACATTTAAGGCTTTGATATGTGTGTGTGTGTGTGTGTGTGTGTGTGTGTGTGTGTATGCTCACTTGTGGCCAACTCTTTGTGACGCCCTGGAGCCAGGATGGCCCTCTGTCCATGGGGTTTTCCAGGCAAGAATCCTGCAGTGGATTGCCATTTCCTTCTTCAGGGGATCTTCCTAGCCCAGGGATCAAACCCCTGTCAACTGAGTCTCCTGCACTGGTAGGCAGATTCTTTACCATCGAGCCACCTGGGAAGCTCTAAGGCTTTATTGAAGTGAAGTGAAATGAAAGTCGCTCAGTCATGTCTGACTCTTTGTGACCCCATGGACTATACAGTCCATGGAATTCTCCAGGCCAGAATACTGGAGTGGGTAGCCTATCTCTTCTCCAGTGGATCTTCCCGACCCAGGCATCAAACTGGGTCTCCTGCATTGCAAGAGGATTCTTTACCAACTGAGCTATTTATTGCTGCTGCTGCTAAGTCGTGTCAGTTGTGTCTGACTCTGTGCGACCCCATAGACGGCAACCCACCAGGCTCCTCCGTCCCTAGGATTCTCCAGGCAAGAACACTGGAATAGGTTGCCATTTCTTTCTCCAATGCATGAAAGTGAAAAGTGAAAGTGAAGTCGCTCAGTCTTAGGCACCACCAAATGCCCTAGAGAAAGTCTGCACATATAACAGACACACCCCCACTTCCTTACACGGATGCCAACACCAGGGGCCATAATCCTTTTCAGGCTTTGACATGCTGATACATAAAAATGGCACCACTCTCTCATCTGTATTCCATTGACTGATAAGATTCAAAGCATGAAATATATGTTTTTCAGGTTTCTGTCATTTTTTGAGAATTGCTTTGCAAACCCTTAGCCCATTTGTTCCTTGGGTTATCTTTCCTTTGCTATTTTTTATTAACTCTTCAAGTTAAAAAAAAAAAAAACTTTTGCTTCTATGGAAAAAGATATTATTTTTCCATTTGTCTCTGAAGTTCCTTCTAACTCAAAGAAGTTACATATCTCTTTTACTCAACATGGTAAAATTCATTCTCATTTTGTTTAGGTGGAAATAACAACATTGACCAGGAGAAGAAACATTTTGTGGATGAGAAGGCAGCCTGTGCTTTCTGGAATCTGGAGTGGAGTCGTGCGTCAGAGATTTAAAGGGAAGACATGAATGTACACTTGGTCCACCTCTGTGGGAGATAGAAAAGATATCCGAACGTGTAGAATTGGGGAAGGTCAAGAGGAGAAAAGAGAGAGAGGTAAGAAGGATGCCAGACAGCCATGAACAACCTTACAAAAACTTTTATAATTACCCGGCAAGAAAACTAGAACAATGAGTTAAAATGTAGGGTCTCAAGGGAAAAAAAAAATTAGGATCGTTTTCTTAATTAAAAAAAAAAACTGACTGATACACAAGCAGTGTCTTTAAGATATTCTTCAAAGAGATCTTCCTCCCTCTGGGGACCCTCTGCATTACTTGGTCAGTTTACACATTTATGCACATACCCCCAAGGCAGAAACAGACACGAGCAGGCCCTCTACACTTCCTCCCTTGTGTCAGGTAGCTGATCCACAGAATATGTTTGGACCTACCCATTTCAGCAACCCTGAAGGAGTTGTTTTGTTTTGTTATGTTTTTTTAAACTTCCAATTTTACCAAGAAAACCCCAAAAATAGCTTAGAAGAACTGAACCATATACAGAATGAACTATGTACCATTTACTAAGTAACCACAGATAATATAAAGGCGTAGCAAGACCAGGCTCATTAACTATTAACTCTGCAAGAGGAGGATGGAGAAGCCTGGCCATGTTCCTTTCTTATGTCAACATCCCAGTGTTTTCACTCGTGGCTCTGCCCTCTGTCCACACCAGTCCATTCCCTCCACTGATATGAATCCCCATCATAATATTCCTCCCTTAAATTTCAGATGGTTTGTTAATTGCATGGAGTTCATAGTTCTAGGCTAAAATTAAGTCTTAAATCTAACATATTTAGATTCAGTATCATTTGGCTAATATTCTTTCCATTTGCCACTCAAATGCTGAAATTCTAGAGATCTCCTTTATTTAAAAGCAAATGTATTCTGCCTCCTAAAATAAAGCAACATTCTCTGTACTAAATAAATATTTTATTAATAATTTAATATTGACATATAATATAATGATGGGTTTCCCTGGTAGCTCAGTTGGTAAAGAATCCACCTGCTATTCAGGAGACTCCAGTTTGATTCCTGGGTCAGGAAGATCCACTGGAAAAGGGATAGGTTACCCACTCTAGTATTCTTGGGCTTCCCTTGTGGCTCAGCTGGTAAAGAATCCACCTGCAGTGTGGGAGACCTGAGTTTGATCCCTGGGTTGGAAAGGCCCCTGGAGAAGGGAAAGGCTACTCACTCCAGTATTCTGGCCTAGAGAATTCCATAGATTGTACAGTCCATTGAATTGCAAGGAGTTGAACATGACTGAGCGGCTTTCACTATATTAAAGTATGATATTTAAAGATATTTTCTATTTTATATAAAATAGTATGTATTATATATTAAAATAGTATTGATTAATGTAATAATATATCATATAATATTAATAATATTTTATTTTCTAAAATAAATTAATAGAAAAAGTAGATTCATGTCACCACAATTCAGCTTATAGTCATGAGTGAATGTGGGGGACATATTTGCTCTATATAGAATGAATACATTGTGACCTGGACTCCAGCCGAAGTCAGATGTAAATCCAGAGGTGAAGGATTATGGAAAACCCAAGGTAGGGCAGATTTTAATCCACTTTTACCTTTTTTTATGATCCTTGTGTGTGTGGGGGTGTGTGTGCTTAGCTGCTCAGTCATGGTTGACTCTTTGCTACATTTTGGACTGTAGCCCGCCAGGGTCCTCTGTCCATGGGATTCTCCAGGCAAGAATATTGAAGCGAGTTGCCGTTTCTTTTTCCAGGAGATCTCCTCAATCCAGAGAGCAAATTCATGTTTCCTGTGTCTCCTGCATTGGAGGCAGATTCTTTACCTGCTGATCCATCTTTGATTTGTTGTTGACTTTGAAGTCTCTACTCTTGGCTCCCTTCCAATATGCATCCTAGGAGTTGTTTCTCAATAACAGAACCTCATTTTGCCCACCCTCCTGCAAAAGTAGTTGAGTCCTTCAGAAAGGCGGGAGTCTTCCTCAGCCTCCAAGGGTGAAGTTGACTAATCTCAGTGAATAAAGTTGTTCTCAACCTTCTTGACACTGAAGTCCTTCCAAACAATGAGACCAGAGGGGATGTCTGCTGAAGGGCATCTGTCAAAGGACTTCAACAAGACCCTGTTGCAGTGCTTGTGATTCTCACACTAGGGGGCCATGGCAATCATGGGCTCCCAGCCCAGGGAACTGGACCAGACATCTGGTCCTTGTTGACAGTGTTGAGACATACAGACTTTGAGTTTTGTGAGAGAAATGGCCTTATAATTTTAGATACGTTTCACTGGGCTTCCTGTTGCTTTCAGCTGCAAGTATTCTGCTACAATTCATGTTTAATTTACACACTGTCAGTGGGGGGACTCCTCATCTATTTTATATGTTCAATTGTGACAGAAAAAAATTATTCAAATGTATCCTAGAACACAATGAGGTTTTCCAGTAATCTAATTAACAACAGGGACTTCCCAGGTGGCTCAGTGGTTAAGAACCCACCTGCCAATGCAGGAGACGGAATGGCAACTCACTTCAGTATTCTTGCCTGGAGAATCCCAAGGACAGAGGAGCCTGGCAGGCTACAGTCCTTGGGGTCGCAGAAAGTCAGATATAACTTGGCAACTAAACAACAATTAACAACAAAAAACACATTGTTGGTTGCTGCCTCTTCCTATCAGACATGCACTTAGTTTCAGAAGAGGGAAATTTCTTCTCTTTCACATATGGAGTCCAAAAGTCACGTGTTAGTTTTACTTTTTAACTGTGAAGTTGTTAGCACATTGTGGCTCTGCATTGCTAGAGTGACCTCATTCAGTTGATTAAAAACTATTGTCAAAATATTAGTAACATCTGATATACTCATCATATATTTAACAGCTATTCCATAAATGAGGCTTCTTTATTGGCCAAAGGGATGTTTCATGTGGAATTTACACTATCCCTTTTCTATGAACAACCAGTTGGCCCTCCACATTAGTAATTAGGTTGATCCATAACAGTGGCTCAGATGGTGAAGAATCTGCCTGCAAGGCAGGAGACCCCAGTTTGATCCCTGGATTGGAAAGATTCCCCTGGAAAAGGGAATGGCTACCCACTCCAGGATTCTTTCCTGGAGAATCCCATGGACAGAGGAGCCTGTCTCGGGACTGAAAAGAGTCAAACACGACTGAGTGACTAACATACCTTCACCTTCATATGAAACTGTCATTTTTTTAGGTTAAAAATATTCAAATATCTTCAGTTTCATGTGATTCATTAAATCATCAGCCTATAAAACTTGAACTTACCTTCTCTCTGTATCATTACAAATCACTTTGAAAAATCTTAAGTACAAAGACCATCCCTTAATAAAATTGATTATTTCTATACTATTAATGAACAGTTTTCAACATGTTCAGATATATCAACAAATGACCAGTTAAGCTTGTTGCATTAACTTTTATCAAAGCCAATATTTCTGTGATTTTTTTTCAATAGTATGTTAGGGTTGCCAATATAAAAGCTCCATTTTCTACTTAAATTTGGTATGTTTTAAAAGTACTATAAACTTCAATAAAGTTCAAAAGACTTCCTATTACATATGCCAGGTGCTTTACAATGTAATAATTTTCTCACATTTGCCTGACCAATCATGTCATGAGTAAAATATAATAATATCCCCAATCTTCATTATCTCAGTCTCAGGCTTTGAATAAATTCATCAAGAGTGTTTCTTACTATTTCTTAGCTTCTTTGAACTGTATTTTGAGAAGGGTGTTCATTATCTTTTCATTAGAGGCTGAACCAAATTTAATAATTCTTCCCCAGGTGTAGGTATCGCCTAAACTTGGGGTCATGCAATTTACATCCTGCTTCAGGAGCAGTTAAATAATCAGACTTCAGTTTGGCAAAAAGATCTTAGAGCTGTGTTCCAGTAGACAGTAAGCTCTGCGCAGTTAGTGACTGGGACAATTTTGTTTTACCCAGGGGGCACAACCCCAGGCAATGGCCCATTTGGCTGAGAAACTCAGATTCTTTGCAAACCTTTCAGGATGTGTGTTTTACGCCTTCACAGACCTGAGAGCCATCAGACTCCCACTTGAACAGCAGGGTCCACCTGTTTCAGAAACAGCCTGACTCTGAGCATCTTCTCGTGACCTGGACACTCTGTCAGACCCTTCCTTGGTCCCAGCCAACTGCGTTTAGGGAAGGGAGCCCCGTTTCAATTTTCTGAGTGGTTCTCCTGTTGTCTGGTCTTGCACCTCAAGCTTCTATGCACCTCCTATAGGTCTTCTGGCTCCTGTCTGTCAGGCCTGGGTCACCCTGTATACTCTGCCATTTGACATGTGTGCGCCTACCTGGCTTCATATCGGCTATAAGCTCAGCCTCACATAGACTCATGGTGAAACATAGAGGTGTCCGATGATAACTAACAGCACCTGATATTACACTCTCTGGTTTACGAAGCACTTATCATATATATATATATATATACATATATATATATATACACATACATACATTACACACACACACTTACACACATACATTCACTGCCCCCTAGAATCCTAGAATCTGAAGCATGTTCCAGGGTCTATTCTGCTGGAGTATAGACCTGTAATAGGTTTGAGATCACTTGGAAACAATTCCTTTATAGACACCATATTAAAACCTGAATCAGTAGCTCTATAGGCTGTAAGACTCAGTTTCCCCAGCCACTCCAGGTGGTATGAATGAACGGCCAGGCTTAGAAATTACAGACACAATCTACCTTCATCTCTGAAGAAGGGTTAGCTGGCTTCCAAGGGAGTATCACATAAGTAAGAAAATCTCCCCGTTTTGAAAAGTCATGGCCATTCTGAGTGGAGTCTCTCTCATTGTTGGCTTGGTTGCCCTGCCTTGAACCAAAGTCAAATGTGGGCTGTCAGATTATACCTAGAATCCAAGTAAATAGTCATAAGATTCAACTATAGGACATTTCACTCCTCTTGTCTCTACCTCAACATCTCCACATCTCAACAAATGTCAGTGGTCCTTCTTCTGGAGAAAAATTACATTTTTCTCATTTGAGGAAATTCTACTACTATAATTGATCAAAGGACAATGAGTCCATAACTTTATTATTTATTTCCAGCAGGAGGACTCGTTATGGTTGCTGCTGCTGCTGCTGCTGCTGCTAAGTCGCTTCAGTCGTGTCCGACTCTGCGACCCCAGAGACGGCAGCCCACCAGGCTCCGCCCTCCCTGGGATTCTCTAGGCAAGATCACTGAAGTGGGTTGCCATTTCCTTCTCCAATGCATAAAAGTGAAAAGTGAAAGTGAAGTTGCTCAGTCGTGCCCGACTCTTAGCGACCCCACGGACTGCAGCCTACCAGGCTCCTCCATCCATGGGATTTTCCAGGCAAGAGTACTGGAGTGGGGTGCCATTGCCTTCTCCATCTTTATGGTTAGAAAGGAAAAAAATAAAATGTTTTTGAGGCTCACCATTTTTGATCCTTCTTCTTTTTCTGCCTCAAGACTCAGTGTGTTGGAGACATCACTTGCTTCATTCACAAAATGGAGGGATCATCATTTTTCACCAAAGCCCAGATCCAGTTGACTTCACTGGAAGGAAGAGCTCCATTGAGGATGTTTCAATCGCATTCCAAAGCCATTCTATGGGAAGGCTTGTCAGGACAGCTGAGCATCATGTGATTCTGGGATCACAGTGGGGCAGGAAACGTGCCCTGTGTGTTCATATACAAGCAGACTTCTCATAGCCAAGGCACTAAGGTCAGGCCAATCCTTTCCAAGTACCATGGGGTTTCTAACACGTTTACTTATATAGACATAAATTTATGCATAATGTAACTATATAGTTAAATAATAAACTTATATATAACTTATGCATGCATGCTAAGTCACTTCAGTTGTGTCCAACTCTTTGCAACCCTATGGACTGTAGCCCGCCAGGCTTCTCTGTCTATGGGATTCTCCAGGTGAGAATACTGGAGTAAGTCACCATGCCCTCCTCCAGGGGATTTTCCTGACCCAGGAATCAAACCTGCATCTCCTGTACTGCTAGCAGATTCTTTACCCACTGAACTACCTGGGAAGTCCCCATTATACCTAATTTAAATATAAATGTATACACAGTATATAAATGCATATATTAAAGAAGGATAAAGTGGAAAAAGGAACAATGGACAAGGCATTTTTCATGTCTCCCCAGGACAGTTGGAGATGGTGTGCTCCCAGGCCTCCCATTCTAAGCCTCTCTTCTCCTGTCCCAATGAAACCTGAAAAAGGAGAATTGTCATCCTCCACCTTCATGACTCCAGCAGTGACCTGGTTGTTAGAAGCTACACCAGACAAACCTGTTCCCACTCAGTGACTTCCATATGGGAGGGCAGAGTCTATGTGAAACCAAACGTGATCACGGGAGCCACCTGGGTTGGGTTGGGCAGGAGGGAGTCTCACCTTGTTAGGCACCCTCTCGAGAAATGACATGATGGAAAACAGAGGACTCGTGTCCCTAAAGGGGAGAGGAGAGAGGTTTAGGGAGCCAAGAAATCTTCTGATCCCCAGAGCCCAGGGCAGCCCCCCAACGTGGGTGAAACTAATGAGAAAGAGGTTTGTCAACTGACACAGGAAGTTGGCATGGTTCGGATTCATGGCAATTTCTGAAGCATCTGGCCCTGAGCCTTTGCATTTCCTGTGCCGGTTGGAATCAGGAAGGGCAAGGAGTTCCAAAAGCAAGAGAAAAGTTCTAAGTAGGTCACTCTGTGTACCGGACCTTGAGTAATTCTGACTGCTGACTGGTGCCAGAGCCCGCACCATTCTGCATTCTATCTGAATCAGGGCAGATTCAGTGAAATGATGGCAGGAATCCATCCACAACAGACGGAGAGAGGCATCGTCCAGGGGCTCTGCTTGGCCGTCTACACTAGCCAACAAGGTGGGATCACAAGTGGCTCAGTGACCAGGTTTCCAATCTGATTCCCAGTAACTGTAGACCTGCTTTTTACTTTAGCTGAGAGTATAAATACAGCTCAGACTACTTCCTGAGTCATTTTCCCTGTCTCCTCCCACAGCAGGAGTGCTGTACCAGCTCTAATTAAACCAGTTATAAATTAGGGGGCGGCAGAGAATGAGATGGTTCAACAGCATCACCGCCTCAATGGATGTGAATTTGAGCAACCTCCGGGAGATAGAGGAGGACAAGGGAGCCTGGCGTTCTGCAGTCTATGGGGTCAAAAAGAGTCGGACACGACTGAGCGACTGAACAACTAAAGATAGGGTGCATGATTGGGATGGGATGCAGGTGCTGTGGCTTGTTTTCCAGAGAAGAGAAACACACACTTCTTCCGATCACAGTTAGTACCCCTTCTATTTAATTCCTCCCTTTATCTCACATGCTGAAAGTGTTAGCCTCTCAGTTGTGTCTGACTCTTTGCAACACCATGGACTGTAGCCTGCAAGGCTCCTCTGTACATGGGAGTCTCCAGACAAGAATACTGGAGTGGGTTGCCATTCCCTTCTACAGGAGATCTTCCCAACCCAGGGATTGAACCCAGGTCTCCTGCACTGCAGGCAGACTCTTTACCATCTGAGCCACCAGGGAAGCCCATCTCACATACTATAAGTGACTATAATTCAACCTTCAGATTTATATAACTCTTTAGGATTTCAATCCATCCAACCATTCCACCATAATTGGCTCCTTCCTAAACTCCTGGCACTGTTCCTCTCCAGGGAGCGATTGAGCAGAAGTAGCTTCGAAGAGGCAGAGCCATGGCCTTGGGGAGTGACAGGTAGAGATCAAGATGGACATGAAGTGGGGAATCATGCCAGGCAGCCTCCAGAGTCATCGTCTGGCTACATTTTACTGGACTCGTTCATACTGAACATCAGACATAATGACATTCGAATGTTCATACAAAAATAAATCCAAAAACAAATAAACATGAGCTCAGAATTATTAGCCAGTTTGGACACTGCATGCCTTGTTGCCCTTACATGACAAAATAGAAACTTGACCATGGTTCAAAGTTGAAGAGCCTTTGGAGACTTTTGGGTAAAAATATCTTTATATTATCCAAAAAGCATGTATTTTATATTTACTATTAAACCATCTTCATTCTGTCCCTGCATGACATCATTAATCCTCATGGAGAGTATAACAGATATAAATATTTCACAAGGAATTGACATGCTTGCTTTGGGAGCACCCAGAGGCCAGACAAGTCGTGAGCCCAGCATAAACCACGTATTCAAGTGCATGTGGGAAGGAATGAACACATCCATTCCCATCGTATCTGAAATTTGTAAATTACCCAAAACAACAAAATGCTTTTGATGCTAAGGGTCCTTGTACATAGACATTTATTTCCTATACATAAAATATGAATTTTATGGGTGAAAGAGGAGAGTGAAAAAGCTGGCTTAAAACTCAACATTCAAAAAACAAAGATCATGGCATCCGGTTCCGTCACTTCATGGCAAATAGATGGAAAAAAGTGGAAACAGTGACAGATTTTCTTTTCTTGGGCTCCAAAATCACTGCAGATGGTGACTGCAGCTACAAAATTAAAAGATGTTTGCTCCTTGGAAGGAAAGCTATGACAAACATAGACAGTGTATTAAAAAGCAGAAACATCACTTTGCTGACAAAGATCCATCTAGTCAAAGCTATGGTTTTTCCAGTAGTCATATACGGATGTGAGTTGGACCATAAAGAAGGTTGAGCACTGAAGAATTGATGATTTCCAACTGTGATGCTAGAGAAGACTCTTGAGAGTTCCTTGGACAGCAAGGAAATCAAACCAGTCAGTCCTAAATTAAATATTCAGAAAATTAACCCTGAATATTCATTGGAAGGACTGATGCTGAAGCAGAAACTCCAATACTTTGGCCACCTGATGTGAAGAGCCAGTTCATTGGAAAAGATCCTGATGCTGCGAAAGATTGAGAGCAGGAGAAGAAGGGGGCAACAGAGGCTGAGATGGCTAGATCGTTAGGTGATGCTATCTAACCATCCATTGAGTCGGTGAATCCATCTTATCAACCAACTCAATGGATAAGAGTTTGAGCAAACTCCAGGAGATGGTGAAGGACAAGGAAGCATGGCATGCTGCAGTTCATGAGGTCACAAAGAGTCAGACACAACTCAACAACTGAACAACAACAAAAATGTGCAGCTACTTTAAAATATTACTTGTTTTCACTGTTCAAAGAAAATATAGTATTTGCCAATAAGTGGCGGCTGCAAGTGCACAAACTGGCTTTTCAATAAAAATTCTTACCTTGTCCATTTTCTAAACATTTAGGAGTCTTAGTTATTTGTTTTGGAGGGTGTCTCAAATGCAGTTGGAGTGAAGCCAAGGAATAACAAAGCAGAGAGAGACAGAGGCAGGGGCGGGAAGGGGAGCAAGTCAGCTCAGTTAAGATGAAAAGACATGCCTGACACAGCTCTGGCTTCAGGTAAATTCTCTCATTATTTCTCCTGGTTTCTCCCCTCTGGTTTCTCAGCCACCCTGCAGTTGCCATCACTTTAGCCCCCAAGGGTTCTGAAAGAAGAGGGCCAGACCCCAGATGGATGTCCTTGGTGATATTAACCAGAGTCCAGCCACCCTGCTTCTCTGCTGGTGTCAGAATGTCTCAAGGTCACTGCAAGAAATATGCCAAGGAAATGATGCTACTGAAAACATCACAGTTTCTCAGTGAGGCTCCTCACTAGCTACTCCATCTCAGATTTCAGCATGCCTCACCCTCCTGTGTGTCAGAGCCTTCTTTCCTACTTTATTTCTGTCCTGTGGAACCTGCCAGTGATGTACTTACTCACCTTGTTTACAGTATGGCCTCCCCACTAGCAGAGAAGCTCATGAGGGCAGGGACTCTTGGGGTCACTTTAATTCACTTCTGTATCACCAGTGCTTAGTCCATTAGTAAATATTTGTTGCATGAATAAATCCATATCTGACTTGGTCATTGTTTAACAGGTTAGGTCCTCCTAAAGAATGCTTTTGGGTGAAGGGATGAGCTGCTGCTTTGGAGGGATTTGATGCAGGACCACCCTGCAAGACCCTCCCCACCCCTATCCCAAACAAAACTTTTTGAATTGAACTGTGGCTGCTCTTTCAGGAAAACTCATTTCCAAGTCTTAAGGACCAAGCCACCTAGCAGAAAAGGAACAGGACTTTTTCTGCTGTATCCTAAGCAAATCAGGCAAGTAGTCTGGCCAAAAGATGATAGTAAGAATTGTTAGTTTGTGTTTTAAGATACTTTACCATTTGAGAAGATTAATAAGAAAATGAAGAAATGGCACTCTCCAGTCCATGAAACTGTGATCTGTCATGAACTTTGACAAAGCATTATAAAGCTTCCCAATATTGTTTGCTTGCTTAAAGTTCATTTTTCTTTATCTGTAAAAGCAAAAGCGATTAGACAAAGAAAATTCACATTGAGTATAGAAAAGCTAGGAACTGTGGGAAAATATGAGGGAAAAAGCAAAAATCACCCATAGTATTGAATTTAAAAAAGAAGGACTTTACATGCTGGTGTATTAACATTTAGTCAAGTGTGTGTGTTGGAGAAGGGAATGGCAACCCACTCCAGTATTCTTGCCTGGAGAATCCCAGGGACGGGGGAGCCTGGTGGGCTGCCGTCTATGGGGTCGCACAGAGTCGGACATGACTGAAGTGACTTAGCAGCAGCAGCAGCAAGTGTGTGTGTGATTAACATGTTATAGCAAATATACGGTTTTTACATTTTCATTTGATGTCAGAATATATCATGAAAAATCTAGTCATTACCATTTTTGATGACAAAATTGGGCAAGCATAAAAAATGTAAGTGCAAGATGAGTGTAAATTGGCTCAGACTTTCTCTAAGGTAAGCCACAAACCTGTGTATAGTATTTGACTTAATAATTTAACTTTGAAGATTTATTTTAAGAAGATGATTAGGCAGGGAGACAAATGTATGCACACATATAGATATGAATGTTCATTGAAGCTTTATTTATAATGGAGATTTAGGAATAAACTAAAACAAATTATGATGCTCCCATACAATGGAATACTATTAAAAATAACACAATGAATCGCTGTTTAATCTGTAACCTGCTCTTTACCACGTTCCCACTCCTGATCCCCCACCTGCTCTCCTAGTTTTCCATAGCGCTAACCCCTCAAACATACTTTCCTATTTACTTAGTCATTATGTTCACTGTTTATTGTCTGTGGTGATCTGCTAGCATGTAAGCTCAGAAAGCACACTAATAAATGTCATTCTTCCTTGAAGAATCTCAAATGCCCAGAAAATCTAGTTGGCATTCAACAAATATTTCTTGCCAGATAACACCCTGGAACTGGAATTTCTAGGTAATGACGTATAAACCTGTTCAAAACTTTTAGGATATCCTTGTGGCTCAGCTGGTAAAGAATCTGCCTGCAATGCGGGAGACCTGGGTTCAATCCCTGGGTTGGGAAGATCCCCTGGAGAAGGGAAAGGCTACCCACTCCAGTATTCTGGCCTGGAGAACGCCACGGACTATACAGTCCACGGGGTCACAAAGAGTCAGACACGTCTGAGCAACTTTCACTTTCATTAAAAATGTAGAGACATACATATTGTTGTTGTTTTAGTTGCTCAGTCATGTCCGACTCTTGGCGACCCCATGGACGGTAGCCCCCACTTTGTCCATGGGATTTTCCAGGCAAGAATACTGCAGTGGGTTGCCATTCTGTTTCTCCAGGGGATCTTCCTGACCCAGGGATTGAACCCACATCTCCTGCCTTGGCAGGTGGGTTTTTTTTTTATCTACTGAGCCACCAGGGAAACCCCACATATACGTGTATGTATCTATCTATCTTTATATTTCACACTTTAAAAGTGATTTTTTAAACACTAATGACAGAAAGCCTATCATCAATAATATTCTTCTTTATAGGATTTCCACTAAAGTGCCATGCGTCCATTCTGTTGAGACTTACAAAGAAAGTGTTTTCTTTCCATGATCTCCTCTTTACTGTAATAGCTTAAGACTGTTTTTTTTTAAAATGGCTTCTAGAATTTTTCTTCATGATACATAGTTCTACAACCTATCCTAAAAGTCGTAATAAAAAGTTATTTGCAACTGACTTTTCTGCTGTCATTTCATATCTATTATATTTTAAGGAATAATGACAAAGAAGCATTGCATTGTACAAGCCAAATAATACCCGCCAGGAAGACTGGTTTGCAGATGATAACATTGTATATTTGTCAAAGTATGTCACTCGATTCCTTATCATTCATGATAAAAAATATCCTGCTTCT
Source organism: Bos taurus (assembly GCF_002263795.3). Taxonomy (NCBI): domain Eukaryota; kingdom Metazoa; phylum Chordata; class Mammalia; order Artiodactyla; family Bovidae; genus Bos; species Bos taurus. Next base: position 35,698,130 of record NC_037340.1, read on the forward strand.
ATGAGAATTTAGACAGTCCCCCATCCAGTGGAGAAGGCTCTCTCATGAGACATGAATGACAGACCAGGAATGGCTCTCATGATGAAACCTCCAGGCCAGAGCTAGGAGGCCAGGTCAAAAAGCCAGGGTTCAGTGACCACCAGGGTTCAATTTCCATAGAGCTGAGACTGGAGAAAGCAAAAGTTTCAAGGACTCTGGAGGGAGAAGCAGGCCAGTGACTTGGAGAGTTCCAACCTGAAAATCATGCAAAGCCCTAATCCCACTACTGTTGAGGACAGATTCTGAGTTAGGCTCCCTACTCCCCTAGTGCCAGGAGCTCTCTGAACTTGAACATTTACATGCAGAGATCCATTAGGGGTACTGAACACCTGCGCCATCATTCAGAGTCAAGGTTTGGAGGCTGCAAGAGCTTACCCCAAATGCTAGGGTTTTCTAGAGTCTTCTTTTTTTAATTAATTTATTTTAATTGGAGGATAACTACTTTACAATACTGTGATGATTTTTTCTATACATCAATATGAATCAGCCTGAAGTATACATGTGTGCCCTACATCCTGAACAGAGTCTTCTTGAGGCCACCTCGATTAGGGTCCATGACAAGAAGAAACAACAGTATAGTTAATATTTATAGAGTTGTTAATTTAATTTGTATCTTACATTAGAGCACAGTTAATTTCTAACGTATTAGTTTCAGGTGTACAGCAAAGTGATTTGGTTATACATATATGTATATCTATTCTTTTTCAGATTCTTTTCTCATATACTATTACTACAGAATAGTGAATAGAGTTCCCTGTGCTACACAGTAGGTCCTTCTTGAGTATCTATTTTGTATTAAGATAAAAGCTTTTTTTTCCCTTGTTCCATGTCAGTTCGAATAACAAAGCACTTCAATATCAAATATGATGTTTTTAAAAATAATTTTAAAACTAACTAGAATAATCTGTGACACACTATAGAAACAGTAAACCCCCAGCAATGCAATTGCTAAGTTTTAAAATAAAACAGTCATGCTTCACTTAAAAAAAAAAAAAAAAACCCAGATGTAAGCTTTTTGTATTAACAAGCAGAGCTTTTAACACTAAGAAAAGGACAGTGAAACAAACACAAGTGAAAATGACAGGGTCCCTGAAAATATTCATGAACCTCATTTTGTAATGTCCATCGTAGCCTTTACTCCAGAATCTAAAGAGGGAAAAATAAAAATAAAGAATGTGAGAAAGAAAAAAAAAAAAAGATATAATAGGCCCTATACCAGGGGATTTGCCAACACAGTCTCACTTAATAATTAACAACAGAGTCCTGTGAGTCAGCCATTATGATTTCCCTCTATTTAAAGTTGAGGAAAATGATACAGTTTAATTTATTGGAAGTAACACAGCTAATAAATGGTGCAGAGGGACTTTGAGGGACTCTACTATTCAGTGAAGCCAAGTTACTATGGGAAACCCAGAGGCGACGATCAGAATTCACTCTTCATTCAAAAAGGCTGAGAACAAGAGTCCACCTTCTACCATAATATGAGGAAGCAATTTACATTTTATATACTTGCCTTTAAAGCTCTGTCTTTCCATTTTTTCAAACAGTCCTGAAATTTCAATGAAACTAAGAAATGTTTAAAGTCAATTGGCCCCTATCTTTGGAGTTCTGTTATAGGCAAAGTGGTTTCATCATTGTCACTTGTTAAGTCGTTATCTTTTATACCTTAAAAAGAAAAGATTCTTTTTCAAATGTAGCATGGCTTCTCACATTCTGCTCAGCCAAAATGTAATGTTATTCGACTAGTTGTTAGTGAACTGAAAGAGTTCTGAAAAGAAAAGAACTGAAATCCACATATGAACGCCAATAGAGTAGAGCTCTCAGCATCATTCCCAGTGTTGCTTGAGAGCAGGGATTCTACTCTCCACGGTCAGAGCCCCATCAGAGAAACACAGCCACGCAGATAAGCCATCCTGTGCTGCAATGACTCCTGAAGTCAGTGAAACTGGTGCTCCCACACTCTGGCACCGGTGTGAAAGGAAAAACCTGACCTAGATTATCATGAAATTATTCTTGATGCTGCTCACATGCCCTTTTGAGCCAAACAGTGTGGCTAACAAAGAAGGTTTGTTCAGTGGGGACCCAATGCCATCAGTCTGGTTTCAGAACAGTTTTTAGCTGTAGGTTGAGAGTGGTGGATGGGGAATGACTTACTTAGAGGAAAACCTTATCAGGGGCCAAAGAATGAAGCAGTGGATGCCACCTGCAGCCGTCCACCATTTTCTGGATGGTCTGAACACTCCCGACACAATTTGAGACTTAGTTGTCTCATAATATACTTATTTATCTTGAGTGTTTTTTTGTTTTTTGTTTTGTTTTGTTTTTTGCAGTGCATATTGCTGTAACACTGAGAGCCTCTGATGATGGAGTATTTCAAGGCCAGGTATAAGAACATGGTTTTGTTCTTGCTGAAAAAAAAAAAAAAAATCCCAAACTGAGCCTAGCTGGTTGTTTTTTCTATCCTCTGGTGTCTTCTTCTTTTATAATTTTATTTACTTGTTTATTTTTGGTTCTGCTGAGTCTTCATTGCTGGGCTGTGTTTTCTTTAGTTACAATAAGTGGGGGCTACTCTCTAGTTGTGGTGTGAGGCTTCTCAGTTTTGTGGTTTCTCTTGTGGAGTACAGGCTCCAGGGGCTCTGTACTTGCAGCTCCCAGGCTCTAGAGCACAGACTCAGCAGAGCCTACATGTAGTTGCTCCAGAGCGGGTAGGTTCTTCCCAGATCAAGGATCGAACTTGTGTCTCCTGCATTAGCAGGCAGATTCTTTACCACTGAGCCACCAGGGAAGCCCCCATCTGGTATCTTATTTACCTTCATAGCAATAGATCTCCTCCTCCTCCCACCCCTACCCCATTGCTAAAAAAAGAAAGTGGGGGTTGTCTCACCAACTGGTTCCACATTCTAAATCCTCCTAGAAGTTCTCATAGTCAGTTATATTTGGATACACAGTTCTAGAAACTGTCTGAGGGCCCTCTGTTAGAAGAGTATTCAAACATTTCTGCAAAGCCACTCTTCTGCTATCATGTCCCTGTGCCACTCACCTCCTTGTCCACTTACCCAGCTACCACAAAGAAAGCTGTTCCATCTGTCTCTGCCTTCCCCTGTTCCCATCACTGTCCTGCTCACTTGAAAGCTTACACTCCACTCACCCTGCAGAAACAGCCTGGCAGGGATCCCTGGACACCACATGACCATATGCCTTGTTTGCCTGAGAACATGTGTTGTTCTTCTGTCATTATTATTTGAGAGTGAACCTCTGTTCACTCTCAAACATGTCCTGGTTCAAAGATAAATCATGTGGTCTTTTTATGTACCAGATTCCACAGAGTGGTCATGATATATAAAAACAGAAGAGCATCTGACGGATTTGACAGATACAAGATTATTGGTAAAGAGACTACATGATTTATCTTCAAACCACAACATGTTTAAGAGTGAACAGTGGTGCTATTAGTAATAACAGTCACAGAAATGACTCCTACAATAGGCAAACTCTTCTCCTTTGGCTTCCACAATGCTCTTCTCTTCTGCATCTCTGTCCCATCCAAGCTGTCCTTGTGAGCTGTCCTTCCTCTCCATGTCTATTAAATGCTGGTGCACGGGGGCCTCCCTGGTGGCTCAGTGATAAAGAATCCACCTGCCAATACAAGAGACACGGGTTCGATCCCTGATCTGGGGAGATCCCACGTGCCTTGGAGCAACTAAGCCCAAGTTGCCACAACTATTGAACCTGTGCTCTAGAACCTGGGAGCTGCAACTACCAAAGCCTACACACCTTCGAGCCTGTGCTCCACAACAAGAGGAGCCACTGCCGTGAGAAGCCTGTGCACACAGCTAGAGGGTAGCCCTCATTCTCCACAACTAAAGAAAAGCCCACACAGCGATGAAGACCCAGCACAGCCAAAATAAATACAAATAAATAAATAATTTTAAAAAATATTGGTGCACCCAAGGCTTCATATTAGAGCCTTTGCCTTTGGTCACTTTATATGGTCACCTTAGCAGCCATCATGGCCATGCCTTTGGTCACAATTTACAATCTGATGACCTGGTAACTCACCCTCTCTCTCTCTCTTTTTCTTTCTGTATTTCTATCCCTCAATCTCTCTGTCTGTCTCTTTCTCTGTATTTATCTTTAGCTCTCTCTCTCTATCCCTAGCCAAGACCAGTCTCCTAGGCTCCAGTCCCATGTCTTTTTCACTCAAGTGTCCCACAGACATCACCAGATCAATGTATCCAAAACCGCACTCTTTACCTTTCCCCTCAAGGATGCTCTTCCCCTTCCTTACAAATCACAGTTCATGATATACATCCTACATTCACATTTTAGAAATGACTTCATTGTTTTCAGCCAAGTGCAGCCTGATCAGCTCTATGCAGCCAACTCTCAGATCTATGGGGATAAACAATCAATGTTTTAAGACACTGTTTGGAGGGATACTTTTGTAGTAAAAGTGAAATGATGTAGAAATTCGTTCTGGAGAAGAAGAGCTCCCCTAAGAAAAACTCATTATGAGTTCTACTGGCTTTAGGGCTGGGTAGGAGGAGGTAGAGGGCTTCCCCAGCGGCTCAGCAGTAGAGAATTCACCTGCAATGCAAGAGATGCAGGAGACGGGGGTTCAGTCCCTGGGTGGTGAAGATCCCCTGGAGGAGGGCATGGCTACCCACCCCAGTGTTCTTACCTGGAGAATCCCACGGATAGAGGAGTCTAGCAGGCTACAGTCCGTAGGTTCACAAAGAGTCAGACACGAGTGAGCACGCAAGTACACACACACAACTCATAACAGTAATTGGTTTACAGGATGAAGTACAAACTCCTTGGCATGACATATACAGACCTTGCTGGTCTGTTCTCCAGCTACATCTCTGTCTTGAACTCTACAATAGAGCATTCTTCTCGTTGACCCGGAATGTACTGAGTCATCTTATACCTCAGGGCCTTTGCTTGTGCTTCTCTTTTTGCTTTGAAAGCCTTTTCTTCCTCTCCCAGTCTACCCATAAAGTTTTATCTCATCTTTAAGACTTAGTCAAATCTTATGTATCAGGAAAGCAATGAGATTTCTCCAGTTCTTTTGGAAAATTAATTGCTAATTCTGCCTTTAATCTCATTCCGGAAGAAATCTAAAAGTGCCCAAGTTCAGGGAATTCTCAGAATCTTCTCTCAGTGTCACTTGTCCTTATAGTTCTTTCCTGGAACTATAGCATTGTACTAAGGCAAGTCCCACCAGATTTCTTTTGGAGAAAATGTGTCATTAACACACCAGTTTTTGATTTATGCTACTGGTCAGCTGGTCAACCACACTGCAGAGTTCTCCGTTGTCTAGTATATGTTGGGGGTATTTTTATTTATTAGAAAATATACTGTCTATCTTCCAAGGAGAGTAATTTAACTCAAGAAATTAGACTCATGTAAACCAAATAAACTGCACTTTTATAAACAGATGTGTCATCAGCCCTAATCTCCCCAGGATCTGCCAATGAACCCAGGAACCATTTCCACTGCAATATTTAGGAAAGATGAAACATTAGTCAAAATTGTGTATTTACCCAGTGATGTAACTGTCAGGATTTAAAAACGTCTATCAGGTCCCTGTGCAAATCTACTTCTGTTAAAGTATTTAATAAAGTCCTGTTTGTGCTAAATGTCCAAATCAGCTTAGTAAAAAATTTCAGCTGGAAAAATCCACAAAACCATGCTTCCATTAGCAGTGAAGACATAGCCTACCTTTTTCTCAGAATGAGAAAGGATGAAAAAGAGCTTAGTGAATGCCCTCTGTGGACTTCAAAAAAATGCACAGTGTGAGAGTTGTGACTGAGTTTTACTTGGGGGAAAATGAGGACTGCAGCCCCAAAGACAGCAGGTCAGAGAGCTCTGAGAATCTGCTCAGAAGAGGTAGGGAGGAAAGTCAGTATATAGTGATTTTGGTGAAGGGGGAGAGTACATGCAATCAAGCACAGATTTATCCAAATAGTTTCTGCTAGTCTCAGAAGCTTTTGCTAGTCATGAGGAGCAGTCATAACCATGAAGGATTTTAATGATTTTCTAGGTGTGGGAAGATACAAGAATTGGGTTCGTAAAATCGACTCCTGAAAATATCTAACTATCTGAAGACCTGTCCTGCCAATTCCCTGCTTCCCCAAGCACAGAGTGCCTCATTTCTGCTCTCCACTCTGAACTCCTTTCAGGGGGTGTTGAAGGTCAGCAGCTGCAGCAGCACGTGATTTAATCCTTGTAGAGGTAGATGGCAAGTACCCATGGCTAGTGCCAATTTGTAGTTGACATCTATTTATAAAGCTGAAGGTAGGGTTAAGAGAAACCAACAAGAAATACGAAGCACTCAGGGGTAGCCACTGTCACGCTTAGACAAAAAGAGACCAAAAAAGAGGCAATTCTAAGAGCTAGAGTTATGGCAGTTTCCTCTCCCCCTAGCCCCATCCCCACCCCACCCACCAGGAACTGCGACCTTCGGATCAGGAAGAGGAGAGTCCAGCTCTGGCCCCCAAGAGGACCTGTAGAGACTAGGAACTGATAACAGAAGCCCTGACCTCTCCTTCTTCCCACCTTCTAATCCCCTCTGGTGCCTTCAGGGACTGAATCTAACCAAAAACCAGAGGGCAACGGAACCTGTGATACAGTCTTTAAAGGTCAGCCTCTGGGGACAAAAAGCAGGGTGTAAAAAGTTGGAATAGATCTGATATGCCTACAGACAGGTCCAGCACACAGACTTTAATCCGAAAGGATTGCTTCTCATTAGACTGTCAGGCTGCACTGCGCCATGCCTGCTGGAAAGAGGAAATGAACTGGGTTAAAGATTTATAGATTGTGAGAGCTGATGGAGTGCTGAAGGGTCATCTAACCCCGGCCTCTCACTTTACAGACTGATGAAATGGACGTCCTCGGAGATTAAATGACGTGCTTAAGATCACCTTTGAGTTAATAGCTGAACTAAGACTAAAACCCAAGTTGTTTTTTTTTTTTTTCTCCCTGTCCAGGGCTGCTTGCTCTTTGCATGTAGCTCAAATTCGTTCTAGCTCTGTGAGTTTCTCTGAGAAACGGTAGTAATCAGTTTCATCCGGAAGCACGAAGCAACATACAAAGTTTTAGGAATTTTACAGGAGAAATTCGCAAAGGATCTCAAAAAGACAAGCCACAAACCATGTTCTAAAGACTTGCATTTTTCCTCCCTTTGACCAAATGAGTTAGACAGAAAAATACCTAGTCTTTTATTTTTTATAATTAAAATGAGAAGCAAATGAATCAGCTCGTAAATAAAATCCTTGCTCTAAGTACCTGGAAAAGGCACAAGCTTTGGGTTCTTTGTTGATATTTTCTGTTTTGTTTTCTACTCCTTCTCCCTAATTAGGTGCAAAATAATAGTTAGAGCCATGTATTACCTGACAACAGAAGTAAAATTAAATTCTGAGAAACACGATACATAACTTCTTGCTTATCATTTTCAAATTGCACCAATGGGAAAATGATTCAGGGTATTGTATGCAAGCATCTGACTTTCCGGAACATGCTAACTTCCTTGATCTGGCCAGACTCTCATTGGCCAATATTCAAATACAATCTAAAACCAACCCTAAATCTAGATAATCAAAAGCTTCAAAGATAATTCTCCTTTCCTGCACAGCTAGGAAGGGAAATAAAATGCATTTATTCATTTAGCCAGTATGATTTAGTCCTTACCTTGGGCAGAGCTTCATGCTAAGTGCTAGGGGTCTAGAGTAGGCACAACCTCTGTCCTAAAGGAACTTCAAGCCCAGAAGGGGAAGCAGACCAATAAACCATATTGCTAAAGTTGGATGGCCACCTGATGCAAAGTGCCGACTCATCAGAAATGACCCTGATGCTGGGTCATTTCTCCTTCTTCTGGAGAAGAGGGCAGCAGAGGATGAGATGGGTGGATGGCATCACTGACTTGATGGACATGAGTCCGAGCAAACTCCAGGAGATAGGGAAGGACAGGGGAGCTTGGCATGTTGCCATTCATGAGGTCGCAAAGAGTTGGACGCAACTGAGCAACTGAATAGCAAAGCTGGATGAACAAATTTAATGAGAACACATGTGAGGAGAGAGAGACATTCGAAAGGAAATTAGTTTCAACTGAAATTATTGTTTATTTTCCCAAAGTGTAAGAGATGTCATGAGTTAAATCTTGAAACATCAACCTGAAGTTAAGCTGTATTCTCGGGATGTCTGGCACCGCACAGTGGTTTAGAAACAGTGGGCTCTAGAATTGCACTGCCTGGGCCTAGATTTCAGCATGAACTTGCAGAAAGCAATTAACTGTTTTGTGCCTTAATTTCCTCTCTACAAAGAGAGAATAATAATTTAAAGTGTGCTTGAAATACAGTATGATCCCATTTATATGTGAAACTGAAATAACAACAAAAAAAAACAAGCTCATAGCTATAGAGAACAGGTTGGTGATTGGCAGAGGGGGGGGATCAGAAGGGGCAGAATGGGTGAAGGTGGTCGAAAGATACAAATTTCCAATTAAAAAATAAGCAAGTCATGGGGATGTAATATACAGTGTGGTGACTATAGTCAATAATACAGTATTACATGTTTGAAAGTTGCTGAGAAAGTTAATCTTAAAAGTTCTCATCACAAGAAAAAAAAATTTAACCATGTGTGGTGACAGATGTTAGCTAGACTTATTTGGTGACCATTTTGCAATGTATACAAACATCATGTCATTACATTGCAAACTGAAACTAATGTAAGATTACATGTCAATTATACCTCAATAAAGAATAATAAAAGTGCTTCATATATTCAGATAAAAATAGGAAAGGTGTTCAGTTATCAAATGGGAGTTGGTTTGGTTTGTGCGGACAAAACCTTCAGACAGTTGGCTGAAATATTTAGATCCCACCCAAAAGTTGGCATTACATACTTGGCCTTAATGCTGTACTCATTACTTGTTCTATTAATACCTAGTATTATAATTCTCTACCTACCACTCAACAAAAGATGATGATGTCATAATTTAAAAATAAAAAGGAAAAGTGCAAGGGCACTTTGGTTAAGGTAGAGAAGTACTTGAAAGGTTATCCCTACAGAAACTTGCAAAAATTAGACCGCAGAAGAAATTATGGAATACTTTATTCACAAGTATACATTAGTTATCAAAGAAAATCAGATAAAGCTTCCCGAATACTATACTATGTCTCTTAAATTGAATTCATTTACAAAGGGTTTGATTTTTCAGTGGTGTACTCAGCTTACACACAGTTGAGTATTTAATATTTGATTGCTTCAAGATGGTAGTAAGTTTTTATATGTTTGACAGCTTAACAATAACTTTGAGACACCAGAGAAATCTATGGAGTCATTTTTTTAGTACACAATGAATAGCAACAAAATATTGTGCTGTATGACATTCATAAATAATAACTCTTCAACCTACCATACTTAAACTCTTCACAGTTTGATAAGATACATATGATATCTACTTCTGAACAAATAATACTGAATGATGACTGCGATAAAAGGAATTTTAAAAAGCTTCTTTTATAACTTATATCTTGAATAAATGAATCCAAGCATTGTCCACATTATGAAACTTATCTTCTTTTCTTGAGGTCTCAAATGAAAAGTATTACTCAGATCATAGATCAAGAGCAATTTCTTTGGCGTTTCAACATTTATCCATGCACTTCTGTAAATTGTAGCTATCACTTGCAAATAGTCACACATCGAACAATGTGTTTGGGGACATACTTTTTTATCCACTCAGTATGAAAATTACAGATGGAACACGCATTTTAAGAGAGTAGGCTGAGTTTTCTTTCTTTTTATTAGAAACACATTGAAATCTATTTCAAAGTGTGTTAAACAAATGCCCCTTTGAAAATACTTCCTGAATATCAGTGCATTTCAGGACACATGATTATCTACAAAACCCACAAATCACATTTAATGAGTGTCTCATAAAACATCACTTTGCTCTATCTTTCTTTTTCCCAACTCTTCTTCAGTAAGTTGTCCCTCAGCATCCTTGGGGTATGCTTGAGATTCCCTGGTGGCTCAGACGGTAAAGCATCTGTCTACAATGCGGGAGACCAGGGTTCAATCCGTGGGTCGGGAAGATCTCCTGGAGAAGGAAATGGCAATCCACTCCGGTGTTCTTTCCTGGGAAATTCCACGGACAGAGGAGCCTGGTAGGCTACTGTACATGGGGTTGCAAAGAGTCGGACATGACTGAGCGACTTCACTCACATCCCTGGGGTATTGGATACCAAGCTCCATGGATGCTCAAGTCAGGACGGGGCAACATGGTTTCATTTTTTGTATTTATGATAGGTTCTGACCTATTTAGAAAGTGTCTCAGTGTGTGGTGTGAGGAAAGGTCTAAATTTTATATTTTCCATTTGATTATTTTCACTTGGATGCTTGATTATCCAGTTTTACATATATATATATATATATATATATATATCTTTTGTTGTTGTTGTTCAGTCACCCAGTCGTATCCGACTCTTTGCGACCCCACGGAGACAGCAAGCCAGGCCTCCCTGTCCCTCACCATCTCTCAAAGTTTGCCCAAGTTCATGTTCACTGCATTGGTGATGCCATCCAGCCATCTCATCCTCTGATGCCCTCTTCTGCTCTCAATCTTTCCCAGCATCAGGTACTTTTCCAGTGAGTCAGCTGTTCACATCATGTGGCCAAAATACTGGAGCTTCAGCTTCAACATCAGTCCTTCCAACAAGTATTCAGTGTTGATTTCCTTAAGACTGACTGGTTTGTTCTCCTTGCTGTCCAAAGGACTCTCAAAAGCCTTCTCCAGCACCACAGTTCAAAGGCATCAATTCTTTGGTGCTCTGCCTGCTTTACAGTCCAGCTCTCACAATCATATGTGACCATTGGGAAGACAATAGCCTTGACTATATGGACCTTTGTCAGTAGAGCAATGTCTCTGCTTTTCAACACATCGTCTAGGTTTGTCATAGCTTTCCTGCCAAGAGGCAATCGTCTTCTGGCTTTGTAATCAGATAGTAGCCACCATCCACTTGTTTTAGAGCCCAAGAAGAGTAAATCTGTCACTCCTGCCATCTTTTCCACTTCTATTTGCCTTGAAGTAATGAGGCTGGATGCCATGACCTTAGTATATTTTGATATTTAGTTTTAAACCAGCTCTTTCACTCTCTTCCTTCATCCTCATCAAGAAGTTCATTAGTTCCTCTTCACTTTCTGCCATTAGAGTGGTATCATCTGCATAGCTGAGGTTGTTGATGTTTCTCCCGCCTATCTTAATTCCAGGTTGTAACTAACCCAGCCTGGCATTTCTCATGATGTGCTCAGTGTATAGCAGACAGCCCTGTACTACTCCTTTATCAATCCTGAACCAATCAGTTGTTCCATAAAGGGTTCTAACTGTTGTTTCTTGACCCACATACAGGTTTCTCAGGAGACAGGTAAGTCGGTCTGGTATTCCCAACTCTTTAAGAGCTTTCCACATTTTGTTATGATCCATACAGTCCAAGGCTTTAGCATAGTAGATGAAACAGAGGTAGACGTTTTTCTGAAATTCCCTTGCTTTCTCTATGATCCAGCAAATGTTGGATCATATACTAAACTTACATATATTTATCTATCTATTATACTTCTGAATTTTCTATCTGATTACCTCAGTCTGTCTCTTCACACATCAATACCAACTGTTATAATTATAGAAACTTTAAAATATTTCAATATCATGTAGTACTAGTCCCCACACCCTTTCTATTCTTTGTTTTATTTATTAATCCTTCTGACTGGACTTTAGAATAAATTTATTCAGAACTTCTCTGGTGGCCCTGTTGTTAAGACTCCATCTTCCAAGGAGGTGGTGTGGGTTCAATCCCTGGTCAGGGAGCTAAGATCCTACATGCCTTGCAGCCAAAACAACAACAACAATAGCAAAAAGAAAACAGAAGCAATACTCTAACAAATTCAATAATGAGTTTTTTTTAACTTTTAAAAAATAAATTTATTTGGCTCCAGAAAGAAAAATAACAGCAATTTTCTTTGGAAGGCATTAAATATGTAAAGTAACATTGGAATAATTGACATCTGCTATCTCTTGCCATATAGAAACACAGTGTGTCTTACTATTTATTCAAGTTTACATGTGTGGCTTTCAAGATTGTTCTATCATTTTCCTCATATAGTTTGCACATTTCTTACTCAGTTTAAACCTAGGTATTTTGTATTTTGCTACCACATTGCTACTTTAATGTAGTTTCTCTTCCATTAGTTTTTCTAACTCATCAGTGTGTTTGTGAATTTTATATTCTGCCTCTCTACTGAAATTTTGAAGTAGATTTTTCCATTGATTCTTTTGAGTTTTCCAGATGTATAAACATATCACCTGCAAAAAGGGATAGTTTTGCCTCTTCCTTTCCAATCCTTACCCCTTAATTACTTGCTCTTGTCCAATTACTTTGGCTACTATCTCCAGTACAGGATTCAACAATAATGATGAGCAATGGGCATTCTTGCCTAGTTTCTGATTTAGTGGGACACAACTTTTAGTGTTTTTCCACTAACTATGATGAAGGGTTTGGGGTGAGGTATATACAGTTTACCATGTCATGTTAAGGAATTTTTCTCAATTCCTATGTCTTATCATGAATTGTTAATAAATTTTGTCAAATGTGGTTTTTGACTGTTATTAGGAATGATCATATGACTTTTACTCTTAACTCTGTCCATATGATGAAGTTTATTAATTCACACAAAGAGTTTTGGAGTCCTCTAGAAACACAGCCACCTCTGAATATAAATCCCCTTGTCGTCAACTGGCAGAAAAAGAAAAGAAGAGAGAGGAGACATTTTTGACCTGTTCAGTATCAATAATGATGCTGAGTCTTGGCTTTGGGTTTCTGGCTAATTTCCTAAATATCTGAGCAGAGAGAGAACTGCCTAGCTACATGTAACTGTGCTTTTATGACTCTGTAAAACACCCTCCCCCCACCTCCCAACTGCCCTCACACTCCCCTTGGCTCATGCACAATCAGACTCAACTTTTGAAAGCAACGGCTTAAAATCCTTATGTCTTAGGAGACCCGTAACAAGTGAAACTGCTCCTCAGCCAGCACCGCAGCTTCAGAATTAAGCACCACTTCTTATTGGATAGCACAGACCCAGAATACATGACCATATCCAAATTAAATGCAGACCTGTTTCAGCTTGAGAGCACAATCCAATTCCAGAAGTAGGAGATCAGCTTTATTAACTAAGCCACCCACTATCCCAGGAAGATGGCAGGAATTAAAACCAGACTTTCCTGGTGCTGTAAATTTGATTTCTGTCAGCCATGGCAACTATACTCTGAAAAATCGAACTTCTTACTATTGTTTTCTCCATCCCTTATATAACAGTTGAAGAGAACTGAGCACAACAAGGTGTTCCAAGTTCTCTTTCAGGTGAGAAAATGAACTAAAAGGCTTACTGTTCTGATGTCTGAGATTACGTTTCTCCATTAATGATTTCATTACCATGTCAAGACTCCATTCCAATCACGTAGATGGGAAGTTTCTCAAAGACAGGTCAGCTAGAATTTCAGGTTCACTCATGGCTTACAAAGCCCATCCTTGGAAGGATCACCCAGTGGGTGATGGGGTAGCAGATAGTCTTAGACTTTGTTCCATCGTGGCCTTTGTATCATTTGATCACAGTTATCTTTCTAAATGTGGTGTTGCAGAAAACTCTTGAGAGTCCCTTGGACAATAAGGAGATCAAACCAGTCAATCCTAAAGGAAATCAACCCTGAATATTTATTGGAAGGACTGATGCTAAAGTTGAAGCTCCAGTAATTTGGCCACCTGGTGCAAAGAGACAATTCATTAAAAAAGACCCTGATGCTGGGGAAGACTGAAGGCAAGAGGAGAAGGGGACAGCAGAGGATGAGATGGTTGGATGGCATCACCAACTCGATGGACATGAGTTTGAGCAAACTCCGGGAGATGGTGAAGGACAGGGAAGCCTGGCCATGCTGCAGTCCCTGGGGTCGCAAAGAATCAGACAGAACTGATTTGCAACAACAGCAAATCTTCATTCTCAATGCTACGTAGGGTCCAACCTGGGGACAGTGGCTTCCAGAGACTGGCCCTTTGACAGGGAAAGCAGTAGTTATAAGCCTGAAGCCCAGAGGGGAAGTGGCTGAAGGACCTATGGAATCTTCTGAGGATTTTATTCCAATGGAGCTGGATGTCTGGTTGTGCTTGCTGAGAAACAGACTATTTCGTGCCATCAGTAAACAAGGATGTCACAGTCATCAGCCACAGAACCTTGCCAAAGTGAGCTAGTGAGCCCTAAGGGCTCTCAGGAAGGAGAATACCTGCCACCTAGCAGCCAGCAGTCTGCAGCCACTGCTTACAGTAAGCCCAAAGGAAGCTCAGCATGTGAAAAATACAGGATACTGGCCCCAGGGAGGTGAGGGGCATATGAAAGGAATGATTTCAGCAAACCCAGATTCTTGCATCTTCCCATACTTAGAAAAGTGCTAAACTCCTTAACTTGGGATATCTGGTTTTCTTTAATTAGCACTAATCGTTTGATGTTCAGACTACCTGCCCTTTCTTGCAAAACTTTTATGTAACCTGACTCCTCCCCTTGTCTCCTCAGAGTAGTTCTCTCAGGGTTACTTGAGATGCTGTCTCCAGGCTTGAAGTCCTAAAAATTCCCACCGACTAAAACATAACTCTCCACTTCTAGGTTGTGACTATTTTTTAAGTTGACACTGTTTAGAGCTTGGATTTGAGGGTAGAGGCCCTGCAAGAACTGGGCTGGAAGAAGAAATTCTCCATGTCTCTTCATCTGGAGAAGTAACCTTCCGCCACTCATCTCACCCAGCTGTGCAGCCCTCAGTAAGTTAATTGTTCTGAGCCTCAGTTTTGTCACCTATAAAATTTGGGATAATAATCATAGTATTTACTAATGCTACAAAGATAAATATTAGGACACTCAATGCACACAATGCACTTAATGCCTAGAACAGAGTATGTGCCAAATAAACTTCTCCAACCTGGACCACAGGGATTTTTTTTTTTTTTGAGACATTTTCAACTTTTACACTTTCAATTCTCAATTTTTTATTCATAAAAAGTGAAAGTGAAAGTAACTTAGTCGTGTCCAACTTTTTGAGACCCCCCAGACTATACAGAGGGGGGATTCTCCAGGCCAGAATACTGGACTGGGTAGCTGTTCCTTCTCCAAGGGATCTTCCCAACTCAGGGATTGAACCTAGGTCTTCCACATTGCAGGTGGCTTCTTTACCAGCTGAGCCACCAGGGAAGCCACTGATACCAAATCCTTAGAATATATCATAGCAGAGAAGAGGAAAATGCTGAATAAAAGAAATGTAGAAAAATCACAAAGACAACATTAGCACTTCCTTACAGTACAAATGTGGGATGGAGAAGTGTCTGAGGTTGAGAAAGTGGGAAATGCAGAAAGTGGCAGAATGCAGCCCTGAGAGCACCTGCCCAGGAGTGTCATCTCACACTCCATTGTCTTCGTTGTTGTCCCCTCTGGTGGTTTACACAGTGCCTGACATGGTGTGCAACACACGTGTTGACTTGTGACAATTTTCCCTTCCCGCCGCTAATGATATTGGTTTCCTTTTCAGAAAGGAGGGGTGAGCTGCAAAGTGAGTGAGGCTGGAGGACAGAGGATCCATCCAGTCCTGTCCCCAACCTCCAACCCTCATCTCCTCACTGCCAGCATCTCCCTTCTGGATTTCGGGGGGCCTCCTGACAGCTGTGTGTCCATTCTCCTTCCTTCCAGCTCAGCCTCCGCAGGACAGTTGAACCATCTGTTAAAAATCCATATCCGATCACATGCCACCATTTCTTGAAACCGTTATGACTCCCTAATATCATTAGCATAAAACTCTAAATCTTTAAAATATTCCATAAGGTCCTTGACAATCCTGTTCCCCTCTCCCTTGACCCCGGCTGTCAGCATCTTTTAGTGCCAAGCGATGTCTAACTCCTGCCTCCCACACCACTCTGCCCACACCTTTCTTTCCCTCTGCCCAGTGAGCTATTGATTTCAGTGTCTCTTTTACAGGGAAGCTGACCTCCGTAATTAGAGCTCCTGTTCCGTGTTCTCACTGAATCTTGTACATTTCCATGATCAGCACTGTCACCCCAGTGATTAACAACCCAAGTAATGATGTTTCTAGTGTGGCTTTCCTCCTGGCCTGAGTAAGCCTCCCCCAGGCAAGGACCATGTCCATCTAGATTCACACCACCGCTTTAGCACTTAGCCTGGAGCCAGGCATATGCTCGACAGGTAATCAATCAATACATGCTGAATGAACAATGAAATAATAAAAGAATGTGCCTAGCAATCCAAAAGGCTTCTCCTGTTGAGAAAGTTCAGACTGGGAAAATCCAGTGTCTTTAGATCTAATTCACTCAATTGACTAATTAACTCAGCCATCTGGTAGACATAAATAGGAATATGGCATTTACCCATGCATTCATTTACACATATATTTATATATAGCCTGACTTTCCCTACTGGCAGTACTTTGGGGGTTCAGAGCAGGGAACTGACATGGATGAGTCAGCACCCCAGGCAGCCATTCACCGAGCATCACATTTACAGATGCTTGAAAGGCACAAGGAGATTTTTGCTTGATAATTTATATATATATATATATATATATATATATATATGGAGAAGGACATAGCAACCCACTACAGTATTCTTGCCTAGAGAATCATGTGGACAGAGGAGCCTGGTGGGCTGCTGTCCATAGGGTTGCACAGAGTCGGACATGACTGAAGTGACTTGGCATGCATGTATGCATTGGAGAAAGAAATGGCAACCACTCCGATATTCTTGCCTGGAGAATCCCAGGGACAGAGGAGCCTGGTGGGCTGTCATCTATGGGGTTGCACAGAGTCGGACACCACTGAAGCGACTTAGCAGCAGTATATATATATATGTGTGTGTGTGTGTGTGTGTGTGTGTGTGTGTGTGTATATTCATGAAAAGAAACTGATATCAAGATTCCATGTGCCTCAAAGACAGTTTGCAGGTGAAGGGTCCAGGTTGGTTAGAAATTTGGAGTTACTTATGCCAACAATGGACTTCCCTGGTGGGTCAGCAGTAAAGCATCTGCCTGCAATGCAGGAGAGCTGGGTTCAAGCCCTGGGTCAGGAAGATCCCCTGGAGGAGGGCATGGCAACCCATTCCAGTATTCTTGCCTGGAGAATCCCATGGACGGAGGAGCTTGGCAGGCTACAGTCCATGGGGTCGCAAAGAGTCAGACACTACTGAAGCAACTTAGCATACATGCCAACAGTAGAGATTTAGTCTCCGAAGCCTCAGTAAAGAATCTTTCACGCTGATCATTCTGGTTGCCTGCAATCAGCTGTGAAGTGTTTGCGTGTGTGAACACAGGGATACCTTTGGGGAGATGGCTGGCCCAAGGCTGGCCTGTGAGGCAGTTTAAGGTGCTGAGAGATTCCTCTTGGAGGAATTCCTCTAGTAGGGCCAAGGCTACTAGGGAAATGGCTGCATAGACGTCTCTGATTAGGGCTGATGGGAACTAGAGCATTCCCTCCTCCCTGAACTAGAGGCCCACCCCTATGGTAACTAGTGTTGATTTCTAACCTGGGTGCTGACATCAAATATTCAAATCAGACCTTGCCTCTGGCTCTGCTTCTTGGCTCCACCTGGCCTGAGAGGCTGTGTTCTGCAGCCTTATTTCCATATGTGACAGTGAAGGGAATGTGTAGGTGACACAATCTCAGACTGTGACTCTTTAGTTTGAGCCAAGCAGACTCCTTGAGAGTGGAGCCCTTTGTGAGCAGGCATCTGGGGTCTCCGACAACAAGCTCGTGAACCAGTGAGCTCTGGGAGGCTGCAGTCACAAAGGGACCGGGACTCCCTTCTCCTGGCGGTCCCTTCCTTCCCTAAGCTGCTGCCCTGGTGTGTTCAGTCCTCACTCCCCTGGGAGAACACTGACTCTCACCAAGGAGTTTGGAAACTGTTCCAGTAGGGAACCTGTAAGAATATATCCCTGCTTCCCAGAAACTGAGCAGGACACATTATTTCCAGGGACGAGAACATAATCCTCTATAAGGAGCTACCCCTTTGAAAGTGAAAGTCTCTTAGTCATGTCTGACTCTTTGCGACTCCATGGACTGTAACCTGACAGGCTCCTCCATCCATGGAATTCTCCAGGGAAGAATACGTTCCTTTCTCCAGACGATCCTCCCAACCCAGGGATCAAACCCAGGTCTCCCGCATTGTAGGCGGATACATCTTTCCACCAAGTTAAAATACTAAGAAACCAAGCAAACAGGTGGATTTACTTCAAAGCTCTACTTTTTTAGAGCTCCCCGGGTGGTGCAGTTGATAACCCTCCTGCCAATGCAAGAGACACAAGAGACACGGGTTCAGTCCTTGGGTCAGCAGGATGCCCTGAAGTAGGAAATAGCAACCCACTCCAGTATTCTTGTCTGGAGAATCCCATGGACAGAGGAGCCTGGCGGGCTATAGTCCATGGGGATGTAAAGAGTCAGACACGGCTGAGCAACTGAGCGTGGTCTACTTTTTTTTAAATAAAGGAGAAATGATACATGAACAGCATGCTCTTCAGGATTAATTCTACACAACAGCTCTGGACTCTGACACTGATATAGACTTCATAGCAGATTCACAGTTTCTTGAACTTTCTTTGTCTACATTGTGGGGTTCCTATGGGTGCCCTTGAATGCGTATATGCTATATCACTTTAGTTGTTTCCAACTCTCTGCCACCCCATGGACTGTAGCCCCCAGGCTCTTCTGTCTGTGGGATTCTCCAGGCAAGAATAGTGGAGTGGGTTGCCATTTCCTTCTCCAGGGGAGTGCCCTTGAACACTGGGTAAATTCCAGGGCCTTCAACATCATCAAATGAGGGGGAAAACTTCCAGTGGAAGTTATAAAGTATTTAATTTCCTTGATTTTTTTTTTTTTTGAAATTGGGAAATGCTTTCTGGTATAGATAGGAATTTCTAATTAAGTCAAATATTTGGATATGTGAATAACCAGAACATTCCGTTATCAGACCTTTTTAGAGAAACAAGCATTCATCCATCTGTAGAGAACACACCATGCACAGAGCAACGAAACTGAGTGAAATTATTGATTTACTTGAGACAAGTCTTATCTCCAAGTATGATGTATAGCTAATCAATTTGTAACTTTACCCATCCAATACCTTGAAGCTCTTGACGAAGTAGAAGAGCTGGGTTCTTACATTTCCTCAATAAAATTACCCTTGATGTTCTGGAATGAGATTTCTCCAAATCTAGTAGATTATTCCTGAAATAGCTGATTAAAAATGATGGCTTGTTCTAACCTCCTATGCTTTCTGGCTGGGAATGTGTTGACAATCAGTAGAGCAAAGGTCAAGAGGAATGAATGGCATCTGTTCTCAGGGTGTCTATGAGAAAGTTTTCAAAACCAGATAAGAATTTAATACAGAAGTTTTTCATCCGCCTAATCAAATTTAAATGCCCCAATGATGCCTGGAATGTGTGCTGAAGATTGTAATCTGCAGGTGGCTATAAACGAGTCATGTGTCTTGGAAAGGCATTCCTGGAACAGGAAAACTTTTTTTTTTTTCTTGGTAGTTCAAATGTTCTTATCAGAACCTACTTCTTGACAGAAATCTTTGTATTTATCCTTACGATCTCTGGGTCAGCTCGACATGGCATTTCTTCTGCTCCACGTAGCAGAGATGGGGGACAGCAGGTGGGCTTTGGTGGCACCAAGACTGGACTGGAGGGTGCATGCAAGATGGCTTAATGCATATGCCTAACATTTTGGTGGAAAATTCTGGAAGGCTGAGCCTTGTTGGGCTCAGCTCCCCTTCTCCACCTGAAGTCTAAGCCTTGCCATCTAGATACTAGGACTTCTGATGTGACAGCTCAGGGACTTCAAGAAACAGAGAGGAAGCTGCCAGGCCTGTAAGACCTGGACCTGAAAACTGGCACCTCTGTGCTCTCTTTATCAAAGCACTCACAGAGCCCAGCCAGGTTCAAGGGGAAGAAACACAGGCTCCAACTTTCATTAGAAATGTTGAGGAATATCCCTCCATCTTTAACGTGCCCCAAAGTATATGGAAAACATCCAGAATCAAAGTCTGAGAATCTCCCCTGGCAACAGATGAACACTATCCAAAGGGCCTCAGAACACTCAAGTCCCTGTGTAAATACAAATTTTATTCTACCTCTGCTTGCAAAGTGATTACACAAAACAGCTTTCATTTGGCAGGAGAAGTTACACAGAGATGAAGCCCCAAAATGCAACCTGTGAAAAGGAGCCCCATATCAGACATCCTCAAAGTCTTTGCCATTAAAAAAAATAACAGATTTTTCTCTCATTTTTAAATATTTCTTCCTTAATTATGTTTAAGTTGCTCAGAAAACTCACTGAAAGAAAAAAATGCAATTTTGGTACGCATATTTGTAGGGTACAAGCTGAAACTGTCTTTACTTCATTTACCTCCTGTGGCCACTGCCTCAAGCTGGGGCCAGTTTTCCATTCTAGGTGCAAAGGACAGAGAACTCACCCAGAATTTGCAGCCCCCTCATGCCCACCCAAGGCTAGAAGCTCCGCCATGTTTTAGCGTTGCATCCACTATGTTGCCAAGGCATGAAATGCTGACTTCGGGCTCAAGTTTCAATCTAGCTTTGCCATTCCTGACCCTTCTGTTTCCCTTTGACTCTCTTTCAGGGTTTGTGATTATAGTATAGGGCATGTTTGTATTTGAGAATTTCCTTTTATAAATCCCACCATAAGTCCACATATGGGCCTAGAAAACCTAAGGGCCTAGAATAAAGACATCAAAACAGAAGAGAGTTACACTCCTACTCTGCATAGTAAACTTCTCTGGACTCTGAAGGCAGAGTTGCTCTACTCAGATGCTGTCTCCAGAATGCTGTCCTCCAACACCAGCTGAGCCTCAAGGCCCCAGCAGAGCCATGAATTAATAATACTGTGAAAGGATTCTTCTTCTATGGTGACTTCTTAATGGCTTTAAGTGTTTTTAGATCATTAAATTCTTGACAAAAAAATTGGAGTGGAGAGGGAGAGAAGAAGAGGGGAGGGACAGACTGGGAGTTTAGGATAGACATGTACACACTGCTTTATTTAAAATGCATAACCAACAAGGACCTACTGCAAAAAAATAAATAAATAAAAAGTTGTTTTGAAAAGGAACAAAGAAAGTAACTTTTTGCCAAAATTGTTAAGAAACATCATCACTTTTTAAAAGCTGTTCTTTTTGCTTAAAAAAATTTTTAAGTTGAAGTACAGTTGATTTATAATGTTGTGTTAATTTCTACTGTACAATAAAGTGATTTAGCTATCTATATATATAGATAGATATACAAATATATTCTTTTCCATTATGGTTTAACAGGACATTGAATAGATTTTCCTGTGCTGTACAGTAGGATCTTGTTGTTTATCCAGCCTATATATTACAGCTTGCATCTGCTCACCCCAAACTCCCAATCCATCCCTCCCCGCTCCGCCCTCCCCCTTGGCAACCACAAGTCTATTCTCCACATCTCTGAGTCTTCCTATTTCATAAATATGTTCATTTGTGTTATATTTTAGAATCCAATATACGTGACACCATATGGAGTTTGTCTTTCTCTGACTTCTTTCACTTAGTACGACAATCTCTTGGTCCATCATGTTGCTGCAAATGGCATTAGTGTGTTCTTTTTCATGGCTGAGTCGTATTCCATTACGAAACCTCATCGTTTGAAAATAAATAAGGATAAACCAACTCTGGAATGAGAATGTCAGATAAAAAAATGCAAAATATATTATCACTTGGCTTACAAAAGTTTGAGGAACATAACCTTTTAGGAACACTTCTCTTACACAAGCAAGACACTCTTTGCAGCACGAGCTCATAGGTAACACGAGTGTTGGATTGTATTGGCACCTGCCCAGCACCCAGTAGAGAAGGAACCCAAGATCCAAGTCAGGCTCAGCCCACTCTCCTGACCGCAGCAGTGATGTTTCTGATTCACTCCATTTCCGGCTCCCTCTTCTCCCTATGTGGACAGGTCAGTGGACCAAGGGGGATCTCATGCTTTTCTTTGTTTGAGTTGTGCTTAAAATCCTTACTTGAGAATCCACCTGCAATGCAGGAGACCCTAATTCAATTTGGGAGTTGGGAAGATCCCCTGGAGAAGGGATAGGCTACCCAGTCCAGTATTCTTAGGCTTCCCTGGTGGCTTAGCTGGTAAAGAATCCGCCTGCAGAGCGGGAGACCTGGGGTCGATCTCTGGGTTGGGAAGATCCCCTGGAGAAGGGAACAGCTACCCATTCCAGTAGTCTGGCCTGGGGAATTCCATGGACTGTATAGTCCATGGAGTCGCAAAGAGTCGGACACAACTGAGCAACCTTCAGAACAGCTCAGAGCTGGGAGAAAGCTTTCGTGGATCACTTTCAGTGAGCTCTTTACTTGCCCTGTCCATGCTTTATCCCTTCTATGTTTTCACAGCCTCATGGTTAACTGTGGATCTTGTATTCCTTTCCTAGAAGGGACCAAGGTTATGGCTTTCCAAGCTTTGTTCGAAGCAACTCACACTAAAATACCTCTTGATTACTCCCAGCATGGCCGACAGTGCCTTTGGGTTGCTCTTGGCCAGGACTTGAAGCTGCCTCCCTTATCTGGTTGTTTCCTGCCACGTGGCTGCTGTCTATAGTCCCTTTCTCAGCCACATTTTGGAAATGTGACCGTCCTCAAACTCCATGCTTAAGGTTACGTTGCTGTTGTTTAGTTTCTGAGTTGTATCTGACTCTTTTGCAACCCCAAGGACTGTAGCCCACCAGGCTTCTCTGTCCGTGGGATTTCCCAGGCAAGAATACTGGAGTGGGTTGCTATTTCCTTCTCCAGGGGATCTTCCCAACCCAGGTATTGAAACTGTGTATCCTGCATTTGAAGGCAGATTCTTTACCGCTAAGCCACCAGGGAAGCCAACTTAGGGTTATAGCTCCATGCAAATCTCTGCCTCTTAAAAAATAGGTCTTAATAACATTTATTATTATAAACCTCTCAGCTGTGAGTTTCAGTTTTTCCTGTTATTAGCGATGTGTGAACTTCACTCCTGCCATTCCAATCCCAAGGCTGGAATTTCCCAAAGTTCCATGCTTCTCCCTCCAAGCAATCTCTTTCATGCAGTCATCAAACACAAAGGACTCAAGTGACCCACAAACTCATCTCAAACCCAAGCCTCTACCCTGGACTTCAGTTTCTGTATCTAGCTGCTAGTCCAGTCTCAAAGATACTGGAAACCCAGTGTGTGTAAATCAAACCCACACATCTACCCTTAAAACTAATGCTTGTTCAATGTCTTCTGTCTCTAAATAGAAGCAGTCTGTAAACAGAAGCTTTAGAGGCAGTTTTGAAAGCCCCCTTCCTACCTGCATTGTGAGTTGATAGTTGGCTTTTCTAGCAATGAAATACTTTTTAATTAAGGTATGTACATCACTTTTTTTTAGATATAATGCTATCGCACACTTAAAGGACTATGACATAGTGTAACATAAATTTTGCATGACAAGGAAACTGAAAAGTTCACGTGACTCACTTCACTGCAACATTCGCTTTACTGCAGTGGTCTGGAATTGAACTTGCAGTATCTCTGAGGTCTGCCTATACTGCCAGACTTAACATAGTACCTGACATCTGACAGGTGTTCAGAAAATATTCCATTCTCGAATCTATGTCTTCTCTATTCTCTGTGTCTTTCCATCTTGACCATTTCTCTCCCTCCAGTGGATCCTCAGTAAGTGCCCCAGTGGAGTAAATGATAGTCACCCGCTTTTCTGGGAGGCTCATCTCATCCCATTTCATCCTGCATGGCTGTTAGGTAAGCCTGGGATGCCTTGTCCCAGAAATAAACCCACTCTGATCAAGACAGGCTGGCGGGAAACCTGAGCAGAAAAACAGAAGTAAATCTGCAACTTTACAAAAACCTCTTCTTATACAGCAAGGACTTTCTAAAAAAAGGATTTTCTTTTAAGAAAGCACTTTTATGCTGAAAAAGCACTTACCCCACCACTACCTTACACACTCACACACACACACACATGCATACACACACATACATACACAGAACTGGGGGAAAAGTAGAAGAAAAGACAGGTTGGGCGGAGGCGGGGAGTCCAGATTCCCCAGGTCAGGCCCTTCTGATAAACTCTGAGATTAGTTTGCACTTTCAAATAATAACAGTTAATATTTGAATTGTGACCTAAGTGCCTATATTTACCCATTTGGTTCTTGCAACAGGCTTATAAGGTGATACAATGCCAAAAATTGGGGCTTCCTCGGAGAAGGCAATGGCACCCCACTCCAGTACTCCTGCCTGGAAAATCCATGGACAAAGGAGCCTGGTAGGCTGCAGTCCATGGGGTCGCTAAGAGTCGGGAATGACTGAGCGACTTCACTTTCACTTTTCACTTTCATGCATTGGAGAAGGAAATGGCAACCCACTCCAGTGTTCTTGCCTGGAGAACCCCAGGGATGGGGAAGCCTGGTGGGCTGCCGTCTCTAGGGTCGCACAGAGTCGGACACGACTGAAGCGACTTAGCAGCAGCATCAGGTGGTGTTAATGGTATAGAACCCGCTTGCCAAGGCAGGAGACATAGAGAAATGCAGGTTCGATCCCTGAGTCGTGAAGATCCCCTGGAGGGGGGCATGGCAACCCAATCCAGTATTCTTGCCAGGAGAATCCCATAGACAGAGGAGCCTGGTGGCCTTCAGTCCCTGGGGTCGCAAAGAGTCAGGGACAACTGAACCAACTTAGCATGCACACATGCAATGCCAAAAATTAGCCTTTTTACAGATGAGGGAATTGGCTGCAAGTTGTTGAGTAAGTTGTCCAAACTGGCATAGCTAGAAATGGTGGACGTGGAAGATTAACCTCCAAGATGGTCCCAGTGGTCCTCACATCCTGTCATCCACACCCTGTGTGGCACCATCACACACTGGATCTGGTTTCACCTCTTGTGACTATGGAGCGTGGCTGGATTGCAGCGAAGACAGCCACGTGGCAAAGAGCTGAGGTGTCTTAGCACCAGCCTGGGTGTGGGGGCACCCTTGGAAGTAGCTACCTGCCCTGATTGAAACTTCAGAGGTCTGCAGCCCTAGACAGCCTCATGAGAGATCCCAGTGAAAAAACATTTATTGCAACCTTACAGCACTATGTCCTGGGGTTAATTTATTACTCAGCAAAGATAATTAATACAGTGTCAGTGGAATTCTAGCCTTAGCCAACTGAGGGCAGAGTCCACATTCCAACCCCTGGGCTAAACTCCCTCTCCTATGCTAAACCTTTTCGAGTTTATTTAGGCTTTATTTAATTTCCAGCCCCTTTTGATCTGATCTTTACCACTGAAGGGAGAAGATGGCACACAGGAAGGGGAGAGGGGTTGAAGGAGAAGATGGTGGTGACCTGGTCAAGGTCCAGGCATCCAGAATTGTTACTGCCCCTTAGGAGCTTGTGACCTGATTGGGGGCAAAATCTTCCTTAGTGTAAAAGGTACATGGAATCTAAAAACAATGAATTTATGCACAAACAGAAATAGACCCACAGGCCCAGAAAACAAATGTATGGTTGCCAAAAGGGAAAGGGGATGGAAAGAACATGTTAGGAGTTTGGGATTAACATACACACACTGCTATATGTAAAACAGATAAACAACAATATATAGCACAGGAAACTCTGCTCAGTATCTTGTAATAACCTATAAGGGAAAAGGACCTGAACAAGAATTGATGTATACCTTGTTGTTGCTGTTTACTCACTGTGTCTGACTCTTTTGTGACCCCATGGACTGTACCTGCCAGGCTCCTCTGTCCAAGATTTTTCCCAGGCAAGAATACTGGAGCGGGTTACCGTTTCCTTCTGCAGGGGATCTTCCCAGCCCAGGGGTCAAACCTGAGTCTCCTGCATCGGTAGGCAGGTTCTTTACCACTGGGCCACCAGGGAAGTATTTTATATATATAACTGAACCACTATGATCTACGTGTGAAACTAATACCTCAATTAAAAATTTTTTTCAATAAAAATAAATAACTGAAAGGTAGCCAAGACTCAATCTGGTTAGTGTTGACGGTGTGGTACAGCTGTGGCATGGGGGAAATCCCTGCAGGCTCAGGGGAAAGTGGGACTACAGTTGGGCATTGAAAGATGAATGGGGTTTAACAGGCACCAGCCAGAGAGCATCAATGGGGGTACGGTAGTAACGGTCAGAGGGGAATCAGTGGACTTGAGGCAGAAACATGCCCACATGTGGGGTTGTTATGCAAGACCAGCCTTTCTGAATCATCAGGTCCCTGGAGCAGGTTGAGGGGAAGCAAGACTGCACCCCACAGTGGCCAAGACCCTGGCTCTGGGCTCCACCACCAACAGCCAGTTTCTGCTCTCTCCTGGCCCCTCCACTTCCTAGACACATGGCCCTGGGACAATCATTTAACTTCTCTCGGGCTCCAACTTCCTCAGTCATAAGCTACCTTCCTCACTGGGAAGCAATGAGGGATTTTGGTTCATTACTATCAGCGTGCTGAGCGCCAACTCTCTGCTAAACTCTGTTCTAGGTCCTTGGGATACAACTGCAAACAAAAACAGACCAATATCCTGTGGTGTCCCACAAGGTTTAGCGTGACTCCACCCACAGAAAGTGCTCAGAGCAGTGCCTGGGACCCAAGAAACACTCAAGACATTTCATAAGACTGGAAGGAGATCGGGGCTGAATGATGGAGTGCATTCATAATAACACCTTTTCTAAGGGAGTTAAATCACCAGTTTGTCACCTGAGTCACCCAATACAGGAAATCAAACTCAGTGACTGGATCTTTTGCCCAGAGGCCTCCGTGCTTCCTGAGAAACAGGGTAAGTGAAACCTTAGCCTGACCCACTCGGAGAGTAAATAGGAATGAAAATGTCCCCGCAGACCCAGGAGAGCCTTGTGGGATGCTCTACCGTCTGACGCACACAGGGAGAAACTCCATCATTTTAGCAAATTACTGCTTTGTGTTTATGTAAAGAAAGAAATTGTGCTCTGGCTGTGAATGAGTCACAGACTTTAAGCGGAACCAGATTTCCCAAGTTCCATTATCTTTTCACTCAATAGCTTTGTCCCAAATGGAGCTCTCTGCTTTCAGATGAATGTCTGCCAAGTTGTTGTTGTTGTTTTTTTTAACTCTTCTCTCAAAAACATTTCACTTTAGAGCCTATAGGATCTCCAGTCTAGTCCAACAGAAGAAAAGCATGCCCCTGAAAGGCTGAGAAAGCAGGTGGGAGGGGAAGACTTGCTCTGAAGTGCGGCCACTGTGTAGATGTAGGCACATGCCCTTGTTTCCACAGACTGGAGTTAATTCAGCAATATGTCTTCTGAACATGAATTCTGATTTGGGAAACCTCAATCCTGGTGTGTTCTTTGAAACTTTGTTCCTTCCTTCCTTCTCTCCCTCCCTTCACCTTTCTTTCTTCTTCCTTCTTCCCTTCATTCTCTCTCTTTGTTCTTTCTATTATTTGAAAGCAATGATCGGAGGGACATTCATTCTTGCTGCTTACCATCCCCTTCCCCAAGTCCTCCCAACTATAAAGAGAGAGTAAGGATAGAGTAAGCATGCAGCCAGGGGAAGTTTTAGCCAAGAATATAACTGCAATAAGTCAGAAATATTTCTAGCCTGAGTGTATTCACATGTGGATCTGTACAAATTTCAGGCACCCTCATGTACACTTCCCTGTGTTCTATCTTACTTCCTGGAAAAAAAAAATATATATATATCCCTGAAACGGAAGTAAAAACATCAAAAACTGACATGAGATTCAATTTCTACCCAAAGTATCTTAGGTCTAATTAATGGTAGTGTTAGGAGAAAGCAGTGGAGAAGGAGGAGGGGGAGGAAGTCAGTCGGCCAGTCAGTTCAGTCGCTAAGTCGCGTCTGACTCTTTGTGACCCCATGGGCTGCAGCATGCCAGGCTTCCCTGTCCATCACCAACTCCTGGAGTTTGTTCAAACTCATGTCCATCTAGTCTGAGATGCTGTCCAACCATCTCATCCTTTGTTGTCCCCATTCTCTTCCTGCCTTCAATCTTTCCCAGCATCAGGGGGAGGAAGGGGAAGAGAAAAGAGTTCCCCCTGCTGTGTGCCGGATAGGTTAGGGCTCTGAATGCCTGCTCACCTACAAGAGCAGGTGGGAATCTTGGGAGCTGGCTCAGCTGAGGGCACTGAGGTTTCTCCAGCAGGTGGCGCTAGACTAATCTTATTGCCATCAGAGATGCCTTCCTGGGAGCGGGGGAGGGTAATAAAACATGCACTTGAATTCTTTACCTGGGTTCACTGGTTCCCTTAAGGGCTACATAAGGATGGGACCCCCACAGCCATCCTAAGGCAAGAAAAGGAACTCTCACTTTTGGATATCCACTAAATTCTAGACATAGACTTTCAGCCCTCCCAACAAGCCCCCAAGGTCAGTATTACCTCAGTTTACAAATGAGGAACCCAGACTCAGACAGCGTAAGTACATTGCCCCAAATCAGACTTTCTGTTGATGCAGAATGAAGACTGGAAACTAAGTCCATGATCTTTCCACTCACACCTGCTTTGTGAACAGCAAATAGCTCATCCCCCTGCCAAGTTCCCCTTGAGCAGAACTCCACTAACTTGACAAATTCTATACAAAAGGCTGCCGTAGGAGCCAGAAATCCTTTTGATCCTTATTTCACAGATAAGGAAACAGAGGCTCAGATCCACTGAGAAACTCTTCTCTGTCCCACAGCTACCTGATCATCCTGAAGCTTTGCCTACAGATGAGCCCAGGCCTCCCAGGCAGTTGTGATATGTGTTCCCATCATAGATCAGGGAATTAAGATTTGGGGCTTGACTTCAGCTCTAATTATAGGAACCACTGAGACAGAGCCATTTACCCAGGAAACAGCAAATTAAATGAAGAGAGAGAGAATTATTTAAACTGTTCTAAAAAGCAAAAGAAATTAGCTGCCACATTCACCATCTTTTTGTCCCCAGAAAACCCACTTTGAAGCTGCCTGATGAGTGACAGTGGCATTAGGAGAGAGGAATCTGTCTTGAAAGCATGGCAGAGAAGACAATAGAGCCAAAGGAAATCTTTCCAGGACTTGAGGCCTCCTGAACACATTGTTTTATGACAATGAGTCATTTTCAGGCATCCCTAAATGCAATCAAAATGTTTTCTTTTTCATTTTATTTACTGGCTGCACCAGTCCTTAGTTGTGGCATGTGGGATCTAGTTCCCTGACCAGGGATCAAACCTGGGCTCCCTGCAGTAGGAGCCCAGAGTCTTAGCCACTGAACCACCAGGGAAGTCCCTCAAGATGCTCTTTTTAATGGAGCATAGCTGCAGTCATCTAGTGTAGCTATTGGGTTAGGATATGCATTTTTGCTACTAAAAATGAGTTAAATTAATTTTTTTAATAACAATTTACAATCTAGAAATTCCCAAAGGCCTCAGCATTCTTGCATCCTAAATTTTAATTGTCTATCTGATGCTGGGAACGATTGAAGGCAGGAGGAGAAGGGGATGACCGAGGATGAGCTGGTTGAATGGCATCACTGACTCAATGGATATGAGTTTGGGCAAACTCCAGCAGGATGGTGTGCTGCAGTCCACGGAATTGCAAAGAGTCAGACGTGACTTAGGAACCGAAAAACAACAATGTAAGATATGAAAGATACATCTTTTGTACATCACCTACAGTCTACCAGGGATCCTTGTGAGTCACTGTCTTGTTATTTCTAGTTTTCACCACAAATAACAAGTAGTGGGAGAACAACTGGATTCAAAATCTAGAGATGGAGGCTTTCAGGTCTGCACTTTGGGTACACACTGGGTACATCTGACCTCCTCCTGGGACCCAGGAGGGGGACCCAGGCTCTTCCTCTATACAGCTCTCACATGCAAGTGTTTCTTTGTTAATATTTTAGCAGTTTGCACCAGAAAGTCTTTAGAGCCAACCAAATGTAATTAAGTGTATTTTTCCAACATATAATGTTGCAACAAAGAGGCGAATAATAGAACCATTTTCCCCAAAACCATTAAGCAGCCTCCTGGGAGGCACAATTTCCTTTCAAAGTAAACTATATTTCAATTCATAGAATGTTTTTTTATTACCCAAATTGGACTAAGTAATTGACTGTTTTGGAACTGACTCCTTCATTGTCTCAGTAACAATTAGCTAATGAAACATTGCACAGTAAAGTGATAACCTGGAAAGATTCAGGTAAGATTTCCTTTCATCGTTTGCTCTAAACCCCATCTTACCTTCCCCAATTTCTCTTTGGCCACTCAAGATATGATCACGGCATTTAAATCGATCCTATAACCTGGCGCTTAGACCAGCTCGTGAGCATACAACAATGTTCGCTCTTGGGAAGGCAGCAAAGGTGATTTTACATAGCTGGATGAAAAATTCTAGAGCACAGTCCACTCAGGAGCAGAATGAAAGAAACATAATAAAGCCAACACTTTGCGGTTCCTAAATATTACAGTTTATAAATAATGGAGTGGAGCACTTTTTCATTGAATTTTCATCTTTGTCACCATTCATTTCGATTTCAACCACCATCAATTGAAACACTTACCAGCACTTGCCAGTGCTGAGTACTACACTAGGAAGAACGGAAAGACCTTGACCTTGTTAAAAAGTGATACAACATAGGTGAAGAAGTGAGATATGCATACAAGCGTATAAATATCTACCACTATGTGCCCAAATCAGTCTATGACAGAGTCCAATTCATGGTCCAGGAGAGAGGCCCCTTGTGCTGAGAGCTGTAAATGGAGCTAGTGCGTTCCAAGAGAAATGGTTATTTCTGATTTTCACAGAAGACAGGTGCGTGTTTCCACTCCCAATGTGTGTGGATGGTAGAGCTCTTATTTCTTTCCTTGTCCTGTTTATTATCTGCCTTCCTATGTGTCTGTCTCTCTATAGTTTTATCTTTACAAACTTGTCAGCTGTATCTTTATCCGTGGACCTGAACTTGAGTGGTGGCAATGCCAACTTACACTGCTTTGCAACCCTAAAAAAATACCCATTAGCTGCTGTTCTTCCAGAAGTGGAAAATCTGACAGGAAGACAGAAATGTGCCTGCGAGAATCCTGTTTATGTGTACTTCATCAATACATGTTTTTCCCTGATCCTGTGGTATAGCTTGAAATGCCATCTCTCCTTAGGTCTGGGAGACGTGGGGCAGGAAAGCGACAGGGCGAGCTGAGGCTGGGAGGACTCAGGTCCTTTGTCTGTCATTTCCCACCGATGTTCCTGTGTTACACCAATGCCATAAAGACGTGAGTCCTTCACTAGCCGAATTATGACCAGAGATTTATTTTCATTCTGATAATTTAGCTTCAGATTGATAGCAAACATTTTCTCTGCGAAGGCAGTGCATTTCCTAACAAATCCAGGAAAGGTAAAACAATGACTCAACGTACTTCCAGCAGGGAAAGATAACAAAGTCTTTTGTAAACCTGAGAAGTATGATTTCCATCCTATCCATGAAAAGTTTAAAGAAAAGGCAAAACTCCTATAATATTCACATAATTTGAACTGCTCAATTTGTTAAGAAAAATTAAAATCCTACCAGGGAACTTCCCCAGCTTGATAAACAGTATCTACAGAAACCTATATGTAACACACATAATTGTGAAAGACCGAATGACTCCTCCTGAGATTGGGAGCAAGACAAAACATCTACTATTATCACTTCACTCAATGTAGTGCTAAAAGCTCTAGCCATAACACCAAGGAAAGAAAAAGAAATAAAAAGCATATTGACTAGGCAGGAGAAAAATAAGACTACCTCTATTTGCTGATGATATGATTGTCTGACAGAAGATCCCAAAGAATCTATAAAAAGAAAACACAACAACAACAAAAACATTTTAGAACTAATAGATAAGATCAGCAAAGCAAAGGATACAAGGGAAACACACAAAAGACATATATTTCTATAAATTAGCAATGAACACATGGACATTTAAAATATGATACCATTTACAATTGCTCAAAACATAAAATACTTAGATGTAAATCCCACCAAAGCTTGTATAAGACTTTGCTGAATACTGCATAGTGCTCATGAAAGAAACCATCAAGATCTAAACAAATGGAGAGTTATTCTGTGTGGCTTTATACAATTTAATGATATTTTATCAAAATTCCAACAAGATTTTTTGTTGATACAGACAAAAGTGTTCTAAAATTTGTATGAGAAGGCAAAGAAAATAAAATGGCTAAAACAAGTTTGAAAAAGAAGAGGAAAGTAGGAGGGATCCGTCTACCCAATTTCAAGACTTACCACATAGCTACAGTTATCAAGATCATGCATTACTGGCAGACAGACATAGGTCAAGAGAATAGAATAGAGCCCAGAAATAGACCCACACAAGTATTTCCAATGGATTTTGATGGAAGTGCAAAAGCAATAAAGTGGAGGAAGAATAAATTTTCAATAAATTATGCTGACTCAATTGTACATCCATAGGGGGAAACCAAACCTCAAACCTAAGTCAAATATTTCACAAAAATCAATTCAAAATGGACTTAAATGTAAAGCTATGCAGCTTTCAGGAAAAAAACCTCCAGGACCTAGGGTTAGATTAGAAGTTCTTGGACTCAACAGTGAGTGAATGATTTATAAAATGAAATGTTGATAAATTGCACTTCATCAAAACAAAAAACTTCTGCTCTGCAAAAGACTGTTAAGAAAGTGAAAAGACAAGCTACAGAGTGAGAGAAAATATTTTCAAACCATACATCAAATAAAAGGCTAGCATTTAGAATATGCGAAGAACTTTTTATCCTCAATAGTGACACAAAAAAATAGCCCAATTTTTCATTGTTGTTTTTGTTTAGTCACTAAGTCATGTCTGTCTGTCCATGGGATTTCCCAGGCAAGAATACTGGAGTGGGTTGCCATTTCCTTCTTCAGTGGATCTTCCCAACCTAGGGATCAAACCCATATTTCCTGTACTGGCAGGCGAATTCTTTACCACTGAGCCGCCAGGGAAGCTCAAACAACCTAAAGAGAACATGGCAAAAACCCCATACACAGACATTTCAGTGAAGAAGATACACAGGTGGCAAGTAGGTCTGTGAAAAGATTTGAACGTCAGCAGCTACTGAGGACATGTAAATTGAAACCATAATGAGCTATTACTAACCTCCATCAGAAGGGCTAAACTTAAAAAAATAATGACAACACTAAACGCTGGTGAGCATGCAGGCAAACTGGATCACTCTCGCAATGCTGGTGGACATGTGAAATGGTCCAACCACTCTGAAAAACAGTTTGTAGCTTCTTGAAAATCTGAATGTGCAACTACCGTATGACCCAGCAGTTACATTACTAGATGTTTAACCCAGAAAATGAAGATTTGTGTGCACAAAAAAAACCTGTACCTAAGTGTTTATATGGCAGCTTTATTCGTAATGACTCCAAACTAGAAACATATGACCTTCACTGGATGAATGGATAAACAAACTATGGTTCACTCATACCTTGGAATAGTACTCAGCAATAAAAAGGAGTGACTATTGGTGCACAAAACACCCTGGAGAATTTTACTGAGGGTCAATATTTGGGTTGTCATCATGTACGTGTAGTTTTGGAAGATGTTAACACTGGGAGGAATTGAGTACACATACATAGGATCTCTCTGTTTTATTGCTTACAACTGTATATGAATCTATAATTATCTCAAAATAAAAAGCTTAATAATGAGACAAGAACTATCTGCCATTGAAGGAAACCCTTTCTGTGATGTTTATGGCACCATCTCTTCTCTTGACCACCTTCAAAACTCTGGGAACTCAGAGTTCATTAAAACGACTAGTTGATAGCATCTTTATGATCATATTTCTATAAAGGAATGGTCTTTACTGACTGCAAATATGTTGTCTTTGCTCCTAAACATTTCTCTAGGTGAATTTTGAAATGATATATTTTGAAATGAGTTGTATCTTTCAGTTATTGAGAGAATCTTTCTGATTCATGGCGAGGGGTGGGGGAGGGGGTTGGAAATTGGATATCCTCCAAACAAGTTTCTAATAGAAAATGCAAAAATATTAAGCAGTGTGTTCTTGGCATGACATTTTATATTAATTCTTCATTTTATGTATGTGGGAATATACATGCCACAGTTTGATGCTGGAATCTTTCCCAAAGTTTTCTTTTTGTCTGAGGTCCAATGTTTCTGGTTGGAGTTTCATAACAAAATATGCATTGTTTCCACTGGGGTTTATACCAGAAATAATTAGATAAAATGGTGGCATGGTAGAAACAATACAGCTTTTATAATTCATTATTGCATTGTTGCTAAACTTCACAACTTTCTGGGTTTGAAGGACTGTCCTAAGTTAACTGCTTCAAATTAACCAGGAGGAATCACCAGTGATCTATAAGTACCTTCATTTGGCTTGATTATTACAGTTTCAGAAGACCTGTGACCCAAGATTCTGTTGATTTTTACAGATGTTTAAAATTAAAAGGGAACCTTCACATCAATGCAGTAATGGACGTACAAAGTTTATTGCTTAATTCAAAAGCCGCCCAGAGTTTAACTCACTCCCCCTCACATCTCCTTATGTGGACAGACTTCTGTTTAACAAGCTTTCTTCCTGCTTTCTGCTCTGTGCTAACTCGTACAAGGCACTGATTTCTCTGGATCTCAGGTTTGTTTGTTATTTATTATTGAAAATAAATATCTCAAAAAATATTTATTTTTTGACTTACAATTCTCCCTGGAGTAGATTTGAAGGTTAAAAATAATGCTTGCAAAACACTTTCAGGTTATCAAAGGAAATTACAAGGGAAATACCCTTTAGCCAGAATAACAATGAAATTAAAAGATTTTTTTTAAAAGAAAAAGATTTATATGTATGTATTATTTTAAAAACAAAAGATGTTTAAACAATCTCTGAGGCACTGAAATATGAAAAGTCTTCCGAATTGCTGAATTTTTTTTAGGATTTCTTTTGGATCATTTTATGCTATTCTAGTTCTTGGAAGATTGGTTCCCCAAATCTATTGTCTAATTCAGTGTTCAGAGACCAGGCGGTGGATCAGCACCAGTATCGCCTGGAAGCCTCTTAGAAATGCAAATACTTACGTGGACCTATTAAATCAGATTTAGATCAACCAAGCAAGAATCCCTGGGGGCCCAAGAATCTGGGTTTCATCAAGTTCTGCAGGTGATTCCATGTGTGCCACATTTTGAGAATTACTAATGTTAGATCAGTGCTGCTTGAAGGCAATGTCCATGCAAAGGGCTGAATCCTGCCACCTCTGAAATGCACATGTTACAACCCTAACCCCTAACATGTTTGTATTTGGAAATACTTTTTGAAGGTAATTAAGGTTAAGGGCTGCAGTCCACGGGGTCGCTAAGAGTCGGACAGGACTGAGCGACTTCACTTTCACTTTTCACTTTCATACATTGGAGAAGGAAATGGCAACCCACTCCAGTGTTCTTGCCTGGAGAATCCCAGGGACGGCGGAGCCTGGTGGGCTGCGGTCTATGTGGTCGCACAGAGTCAGACACGACTGAAGTGACTTAGCAGCAGCAGCAGCAGCAGCAGCAAGGTTAAGGGTTTCCCAGGTGATACAGTGGTAAAGAATCCACCTGCCATTGCAGGAGACACAGGGGACACAGCTTGAACCCTGGATTGGGAAGATCCGCTGGAGGAGAAAATGGCAACCCACTCCAGTATTCTTGCCTGGGAAATCCCAGGGACAGAGAAACCTGGCCGGCTACAGTCCGTGGGGTCGCAAGAGATTCGGATACAACTTAGCAACGAAAGGACTACAACGACAACGGTGACCTAAAGCAGCACCTCTCCTGTCCCTGACTCTGTCTCAGCTCAGCCCTTCACAGCCTCGCCTCCATCTGATATGATCATATCCCTTTATGAATGGTTGATCACCTGTCTCTGCCAAAAGACAGCAGACTCCACGACAGCAAAATCTGTTCACCTAACAATATCTGTTGACAGAATAAATGATGTAAGGTCACCCCTTCATCAAGGTTCAAATACTGAAATAATAGGAATACTCCTCTCCTTGTGTACAGGCAGATGAGGAGGTCATCTCATCATTGAGTGTTAATTGGAGTCCTTGACCTATCTGGCCCTGGTTTGGGAGTCTCTGGTGATTTCCTATAGCCAGTTTCCCCTTGTCTATGTCTGACCCAGGTCTGACCAGTAGAAGAAAGCCATCCACAGCATTAGTGTCTGCGTCATGATGCTGGTTTTGAAATGGATGAGAGATGAGGGCTGGCACCCCTGCAGCCTCTTTGCAAGCATTATCCTTCCCACTCAAGGCTGAGATTTTGCTTCAGCTTTACAACTTAGCACCAGGTCCTGCTGCCTCTAACCAGGATGATCCAGCTTGTGGAGCTGGAGCCCTGACACTCTGTCTGCTTGTGGTCACGGCCTCCCCTGGAGTGCTGAACTCTGCCCCCTATGTGGCTTCTGCCTCAAGAAGTGGTTGTGGTCCTGCCATGACTGAATGGATGGATGGATGGATGGATGGCGCAGAAACAAAACTCCATCAGCTTACACCAGCTGCTCATGAAAGCCTATGGTGCACATTCTAGCCTTCCATTCAGTGACTCCCCCGGTGGCAGTTTGTGGTCTACCACACTGGGGGTGTTTACACCAGAGAAATTGCAAATGCTTCTCATCAGGATTTTGTGAAGTCCCCAGAGAGCCAACTGTTAAACATTTACCCCAGCACCCCACTGGCTGAAGTCCTCCTGAATTGGAAACACTCCTGCTCTCTGGCCATCTCCTTCCACTTTGCTGTAACCTCCAGAGGGCTGTCCCCACAGTGCCTCTCCCCCAGTCCACACACACACAGGGTCTGAGTCCTTTTGGGCAGCTGCTTTTTCAGCATTCCTGGTCCTGCTTTCTGCAATCAGCTCATTTCATCCTAGTCTTGTCTCCCTGTGCCTTCCCCATTGCACGCACAAACACACACATACACCAGAGTAAGGTCTTATTGACTTGGAATCCTTAAAGCACACTGCAAATTCTGACAAAAGCACAGGGTACTCTGACAGGCGGTGAGACATAAAAGCCACAGATTCCTTGACTCTCACCCACAACACAGTATCATTTGAAATTTTCCTAAAGAAAATCATGAAAACTAGTGTTCATTCTCATTCTCCCTAGATTTTTTTCTGGACACTTTTCTAAGTTTGCACAGATCAGAGAGAAACACAATTTATATCACTGATGTTTTCAAAGATGCTGGCACAAATATGCAGTTGGTTGCCCAGAGGAGAGAAAATAACTCAGTCTTGGCAGGAGGGTCAGCCCGAGTGCACGATCATGTAGGTGTGCAATCCATCACACTCTCCCTGGAAAAACTCTTCATTCTTGTCCAGCCTGATGTTTAAATCTGTGCTTATCAACCTCGGAGCAGGACAGTGTCGATCAGCAGCGTCCAAGGGGCTTTTTCCAAACTCTCACCAACAACAGGCTCATCTTTCAGTAACTACACACCTTTCCATGACAAGCAGCTGCTTTAAACACTATATTCTTTATAGTTCAGTTCAGTTCAGTTGCTCAGTCGTGTTCAACTCTTCACAACCCCATGGACTGCAGCACGCCAGGCTTCCATGTCCATCACCAACTCCCCTACATACATCTTATTTCCACACTTGGATTATTAGGTATCAAGGCAGAGAAAGTGGCTTACACATTGTTTTATTTCTTCCAAGATACTGGAGCAGTTCAGTCAACACTAAAGTTAAAAAATTTTTATATGTTAAAAAAATCCACACTATAAATACAATTTAAGGGCAAATGGTTAAAAAAACTAAATTTATTTGGAACAGGTCACATCTGTAGTTGAATTTTAAATTGGTTATAATTAATTGGGAAAAAATTCACTCACCTTCCTCAGGCAAAAAAATTAAAAGGGGAAATTCACAAAAATCCACAGATGGGCAATAACATTTGAAAATGTTCAATGCTCATGTGAGGAAGTCCTACAGGTGATCAAAAAGATGCAAATTTAAGCAACAATAACATGTTTCTTTACCTATTACATTGATTTTAAAATTGTTTAACTGATTATACCCTCTCCAGACGATTTTGGGGGAAATGAGTGCTCTCCTACATTTTAAGGAGAAATGTACATCATTGTGATATTGCTAAAAAAGAGAAATTGGAAACAGTATGATGGTGTGATAATAAGAAATGTAAAATGAAATACAATAAAGTCATTAAAATATCATAGAGAATATTTAATGTCATGGAAAAACATTCATGAAATATGCTAATAAAAATATAGAAATGTACAAGAACACCATAAACATATACTATTTGTGGATAAGAAAAGAAGGCAAGCATCTAAGGTTTTGATGTTTAAAATGGAAACACTTTATTACATTTGCGAATCATCAGTGAAGTCTTTCTCTGGAAAGAGGAAATAATGGAACCGTCTCTTCCATTGTTATTGTGTTAATTCGTAATGACTCTTCATATGCTACCTGGAGAAGGAAATGGCAACCCACTGCAGTACTCTTGCCTGGAAAATCCCATGGATGGAGGAGCCTGGTAGGCTACAGTCCGTGGGATCGCGAAGAGTCGAACACGACTGAGCGACTTGACTTTCTTTCTTTCTTCATATGATAATCAAAGATTTTTCCCAGGCAATGTGTGTCAGCAGACAGAAAATGTCACATACTAGAAGATCAAAACACAGGGAACCAGGTTGCCAGTCATGGCTGCCTGGCAGTAATAAAAAACGCCCTTTTAGAGACTGGTCCCAAATGTTTTAGACTTGATTTAACTATAGAAGCATCAAAAAGGGTGTTGAGTGAGAGGTCCTAGGACAGGGAAGGAATAATGTGCACAGCAGGGCAGGAAGGGGTAGAGAGAGGTCAGAGGTCTCAACTCCTATAAGAGAAAAGAGCGAGTATAGAAAAACTGGAGCAGACTGGTGACCTCTGACCCTGGAGCAGTTCTAGCAGATTCTCTGTCTTATTCTGTAGAAGTTTCATCAGACAGATGAGTCCTCAGGCAGCCAGCCTAAAACTCACAAGAGGCATTTCTGTGTTACCAAATCAGGAGATCAGACAGCATTAACCTTTCAGCAGCCAAATCCAGACTGTGTCACTTCTACCCAGTCCTGGTCCAGAATCTCAGAAGAGCTGAGAAAGTTCTCTCCATGTTATTTTAGAGTCTTACTTGCCCAGAGCCTGGAAGTATGACTGTAACTACATTTTTGAAAGCACTGACAATTTTTCCATCCCGTTCTAACATGAGAGATCTCCTGTTTTTCTCCCACCCAGTACTCCCTTTCCCCAACAAACCATAAATTCAATCTGGATTCTAACACTTATGATATCTTTCCAAGGAGCTTATAGAGAGTCTCCACATGAGAACCTGCTTGGACATTTTACATGATTAACCACTTAGTTAGCCTAGCCAGTTAATCCAAATGGCTAAATTGCAAACCAGACATGGGCGCAGCAGTTCTCAGAGTTCAGCTAGTTGGTGTCTTTGTCTGTTTATGGTGACTGCAGCCATGAAATTAAAAGACGCCTGCTCCTTGAAAGAAAAACTATGACAAACCTAGACAGTATATTAAAAAGCAGAAACATTACTTTGTTGACAAAGGTCCATATTGTCAAAGCTATGGTTTTTCCAGTAGTCAGGTATGGATGTGAGAGTTGGACCAGAAAGAAAGCTGAGCACTGAAGAACTGATACTTTTGAACTGTGGTGTTGGAGGAGACTCTTGAGAGTCCCTTGGACTGCAAGGAGATCCAACCAGTCCATCCTAAAGGAAATCAGTTCTGAATATTCATTGGAAGGACTGATGTTGAAGCTGAAACTCCAATACTTTGGTCACCTGATGCTTGGAACTGACTCATTAGAAAGACTGAAGGCAGGAGAAGGGGATGACAGTGGATGAGATGATTGGATGGCATTATCAACTCGATGGACATGAGTTTGAGCAAGCTCCAGGAGTTGGTGAAGGACAGGGAAGCCTGGCATGTGCAGTCTATGGGGTCACAAAGAGTTGAACACGACTGAGCAACTGAGCTGAACTGAACACACACAGGGAGACTTGTAAAACAAGAAAAACAGATACTGATTTCTTGAAGAGCTGGAGTCTTGAAGTCCAAGATCAAGTCCTCGGCAAATTTGGTGTCTGGTGAAGGCTCCCTTTCGTTTCACAGCCTGCTATGTCTAGCTGTGTCCTCACATGGTGAAAAGGGCAAAGGAGCTCTCTGGGGCCTCTCTCAGTGTTAATCCCATGCGTGAGGACTTCACTCATATGACCTGCTCACCTCCAAGTCCTACCTTACAATCCCATTCCAGAGGGAATGAGGACTTCAAAATGAATTCTCATTCAGACCACAAAAGGTGGTGTCCATTCACAGCCCACGACCTGAAACTAAACTTATCATCTTCTTGTTTCGTGTGCTTCTCCTGGTGATGGAAGTGGCCAGAAATTTGAAGTTAAAAACCAACCAAAAATGCCTTCTTTGATACCACTGAGGTGCATGGAAATATAAAAGGTTCAGGGTATGGAGGGACCTGATAAATGGTTTTTCTCATCATCACCATGTCACTGCCTTTCAAAGTGGCCTGGTCCAGGGGTCAGTGCCGATGGTCAGAAAGAACATACCTCCGTGGAATTACATCCACTTTCCAATCTCAACTGCTACTTCCGGCACTGCCTTCATGGAAGACCAAAAGACAGAAAGTTTAATTTCCATTTATGTCATTAATTATAATGATGGAGTACATTTAGGGGTAGAAAAAGGTAAGGAAACTTGTAGAAATGATCTGGCAATTGCAGGATGACCTGTTACAAATACTCATCAATTCCATTTACTATTTCATGACACACAAAAGTGAGAGAAAACACCCCCGAGGCCATGTGAACTAGGCAATGACTGGATTTAGTGCTGTGAGACTGTAACACTGCTTTTCTTAGCATCATTTCTCAGGATGTGAAGACCTATAAAAAGTTAATTTGTATAAATACCGTTTTCCAATTCTTCCTCTTAAACAGTACAAACATTATGGCTTATAAATGTTAACATGATTAATGAACTATTAAAAGGAGGTATACATGTCACTGCTTCCCTTTTATAGCCTCACATTTACTTCTAAAAATAAATGTAGACATGGATTACCTAGCCACATTACACTTCTCAGAAGCATGGGGAGAATGATAGAGGAAAAACCCACAAACTATAGAGGAAACTTCATTTTTGCCTAGAGAGGACTCAGCCATCATGTGAGATCAGGAGGATGGGGTTTGTTCTTTCTCCATGAGCGTCCTTTTAGTGATTTTTGATCTAAAGGTCGATGAGATGGCTCTGTATTTCCCAGTAGTCTTCCAAACAAAACCATGTGAGAGCCAAGTAACTGCTCACTATCAACTCTATCTCTGTTTCTAGGGTTTATTACCCAGCTTCTTGAAAAGATTCATGACAGACACAAAGGCAACACAAGGCAGATCCTGACTTCTCTTAGTCTGTCTTCAAAGTCCAAAAAGCAGCTACAAGAAAATTTACTTATTTACTGAAAGGAAAAGGCTCAGAGGTTTTTCTGAGTTTATACTAGACATTCTAACGGCACTCCCATTTTTTTTTATAATCCATGTAAACCATAAATGAATTCTTCTAATCCAATATTTTGTGCTAAAATCATTTATCCAGGCTCAGCAGGGGCATAAAGCCTTCAGGGCTGGAAAGTTGTTTACTATTAACTTGGGGATGCTGTTATTAAATTTGCCAGAGCTGGCGCTTCTTAGTGTTTGTATGCAAACAGACCCTCAGTTACATTTTTCTTTTCTTTTTCCCTTTTGGTCACTTCGCAAGCTCTTTAAGGACACAAGTCTTGGGTGCAGACGTCTGTGCTTCCCACAGAGCAGACCAGCAATAAATATTTTTGAGTTAACAAATTCTTGAGGAAGAAGCATTTACACAATGCACATTATTTGGGGGTAAAAATCGCAAGTACTGTCAATGAAGTATGTTCTTGCAAATTCTTCTGGGGCGAAGAAACACATACAGGGCTCTGGTGTGCCGAGACACACAATTCCTGAGGACCCCATTTTCATAGATTGTAAAATTAATCTATGTCATGTCGTGTCCAACTCTTTGTGACCCCATGGGATTCTCCAGGCCAGAATACTGGAGTGAGTAGCTGTTCCCTTTTCCAGGGGATCTTCCCAACCCTAGGATTGAACCCAGGTCTCCCACATTGCAGGCCAATTCTTTACCAGCTGAGCCACAAGAGAAGCTCATAGATTACAAACTGGCCTTTATTGTTTTAAAAAGTCTTGAATGAGTGAAGTTGCTCAGTTGTGTCTGACTCTTTGCAACCCCATGGACTATAGCCTGCCAGGTTCCTCCACCCATGGGATTTTTCAGGAAAGAATACTAGAGGGGGTTGCCATTTCCTTCTCCAAAAAATCTTACTGGGATTAAATAAGAAAATGTAAAATTTGTCTATCCTTCTTAAAAGAAGTTACTGCAACTCTAACATCAGTTGCTCAACCTATGTGCTCATGTAAGAAAATATTAAAGGAAATACATGTTTTTAAACATCTCTACAACTTACCTGGTAGACCAGATGACCCCTGAGGGTGGAGCGCCTATTAACCCAATAAGAACAGTATCTCCATGAGTCAGCCATTGTTGATGCATAAAAACACACATAGGCAGGAGATGTTCAAATGACTAAGGCCTAATGCCATTTATCCCAGAGACTTGATTTGAGTAAGTCCCTTTTAGAGTCAGAACACAAAAGGTGGTGGAAACATTGCAAGAAAGAATCGATGATGCAGTGTCTGCAAGCAGTTGTAATCAGAGGACATGGGCGTGAAAAGGAAGAGTCACAAAGTGCAGGCAGGTGACCTCAGCCAGGATACATGGACAGGCTGAAACAAAGCACAACCGATTCACTTCAGAAGAGATAAGGACAAATGGGTAGAGACTTGGAAAATGGACCTGGCTTAGCAAGTGACACAGCAGCGTGGAGAAGCCTAGATGCATAAATGTTCACCTCTTACTCAAATAAAACAAGCATCCCAGATCTTGAGCGTGCTTCTTAAAAATATGGATTTGGACACACCATCCAAATAAAGAAAAGTAAAAGAAGTTACAACAAGCAAACATTAAACATATAGGTTGGCCAGAAATTTCATTTGGGTTTTTTATTTGATCTTATGTAAAAGCCTGAACAAACTTTTTGGCCAACCCAATATATACATGTATTAAGTCACTTATAGAAAAGCAAGTGGACTCCCCTGCTCAGACAGTAAAGAATCTGCATGCAATGCAGGAAACTCGGGTTAGATCCCTGGGTCAGGAAGGTCCCCTGGAGAAGGGAATGACTACCCACTTCAGTATTCTTGACTGGAGAATTCCATGGACAGTGGAGCCTTGTGGGTTATAGTCCATGGGGTCGCAAAGAGTCAGACATGACTGAGCGACTAACACTTTCACTTTTTATAGAAAAGCAAGTGTCTTTGAGTTGAAGTTAGCAGAGAATGAAAGTGTTGTGGCAGTTGCATGAGATGGTACAGTTGTACCTGACAGACAGAATAATGTCTCTTGAGACTTTTAGGAAAACTTTTATAAAGACATCTTACTTTTTCTGTTCAGAGACGTGAAAAAGTATCTGGTAAAAACTACATGGATTTCCAACTGCAGAATTTCCTCTAGTCGCTAAAGCCAAGACCCGCTAGTGAGACATTCTTTACCAAACAATCCACATGAAATATGTTCAACTTACCAGTTCAAAGGGAAGGAAAGGGAATGTGCTTTTAACAATCAGAAATATATTTATCAGCAAATTTATAGTGCAACAAATCTCTGATGCTTAGACTCAGAGTCAAGATGTTGATAGGAATGGTGCCACTTTTATATCTAATCAGATGGCAAACCCAGCAATAGATTTAGAATCTTAAGATTTCAAAGTTGAAAGAATCTTCGAAAACATATCAGACTTTGTCAAAGTGTCTTTTGACATTTTGATCTATGCTTGCAAACTCACTAAAGTGTTAGTTGCTCAGTCATGTCCAATTCTTTGCAGCCCCATGGACTGTAGCCAACCAGGCTTCTCTGTCCATGGGCTTCTCCAGGCAAGAATACCAGAGTGGGTAGCCGTTTCCTTCTCCAGGGGATCTGCCCAACCCAGGGATAGAACCCAGGTCTCCCACATTGCAGGTGGATTCTTTACTGCCTGAGCCACCAGGGAAGCCACAAACTCAGTAAATCAAGTAGTAAATCACCATCTAGAAAGGGAGGGAGATGGGACTCCACCTGTGTGAAACTCAGTTTGTATGATGGAAACGAAGCAACATAGAAACAGGAACCACCAACAAGTGTGATATCTCTGGAAATGAAGCTAATGAGAAGTCGCTT
The DNA here is from genome assembly GCF_002263795.3 of Bos taurus. Taxonomy (NCBI): domain Eukaryota; kingdom Metazoa; phylum Chordata; class Mammalia; order Artiodactyla; family Bovidae; genus Bos; species Bos taurus. Next base: position 35,742,649 of record NC_037340.1, read on the forward strand.
CCTACAACTGCATTTGTTGAGGTTTTCCTTCTCCTCAGATCCCATCATACTTTTCAGATTCTTTTGGTTAAGGTTTTCTACAACTGATGGACATCAGGGGGCTCCATATCCTCAAATCAAATTTCTTTTGAGCTATGTGACTGTTTCTTTCAATGAGCTTAGACACCAGGGAGGAAAAGACAGTGAACTGGAAACACTGAAGAAGCCAGGGGCTGCTGCTGCTGCTAAGTCACGTCAGTCATGTCCGACTCTGTGCCATCCCACATGCGGCAGCCCACCGGGCTCCTCTGTCCCTGGGATTCTCCAGGCAAGAATACTGGAGTGGGTTGCCATTTCCTTCTCCAAGAAGCCAGGGGACTAAAATGGCAAACCAAGATGCCAGCCAAGAACAACAAAGCATCGAAAACAAATGTGGTGGTAATGTCTCTGCTAGGTAAGTAACCAGAAGAAATGAAAATTGATCCCCATGCAAGTACCATACATGCATATTTGTGCAGCACTTTTCAAAAAAGCCAAAAGGTGAGAACAGCTCAAGTGTTCATCAAAGAATGAATGCACAAACAAATTGTGGTGTACGGCAGGGGCGCACAGTCCCCGGGGCCATGTACCTATTGTGGTGTATGGCAGGGGCGCACAGCCCCCGGACCGTGTACCTATATTGGTGTACGGCAGGTGCACACAGCCCCCGGGCCGTGTACCTATATTGGTGTACGGCAGGGGTGCACAGCCCCCGGGCCATGTACTATACTGGTCCGTGACTGTTAGGAACCAAGCCGCACATAAGGAGGTGAGTGGCGGGCAACTAAGCAAAGCTTCACATTTTTTTTTTATAACCGCTCCCCATCACTCTCCCATCATCCCCAGTGGGTGATGGGACCATCAAGTTGCAGGAAAACAAGTTCAGGGCTCCTAGTGATTCTGCACAATGGTGCATTGTATAATTATTTCGTTGTATATCACAATCCAATCCCTGGTAACTCAGCGGTAAAGAATTTGCCTTCACTTCAGGAGACCACCTGCAACATAGGAGACACGGGTTCAATCCTTGGGTTGAGAGGATCCCCTGGAGAAGGAAATGGCAACCCACTCCAGTATTCTTGCCTGGACAATTTCATGGGCAGAGGAGCCTGGCGGGCTACATTTCAGGGCATCACAAAAGAGTTGCACATGACTTAGTAACTAAAAAACAACAAGGGAATGGAGGAAAAGTAAAGTGGATATATACCTAAAAATGAGAAGCATGGGGAAAGATGGAATGAACCACAAACTGCAGGTAACAAGGCAGAGGCAAGTCAGAGGAATCAGTATCTGTCTGCCCCCTGCCCAAGCCCTCCCATGGTTCTCCCTGCCCAACCTCCTGTGTCCACAGTGACCATGTCCCTCTTTGCTGTACAGATGCTCTCACGGGCCTCTCACCTCAGCTCTTCCTCCTGGGGGTCTCCTCATCCCACTCTAGTTCACAAACAGATGCCCTGGGAACCCTCACTGGTTTCCCCTGGGCAAACCTAGCGTCTCTTTCCAAAGTCTGCTCCAAGTTCTGTAGGATCTGAGATGGAGGCACTTTTCTTTTGCAGGAAAGAACATAAAGTTTAAAATGAAAATCAAGAATGAGAGGAAAATGTATTTAGCATGAGAAAAGCAATCATAGTAGATTATGTACCTACAAAGCCTGACAAAGGCCACAAATATGACACTCCTTCCATAATAGTGATTGCCTCACATACCTCTACACTGCTTTTCTCCCCTCTAGTTTTCAGCTCCTTGCTCTGATCTTTGAAAGACAATTTTTAAATTTTACTTTATTGAAGTACAGTTGATTTACAATGTCATGTTAATTTCTGCCGACAGCAAAGTAATACAGTTATATATGAAAAAACATGTCATATTCTTTTCATTATGGTTCATCAGAGGATATTGAATATGGTTCCCTGTGCTGTACAGTAGGATCTTGTTGTTTATCCAGTTTATATACTACAGTTTGCATCTGCTAATCCTAAACTCCCAGTCCATGCCTCCACCACCTCCCCCACGCAACCACAAGCCTGTTCGCTATGAAAAGACATTTTTTCTATCTTCTATTTTCTATACAGAGAATAGGAAGATCCAATATCTTTTCTCTAACATAGTTGATGGTAGTTTGGTTTAAGCTGTAGATTGTTTGCAAACATTTCTTTCATTCTCAGAGATCTGTGTTGGGAATGTTCTATAAAATTCTAAGATTGCTATCAAGCCTGGGGAAACCTCTCTCAAGTTTTTCTGTAACCAGACCTTCTGCTTACAATACAACAGTCTGATAACCTGAAGAACATTCCACAGACCAGCTTCCGGCTCTGTCCATTTAAACCACTTTTCGCTCCCATTACTCACACTGTTCTGGTGCCAGGAGCTGGGAGATATGTTTAAATTGTGATATGGGCTCTGATTGTGAAGCTTTACGTCACAGGGTGGGTGAGTCATAGCCGTGGGTGATAGAAGTGTTTTTGGAAGCCATTCCCGCATGAAGAGGGCTAAGAATAACCCAACTATAACCACACAAAAACATCTCATGAAACCCAGACAAAATGTATCCCAAACTCAACTGTCCCTTAGCCAGTTCCAAAAATGCCTTTGGCCGCTTCCATGCCATCTAATAAAATGAGGAATAAGGCAGAGAGGAGGCCACTGGGGAAGAAAAGTTATTTTAACTGGCCCCTTTAAAGTAGCTTGCGTGCTCAATCGCTTCAGTCGTGTCCGACTCTGCAACCCTATGGACTGTAGCCTGCTATGCCCCTCTGTCCATGGGATCTCCAGGCAAGGATACTGGAGTGGGTTGTCATTTCCTCCTCCAAGGAATCTTCCCGACCCAGGGATAGAACACGTGTCTCATGTCTCCTGTATTGACAGGCAGATATTTTACCACTAGTGCCACCTGGGAAGCCCCTTAAAATAGCCTATTTCTGCAAATTTTATAAAAATCTATGACCACAGGAACACTTTGTTAGGGTCGCATGTAAATGACAGACTCTGAAACTTGAACTTTCTTAGCTTCAAGATAGCCTGACATCCTATCATGGCCCAATCACATTAAAATTATAATCACTTAGGTCTCTATCTGTTCCCTCACTGCATGACAGAGGTATGACTCCTTAGAGCAGGAACCTATCATATTGGTGTCTCCAGTGTCTATTCAGGTTGCAGAGCAGCTAACCAATAAATAGAAATTGAATGAACAAATGAATGAGTGTGTTCCTTCCAAAAGACCAAGGCGGTGGAAACCAGGGGTCAGAGAAGCCCCCTGCTGGCCACCAGGGGGTGCTGTTGGGTGGTGCTGGGTGGCAGGTGGATTGGGTGGGGTAGAGGTGGGCAGAGACAGGATATGGAACTGGCAGTTCTTCTAAAAGATGCTTGAAAACAAATTTGAGCAGTTCTGGAGACACAAGAAAGGCAAGAGGGGCCTCGTGCCATTAAGACAAGTGAGTCAAGATGTGGACACTGAGAAAGAAAAGCCACCTCTGCTTTGGGGGATTGCTGACTTGCGAACGGCCTCCATTTCCAACTTGTTTCTGACCTGAGCCTTTGATGACGGCTAAAGTTGGTAGTGTTCTGGAAGCACCACGCCCAGGTCTGCTCCTTGTATTTATAGAGCTTTTAGCACAAAGACATGTTCATCAAAGCACTTTAAGAGCCGGGCACACCCTGTAACACACACACACACACACACACACACACACACACACACACACACACACACGAGCTCCAGACCTGCAGGGGCCAACGGAAAGCTTCGGAGCACACTCCCCAGCCACCACAAGAAGCCCAGTCTGAACCTGGCAGGAAGAACAGCACCAGGAGGAGCCAGCAGAGCCCTGGTGAAGGGCCTGACCTGTTGTCGTGGAAGAAAACCTGTATGTGACGTCCCTGCCCACGATCCAGGCCCAGAGCCTGTATACAGTCCTTACACACTGTATCTCACTGACTCCCAGCTTTATCCCCATGGGAAACAGAAGAAACTGATGCTGAGGGAAGCAAGCTCACTGGCCTCAGGACAAAAAAAAAAGGACAGAGCCAAAGCCAAGGGCCAAAGGTAAGCCCATGTAATCGCAACAGCTGGGACCTTAGCTACCCTCCTCATACATGATCCAAATCTATCAGATATGCTGACGTGGATCCGGGATGACTTGATTCTGAGGCCAGCACGAGTGCCTCGGCATAACTCACATGGACCCTAGAGAGGAGGGTCATCTAAGCCCATGTTTTAGTCAATACCCCTTGAGTCCCCAGGAGTCCCATTCCAGTTGGGGGGCATGTTGTCACAGCCTCCCATGGTGTGAAAGACTGTGATTACCTTGGCACCACTTGCCCCCAACTTGAAACTCCCCCTCCACCGAGAAGCTAAGACATATCATTTCCAAAGGGCCAGCCCAACAGAACAGCACTGACCCCTCGTTACAAAGGTCTGGAGCATAGAAAGCGTTGGGTGTGGGGGACCTTGCTGTTATACCTCCTGTCATTGTCTCTTTATCTGGAGCACAAGGATACTCCACAGTGGGGCCTCTGTGGGACCACAGCAGTCTCCAGTAGTGTCAGTTCCCAAGAAAATTCAACTCTCCACGGAGACCTCAGACATTTCCCTCCAATAATGTCTGCTGAAAGTCCTCCCTTTAGAAAGAGGACAGGCTTAAGTCTCTGCTCTGCCTCCTATCAACTGTCTGAGTCTGGGCAAGTTTCCCAACTTCCTTGTCTGTAGAGTGAAGCTTGTACTCCTTACCTCGCAGGTCGTGATGGGAATGTGTGAAACGGAGGACAAAGAATATGGAAATATTAATTCCATCAGATGATAAAATAAGACTGATGATAATGTTATGTAACAACTATTTCCACTACCATTGGCAACACTTGCCTCTCCTGGGTAGGTTCTTAGTCCTGAATCAATGGTTACATCACTATTGAGCATCTAATGTGAGTGGCTCCGCCCCAAGGACTTACAGAGCACCGTCAAAGACATAGGACCGGTTAGTGTTAAGACTGTACCAATCTGTGGAAGGAAGACTGAAAATGGGGGAGCGTAGCTGGGCATCTAACAGTGGTGTTGAACCAGGATAAACTGAGTCAAGTTAGAGAAAGAGGGAGAGGTTGGAAAGTGTGCAGTGACTTCTGGTCTGATGAACTCTTTCACAAGAAGATGAGGACTTTGGTTCCTTCAGAGGGAAACATGACAGTAAGTGTTCATAAAGTGTTGATCTCCACTGATTCGCAGAATTTGCCAATCTCTATGGTGTCTATGCTCCCCTCATAGCTGGTTTCAAGCTACTCGTACAACTGAGAGCAAACCTGGGGAGGAACGCTGAATGGTCATCCATTGCATGGCGTTTCCACTGGACAATCACTGCAGACAAGAGCAACCTCAAAGGCGTGGATAATAGAGAAAAGCAGCAAAGGCAGGAAGTGATGACTTTTAGATATGTATTATCTTGGTTTCTATAATTTAATAGAAATTTTATGTTATCTAATTTTTCCAGCTTTACTGACATAGAACATTGTGTACATTTAAGATGTATGATATGATAACTTGATACACGTATGTAACTGCAAAGTGATTCCTGCAATAAAGTTAATTAACATACCTTTCATCTGACATCGTGACCACTTTATTGTTGTAATTATGCTGAGAACTTTAAGATCTACTCTCTTAGCAACTTTCAGGTAGAGTGGAAAAGGGCATGGCAACCCACTCCAGTATTCTTGCCTGGAGAATCCCACGGAGAGAGGAACCTGGTGGGCTACCACAGGGTCGCAAAGAGTTGGACACGACTGAAGTGACTGAGCACAGCACAGCAGACAGTATATACAATACAATATAGTTAACTATCATCACTGTGCTCTATGTCTGACCTCAGAACGTGTTCCCCTTGTAACTGGAAGCTTGTACCCTTTGACACTCCCCAGTCTCTGGCAACCACCAATCTACTGTCTATTTCTGTGAGTTCAAAGTTATAAGTAAGATCGCATATAAGTAAGATCATACAGCATTTGTCATCTCTGTCTGATTTATTCCACTTAGCATAATGCTCTCTGTGTTGTTGCAAATGACAGGATTTCCTTTTTATGGCTGAATAATATTCCATTGTGCATATGGATATAGACATTGGTATATTTTCTTTATCCATTCATCCACCAATGCACATTATTTAATTTTGAATCATGGTTGTACTTTAAGAAAACCTTGCAAAGTTCCTGGAAACGTAATTGGCTCTTGTAATTTATATCAAGGCTGTTGCAATAACCCAGGAGAGAGATGCTTATAGCTTAGGACCAGGGTGTTGGCTGGGCAGATGGTCAGGGTCAGATTTTTGGATATATTCTGACGACAGACCTAGGGTCTGTTGGGGGACTATTCGTGGAACGGGAGAGAAAGAGAAATCAGTGGTGACTCGGGGCTCTCGTGGTCTTGCTCCCCACCGTCTCTGCAGGAAGTCTGGGCTGGTGAACTTCCTTGGTGGTCCAGTGGCTAAGACTCTGTGCTCCCAATGCAGGAGGCCCAGGTTCAATCCCTGGTCATGGAACTAGGCCCTGCATGTCACAACTAAAGATCCTGCATGCTGCAAAGAACATCTCATGTATCGCAACTAAGACCTGGCCCAGACAAATAAAAAAAAATTTTTTTTTAAAGAAGCCTGGACTGGTGAACCTCACACTTCTCTTTTGATGACGATGAGAGTTGTTCATCTGTGTCACACTCACTTTCTTCCCAGCCGCAGCCCCAGCCCCAGCCCCACATTGTGTGAGAATCTGAGATCAAAGGCTGTCAATGACTTTCCTTCATGTAAACCAAAGGACTTGACAAAATTCCTGCTTGCCACCAAGCTGGGCTTCTAAAACTCCTCTTTTCTGTGGGCAAAATAGTATCAATGTGTTATTTTATTTAAATACACAGGGAGAGAGAGAGAGGGAGAGAGAGAGACTTGGGGAGGGAGGAGAGTAAAAAAGGAGGAGGAACAGGGAACGGGGGAAGAGCTTGGGGGAGGGGCAGTGTGGATAAATGGGCTCTAAGCCATGGATGGGGCCTTTGGTGTTTTGCTCTACATTTTCACCCATATCTTAAAACAAAAACATATTAATATTTATATAAAAAAAATCTAAAGAGAATAAAGGGGAAGAATCGTTAATAAAAAAACATACAGACTGGATATTGCCTGGTGGTCCAGTGGTTAAGAATCCATTTGCCAATGCAAAGGACTCGGCCTCGATCCCTGGTCCAAGAAGATTCTGTATGCCTCTGGGTAATTAAGCCTCTGTGCTACAACTAATGGGAGAAGGCAGTGGCAACCCACTCCAGTACTCTTGCCTGGAAAATCCCATAGACAGAGGAGCCTGGCAGGCTGCAGTCCATGGTGTCACAAAGAGTCAGACACGACTGAAGTGACTTAGCAGCAGCAGCAGCTGCAGCTACTGAGCCCAAGGGCCCCACAGCCTCTGCTCCACAACAAGAGAAGCCACAGCAAAAAGAAGCCCACGTAGCACAACTAGAGAGTAGCCTCCACTCACCATAGCTAGAGAAAGCCCCTGAGCAGCAAAGATGTCAAAAGCTAATTAACTTTAAAAAAATATATATATACATATACTGACTAAATTCAGCTTAAAACAAGAGAGACAGAGAGAAACTTCTGGAGAGCTGGCAGCCCTCTGGAGGGTGCAGGGCACAGGGCAGGAGCAGTTGGAGTGGGTGGTGTTTGCTGGGTGGGGGAGGGGGCACCCTGACCTTCACTTTGAAAGTCCATCAAGTTGGATGAGGCTGGCAAGATCCTTGAAGGAGGAAGTGCCCCTGTGCAAGGTGGGCATGGAAACAGCCTTTCTGGGCCTCACACGGCCATATTGTGATGGGACCAGTTGTGGGGGGGACACAGAGACAATGTGGAGGTCTTCTGAGAAGGACGAGAGGCTTTACACATGGGAGCTTTTGCTGTGAAACTGAAAGGTGGCCCTGAGTGCCTGCCAAGCAACACGGATGTCTTTGCATCTAAAGAAACTGTAAACTATCAGTAATACTTTTCCACATAAAGGGTGGAGTGCATCGGAGGACCAGGTTCAAAGGAGCCCACTAGAGCCTTCAGAGAAGGCTGGGGCCAAGGGGATCCTCAGTCTCCAGACTTCACCGCCGCTGTGTCCCTGACAGACCTTGTCGAAAGGCAGCTTGCCTGTGGGGGAGGCCGGGGGAAGGGAAGCCTCAAAGGTAGCATGAGTCTGGACAATGTCAGCGTCCTCTTTCTAGAGCCTCCCCAGAGGCCCCTCTCCTGCCTGGAGAGCTAGAGGGCGGGGTGGAGTCTGCGGACTGGGCCCACCCTCTGCACAAAGCATTTAAACAATCTGGGCAGGATGGTCAGGTCCCTGAGCTGGAGTCAGTGGCGTGTCCTTCAGGCTCCGAGAAGCCACCAGGCCCTCCCTCAGTGGAGACATCGTGTATTGACAACCTCAGAGGGCTCCTGGCTTGATCAATAACAGCGCTTTTCCTCTGCCTCGGGCTAAAAGCTACAGAGACGGGCTGGTGCATATGTGATCACTAGAATTTAATTATATATCACATTGATTTTTAATTAGAACTCTGGTGAGGACCTCATCTAGTCAAAAATATTCCAGCTGGTAAATGGGTTTTACCCAGTCCATCAAGTCATTGGAAATGCACTGGCTCCTTCTGACCTTTCACCCTCCGGGGGAGGAGGAAACCCATGGAGGACCTGTCACCATGAAGATGAAGACCTTTTAAACATCCGGCATTTCTCCAAAAATTGTATTCAAGTTCTGTTCTTCAGCATGTGTGACAGATACCAAAAGAAACAGCGGGGAGGGGTTTCTATGTTGATATTTATAATTGATTCCAATTAACACTGAAGGGGCCCACTAGCTTTGATTCCTCGTTTAATCTCTTTGAAAGGTACATCCAAAGATCTCATCTAGCTTGAAAATCAGATGTGGCACTAATGCTTGTCTTATTTGGCCCTGTTTTTGAGCTAGGGGGCTTCAAAGCTCCCAGCGCCTCTGCACTCAGTTTCTCAAGCCTACAAGAAGGCAAGTGCTTTGCAAGCTGGAGGTCGACTGTGGACCCAGGGCTGATACTTGGACCTCAAACACGGCCGATTACTGTGAATGCCCACACAGAGGTATGAGAGATGTCAAGATTTGCCCTTGACAGCCCCTGGGTTTCTCCTCAAGGCCTCTCTGGAACCTGACAGTCCCACAAGTCCCTAGGCGCCCAGAGAAGGCTCAGACGGCAGCGCCAGTCAGAACTGCTGACCACGTGGTGTGAACAGGATCTCAGTGAGGACCCTCCCAGACGAGATTCAGCCTCCTGGTTACATAGACCTGCCTGCAGCCCAGGCACTCTGCTGTTCCATTACCTGCATTCTTTATCCACGGGTCACGGTCATTGGCCTTATCCCTTACTGTCAAGAAAACCATGGCTTAGAGGGTCTCTGTGATGCACCCAAGTTCACACAGTTGGCAGACTTGAGCTGAGAGGCCCAGACTCTCATCCCTTCTGCCCCCCTGCCTGTCACATCAGCAGGGTGTGCTCCTCCAGGAACGTCCCCACCACTCCCCCTGGCTCCACTCCTGCTGAGAATGGCCCCAGGAGCCAAAAACAGAGTAGTGTCTGTCCCCTCACTTCCTTTCCACCCAACCACCCTCATGCTCAGTCAGTCACATGGCACCCCCCTTCCTCCCGGTGATCTTCACAGACTTGCATGAGGTTGCCCTGTCCCCACCCCTGAGCATCTTCTTGCACCAACCTTCTGCCCAGAATGTTCAACTTACTGCCCTCCACTCATTCATTCAAACCAACACATTTGTTGAGCTTCTTCTATGTGCCAAATGCCATGGTACTTGCTGGGGATCTCCAGGTGAACAAACCCTTGTCTTCAGTCCAGTTAGGGAGACAGTCAGGTAAACAGACCATTAGAAAGGATAGGAGAAGGACAAAGATGGAAACGCAAAGCTAGACACTCAAGAATGTGGTGGGGAGCCTCTAAGTCAGTCTTGGGAGGGAGAAATGGTCATGAACTTTCCTGAAAGATGCACCAATACCACCTCTTGTTGTTTCGCCTTGTCACTTACCTGTCCCCATGAGATTGTGTCTCATGGACACAAATTCGTACCATGAGCGGCCTAAGTTCCAGATAGTAAGAAACATCTTGTAATTCTGAATCCTTTGAAGTGCACCGTGTAGTGCTGCATGCCCAGGAGATTAGATGGAGACTTTAACTAAGTGTAATTAACGCCCTGCATCCCTATCAAATCCTAGTCTTAGAGATCCTACTATGCTGCTAAGTCTCTTCAGTCGTGTCTGACTCTGTGCGACCCCATAGACGGCAGCCCACCAGGCTCCCCCGTCCCTGGGATTCTCCAGGCAAGAACACTGGAGTGGGTTGCCATTTCCTTCTCCAATGCATGAAAGTGAAAAGTGAAAGTGAAGTCGCTCAGTCGTGTCTGACTCTTAGCGACCCCATGGACTGCAGCCTACCAGGCTCCTCTGTCCATGGATTTTCCAGGCAAGAGTACTGGAGTGGGGGGTGCCATTGCCTTCTCCGATCCTACTATAGATTATTACAAAACGTAAGCTTCAATCTGGGTGAGAACTACAATGACTGAACTGGGTTTATCGCTACTTTCAATTAAACTTTTCTTCAGAAAAAATGATGAATATGTCGGCTTCCCTGAAACCTGAGGGCCAGGAAAACAATGGGTCTGATGGTCACTTATCTGAACAATGGCCACCCAGAGTCCACCTCCTGACCCCTGTGACTGTTAGAGAAGGCAAGGCTGACATGATCAAGTTAAGCATCTTAAAATGGAGAGTTTATTCTGGATTATCTGGGTGGGCCCTAAGTATGAGCACAAGTGTTATAAGAGGGGCCCTAGGGACCCTTCAGATGGAAGAGGAGAAGGTACGTGACTACAGAGACAGAGGTTGCAGTGACGTGACTGCAAGTCAACAAATGCCAGCAGAACCAGAAGTTAGAAGTGACAGGTACAGACTCTCCCAAGACCTTCTGGAGGGAGTACAGCCCTCCAGCACTTTGATTTGGGCTGATTTAAACTGATCCTAGGGACTTCCCCGGTGCCTCGGATGGTAAAGAGCCTGCCCGCAATGCGGCAGACCTGGGTTCGACCCCTGGGTCAGGAAGATCCCCAGGAGAAGGAAATGGCAACCCACTCCAGGATTCTTACCTGGAGAATCCCATGGATGGAGGAGCCTGGCGGGCTACAGTCCATAGGGTCACAAAGAGTCAGACACGACTGAGCAACTTGGCATGCACGCACACACACACACACAACCTAGTCAGAGAAATAAGCATAAATCCCCTTCCTAGGACCAAAGGAGCCCAGAGCTGGCTGAACTGAGCCATGCAACGGGATATGTAAAGCATGACCTCTCAAATTCAGAGTCGCATGTCCTGCTTCCTCTCCCACCCTCTTCTCCGGTCTTATACGTTGTCTGAGAGGGAGTTCTACATTTCAGTGTTAGGCTGCTTTGTTTGTGGTTGTGGTCCTTGGCCGATTGGTGCAGGCTAAGCAGTAGAAGGAGATGGAAAAAGAAGGCAATACTGAAACACTGGGCAGGGCTGTGCATGTTAGTGCAATGGCTGGTACAGAGCAGGATCTATGGACTCTCGCACACTGCAAACAAAGGTACTCTCAGCACAGTTTCTCCCCAAGCCAATTCCCTCGTTCCTGAGGGAGGTGATTTGATGCTCCTTCTTGTGCTGCTGAAAAAACATTTTAAACAAATGAGCCAAAAATTTAAATAGAACACATTACTCCTGTCGGGAACATGGGACTGTTGGGGTAGGTGGCTCAGCCAGGTTCTTAATGAGACAAAACACCCTTAAGTGCAATAAAAACAAGGAATAAGAGAGCAGTGAATTTGGTTAATCCTGTTGATTTCCTAATGCTTCACCCTCATTCCCAAAATCTACGTTTAAAAATGAGATGGAAGTCTGGGGATGTTTTTCAAAGTCCTCATTCAGGTGGGTCTCTGGCGACTTCCTCTGCATCCCTACACCCACCACTATAAAACATGGACAGGAGTGAATGTAGCTCGTGGGGAAACTTTCCAGGCGCATATTTAATAAATGAAGGTATTATGCTGCGGGAGGTGGGGGTCCAGAGGCCCTGGAGGGGGCAGGGTGTTGGGTCAAACCCTCAGGCTGCTGGTCTCTCATGCCCCCTTCTCCGAGGCACCCCCACCCAGACCCCAGAGAGGGGTTAACGAGCAGGAAGAAGTAGTACCTTGGTTATTCAGCTGTGTCCCGGACCAGCAGCACAAAGCTATCAGTTTGCACCGACCCCGGTGTTTTCGAAAACATTAAAAATATGCATCTAGGAAGTTCAAATCTGGTTTTACAGTGAAGTGAGGGAAATTCCATTTAGATGAAAAATACTATAAACCTCAGGTCAGGAGCTTTTGGTATGCACATAATTGTCAAGCTGCATGCTGCAAATCTAGTCAATTTTTGTAACTTTTTTCCTCCAAGAAATTTTAATTTTCTGTGTGCCTACTTTTCATACCAAACACTCTTAAATGTCTTCTGCTTTCCTATATTGGAAATAGCATCGTCACCAGAGGGTTTGAAACTCAATTTCAGTATCTAGCTCGTTCTCTGACTGCTGGTATCCCTCTTAGAAATTGTTTCTTTCTGAAAACTTCTACTTCTTTCCATGAAGGCAAAGGAATTGAAACTTATTCATTTCAAGGTCAAAAAAATGTTGCGAAGGTATGTACAGTTATGTACAGAAAACACTAAATAGTCTTAAAAGATTATTACTCCATGTATTTCAAGGCACTATTTTTCTCCAAGGTTTATAAATGTTTAGCTTGCTTTCATTTAACAAACTTTCATGGTTAAGATAAAAAGAGGAAAGTACCAACATACCAGGAGAAATGGTATATTCCTGGGTGTTTATCCTAAATATTCCAGGGTGGGAATCTGGAAACAAAAGAGCATGCAAGTAGATTTTCACAGTGTAGAAACTCAAGAACTCTGTGAGAGGTCAGCAGAGGTCTAACCACCCCTGTTAGCGACCAATGTGTATTAGTGTTAAATCCCAGCGACTGGTGATGTAGGTGACTGTCAGTATCAGCAAAGACTCCTTCTTTCTTCTCTAGGTCTAATTTTAATTCTTTTAAAGTGACTGCTCAACAGCCCATTAATTCTCTAGCTTGAAAGTTAGTAAGGAGAAAGATTTAGACCTTCCCCACACCGATGTCACCCTCTGCTTATGAGTTTTCTTTTTTTTTCAACCGGCTAAGCTGAACTCTAGCTCAAACTCATCTTTTTCCAAGGAGACCTATAGACAGTTTTACCTGAAACCAGCTCATTATTTGGGGCTGCCCAGGTGGTGTTTACCAGATGGCGCTAGTGGTAAAGAACCTGCCTGCCAATGCAGAAGACTTAGATGCTGGGTTCAGTCCCTGGGTTGGGAATATAACCTGGAGGAGGGCAAGGCAACCCATTCTAGGATTCTTGCCTGGAGAATCCCTTGGACAGAGAAGCCTGGCGAGATACAGTCCATAGCGCCGCAAAGTGACTGAGTGACTTAGTGACTTAGCACGCATGCGCGATGGTGCAGTGGTGAAGAATCCGCCTGCCAATGCAGGAGATGCAAGACACACGGGTTCAACTCCTGGGTCAGAAAGATGCCCTGGAGGAAGAAACCGCAGCTCACTCCAGTATTCTTGCCTGGAAAATTCCACGGACAGAGAAGCCTGGTGGGCTACAGTCCTTGGGACCGGAAAGAGTCACAGCAACTGAGTGACTAAGCAGCAGCAAGCCGAAGCACATGAGGGGCAGGGCGCGGGGTTATGAGCCCTCCCATGACTCTCCTAGGATACACAGGATTAAAGTTTGCCAAATATAACTCCAACATACCATTTGAAGCAAGTTTGACAGACTGGTGCCTCTTTTATAACAATGCTAAGCATTAAATAATTTTAATTTTGAAAAACCTTGTTTTCCCAGGAACTTTAAGAACATTACATGTACTGTTCTGTTGGTTTGTAATTTTTGAAAAGGTACACGTAGATTGTGTTGTGATTTCCTTCTGCATAACTGACGGGAGTCACATATTACTAATTTCATTAGCTTTCCAAAAATGAGGACAAATCATGCATTATATAGTAAGTATTAAAGTTTTAGGTCTATAAAGGAAATCTGGCCAAGGATTTTTTTTTTTTTTTCAGAAGAGCTACTTTAAATCCCAAGTTCCAGCTAAGAAATTTCTTGGCATCATTAGCGCATTAATTAATAACCAAGAAGACATAAGAAAATTTATAGATGATATTTGCTCTTAAGTATAATATAATGCCCTGTCTTCATAACCAAAACTTTTCAAATATGAATATTGAAAGTAGGAAGAAAACCTGATCCCTCTCCCCATTTACAAAAAGAAAATAAGGTTTACTTCTCTTTGGGTTAACTATTTATATTACTAACTTCCAGCCTTGGTAACAATATAAAAAGGATTTTGAGATGATGACAAAATGTTTTCTAAACTTTCTTTTAATGAATTTCACATACATGAGTCCTATGTTTGTAAATGTGATCGGTTCTCAGATACAAACAAAATCTGCCATTATAATTGCCATCAGACAGCAGAAGAATTTCAAATAACTGGGATGTTTGGCTAGACCTTACTTTGATCAGAAAGAAGCAAATCATAAGAAACAGTTTACTTTGAGATCTTTAAAGAAATCCTATAAAATATGTCCACTTAGTGCATATTCATTTCATCTGTACTTCCTACATCTCTAGACTTAACAGAACAAGAAAGAATCTCCTAAGTCTTGTAAGCTGCCTGAGTCATAGACATAGATTCAAAAATGTTTACTCATAGTGTCTTTTTGAGTCTGGATTTGGTGTGATTATTACAGTTCCTATAACTTTATTATTTCAACAAATGGTTAAGTGTAATTTGTTTGTATACTTTGTCAGAGTTTTCATTTAAATAAATTGACAACTTATAAAACAATCCCCTTTTCAGATCATGAAACTTGATATTTAGTTTGGAAAGTATGATCATTGTAACAATATTAGATGCAACAATTTGGGAAAGGATAAAATTTACTATAATCCAAAAATGTATCCACAAGATTGTGGATCAAGTATATACTAAACTCCCTCCCTTCTGTTCTTAGTGTATAGAAATGCCTCCTCTACCAAAGGTATTGATGTTTTAGAAAAATATTAAATTATTTCAAAAAAGAGAAAAAAGAAACACTTATACTCAAAAGCAAAAAAAGCAAGAAATAATCATTGCTTTGTAGGAAAAATACATATGCATTAATTCATGAACACATCTAAAACAAAAGTGAATTAGAATTCAGAACTGAGAAAATGTCCCAGAACACAGGTCAGGGAGATAAAGACATGGGAATGATGAAAAAAATTATGTAAAACACGGAGAATAGGATGAGAATTTACTTAATAGTTTTCCAAAAAGAAAAGAAAGTATCAAAAAAATAAGGGAGAGAAAATATACAAATTTTAAAACTGAGAAATTTCTGGGGAAAAGAAAGATATGAGTCAGAATAAAAATACACACTGCTGCTGCTGCTGCTAAGTTGCTTCAGTCGTGTCCGACTCTGTGCGACCCCATAAATGGCAGCCCACCAGGCTCCCCCGTCCCTGGGGTTCTCCAGGCAAGAACACTGGAGTGGGTTGCCATTTCCTTCTCCAATGCAGGAAAGTGAAAAGTGAAAGTGAAGTCGCTCAGTCGTGTCCAACTCGTAGCGACCCCATGGACTGCAGCCTACCAGGCTCCTCCATCCATGGGATTTTCCAGGCAACAGTACTAGAGTGCGGTGCCATTGCCTTCTCCCAAAAGTACACCTAGGATTTAATAAACTTAAAATAACTATCTACACATATTACAACTACAGAAATTTGAGCAGAAAAACAAAACACTAGAAGCTATGAGATAAAAAACATTTGCCCACAAAAGAACTACCACTAGCAGACTTCTCATGAGCAATAAAAAAAAAAAAACTTTTATTAGTAAGATATTAGTAATATCTTAAAATAACTGAAGTAAAATTACTCATTGTAAAGCAACTATACCCCAATAAAAAAAGAGCAAATTTTAAAAATTACTATTAACTTGAAATTCGTTGCCCAATCTAACTATCCTTTAAGAATGAGGACAATATGAAAGCATTTTCATAGACATAACATAAAAAATAGTCTCTCAAATGTTTTCTGAAAAAAACAGTAAAGCATATAACTTCACAAGAAAACTAAATCCATAATGAAGGAATACATTGCAAAGGATAATCATGAGACAATCTAATTAAATACATTTTGATAAACAAATACAAGAGAAGTTACAGAAAGGCAAAAGGAAAAAACGAAAGAAAAAGAAGAAAGGAGAGAAATGCTGATATGATTAAAATAAACTTGAACTAAGATGTGAGTGATAACATGGTGTTGAGAGAGAAGGAGAAAGTCTGAAAGTAGCACTGCCCTGTTAGGGAGGATTTAGACATTGATAAGCTTTAGGTTTGGGGAGAAAATATACATATAGTTATGTATACATATATATGTGCTGTGCTCTGCTAAGTCACTTCAGTTGTGTCTGACACTTCGCAACCCTATGGACTGTAGCTCACCAGGCTCCTCTGTCCATAGGATTCTTTAGGCAAGAACACTGGAGTGAGTTGCCATGCCCTCCTCCAGGGGATCTTTCCAACCCAGGGATCAAACCCAAGTCTCTTACATCTCCCGTATTGGCAGGCAGGTTCTTTACCACTAGCGCCACCTGGGAAGCCCGTATATATATATATATACATATAAGGCATATTAAAACTGTATTGTCACTGAAAGAGTACAATACATAAATTTCTTATTGGTAGATGGAAATAAAAGAAGCGAATGGGTGGCATGGATACACATCTTATGCAGAGGGTGGCCCCTTGGGGAGGGGCTAGGAATGGATATGGGCCAAGGATTGAAATTTAAAGAGGATTTTAATCTTATTGTGAATGCATTGATTCCTTAAAAATCATTGCAAGCACATAAGACAAATTTTGAAAAGTTAATATTTCTAAATGGTAGATACAAAGGTTTTGTTATGTTATCCTTCATATTTTCCCATAGTTTCAATTCCTTCAAAATGAAAAACATGAAAACTTGTGTGTTTATCTTAAGTTATTATCGAAGTGTAGGTAAAATGTCAATGAATTCCAAAGCCATTCAAGCTCAAGGCCTTGAAGTCCTACAGATCAAATCAGCCCACTTCCAGGCTAGACTGAACAGGGCCGTAACACATACCCTGTATGTTCTGTGCAGGTGAGGGAAAGCTTTAATGGGCGAGAACTCCAGTGAACATCAGGGGTCACTGCCTTTTCAGTACCAGTGAATTCTGGAGCTCTGTTATCTTGTGCTCTGCCTTAGCTTGAATTACTTGTCTCTGGTCTCAGTGTGCAAGGAGTGGAACAAAGATGTCCCTATAGAAACTGCCATCACCAGGGGTTAGCAGGGGGTTACCCAATTAGAGAACCCTTAAGAAACCACAAAAGTGAAAATAACTTTTCCATTATAATAAGAACCCTTCCTACAGGAGGCAGAACAACCACTTCTTGTGTTAATTTTCTCTTACGGTGGGTGAATCCCAAAGCACAGTGAGAAACTCAGGAAGATAGGCACCGATGGTGGGATGTCCATGGGATTTCTTGCTCACAGAGTCAGCTGTTTAACAACCATCACCTGTGCATAAGGAGGAAGTGCTTCTCACTGAAAAGGAGACACAGAAGGCAGGTCAGTGAATGGACTGTGTTTGCATTTCCTTCAATGAACACTGGGCTTCCCTGGTAGCTCAGCTGGTAAAGAATCCACCTGCAATGCAGGAGATCCCAGTTTGATTCCTAAGATCCCCCTGGAGAAGGGATAGGCTACCCACTCTAGTATTCTTAGGCTTCCCTGATGGCTCGGATGGTAAAGAATCCACCTGCAGTGCAGGAGACCTGGGTTCAATCCCTGGGTTGGGAAGATCTCCTGGAGGAGGGCATGGCAACCCACTCCAGTATTCTTGCCTGGAGAATTTCATGGACAGAGGAGCCTGGCGGGCTACAGTCCATGGGGTCGCAAAGAGTAGGACACGACTGAGTGACTAAGTGCAGCACAGCACAGCAGTGGACATTTCCATGAGAAACTTTCTCCAATGAGCTTCATGCTCTAAGAACATACTCTCAGAATATAGCAAGATGGTGATTATTACCAAAGGAAGTCCTAGAATACCCAACTCATTCTTCCATGGGGGATCCACACCTCACTTCTCTGGAAGGCTTCCTCTGTCCTGCGGAGTCAGCAATGGCTCAGGGCAGGTACTAAGTCAGGATATTGATGCCATGATCCCTACGCAAGGTGATAAAAGCCCAGCCCAGGCTTTTAGGACAGAGAATAGGATCCAGATCCAAGAGAGATTTTGGAGCTACAATACTAGGAAGGGTGGCTGGTGGGGCATGCAGGAGTTGAGATTACAGAAAGACTCCAGAGGTAACTTCAAAATTTCTTGAAACCCTATCTGTGTACACAGGAAGTAGGAAACAGAACAGATAAATGGGGTGAGGGTGGGCATGGCCAGGAGGATAATTAGATGTCATTGCATACATGTTGTAAATTCTAGCAGGGGACTGTGTGTGAAAGTTGCTCAGTCACGTCCGACTCTTTGCAACTCCATGGACTATACAGTCCATGGAATTCTCCAGATCAGAATACTGGATTGGGTAGCCTTTCTGGAAATGTACAAATGGAAGTTCAGGAAAAGATCAGAAGAAGGAAGTTTAGAAATCACCACTGTGCATGGGCAGCCGATGCACAGAAATGGGTGGGGTTGGGTAAGGAAGATGTGCAATGTGATAAAAGTCTGAGACTCCACCAAGTGTGCTTCTCATGGCCGTGGTGGCTCTCTCTCATGGGAGAGATGGGGGAGCAGGTGAGACTCCGGCCCCCACTTTAAGTATTGCAGATCAGTACCTTCTAGCATAAAGCAAGGCTTCCACACCAGATTTCACTGAAAGAGAGGCTCCTATGTGTCAAAGAAATTTGAAAACCATGACTCTGGGCCACAAATGGCTCAAGAAACTGCTTCAGTGAAACAGACTGGAGCACACCTACTCCTCCGCTGTCTGGGCAGAGACCCGGACTCAGGGTGGCTACTGGAGTCCTGCCCACAGGGCAGCAGGGAGGAGACATTGTCACAGGCTGGCCTGAAGCTTCTGCCTTGATGGGGAGGAAAAAGAGGCTTAGAGGAAGTTAGAGTTCTGGCCAGGAAGATCTCAGGGCAGGGGGAAAGAGGGCAAGGACAGAGTCAAAAGCAGAGGCCACGCCAACAGCAGAAGAATCAAGGACAGCCAGGTAAAGACAGAGGGCAGACTTGAGGCTGGGTAGGGGTGGGGGTGCGGGGGCAGCTGGCAGTGCTGAAGGAGGCAGGTATTGCAGCTGTGAGCAGCTTACCGGGTGGATGGTTCATCATCTGAGTTGCATCACTAAAGGGGCTCCAAGAAGGACACAAGAGACAAAGCAAAGCTGTCTCTAATCACTGTGAAATAAAAGCACTGATACCTCGGGGCCGGAGAACCCATTCTTTTATGCTGATTTTACCTTTAAAGAGTTTCCCTGGTGGTTCAAATGGTAAAGAATCTGCCTGCAATACAAGAGATCTGGGTTCCATCTCTGGGTGGGGAAGATCCCCGGGAGAAGGAAATGGCAACCAACACCAGTATTCTTGCCTGAAAAATTCCATGGACAGAGGAGCCTGGCAGGCTACAGTCCATGGGATCACAAAGAGTTGGATATGACTGAGCAACTAACTTTCATGTTTATGTTTACAATTTAAATGGCAGGTAACGAATGTTCTCCTGGAAGCAGATGGGAAAACTAGAGGGAGTTCAGATCATGCCTTGGGATGAAACTATAGAACCTGTGGGATTGTGTTTGAGCAGAGTAAATTCCTGAACACAGAGAGTTTGAAGGGAGAAGGGTGGGGACCACTGAGAAATTCAGAAGATAGAGGACTTCTGCTTTGGTGTGTCCTGAGCCAGCCCAACAGCAGGATACCACTGCTGGAAGACGGACCCTCTCCTAATACAGGTTCCAGAGTCTGGAGTGAAATCTCCTCCATCTCCAAACCCCCTAACTTCCTCCCTTCCTTTTTGTGGAAGCTCTGAGGTTAGCAACATGCTTTCAGCCAGTTTGGTGTAATTACCCATGCAGGCCTCTATTGTCCTCCATCCCTGCTCCCTATGTCCAGCTCGGGCTTGCAGCAAGACCAAGGCCACGACTCTCTCTGCTTTGGGCTTTAATATCCCTCTTTTAAAAAATCCTCCTCCACTCAGGATGATTTATAGCTCCCACTCTTTTTCTTTTACAGACCCCTTTTATTAATATCCCCTATAAGCTAGGTCATGTCATTTTAAAATCCTTTTTCCTGAAAAATGGAAGGGGAAATAAACCTGGGTTACAGTGACTCCCTCATCATAAAAACCACCAGACCATTCAGCATTTCAAAGCTTCTAGAAAGGAATCCTAGGGCAGCCTTACTTAGCATCCCATGCCAGTGCTTGACAACATTCCTCCTGAACTCTCTTTCCATTAGGTCTACATTTCAACTCTTCTGATATTGTCTGGATCCAATTCTTATACTGCCCTCTCCCCAAAATCATTACCTCTTTGGTTTAATGTTTAAAAGCTTTGTCTCCATGCTTTGTATTAAAGATGCAATATAAAAATTAATTGCCTCGTATCATGGGAAGCCAACTATTTAAAGTGTTGTCAACCCGCTTTATTACCATGAATGTGATAATAAAGTCTAAGATGAGTCATGTAAAGCAAAATCACAAACGTGCAAAGATGAAAGCCAGCAGCCCTTGCAACCAAGCCTTGTAATGAAGGGATGGTGCAGATGACGACATTTGAAAAACCCCACTGCATTTTGGCCAGATGCAATTTGCAATAATGATAGGTCTACCTAAAGCCAACCAAGTTCTCTTTTCATTTTAGCTCATGGGATGAAGACCCTAAGACACATGTATCTTTGGGCTCTGGAGATATTGGAAAAGTTAGAAAGAATATTCAAAAGTAGCCCCTGCACTCCCACGATTTATCTGTCTCCAACACCTGCCAACAGGAGTGACACTTGCCAGATCCTTTTCCTAGTCATCAGAAAGGAACATTTTGCTAATGAGACTATAATGATCCCTGACTCCCCAAGGACACACACACTTCATGACTGTTGGAAGGGATACCAGCATTAGAGTCAAAAATCCAGGTCTTAGTACTGTCTCGGTTATAAGGAGACCTTGGTCCAATCATATAAGCTCGCCTGTGCCTCACTGCTCTCATCTGACAAAAGATAATCTTAAAAAGAGAAAAAAGAAGCAACTACTGTCCCATCTATCTCATGGATTTACGGTGAGCGTGCCTGGAAAAGTAGAAGGAATCCTAGTTTGTTCTTACTCTCATTATTATTTATGGCTTTCTGGCCTTCTTCACCTGGACAGATTACCTGAAGTTTCCTCACCTCCTCCTCTGAAAGGGCAGTGCTGTAAATTTCAGTATATGAAAACAATCTGGCCTGACGTGACTGAACAGGACTTAGACGTTGAACTGATTTAGGATCCAGAGTCCTCGTGCTCTGAACCTGGTAATTACAGTTCACTATAAACCACGGGGTAGTGTGTTTGCCATGAGCGCTCTAGTAAATGACATAGAATTATAGGCCTGGAAGAGGCCCTGGAGATCATCTTGCCCAACCCTTTCATTTTACAGACAAAGAAACTGAGGCCCGGGAAGGTTAAGAGGCTTGCCTGCGGTGTAGACAAGCAGCTGGTGATGACACTGGATTAGAATCCAGATTCCTGATTTCCTTTTTTCGTGGTCTCTCTTGTTGTAAAACCACCCACTGACCTCACAGAATTCAGGTGAACAGATGTGTTAAGGTACCTACTCCTCGGGCGAGTCCTATCATAGGCAGGGCCTGCTTTCGTTGTCTGACACACACCTGTCATTTAAGAGTAGCAGAAATTCCTCTTTTCTGATCGGCTTTCATTATATATTTGGAGATGTTTTTCCTGGAAATGTCTCCCTCGTTGGTTGAGTTGCTGATGTCTCCCCAGTTGTGTTATCTGTTCCTTGGGGGCAGGCACAGCGGTGTATTGATGAAGGCCACAGGATTGAACCTAGAAGATCCTGGTTGTGAGTTTAGGTTCCAGTCCCTTGGTGGGATTGGTTCCTTCCCCTTGGGATCTTGAGAAAGCCTGATCTCTTTCTGAGCAATTTTCCTTGCCTGGAAGATGACATAATATCTCTGAAAACACTTTGTAAATTGTTAAGTATAGCATAAATATTGGTGCTTATTGCCTTAAAAGCCCAACAAAACCCAGCATGTGGCCAGCTGCAGAAGTCACTCTTGTTAAATAATTCTGGTCCATTTGGTAAGCATCATGAGAAACCCAGGCTTACTTCTCCCTGTCGGTACCCACATAAGAGCTTTTTCTCCTTTCTCACATTCTGGGAGTCTCTCCTTTGCTTCCAGCCACTTGCCCTGTCTCCATTACTGTTAGAGAAAAGCAGTTTTTTTTCCTGTGCGCTACAAAACCTGGCTCCATATCTTTAGTAACCAAGACTCGCCAGTAGTTCGAGGCTTGCTGGGGGAGGAGGGCACCCCTCCTGTACATCTGGAGCCAGACACCAAGGGAAGGGGCACCATACTGAACTGGGCTTTACTCTATGGCTTGCAAGTGACAGAAACCTTATTCAAAGCCTCTTGAGCAAAAAAAAAAAAAAAAGGTGATTCATTGGAATGGTACTAGGATGGCCCAGGGCTTCCTGGTGGCTCAGATGGTAAAGAATCTCCCTGCAATGCAGGAGACCAGGGTTCGATCCCTGGGTCAGGAAGAACCCCTGGAGAAGGAAATAGCAACCCACCCCAGTATTATTGCCTGGAGAATTCCATGGACAGAGGAGCCTGGTGGGCTACAGCCCCTGAGGTTGCGAAGAGTTGGACATGACTGAGTGACTAACACACACAGGACGGTCTACAGAACTGAAGGTAAGGCTGAGGATAACCAGGTGTCTGCAGGGAACTCAGGATGGGAACTAGGGTGTCTCCCCTTCCAGGCTCACCTTCTTCTCTAGTTGACTTGACCTGATTCTATCCCACAGCAGGCAGGTCCCCCCATGCCACAGGAAATGGCCACGCCACGTCACTTTATGATTGAGAGAAGCCAGTTCTGGTTTGGGAGATCCTAGAGAAGGCCTCTGAGTAGCCTGACTGAGGTCTGGTGAGAACGTGAGTTCAGACTCTGTGACACAAATCCAGGAACACTGCTCACATGTAAACTTTTAAACCCCAAGCAAAATAACAGGTTCAAAAGAAAAAGGAGTGTTTTTCCAGATGTGTACAGGGTCTGTGAGTAGTCAGAAGCAGTAGATGTAGACTTCAGTTTTAATAGGCTCATTTTTCTCCTCTAAAAACACAACTGTTTACTAAAACAGATATATGTAACCTCTGAATATCATTTTTTCAGTGTCATATCTCTTGCCTTTTTATACAGAAGCATCTACTTCTGCTTCATTGACTACACTAAATCCTTTGACTATGTGGATCACAACAAACTGTGGGAAATTCTTAACAGACCACCTCATCTACTCCTGAGAAACCTGTATGCAGGTCAAGAAGCAACAGTTAGAACCAGACATGGAACAACAGACTGGTTCCAAATTGGGAAAGGGGCATGTCTAGACTGTATCTTGTCATACTGCTTATTTAACTTATATGCAGAGTACATCATGTGAAATGCCAGGCTGGATGAAGCACAAGCTAGAATCAAGACTTTAGGAAGAAATATCAATAACCTAGATATGCAGATGACACCACCCTTATGGCAGAAAGCAAAGAGGAACTAAAGAGCCTCTTAATGAAAGTGAAAGAGGAGAGTGAAAAAGCTGGCTTAAAACTCAATATTCAAAAAACTAAGATCAGGGCATACAGTCCCATCACTCCATGGCAAATATATGGGGAAACAATGGAAACAGTGACAGACTTTATTTTCTTGGTCTCCAAAATCACTGCAGATGGTGACTGCTGCTATGAAATTAAAAGACGCTTGCTCCTTGGAAGATAAGTTATGACCAACCTAGACAGCATTAAAAAGCAGAGACATTGCTTTGCCGACAAAGGTCCATGTAGTCAAAGCTATGGTTTCTTTAGTAGTCATGTATGGATGTGAGAGTTGGACTATAAAGAAAGCTTAGCACCAAAGAATTGATGCTTTTGAACTGTGGTGTTGGAGTTGACTCTTGAGAGTCCCTTGGACTGCAAGGAGATCAAACCAGTCCATCCTAAAGGAAATCAGTCCTGAAAATAATTGGAAGGACTAATGCTGAAGCTAAAACTCCAATACTTTGGCCACCTGATGCAAAGAACTGACTCATTTGAAAAGACCCTGATGCTGGGAAAGATTGAAGGCAGGAGGAAAAGGGGACAACAGAGAATGAGATGGTTGGATGGCATCACCAACTCAATGAACATGAGTTTGACCAAGCTCCAGGAGTTGGTGATGGACAGGGAAGCCTGGCATGCTGCAGTCCATGGGGTTGCAGAGTTGGACACGACTGAGCAACTGAACTGACTGAACAGAATATCATTACGTTCCAGTCTGCGGATTGAAAATGCAACTCAAAAATGAATAAAAGCAGCGTCTTACAAGCAGATACTTTCTGAATTAACTTTCTATCATATCAGTAACTTCTAGCAATCCAACAGCTAGGCTGTCCAAAAATATAGGCGTAAAGGGTTAGAGCCTGTGCATTATTACTCCTCTTCCCTGTTTTCCTGGTGCTGACCACTCCTCCCACAGCCTGTGAATCAAACACGTTTGAAGATTTAGTCATTGTTATGAGGCTGCTCACAAAATACAACTCAAATCCTAGCAGACAGTTTCCTTACACTAATGAACAAGGACTTTCCTCCCAGAGCACAGGCCCACAAGCCTCCACATGCAGAGTTGCCTGGATAATGTGCTCCAGTATGGATATCTGCACCCAGGGCTCCCAAGCTTGTCTGCACAGTGGAATCACCTCGGGACTTTTCAAGGACCTGGGTCACACCCCAGAGCCACAAAATTCCATTCTCTGAGGGCGGCACAGGGGGACCAGGAGTTTTTGAAGTTTTCCAGGTGCTTCCAATGTTTGGAAGAGTTTTGCACCCACTGCCCTATCCCAGGTTTCTCAATTCAGGCTGCGCAGTTGAGTCACCTGGACAGCTTAATGAGATGAAAATGCCTGGGCCCCAACCAGTTGTGTTACAAACTGGAAAGATGGAGGATGAGATAATTGGACATGAGCATAAGTGGTTTTTTTATTGTTCCTTTCAAAAAAAAAAATGATGTCTGGTGTTGGTTTTTTTTTTAACTCAAGTATAACTGATTTGAAATGCTGTGTTAATTCTGCTGTACGGCAAAGCAATTCAGTTATATATACATACATACATATATGAAAGTAGAAAAAAAAATGAAAGGGTTAGTCACTCAGATCAGATCAGATCAGATCAGTCGCTCAGTCGTGTCTGACTCTTTGCGACCCCATGAATCGCAGCACGCCAGGCCTCCCTGTCCATCACCAACTCCTGGAGTTCACCCAGACTCACATCCATCGAGTCAGTGATGCCATCTAGCCATCTCATCCTCTGTCGTCCCCTTCTCCTCCTGCCCCGAATCCCTCCCAGCATCAGAGTCTTTTCCAATGAGTCAACTCTTCGCATGAGGTGGCCAAAGTACTAGAGTTTCAGCTTTAGCATCATTCCTTCCAAAGAAATCCCAGGGCTGATCTCCTTCAGAATGGACTGGTTGGATCTCCTTGCAGTCCAAGGGACTCTCAAGAGTCTTCTCCAACACCACAGTTCAAAAGCATCAATTCTTCGGCACTCAGCCTTCTTCACAGTCCAATTCTCACATCCATACATGACCACAGGAAAAACCATAGCCTTCACTAGACGAACCTTTGTTGGCAAAGTAATGTCTCTGCTTTTGAACATGCTATCTAGGTTGGTCATAACTTTCCTTCCAAGGAGTAAGTGTCTTTTAATTTCATGGCTGCAGTCACCATCTGCAGTGATTTTGGAGCCCAGAAAAATAAAGTCTGACACTGTTTCCTCTGTTTCCCCATCTATTTCCCATGAAGTGGTGGGACCGGATGCCATGATCTTCGTTTTCTGAATGTTGAGCTTTAAGCCAACTTTTTCACTCTCCACTTTCACTTTCATCAAGAGGCTTTTGAGTTCCTCTTCACTTTCTGCCATAAGGGTGGTGTCATCTGCATATCTGAGGTTATTGATATTTCTCCTGGCAATCTTGATTCTAGCTTGTGCTTCTTCCAGTCCAGCGTTTCTCATGATGTACTCTGCATAGAAGTTAAATAAACAGGGTAACAATATACAGCCTTGACGAACTCCTTTTCCTATTTGGAACCAGTGTGTTGTTCTATGTCCAGTTCTAACTGTTGCTTCCTGACCTGCATACAAATTTCTCAAGAGGCAGATCAGGTGGTCTGGTATTCCCATCTCTTTCAGAATTTTCCACAGTTTATTGTGATCCACACAGTCAAAGGCTTTGGCATAGTCAATAAAGCAGAATTAGATGTTTTTCTGGAACTCTCTTGCTTTTTCCATGATCCAGCGGATGTTGGCAATTTGATCAGTGGTTCCTCTGCCTTTTCTAAAACCAGCTTGAACATCAGGAAGTTCACGGTTCACATATTGCTGAAGACTGGCTTGGAGAATTTTAAGCATTACTTTACTAGCCTGTGAGATGAGTGCAATTGTGCGGTAGTTTGAGCATTCTTTGGCATCTCCTTTCTTTGGGATTGGAATGAAAACTGACCTTTTCCACTCAGTCATGTCCATCTCTTTGCAACCCCATGAACTGTAGATCACAAAACTCCTCTGTCCATGGAATTCTCCAGACAAGAATACTGGTGTGGGTAGCCATTCCCTTCTCCAGGGGATCTTCCCAACCCAGGGGTCAAACCCAGGTCTCCTGCATTGCAGGCAGATTCTTTACTATCTGAGCCACCAGCCAAGTGTCAGTTCAGTCAGTTCAGTTCAGTCGCTCAGTCATGTCTGACTCTTTGCAACCCCATGAACTGCAGCAATCCAGGCTTCCCTGTCTATCACCAACTTCTGGAGCTTGCTCAAACTCATGTCCATTGAGTCAGTGATGCCATCCAACCATCTCATCCTCTGTCATTCCCTTCTCCTCCTGCCTTCAATCTTTCCCAGCATCAGGGTACATACTAGGAGTAGAAAATGGCAACCCTCTCCAGTGGGGGCGGTGGGGGGAGTTGCCATTTCCTACTCCAATGTCATATTCTGCCACAATGCTCTGTATTAGCTCTAATATCTGTCCTTTAAAATTCTTAGATATCTTAAATAACTTAAAAAATTGAAATCCATGTTCATTAATGTTATGGCCTCATAAAAAAGTTAGCTATTTTTCTAATTTTTTAATATTTTGGAACAGTTTGTAAAAGATGGCAATTGTCTATTCTTTGAAAATTTGTAATTTTCCTTAAAACCATGTTGGGTATAATGAGAGCCTTATGGTTTGATCTTAAACTGTTTTTGTTCTTCTCCTCTGGCTTCTACTTCCTGATCCAATTTTGATAATTGCAACAAAATCTTTTTTTTTTTTCCAGCTTTGTCTAGGTGTCCAGATTTACTGGCCAAAATGTTATTCTTTTATGATTTTTAAAACTTCTTGTCTCTATAGGTCTAGTCCCTTTTTCTTGCTTATTATTTACCAGCACATCTTTAATTTTTCTTAATTAACAATTGCCATATGTTTTTCAATATTCTTGGTAATTTCAAAAATATCTTGTTTTTTAAAAATCTATCTAAAATATAATAAAATTATAATTTTTATTTCACTTATTTTTTTCTTCATTAATCATTAACTTCTTATTTTGCTTTTAGTTTTAATTTTCCTGACTCTTTGGTTGGAAAAGCTTAGTTCACTCATTTTCCATCCTCCTTATCTTAAAAAAAAAAAGGCATAAGGTTATGAATTTTTAGAACTTCTTGGACTAAATCAGAGAAATTTTGATATGTAATCTTAATGTTAATATCAAAATAGTTTATAATTTTTGCTTGTTTCCTACTTTGTCCAAGAGTAATTACAAGTCTCATTTTTAACTATACAGTTTTTGTGGTATCTTTCTATTTTTAATTTGCAATTATATTTCACTGTATCTATTATAAATGGCAAACAGAATACACAACTTTTTTGGATTGATGAACACATTTGATTAACACATGATTAATGTTTATATGTGTTCTATGTATGTTTATAAAGATTATATAATCATCTACATTGGAAGCAATCCTTTTTATTTTGCTAGTCAGCTCCTCTTTTCTTGCATAATTTTTTTGTCTACAGTAATTGCTAATTTCTGGAAAAGGTTGTTAAAGTCTCCCACTATAACTGTGGATTTCTTAATTCCTCTTTTGTTTTTCTATCAGCTTTTTATCTATATATTTTGAATTTATGCTCTTCAATACATACTTACAATTAACTTTTAGTACAATTGTCTCAGCACCATTTGTTGAAAAGACTATTCTTTCCTCCACTAAATTGTCTTAGCACCCTCATCTAAAACCAACTGACCATAAATCTGTGAGTTTATTTCTGGACTGTCAATTCTATTCCACTAATCTGTTCCATAAAATCTATTCCATTATCTATCTTTACACCACTATTACACTGTCATATCCCTATAGATTTGTAATATGCTTTGAAATTGGGAAACATGACTTCTCCAATTTTGTTCTTCTTTTTCAAGATGGTTTTGCTATTTTGGTCTCCTTGCGTTTTCATACAAATTTTAGATCAAATTGGTTAGATACTGACCAAAAGGAAAAAAAAGGCAGTTGTGATTTTGCTTTGGATCTATAGGTCAACTTCAGTATTCCTATCATTGTGAGTTATCCAATCCATGAATATGGGGTGTCTCCATTTCTTTAGTTTTTCTTAATTTATTTCAATGGTATTTGTAGATTTTGGTGTTTAAGTCTTATACTTATTTCATTAAATTAATTCTTGAGTATTTTATTCTTCTCGATGTCACTGTAAATGAAATTGTTTTCTTAATTTCTTTTTCTTATCATTAATGGTTAGTGTAAAAAATACAATTGATTTTTGTGTTTTAATCTTACGTCCTGCTACCTTGCTGACCTTACTTACTAGTGCTAATAGTCTGGATAGCTTTACTTCTTCCCTTCTGGTATGGGTGCCTACTATTTCTTTTTCTTGTCTAATTTCCCTAGCTAGAACCTTTAGCATAATGTTCAATAGAGGTGGTGAAAGCAGACATCTTTGTCTTTTTCCTTACCTTGAGATCATTTGGTTTTTCACCATCAAGTGTGATTTTGCCATTTTTCTTTGTGTAGATGCCCTTAATCAAGTTGAGGAAATTCTCCTTTGTTTTTAGTTTGTTGAGTGTTTTATCATGAAAAGGTGTTGGATGTTGTCAAATATTCTGTGTCTTGATGAAAAGATAGGTAGATAGATAGATCCAAAAGTAGCAAATGCAACAGTTGATTTATATGTTTTCAAGTTATACATAATGGTATCATATATTAGTATCATTTTGAGCTTACTAACAACACTAGTTTTTAAAATTTATCCTTGCCGCTTTGCTTTTTTCTTATTGCTATGTAGCAGTACATTATTAAGTGTGTACATGTAAAATACATACATATATTTCATTGTTTATTTTCTCATTTGCCTGTTGATTATTTCTATTTCTGTGTGTTTTATGTAACCTCACTAAATGGTAATCAAAATGGTTATACAATTTGAGGCTTAAAAGTCCAAAAGCATTTCCCATTGTCTTCCTGCACCGCTGTCACCTATGGCCACATAGATATCAGTCTTTTTTCCTCCTGCTTTGCAGTTATCTGGTGTTTTCTATATATACTTAAGGGATTTAGTCTCCTCCTGAGTGTTCTGGAGTTTATCTGTGGTCAATCTTTTCATTTATTCTTCTTGAAACTCAATGAGCACTTTCAGTGTTGGAATCATTTTCTCAGATATGGGAAATTTTCTTCTGTAATTACTTTGAGAATTGCTCCCCCACCCACCCACCTCACTTACTCTCTTTTCTCTTCCTGGAATTGAATTAGATACATTTGAAACTTCCAAAACTATCCTCCTTATCTCTTCCTTATTCTTTCCTTTTTTTTCCCCATTTCTCTGTGATTTTTCTTTTGTATGTGTGTGTGCTACACTTTTGGAAAACTCCTTAGCTGAATTTTACAGCTCTTTAAGTGCCTTTCTTCTGCCATTTATTCAATATTCAGCAAATATTTGTTGAGCATCAAGTACATGCTGGGTACTATCCTAGGCATGGGGATACAGCAGTGAGCAAATAAAGTGATGGCTTTCAAGAAGCCTAATTTCTGTTGATGGGAGCAGAAACAAACAAACAAATATACATCAAGCAGTAGAAAGTGCTATGAAGGAAAATGGTGAAGAGAAAGGATGATGAGAGATGGAACAGAAAAGATGGTCAAGGAAGTTCTCTTGGTTGAGGTGACCTCTGAGAAGGTAACTAAAATTTCATATAATTCTGTACAACTATCTTCAAAAAGGATTTCTCAGGACATACGGGCCTCGGCTAACCCCTAACATTCAAGTCTGACAGATATCTTTTACTAAACTTCACTCTTAGACGTTGTGTAAAATGAATTGCTTGTTCTAATCGGAAATGGTCCCACCTTGTCATTGGGAAAGCTGAGAAGAGCCAGGCTGGACTGGTCTCACCAGGGCATTACAGAGAGACCAGGACAGTGATGGGTGAGTTTCTACTGAGTTGGGAGCTAGGGTAGTATCCTCTCCTAAGGCAACAGAAGGTGCTGCCATCAGAGGGGAGAACAAAAAATGTCAAAGCACTGGAGTCCTGAACAGTGAGTACAGTCAGAATGAGGAGAGGTAGAGAGCGGACACTAATGCTAACAAGGTCTGGGGCCGCTGGTGAGGAGGACAAGCCCAAACACAGTGATATTAATTTGGGAATCCAGTTCAAACATTTATAAAATCCCTTAGCACTTGTGGTTTTCTTCTGTGGGCTGGTTGCATTGTGGTTAGTTGAGGGTGAGGGAAATGCTGGTTAGAAGCCTGGCTTAATGGTTCATGTATATGTTAACTACATAGCAGATGCTATTTGATGTATATATAGCTCAATGTAAAGAGAATATTTAAAAGTCAATGCTGCTCTAATTGGCTGTTACATGTGTGTGTGTGTACGTGTGTTAGTTGCTCAGGCATGTCTGACTCTTTGTGACCCCATGGACAGTAGCCCACTAGACTGCTCTGTCCATGGAATTCTCCAGGCAAGAATACTGGAGTGGGTTGCCATTCCCTTTTTCAGGGGATCTTTCCAAGCCAGGGATCGAACCCAAGTCTCCTGCATTGCAGGTGGATCCTTCACTGTCTAGAAGGAGATGAAACCCCCTTGAGAAAGATCTGGTAGAGGAGAGTCAAGCAGCAAATGAGTGGTTAGACCAATGACTTTTAGTTCTCCATAAAACCCAAGATTGTACAAGACAAGTTGAAACACAAAGTACGGACACATGAAAAGGCGAATTTATTATTCGGAATAGGCTTGACTAACCCATGGCAACAAAAAATCCAGAAATCTCAGTGGCTTACCATACAAACTGGTATGAATGTCATTCACATGAAATCTCATGGGGAAGATGACTCTGCAGGGCATCCTGCCTCCATCTGGTACTCAGGAATGCAGGCTGCCTCTGTCTTTCAATAAGGTGAACTCAGCATTTGGTTTCCATGGTCCCTGTGTGAGGGGAAGAGTAGGCTAAATGTTCAGATGTAAGATTTCTAAGATCAGCTTTGGGAATGGATTACAACTTTTATGCTCACACCCCACTGGTGAGAACCAGGCACAGAGTTTAATCTAACTGGAAGAGAGGCTATTAAGGTAGGTATCCTACATGTTCAGGAAGAGAAAGATTAAATGGAATTTAGTGAACAAGTAAAGATTAAACGGAATTTAGTGAACAAGTATCACTGTCTTTTCTGCAGAGATTGAATTTCATTGTAACATAGGAAAAGCCTATAAGAATAAGTTTTCAATTACTCCATGCATTAAAATATTAATAATGGTTCTCTATGTCCCAGGTGAAAGTTTAGTTACATCAACTTCGAAAAAAAGGAAAGGCTTGACCACCTGGAATGTTTCACTCCATTAACACCTGGACTACAGATACCTCGGGAGCAATTAAAGCAGAGAAAGCTCTCTTTTAAATGATTTTTTTTCCCCAGTTCATTTGGAAAACACTTTGGGTCCCTTGGGAGACAGCAAAGATAAAAATCTACTCAGGAAATTCCTCCTGCTAGGCACATTTTAGGCCTTTCTTTCCAGGGTCAGGGAAAGGCATGGTCTGTCTACAGTCATCAGCCAGGTCACTCGGTCAGAGATAGGACAGGGATTGGTCTGTGGCTGCTTGCACTGTTCCTCTGCACACACGAGGTCAAGAGATCTTCCCAGTAGACAATGGGCCCCTTGCAGGTATGCTTGGGGTTGGGGTAAGGGAAGGATGGCTAAAGAGGGTCAAGCAATTTGACTAAATCTCCTAACCCAGAATTCTCCTTGAAGCCAAATCAACAAAACAGATGTGGTTCCCCCATTAGCCTTTATCTTGTGTAATTACCCACTAATGTGCCTTTCAGGGATTTAGAGGCACATTAGTCCCAAGTCTTGCAACAAACCCAACAAGTCCCAGGTTGCTGTGCTCCCAAGACACTAAGACTCAAATTTCCAAACTACATGTGTTTTAAAGATGGGCTGAATAGACTTCAACTGGAGAAAGCCTTCTGGTAGATTTGTACTCTATGAGTTTAAACAGATATCCTTCATTTCCAGAATCCAATCTGTTTTCATCCTGAGACCTTCACCAAATGGTGAAGATATAATGGAAAGAAAGATATAAATTTCAGAGACGTATTAGCAAAGAAACTTTCAGAAATCGCCAAGCCTCTTGAAACCTCAGTTTCCTCATCCGTGCAATGGACTGATGAGGAAGCAGCTGAGCCGGAGGGTTGTTTAGAGAACTGAGAAAACAACTTGCAGTAACTGCACCTCCTAAGTCCTTAGAAAATGTTCATTTCTCCTCACCCACCCCTTCTCCTATCTCTGACAAATGCTCTTTTTCTTATTTATATTAAAAAAAATTTTTTTGAAGTATAGTTGATTAACAATGTTGCACCTGAATTAATTTCAGGTGTGCAACAAAGTTATTCTGTCATACATATGACATACATATCACTTTTCAGATTCTTTCCCCATTTAGGTTATTACACAATATTGATTATAGTCCCCTGTGCTAAGGAGTAGGTCCTTGATGGTTATCCATCTATGTATAGTAGTGTCTGTATGTTCATCTCAAGACAAATGGTCTCTTAATTATTGTCTGTGCTTACCTGGAGCTGGTTCTCACTTCCACAATCTGGGGGATCAACTCTGTAATATCAAACATCTGACCAAGAAGTGAAAATTTCATCAATCATAGCTCCAGCTCTCAGAGTTGAATTGTGCCTAAACTATCTGATTCTTATTAACACATGCTCATGTGCAGAAAAATTTTATTTCTCTCTTGATTTGGGTGTATCTACCTCACACAGGTTTTAATAGGTTGATATATTCATTTGTTCAGATTCTATGCCTGAAGCAATGTACCAGAGATTCCCCAAAGTAGATACTTTGGGGTAAGTTAAGAAAATTATCACAGTGAGGTCCCTGTGGGACCCTGGATATACATGACCAGAAGAGTTAATGATGCAGGAAATGGAGGATTCTACAGCCTCATAGGGACTCAAGCAGCTGTGACTAATACACTCCTATATAGTGGACACCAAACAAATACTATTATTAGGAAATCTTCAGTTTACTAGAATATTTAGGAATGGAATTTTCTGATTAATTTCATCTCTGTTTAACTGCGAGTCAACTAGAAAAAAATCTTAACTTTTGTTTGACCTTTCTTGTTAAAAGTCTTCCTAAAATGTAAGCAGAAATCATTTCTAGACAGTGTTACAGGCTGTCTATCCTGAGAATACATTTTTCTCAGAGGAGAAAGGCAGCACAGTGCAGTTGCCAGACCTAGAAGCTACTCGTGTGCCTTTAGCTACATCACTTTGTCTCGCTGATCTTTGTTTCCACTAAGATATATTCAATTGTCTAAAATGTGATAGTCAGGCAGAAGAATTCAACAAAAATAGAGCCAAACACATGAATGTCTTTGATAGCTGTGGCTCTAGAGGTAAAGGACCCACCTGCCAATGCAGGAGACATAAGGGACATGGGTTAGATCCCTGGGTGGGGAAGATCTCCTAGATGGGGAAATGGCAACCCACTCCAGTATTCTTGCCTGGAGAATCCCCATGGACAGGGTGGGCTACAGTCCATAGGGTCGCATAGAGTCAGACACAACTGAAGTGACCTAGCACACATGACACACTGAGTGTCTAAGCAAGTCGTTCAGTAGTGTCCGATTCTTTGGGACCCCATGGACTGTACAGTCCAGGGAATTCTCCAGGCCAGAATACTGGAGTGGGTAGCCATTCCTTTCTCCAGGGGATCTTTCCAACCCAGGTCTCCCGCTTTGCGGGTGGATTCTTTACCAGCTGAGCCACCAGGGAAGCTTACATATATTGAGGGTCTATATGTCTTAGCAATAGTGATTTGTATTGTTATTATTATGACACAGGCAATTAGCAAAGATTAACCACAGGCCTACTTGTTGCAGTATAAGTCGTAAGTGGAATCAGAGTTATCAACATAAACACATGGTTTTTAATACATTATGTTAGTATTCATGTATATATATTTGTTATAACACATATGCACTTGTATACACAGTGCTTATGTCAATCATATCTCAATAAAACTGGAAGAAAAAATAAAACCTATGATTGTGGGAAACAAACAAAGTTAATGACTTGCAAAAAAAATTGAAATCAATCCAAATGTTTCGTTTTTTTTTAATATACAAGCCTGAGGTCTTTCTCTGTATCTTCTTTCCTCAACTTCTTTATGGGAAAGTTGACCACAGGTAGCTCTTTTTTATATTAAGTGTCATGAATACTTGCCCTGGTCATACTATATTGGACTTGGGGCTGAGCCATGAGAGATCAAGGTGAACTTATATAAGACAGTCACTTTGGAGGCTAGCTTTCTATGATGTGGTTTGACTCCAGATGGTCCAGTATGCATGCTCCATATTAAATTATGTAAAAACTGATCCAAACAGATTGCTTCTCTGAAGAACTGTAAGACAGGGTAGCAGGGAACAATGGATTTCTGCAGCAAGAGGGAGAAAATGGCCCAGTTGTGAGAGGTGGAGGTCTTTTGAGTTGGTCTTAGATATTGAAGATGAGCCGCTATTCCAACTTTTCTTGAAGCCTGGTCCCCAGAATCTATGAACAACTACAAAGGCAGTTTTATTGATTCCTCCAATCTTAGCTTTTATCACTTAAGTAAAACAGCTGTGGATCTTCTTTGCCAACGAAAAATGCTTAGTATAAATAAAGGATTATATATAGACTTACAAATATATTTAATGAATATGAGCATAAAAGTAAGTATAAAACTTGATAATTTTTCAGAAACTTCATATGCACAGAAGGGGATCAGAAAGGGCATACATCAAAGTGTTAACAACATTTGCATCTCTGAGAATATTGACCTTTACCTTTATCTTCTCCCTTTTGCTTGTCTTTACTTTCTGATTTTTCAACAAATGAAATAAGTTGCTCTTATTAAAGGGAAGATAGTTTTTCCCCCCTTCATTTAAAAAACAATAAGTTCTGTCTAGCTCAGGGACAAGATGTCATAGATTCACTTTTCCCTGCTCCTCCCCTGTAGCTATAACTAAATGTCCTGGAACTAATTCATCAGACAATTCTAAAACAACTTCGAAAGGTGGGATAAAAAGGCACACTGCCTGGAGACCTCAAGCCGTGTGGAACATCAGAGTGTATCTCTCCTGGTGTCTTTCCATGACCCATAAAGACTGGGCAGCAAAGAGGCCTGCAACCTGGAATCACCCCCAGGCATAGACAAACAGAAGAGCCTGCTCTCTCCGGCCAAAGAACCATAAGAGGAGCAGTCCAGCAGAGATCTACTGGGGAGATTTGCCTCAACCTATGCCCAAGACAATGGCAGTCTACATGAGCTGTAGCAGCATTCATAGCTCAGTGCTTCCAGAACCAACCATCCACTTAACTTGGGCAGCTCGACAGGAATTGGGTAAGAGGGAAGCAGAGCCAGAAGGATGAAGTCAACCAGAATAACATGCACAGGCTCCAAAAACTAAATTTTCACTGAAACTACAGCTCACAAAAATAGGCCAGGACCTAAATCTAAATAGGGTAACTGCTTCTTTGAAACTGAAATAAGATCAAATGTTTCCAAACATAATATTCAAGAAGCCCAGGACATAAGCATCACTGATATGAAGAAGCATGAAAAATACAACCTGAGTGGGAAAGAAAGAAAGTGAAGTCGCTCATTCGTGTCCAACTCTTTGCGACCTCATAGACTGTAGCCTAACAGGCTCCTCAGTCCATGGGATTTTCCAGGCAAGAATACTGGAGTGGGTTGCCATTTCCTTCTCCAGGAGATCTTCCCAACCCAGGGATTGAACCCGGGTCTCCCGCATTGTAGGCACCAGGGAAGTAAAAGGCAGTCGACGGACACAATATGGAGATGAATCGGGTGATGGGATTACCTGACAGGGATTTCAAAGCAGCCTTTGTAAAAATGACTCTACAGAAAACTACAAATTTTCTTGAAACTTTTGAAAAATAGAAAAGCTTAGCAGAGAAATGTGTTTTAAAAGAACCAAATGGAAATTATAGAACTGAGCAATACAAAAGTTGAAACAAAAAATTCACCAGGTGGACTCAACGGTAAGTGGAGATAACAGGATAGAATTGATGAAGGTAAAGACAGATCCATAGCATTTATTCTAAAAGAAGATAAACTGGAAAAAAAATTATTAGAGCTCTAGATCTTACAAGGCAAAAATCAAAGTTAAGAAATTTGCATCATGGAAGTGCCAGAACAAGAGGAAAGAGTGTGGGACTGAAAAGGTATTTGAAGAAATGATGATTGAAAACTTCCCAAATGTGGTAAAAGACTTAAAGCAATAGATCCAAGAAGTTGAGCAAACCCAAACAGCATAAATCAAAGAAATTGTCACCCAAACATATCATAATTAAACTTCTGAAAACAAAAGACAAAATATCTAAATAACATTGAGAGAGGAGTGATGACTTACCTCTAGAGGAACACCCATGTGAACTAAAATAGATTTATCATCTGAAAGCATGGATTTCAAAGGAAGTGGCACAATAGTTTTCAAGTGCTAAAATATCAGAACTGTTCCTTGTGATTCCTTCACCTGGCAAAACCATAGTTCAGAAGTGAAGGGGAAATTAGGACCTTCTCAAATGAAGGGAAGCTAAGGCAATGGCATCCCACTCCAGTACTCTTGCCTGGAAAATCCCATGGAAGGAGGAGCCTGGTGGGCTGCAGTCCATGGGGTCACTAGGAGTTGGACATGACTGAGCGACTTCACTTTCACTTTTCACTTTCATGCATTGGAGAAAGAAATGGCAACCCACTCCAGTGTTCTTGCCTGGAGAATCCCAGGGATGGGGGCAGCCTGGTGGGCTGCCGTCTATGGGGTCGCACAGAGTCGGACACGACTGAAGCGACTTAGCAGCAGCAGCAGCAGACATATGGTTAAAGAATGGTGAAGAAGAGCACTCAAAATAGAAACAAATGATAACAGAAGAAGGCTGTGACCTTCATAAGGGAAAAAAGAACACCCGAATGCATAAAACTCAAGAGTAAACGTAACAGACCATTCTTCACTTCATGATACTCTTAAATTACATTTTATGTTAAATCAAATATTGTAACACATCTCCATCTTATGTGGTGTTTAATGTATGTAAAGCAAATGCTGAAGATAATTATATTTTAAGATATATTTTAGAAAATGTAGAGAGTTAAGGGAGCTAAATGGAAGCAAGTCTTTAACACTTCACTCTAAGTGGTATATCATCACTACTAGAAAGTAAGTTATGTAAATATATTGTAATATTAGTAAGAAAATTATACAAATGGGACATCCAAAGCATTATAAATAAATAAAAATAAAACTCTAAAAAATGTTCAAGTAGTCCAAAACAAGACAAGATCAAAAGGATTAAGAAACAAAGAGAACAGGCAGAAAATAAAAAAGTAAAATGGCAGACTTGTCCTAATATCAATAATCACTTTAAATGTAAATTGTCAAAAGACACCAATGAAAAGGTAGTGATTGGCAGAGTATTCTGAAGAATACAAACAACAAACAACATACTTTATATAGGAAACTCACTTCTAATATAATAGCATGGGTATGTTGGAAGTAAAAGGATGGAAATATTTATATGTATCATATATATATCCGGAGAAGGCAATGGCACCCCACTCCAGTACTCTTGCCTGGAAAATCCCATGGGTGGAGGAGCCTGCTAGGCTGCAGTCCATGGGATTTCGAAGAGTCGGACACGACTGAGCGACTTCACTTTCACTTTTCACTTTCATGCACTGGAGAAGGAAATGGCAACCCACTCCAGTGTTCTTGCCTGGAGAATCCCAGGGATGGGGAAGCCTGATGCGCTGCCTTCTATGGGGTCGCACAGAGTCAGACACAACTGAAGCGACTTAGCAGCAGCAGCATATATATATCATACAAACATTAATCAAAAAACAGCAGTAGCTATTTTAACATCAAATAGACTTCAGAACAAAAAAATTAGTAGAGACAAAAAGAGATACTATATACTAATGAGAGAATCAATCCACCAAGAATACACAGCAATCCTAAATTTGCCCCAAACCACAGAGTTTCAAAGCACACAAAAGAAAAGCTAAATAGATTTGAAAGGAAAAATTAACAAATACTCAATTTTAGTCAGAGATTTCAACAACTCACCCTCACCAGTTGATAGACCCGCTAAACAACACACCAGTAACAATACAGACCTCAATAACATCATCAACCACCCAGGCCTAATTGACATCTATAAAACATTCCACCCAACAACAGCAGTATACAAATTAGTTTTTAAAGCCGACAAAACATTCACCAATATGGAGGTTCCTTAAATAACTAAAAATAGAATTACCATATGAGCCAGCAGTCCCACTGCAGGACATATACCTTAAGAAAAACCATAATTCAAAAAGACACATATACCCCAGTGTTCACTGCAGCACCAGCTACAATACCCAGGACACGGAAGCAACCTAAATGTCCATTGACAGATGAATGGATAAAAAAGATGTGGTCCACATACACAATGGACTATTAGTCATAAAAGGGACAAAACTGAATCATTTGTAGTGATGTAGATGGACCTAGAGTCTGTGGTACAGAGTGAAGTAAGTCAGAAAGAGAAAAACCAATATTGTATATTAACATATATATATATGAAATCTAGAAAAACGGTACAGATTTTCAGGGCAGGAATAGTGTTGCAGACGTAGAAAATGGACATATGGACATTGGGGGTTGTGGGGAAAGGAAGGATGGGATGATTTGGGCGAGTAACATTGACATAAGTACACTCCCATGTTTAAATAGATAGCTGGTAGGAATAGCTATACTAGATAGCTAGTTTTAGCACCGGGAGCTCAGTTCAGTGCTCTGTGATGACCTAGAGGGGTGGGATGTGGAGGTGGGAGGGATGTTCAAGAGGGAGGGGATATATGCATTCATATACCTGATTCATTTTGTGGTACAGCAGAAACTAACACAACATTGCAAAGCAATTATACTCCACTAAAAATAATAAAGAAAAAAATAAAAGTTATTGTAAAGCAATTTCACTCCACTAAAAATAATAAATGAAAAAAAGTTATAAAAGAAAACAAGAGAAACATTCACCAAGATAGACTATTATGATTTATAAAACAAAATTTTAAAAGTGAAAGAATTGAAATCATACAGAGTATATATATACCTTGACCATAGTGGGATTAAACTAGAAATCAATAATAGAAAGACAGCAGTAAAATTTTCAAACACATGTGCATTACCTAACACATCTAAATAAATCTGTGACTCAAAGAAAAATTCTCAAAGGAAAATTTAAAAGTACATATAATTGAATGAAAGTTAAAATACAACATATAAAAAATTTGGAAATACATCTAAAACAGTGCTGAAAGGGAACTTTACAATCCTAAATGCTCATATGAGAAAAGATAAAAGGTCTTCAAATCGAGATTATAAGTTCCTTTCTCAAAAAACTAGAAAGAAAGAAAAAAGCAAGATAAACCCAAAGCAAGTAGAAGAAAGGAAAGAGTAAAAATCAGAGCAGAAATAAATCAAATTTATAACAAGAAAATAGAGAAAATTAAGGACATAAAAAGCTGGACCTTTGGAAAAAAAACTAATTTATAGCAAGACAGTCAAAGATAAAAAGAGAGAAGAAACAAATCACCAATATCAGTAATGAAACAGAGGAAACCACAACCAGTAAGGGAATAATAAAGGAATACCATGGACAACTTTACGAGCATAAATTCTTCAGTTTAGAAGAAATAGACCAATTCTTCTAAACCACAAGCAATCATAACTCAGTCCAGATGAAGTAGATAATTTGAGTAGTCCTAAAATGAAGGACTTCAGGACTTCTCTGTAGCTCAAATGGTAAAGAATTCGTCTGCAATGCAGGAGACCAGGGTTCCCTGGTCAGGAAGACCCTCTGGAGAAGAGAATGGCAGTGCACTCCAGTATTCTTGCATGGAGAATTCCATGGACAGAGAACCCTCATGGGCTATAGTTCATGGGGTCCAGTTCGTGGGGTCGCAAAGAGTTGGACACGACTGAGCAACTAACACACACACAAACATAACAATAAAAGGAATTGAATTTGTAATTCAAAGCTCCTGAAAAATTGTTTCACTGGAGACTTTTACCAAACTAAAGAATTCACACCAATTTTACACTATCTCTTCCAGAACACTGAAGAGGAGCTAACACTTCCCAATTCCTTTTATGAAGCCAGTATTACCCTGGTATCGAAAGCAGACAAATGCAGGAAGGACCAAAGAAAAAACTACAGATTAATATATCTCATAAGTTTAAACAGAAAACCTTCCATAAAATTTTAGCAAATGAAATCCAGCAATGTGTGAAAAGAACGGTATATTACAGCCAAGTGGGGTTTCTTTCAGGTGTGCAAGACTGGTTCAGTATTTGAAAAGTGATCAATGTAATTCAACATATCAACAAATCAAAGAAGAAAAATCACATGATCATATCAATTGATACAAGAAGAACATTTGAAAAAATTCAACACCCAGTTATGATTTTTAAAAATCTCAACAAACTAGAAATAGAGGGGAACTTTGTCGACTTCATAAAGACTATCTATAAAAATCCTACAACTAACATTATGTTTAATGTTGAAAGACAGTATTTTCCCTTTAAAACCAGGAACAAGGCAAAATATCTATTTTCACCATTCTTAATCAAAATAGAAATGGAAGATCCAGCCAGTGCAATAAGGCAAAAAAAAAAAAAAAAAGGAAAAAATGTATGTATTAGAAAATTTAAAACGATCTCTATTTGTAAATGAGATGATTGTCTAAATAGAAAGCCCCAAGAAATCTATCAAAAATTTCTAGAACACACAAATGAGTCCATTAAGGTCACAGGATACAAGATCAACAAAGAAAAGTCAATTTTATTTCTATATACCAACAATGAACAAATTCAGACTGAAATAAAAAAGTACAATATCATTTGCATTACTCCAAAGAAAATTACTTAGGTATAAATCTAACAAAATACGTAAAGAATTTATATGCTAAAAATGACAAAATGTTCTTTTTTAAAAACTCATATAAAACCTGAATAATTGGATAAATATATGGTGTTAACAGATTGGAAGATTCAACATTATGAAGTTTTTAATTCTTCCAAAATTGATCTATAAGTAAAATGCAGTTCCTGTCAAAATCTTCCAGGAAAAATGTTTTATAAACAGACAAGTTTATTCCTAAACTTATATGGAAAGAGAAAGGTCCTAAAATAGCCAAAACAATTTTGAAAACAAAGAATAAAGGAGGAGGAACCACTCTTCCTCATATTAGAGCTTACTGTACAGCTACAATAATCAAGACAGCGCAGTATTGGTGGAGTGACAGTTGCATAGATCAGAAAAGAGGACCCAGAAATATACCATACAAATATGTCCATTTAATTTTTGACAAAGGAGGAAAACAAAATTAAAGAAACGCAAGGTTTCTTTTTAAAAATGTTACTGGAAAATTGGCATCCACAGAGGAAAAAGCTCTCAACCTAAATCTTATTCCTTACACACAAAAAAAATTAATTCAAAATATATAATGGACTTAAATATAAATCATAAAAATATAAAACGTTTAGGAAAAAATAGAAGAGTAAGGGCTTAGAAGTAGGCAAAAATTTTTTAGATTTGACACCAAAATCACAATCCATTAAAGGAAGAATTTATATATTGAACCTCATCAAAGTGTAAAAATTTTACTCTGTGGATGACCCTGTTAATATGATGAGAAGACAATTACAGATCTGGAGAAAATATCTGAAAATCACATATCCAACAAAGGACTCATATCTATCTAACTATATAAAGAACTCTCAAAACTCAACATTAAAAATCCAATCAGTAAATGGGCAAAAGACACACACAGATTTTTCACTGAAGAGGATACATAATTAAAGATATATAGATCACCAGGCATATAAAGAGTTGTTCAGTGTCATTAGCTATTAAGGAAATAAAATCACTAAAATCACTATATGCTTATTAAAATTGCTAAAATGAAAAACAGTTACAACACCAAATGCTGGCAAGGATGTGTGTAAACTGTATTACCTATAAACTGGTATGTAAATCTAAATAGCGCAACTACTCTGGAAAACAGTTTGCAGTTTATCTTAAAACTAAAAATGGACTTATCATACAACCCAGCAATTGCACTCTTGGGCATTTTTCCCAGAGAAATAAAAACTTATTTTCATGTAGAAATGTGTGCAAGATTTATAGGAGCTTTATTCATAACAGCCAAAATGTGGAAATAACCTAAATTTCCTTCAATGGATGAATGACTGAACAAACTGAACAATCTCAAAAGGATACATACTGTATGAGTCCATTCATATATTAGTGAAATAATGTAATTATAGAGATGGAGAACAGATTAGTACTTGTCCAGGGGTGGAGATGGTAGTGACTATTAGAAGGTACCATAATGGAGCCTTGTGGTGATGTGACAGCTGTGTATCCTGTTTGTGGTGGTAGTTACATAAAGCTACACATGTGACAAAATTACACACAGCTACACACATACACACACACACACAGTGCATATACAATTGGTAAAATTTGCATAAATTATGGACTGTAACAATGTCAGTTTCCCACTTCTGCTGTTTTACTCTAGTCATGAAAGCTGTTAACTTTGAGGGAGATGAGTTGAAGGGGTACCAAACCTACATGTATATTTCGTTTTAATTTCCTGTGAATATATAATTATTGCAAAATAAAAAGCAAAAAGTAATAGCAAGTGCAATTTAAAACATATGCTTTAGGGAATTCCCTGGTAGTCCAGTGGTTAAGACTCCATGCTTTCAATGCAGGGGTGGTGGTGGTGGTTTAGTCAGTCATGCCCGACTCTTTGTGACCCCATGCACTGTAGCCCACCAGGCTCCTTTGTCCATGGGATTTCCTAGGCAAGAATACTGGAGTGGGTTGCCATTTCCTCCTCCAGGGGAATCTTCCCGACCCAGGAATCGAACCCTGGTCTCCAGCATTGCAGGCAGATTCTTTACCATCTGAGCTACAAGGGAAGCCCCCAATGCAAGGGGCACAAGTTCAATTCCTGGTTGTGGAACTAAGATCCCACATGCCTTGTGGCACAGCTAACAACAACATACATACATATATATATGTGCACATATATGCATATATATATATATATATATATATATATATACTTAAGGTAAAATACATCTTCTTTTACACTTATTGCTCATCATTTTTCTTCAGAACTTTCCAGGTTGGGGCGGGGGGGTGGGGACCAGACTGCATCTAGGATAAAAACAAAAATAATTGCACAATTAAAAGGAAGAACATCTTGAAATTATCTGGTTACTAATGACCTTGATACACCTAATAATCACTCAGTCTAAAACAGCTTGTTGGATCTGTGAGCAAGAAAAAGCAAAATCAAAATCAAAGCAGTCATCAAGGTATTTCACTGGTTCCCCTCTCCCAGGTGGATGTGAAAGACAAAGTGATTGCTCTGGAAAAAGGAAGAAGGTAATGAGTTTTAAAGAAATGGACCCAGTGTCATTGGAGATGTCACCTGGGCCTTGGGAGCACACAGAAGAAAAGGAAGACCTCAGCTCCGGCATCTGACCTGAGCTGCTTAAGAAGAGAACATCCAGCTCTTAGCACCTGCCTCGCGTAAAACACCAGATCAGACTCAACTGGGGAAAAAAGGAAAAGTGAGAGGAAGAAGTTAAGGAAAAATAATCCCTAGGAGTCAGCACTCAGAGAAGATGAGAAATTCACCAATGGGGGCAACAGAGAGAACCATCAGATGGAAAACCATGTCCATTAGTCAGGTATGCACAAGTCGCGACT
Organism: Bos taurus; assembly: GCF_002263795.3. NCBI lineage: Eukaryota > Metazoa > Chordata > Mammalia > Artiodactyla > Bovidae > Bos > Bos taurus. Next base: position 35,787,452 of record NC_037340.1, read on the forward strand.
ACTGTACACTCTTACCCTGTGACATATTTTTCTTCACATCAGAGACAGAAATAAACATAAAGTACTCTGGAAACCTGGATTATATTACCATGCAATTGTTTGCACAGAATTCAATGGTTTGAGGAATTAGGAGAGCCTGGAACCTTGTTCCTTTGTACTCAGTGTCTCAAATAAATTGTCCTGTTTGCCAATTCGCTTTTCCACAAAGAGGCTCCGTCTTGTCTCTGAAATTGTATTTTGCAAAAGCTTATTTCTGAGTTTTAAAATTCATTTTCAAGACTCTCTTTAGCTGAGATGAGAGTAAAACCATTTAATGGCTGAAGTTTGAAATCTAAGTAGGTGAAATTATTTATGGGGATCATTAGAAATACATGAGCAGCCTCTCTGGCTTCCTGACTAGGGAAAGCTTATCGTTAAACATGCTTTCTAGCCGTTACCCAAACAGATGCAACACCCAGTTCAAATCTTCTACAGACCTGAATTTATATTTCCAAAAGCAACAGCTCTTTTCTGCAAACAATAGGAATACTTGTTATGGGCTGAAATTAGAAATCTTCATTTGGAATTTGTGAATATGGGGCTATTCTGGGAAATGTCCAGAAAAAAAAAAAAAAAAAACCTGCCAAAGCTTCAGCAAACAGTTGCATAACATCCTCATTTTATCTGGGGTGTTGACCCAGCCATGCACGGTGTGTTTGCTGTGGAGAGCTCAGCAAAGCTGGTCGCCAAGGCAACCGTAATCCCTGACTGGAGCCAGCGCCACTGGTGGTCAGTTACAACACTCTTTGTCCTGCTGGTGTCCTGTAACTGACTGAATGGAGAGACAGAAAACAAGCACCTTCAGTAAACATGACCTAATGAGGGTGGTGGCCTCCGACTAACCAGGACGAACGGCCTGGGAGGCGCCGGAAGATTCTTCCAGGAGCCAAGACTCTCACGTGGGCCCTGGCGTCACCTCCCCGAATAGGCTCCTCTCATAGACAGCTTCTTCCTTGTAGGGTTTAATGACATAAAATTATCCTATTCATCTCTGAGGGCCAAGAAATTATCTTTCGATTGACTGAACTTATCTAATGGACATCGATGAATTTGGGGCTCTGAAAGGGGACCAGTGTACACTACAGATGTGCTTTTTACCAAAGTCCGTGAGGCTGGGGTGGGAAGGAAGGTGAAAGGAAGCAGGTGATTAAGCAGTCAAGGGCAGCTGGGCTGGATTGAGGGCTCCATGGGGAGGTATGCTGAGCTGGGACCAGGAGCACGTGATTCTGGGACAGGGTCCCTGCAGGGCCAGTGCCACCCTCCATTGGGGCAGCCCCCTCCCTACCCTGTACAAAGGGCTCCTGCCACAGTGCAAGGGGAGGCCCCCAGCACCCCGTGGGAAGGTGTTCTTAGAGGCCCATGACTATATGTTGAGGGTGTTGTGTTTGGCTGAGACAGTTTTACACTAGTGAGTTAGTTGCTCAATCGTGTCTGACTCTCTGCAACCCCATAGACTGTAGCCCGCCAGGCTCTTCTGTCCAGGGGATTCTCCAGGCAAGAATACTAGAGTGGGTTGCCATTTCCTTCTCCAGAGGATCTTCCCGACCCAGGAATCAAACACGGGTCTCCTGCACAGCAGGCATAGTCTTTATCATCTGAGCCACCAGGGAAGCCCCAGTAAATGCTACTTTTTTCAGGAAGAGTATAAGGGCCAAATACAGATCTATCTACATTAGAATTAACTTCAGCCAATAGGGGTGAAAGGGAAGTACACTTATTTGAGGTTCTGAATTAATAAGGAATAATAATAGATTATCTTATTTGTAAAAGGAACTTCCCTTGTGGCTTGGATGGTAAAGAACCCACCTGCAATGTGGGAGACCTGGGTTCGATCTCTGGGTTGGGAAGATCCCAGGAGGAGGAGGGCATGGCAACCCACCCTAATATTCTTGCCTGGAGAATCCCTGTGGACAGAGGAGCCTGGTGGGCTATAGTCCATGGGGTTGCAAAGAGTCAGACGCAACTGAGTGACTAAGCACAGCACACATTTGCAAAACAGAAATAGAGACAAATGTAGAGAACAAACATATGGGACACCAGGAAGAGGAAAGGAGGTGGAATGAATTGGGAGACTGGGACTGACACATATACCCTATTGATACTATGTCTGCTGCTGCTGCTGCTAAGTCGCTTCAGTCGTGTCCAACTCTGTGCGACCCCATAGACGGCAGCCCACTAGGCGCCCCCGTCCCTGGGGTTCTCCAGGCAAGAACACTGGAGTGGGTTGCCATTTCCTTCTCCAATGCATGAAAGTGAAAAGTGAAAGTGAAGTCGCTCAGTCGTGTCCGACTCTTAGCGACCCCATGGACTGCAGCCTACCAGGCTCCTCTGTCCATGGGATTTTCCAGGCAAGACTACTGGAGTGGGGTGCAATCGCCTTAGAACCTACTATATAACACAGGGAGCTCTACTCAGTGCTATGTGGTGACCTAAATGGGAAGGAAAACTCCAAAAAAGGGGATATGTGTATATTTAGAACTGATTCACTTTGTTGTACAGCAGAAACTAACAGAACATTATACAGCAACTATACTCCAACAAAAATTAATTTTTTTCTAAAAGGAATAATAATAGCATTTATCAAGTATTTACACATGCCAGGTACTGTGCCAGTGTTTTTCGTATGTAAAGCTCATTTAATCCTTTCAATCACTAAACCCTCATCGCAATCCATGGTAATTCTAACATCATGCCCATTCCACAGATACAGAAACAGAGACATGAAGAAGTCCAGCACATTGTTTAAAGTCACCCACTTAGTAAATGGCAGAGCTGGGACTGAAACCCAGGTGAACAGTTCTAGAACCATCTCTCAGTCATTAAACCATACTGCACCCGATGATACCATGTTTGCCATGAAGACTTCACCCTTTCCGACTCTACAAACAACTTCCTCATTCAGCAGTCTTGTCTTCCATGTGTCACAGGCGGCTCATGAACTTGGCACACAAGATTGCTATAGAAGGATCCACAGAGTTAGAATTAATTATTCCCCAGAAAAATAGAGAAGGAAAATCATTCTTCTTCTTCCACTTTACTGGAATCCTGGAGGACAATCTCAATGCATATTTTTAGGCATAAAAATGAGTGTGTGGATGGAGGTTGAAGAAAGAGGGAAGGTTAAGTTTTCCTGATTGCCTAGTCTACATCTAATTTTGTGCCCAGTGAAGTCAGAGACAACCCCAGCCTATAGGGTCTATGGTAGCCAGGGAAGAGTTGGGCTGTCTGCACCACCACCAAGCCAACTGGAGTGACTTCAGGAGGTGATGGACAGTTCCCGCCCCTCCCCAACACACACCGGCCACCTCTGCTGTCACACCCACAAGTCAGAACTCATTGCCATCTTCTCCAAGGGGCCACACTAATTATTGTGCAGTCACAGTGTCAGCTGCTTTTTAGACTTACTTATAATAGCATCGCACTGGCTAAACCTTGAAATATCTTTTGGTCACTGTGGGCTTGTCTTTAAGATAAACAGGATGCAGGAACTTACAGCTCACACGTCCACAACCATGGGAACGGCCACTGTCAACCGTGGGGGTTGACACCTCCACCGCGTGACGGTTACCACGCCTTCCCCAAAGTGTTTGGGTGTTGGCCACAGCCAGTTGTCTCCCCACTGAAAGTCAAATACCCGCTCTCAAAAGAACCCTAAACAGGGATGTCTGGTGACACTTTCTTTCCAACCCTGACATGCCGAAAGAAAAAAGAACAAGGAACCCGGCTTACTGCCTTTGAGGCCTTGCCAGCCTCGGACACTGTAGAAATCGTCATGGCTGTGGTCTCTGAGACATACTGCCTCTGGCCTCATGCAGAGTGGCTCGACCCATCCAGACTAAGGACCCCTGTCCTTTCCCTCCACAGCCCTGGGTCATCCTGCCGTCTCCCTCGAGGTGCGGCCTGCCCGTGGGGCTTAACGGGAGCGCCACCGCTGTTGTCAATCACAGACTAGGAGCCGCTGGAAGGTTGTCGGCTTCCCCATCTCTCCCATGTGGTCACCCCTGCTCAGCCGTAGCGCCTTCGCCAGAGCCCGAGGCCCACCCTAATTGGCTGTACAAATTTACATGTGATGTTAATCAAAACATAGGTGCCCTCCACCTGGCTCCGGGTCTGACCTTGCTTTGCACAGCACCCAGAGCAGTGTCTTCCCATGTGGGCCCTTAATAAGCCCCGGGTGATGGTCATCTTCCTCGTCAAGCTTAAGAGCTGCCACCATCTCCTTCCATTATGAAAACCCTTGACTGAGGAGTTCCTTCTCACCCCCAAGTAGGACCCAGTTGAGAACCACACTCCAGAACTTTGTGTGCCCCCTGGCCCCTTGGTCCTCCCGTTCAGGGCCCTCAGTGTATTTCCAGGCTCAGATTTGACTTCCTCAGAAAGCGTTTTTCAAGTGAGAGAAATTTAAGCAGTGTCCAGAGTCATCCTGAAAATCGTCCTTCATCCCCACCCCCAACCCGTTTTCATCCTGTGCAGGAGGGTGGGGGGGCAGTAAGGGAGGGGACCCCTGGTGCAGAGGGAGCTACCAGCACTTCACCCATATTCTTTGCAAAGGGCTTGATCCAATCACATCCCAAGGAAGAACTCCCGGGGAGATGAATGCCATTACAAATCTTACCCTCAACATGAAACGCCAGTGATTGTTTATTAAATTGTTCTTCAAAGAGGAAACACTGGCAGGCAAATATCATTAAAATGGAAGCAGAGGAAATGCTATAACCTTCAACAGGGCGCTTTTCTCCATTAACCCCAGACCAAAACGACTGGGACGGCCGGTAGGAACCTCTGGCCTTGAGCCCCATCAATTACCTTCATCTCAACTCGGGAAGGGGTAACACAAACCATCCAATTTAAGTGCTTCCAAACATTGCCATCAGGAAAAAGACCCCCAGAGCCCTTAACCGAACTCCACTGTCTAAACTGCAGTTAAGGACAAATTGCATTATACACAAGTCACATTAAAACATAAAAGACATACCCTCCAGTGAAAACCTTGCACAACTTGCCCGAGTAAGCAGAATTAATCACAGGGAACAATTACCATCCCCAGTCTGAATATTTATGACATAACAGAAAGCCCATTTGAAATACTCAGTGGCTCATAATTTTAAAAAGAAATCACAAAGAGAGGGAAAGGCACGTGAAGTTTGTGATGAAAACCAAAAAAAAAAGCTTTTTTCTTAATCCCCCTCTCTCTTTGGTACCCACCCCCCATCTAGTCTTTCCCTCCCATCCAAATCCCCATGCCCTCCCTCACCACCTGCAAGAATGGGCAGTTGGGCAGCCATGGGCAGAAGGAACAGGCTCAAGGTACCGGTGGCTTCTCTTCCCAAATCGCCCTCATCCATCCCAGTTGTTTCCACCTTCCTCCCGCCTGCCCACCCTCTGGGGGCTGCATGTTAAGGGTTTGCACCTTGAGACAGAAACGACCTGGGGCTGTGAGTCGTGGTCCTGGCTCCACCACAGACCTGGGTGCCATCCTAGGCATGACCCGCGGGGTGCTGCTCTACACACTTTTGGACTGGACAACTCTAGGCTTCCTTCTATTTCTATCAGTCTAGGAATTGTATGGTTCAAGCAACTCACTCATGAATGCGTGCTAAGTCACTTCAGTCATGTCCAACTCCTTGTGACCCCGTGGACTATAGCCCACTAGGCTCCTCTGTCCGTGAGATTCTCCAGGCAAGAATTCTGCAGTGTGTTGCCAAGCCCTCCTCCAGATCTTCTTGACCCAGGGATCGAACCCTCATCTAAGTCTCCTGCATTGGCAGGCGGGTTCTTTACCACTAGCGACATCTAGGAAGCCCCAGTTCACCAATAGATAGATTCATTCGCTCGTTCATTTGTTCCTTCGATGAGCAAGCAGGTGTTGAGTGGTGAGTACATGCCAGGCACAGTTCCAGGTACCAAAGTGAAATCAGTGAACAGGAGAGATGACCCTCTTACCCTATGCAGCTTACACTCTAGTGGGGAAAACCAAACAATAGCCAAGTAAACAAGTCAAATAGATGGCACAATGTCAGGTCATTAGTTCTGTAAGAATAAAGGAGGCCTATCTCGGGTGTGAGGTTGTGTCTGGGCCAGGGATCACAGCAGGAACTTGAATGAAGAGTGCGAAGAGTCAGTTCTAGGCTAGTTCTAGGCTAATATAAACCTAGAAGAGAGACACTTCAAGTTACATCTAATATTCCAGAGAAGCTCAACAAAACCACATTCTGCCTACAGAAGTTACCTAAACTGACTCGGTTTGGGGCTAGAAATAGAGCCATTAGACATGGTATTGCTGATTCTCTTCTCATCAAATCTGTGGTCCTCATAAATTCAATCTGATTGAAATATGGTCCTTATAAATTCAAATCTGATTGCAAGTTATTGACTGTGAGTGTTGAAAAATTGAGATGAAATATTTGAGCCACAATCTATAAGATGGGATCATATGTCTCCAGAGTGGATCTTGGAAGCTTTTCTATTGTCTAAGGAAGACGATAGGAACATCTTTTTTTCAAACAAAACTACTTCTCAACTTTGCAGTAACCAGTTCCTCTCTCTCTCTCCTGAGCAAAGATTATTTTTCTATTTTTTATTATGATTTCACCAGAGGCTATGCAGGGTATGCATTTGGTGAAATTTTAGCCTTGAAAGCTGTCCTTTTGAGGGCAATGGAAAGAGAAGAAGTGGAAAACTGCTGGTTTAAGTAATACTTAGGGGAAACTTTGGATTTTGGTTACCGATTTTCTTCATGTTTCCCGTCTCTTCCGGTATTCAAGGAGTCATACAACAACTTTCGTTAAGAAACAGCATCAACCTCTGCTAGGTACCAGCAATATAAAATGAGCACCATGCCATGTCTGCCTTCAAGGTGCTTATAGCTCAGTAGCTCTAAGAGTATATTAAATAATACAGGTGTAATATATCCTCAAAAGACAGGCTAGGTCTTTTATTGTATTAGTCAGGATTCTGCTACAGGAAAACAATTCTAAATTGTCAGTGGCTTAAAGGTACCAAAGTTTATTTCTCATTGGTATCACATGTCCATTGAGACTTAACAAGAAGTTTGGGAAGTCAAGCTGGGAGGCTGTTCTTCATTAATATTCAAGGATCCAGGTGGATGAAGGGCCACCATCTTGAATATCACTGGCGGCCACACCAGAGAAATACTCTGGAGGATCTTAAACAAGAGACTAAATCTTTCAGCACAGAGGTGACACATTTCATTTTCTACCATAACTCATTGACCAGACTAGTCTCAGCACCCCACCTACCCACCAGGGAGTAGGAAGTGAAATCAGATCACATGCTTGCTATAGGGCAGGGTGGAGGGGATCTTGGGAAATACTTCATCAACAACAATAATAATTGATATAACCACAAAAGATCCAAAAGGCCTGATCTCTGGCCTCCAGAAGCTTGCCTGCTGAAACAAAATTTATTTCATCAACGAAAGAAACTAAAAGTTCTGCCTTCTCCCGGCAGGACCAGTTTAACAGTGCCTGGGGAAGTGTAATTATTTAGGTATTTACATCACTGTGTTGAAACCTTCTGTTTAATTGGAAACTATGCCCTCTGTTTGCCCTCCAATTCTTCATGGAGAGTTTCCAGATTAGGGAGAAGGAGGGATCAGAGAGGAAATACAAAGGTTCCTACTTCTAGTAGCTCTCGATCTAGAGACTCATGGAAATCAGATCATCAGATTCAATCAACACTCGGCAAACAAGCCATTATAATAACTCAGTCTCCAATCTCTGTCGTTCATCTCATCCTAAGGAAGTGGGAAAGTGACTAGCCCTTCGTCTTTTCTCCTTACCGACTAGACAGTCTCCCAAGGGCCAGGGGCAGGGTTGGAAGGACCAAGAGGACTTGAGCTTTGCAGAAGCATCGGAAGAGAGCTGGCATTTACACCAAAGCACTTCACCAGCAGTTTTGGCATTGGTGACGGGCTCCACAGGGCCAACCAGTCAGCTAGCCAGAATGCTTTTCTAAAGTGTTGCCAAAAACAGTGCATTCACAACAACAACCTCATTCTTAAGTCATCACAGGGCTTGTGTTAGAGGGACCCTCAGACTGAATCAGATATTGTCAATCTGAGTAGACATCTGTTTGTTTTACCAGAGGCTGGTCCCTCAACGTGCGAAGGAGGTGGAAGTGGTCCTTCCAAGATCTATGGACCTATCCTTACCTTCCCAGCCTAATAAGACTTAGAATTACTGAATCTCTTATGACGACTCAGTATGAAATGAAAGAAAAATTGGCTTTGGGGGTTCAAAATGTTTTGATTTCTAAGTGACATCAGGATGTACTCTTTCTACATGTGTTTCCCAAACCACCATAATTATGACTAATAGGTACCATAGCCCTTCTCATGACACCCACTGGGAAAAAATGTCATTCTGTGGCCTCATCTGCCCTCCAGGTTATCCCCCTCCAGTTCCAAGCCTGAGCTTCTTCAATGACTGGTCCCTTTCCCGACCGCCCTCTCTCACTTTCCTTTCACACTTCAGCACAACCTTTACCTGAAACTTCTCTGACCAATGATTTCCTAACTTCCAACACCGACAGCCTTCTCTCCGGCTGGAAGCTCTGCATCACTGCCTCTCAGGAGATTACCCTACAGCTGAACAAATGGGCTTCAGGCGCATCAGACCCTGAATCCTGGGTCCATTCTTATGAGCAGTGGGAACACTCATAAACTCTACCATCTAGTTTTCCTTATCAGCAAGTGAGGGCAATACATGGGCTACTCGTGAGGATTACATAGAGTACTATATGTAAGCTGTCCTGCAGTGTCAGGAGCAAGGCCAGTTCTCACTGTTGGGTCCCTGATTTTATTACTGGCCATGGTGATGGTGTAACCACTATTTCCCATTAAGCACTCTCCTCTCCTGTGGTTTCTGTGACACTTTATTTCCTACTATTCATTTTAAACTTTGATGACATCTCGTGCAAAGCACCAAACCTTCCAATCTCCTTCTCCTGTATCCCACTGGCAGAAAGAAGTTCAAACCCACATCAGTTCTCACTGAGTTATGGCAACAGACTTGGGGTAAATGTCTCAGACAGGAATTACCCTCGCTTCAGGCAGTTCAGGGGCAAAGCACTCTAAAAACTTCCCAACATGGCACTGTCCTGATCCAAACCTTTTAAGGGCTTCCTGAAGCAAATGTGAAGACAGCTGCCTTTGTGGTCCCTCCCCTCGGAAGGGCATCCTTTGAGATCTCCCTTCAACTGTTATTTCCTAAATGTAACCTAGGATGTACCCACGCATCCTCCCTGGGTTTGGTCCAAACTACTATATTTAGCAAACATTTTCTACATAGTTTGTGGTTGTGGTTGGAGAAAGGTTTTAGGTTTCATTTAAGATGCAGTTATTCTATCTTTGGTTGTATTAGTTAAGAAGCCTTTTGCTGCAAGTAACCCTGATACAATTGGCTATCTCAAGAAGTCTGAGAGTTGAGGGCTTCAAGTTTGCTGAATTGAACAATGTCATCAGGAATCTGAGTTCTCAGCTTGTTTCTATACCCGTGTATTCAGAGGGTCAGCTTGATTCCTGGGGCTGTAGGAAACACAGCCAGACACGGCACTCTTTAGTGGACAGGATTGAGCAGCAGACACCCACCAGCTAAGCATTATAATCTCATTTCATAGATAAGGAAACAGGTTCAGACAGGTCAAGTGACTTGTCCCAGGTCACACAGTTATTAGCAGTAGTAGAAACAAAAATTGAACTCAGGTTTATCTGACTCCAAAGTCCATGCCAACAAATGCAGGTTGTGCTTCCCCGAAGCCTGAGAGCAATGACTTTGCCTTGAAGTTCAAGTGTGGGCTTGCCTGGTGGCTCAGACAAGAAAGAATCTGCCTGCAATGCAGGAGACCCGGGTTTGATCCCTGGATTGGGAAGATCCCCTGGAGAAGGGAATGACAACTCACTCCAGTATTCCTGCCTGGAGAATCCCACGGACAGACGAGGCTGGTGGGCTACACCCCATGGGGTCGCAGAGTTGGATATGACTGAGTGGCTAACACTTTTGCTTTCTTTTCAAGAGTAGGACTTAAAACGCTAATGTTTTACTCACACTCTATTTGAGTTTACTGGCCACTGACCAAAGTCCTGAAAGAAAAGAACATTTAGAAATGCTGATGGTTAGAGACTTGGACTCCTATCACTAATCATGGTCAGCCCTTGTCACAATTTCCAACAAACACTGCCAATGCTGCTTATGTTGTGCTCAGTCGCACCAGGCTCCTATGTCTATGGAGTTTCCAGGCAAGAATACTGGAGTGGGTTGCCATTTCTTACTCCAGGGGATCGTCCCCACTCAGGGATCAAACCCATGTCTCCTGTGTCTCCTGCGTTGGCAGGTGAATTTTTTGCCACTGCCACCTGGGAAGCCTACTTACATTACACAAGTGTATATAAATCTCTTGATTTTTAATTTCTACTCAGTCAATGATTTCAGATAATAATATTTACAACTGGTGTTTATGTGCGTGTGATATGAATATTTGCATATGTACATATACATTAGTTTGTATGTATGTCTGTATATGTTGGGTTGACCAAAAATTTCATTTGGGTTTTCATAATGTTACAGAAAAACCCAAAGGAACTTTTTGGCCAACTCAGTTTTACACACACACCAACTAAGGCCCCAGAAATGTAGGAATTCTGCTTATCCATCCAAGAAGACACTGCAGGACAATTTCCTAATACAGTATACTTTCCTTAAAAACTGAAATCTAGCAAAGTGCATGTGTGCATGCTCAGTAGCTTCAGTAGCATCCAACTCTCTGCAACACATGGTCTGTAACCCACCAGGCTCCTCTGTCCATGGGATTCTTTGGTAAGAATACTGAAGTGGGCTGCCATGCTCTCTTTCAGGGGATCTTCCCAACCCAGAGATAGAACCCACATCTCCTGAGTCTCCTACATTGCGGGCAGATTCTTTACCTGCTGAGCCACTGGGGAAGCCCAAACTAACAAAGTATTTTCATTCAAAGTAGAGGGAGTCAGGGCCAAGTCTCACAGTTCAGTTTAGTTCAGTCGCTCAGTCGTGTCTGACTCTTTGAGACCCCATGGACTGCAGCATGCCAGGCCTCCCTGTCCATCCCAACTCCAAGAGTCCACCCAAACCCATGTCCATTGAGTCAGTGATGCCATCCAACCACCTCATCCTCTGTCATCCCCTTCTCCTCCTGCCTTCAATCTTTCCAAGCATCAGGGTCTTTTCAAATGAGTCAATTCATTGCATCAGGTGACCAAAGTATTGGAGTTTCAGCTTCAACATCAGTCCTTCCAGTGAATATTCAGAACTGATTTCCTTTAGAATGGACTGGTTGGATCTCTTGGCAGTCTAAGGGACTCTCAAGAGTCTTCTCCAACACAGAGTTCAAAAACATCAATTCTTCAGTGCTCAGTTTTCTTTATAGTCCAATTCTTACATCCATCCATACATAAGTCTTACAGAGGTAATCCTGAATCAGATGGGGGCAGAATCCCACCAGGCACAGCACCTCAGAGCAGGAAGTGTTTTTCACATGGGCCTCCCCACTGAGCCCTGCACATCAGTTCCCTCTCCTCTCAGCCTCCCCCAGGTCTCTGTGGATCACAGCTACCCTCTGGATTTCTCTCCAAGTGAACATGAGATGCACATGAGGAGTAAGGAAGCAAACCCCTTCTTGAGCACTGGAAACAGAGGGAATTCAAGGTAAGTACTTATTTACAATATATCTGGCCCCAAGAGAACTGCAGTATGAAGGGAGTCACTGAACAGCCCTTCCCACACAGACACATACCTCCTGCCCCTGCATTTGCACCCAGCCAGCCTGAACCACCTGCACAAGACTTGCAAATCCAACCCAGGACTCTCCATCATAGGAGTCTCATCGTGAGGGCGGGAGACAGAGTTCACCAGGCTCCTTCTGCGTGGTCCTGACCTCTGACTCCCTCTGAAGGCAGGAGCCCCCAGGGCCCTGACTTCTGAATCCCCAGCCTGAGTCTCTGCACTCCTTTGGCTCTGAGAAACTGCACAACATATCTCTGGTATCGTCACACACCTTACACCTCCAGACTAAAGGCAGCCTGGCCCACCCGTATCAGCCAGCAGATCGGGACCCAAGCATGGGTGAGCATCTTTGCTGAGTGGTTTATAGGTGTTGACACAGGGGGCAGCTCTGCTGTGCTAACCTGGGAAAAGTGAAAAAGTGAAAGTCGCTCAGTCGTGTCTGACTCTTTTAGACCCCACAGACTGTCTATGGAATTCTCCAGGCCAGAATACTGGTGTATGTAGCCTTTCTCTTCTCCAGGGTATCTTCCCAACCCAGGGATCAAACCCAGGTCTCCTGCATTGCAAGTGGATTCTTTACCAGCTGAGCCACAAGGGAAGCCCAAAAATACTGGAGTGGGTAGCCTATCACTTCTCCAGAGGGTATTCCCAACCCAGGAATTGAATCGGGGTCTCCTGCATTGCAGGCAGATTTTTTGCCGATTGAGCTACCAAGGAAGACCTACAGGCCTGAAACCAGGTGCATATGAGCCTTTCTTCCGTCATAACTGTGATGCAAGGTGGGTGGCAAGGCACAGTCCTTACAAGGGAAGGTTTGCAATGAAGTGGGCTGGAGACAGGGAGCACGTCAAAGGAGCAGGGAGAGGAATTGGGGTCAAGGGCAACCAACACAGTTCCATGTGGGTGGTGAGGAAGCTGAAGCCAGGTCTTCCCCAGCTACAGTGGAAATGGCTCTGGTGGATGGTGATGTCACACAGACCTGAGGCTTCATTGTGGTGGGCAGAGGAGGGACTCTCAGTACATCCTCCTCTCTCCATTCCCCCACCCCTTCACCTAGCTCACTCCTCCACAGTCCCATGCCAGGGAAGGAGCACAGGCACCAAAGGGGATGAAAGATAGGACTGCATTTTAACTACAGCCATGACTGCAACAGTCTGGTCCCTTCCCTTTGAAACTTAGATTCTTCCAGGCAGTCTCTGCCTGATAAGGTTCTCAGTTCAAAGATGCCATCTTCCCTCCCACGGGGCGGAGGCAAGCCTGATATAGGAGCCCGCCTTGGCTTTCAGAAGGCCTAGGTGTTGGGTAGCTGGGGGGCCACAGAGGTAGCAGGAGCCATGTAGTCATGTAGTTGAGGGAGAGATGCAAGAAGGACTGATGGGAGGAACTCTGTGGGACAGATCCTGGGCAGAGTTTCTGACCACACAGGAGGCAGGAAAACAGAGCTCATGGGGAAAAGGCCCAGAGTGGGTGCCAGGGCCAGCCAAGCACAGGAAGGATTTGCAGTACCTCTATGGTGCCAACCTCTTGATTCAGAAACTTTTGTCAATTAAGTTGACAAGAGGTGCCAGCCTCTTGATTCAGAAACTTCATTTATCAATTGATGACCAAGGGGGAAAAAATACATCACACACAGTGACAAATATCACTGCTTTGTGCTCTTCTGAAATACTGTAAAACCTATTTAGTCACTGTGAACTAGGAGAGATGCTTGTCTGATTAGCAAAGAAAAAAAAGTAGAAATTTTGGAATATTTTTTAAAGAAATGTGGTTTCGTCACTTGCAAGAAAGGTGAAGGTATGTTAGTCCTTCATTCATGTCCGATTCTTTGTGACCCCATGGACTGTAGCCCACCAGGTTCCTCTGTCCATGGGATTCCCCAGGCAAGAATACTGGAGTGGGTTGCCATTTCCTTCTCCAGGGGATCTTCCCGATCCAGGGATTGAACCCGGGTCTTCTGCATTGCAGGTGGATTCTTTACCTTCTGAGCCACCTGGGTGCCTGCTCTATTCACAAAGGATTTACATTAGTTGAGGAGCTGGAGCATCAATCATAAACAATTAATCAATTAAAGTCACCCTTTATATATTGGTATAATAAAGGGACAAAGTGCGTGATACAGAGCAGAGTCAGAGAAGATCTGAGTAGTTGGTGGTTAGGGCTGGCTCAGTGGATGAGGGGACTTTTCCTGGTGATTCTGCAGGGATAAAGACCAAAGGCAGACCCTAATTTGAAAATGATGAACCCTCAGAGGATCCATGGCAAGGATCTGCCAGGTTTCAGTGGGCAGAATTACATGCAAATTTAGTGTCTGTATGTCTGTTTTTGGGAAGAAGGCTTCTATCTTTTATTCAATTCCTGGATTAATTAAAGAATGAATGAATAGCAAAAATAAAGGAAAGTTTGGGGCTGGGAAGAAGAAGAAGGAATCTTTAGAAGGAGCAAAGAATTCTTATTATAAAGTATAATATGAGAAGAGGAACGGGATTCGAAGTGGAACGGAAGGGGAGGGTGGGGACAGAGAGTAGAAGTATGGGGGAAGAGTGGATTATACAGTAGACTATAGAATTAAGACCTGAGTGTTGTACATCCTGGGCAGTGATGTGATGAAATCAGTGTTTATGGAAGCTACATAGAATCACAGTGAGCAAGACGAGCAGGCAGGAGAGAAGGGACTTAGTATGTATAACCAAATGGAGCAGCAATATTGTAAAAGTTTCTTTCTCTAAATCAGTGCAGTAGTTTTTAATTATTTTGTTATTTTTAACCACACAACTGCATGCTAGCAAAAATATCCCTAACCCTAACCCTGTGATTTGGGCTGAGCATCTGAACGCGTTTGCCTCTGTGCACCAGTTATTAAGCCACCGTGTCCCTCAGCTCCACATCCTCCTTCTATGCTCTGCTCCAGGACGTTGGGGCCGGATGCTACCAAACTCCTTTATGCCAAGCCATCTGCTCTGTGTTAGCTTCCACCCAGCGGGGACTCAAGAGGCAGACTGCAGGGCTAGGGAAGAGGAGGGACTGATCCTTTTCTGTCTGCTTCCTACTCCTGTGGGCATCCCCCTAGTATTGCTACCTTCCTGCAGCCCTGGCAGTGCCTTCCTGGAGCAGCAGCTGAACCCAGTGGACGGTTTTCCAGCACTGGTGGAGCCAGCTTTATCCCATCTCAATCCCAGAGACACCAGCTCCCCAAGGCTTACCTTCAAGCTTCTACGTTTTCGTAATTCCAAATCCCTCCCTTTGTTCTCCCAGTCCTAGAAGTGGTAGCTGACCCCTGCAACTGCTGCCTCTGGGATGGCTTAATGTACTCTCTGTCATTTCAGCTAATTCATTCATAAATTTATTCAAGCTAGCAGTTCTTTGTAATTAAATTCTTTTCCATAGAATCATGGGTGTGCCTCATGCCTGAACTCTAAATCAAACCTGAGCTTTCTGGTTGTAAGAGTATGGAACCACTCTGCATCATACAGGGAGCAGAGAGTGAAGCTCCCAGGGCATCCAGGAGACAGAGTGCGAGAAGCAGCCATGGAAGGAAAGAGGAGGGGACAAAGTAGACAGGCAGCCTCAAGAGGGCCTGGAGGAGAAGACCTTGGAAGAGCGCGTTAGAACTGCTCTGCCTGCATCTTGCCTTCCAAACCTCAGGGAAATCTACCACACTCCCATATCATAGTGTGAGGAGGGTTCTCAACATTGTTAGTCTTAAAGATCTTCTGAGAAACATGTTCGTACTTCCAGAAACTGGTGGGAATCCTCATCACAGCTGTGGAGGAAAAGCTAAGCGAGTCTTTCATGTGTGAAATAAGTTTTTAGTCCTCCAAGCCTTCAAGGCAACAGCTACCCAAGAATTCCTAGAAATTGTATCATTCTTCTACAAAAAAATGTTTTTTCCTCTCTCTGTTTACTTTGAGGCAGAAAAAGATGACATCACTAGTGATTTGCCCATCGGCATGGGTCACGCTGAAGGAGAATTTTTATTTCTTTTTGTCAGCGATGAAAGATTGCTTTTAAAAAAAGTTTTAATTTGATTCCTTCTAAGGATATTATGGCTCACAACATCTCTTATAACTTCTTATACCATCTATTTTACTATCTGAGGAGACTGTTTATTGGGTGTATTTCTTCTTAGGTTATGTCTCAGCTCCAATAAATGATGGCTTTGAGTTGGTTTATACTCTCCAGACCTTATTATCATCTAGCTCTGTGTCAGGAAGTCTAGGATGTGGGCTTTTTTGATGAAGTGTGCTCCAAGGCAAAAACTGTGGAGGAGGGGGAGATAGGCCATGGGTGATTTGGGGCTTTGTAGGGGCACAGCTTGCTCGGAGAAGCTTATTAGGCTGTTAGCTCCTGCTCCCCAACCTAACAATAGTCTTTAGGGAGTCATTAATGGCCTCCTAGACCAGGCAGAAGAAATTTATAGAAATCGAAGCTCAGAGTAACAGCAACAACAATTTTAAAAGGCAATTTGTTAAAACAAATTAAAAATAAAGCTTTCCCCTCCTCCCCTTTCCTCATTCCTGGAAATGTGTTTCCATTTCCACTGAGTTAATAAAGCAGTTTGCTGCATAGAATCTTCTAGGTTGTCTGTCACGCTCATTATTATTAGCATCTGTTGCCATTATTCTGATGTGCTCGGCATTGTGCTAAGCAATTTATATACATGATCTCTCATTTCATCCTTCCAAGAATACCTACAGTGAGCTATTATCGTCCACACTACACAAAATGAAGAGATTACAATAGCCAAGTTTCCTTATTTCCCAAATAGTAGAGCCTGCAAGTAACCCACCTCTATTAGAGTCTGCATCCCATGGTCCTTACTCACAATGGTATAAAGACAGTATGTTCCCAATAGTACAATTTTATACCCAGTTCCGTGCTGGGCACAGTTTGGTCTTACATTCCTCTTAGAAGTGGAAAAGCTGTGAAGACAAACTCTGTTCAGTTTGGTGTATTGGAAACGACTTCAGAAATTCAGTTCACTGAGCTGTGTGCTGGACAATGAGGGAGCAAGGTGGGGAAGGCTGAAGGGAAGGCTTGGTAGACACCCCAGAGTCGTCTCACACCCTGGGCTCTGCTCCATGACACATTTACCAGACTAGGGATGCTGCCTTTAGAAATTCACAAAATGGATTTTTTTTTTTTTAAGTCATAAAAGCTAGCTGGTGCTTCCCAAGTGCCAAGTGATGCAGTGGTAAAGAACCCACCTGCCAATGCAAGAGATGCAAGAGACTTGAGTTATTTATGGGTCAGGAAGATTCCCTAGAATAGGAAATGGCAACCCACTCCAGTACTATTGCCTGGGAAATTCCATAGAAAGAAGAACCTGGCAGACTACAAGTCCATGGGGTCTCAAAGAGTCAGACATGACTGAGTGACTAAACACACACACACACACATACAAAAGCTAGCTGGTATTAAAAAAAAAAAAATGAGAAACACAGTCATCCATTCAACAAAGCCTTATTGAGCATCTACTATGTGCCAGGGACAGTGCTGAGGAGATAGCAATGAACACAGTGGACCCCTTACCCATGAAGTTTCCCTCAGTTCACCCTGGGAAATCTTCGAGAGGTGAGGAACTATCCACGTGCTGGGGATTAAACAGAGCCCAAGTGATGTAAGAAGATGGGGGGCAGCAGGGTAAGGAAGGGTCCCTAACATGAGGAGAAAATAATAAAAACAAAATGTCTTTACTTTTGGACATTCCAAATTGTATCCAGAAATTTATTTTAAGGAAGTGCACAGTACAGATATGCCAAATATGGACATACAGAATTTTCATTCACACAATCATGTATAATAGTAAACATGTGAAAAACAACCCCAATGATAAGCCAGATGACAAACGACCAGAGAGCCTGAGCAGGTTTATGCACATGGATATTTGTTTAAAATGACAGATGCGATCAGTGGGGAAAGGGAAAGCAATTTAGAGATCACTAGTTACCCATACAAACAAAGGAAATGGGATCCCAACCTCACACCATTCACAATAAAACACTTCCTGGTGTCTATAGGCACAAATATGAAAGATAAAACTTCAAAATGTTAAAAGAAAATAAAGAGAAATGTCTTTATGGTTTCAAAGTGAGGAGAAGACACAAAATCCTCAACCTTAAAGTACTAAGTTTTGCTGCCTTAAAATTATGGACTTCTTTTCATCAACAGATACCATAAAGAGAGTTGAAAACACAAGCCACACACTCAAGAAAATGTTTACAGTTTATGTAACTGACAGAGAATTCCTCCAAAAAGTTAAGGATAAAATAGACAACCCAACCAGCAAGCAGACAGAAGATATTAATAGATATTTTACAAAGGAGAAAATAAATGAAGAATATAAATTAGGCCATACTAATGTACCACTGGGATTTCTTTGGAAGGAAGGATGCTAAAGCTGAAACCAGTACTTTGGCCACTTCATTCAAAGAGTTGACTCATTGGAAAAGACTCTGATGCTGGGAGGGATTGGGGACAGGAGGAGAAGGGGACAACAGAGGATGAGATGGCTGGATGGCATCACTGACTCGATGGATGTGAGTCTGAGTGAACTCCGGGAGTTGGTGATGGACAGGGAGGCCTGGCGTGCTGTGATTCATGGGGTCACAAAGAGTCGGACACGACTGAGGGACTGAACTGACTGACTGACTGAATGTACTACTTGACAAATGGTAGGTTGGCAAAACTTTTTAACACTGATGGTTACAGGAGCTCTGACACATGGATTGTGGGAGTGTACTTTGGCACAACTAACCAGAAAGGCAATCCTGTGAAAGTAGAGGGTGCACACATGTTAGGATCCAGTGATCTCAGTGGAAGAACATCTGTATGGCAGAGAGGCTCACAGGGACCACGCACAGGAACCCTAAGAGGCAGGGTACAAGAATACTCACAGCCATGTGCACTAGGTCCAGTGGTGTCCCCTCTAAAATCCATGTCCTTCCCCAAAGCCTCAGGGTGTAACCTTATTTGGGAATATAGTAGTCACAGATGTAATTATTCAAGTGATGATGAGGTCCTACTGGATTGGAATGGCCCTTGATCTAACTGGTGTCCTTATAAGCAGAGGAGAAGAGATACCCACACACAAGGAGAATCCCATGTGAAAACAGAGGCAGAGACAAGCCAAGGCACACTGAGGATGGCCAGCAATACCAAAAGCTGAGAGAAAGACAGAGAATAAACTCTCCCCTAAGAGTCTTCAGAGTGAGCATGACCCTGCCAACACCTTGATTTTTGACTGGCCTCTAGAACGGTGAGAGAATACATTTCTGTCTTCCAAAGCCATCCAACTTGTGTTGTTTGTTATGACTGCCCTAGGAAACTAACATAGCATGTCCTTCATGGTAGCTGGAAGATGGAAATAACCAAAGGAACGTAAATAAACTGGGTGTATTATAAATACTCGTGTAATGGAAAAGCTACACAGCCGTTTAAGTAAATGAATGAGAGCTGGACACAGCAGTATGGAGGGCGCGTTTCCTCTCCTCGCCTCTCCCTGAAATTCCAATCACTCTCTGAGCTCTGTATCACATCCTGTCTCCTCTATGTGGACCATAACGGCTGCCACATGCTGGCCCTCGCGCTGTGCCAGGCATCCTACATGGCCCGCTTACCTCATCGCTAACCTCCACAATAGTCCTACAAGGTGGAGACTCTTAGCCTTGTCGTGAAGAAGACGATATTGTGAGAGCATATGCTGAGTCACTAAATGAGTCACTTGAGGGCCCGTCCAGCCCCTGACGTCCACATTGTTTCTGCTCCTCAGCTCAGATCCTTGAAACATGTCCCCTGGATAGTTTAGCCGGGTGGACAAAATGGTGAATGGCTGTACGCCATTTTGGAGTCTGTAGTAATTAAATTGGCTCTCATTTATCTTCAGTTTACTCTATTTAACCTTTAAGTTTTGCTTTCTAAATGCCTCAGATCTGGGGAATTCTCTGGTGGTCCAGTGGTTAGGACTTGGCATCTGCACTGCCAACAGTTGTCAGGGCTTGGGGTCAATCCCTTGTCAGGGACATAAGATCCTGCATGTTGAATGGCACAACCAAAAAATAAATAAAAACAAATGCCTCCGGTCTAATTATTTCATTGCTGTCCATCACCTCCATAAAAACAATGTAAGTAACATCTTCTCTGACTAATATAGGTAAGATAAACCCCAGAAAGGGTTTATCATTAAAATGTTTATTGAACTCCTGCTATGCCCAGCCCTGCACTCAGTGGCTGCATTGAATGGAATCTCTGACAGCTAGACATTCAGTGAGCAAATGACCAAGAATGTAGAGTGAATGCTACTTTATATGTGTTTCTTTTCCTTTCCTCAGGAAAGTCTGTGTACACAACTGACTCAAGTACAAATAGAATGAGAGGGTTACCAAACACAAATTCATGTGTCCAATGCACAGTGAAGCCAAACAAACCAAAATGTCAGGGTCTGGAGCACAGAAAGGTTTATTGCAGGGCCAAGCAAGGAGAATGGGTGGCTCATGCTCCAGAAACCCGAACTCCTGGATAGTTTTTAGGGAGAAGATTTTATAGGCACCATTTGAGATGAGGGTTGCAGGATGCATATCTTTCTTCTGATGGGTTGGTGGTGAGGTAGCCAACGGTACTCCAGAAATCTTGTGTTCAGCCTGAAGTTGCCATCCTCCACCCAGATGGAGTCCATAGTTTAAGCACAAGAACTAAGAATATTGCTATGTATATTCCTTGAGAGGGAACCAGGACCCTTCTTTAATTGGTGCCCTGTTGTTACTGCTCCTTTGTTTCTGCATTCCCTCTCTCCCCGATTTGCAACTGTTTGAATCTATACTTTGGTACTCAAAGAAGGTCTAAGAGGCTGAGTGATGTCTATTTTCTGGAAACAACAAACAGGGGACAGAGATAGGTTTTGTACCTAGAAGGGCCCCACAGAGTCCCACTTGGCTTCCAGGGGCATTCCACTGTGATCAGTAATGGATCCACTTTCCATCTGAGGGCCAGCTCAGGTTCCATGCTTTCTCTTGGGCATTTGTCTATGTTGCATGTCCTACAACAGGGTAGAATTAACAGTTACTAGGTTGCTGGGGTTTATAGACTGTGACAGATGCAGAATAAACAAACAGATTATTCTGTATTAAATTACTGCTCTAGCCCCCATTACTTCCAAGTTCAGGACATGTGTGTACAAGTGAAAGTGGTATTTAACCATGACCCTAACCATGGGAGGTGATTAAAGCAGAATCGCTCTAAGAATCAACACAGCAGTAAAAACCAGCCTCAAAAGTGTTTATCCCCTCTCCCATCTTCCCTCTCAAGTACCTGGCATAATTGTTCCTTGATTTAATGGCTCATCAACCTACAGCAGTCATGTGACTCCAAAAGAATCTGGTGGTTTAAGGTTCAAACACAGTCCCATTTTTTCTTGCACAAAGGCAATTTAGAAATCCTTTTCATCCTAGATTTCTGACAATGCAACTAACATGGGCATCAGAGGCACTACTAAAAGAATATGCTTCATTGACTGTGGCATTCCAAGCCCTCCCGGGAATAGCAAGGACCCCAAGGGCAGTGATGCCTAGAGGTAAATGTTAGTTCAGCCCAAGCCCTGTGTTTTACACTAGGGGAGACTGGCTCAGTCATCCACAGAGTGGACGAGCAAGATGCGGAAGTCCCAGCCATGTGCACAGCCCCACCAGGACACTTCTGAAGATGGCACCACCGAAGGTATACCCCAGACCACTTCAAGAATGGGTCCTCTAGTCTTCTTAAGTGTAAGGGAATGACAAGGCTTTGACTGAGGTGGGCCTGGGTGTAAATTCTGACTCTGCCAATGTCTAGCAATAGGGACCTTAACACTTTAAGACTCAGAGCATCTGTCACCTACAATGATAATAATGCCTGTCCCAGTGGATTTTTTTTTATGAGGATGGAAAGATAAGATACTTGTAAAGACGTGTCCCATGGAGGGTAAGCAGTGCTAGTTCTTTCTTTCTCCTTCCACTTGTCCATCACTCAACACCTGGGACATGCAGTGACTTCTGCTGTTTCCAAGTACACCTACTATTAATTCCGACAAGACTTCCTGACCACAGTCAACCTTTCATTATTCACAGTTTCCACATGACCTTCAAGACTACAACCATTCCTTTTGTAAATACAACCTTCTCATCCTTCATAACTTAATGAGCATACCATGAAAACATTCTCAGGCACTCTAATGACATGAAACTTTATGAACTCATTACCTTGAAAGTCTCAACACAAGAAGTAAAAACAGTTCAGAAACTCACATGCACATAGTACAACCAGGGCAATTTAGAATTGAAAATGTTTTACCCTTAACTTTGATGTTTCTCTCACTTCAATTTATTCTTTTTGCTTGTTACCTTCGACTTGTGTCTGACATCGCTGCTGTGGAAGAATTGAGAATAAAACATATGGGTTGAACCCTATAAAATTGCTGCTATTTGGCCAATTTTTGGCCCATGAGATGACAATCTCACACAAATTCAATCTGATAGAACCACGCCAAGGATAAAGGAAATCAGAACAGACCTTACTGCTAGGAGATCAAACCAGTTAATCCCAAAGGAAATCAACCCTGAATATTTATTCGAGGGACTGATACTGAAGCTGAAGCTCCAATACTTTGACCACTCTGATGTAAAGAGTCAACTCATTGGAAAAGACCCTGATTCTGGGAAAGATTGAAGGCAGGGGCAGAAGCGGACAGCAGAGAATGAAATGGTTAAATAGTATCACCAACGCAAAGGACATGAATTTGAGCAAGCTCCAGGAGATAGTAAAGTCTGGTGTGCTACAGTCCATGGGGTCGAAAAGAGTCAGACATGATTTAGCGACTGAACAACAGCAACAGACCTTAAGAAACTGCTGTTGGACTGTTTCCTGGCCCCAGGAGACCTTGGTTTCCAGACACAAGATTGCCCAGTCACTGGTGACATCCACATCATGGGATCTGGTAAACTTAACACTGAGATTTGGGTCCTCTCTCCCCAACAGTAGGGCATATGCTGACCGAACAGAGACCTAATTATGACAGCAATAAAAGGAAGGGATGGAGCGGGCAATAGCATTAGCAGGTAGCTCAGTTAGTAAAGAATCTTCCTGCAGTGCAGGAGACCACAGTTCGATCCCTGGGTTGGGAAGATCTCCTGGAGAAGGGCATGGCAACCCACTCCGGTATTCTTGCCTGGAGAATTTGCAGGGACAGAGGAGCCTGGTGGGCTACACCCCATGGGGTCTCAAGAGTCAGACAGGACTGAGCAACTAAACCACCACCTACACCCAGACAGATTGAGGACAGCTGGCTGGGTTTGCAGAATCCTTACAGCGTACCTTCTTGTGGGCACTGTCTCATCCTGAAGCTAATGACATTAATCATTAACCAACTTAGAAAGGTTAATGGGCAGTTTCAGTCAGAGGAATATTTTTATGAAGCTGGTGTTCCTGGGAATCAGGACATAAGAACATAAGAGGGCCAGGACTATGACATCATCAGGAACAAGGCCCGCCTCACCACAGATGTGGGACAGGCTGGCTGCGTGAGTTGCTGTGTCCAGGACTTCAGGGACCAGCCGGCCAACAAGAACTCAGCGTCCTTCCAGACCTGCTTCCGCATCCCTTTCGAGGACACAGTTTTCTCCAAAACTGTCTTGCAAATTTCAAAAGTGTTAGAATATTCTATTACTGTTAATCGGTGTGAGTTGGTAGACAATTTTCTGATTTGGTGATGAAGTCAAACTAGTAAAATGACTACAAACTGCTTCCTATTGGGATAATTATTCACTAGGAAATCGTTGACAATATTTCCCACTCTGTTCTACCAAACACACAACTTAATAGCGGCAAGGTCAGTTTTCCTGGGATTCAGAAGAGAGAGGGGAGATGCCTGCCCCAAACGCGCTCAGCCCTGCCAGGCTCCTGGAGATGCAGAGAAGCTGAATGTATCAGGGAACATTTACGCAGCACTTTGTGAGTGGTCCACATGTATGTAGATTTTTTTTTTAAGTGAGGGAGCATTTACCATCTTTGAGAGATTTCAGTGTTTACGTCATTGGGGGCGGGGTGCATTCTTCCCTTGGGACAGTCACCCTCGGGGGTCTTTGGTAATACAACTTCAAGAGGACAGTGGAGGAAAGAGACCTTGAATACTGTCACACTCAAGAGTGTTTCTAGGAGGCAGACGCCCTTAGCAGTTGGAAAAGCCTGAAGGCCGTGTGGAGAGAGGCTGAGCTTGGGCTGGAGAGTGGCTTTCTTCACCCTCATCCTTCCAGCTGGCAGTGGGGCAGAACTCTCCTCCACCCAGGGGAGCTGGTGGGAGGGAAGGTGGAATGGAGTGGTGAGAGAAGACAGAACAGTGAGTCAGGGGGTAGGGGCGCCAAGCATGGGCCACAGGGACCCTGGATGGGCTCCCTGACCATCCTGAGAAGCAGAGCTGCAGAGGAGAGGAGCCCAGGGGAGGACCCACACTGTCCATGGATATGCTGACTAAACCAGAGGAGCCGCTCCTAGTGCCACCAAAGGGCCTCTGAGTGGACTGCAGGGGACAAGCTGAGCCTGGAGTGAAGACCTAGTGTGTGTGTGTGTGTGTGTGTGTGTGTGTGCCCTTCTAGGCTCTACGCTTTGCTCACCTTCCTCCTAGGTAGACACTTAACATGGGAAGACTTTCTGTGTGTAGTGGGCCCAGTGCTCTCTGGTGTCAGGACACACACTCATTTTTCACTTTCTTTAGACGGATGTGATGACCCCACCACGCTGTTAGGGACCCGCAGGGAGCAGGACAAACACACTCTTGGCACAGACAGAACTAAGAAAGAGGAGACAGACAAACAAACAAAAAAGGAATGAGTGAGCTGAGGTTCTGTCAAGCTCTCTGCCCAAGCAGATGATGGATGTGGAAGGGTGGCCAGGGAGGACCCCTCTGAGGTGACACTGGGTGACAGCTGACTGAAGAGGAGGAGCCGCTCGCATCAAAAGTCAAGAAAGAAGGATGTCCGCAAGGGGAGAGTATGGAGGCAAGTGCAGGACGGGAAAACACAGCAGCTCTAGAGGCCTGTGGGGTTGTCAGGCAGGAACCAAAGGTCCCCGAGGATGGGGGACGGGGTCCCAGAGAATCTTCTGGATGTAGAAGCATGTGGGTTGTTTGGGGAATTCTCAGCAGGAAACAGCATGATCTGCCTCACTTTTTTTTTTTTTTTTAATGCACCAGTCTTAATGTTTCTTTTTTAAAAAGTTTTATTGAAGAATAGTTGACTTAACAAGGTCCTGGTAATTTCTGCTGTACACCAAAGTGACTCAGTGATACACATACATGTATTCTTTTTCATATGCTTTTCCATTAGGGTTTATCCCAGGATATTGAATATAGTTGCTGTGCTGTACAGTAGGACCTTGCTGTTTATCCATCCTGTTTATAAGAGCTTGCCTTTAATCCCAAACTCACATTCCATCCCTCCCCAACCATCCCCACTTGGCAACCACAAGTCGGTTCTCTATGCCTGTGTGTCTGTTTTTGTGTCATAGATATGTTCCTTTGTGTCATATTTTAGATTCCATGTATACGTGATATCATATGGTATTTGTCTTTCTCTTTCTGACTTACTTCACTTATTAATATATGATCATCTCTAGGCCCATCCATGTTGCTACAAGTGGCATTATTTCACTTTCTTTAATGGTTGAGTAATATTCCAGTGTATACACATATCACATCTTTTAAAATTATTACTATATTTTAAAAAGATCTCCCTGCTGCCTTAAGGGACAGTGCTATCAGGATACACTTAGTGAGGCCAAGGAGATGACCGTGACCTGGGCTGGAGAGATGGTGGCAGAGGTGGGAAAAGTAACAGCTCTGAGATGTCTTTGCAAGGACTTGCTGGGGGATTGGATGAGGGGAAATGAGAAATGCTAAGGACAGAGGAAGAGGGTTAGAGCAGAGAGCATCCAACCATCACTGAAAACTGAACATTTCAGTTAAACTGGGACTATTTCACCAATATAGTAAGAATCTCTAAATACATGAAAGATATGGAATTTCATTATTTCTGTGTGCATTTTTATTAGATAGTAGGTGTTTTACAGATCCAGTAATGCTGTCTGCTTTAAAGCAATCCCCTTGTTTGGCTCTACACTTCTTCCAAAGAGAATCAGTATGTCCCAGACCTCACCCACCTGTAATTACCAAAACTATCATGTTTCCTTAATTACTCAAATAGCTGTGACTTTGAGCCCAATCCCATGACTCTAGAGTTACCTTCTGCCTGATTCTCCCCCATGGCCATTTTGGAAGAAGGCTGAGCGTGGCTGGCTGGTCCAAACATTCCCCCCGCCCCCCCAGGAACCACTGGTCATTCCTCCAGCCACCCCACCACCACCCCACTCCACAATCACCTGGGGACTGGAAACTGGCTTCTCCCTAGGCTTCTATGTCCTCCCTGCAAGGACCTTGAGTGTAGACCCAGCCCTGCCTTTAATTCCTCAAAGCACAGCAATGAACAGTCAGATGGCTTAATAAAATTTTACTGAAGGCTTGAACTGACACAATTACAACTCAGAGGAACATTTATGTGCTCATTAAAGTAGTTTCTCTAGATGTGCACAACTCCAAGAGCCAACCTCGGGCCTTCTCCATTGCTCTTGGCCAACTTGAATGTGAGCCAGCCAGCTCGGCCTCCTCTCAATCTGTCTCCTGGCTCCTTCCACCCCAGAATCCAGCTCCAGGGCCACAGCCCCAGATATCAAGATCAGGTATGCTTACTTCCCCCTAGGGATGACTGGAAAAGGGGTCTTCCTAAAGAAGGAAGCTTCAAATCACCTACCAGTGGCCATGCAGACTCCATGACCCCAAACCCCATCCCAATGATCAGTGATTACTTTCCATCCACTGGTCTTCATCACATTCTACCTGGTGTTCTGACCCAGATGGTGCTGGGCCAAACCTGGTCCATTTTTCTTCCCAATCTGTTCCCTAATGTGAAGTGAAGAGAAGGCCAGGCTATATTTTGGGTATTGCAATGTCCTTACATTAATAATTTGATGATGTGTACACACATCCAAACCCTCCCATACATCTACACACACACACACACACACAGAGATACAAATGGCATTACTGACTCAATGGACATGAGTTTGAGCAAACTCAGGAAGATAGTGAAGGACACGGAAGCCTGGCATGCCACAGTTTATGGGTACACAGAGTCAGACACGACTTAGGGACTGAACAACAACAAAACCTGTTTCAAAGACAACTGCTAAAATCTAAATCTATGTTCAAAGAGGCTGCAAGGACAATGTTGGGCTTCCCCTATGACTCAGCAGGTAAAGAATCCACGTGCAGTACAGGAGACATAAGAAGCGTTGATCCTCAGTCAGGAAGATCACCTGGAAGAGGAAATGGCAACTCACTCCAATATTCTTGCCTGAAAAATCCCATGCACATGTCTCAAAGAGTCAGACACAGTAAATGACTAAAGAGAACAGAACAGAAGGGCAGTTCAGTTCAGTTCAGTCCAGTCACTCAGTGGTGTCCGACTTTGCGACCCCATGAATTGCAGCACTCCAGGCCTCCCTGTCCATCACCAACTCCCGGAGTTCACTCAAACTCATGTCCATCGAGTCAGTGATGCCATCCAGCCATCTCATCCTCTGTCGTCCCCTTCTCCTCCTGCCCCCAATCCCTCCCAGCATCAGGGTCTTTTCCAATGAGTCAACTCTTTGCTTGAGGTTGCCAAAGTATTGGAGTTACAGCTTTAGCATCACTCCTTCCAAAGAAATCCCAGGGCTGATCTCCTTCAGAATGGACTGGTCGGATCTCCTTGCAGTCCAAGGGACTCTCAAGAGTCTTCTCCAATACCACAGTTCAAAAGCAGCAATTCTTCGGTGCTCAGCTTTCTTCACAGTCCAACTCTCACATCTATACATGACAACTGGAAAAACCATAACCTTGACTAGACGGACCTTTGTTGGCAAAGTAATGTCTCTGGTTTTCAATATGCCATCTAGGTTGGTCATAACTTTCCTTCCAAAGAGTAAGCGTCTTTTCATTTCATAGCTGCAATCATCATCTGCAGTGATTTTGGAGCCCCCAAAAATAGTCTGACACTGTTCCACTGTTTCCCCATCTATTTCCCATGAAGTGATGGGACCAGATGCCATGATCTTCTGCGATGTCTGGAGTTAGATGCATGATGACTCTGATTACACAAATGAACTTTCGTGGACAAACTGAAATTCCACTGACTTCTCCCTAGGCTGACTTTTCCCAAAGCAAATGAAGTTTGCCATAATAATGAGTTGATCTCTTGGCCGTCAGTAACTCTCAGTCATTTTAAAAGAATGATTCTGCTGCTTTAAAAAATATTTTTCCACCGGGCATCGCTATTATTATTATGATGCAGTCACAGCTCAAAATATTTTGGAAATTCCTCCTTTGGAATTGCCGTCAGAGCCAAGAATGCATTCTTTTTTAAAAAATAGACTCAATGGTTATAAATCTTGATACCAAGAGGCTTCGTTGATTCTTGAAAATCAACCCCAAATCATTTGAAGACAGAGCTGGTGAATATAGATGATCAAATCAGGTGACACTGCTTTGGTGTAAAATAAAATGTTTAATCCGAAATATTAGGCAAAAAAGGCCATTACTCCATACACTTTTTTCTACCTTTTTACTTGTACTGTATATCAGGATACATTCCTATATGGGGCATAAACCCAGATAATAACTAATTACAGCATTAAATGGGAATATTTACACTAACAATATATACAAAACCCCAAGAGGTTCAGAAGAGTAGCATATATCATAATCTAGGGGAAAATTCTTTTAATTAAAAAAATAAACATTCTAGAGGATAAGAAGGGCAGAGTAAAGAGTTTCAAAAAAGATTTAAGAGGAAAAAATGGTTTAAGCAAACATATGTCATAGTAGAGTTTTCACCATGGCTAATTTGAAGACCAGATTTATTTAGATGTATTTTTCACAATATATTCTTTGAGACACCCACCCCATACCTATATCATCATACTTTTGCATAAAGGGACATGAACTTCATTTCACCCGAGTTATGGTCACAGGACCAGGAGGACATGACTTTTGCCTGTAGTTCTTGACCTTTTCTTACCTCCTAAACACTCTTTCAGTTACGATCTTAGGCTTCCTTTGAGCAAAAACCTCTTGGCTGCTTGCACCATAGTCATTTAGGAAATCCCTTATGACTTCCAAAACAGTCATATGTTTTTCCTGGAATAATATTGCTCACATTTATATGTGATAGAATTTTCCTGCTCCATGCATGTTTATGGACCCCATGTCTGACATTTGCAGAACACCAGTCCCTACTGGCCAATGGCAGGGCCACAGCTGAGGGACAGCCGCACCCTGTTATTAAAGGCGCCAGGCCCCAACCAGGGAGGGAAGGACCCTAGGTATTGGCCGGGGAAGTGAAGACAAAGGCACAATCTGACTGCTGCAGATAAAGCTACACCAGGCCCTGATGACAGCTTCACTAAAAGGTGTCTGAGGACTTTGGATGTCAGATCTTATAAGTCAGTCCTCCATTTCATGCATGCATGCTAAGTTACTTCAGCTATGTCCAACTCTTTGCAACCCTATGGACTATAGTCCACCAGGCTCCTCTGTCCATAGGATTCTCCAGGCAAGAATACTGGAATGGGTTGCCATGCCCTCCTCCAGGGGATCTTCCTGACCCAAGGATCAAATCCAAATCTCTTACATCTCCTGCATTGGCAGGAGGGTTCTTAACGACTAACTAGTACCAACTGGGAAGCCCCTCTGTTTCATATCTGCCCTAGAAAACTGAAACGCTAATGACTACTCTAGATTTTTCTCATGCACAGGGAAAAGTGGGTCCAAAGCCCTCTCTTTGGAAAAATCAAAAGGGTAACGACCTGAGAAATTTCACCTGTGACACCACTTCTCATCAAAATCGTCTCTTGGATTTCTTTAGTAAACACGAAGAAGAACAGAAATGAAATAATACAGCAGCTTTGAAAAACACATTTCTTTAGTAAACACGAAGAAGAACAGAAATGAAATAATTCAGCAGCTTTGAAAATCACACCAGTCCAGCCCTGTGGAGTGAAATGGGTTGGTATTTCACCAAGCTGGATATTTAGAACCTCACGAATCAAAAAGCAAGAGAGGTAGAAAGGAATTCTAGCCATGTCAGAATTTCACCTCGACTACTGTTTTATGCTTTTCTTTGACTTGCTCTATAAATATTTTACTACAACTCTCAAAGTTTATAAGATCCTTAAGACTTGTAAAAAGCTTGAGTAACTGGAAACCAATGACCAATACCTACCACGGGGATCTTGAATTTTTTCAGATGCCACTGAACGGAATGCATTCTACCCAGAATGCCTTGGAAGGACAGACTTCCCTCTGTTGCAGTTGTGAGTCTGCAGGGAGCAGAGAACAATGCCTTCCACTTATGAACTCCACCTGGTCAATACGTTGGGGTCTTGGCCCCAGACCTGGAGCTTCCATGGCTCTCACACTTGGGAAGTTCAGCATGGTGTGGTTGTGCTTCATCCCAGAGACCCCGGTGTCCTGGATCCTTGGCACTTGCATCAGATTCTCCAAAGTGGAGAAAGTCCTGTTTTCTGTTCTCCTCATGTCATCCCAGTGCATCTGAGGAAAGACAGTCCACTGGCTATAGCTGATTTACAGTGTTGTATTAAATGTTTCCAAGAGCGCTTTACCAAGCAGCAAGTTTTAATTGTACACTTGACAAATATGCACAAGTGTCTCCTGGTTCCCAGGGATCTGAGATTCACTGGCTTTGGAACTAACTATCCTGATTTCCAAATCCTATCAAAGTAGCACAAGGTTTATCAATCTAAACATGATGAATTCATCTGGACACATTTGTTCTGATGATTGAGTAGTATATCTGTCTCTTTTCCCCCATAGTATTTTCTGGATTAAACTTTAGTCCCTAAAGGGATGTGACTCTATCTCAGACAGAAAGAAACCTATACGTGAAGAGAGCAGGTGTGTCCCAAATGCTGTGGGTCCTTTGATTTGTAAATTTCTTCAAGACAGAGACTCCACCTCCACCATCTCATCTCCACAGTATAGATGTGCCTTAAACATACTAAAAACTGAATCCAGCATTAAATTAAATGAAAGGAATTAACGGAAAACAACTACCACGTGTCAGAGAGACAGTTACCTATGTATAAAGCTTTGGAACAGAGAAGCCTTCTTTTTTTTTTTTTAAATTTTATTTTATTTTTAAACTTTACATAATTGTATTAGTTTTGCCAAATATCGAAATGAATCCGCCACAGGTACACATGTGTTCCCCATCCTGAACCCTCCTCCCTCCTCCCTCCCCATACCATCCCTCTGGGTTGTCCCAGTGTACTAGCCCCAAGCATCCAGTATCGTGCATCGAACCTGGACTGGCATCTCGTTTCATACTTGGTATTTTACATGTTTCAATGCCATTCTCCCAAATCTTCCCACCCTCTCCCTCTCCCACAGAGTCCATAAGACTGTTCTATACATCAGTGTCTCTTTTGCTGTCTCGTACACAGGGTTATTGTTATCATCTTTCTAAATTCCATATATATGCGTTAGTATACTGTATTGGTGTTTTTCCTTCTGGCTTACTTCACTCTGTATAATAGGCTCCAGTTTCATCCACCTCATTAGAACTGATTCAAATGTGGGATCTTAGTTCCCTGACCCAGGATGACACCTCTGTCCTCAGCACTGGAAGGTGGATTCTTAACCACCCCATCCTCCTTTTTTAAGATTTTTTGGACTGTGGACCCATTTTTTTAAAGTCTTTATCAGATTTGTTAAAACATTGCCTCTGTCCTTCCATGTTTTGGTTTTCCAGCTGTGTTTTTTTTTTTTTGGTTTTCCAGCCGTGAGTCATGTGGAATCCCAGTTCCTACACCAGGGATCAAACCTGTGCCCCTGCATTAGAAAGTGCATTCTTAACCCCAGACCACCAGGAAAGTGCCCCCGCTTTTCTTAAATTGAAGTATAGTTGATTTACAATGTTGTGTTAGTTTTTGCTGTACAGCACGGTGATTCAGCTGTACACATACACATATGTCTTTCTAGATTCCTTTCCATTATAGATTATTAAAAGATATTATAGTCCTCTGTACTATCAGTATTCCTTTTAAAGGCAAAGACATTTAAAATTTAACTGCAATTACAAACACTTTATCTACAAACAACATTTAGCAAATTTTTCTGTTACATTAGGAAAAGCACTTCTGTATAGGGGGGAAAAAACACCTTTCATAGGGAAATTTGATTGCCCGTGTAGATATATTGAGCAGGATAGTTATCTGACTTTGAAAAATGTTTCTCTTCTCCTGCCTCTCTGTTATTTTAGGATCTGGGTTTCCTGTAGCTTTGAAATCAAAGCCTATATAATATATTTACTTAGTCTTTGTTATATTAATAACTTTCAGCATTAAATGGAAGACATGTGGTGGTTGGGATAGGGTTGGGAATCCAATGCTATTCTTGCCAAATCCAGGATGACTT
The DNA here is from genome assembly GCF_002263795.3 of Bos taurus. Lineage (NCBI taxonomy): Eukaryota > Metazoa > Chordata > Mammalia > Artiodactyla > Bovidae > Bos > Bos taurus. Next base: position 35,819,816 of record NC_037340.1, read on the forward strand.
CCTGGAGGAAATGGTCTTTTCATTTTCAATCCATTATTCTTATTATGACATGCCTTCCTCTGCATATTTTATCAAAGGAACCTTTCTCTATTTTGAAAATTTTGTGTCTATGTTAGAATTCCTCATTTCACACTGGGGGTTATGGGAAATGGGGAGATGGGAAAACACATTTCTTTAAGAAAGACATGACTGGTCAGATGTTCCATTGCTCAGTGGTACATGATTAATAGTCTGGTCTTCCTGAACTGAGTTTTTCCCCTCTAAAGGTAGGCAACTATTTTTGGCTTAATATGCATTTTTGACTCTGTGTCTGCGTATTTTCAAGTTTTTCTGTTTCAAGAACAAAATTGTTCACCATGTTCCAAGGACGGGCCCAGCTTGACACCAAACTAGACTTGAGGTACAAGATCTGGGGTGTCTCAGAGACTCACCATCATACCTCAGAGCCTGCTGGTCCTTGGGAAAATAATCACAGCTCATCTGCTGTTCCCCTGCCTTCGCCTGAGCTCCTTTTGATAACTATTTTCCTTCCAGGTCTGACTGAATCCCAGCTATGGATTTAGTGCCTTGAGATCTCATAGGGTTCAGTCTTGAAAATGAAATCTGGCCTTGGGGAAAACTGTTTCCAGCCCAGAAAGGAGCCCAAGCACGGTCAATAACTAGACCTGCTTCAGTTCAGTTCAGTTGCTCAGTCGTGTCCAATGAATCACAGCACACCAGGCCTCCCTGTCCATCACCAACTCCCAGAGTCCACCCAAACCCATGTCCATTGTGTCAGTGATCCCATCCAACCATCCTCTGTTGTCCCCTTCTCCTCCTGCCTTCAATCTTTCCCAGCATCAGGGTCTTTTCAAATGAGTCAGCTCTTTGCATCAGGTGGCCAAAGTATTGGAGTCTCAGCTTCAACATCAGTCCTTCCAATGAACACCTAGGACTGGTCTCCTTTAGGATGGACTAGTTGGATCTCCTTGCAGTCCAAGGGACTCTCAAGAGTCTTCTCCAATACCACAGTTCAAAAGCAGCAATTCTTTGGCACTCAGCCTTCTTTATAGTCCAACTCTCACATCCATACATGACCACTGGAAAAAACCATAGCCTTGACTAGACGGACCTTTGTTGGCAAAGTAATGTCTCTGCTTTTCAATCTGCTATCTAGGTTGGTCATAACTTTCCTTCCAAGGAGTAAGCGTCTTTTCATTTCATGGCTGCAATCACCATCTGCAGTGATTTTGCAGCCCAGAAAAATAAAGTCTGACACTGTTTCCACTGTTTCCCCATCTATTTCCCATGAAGTAATGGGACCAGATGCCATGATCTTCGTTTTCTGAATTCAGCTTTAAGCTTTTTCACTTTTTCACTTTTTCACTCTCCTCTTTCACTTTCATCAAGAGGCTCTTTAGTTCCTCTTCACTTTCTGCCATAAGGGTGGTGTCATCTACATAGCTGAGGTTATTGATATTTCTCCCAGCAATCTTGATTCCAGCTGTGCTTCTTCCAGCCTAGCGTTTCTCATGATGTACTCTGCATATAAGTTAAATAAGCAGGGTGACAATATACAGCCTTGACGTACTCTTTTTCCTATTTGAAACCAGTCTGTTATTCCATGTCCAGTTCTAACTGTTGCTTCCTGACCTGCATACAGGTCTCTCAAGAGGCAGGTCAGGTGGTCCCATCTCTTTCAGAATTTTCCACAGTTTATTGTGATCCACACAGTCAAAGGCTTTGGCACAGACCTGCTTAGGGCTGGTTAACAAAGTGACTTTGCCATTTTTCAATGGGCAAGACCGATCTGGCCAAAAACAGAGTAGAACGGGTCTTTCTTCTGAAATTTCAATGTAAAATATTTTCCAGATTTCCAAAAAAAAAAAAAAAAAAAATTCCTCAATTTTTCTCCATGCCATTGTTGCATGGGAACTTTCCTGGTTAGAAATATGGATGGGGACGGCTTATGTCTTTTCATAGAAAGCCAGACCCCTAGAATATATACCTCTCACAATTTCAATACCAAAAAAAAAAAAAATCACCTAGTGTTAGGTGATTATATATTTACAGTAAAAGGAGGCCTTGGATGAAGCATTCCCTTATTATTTTTAGTTGCTTCTCAATAATCACACATCTGGCCTAATGACACAGCGAGCTTTATAACAATGAATTTGTTATAAACAACATTTGTTATAAAAGCAAACATTCCCTTTGAGGAGATTGTCTCCAATGAATTTGGCGTGCCCTAGTTTGAAAACTTTCATCTCCAAATAGGCCAGGGTTTTTCTTTTATCTAGCCTAGCTGCCTGCCTTGTTGAAACTTTCTCAGACGCACAAAGGAAAGCCTACGAAATGTCCAATCTTACTCAAGACTTAAAAGTTTTCAGTGAGCCAGATAAAAACTCCCAGGGTTTCTTCTTTTTCCCATACAAATATTCAGGAAAACCTCACTTCTGAGTCCAGGGCAACTTGATTAGAATTGAAAATATTCATGAGAAATTGTTCCACTTAGGAACCTCAAATGAATCAGAATTAGAGGGCTCCTTACTCAAAGACTTACACTTTTATTACACAAGGCTATGGGGGCTTCCCACATGGCACAGGGGTAAAGAATCCACCTGCCAATGCAGGAGACTCAAAAAATATGGATTCCATCTCTTGGTCTGGAAGATCCCCTGAAGGAGGGAATGGCAATCCACTCCAGTATTCTTGCCTGGAAAATCCCACGGACAGAGGCACCTGGCAGGCTACAGTTGATGAGGTCACAAAGAGTTGGACACGGCTGAGCACACACATGCACATACACTCAACAAGACCAATAAAGCCATTCAAATATGTCGAGAGACAGAACATAAGGAGGTTTTGATGGATTTGGTCACCTGTGACTTCTTCTAACTCAGTGGAGTGGAGTGAAAGAGAAAGTCAGTCGTGTCCGACTCTTTGTGATCCATTGTACTATACAGTCCATGGAATTCTCCAGGCCAGAATACTAGAGTGGGTAGCCGTTCCCTTCTCCAGGGGATCTTCCCAACTCAGGGATCGAACCCAGGTCTCGCACATTGCAGGCCAATTCTTTACCAACTGAGCCACCAGGGAAGCCCGAGAACACTGGTGTGGGTAGCCTATCCCTTCTCCAGCAGATCTTCCCAACCTAGGAATTGAGCCGGGGTCTCCTGTGTTGCAGGCGGATTCTTTACCGACTGAGCTATCAGGGAAGCCCTCTCCTAACTCACATCTCTTCTAAAAACTCCTGTAGAAGATGAGTATAAGGCCTGTAAGGCCTCAAAGGAGAACAGTTGTAGAGAAGAAGCCTACAATCAAAGGTCACCAGAAATGTACTCTACAGATGAATGTGATCCTCACAATTGTCATTCTAATGGAAATTGATCACGGATCGGTGCCCTCTTCCCCACGGCATGATTACTGTTGAAGTAGAAGATTAGATTTCTGGGTTGTGAACCTGGGCAATGAGATTTTAGCCTATCAGGACCTCACTGGTGGCCCGTGATCTAAACTCAACCTCTTGCCAGTCTGAAGGTACCTGCTGGAAGGCAAAACCAGGTCACCTTTCAAACTCTCTTCCAACACCACTTCTCTTTTTAGTAAGAAAATATGATCTGACACCATGAGTTATACAAGGACATGAATGTGAGCCTACATAAGAAAGTCTGCGTATGAATTAGTCCAGGATCAGAAAAGTTAATAAACCAATTAACAACATGTACTAAGCTTCGGTTAACCTTCAAAAGAGAAAGGTCAGGGTAAATATTTTTCAGGGCAAAAGAGAGTAATAATAATTAGTATCATGCTCTGAGATATACTTTTTATTGAAAGCCATGTTTTTATTTTTTATTAGTTCAATAAATGGTGATATTTAGTTAACTCTCCAGGATGTAGAATCATAGCAGGCAATTAGCTCCATTTCAATCTTTGATCCTTTTAAACTGGGTGTGCAACTTTGTTGGGCTTGTGTCAATCATTTGTAAGACCTGAGAGAAGGAAAACTCTTAAAAATGGAAAAACTCACATTTTTTTTTCAGGAGAGCAGAGTCCTGTCTACATTAAGCAAAGAACAAAATTGTTCATTACCCATTAAAGGTATTTACACTAACTTTCCCCCAACGAAAAAGATAAAAAAGGTCAGAGTGATTTTCTAGGGATATCTTTGAATTAGGTACCTTTGTACATAATAATTCTTATTTATTTGAAGACACTTCATCTCTTCCTAACTTTTTTTCAAGCATATATCCCAAGCTGTCTGAGCTGCCTCATTAAAAAAAGTAATATCACAATGTAAAAAGTTTTCACAATAAAAATGTTTCCAGTTCCAAGCAATAATTTATTTTAAGCTATGCAGCAAGAAGATGTTTTCTTAGTTTGTTTTACTGTCTCTTGGTTTGTAGTTTCCATTTTGCGACCCTTTACTTATGGCAAACTTTCTCTTGAATTATGTACTTAGCAAGGTAAAATCGCATTCTAATGAGTTTTTTTAAATGCCACCCCATCCTTAATTCTTTCGTTTAGTGGCCTTTCATTGTTTTGCTTAAAAAAGTAGATCCCTTGTTTCACTTTGAATTTCTTTTCTATGATAAGATTCTTTTAACTATATTTTAAAAATATTAATATCCTTTTTAATATGCTTATAAATATATGCTTTAATAGTGTTTAACCTGCTAGCTTTGTTCAGAGGGTGCTAACTCAAATTTAAGAATGGCCTCATGTCCCCAAATGTTATATCCTTTCCTGAAGCTACAATGGTTTGCTAAACATTTGCTCTACATTAAAGATTTATGATCTACTTTTGTTCCTCTGTGTCCCCTAGTTTTCAGCCATATTTCTCCATAATCACGCTCGCTTCCCTGCCTAGGTTCAAAGTTTCATTTTCCCAGAATTCTTCTCAAGGCTCAGAAAGCATATCATATTTCCACTTCAGTTTGGTGGGACTATCTCGTCCAATCTGTAACTCCCAATCTCATATACGATGATATTTTAATTGTGTGTCTTATTTGCAAGATATCTGATCATGTGGTATTAACCAAGTTCCTATATTTACTTTGGAGCAATATTTCTTTCCTGGGGCTCATTTGGCTGGCTTCACATTCTGCTGTAATAATATATCATATACAAACTGAGGGCAGAAATTAGAAAAACAGTCTATTCATAAGAACATTTTAAGAAACCTTCTGGGTTGCAAGCCTTTTCTTACCCCAGTTGAGATCATTTTATTTATTTTTAAAAATAGATTAATCTATAAATTATATCCTAGGGGAAAACCTCATACTGGCTCTAGTGAGCACCATCTCTGGGGATTCTTTTATTTTTGTAGCAGGTTATCTGGATGCCTTGTGAGAACCAGGCTGTATCTCGGGATGGAGGTTCCGGAGCGGCATCCCTGGCTCACAGTGGCTGAGCCCTACTCTGGGTCAGGATCATGCCCCTCTCTACTGACTGTGATCCCCTGGACCTCACTTGGCCTGGCCAGAGCACCCTGATTTTATTTCACCTGTGCTTTTCCTCTCCATCATCAGGCACTCAAGAGCATAACCATTCCCATAGTCCATACAGAAATATTCTCTCTGTGAAATCTTGACTAGGAAACTGGTGCATATCTCTGTATTTGCAAAAGCAGAATTGCCATCCCCCAAACTCTGGTTCTCATAAAGGATCTTTTGTAGAAGTACCCACTGATGTGTTTACACTGGACTGAGGTTCATTTGCCTGAAAATGGCTGCCTGGAGCTGTTGGCCACAAGAACTTCCTCTCTATCTCTTTCTCTTTTCCCTTGAAACTGATGCTAAGGTCTCTTCTGGACCCACATGCCCAGTCTGCTTTGCCCCAAGGTTTGTTCAGGGCAAACCATCGGTGGCAGAACACATGATACCAAGGAAAAGGGACGGTAACGTTGTCCCGTCCTCCCTCCCCCAGCCTCTCCCCGTGCCCCCAGCTACCTCTGCTGCTTGACAAATTACCCCAAAACTTGACAGCTCAAGACCACCATTTTTTTTTTTTACGCTCACAAACTGTATCAGTCAAGAATTTGGTCAGAGTACAAGGAAAGTCGCTTACATCTGTTCAGCTACATCTAGAACTTCAGCTGGAAAAACTGAGGATGATGCAACAGCTGGAGACTGGAATCTTCTGAGGGCACCTTCACCCACTGGTGGTTGATGCTGGCACCCACCGGTCTGGTAGTTGATGCTGGCAGTCAGCTGGGACCTTAACCGGAGTACTTCCGTGTGCCATCTTCCGTGACCTGGGCTTCTTCACAGCACGGCTACTCAGGACCCCAGTAGCAAGTGTCCCAGTCAACAGAGGAAAAGCTGTATCATCTTTTCCATCCAGACTGTGAAACTATCATGCAGGATTCCACTGGCTACAAGCAAGTCGCAAGCCCACCCAGATTGGAGAAGAGGACATAGACCCCAACTCTCAAGGGAATCGTGTCAAGCAATTTGCCATCTTCTATTTCTGGCTACCACACTTACTGACCCCATCCCTTAAAGGCAATATTCTTAGTGCTTTCAAGTCCATCTCTTCATAAGTCCTACATGCACACACACACACACCCTACAATCCTCTTCACCCAGGGCATTCATTTCATGTCTTCTTTTTCTCTGAAATACACCTGGTATTTTCTCTTTTGAACAAAGTAACCCCCCAAAACTATGGTTTAACAAAATTAAAACTTTGACATGGAAAAGACCAAGCTAAGACCAACCTAAGAACATGAAAGGAAGTCTGGTCTTACACCCAACTTTTAAGTACTTACATGTGCACAGAAGCCCTCCTGTTTTCAGCAATTACAGAAAAGAATCTTGGAAATTTCCAATGAGCTGTAAATTTGCTTCAGGTACAGAAGGTTATGGAAGTAATACCAGGATTGTGTTCTGTTTTCACAGTGGAATGAGAAAGAGAGAAGCCCAGTGTAAAATGACAAGAAGTAGCAATTCATAAATGAACAGCCTGGAATCCTTGGGACAGAGGAGGCAATGGGAGCCAGTCTACATTAAGAAGGGACCCAAACATTATAGACCCATCTCAATCCACATGAAACAGCCCCATCCAATAGGGGACAAACGAAAGCAAAGAAATAATAGAAGGGCTTATTGCCTAACTATCTGTATTAACTTATTCTCAGCTCTGGCATTAAGGCTCTTAATGATCTAGATTATAAAGTGTACAATAATTGAAAAGGAAAATTTTATTCCTTTAACCTGCAAATTGCATCATTCTGTAAGATAAATAACATGCTTTTCTTCACTGTATTATCTCCGAGGCTGTGTAGCAGCTGCTCTTTTGTGCTACTGGATAATTTGAAATTGAGCAAAATTCCCAAATACATATTCATATTCGATTTATTTCCCAGGTAACCATGTGCTCTTGATGCCAACAGTTGAATTTCATTTCACCTGGTTACAATTTAAAGCCCACCAAGAGATGGCATGATTTGGAAAATATAATAAGCAACATACAATTAGGCACTGTATATTTTCCCCAGTTCTGTAATGACACAGTTGGCTGAAGGCTTTTTAAAAATTAAATCTACAGAGAGAGTTACAGCAAATGGGAATGTTTCCATTTTAAAAGATTTCCCATCATGGTTCTTTCAGCGAACAGAAATTATCGGTAGAATTTCTGCTTTTTGTCTCATTCATAGTGCTATTGTCATCATCACAGTTAAAAGTATGATGATATTAACAACAGTACATCAGTTTCGATGGAGATAAAATGCTAAGGAAGTATGTGTTTCCATTCTCATTCAACTCAGGAATATGAGAGCCACATTTTGAACTGCTTTGTATTTCTAACTAGTATGAATATAAGGGGAAAAAAGCTAATGCAACAGAGTGTCTGTAAAGCTTCATTATATCTCATGTGAATATATGTATAAATATATAAATATTAATATATGTGTATTAAGAGAAATATTTTTACCTAAAACCATTTTAAGAACAACCCTTTAAGAATACTACGTTATTACAATACTTGGTAAACGATGCCATGCAACTATCCATATATATTTAAAGTTGAATAAGATTCTAAAGATTACTGAATGAATGGTCCCAATTTGCAGGCAAGGCTGCTGAGGCTCACAGAAGTTAAACAACTTCTCCCTGGTTTCTCCACCTCTTCTGCTCTTCCAACCACTCAGTGTCTCTCTACAGCTGTATGTTTTCATTCAATACAGACAGAAGATAAAATGAAATTCCTATTTACTTTAATTACAGACCTTTAGGGAATGACTGTCCTCTAGCACTGAGTAACCTTGGTCTCATCCTAGTTCATTGTAAATTTCCTCAAATATAAAACAAAACAATGTCAAGGTTCAAACTATCACATATTGAACTTCTTTTCCATGTTGAAGGAGCGCAGAACAGTCTCTTTTTTGAGAATCCTCCAAGGTTAGTCGGGGCTGTTCAGGCACAGAGCAGGTGGGGCTCACAACCCCCAGTCTTTATTTCCTTTCTTGAGCTCCACCAAGAATTTGCCGCCCCATCAAGCAGGTATCGGGGGACCACGCTCGAGAGATGAGCCTCATAGATTCGATATCAGTCTGGAAAGCACAAGTGTGAAATAGAAGCCAAATTCACTTAGTTTCCTTTACAGAAGTGTCACTTCCATTCAAAAACCCACTGTCATCCCTGCCAGAGAAGGAGAAGAAACTGCTCTGTCCCATTCACATCATCACATAAAACCATTTGATGAGCTTGACAGCTGCTGCTTGCTAATTACAGGGCAAACTTCTCAGCATGAGCATTGTTGCATCAACAGGTCCCCGGAACAATCCAGCAATTGTTTGGGGGGAAGCTAGGGCACTTGGGGTTGAGCATTTCCATGTCAGTGACCCCCCACTGGCTGTCAGGACGCAGAGCTGCTCTAGTGGAATGAAGGGAACACAGTAATGAGGTACGCTGGGACTGGCACACAGCTGATTGGCTCTGAAGAACATTCTGGTGGTAGCTCTGCTTCCGGCTGTTGAGGATATGATGAGAGGGCCTGGCGTCCCACACCATCCCTGCTCCAGGAAAATGCTCAGTAGCTCCTGTTCTGGGGAGTTCAGTGTTTATATAGAAAAAGGTCATTCCCTATGGAAAGGTAATATATTTTCAACCCAGTGAATGGCTTTTGGAGATTTGACATTTTGGGAACAAAAATAAAAAGATTGCAAAAGCTAATTCTCTTTGTTTCTTTAAAAAATTTTTTACTTTGTATTGAAGTATAGATAACCTCAGATATGCAGATGACACCATCCTTATGGCAGAAAGTGAAGAGGAACTAAAAAGCATCTTGATGAAAGTGAAAGAGGAGAGTGAAAAAGTTGGCTTAAAGCTCAACATTCAGAAAACGAAGATCATGGCATCTGGTCCCACCACTTCATGGCAAATAGATGGGGAAACAGTGGAAACAGTGTCAGACTTTATTTTTCTGGGCTCCAAAATCACTGCAGATGGTGGCTGCAGCCATGAAATTAAAAGACACTTACTCCTTGGAAGGAAAGTTATAACCAACCTAGATAGCATATTCAAAAGCAGAGACATTACTTTGCCAACAAAGGTCTGTCTAGTCAAGGCTATGGTTTTTCCAGGGGTCATGTATGGATGCAAGAGTTGGACCGTGAAGAAAGCTGAGCGCTGAAGAATTGCTGCTTTTGAACTGTGGTATTGGAGAAGACTCTTGAGAGTCCCTTGGACTGCAAGGAGATCCAACTAGTCCATCCTAAAGGAGACCAGTCCTGGGTGTTCACAGGAAGGACTGATGTTGAAGCTGAAACTCCAATACTTTGGCCACCTTATGCGAAGAGTTGACTCATTGGAAAAGACCCTGATGCTGGGAGGGATTGGGGGCAGGAGGAGAAGGGGACAACAGAGGATGAGATGGCCGGATGGCATCACTGACTCGATGCACATGAGTTTGGGTGAACTCTGGGAATTGGTGATGGACAGGGAGGCCTGGCGTGTGCAATTCATGGGGTCACAAAAAGTCGGGCACAAATGAGCGACTGAACGGAACTGATAGCGAATTAACAAAGAATGCTGTGACAATTTCAAGTAAACAGCAAAGGGACTCAGCCATATATACGTATACATGTATCCATTCTTCCCCAAACTCCCCTCCCATCCAGTCTGTCACATATATTGAGCAGAGTTCCACGTGCTATATGTTAGGCCCCTGTTGGCTATCCATTTTAAATATAGCCGTGTGTACATGTCCATCCCAAACTCCCTAACTGTCCCTTCCCCTCATCCTCTCCCCTACAACCATAAATTTGTTGTTTAAGTTTATCCCTTTTTGTTTTGTAAGTAAGTTCAGTCATATAATTTTTTTTAGATTCCACATGTAAAGAATGTCATACAGTATTTCTCCTTCTCTGTCTGACTTACTCCACTCAGTATGCAATGTCTAGATCTATCCATGCTGCTGCAAATGGCATTATTTCATTCTTTTCTTGGAAGGTAAAAAGAGAGCTAAAGAGGGAAAAGAAGAAGAGATACAAGCGCACACATTTTCTTGGTGGAGTCTTGATGTTTGAAAGGAAAAAAACATTAAGAACTGAGCAGAGGAAAGGTTAGTGGAAAGTGCCAGCAGTCTACCAAAATCTGAATTCTTCCCAAGCACTAGTCCAGACTTCATTTCCAGCCACCCTCCTATTAGGTGTCATAACTGACCAGGGGCCCCTGAGCAGAGTCACAAGTTACATAATAGGGGGCAGCCTTCAAGAGCAGGCATGACCCCACCCCCACTCCCACATACTTGTCTTTCTCCCAAGCGGGCACTTGGACATGCCTATAACCAGCTTCAACAGTGCAGATAACAGTTCTTCCAGGGAGGATAGAGCAGGAATGTGGAAGGAACCTGTATCCTTAAACAGCTGTGGAGCCACAGCCTGTGTCTGGAAAGTTGGACTGTCGTATGAAAGAAACTTCTCTTTTAAGCCACTGCATGGTTGGATCTCTCTGAACATTAACTTAGCCTTTTGTCCTAATATAGAAATGACTCTCAGATCAGATCAGAAGAGCATTCCCCAGGTCCTATCCGCTCCCCACCAGGTCTCAAGATAGCACATGCATCTGGCAGAAAGCCAAACCTCTGCCAAGACCAAGGGCAATCATTCCCCCAGGTTTCAAAATCCTTCCTCAGGGAAGCATTTCAAGTCCCTGGAAGCCACAGTGGTGTCTCTAGCACTTTCTTTGGAAGAGTTTGCTGCCTTATCTTGTGGCTGCAGGCAAGAGTTCTCAGGTTGTGGGGCAGAGGGGCCTTCCTTCCAACTCCGTGGTCCTGGGAGCCCATATCTCCAGCCCAGAGGCCAGCAAGGAATCGTGAATGCCCAGGTCGTGAAACATGCGGATGCTGCCAGCATGCCTTTAGCTTTTAGATTCAACTATGAGAAGAAAACAGTCACTTTAACTGATCAGATCATGAATACACTGGAGGGAATTCTACATGGAAGATTATTCACATAACAGTGTATACTATACTTCCCAGAGATAGGCAAGGAGTTTAACAATCATTCCTTGAGATAGTTTTGATTAAAACAAAAGTGACAGAGATGGAAGTACTTGATCTGTTTGGGTTGTGAATGGATTCTTATATGTGAATATATAACTTATCAATTAATATATGTTTCAAAAGAACTTTCTGCCACAGTGGAAATCATCTCTATCTGTACTGTCAATATGGTGGCCATTAACAGCCAAGGGTGGCTGGTGCCAATGGGAAACTGGATTTTTAATTATATTTAGTTTTTAAGACATTGACATTTGAATCGTCACATGTGATTAGTGGCTACTGTATTAGACATCACAACTTTGGGCCAAAGGTCAGCATAGTTTTCTATAAAGGACCAGATAATGAATATTTTAGGCTTTGGGAGTCATGTGGCCTCTGGGAAGCTACTCGGTCCCACTCTTGCAAAGCAACAGCAGTCATGGCACTATATTAACTAACGGGCATGGCTGTGATCCAATAAGACTTGATTTGCAAAACTAGGGGTCTTCTTGAGACTCATAGATAAATCCGTTAAAACTTTCCATGATGTTTTCAGCTACTGAGGATGAGAAATAAATTCACTTTGAAGTGTTACTGACAAGACATTTAAAGATCTGGAATTTCCCCCTTTTGCTAAGATCCCAGGGGAAGAAGTCCTTAACCTAGAAGATCCCATCTCACATTTCAGACCCTGTGGGACTTGGTAGGAGAAAACTTGAGGGCAGACAGCTCTCCTTCCTTGAGCCCACAAACCACACTCAGGTCTGAACAGCCTGTCTCCCCCAATCCTCCAGGCCTTGCACTCAGCTCCAGGTGTCATCACAAAACTCAGAAGGCATCTGTTTTCCTCACACCTTGACCCCCACACAGCCCAAAAGTGCATGGAAAAATGCCCTGGACATTTGGTTAAAAAACCACAACTATCCTTTCAAAGCTCATTTCTCTTGTCATTTTATTTGGGGCCAAGGCTTGCAGATTAAAAAGGTAAATAAATCAAAGACTTTCCACTACATGGTAAAGGCAAATAAATACAGTGAATCTCCCAGAGTCTCAAAGAAGCCATGTTTCACTTTTAAATTTTACCTCAAAAGCAGTAACTGGTGAATACAGCATACACTATTTCCTACACATTAGGGTTCAATGGGAAAGATAAATTTTAAAAAAGAGGGTGGGGTTGGGGGGCAACAAGCTATAGGAAACAGACTCAGTAGTGAAGAATTCAGAGCAGTCTCAGAGGTGATGCTTTGCATAATGTGACTATTGGGGGGGGGTGTGTGTGTGTTAGTGGCTTAATCATGTCTAACTTTTCATGACCCCATGGACGATAGCCCACCAGGCTCCTCTCCATGGAATTCTCCAGGCTATTGGTTTAATATTAATTAAAGAAACATTGAATTTTAGCCCACGTTGGCACCTTCAAACATTGCTATGTGCTTAGCGAAAGGTTGCTTCCCCTGCCCGGGAGCAATAATTGCCTAATTACAGCCTGAAGAATAAATACTAGTCCTAGGACAGTACACTGAGGATGGCCTATCAAATTCATGCCAGTAATAGTTTCCTTTTGTAGTCATGCTGGAGAAAAAAATGCAATCGGAAGATACAGTTATAATGTTGTCAGTTATTTAAAAAGCTGTCAGTATTGCCATTATAAAAATGTAGTTATAATATTGTCAATATTGAATAGAAATGCTCACATCCCAGGACAGATTGGAAAAAAGTTATTGGACTACATTTACATGTTTTCCCCCTTTTCTCTAGAGTGCTGCATTTCCTCCTAAACTTAGCATGAACAGTTGGAAGCAAGGCATTGTCTAGTTGCAATCCTTCTCAGAACCCATGCAGAGGCAGGGTCCCAAGGATACCAAAGTTCCAGTGAGAAGCTGCAGGAGTGCCAGGTTCTTCTGATCATTTCCTATTTCCTTGCCTCCTTTTCTCAGTACGTCTTCTTTTCAAGACTCCCCACTATTAGGAGCAGAAGTGCCTGCTGGGCAGGGCAACCACAGGGATCTACCTGGCAAGAGCCAGACAGGGTGAGTGCTGGGCCGGCCAGGCTGCCCTGGAAGCCACTGATACATCAATACTTCTCCAGGATGAATCAACATGTACAGGTAGAATAGAAGAGGGAGGCACAAGAAGGGCCCCAAAGACACCAGCCCTTCTAACATCTCGGCAAAGAGAAAGGAAAGAAAGAGCACAGGGGAAAGACATGGCAGGCCCAGAAAGAGGGCTCCATGCCCTGAAAGCCTGATTGCATCTCCTGGCTCCCCTCCACAGACCCCACCTCTTGGGGCTCTGCCCTGAGCCCCACATCACAAACCTGCCCTAGGAGTCATCTCAGTGCGGTCACCATTGAAGGTCCCATCAGGGGACTTATTGCCAGGAATGTTCACAAAGATGTTAAACTCACAGTTACAGTGGCGCGGCCACCCTCCACGGGTCAGAAAGGCTGGGATTTGTCTGCTCAGGTCACGACAGCTGGAAGAACGTCTCGGCCCCCAGAGAACCCCCGACACACACACACCAGGAGAAGCACCTTCCCCACCTCATGCCCTACAAAAGCCACTTGGGGCTCTGTGTTCCTCCTGGGTGGTCTTGGGCAGAAGAGCCTCATAGTACCTGATTCCAAAGGGTATGAGGAGTGAGAAAGAAGCACATGTAATCGGGCTACACGGGGATGCTTCTTGTAGTACTTTTGTTTCACAAATAAAAAAAAAAAAATCTAATCACCAAATGTCACCATGGAAATGATAGAATATTCTAGAGTTTATCCATAACAAAGGATACTACGCTACCATTAAGAAATAACAAAGCCCAACCTCTGATTGAACTGGAAAAAAATCTTTGAAACATGCATTGATCTTAAGATAAACAAGTTATCCATTAAGACATACAGTGTGATACAGTTTGTATTTTTAAATCCCACAATAAAAAAGCACATTATGTATACATCTATTCCAAATGCATAAAAATAAAGATCTGGGAAATAGAGCAGTTGTTTCTGTGAGGCAGGGGTCAAGGGAATGTCAACTGTGTTATGAAGATGCTTTCAGCTAGAATATATCATGTGCTACATATGACAAATGTTTGAAATTGAAGCCTTTGAGGCAAGATTCACTTTTTTAAAATTTCAGCTTCAATATTTAGTAATTGAGGCAAATCATTTAGCCTCTTTGAGCCTGAGTTTTCTCACCTATAGTAAGGGGGGAAAATCATAGTTCCTAACTTATAGATTTGTTATAAGAATAAAACATATATATATATATATATGTTTTATATATAAAAAACATAGTCACTTCAGTTGTGTCTGACTCTGTGCAACCCCATGGACTGTAGCCAGCCAAGATTCTCTGTTCATGGGATTCTCCAGGCAAGAATATTGGAGTGGGTTGCCACTCTCCTCCAGGGGATCTTCCCCACCCAGGGATTGAACCCACATCTCTTACATCTCCTGCTTTGACAGGTGGGTTCTTTACCACTAGCGCCACCTGGGCTATGTATGGGCTTTCCTGGTGGCTTAGATGGTAAAGAATCTGCCTCCAAGGCTGGAGACTTGGGTTCATTCCCTGGGTTGGGAAGATGTGTATGTGTGTATATATATCCATGTACCTTAACTCTGAACCTTTTTCTTATAAGACCAGACAAAGGCTTAAAAACCATGGATGCTCCGGACCGTGCTCCACTCTGGAAAAGAACTCTCAGATCATGAGAGCAGGAAGGGACAGCCGGTGGGAGAAGGCCAGGATTTTTCGTTCTCTTATCTTATAAATAGCCCTCTTTTAAACCCCAGAAACCTGGAGTTAAGCATGCTTAATTGGACTGCATAAATTAATCCTTAATATCTCAAGCTAGTCCAGAAGCTACTAGGAAACAAAATCATATACTTTAATATATGGTACACGCATATGTGCACACACACAAAGAACCAGAATCTAGTCAAGATATCGACTATAGCCACTAGAAACCAAAGTATTTAGAATTAGTCCTTGACACAAGTTGAGTGATTTAAAGGCCATATGGAGATGTAATATACAGTTTGATTATTTACCAAACTTTTGACATTCTTTTAAAAAGAAAGGGGGGGAAAAAGCTCATACACGACAGCACTCTCCTAGACATTCCTAAACTTTAGGGCTTTGTTGAAAGTCTCCAAATCTATTCTTGAGACTACCAGGGGCCACGGATGTACTGAGGTCAAGTGTTAAGTGCTAGAAGGGGTTTAAACTAACTACTTATTAACTAAATTGTTAACTGGGATAAGATCTCATTTAAAGAGGTAGTACATTTACTACTTGAGTACAAACAAGGAAACCCTGTAATACGTTTGTCATATTTGCTGTCTTGGAGAACAATAAGTGAATATGTGTTTACTGAGAGAATTCAGTCTCCGAGCAATGGCACAGAGTGTCCTCTTTAAATATTCAACTTGTTCAGTCTCAGGGAGAATTTCCAATAACAAAGAGCTGGCTGTTTGCTTTGCATTTAGTATATACTATAATGAGCTTTCAAAGAGTAGGAGGCTTGAGGACCATTTGATTAAACTTTTTCTGAAGAGTTCAATGTACACAAACTCTTCACTAATGAGAGCAGAAATCTCCCTTGAGGTAAAATTTGGATTTCTGAAATGTGATTCTTTTCATATTTGGAGCCAAAGCACAGTAGGAATACATATCAGATTATAACAGAGAGATAAGATTTGGAATTCAATTATGGCAAGTACTTGAATTTCAACAGCTCGTGAGTAAACTCTTCAAGAATACATCAAATGAAAAAAATGACGACAACTCGGAAACATGTTATTATCAGAACAGGATATCTAAAGAAAACTTCATACTAACTGAAGTTTTAGTATGAAAGTTCTATGGAAGTCCCTATGGAAGATTAATTATTGTGAATATAAGCAAATCACTGCAGACAAGCGACTGCAGCCATGAAATTAAAAGGCGCTTGCTCCTTGGAAGAAAAGCTATGACAAATCTAAACAGCATATTAAAAAGCAGAGACATCACTATGCAGACAAAAGTCTGTGTTGTCAAAGCTATGGTTTTTCCAGTAGTCATTTATGGATGTGAGAGCTGGACCATAAAGACGGCTGAGTGCTGAAAAACTCATGCTTCAGACTGTGGTGCTGAATAAGACTCTTGAGAGTCCCTTGGACTGCAAGGAGATCAAACCAGTCAATCCTAAAGGAAATCAACCCTGAATATTGTGAAGAGCTGACTCATTGGTAAATATCCTGAGGCTGGGATAGATTGAGGGCAGGAGGAGAAGTGGGCAACAGAGTATGAGATGGTTGGATGGCATCCATCTTAAACTCGATGGACACGAGTTTAAGCAAACTCTGGGAGACAGGGAAGGACAGGGAAGCCTGGCATGCTGCAGTTCATCAGGTTGCAGAGTCGGACATGACTAAGCGACTGAACAACAAAGCAATTCCAGAGATAATGTTTAAAGAAAGTATGAACCTGCAATGGAGGATATCCTGTAATCCCCATCCACTCTTGATATTTATCAGTCACCTCTTTGTACAGCAGTGTACCATGCTGAAGGGATAGAGTCAGAAAGTTTTCTCAAGGAGTCTGTGTTTTTTTTAATGGAAAACAAGACAGACATAATAGGTATATAGCGACACATAGATGAATGATATTCACTGCATACACAGAAAACCCACCACTTCCTAGAGCCCCGAATTATAACAACTCTCAAGAAACTTACAATGTTGTTCAAAAAATAAAACAAATATATGAGATAACTATCTTTGCAATTACTATCAGTATATCAGAATCTCAGCATCTTAGAGGCAGGTGAAAAATTAGAAATGATAGATAGACTAACTCCTTAATAATGAAGAAACAAAGATATGGAGGGAAAAAAGGGAGGAAACTGATAGTCTACTCTGAAGCAGATAACAGTACAATATCTCATATACATTGTGTGTGTCCTCAGTCGTGTCTGACTCTTTGCAACTCCATGGACTGTAGCCTGCCAAGGCTCCTCTGTGCATGGGATTCTCCAGGCAAGAGTACTGGAGTGGGTTGCCATTTCCTCCTCCAGGGGATCTTCCCAACCCAGAGATCAAACCGATGTCTCTTGTGTCAGCGGTGAAGAACCTGCGCCACCTGGGAAGTTATCGTCCAGATACTCATGACAGTTCTGTGAGGTGCACGTATTCCTCACCTTTGGCTACCCATTCCAGTAACCTTGCCTGGAGAGTTCCATGGACAGAGGAGCCTGGCGGGCTACAGTCCATGGAGACACAACTGAGTGACTAACGTTTTCACTCTTCACTTCAGTGCAGATTCCAGCTTTCTTGGGAAGACTTCCTAGATTTACCTTCCCTGGCTCAAACAAGAAGGTCATTCACATCATTACTGGGCACTTGGACCTGGCTCTTAATTAATCTGTCCTGCATGGTTTGGGGGGAGCTCAGCAATGAGAAAGGGAACCTGGGTCTGCTCCCTGACCCTACATCTTGGCTCTGTGACCTCACTTCAATCCTAATCCTATCTCTTTCATAGTAAAAGGTGGGGAAGATGTGAACCTCATGGAACTGTCATGAGTAGCCGGATGATAGCTTCCCAGGTGGCGCAGGTTCTTTACCACTGACCCAAGAGACATGGGTTTGATTCCTGGGTTGGAAAGATTGCTGGCCTAAGATGTAAGAAAAGTACAAACCAGAAAACGTATTAAGAATCAAGTTAGTAGTAGCCGAGATGACCTCTACCTTCATGCTTGTCTGACTTCCCAGTAAAAGCATGAACTTCTCAAGGGCCAGGCCTGGTTTTATCTCCTCAGCACCTTCAGAGCCTAGCACAGTATCTGGATCACAGTACACTCAAGAAATGTGTGCTGAACCCAAAAATGCAGAGAAATCTGGCTATGATTCAGAGAACCTGATGTGAATTAGCTGAGAAAGAGAAGGGCAGATTTTATCTAAATGAAAAGTTAGGAAACTGGAAATGTGAAAATTTGACAGATTTATCCAATTACAGTGTCCTTTCTCCTGCTGCCTTTTATCCCACATGGGCAGCCAACCTCTGACCTTGGCTAGAAGAGTGTCCTCTGTCTTCTGTGACCTCTGGTGAGCAAAGGTCACATCATCAGCTTCCTCCTTCCAATATCCAAGAAACCAGAGTAGAGGAGGACCCAGGACTTCAAGCTCCACCAGAAAAAATACCACTGACCCACTAATGACCAACAAACTTGTCAACAGGAAATTTTTGGCTGGTGACATTCTTGAGGGAGGGGTGAGCAGATAGAAAAATGCTTGGTGACATTCTTGAGGGAGGGGTGCAGATAGAAAGATGCTTATAATCAATTTTAATTTGGGCAAATGCTGGATGTTGTCACATTAATAAGTGTGGGATGGAAAGCTAGTTAAGGAACTTTTTTAAGAACATTGAGAAACAATCTGTTGCAAGCAGGAGCTGTCTAGATCTCAGCACTAGGAATTAGGAACACAAAAGGCTCTTTCACTAGAGCCCTCACTCGAGTAAAAAGAGAGACATGAAAGAAAGCTGTCCCTCCAACACTCCTGAAATGGTGGGCGCTTGCGCTGCAGTCTGATCCTGCCCAGTGGGTTCTTTTTCTGAAGTTGGGAGAAGAGAAGAGGTCTGGACAAGAGAAGACAGTGTGTGAGGAGTGTCACAGTGACATCTCCGGGGATGGAGCTGTCTCTTTGTGATCGCCAAAGCTAGATCCAAGAAGTTTCAGAAAAGCAGGTTTGGGCTCAATAGAAGGAATTATTTACCCTAGGTAGTAAGTGTCAGTTGCTCAGTCATGTCTGACTCTTCACAACCCCTTGGACTGTAGCCCTCCAGGCTCCTCTGTCCAAGGGATTCTCCAGACAAGAATACTGGAGTGGTTAGCCATTCTCTTCTCTAGGGGATCTTTCAGACACAGGGATTGAACCTGGATCTCCTGCATTGCAGGCAGATTCTTTACTGTCTAAGCCACCAGGGAAGCTCCATCTATATTAAAGATAGAGATAAAATGGGCTTCCTGGGAGGAGACTGAGATTTCCTGGTTGAAGAGATTTGAAAAACTATTTACAGCAGCTTGAACTTCTGTTTTGTTTTCTGGTCTCAACTCTTGTTATTTCCACTGTTGACTACCACAGACAAAGTTCCTCCAGGCCATTTGCCTTTCCTACTTCATTCATTCTTCAGTCCAAATGCCTCTTCCTTCATATCATCTTCCTTCATCTCTTCAGCAGAGAGAAGAGTGCTCCTCACTCTGTTCTGTCTATAAATGTACCCCCTTTACACCATCCTATCACTTCCCTTGTGGCTCAGCTGGTGAAGAATTTGCCTGCAATGCGGGAGACGTGAGTTCAGTCCCTGGGTTGGGAAGATCCCCTGGGGAAGGGAAAGAAATACCCACTCCAGTATTCTGGCCTGGAGAATTTCATGGACTGTATAGTCATGGGGTCACAAAAAACACGACTCACTCACAATCACTTGCCACGTCCCCAACTGCTCATTCTTCTTTTCATATAATACCCATAGATATGCAAATACTACTCTGTGCAAATATACTTTCCAGAACTTTCACTTTGACAACTAGGTAATATATTCTAATATATGTGACTGGTCAATCCTTCTTTTTTTTTTTTGGTCAATCCTTCTTGCTGAGATAGTTAGGAAAGGAGACACTGGGTGTGGGGAATGATGAAGAGACCAAGTAGATGAAATCTAAGCAGGGATCAGAAAGCAGACAGAAGTGAACTCCAACTCAGAAGCACTTTGATGACCCCAGGGGGATTGAAGGAAGTAAAAACGCACTGAGTAGGACTATCTGTATCTGGAACAGAATTATGGTGGTTATTGATGGTGGTTAATCTTTTTTCTCTTCAAACATCTACCACTTGGTTTTCTTCATAAGTGGTAAATAAGAAATCTAAAGTATTAACCACAGAAACTATTAAACATTTTATGGAAGGAAAGTCAGGAAGACCTGCCCGTCTAACAAGCAAAATCTGCTGTAAACTGAACATTTTCTAGTAGGTGAGTGAATAAAAATGGAAAATACCAGTGGAACAGTGCAAGTTCTAATTTATTTAGTTTTAAATTTTGCACTTTTTCTTTGTGTCTTAAATTTTAAATATTTAGTAGTGTAATATTTTTAAAATTCAGGAAAAAACATGAACTCATCCACTGGTTCTAAGAAACATTCTCCCTAACTGAATTTTGGCTTCAGTTACCTTTTTCTTTTTTAAGAAATAAAACATCTAGTGACAGCTGAAGCACGCACTTAATTTCTCAACCTCCATCACCAGAGATGAAAAATAACTTGACTATGTCTTATATTTCACATAGACACAAAATTTTAAACAATGTATAGTAATGTTTGTATGCGCTTGGTAGCTCAGTCATATACAACTCTTTGTGATTCCACAGATTGCAGCCTGCCAAGCTCCTCTGTCTATGGAATTTTCCAGGCAAGAATACTAGAGTAGGTTGCCATTTCCTCCTCCAGGAGATCTTCCTGACCCAGGGATTGAACCTGAGTCTCCTGCATCTCCTGCACTGACAGGCGAACTCTTTACCACTGAGCCACTTGAGAAGTCCCATAGTAATGTCTGCATATCTTTAAATGTTCAAATGTGGTAAATTACATTAAAAAACTTCCTAATGCAAGTCATCCTGCAACACTGAGATAAACACTCATTGGGCAAAAAAGTCTTTGAAAAGTATTTCAATGGATTTAGTTTGCTAATATTTTATTTCTGATCACTGCCTTCATATTCATAATTGTCAGTGCCTTACAATTTTGCTTTGTCTTATCTTACTCGTTCAGTTTTATTATCAAGATTATACATATGAAATGATGTGGAGAGTTGTCCTTTTTTTATTCTCTGAAAAAGCTTATTCAAAGACATGCCTTTCTGTTCTTTGAAGATTTTGTAATCTTGGCTGAGTCTGGTTTGTTTTCTGGGGAGAGGACGGAGCTGGGGGAAAGCTGTAGATTATTAATTTGATTCACTTCTTTTGTGGTTTATAGGTAGGTTCCATTTTTTTGTGTCATCAGTTTTTGTAATTGACATTTTTCTAGGAAACTGTCCAATTTCTTGAAGTTTCCAACATGTTCTCAAGAAGATATTCATAGTATTCTCTGATAAGCTTGGAAATCTCCTTCTATAGTTAAGTCCTGTTTCTCTTGCATGCCTTTCCTCCTCCTGTTTTTGGTCATTCTCACCAGAGACTGCTTTATCACTCTTTTCAAAGCACTAGCTTGGAGTTTGGTGGATTTTCTGTATTACTGCTTGTTTCTAGCCCATTAATCGCTACCCTTATCTTTATGATTTCCTTCCTTCGGCTTTCTTTCTGCTGGCTCTGCAGTTCTGTTTTTACTGAATTGCAGACAGTACTAGCTCAAGGGTTTATAGTTTTTCTCATTTTCTAATGTATGCAATTAAGATGATAAATATTCATTTAAAGTAACATTCAACTGACATTCCACAGGGGTTTTTCCTGTTTAATGATTTCAAAATATATATTATTCTTTCTTTTTCTCTTATAGCTTTTAATTTTTATTGTGGAGAATTTCAAATATATACAGAAGCAAATTTTGAATCCTTCTGAAATGTTTGTAGCTCAACATGCAATGACCTTTCTAAAACAGGCTTTGGGGTTATAATGGATATAGGTATATTAATCACCCAATGGTGCCCTACTCTTTGCGACCCCATGGACTGCAGCCCCCACCAGGCTGAACCACCTGGAGTGATAATGTTCCCTGGTTATTCTTATAATAGAAATCCAAGTGCATGTCCAATTTCTTTTCCATGAAGACAAAAGCTATACCTTTCTTAGCCTCCTGTCATGCATAGTAAGTGTTAATTGCTCAGTCCTGTCTGACTCTTCGCAACCCCATGGACTGTAGCTCACCAGGCTCCTCTGTCCAAGGAATTCTCCAGGCAAGAATACTGGAGTGGATAGCCAGTCCCTTCTCCAAGGGATCTTCCTGCCCCAGAGATCGAGCCCAGGTATCCTGCACTGCAGGCAGATTCTTTACCCTCTGAGCCACCAGGGAAGCCCTTCATGCACAGTAAGTGCTCAACAAAATCTGGCGGAATTAATTCCTTTAATTCCATAGGTCCATTTTCAAAGCAATTTATTTTGTCAAACCCAGCCTAAGCGTCACAGATGGTTAAAAATACTTTGAAAATATATAATTAGCATTTTTATGAGCACAGTTCCCATATTTGAACTTCCACAAAAGTTCAGGAGAGTTGAACAAACACCATTTCAGGAGCTATAAATAAAGAGCCGCCCACGGAAAGCCGGCCCTGCTTTTTCCTCTGCTGCCGCCCCATGCCTGTCCTCCCGCACCGTTTCCAAAGGCTTCAGTGTGTGAGCTCCCGGGGAAGAAGTGAATCCAAGCCGCATCGGCCGCACTGCTGAGCCCAAGAAAAGCACCACTGAGCCTCCTCAGGAAAGAGAAGTGGTTGCCACACGGAGGAAAAGATTCCAGAGCTTTCAGCCTCCACCACCACTGGCTCAACTGTTTCTAAGAATAGCGTGAATTGTGGAGAAAAAGAAAAAAAGAAAAAATACTGGCACCAGACACTGGTCTTTCATTGTCTCCAGGCTTTAAAATAGAAACAAGCTGAAACGGAACTGCCCCTGGAAACCGTCTCCAGGCCTCGCTCGGTGAGGACCAGGATGCTGGCTCCCGGGGATGCTGGCTGCCAGGCAACCTCTGCCTGGGGCTGTCACCGGCCATACCTTTCCAGGACCGGATGGGTACCCTCACTGCCTGGACCCCAGCCCAGGGCGGGTCTCCCAGGTCCCAGGCCTGTCTTCAGGGGTTCTCAGAGGCTCTCTCTGAACCTCACCTATGGAGGGCCACAGGGATATGAGGGGGCTTCCCCATCCAAAAGTTCAAGCTGTGGAATGCTTTTCTTTCCATTTCATTTTCAGAGCCCTAAATGCAGTGTATTGATTCATAAAAGAGATATTACAAATAGTTTCCCCTCCTCAAAACACAGCAGACCTCTTGGCCTAGAGGAGCATGTCTAGGTGGGCCCCCATTCAGAGGTTGGCTGGCCTCACACAAGTGTAGGTGGTTGGTTCCAGGACCCCGGCAGACACCGAAATCCAGGGATATTCAAGTTCCTTATATATAATGAAATAATATTTGACATAGGCACCTTGTATACTTTAAGTAGTCTCTACATTACTTATAATACCTAAAAACAGTGTAAAAAATGTATAAATAGTTACAAATGCAGTGGCTCAGTGGGTAAAGAATCCCCCTGCAATGCAGGAGATGGGTTCAGTCCCTGGATCAGGAAGAACCCCTGGAGAAGGAAATGACAATCCACTCCAGTATTCTGGAAACTCCCACGGACAGAGGAGCCTGGCAGGCTACAGTCCATAGGGTTGCAAAGAGTTAGACACAACTGAGCACATGAACTTATTCCTTACAATGTAAATGCTATGTAACTAGTTGCTGGCCTGTGCCTAATTCAATTTTTGCTTTCTGGAACTTTCTAGAAATTTTTTTCAGAATATTTTTGATCTCAGGCAGTTTGAATCCATGAATGTGGATACAGAGGGCTGACTATACAGGGCTGAAGAACATTATTCTTTACATGCAGCAGGCACTCACTTGAGGGGTTTTCCATAAGGAGGATGTGACATTAGCTTGAATACTAGATTTGTTACCAGAAACAAACTCCTACACTTTGGGGGCTGGCTCCTAAAAAAATCAGTTCTCTAGGCAAATAGTCCAAAATATTCAATTCTAATCTCTACACATCTACCTATCTCTTCTATTACATTGATCACTTAGTGAAAATAAAGGATTTTTGCTCTTTCAAAATTTCTAATATTTATACAATTACACTTAGTTGGGAACATAAAATAAACCAACACTCAAGCTTCTTTTTTCCCACTTCCTAGATAAACACACTAGTGATGAAGTTTGTTGGAGTTGGGGCTCCCAGAACCCAGGGTCAATTTCTGATGGATTACTTCAGCTCCACTCCTTCCAAAGTGGTTAATTGTTGACCCAGTAAGAAAAAGAAGGAAAGAAAACATGCCTGTTTCCTTCATGGGCTTAATATTCTATAATGTCTTAAAGTCAATGCCTGCTTCACAGGTGAGTGATTGAGGGGGAGGATGCACAATCAAATTAATGGAACTTCACTGTCAAGTCAAGAACTTGCTTGTCAAGTTCAACATGGTCCCAAAGTATAGCAGCATCTCCCCTCCATCCAGACTCTGGGTTAAGACCTCTGTTGAGTAAAGTCCAAAGGAAAGAATTCTGCTTTGGAAACAACAGCAAAAAGGAAAGCTAGCACCAGGGGCAGACAGACATGAATGAGCCCACCCACATGGAGCATTTAAATTGTGGTTCTCCCAGGGGCCCTGCCTTTGCTTACAATCATCAACACAGGTAGAAATTGATCATCTCCCCCCACAACCGCTCATCACAGTTCTCACTCTGAGTCATCTGCCCAAATTAGGTTACTAAAACCAGAGCCGAGATTGATCATCCCTGTTGCTGCATGTTAGGCTGTTCTCAACTCAGAGCACACTTAGTTGCAATCTCAGGGACTCTACAAATGTTTGTTGACTTGAATGACATCCTTGTCCTTGGCTGGTATCCACTGCTCACCTGTTTCCTGGTAGTCAATTGATCTCTAATATCAACAACAACCCATCACTCAAACATCTCTTGCCCGTGTTTGTCAACAAGGTTTATGTCTCAGGATCCCACCTCAATTCTCCTTCCAGACCTTGAACTTGCCTGTTCTCCACTCTGACACCCCAGAGAGACCTGAGCTTTGCCTCTAGGCTCAGCTGTCATCACCATCTGTTACCTCCTGATGTAGCCTCAGGCACAAATATTCAGCTGTGACATTTACAAGTGGGATCAAGGAGGGAAGGGTGATGAAGCAAGAGGTAGGAACTAACATTTGTTTTCCCCGAGGTTGTGCCTGGCTCTGTGTGTAGCCCTGACACATGTGAGATCTTTCTGTTCTGTTTCTAAAGAACACCAGGGAGGAAGGAAGTGACACTTCCACTGTCTGATAACCAAGAGAACTTAGCCATTCCCTAAAATGACTGATTTTCAACCTAAGAATGGATGAATATCCATAATGATATGTTTACCCATCCACAACAAAATGAGAAAAACAAGAGCTATGAAATGTATTTTCTATAGGCTGAAATATTCTATGTAAAGGATTATCCTTTGTTCCTGAGACCATAGCGGAACCATATCTTATGACATATAGTTAATTCACAATATTGTGCTAATTTCTGCTATACAGCAAAATGATTCATTTATACATATATATACTTTCTTTTTAAGATTATTTTTATTTTTAAATACTAACAACAAACAGTTGAAAAATAAATTTTTAAAATATCATTTACATCCTCAAAAAATTAAACACAGAAGTACCATATGATCCAGAAATTCTACCTCTGGTATATAAATAAAAGAACTGGAAACAGGGACTCAAACAGATATTTGTACATCAATCTTCAAGGCAGCATTAGTCATAATAGATCAAAGCTGAAAACAATCTGAATGTCCATCGACAGAGGATTGGATAAATAATATGTGATACTATATATCACAAAATATGATTCAGCCTGAAAAGGGAATGACATTATGACACATGCCAGAATACGGATGGACATTAAAGACACTGCACTAAGTGAAATAAGACTCAAAAGGACAAATACTGTATGATTCCATATGTAAGAGTTGCTTGGAATAGTCAAATTCACCCAGACAGGAGGCAGAGATGCATCTACCAGGGGCTGGGAAGCAATGGAGTGCTGTTATTTGGTGGGTACAGAGCTTCCAAGTAGGATGGTGAAAAGTTCTGAAATTGAATAGCAGTGATGGTTGCACAACGGTGTGGATGGACTTAATGACACTGAACTGGACATTCAGAAATAGTTAAAATGGTGCATTTCTTATTATGTATATTGGATCACCATAAAAAAAATATATATATCATTTACAGAATCATCAACTGAGCACAACGGTGTGGATGGACTTAATTCTGAACTGGACATTCAGAAATGGTTAAAATGGTGCATTTCTTATTATGTATATTGGGTTACAATAAAAAAATATATATATATATCATTTACAGAATCATCAACTGAGCTTTCCCTGGTGGCTCAGTTGGTAAAGAGTCTGCCTGCAATGTGGGAGACCTGGTTTCAATCCCTGGGTTGGGAAGATCCCCTGGAGAAGGAAATGGCAACCCAATCCAGTATTCTTGCCTGAAGAATTTCATGGACAGAGGAGCCTGGAGGACTGCACAATCCATGGGGTTGCAAAGAGTCAGACACGACTGAGTGACTAACACACACACACGCACATGCACACACACACAAAATCATCAAATACCTAGGAATAAAATGAATGAAAGATGGGGAGTTCCCCAGTGGTCCAGTGGTTAAGAATTCACCTTGCAATGCAGGGCACACAAGTTCAATCCCAAGGGGCAACTAAGCCCTCATACTGCAGCTACTGAGCCCCTGTGCCACAACTAGAGAGTCCTGTCGCCGCAGTGAAAGATTCCATGCAACATAGAGACAACCCTGAGTGCCACAACTAAGACCCAAGGTAGCTAAATAAATACATTTTTTAAAAATTAAAGACTATACTTTCAGGGATCATTTCTATAGTTTGTTACTAGAGAAGTTTCTCTGAATGTGTAGAGCACCCGAAACCATGAGGAGGGAGATGTAGTGTCCTCTCCTGAGCGTTGAGCTGGCCTTGGTGTTGCTCTGCAGCTGCCCACTGGCCATTGGATGATCGTTTCTTCCTCTTCCTTTGGGGAGAGTAAGAGGGAGAGGACACCGTCTGAGTGGTTTAAAAAAAAAAAAATAAATAAAATTAATGAAAGATATGCAAATTCTCCACCATGGATACTGCAAGCATTTCTGAGTGAATTGTACAAAAACATGAAGAAACGGAAAGAAGTACCATGTTTATGAATAGAAAGACAATGTTATTAAAATGTCAAATCTGCCCTTGTTGAGCTATTGATTCAATGCTAATCTTTGTCAAAACCCCTTGGGTTTTGTCTTTGATTTTCACACTTGCTTGGAGCTATTTTTTGTAACAACCTGATTATAAAATTTATAGAAAATGCAAAAGATCCAAATAGCCAAAACAATCTGAGGAAGAAGAAGGAAGAAGAGGAGGAAAAGGAATAAGAAGATGAATAAAAAAGAGAAGAATTTACAGTGCCATATTTCAAAACATACTGCAAAGATATAGGAATTAAGTGCGTGACTGGCATAAGAATAGACAAGCAGGTCAATGGAACAGAATAAAAAGTCCAAAATCCACTCAATATAATCACTTGATTTTTAACAAAGACACAAATAAAATTCAGCAGGAGAAAAACCAAAACAAAACCCTTTTCAATATAGTATGAGAACAATTGGATATCTTTATCATCCCACATTGACACACACCCTACTATCAAAATTAGTTCTCAATAGACATGGATCTAATACTTAAATGTGAGAGCTAAAACTATGAAGTGTTTTGGAGGAAATCACAGAATGATGTGTCTGGGAACTGTAGCAAAGATTTTTTAACTAAGATGAAAAAAGCACTTATTATAGAGTGAAAAAAAAATGATAAAATAGACTACATCAAAATGTAAAATTTTGCTCATCAAAGTCATCAATAGAGTGAAAAGGCAATCCACAGACTTGGAGAAAATACTCACAGTACCTATATTTAACAAAGGATTTGTATAAAAAATACCTGAAGAATTCCTACAAATCAACAATGAAAAGATAGTCATAGGGAATTTCCTAGTGGTCCAGTTGTTAGGACTCTGTGCTTCCACCGTAGACGCTCCCTCCATCCCTGGTCAGGGAACTAAAACTGCACATGCCTCATGACACAACCAAAAATTAAAAAAAAAATTTTTTTAAAGATAGTCATTAAAAATGTAAGGATGGCTAATAAGTATATAAAACATATTCAACATCATTCATCATCAGGGAAAGAAAGTTAAATCACAGTGAGATATTAGAAAATTCCCACCAGAATAATAAAATTTTAAAAGACTGGTGATATCAAGAGGGCATAGAGAAGCTGGAACTTTTATACACTGTTCAGTTCAGTTCAGTCGCTCAGTCCTGTCTGACTCTTTGCAACCCCATGAATTGCAGCATGCCAGGCCTCCCTGTCCATCACCAACTCCTGGAGTTTACTCAAACTCATGTTCATCAAGTCCGTGATGCCATCCAGCCATCTCATCCTCTGTCATCCCCTTCTCCTCCTGCCCCCAATCCCTCCCAGCATCAGAGTCTTTTCTAATGAGTCAACTCTTCGCATGAGGTGGCCAAAGTACTGGAGTTTCAGCTTTAGCATCACTCTTTCCAATGAACACCCAGGACTGATCTCCTTTAGAATGGACTGGTTGGATCTCCTTGCAGTCCAAGGGACTCTCAAGAGTCTTCTCCAACACCACAGTTCAAAAGCTTCAATTCTTTGGTGCTCAGCTTTCTTCACAGTCCAACTCTCACATCCATACATAACCATTGGAAAAACCATAGCCTTGACTAGACAGACCTTTGTTGGCAAAGTAATGTCTCTGCTTTTCAATATGCTATCTAGGTTGGTCATAACTTTCCTTCCAAGGAGTAAGTGTCTTTTAATTTCATGGCTGAAATCACCATCTGCAGTGATTTTGGAGCGCCCCAAAATAAAGTCTGACACTGTTTCCACTGTTTCCCCATCTATTTCCCATGAAGTGATGGGACCAGATACCATGATGTTCGTTTTCTGAATGTTGAGCTTTAAGCCTACTTTTTCACTCTCCTCTTTCACTCTCATCAAGAGGCTTTTGAGTTCCTCTTCACTTTCTGCCATAAGGATGGTGTCATCTGCATATCTGAGGTTATTGATATTTCTCCTGGCAATCTTGATTCCAGCTTGTGCTTCTTCCAGCCCAGCGTTTCTCATGATGTACTCTGCATATAAGTTAAATAAACAGGGTGGCAATATACAGCCTTGACATACTCCTTTTCTTGGAACCAGTCTGTTGGTCCATGTCCAGTTCTAACTGTTGCTTCCTGACCTGCATATAGGTTTCTCAAGAGGCAGGTCAGGTGGTCTGGTACTCCCATCTCTTTCAGAATTTTCCACAGTTTATTGTGATCCACACAGTCAAAGGCTTTGGCATAGTCAATAAAGCAGAAATAGATGTTTTTCTGGAACTCTCTTGCTTTTTTGATGATCCAGCGGATGTTGGCAATTTAATCTCTGGTTCCTCTGCCTTTTCTAAAGCCAGCTTGAACATCTGGTAGTTCACGGTTCACATATTGCTGAAGCCTGGCTTGGAGAATTTTGAGCATTACTTTACTAGCGTGTGAGATGAGTGCAACTGTGCCATACTTTGAGCATTCTTTGGCATCTCCTTTCTTTGGGATTGGGATGAAAACTGACCTTTTGCAGTCCTATGGCCACTGCTGAGTTTTCCAAATTTGCTGGCATATTGAGTGCAGCACTTTCACAGCATCATCTTTCAGGATTTGAAAGAGCTCCACTGGAATTCTATCACCTCCACTAGCTTTGTTCATAGTGATGCTTTCTAAGGCCCACTTGATATCACATTCCAGGATATCTGGCT
This sequence comes from Bos taurus, assembly GCF_002263795.3. Lineage (NCBI taxonomy): Eukaryota > Metazoa > Chordata > Mammalia > Artiodactyla > Bovidae > Bos > Bos taurus. The sequence goes on from NC_037340.1 coordinate 35,849,919, forward strand.
TTAGGTGAGTGATCACACCATCGTGATTATCTTGGTCATGAAGATCTTTTTTGTACTGTTCTTCTGTGTATTCTTGCCACCTCTTCTTACTATCTTCTGCTTCTGTTAGGTCCATACCATTTCTGTCCTTTATTGAGCCCATTTTTGCATGAAATGTTCCCTTGGTATCTCTAATTTTTTTGAAGAGATCTCTAGTCTTTCCCATTCTGTTGTTTTCCTCTATTTCTTTGCATTGATCGCTGTTAGTGAGAGTGTAAAATGATATAATGAGTTCTGAAAATTATTTCACAGTTGCTAATGAAGTTGAACTTACACTCAGGTTGCTGCTGCTGCTGCTGCTAAGTTGCTTCAGTCGTGTCCGACTCTGTGCAATCCCATAGACAGCAGCCCACCAGGCTCAGCCGTCCCTGGGATTCTCCAGGCAAGAATACTGGAGTGGGTTGCCATTTCCTTCTCCAATATATGAAAGTGAAAAGTGAAAATGAAGTCGCTCAGTCGTGCCCGACTCTTAGCGACCCCATGGACTGCAGCCTACCAGGCTCCTCCGTCCATGGGATTTTCCAGGCAAGAGTACTGGAGTGGGGTGCCATTGCCTTCTCCATACACTCAGGTTATGATTTAACAATTCCATTCCTATATGGCAAAGAGAAATTAATCTATATGTCCACAAAAAAATACAGAAATGTTTGCAGCAGCTTTATTCATAAACAAAAAAATGGTAAGCTCACAAATGATCAACAGAAGAATGAATAATTATGATACAAGGGAATACACAGGAAGAAACCATTAGAACACATGGAAGAATCTCAGATGCTTTCTAGTAAGTGACAGAAGTCAGTGTCAGAGGTTACATATATGTGATTTGCAGGACATTTGGGGAAAAACAACCCTCTAGGGACAGAGGACAGATTGCTGGTCTCCAGGGATTAGGAAGGGGGTGTTTGAGTCTGATGAGAGGTATGGAAGCTGCATTCTGACACTGGTGGTCATGGGAACCCATGTATATGTTAAAACCCGTAGAAAAAAAAATGATTTCAACCGTATATATGTAGATTTAAAACCATTTATATCTAGAAAAAGAAGTCTGACACACTTCTGCAAGAAAGCATAGTATACAATTCTTTTTATCGAAAACTGAAAAACAGACTACACATCACTGGTATAAAGACTCAAAAGAATGGTTAAATAAAATGAGAAAGGGAATTTTCAGAGAGACAGAAGAGGTTCTCAGTCTTGAGCTGTGTGGTGGTCACATGGCTGTCTACATGTATATGACGTCATTGAGTTCCATACTTAGACTTGTCCACTTTACCTCAGTAAGTGAAAGTGTGTTAGTCGCTCAGTCGTGTTCGACTCTGTGACTCCATGGACTGTAGCCAGCCAGGCTCCTCTCTCCATGGGATTCTCCAGGCAAGAATACTAGAGGTGTTGCCATGCCCTTCTCCAGGGGATCTTCCCGACCTGGGAAGATCAAACCCAGGTCTGTCACATTGCAGGCAGATTCTTTAGCTCAGTAAAGAACTGTAAAAAAGAAAATGTTTCTCAGGGTGGGCACATATTATGAAGAGATGCCTCAAACATTCCTTCGTGTTTTCCCACAACTGAACTTTAATCAATACATTTAAATCCCTAAATTTCTGAGCTTTAAGCTTTCTCCTTGGCAGGAAATTAGGTACCTAAAGGAGCTTCTTAATTCTGTCACATATTAAGTACAGAAGCCAAAACTGGCTACAGATTTCTAACCTCTGATTACTAAAAACAGCCTTAGGGGCCCGGGAACCTGGGCTTCCCTGCACTTTTATGAGGCTTTCCTTCATCTTAGCTGAAATAACTCAAAATCAGTATGTGACTCATTCAAAGGGTTACTAATCCAAGAGGCAGACGTTTGCTTTCTGGGTTAAAAGCTCAAGAAAAATGCTGTAATAGTTAAGGTTAAAAAAAAAAAACACCTCAAATCTCCCATGAAAGGTGTATGAATTCCTTTTTTAGTTTTACAAAGCAAAAAATGTCTTAAACCTTGATTTTAAAAGAATTCAAAGCAACACTTCACTGTTGGTGTGCAAAACCTAGAAAACAATATAGTAGGAAAGCATTAGCCACCAAATTAGCTATTAAATAGATGACTTCCTTTCACCCTCTCAATTCACAGCCCCCATGGGAGAGTTTATTAACTTCAGGGACTGAGTTCACATTAATTAAGCGTAACTACCCTTGACCACTTAAATAGCTAATCTTGGGGGCAGGGAAAAGCAGTTGCTTTTGGAGGTATAGAAATATGTATCTATCTGAGATCCGTCTATTTATAGATGTATATGTATGGATACAAGTGTATACATAGATATGTAATTATCGACAATTTTTTAATTTCTGTTGCTTCAACCAGACTGGATTAGAAGCATGTATCATGTGTGGATAAACTCCTCACGATAAAGCATTATCATTCACATGCACAGTCTTTCTCATATGGAAAAACATTGAAATAAAACTGCTGCATCAGCCCTGTGAGTTTAAAACTCCCCTTGAGCAGTGGAATCCCGAGCCTTCAAATGCTAAGTAGGGTCAAGTGGAGTGTCCAGTGTCGACCATGAATGAGATGGCCGGACACAAAGACACATCAGTGTCCACCACTGTCTCATGCCCACCCGGACCTCCCACTTTATTATTTTCCCCGCAGACCCCTCAAGCCCAGCACTCCAACCACATCACTGTGGTAACCTTCCCCCGACTCAGTGAGATGACTGCCTCCCCTCTGGGCTTTCTTTCTTTAACCAACAACAGGGCAGCTGGGAGTAAGCTTGGGACGAGCTGTACTGTGCACCCCCCCCCAACACCCCCCGCCCCACCTCCAACCCTCCCTTACACTGGCCCACGGGGGCTTCACTCATCTTGCCCCCTCGCCACCACTCTCTGTCCCCACAGAGCCCGTGATGGGAATGCTGCAGCCACGAGGGAGCTCTGCACAACAGCCACTCGCTCTAAGGAGGCAGCACCGGGCCAGATCCTCCAGGAAAGGATGTCCTGGCGGTCTGAGTCACAGTGAGGACAGGGCTCCTTATTTCAATAACCTCGGAGCGCTCCATTTGCCTTCACCTCCCACAGCCCTGTGGTCCCCAAGATGCAAAGGGAAGTCACTTTCAGAACAAGTTTCATTGGATGGATATGAAGCTTTTCCACTCTTCGTTCATGACAGCTGGCCTTTCAGATCAGCTGAAAGATGGTTTTTTAAGCCCAAGAGAAGGACATCAGTGTCTGACATCAGTGTCTGTAACCTGAAACAGCCACAGCCGAGCTGGGCAGGCTGCGGTCCCTGGGGAGGCCATGGGTGGGCCCCCCAGGCAACCCGACTGGGAGGAGAGGGGACTGAGAGGTTTCACAGCATCCTATCCCCACTATGCTACCTGTAGTCAATGGTCGAGGGACATTCCTCTCTATGATCCCTAACTGGACACAGACACTGCCACGGACACTGTGGGGACAGTCATCGTCCAGGCAGGGGAACACTGGGGTCCAAGTCTGCACCCAATTCACGTCCATCTTCCTCAGAACACAGAGCATTAAAGAAACAAAGGGACTTTCACACTATTTATCCACACTGATCATATTTTCCTTTTCCTGTAAGTCAGCTGATGCAGAGCATCACCCGTCCTTCTCTCCTTCCCGCTAGGGGATGACCCAGTGCTGGACAGAGAAAAAATGTGGGGGCAGTGTCATCACGTCTCCCCACTCATGTAGAAGCACACAGACAGATTTTCCTGGAGTTGGTGATGGGGGTGCTAACTCCAGAGGGTAAAGGGACGCCCTGCACCAAGGCCTGTCCAGTCTCAGCAAGGATGATTGCTTACCTGACAGCAACAGACACACAAGCGCCAGTCCTCCAGGGCAGGCCATCTCTCCCTGGGACAGGCCTTACTGAGCAGCATTGGTTTGAATCACAACTTGTCACCCTCCCCATCCTCAAGACCCTTGTCCTGGCCTCTCCCTAAGGCTCACCAGTCACCTCCCCAGGGAGTAGAAAAAAAGACATGTGGGAGCTTGGTCTAGAGAAGCAGACACCACAGTCAGAAATAGTTTCTTCAAAATGTCCAGGGGCACATCTGTTCTCAATTAGAAACATATCTGGAAGACAGAGATTTCAATTTCCAACAGATAGAGTGGTACAAAAAGAACTTTTAGCACTGAAGATCTAGTACATAATGAGGGATATAAGGTTTTGTTAGAACAAATGACTGTTAAGAATATATATAAAATGTACTAGGTATGAAGTGAAGTGAAAATCGGTCAGTCATGTCCGACTCTTTGCAACCCTGTGGACTATACAGTTCATGGAATTCTCCATGCAAGAATACTTGAGTGGGTAGCCTTTCTCTTCTCCAGTGGATCTTCCCAATCCAGGAATCGGGGTCTCCTGCATTGCAGGTGGATTCTTTACCAGATGAGCTATATGGGAAGCCCTATTTATCCTATATAACCTCAAAAAAATACAAATTTCCATTACACATTCATTTTCTTAAAAGTGCTTTAAAACCATCACAATAAAATGATAGGAAATCAAAATTTCTGCTGACCCTTAGGAGCAGTACAGCAAAATCATGCAGGGGCATTTGTAATACCATCTAACAAAAATGAGGGAGAAGCAATGGGACCACAATTTGGAGTGATCCTGGTCTTTCTACAGGTTTTCTCTCAAATTCTTTCAAATTCTCTTCAAGCTTGCAAGTCTGGACTGTCTTCTGCTAAATAGTAAATAAGCATTGTTTTGTAACATTTAGGAGATATTCACAAGAAATGGGACTTTGGGACCCATTTTTCCTGTCCATTGAATGTGGGTTAGTTTCCATGACAATAGCAGCTGCTCAGTCATGTGTTCACCCTTCCTCCTCCCCAGCTGCTAGCACCCAGGAGAAGCCATTGTTCAATTTTTAAATAGATGACCATTTAAAAAGAAATCTTTGGGGAGATGATTCTGCTGTCTAGATGTGTCTAGTATTTAAATAACTGGAGAATGAGATTTCCTCTACATTTTGTAGTTTACTGACAGAGGGTGAGGAAGTCATTCTGAACCTTGGGAGTCATTCCTGGTATCTTGGCATCATTGATTTGGTAGAGCTGACTTCCTGGGGGTGGTTCCAACCCATGTGACCTCCCATCCCCCAGCGCCCTCAAGGACACACAGACTTAGACACATTCACCACGGGAGAACATTCTTGAGGCTGTGTGGCGGCTAAAGCTTCATTTATTAAAGGTTAATCCAAGGCTACAGCAAAAATACTCCATAAGGGGGTTATTGAATTTTCTTATGAAATGTCATCAGGGAGCTTTGTTGTCTGGATGTCAGGTTAAAGCCACGACTGGGAAAAATTCTTCTGAAGACAAAAAGCACGGTGTTCAGATGGTCGTCATATATCAACCTACTCTGTCACTTGACCTTGAGAGTCCTTTCATCTTCATGAAAAGTATCGAGTGTTGAGAGTGCATTTTACAGCTCAGAGTCATCAGCCAAGGGTTTCAGAAATGCCCTTTACAGCAAAGCCATTGATGGGGTGCAGGGGTTTGACAGGAGGGTGCCAGGCCATGATCCCCACATCTGACAAGACTCTCCTAGGGTCCGCTCCCCATTGGTTCTGGATCCTACAGCCAGAAGGCCGGCACACATAGAGGTTTTAGAATAAATTCACAGTAATCAAGGGCAGTCGAGAATCACACAGATCATCTGTCCAGACCATTTATTTTATGAATAAGGACTTTGACACCCAGAAGAGGGAGATGGATCCTCACAATAAGGCTGAGCCCAAATCAGAAACCACATTCTCAAAGGCTGTTCTGCTCTAGGAAACAAAGAGGCACCTGGGCAGCAAAGGGGGTGATGCAGCCTTGGGGCAGAGAGAGCCTCCAGCACCCAACACAGGGATTTGAGTGTGAACACATTGGAGCAGAGCACTGGGAGTGGCTGAACACACCCAGCAGGTGACAGAGGCGGCCAGGAAAGGAGACCAGTGGCGTCCACCAAGACGGGGAGGCCCAGGAGAGGGGGCCAGGGGCCCAACTAGCTCTGAGCCTTAGGAACGAGCCCAGTGATGCCAAGATGCAAACTGGGTGGCTTAAAGAAACAATGTTTATTTCTCACAATTCTAGAAGCTGGCAAGTCCACAATCAAAGTGTCAGCAGATTCAAGGTTTGGTGAGGGCCCTTTTTCTTGCTCATAGATGGCTATTTTCTCAATGTGTTCTCAAGTGGCAGAAAGTGATGAGAAAGCTCTCCAGGGCCTCTTTTATCAGGGCACTAATCCCGTCGTGGGAGCACCACCCTCATGGCCTATGTTGTCATTCAGTCCCTAAGTTGTGTCTGACTCTTTGTGACCCCTTGGACTGCAGCAGCAGGCTCCTCTGTCCTGCATGTCCATCTCCTGGAGTTTGCTCACATTCTCATCCCTTGATGCTATCTGACCTTCTAATCATCTCCAAAAGGCCCTACCTCCTGATAACATCACCTTGGCATTACGATTTCAGCACATGAATTGTGAGGCATACAAACATTCAGGCCATACGATTCCAAATGTTGATTAGACTAATTTTCACATAAAGTGAAAGTGAAAAGTCTCTCAGTCGTGTCCGACTCTTTGCGACCCAGGGACTATACAGTCAATGGAATTCTCCAGGCCAGAATACTCAAGTGGGTAGCCTTTCCCTTCTCCAGGAGATCTTCCCAACCCAGGGATCGAACTCGGGTCTCCCACATTGCAGGTGGATTCTTTACCAACTGAGCCACAGGGAATCCCAAAAATACTGGAGTGGGTACCCCATCCCTTCTCCAGCAGATCTTTCTGACCCAGGAATCAAACCAGGGTCTCCTGCATTGCAGGTGGATTCTTTACCAACTGAGTTATCAGGGACCCCACTAATTTTCACATAGTTTTCAAAGTCTCATTCAAATACACACTCCTGTCAGCATTTAGATTTATCTTACCATGCTATTGTTAAGGGGTGGGTGTAGAGGTTACATAGCTTTCCGAAGAGCCATCTTTCAGTACTTCTTGGAATCAGTAGGATGTTTTCAGCTGGAAATCACAGGAAATCACAACTAAAAGTAGTTTTTGCAATAAGCAAATGTGTTATCCCACATAGCAAGAAGTTCCAAGACAGGGCAGGTCCTGGGGTGACGTCAGAGCTCCCATCCAGGTCTATATAGTTCTCTCCATTAGGTCCCCCTCTATGTCTCGGCATTGACCTCAGCTGGAGACAAGATGACTAAGACGGTGCCAGGACTCATGGTAATTCCCATAATCCTAAAGTCTCGTTAAATATACAAAGTTCATGCACAATAAAAAGCATCTAGAAAAGATAAATTATCTATTTCCTAAATGGTTTTAGGGGATTGGGACTTTTTCCCTGAAACCTTCCGCCTCCTCTCCCTCCTCTGGGCAATAGCTCTTCTTACCTGTTCACTTGATGCCAGCCCCTGGATGCCAGGTGTTGTACTCTACTAGTGTACTTTTCAAGGCACTGTATTGTAATATTAAAAATATTTTATTTATTTTTTGTGTTTGCTTCTTATGTATGTATTATTTGTGGGAAAATATAAACCTATGACAGGACAGTGCTATGTAGCTGACTGTGTTAGTTGGGCACCAAGGCTAACTTTGTATGTCTTATGAACAAATTGGCTTTATGAACGTGCTCTCTGAGCAGAACTCATCCGTATGCAGGGGACTTGCTGTATAAGTAACTGTACTTCTTCCATAATCTTAATTTCAAGCATTTCAGTTGTTAAACACCATTTCCTATGTTGCCAAATCACTTCCCCTTTTGCCTCCCTCCCAGAACTCTTCTGCCCATGGGGGCCACAAGCCCATGGACCCGCTCTCACGTATCCTCAGTGCCTCCTTCTACAGCTTAGACTCCACGGCCGATCATTGTACATATGTGTACAAATGTGCTCAGCGTATCTCCCCCTTCATCATACCCAACTGGAATAAAAACCAAATAAAGACTCACTGCTTAAATTTAACTTTCAGCCTTGTCTACACCTCTGCCCACAGAAGTGGGACATATGGAGAAAAACCAGTCCACCGTGGTCACTGGTCTCCCTTCATTTCAGGACTGAACACTTCAAATGAGCCCTTAAAGCAGCCCATCCATCCCACCCCCGTTCCAGTCTCTCAGGGCAACTGTTTCCAAAGTTCCCTCTTTTCAGACCTCCAGTTGCTCCCACCCTTGGCTCACATCAACCAATGTCCTCGCTGCAGAGCACAGCGGGGCCTGAGCATCAGCTCAGCTGCTCTGGCTCTTACGTGTGCTGCCTTCCTCCTTGTTTCCACTCGTCTCTGAAGCCCCTCCTCCTGGACTCAAGATCTCCTTCAACTGTCCTCGGGTTCTTCTTCATTCATTACTCCCCTTGCAACCAGATCATCCCCGTTAGCCTACAAATGTGCTGCAATTTTTTTTTTTTTTTTTTTTTGCCATCTTGAAAAAACAAAGAAGTCCCTTAACTTCAAACTCTTTCCAAGTACATCCTCATTTCTGCTCTCCTTTAAAACAAAACTGCTCTGAAACATCGTCTATATTCTCCTTTCTCAAGCTCTAATCTACTCCATTTCGACGTGCATGCCTCCACGCCCCAGGAACCGCCCTCATCGGGATGGGCCGTGGCCTCCACACTGACCTTCTCCTAATGTGTGTTATATCAGCAGCGTTCGGCACAGTTGACCCACCTGCCTTCCCTGAGCACTTCCTGCATTTGGCTTCCAAGACATCATTCTTCATTTCTCTTCCTGTCTCCTCGTCTCCTTGGAGGGTTCCCTTCCTCCTCCTCACTTCTGAAACAGGAGTTCTCAATCCCCACTTGTACATTAGAACCACGTGGCAAGTGCCTCTAACATGCTAATGCCCAGGTTCTGTACCAGGTAACCGAGTCGGGAGCCCCGGGGAGGAGGCCCAGATACCGCTATGTGATTGACAGTCTTGAGGGTGATTCTACAGTGCAGCTGGGGAGAGGAACACTGCTCTATATCAGCAAGTGGCCCATTGAGGTTCTCAAACTCCTCTGTCTTCTCCATCTAGACTCACCACTACATGGCTGATCCCCTGCTAAAGGTTCCCAAGTTAGCACCTCCACCTTCCCTGTCTCCCAAGCCCTGTGCTCCCATATACCCCACTGCCCATTAGACAAAGCCTCCTTAAATGAAAAAATAATTCCCTCAAAGCCTTTTCCAAGTAAGAATTACCATTATTCTAAATGCTCTTTAAATACATGAAGTTCACACTCAATTCTTTGCCAGCTTTACTTGTTTTCAGTATATGCTCAATAAATGATGAAGTGACTTTTCTCATTGAAGCAACATAGGAATTCCCTCGGCTTGAATCACAAGACCAAGAGAACCAGATAGTTCCACAGAAAGAACACAAAATGGTGCCTAGACTTTATAGAGTAAAGTAAATGATAGAATAAAATGAAGAATTATATTGCATTCATTCACCAGGAAATGTCAAAAAATAATGATGTGTTGTTTTATAACCTGGAGCTGAGCTAAGAATACTTTTAATGCTCTAGGTCTTCTTCAAGAGCAACCTAAATAAAGCACAAGCATCTTTTTCAGTCATCAAAACACAGTAAGCACTGATCCAGGGTTCAGAAGAACTGCTCCTGGTCCCAGCAGTTCCCAGATTTAGGCAAGTTAAGGGCTTGAATTTCTTTTACCTCCTGTGAAAAAGGAGCTTTGGTAATAGTCCTCTGAAGATTATTAAAAATGATATTACATTTTTATTATCATACAATCTAGGGCTATATTTAAGAACCAGTTATTTAAAATAGTCCTATGTTAACAATTCATCACAGAAACCTATAAAAAGAAATCTTACATTTTAAAATGTCTGATACTTGAGGGTTCAATTTTCCCCATAATAATCACAACCATTTTATAATAAACCCATGTCCAAAATCATAAGACTACCAAGAAATTTCTTAAAGTTGGTCAAACTCATTTTAAAGTATCTTCCTTCTGCTAATATGTTATTAATACATTATCATTATTATTACTATTTATTAGCATTTTCATTCTATGGATTCTTTTAAAGTCCAATAAGGCAGTTTCTTGCCTTACACCCACCAATTCATTACAAAAACTGCCCACTTAACAATTTTTTTAGGTTTTCAACTAGTCTTTGAGATACACTTTTAATTCAAGATGTATGAAGACTTCACAACACATTTGGGGACCACCTCTCGGTCACACATTACCTGACTCCAGTGAGATTCCATGGTATCAATAGTTCCCACTTTTAGATTATACATCCTGGAGTTAACTTTCTGCTCTGTCTCTGGGCCACGGCATTTATTTTGAAAATGAATTGTTTGACATTGCTCTGTATTCGTCAGTTGTTTCTATGGGAAACACAAATTTGAGACTGACCATATTTAAGAACTATCTGAATTTTTCAGCCTTTATATATATTTTAACAAACTTAAAAGGTGAAAAAAGTTATTCTGTTTATTCAGCTACTATCATTTCTGTTGCTCTTCCTTCTCTTCTGGCATTCCAGGATCTCCTTTTCTATCATTTAAGCAGTATCTGAATTTTTTAATAGGGGAAATAAAACATGTTCCCAATAATTTCTTGGAAACTCAATGTCTATACATCCATACCTCCAAATAATCCTAACATTTTAACCTTGCACATTAGCCAGAATAATGAACCTTTCCTTCAACTATGTTCCATGTCCTCATCAGCTCAAGGTCTGATTTTACATAGAGACGCTGAATACTTCTGTCTGTGTCGTGGCCCACAGGAGTCCCACATTTCAAACATGTCTGACTTAGGGAACTCTTATTTGGGCTGCAAGCTATTCTGGTGTCAGACTCACTCCAGCTTCAAGAGCTTTGTTGTTCTTGTCTCAGACATCAGACCCTTTCAGTTTCTGGAGTGTGGGCCCAGGTTCCAAAATGCCTGGACAGAGCGGATCCATATCACCTCAGTGTCCTAATCCAGATTACACATTAGAAACTACTCCTTTCCCCTTTTCATCTATGAAGCAATGGCAGCCTAATATTTTCAAATATTTGTATTATCTCTAAGTCAACTGGAGAACAGATCTCCCCGGATCTTCCAAGGTCCAGGGTGGCCGGGGCCTCATTATTTTGTTTTACTGTGGAGGTCATTGCTTGGTGTCATGTTTCCATAATTTATCAAGAAATTCATCGGCAGGGAAAGAGCCTCACCAGGAAAGATCTGAACGATCTTCTCAGAGTCTGCAAATCTCAATAAGCCTTCAAGGCATCATCATCTATATCATTTTGTCACAAGAAAAGGGTAAAGTGACTTCTAGGTAACAAAAGAGTCACATACATACAGCAATTTGATTTCTCCGATTCTGGATTTTTACGTTAAAAATCAACAGTCAGTGTTCTAGAGACTAGAAAAGGGCTGTGCTGCCGCGCAGCACCTCCTCCTTTGACAGGGGTGCATCTTTTGCACAGTGGCTAGAATGACTCTATCGGAGTGTGACGTTCATCCTACCAAAGATGCAGAGCATGAGCTCAGGGTACAGCAAGCTTTTCCCTAAAGAGGACAGATGCTCCAGGACCATGTCTTGACTATTGTAAATACTGCTGCTATGAACACAGGAGTGCATATATCTTTTTGAATTATAGTTTTCTCCAGACACAGGCTCAAAGGTTGGATCACTGGATCATATGATAGCCCTATTTTCAGTTTTTTAAGGCACCTCCATACTGTTCTCCATAGTGGCTGTACCAATATACATTCTCACCAATCATAGGTTCCCTTTTCTCCACACTCTGTCTAACAATTTATTGTTTGTAGACTTTTTAATGACAGTCATTCTGAATGGTGTGAGATAAAACCTCATTGTGGTTTTGGTTTGCATTTCTCCAACAACTAACCTGTTGAGCATCTTTTCATGTGCCTATTAGCCACCTGTATATCTTCTTTGGGCAAGTGTCTAGTTAGGTCTTCTGCTCAGTTTTTGGAGAAGGCAATGGCAACGCACTCCAGTACTCTTGCCTGGAAAATCCCAGGGACAGAGGAGCCTAGTGGACTGCCATCTATGGGGTCACACAGAGTTGGACACGACTGAAACGACTTAGCAGAAGCAGCAGCCCAGTTTTTGATTGGGGTGTTCTTTGACATAAATTGAAATTTGAGGGTTTGCTATTAGGAACAGGGTACAAAATGCCGTGGACACACAGAGAAAATGTATCTATGTCTGCCGAATTCAGGAAGATTCTCTACACTGAGCTTCATTCTCCATCCCATTATTTTGGGGGCAGAGATTGCTTTCTTTAGCTTAGGCCCAGCATCTGTGGCTATCACACATCCTACTGGTTATCCAGATTTGGCTACTATTAAAAATTATCTGCCCTGAGTACACAGAATCTTATTGCAAAGAAATGTTTCATCCGCACGTCCTTTCTCTAAATCTTTTTTTCCTGCCTCCGCCTTGATGCCCATTAGTGTGAGAAGGCAGTGGCACCCCACTCCAGTACTCTTGCCTGGAAAATCCCATGGAAGGAGGAGCCTGGTGGGCTGCAGTCCATGGGGTCGCTAAGAGTCAAACAGGACTGAGCAACTTCACTTTCACTTTTCATTTTCATGCTTTGGAGAAGGAAATGGCAGCCCACTCCAGTGTTCTTGCCTGGAGAATCCCAGGGATGGGGGAGCCTGGTGGGCTGCCGTCTATGGGGTCGTACAGAGTCGGACACGACTGAAGCAACTTAGCAGCGGCGGTGTGAGTGGAGCAGGCTCCACCTCACTCACAAAGGAAATTAAAGCTACATATCAAGTGTGTCTCCTCCTTGTCTCATTGTTTTGATTCATTTGAACTTTCATTTCCAGTAGGTGACCAACCACCTTGATTTTCTCAGGACCGAGGGGTTTTCTAAGACTCTAGACTTTCAGTTGTAAAACTGAGACAGTCCCAGACAAAGGAAGACCACTGGTGTCCCTAAGTCAGTTGGGCAGGTGTGGGTTCTGACCATCTTGAGGCTTATGCCAGCTTTCTCTAAGGAAGCTCCCCTGAATTCATGATTTTAAAAGCAGTCATCTCAAATCACTACTTTTTGAAGCCAGGCTCTTAGCAACAAGAGGACAAAACCGCAATCTTGTCTACTTTTCCTTGACCCCCATGTACTATTTTTAATTACATCCAAAGTGAAGAAAGAAAAAAAAAACCATCCAACTTAATCTTACATCTAACCAGACCTAATTAAACCTCTCAAAAGATAACTATTAAAACAAAAGAACAGATGTACCTTGGGCTGGGGGTGAAGGCAAGGGGAGCAAATATTGCCAGTTATCCCAAGGACAATCTCCACCAAAAAGAGGCTTTGGGATAAATACAGCAGGTGCCTTAAGACCAGACCAGAGATCACCTCCCTCATGTTTAGTCCCTTGGGATTATCTCCTGTTCAAAATTAGGTATGAAATCATTGCCATGAATTTTATTGCTTTAGTGCCCTAAAAGTCAACCATTAGAATGAACTGATTGCCTGGTGAGAGTGAAAAGTCCTTTCACAGGAAGAAAAATACCTCAATGCTCAAGATTGCCAAGCTCTGAGTATGGGATGCAACTCTTTTCAGCTACTGGTTACCCTTGGGATGCGACTCTTTTCAGCTACTGGTTACCCTTGTTAGAGCAGGATTGTATCATCCAATGATCCAGTCCCTGGAAAGAAGTCACAGGTCCCCAGATTTTTTTGAGGTTATTGAAAAGGTACAAATACAGAGCCTCAGGAAATCTTCGGGTTAGTCCATCATGTCATTTCAGATTCTTTGGCTCTGAAGCCCCTACAAGGAGAGTAGACAAATGAGCAAAAGGGAGGGAAGGAAGCTCCAAGACCAAGTCCTGAGTGGTTTATCTCATCACAGCATCAGTTCCCTTTCAGCTTCTCACAGCATCATGGTTACCAGAAACTGCAAGTCAGGGCAACTGGAAACACTGAAGCTTGCCATGAAGAGCATGGAAAACTCTGAACTTCAGAAGGGCACTAAATTGGGATGGTTTCAGCCTAGAGAAAAAGCAAGAGGAGGAGACCCAAACTTAGTGAATCGTTACAGAAGAGTTGACCAGGGTAGAAAAAGTAGCCGAGTTGGAAAGAGATCAAAGATTGAAAACCCCCAGACACACACACACACAACACTGCCTGCATTCTGAATGCTCCATTCAGAAACGTCTACACACATATTATAGAAAAATACACTTGTATTGTTGAATCAGGGGTAAAAGAAGGTCACAGCTTGGTGGTCTTGCTTTTCTATATTTTCCAAACCTTCTGCTACCCCCCAAAAATGATAGCCACTCTCAAGCATGCAATACAAACAAATGCTGCCCCCAGGCTACCCGCCACGATGGGAGGGGCATTTGCAAAGAGAGGCCCCTGCCTGGTGCAGGGGCTAATTAGGACACATGGTCCTCAACGCTTCTGTGGTGTGGGTTGGCCTGTGGATGAATTTTCCATTTGATCTTTCTTTTTTTTCTCTTCACATTTTCCACCCTGCACTAAAATTACTCTCCAGAAAAGCATTTATCTTTCCTACTGCTGCTTCACAGCCTGTCCCCATTAGAGGATTTTCAGGAAGGACTAGCTGGTACCTGTAAAAAATATCCATTGGCTTTTACAAGTGGAACATGACAAGAAAATCCTATTTTCTTTTTTTCTCCTATTCCTTGCTGGCTACCTACTCAACTCATAAACTGAGGAAGAGGATTTCATCTTTCTTCTCATTTTTTTTCTTCTACCTTTTTTTTCTTGTTTGGGGAAAATTTATTTCAAGAAGTTTTACTTCCAGTACCTGTAGCCAACTTCCAGAAACAGATGAGAAAACGCATAGCAAGACACCCAGCTGTGTTGTTACGTTACCAGTACCTGAGTGTGTCAAGGAACTATTTCCCACCAAGTTTTTTTTAACTTGTACTATAAAAAAAATTACAAATTCATGATGGACTATTTGGAAATATCAAAACAGGAAAAAAAAAAAGCTTTTACTAAGCCAAAAGCTAGAGATTACCAATATTAATATTTCAGTATATTTTTCCACTGTCTTACATTCTGAAGCTATTGTTTTTACAAACTGCTTTAGATTTCTGTAGAGGTCCACCAACTCACTTCAAATACTTCCTCACTGAGAAACCTTTCCTGAGCTTCTTCTGGCCCCAGAGCTGGTTTCCCCTCAGGATCACACCTATCACATCAAATGGTAAATATTCTCTGTGTACATGGGCGTGTCACTCACCACACTGAGAGCTCCTGTCTGGCAGGGACTTTCTCTGATTCATCTTAGTTCCTCCAGGATCTGGCACACAGCAATAGACATTTAGCAATCAAGGCAAACATTTGTTCTCACGATCTTTGTGTCAGGGTCAGTAACCAGAGACTGAGTATCCATCATGAAACCAATGGAGCAGTAAGGAGGGGAGCAGCCACAGGTTGTGTGAGGAACAAGGGCAGGGACCAGACATTAGAAGGAGGGCTGGAAGAAAGGCCAAAGCCAGACCACGTAGGTCCGTGTGAGCTGTGCAACAGGGACCACTGAGGGTTTTATGCAGATGTCACACTTTTCCTGGATGCTATGTAAGCACAGGTTAGAGCTGCCTTCTGCAAGCGGAAGCTTGGGACCACTCCCAGAGCTGGACCATGGTGAGAGGAGAAACGGTAGAGCTAAGTGGACTGGCTCAAGATAGGTTTTGGAGATGTTTAGACAGGAAGGTCTGATAAACCAACTCCGAGGTTGAGTGCAAAGAAGAGACAAGTATGTCATTTAGGTTTCTGGATGGAGTAACTGGTGGGTGAAGGTGTGATTTATTGAGATGGGTAAGACGGGAGCACCATAGACTGAAGAGGTGGAATGAAGAGTTCATTCTGGGACATAGTAAATTTGAGATGCTTGTGAAACAGTTACGTGGGAATGTGGAGCAGGCAGCGGAATACAAGAGTCTGGAGTTCAGAGAACTGGTCTGAGCTCAGGGCTATAAATCCAAGAATCACCCACAAATAAATGTTATTTACAGCTCTGGGTCAAGTTGAGACCACCCACAGGAAGGGTAGCATGAAAACCAAGGGCACCAGAACCAGAATCGGCTAGAGATGGGTTGGTAGATGGAGAGGAGCCACAAGGCAGCCCAGACAAGGTGGTGAATGGTGCAGAGTGAGGGGCCTGACAGGGGCGGGTGGCTGAGCCCTGAGTATGCAAAGCTGAAGTCACTGCCCACTTCCGGGCAGGGCTACTGCAGCCAAACAGCAGAGGGGCAAGCCTGGCGGATGTAGAGAAGAGTCAAGACAGCATGTCCAGACAGTTCTGGACTTTAGGCATAGAAAACGGAGATGTGGATGGCAGCTAGAGATCCCAGATAGAACCGAGAAGAACATGGGGAATGTTTGCAGGCTGATGGGAGTGATCCAGTAGAAAAGGAGGGCTTGATGTGGTTGAAGATGAAGCGGGGTGATAAAGACAGGAATGGAGAGGGGTGATGTCCGGAGCAGGAGCAGAGGAGACCACCTTGGATGGGGAAAGGGACTCTTTGGAATGGCATCTGGAGAAAAGCAAGAAGGGCGAGAACATTGGACCACAGATCTGGCAGGAAAGTGCGAGAGTTCCTGGTCCTTGGAGAAGTATGAAGTGAGGCATCACCTGAGAGTGAGGGGGGGAACGTAGGGTGAGCCTGGCCCAGGAGCACAAAGGAGCAGCCTAGCTCAGCCTTGGGGACCCAGGACATCCGAACACACCAGGGAAGGAAGAGTGAAGTCTGGCAAAGACTAGCAGAGCCAAGAAAGAGGCCTGTGAGAGATGAGCCAGGCATGGAAGGGCTGGGGCTGAGATGAGCCAGGCATGGAAGGGCTGGGGCTGGGAAGGTCCATGCTGCCCCAGTGTGGAGGGGGCTGCGGGGTGAGAGAGTTAAGTTGGGGCTTTGCAGCGCAGGGTAAGAAACGACTTTATCCAGAGGTGATGGGGGGATTCTGAAGGATGTTAAGCAAAGAGGTGATATAATCAGAGTGGAGTCCTAGAGAAGGTTCTGGGTGAGCGTGGGCAGCAGCTTGCAGGGGATGAAAAATACTGGAGTGAAAGAGACAAAGCCCGAGGGTGACGTGATGATCAAGGCAGGAGGGGTTGCAGGCCTGGCATGAACAGTGGTGACGCTGGACAGAAGTGGATGGATTGAAGAAATACTTCAAAGGAGGCACCAACAGACTTTGAATCAAAAATATACCTACTTAAAATTTCCTTATACAACCAGTATTTGATTTTTAAGACACCATATATTATCAAATATATCAAATGCTGTGTCTTCTCTGAAGCAGGCATCTCTATAAATGGTCTGGCTAAGCTGTCTTAGTGCTCCCCACCCCCTTTTCCTCACACTGCTTGGTGTCTAGCTTTGGTTAAGTGATTACTTCCAGCCAAGTTAAGCTCCCCAGCAGTAGGAACCTACCGGCTCCATCCCACCCCTGCAGGAGGCGCTGATGGGTAGAGTTCACAAACCCTGGTGGCCGTGCAACTGGGTCACATGTAATAGTAAAACCTCAGTGCCCTATGTGTGTGTGTGTGTGTGTGTGTGTGTGATCACTGGCTATCATTGTTGTTCAGTCGCTCAGTTGTGTCTGACTCTCTGCGACACTATGGACTGCAGTACACTAGGCTTCCCTGTCCTTCACCATCTCCCGGAGTTTCCTCCCACTCATGTCCATTGAATCAGTGATGCCATCCAACCATCTCATCCTCTGTCGTCCCCCTCTCGTCCTGCCCTCAAATCTTTCCCAGCATCAGGGTCTTTTCCAATGTGTACTTGATCCTATTCTGCCCAGAGAAATAAGCAGAACAGGACTGATTAGTTCATGATGTAAAGACACTGAAAGCTTAGAGACACTAAGAGAACTTCCTAACTTCTCAAAGCAGAGCCCAGGACATTTTCTGGGGGCCTCAATGTCATCCATTATTTTGCCTCAGACATTGCAAGGACAGAGTCTTTTCATTTTAGAGCCATACGCTTTAACCTCTTCCCTCACAGTGAAAATGTCTGACTCTGGATTCTCAGCACATGTGTTCTCGCTTAAGAGCCCTCCAACCGTACAGCTGGAAGGGCCTCCAGACTTCAGTGGCTCCTGGCCGGCACCCACACCATCAGAAAGCATTTATTCAGTATCTTCCTGTGCCTTTTACTATCTTCCAACGGAAAGAATTTATTTTCGAGGGATGAACTGATCATTTTCCCTGACTTAGCCACTAGGTTGGGTCCATCAGGGGATTATTCTATAATTTTCATAGAATAATTTTCAGCCATGGCCTCCAAATCCAGCGTCACTCATGCACACAGCTCACCCACGAAGAAACGACAAGCGCTCCCTCCAATCTAACAGTAGATTAATGGAATCATGAAAACACCAGGCCTCACAGACCCTCTCTCTCATCTCCAGTCCCTCTTGCTTTCATTGGAAAGCAAGCCTTGGGGCATCTCCCTGTTTTCTTGTTTCTCCTTCCCACTTTCCCTCTGAGAGTTGGTAGGGAAAGGCTAAAGGGAATCAGATTGGAGAAGGCAAAAAGTCAAAAAAGTGAGAAGCAATCAGGAGGGACCAGAAGACAGAGGCCTGGAATAAGGGGGGCTCAGCCATGACAGCATTCACAACAAGGGACAGATGACTCCAAAGACAAGAGCTTGTGAAAATAAAGTTGCCTGAAGATATTAGACTAGAATAGATTGGTTTTTTTAATTTATGATTGTTTTCTGAAACAATGGCTTTAACAAGATGAAAGTGATGGCGGTGGAGTTTCAAGGATGATGGGAGCATCCATTCTAGAGAATCTTAAGGGGTAAAACCAGGTAGAATGATAGGGATAAAGGTGGAGGTGGGGGATTCTCAGCCCAAGGTCATGATTAAGAGTGCATGGAGCCAGCCAGCCTGGAGGGCAGGGCACGAGAGACCATAACAGAGGGACCGAGAACGGAGGAGGCAGAGAGCAGAGTATTGTTCATCCTCTCGTTTCCTTTCATTCTTCAAATCATTTTAAGTGTATCTCTGTTCATTTTACTTAAGCAGATTCTCCCACACCCACTCCATTTTTTTTGTTATTGTAGCATGTTCATCTGCTTTGGGCTTCCCAGATGGCACTAGTGGTAGAGCACCCACCTGCCAATGCAGGAGATGTAAAGAGATGCCAGTTCAATTCCTGGGTCAGGAAGATCCCTTGGAGGAGGGCATGGCAACCCACGCCAGTATTCTTGCCTAGAGAATCCCATGGACAGAGGAGCCTGGTGGGCTACAGTCCATAGGTTACTAAGAGTTGGACATGACTGAGAGACTGAGCATGCATGGATGCAATAGATATTTCTAGAAGAAAAAAACAAAAATATATATATACAGGTTGGATGATTTTAACTTTTCTAACCTGAAAACTAAGGTTACAGCAAGTATTCAAAATATTTTTTGGAAATTTACTGGTCCACGAAGTCTAAACATTTGGAACAGCTTCTATATACTTGTAAAAATAAAAGATTACTTAGTCCCATTAGGATTTGGGGGTTGAGGGTTAAAAGAGGTCTGGATCCTAAAGGCTGCAAAATACAGATCCACTTAATACTCTGGACAGACCTCTATGGAATGTTCCCCGGCACTTTGTCTGCTAGAGTTTTAAGTGGCTCACAGAGTGGTGATTCCTGGGAAGGTTGAAACATTTCCTCTCTTACTCTGAAATAGGTCACAACATACAAATCCAATTTAATCCTCACCCAATGCAATGATCATAATAATAGCTGAAAGGCAAAGTGAACAGTTTAGCCCAGAGCTAAAAGCTCTCTGACAGTGACCTCTTTATAGAAAGAAGAACAAACCCAGAAAGCAAACAGTGTGCATTGTAGTCATCCAGAAACTGCCTTAGAAAGAGTATCACTGAGCCACCTTATGAATGACTGATCCATTCATCCAGTTGCAGTTCATAGAACATTGAAAACATTTGCCTTCTCTTCCTGAGATGCAGATTTTATGACTATAAGCAAAAATTCTGAGTACGTTACTGTGAAACTTAAAGCTGACTTTTCAGACAATTCTGGCATGAAGGATGAGAGAAGGTCACAAAGAATGAAAGCCAAATAACTTAGAAATATTTATTGAACTTTGACAATGTCTTTGGGCTGCCATAACAAAAATATCATAAACTGAGGGGCTTGTAAACAACATAAATGTATTTTTCACAGTTCTGAAGTCTGGGAAGTCCAAGATCAAGGTGCCGGCAGATTCAGAGTCTAGTGAGAACCATCTTCCTGGTTCACAGATGATGGATCTTCTTGCTGTATTGTCACGTGGTGCAAATGGGGAGGGAGCTTTCTGGGGCCTCTTTCATGAGGACACTAATCCCATTCCTGAAGGCTTGCCCTCATGATCTAATTACCTCCCTGAGGTCCCACCTCCACATACCATCACTTTGGGGATTAGAGTTTAACACTAATTTTTTTTTTTTTTTTTTTGTGGGGGTGCAAATATTCAGTCCATGGCAGACAATACCAGGAACTAGGAACAAAAAGGCAGAAAAGGATGCTAGAAGTGTGGGTTAGTGGGAAAATAAGTAAGCGGGCACATACAAAACTTGGTATAGATAATGTTTCCTTATATAAATTCTCATAGTTGGGTTCTAACTACGGGATGAACAGCAGCTAACACTTCAGCACAGGAGAAGTATTAGTTAGACTTTGACTCAGCACCCTGACTACTTACAGTGTAATTACTTGTTAACTTAAATAAATCCCTTACTTCTGACAGCACACAAACGTCTACAGCTCACAAAGAAGCCAAATTATTTCCCTCAATCTACAAAGGAAAGGTGGTGATTTTCAAGCATATCTTCATCACTCACTCACACAGGTGGGAAGGTGAGGGAGATGGAGTGGTTTGACTGTATTTATGTGAAATAGTAGAAACTGACCAACTTGCCAGTTGCTTCTGTCAAGTACAAACATTATGCTCCTACCAAGTACAGGTCTCATGACACCTGTACAAACAAGCTCAGGATAAGGAAGCATTCTAGTAATGACCAAAGAAGGAGAAATCATTTGGAGACAGTTAGAATAGACTTTCAGGAGGGAATGAGTCTTAAGAAGGAATCTGAAGATTGAAAAACAAGTTGGTAAATTAAGGAGGGCTGGCAAGCAGGCTGGTCACCCTTAGCGTTAGAGAAGACAAGGCAAGGATGTTGAAGTTGTTGGCTTGGCTGGAATGTCAGGCCTGAGGAAACATGTTAATAAAGGAAAAAGGAGGGGGACTTCCCTGACAGTCCAGTGGTTAAGACTTCTCCTTTCAGTGCAGGGGTTGCGGGTTCAATCCCTAGTCAGCGAGCTAAAATCCCACATGCCTCATGGCCAAAAAACCAAAACCTGAAACAGAAAGAATATTGTAACAAATTCAATAAAGACTTTTAAAATAGTCCACAACAAAAAAAGAAAGAAAAAAGGAGAAAAGTGACAGACAAAGATACAATAAATTTCAAAGTCCATGCACTGTGGTCTGAATGTCTGTGTCCCCCCCAAAAAAATTCACATGTTGAAATCCTAGTGCCCAGTGTGATGGCTTTCAAAGATGAAGCCTTAGGGAGATGACTGGGTCGTGAGGGTGGAGCCTCATAAATGGGATTAGTGTCCCAATTGAAGAGGCCCCAGAGAGTTCCTTCGCCCCTTCCACCATCTGAGGACACAACCAGGAGTCTGACACCCTGAAGAGGTGTCACTCCACCCCGCTGGCACCCTAAGCTCAGACCTCCAGTCACCACACTATGAGAAATAAATGTCTATTATTTATGAGGCACTCCGTCTGTGGCATTTTGTGCCTGAATACATTAAGACACCATAGCTTAAAGACTAAAGAAAAAGAAAATGGGTAACAAGAAGTCAACAAAAGGATCTGAGATAAAATATTATGTTCTTTGTGTAAAAGTAGCTTGGGAAAACGATTTCATCTAGTCATGAAGTGTCTGAGTGAAGAAAGAGAAGGAAGGCCTGCCCTCTCCCACCACTGTCTGGAGCATTGTGAGGAGTCACGTGACGTCTTCTGGGAGCTATTGTCAAGGACCGACCTTGCATACAGAAAAGAGTGGCAGCCATTTTCAATGCCATTGTCTGAACCCACTGAATGTTTCAGACCACAGTGTCACAAATAGTACTAGGCAGTCAGGAAAGCAAGAGAGGGTTGAAATGGAAAGCAAAGAGTTTATCCACTACCATATTTAATTTTGGGTGATGATCAGTCCTCCAAGAGGAAGTAACTCAGCCAAGGTGAGACCACTTTAGTTTTGTTGCCTCTAAATTTAGCTACTTCAAAAATATATAAAGCAAATTCCATAACAAACAGGGAAAGTGTATATGCAGTGTACGGAACACTGATCTAACTCTGGGTAAAGGAAGTGGGGCAGTGCTTACATTTCAAACAAAAATTTTACATCTGTAATTAACTTAAATTTATCTTCAATTTAGTTTTCCTGTTCAACTTCCAGAATATTTTAACTGTAAAAGCCCCTGAATTAAAAAAAAAAAACAAACTTGGTAATAAGAAAATCTGGTACTACTTTGTGAATCAGCGTTTTTAATGGGCATAAATATTTCCATGTGTACGCATGCTTCTCTCACCACTGACTGCATCACACTGCCTTTATCTGTGGCTAAACAGACTACAACTGGCTGAGTAGAGCTTTGTATTGATGGGTCCCCAGGAAAGCAGACAGTGAGTGAGGCTGAGTGAGAAGCGCAAGAGATTGGACGCGGGGGGTGATGTTTGTGAAGAACATCCAAGGAGTAATGAAGACGATCCGTGGTTCAGACCATGGTTCATATGTGGCACCTGTAAAAGGTGAGAGAGCAAGAAGATGGAGAGAGGATGGACTCAGATCTCAGCAGGGAGGGTGGGGGGTGGCTGATAAATTTTGGCCAACCAGCTGGAACACCCTGGAGCAATGACCTACTGGACGGAAGATGCTCCATCATTGGCTGGATGCTGCCCAGGAAGTGTGGTCTTGGCTCAAAAGCTGAGGCAGATACTAAAGACCCTGTGCTGGAGGCTGTCAGCTGACTTCATCCCTGCAGTGTGTTCTTTCTTGAATGGGTGTCTGAGTAGCACACCCCAATGACTGCCAAAGTGCATCTCTGCATTGCATGGATTTGCTTTTCCAAACATCTGTTAGGAGTGTCTCCTCCACAAGTCCAGTGGGGCTCTCTGTGAGCAGAAACGTAGAAGTGGGAGCCTGTGGGTCCAACTGCAGCCCCAGTCACTGCTGTTGGCTTCAGGATGGTCACTGCTATTCTTCCCTGCCTTTCAGCATCCACCCTGAATCCCTTCACTCTCAGCTCTTACCGCCGCTGATCCTGGGGGCTTTCCTCAGGCACACTCTCATTTCCTGAGGGATCTTTGGTGAAGCCAGGTCTCTGAGGCTGGCATCACTGCTCTTGTCCATTCATGGTCATGAGTGGTCTAAGAAGCCCCAAGAGGCACCCAAGTCATTCTGAGTTCCACACCTCTCTACCACCAGTGGGGATCTGCCTTTTGATCAGACTCAGTTATCTCTGCCAACATGGAGACTCCTTTTATCATCCAGGGAGCAACTGGAGCTCACAGTTTGTGAGAACACTATCGTGTTCCTAGTACAAGACCTCTACCTCTGAAAGGCCCAGATTTCTGGGGATAAAAAGTACAAAGGAGCCCAGTGGGTCACTGTGAAAGACGACAAGGGGCCACTCCATCTACCCATCCCTCAGTTCCAGATCCCACACATCCTTCCTGCTGGGGACACAATGCCCCCAAGACACAATCTTGGTATTCTCAGCGAGTGAGGCAACCCTCTTCCCAGAGCATGATCTCCAGGCTTGAACTCCAGGCAGCAGCTCTGGACAGAGTGATGTGTACTGAGACCAGTGAATGGTGTGTCACGGGCCACTCCTGACCTCCTTTGCCATGAAGATTTTCCCTGATGGATGTTGAGTTGTGTGTGTGGGATCCCATGCCTGTAGGTCAGCCATCTCATAACAGTGCTGCCTGAACTTTTATGAACAGGAAAAGCAAACTCACACGTGAATACGTGACTGTTTTTGTAATAGTAAATTATTGGCTCTTCTAAGAAAGAAGGAAGTTAAGATAGTCAACTTGTCACCAAGTGGTTGGCAGGTCTTCTCCAGGAATTGTGCCATACTGCGGGCTCAGCAATGGTGTCTGCTGCTACCAGTCTCTGCAGTGAGTGGAAGGCCATGGAGGTAGGCCTATGTACATCTGTCTCGGTCACCATACCCACCCCATCCATGTGCCAATTGTGCCATTCTAGGCTGGCTGGTTACAAAGACAGGCTAATGTCAACTGGTGATATCATTTTGTTGGCTTAGTTGTTCCATGTCCCTTCCAGGGTGAGTGCTTTCTGGTGGCCATTAATATGTAGTACACAGCTCTTCAGACTTTATGCCCTTCTCCAATGTCCATCTACCTGCTCTATCCCCAGTGCTTCCTTGTCTGACTTTCCAGTCTTTGTCTTTCTAGTCCTTTACTCATGAAACTGCATATAGTCTCACCTTAGAACACTTCTCCTTCCACACAAAGTGGATAAATAAATATAGTGTTCAAAGCTCTGCCCATGAGCAGAGTAAAGATTGTCTCTTGCCACTGTCCGTTTTCAGCTTGAACCCAACTGCCGAGCCAACCCATCCAGAAACCAAGCTTGCACTTCTTCCTTCAGCTGGTCATACAGGCCGTGTATTCATCAGGGTTCTCCAAAGACACAGAACTACTAGGATTCTGATGGTTGAGAGATGATAGATGGATGAGTGGATGGATGGATGGATAGATACATAGATAAAGATAGATAGACAGAGACAGATAAACAGACAGACACATACAGAGAGAAAGAGCATGAGTCTGACCACTGGAAGGTTAAAAGCACTGCTGCAGTTGCAGGTCTCTAAATCTTGAAGAGTTTGTCTCTTAGCCTCTGGAGCACATGTTTCTCACCAATCCTGGCATTCTAGTCCCCTTTTGTTCTCCTGCCAGTCAGCTTGATGTGTATATATATATATACAGTTTTATTTATTTATTTATTTATGGCTGTGCTCCAGAGGCTAAGAGATAGTTCCAGCAGCTCTGCCATATGGAGGCCATGCCTGGCTGTGTGGTACCCACTCTGGAGAGATCTCAGTAGGTGGATACTGGCCTGGAATGTAAGCACCTGAAAGGAGATGGTTGGGCTCTGGATTGGTTGGTTTGTATTTGAGAATGGTTCCCACAAACACGTTGTTTATTGTCTTAGGAATGGGCAAACCCTTGGGAAGGACTATCCCTCCAGGCTCCAAGATGTCAAACCATCAGAATACAGAAAACAAAATCCATGATTAATATAATCCTGTGTGTGTGTGCTAAGTCACTTCAACCATGTCGGACTCTGTGTGACTCTATGGACTGTAGCTCACCAGACTCCTCTGTCCATGGGATTCTCCAGGCAAGAATACTGTAGTGGATCACCATTTTCTTCTCCAGGGGATTTTTCTGACCTAGGGATCAAACCCTCATCTCCTGTCTCCTGCATTGGCAGGCAGGTTCTCTACCACTAGCGCCCCCTGGGAAGCCCTCAATATAATCCTAGGACACAATATTGTTTTCTTTTGACTATTTTGGCCCCAAAGAGTAATCTTGGCAACTTCCACTTGGCCTTCCCTACTGTAACTAAAGATTAACCCAATGGCTGGGTTTTTCCAGTGACCAAGTGTGTCAAGACTAACTGTACATTCAGAACCTGGAGAAATGATCACCAGGGGCAGGAGGGGCATGAACAACTATAAGCTGGACTTTGACCAGAACTCCATTTATTACCTGAGTCCCCTATGCCATCCTTCTAACTGTGGCGTCATAATAAAGCTTCAAGCCTCCAACATGCCAACGCCTGTTCAGAATCTGTATCCAATAATCATCCAGATGTTTGAGGGTTTCCTCCCCAGAGTAGAGTCATTTGAATAAACAGTCTTTGGAGAAGGGCTAAGGGGTTACTCCACTGCAGATCTGCTGTGGTTGCTGAGTCCTTTCTCCTGGGAACCTGGCCTCCTTTCTGATCAATGGGTCCCACATTTAAACTGCCTGGAGTTCCAAAATTAGACAAGGGATTGCAAATGTGTGACAGGGTCACCACCCTGGGCGTCCATTTTTGCTTTCTTTTGATTAGACACATTAAGAAGTGTTCTCACCAGATTCCCATCATCACTGCTGCCCACAGATTCAGTTCAGTGACTGCCCTTCCCATCCCTCATGGTCAGCAGAGGGGAGCCACTGTTGAATTTCCCGATGCCTGGTCTGCCCCACAATGTAACCTTGGGTGGGTCTTCCACTCAGGTGTATCCCCTCCAGAATATCTACTCTCCTGAGCCTTTCCACCCCTCCCTACACTCTCTGCCACGACATTTTAGACTTTTCAATTCTGCTCAGCATGGGCCTCTCTCCGGTCTTTTAAGAACCAGCCAACAGCAAGTTTCCACCATTGTCTGAGGTCTTTGCCAACATCCTGAGAAAGTGCTCCCAAACCCATAAATTTTCCTTTACTCAATCTAGTGTTCCAGTCCCCTTAATCAACATACTCAAAATCCAGTCCCAGTCCCTGCCAGTGTATGCTGGCTAATTTTTGCTGTTCAAAGGGGCAGTGGTATCATCTCCTTCTAACTTATTGGGCTCACCAGACCGTTCCTGGCTTGGTTACAGTGTGACTTAGCTCCTGGCAACCAGAAAAGGATGTGGAGGTTCTACAGAGGCTTTCTTACCTTGTGAGGACACAAGTCTAGACCATAATAAGCAAAGGTGAGCTACCTCCATAAGCCTCAAGAGTTCAGAGGTCCCTGGGGAGCCACAATATTTGGAGGTACCTACCCAAGTATCCCATATTTTCCCAACCAGGGCCCTGACCTTGGCAGAACTGTTCAATTATCTTTGAAGCTGGGCAAGTACTTTAATACTGAATTTGGTCTTCTACTTTTTCTACCCTGACTGCAGTAACAGGCCTCTACAAGAGGCCCTCTGGCCTTCATATCTAGTTTCCAATTGTTCCCCTAATTGCCCACAGCTTCCCCTCAGCCCACCATTGGGCATCAATGCCACTCAGTAACAACCAGCCAACTCCATGGTCCTTGTGTGCTCTGCATCTCCTCACCTTCCCAAATACCTGAATCCTCTCTCCAGACAGGGATACTTCCTCTGCTGGAACCTTCTCCCAACTTACCATCAGTGAGAGTTCTAGGAGTTGGGTTACCATCTTGTGCCAGATATCATCCATGCCCTGAGTAAAACCGGGATGGGGATCCACTTCCAAAGACCATGTTACTACCTCCTCCCTGGACCTCACTGAGTACCACCTGGATCCTTCAGGAAGCAGACACCATGAAGGTTAGAGTGCAGGAAGTTTATTGGGGTCGTCGGGGGGAGGGAAGCGTGAGGCAGAGGAACACTTGTGAAAGATTGCTATTGTTGTTCAGTCAATAAGTCATGTTCGACTCTTTGCAACCCCATGGACTGCAGCATGCCAGGCTTCCCTGTCCTTCACTATCTCCCAGAGTTTGCTCAAACTCATGTCCATTGAGTCAGTGATGCCATCCAGCCATCTCATCCTCTGTCACCTCCTTCTCTTCCCGCCCTCAATCTTTCCCAGCGTCAGGGTCTTTTCCAATGAGCTGGCTCTTCACATCAGGTGGCCAAATTAATGGAGCTACAGTGTCAGTCCTTCCAATGAATATTCAGGGTTGATTTCCTTTAGGTTTGATTGGTTTTATCTCCTTGCTTCCAGGGGACTCTGAAGAGTCTTCTCCAGCACCACAACTCGAAAACACCAATTCTTCGGCACTCAAGCCTTCTTTCTGGTCCAAGTCTCACATCCATACATGACTACTGGAAAAGCTATAGCTTTGACTATATGGAGATTTGATATATTGACCTTTGTTAGCAAAATGATGTCTGCCTTTTAATACACTGTCTAGGTTTGTCATAGCTTTTCTTCTAAGGAGCAAGTGTCTTTTAATTTTGTGGTTGCAGTCACCATCTATAGTGATTTTGTGAAAGATAAAGGGTTTGAACAGATATGGGCAGCAAAAACCTTCAGATCATGACGCAGACCTGATGTCTGTGAGAGCAGAGGGGACCAGGATGGGGCAGGAGGCACCCAGCCCACAATGCAGAGCTGATAAAGTCTTAGTCAAATATGGTCCCTAGAATTCCCATAAGCTCAGCCATCACCTGCCTGCTGCCCAGGAAATGCATGGCCACAACTGGAAAGCTGAAGATGCTGAAGGCTCTAACAGCTCTTTTCAATTTATGTCCACAAGACTCTCAGATCTTTGCAGGTAGAGCTCCCTCGGCACGTTTCCCCCTCCAGAGATAGGATCCGGGTCATCTAGTCACCAAGTCCACAGACCTGCATCCAGCCCCTTGCACATACCAGTCATGCCCTGGGTGTTTGCAGTACCTCCACTGAACAAAACAGGCCATGGTCCCGGCAGTGGCGCCTTGCGGAGTCTATTCTCAGACAGTGGTGGGGAAGGATTCAAAATAAACCCATAAAATACAAAGCACTTAGACTGTAAGAGCCCCCGGGAGGAAGAAAAGAAAATCACTGGAAAAAGAGGTCAGGAGGGGGAGCAGGGCCAGTGGGCAGAGATCAGATCATCAAATGAAAGTGGGCGGTCAGGATGGACCTCATCAAGAAGGTGACATGTGAGCAAAGACTTCAAGAATTGAGGGAGTACGTCAAATACATACTGGAGGAAGGTGAGAGAACGCCAGGCAGAAGAAGCAGCTGAAAGACCCACAGGCAGGAGTGGGCCTGGTATATTAGAGTCAGCACAGAGTTTGCGGTCGGAGGGCTCCAGGAGGGGTTGGCAGAGGAGGGGAATCACAGCTTCCAGTATCAGCAAAAGAAACCATTATGGGGCTGTCAATAAAGGGGCAACCTGACTGTACTTGAACTTTCAAGTCCCCAGGTGGCCATGCAGAGGACAGTGAGGATGCTAAGGATGGTGACCAGTGAGAAGGCTGCACTGGTCCAGGCAGGAGGCACTGGTGCTCCTGGCAGGGTGACAACTGGGAGAGGGGAGAAGTGGTCATGATCGGGTGTAGTTTTCAACCATGTGAGCCAAGCTGATTTCCTGACTGCCTGATCAAGATGGACTAGGAGTGGAGAAATAGGGTGCCTCCAGAGCTTGTTAAGCTGTGGAAGGGTGGACCTCCAGCCACAGAACTCTCAACTAAGCACCCCTCTCCTCACACATCTGTGACCCCCCAGGAGATGACACCTTTATTTCATCAATGAGACATGTCTTGTGTATCTTTTCATCAGGGCTTTAAAAATATATATCAAATGAACGACTATTTTCATTTGGTAGAGCCGCCCTCATGAAGTATCGCAGACAAAGGGCTTAGACACAGGGATTTATTTTTGCACAGATGTGCTGGCTGAAAGTCTGTGATCGAGGTGTTGGTGGGCTTGATTTCTTCCAAGGCCTCTCTTCTTGGCTGGTAGACACCATCTTCCCTGTGTCCTCACACAGCCTTCCCTCTGCCTGTATCTGCATCCTCACCTCCTTTTCCTGTAAGGACACCAGTCCTATTGGATGAAGCCCACCCTAATGACTATATTTCAACTTGACTGCCCTCCTTAAAGACCCATCTCCAAATCCAGTCACATTTGAGGTCACTGGGGGTTAGGACTTATCCAAGTATGAAATTGATGGGGGAAAAAAATCAGCCCATAGTCACAACTAAATGGGTTAATTAAGAAATTTCAGAGACACAAAGAAGAAGCCCAGTGAAGGAAACTAAGATGGAAAATTAAGAAATAAGAGTAGAATCGAGAGATCAATGTCACAAAAGCCAAGAAGGAAGAAGTAGTACCCCGTGGCCAGTGCTGCAGAGAATTCAGGCGAAAAGAAGTGTCAGATGCTTCTCCAGGTGAAGATGCTACTCCTGTAATAAGGTCAGTACCCTTCGTATCCCTGAACTGTATAACTGAGAAGAAATATCCTTTCCTGTGAAGTACTAGCCAGGATCTTTTTGGGCAATCTGAAATCATAACTTGGGAAAGAGAATACTTCAGTATCAGAGAGGTTTGAAAATGTCAGAAATTGTCCTAGAGACAGGCTAAATCCCTTCCAGAATATCTTTCAATCTATTTTTTGAATCTAACAAATTTCACTCAATCATTCTGAGGTTACAGGTTTACTCAAGTAGTAAAATACACCAGATCAGATTCCCAGCCCAGGAGCGCTGAGTCTTGGATCTGAAAAGATTTCTGGAGAGATATTCTACTCCTCATAACATTAACTACAGTAAGACATAGCTCGCTGTACAAAAGGAAGATGCTGTAAGAAGCCACGAATTATAACTGTGTCATGTCCCCTTGGTATTCCTCAAAAAGCTTGTAAAGTTGCAAGTTTATTAAAAAAATAAATAAATCACATTCACTCAAGGGGAAATGCAAAAATAAAACCATTTTTCTTTACCCTCATGGGAAATGTGAGTATTTTAAATGTTCTAATACTGACTTTGCAAGTCAGTATATAAGCATTATTGGAAAGTCCCGTATTGCCTGAGTTTTATAGCTCCTGGCTCTTTCAGGAGCTCTCTCCATTTAGATCAGAGGACAGTTTTATCTAATCCTTTGAACTAACACAGATTTTTATAACATTGATTGAAAGTCTGGATTGCAAAAGCATTGCTATTGATCCTTATCCGATAACAACATTTTCCTCAATAATTCATCGATCCCTGACAAAATGATTAAAAGCCAACATTTATTGAGACCTCACGACATTGCAGACACCAGGCTAAGTGCTTTGCATACTGACCTTTCTTTCTGTCTTCCAGGATACCTTCCTCCCCACAGTCCAGTGACCACAAGACTTTCCCATCTAGTCCCAACTCCTGAAACCCTTCCACTGCATCCCCTGGAATCCGTGGACCATTCACAGCAAAAGTCCCTATATCCCCAATCAAATCCCCAGATACTCCTTGCTCCTTTTTGTTCTGACAAAAACTGGTGCTTCCCTGAGAATGCTGCGCCATCTCCCCCTTCACATAATGGCCGTTTGTCATTCAAAGTCATCACACACTAGACTGGGAGGTAGTTGGAGACACCCTCCTCCTCCCCCTTCCAGATCCTTCTCCTTCCCTTCTGCCCTAAATCATGTCATCATACATCACCCCTGCTGCTCATGGTTCCCCACCTTTCTCAGCAACAGCAACCCCTGGCTCTTTAGCACCCTCTCTAACACATCTCCTGTCTCTCCCCAGCATTTTCATACAAGGGTAATAATCTCTCCAAGGCCCCACCTTCCTACCCCATTCAGTCATGCTCACTCAGTTACTTCAACTTCTTTCCTCATGTGAAAGAAAGAAACTGAAGTTGCTCAGTCGTGTCCAACTCTTTGCGACCCCGTGGACTATAGCCTACCAGGCTCCTCTCTCCATGGGATTCTCCAGGCAAAAATACTGGAGTGGGTTGCCATTTCCTTCTCAAGGGGATCTTCCCAACTCAGGGACTGAACCCGAGTCTCCTGCATTGCAGGCAGACACTTTAACCTCTGAGCCACCAAGTAAGTCCTCACGTGAAGAGCCACTCAATTCCTTGGTAAAAAGAGATTCCCACTGCTGGGAATAGATCTGAAAAAATAAAAATAAAAATATTAATTCGAAAAGATACATGCCCCCCAAATAGTTCATAGCAGCACTATTTACAATAGCCAAGACATGGAAGCAACCTAAATGTCCATCCATAAATGGATAAAGAAGATGTGGCTTATATATACAATGGACTATTACTTAGCCTTAGAAAAGAGCAAAATTTTGCTATTTGCAGCAATGTGGATAGACTTAGAAGGCATTATGCTAAGTGAAATAAGTCAGACGAGACAAACACTATATGATTTCACTTATGTGTGTGTGTGTGTTAGTTGTTCAGTCATATTCAACTCTTTGTGAGTCCATAGACTATAATCCACCAGGCTCCTCTGTCCATGGGATTCTCCAGGCAAGAATACTGGAATGGGTTGCTATGCCCTTCTCCAGAGGATCTTCTCGACCCAGGGATCGAACCCAGGTCTCTCACATTGCAGGCAGATTCTTCATCATTTAAGCTACCCAGGAAGCTGAATATCAGTTATCTGTGGAACCTAAAAAGTACAACAGACTAATGAATACAACAAAAAAGAAGCAGATTCACAGATACAGAGAACAAACTAGTGGTTACAAAGTGGCAATATGGGGGTAGGGGATTAAGAGGCACAAACTATTATGTATTAAATAAACTATGAGGATATATTGTACTATACAAAGAATGTGGCAAGGAGTTTATAATAATTAAAAATGGAGTATCACCTTTGAAAATTGTGAATCACTATATTGCACAACTCTACTTCAATTTAAAAAATTTAAATAAAATATAAAAACTGAAGCCAACATTAACAACAATCAGTTTTTATGATTTCTAGATGAGTTGGTAGTTGGCCTGTCTTTTAACGTGGATCAAATTTTCCCCTAAATTGGGAGGTTGAGGTTAGCAGCTGCTGACTATTATACATGGGATGGATAAACAGCAAGGTCCTACTGTGTAGCAGAGGAACTATACAGAATATGAAAAAGAATATATATGTATAACTGAGTTACTTTGCTGTATAGCAGAAATTAATACAACATTTTACTGATATACTTCATAAAATTTTAAAAAGAAAAGAAAAAAATCTCTCCCTAAAATATGAACAACCTATTCTTGAAATATAGGAGACATCCATTCTGGAAATACATTTACAAGCCTTAAGTGTTTTTTTGTTTGTTTGTTTTACTTAGGAAAACAATACCAGTGTGATTTTTTAAGTTTTGTCTAATATTTTCCCAATAATGATAAACACTCTGTAACTTGGCCTAATAATTTGATTCATATGCATATAGAAAATTTTGCACATACAATTCATTTTAAATCAAATATTTCTACTTCCTGATGCCAGACATAATATCTAATGGGCTAATGAAGCAAGTGCTTATTTTAGAATATTTCAGTGTTAACAAACACAAAGCACGGTCATTTTTCATCCACTGGTGCCTCTTCACAGCAAATGACACCATCATGCACTTAAGCTGGGAAGGACCCCTCCCGCAACAGGTTACAGAATAAGAGGTAGATGGAAGTAGTACAAAAGTTTAATAATTCCCCTTAAGCTTTTCAGAAATCCCCTCCATTAATATCAGTGTCTAGTTTTCTTTGAGGCTTTCATCTGAAGGAATGTATTATCAGCAATTGTGAGCAAAAATGTTTCAGTTTATACACAGCCATCTCCAGACTGTACATATATCTGCTTTGACTCACCTCAGAAATTCAAGCAAAACAAAGTTATGATCAGTATATAACAGGCAGGTCACGGGGTTAATGTCTGATTCTAACACTGACATCTTATTTTAACTGCTCAGTTCAGTTCAGTTCAGTTCAGTCACTCAGTTGTGTCTGACTCTTTGCGACCCCATGAACCGCAGCACGCCAGGCCTCCCTATCCATCACCAACTCCCAGAGTCCACCCAAACCCATGTCCATTGAGTCTGTAATGCCATCCAACCATCTCATCCTCTGTTGTCCCCTTCTCCTCCTGCCCTCAATCTTTCCCAGCACGAGGGTCTTTTCAAATGAGTCAGCTCTTCGCATCAGGTGGCCAAAGTATTGGAGCTTCAGCTTCAACGTCAGTCCTTCCAATGAACACTCAGGACTGATCTCCTTTAGGATGGACTGGTTGGATCTCCTTGCAGTCCAAGGGACTCGCAAGAGTCTTCTCCAACACCACAGTTCAAAAGCATCAATTCTTCTGTGTTCAGCCTTCTTTATAGTCCAACTCTCACATCCATACATGACCACTGGAAAAATCATAGCCTTGACTAGACGGACCTTTGTTGGCAAAGTAATGTCTCTGCTTTTTAATATGCTGTCTAGGTTGGTCATAACTTTCCTTCCAAGGAGCAAGTGTCTTTTCATTTCATGGCTGCAATCACCACCTGCAGTGATTTTGGAGCCCAGAAAAAAAAAGTCACAGCGTGCAAAGGCGGCAGAAGGTACCACCCAGAAACAACAAAAGATAAACACCTACCTACCTATCCACAACAGATGTGGAGCTTCCAAGAGATGAAAAATATTTAATATTAAAGCAAAAAATTCAAAGTAAAGCCAGTAAATGATCTCGATTTTAACCCAGTGAACTATCCAAGGCCCAGTGTAGGGTGCCAGAGACATTGAATCCAATTTTTGAATGAAAGAGTTCAAGTATCACTTTAAAACTTGTTTTATAGAACAAAAATCATCTCTTAACAGACCCGTATTAAAATCTTTTTTCTAATGTATTAAGAATCTGTCAGGGCTTCCCTGGTGGTCCAGTGGTTAAGAATTTACCTTGCAATGCGATGACACAGGTTCAATCTGTGGTCCA
Source organism: Bos taurus (assembly GCF_002263795.3). Lineage (NCBI taxonomy): Eukaryota > Metazoa > Chordata > Mammalia > Artiodactyla > Bovidae > Bos > Bos taurus. Next base: position 35,884,364 of record NC_037340.1, read on the forward strand.
GGAGGATCCGACATCCCGCAGGGCAACTAGGCCTGTGTGTCACAGCTACTGAGCCCGCGCATTGCAACTGCTGAAGCCCTGAGTGCCTAGAGCCCATGCCCCACAACACGAGAAGCCAACACAGTGAGAAGCCTGTGCCCCACAACTAGAGAGAGCCCGCACACAGCAACAAAGACTCAGCGCAGATAAAAAAGTTTTTAGCTAATAAATACATTTAAAAGAAAAAAAAAATCCATCAGAAGATGGTAGCTCTCAAATCCATTCACCTTTCAGAATAAATCTCACATGAATTCATCATCCATGTTATGGCAGAATTTTTTTTTAATACTGATATTTGAGAGGAGGGAATATTGGTCAGGACCTACAGTCTGTCCTCCCTCTCCCATCTCAAGGTGGGGCTCCCTGGGAGGCCAGGTGCCCTCCCTGGAGCCCACAGCATGCGACAGGGTGGACAGCTCATAGAAAGGGCTCGGAGAGTCTTGCATGGACTCTGAATTAAACAAGCAAGTAAAGGTCGAAACTTCAACTCTTACCAACGATAATTGGGAGTGCCTTCTCTAGGCTTTTCTTTTCTTTTTTTTTTACCAAATTTATTTTTTATTGAAGGATAATTGCTTTATAGAATTTTGCTGTTTTCTGTCAAACCTTTCAAGTCAAAACTCCCCCATCACTCCCCCATCAGAGGACCGGGAAAGTCATTTTACACAGCAGGGCCGTGGTTACAGCATCCCACAGACACCAAGGGTGGTACAAATCCATCTAAGCCCAGAATTATTTGAGAACTTTTGATTCTAGGATGAAAGAGAACAGTTCCCCATCTCTTCACTCGGGAAGAGAAACAGAGAAGAACTTGCACCAAGAAGGAGGCTCACGGGGCCGTAGCCCAGCAGACTGCACCGGAGCAGCCCCAGATTGAGTGCACGTGGCTCCCAAGGCCCCAGGTGCCAGCACTGAGCCGTCAGGGACTCCACATTTCCCCAAGAAGCTCTGCTCTCAGATAAGGGCGGCTCTTATCAGGAAGCGCGAGTGTGCCCAGTGCTGTTTACTTTGGCAGCAGCTCCCTTTGTCCTCTCTAATTAACTGAGGCTGATGAGTCCTCAGCAGCCCGGAGATCAGAGGAGACTGCGTGATCTCAGGCCCTTTCCCTCCTCTGCTCCCCCGGCTTGGCCTCCCTTGGCATTTTTTTCATTAACGTGGAGAGCAAATTTCACCCACATCCTGGCCTAGCATCAAATTCCAAATCAGTGTTTTACTCTCAGAGCCCCTCTGTCAGCAAAAGTATCTTTACATCTCATCAGACATGAGCAATGGTTTCCCCATGGCCTCCACATGGATGAGAGACCCTTGTCCCAGCTCTCCTGCTACCTCTAGAAAAGCCTCCACCCCATATGCTAACCTGGCCTCCAGAACATACGGCTAAACACTCCATAATGCATGTGTGTGTGCACCATCACTTAATCATGTCTGACTCTTTGTGACACCATGGACTGTAGCCCACCAGGCTTCTCTGTCCATGAGACTTACCAGTCAAAATACTAGCATGGGTTGCCATTCCCTTCTCCAGGGGATCTTCCCAACCCAGGGATAGAACCCAAATTTTCTGTGTCTCCTGCATTGCAGGTGGATTCTGCTGAGCCATGGGGGAAGCCCTCCATAATAATCTACCTCAACTCCATCAGAGGAAATGGTCTCAGTGAGTCCCTGGTACCACTGTCAGAGAAAAGGCAATCAGCAAGCCCACAACTGATCACCTATCTTCTACATTAACATGAGGTAATTGGCAGAGGACAGAGGCCACCACCCACGCACGTGATTCACTTAGTACTTAGGTAGTCAGTTATTCTGGTACCTCAAAATTACTTTTCACCCTGATTTTTTTTTTTTTTTATTGTGTGTGTGTATCTACCAACCAGGTCTTGCTTCAGGTCTTCTAATTCAAAACAAAACCTTCATATAATTAATTTTTTCACTTTAGCACTAGGCTCAACTAATGGGCACATTGCCAGAAACTCAAATGCTGTACCACATTTCATTTAAAAGGTTAGATTTTCCCAAAACTTCCTTAAGACTAGTTCATAGATTAAAAACAGCTAGGGTCAGCTTCTGATCAAAAATAACCAGAGAGTGGGGTTACCCATGACATGTTTCCATAGATTCCTCATAAATACCTATCAGAAAACAAGCATCATACCAGCTGGGAATTTCCCAGCTTCTTCCTGACGATGAGAATCATTTCTATTACTGTAAAATAATCTGATGAAACCAACATGCACTGGCAGCTGCCCACATTCATAGTATTTCCTATCTGGTTCTGTAAAGCGTATTCAAGCACATGGTTTCCCTCAGATAGAATCCATCATTTCCTACTTATGCTCTTCACCTGGGGCTTAAATCCTTTCTTTCAAGTGTCTGCCTCTTCAGAGAAACTTAGACTCAAGGGTGCTTCACTCCTACAGCGCACCTGAGTTTCAACAAAACTCTTTATCAAAATGGAATAAATCTTCTCCTTTGATCCTTGCAACAGCCCTGGCTGGTGGGCAGAGGAGGAGGCTGGAGCTGGGAGGAGTTGTAACTGCTAAGACTGGGACGCAAGGTAAGTGACAGAGGACAGAGGCCAGCACCCATGCACCTGATTTACTCAGTACTTCACTAGTCAGTGGTTCTGATACCTCAAGATTAATTTGTACCCTGATATTTTTTAAATATTTATATTTAGTACATTAATTTACTCATAAAAATTCTAAAAATGTACACTTTTTTCCTTTTTAACTAAGTGTAATAAAACATAAAACCTCCCCAAATAGAGTACTTGACATGCACAATTCAAAATCAAACTAGCAGAATATTAAATATTTACAAAACTATATCTTTTAAAAATATAAAGTTACATCCAGTTTTGTAGAACTGATATAAAAGGATGGCTCAAAAACAGGAGAATTTTTCTTCACCCCTAAAAAGAAGAATCTTCACACCCTGATACGTTTCATGTCTCCAAGTATGTTTTCATTTCACTGAGAGCAGAAGTTACATTAATAGCACACATTGTCCACTTGAGTTGATCTTGACACAGTTTGGATTCCTTACTCATTACAAGGAGTATGAAAAATCATACTTAATAACATTAACATAAACTATAATTTGTAATTTATGGAAATTGTCCAGGACCACTAAGAGAAATGACCATTGGGATCCACAGGGAGTGAAGCCTGAACCTTGCATTCCTTCCGGCCACCAACTCCCTGGCTTTTCTCCTTCATTCTGTCTTTCTAAGATTACTGGCTTCCAAGCTTGAGACCAACACAAGCCTAAATCAGGCTGGTAGTTCAATATTCCAATTTCCTCTCTGGAAATCCTCGGTGGTGGTGGTTTAGTTGCTAAGTTGTGTCTGACTCTTGCAACCCCATACACTATAGCCCGCCAGGCTCCTCTGTTCATGAGATTTTCCAGGCAAGAATACTAGAGTGGGTTGCCATTTCCTTCCTCAGGGGATCTTTCTGACCCAGGGATCAATTTCATCCTAAAACCCAAGACCAGACTCAATCTCCCCATGATTCCCAGTCCTAGGAGAAGAAGTTCCAAGCTGAGATGGATCCACCCCAGCATGAGATTCATGTCACCATGGCAACCAGGCATCTGTTACTTTCACTACTGAACTAGAACTTCTAAGGGGAGATTATGTAAAATTCAATCCGTAATTCCAATTGTCAGAATGAAACTTTACTTCTGTGATTGATGTCTTCCAAGGTCAATAGCTGAACTTCTAGGCATCATTCAGTATTATCCTTGTAGTGTTTTTATTTTGATTCACCAGCTATGTGTTTTGCTTCTATCAAATTCCTATCATAGTCCACTTGATTGACAGATTATCCTTCACTTACATGGTTTAGCCGGTAGCAAGAGTTTCTTATGTCTTTCCCATAGGCCCCTTCTGTCTTTCCCCTCTAAGTGGTAAATAACTTGAAGGCGAGGGGTCAGCACCCTTTTCTTGTATCTCCTTTACAACATCCAACTTGGAATTTTGTGTCAAATGGGTGTTCAACAAAGGCTGCTTAACTAGATTATTTTCTAGAATATGGCAGAACTTAAACAGAGATTTTTAAAAAGTGCCTTACATGTTCCATAGAATGGAAGAGAGATATTCCCTCTTGAAACACTGAGGTCTGGATGAGTAAGTGCTAAGTCACTTCAGCCATGTCCAACTCTTTGTGACACTACGGACTTGTGGCTCACCAGGCTCCTCTGTTCACGGGATTCTCCAGCTGAGAATACTGGAGTGGGTTGCCATGCCTTTCTCCAGGGGGTCTTCCGGACAAATTCCTTCACTCTTCTAAGTCTTCATTTCTTTAAAAGTGTAGAGATAAAGTATACACAGAACAGCTCTCTTGTCAATAGCCACCAGACTGGACCCTTAAAATGTACCCAGAACAGTCAACAAAAGAAATCAAGACACCAGCCATTACATTCTAAATTACACCAGGATTTAGGCATGCTAAGTCACTTCAGTCTTGTCTAACTCTTTGCAACCCTGTGGATAGTAGCCCACCAGGCTTCTCTGTCCACGGGATTCTCCAGGCAAGAGTACTGGAGTGGGTAGCCACTCCCTTCTCCAGGGCACCTTCCCTACCAAGAGATCGAGCCCAGGTCTCCTGCATTGTGGGCAGATTCTTTACTTCCCTGGGGAAGCCCAGGATTTAAGATGGGCAGGTAAAAATACGTCACTGGACTTTATAATTAAAGACAAATCACACTCAAATGTGTTTGAGAACTAACCTGATGGCCACTGAAACTTAAGTTCTTGTCTGCACAGTGCAGTCCTTTCCAGGTACATGTCCTCTTTAATAAAACTGACACCGGAGCCTGCATCTGTCCAGTGTCACGTGTCAAACATTCCGTCCCAGAAGTGCCCGCCATCCAGAAAGCAATGAAACCAGAAGTCTGCACTTGAAACATTATTATATGTCTGAGATTAAAAATATGTCATCTGTTTTGCCAACTCTGTTTCCATACTGAAATGGCTTGTGTAGTTTTTTCCCTGTGTGATCACCATTATCCTGTCATGCCACATCTCAAAACTGGAAATATCAGAAACTTATCATCAAAATTTTCAATCTAATTTTCTATCATTCACTCAGTTTGCTGTGTGGGCTACAGGCAGCAGCACATGGCTTTGCAGAATTATTCACTAGATTACATATACTATATGGTAAATAAACACTCAACACCTTTAGCAGTAGGAACAAGAAATTCATTTTAACCTCATATTGGCCAATAGCTTCCTAAATGTCCTTTATTTATCTTCAAGAGGTGTACAAGGACCAGGCAGACTTGCATAACTTACAGCAGGTCAGCAGTGGAGCCCAGAACCTGAGTTTGGCCCCCTTCCCAGTGGGCATCTACACCACACAAGGACATTAAATCAGGCAAAAAGACCTTGGCACTAGCTTGGTCCTGTGCTTGATGACTGCAGAAGTCCAGCTTTCCTTCTCATTCATCATCCATTTTTTAATTTGATCCTAGCCCATCTATTAGCAAACAATCGATTTGGGAGAGTTTCACGCTTGTGGTTGTGAAAACTCTGGAGTGTTAAGGAGTTGCTGGTTTTTGATAATTGTTTGTACGGCATGTTTGGGCATACCGCATAATTTCCTTCATAAACATCCCAATGTGAACTTAATTAAGTTCTGGTGAGAAGCAACAACACTCTCAAGAAATAGATTATTAAGAAAACTGCAACCAACTTGGTTCTTGGCTCTGGCAAAACTGAAATTTAGATGACTATAAATATACTCAATTACGCATACTGCCAAATACTATATTTCAGTGTTTGTTCATAAAACGTAATTTGAAATGCATGTAGGATGATACAGCCTTTTTTTTGTAAAAGGAAGTTATTATCTGTGATAAAAGCAGTTGTTGACATTAGAAATGCAGACGCAGGGATCCAGACGGGAAATTTAATAAAAAGAAAACAACTGTAGCAGGGAAAAGGGGGGTTAACAATACGGCAAAGCAAAGCCAGATGTGACTGCAAATATCCACCCACAGGCAAAACCCAGACTCCTACCTTTCAGATATGCCATCAGCGCCATGAGAAGCAAAACACAGCCCTGGATTTAGAAAAGAAAAATGGACCATTCAGTGCGTCACCGCTCACTGTGCAGGACTCCTGTGAGTAGACAGATGCATTTGTTAATTCCTCAGCACCGCTTCCTTTGGAGTATAATGTTAATTGCCTGTGGAGTTCCATCTTGCCAGAGCCCCTCATCCAGCATCCTCCACCGGCCCCACCCAGTAGTCTCATGAACTGGCTTTAATTATATTCCCCAAAGAGTTGCAAAGATCTGAGACCATGCCGTAGGAACTGTATTTCAACATGTTTTACTAGGCTCAGATAATCTGTTAAATGTTAGCTTATTTAAATAAAACCCACTGGAAAATTCTCCTCTCTCCACATCCCTGCAGTTTTCATCCTGGAAATTATTATCATGGATCATCAGGATCCTGGGAGACTCCAAGTGTGTCTTCCCATGCTCACCAAAGCAAGTTATCACAGTGGACGCAGTCCCTGATGTGGGTTCCATTTGGGGGCTAATATTTTTTGTATTTCCTATAAGACAAATGTGTTTTTCAGCTAGTGTTTCACCCAGGATGTCTATGGTGCTGCTTTTTCCTTAATGTCCAAAATAATTCCATGCTTCTGAAAATAACTGAAAATTCATAGATCTTTCAAAAGGTGTTTGGGAGGCACCAATTAGATTTATCATTGACTACAAGCATTGCTTGAGTTTGGCTTTTAGGTTAGGGATTCATTCTAAGACCCAGAAAGGATATACTAAAAGCATCCAAAAAGTCAAATTTTCTGAGATATTATAGTACAAGTGCAACCCTTTCAAGATGGAAGTTTTAGATAATATTCCAACATTGAGCATAAGTTCACAACCACCCAACAAGAACACCCTTTCCAGTTTGGGAATTCCTACTGCTCAAGACAGCCCATAATCTTGAATATTGCAGACTCCCTGTCTTTTCCTCTTCTCTTCCCAAGTAAATTGCTGGAAGACTTCAATTAATGGGACTAATGAGCATGAAACCTGTGGGTGGTGTGGAAACATTTGGTCCTGCCTCAAACCCACAAAAATTCCAGGAAGAAGGCAGCACCCAAGGGTGTGCACAGGACATCAAAAAGGACAGATCTTGAGATTCACAATGATTTGCTAAATTTCCTGACTCTATGTGTCCAACAGCCCAGAAAAGTTTCTAATAACACATTCTCAGTAAGAATCAAACATTTCACAAGTCTTGCCATGAATGTTTTTGAAAACAATAGCCACATTCGTAGAAATCAGATCTGGAAAGACCTACCCAGGATGTTGTAAGAGTATCCAGGTTAGGGAGTTTAAGAGAGTGGGGGAGCCTGGTGGGCTGCCATCTATGGGGTCGCACAGAGTCGGACACAACTGAAGCGACTTAGCAGCAGCAGTAAACCTTTAAATAGAGCCTTCTAAGCAATGTTTGACAGCACCCAATTGCTAATTGAGGGACTTGCCTGCCGGTTAAGACTCTGCACTTCCAATTCACAGAGGGGGACGTGGGTATTGAGACCAGTAGCACTGCGGGGAGTCAGTTCTGGTTGAAATTTTCAGTCCTACGGGCCATTTTCACCCACTGGGTAGAAATCCAGAGCTGGATCTTTGGGTTTGTAACTGGCTCCCAATCCTCTCTCTGCTGACATAGCTTGGCAGTCCCACAAGAGCAAGCATATGTGGGGTCAGCTAGTTAAATTTTGGCCAAATAGTAACCTTAAAGTGGGTGCTTTTGGAAGCTGGGTCTGAACACATAATCATTTCAAGTTTTCTAACCTGTAGGGTATTGATAAAAAGGTATTTAATATTTTTAAAAAGAAGATCTGAATATGAAACTCAATTTCAAAAACATTCAGTAACCCCATTTGTGATCATGTTGTGCTGGTTATGATACAAAACAAGATGGTTATGTAGATATATTAGTCTTTCATTTTTTTTTCCATGTACTGATCTTTTATTACAGGCTTATTGAACACTGTATATGTATAAACTGTTATTAGGAGATAAAAATACCAGTGCTGGACTACTACTACATGGGAGTAGTCTTTCATTTTAATTCTAATTATTTGTAAATTTTCTTATTGCAACAAGAAAGCATGAACATGATATAAAATTTTAGGAAATACCTGTATGTAAAAAGGAAAACACCACTGTCACCCCTAACCTTAGAGGGTTAGGGTAATCAGAGAAGTAACCAGTATTAGGATCCTGGTTCAGGTCACTCATTTCTTTATTTCTTTATTACTCATTTATTTATTTAGCACTATCTATATCCTTTCTATTCTTTATAAATATGCATATCTTTAAAACATGAAATTATATTCCACATAGGACTTTAACCTTATTTGTATTAAATAATATATCAAGAACGTTTTACTTCATCTTCTATTTTACATAATATTAATAGTGATGTGCTTTTCCACTAAATGTCTAGCTGGGCCATAGCTTATTTAAACTAACCATGATTGTCAAGCATGTGCCTTTTACGTAATTATACAAAGTACTGCACTAAATGGAAATTTGTACACACATCTATGATGGTTTTATGATCATAAGTTCTCGTAGGTACACCTACTACATCAAAGAACCCCCCTTTTCAGGACTTTTCAAACTTAGGATAGAACTAGCCACCACTTACACTTTGCATTCCCACCAATATGTGATTCCTCATATTCTTTCAATGATCCTTTTTCAAATGTTGTCAATTTGCTTGGTAAAAAGCAAGAAAAAATGTAATAGGTTTATAATACTTTTCATGCAAATAATACATAGAAACAAACACAAACAATAAAGAAAATATTTTCAATCTGCCAGTACAGTACCTTGAAAAGTACAGTAGTACAGTACAACAGCTGGCATCCAGGGCTGGCATCGAGTGAACAGGCAAGAAGAGTTACTGACTGGAGGAGGGAGATGGTAGAGCTGAAGCATCGTCAGCAACAGGAGATGGAGGGCAAGATGCCATTTCACTCACACCTGATATTGATGGAATGCGCTTTTGCATCTTTGAGAGTTTCTAACTTGGAGGTTCTAATATAGGGGATTTACTCTATGTACATGTTAAAGAACTATACTTTTAAAACTAATGAATCAGGGACTTTGCTGTGGTTCAGTGGTTAAGAATCCGCCTGCCAATACAGGAGACATGGGTCCGATCCCTGGTCCAGGAAGATGCCACATGCCATGGACAACTAAGCCCACCTGCCACAACTACTGAGCCCACACGCCCTACAACACATGCTCTGCAACACGAGAAGCCATCACAAAGAGAAGCCTGTGCACCGGAACCAGAGAGCAGCCCCTGCTCACTGCAAATAGAGTGCAACCATAAATAAGTAAATTTTTAAATTAAAGTAAATGAATGAATCAAATGCCCATGTACCCATTACCCAGCTTAAGAAACAAATATGCCTGATTACCCAGAGGCCCTGGGAATCCCTCCACCTTCCCCTTCTGAGTTTTGTATAAATCACTCCTTGATTTTCCTTCTAGATTTTCCAGATGTGAGGGCATCCTTAAACAGAACACTACTGAGTTTTGCCTGGTTTTGATTTGTGTATAAGTTCTTCCACACTTTACTATTTTGTTTGTTTTGTCCTATTTTGGCTTTTGCAACACTGTATGTCCAACCTGATCTGTGTTTAGTATCCATCGTTTCCACATATCTAAAGTCTTCCATTACTCAACATACCCCGTATGCTCATCCCGCATGCTATCCTTAGACGTGGAGGATATCCTAGGGCATTTTATTTCAGAGCTGTCTTGCTATGAATCATCCTATACGTGTCTCCCATTCAGAAAGTGCAAGTGTTCCTTGAGGAGATGACTTAGATCTCACCACATGAAATGGTCACTTTTGAAAATCAAACTGGGCAAGTGATTGGCTTGCAGGATATTCATGTGTTTGACCTAATTCCCAATAAGTTGTTTTCTAAAATAGTTTCACTGGCTTGCACAGGCGCAGCAGTGTTTGAAAGTTCCTTTGGATCCACACTCCCTGTCTATATCAGTTGCTCACTCGTGTCTGACCGGATGGACTGTAGCCTGCTAGGCTCTTCTGTCTGTGGGATTCTCCAGGTAATAATACTGGAGTAGGTTGCCATTTCCTCCTCCAGGGGATCTTCCCAACCCAGGGACTGAACCCAGGTCTCCTGCACTGCAGGCAGATTCTTTACCATCTGAGCCACCAGGGAAGCCCTTTGCTGTCCTGAGACATTTTAATTTGGACCATTTTGGAGGATGTGTGGTAACATCTCATCACCAACTCTCCCAGTAACTAATGAGGCTGAGCACTTTCCATATGTTCATGAGTTACTCAGACCTCTTCTGTGTCTCACCCATTCATATTTTCTGCCTCTTTTATCATTGGTTTATCATATCCTTATTAATTTGTAAACAATTGTGCATACCTTCAGAATACTAATCCTTGTCAGCTATGTGTTGAAATATCCCAGATTATGACTTGCTCTCTCACTCTCTCGTTGATGTCTTCTGAAGGACAGAGGATCTTCATTTTATTGTGGTTGAATTTATCCAGTTTTCTTTTACGGTTTATGCCCTTTGTACTTGTTCAGGAATCTTGCTCTAGTCCCAGAGTTGTAAAGATATTCTTCGATATTCTCTTCTAAGTCTGTTAAAATTTTACCTTTTACATTTTAGATTTTAATCCACTTTGCCCTCTAACTTCAGAATTGCCATTTGAATGTAGACTATAAGACAGTTTTTATGGTTTTCCCCCATGCATAACCAAGCCCGGCACACTTGTTGAATCATCTCCACACTGACCTGCAATTGTGAGCTTAGACGTATATGACATTTCTGCTTGATTTGCCTCTTTCTGGGCTATTTTATTCCTTTGATCTCACTGTGCTAATAGTGTCTTGATTGCTAAAACCTTATAAGAAGACTTGATATGTTATAGAGTTACATATCCTGGTTCCTCTTAAGACTGTCTTGCTTATTCTTATCAATTACTCTTCCACTGAAATTTAGAATCTGTGAATCAAGTCCTGCAAAAATATCCTGTTGGAATTTTTATTAAAATTGTTTTCAATCTCTCATCATGTGAGAAAGAACTGACATTTTTATGTCTTTCTGTCATGAATATGGTTCTTTCTCTATTTTAGCTTCCCTTATTACAGTTGAATACAGTCATATGTGTCTACATAAAGGAACCTCACAGCCCCTGTTAGATGTTTGCTAGGCATCCTCTCTTTGCTCTCAAGTGTGCCCTCCACTGTTCCCACCACGCCCTGTGCCCAGGAGACAAACTCTGTAGACTCTACATCAGGGACTCCCTGTGTCCTGGCTTCCAGGAAAGTCAGAAATAGGAAGCTACGGTGAGAAGAGCAGAGGACAGGAAGAAAGTAAAATGGGGTGTTGTACCCCACTCCCTGTCTTTCACGCAGCCAATCATCAGGGCTGTGCTCTTCTCCTGAAACAAACACTCACCTCCCACTTTCAGAAGTTGCCTACAGCTGTCCCCTCCCTCTCCAGGTTCAGCTAACCACGCCCTCCTCTCACTCCTCCCCTCTGATTGCACAAACCTGAGGGTCCTCAGTGTTACTTACCACAGGGGCTGACCACCTTTACTGGCTCCCCTTCACCCTTCCTACATCTGTCTAGTCATTGAAGGCTAGCTACATCAAGGATCCTACCTGATTCCTGTAGAGACCCCAGCTGGATACAGCTCTATGGGTGATATTTCCCATAATTTGTAGATTTGCTTTTCCTATATGGAAAATCATAGCCCACCAGACCCCTCTGTCTATGGGATTATCCAGGCAAGAATATTGGAGTGGGTTGCCGTTCCCTTCTCTAGGGAATCTTCCTGACCCATGGATCGAACCCGAGTCTCCTGCATTGCAAGCAGATTATCGTCTGAGCCACCAGGGAAGCTGATGTATATGGAAACTTATATCATCTACAAACAGTGATAGTTTGTTTTTTTCTTTCTGACCCTTGTACTTTGACTGCTGGTTTGAGTGTGCTGGCTTGCACTCCAGAGCAACGTTGATTAGCAGAGGTAAGAGCAGTCACAGTCCTTGTTTCATTCTTGATGTTAAAGGCATGACTTTCCATGATTTTCCAGTAAAAAGATATTTAGTGTAAATAAAGGAAGTTCCATGTCCTGGTGGATCAGTTGGTAAAGATCTCCTGCCTGCAAGGTAGGAGACCCAGGTTCAATCCCTGGGTCAGGAATATCCCCTGAAGAAGGAAATGGCAACCCACTCCAGTATTCATGCCTGGCGAATCCCATGGACAGAGGAACCTGGCAGTCAATAGTCCATGGGGTCACAGAGTCAGAAACAACTTAGCAACTAAACCACCACCACCACACCATTCTAAAGTTAGCTTGCTAAGGTTTTATTATGAATGTTTGATGAATTTCATCAAATGTTTATGTGAATCTATTATGATCACAAGTTTCCTCCTTTAAACTATAAATATGATGATTTACATGACACGTTTTATATTAAATCAGTCATTCCAGAAATAAATGCTACTTGATTATTGCTAGCTATATGGCACCCCACTCCAGTACTCTTGCCTGGAAAATCCCATGGACGGAGGAGCCTGGTAGGCTACAGTCCATGGGGTCGCTAAGAGTCAGACACGACTGAGAGACTTCACTTTCACTTTTTACTTCATGCATTGGAGAAGGAAATGGCAACCCACTCCAGTGTTCTTGCCTGGAGAATCCCAGGGACGAGGGAGCCTGGTGGGCTGCCGTCTATGGGGTCGCACAGAGTTGGACATGACTGAAGTGACTTAGCATAGCATAGTCTGTGAATAGTTTATTTAGGATTCTTGCATCTAGGTTCACAGCCAGATTGGTCTGTGATTTCCCTTCCCACTAAATATCCTTGTCAACTTTTGGAATCAAGGTTATATTAGTCTTATGGGTGAGAAGTGTTTTCTCTTTTTCTATTCTTTGCAAAGAGTTTGTCTCAGCCTGAAACTATCTGTTCCTTGAATATATGGTAGAAACAACCCATAAAAACATCTGGAACTGGTGTTTATTTTGTGGAAGGATTTTTAACTACTGACTCGAATTCTTTCAAAATGACAGGAGACTCCAGGTATTTATTACTTCTTAAGTCAACTTTAATAATTTGTACTTTTCTAAGAACTTTTCAGCTCCATAGGCGTTTATAAGTATTTGACATCAGCTTGGTCATAATATTCCTTTAAAATCTAATCTCTGATACTTCAGTACTTATGAGCTTTATTCATCCTGAAACTGGGACTTCTCTTTTTTCTTGCTCTGTCAGAAGTTTGTCCTTCTAAGCAAATTTGGCCTTGATAATTTTGTGGTTTTATTTCTCATTTCATTTATTTCTCTTCTTCTTCTTTTTTATTTATTTATGTTTTTTACTATTTTTTGGACCTATTCAATTACTTTTCTCTTTTTCTATCTTCTAAAGATGGACACATAGCTAATTTCTTGTCAGCCTTTCTTCTTTTCTAACAAGCAATTAAAGCCACAAATGGCACTCAGCTATGCTTTAGCCAAGCTTGCTAAGTTTCTATAGCTAGTACTCCTGATCCATTATCATTTAACTTAAACTACTTTCAATTTCCATAATGAATTCTTTGAGTCATAGGCCCTTTTTTGTTGTTAATTTCCAAGAATATGAGATTTTTTTTTAAGTTTATCTTTTGGTTGTTAATTTCTAGTTTTGTTTTGTCTTTTTTTTTTTTGTATTGTTGTTAGGGACTCTTGAAATTTGTAAGCTTGGTTTATGACTATGAAGTAATAAATTTTTTAATTAGTCCATATGTGCTTAAAAAGATTGTGTAGTTTCCACTAGCCAGGTACAGAGGACACATACACACAGAACACATTCGTATATACACACATATGAGTGTTTGTTCATGTCTCAGTAAGTAAACATCATTGTGCTGTCCAAATCTACATTCTTGATGATGATTTTACTGAATCTATCAATTCAGCAAATTGAGAGGCATATTTTAAACCATTATCAAACATCTCCTGAAGGCAATTTTTGCTTTATGTATGATTGTGTTGTTGTTTAGTGGCTCAGTCGTGTCCCACTCTTTTGTGACCCCCATGGACTAGCCCACCAGACTCTTCTATCCATGGGATTTCCCAGGCATGAGTACTAGAGTGGGTTGCCATTTCCTTCTCCAGGGAATCTTCCCAACCCAAGGGCTCGAACCCACATCTCCTGCATTGGCAAGTGGATTCTTTACCACTGAGACACCAGGGAAGCCTTCAGTTCAGTTCAGTGCAGTCGCTCAGTCATGTCTGATTCTTTGGACCCCATGAATCGCAGCACGCCAGGCCTCCCTGTCCATCACCAACTCCTGGAGTTCACTAAAACTCATGTCCATCGAGTCAGTGATGCCATCCAGCCATCTCATCCTCTGTCATCCCCTTCTCCTCCTGCCCCCAATCCCTCCCAGCATGAGTCTTTTCTAATGAGTCAACTCTTCGCATGAGATGGCCAAAGGATTGGAGTTTCAGCTTTAGCATCAGTCCTTCCAATGAACACCCAGGAATGATCTTTAGAATGGACTGGTTGGATCTCCTTGCAGTCCAAGGGACTCTCAAGAGTCTTCTCCAACACCACAGTTCAAAAGCATCAATTCTTCAGCGCTCAGCTTTCTTCACAGTCCAACTCTCACATCCATACATGACCACTGGAAAAACCATAGCTTTGACTAGACGGACCTTTGCTGGCAAAGTAATGTCTCTGCTTTTTAATATGCTATATAGGTTGGTCATAACTTTCCTTCCAAGGGGTAAGCGTCTTTGAATTTCATGGCTACAATCACCATCTGCAGAGATTTTGGCACCCCAAAAAAATAAAGCCTGACACTGTTTCCCCATCTATTTCCCATGAAGTGATGGGACCAGATGCCATGATCTTCGTTTTCTGAATGTTGAGCTTTAAGGCAACTTTTTCACTCTCCTCTTTCAATTTCATCAAGAGGCTTTTTAGTTCCTCTTCACTTTCTGCCATAAGGGTGGTGTCATCTGCATATTTGAGGTTATTAATATTTCTCCCGGCAATCTTGATTCCAGCTTGTGCTTCTTCCAGCCCAGCATTTCTCATGATATACTCTGCACAGAGGTTAAATAAGCAGGGTGACAATATACAGCCTTGATGTACTCCTTTTCCTATTTGGAACCAGTCTGTTGTTCCATGTCCAGTTCTAACTGTTGCTTCCTGACCTGCATATAGGTTTCTCAAGAGGCAGGTCAGGTGGTCTGGTATTCCCATCTCTTTCAGAATTTTCCAGTTTATTGTGATCCACACAGTCAAAGGCTTTGGCATAGTCAATAAAGCAGAAATAGATATTTTTCTGGAACTCTCTTGCTTTTTCCATGATGCAGATGTTGGCAATTTGATCTCTGGTTCCTCTGCCTTTTCTAAAACCAGCTTGAACATCTGGATGTTCACGGTTCACGTATTGCTGAAGCCTGGCTTCGAGAATTTTGAGCATTACTTTATTAGCGTGTGAGATGAGTGCAATTGTGCGGTACTTTGAGCATTCTTTGGCATTGCCTTTCTTTAGGATTGGAATGAAAACTGACCTTTTCCAGTCCTGTGGCCACTGCTGAGTTTTCCAAATTTGCTGGCATATTGAGTGCAGCACTTTCACAGCATCATCTTTCAGGATTTGGAATAGCTCCACTGGAATTCCATCACCTCCACTAGCTTTGTTCGTAGTGATGCTTTCTAAGGCCCACTTGACTTCACATTCCAGGATATCTGGCTCTAGGTGAGTGATCACACCATCGTGATCATCTGGGTCGTGAAGATCTTTTTTGTACAGTTCTTCTAATGGCAACCCACTCCAGTACTCTTGCCTGGAAAATCCCATGGACGGAGGATCCTGGTAGGTTACAGTACATGGGGTCGCAAGGAGTCGGACACGACTGAGCAACTTCACTTCACTTCTGTGTATTCTTGCCACCTCTTCTTAATATCTTCTGCTTCTGTTTGGTCCATACCATTTCTGTCCTTTATCGAGCCCGTCTTTGCATGAAATGTTCCCTTGGTATCTCTAATTTTCTTGAAGAGATCTCTAGTCTTTCCTATTCTGTTATTTTCCTCTATTTCTTTGCATTGATCACTGAAGAAGGCTTCTTATCTCTCCTTGCTCTTCTTTGGAACTCTGCATTCAGGTGCTTATATCTTTCCTTTTCTCCTTAGCTTTTCGCTTCTCTTCTTTTCCCAGCTATTTGTAAGGCCTCCCCAGACAGCCATTTTGCTTTTTTGCATTTCTTTTCCATGGGGATGGTCTTGATCCCTGTCTCCTGTACAATGTCACGAACCTCCATCCATAGTTCATCAGGCACTCTATCAGATCTAGTCCCTTAAATCTATTTCTCACTTCCACTGTATGATCATAAGGGATTTGATTTAGGTCATACCTGAATGGTCTAGTAGTTTTCCCTACTTTCTTCAATTTAAGTCTGAACTTGGTAATAAGGAGTTCATGATCTGAGCCACAGTCAGCTCCCAGTCTTGTTTTTGCTGACTGTATAGAGCTTCTCCATCTTTGGCTGCAAAGAATATAATCAATCTGATTTCGGTGTTGACCATCTGGTGATGTCCAAGTGTAGAGTCTTCTTTTGTGTTGTTGGAAGAGGGTGTTTGCTATGACCAGTGCGTTCTCTTGGCAAAACTCTATTAGCCTTTGCCCTGCTTCATTCCGTATTCCAAGGCCAAATTTGCCCGTTACTCCAGGTGTTTCTTGACTTCCTACTTTTGCATTCCAGTCCCCTATAATGAAAAGGACATCTTTTTTGGGTGTTAGTTCTAAAAGATCTTGTAGATCTTCATAGAACCGTTCAACTTCAGCTTCTTCAGCATTACTGGTTGGGGCATAGGCTTGGATTACCGTGATATTGAATGGTTTGCCTTGGAAACAAACAGAGATCATTCTATTGTTTTTGAGATTGCATCCAAGCACTGCATTTCAGACTCTTTTTTGTTGACCATGATGGCTACTCCATTTCTTCTAAGGGATTCCTGCCCACAGTAGTAGATATAATGGTCATCTGAGTTAAATTCACCCATTCCAGTCCATTTGAGTTCGCTGATTCCTAGAATGTCGATGTTCACTCTTGCCATCTCCTGTTTGACCACTTCCAATTTGCCTTTATTCATGGACCTAACATTCCAGGTTCCTATGCAATATTGCTCTTTACAGCATCGGACCTTGCTTCTATCACCAGTCGCATCCACAACTGGGTATTGTTTTTGCTTTGGCTCCATCCCTTCACTCTTTCTGGAGTTATTTCTCCACTGATCTCCAGTAGCATATTGGGCACCTACTGACCTGGGGAGTTTCTCTTTCAGTATCCTATCATTTTGCCTTTTCATACTGTTCATGGGGTTCTCAAGGCAAGAATACTGAAGTGGTTTGCCACTCTCTTCTCCAGTGGAGCCTTGCTGCTGCTGCTGAGGTTCCTACAAATTTAAAATCAGAACTTCCTGTTTAATTGAAACTTCTACCAATACACTGAAACACTTATACATTATTTTTGCACTTAAAGATAGTTTGTCCTGATCTGGCCCCATCCACATGATCACTAAGGATTCTAACATATTGACCAAGTTAAGTGATAAAATTAACTCAAAGCCACCTATCAGGCAGACAGCATCTAAAGCTTGATCACAATCTCCACCAACTTTGAAGGGTGAAATGCCACTTCTTTTTTTTTTCAGCTTTCCCCTTATCTCCATGCTCTGTAATTTGCTTTTATTTTTTATTCGCTCTCCATTACTTAAGTGCCTCTTAGGTTAAGTTGTTGGGCACAGGCCAATCATTGGCCAGCTTGAGACCCAAAATAAACTTCTTGGAGCCACATGTAGTTCTCTGATCGTGGTTAAAACACTATTGAAAGGGCTTCTTCACTCAACATATTTTCAGGCTAATCAAAGACACAGAAATGTAAAAAAATTCTCCACGATGTCAACAGGACAGCTGATGTGGGGTTCTTTCCATTCTGTAATCTTGAAAATCACATCCCCCTGCTGTTGGGGGAAAACTTATCCCAGGGGACAAATGAGCCCACTGCAGTCTCTTCCTCAAGGTATGAATTGTGATGCTGTTGGGCCTCTGGGAAGAAACCAAAAGACAGAAAGATAACTGATCTCTGTGCAGAAACTGACTTTCTGGCCACAGGCGGTAAAAGAGAAACTGGCCTTTTGCGGTCGGGGTTGAGGATGACCATTAGCTTGTGTCAGCCCCTCATCAGAGGGAGAAGAGGAATATAAGAAGGAGGATATTTGCTAAAGAAAAGAAATTTAAGTCAAATTCATTTAAACTCCTTTTAAAACTTTTATTTAAGGATACCTAATTTTCTCCACGGTGCATCTCTCACCCACATAGATGTATGTTAGCTCCTTCTCACCTGAAGCTTTTAGAATGTGCTTTTTCTTCTGCCAAGAGACCTCCTGCCCCTCCCTCTAAATTAACATCCCACTCCCCACTCAGGGTCACATCAACTTCTTTTATTGCCTTCATCGCACATCTAAAACCATCCTGTTCATTCATTTTGTGATTCTTTTATTTGTCTCACTGATAAGGAGATACTCCATGTGATTGGGGACCTCTCTTTATCACAGAGCTTACCTTTCATAGTAGCTAAATAAATTATTATTAAACAGCATGTGGATGGGTGGAAGAATCCAGCCAGCCAGCCAAGCTGACTGCCTGAATGGACAGACACCCAGTCATAATAGCTTTTAGTGAGGAAAGAAAACTGTATAGTCCTACTGTGGCTTTACATTTTTCTGAAGACAATATATTTTCCTGGAACAAAACCATGAAGTTATAACCTAGAAAAGCAGAACCAAGAGATTGTATCCTGTTCCTCTATTCCAACGAAGAAGCATCTTGTCCCACCTTTGAAAAAATGGTGATTTTAAGGAGACACATTAGCACTCTTGCTTAAGGAAAGCATTTGGATGAGATGATATTTGGATGAAGCCGTCAGGGACTCATCAGGGAAGAAAAAAGTTATATATGTTGCCTGTGGTTGAAAATCAAAACAAACAGAATCAAATGTTTTATTACTTACAATACATGTTTGAGAAGATATGGCAGAAGATAGAAATTGAAATGACATGAAAATTTTTCATTTCTCTTTCATCAGATTAGTTTGCTGTCTCTAAATTTCAGAGACAAAATAATCTGGGTGTTCAGATTTTGTGATTTATAGGGAAGAGGGATAGAAGGAGAATTGAAGACTAAATGAGGAAAGAAAAAAATAGAAGGAACTAGAGACAGAGAGGGAAAGAAGGAGAGAGAGAGAAGAGGTTAGGAAATACCGACAGACTGGGATGGAGAGATTATTAAGAAATGTGCTTCTGGCCAGCATGAGGAGGAAAGGGGAGGAAACCCCATAACTTCAAGGTCTGTTTGTCTCTTTTAAAGTCCTGGGAAGAATAGATAAGGAGGTAAGAGGGGAACCGGAAGAGGAGAGAGCAGAGGAAAGTCATGCTGCTGCTGCTGCCGCTAAGTCGCTTCAGTCGTGTCCGACTCTGTGCGACCCCAGAGACGGCAGCCCACCAGGCTCCCCCGTCCCTGGGATTCTCCAGGCAAGAACACTGGAGTGGGTTGCCATTTCCTTCTCCAATGCATGAAAGTGAAAAGTGAAAGGTGAAAGTGAAGTCGCTCAGTCGTGTCTGACTCTTAGCGACCCCGTGGGCTGTAGCCTACCAGGCTCCTCTGTCCATGGGATTTTCCAGGCAAGAGTACTGGAGTGGGGTGCCATTTCCTTCTCCAGAGGAAAGTCGTACCACATTTTAAATACATTGAGTGGAGGGAGAGGAGAGGACATGGGTGGCGCTGTGCCCCTTTGAGAGGGAGCTGGTCTCAATCAAGGGAAAAACTCTCAGCAGAGAACTGGATCCTCCCTCCACTCAATGTATTTAAAATGAGGAAAGTCGTACCACATGTATTTAAAATGTATTTAAAATGAGGAAAGTCGTACCACACTTTAAATACATTGAGTGGAGGGAGGATCCAGTTCTCTGCTGAGAGTTTTTCCCTTGATTGAGACCAGCTCCCTCTCAAAGGGGCACAGCGCCGCCCACGTCCCCTCCTCTCCCTGCGACAACTCTCACATCATTCACAGGCTCTGTGAACCCGAATGCAGACAGGCACTCACTGGTGCTCACAGACTCCAGCCCTGGGACCTCTGTCTGGCGGGCCTTCTACCTCTACAGTATCAGGAAGCAGATGGAAATAACCCTTGCTTCAAGCAGAGAAAAGCAAAAGCTGCCAAATCACGGGGAGCTGGAGACACACTTCCAGACCCACCAGTCATCATAGGCATCTGGCAGCACTTAATTTACCCTAAACATGCATGCATCTCAGGCCACTCTCCCCAAGGCAGACTTCTCTCAGGCTTATCTCTGAAGGCCCAGCCTCTCCACCCCACCAGGCTCAGGAGAGAAGAGCCATGCCTGACTCCTCCAGAGCCTGATGAAACAGGGTCCTGTCCATAAAAGGACTCCATAAACCAAGACTGGAAATGAAGCTGGTGCCAAGCAGGTCTCACAGCTCATGACGAGGAAAACTGGTGCTCGCTCCATCTGCCCCCAGCCCCCACTCAAAATCTAGCTGACTTGCCTTCGCCCAGGTGGCAGAGTGTTCACTAGTGTTTCTTCACATTCAAATGACTCCCTATTTTGCAATGTGCCCAGCTATTCCTCTCCGATCTCTCTCTCCCAAATCCATAATTTGCAGTGTCTCCAAACTATCAGTAAGCTTATAAAACATTTTAAAAAGTCACCTCCTGAATTAGACTCTTTGATGTTGCAATAGTAAGACACATGGATTGTCTTTAGTGATAGGACTTGAGTTTAAGAATGGATGCACTGGGAACTCAGCCAACTTGTAAGCAGTCTCAGCAGCTAGAGAAGCGTGGGAATTACAGTGCTCCAAGTCTGAGAGGCAGACACACTCAGTGCTGAGGCAAGGCTTACTCAGTGCTGCTCAGAACACCCTGAGCTCTGGACTTACATCACTGATTTTCCCCACCCAAGAGAAGTCCGTTGAGGCCAGTTTGTCTCCATCCAGTAAGGAGCCATCTTGTTGGGCAGAATTCCTTACAGGACAGGTCTCCCTCATTTCGATTCTTTGGTTCAGTCCCTGAATCCTGGACAATCACTTGGTACCTGGAAAGCAGGTGTGACATTGTATTTATCTTTCTATTCATCCATCCCTCCATCCATTCATCTACCCACTCGTCCATTCACTCAAGCATCCATATCCATCCATCTTATTCATTCATCTGTCCTTCCTTCCTTGCATCCCCCCACCTGCCCATCCATCATCTATCCATCCATCCATCTTTCCTTCCCTTCATCCACCCACTCACCCATCCATCATTTATCCTTCCATTTATCCAGCTCCCCATCCATTCATCATCCATCTATCCATCCTTCCTTCCTTCCCTCCAGCCACCTATGCATTTCCTGCCTCTGCTTTCTTCTGTAGTGATGTCATTCTCAGGCAGATTCTACCCACATGGCCAGAAAACTGGCCCCAAACAGCTCTGAAAATTTTCTCCCCTGCAGAGACCATTCACTCTCAGCATCCACATGAGTCTCTGAAAAAGACTACTGTCTGGCCTGACTGGTCACATGTCACCCTGTGGTGGGAGTGGTGTTGCAAGCACTAAATTGACTGAACCACCAAAACGGGGCTTCCCAGGTATCGCTGTGGTAAAGAATCTGCCTGCCAATGCAGGAGACTCAGGGGAGGCGGGTTCGATCCCTGGTGGGGAAGATCCTCTGGAGTAGGAAATGGCAGCCCACTCCGGTATTCTTGCCTGGAAAACTCCATGGACAGAGGAGCCTGGTGGCTACGTCCATGGGGTTGCAGAGTCAAACACAATTGAGCACACAAGCACACATGCACCAAAATGTTTGAGTGCAAGAGTAAGTCTGAAAAGGGAGGGACAATCAGACAAAAGAGCAAGAGGTAATCCGCTGACAGATCTTCACCCTAATATCATAAAAATGGTTTTCTCTGTGATATGCAATTGGCATCATAATGTATCTGTACACAAATGGCCTCAAACTACAAGAGCTATTTCAGCGCGTTTAAAGAAAGTTTCCCATTACACAGAGAGAGAGAGACTCCAGAAAAAGTGTTAACTTAAAATTTTATTTGAAGGGATGTTGGAAAAACATTTTCCCAGGGATGTAAATCTAGTGTGACTTTATTGGATCTCAGAGCAGATCATTCTGATTTTTAACGACTGCATATAAATTGTAAGAGAAACACTCCTCAGGCTGGCAGAAGGGATGGGCATTGGTTTCCGTGCTGTCCTGCCCAAGGGCTATTTTCTAGACACTATATTCTTTTACTGCTTAGAACAGAAAAGTAAGGTTTGCATGGCATGAATGAAACCCAAATGATTTTCCCAAAGAGGGGGGGGGAATAAAAGAGCCTCTGGATTTTGATATACAGTGTGGAGAGTACAGGTCAGGAGGGGAAAAAAAAGAGGGTCATTCAAACAGAGATACCCAAGAGGCCTACAAATGTGTCTCGTTTTTTGAGCATTACACATTGTAAGGAGGGGGAGCTTTGTCAGATATTGATTTATGCACCAGACCACCGAGTGTAACTTTTTGTGACTTTTTTTTTTTTAAGGAGAATTAAATCCAACTAGCCAGCTTTCAATCACGCAAGAACTAACTGTCCTGGTGTGAGCTGCCCAAACTCTTCTCCCCATTGACCACTTTGTACAATGACATCAACCTGAAAAGAGCACAGTAGAGGAAAGAATGTGCGACTTTAAAATAACAGCTTGGATAGTGAGGAAGTAACTCCACCAGCTAAGTGGAGTTATGGGCAGAGGGTTTGAAACTGTGCTTAAGCCCTTGATCTTCCATTACTTCAGAGACTGTGCATAGCATCTCCTGGGAAGAGCCTCCCTGCTTAGAAAGGAGAATGGCCCTGGGGTGGTGAGGGAGGCGGACCAGAGGTTGTTACATTGAAAGGAAATAAATTCTTCCAGAAAAGAGCATAAAAATGACTCCATTTACCCTGATAACTAAGAAGTCCTGAGGCCCTTTCTGTTGCTTAAGTAAGTTTGGATTAAATGTCTCCTTTCTGAAAAGCACACCAAATAAAAATATTTAAAATTTTTAAAACAATGTTGAATAACTAAGAATGAATATATTCCTTTAAATGTTCATACAGTACAGAATTTCAGGCATACCTCCCTTTATTGCACTTTGGCAGCATTTTGCAAATGTTATGTTTTTACTAACTGAATGTTGATGGCAACCCTGCGTCAAGCGAGTCTAAAGATGCCATTTTTCCAGCAGACTTTGCTCAGTTCATGACTCTGTGTCACATATTTGTAATTCTTGCAATCGTTTGAACTTTTTCATCATTATTACACTTGGTATGGTGACTGACTCACTGACGTTCAGGTGATGGTTAGCACTTTTCCCAGCACCAGGGTCTTTTCTAATGAGTCAGTTCTTCTCATCAGGTAGACAAAATATTGGAGCTTTAGCTTCAACTCAGTCCTTTCAATGAATATTCAGGATTGATTTCCTTTAGGATGGACTGGTTTGATCTCCTTGCTGTCCAAGGGACTCTCAAGAGTCTTCTCCAACACCACAGCTCAAAAGCATCAATTATTTGGTGTTCAGCTTTCTTTATAGTCCAACTCTCATAACCACACATGACTACTGGAAAAATCATAGCTTTGACTAAATGGACCTTTGTTGGCAAAGTAATGTTTCTCCTTTTTAATATGCTGTCTAGGTTGGTCTTAGCTTTTCTTTCATAGCTTTTTCCTTCCAAGGTCATAGCTTTTTCCTTCCAAGGTCATAGCTTTTCTTCCAAGCATCTTTTAATTTCATGGCTGCAGTCACCATCTGCAGTGCTTTTGGAGGCCAAGAAAATAAAGTCTGACACTGTTTCCATTGTTTCCCATCTATTCGCCATGAAGTGATGGGACCAGATGCCATGATCTTAGTTTTCTGAATGTTGAGCTTTAAGCCGACTTTTTCACTTTCCTCTTTCACTTTCATCACGAGGGTCTTTAGTTCCTCTTTGCTTTCTGCCATAAGGGTGGTATCATCTGCATATCTGAGGTTATTGATATTTCTCCCAGCAATCTTGGTTCCAGCTTGTGCTTCATCCAGTCCAGCATTTCATATGATATACTCTGTGAAATGTACTCTTATAAGTTAAATAAGCAGGGTGACAATATATAGCCTTGATGTACTCCTTTCCCAATTTGGAACCAGCCCATTATTCCATGTCCAGTTACAACTGTTGCTTCCTGACCTGCATACAGGTCTCTCAAGAGGCAGGTCAGGTGGTCTGGTATTCCCATCTCTTGAAGAATTTTCCACGGTTTGTTATGATCCACTTAGTCAAAGGCTTTGGCATAGTCAATAAAGCAGAAGTAGATGTTTTTCTGGCACTCTCTTGCTTTTTCTATGATCCAACAGATGTTGGCAATTATATCTCTGGTTCCTCTTCCTTTTCTAAATCCAGCTTGAACATCTGGAAGTTCACGGTTCACATACAGTTGAAGCCTGGCTTGGAGAATTTTGAGCATTACTTCCCTAGCATGTGAGATGAGTACAATTGTGCAGTAGTTGGAACATTCTTTGGCATTGACTTTCTTTGGGATTGGAATAAACTGACCTTTTCCAGTCCTGTGGCCACTGCTGAGTTTTCCAAATTCCCTGATGCTGGGAAAGGTTGAAGGCAGGAAGAGAAGGGGATGACAGAGGATGAGATGGTTGGATGGCATCACTGACTCGATGGACATGAGTTTGAGCAAGCTCCAGGAGTTGGTGATGTACAGGGAAGCCTGTCATGCTACAGTCCATGGGGTCACAAAGAGTCACACACGACTGAGTGACTGAACTGAACTGAACTAGCATTTTTCAGCAATAAATTATTTTTAATTAAGGTATGAGGGCTTCCCTGGCGGTTCAGTGGTGAAGAATCTGTCTGCCTGGGTCGGGAAGATCCCCTGGAGAAGAAAATGGCAACCCACTCCAGTATTCTTGCCTGGAAAATCCCATGGACAGAAGATTGTGGTAGGCTACAGTCCGTGGGGTCACAAAAGAGTCAGACACAACCTAGCAACTAAACAACAATTAAAATATATACCTTGCTTTTTTAGACATAATGTATTACACACTTAACAAACTACAGTATAGTCTAAACATAAATTTTCTATGCAGTGGGAAACCAAAAAGTTTTGAGACTCATTAATTGTGATATTGGTTCTATTGGAACTGAATCCACAGTATCTCCAAGGTCTATCTGAACATAGGAGTGAACTGTATGAATTGTTCCATCCGTACTTTTTCACATAGACATATAACTCTTCCCACGTGAGCACTGTAAGTCTACCCTATTCTCTTTTACTTCATCATTTTATTCTGTAATATTGGATGGATCACAATTTATTTCCCTAACTATGGATGTTTAAATGGTTTCTAATTTTTTGCCATTATAAGCAGTGCTACACTGAAAATCCTAATCGATGCTTCTCTGTACACATGTAGAAAGAATCACTTGGACAGAAATAGGAAAATAGAAGTGATAGTTCAGAGTATGTACAATTTACTTTTGATATATACTCTCAAATTGACCTCCAAAAGACTATACCATTTTATGCTCTCTCAACATTGAAAGCAATAGAGTTTTTAAAAAATTTCAGTCTCATGGATAAAGCATTATCTACCATCATTACTTTGATCTTTGTTCATTATTTACTTATTAAGCATCTTTCCATATGTAAATTGGTCATTTTTATTTAGACCCATGACTGGACTGTTTATAATTTTGCCTATCTTTCCACTTTTTTCTTATTTATTTGTTTGAACTCTTTATACATTATGAATTCTAATCTTTATTATGTAGCTTGAAAATATTTTACCCTAGACTCTTGCTCATGTTTTTATACCTCACTATATTAAAGCTTCAGAGAAGGCAATGGCACCCACTCCAGTACTCTTGCCTGGAAAATTCCATGGATGGAGGAGCCTGGTAGGCTGCAGTCCATGGGGTCGCAAAGTCGGACACGACTGAGCAACTTCACTTTCACTTTTCACTTTCATGCATTGGAGAAGGAAATGGCAACCCACTCCAGTGTTCTTCCCTGGAGAATCCCAGGGACGGGGGAGCCTGGTGGTCTGCAGTCCATGGGGCCGCTAAGAGTTGGACACGACTGACTGAATTTTTTTAAGATGTTTAATGCAGCCTTAAAAAAACTGTATCCTATATGGTTTCTGAGTTTTACATCTTGCTTAAAAAAGATATTACTCATCTAAGAATTACAAAATTTCTCCTATTTTAGTTTTAGTACTTTTATAGTTTTTATCTAGATTTAGCTCTTTAATTTATACAAATTATGTTTTTGTATTTATGGTGAGATTGAAATTCTCTTTTTTTCTTATCCTGACAGGTTTTTTGAATAGGTTCTTGCTTAGTCATAATTCAAAGTGTTACTTTTGTCTTAAGTCTATAAGACTTAAGACTTTTGTCTTAATACTAAATTCCAATGCAAACATACATAGAGGTATTTATAGACTCTGTTCCATTGATCTATTTCTTTTTTCTTATGTTAAGAATACACTGTTTTAACTACTACCATTTTAAAGTATGTTTTGATATAAAGTAGGATAAATCTCCTATCAGTGTTCACCCTTTTTCAATAACCTTTCATTAATCTGTGCATTTTCTCATCTATATAAGGTTGCAGATCAGCTTGTCAAGTTTCATAAAATAACCCTTTGCAATTTTTCTTGGGATCACACTGAATTAGTTATCTGGGGGAAGAACCTTCATAATTCTGAATCTACCATTCAATGTAGTATGTGTCGGCTTATTCAAGTTTCCTTTGGTCCTTCAATAAAACGTTACAGTTTTCTTCATATTAGGTTTATTTCTAGAATTTTTTTTTTTTACTATTTTAATTAAAATATTTTCATGGCATCCTCTGTTTGTTTATTTACACCACATTGGATTACTAATTTCTCATCCATTCATCCAGCAAGTATTTGTTAAATGCTCACTAACTGCATTCCTGCAATCTTTCAATCCTAACTCTAAGTATACAAATTGTTGATGTTTATATTGTTAAAAAATAAACTGCCCTGGAGAAGAAAATGGCAACCCTTTTCAGTATTCTTGCCTGGGAAATCCCATGGGCAGAGGGGCCTGGAGAGCTACAATCCATGGGGTCACAAAGAGTCGGACACAATTGAGCGACTAAAGCACATGAGATATATAATATGTATTTAAACACCAGTTTTCTTTTTCTTTTTTTTTCTCTAATTTTATTTTTAAACTTTACATAATTGTATTAGTTTTGCCAAATATCAAAATGAATCCGCCACAGGTATACATGTGTTCCCCATCCCGAATCCTCCTCCCTCCTCCCTCCCCATACCATCCCTCTGGGCCGTCCCAGTGCACCAGCCCCAAGCATCCAGCATCATGCATCGAACCTGGACTGGCAACTCGTTTCCTACATGATATTTTACATGTTTCATTGCCATTCTCCCAAATCTTCCCACCCTCTCCCTCTCCCACAGAGTCCATAAGACTGTTCTATACATCAGTGTCTCTTTTGCTGTCTCGTACACCGGGTTATTGTTACCATCTTTCTAAATTCCATATATATGCGTTAGTATACTGTATTTATGTTTTTCCTTCTGGCTTACTTCACTCTGTATAATAGGCTCCAGTTTCATCCACCTCATTAGAACTGATTCAAATGTATTCTTTTTAATGGCTGAGTAATACTCCATTGTGTATATGTACCACGGCTTTCTTATCCATTCATCTGCTGATGGACATCTAGGTTGCTTCCATGTCTTGGCTATTATAAACAGTGCTGCGATGAACATTGGGGTACACGTGTCTCTTTCCCTTCTGGTTTTCTCAGTGTGTATGCCCAGCAGTGGGGTTGCTGGATCATAAGGCAGTTCTATTTCCAGTTTTTTAAGGAATCTCCACACTGTTCTCCATAGTGGCTGTACTAGTTTGCATTCCCACCAACAGTGTAAGAGGGTTCCCTTTTCTCCACACCCTCTCCAGCATTTATTATTTGTAGACTTTTGGATCGCAGCCATTCTGACTGGTGTGAAATGGTACCTCATAGTGGTTTTGATTTGCATTTCTCTGATAATGAGTGATGTTGAGCATCTTTTCATGTGTTTGTTAGCCATCTGTATGTCTTTTTTGGAGAAATGTCTATTTAGTTCTTTGGCCCATTTTTTGATTGGGTCGTTTATTTTTCTGGAGTTGAGCTGTAGGAGTTGCTTGTATATTTTTGAGATTAGTTGTTTGTCGGTTGCTTCATTTGCTATTATTTTCTCCCATTCTGAAGGCTGTCTTTTCACCTTGCTAATAGTTTCCTTTGATGTGCAGAAGCTTTTAAGGTTAATTAGGTCCCATTTGTTTATTTTTGCTTTTATTTCCAATATTCTGGGAGGTGGGTCATAGAAGATCCTGCTGTGATGTATGTCGGAGAGTGTTTTGCCTATGTTCTCCTCTAGGAGTTTTATAGTTTCTGGTCTTACGTTTAGATCTTTAATCCATTTTGAGTTTATTTTTGTGTATGGTGTTAGAAAGTGGTCCAGTTTCATTCTTTTACAAGTGGTTGACCAGATTTCCCAGCACCACTTGTTAAAGAGATTGTCTTTAATCCATTGTATATTCTTGCCTCCTTTGTCGAAGATAAGGTGTCCATATGTGCGTGGATTTATCTCCTGGCTTTCTATTTTATTCCATTGATCAATATTTCTGTCTTTGTGCCAGTACCATACTGTCTTGATAACTGTGGCTTTGTAGTAGAGCCTGAAGTCAGGTAGGTTGATTCCTCCAGTTCCATTCTTCTTTCTCAAGATCGCTTTGGCTATTCGAGGTTTTTTGTATTTCCATACAAATTGTGAAATTATTTGTTCTAGCTCTGTGAAGAATACTGTTGGTAGCTTGATAGGGATTGCGTTGAATCTATAAATTGCTTTGGGTAGTATACTCATTTTCACTATATTGATTCTTCCAATCCATGAACATGGTATATTTCTCCATCTATTAGTGTCCTCTTTGATTTCTTTCACCAGTGTTTTATAGTTTTCTATATACAGGTCTTTAGTTTCTTTAGGTAGATATATTCCTAAGTATTTTATTCTTTCCGTTGCAATGGTGAATGGAATTGTTTCCTTAATTTCTCTTTCTGTTTTCTCATTATTAGTGTATAGGAATGCAAGGGATTTCTGTGTGTTGATTTTATATCCTGCAACTTTACTGTAGTCATTGATTATTTCTAGTAATTTTCTGGTGGACTCTTTAGGGTTTTCTATGTAGAGGATCATGTCATCTGCAAATAGTGAGAGTTTTACTTCTTCTTTTCCAATTTGGATTCCTTTTATTTCTTTTTCTGCTCTGATTGCTGTGGCCAAAACTTCCAAAACTATGTTGAATAGTAATGGTGAAAGTGGGCACCCTTGTCTTGTTCCTGACTTTAGAGGAAATGCTTTCAATTTTTCACCATTGAGGATAATGTTTGCTGTGGGTTTGTCATATATAGCTTTTATTATGTTGAGGTATGTTCCTTCTATTCCTGCTTTCTGGAGAGTTTTTATCATAAATGGATGTTGAATTTTGTCAAAGGCTTTCTCTGCATCTATTGAGATAATCATATGGTTTTTATTTTTCAATTTGTTAATGTGGTGTATTACATTGATTGATTTGCGGATATTGAAGAATCCTTGCATCCCTGGGATAAAGCCCACTTGATCATGGTGTATGATCTTTTTAATGTGTTGTTGGATTCTGATTGCTAGAATTTTGTTAAGGATTTTTGCATCTATGTTCATCAGTGATATTGGCCTGTAGTTTTCTTTTTTTGTGGGCTCTTTGTCAGGTTTTGGTATTAGGGTGATGGTGGCCTCATAGAATGAGTTTGGAAGTTTACCTTCCTCTGCAATTTTCTGGAAGAGTTTGAGCAGGATAGGTAAACACCAGTTTTCGAACTAATGTTGTGAAATACAGCTTTTAAAAATGAAACAGAATTAAATGAGATATAGTAGAATAGGAAATATCAAGACTGCACCTACTATAGAAAGGTGAATGTGAAAGTGAAGTCATGTCCGACTCTTTGTGACCCCATGGACTGTAACCCGCTAGGCTCCTCCATCCGTGGGATTCTTCAAGCAAGAATACTGGAGTGGGTTGCCATTTCCACTGTTTTCTAAGACCTTTTATTTATATATCGTGCAATATAAGTAGGCGTATCTCCATGTCAGTGCATGTGTGTTTACTATATGTGTGCAAGTGTGTTAATTGCAGTAAAATGTTTGAAAGCCATAGCACTGTGAATTTTGAACTTTGAAATAAACTAGAAAAGACAATAAATAAATAAACTGGAGCATATCAAAACTCTTTAGAGATTATTCAAGCAAAAATCAATTACAATGGGGTGGCCAAACCAGCAGGGGTTTGGAGCACTCTACCAACCGTGAGCCAGAAGACTTACGCAAAGATGCTGCGGCAAAGGGAACAAGAGTATGTGATTGGCCAGAGCAGTGCGCTTGCCTCATTCAGAAAAGCCTATTGGCTGCTGGCGTTGGTGGTCCTTGGGCAACAGTTTCTCAGCCTCAAGGCATCCCTGGCTTAAGGCATCGGTTTACCACCTGAGTCTCCTGGCTTCCCTGTTGAATTAATTTATCAGCATTGTTCACCTCTGTAGGAAAAGCTCCAGAATGAAATATCAATGGACAAATTTTAATAACCAAAGCAAATGGACACATAAGCCAGAAAGTTTAAAGGAAAAGCAAAATGGTTAGAAAGCCTCCTTGACAGCATTTTCAACCACAGTTCTAGAGGATTCTATACAAAGTCACACAGAAGCTTCTTCATTCCTGGGGATAGGAAAGGCCCTGCTGGCCCTGTGGGCCTCTGTCTCTTCCTCATAAGGAACCAGAATTATGCCTCGCGCCTTCCTCCCACCGGTCTTTTTTCTGCATTTCTTGCCAGAAAGTTCAGAGTTAATTTGCTCAGTCAGCCACAGCGACTTCCTTACTCTGATTCTTCTCTCCCCACATACCTGAGGCAGAGTTTGCTCTTTATGTTTCTAATTTGTATTTGCTTTAAGTGACTTGATCTCCTGAGAAGCCAGGCACAGATTGAAGAGGAGGAAGTGTTTCTAAAGCATCTAGGACACCAGCTGGTGGAAAACAGATTTGAAAAGGACTTTTTCCCTTGAACTCCTGAGATTCCCAAGGGCAAGGTCACTCAGCTCAGTTCCGCCCCTTCCACCCGCCCCCATCCGGGGTTCAGGGAGACGGAGCAGGCTCTGTGCTGACAACCAGCCTCTCTGTTCTGAGTTGTTGTTCCTCGTCCCCTTCTCTGCCAGCAGCTAGATTGTTATCAAGCCACAAAGGGCAGACGGGGTCCTGAAATCTTTCATCACAAAGACAGCATCTCCTGGAGTTTCTTTTTTTAATTTTCTGAATGTTTGTAAGGAGAAAAGAAGGGAGGAACCCTGTCTCAAAGACTCAAAACAGTTTTAAAGTTGCGTGCTCCGGGCAAACGGCTTCTCTCCTTCTGTTTATATGTTTTGGCCCCACAATTTTGAGTGACTCAGACATCGATCGACATCTCAGTTGTGGAGGAGGGTCCCCGGGGCGGAGCTGTTGCTCTAATTTAGGGGCTCTTGAAGTTGTGAGGCTCCAATGATACAAAATGCCAAAAGCAGCTGGGAACCCATTTGAACTTAAACTACAGGTTTGCATTTTTTCCATTTCTCTGCCTTCCCTACCCAGTCACCAGCCCTACCACCATCCACACCCAATACCCTCCAACTAGGCTTTTCTATTGCAAATGACCTAACACAGGATTTGAATAAGCAGCTCAGCTATTTGCTCTGCTCCCAGACCTGCAGACAGCAGCATCCTACTTTGAGACGCTCTGCACACTTACTACCACCAACGGTGAAAAAAATAAGCTTACCTGATGTGTGTAACTTGAGTAAAAGAAAATTGCAAAATAATAGGTAAAAATAAAGAGGTTCATTGTTGTGCGTTTGTGAAGGGCGTCGCTAGATGAATAACTGGTTTTTAGATTTTTATATAATTGGGCTTGAACAAGAGAACAATAACATAGGATTTACCCACCTCCCAGAAAAAATGATCAGGCCAGCCTCTGCAAGATATTTCTGACCCTTGAGTAATTCAGAACCTGGAGTCTACTAGATCTAAGTTCCATAGAAAAGAGACAGAAGTGGTTCTTTCACTACAAAAATTTCTAAAAGAATTAACTCTCAAATTTTCAACTCAAGCTGGTAAAGGAGAATGTTTCCATGGGGTTTATTGAATGCTGTGCATTGTTACTTAAAACCTCCTATGTTTGGTTCTGATGGCTGCATGGGTATGCTTTTCCTTTTTTTTTTTTTTTTGCAGCTGATTACACGACCAAAGTGGCTTAAGAAGGGAGAATGACCTCCTAGTTGTGTTCATCCTCTCACCTTAATAAAGTCCTTTTTCCCCTTAGCATCTTGATTCTTCAAAAGCATTTCACTTGACTACAAAAGTAATGTACATACACCATTTTGGAAAACACTGAAAATTACAGGGAAGAGAAATTTAAATCATTTTTCAGCAGCCATCAGTAACCACTACTGGGCTTCTCTAGTGGCTCAGTGATAAAGAATCTGCCTGCCAGTGCAGGGCATATGAGTTTGATCCCTGGTCCAGGAAAATCACACACACTGCAGAGCAACTAAGCCCATGTGCCACAACTACTGAGCCTGCACTCTATAGAGGCTGCACGCTGCAATGCCAGAGCCCACATGCTCCAGCTACTGAAGCCCACATGCCCTAGAGCCTGTGCTCCAGAACAAGAGGAGCCACCACAATGAGAAGCCCTCGCACCACAACTACAGAAAAGCCGACGCAGCAATGAAGACCCAGCACAGCTAAAAATACATTAATTAATTAAAATAAATAAATAAAATGCTAGTAAAAAAAATAACCACTGGTAAGATTTCAGTGTTGAGTCTTCTAGCCCATACTTCTCAACATATATATTTATTCATGTTCTTCACAACAACGAGAGCATGCCACTTCTACTTCTCCATAAATCATTAAAAACCTTCACCATCATAGTTGCAATTAGATCATAGTTGCATCATAGTTGCAATTAGATCCCATCCCTTGATGCCCCATAATTTTTCAGCCCATCCCCCCTTTCAGAGCATTTGAATTTTGCTTGGCGGCTCTTTTAAGCATGGAATGCGTGGTGAAAGATGTGAACAACATATGTAAAGTATATTTTAACTCATCTCCGAGCTTAACACATTCAGCTCTGTGACCAAGAATCCTCCTGGAGCACAGATCTGATGGAGAAAAATGACAGGAATATATTTAACACACGTTGCGGGGAGTTGACTAAATTAGGAGCGGTGCCGTTATTAAAATATCAACAGCTGATTGGCTACAAAGACCGGGAAACAATCCACCTAAAGAGAGAAAAATTCTCTCCTGAGCCCTCAACTAATATATTCACTACGAAAGTGCTCTTTTCCCTTCTTTCTAAAAAAAAAAAGTGCAAGGCAAGATCATCCTTTTTAAATACGTTCCCTTCCAATGTCACTTCCCCCAGAACACTCCCGCCTGGGTCATGTCTGAGCCAGGGTCCCCCTCCTCACTGGGTCTGCTCTGGTTTGTGACAATTTCAGTATCTGCTGTGATTTTTAAACATCCCTTTATCCCTGCTCACTGTCTCCTTCCCACAAGACTCCCTGTCTGATTCAGTTTGGTAGCTCCACGCAGTGGGCACCCAATAAATATTTGTGGAGTGATTCTTTCAAGGCACCTCGGTGAGGGCCCCCCCATGTGCTTTTTCTGCGTTTAGGTCTCTCACAGGCTGGAGGCCACAGTTTAACAAAGCCGGGGCGAGGTCAGGGGGGCCGGGGAAGGCAGCTTTCAAGTTGAGTAATGAAAGGCGATGTTAATTACTGACATGGGCCATTTAGAAGGAAGAAAAATGCTATCTCTTATTAATTTTGCTGAAATGGACACACTCTTGTCAGTGGCTAATGGTTAACAAAGCTGTTCTTTTCTGAAGACAGAGCAGGAAAATCTCAGCAGAGGACCTGGGGGCCACAGGGCAGAAACCCCGACTTCCTGCCCCCACATCCCCGTCGGCCTGAGATAACGTGTCCCGCTTTTGTTTGGGCTTTTTGTTCCTGTACAGAGTTAGACAGAAAGCTGTCCACGAGAGGTTAAAAGGTTCACTCGTACCAAGATGGTTAGGACGGGCTCCTGCTAAGGACACAGGCATCAAGTTTACATTTTAGTGTGGGGAGTGGGGAGGTAGAAAGAGAAAAGGAATCAGCTTGTGGACTGGCAGGCCTTGTCCCCTTAGTGGGGAAATGCTTATTTAATCAAGAGGAAAGGGTTTGAGGACCCAGCACTTTCCCTGGGATTACAGTCTCCTGGATAATCTCGGGTGGACGTGCCTAACTGCTCCTATAGTGCCCCTTGCTTTCCATCTGAACGCCCGCTTTAGCAGTTGTGAACTTCAAGTGGACCTATTTAAGCTGATCAGAGGAAACAGGCTGACAGTGAGCTGATTAGAAACCTCTTAGAGACCCTCCTGTAAAGAGGGAAGGAGGCGTTCTTAGCTTTTTTTCCATCAGCTTTGCAGAGGGCCAGGAGGCAGCCATAAAAGAGAGGATGGGATGGGGGTGGAGAAAGGAAAGGGTCCATTTTCCTCCACGAAGAAAAACAACCTCCCTGCCAGACCTTTGCCAACCTTCCTGTTCTTGTCAAGCTCAGCTCTGAGGGAATGTTTGAAGATAACAAGAAAGGAAATCATGAAACGATATGGCAAGGCCGAGCTAGACTTGAAGAGACAAGTGCAAGCTGTTTCCTTGACCCGGGCTTATCTCCAGGCAGCCAAAAAGGAACCATCTATCAGACCCAGAAATAGGCTAGGAACCTTGGGGTAAAATGCTGCTCTTAACAAGAAAATGATGACATCTGAGTTTGCTTAGAAAGCAAGTTTCAGCCATCATCGGGCGGCCTTTTCCATGCTCCGCACAGACGTGTTCTTTTGTCTCCAGGGGTAGAAAAGGTGCGGTGAACCCTTTCAAAAAGCTGAATGTTTGTTAGGAGTGTGGAGTTCCATTTGAGAAATGTTATAAACACATTAACGATTAGAGGGAACATTTCAAAACCTCTCTGGGAAAATAGGAGTTGTTGACAACTCCAAGCAAGAAAAGATTCCACTGCAAATTCTAAAGAAATGAGTAAGTTGCCTCTTTGCCATCCACACAGCCCTTATCAGCAGCAAAAAGTCCAGGTTAAGGATTTGCTTTCCAAACTGATAGACCCTGGATTGACCTAAAATCGAGCAGACAGTTGGGGGCTGGGGGAGACAGGGGCGCGTGGGAAGAAGCCTGCAAAGCCAACTCCCTTTGAAATGCTCACAGTCTGTGTTACCGCCTGGAAGAACAGAATAACCGTTTCGGTTCCAGACCTTAAACTGAAAATGAAGTTTACAAATTAGCTCTAAATAAATATTATCTTTCCCCTGAAGAGCTGCAATCCCAAGGGAAGCCGAATTGGTAAAAGACACAATTCAGCTCCTACACACACAGAACCAAACTAAGCTGACCTAAAACTGGCCTATTTCTCTCACTCTTTCAAAATAGCATGGTGATGTCATGGTTTTCATCCCCCCCAGCCCCTGCCAAAGCAACCACTTCTCCTTCCTGAAAATAGCTTGATACAGTTCTAAGGGAGAAAGAAAGGGGGGAGTCAACATATAAAGAAAAGCAAATTTAAGTTTAAACCAGCAAGTAATAAAAGTCAATCTTTTCTTTCCTGTTTACTCACTTCCCTGACTGTGTGTGTATGTGTGTGTTACTCCCAAGATCCTTCTGAAAATTGTTAAGGAGAAGGGAAAATTGTCTCCAAAATAATTTATGTAGTCTTATTTCTGAACCTTTCTCATTTTTGTGAATTTTCCCTTTGTTCTTCACTAGTGAATACCCTAGAGTTGGTCTGAACCAGATTCTTATCTTAGAGCCCTGGTGGGTGAGGGGGCGGGGGGGTGGAGGGGGGGCGGTGTGGCTATAAATGTATTTGAAGGAAAGAGGAACGAATTAGGAACTTGTAATAAATATTCTTGGGCCTGGGTCAATGGTCATCAGTGCTGTCTAAGCCTCAAGACACCTGCTTTAAACTACAGATGTATAGAGCTCACTGGGGACTTGTTAAATTGCTTGAGTAAGGGCCCAGGTGTCTGCAACCTTCCAAAGGAGCCCGGGTGACTCAGAGACACAGTCAGCTCTGAGCACCGCTGATGAGACTGGATGAAGAGACCATACACCACAGAGCAGGTCTCATGTCCCTCCCCTCCACACCTGGGAGCTGAGTTCTGCCTCAGTTCTTACAGCAGAGACCAGATCTTCCCACATATTCACCTCTTCAGACCCTCCTTCCCTTAAAATGACTTGGCATCCTCTCCTACTTCCTTTATTTCCCATAAATTGCTATACATTGTCTTTGATCTCAAAGGAAAGTTCCCTATAAAAAAAAGGCACAGTAATCGAGATGGAGAAAACTTCAGTAAGATGAGTTAGAAGGACCTCTGCCAGAGATGGAGAATTTAGGTCAATGAGTCTTGACTGGGGACAAGTAGAGGAAAAGTGGGGGGAGACACTGTGAAATGACACTTGAAACCCAGCTTACCCTTCAATTACAAGACTGTCACGTACCTGGGAGTTAAGCCAGAGAAAAACGCAAGTCAAAAAAAAGTGATTTCCAATAATAAAAAGGATCTCTCTTTTGGCCAGACTGCTTAACTTTGTCAAGTATTGATAGTTCTCCTTCTCTGTTTTTACAACAAATTCCATAAATAGCTATACAGTCACACAGATCTGTTAAGCAAGCAAATGTTAAGATTACTTTCATTTCCAGGCTTGATTAAGAGAAACATAGGAAAGTTTTCATGGGATTATAAAATTGATTTCTAAATACAAGTATGTTTTTAATTTACTTTTTAAATTTTCACTCTCTCAAGTCAAATATCTGTCTGACATTTTAAAAGCTTTAAGTCTTTGGGCTACAATGAATGAACCATGAGAGTGGGGCGTGTTTTCTGATTTCTGTCTTTGGTCCAGCCTCAGCCTGCAGCATTCTCACCAGCCTGAAAGGCACCCACCATGGAGGAAATTTCCTCCATGGGCATACCGTGTCTATCTACCCTCACCCATGGACATGCAGATGGATACTTCATCATAAACTTAGATTCTTGTGAAGTTATCTTCTACTTTTTCTCCTTTAAATGAAGCGTCTCTGCCTCTTCTAAGCCAGATCCTTCAACTGGGTCTCCAGCTTCGCATCACCCTCTTGGGCTCCTCTGACTCTGTCCAAGTTCTATCTGGCTCCTCCAGGAGGGCTGTGAACTGCCCAGGCTAGAAGGAACAAGGGCAGACAGTGTCATGCAGACTAAGGATGACTTGAAAAGTCAAAGGAAGGCACATTCCCTCGCCACAAACCCACCAGGGAGCCCTCAGTGAGGGAGGCAGGTCCTGATCTGGGGCTCAAAAGGCAGATTAGGATGGGGGAAGAGAAGACATCAGTTTTGTACAAGAAGTCTTCCAGGTTTGCCACACAAAAGCCTAACACAGAGCAAATGTGGGATGGCGGTGGGTGGTGGGGTGGTGCAGTGGTGTGGTGGTGGGGTGTCACAGCGTGGAACAGAACAATTAGAAGACTCTCTCACTGGAAAGATGGATCTATAGGAGACTCCTAGAGATAAAGCTGGAAAGAAAGGATGGCTGAAAACCCAGTGAAGCTGAATGCTAAGCTGAGGGCTTTCGAAACCATCAGAATGGCAACAGGGAGGCCGCTCTTGGATTTTACAGAAGAGAGTGACATTGAAGACATCTGAGCTGGCATCCACGTTCCTGAAGATGCTGATGGTGAACTAGGGTGAGTGTCACAGCGATCTGGGGGTGAGACAAAGGGCCCTCCACTGAGGCTTATTGATAAGCATGTTGCCCTAGACAGAGTCCAATGTCTCGTTAAAGCCAAGTTGGATGAGGTCTGTTCACGGCCTGGAACCCAGCAAGCCAGTCTAGGTCTCCAGAAAGACAGGCAGCTCACTTGGCCGGTAAGTTATGCAGCCAGGTAAGTCCTATCTCCTCTCTCAGAACCTGAAAGCATGCAGATTCTTCTCGCAACAGAACCACCTAAAACTATGAAAATCATGCAATGTTAGAGCTCAACCTCGGGAACTGGGTGGCTCCTGTGACATCCCAGCATGTTGCTTCATCCCTGGATCTGTATGAATCAAAGGGAAGCATTGAGGAGGAGGTAGATGGACCCTCCAGGGGTAAGCAATTTGAGTTCATTCCCTGTAGACTGAACTCTAAAATATCAATAACAGGACAATCAAGAGAGGAGACCGGGCCCTGCTCAGATAAGAGATCAGAGACCACATACTTCTGATTCTCAAAGTCAAGGAAACCTTCCCAACAAGAAAGCTCCTTGGAGGTCAAAGAGGGAGGGGGCGCCACCCCAAAGTAAGTGATGTCATCCTACCCATAGCCCTTTTCACTGGGAACCATCTTGGCTGAGAGATGCATGTACACATGAAAGGACCCTGAGATATACCAAACACGGACTCAGAACCAGCCAGGTCAAAATGATTGGCTGAAGGAAACCAGGAAGAAATGTCCCTTATAAGTGATTTAAACCACCACTAGAGCGTGACTCTGTAAGTCCAGCCGTGTATCTAGCCACAAATGCTTTATCCTCCTAACACTTTGTTCCACTACTTCCCATCTTTGTGGGGATTCTTTTCTGCAAAGCTGATGGGTCAGGGCCTTGTCACTGATGGTGATGCCCCATCACCAGTTGAGTGGCTAGGATTCAGCTCTCTCACTGCTGCAACCCCACTTCAATCTCTGGCCAGAAACCAAAACCCTGCTTCACGCCACTGCAGGCTAAGACCTCCCAAGATCAGTATCTCCCCACCAAACATACCAGTTAGTTCAACTCTTTTTCTTTACAGATGGACAAACTAGATGCAGAGACATTACCTGACATGTGCACCACCATACAGATGTTACAGAGCCAGGTTAAGATGTTGGCAGATGACATATGCAAGGAGATTTCATTTTTATATATACAAAATGGAGAGGCTGTACATGTATAATCTCCCTGTCTACTTGTTCTGTGCATGTATATCAATGCTAAGTTGCTTCAGTCATGTCCAGCTCTTTGCCACCCCATGGACTGTAGTCCACCAGGCTCCTCTGTCCATGGAATTCTCCAGCTAAGAATACTGGAATGGGTTGCCATTTCCTCCTCCAGGGGATCTTCCCAACCCAGGGATTGAACCCTCATTGCTTCCGTCTCCTGCATTGGCAGGCGGGTTCTTTACTGCTAGTGACAGCTGGGAAGCCCGTGTACATAATATACATGTGTATATAGGCAAAAGACTCTGTGGTAGCTGAGATGATCAGGGTTCATAAATATATTTAAATGCAACCTAATTAGGCATGCAGACAACACAGATAAGGAAGCTTCCCTTTGATTCAGTGATTTACAGAAAAAATATGAATGATTTTATGTCAGGGCTTCCCAAGGAGAGACAGCCTGGGAGCAGAAGTGGGGGGGGGGGCACTTTGAAGCAGCCCCCTCATTCGTTAACACTCTGTGCTGCCCCCACCCCCGCCCCACCCCCAGCACAACTCTCTACACCACATCCTCTCTCAGGATTCACATTCGCATCCTGGAGTGTTTGCCCTTCAAACAGGCAGGAACTGGTTGCCTTCGGCAGCCCTGCTGAGTCAGGCCTGGTGGCCCATGTCCACAGCACAGCCTCCAAGCCTCTGCATTCACAGGAGGCCTGTCTGGCTTTATCTGTCTTCGAGGACTCGGGCCCTGCCAATTGAACTCCCTGCCCCCAGAATAATGAGAAGATTTGAAAAGCCATTTAGTCATAACTCGATCAACCAATTTTCCTCACCAGTGGGCCTCAGTGAAATCGCCTTAATTTCTCCCCTGGGTGGGGGGTGTGTGGCCAACAGGGACACCAGTGACATCTGAGTGGCAGGGCGTGCTGGGCAGGGCCCGCAGCCGGCGGAGCTCAGCCAGGAGCCCTGGAGGCCGAGGGAAACGGCTTTGTTTTAGCTGCGACTCAGACCAAACCTAGAGGTGAAAAGACAATCACATCACAGCCACAATGTTGAGACTCCTGAAATGGAAACCAGCTGTCTCTAGAAGGAAATTCCGGCTGCCCCTCGGTGCCATGGGCAGCCAAGTATTAGCGCCAGGAGAGAGACAGAGAGAGACCCACGGGGAGACAGGGAGACACAGGGTGGTTAACCAGGCTCCCTGGGAGGAGGGGAAAGGTGGACTGAGAAAAAGTAAAGAAAAGAAACAAAGAAAGAAGACAGCAATTCTGGAGAAGAAACATTCAAATTTGCTTACAACGGAACCTCTCCAGCTCTCTGAAAAAATGGTCTGGAGCCTGGTGGTGGTGATCCCTGAATGATTCTGGGTTGGATCAGTGTATTTCCAGCCAGATTCTAAAGAAATTTGGTCAGGTACAAATAAAGTGGGGGCGGCGGGGCAGGGGTGTCTTTGGCAGTGTGAGGCCAGCTGGAGGCGTGCTCAACTGAAAGGCATATGGTTTGGATGATTTTCAGCTGAAATGAAAATTTTAGGCTTTCAAGGTCTACTTAAGAGAATTTTTTTAACCATCCCAAAATATAGCTTAAACAGTAGAAAAACAATTGCACCAGAGGGGGAAAAAAAAATAGAAGAAGGTTAAGAGAGAGATGGGGAGAGAGAATACGACAGTAAGCTTGAGTGAGATTATAAAATTTTCCCCAGGAAAGCTCTGGGTTTCAATTTTAATATTTGATAAATCTTTCTATATCAGAAAAGCTCTGATAAATTAGAAGTTGGGGATTAACATATACACACTACTATACATAAAATAGGTTAACAACAAGGACCTCCTGTATAGCACAGGGAACTATATTCAAGATCTTGGAATAATCTACAATGGAAAAGAACCTGAAAAAGAAGATATATATGTGGGTATATAACTGAATCACTTTGCTGTACAGTTGAAACTAACACAACATTGTCAATTAACTATCCTTCAATTTTTTAAATTAAATTTAATTTTTTAAAAAATGAAAGCATACACACAGAGGAAAAAAGAGCTCTGAGTACAAAAAATTTACAGAAACAGAGCTCAAGAGTTGGAGAATGTCATCTCCAGAGTGGTTCTAGTCTTAGACAAGAGAGGTTACCCAGTGAACACACAGGATAAGGCCCCACGTTCACCTCCAATCCCAGGGGCAAACCTGGGAGCCTGAGCTGGTGACACACTCACCAAGCAGCATCCAGGTCCAGAATGAGATGTGTGCTCACACAGCCGAGACTGCTGCCCGTGATCTCCAAGGACAAGGGGGAACAGGAAGCCTTTGTCCTTTTGTGACAGAGGGTCACAG
Organism: Bos taurus; assembly: GCF_002263795.3. Classification (NCBI taxonomy): domain Eukaryota; kingdom Metazoa; phylum Chordata; class Mammalia; order Artiodactyla; family Bovidae; genus Bos; species Bos taurus. Next base: position 35,925,989 of record NC_037340.1, read on the forward strand.
AAACAAGGAGCCAGGGCTGAGGATGCAATGGAGGAAAATTATATGTTTGAAGGCAGAAGCTGGAGAGACAGCAAAGATGAACAGTAAAGACAGAGAGAGGGAAGAATACAGATCTCAAATGTCTAAATTACCCTTGGCTCAAAGGTCTGGTTTACCACTGAAACAGTGTAATTATAAAGTTGGCTTAAAACAGACCCAGGATCTAGTTACTAATTTCTTACTAGCAATAGCATCAAAACCCTTTCTGCTGGTAGCTGGTCTCTTGACAAAAACCGTGTGTCTCATACATGATGTGACCTATAGAGAGAACTGGTTTTAATCAGGCGGATCCATAAAATGGTATGCAATTGTGGTCTCCCTTCTCAGATGTCAACCCGAGCAGAGGAGAAAGTGAGGCTTGGAATTGTCAGAGTAAGTTGTGTGTGTGCTGGGGTGGGAGGGCGGGGGGGCGGGGGTAGACATTTTACATAAATGCTCCCTTGTCCTGAAGTATATAGGCTAAGTGTGTCCGAAAACTCAGTGGGAACCCTCTGGTGGATTTGAGAAAAATGACCAGAAACATTCCTGTTGTGTTCATGTTTTTGGACTGGATTCTGCTTGGCCTTAGAAAGGAAATTCTGGCCTGGTTACAGCCTTAAATGGGTGCTCATTCCCTTGAATTCATTGCAGCAATGCTTTCATTCTTACCCCGTTTAGTTAATAAGAACACAGGCATCAAAGGCACCTAGACCTTGACTCCTGTTTACCTTGGCAACTACAGAGCCAGTGTTCAAAGGAAGACTTGTTTATTTCTAAGACACAAAATTCCCATTGGTAAAAAAAATCTGTCTAGAATTTATACATGGTAGGCACCTTTCTCCCTTTAACTATTACTTTTGTGTCCTTGGAAAAATGTCAGATTGCAAATGTGGATTGAAAAAAGCAACATGGTAGGCCTTTCAGAACAGAGATCCCAAACTCTTTCCCAATACAAGTAACGGATCAGTCAGTGATTCCTCACGATTAACAATCTCTGGTGGGAGGATTGTCACTGATCCCCAAGAATTGGGGGGTAGGTAGGGGGGTGGGGAAAGCCAGTGGAAAGGTGATCTGTGGACAGCACAGGGAAGCTGAGGCAGACTGGAGAGGAGGCCCTAGAAGAAAGAGAACACCTTCCTTCCATCTTTCTGAGACCTCAAGTGAGGCTGAGAAATTGTAAATAACCTTGTCTCACCTTTGTATTAGTGATACGATTGTCCTAGTATTCCAGATTCCTAGAACAGAGATCAGAAAAGAGACAAAAAACCCTCAGTGAGTCAGTGAGCCATTCCCATGAAATAATATGTAATTAAATAGTATCTATTCATGTTTACAACAGATACATGCCCACCATGTATGAGGAGCCATCCTAGGTATTAATGAGAAAAAAATGATTTTTTATGCCATACCAATCATACTATTCAGACACTAGTATAAACAGCGTGTATAAAAGAGATCATAATGGGGAGACCAGAATTCATAATTCTAGGAGTGATGGTTGAGCTAGGACTTCAAAATGTTAGTCGCTCAATCATGTCCAACTCTTTGAGACCCCCATGGACTGTAGCCCGCCCGGCTCCTCTGTCCATGGGATTCTTCAGGCAAGAATACTGGAGTGGGTTGCCATGCCCTCCTCCAGAGGATCTTCCCAACCCAGGGATGGAACCTGCATCTTCTGCATTGCAGGCAGATTCTTTACCGTCTGAACTATAGGGACACCTTTAAGGATAACCACAGTGTTTTGCTGAATTGAAGAGCTGATCGTGGCAGCATGCTGGCTGATCTGAAAACCCACCATCTGCTTCATCCTCAGACACAGCTGGACTACATTTCCCAGTCTCCCTTGCAAATGAAGTGTGGCCATGTAACTGAGTTCCGGCCAATAGGATGAGAGTGGGAGGGACCTGGGTCACTTTCAATCTTATTTATAAACATCTTCACTTCCTCCCCAAGGCTCTTTTCCACCTTTCATCAGGTAGATTGGAGATGATCCCCAGCGCATCTTGGAAGTTGTCTATCAAGGATGGCAGAGTGAATTCAAATTATGAGCAAGTCCACAGTTAGTCTAGAATCTGAAGGACTGACAGGTAGAAGGCTGCTTCAGCAGCGTGGTCAACCCCACAGTGGGTTACATGAGCAGAAATAAGTTTCTCATGTCTGAGTCGATGTGCCCTGTCTGTCTGTTGTGGCAGTCAGGCTTCCTTGCTGCTAAGATGCTTAAGACGCAGCAAGTGAGAAGTGGCACGGGTGCTAAGGGGCCAGCATGTCCAAGGATGCTCAGGCGAGGCAGTAAGTGCAGCAAGAGAGGAAGCAGAGCACAGATCACACATGCACTCAGGTTTGACTTTTCCCCCAGGCTGGTGGTTCTCCACCAGGGGCAGTTTTGCACACCACCCCTGACTCCCAGGGAACATATAGTAATGTCTGGAGACACTTTTGGTTGCTACACCAAAGTCAAAGGAGGAGGTGCCACTGACATATGTAGGTAGAGGCCAGGGATGCTACCAACATCCTACAATGCACAGGACAGTGTCCTACAATAAAGAATTATCTGGGTCAAAGGGACTGAGATGGAGAAACCCAGCTATGTCAATGGGGCATCAGTAAAATTTCTTAAGAAGAGAGGACCATGATCGTATTTGTGTTTCAGAGAGAGATTTCTGGTAACAACCTAGGAGAGTCATCAGAGATAAGAAAAGTAGTTCCATCCTTTGTTTCAGTTCAGTTCAGTTCAGTCGCTCAGTCGTGTCTGACTTTTTGCTTCCCCATGGACTGCAACATGCCAGGCTTCCCTGTCCATCACCAACTCCTGGAGCTTGATCAAATTCATGTCCATCGAGTAGTGATGCCATCCAACCATCTTGTCCTCTGTCATCCCCTTCTCCTCCTTTGTTTATCACATACCTACCATACGTCAGACACCAGAGATACAAAGATCAGTAAGTAATAGTCCAGCTAGTCTCATAAAAATGACTTTTCCGAGACTTGGGGAAATTCGACCTTTAGCCTCAGGGCTCTGCCTCGCATAGCAGCGGTATCTGTGGCCATTTGTTATCAGTGAAGAGCCAACTAAAGTAAAACAAGACAAGGTCTGAGCTGGATCTGTGGTTGAGGAAATGGAAAAGAGGAACATATTAGAGAAATTTTCAGAAATGAAATAAACCAGACTGGGTGTCAGAGTGGATGGAAAAGTTGACAGAAGTGGAAGCCAGTTCTGAGTGGATGGTGATGCCGACCAGAACATGAGGAGAACTGGATAGAGGCTGTGACGCGCACTCTTTCGGAGAGCTGTGAAAATCAGACATTCCTATAGGACAGGTAAAGCAACTTACATAAGAAATACCTATGTCCAATAAGCATTTTAAAAGATGTTTAACTTCACTAATAAGCACAGAAAAGAAAGCGAAAGTCACTCAGTCGTGTCCGACTCTTTGCGACCCTATGGACTATACAGTCCATGTAATTCTCCAGGCCAGAATACTGGAGTGGGTAGCCTTTCCCTTCCAGGGGAATCTTTCCAACCCAGGGATCGAACCCAGGTCTCTCGCATTGCAGGCAGATTCTTTACCAGCTGAGCCACAAGGGAAGTTCAATAAGCACAGAAATGGATAGTAAATCAAAATGCTCTTTTGAATCTTTCAGATTGGCAAAATATTTTAATCATTAATATCCCGTGTTAGCCCTGATACGATGAAACAGGAATTCTCACACTCCTTTGGGTGACTGCATAAATCTATTAAACCTATTAAACAGAAAATTGACTGACACTTGAAAAAATATACATATTTCACTTCTAGGAATAAATTCTAAGGAAATAATCAAATGAGTATAAAAAATGTACACATGCACCAAATTTTAACATAGTACTCTTTATAGTGCACTGGAAACAAATGTCCATAGACAGGGGACTGGTTAAACAAATTCCAGTACTTTTTGAACTAATGAAAAACTATGCAGCTACTAAAAATAACATTTATTAAATGGAAAGATATTCACACTGTTAATCATGTTAACAAATTAGTAAAATTAATGTGACTAAAATTAAGCTTACTAAACAGCTTGTAAGCTGTTTATGTTAAAAATTAGATAGATCATCTAATAATTTAGGTAGATTTAAAAAGGTAAAAATGGTTGCCTGTGGGCAATGAGGTTTTATGTGAATTTTCACTTTGGGGGGAATACACACAAGGTTTTTACTTTTTGGTTATACATTTTATTGTCTGATCGTTTTATGAAAATTTTTTCTTCAATGCGGCAGAAATAGCACAAGTCCTTTAAAAGGTAGGTAAGAACCTCCAGCCTCCCCAAACAAACAAAACCAAAAGAGAATGGCCTATGTAATTGTTTGTATTCAAACAGCCATGAAGACAAGTTCAAAGGAAGGGTAACTGTATGTGCTGGTCCTGGGTTATGCCTGCCGTCCTGGCATAGTTATGAAACTGTCCACTTTCTACCTTAAAGTTTCCTGGGTTGGAGGATAAACTATATGATCATTCTAATCAAAAGAGAAATCTACAACTGTATCACCACCTGATTTTTATCCTAAGAAACAGTTTTGCTAGTCTCCCAAAAGCTCCGTTTGCATCCCCAGACCGCTCAACCTTGCTACTCCAACCATTTCATATATTATTTACAGAGAAAGAGACCCAGCTAACATATCCTGCCCTTTGATTTCCTCTAGCCAGCAGCTGAAGGAATTTATCTTAGCTTTTACCAAAGACTAAATTGTATCATTAAGGCTTTCATCTAAATCCTGTTATTTTGACTTTTTGACTCACTTGGCACCCTCTGATACATAAAGTAGCAACAATTTCTACAATGAGCAACTGTATGTGTTCACCAAAATTCTTTATATCCCTCAGACTTCTTCCCAGTTTCTTAATGGTTATACATTTGAAAAATTTAAAAATTGCCTGGCATGGTTTGATTTTAACGGGAACATTTAAACAGACCTTCCCTACAAAGCTTATCAGTTAGTTACTTAACCTCTATGAATAGGTTAAATATTTTCCACAGTATTTATGTAAATACGATACCTGGTTTCAAGTTAAACCTAATAAAAAGGAAGTTATTCTTTACTTAAATTACTCCTGCTGCTTTTGGTTTTTATCTTCCCCTTCTTTACGACCACTTGTCTAAGAGAGAAATTCACAAGGCAGATGTGGAAGTGTCGCTTTATAGATACAAGATGCCGCCAGTACACTGCTGTTGTCCTTGTTTTAGGGAAAGAAAAGGTGACTATTCCTTCAGGATGTATGCTTTGGCTGTGAAACTGAGGTCTCATATCAAGTCAAAGGACGATGTCAAGTTTAAAAACAACCTGGAAATAAAACAATCTATGTGCTGAATTCAGAGTGATGATGCGGAGGCTTGTGTGATACACAGAAAGCATCTCAGCGTGTTCTCAGCTCTCAACAAAGCCTGCCTTGTTCCCCTCATCTCCCAAAGGCTCCAAGCACACATACACTACAAACTCTTTGCCAATTGAGAATCGCTGCGCTAAGTGCTACATTCATTCCCACAGGCTATATTTATTCATTTTTCAACAAAAAGTGGCATATTGAATATGTATTCCTGGAAATTCCTGAAATCCATTCATTAGGTTTTCAGTCAGTTTCTCAGACACCTCCACATCCCGGGAGCCAACCCCAGCCAAGTCGAGCCCCAGATGCTCCACAATCAAATGCCTTCAGATCCAGCAGCCCGGCAAGAAAAAGGCCTTTAGGCCTAGACTGTGTGATGGTCCGTCATCACCTAGCCCTGCATGTCACCTTTTAGCTCACAATAAACCCAGTCCCCTAACTATGACACCACCCAAACTGTTGCCTTCGTCCACACGTCCTACATCTTCTGCCTTCTATTTGTTTTCCTAAACCCAGAATAGATGCCAATTAGACCAGGTTATGGCCGACTCACTCCTGTGATCTGGGTCAGCCCTTGAACGTAGGCGGGTGGGAGGGAGAAGTCTTAGGCCAGCAGGTCACCCATTGGTGAGAGCTTACTCTTGACCATCTCCTCCAGCACAGAGAACAGTGTGCTATTTAGAGGATATTCAGCAAAGACCTTGACAACTCAAAGGCCATTGTATACCCAGCACATTTTCCATTTCAAGGAAAAGAAACTCCCCTTGAAATGTGTCTAAAATTGGGCAGTTTCTCAGAATCATGGATGTAGTGAACAGACTGGTGGTTGCCAGGGGGATTGAGGGAAGGTTGAAGTGGGAAGCTGGGATTAGCAGATGCCAACTATTGTATCTTGGATGGATAAACAACAAGGTCCTAGTGTATAGCACAGGGAGCTATATTCAGTATCCTATGATAAACCATGATGGAAAAGAATTTTTTTTAAAAATGAATGAATATATATATACAACTGAATCACTTTGCTGTACAGCAGTAATACAGCATTGTAAATCAATTATACTTCAATAAATAAATAAGTTGGGCAGTTTCTAATAGAACAAAAAAACATATACGTTTCTTTTTTAAATCACATATCCTCATTGTAAAAAGTTCTATTCAGGGAAGACTATAGTTCCAGTGCTTTAACTTACCTATAAAACCAGAAACACCACTAAATATAGAAAATAACATGTGACGTTTCAAAGATCTCAGAGCTGATGTCTGGAAAAGCAATAGACACATAGGGAATATTCCTTAAAAAAAAATTTAGAGATAAATGAATTATCCAATGAACAAAAATAAGAGGGAGCAATTGAAATGCCATTATATGAATGTCCCACAGGGAAAGCACTGGGTTGGGAGTTAGGGGTCCTAGGTTTCAAGACCTGCTCTGGGACCTGTATATGACCTTGAACAAGTAATTTAATTCCTCTGGGTTTTATGTCCAATTAGGCATTAGATTTGATTATTTGTAAAATCTCCCTTCTGCTTGAAATGAAAGACTGGATTTTACACTGGAACCCCTGTAGCATCGCAAAGAACTGCGAAGGATACATTTTCCCTTCCTTCTAACCTGAAGCCCACAGGCTGTTTCTTAGATTAGAAAAGTGCCCAGGTGTTTGGCTGTTCTGGAAAATGCCTGAAACTTAGAGGCAGGGGCTGCTCTAGAGCTGAAGAAACAAGGGCACAAATACTAACATGAAATGCTGCAACTCTCACTGAAAACTGCCATCTCCCAACAAAAGGAGAATTCATGCTTTCTCCTTTGCTTGGAGATCTTTCCTGGAAAAGAAAAATCACCAGCAAAACAACAGCCGCTAATCAGTAGGCTCTAAACCAAATCTTTTTACAGCAGTGAGGGAGGTTCAGAGAAGCCTGAGCTGCACTCCGGTGGCCCCCAACCCCCCCCCACCCCGGCATCCAGCACTTGTTCTAGGGGCTATGAGGGACAGAGGCCAGCCTCCCACAGCCTCCCCGCTCCCCAGTCTGGCTTCATATCATGGAGAAAGAGAAGGATTCTCCTCCTGCTCAAACCACAGTTCCTCTGACTCTAGCTCTTAAATCCAGTCTCATTCAGAAGCAACTAGAAAATGTAGTTGATACAGAGATTGATTCCAGACAAGAGACCAGGGTGAGGGCAGTGACCTTCTGTAAATCCAGAGCAAGGCAATGTCTTAAGCTCTAACAGAAAGTGCGTCCATGCTCAGTTGCTAAGTCGTGTCTGACTCTTTGCAACCCCATGAACCATAGCCCACCAGGCTCCTCTGTCCATGGCATTTCCCAGGCAAGAATACTGGAGTGGGTTGCTGTTTCCTTCTCCACCAGAGGATCTTCCCAATCCTGGGAGCAAACCTGAGTCTCCTTCTTGGCAGGCGGATTCTTTACCACTGAGCCACCTGGGAAGCCCTCAACAGAAAACACTTGGGTTCAATAAAATGGCTATGCTTTGTAAGAATGGACATTACAGAACCATGGATTGGGTGAGTCTCAGCAGGTCTTGTGGATTTGGGTTGATCTGCCTGTGTCAGGAGGGATTTGAGAGCTCCTTATCACCAAATCCCAGCCCATGAATGGGGCAGCAGCCAACAGCTAGAAGATTCTCAGCCCAGCCCCACAGAGAAAGGAGGAGAAAGTCCACACCTTTTTCTGCATCTCAGCTCAGTCAGGTGAGGTCCTTCCCACAGACAGGAGGGACCCAGCATCTTTGGGGACCTGAGCATCCATTCTCCTTCTCAAGGGCAGCAGACTTCAGGTAGGTGAGCCAGGAATAGGGTCTCACACTTCAGAGTCAGAAGCTGCTGAGAACAGATATTCACTTTCCCTTCCACATCTGGTAGATGCAGAAAATGGCAATGACCCAAGCCCAGCCAACCTGCTCTTGAGCCAGAACCCTGGGCAAGCGGCTGCCGAGGGATGCTGCCAAGTCATTGCACCAGGGACAGCTAAGACACGGGGGCAACCAGGCTGTTCTGGTCATAAAATACTTACATGCCTTCCTGCTTCTTGGGTCTTTGAAGCATCTGTGAGTTCATTTCTAAGGATCGCTCTCATAGACCCTGTGATCTTTGTTCCCTGCTGTTTCCTACTCTGCCACCCTCCACGACCACATCTTCCATGAAGTCCCCTATGGCTTATGTCAATTAGAACCTTGCTCTGTGGCTGAAGCTTGGTGCCTGGTAGGGGGGTGCCCATGGGCATCTCATTGGTATTCTGCTGGGTAAAAGGCTTACATCATTAGACTCAAGCTCTCCAAAGGGAGTCACTGAAAAATAAACTACCAGAAAAAGTGGCGTCTTCATGTGATGGATAAACAACCAGATGTAGAAAGCAAAGAATCTATTCATAAATAAATAGTGGGAAAGGTCTGAGAGCCTAACCTCAGAACTCAGCTCTTTTCTCGGTTAACTGTAACAATAGCAACAATACAACTAATATTTACTGAGCTCTTGCCACATGCTAGACTCTATTCTAAGGTCCCCTTGCTTTAGTTCATTCAATCCTTCAATTCATTTAGCTTGTAAGAGCAGTTGCTGTGAATATCCACATTGCACAGATGAGACGGTTGAAGCCCAGAGACTTCCATCTACCTCCCAAAGTCCCACAGCTGGTAAATGATTGACTCAAAATCCAAACCCAGGCAACTTGACTCTAATCCCATTTACTTAGTCTTAAACCCCTACCCTACACAGCTCTAAAGCTGAAAACTTGTAGACAGTCAAGGCCATGAGTTCAATGTTATCTGAAAATAAAGCATATTTTAATTTAAGCAGCTCTGATAATAGTTGACAACTGCATTGACATAAGGACAAATCGAGGTGGCACAGTAGTAAAGAATCCGCCTGTCAATGCAGGAGACCCAAGAGATGTGAGTTTGATCCTTGGGTCGGGAAAACCCCCTGGAGTAGGAAATGGTAACCCACTCCAGTTTTCTTGCCTGAAAATTCCACGAACAGAAAAGCCTGGTGGGTGGCAGTCCACAGGGTCACAAAGAGTTGGACACAACTAAGCATGCACATTCTTCATTCTAGGACAAATGTATTATTATGTATTTGTTATATATGTATACAATATATATATTACTATATATACATACTAAAACATTTTCTTTGGCCTAAAAGTTCTTTTTGTTTTCCTTCTGACTTTAAAAGAAATGCAAACATTGTCACAGGCCCCTAAAAGTACAGTGGACTTCGGGCACTCTGCCCACCAGTGAAGAAGTCGGCCTTGGTGGCCGGTTGAACATGGGGTCAATTTGCAACGGGGAGGGGGTTACATCATTTCCTTCAGTTCAGTTCAGTTCAGTTGCTCAGTCGTGTCCGACTCTTTGCAACCCCATGAACTGCAGCACGCCAGGCCTCCCTGTCCATCACCAACTCCTGCAGTCCACCCAAACCCATGTCCATTGAATCAGTGAGGCCATCCAACAACCTCATCCTCTGTCATCCCCTTCTCCTCCTGCCCTCAATCTTTCCCAGCATCAAGGTCTTTTCAAGTGAGTCAGGTCTTCGCATCAGGTGGCCAAAGTATTGGAGTTTCAGCTTCAGCATCAGTCCTTCCAATGAACACCCAGGACTGATCTCCTTTAGGATGGACTGGTTGGATCTCCTTGCAGTCCAAGGGACTCTCAAGAGTCTTCTCCAACACCATAGTTCAAAAGCTTCAATTCTTTGGTGCTCAGCTTTCTTTATAGTCCAACTCTCACATCCATACATGACCACTGGAAAAACCACAGCCTTGACTAGATGGACCTTTGTTGATAAAGTAATGTCTCTGCTTTTTAATATGCTGTCTAGGTTGGTCATAACTTCCCTTCCAGGGAGCAAGCGTCTTTTAATTTCATGGCTGCAGTCACCATCTGCAGTGATTTTGGAGCCCAGAAAAATAAAGTCAGCCACTGTTTCTACTGTTTCCCATCTATTTGCCATGAAGTGATGGGACCAGGTCGGACACGACTGAGTGACTGAACTGAACTGATGGGACCGGATGCCATGATCTGAGTTTTCTGAATGTTGAGCTTTAAGCCAACTTTTCACTCTCCTCTTTCACTTTCATCAAGAGCCCCTTTAGTTCTTCTTCACTTTCTGCCATAAGGGTGGTGTCATCTGCATGTCTGAGATAATTGATATTTCTCCCGGCAATCTTGATTCCAGCTTGTGCTTCTTCCAGTCCAGCGTTTCTCATGATGTACTCTGCATAGAAGTTAAATAAGCAGAGTGACAATATACAGCCTTGACGTACTCCTTTTCCTATTTGGAACCAGTCTGTTAGTCCATGTCCAGTTCTAACTGTTGCTTCCTGACTTGCATACAGGTTTCTCAAGAGGCAGGTCAGGTGGTCTAGTATTTGCATCTCTTTCAGAATTTTCCACAGTTTATTGTGATCCACATAGTCAAAGGCTTTGGCATAGTCAATAAAGCAGAAGTAGATGTTTTTCTGGAACTCTTTTGCTTTTTCAATGATCCAGCAGATGTTGGCAAGTTGATCTCTGGTTCCTCTGCCTTTTCTTAAACCAGCCTGAACATCTGGAAGTTCACGGTTCACATACTGCTGAAGCCTGGCTTGGAGAATTTTGAGCATCACTTTACTAGCGTGTGAGATGAGTGCAATTGTGTGGTAGTTTGAGCATTCTTTAGAATTGTCTTTCCTTACCTTAAGGGAAACTTAATTACAGAAACAATGGAAATCCTGACCTTGTTTTACTATACTTCACTTTATTGTACTAGAATATACTGAATTTTCTACAAATTGAAGGATGGTGGCAACTCTGCCTCAAACAAGTCAATTGGCAACATTTTTCCAACAGCATTTGCTCACTCATGTCTCTGTCTCACATTTTGATAATTCTTGCCACATTTCAAACTTTTTCATTATTGTTATATGTTATGGGGATTATGATCAGTGATCTTATGTTATTATTGCAAAACAGATTATGACTGCCTAAAGGTTCAGGCGATGGTCAACATTTTTTAACAATAAAATATTTGTAATTAAGGCATACCCATTAGTTTTTTGGACATACTGCTAATACACACTTAACAGACTACAGTATAGTCCAAACCTAACTTTTATGTACACTGGGAAACCCAAAAATTCAAGTGACTCACTTTATTGTAGTATCCACTTTATTCTGTTGACCCGGAACCAAAGCAGAAATACCTCCAAGATCTGGCTGGATACTCCTGGGGAGCGGTGGGTGGCAAGGAGACAGAACAAACCCAAGCACTGTAACTATTAATAATATTCACACCCCTTGACACGTCCTTTGACAATGCCTTAAGAAAATGCCTCTGTACCTGTGACGACCCAAATGGTGACAAATGGCCTGATGAGTTCTGTTGAATTCTGGTGCCGTCATCCAGCCTTGGGTAAAATTCACTCATCTCTCTTGATAGCTCAGTTGGTAAAGAATCCACCTGCAATGCAGGAGACCCTGGTTCGATTCCTAGGTCAGGAAGATCCACTGGAAAAGAGATAAGCTACCCACTCCAGTATTCTTGGGCTTCCCTTGTGGTTTAGCCAGCAAAGAATCTGCCTGCAATGCAGGAGACCCAGGTTCGATCCCTGGGTTGAGAAGATCCCCTGGAGAAGGGAAAGGCTACCCACTGCAGTATTCTGACCTAGAGAATTCAGAATCAGACACAACTGAGTGACTTTCACTTTTCTTTCTCTGGTTCCTCAGTTGTCAAATGACATCCCAGTTCAGTCAGTTCAGTTCAGTTGCTCAGTCGTGTCCGACTCTTTGCGACCCCATGGACTGCAGCACACCAGGCCTCCCTGTCCATCACCAACTCCTGGAGTTTACTCAAACTCATGTCCATTGAGTTGGTGATGCCATCCAACCATCTCATCCTCTGTCGTCCCTTCTCCTCCCACCTCCAATCTTTCCCAGCATCAGGGTCTTTTCAAATGAGTCAGTTCTTTGCATCAGGTGGCCAAAGTATTAGAGTGACATGATAAAAGTCTATAACTCAGAAGACTGCCGTGGGGACCAAATGAGGTAACACAAGCGGAGCTTCACGTGTCCTCTGCACGGTAAACACTGGACAAACGTCAGCTGAGACGGTCAGGGCCGCCGTAGTACTGTCACTGCTTCTCCACAGCCGCTGTCACCACTGCCACCCATCGGAGGCCTCAGAGGAACTATTCCGATTTGGAACTTACCTGGCTGGGTAAGAGGTCTGTGACCACACCCGTATACATCTCAGGTGGAAAGTTTAAGGCCAGTTCTAAATACCTGACTCCTATATATCCTAATTCATGAAACAACCAACAGATGACAGAAGTGCTAAGAACACACAAAAACAACTTTAAAAAACAATAAAGGAAGGGAGGATTTCCCCGGTGGTCCAGTGGTAAGACTCCATGCTCCTAATGCAGGGGACCTGGGTTTGATCCCTGGTTAGGGAGCTAGACGGAGAAGGCGATGGCACCCCACTCCAGTACTTTTGCCTGGAAAATCCCATGGATGGAGGAGCCTGGTAGGCTGCAGTCCATGGGGTCGCTAAGAGTCGGACATGACTGAGCTACTTCACTTTCACTTTCATGCGTTGGAGAAGGAAATGGCAACCCACTCCAGTGTTCTTGCCTGGAGAATCCCAGGGACGGGGGAGACTGGTGGGCTGCCGTTTATGGGGTCGCACAGAGTCGGACACGACTGAAGTGGCTTAAGATAGCATAGCATAGCATAGCATAGGGAGCTAGATCCCACATGCCACAACTAGCACCCAGCACAGCCAAATAAGGAATGAAAAAATCAAATAAATACTCTTTTAAAAATAAAGAGAAGCCCCTAAAATAGAGCCATGTACTAAAGCAGCCATGGCCTAAGGAGGAAACTACCCCTGGGGAAAACATATATCAAGGAGGGTAGTCACATGCTCAAAACTCAGTTACACAAACCAGGTCTAGATACAACCCAATGAGGCTGCAATCCCACCAAGTACAGCTGAACAGGAGCCACTTACAGCTCCAGCTGCTGCTGCTGCTGCTAAGTCGTTTCAGTGTCCGACTCTGTGCAACCCCACAGATGGCAGCCCACCAGGCTCCGCCGTCCCTGGGATTCTCCAGGCAAGAACACTGGAGTGGGTTGCCATTTCCTTCTCCAATGCATGAAAGTGAAAAGCGAAAGTGAAGTCGCTCAGTCATGTCCGACTCTTCGCGACCCCATGGACTGCAGCCTACCAGGCTCCTCCGTCCATAGGATTTTCCAGGCAGAGGCAACAACAAATTTTTATCAAGTAAAATCACAGGGGGAGAAAGGGAAAAGTAGAACATTTAGTCTGTTGTCACAGATATTTGAAGCATTAGAAAACACATCCTAACCCCAAGGAGTAACTCACTATTCAAGAGGTAATTCAAGAAACTGCCAGAGAGTGTTTGAGAAAGAAGTAAAGAAAAAGGGCAGGAATTCTACCCTGGGAACAGCCAGGAAATCTTGAAACAACGTATTCATGTCCTGAGGGGAGAAACTACTCCTGAATTTGAAAGAGGCACTTGCAGAGAAAGGAGAGCTCACAGATAAGGGTGGCGGTGAGGCTGGGATGAAAGGATCGGAGTTAGTGAGAGCACTGACACAGTTGTCTGTCGGGAGGCAGGCCTGTTCCCACAAGAAGGGACGTTGTCATGGCAGCAGTGTAGGATAAGACATGATTCAGCGCTGCCCAGGTCCCCCTGCTCCTGCCCTCTGTTAAACCTGAAACGGGAGCCGTGTTCTGTAGGAAACAACAGAAATGGGGTGAAAAGTGTCATGCTTGAGCTGCCCGGCACTCTGGGCAATTGGAAGAAAGTGGAGCTGGCAGACACAGTAAGATGATCGGGGGAGAAATGCTTGTTTTTTATTTAATTTTTATTTTATATTAGAATATAATTGACTTACAATGTTGTGTCAGTTTCAGGTGTATAGCACAGTGATTAAGTTATATAATACATGTATGTGTAGATTTTATATGCATTCTTTTTCAGATTCTTTTCCCACAAAGGTTATTATAGAATATTAAGTAGAGTTCCCTACGCTAAACAATGGGTCCTTGTTGGTCATTTATTTTATGTATAGTATGTAGTGAGTGTATATTAATCCCAAACTCCTAATTTCTCCCTCCCCCGACCTTCCCCCTTTGGTAACCATAAATTTGTTTTCTATGTCTGTGAGTCTGTTTCTATTTTGTAAAATAAGTTCATTTGTATCATTTTTTTTTTTTTTAGATTCCACATATAAGATATGATATCATATGATATTTGTCAATGTTTGTTTTAAAAAGAAAAGGAGATTCTTTGATCCCAGCGTATCCCAGTGTGAAGCCCAAGCCAGGGTGGGAGGGGTGGGAGTTGCCCCTGGGGGCCCCCACCAGCTGGAGGGAGAACCTGTCCCACCCATAGGAAAGGGATTTGCAGTGTCCCCAGGCCAGATGCAGGGGACTGAAACCTAATGGCACCTTTCCCCACTGGTAACTCGCACCCCAAGCGGATGAGATGATGTCCTGTGGGGCTGGTGGGAGGAAAAGACAGAAAGGGAGCACCAGCCCTTCATCCAGCCCAGCTGTCAAGACACAGTTACATGGCTGCCACCACCCTGGTCCTGCCCTCACCATTTCTCCCCGGACCATGATGATGTTGGTCTTCTTCAACACATCCTCCCTACCACGACTTAACCCTCCTCCCACTCGCAGTCTCTCTGCCACCCTGCGTGCCACCAGGCACTCCTGCCAAGGCTCCCATCTGAACTCCCAGCTTTCGTGCTTCGGAGTCTCCAATAACTCCCGTGGTCTACGTGGTCAGCAAACTATGTGGACTCAACCTGGCCTGTAAGTTATGAATGGTTTCTAACTTTCATGTTTAAAGATCTGTAAAAGGAAAAAAATAATAACATGTGACAGAGATGTCTGTTGCCTGCCAAGCCTGAAATACTTACTCTCTGGCCCTTTTCAAGATTTGTCACCCCTTATAACTCTGGTGATGAATAAAAAAGTCTGCATGTGCACAAGATCATCCATGATCAGATGCTAACTCATCGGTCAAGCTTCACCCACAGGCCGCAAGCCCTCTGAGGCCAGCCATTGACTCGCTCAGGGACACACTCTCTAGAAACAGGTTGCTTCATCCAACCTCTTGCCAGCGCTGTGTAGCTGCATCTCTGAGGGCCAGCTCCCCTGGACAGTAGACTGTGGCTACCGCCTTTGCAGCCCAGCCCCAGGCCTGACATGTTGTCCACACACCATAGATACTTACTGTATTTCCCTTGTTGTACAGCAAGTCCCCTTGGGTTCAATCCCTGGGTTGGGAAGATCTCTGGAGGACAGCATGGCAACCTACTCCAGTATTCTTGCCTGGAGAATCCCCATAGACAGAGGAGCCTGGTGGGCTACAGTCCATGGGGTCGCAAAGAGTCGGACACGACTGAGTGAATAAGCATAGCACAGCAAGTCCCCTACATACAAACAAGTTCCTTTCCAAGGGACTGCTGTAAGTCCATTTTGTTTATAAGTCCAACAAAATTAGCCTAGATACCCAACTAATACAATCAGCTATATAGTACTGTACTGTTATACTTTATAATACTTTTCACACAAACGTGAACGTGAAGTCGCTCAGTCGTGTCCGACTCTTTGCGACCCCATGGACTGTAGCCTACCAGGCTCCTCTGTCCGTGGGATTTTCCAGGCAATAGTACTGGATTGCCATTTCCTTCTCCAAGGGATCTTCCCAACCCAGGGATCGAACCCGGGTCTCCCGCATCGTAGACAGACGCTTTACCGTCTGAGCCACCAGGGACAAACACAAAAGAATAAAACAGTTTTAATCCTATAGTACAGTACCTTGGAAAGTACAGTATAGCAATTGCCATACAGGGGTACATTCGCATCTTTGAAAGTTCACAGCTTGTAGAGGACTGTCTGTATTTGTTACCAAAGAGCAATTCATCTCATGCATATCAATCTCTATTTTCTCATCTTTAAAAGAATTTTGAACTCAATGATTTTTAAGCCCTCATGGCTCTGAAGTGACATGATTCTATAAGAAATAGATGTTAAGCTAAAATGTGAACTAGAAAAAAATGTCTTGCCTGTGTCTCCTCAGAGAATTTCAGAAACTAGTGCTACGATTTACAATAGCCAACACATGGAAGCAACCTAAATATATATCAACAGCTGAATGGATAAAGACATGGTACGTATATACAATGGAATACTACTCAGCCATAAAAAATGAAATAATGCCATTTGTAGCAACATGGATTGACCTAGAGATGAGTGAAGTAAGCGAAGTAAGACAAAGACAAATATTATATACTATCAGTTATGCACGCATGCTAAGTCACTTCAGTCATGTCTAACTCTTTGAGACACTAATGAGTGTAGCCCACCAGGCTCCTCTGCCCATGGGATTCTCCAGGCAAGAATACTGGAGTGGGTTGCCATGCCCTCCTCCAGAGGATCTTCCTGACCCAGGGATCGAAACTTTTTTATGTCTCCTGCACTGGCATATGGAGAAGGCAATGGCATCCCACTCCAGTACTCTTGCCTGGAAAATTCCATGGACGGAGGAGCCTGGTAGGCTGCAGTCCATGGGGTTGCGAAGAGTCGGACACGACTGAGCGACTTTACTTTCGCTTTTCACTTTCATGCATTGGAGAAGGAAATGGCAACCCACTCCAGTGTTCTTGCCTGGAGAATCCCAGGGACAGGGGAGCCTGGTGGGCTGCCGTCTATGGGGTCGCACAGAGTTGGGCACGACTGAAGTGACTTAGCAGCAGCAGCACTGGCAGACAGGTTCTTTACAGGAGTGCCACCTGGGAAGCCCCATAATATCTGTTACATATGGAATCTAAAAAAAAAAAATTATAGAAATGAACTTATTTGTGAAACAGAAACAGACTCTCAGACTGTGTGCTTTCTCTCAGTCCTGCCCACAGCCATCCTCAAGGCTCACGCCACCACACTGGGAGTGCCCACGGAGTGCCAGCCATGGGGTAAGGGTGTGCAGGGTGAGATGACAGCAGTGTTTGGGGTGCCCATGGGCCAGTTGGAAGGATCTGCAGTCAGGGTGTCCCTGATGGCTCCAGGGTGGGCTTCCTGATGGGAGTCCAAAGAGAAGTTCATGAGGTTCTCCTACCCCAAGCCAGCCTGCTGTCCTCCTAGCACCCGCCGCAGTGGTACACGCTCATCAGCATCGGTGATGGTGGGAGAGAGAAGTAGGTGGTGCCCCTTGGAGCTGGGGAAGCCTGGTGCTCACTGACAAGGTCCTCTGGCCCCTGGGCTGTACCACCTCATGGGGGAGGGGTCACAGGTAAAGTGGGGCTTCCTCCTGAGACAGTCTGTGACCTGGGACCTTTTGCTACAGTGCTTGTGCCTAGACAAAGGAGATGTTGTCTCCTCCAGCAACAAAATACAAAGAAACTTAAAAGGGACTAAAATTCACTGTGTGCATGTGCAATGAATGAAAAGACCCACAAAACCCAAAAAGAGCCCAACTGCCACTTCAGAGGAGTCAGGAGCAACAGCAGGGTGTTGGGAGCTAAAGCAGGGTACTGCACACATGCCCCTTGCACGCAACACCACCAAAGGGGTGGGCAAAACACTTAAGCCACCTCTCCAGGCTGACCCCTGACCCCTCCCCACCCTCACCCCATATAAGGAACACACTTGCCCCACCTAAGGGAGCAAGGAAGGGCACCTGTTACTTGTTTTCACCGCCCTCCACCCCACCCGCTGCAGCAGGGGCCCAATAAAGCCTTGCCTTAATTCCTTATCTGACCTTTCATCAATTTCTATTGATGAAGGAGGCCAAGCACTTTGGTCAATAACACTCTTAGTCTCTTCAGTGCATCCAATCTCATGCGGGAACTTCTCCATTGCCCTCGTCAGACCCCCAAAAGGCCCTCTCATCTGAGGGTGATGGTCAATATCAGTATTCTTTGAGGGAAAGATGGGAGAAAACTCCTATTCCATCGTTTTGATGGTGCCCTTGTCCGTAAGTGACGTTTCCATGTCATCTGGGACTTGCCTTCACCCAACACTTGCCTGACCCAATGCCCACAAAGGCTCGGAGTACCACGCCCAGGTTTTCTTCCATCCTCTTTTTACTTCCATCATAAAGACCCATCTTTGGGGCTTATTGGCAACATGCCAAAGAAAGTCACTTCGGTGTTTTAATCTGTCGCTGCACCTCTACACAAGGCTCCCTCCTTGAACTAGAGAACGTGGCCCTGGAGAACCAGGGCTGCAGCAGCGCCTGCCACTGGCAGCCTCTGCCTTCTAGGAACAGTCCTAGGCTTGTCCTCCTGGGAGCAGCCGCTCCTGTCCAGGTCAAAGCCCTGAAAGGTCAGCCAAAGTCCCTCAGTCATCACCCCCTGCCAGAGAGGACACTGAGCTTGCTCTCTGCACTGGCCTAGCACCCTCTTTACATGGTATTCCCCAAGGGCTTCCCCAAAGCAAGAAAATAATTCCCCAAATTTAAAAGCGAGAAGGACCAGTTTTTAAAAAAAATCTTGACTCTTGCTGACCTAGATATTAGAGTGAGCTGCAAAAGAAATAGAAATTTAAAGTTGTGATTAAAAAAAAAAAAATTTATGGGAAATACAAAGATAATGTGGTACATATGAGGGTGTCTAAGAAAAAACAGCTAATTCACATCTGTTTCATGATCAGGAAACTAAGCTTATGGAGGAAGGTTAGGGACTTATTAAAGGGCATATACTTACTCCAGATGGAAATTATATTTTTATATAATGTAAATATATACACATAATGATATATATTTATTCACATATAAATATAGTATATTTTATATATACATACATAATTATATATTCATACATAAATATAGAACTATGTTTACACATGCAAATATATGCATATAATTACATATTTTATATACAGATAATAAATATATATTTTATATATTACATATATAATTCCCAAGCTAGTGTTTATATAACGTGAGAGTCGTGTCCAACTCTTTGTGACCCCATGGACTGTATAGTCCATGGAATCCTCCAGGCCAGAATACTGGAGTGGGTAGCCTTTCCCTTCTCCAGGGAATCTTCCCAACCCAAGGACTGAACCCAGGTCTCCCATACTGCAGGCGGATTCTTTACCATCTGAGCCACAAGGGAAGCCCTGTTTATACAATACTAGGCTATCTTCAGGTTTTCCCAGATGGCACTAGTGGTGAAGAGCCCACCTGCCTAGGCAGGAGATGTAAGAGATGTGGGTTCAGTCCCTGCTGTGGGAAGATCCCCTGGAGAAAGAAATAGCAACCCACTCCAGTATTCTTGCCTGGACAAGTGCATGGGCAGGGGAGCCTGGCAAGCTACAGTCCATTGGGGTTGCAAAGAGTCGGACAGGACTGAGCATAGCACAACAGCAAGCTATCTTTACAGAGAGAGTCATGGATTGGCTTTCCCTCGTTGGTCTGTTGGTAAAACTTGACAAAGACACTGCACATTCTGTCTCTGAGAAGCTTAACTTGAATGAGACATGGACAATTTAAACAAGGTCCCAAGGTGGGTGAGGGATGATCTTTGATAAACACATGGATGTATAGACATCTCTCATTATCCATTCAATGGGCACAGATGTCAGTTAGAAAAATTAAGAGCAACAGATGATGAAAAGGACAGGCCATATCTTTGGCTGAGTGGCAGGAAAGTCATCCAACCCCGGCATCAGGGAGGAACCATTGGAATCCAGCTAGAAACTGGGGAGGTTCCCTGTGGCCAGCGCTCAGGATAGCTACCTCCAGCTGAGGACTCAACAGTGAAGTACTTCTGTGGTTTGTATTCCAAATCATCCCAGTCCTCCATCTACAAAAATGTCAGGGAAAAAAAAAGTCAGAAATCAAAGTTAATTTACACAACACAGAGAAAACCAAAATGCACTGAAACTGTATAACATTTTCTTTTACGAAGAAAGACCGCTTCAAGAGACATATTCTGCAGTAATCCGTTCTGACTGCTAAGACGATTAAACAGGCAGGGGTGCCGCGGAGGAAGGGCTGTGGACCGGATCCTCTCCCAGGGAGAGGGAGAAATCACAGAGATTTTCCATAAATCTCTACTCATAATTTGAAAACCAGAAGGAGATAACTGAGTGACAGCCCCAACCATGCCTGTCTAGGCGATGACTAAGCCACAGCCATCATCTCTCCAATCAGCGGGAGGGAGGCTCCCTTCTCTTTCCATGAGGTCACAATCATTCATCCCCCAAGTATTATCACCTGACCCGGTGGCATCAGATGATTCTGTTCCTGGCTAAGACGGAGCGACGGGTCTTGCTCTGCCCCAGAAAGACACCCCCACTGCTTCCGTGGTGAGCTAAATTGAACAGGCTTGGATGCCACCCCAGACACCAGCTTTCAGCCAGGGATGCTCCGCCAGCCCTTGCGACCAAGAGCAGTTTTCTTCACTGTACACTGATGTTTGCAAGCAGATCCAGGCACAAGGAGGCAGATTGTGCTTTCAGATGCTCTTCTCAGGGGTCCACCTGTCTACTCTCAGAGAATGTCCTCTGTAACTGCAGCCCAAGTGATGAACAATTAACCCTCTCCAAGACCCACGCCCCAAAGCCAATTTTCTCTGATTATTTGGCTCTCTGGTCACTAATGTGTTCTGTCTCAGCCTTTCTGCCTCAACACAAAAAGATGAGGACTGTCCCTGTCCTGTTCCAGCTCATCCCCTCAGAATCTTCCAGAGTCAGAAGGATTTTCCACTTTCAGAGAGCCAAATCAATCTGTTGACAGAGTTTTCAAAGATAGCAGAATTTTTTTTTCTTTTTTTGAGCCAGAGCCACTATCAGTCACAATTGTTGAACTTGAGATTACTTTAGAGTTTTCAGTGCCACCTGAAAAAAAAACCACAGTACAAGTATCCACACTTGAAAAAATGGAATTTGCTCTTTCAAGAGTTACTTGCCTACATAGTTTTTCAACCATGACTGATTTTCTCAACTCCTAGCTAGATTTCAAGCATTCTGTGTTCATTTCCTCATCTTCATGCCTTTCCAGCACCATTTCTCTTGCTAAATGGGGGAGATTTCTTCATACAATCCCACCTGATCTTCAAGAGACCCCTGACTCTTCCAACACGTTGTCGATACCTTGGTGTACACTTCACCTGCATCTCTCATCTTTCCTCAGATTCCACCTAGACTGTGCCTACTTTTCATGTGACATGAGAGTCTATCTTATCTAAAATTAGGTTATAAATTCCTTGAGGACAAAAATGTTCATTTGTCACCTCTTTCATATGCATGTCCCTGCCTCCTACTGATGACCACGTACCCTCACATGTGAAAAATTGTACATTTAATTTTTGGGGACTGCACCACACAGCATGTGGGAACCCTCATACCCTGCACTGGAAGTGTGGAGTTCTAACCACTGGATAACCAGGGAAGTCCCTACATTTCTTTTTAAACTTGAAATTACTCCAAACAAGAAAGCAATAAAAACACGAGAGTGCTGGTGATCCTTTTCAGTTTGTACTTCATTCCAAGGAAATTGATTTAAAACCATTCTTTTATTTTTTTTTTCCTGCTGGTCTAGCATTTAGGGGAATTTTTATGCAAAGCATGAGATCTAGAGACCAGGGAAAATGATTCACTTCCCAAGCAGCTGACATTCTAACCTCATCTCTCTCATAACTGATTAGTACTCAGAAATGTGTGTGCTTTTATCATCAGGATAGTAAATGTTTCATTGATTCATCACTACCTAGTACTAGGTACCATGCTAAAGAACTTTACATGCATGAATTGACTGAATCCTCACCACAATCCAAGATAGGAAATGTCATCACCCTCATGTTATAAATGAACCAACCCAGAGATATGAAAATTGAGTACCTTGTCCAAGCTCATGCAGACCTGCACTGGATACAGCAAAAATGCAAATGCAAGATTTGTCTCCACCGTTGCTACTCACCGTGGTCCCTTGACTGGCAGCCTATTGGACACATTGCTGCTGCTGCTGCTGCTAAGTCGCTTCAGTCAAGTCTGACTCTGTGCGACCCCATAGACGGCAGCCCACCAGGCTCCACCGTCCCTGGGATTCTCCAGGCAAGAACACTGGAGTGGGTTGCCATTTTCTTCTCCAATGCATGAAAGTGAAAAGTGAAAGTGAAGTCGCTCAGTCGTGTCCGACTCTTTGCAACCCCATGGACTGCAGCCTACCAGGCTCCTCCGTCCATGGGAGTTTCTAGGCAAGAGTACTAGAGTGGGGTGTCATTGCCTTCTCTGATTGGACACTTTAGGATGCAGATTCTCACTCCCGCCCTAGACTCACTGAATCAGAAGCCTTAGATTGGGGCCCGGCAATCTGGGCTTTAGCAAAGTCTCAGGTCATTCAGATAGGGAGTTAGCAAACTTTTTCCTATAGGTCTAGATGGTAAATATTTTGGAACTGCATGCCATAAGAGCCATAGAGGAGACATATACAAAGGGATGTGACTGGGTTCCAATAAAAGTTGATTCACAAAATCAGATGGCCAGCCATGGGGCTGCAGTCTGACTACCCCAGTAATTCTTATATAAGAAGTGTTCTGAGGATAGTTGAGCAAAACGTTACCTTATTAAAGAGGGGTCATATTAGAATTGATCTACAATGTCATGTAAGTTTCAGGTGTACAGCACACTGATTCAGTAATACATGGACATGTACATCTATTATTTTTTGGATTATTTTCTCTTATAGATTATTACAAAATATTGAGTATAGTTCCCTAGACTATACAGTAGTTCCTTGTTTATTATCTTATATACATATATATGTAAATGTATACATATATGTGTGTGTTTATTTACATATACATGTAAATAAATATATATATGTAAAATATATATATATATGAAAGTGAAAGTCTCTCAGTCGTGTCCCAACTCTTTTCGACCCCATGAACTAAACAGGCCATGGAATTCTCCTGGCCAGAATACTGGAGTGGGTAGTCTTTCCCTTCTCCAGGGGATCTTCCCAACCCAAGGATTGAACCCAGGTCTCCTGCATTGCAGGTAGATTCTTTACCAGCTGAGCCACAAGAGAAGCCCAAGAATACTAGTAAGCTTTTTCCTTCTCCAGTGGATCTTCCCAACCCAGGAATCGAACTGGGGTCTCATGCATTGCAGACGGATTCTTTATCAACTGAGCTATACACACACACACACACACACACACACACATATGTGTATATGTATATATGTGTGTGTGTGTGTATATATATATATATTAGTGTGTATATGTTAATACCAACCTTCCAGCTTATCCCCTGCCCCCTAACCCTGTTGGCAACTGTAAGTTCATTCTCCTAAATCTGGGAGTATGTTTCTGTTTTGTAAATAAGTTAATTTGTGTCTTTTTTTTTTAGATTCCACATAAAAGTGATATTATATGATATTTGTCTATGTCTGGCTCTCTTTATCTCTAATCTCGAGGTCCATCCATGTTGTAGCAAATGGCATTTTTATGGGTGAATAATATTCCACTGTATATATGTAGTGCATCTTTTTTATCTACTAATCTGTCAGTGGATACTTAGGCTGTTTCCATATCTTGGTTAATTGTCAATAGGGTGCATGTAACTTTTTGAATTACAGTTTTCTCTGGGTAATATGCCCAGGGTCCATCAACAACTCCATTTTTAGTTTTTTAGGGAACCCTACAGTGGCTGCACAAATTTACATTCCTACCAACATTGTAAAAGTTTGAATTAACAAAGTTTAGAAAACGCTGGGCTGGAAGAAGCACAAGCTGGAATCAAGATTGCTGGGAGAAATATCAATAACCTCAGATATGCAGATGACACCACCCTTATGGCAGAAAGTGAAGAGGAACTAAAAAGCCTCTTGATAAAAGTGAAAGAAGAGAGTGGAAAAGTTGGCTTAAAGCTCAACATTCAGAAAACGAAGATCATGGCATCTGGTCCCATCACTTCATGGCAAATAGATGGGAAAACAGTGGAAACAGTGTCAGACTTTATTTTTCTGGGCTCCAAAATCACTGCAGATGGTGATTGCAACCATGAAATTCAAAGACGCTTACCCCTTGGAAGGAAAGTTATGACCAACCTAGATAGCATATTGAAAAGCAGAGATATTACTTTGCCAGCAAAGGTCCGTCTAGTCAAGGCTATAGTTTTTCCAGTGGTCATGTATGGATGTGAGAGTTGGACTGTGAAGAAAGCTGAGTGCCGAAGAATTGATGCTTTTGAACTGTGGTGTTGGAGAAGACTCTTGAGAGTCCCTTGGACTGCAAGGAGATCCAACCAGTCCATTCTAAAGGAGATCAGTCCTGGGTGTTCTTTGGAAGGAATGATGCTAAAGCTGAAACTCCAGTACTTTGGCCACCTCATGCGAAGAGTTGACTCATTGGAAAAGACTCTGATGCGGGGAGGGATTGGGGGCAGGAGGAGAAGGGGACGACAGAGGATGAGATGGCTGGATGGCATCACTGACTCGATGGACGTGAGTTTGCGTGAACTCCGGGAGTTGGTGATGGACAGGGAGGCCTGGCGTGCTGCAGTTCATGGGGTCTCAAAGAGTCGGACATGACTGAGCGACTGAACTGACTGAACTGACAGTCGTTCAGAAAAACATTTTATAAAATTTTGTCAATTTTCTTTTCAATTAACTTGCCCAGTGAAAAAGTATAAGAATGTTTTTGGCAAATTGAATTTACTACAGATGACAGATTAAAGCTTTCTTAATTTTTCTTTGTTTAATAGACTTCAAGCTTCAAGTTCGCAAAGAGTCGGACACGACTGAGCAAGTGAACTGAACTGAACTGAAGCTTCGAGTTCATTTAATAAATTCTCTAGCCCTAAATGCATTTTCAGTAGAAGTTTTAATAGAACTATTTTGTAAATTAAGGGGATACTTGTATGTGATAAAAAAAAATCAAGCTATAAAGAAAGAAATTAAAGTTCAGTTAACTCACCTTCTTTATGTCTATCCTCATATCCATTCACCAGAGGTAACAGCTGTGACACAATGTCTATGAAACACAATAAAACAAAGTCTATGTGTGTGTGTGTGTGTGTGTGTGTGTGTGTGTGTGCATGCTCAGTCATGTCTAATTCTTTTCGACCCCAAAGACTGTAGCCCTCCAGGCTCCTTTGTTCATAGGATTTTCCAGGCAAGAATACTAGAGTGGGTTGCCATTTCCTTCTCCAGGGGATCTTCTCAACCCAGGAATCGTCTGCCTGTATTTAAATAGTATTCCAGGAATACTTAAATAATATGACTGAACCCATAGAGAAGGAAAAGTAACTGATCCTATGTCATAAACCATGGCCACTTTAAGGAGAATGTTCCAAACTCCCAGGTCATGTTCAGCTTCTGCTGTTTCTTCTACTTCATCTCACTCTCATTTACTCCTTTTTTGTTTTTCTCAAACACAACTTCTTCAGTATTTTTTTTTTTCCATTTGGGTGCCTAGTTATGAAACTTTCTGAGATTTTGCTTGCCTGAGAATGTCTTTATTTTACCTTCATCTTTGGTTGACAGTTTAGCTAGGTGTAGAATTCTGTGTTCAAAATCAGGTGTTGGCAAACTATGGCCCACTGGTCAAACCCAGCCCTTCACTTGTGTTGGTAAATGAAGGTTTGCAGAAACACAGCCATGCTCATTTCTTTACGGACGTTAGGGCTGCTTTTGTGCTACACTGGCAGAGCTGAATAGTTACAAAAAAGACCACCTGACCCACAAAATGTGCAATATTTACTCTTTCCCCTTAAAGAAAAGTGTGTCTGCCCTTATTTAAAATCATTGTAACTCAGAATGTTGGGATTCTGCTTCATTGTTTCTTGCTGATGAGAACTCTGAGGGCTCTGAGTTACTGTCCTATGTTGTTGATGTCAGTATGATTATTAGGCAGCTTGTTTTTTTCTCTTTGGAGGCTCTTTAGGCTTTCTCTTTATCTTTGTATATACCTCAAGTATCACCAGGTTTTATTTTTAATTTATCCTTTTTAGTACTTAGTGGAAGTTTTCCAATTAAATATTCATGTCTTCCTTTACATAAGATGATTTTCCTCTACTTTTTTTTTTATTTATCCCCTTTATTTTCTCTGTTAGCTATTCTTTTCCTATGAGAAGGATATTGAACGTCTGGTCCTATGCTCATACTTGTTAATTCTTCTTTTATTTATCATCTTTGTCTTTTTGCTGTCCATGCTGAAAATTTTCCTTTATTTTTCTTCCAAGATATTTCTTTAGTCATGTCCAACATATTTTTCAATCCAGTTGTTGATTTATAATTTTAGCAATCTTATTGTACTTTTTTTTTTAATCTGCAACCTTTTACTTTAGAGTATAGCCAGTTAACAATGTTATAACAGTTTTGGGTGCACAGCAGAGCTACTCAGCCATACATCTATTCTCCTCAAAACTCCTCTCCCATCTAGGCTGCCATATAACATTGAGTAGAGTTCCCCGTGCTATACAGTATGTTTTTGTTGGTTATCCACTTTAAATATAGTCATGTGTACATGTTGATCTAATATCCCTTATATCCCTTCCCTCCTGGTAACCACTAGTTCATTCTCTAAGTCTGCGAGTCTGTTTCTGTTTATTAAACACACTTATTTTAATTATCAGAAGCCCTTCTGATTTTCTGATCCCTCCTGTGTCAACAATTCATTCTTATTTTAAGGATATAGGATCATCCTGAATTACTCTAAGAATGCTGAAAAGAATTTTTAAAGTTCTTTTAGCTTTCTGAGTTCTGTTTTCTTCTACTGGTTACTCTATGTGTTCATATTAATCCTTCTCTTTCATGAACTCAGTATTGTCTAATATCTAGTGTTATACTTCAGAGAAGGCGATGGCACCCCACTCCAGTACTCTTGCCTGGAAAGTCCCATGGATGGAGGAGCCTGGTAGGCTGCAGTCCATGGGGTCGCTAAGAGTCGGACACGACTGAGCGACTTCACTTTCACTTTTCACTTTCATGCAGTGGAGAAGGAAATGGCAACCCACTCCAGTGTTCTTGCCTAGAGAATCCCAGGGACGGGGGAGCCTGATAGCCTGCCGTCTATGGGGTTGCACAGAGTCGGACACGACTGAAGCGACTTAGCAGCAGCAGCAGCAGCAGTGTTATACCTATGGCTGAAGGATGAAACTGACCAGCACAAAAGTATTGTTCCTCAGAACTCTGTTAAATGAGGGAGTTCTGTGAAGACACTGGGTGAATAGAAGTATTGATGGGCAGAATTCCCTATTGTACGAAGCAAGCAATCAGAGACATCCCCACCCAGAATTGCTCAGGGCATGAAAAACTTAAGCAGAGATATCTGGGCAAAGTGTCCTTATCCCAGTAATTACTACTGAAGCCCAGCTTTTGCTTTTTGCTTTTTTCTCCAGCTTTTTTCTTTAGGCTGAGTACCCATATACCTCTACTCTTCACTCTTTAGAAGTTATTTGATTTTATCCAAGCAACACAATTTGTCCATGTTTGTTCTGAAACTGAGGAGAGGAAGGAGAAGGAAGAGCAGGGAGGAAGTTCTAGTTGAAGAAGGGTATCCCAAAGATCTGAATTCAGATTGTTAAATAAACATTCTAACAAGCATCCTCCCCCACTTCCCACGCATTCTTGTCCTTCGTGTCTGATAGCTCCAAGCTTGGAGCTTCTCCAGCCCACTCTTATCTCTGGAATCCCCCTCTCTGTTTTTTTCTTTTGTTTGCTTTTCATATAAGTCCATCTGCTTTCTATCTACTAGCATTTATTCACACCCTATGGTTCCTTTATTGATGTCCAGATTGTTGTGGTTTCATTAGATAGAATTATGAATGGACAAACACACAATGGACAATTAACCATTTAGTCTGTCAATGGGACCTTGAGAAAGGGTGAGGTCTGATTCATACGCTCTTAAGACATTCAGCAAAGTTTAAAGCATATAAAGTTGTTTTGGGGGGACCATCTTTACCTTTCCCTCTGTCCACCCTGTCCAAGCATATTTTCAGGTAGAAATGGACATGGAACAACAGACTGGTTCCAAATAGGAAAAGGAGTATGTCAAGGCTGTATACTGTCACCCTGCTTATTTAATTTATATGCAGAGTACATCATGAGAAATGCTGGGCTGGAAGAAGCACAAGCTGGAATCAAGATTGCTGGGAGAAATATCAATAACCTCAGATATGCAGATGACACCACCCTTATGGCAGAAAGTGAAGAGGAACTAAAAAGCCTCTTGATAAAAGTGAAAGAAGAGAGTGGAAAAGTTGGCTTAAAGCTCAACATTCAGAAAACGAAGATCATGGCATCTGGTCCCATCACTTCATGGCAAATAGATGGGAAAACAGTGGGAACAGTGTCAGACTTTATTTTGGGGGGCTCCAAAATCACTGCAGATGGTGATTGCAACCATGAAATTCAAAGACGCTTACTCCTTGGAAGGAAAGTTATGACCAACCTAGATGGCATATTCAAAAGCAGAGACATTACTTTATCAACAAAGGTCCATCTAGTCAAGGCTATGGTTTTTCCAGTAGTCATGTATGGATGTGAGAGTTGGACTGTGAAGAAAGCTGAGTGCCGAAGAATTGATGCTTTTGAACTGTGATGTTGGAGAAGACTCTTGAGAGTCCCTTGGACTGCAAGGAGATCCAACCAGTCCATTCTAAAGGAGATCAGTCCTGGGTGTTCTTTGGAAGGAATGATGCTAAAGCTGAAACTCCAGTACTTTGGCCACCTCATGCGAAGAGGTGACTCATTGGAAAAGACCCTGATGCTGGGAGGGATTGGGGGCAGGAGGAGAAGGGGACGACAGAGGATGAGATGGCTGGATGGCATCACCGACTCAATGGATGTGAGTTTGAGTGAACTCCAGGAGTTGGTGGTGGACAGGGAGGCCTGGTGAGCTGCAATTCATGGGGTCGCAAAGAGTCAGACACGACTGAGTGACTGAACTGAACTGAATGATCAACTGAGGAAGCAAGGTGGTATTTTAATAAAGTCCATAGACCAGACCAAACTAACCACATCAAGGTAATTCTAGACATTTTTCAAAATGTCTGATACTACAGGAATCTTTAAAGTGCATAGAAAAGAAATAGTGATAAATCTACATATATTTCCAACAAACTTCGAAACCAAATATTTTGCATCATCATAAATAATACCTTATCCAGATGTGAAAAAAACAGAACCAGAATACAGAGTTAGAATTGGAAAAGATAAAGATGGTTAACAGATGTAAACAAGCAATTCTAGGGTAATGACAGAAAGAAAAATCAAGTTTGGATTTTGAGCTCTTTTGTTCTGAATAGAAAAGAAAACACGTAAGTTAATAGTAGCAGTTGAATCTTGGTCATTTCATCCATTATTCAAAATATCCTTGATTTTATCGTAACAGATGTATATTATAATGCATCCATGTAAGTTACTCTAAATGGTAACTGTAGACTGATTAAGGTATAGTAACTTTTTTTAAAGTTGGCAGTTGACAACATTCTTTGATCCCTTTGCTTTGCAAAGAAATAGAAAAGTAATTTTTTAGCTTTCAAACCCTCTTAAATGGTGAATCTTTTTGACGTTGACACTATTCTCATCTCTTTTTTCTGCCTGTGGAGGCACACACACACACCCCTTTTCATATCAAGGGGTGGACAAAGCCTATGGCCAGATTCAGCCACACTTGCAGTTATCAAGCATGACAGAGATGGAAGGAAAACATCTGGTGGAAGGCTTTTGCTTGCCTTTGTAGCGGAGAGTTTCCTTTGATCTCCAGCTCGAGTTCTCTATGGAGTCTAGCAGATCAATTAGTTAATAGACCTTTCCCACTAGTAGATCCACTAGCTGACTACTGAGGATGGAAGCAAGTTCTATTTACCAGTCCTTGTTTCCCCTTTTACTTGAGGCAAAGCCTTTTTTCCCCTTGAAATGACATAATTATTAAACCACTTCAGTCACTGCTGTGATTAATGAGTCCCTGCTTTCCTTGGTTCTGCTCTCATGCTGAAAGGCTAGGGCTCGATGGCTACAGTTTCATTCTGCAATGCAATTAAGGATAGGAACAGCTTGAAACACTATTATTAAAACCAACCTCTTGTCCAGGTTTCCCTGCTTCCTTTGGGGAATTGGAATTATCATCTTAGTATCTATTTCTCCAAAAATTCAGGGAAGCCGTATTACATTTTCACCTGGATTTCATTCTAACAAGCTTGGTTCATTTTCCTTATATTACAAAGATTGGTTCTAAGAATTTCAACATATATTATCTTTCCCTAAGAAATTTTCTATCCCGTTTACAACATAACTATTCATGCTATTCAGGAAAGAATAATTACCTTCAGGAAACCAAATGAATTATTTTGAGGTCTCACATATAGAATTTCAATCAGCTTTAATGATTTTAGGAGGGTCAAAACATTATATCTGAATTGTATTTTTCACCTGAACACAAAACCATCATCACGTACTGTATTTTGTGTGTGTGGGTGGGTATGTGTGTGTGTGTGTGTGTTCAGTTACTCAGCCATGTCTGACTTTTTGCAACCCATGGACTGCATGCAGGACATCAGGCTTCCATGTCCTTCACTATCTCCGAGTTTGCTCAAATTCATGTCCATTGAGTTGATGATGCTATCTAACCATCTCATCCTCTGCCACCTCCTTCACTAAAAACAATGAAAGTGAAAGTCGCTCAGTCGTGTCCGATTCTTTTCCACCCCATGGACTATACAGTCCATGGAATTCTCCAGGCCAGAATACTGGAGTGGGTAGTCTTTCCCTTCTCCAGGGGATCTTCCCACCCAGGGATTGAACCCAGGTCTCCCATATTGCAGGCAGATTCTTTACCAGCTGAGCCATCAGGGAAGCCCAAGAATACTGGAGTGCATAGCCTATCCCTTCTCCAGTGGATCTTCCCAGCCCAAGAACTGAACCAGTACCTTTTCTTAAAAGACAAGATTAGACAATTGGCTGTTACTTTTCAGACACAATTATGCCAGTCTTGCCCTGTAGACAGTCAGAAACACGATGTCCCAGTGAACTGGTGTTTGCTACTGCACTCAATGCATTTTACTGTAAGAGATCCCAGTCTGAGACTCTAGTCTGATCTCTATGCTGGGACCAAACTAAAGCCATGCGGTGCTCACACTGGCCACAGTAATACCAACCTAGGAATAAAACATAGCTCCCCAGCGCACAGTAACACGCAGGCAGTACAGAGCGCTGCCCCCAGATGAAATTGCAAAGGGAATTTCAGGAGGCAGAATGTAATTATCCCCTTTGGAGTTTGGCATGGACGGGAGGATTGAACAGTGCTGTCCTTTGTCCCCAAAAGAAAGCGTGCCAACAGATATATGACAGACACAGCCAGAAACACGAGGAAGGAGACTAGAGTCTTGTTTGTTTTCAGTGCCCCATTTTTCACCTCCTTAGATAACCATTCCTATGTCCTCAGAAAATTGGAACAGTTCTCAACGTGGCCCCTTTTATGTCACATTACCACCACTTTGAATGCCCTTTAGAAGAGGCTTATTAAATGCTCAATAAAGTCCTGTGAGCCGCCGTCTCTGAGCACCCGTCTCCCAGCTCTGCCTCACAGAGAGCTCTAAGCCAGGCATTAATTCGAAGCCTTCCGTGAGCCATCTTAGATGGTGACTACCAATGCCATGATTCTCAAAAGTAGAAATAAAGTGACTGCAGACTCCAAAGGCTATCTGATAGCTCATTCCCATAATCTTTATAATAATTAATACTTGTACTTAAGGTTGTAGGAAATTAACTGCTGAGCGTGGGTACTGTTGGGACCACCACTAGATGGCTTCAGAAAATTATTAAACGTCAGTTAGTTGCTTGTTTAATACCAAAGTGCACCCTCCAGGGCAGCAAGGCCAAGACAACACAGAAGCTGCCTTGGACTCTTACACGCTCTGCCCTCCCTCTGTGTTTATTAACATTCTCACTCTTGTTCAAGGTAGCCTTGACATGAGTCCCGTCCCACTCTCTCCTTCCGGTTGGCTCTTTCGAGAAGGTCATCAACCTAAATGATTTCACGCCAGGATCTGACACCCACTCCTTCTGACGTCTTTTGACCTTGGTCCCACTAGTAGCCCAGTGACAACATACCCAAAGTCCATGGCCCTGACCCCAGGCACAACTTGCAGATGAAAGCTAAGAAACAGAATTCTAGAAATCACCAACTTAACTCCAACCAATGCCTGAAACCTGATATTCAAATCCATCCGTTTCCAAAAAGAAAGGTTTCTCAATCATAGTTTGTCCTGAACCACCTAAGACATTATAGCTGATCGAGTGAAAGAGACATCAAACCTAGACTCAGGTCTCTATGGTGATATACCGTCCTTTAGAGTTTGTGCTAGATAACAAAGATCCTCCCGAGGATGGAGGTCGTGGATTCCTCTTTCCCAAGACCCACACTTCATCAAGTGGCCTGGGTCAAATTTTATGACGTGCAAACTCGGTGGGGAATAAACATCATTAGGAGTCAGCACTTTTCTTACTCAAGCAATTTTGTCACCTCCGGTAAAAATGTTTCAAGTTACTTTCCTACAAGAAGAGTAGAATTGTGACTCAGAGTTAGTCCTAAAAAAGTAAGGTCTCACTTTCTGGTCTTGTAGGTTGGCATCTTCCTGCTCCATTTTGAACCCTTTTTTTTTTCCAGCAAAAATCTTTGATTTTTAATTCAAAAAATAATATGCTCAAAACAGGCAACAGGTAGAATGTCTTCTATGCGATGGCCCCAAATCTGTATGATTCCAAAACCCGACGTCTTCCCTCTCCACCTTCCAATCAGCTGCTGTAGGAAATGCTTCTGAATTTGGAAGGTGATGAGGAAGATTTTACTACTTCCTATAAACAAGAAAAGAGCGAGGTAACAGAAGTTTTAAATGACTCGCTGGACTCACAAAGTGAATAAGAAACAGCTGTGCCCCTGTCCTCTGTGTCTGTAAGGTCATGATCAGATGGAGCTCTTTGGGGAGGCTGAGGGTAAGCCAGACAGGTGCCCAGAACATTCCACCCTGATGGAACTAAGGAAGCCCCAGCCTAGAGACACTTTATGCCCCTGAATTGTTTCCTGAAATCCCATCTCCCCTGGTTCCATTGTCTCTGGGAGTTTGTCTCTAGTCGGTCTGTATTTCTGAACTTTCTCATTTCCTGTGTCTTGGGACCATTCTATGTGATGCTCACCCAGCCTCTATGAGATACTCTCCAAGCACTGGGTTTCATTACACATGCAGCAGCTGAGATGCCTGCTTAGCACACTCCTCTGGCTTATGCCTCTGGGAAGCCCTCTGTGAAACCAGCTAGGCTCGAATGGGGCTCCTGCTTCCTGCTCTGGCCAAAACCAGGTTCCCTGTTTTCTACCTCCAGTTCATGATGGGTTAATCTTCTTTTTCAGACTTGCTCAGCTTGTTTGATGTTTAAGGAGGACCTGTGAGTTGATGACATGTAATCTAAGTAAACACACTCAACTCTAATTAGGGGAGACTCTGAATTTAAAACAAGCCTTAAAGGAAGACTAGATGGTCCCCCACATCCTTAGGGTTTGGCTCAGAGGCTCTGTGACCCACAGTTCTAGAGTCCGGCCTCTGAGGTGCCCCAAATGGACCTCCCAGGGACCAGGGCTACCAGGGCATTACATTAACCCAGGATGAACATGCACCTCTACTCTGGCTGGACAGATGGGCTTCTGCCAGCAGTGCTTTCTGAAATCAGATTAGTATTCCCCGAAAAACAACATTCAAACAAGGTTCAAAGGTCAAATAGCTTTCCTTCAAGGCCTCTCTCCCAATGGTCTCAATATTAATGGAAATGTACAAATTAATTTCTGATTCTTTATTTTATACCCATCAACCATTAACAACTTTTCAGTCTGGGGTCATACACAGTGGGAATGCCTGGGGTACCCGGGAAACTCCGACTTCTAGACTCAACTGTGATGCTGATTACACAAGCATCCTTGGGAAGTGACACAACCAACGGGGACTTCAGTTTACCTGTAAAAGGAGCCCTTCATCAGGCTGATCTCCTCGGTCCCATAGGGAAACTGAACGGCTCTGAGCCAGCCTTGGCATCTGCCGCCCCAAGCTCCATGCAAAGTTTTGTGAAAGGAGCCACTGAAAAGGCAGGGGCACCACCCAGGAGTGAGTCTTTATGTAGCCTCTTCATTTCTCGCTCCATCAAGAGACGGTGACAATCCCTTTGTAACAACGCTACCAAGCTCAGAAATGAGGGAATCTGGAAGGCTGCTCCATAAACAAAAACATCCACATGTAAAAAGCCTGCCTTGGAAAAATTAAGGTAAACATCTTTTGGACTTGCTGCTGTTGACAACATGTTTTCAATTTGCATCGCAAATTCATCGGAAGCCTTTCTGCCAGGGAACCGGATGGCCCAGGGAACTGGTAATTGGTAATGAGTCGTGCAGCCTTTCAGGTCTCTGATACCATTCTGAACGGAGCCAAGCTAATAGTGAATTACCTGATGCTGCTGGAAACCTTTGCAACACGAGCCAGACCCCTAGATTCAATCCCCGGCTTACAACCTGAGTTCAGACACGGTCTGTTGGGCACTTATAAGGAGAATCAGGAGAGACCACGGCACAGGGACAGAAGTGGACAATGAGGGAATGAACTAGGTGTTTCTGCCTTCAACTCTGATGTTTTTCCCCCGAGATATTCCAAAGGAAATTTCCAAGGAATGTCAGGCCTAGAGAAATGGAATGAACATTCACCTCCGATTCTTAAATGGTCAAAAATTCCAGTCTTGCAATTTTCATTTCTTCCTAATCACTGTCCCAGTCCAGAGGGTCAAATTATTTATGTAGCAGTTTTTTAGGTGAAATAGATTTTACTCCTTCTTATTTGGTCTATGAGCTCAACTTTTCTTTAAAAAAACAAAAGAAATGTATCACTAGAGCTTTACAAACCAGCCAAAACCATGAATCTTCTTTTCCAAGACTTACCAAAATGAATTTCCACCTTATGATCTGGGGTACAGAATTTTATTTTCAGTGTTTTGCAGTCATCCTAGAGGAACCATCTAGAAGAAAAACAGAACTTTTTTTTCTTTTTAAGGCCGTGCTGTACAGCATGTGGGAACTTAGAATCCCTTCCCCCTGAATTGGGAGCGCAAAGTCTTAACCACTGGACCACTGGAAGTTCCTTTAAAAAAAAAACAGAACTTTTGCATCACTAGCTTTCCCTGGCTATTCCAGCTCCATGTTTATATCACTGCTTTTCCTTTACACTCTTTGGTTTATAGTAGCAATAATTTCCCCTCCTATATAGCCCAACGAACAACCAATTAGCAAATGCCCAGAGCAGTAAGCATTCTTGGCTGTCCTGAATGGTCAGTCATTAATTTGATGAAGGAAGGACTAACAAACTCATAAAGAGGAACTTGAATTTTAGAAGTTAGTTCAATTTTACATTATTAAAAAGGAAAATGTAGTAAAAATAATAAGTGCTTTGCCAAAACTCTACAGCAAAGTCAATTAGCCTCACAAAGAGCCTGGGAGTCTACGATCTGAACTTGCATTTGGAACCACTTAGCCTATTAAAACAACTCCAAGCTTCATCTCTCGCAAATCATATTTCAATGCTCACGGCTGGATCCTAATGAGTAAAATTCTTTCTCCCTCTCGATGCAACACAATTAAAAGTATTCCTTGTGTCTGCATATTTCAAATATACACTTGTGACTTCATATGCACGTACTTCCATATCTACATATGCACATACCTGTGATAAAAATTTCATATGCCAAGTATAGTCTTATACAATGTATAGTAAAATACATTCTGCATTATATATTGCTCTACTATATACTTTTTTTTTTACTATATACTTTTAAGAGGCTTTTAAAAGAAAATTAATTTCAAACAGAAAAATAGCAACACTGACATTACAAGTCTACAACAAAAATAAAATGCATTCTATTCAGAAGACAAATCACTTTTACAATTTTACCATAGTTCAAGCATGAGAGATTGTTGTTTCTTTAATTAAGACAACTTGGTAATTAACTAAAGACATGTCTCTTGATTTTCAGTATGCCACTACTATGGGCAGTAAATATTTTGTTTTGCTCTGACTGATCAATGAGGACAAGTTAAAATACTAAGTAAGATTATTTTCATAGATAATTCTTGCAAAGTAGTGTTTTCCAACCAATTATATTAACTAAGTGGTAAACATTTTGAATATATATATTCTATTTCATTAAAACCTAACTAAAATCTTCCATATTCCTTAAATGAAAATTAAGTTGCATCTTTTCAAACCCATACCTCCCAACTCTTAGCCACTATAAAAATTCCAAGCAATTTCTATAGGTTTTTCAAGGAAGACTAGATTCTAATTAACTACAGTTTTGTCCATATTTTGTTTTTCTCCTACATTGAAAGAATAGCAGGGGGTTAGCCCTGCAGAAAAGAAGATTATTAAAACTTTAATAACCTGAGCCTTTGAACCTTTCCAAATTCTTTACAATTTTCCCACATTTCCAGCCCAGATGTCTACATACAGTTATAGTGAGCCAACATGAGCTTCTTGTTTACAATTTCATTCACCTTATTTATCACCTCCTTTAAAAAAAGAAGAAGAACACACAGTAATTTTACAGCTCTTCCAAGCAAAAGAATTTAGTTATTCTGAAAAACAAATTTGCAAGAATGATGTTTTAAATCCATTTTTAAGTTAGATATTTCCAACAACGCAACTATTTCTTCCCTGCTGCTAGAGGTAAATTGTTAGGCAGCCTAGCAACGGTGGCAGGCTGGATCACAACATTCTTCTCAATCAAGCTACAAAGCTTCAAGCTACTGAAAAGAGAGTTCAATTCTGAAACTTGAACTCTTGATATTGTTACAAAAGAAAGGCTAAAATGGAGGCATCCTTTAAGATAATTAATGACTTGCTGTTTCACCAAAGATAGGGATATTTGCATACCACAAAAGCCCTCATAGAATTGCTTTTCATAGACTGCAATATGGCAGTTGTGTTTTCCCTACTTGAGATACTTGTAGTCCCCAGTAGCCACTTATGACTTTTCTTTTAATAAGAGAACCCAGATTATTCTAATGAACCCATTGCTACCTAACTAAATAATTGCATTTCCAAGCATCTTTCCTTTGTGATCAAATGCTAGTGTATGAAATGTGAAGTAGATGTGTTGAAGAGTACTTCCAAGAAGTTTCCTAAAAGGGATCCAGTGGACCATCTTCTTCCCTTCCTCTTTCTGCTGAATGGAATGTCAATGTGATGGCTGGAACTTGAGCAGCCATCTTGGACAATAAGTCCACGGGGGAAAAAACTACAAAAGACAGAACACTGAGACAGCCAAAGCTCTGGTCCCTGGTAATCATAGAGCTACATTTCCAGCTATGCAAGACCTACTTCCAGAGCTATTTTATATATGAAAGAGAGAAAAACATCTTTATCATTTAAGCCACTGCTCTTGGGGGATGTTGATTTTGTTTCATGTGACAAAACCTAGCCCTAACTCACATATCACCTGATTGAAAGTTAAGCTCTACATATAGCTCTAATACATTCTGAAAGTTGAGAAAAGGAAAAGCAGTCCCTGATATCTAGGAGCTGGCCTGGTACTGTCAGCCAGGACTTGATGCTGCTAGAAGATGCCCCGGGATTCACAACTAGGTCTATTTTTTTAACTATTTATTTATTCATTTTTCATTTATTTTTGGCTGTCCTTGGTCTTCACTGCTGCACACGGGCTTCATTGCTACACGTGGGCTTTCTCTAGTTGTGGCAGGTGAAGGCTGCTCTTCATTGCAGTGCACAGGGCTGCTCATTGCTCTCGCAGAACATGAGCTCTAGGCACTTGAGCATCAGTAGTTGTGGCGCACAGGCTTAGCTGCCCCACAGCATGTGAGATCTTCCCAGACGAGAGACTGACCCTGTCCCCAGCATTGGCAGGTGGATTCTTAACCTCTGGACCACTAGGGAAGCCCCACAGTTTGGTCTTGGTGCTGAAATTAATACAAGCAATTTCACAAAAGTTCAACCTCAGCCTAGGCCATCTGTGACCATGAAGTAAGACAGAGTAAGATCACTCTACTTAATGTTAGAGTACAGACCTTAGGTGTCATATCTTAGAATCCATTACCAAATTAAAGTCAGAAAGACTTACCTCTGTTTTCTTCTGAAAGTTATAGTTTTGACTCATATGTAGGTCTTGAACCCATTTTGAGTTAATTTTTATATATGATGTGAGCTAGGGCTCCAAAAGATGGCTCAGATGGTAAAGAGCCTGCCTGCAATGAAGGAGACCAGGATTCGATCCTAGGGTCAGGAAGATCCCCTGGAGAAGGGAATGGCGACCCACTTCAGTATTCTTGCCTGGAGAATTCCATGGACAGAGGAGCCTGGTGGGCTACAATCCATAAGGCCACACAGAGTTGGACATGACTGAGCAAATAACACTATAACTTTTTCACGAGCACTACTTATAGGAGATTAATCTTTCTCCATTGAATGCTCTTGGCACCCTTGTTGGAAATCAATAAGCCATATACTTTTAGGGTTTATGTCTAGACTCTTCAGTTCTATTCCATTGGTCTCAATATCTATCTTTATGCCAGAACTACACTATTTTGATTACAAGAGAGTTCCTCCCTCTCTTGGGCTTTCCAGGTGGCACTAATGGTCAGAAACCCACCTGCCAATGCAGGTAGACATAAGAGATTTAGGTTCGATCCCTGGGTTGGGAAGATCCCCTGGAGACAGGAATCATAACCCTCTCCAGTATTCTTGCCTGGAGAATCCCATGGACAGAGGAGCCTGGTGGGCTACAGTCCATGGGATGGCAAAGAGTCGGACATGACTGAGTGACTAACATTACATTACTATTACTAAGAAATTAACAAAAATAACTAATAATAAAATAGAACAATTAAATAATATACTATAATGAAAATTATGTGAATGTGTTTTCTCTCAGTATCTTATTGTACACATTTAAAGCTTTTTCCATCTTTACTAAACTTCACACACTAAGGTTATAACTTTTGCAGCTTGAGATGTGATAGCAAAACTAGCCCAAATTTCTTTGTCCTTCTTCACTATTTCACGGATAGAAGATTTGTTCTTACTGTAGATCTTAGGAACCAGACAATTTTTTCTCCTTTTCTTACTATATCAAGAACTTTCACGTTTTCACCTAAAAGAAGCATTTTATGGCTTCCCTTTGGCACATCCATATTGCAGCATCACTACTCTTGCACTATGGGTCATTATTAAGTAAAACTAGGATTACTTGAACACAAGCTTTATGGCTGGGACAGTTGATTGATAATCAAGAAGAGGATGAGCTGGATAAAGGAATGATTCATGTCCTGGACAGGATGGAGCTGGACTTTGCAAGATTTCATCACACTACTCAGAACAATGTGCAATTTAAAACTTATGGATTGCTTATTTCTGGAATTTTCCATTTAATGTTTTCAGACCTCAGTTGGCCATGGGTAACTGAAACCATGGAAGGCAAGACTGTGGATAAGGGGGGACTACTGTACTATAACTTTGCAGCAAGATTTGAAATAGGCAAGTGTGAGTCTTCAAATCTGTTCTTCTGTTTCAAGACTCTTTGGGCTATTCAAGGTCTCTCGCAATTCCATATGAATTTGAGAATTGGCTTTTCCATTTCTGGGGGAAAAAAAAAAGCCATTAGAATTTTGGTAGGTATTACATTGGATATCCAGATTGCTTTGAATGGTATTGCCCTCTTAAAATATTAAGTCTTCCAACCCATGAATCTAGGGTGACTTTCCATTTATTTAGGTCTTCTTAAACTTTTTTGAGGAACATTTTATACTTTTCCAGTGTACAAGTCACTCTCTTCCATAGATTCTTAAGCATTTCTTTACCACTACGCCTTCTGGAAAACCCTTATTCATTTGTATACTATTGTAATAAAACTTTTTTTTTAACTTTCCTTTTGGGATTGTTCATTGCTGAATTTAGAAACAACTCATTTTTGTGTATAAATCTTGGACTATGTGACTTTGTTGAACTTATTTATAAGCTCTCGTAGGCTTTTGTTGTTGCATCTTTGGGATTTTCTGTACTTAAGATTTTTTATATTTGTCATTGGCAAATAAAGATAATTTTACTTCCTTTCTGACTTGGATGTCTTCCTTTTTCTTGCCAAACGTCTCTGGCTAGAACTGTGAGTGCAATGTTGAATTACAAAGGTGAAAGCAGGCAACCTTCTCTTGTTTCTGATTTTAGAGGTAAAACTTTCAGTCTTTCACCATGAGTATGATGTTAACTGCTGGTTTTTTATAAACACTCTTGATCAAGTTGAGGAAGTTCCCTTCTATAACTAGGTTTTTGAGTGTTTTTATCATGCAAATGTGTTGTATTTTGACAAATGCTTTTTGCATTGATTGAAATGATTATTTGAGGTCTTCCTTCAATCTATTCATGTGATGTATTACATAGACTGATTTTTCTGTGTTGAACAGGACTGGAATTCCTAGGATAAATTCCATCTGGTCATGGTAAATAATATGCTACTTTTTTTAATATGCTACTAAATTTGGTTTGCTAGTATTTTTTTGAGTGTTTTTTAATCTATATTCATAGAGGATGTTGGTCTATAGTTTTCTTGTGATGTCTTTGCTTGGATTTCATAACAGTTGTCTATAGAATGAGCTAGGAAGTATTTCCTCTTCTTTGA
This sequence comes from Bos taurus, assembly GCF_002263795.3. NCBI lineage: Eukaryota > Metazoa > Chordata > Mammalia > Artiodactyla > Bovidae > Bos > Bos taurus. The sequence continues at coordinate 35,967,072 of NC_037340.1, forward strand.
TCATTTTTTTTTTGAAAGAGCTTGAAAAGGTTTGTTAATTATTCTTCAAATGTCTAGTATAATTCATCAGTGAAGTCATGTATCCTGAACTTTTTTTTGTTGACAAGTTTATGGTTACTGATTCAATCTCTCCTTGTTACTGCTCAGTTCAGATTTTCTCTTTCTTCTTGAGTTTTGATAGTTTTTATGTTTCTAGAAATTTGTCTATTTCATCTAGGTTATTTCACTTTTTGGCAAACAGTTATTCATAGTATTCTCTCTTCGTTTTTTTAATTTCTATAAGGTCAGTAAGAAAGCTCCCCTTTTGCTTCCAATTTCAGTTATTTGCATCTTCTCTCTTTTACTTTAGACTAGCTAAAGCCTTGTCAATTTCATTGATCTTTTCCAAGAATCAACTTTTAGATCCATTGATTCTATCATTTTTCTGTTCTCTGTTTTGTTTATCTCTAATCTTTATTATTTCATTCCTTTTGGTAGTTTGGTAGTTTGTTTCTTTTCTAGTTTTGAGAACTATGGGAAGTAAATACTGTCCTTTTATTTACCTATACATTTACTTACCAGAGAACTTATCTATCTACATGGGTTCAAGTCGGTGTTTAGAATCCTCTCATTTCAACCTGAAGGACTCCCTAAAGCATTTATTGTAAGACAGGGCTGGTAGCAGTAAGGTCCCTCAGCTTTAATCTGGGAATGTATTAATTCCCTTTTCATTCGTTAAAAACAATGATATAAAATTCTTTTTAAAAAAATATTTATTTCTTATTTTTATTTTTTGGGAGCTGGGCCAGTCTTTGTTGCTGTATGGGGGCGCTTTTTCTAGTTGCAGAGAACAGGAGCTACTCTCTAATTGTGGTGTGCAGGCTTCTCATTGCACTGGCTTCTCTTGTCATGGAACATGGGCTCTGTGGTGCTCGGGCTTCAGTAGTTGCAGCTTGAGGGCTCCAGAGCACAGGCTCAGTACGTGTGGCACTCAGGCTTAGTTACCTCGCAGCATGTGTGATCTTTTCAGACCAGGGATCAAGCCTGTGTCCCTTGCATTGCAAAGCAGATTGTTATCTATTAGACCACCAGGGAAGCCCTGGTATAAAATTCTTGACTTACATTCTTTTTCTCTGAATATTTTCACTGTGTCATCTCACTGTCTTCCACTCTTGTGGGCTCTAATGAAAAACTGAGTATAGAGAACTCCCTGCGTGCTATAAGTTGCTTCTCTCTTATTGCTTTTAAGAGTCTCTCTTTACTTGGAACTGACAGTTTGATTACAACAATCTTGCTGTGGATCTCTTTCGGTTTATCCTATCTGGAGTTCACTAATCTTCTTGGATGTGTAGGTTCATTTCTTTCTCCAAACTTGTGAAGTTTTTGGCCACTATGACTTCATACATTCATCTTGCCCCTTTTTTTTCTCCTTCTGGGAATACTATACTGTGCATGATGGTGTTCCAGAGGCTGTTGATCCTTTTCATTTTTCTTCATTCTTTTCCCTTCTCTTCTGACTATATAATTCTGATTGTCTTATCTTCAGATTTTCTAATTATTTTCTAATTATTTATTCTTCTATTCTTCACTATTTATTTTAGTGAATTTTCATTCCAGCTATTGTACTTTTCAGCTTCAGAATCCCTACTTAGTTCTATTTTATAATTTTCATCTCTTTATTGATATTCTCTATTTGTTCATATATTCTCCTGTTCTCTTCAGATTTTTGGTCCTATTTAAGAGGGACTGATGCTGAAGCTGAAACTCCAATACTTTGGCCACCTCATGCGAAGAGTTGACTCATTGGAAAAGACCCTAATGCTGGGAGGGATCGGAGGCAGGAGGAGAAGGGGACAACAGAAGATGAGATGGCTGGATGGCATCACCGACTCGATGCACATGAGTTTGAGTGAACTCCAGGAGTTGGTGATGGACAGGGAGGCCTGGTGTGCTGTCATTCATGGGGTTGCAAAGAGTCAGACACGACTGAGAGACTGAACTGAACAGAAGAGAGTTTAGTTAGAATCGTCTAGTAAGTCCAATATGTGGGCTTTCTCAATGAACATGTCTGTCAATTTTTTTTTCCTGTGAATGGGCCATACTTTCTTTTTTCTTTGTACGATTTGTAATTTTTTTGAAAACTGGACATTTTGAATAATATAATGTGATAACTCTGGAAATATGATTCTCTCTCTCTCTCCCTGAAATTTGCTGTTATTGATTGCTGATAGCTGCAATTATCCATTTGTTTGGTGACTTTTCCAAACTAGTATTAAAAAGATTGTATTCCTTGTCATATGTTGTCATTGAACTCTCTGTTCCATTATCTCAAAGATCAATCAGTAACATGACAGAGATTTTCTTAAATACTTGGAGCCAAAAAGAAAAAGCATACTTCTCTAGTCTTTACAGTGTGGCTCTGGGGAATTCCTTCAACACTAAGTCAGGCCATCTATACTTCTTCCTTAACCTTCACCTCTTGATTGCTTGTACCCCACAAATCAACCACAGGGGCAAGAATAGGGTCCTCTCAGATCTTGGCTGAGCACTACCCATCCCTACGCATACACATTTCACCCCAGCTTCCCCAGTTGTATATGAGACTCTTTCCAAGACCTTATTCTCCCAAGAAATTTCCTTCCCAGTCTCCCCTCTTCTAGGCTTTTGTGTCTCTCTGGTGCTTGCTCCATCCACCATCCCTTAATTCAGGTGGCCATAGGTAGCATATGTCATTTAACTTTTTTTCACTAAACACTGCAAAATTCACTCATGCTGCTGCATGTAGCCAGAGTTGAATTTTTCAACAAATTCTGCTGCTGTCCAGAAAACCATTCCAGCCCAAGTTGGACAAAACAAAGGCCAGCCTCTGTGCCAGTCCATCAGAGAACTACCAGACAGGTTTTTCACACAATCACATTATTGTAAGAACAAAATCTGCATTAAGTCCCTGGCACCAGCAAGTCACACCAAGAACAATAGACACTATCCACATGGCTGCCACCATGCTGGGAAATGGAGGATGTTAGGCAGATGACCAAAAACGGGACAGTGCTTTCTTACCAAAATCCAGCTGCTTTGTTCTTCATTAAACACTCCCTGGGTTGCTATAAATCTTTATTAGATTCCTCAGCTCTGAAAAATGTTTTCATATGCATAAATATCATACTTTTCTTAAAATAATAGCTTGCTAAAGTAATAAACAAAACATTGAGATCTCTCTTGGAGCCTCTTTATGCTAATACAGATCACTTGGCTTTCCTGAGCACATGTCTGTAGAAATTTTTTAAGTGTAATTTCTTGAATCTCCACCACCCATATCATTTCATGTGATTATCTCAAACATATGACTTTCTTCTTTAGGCAAAAATAAGGATCTTCCAAAGATATGGCACATTCTGGACATTCCAGGCTTTCTAGTCAAGGAATAAAATAAGATATTGTTATCAGACTTGGGGGTAAACAATCGTAGTGAAAGATGACGCCTTAATCACTTTGGAGCACATGAGTGACTATAAACAAGTGGATTCACCTATATCTTTGCACAAACATGGCTGATTTTGGAACCAAGTTGCAGGTTCTTATACTACAAAATTCCAATCAACAAGCTTAACCCAAATAAAGATGACAGTTCAGACAGTGGGGTTATATTTATCATTATAACTTCTAGCCAAGCATGCATCAACTGTGTATTCATTTGAACGAAAACCATATTGCACTTAGGAAGATGTCAGCCTTCTGAGTGTAGGCATCATAGCCTAAAAATTATCACAAGAACGGCTCAGGACCTGTCCCGCTGTAAAGTGTGATGACGGAACCATCGCAGGGATACAGAGTTATTTCGGGATGATAAAGCATCTGCTTCTACCCATTGTCTCCAGAATACTGAGCTACAGGAGGACATGGAGGAGGAAGCAGCAGGACCAGATGGCTTTCAAAGATGAGCCACCAGGCACAAGCTCATCCTGCCCTTGTCTGACTCTATGCCTTCAGATGTTTGCTCTCACCCGTCTGAACTGTATGACTCAGTTGGATGTAGAATGAGTGAGGAACATTAGGGAGGGTTTATTTAACTCTTGCTTCTCTAGGTCTCAATTTCTAAAGTGATTCACCCAAGGGTTTTCTCACCTAGAGTCAGTTCTTCTCATGAGAGTCTAAAAGAGACTTTGAGAAATCTGCCATTCCCAAATCAGGCCAATCCAAGCTTCACTTAGGCTTTTGGCACATTGTCATTCTCTGTCAAATTTCAAGGTGACTGAACATCTGCTTTTCCTTAGCTGAAGCCAGACCTCAGCCACACCCTGACTCTCTGATTAAGGATAATCCACGAAGACCCCCTTCCTGTTGGGCAAAGTCCACTGCAGTGAATGGCCTATGATAGACAAAAGCTGTCTATAGTAGACCGTAGATATTACCAATACACTTGGAAAGAACCCACAGACCAATTTCCATCAATAACACAGTAGTATCTCCAGGAAATGAGGTTTCCTGAAGTCATTACTTGCATCAAGCCCCTTGCGATGGTCAAAGTGCCCCTGGGAACCACCCCACATTCTCTTAGCCTCACTTGTTTCTTTTGCAACCACTGCTACTGGGACCAGTTCTGTGTAGAATCTGACCAGCATGTGCAATCAGGCAAAACCCAGGCTAAGGATCCCACTGCCAGCCCCGGCATGGTGAGTGTCATGTGAGAACCAGCTTGGCATTTGCACATGTACAAATGGGAGTGGCGAGACTATGATTAATGCCCTATGGGGCAAAACTTTGACCACGGAGGGGACAGAACTGATTGATGAATGTGTCCCCTCCTTTCTTCCCTTAGGTTCATGGTCCCAAGAGACAGAGCCCAGGCAGCCTGGTCACAGGGGCTGTGCCCAGGTCAACAGCACGCCTTTGTAACTGACTCTCGTCCTTTGCATCACATCCCTAACCGTCACTTCTGCTCCTGGATCACACTCCCCCAGCAAAGCACGTGCTCCTGAGCCTTGACTATGCTGCCATATCTGCTTTTTGGAAAACCCGGGCTAAGACTCTAGTCTATTAGCCATCTCCTTGTATCACTGCCTGAGTTTTCCTTTTGTCACATTCTGGAAGACAGAGACCTGGTCAAAGGTTTTTCTATGTTCTCAAGATCCTGAAAAATAGCAACCCTCACTTTTTGGATGTAAAGAAAGAAGGAAGAATGCAAAGGAATAAGTGAATGAGAGAGGGAAGAAAAAGAAAAGAGAGAAAGAGGGGCCAGGGGATGGGAGGAGAAGGCCGAAGGAGGGAGGGAGACCGGGAAGGAGAAGGAGGGCAGAGGCAGTAAGGACAGGAGAATCTAGATCTCTCCTTTTTACTCTGGAGACAGCAGCCTGGCTCCCCTGATGGGCGGGCTGCTACTATAGGCAGGTCCTGCCCAGCCAGTATAGTTTCACCTCATCTACATCTTTATACAAAGTGTTTGGCCCTGTTTTATCCTGTAAATTCACTTTCTTCCTTTTAGGACCTTGCAGGGTACAGGACACCCTCAAGTTCTTGCCAATAACAAGAATAGCCGCGCACATTTAATAAATTCTGGCTTCTTCCTAATGAGACGCTGAGCAAATACCACACTGATTTCTCAATCTTTGCATATTTTAAATGATGGAAACAGAAACTCGACTAATTTTCTCAAATACCAATGTCATCACGTCATTTGCCTGCACAGCAACATGCACCTCCCCCACCATCATTTCAAATCCTAAGCCTTTCCATCGCTAAATTCATTAGCCTCTGAGAGTCCCCTGGTGTTACACTCAGGGCTTCCCATTTCTCTTCCTTCCTGTCTTTCTCCAACTCTGTCCCTCCCCTGGATCCAAGCTACCTGGTCATCACAGCACAAGTAACTGGCGCCAGTTCTGACCTCAGACCTTCCTTCACTGACTGCACCTACAGTGGAGCCATCTGATCAGCCCTTACTCCACCTCCTGTCAACAACTGCACACAAACCTCATTACAGAGAAAGGAAGAAACTGCCTAACTCTTATTTCACTCTACTACTGGACAATTATAAAAAGAAAAGGGATATCCTTTGGGACTCCGAATTTTTCATGTAATACGTACTTGGAATGTTATTTACCATCGTGGTAGATTACCTGCATAATTATTTGTATGGGATACTCTGACACTTTGCAACTCCATGGACTGTAGCCTGCCAGGCTCCTCTGTCCATGGGATTCTCCAGGCAAGAATACCGGACTGGGTTGCCATTCCCCTCTCCAGGAGATCTTCCTGACCCTGGGATTGAACCCAGGTCTCTTGCATTGCAGGCAGATTCTTCAAAGAATGCAATGCAAGAGACCTGGGTTCAATCCCTGGGTCAGGAGGATCCCCTGGAGAAAGGAAAGGCTACCCACTCCAGTATTCTGGCCTGCAGGATTCCATGGACTGTATAGTCCATGGGGTTGCAAAGAGTCAGACACGACTGAGTGACTTTCACTTCACTTTACTTCTTTACCATCTGAGCCACCAGGGAATTTAACAATTGGGAAAGCTGATTTTGTTTTCTGTGTATCTTGTATCTCTATCCACAATCTAAATAGAACTTTCTTTTTCCTGCTCTTTTGCAGCCATATTCTCAGTTCACCCCCCAACATCCAGGTCACATACCACACGAAGTAAATGCTCACCCAGTATGTCAGAAGGTGCAAGGGGTCCATTCACATCCCAGATCAGACAGGCTGAACTCTGGTCCCTCTTCTGACCATTTTTCTAGGATTCAGCATTCATCTTGTGTCACCTGTGGCGACAAATATTTGTTTTTAGGAAGAAGCTACACCTCTGATTTTTAAAGCAGAGAAAACTGTCAACTTAAAAAAAAAAAAAAAATGCACACAATGTGAGAGTTGCAAGTTAAGCTTTGTTTGGGGCAAAATGAGGACTGCAACCTGGGAGACAGCATTTCAGACAGCTCTGAGAAATTGCTCCAAAGAGGTGGTGGGGAAGGACAGTATCTATGTGATTTTGGTGAAGGGGGAATACATGTAATCAAGCACATATTTTTTTTGCTAAAAGTTTCTGCTGGTCAAGAGAAGCAGTCTTCACCATAAAGGATTTTAGTGCTTTTCTAGATATGAGGAGATAAAATAATTAGGCTTATAACATTGCTTCCTGAAAATAAACTATCTGAAGACCTGTCCTGTCAGTGTTCTTCATACCCTTCCCCCAGCACAGAGTGCCTCCGTTCTGCTCTCCACTCTAAACTCTTTTCAGCAGGTGTTAAAGGTCAATAGTTGTAGCAGCACGTGATTTAATCCTTGTAGAGGTAGATGTTTCCCTGGTGGCTCACATGGTAAAGAATCTGCCTGCAATGCAGGAGACCTGGGTTCAATCCCTGGGTTGGGAAGATCTCCTGGAGAAGGGAAGGCTACCTGCTCCAGTATTCTTGACTGAAGAATTCCATGGGCAGAGGAGCCAGGCGGGCTACAGTCCATGGGGTCACAAAGAGTCAGACATGACTGAGCGACTAAGCACAGAGGTAGATGGCAAGTGCCAATCTGTAGCTGACAAAATGTTTTCTAGATACAAATGTATGCTTGTATGTACACATGGATGCATCTGTGTATGTATCTTTCCCCCACTTTGCTGAGGGTAAGGCTAGTGCTTAGCGATTAAGTCCCCCCTGCAGCCATTGAACTTTAACTGAGAATTTCATAAAAACACCTAATCGATGTCATCACATCCATCTCATTCCACTTGTCTGCTTCCTGCTAGGTGGAATTTGCCTGCTCTCCTCCAATTGCTCAAACCCAAACCTGGAGTCAATGCAGGAGACGTGGGTTCGATCCCTGGGTCAGGAAGATCCCCTGGAGAAGGGCAAGGCAACCCACTCCAGTATTTTTGCCTGGGAAATCCCATGGACAGAGGAACCTGGCAGGCCACCTTTCAGTCCATGGGGCTGCAAAGAGTTGGACATGACTGAGCGACTAAACAACAAAAACCTGGAGTTACCCTCCGCTCTTCTTTCTTTCACATGCCTGTTCCTTCAGCAAATTCTGTGAGCCCCACCTTCCAACCATGACACATCTCGCCACCCTGGTCCACACCACCATTGTCCTTCCACTGAACTCTATTTTGAAAGTGAAAGTCATTGGGTCATATCGAACTCTTTGCAACCCCATGGACTATGCAGCCCATGGGATTCTCCAGGCCAGAATACAGGAGTGGGTAGCCTTTCCCTTCTCCAGGGGATCTTCCCAACATAAGGATTGAACCCAGGTCTCCTGCATTGCAGGCAGATTCTTTTTTGTTTGTTTGTTTAATTGGAGGCTAATTACTTTACAATATTGTAGTGGTTTTTGCCATACACTGACATGAATCAGCCACGGGTGCACATGTGTTCCCCATCCTGAACCCTTCTCCTACCTCCCTCCCCATCCCATCCCTAAGGGTCATCCCAGTGCATCAGCCCTAAGCACCCTGTCTCATGCATCGAACCTGGACTGGTAATCTATTTCACATGTGATAATATACATGTTTCAATGCTATTCTCTCAAATCATCCCACCCTTGCCTTCTCCCACAGAGTCCAAAAGTCTCCTCTTTACATCTATGTCTCTTTTGCTGTCTTGTATATAGGGTCATGGACTTCCCTGGTGGCTCAGATGGTAAAGGGTCTGCCTACAACGCAGGAGACCTGGGTTTGATCCCTAGGTTGGGAAGATCCCCTGGAGAAGGAAATGGCAACCCACTCCAATACTCTTGCCTGGAAAATCCCATGGACAGAGGAGCATGATAGGCTACAGTCCATGGGGTCACAAAGAGTCGGACATGACTGAGTGACTTCACTTGACTTCACTTGACTTCACTTTATATAGGGTCATCATTACCGTCTTTCTAAATTCCACATATATGCATTAATATATTGTATTGGTGTTTTTCTTTCTGACTTACTTCACTCTGTATTATAGGTTCCAGTTTCATCCACATCATTAGAACTGATTCAAATGCATTCTTTTTAATAGCTGAGTAATATTCCATTGTGTATATGTACCTCAGCTTTCTTATCCATTCATCTGCCGATGGACATCTAGGTTGCTTCCATGTCCTGGCTATTGTAAACAGTGCTGCAATGAACATTGGGGTACATGTGTCTCTTTGAATTCTGGTTTCCTTGGGGTGTATTCCCAGCTGTGGGATTGCTGGGTCATATGGCAGTTCTATTTCCAGTTTTTTAAGGAATCTCCACACTGTTCTCCATAGTGGCTGTACCAGTTTGCATTCCCATCAACAGGGTAAGAGGGTTCCCTTTTCTCCTCACCCTCTCCAGCATGTATTGTTTCTAGACTTTTTGATAACAGCCATTCTGACCAGCGTGAGATGGTACCTGTGGTTTTGATTTGTATTTCTCTGATAATGAGTAATGTTGAGCATCTTTTCATGTGTTTGTTAGCCATCTGTATATCTTCTTTGGAAAAATGTCTTAGTTCTTTGGCCTATTTTTTGATTGGGTTGTTTATTTTTCTGGAATTGAGCTGCAGGAGCTGCTTATATATTTTTGAGACTAATTCTTTTCGGTTGTTTCATTTGCTATTATTTTCTCCCATTCTGAAGGCTGTCTTTTCATCTTGCTTATAGTTTCCTTCATTGTGCAAAAGCTTTAAAGTTTAATTTTGTCCCATTTGTTTATTTTTGCTTTTATTTCCGTTATTCTGGGAGATGGGTCATAGAGGATCCTGCTATGTCAGAGAGTGTTTTGCCTACGTTTTCCTCTAGGAGTTTTATAGTTTCTGGTCTTACGTCTAGATCTTTAATCCATTTTGAGTTTATTTTTGTATATGGTGTTAGAAAGTGTTCTAATTTCATTCTTTTACAAGTGGTTGACCAGTTTTCCCAGCACCACCTGTTAAAGAGATTGTCTTTTCTCCATTGAATATTCTTGTCTCCTTTGTCAAAGATAAGGTGTCCATAAGTGCGTGGATTTATCTCTGGGCTTTCTATTTCATTCCATTGATCTATATTTCTGTCTTTGTGCCAGTACCATACTGTCTTGATGACTGTAGCTTTGTAGTATAGTCTGAAGTCAGGCAGGTTGATTTCTCCAGTTCCATTCTTCTTTCTCAAGATTGCTTTGGCTATTTGAGGTTTTTTGTATTTCCATACAAATTGTGAAATTATTTGTTCTAGTTCTCTGAAAAATACCATTGGTAGTTTGATAGGGATTGCATTGAATCTGTAGATTGCTTTGGGTAGTATACTCATTTTCACTATATTGATTCTTCTGATTCATGAACATGGTATATTTCTCCATCTATTTGTGTCATCTTTGATTTCTTTCATCAGTGTTTTATAATTTTCTATATATAGGTTTTTTGTTTCTTTAGGTAGATTTATTCCTAAGTATTTTATTCTTTTCATTGCAATGGTGAATGGAATTGTTTCCTTAATTTCTCTTTCTGTTCTCTTATTGTTAGTATATAGGAATTCAAGGGATTTCTGTGTGTTAATTTTATATCCTGCAGGCAGATTCTTTACCAATTGAGCTATCAGGGAAGCCCTAACTCTATTTTAAAAGCCTGCAAAATATTCTCATCACCTTTACCCTCCCCTCCCCCTTAGCCTACCCTCCACAGAGCAGCTTGTATTGTAATTTCATTAAAACATAGTTCAGATCATGTCACCCCTCTGCTCAAAAGCCTTCCATGGACCCCAACTCACATGGAACTAAAGCCAAAATCCATAAAAATGACCCTATAGGTCTGTCCAGTCATGGGGGCACACTCCAGATCACCCCCAGGTTGGGTGATTTGTTAGAAGGACTCACGGAACCCACTGACAGCTGTTATGTTCACCTTTACAATTTACGACAGTGATTTTATCAGCTTCAATACAGATTAAATCAGCCAAGAGAAGAGGGGAGGGGAGAGAGGTGAAGACAATTAAGCACAAAAAGCTGCTACTCATCCCTCCCAGCGGAGTTGCAGACAGTGTGACCTCACAGATCAAGTACTGTCACCCAGGGAAGCTCACTCAAAGCTTGGGGTCCTGAGTTGTTATTGGGGCTCAATCACATAGACATGATTGACTGCCCACATGGCCGGGCTTAGTCACCACTCCCTCAGGAAATGAAGCTGCCATCCTAAGTTACATTATTGGGCCATTGGTGTGACCAAGACCAAGGTCTGAAAATACATTCAACCTAGATCATCAGCTCCCAGGATTCAAGGGCAAAGCCAGACCCCTCTTTGGGTAAGGTTAATACAGGGTCTTTGATGTCAGGCTCTCTATGGCCACAAAGACCTTCCCTGCCACCGATCTCCCCTCCCTCCCGTGTCTCCAGCCACATGTGGTGAATGTCCAACAGGCTCAGGGCCATTCACCTGCTGTTGCCTCTGCTACTCCCTCTCCCTGAACTGCTCTCAGGCTTGTTCTCTCCATCCTGCAGGTCTCTGCTCAGAATGCCCCCCTACAGTGGCCCATCCACCTCCATCCTGACAAGAAATTGCCCCCCTCCACCTCCCCTAAACCGTCTATCAGAGCAGCTCATCTCAACCAGTCAATGGGCCACGAGGCATGAATCAAACACACCCACACACAGCCGGGGTCACAGTGCCCAGAGGTTTCTGCTTGTTAAGAGCCCAGAGGAACCATCTTGAACTCAGTGATTTTCCATTCCCACTGCACAGCAGAGTCACTGGGGCAGGTTTTCTAAAACACTGATTCCTAGGCCTGTCCCAGACCACAGACTCACAGTTCAGGGACAGGAGGGATGTGGTAGGGCAAACGGGGGGACCCAGGGTGTTTGGGGTTCCTGGGGAGCCAGTGCACAGCCGGCAAGGATTCCCCTGACTACACTGACCACAGGCTCTCAGGGGCTTCCTGCAGACATGACCTCAACCCGCCAAGTAATGACCCTCGAGTGAACCCTTCATCCATCAGATGGGCTCAACTCTGTATCTTGGCAGCTCTGCTAGTGGACCAAGGAACGATTTGGAGGGAAAGGGGCTCCTTTCAGACACTGGCTGTGACTCAAGGCAAGGAGACTCTGCTTGCTGCTCTGTTCCTTTCCTGGCCCCTGAGAAACCCCCAGCTGCCACCACACCCTGCCTCACCCAGGAGAATATGAGCCCAAAACGTTGGCTATCAAACAACCCAGAAAACTATCTCCCAGCAGTGACACCAGGGAACAGTGGTGTTTCCGCCTGGACATTGGCAGCATCTTCTTGGGTGCACCAGGAGGTGCTTTCAGCTGGGCGGGCCAGTGTCCAGCCAGACTGCCATAGGACATTGAAAATTAAAGTCAGAATGACTCTCAGAACTGGTACAGACAGGGTCAAAGCCCTCAAATTAGCAAAGAGCCCTATAGCAGAAAGAGAGTGCATGTTTTGTAGCCAAACAGCTTTGGGTCCATCCATTAGGACTTGTAGAGCTCTCTGCAGCCTGGGTCTGACTCCTGGGGTCTTCTGATGGGCCCTGGGGCTGAGTATGCAGGAAAGAGGAGCAGAGAGCAGAAAGACAGCCCAAGACTGACTCTCTCTTTCCCATTAGACCAGTCATATGATGTGTAATAGACGCTGACTTCATGTGCACCTGTTGAACCATCAGGCACAGACTTAATCTCCAGCCCCCACATCTGCCATGTACCTGCATCTATGCTCATCCTCCCATTCCATTGACTAATCCCACTTGACCTCTGCGTGGCATTTGGCAGCAGTGACCATTTCCTTCTTGGAACTTGCTTCCCTCTTGGTTTCTATGAGGTATACTCTTCCCTGATTCTCCCCTGAGCTCTCAGACTCAGTCCTCTGCCTCCTCTTGCCATGCTGATGCTCTTCGTATTCTGTCTTGAGCCCTTTTCTACTCATACCATTAAGGTCTTCACCTACACCCATGACTTCACACAGCATTCCTGTTGATAAGTCTCTCCTGCCTCCCTGAGCACCAGAACAGGGTGCCCCCCGCCCAAGTTAACATACCACCAAATTGAATGCACCTCTTCCTGGGAGAAGACTCTTGAGAGTCCCTTGGACTGCAAGGAGATCCAACCAGTCCATTCTAAAGGAGATCAGCCCTGGGATTTCTTTGGAAGGAATGATGCTAATGATGGAACTCCAGTACTTTGGCCACCTCACGAGAAGAGTTAACTCATTGGAAAAGACTCTGATGCTGGGAGGGATTGGGGGCAAGAGAAGGGGATGACAGAGGATGAGATGGCTGGATGGCATCACTGACTCGATGGACGTGAGTCTCAGTGAACTCCGGGAGTTGGTGATGGACAGGGAGGCCTGGCGTGCTGTGATTCATGGGGTCGCAAAGAGTCGGACACGACTGAGTGACTGATCTGATCTGATCTTCCTGGGTCTTTAAGCTCAGCCAAGAGCTCTCCCTCTGTCCTGTCACCTGGTGCTCCTCTATCATCTATTTAGGACCAACACCTCATCAGGGACCCGGCCCTACCTCTTTTAGCCCTTTAGTGTCTTTCAAGTTCATCCATCCTTGACATCTGCACTGCAGCTCCCTGATTTCCAGCCTCATCACCTGTCTCTGGACTCTTACAATTGTCTTCAGACAAGGTCTATCTCCTCTAGACTCAGCATCTACCACCTTCTCCACTGTTACCAAAGCAGTAATTCTAAGGAGCAAACTCCATGTGCCCTTACTCACCCTGCTTGGAAGCTCTACACCAGGAAATAAAGCTTGGGTCTACATCTGTCATAATGTCATAAATCTTATTGAAGGTGAGCAGGAGTGGGAGTGGTGGGTCAGTCTGGGTCCAACCAAGAACATGGAAACTATTCTAGACATTTCAAACCAAGGGTTTAATACAGAGAAGTGCTTATACAACTGTTGGAGGGTCTGGGGATCCAGAAGACAGTGAGGCAAGCAAGGGGTTAGCAAGAAGGAGGTGATGTGATGACAGCCCAGAATCTGGGGCCACCTGGCAGAAGGGACATCCTCAGGTGGGAGCCTAGAAGAGATGATCCCTGATGGAAGTGCCATCTGGAGTAGAGGAAGAACAGAAAATATCTTGGCTTTTCCCAGCTCCTTCCTTCCAAACCCATGCCAGTGCCTCCTATTGGCCACACCAGCCGGAAGTCACCTAAGGAAACCTGGGAAATGCAGCTCCCTGTGATACAGAGCACAGTAAGGGGAGAGTAGAAAATAGATGTGACTCTTTTTTTATAATGTTATTTATTCATTTTTGGCTGTGTTTGTCTTCATTGCTGTGTGGGCTTTTCTCTTAGTTGTGGCTAGCAGGGGCTACTCTCTAGTTGCAGTGTGCAGGCTTCTTATTGCAATGGATTCTTTCATTGCAGAGCATGAGCTCTAGGGTGCACAGGCTTCAGCAGTGGCAGCTCTCAGGCTCTGGAGCACAGGCTCAATAGTTGTGGTGCACAGGCTTAGTTCCTCCACAGAATGTGGAATCTTCCTGGACCAGGGATCAAACCCATGTCTCCTGCAGAAGACTTCTTTACCATTGAGCTACCAGGGAAAGCCCAAATGTGACTCTTTAAACAAGTAGATGACCAACATAGACATGTAGTGCATTTATACATCTGTGGGTTGTTTTTTTTGTTTGTTTGTTTTTTCTGGAAAGAAAGCTCAATTCTAGGACTGATTCCACACAGGACCTTGGGAAACCTGCCTCTTCAGCAGCCATGGCTTATACAAACATACCTTTCCAAAACCTCTTCAAACCAGTCAGCTCACATGTTTGTCCCTTAGGTATGGAATGACTATGTCCCAGCTCACATCCTTTCCTCCTGCCTGGAATAATATGCTTGCTTCTCCTCTTGGGATCTCCCTGGTGGCTCGGATGGTAAAGAATCCACCTGCAATGCAGGAGACCAGGATTCAATCTCGGTCGGGAAGATCCCCTGGAGAAGGGAATGGCTACCCACTCCAGTATTCTTGCCTGAAAAATTCCATGGACAGAGGAGGCTGGTGGGCTATACTCCATGAGGTCAAAAAGAGTCAGACACGACTGAGCAACTAACGCTTTCACTTTCTCTCTTCTTACTTAAACCCAACACATCTTTGAAATCCAGGTTTACTTCCTATCTCTCTCTTCTGCCAGCATTTCTGGACCATCAACATCAGGATGGGGTAGACACATATTATCAATTCTACCTGGACATGATATGGCTGAAAAGTTGAAGGATACACAGTTAAAGTAGATTAAAATCTACTTGCTGTAGCCTTGGAGGGACTTCCGCTGTTTCCTCCCATGTGAAAAGACTTTCATGTGATTTCTGGCTTCTCTCCACTTCTTACCCTCTCTGTCCAAGAGAAGGTGTAGTGACTTCTGAGAAGAACAATGCTAGGCGTGCTTGGCTCAGCATCACCCTTTTCTCCCCGAGAAGTGACATGGACACAGGTACCAGGAGCTCCCTGCTCCTCTGCACTCTCTCACCTGGTCCTTGCCCACACAACTGTGGGGTAAGAATGTGGAATTGGGGGATTACTTTTCAGGTCCATTTACTTCTCTTGATGATCCACGGCTTCTAACTTAGTGTTTAATATAGGTCTAGTGAGGCCCCATCTGCTACTCCAAGTGTCTCAGTGGCTTCAGGTTAGAGGAGTGCTTGAGCAGGTTAGAGGGGTGCTTTTTCTCAGTCCTCCTGTGAAACATTTACATATGACTTGATCACGGGCTCCTAGCCATTGATTCCTTGATATCCATGTTGTGTTTTTTAATAAAATAAATCTCAAATTCTGCCCTACTTCTTTCTGGACTTGGGCTATGACCTGGCATTTTTCTGGTTTGAAACGTCAGCAAAGTAGATCTTTGTCCTTCCCTCTGCACTGATTACTCTCTGCCAGAATTCAGGTCTTGCTTCCTTTCTCTTTATAGGAGCAACCAACCCCACTGGGACAAGTCACATCCAGTCCACAGTGATGTCTGGCTCTTCTGAGTCCTCAGTGAGGCATCACAGCATGGTTGCTAAGAACACAGTCTCTGGAGCCAGACTGCCTGGGTCTGAATGGCTTCCCAACGTAACAGCTGTCTAGCCCAGGGCAAGATACTGAAACTCCCTATATTATGACATTACATAATAATTATTCTTCATAAAGATGATGTGAATCACCAAGCAAAATCCAAAATCTGTTCAGCGTGCTTTGTTTAAGAAGGTAGAAAACACAATCTAGAGATATTTATATCTACAGTGGTTTTGAAATTGTTGGTGCTTAAATGGCTAAACTTTGACTATCTTCAAAAACAATTTAGAAAGGATTCATCATTTCCTGGCACAATTATATAAATAAAGTACAAAAACTGAAACTTTTGAACAGGCAACTTAGTATAGTGTAAGAGGTCTAGACTCAAAGGCAGACCTGAAATTGAATCCCATCTCTGTGAAGTCAGGTAAGGTATTTCACCTTGCTGAGCATCTGAGTTTGTATGTAAAATGGGGATAGAAATCACGTGTTCAGTAGTTCAGTCAAGTCTGACTCTTTGCAACCCCATGGACTGTAACCCACCAGGCTTCTCTGTCCATGAGATTTCCCAGCAAGGATACTGGAATGGGCTGCCATTTCCTTCTCCAGAGAATTTTTCTCACCTACAGATCAAACAGAGTCTGATCTGTATTAAGTAGATCTGTATTAGTCTGATCTGTATTAAACTCAGGGGAAAGCAGACAAAAGGAATTAGTAAAGATAAAGAAATAAATTTAAAAGAAAAAAAATCACGGAACTGGTAAATACATAAAGAGCTGGTCCTATAACCAGCTATGGAAAAAATTCCCTTTTTTCTATGCCTGTTGGGTATGAATGGATTGCATATTCAAAACTTAAATTATTATGATATCAAGAGAGATGGGTAGGTAGATGATAGTGAAAGTTGCTCAGTCATTTCTGACTTTTTGAGATCCCATGGACTATAGAGTCCATGGAATTCTCCAGACCAGATACTGGTGTTCCTGCCTCCAGGGGATCTTCCCAACCCAAAGATTGAACCCAGGTGTCCTGCATTGCAGGTGGATTCTTTACCAGCTGAAGTACCAGGGAAGCCCTAGATAGAGACAGATGAGATAGGTAGATAGATAGATAGATAGTTGATAGATAATAGGATAGGATAAGATAGTTGTAGAACTGGGACCCCAGCCTGTCTTAGCTCCCTTGAAGTAAACCCATAATAAGAGAAGAGATAGTCCTATCTTATTCTTAAACACCATGCTGTTATCACTTTGGCTTGCCAGCAGAAACCCATCATGGCGATGGTCTCTTGAGGCCCTATTGCATCGGGTGACCAGCCCAGCTTACATCCACTTCTTTCTTTCTCTCACACCGATATCCAATCCATCAGGAAATCATTTCTTCTCTACCTTCACAATACATGAGAATCAGACCATTTCCCACCACCTCCATCACAGCCCTGCTGGGCCACCATCTTCATCTCTTAACCTGGATAATTGTCATCCTAACCAGTCTCTCTATTTGCAACATCCACCTCCTGTTAACTGAGTATATTATATATATCAGGGTCCTCCAGAGAAACAAATAGGATATAAATAGGTTCATAGAAAGAGATTTACTATGAGGGATTTGGTCAGGCCCATAGGGAACTTGGGAAGCCTCAGGATCTTCCGTCTACACTCTGGAGGCCCAGGAAAGCAGCTAGAGTAGTTTCAGTTCAAACCCAGAGAGCTTCTGAGAGCTGAGGAGATGGATATCTCAGCTCAAGCAGGGAGTCAGTTTGCCCTTCCTCTGTCCTTCCGTTCTATTCAGGCCCTCCACAGATTGGGTGAGGCCCACCCACATTGGTGAGAACAATCTTCTTTACTCAGTCTTCGGATTAAAATGCTAATCTCTTCTGCAAACACCCTCACAGACACACCCAGCTCTCTGGGCATCCCTTAGCCCAGTCAGACTGACATAAAATTCACACCAACCCCAAGTGAGTAGTAATCATAATGTATGTTTCCCATAGTAGTAGATGAGAGGGAAAACCATCTCTAGTATAAGAGGACAACATGACAAAAGGGCAAATGTCTTTTGGCCTCGTGACATTTGGTTATTCACCTTGAACTATCTTTATAAGCTGATGTCAGATATGGCCTTTGTGGCCAGTAGAGGCAGAATCATCTGTCTTGTCTCCGCAACTAGATTCTGAACAGCTTGGAAAAAGGCGTCAAATCTCAGAGCTTGTGCAAAACTCTAGGATTCGACATGAAAGTGTCAGTTGCTCAATTGTGTCATACTCTGCGACCCCATGGATTGTAGCCTGCCAGGCTCCCTTGTCCATAGGATTCTCCAGGCAAGAATACTAGAGAGGGTTGCCATCCCCTTCTTTAGGAGATCTTCCTGACCCAGGGATCAAACCTGGGTCTCCTGCATTGCAGGCAGATTCTTTACCGTCTGAGCCACCAGGAAAGTCCAGGATTCAGCATGGGGTCCAGCAAATCACAGGAGACTCATTTGCAGTCTCCAGTATTTCTCTGGATTTAAAGTTGGATTGGCTTTTCTCTGAAATCTGTTCACAGACTTCTTGCTGAAGGAGACCCCACAAGCAATACAAGACTTATAGCCACACAGTGTTTATACAAATTTCTGGGGTTTTATGATGTTAAAAGTCACTCAAGAAATATGGGTTCCTGCCTCCAGAACTTTGAGGAATAAATTTTGCTGTTTAAACTGAAAAAAAGAAAGGAAGGAAGGAAAGGAATACAGGTTCCACTGGCTCCTTCATGCTAATAATCTATCTGCTTTCTCCACCCAGGTTAAATACAACAGAACAATCCAGATTCCATGCAAAGTTCTCATCCTTTAAGAAGAGTCTTTAGAAGCAATAAGAGGCTTATTGTTGTTGTTCAGTTGCTAAGTCATGTTCAACTCTTTGCAACCCCGTGAACTGTAGCACATCAGGCTTCCCTGTCCTTCACTATCTCCCGGAGTTTGCTCAAACTCACGTCCATTGAGTTGGGGATGCCATCCAACCATCTCATCCTCTGTCGCCCCCGTCTCCTCTTGTCCTCAGTCTTTCCCAGCATCAGGGTCTTTTCTAAAGAGTCCGCTCTTCGCATCAGGTGGTCAAAGTATTGGAGCTTCAGTTTCACCATCAATGAATATTCAGGGTTGATTTCCTTCAGGATGAACTGGTTGGATCTCCTTGCTGTCCAAGGGACTCTCAAGAGTCTTCTCCAACACCACAGTTGAAAATAAGAAGCTAGAAGGCTTTGAACTGACTTTCAAGTCTACAGAGTAACAATCAGTTTAACCATTCGGTTTTATTCTGTCTGATTCAGCTGCATAATTGAACTCTGACCACAGGAACAGGCAGCCAGAGTCCCTCCTTACCACTCCCACCCACCCCCACACCCCCACCCCTTCTCAGTATCCCAGCACCTCCCCCAGACTCAGACAATAATCAGGCACCTCCCAGCTGGGAGGCCCTGCATTAGCCCAGCTCACACTCCAGGACAACATCCATTGTTCTCTTTAGAGGAGAAAGTCATGCAAACTGGAGGGAACCTGGCCTTTGGAGGCTTTAGGCAGGCAGTGCTTCAGAAACAATTATCTCCCGAACTGTGGAGGCACCTTTTTCTTTCTGCTCTTTGGCAAGACAGTCTTTAAGAAAAGTGACTTACTGTTGCCTAACAGGATTAAATTCTTAACTGAAGCATTTTTGCCTAATCCATCCACTACGTTCTAATCCCTTGTGAGTCAGAATGTAAGGAAAAGTTTCTGTTTTGACTTAAAACCCACATTCTTAGAAGTCCCCTACAATCTGGCATGCTTCATACCCTCCTTACTGAATAGGGCGACCCCCTCAGGCTCTCCATCTGGCAGCCTGGGGACCACTCACAAAAGGCCAGACTCCCAAACCCCGCCCTCTGCTCTTGGTCACCACCAGCCTTGCCTTGGGCCTCTCTTTTCTCTTCTTTTCTTGGGCTATTCTCTTTCCCTCTTCTTGTGTTTTTTATACACACATACATTAGAGATGTTCTTTCTTGAGGCAAATAACATTCTGGAGGTTCTTCACCAACCCCCGGGAGGAGCCTCCTTGTAGGCTGACTCCATGTTTCATTCTATGATACAGATTTTTTTTTTTAATTTGGCTGCACTGGGTCTTAGTTGCAGCATGCAGGATCTTAGTAGCGTGTGATACAGATTTTATTTTTGAAGGTCTTTATTGTTGTTCTTGCTGTTCTTATTGTTCAGCTACCAAGTTATGACCAACTCTTTGTGACCTTATGGACTGCAGCATGCCAGGCTCCCCTGTCCTCCACTGTCTCCCAGAGTTTGCTCCAACTGGTCTTAACCGGAAACAGAGCAAAACCAATTCATCCAAAAATTTCCCTATTATTAGAAATGTAGTCAAAATTGTGTTGAAGTCAGAATTAAGATACCTAGATTTGTGAGCCCATTTCTCCTACCTACCAGCTGAGTCACTTAATATTTCTGAACCTCGGTTTTCTCAGCCATCAGAGGGGTTAATTATACCCACCCAGAAATCATTACAGATGGGGAAGACGGTCCCACAAGTTTTTGTGTATAAAAACATCTCATAGGCTGAAGTGATCTTTTCAAATACAAGGTATTCGAATGTTCCATTCTGAATTTTGCTCTTGTTTAAATTGTGTAGCATCCCCTTTGTTGTAAACACGGACTGTTGTTCTAATGTGATCTTCTGCAGAGTTTGCCACCCACCAAACCCCTGTTATCATGGCTCCTCTGGACTATCCCGCTGGGCTCCCCCAAAAATAATATTATGCTATTTAATCCTGGATTATCAGGAGTTTTCTGTTTGGCAGGTGTTACTGCTATGTTGGCATAAGGTTAGACTACTGGGCAAGGTAAATTTTTAAAGAAGTATTTATTTCTCTAGCGGAGCAGAAATTTGCACAATTAATTCACTGAGAAGATTCACATGGATTTACACTATGACAAGATTCTTCTCCTTGAAACGCTGCCATGGCTAGCAAAAAATGTAAAATTGAGGACTTCCCTGGTGGTCCAGTGGTCAAGAAACCGGCTGCCAATACAGAAGACACAGGTTTGATCCTTAATCCAAGAAGATTCCACATGCCAAGGAGCAACTCAGCCCGAGCACTGGCCACTTAGCCAGAATTCTAAAGCCCGTGTGCCTTAGAACCCGTGCCTCATGATAAGAGCAGCCACCACAGTGAGAAGCCCACGCACTGCAGCTAGAGAGTAGCCCCTGCTTGCCACAACTAGAGAAAGTTTGAGCACAGCAATGAAGACCCAGCACAGCCAAAAATACATAAATTAATAAATGCAATTTTTTTTTTTAAAGTAAATCGATTGCTATCAATTGAGAAGCATTTTGGAGTCCCATCGAGGCAAGGGGAGGGAAGAGAGGTTTGTTCGGAGTTTCACAAGTGTTGCTAGAAACAGAGTTCCCAGCCTTCTGTGTGCTTTGCTGAGAGCTTATATTTCACAGGCAGTGGCCTTGCGGTCCCCGGCCTCAAACCGAAAGCACATAAACCTGTGCGTGTTTCTGTAACAACTTTCCACCAAGGCACTTACATTGCTTGAGAACAAGAACAAGCACAATCACAAATGGCTAAGACGGGCCACCAGGCCAGCAGGTGATGTGTCCTGAGATGTCAAGGCCTGGGCACTCCTTCCCTCCTCTCTCTGATTGGGTCATAGAACATGCCTGGCTGACTTCTGGATGCATTTATCAAAGGACAAGATCCAGAACATCCCAGCCACGTTCATCATCCTCGTCCTCCTCAACAGTGGAAAGAAAGGCTGGCAAACTGTCCCCCTAACAGGTGGAGATCTGTGGCCGGCAGGCGTCTGGCTGAAGTGATTGATCTGCCTGTGGAAAGAAAATCCTTCCCCTTCTCTCCTGAAGCAGACAGCAGAGCCAGTTTCCTTGGTCACCCCTATGAAAATATCTCTTCAAATGGTTTTATCCCACTTGTGACCTTTATAAAAGATGAATGAGTAGGGGAAAAAATGTTTGATAATGTAGATGCTCTGGAGAACAGTTATTCAATATGAAAGGCAGAACTCTCGTGTCCTTTCTAGAACCTGCTGTAGGCTAACAAAAAGTTGCTCCGTCGAGGCCTGCGGGAAACCCGTTCTGATGTCGAGGTGATATAAATCACACGCAGTCTCACCATCCTGTATCTGTGTTTGGTGTTTCTCAAAACCTGTGTGTGTGTCCTCTTTAATCACCCTCCCCTCCATGACCGGCAACTCCTTGGCTTTCTTAGCAAAGGCTGTAAAATATGCAAACGGCAGCTTCAGCCCCACGTCTTTTCAACCTGATTCATCCCCAAATCTGGCTTTGGGAGGCATTATCATCTTCCAACCAGTGACTGCCAGGAACTCGACCCATGTGCAGAGTATTTACCGATGGACGGTAAAACGCCACGTGAATCACTGATCTATGTGTCCTGAGGGCTGTTCTACTCTGTACATGAAATTACTAATCCTTACATCTTCTAATGGCATAAAATTTAAAACCCACATATTATTAATACCAGATTCTTGCTTATTGTTTCATTATTTCTGAAACTGTGCTCTGCAGTCAAGGTTTCCACATATCTTCTTGGTAAGATTGTGCTGCCCTGGGCAGAAAAAACAAAAGTGAACTGGTCCCCTCATGACAATATGTGGCACCAGAAGACTCATTTCCCGTGGAATCAGCCCCTTGTAACAATTATCTCCCAGTGCCTGACTGCAGACCTGGTAACCGGCTAACCATCCTTGCTGGCATTTTCTTTGCTCAGGTGCCAAAATCCTGCAAACAGTTACAGTTTACAGGCCTTCCTTGTGAACTACTTTCTATGATGGTTTTACCCGAGCCCATTTTTACCACAGTATATTCTGTTTCCTTATGCAAAAAAGATGCCAAAGTCCTGTGCCTCTTTCTACCTTGGGGGTGGGGGAGGGAAGAGGGAGGGGTCAGTCTCATCCCCTCTAAAATATGCAGTTGAGGAGAAAAGCCAGTCCCAGAAAACAGGGGCAAGAACTTTTATTCTTGATTCAAAGTGAAGTGAAGTCACTCAGTCGTGTCTCACTCTTTGAGACCCCATGGACTGCAGCCTCTCAGGCTCCTCCATCCATGGGATTTTCCAGGCAAGAGTACTGGAGTGGGTTGCCACTTCCTTCTCCAGGGGATCTTCCCGACTCAGGGATTGAACCGAGGTCTCCCACATTGCAGGCAGACGCTTTACCCTCTAAGCCATGAGGGAAGCCCCTCTTGATTCAAAGTCTACCATAAAACAGAAGGAACATGCTTCTTCATTTAGGACCAGAACATGTGACACAGCATCTTTGGGTCTGTTTTGTAGAATTCTCAAATGTCCAAAGTCCCAAACTCCCAACCTAATGTCTTAATCTATCTTTTTCTTTAAAGTGTGACTCACTCAGTTGTGTCCGACTCTTTGTGACTCCATGAACTGTAGCCTACCAATCTCCTCTGTCCATGGACTACTCCAGGCAAGAACACTGGAGTGGGTTGCCATTTCCTTCTCCAGAGAATCTTCCCAACCCAGGGATTGAGCTCAGGTCTCCTACACTGCAGGCAGACTCTTTACCAATTGAGTCACTAGGGAAGATACCCTTTATCTATGATTTAAAAGCAATTTTGTTGTTCATTTTGTTTTGGGACAAGGAGAAGGAGAGAAAAAGAGTTGTAGTCTATTGGTCTTAAAATCAGACATAGACGTCAAATTCAGTTTCAAATTTTCTTTTTTTTTTTTTTCCCGTGAGGAAAAAAAGAAAGCAAATTAGCTTAGCTAGGTAGTGTAGTATCAGTCGCTCAGTTGTGTCCGACTCTTTGCGGCGCCATAGACTGTAGCCTGCCAGACTCCTCCATCCATGGGTTTTCCTAGGCAAGGATACTGGAGTGGGTTGCCATTTCCTTCTCCAATTTTCAAATTTTCTACTGTCTAGTAATCTAGAAAAATTCCTTTAAATTTTAAATTTCTGCCTCAGGATCTCCCTGGTAATCCAGTGGTTAAGACTCCACACTTCCAACACAGGGGGTGTGGGTTTGGTCCCATGCAGCTACATAGCCAAAAAAATAAAAATAAATAAGAATAATAAAATAATTAAAAAAAATAAATTTCTGTCTCATCACAGGAGATAAAGTACTATCTTCTAAGCTTAACTTTCTCTTATGCCAAGTATTTAATAATCTAATACACAGCACTGCAAAATTCTTTCTTGGCTAAAACCTGCACCCAACATTACATCTGTCTTTGACAGACTGTCAGTGTCCATCGACAAGAACTGTATGAATAGCTGCTACAGGTCTCAGAAATTATTCAGGTTCTGGCAACACAGGCCGGTGGAGATAAATACCAAACTAGATTCAATCAACAGGTAGTTTCAAACCTCACTTCAAACACCCAAACATCTCGCCATCTCTTGCATAAACTGGACAAAACAACTTTTTAAGAAGATTAATGAGGAAGATAGGAGGTTAAAATACTAAATATGACTTCTTCTTGAAACTCATGATACCACGTAACTACCAAAAGCATTATTCCTTATGGAGAAAAGTGGAAGGATTCACATATTGTGTCATCTATGTTGAGAATAAAAATTAATATTGCATGGAGTTCATTGTACCTTATAAAGAGAGCATATTGCTCATGTGGGTTTTAAGTTTGCTAGGTCAAAATATACCCTTAAGGGCTTCCCTGGTGGTCTAGTGGTTAAGACTCCAGCTGCCAATGAAGGGAACATGGGTTCAATCCCTGATCGGGGAGGATCCCACATGCTGTGGAGCAACTGAGCCCACGTGTCACAGTGACTGACCCAGCACTGCAACAAGAGAAACCATGGCAATGAGAAGCCCATGCACCGCAATTAGAGAGTAACCTCCACTTGCAGAAACTAGAGAAAGCCCCCATGCAGTAATGAAGACCCAGCACAGCCATAAATAAATAAAAAAATAAATCTTCAAAAAAAATATTCCCCTTAAGAGAGAAGGTTAGGGGAGAATGGATCCATGTACACGTATGGCTGCTGTCCACCTGAAACAATCACAACATTGTTAATCGGCTATACACCAATATAAAATAAAAAGTTTTTAAAATATTCCCCTTGATAATTAATTAATAACATACGAAGTTGCTTTACATGGGAAGAAATTAATTTTCCAAGCATCAAAGGGAAATCTATAGATTTAGTTGAAACGTGGCCAAGTGTATCAACTTGAAAAATTAATTCTCTGGCCAGATTGTATTGACTTCATCTGTACCCCTCCAGTAGGAGTTAGAGACATTAAAGATTATGCAACTAAGGAACCAGTCTGGCCTTTTTAGTCATCAAGAAGTGGGGGGCCTTTCAAGCTACCAGAGTAAAGTGATTTCAACACCCTGAAAAATCCCCCAGAATTTAGAGGGAGAAATGGAAGGTAATTTTGGCCTGAGTCAAAGGAAAAGAAAGATATTTTTTAATTAAGAAGTCAAAGTAAGGACGAAATGCCTTTGGTCTAATTTCTCTTCCAGTCGCTAAGAGACGCCAGGAAATGTGTGAGGGCTAAGCTATCTTTAATAATAACCCAGATTCTTCAAGGAGCCCCTCCTGGGTGGGTTTGTCTATAGACCCTCCGCCCAGGAGAGGCTCCTCTGCTGGGGTGAACGTTGACCCCAAGGCGGGTAGCCTAGAGCAGTCATTACAGCCAGGGATGGAGCGGGAGCTCGGAGCATCCGCACCTGGCGCTAGAGTGGGCGGCGTGGAGGAGGGGCTTGGAGGTACGCACCTGGGGGAGGGATGCGCTTGGTCGTGCTGTTGGGCAGAAGCCTGGCGCTGTTCCCTTTGTCACATTTCGGAGGGATCTCGCCCTCCCCCGCCCCCACACCGCCTTCCTGCTACTGTGGATGGAGGACACCTCCAGCCAGCCAGGATGGGGGCAGGGCGAGGCGGGACGTCACCCAGGGCTGGGGGACACCAGGGGTTGCGCCCTGAAAGGGGCGGCCCCGCTGTGCCTTCCAGACGCCGGGCCAGTTCTATTTGAAGACCGTCTGCTCAGAGGTTGGGTTTGCCACATCAGTGAAGACCAGTCGCAGCCTGGAAAGTTGCTTTCTAAAATAGCCTTCCCCGGTGCTCAGAATGAAGCTGAACCCATTAATTCCAAACACAGCTCGATCCGAGCAGAAGCAGCCTGGCCTTGGAAGCCCGGGCCGCTTCGAGCGCTGACCCCCTGTTAGGAGTTTGTCTAAACAGCTCCCGGGAGCGGCTCTCATTACAGGGAGGGCCCCACGCAAACAGACAACCCTTTCCTCTACACACGGCAATTTGGGATCATCTGTTGCTCTCTGCTCCTTTTTTTAATCATTTGGACTGTAAAGTAATTAAAGGGATAGACATTCCAAAAATAAAAAAGATCTCCAGCCGAGCTTTCTAATTCTAACGTAAGCACACGTATCATTTCAGGCTGTCCAGGGAACCCTAGGCAGGTACGATTTCAATAAAGCGTTTTGCAGACGTTTTCTGACGCTCACTCGGACCCCTGAATTTTTTGAACTTCGGAGCGCCCTAGTGCCACAAAGGGTGGGCTTCATCCCCCACCCCACCTCCTGGCAGCTTCTCTCCTCACTTACTTCCCCAGCCTTCCCCACCGCCGACGACGCAAACATGTGTTCTGTCCCGCCCTCCCCCCGCCCCCCGCAAAGTACTGCCTGAGCAAAGAAAAATAGTGTTTTTGGGGGAAGAGTAAGGAGCGGTAATTATATTCCTAATCATATGTAATTTAAGAGAAAATGAGTAGCTGTGAGAGGCCATTGAGCTCCTGACTCAGTGTAATTCCACAGTCTGGGACCACAGGCACCCACTGTCACCTGGGTCTTCCAAAGTCACCAGCAGCTCAGCAGCCAAATGGTTAATTACAAGACAGACACTGCTTCCAGCATCAGCAGCCCTGACTTGGGAAACTGTCATTAGACAACAATGGGGATCTTTCCTCCTCCCCCTGGGGACAGCCACCAGAGAAAGCACAGCAAACAAGGATGCAGCCCTCACTCTAGGCTCAGTGCTCCTTCTAGGTACTTTAGCTGTGGAACTCGATTAATTCACACAATTCACTCAATGAGCACATGAATGATGCACCAAGCACCTACTTACCTGGGCAGCACCCTGCAAGGCAGTCACTTGTGTCAGTTCACCTGGGAAACAAGCGTGTCCCTGGGCAGGGCTGCTGGAAGACCAGATGGGAGGATGCCTGGAAAGCTGGACCACTGCCCACACCAGAGAACCCCAGTAAATATTCAGTGTTAACATGTAAGCATCAGCGTCTCTAAGCTATGTGTCCAGTGCCTTCTGCTTAGTATCTTATTTAATATTTGCAACAATACTATGAAGAAGATTCTATTCTTGTTCATATTTTACAGAAAAGAAAATTGAGACTTAGAGCAATTTGAAAATGTGCCAACATCCATTTGGAAATGGAAATAGGACTCAGGAAATTCAGCTTAGCAATCTGCTATTAAACCAAAACATTATTGCAAACTAGTATATATAGGATGGATACACAACAAGGTCCTACTATATAGCACAGGGAACTTTATTCAATATCCTGGAATGAACCATAATGGAAAAGAATTTGAAAAAGAATATATATGTATAACTGAATCACTTTGCTGTACAGCAGCATTGTAGGTCAACTATACTTGAATCAAGTAAAATAATTTTTAAAAAATCTTACTCTTTCTCTCCCTCCCTGATCCTGCCTCTTTCTTATCTTCTACATTTAAATATATGTATAATGTTATGCATCTTTAAATGAGAAGCCTCATACAAACAACACTGCTGTTATTAGACCTAAGAACTATTTCTTTCCCTCAAAGAAACGTCCTTCTCTGAACTCATGGAGTTTTTAATATATCTCACATAACATATGTATGTATATACAGATATGTGTATGTTTATATGCATATAGGGAGAAGGCAATGGCAACCCACTCCAGTACTCTTGCCTGGAAAATCCCATGGACGGAGGAGCCTGGTAGGCTGCAGTCCATGGGGTCGCTAAGAGTCGGGCATGGCTGAGCAACTTCACTTTCACTTTTCACTCTCATGCACTGAAGGAAATGGCAACCCACTCCAGTATTCTTGCCTGGAGAATCCCAGGGACAGAGGAGCCTAGTGGGCTGCCGTCTATGGTGTCGCACAGAGTCGGACACGACTAAAGGGACTTAGCAGCAGCAGCATATGCATATAGATAGATTTACATAGCTATGTCATACACAGATTTTAATAGCAAATTATACTTTATTTGTATGTCTTAATCTCCAAAATCATAGTAGAGAGTAGCCCCTGCTCGCTGCAATTAGAGAAAGCCTTCACACAGCAACAAAAACCCAGTGCAAAAATAAAAATAAATAAATTTTTAAGTCTTTGTAAAAAAAAATTGTTTTTTAATAAAGAGAGCTTCCCAGCATTTTTAATAATTGGAACCAGTGCTGCTGCTGCTGCTGCTAAGTCACGTCAGTCGTGTCCGACTCTGTGAGACCCCATAGACGGCAGCCCACCAGGCTCCCCCATCCCTGGGATTCTCCAGGCAAGAACACTGGAGTCGGTTGCCATTGCCTTCTCCCGGAACCAGTGCTAGAAACCCTCAAATAAATGTCCTCATTTTTTACTTACATGATGGTAATCTTTTAGATCTGGGGGGGCTAAGATATGGAGAGAGTCCAATAACTTCAGCCACAAATATTTACCAAAATTTGCACTCAAGCCTGTGCACACTAAGTGAAATGCTAATAGTCCATTGACTTCCATGGAGAAAAAGCAGAAAGAGGTGAAAGGGGGGAGCACTAGGCACTTGGTACTGCCCTCGTGTGTTCTGGTGGCTGAAAATAAAAGTAAACTGGAGAAGGAAATGGCAAGCCACTCCAGTATTCTTGCCTAAGAAATCCCATGGACAGAGGAGCCTGGTAGACTATAGTCCATGGGGTCCGTAAAGAGTTGGACAAGACTTAGAGACTAAACAACACACCAGTAATGGTAAAAGGAAGGACCTGGGCATTTATTGCATGTGTATTAATCATTAACTGTGTGTTCCACATAGAAGGGGGTGCAGAGACTTTTAAGACACGATTCTCATGTTTACAAAGCCCTTTCCTATTATCTGACTTCCGTGCAAGTGCAAGCCGACCTCTCCAGTGTGACGTGGCAGCGTGAACATGGTGGCTTCCAAAGAGTATCTGAATCTGACACTGATGGTGATTTATTCCTTGGCCATCTTCTGGCATGGAAGTCAGAGCAGGCTGTGTGTTATTACTAGAGTCCAGGGGTCTAGAATCCTTCACTCAAGATACAGATTGAAGGAAGCCCACACAATGTCCTCTATGCATTAATTAGACAAACTTCTTCAAGCATCCACTAAGGCAGCTATGACATCTGAAGGTGGGGACACAGCAAGAATAAGACACCCTCATTTGCTCCAGGAGCTCAGAGCCCTACGGCAGAGACGAACGCAAAACAGACAATGACAACGCTACGTGGTTGGTTGACAGAGATGGAACAGAGTGCCCTCAAAGTCCAGGGGAGGATCCCCTGTGCAGTAAGAAGCTCGGCAGCGGAGGGGAAAATTTAATAGGGTCTTTTTTAATCCTTAGTAATTTGTTTGGCTGTGTTGGGTCTTAGTCGTGGCACTTGGGATCTTGCTTGCATCACATGGGATCTTCCACTGCAGCACGTGGATTCTCTAGTTACCACACGCTGGCTTAGTTGCTCAGTAGTGTATGCGGGATCTTAGTTCCCCAACCAGGGATCAAACTCACATCCCCTGCATTGCAAGGTCGATTCTTAACCACTGGACCACCAGGGAAATCCCTCAATAGGGTCTTAAAGGCTCAATAGGAGCTAGCCTGGTAGAGCAGGAGAGAAGAGCATTCCAGACAGAGACAGCAGCATAAACACAAAGCGAGAAGAACGCTGATAAAGCACCCTCATGTTGATCATGCGCTTGAGCAACTGGGAAGGTAGAAAGGACAAAC
This sequence comes from Bos taurus, assembly GCF_002263795.3. Taxonomy (NCBI): domain Eukaryota; kingdom Metazoa; phylum Chordata; class Mammalia; order Artiodactyla; family Bovidae; genus Bos; species Bos taurus. The sequence continues at coordinate 35,996,940 of NC_037340.1, forward strand.
GTTACTATCCTCATTTTACAAAGTCACAAGTGGAGGGCCAGAGCACTTTACTTTCCTAAAAATCAGCAGCAGCGGGCCAATAACAGCAAGTGTATAAGCCTCTCTCTCTCTCTCTCTTTTTTTTTTTTTAACTTTCTTTTGACCCCTCGCTGTGTCAGGCTTGGACAAAAGGAGAAACAATAAAGATAAACCATTTTAAAAAGATAGATGTGAGCCTCTGAGGAAAAGGAGGAAACATTCCAGAGAGGACCACCTTAAATGTTTTAAAGTTGGAACCTGTCCATGGTGGAGGGACAGAGAGTGTTCATAATTTAATGGCACTTAATCATGTTATGGCTACAGGTGGGGGAAAGAGTCTCAGGGAAGACAGCTGCCTGACCTCGAAAGCCAGGTTTCATAAACAAAAGGAGGACTACTTCATCAGCCAGGTTTTTAGAGTCCCCAGAAGAGGCTGCGCTTTGAAACAAAAGGTGGTTTTTTAAGTCAATGCCTTTCTTGGTTTTGGCCCATCCAATAACCAGCTGACTTGATGTGACCCACCCCTCACTTGCTCCTCAGCACCTACAGGCGCTTCTTCATTTCATCATTCATCAGTCGTCCTCCTTCAAGAGCTGGACAGATAGACACAGGACACATTTTTGTATCAATCAATGCAAACATGAATTAAGCCCTTTATCAGCTGTAATGTGAACAATTTTTAAAACAAATGTAGCCCATGCCAGTGACTCTGGAATGGGTTTGATTTGGATCCCACTAAATCAAAAGTAACTTGTTAAAATGATCCTTTCGCTGCCTAACAGTGATTCGTCATTACAAAAATAGCTAGATAAAAAAAAGAAAAAGTTCTCAGTTGATACCTTTGAAGGAAAAGTCCATTACTCTTTCTCAAATTCCTATTAGCTAAAATTTTACTTTCTGGGCATCAGAATATGATAGTGAGGGTGTCTTTCATTTTAGCTTTACTGAACTGTGACACTTGCTCCAGGGCTAAGTTTTGCCATTAAAATATGCCATTGTGAGAACTGGGCCATAAAGAAGGCTGTGCACTGAAGAATAGATGCTTTCAAATCTGGTGCTGGAGAAGACTCTTGAGAGACCCCTGGACAGCAAGGAGATCCAACCAGTCAATCCTAAAGGAAATCAACCCTGAATATTTATTGGAAGGACTGATGCTGAAGCTGAATCTCCAATACTTTGGCCACTTGATGTGAAGAGCCGACTCATTGGAAAAGACCCTGATGCTGGGAAAGATTGAGGTCAGGAGAAGGGGGTGACAGAGGATGAAATCATTGGATGGCATCACTGACTCAATGGACATGAGTTTGAGCAAACTCCAGGGGATATTGAAGGACAGGGAAGCCTAGCATGCTGCAGTCAGTCCATGGGGTTACAAAGAGTTGGACACAACTTAGTGACCAAACAACACTTTTGGGAGGGAACCTATCACACAGACTTCTATCTGTGATCCAACCAAACATCACCAGACAGAGTCTAAGAGCCTGCGACTAAGATTAGAGAATGAGTTGAAATAAAAATTTTAAGTTGTTCACCAACTAGTGAACCCATTGTCTTGCAATAGGCAAAACAATCCGTTTATTTCAGAGGTGGAAAACCAGTACTGTGGTCCACATGCTTCCAAGTTGTACTTCCTGCCTGGGAATTTAAAAAAAGCAACTCTTGCATTCTTCTAGAGAAGGGTAACATCAAGTTCATACAGCAGCTAGAAACGTGATAAATCCGCCAGGGCCACAGCGATTCCTGCCTAAACTAACAATTCATTTCATTGCTACAGTTCACTGCTGTTGTCATCACTTTCATGCCTCTAATTACCTTCCATCTGTTTCATGTTTGAAGTTTACGACACTTGCCCACTTTGGCTGTGCTCGTTTACATCTAACACCAAACACATGTTTATGTTTACCACATACCAGTTCTGCATTCTTGGACTTAAAATTATATCAATTTATAATCCCATTAATGGAAAACTTATGAGAAGGATCCGGCTCCTTTAATAAAACTAGAAAGAACAACCATTTGGATGCTGTTAAGTGCAAGCCCATACCACAGGCTAAATGCTTCAGTTAGGTGCTCCCCACTCAGATAAGTGGGCTTCGAGAAACACTGTCTTGGCTGCTGTGTCCAGAGTCTTGGACTGGAGAATCCTGACGGTCCAGGAGTCCACACTCAAGCTCCCATTTTCAGTGGCAAGGTAAAGAATGATCAAAGTGAATCTGGGTGTGCTTTGTTGAAAAATAGATACCATTTGAATTGGCATCCTTGAACTTGGCATTTTTAAGGTCAAGTCTGTGAACCAAAAAAAGTTTTCTACTTGGAGAATGAAAGAGGAGCCAGAAAAGAGGTGGGTGTTACCAGCTGGCAGCAGCTTCCCCATATATAGCTCCCTAAGACAGGGCTGAATGCATGTTTGGACATCTATATCTTCTGCTGAATGATTTCCAAAGAAAACTACAGATAAGAATATTATTTGGATCTTGGACCATTTCTGAAGGGCTTCAGTGCTAATAAAAAATTTAAAAAAAAAGACTTCGGGAACTGTAAGGGATTAAATTCTGCTTCATTCCACTTAAAGGAGAAACTACCCTTTCCCTTCAAGCTACTTGGTGAATTTCAATCCTTTTTGTGGTGGACTGGGAGTCCTGCTCTCTTTTAGACCCCACATCTAGGAACAGGAAATTCAATCTCCAAAACCAGTAAATAAACAAGAGGTCTGATGACCTTTTGATGATCTTTCTGAGTAGCATTCCTTTGAAACAAAAAATAGCCTTCTGTCTAGAATAAACTACTGGGCAATTGCTGGTCTGGAAGTCTGAGTGATAAGAGCAGTGGAAACTTGAGCGAAATGCACTTTGCAGGCTGAAGATGAATAAGAATTGAATCTTCTGTCACCTCCTTGTCTGAAAGGGCACTGGGCTTGAGAGAGCTTTCCCCGGGGGGATAAGGATTTTACATTAAAAATCACAGACATCAAATGAGATCAGAGTTTGTCCACTCTTATTCTTCTAGAAACTATTGACCGAAAAGCCACTCTGGGTCTGTCTGAAGCTTATGATCAGAGGCCTTTTCCTTTCACCTGGTGGTTCATTCTGCCAACACAGAATCTGAGCAGCATCCTCACCCGTGGGGATTGATGATGATCCTGCCCATCTCCCAGCTTGGTGTGGATTCTGCAATTCCTCTTACACGGGGAAGCAGGCTTGCTGGGTCCTGTTCACCTGCCTACCCACGTAGAACCAGCTCCCAACCAGTCCAGAATGAAGATGCCCTGGGCAGCACAAGACAGGATGAACCTGGCCGCTCCTTTTTCATTGCAGTCATCGGCCTGACCCCTGGAAGGTGCATCAAGGCTCTTACTTCATGCTTGCAAAGCAACATCAGTTCCTTCCATCTGGGATCCTTGTCTGATCCCTTGGGGTTTTTAACTGGGAACCAAAAGTTCCTTCAGGAGCCTCTAGCCCTTTGGAAATTCTGCTTCGACCTGAGAGACTCTCCTAATTGATCTGAGATGGAATCATGTTGTCTTGGGCCGTGGACTGCTCAACAGAATTCCAGTTCAGTTCAGGTTCGAGACTCACAATACATTATGAGAGGTGACAGGAACCCCTGCTAAGCACTTCAAAAGCAATTTTTTTTCTAATTTTCTTCTTTTTATGTATCTGTAATGTCTAATTTGTTCAAATGCTCATGTAATACCTTTGTAATAAGAAAAAAAAATTCTCTTACCTATTGAGAAATGTCCCTAGCATAGAAGTTTGGGCCGGCCAAATACTTCAGGTTGGAGCTGTTTACAGGCACCTTGAGATTTTTAGAGTTTGCAAAAATTTCACTGTTGATGCCAGCTAAAGTGTTATCCCATGACACTTAAGGAAAGTGGAACACAGCACCCACTAGGCAGCCTTAAAAATTCTCATTTGAGACTCCCAAAAGATCTACTTCTGGAAACCGATTTTTCAATGGAGGGGGCTCCCTCATTTCTCATAGAGAAACTTTGCTGGAGGCACCTTCATGCTCACATCAAGCAGAAAGCCTCCCCACTCACCCCCAGGATCCCAGGGCCCTTCCCTTCCATGTCCCAAATGACAAAAATAGCCACTTGAGTCAGGGACCTGGGTATGGAGCTTGGCTTCTTCCATAAGGATTCATTCACTGTGGGCTCTGTGATTACCTTCAGGAAGTCTTTCAATAAAAAGAATGAGTGACAGCACTAGCAAAGAGGTGTTCTGAGCCCCCTGAAGCCCCAATCTAAGCTGATGGGCTTGCAGTCTCTTTAGGGATAGAACCAAGTTCTTTGATGGTCTCCAGCTCAAGATCAAGCTCAGAAATTCCCATCATCAGGGTCATCCTTCCTGCCGGGTAAAGGACTCCAGAAAGAGGACCAAGGTTATCCACTTTGCTCATCCACTCATCCAAGGAGCCTCCTCCCGTCTGGACACCTTCTATCACTAGCACCAGAGCCTTGACACCATCTCTGCCCTCCCCTCCCACTCTGTACATCCTAGACCTAGAGCTGCTACTATTGCTCTGTCTGAACTCCCCTGGGTCTATCTCTTTCCCCTTCTCAGAATTCCAGCTCTCAGGTAACTTCCAAAGAAAACAATAAACTTGTTCATCCTGAAATTGCTAATGACAATGCAGGTTCATGGGTACATGCTCTAGGGAACTTGCTTTGGGAGGGAGAGGAAAAATGGGAAACTAGAAAGGGCCAGTGGCTTCCCTGGGAGCTCAGCTGGTAAAGGGTCCACCTACAATGCAGGAGACCCCTGTTTGATTGCTGGGTTGGGCAGATCCCCTGAAGAAGGGATAGGCTACCCATTCCAGTATTCTTGGGCTTCTCTGGTGGCTTAGACAGTAAAGAATCTGCCTGCAATGTGGGAGACCTGGGTTCAATCCCTGGGTTGGGAAGATTCTCTGGAGAAGGGCATGGCAACCCACTTCAGTATTCTCGCCTGGAGAATCCCCATGGACAGAGAAGCTTGGTGGGCTACAATCCATTGGATCACAAAGAGCTGGACACGACTGAGTGAATAAGCACAGCACAGCACACAGGAGGGCCAGGCCTAAGCCTAAGGAAGGAGTGGCTGAGGTTGTGCTTATGGGCATCTCAGGTGGGTAGAGGAAACACTTGCATGCCTGTGTGGTCCAGGACCCTTGAAAGCAAACCATAGTGGGACCCTAACCTCTAGGTGTCCTGCCCTGGACATGGTCTCTTCAGACACTCGCTGCAAAGCCAGATGCCTGGGAGGACGTTGATGGCCTTTCCCATGGCCAGGAGCTATGGCACACTTAGCCAGTCTTTCTCCGTCCACTTCAGGGGGATCGCATGGTGGAGGGAAAAACACCAGGTTGGAGGCAGATGCCAGCTGCTCACCCACCCCTGCACCAACTAGGGAGTGACCAAGGAAAGCCCGATGGCCTTGACATTAGACCCTTGACCCCAAAAATGGAGGGTTGATGCTAAACTCCTGACCCCCAGACTCTTGGCTTTTAAAGCAAAAATTTTAAAAGGAAGGTTTTTTTGGAAAATGTTTTATTTCAAAAAAGATACTTTAAAAATGTCATCTAAGAAAAGAAGTATTTTATACCAGAAAAGGAAAAAAGAACAAAATCTCAGAGTCCAGAGATTTTGGACTCTGAGATTTTGTTCTTTGAGTTGAATAAACGTAGTTGCTTGGGAAAACCCACTGCAGCCTGAATTTTTCTCTTTATTATAGTTGGGAGCCGTAGACACTCTGGCCTGGAATGACCCCTAGAGACCCTTCCGGCTTTGTGTCCTAGAGAAAGGAAAATGACAAAGAGAAAAGCGAACCTTTAGGGCAGCATCAGAGCAGTACCCTCAAAGCCCAGGAGGATGCCTTAGAACTTGAGAAAATTTCAGGCTCTCCATCTCAGCAAACGCTCTGCGATCCAGTAAGACTTTAAGAGGAAGGATTTAAGCATCCATCTGTTTGCCTTCAGGGGCTCAGAGCCAGAGTGCAGTTTCAAGCTGATGGGCCCGTGATATTATAACATATTCATTAGGCAATAAAGGATAAACTGGATGACTGTATGTTTGAGGGTTGCTCCAGCCTCTCATTTATACAGCTTTTAGGAAACTCGCTTAATGTGCCCTCAGCTGGCACGGCTCCTCCAAAGCCATCCCCCAGATTGAATAATTGTTCATTAAATGTCTTCAGGGAGGTTTCCATCTGTAGGCACGAACCCCACAAACATTTGTGGGAAAATACCCCTGCTCTTTCATTATGTCTAAAATGTGATCACCTGATATGAAAACACAAAGAACGGTTACGTTTTAAAGGTGAACTACAAACCCTAAATTGAGAGTTGACTTAATCCCACTTTTATGGGCTGATTAATGTCCCGAGTAACCAGGCTGGGGAAGAAAGTTAATGCCCGTTTCCTTTCATGGAGTGTACCGTGCTTCTCGGCTTTTATCGTGACAGCGCATCACTGCCGCTGTGAGTTTGATACAAACAAGATCCAAGGCCATTGTTGGAACTTTCCTTGTGCCAAATGGACCCCGAATGATTCACTCACCTAAATTCCTAGCAGTCAGAGCTTCAATCCTGAAGGGGAAATAAAAAGCAGAATCCATCAGAGGTTGTGATATCTTTGAGAGAAGCTAAAGAAGCAAGTTGGCTAATGGTGTCTATTTGTGAGAGCTTGAAATCTGAACTATGGTGAAAAGACGTACAAATCCTGCCTCCATAGTAATAATAATAACTGCTTTCCAGTAGCTGCTCTGTCCAAGGAACTGTGCCAAGTGCTGTGTGTGTGTGTGTTTTCATGTAACCTTCTGAGATGGCAGGGATGAGCCCTGAGGAGGGTAAGCAATGAGTCCTTGGAGCAGAACCAGGCCTGCTGGATGCAGGAGGCCACCCAGGTCCCCTCCTGTTGCCCCTGTCCCTCGCTGTGCTGGCTCCACCCACCTGGGTCAGCTTAGCTCACCTGCCCTTGAGCAACGGGCTTCCCTGGTAGCTCAGCTCGTAAAGAATCCACCTACAATGCACGAGACCCCAGTTCAATTCCTGGGCTGGGAAGATCCCCTGGAGAAGGGAACGGCTACCCACTCCAGTATTCTTGCCTGGAGAATTCCATGGACTATGTACAGTCCATGGGGTCGCAGAGTCGGACACGACTTTCATGTTTTCACTTTTCAAAGAGACATCCTTTCATTCCTTCATGGATTCATCAGCGAAGAAGTAGAATTCTTCAGAGGTCCTTCCAGAAGCAACATGGCCAAAAGCAACTTTCCTCCCCACTCTCACCCCACACCCCTAAAGCCTGAAACACGGGGCTATTTTATTTTATTCCTTTATATTTATATTTATTTTATTTTTGTTCCTCGCAAGGCCATATTATGCCTTGAGGAGGTATATCTGTAACCAGCAGGCCACACTCATGCCTGCTATGAAAAGTCATCAACAGAGTACCACCAAAACGTTTTTAGCGTGTTTCACATGTCCAAGAACTCTCTCCCGGGACTTCCCTGGTGGTCCAGTGGCTAGGATTTTGTGCTTCCAGTGCAGGAAGCCCAGGTTCAATCCCTGGTCAGGGAACTAGATCCCACATGCCACAACTAAGACCGAGTGCAACCAAATAAATACATTAAAAAAAAAAAAGAACTCTTTCCCATAAATTATTACATTTGATAAATTACCTTGAGCAGAAGTAGAAGGAAATGAATTATTCAGCTTAGGGCCAGGATTTGTGTGAGGGGCGCTTACAGAGAGTACCCAGGCCCACAAGTTGTAGGGATGGCTCAGCTGGTTGTTAAAGAATTCAGTTTGGTGACAGGTTACTGCCACTTGATTGTACAGTATGTCGGTTTCCAGAAGCTCCTACATTAGGCTAAACCAGGGAGGAAGCATCATCTTCCAACACATCTGCCCTTGAACTCTGACCTTTCTTCTCCCCATTTCAGTATCTCCAATATCCATCCCACCCCGGCTCCTTCCTCTACCCTCTGCTCCCCTTAAAGCTCACTTTCAAGAAAGAAGAGAACCTGGACCTACCTGGTGGCCGATTGGTTAAGAATCTGCCTGCCAATTCAGGGGACATGGGTTCAACCCTTGGTCCAGGAAGATTCCACATGCCACAGGACAACTAACCTGGTGTACCACAACTACTGAAGCCCCCTTGCCTAGAGCCCGAGGCCCACAATAAAAGCCACCGCAATGAGAAGCCCGCACACCACAACTAGAGACCAGCCTCCACTTGGCACAACTAGAGAAAGCCCACTCACCGCAATGCAGACCGAGCACAGCCAAAATGAAAAAAGGAGAAAACTTATTTGCACTAAAGTTAAATAACTGGCAGTAGACCAGAATGTTTTCTCTGGCCCCAGTTTGTTTATTAATAGAAATTCAATGTCTTATCTAAAGGAGTGGTTTCCAAAGACCCTCAGCCAGGAGGGTAGGGGGAATGCAGGGGAGAGGGCAGCAGAGCTCCAGCAGTTACCAAACACACAGCTGCTGACAGCATGGTCCAGCACCAGCCGGGGCTCTGCCTCCAATCCTGGGAAGCACACCTCCCCCCAGAATCAACCTGGCTGCCATGCGGAACCTCCAGTGGAGACCTGGCCAGGAGCCAGTCCACAGGCTCTGTCCACATCTCTACTGCCCTGTCGCTGAAGGGGTCCAGAGGACCAGGACTGCTTCAGGCTCAGAGTGATCCAACATTCCTGTTGTCCAGGATTTGGGGCAAAAGAGGACTCAGACCACTGGTGCTACCTGCCATTTCCATCCCCATTGATTCTTTTACATCACTAGCACTCAAAAGAGGTTACATCAGCCTTTTTAGAGTCGGACACGACTGAGCGACTGAACTGAACTGAACTGAACTCTTAAAAAGAAAAATTGTCCATAATATCTATCTATCATGAATTTAACACTTACTGTATGCTGGACATTGTTCTAGGGCTTCCCTAGTGGCTCAGTCAGTAAAAGAATCTCCCTGCAATGCAGGAAACTGCCCGCCAATGCAGGAGACTTAAGAGACTTGGGTTCCATCCGTGGGTCAGAAAGATTCCCCTGGAAAAGGAAATGGCAACCCACTCCAGTATTTCTTGCCTGGAATATCACATGAACGGAGGAGCTTGGCGGTCTGTTGGCTGACAGTCCATGGAGTCACAGGAGTAGGATACCACTTAGGGACTGAACAACCACCACTGCCCAGGCATTGTTCTAAGTATGTGCTAATTCATTTAGTCCTTTCAAGAGCCCTTTCGTGTAGGTGTTATCATTATCCACATTTTACAGATGATGAAACAAAGGTTCAGAGTTAGATAACTTTTCCAAAGACACACAGAAAGTGACAGCTGAGCTTCAAAGGAAACGGAACTGCGTTTCAGTCCCAGCAATCCCACTAAGTAGCTGTGTAATCTTGGGTCAGTAATTTTAACCTCTTTGGGCATATGAGAAAAGGATATCAGACTAGTTTACCTCTCACCATACTTAGCTCTACAGTTTGATGAATCTAAGATCCTTGGAGATGTCCTTCACACCACTCCTGAGAGCTGGAAGGTAATTCATTCTCCTGGTAAAAGGTGGGAACCAGATCCTCCTGTTTAAAAGCCCGGTGGAATCCCAGAGCTATAGATGAAATGCCATCTATAAACATCCAGTTGTTATTGCCATGACTACTGCTTTAATGAGAAACATCAGCACTAATTTCCCTGCCCCCTGCAGCATCTTTTCATTTCCCTGGTTCCTTTCTCATTCACCATGTAGATGGCATCAAAGGCAAAGATGTTACTATTTACATTGAGCATCTGACTTTGTGCTCTCTTCCCACCTCAGATGACCTCCACCTGTCAGCTCCAGTAATGGACGATTTATCACCACACTGACAGCTTTTTCCATTCCAGGCTTGTCAAGAAGGAAGACAGCGCCATTCCCTTCCAGCACACACTCAACCAGCTGGTTCATTTTTCTCTTATTGAGTTTTTCTTCTTTTTCAAGCAGTTTCTCTACCTGAAGAGTTGTACCCTTTGGCCACCTATGAAGATCCCATGCCCCAGTGTTCCTTTTATGATTTTTATATAATCCAGATGATTTGGTGTACACCAAAACCGAATGTCACAAGTTCTGGATTTGTCCCCCTGAGTTCTCTCTGCTGACCTCCTGCCATTTCTGCATCACGTCTGATCAGAATGAGGCCGCTTCAGGAGCCCCGTCCAGCAGCAGTTAGAATCTGGAATTTATCTTGCCTTCAGTTCAGTCAGTTCAGTCACTCAGTCGTGTCTGACTCTTTGCAACCCCATGGACAGCAGCACACCAGGCTTCCCTGTCCATCAACTCCCAGAGCTTGCTCAAACTCATGTCTATCGAGTTGGTGATGCCATCCAACCATCTCATCTTCTGTCATCCCCTTCTCCTCCTGCCTTCAATCTTTCTCAGCATCAGGGTCTTTTCCAAGGAGTCAGTTCTTCACATCAGGTGGCCAAAAACTGGAGCTTCAGCTTCGGCATCAGTCCTTCCAATGAATATTCAGGACTGATTTCCTTTAGGATTGACTGGTTGGATCTCCTTGCAGTCCAAGGGACTCTCTTCTCCAACACCACAGTTCAAAAGCATTAATTCTTCAGCCCTCAGCTTTCTTTATGGTCCAATTCTCACATCCATACATGACCACTGGAAAAACCATAGCTTTGACATATGGACATTTGTCGGCAAAGTAATGTCTCTGCTTTTTAATATGCTGTCTAGGTTGGTTATAGCTTTTCTTCCTAAGGAGCAAGCATCTTTTAATTTCATGGCTGCAATCACCATCTGCAGTGATTTGGGAGCCCAAAAAAATAAAGTCAGCCACTGTTTCCATTGTTTCCCCATCTATTTGCCATGAAGTGATGGGACTGGATGCCATGATCTTAGTTTTTTGAATGTTGAGTTTTAAGCCAGCTTAGTCACTCTCCTCTTTCACTTTCATCAAGAGGCATTTTAGTTCCTCTTCACTTTCTGCCATAAGGGTGGTGTCATCTGCATATCTGAGGTTATTGATATTTGTTGTGGCAATCTTGATTCCAGCTTGTGTTTCATTCACCCTGGCCTTTTGCATGGCGTACTCTGCATACAAGTTAAATAAGCAGGGTGGCAGTATACAGCCTCAACATACTCCTTTCCCAATTTGGAACCAGTCTGTTGTTCCATGTCCACTTTTAACTGTTGCTTCTTGATCTGCATACAGATTTTTCAGGGAGCAGGTAAGGTGGTCTGGTATTCCCATCTCTTTAAGAATTTTCCACAGTTTGTTGTGATCTACATAGTCAAAGGCTTTAGCATAGTCAGTGAAGCAGAAATAGATGTTTTTCTGGAATTCTCTTGCCTTTTCTATGATCCAACAGATGTTTGCAACTTGATCTCTAGTTCCTCTGCCTTTTCTAAACCCAGTTTGAACATCTGAAAGTTCTCGTTCATGTACTGTTGAAGCCTAGAATTTATTTTGCCCTTGCGATGGTTAATTATATGTGTCAGTTTCACTGTGTCACAGGGTGTCCAGATTAGCCTTTGAACTGGTAGACTGAGTAAAGTTGATCACCTTCCTCAGTGGGGGTGGGTGGGCATCATCCAATCCACCGAGGGTCTGAGTTGAACAAAAAGGTATAAAGAAGGTGAATTTGCTCTCTCTATGCGTGCCTGTTGAGCGGGGATGTTGGTCCTCTCCTGGCTTTGGACTGGGGCTTACACCATCAGTGATTCTGGTTCTCCAGCTGATAGATGGAAGATAGCAGGACTATGACATCTAAAAAGTTATTTAAAAAATTAAAAAACTGAGTTCATTGGAGTAAAGTTATGGCCATCATCATGAATGGGGTTTGGAAGACTCTCTGCCCACAGTTTGTTCTTGATTTTCATGGATTTGAGAAGATGAATGAGAAGTCCAAAGAGGTCACCAGCACCTTAGTGACCCTCAGCGAGAAGCTGGAGCTAGGTCTACAAGAGGATAACTTCAATGAACTCCTTGCTGGGCAAACAGGAGGAGCTGACTAATGAAGACATGATGGAATTGGGGGCCCACAGAAAGGACAAAGAGAGACAAGAGGAAGAAGAACTAACTGAAGAACCAAAGAGATTCATGAGCAGGAAATGGTAAGAGAATTTTCCTTACTTGAGGAGGCGCTGTTACTTTTTGAGGCTTAGGGTCCAAATGCAGACCGATATACAAAGGTTGCAGCAGCCATTCCGAATGCAATTCTGTGCTACTGTGTCATCTGTGATGAAAAAAGAAGAGCTGCTATCCAGACATCACTGGATCAGTTTTTCAAGAAGGTAGATAGAATTCTATTCAGCAAGGAACCAGAACCTGTGCCATCAACGTCAGGTGTGAGTGAAACATCAGCTTGCCCTCTGTCTCCTACTGTTGCTTCATCATGTCCGACTCTTTGCAACCTACGTACGGACTGTAGCCCACCCAGCTCCTCTGTCCATGGGATTTCCTATGCAAGAACACTGGAGTGGGTTGCCATATCCTTCTCCAGGGAATCTTCCCCACCCAGGGATCGAACCTGTGTCTCTTATGTCTCCTGCATTGTGGGAGACCCTTCAGCTCTACCATCTCCCACCTCCTCTTCCTCCTCTAGTCAGTAACTCTTCTGGCCTGTTCACTGGATGCCAGTCCCTGTGTGCCAGCTGTTGTACTGTACTACTGTACTTTTCAAGGTGCTGTGCTATAAGATTTTAAATGTTTTCTTTATATTTTGTGCTTGTTTTTTATGTATCATTTGTGTAAAAAGTATCATAAACCTATTACTATATAGTACTATACAGCCGATTATGTTAGTTGGGTACCAAGGCTAACTTTGTTGGACTTATGAATATGCTCTCAGAACAGAACTCGTTGGTATGTAGGGGACTTGCTGTACAAACCTTAGGGAGAGAACCTTTGTTAGCACTCTGTCTCTTTATGCCAAGGTCTTATCTCTCAAAGTTGTAGACACCAGATTTAATTGCTGCCTGGGAGCCCACGTGTGACCCTGGGGCTTATTTTATTAAATGTTAATCCCTTTTCCACACCCGAGAAAAAAATTTAATCTCTTCCCCATCTTCTAATATTCCTGTATGTTTTCTTTCTCCCCCCTCATTCTTTTTGTTTATTTGTTTACATTTCATCTCTCTCTCTGGATGTATTTGCAACAGTGTAAGATAGAAAACCAAGACAAGGCGTCTCTTTGTCCTTCTCATTCTCTGTCCAGGGCACCTTTGAAAGCTTTGATATAACCAACCAAGAATTTTTTTTCTCTCTCTCTTAGACATTTAATTTAAACAAAACTTGGAAAAGTTAAACATTGACCTCTTATATGCTAGCCATGCTACTGACCCTCTGTCGGCTAGACTCCATGTAACCTAATGTCTTAACTTTCTGAGTCTAGCATGTTACCAGCACCTGACAATTTCTATCGTACTGCCCAACTTAAGTTCTGAAATATCAAATATTCATCTTTCTCTGAGAGGCTAAGTGTTGCTCAACATTTTGATTATTCTGGAACAGAAAGCTACTCTTCCATGAGTTCAGTGGTGTAAAAAACTAATACAATTATGTAAAGTTTAAAAATAAAATAAAATTTAAAAAATAAATAAATAAATAAATTCAAAAAAAAAATTACCTATGTTGTGATCACTGACTGCAATCTGAAAGAAAATTCTTATCAGATATTGTCATAAGTAAAATGAATGAAGATGTCAAAGCATGACGGTAAAGAAAGCTGTTTGTGACTCTTTTGCTGAAAAAGAAACAGTCCGGATTTAATTACAGTGTCCAAGTGGTATTGAGGCTTTAGAAATAAAATTTGCATGAAGTTTGACATTTTACAACTTTGCAAAATATATTCAGATACTTTTTATTGAAATCATACCAGGAACTCCCGGTTCTTAACAAAGAATTAAAAATCAAGACTAGTAAGAGAGTAAATTCAAAACATCATTTTTTTTCTACATCTATGCTTCCAAGGGAAAAATTACTCTCTCTCTCAAACAAAAAGAGATCTTTCAGAAAGGTTCACTCATAGTAACCACAAAAGGTCACACAAATCAATTGATTTCTGCTCCTTTTGGCTAGAAGGGTGGTTTGCAAAAAGGTAAGAGGCAACCAGAAGTAAGAGAACGGATGAGACTGTATTTTCACTCCCTCTCTCTGCCTCACCCAAAGGCCAGAAAAAGGCAAGTGAGGAACGGCCTCACCTTCTTTCCATCGTCAGGCGGTCATCAGAGAAAAGAATGAAAATTTTTCCCCACTGCTGCCAGAACAACATATAAAACATGGGCTTTTCCCTTGAGGAAATAAACCTGGAAAGAAGAGAAGAAATTTCTTCTCAACCTCCACCCACCCCACCCCCTACAAGCACCAGAAGTCAGCTAGGCAGACAATTCCTTTCTGGCCCCACTGGGAGGAATGAGGTGAGACTTGGCAGAAAGAGTGTGGTTTGGGTTTAACGTGGTTTCGCCCTCTTGAAAGGTAGAGACCCGATTTCAGACAAAGTGCCATTGTCCAGTTTCCATTCAGAAATAAAATGTTGTGAACTTGATTTTATTTTTCTCACAAGCTTTCAGGCTCTATTAGGAGAATGTAGCCCAGGAATGTAGTCTGAGGCAGAAATCCCTGTTCACAGCGTTGCCTCAGGCAAATCACTTAGCCAATTTCTTCCCACTGTGGGGTAGGCAGAAAAAGGCCCCCATTTGCAATATTTAAATATTAAACACAAGGCCTAGGTGAACAAGAAACATAAATATTTCTTCTTGATGCTCTAACCATGACACAGGTTACCAATCTTAACATTTCAGCTAATGTACAAATTTTTCAAAAACAAAAAACCATTTCATCAGTATATAATATTTGTCTTAAGTAGTGAAAAAGTACAAAGGTTAAGGTCATTTTAAAGCAGAATTCTAAGGTCTTTAATTTTGCTGTGTCATTTTCTTTATCTTTCCTTCCTTCTTTTGTTGTTGTTGCTGTTATTGTTGAACTTGATGTTTTCTTTTGCTTCATTTTCATTCAGGACATTAAGAAAACTCGGCATGTTTGTTTTCAACAATATTCAACAGTGCTCCTGCCAATTTTCTTTTAGAAGTCAATTCATTTTTTAAAAAATATTTATTTATTTGACTGTGCCAGGTATTAGTCAAGGCACTCAGGATCTTTAGTTGAGGAATTTAGGATCTAATTCCCTGCCCAGGAGTTGAACCCTGGCCCCCTGCATTGGGAGCGCAGAGTCCTTGCCACTGGATCACCAGGGAAGTCCACACAACTTTTGATAATCATACTCTTTGGACTTTTCTCTCTTCTCTCTTTACCTACCCTGGCCCAAATTCTAAGCCTGAGATTTTTCGGTGAATGTAAATTCAATTTCAAACACTATTCCAAACAGGTAATGCTTATATTGGTAGAAAAAAAAGGAAGGATGGCCTTAACCTTGTAACTGCTGTGTAAACCATGTTGTGTCTTCATAAAGTAAGCTTTATAGTTTCACTATAAACAACTGGGCTTCCAAGGTGGCTCAGTGGTAAAAATTCCGCCTGCCAAGCAGGAGACTCAGGAGATGCAGGTTCTATTCCTGGGTCAGAATGATCCCCCAGGGGAGGAAGTGGCAACCCATTCCAGTATTCTTGCCTGGAGATGGACAGAGGATCCTGGTGGGCTACAGTCTACGGGGTTGCAAAGAGATGGAACACAACTTACCCCCTAAACCACTATAAACATTAGGGAGAGGAGAAATGAATCAAAACCGAGACTGAAAGAGTAACAGAATGAAAAGTACAAAGGAAATAAAAATACAGAAACACAAGAAACAGCTTATCCTTATTTCAAAATAGTATCTTCACCATAACTTTTATTTTTCATTGCCTTTCCAGGGAGCTCAGAGGACCTTGCTAGCAGCACAGACTTCCCATAGTTCACTTTTGAGCTGGGAGGAAAACAGTGTTACTGTGACTCTCATTTTACAAATGAAAAACATGAAGGCAAAAGATGGCATGATTAACTCAGTCTCACTAGTCAGTATGGAATCTTTGAACAAATGGCTTCTTTTTCAAACACTGAAAACTGACTTCGAACTTGCCTGATGGTCCTGTGGTTAAGTATTTGCCTGCCAATGCAGGGGATTTAGGAACTGGCCAGAACGTGCAGGAAGGCTCTGCAACTCTTCCCCATGTGCAACCAAGGCTGTGACGCATCCTCAACCAACCAGAGACCACCACTAGGGGTTGCACATCCCCACTTGGCCTGGCCAGGGAGGCGATGACCCTCTCTGACAGGCTGGGTGGAGCCCCCCGCTCACCCTCTGCAGGTGAGCAAGTAGCTGTCAGCCCTGACCAGCTGCCTTCGTGGGCCAACCGTTTGGTCAGAAAACCTGTAACATCTCATGCCACAAGGCCCAGCTAGTCATTCATAGGCCTATGAATTCAGAGCAGCCTTGAAGTTGCCAAGAGTCGGATACAACTGAAGCGACTGAGCACTCCCGTCATCAAAACTGCAGTATGGTGTCGGACCAACAGATTTCGTAGAAACGGGTTCTTCATGTTGATGTATGGCAGAAGCCAACACAATACTGTAAAGCAATCATCCTCAAATTAAAAAATAAATTAAAAAAAACACGGATTCTCATGAGAACAGTCCTTACTCTATTTACAGAATCCAGGAATGTTCCAGTACAACATTTTAGTTCACCTCTTGCCTTGATAGGAGTGACCCTCACCAGACCAGCACATGGACTCCCAAGTGGCAAGACAGTGGGTTGGGCCACATGTCTGAGTTACCTGGGCTTGAAGCGGTGAACTGCGGCTGGTCACCCGTCAACAGGTCAGCAGGGCAAAGTCGCACAGTCGACAGGTGTGTATTCATTAACAGAATGCAAATGCAAAAACAGGCGTATGTTGTCCAAGGGAGCAGGTAACATGCCCTTCCTGACTGTGGGGAGTGTTCCCACAACGGGCTCTGGGCTAATGCGGACATCACAGTGGTTCCTAATAAGTCACCTTTTCCTACCAAGGATATTGTAGTTTCAATATTTTTACATCAAAATGAGGTTGCTTTCCTACTCTTTTTTTTTTTTTTTCTTTCCGTACACTGGGACGTTCAGGCTTTCTCTCGTTGTGGTGAGCAAAGGCTACTCCCCAGATGAAGTGCATGGACTTCTCACTGCAGTGGCCGGAGCACCACTGGACCGCCAGGAAAAGGGAAGCCCCTTTCCTACTGTCTCGAGCAAACTATAAACACAGAAGGCTAACTTGGATAAATTAAAGACACTCAGTAATACAAATGATTAAACATCACTAGATCTGTGAATTCATCCAGTCTGGCTCCAGGTCTGTAGAGTAGGCGTGGGGTTCCCCAGGGCACTCTAATCTTTGAGAGGGTTTGTGAAGGAACAATACCTTGCAGTAATGGCTAACATTTACAACTCTGCAAGGAATGGAGCTAAATCTTTATCTTAGTTAATCCTCCCAACAACCCAATCTCAATCTATGTAAGATAACATTACCATCCTCATTGTGTCGGTGAGGAAACAGAGCTCCCGGTTAGGCTGAGACCACACCACACGTGACAAGCCAGGTCCCTTGAGCCAAAACCATACCCACCCTGGCCCCTGTGTGTGTGTCCGCTCAGTCATGCCAGTCGTGTCCAACTCCGCGACGCTGTGGACTGTAGCCCACCAGGCTCCTAGGTCCACAAGGACTGTTAACACGTAACAATGAGCACTTTGAACCTCTGTCTAAAACAAGTTCCTACATAGACCCTCCTAGAGAGAGACTTCTGGCAGACCTTCTTCAAGCCCAGGAAGGACGGACGTTTTCCCGGAACAGGTGTGGAGAGGAGGCCAAGGGAAATGGCCAGTTTATTTTTTTTTTCCAGATGAGATATTTGTGTGGTAGTATTCTGAAAATAGGAGTTTTTTCTTTTTCCATTGCCTGCTGTCCCCACCTGAGAGCAAGTGCCTTCCCAGGGGCCCCTCTGTCCAGGTCAGTCCCCAGGGCCAGCAGAGCTTCCACTCCTGATGGCCAGCTTGAGTGAATGAATACGCCAAGGGCCCCGCTGGACTTAATTCACTGCTGAGAGCCAGGAAAAACAGCCCCATAAATCTTCCCCCACCGAGAAAAGGCGGGGCTTCCCACGATGAGATAAACAAATTGAACATTTCAAAGCCACCTGTTAGGTACTCACCCCAATTTGCATATAAATACCAACCGACAGCCTCCTGTGGTTAAACAAGATGGGTAAGGACCAGGGGGTTTATGGTCCACTCCTAGTGCTTGTCACAAACCAGCGCCAGAAAAGGCTGACCTCCGAACCTGCTTCACAATCAAGTGTCAGGCCTGGGAAATGACCCTTGACATTAGCATCCCAGAGGGACGGACTATCTGCCTTCAGGCAGCCTCCGACAGCAGTGCCCGCTCCAAGCTTACGGACAGGAAGAGTCCGGGGGAGTCCAGCGGGCTGGCAGCCACACCAGGTTTGCAGAGAAGTTCGCCTTTGAAAATGTTGACAGACAACAGTGCTGCTTTTGGAGAAATGGGGTTTCTCCTTTCCACACTTTATCTGTATTTTTAGCAAACACTACTGGAGGCAGGTTGACTTTGGTTTGAGCCAGGTCTCATGGAAAATGTAAATACATGTACATACAAAATATTGCTAAATAAATAAAGGGACTGTGGGAAACTAGAAATAATGCAAAGATTGGAAAGGCACAAATGATCATCCTCTACCCATACATTTTTTTAAATTTACCTTTGGTTATTTATTTCTTAAGAAAAATTATATATATATATATATAATAAATGATATGATAATAAAATAATAATATAATATAGAATTGTTTTTTACAGATTTCCTGGTGGCTAAGACAGTAAAGAATCTGTCTGCAATTCAGGAGATCCAGGTTCAGTCCCTGGGTCAGGAAGATTCCCTGGAGAAGGGAATGGCAAGCGACTCCAGTATCCTTGCCTGGAGAATCCCATGGACATAGGAGCCTGGTGGGCTACAATCCATGGGGTCACAAAGAGTCAGACACAATTGAGCAACTAACACACACACATAGAATATTTTTGGCTACACTCGGTATATATAAATTATATTATATATTATGGTATTATATTAATATGATTAATAAATTATTGGTATATTTATATATAAATTATAAATATCAATAAGTTATTGATATATGTAGAAATACATAAACAATATCAATAAATTAATGCTATTGATGTTCTATCAATTTTATCATATAGGTTCAATCCCTGGGTCAGGAAGATCCCCTAGAGAAGGAAATGGCAACCCATTCCAGTAATCTTGCCTGGGAAATCTCATGGAGAGAGGAGCATAGTGGGCTATAGTCCATGGGGTCACAAAAGAGTCAGATACAACTTAAGTGACGGAACACGCACATTATGATATTATATTAATTATATCATCATAGTGATATAATAATTATATTAAAATAATATAAACTATATAATAATACAATAAAAGAAAGCCCTGCAAAAGTCTAAATTATAAAACTGTAAATGGATGCACCAGAACCACTTGAGTTTTGAAGTGAAAGCATTTTCAAATCAAAATGCTAAATGTTCGAGGGGGGCAGGGGATTTATTTATAACTTTTGGTGTGCTCTTGAATGAAAGACTCAGCAAACTATACACTGCTTTCATTACAGCCTCTGGTCAGAGGCTCATTTCCAAGAGAAGAAAAAAGCAGTTGCTGAACTTGCCCCAGTGGGGCTGAGACGAACCATTAAAGATGAAATGGTGTGTCTGCCCGCACATTCCGGATCCTTGAACTTTGTGACGACCACAGCTCTCAGGGGCTTGTTCTTAACTCCTGAGAGAAACCATGTTTGACGAAACTTTGAATATTTTAAAATAATAAGATGAAAATACAACTCTTGGATTCATGCGCAGTGAGGACGTACTTCTTGGTGAGTCTGTTTCCTTCAGTGAGCTTGGAGGCTGCGCTAACTTTACAAGCTGGCCACACCTCAAACCCTTCATAAGTAATTCGTTTTCCTTTAGGCTGCCGGTAGAAACAATAGTTTGGGGTAAAGAAACAAACAGAAAGACAATGTTTATTTACTGACAATCTAAACTCAGGCACCTGTTGACAAGAAGCCTTGATCTTTCCTTCATCTCCTTCTCCCCTTGGATTTTGGAAATCTACATAGGTGACTAATCCTAGATCCTCCCTGCTGGGAGTTCACAGTTTAAGCCTTAAGTCCAGGTGAGAAATACCCAGTTCACCAAGGCAACAGTGAGTTAAAATCTGTGGTATCAAAGCAAGGATCCTTCAATTAAAAATAAATAATTTTTTTAAAAAATCACATCCACTACATTTAGTAAAACATGTTTCCACCTGAACATCTAACACTTGAAAAGAGATAAACTGCTTGAAGTGTGGTGTTTCTCCACTGTTCTCATCAGACCCAGGGCAGTTCCGAGAGGGAGAGACCCAGGATAAGGAGCTTCATGCATTTCGCTTGGTTTTCACTGCTTAAACAATTTTTGTTCCATTAGGTTTGTAACGCAAGATCTTTCAGTCTTCACATGTTTAAAAACAAACCGCTGACAAATTCCAACATCTACTTACACACTGTCTTTTTTTTTTTTTTCTCACACTGTCTTGAAATTTGTTAAACATAAAATCATTCCAGGATTACTAAGACCCTTGGCTGGCATGGCCTTTGTTTATACATACAGTGTGTGATAAATACTAATAGTTATCAACTCATCTTCTCAGGCTTCTGTTCAGGCTTAGTCCAATATCAATCTAATCTGCAAGATACAGGCAGCTAAATACAAATTTGAAATAGCCCCCAAGAGGCCATCTGGCCACTGGCTACCAGGAAGAATGAATCTCCTTAAAGTCTTGACAATCTCCTTAAATGCCTTGAGACACTATCTAACTGCTTATCCAAAGAATCTTCCAAGATTGCTCATCAATGCCTATCTGGTTACCACCGTTCATATTCATACAAAGGGGAAAGTTTGCAGCCGAATGGAATGGTTGGTAGCCCTCCCTTAGTAACAAATACTTGTAAACTCTACAAAGCAGAACCATTGGAAAATTGCTGCCTTGTTAAAAGTAAACCCCTATCTGGTTAAACTCAGTCCTTCCCCCTTCTCAGTTCCATCTCCAAACTTCTGGAATGGCAGACCAGGGAACGATACCACCACACCACAGAACTGTTAGCAGTGTTAGCAAATCAACAAGGGTGTGTTTAAAGTCTAAAACTGTACTTCCAGTAAAGAGATGTCAAAACTTGAAAGTGTTTAATTTCATTATTTCATTGGATCTCAAATTCTCAGATCAATGATCTGATTTTTTTTAAGTCTGCAGAGTGAGGGCAACATGCACTGAATGAGTTGCAGGAGGTGAGGTGGGGAGGGAGCATGTGGATGTTGGAGCAACTTATTTTCTCATGATGACTATGATCCACAGAGTAACTAAATTAACTTCATCCAGGGAAATTAAGTTGCTCACTAAGTAGGGTGCCCCCCCAAAATTCAGAAAGTCCCCCAAGCCAATAGAATCATTGGATTTTGTTGGGACTACCTATGAGGCCAAATGTAATTGAATGCATCAATCAGACACATACTGTTCAAGCAGTTCTGACACCTTCTCTCACCTAACCTGGCTCCTGTGATCTTCTCAATGGATTAACCACCCGGAGCAGCTGAAATTCTAACAGAACTTGATTCTGTCAAATATGGAAAAACAGAATAGGTACACACAATGGAAAGGTTCTATCAGTTCAGTTCAGTTCAGTTGCTCAGTCGTGTCCGACTCCTTGTAATCCCGTGAATCGCAGCACGCCAGGCCTCCCTATCCATCACCAACTCCTGGAGTTCACTCAGACTCACGTCCATCGAGTCAGTGATGCCATTCAGCCATCTCATCCTCTGTCGTCCCCTTCTCCTCCTGCCCCTAATCCCTCCCAGCATCAGAGTCTTTTCCAATGAGTCAACTCTTCGCATGAGGTGGCCAAAGTACTGGAGTTTCGGCTTTAGCATCATTCCTTCCAAAGAAATCCCAGGGCTGATCTCCTTCAGAATGGACTGATTGGACCTCTTTGCAGTCCAAGGGACTCTTAAGAGTCTTCTCCAACACCACAGTTCAAAAGCATCAATTCTTCGGCACTCAGCTTTCTTCACAGTCCAACTCTCACATCCATACATGACCACTGGAAAAACCATAGCCTTGACTAGATGGACCTTTGTTGGCAAAGTAATGTCTCTGCTTTTCAATATGTTATCTAGGCTGGTTATAACTTTTCTTCCAAGAAGTAAGCGTCTAAGTAGCCATATAGATTATTCCAAAAGTAAATAGTTACAAACCAACATAATTTGTACCTAGGAGAGACTGTTGTTCAGTCACTCAGTCGAGTCCGACCCTTTATGACCAACCCCATGAACTGTAGCACACCAGGCTTCCCTGTCCTTCACTATCTCCCAGAGTTTGCTCAAATTCATGCCCATTGAGTCTGTGATGCCATTCAATAAAAGCAGTCAATTGAAAACAAATTTTTAAAAAGTTAAATCCAGTCTGCAGGTGACTGAAGGGCTTGCAAACCTCAAATGTGTTATCTGAAACACTAAAAAGTCAAATAAAAATATTCACTGTATAAATAGTAGGGACAAATAAAAACTTGTCAGGACAATTTTGAGGATTTAGGGGCCACTTGAGTTCATCCAAGACTCTTGTATTGGTAGGAATACCTACTTCCATGCAGCTGCTGCTGCTGCTGTTAAGTCGCTTTAGTCGTGTCAGACTCTGTGCGACCTCATAGAAGGCAGCCCACTAGGCTCCCCCATCCCTGGGATTCTCCAGGCAAGAACACTGGAGTGGGTTGCCATTTCCTTCTCCACTGCATGAAAGTGAAAAGTGAAAATGAAGTCGCTCAGTCATGTCCGACTCTTAGTGACCCCATGGACTGCAGCCTACCAGGCGTCTCCATCCATGGGATTTTCCAGGCAAGAGTACTGGAGTGGGGTGCCATCGCCTTCTCCGACCTACTTCCATACCTCCCCACAACTGTCATATAAAGTGTAATTACTGCCCCCATGGTATGGGGAACCAAACTTGAGTAGCCAAAGAGCCTGAGTAAAGTGCCCAAGTTCACACAGCTGATGGGAATGGAGTCTACATAGGAATCCAGGCTGCGAGACGCCCAAGTGCTCTTGATTGCTCCCTTGGCTAAGTTCAACCTCATCACACCATGTAGCTTTTGAAGGTTTAAAGTTATGTGGGTGAAGAGACACAGAAGAGGACCAATTAAAGGCTTTAAAGAAAAAAGCTGTCCTGGCCCCAAAAAGGCTACTTCCAGACTCGATACTAGATGCCACCGCTTTCAAGCTTTTAGTCTATAATCAAGCCATATTGAAACCAGATTTACAAGCTCTTCAGAAGAGACCTTTGTGATTTTCTAAAGCAGACATGTTTGGTATTTTAGGAGGGAGGTCAAACCCCCTATGGTGCAGTGTTTTTAATAAAATCAGTTCAGCAGAAATTAGAGACACACCAGTCAATTTCTAGGAAGCCTCGGAGCCATTCAAAATAAGGGACGGGACGGGGAGGGGGAGGGGGGAATAACATAAAAGATGTAACCACGGACAGAGTTTTTTCAGAAGGGGCAGAATGTTTAAGGGGTGCAGATACAGAAATATCATGACAACCATTTATCTCTGGTTTGGGCAAATTTCCGCTTAAAAAGGGAAAATCACTTTTGGGGAGAGTTCTATGTCCACATTAAACAAGGACTGTTCCTGATCAGCCCAGCCATGCACTGACACCTCCAAGGAACGGCAAACATCTCTACGAGGGAAAAACAAACAAACCCGTCATCCTCCTTACATCACCGAATCAGGTAGGTCGCAATTTCATGAAGGGTCTTTTATCTCCACTCTTGGCAACCTCTACATTCTCACAGGGAACCAAAAGTAGACTTTATATTTAGCTCTTAGAAAAATCAAAGTGGAGAAACCTACAATATTTTTGCTGAAAGGCCAAGTTATGTGCAGATTTGACTTTAAAACTGGTGGCAGCAATACACAAATATTAAATAAGGGAGAGGATTTGTTAGGAAAAGAGACAGGGCCCACCTATTACGTGGCTACAACTAGAGCCCCACTGTGGGCACAGAGCCAGCAGCCTACCCAACAGGGAAGTGTGAACAACCTTGCAGATTTAAGCTCAGCCCAAAAGAACCAGGTGGAGGCTTTTCTATTCATCTATTAAAGGTCTGTGATCTTAGCACCCACACACACCAGGGCTTCCCTGGGTCTTCTCCGGAGGAAGTTCCTGTAACTTCCCTGGAGTTCACTGTTGTCAAATTGTTTCAAAGAGGATGAATTTCAATCCTTCATGGTTTTATTTCCTAATGAATTCCTGAGCTCCTAATTAACTGGTATTGGGAAGAAATGTGATGAATAAGAAACAGCAGGGTGAGCAAGGAGAGGCCACTTTAGAATCCATGGTACTTGCACAATGCACTCATGACATAAGAACACAGAAGAGACAAGAAGCCTTTTAATCTTCAAGCCCCAAAACTACTGTAATTTGATCTAAAGCTTGAAAGAGATGGTGAGGGCAAAAATTTCACCAACTGGCCATTTTGATTCCTTCTCTTCCCTTAGGTTTGGAGAGTTAGGGCCCCAAATTCTTTAACTCTCTCAAAAAAAATGGATGCACAGAAAATGTAACACTTTATGAACTGTAAGTCACACATGCAAGAATTCTCAGTCTCAAAAAGCACAATATGAATGCCGTCATTTATTAAAACTCATATTTATTCCATAGCCTAATTTATTTGGGGCTGTGGCTTATTAGTTATTAAATAACCTAGGTATTCATTTTTAGACTACTCATTTCAACTCAGATTCTTCCATCAACTGAGTGACGGCACCTGTCTTAAGGGACCCAAAGTATGCTGATCATAAAATATCCCCGAATATATGCAAAAAATCCTTTTTAACATTCATAAAAGGAAACCCCACAGGTACTCAAATATGCAGGCTATAGGTTAATTTTTAAGCAAAAGTTTCAAATATACAAAAGAATCAAGAAAAGAACCTACAAATTATTCTCATATTTAAGATAATAATAAAGACCCATTTTAGAGGAAAAGTACACATCTGGCATAGCTTTAAATTCAGGCTGGGCTTTATTGCCAAAGTCCTCCAGGAGTGGAAACACTATTATTTAGTGTGTTAGTGGCTAAAATCAACAGTCTATTTGATTATATTAATAAAAGAATCATTTGGGGGAGAAATTATTATTTAAATCTTAACTGATGTATAATGTTCACTATTGAAAATCTAAGATTGAGAAGTAAAAAAAATTTATCATTATAACACTCTGTTGAAGGAAGGTTTAAAAACTACAAGCATGAGACAATAATGTTTGGCTAATTTGGGGTCCAAAATATTTAATTAAGTCCAGAATAAACTGATGAATTAATTAACAGTAAAAGTAGACAGTGATTAACTTTGAAAAAAAAAAAAAAGATTCATTTAGTAGGCTTTTTTCCTTTTCTGATGGGAGGTAGAGACACATTTAAAAACAAATTCCAGAGCACCTGGACCAAGCTGATAAATATCACCTTTTGCTAAGGCAACTTCGGAAATTGATCAATGATATCTGACTCCGGTATAAATAAGTTTCCAATTTCTCTTAGATGAAAGCTAAAACCAGAATTATCCTAACAAAAAACTGTGGGTAAGACACTGAATGATGGGCAGTACACATTTAGAAATTCTCCACGCTGTAAGAAAACAACACATTGGCCATGTAAGAACAAACAAGATCTTGGTCTTGTTAAGAAAAAACAGTCAAGCCAAAATCTATAGTTGAGATCCTACACTGAGCAATCATAGGTCTTCAGTTGTATAATTAACATGTAGTTCCTTGCCCTTCCGGCTTAGTTTTTAATTTATGACAAGACACCACTAAATTTCAGACAAAATATATATATATATATTTTAAATCTTTACAATAAATCCAGATGTAGGAGCTTACAGAGAACACATTTGTTTATTTAGGTACTCAATTCTAGCTCCCTCTGGATGCATATAACCCTGGTAACAGTGTACAGAGTCCTCTCTTTGCTTTTTAATAATTTTAAAGGAAATAATACATTTTGACTGTATTTAAGTCTGTGCAAATAATCCTTCAGAAGAAATAGCCAAGATGCTGTTTGCAGAGGTCATTCCATCTCTCGCAGATGATGACGCGAGTTAGTTTTTTCTTCAGATAAAGTGCTCCCGCCCAGCAGAACTCAAGAGGGTCCCAGACATCCAGTTCCGTGAGGCCCAGTCATACGAACTCCAGCTTCCCGTGCCCGCTGTACATGCCCCAGTGCACAAGCGACAGGATGCGGTCGTGGCTGAGGTCGGCTTGTCTCATCTTATCGCAGGTCAGACAGCAGTTCTCATGGCCACTCACGGGCACCATGCACTCCAAGTCCAACTTCGCCACCTGCCCCTTTTTGGAGTGGTGTCCATGGAAGCTGTAGTGCAAACGTGAGAGCATCTGCTGCCGCTGCTCCTGCAGCCTCTTGTTCTCGCTCCGCAGCATCCTCAGGGCCAGCATAATTAGCAACACCAGGATCAGCCCCCCAGCGATGGGAACTGCGATCACTGCTGCCCGGAACCACAGCTCTTTGGAGGACGTCAGCTCCTGCACTTTGGTGATGAGGTTTCTGTTACCATCGTGCTGATACCTGTTCCCTTGTCCTAGAGGGGGCACAAGCAAACCCATCAAACATGGTCACCCCTTCCTGGAGCTTTGCGAGAGCATCTCTCCTTTTAAATGCGGTACCCCCCCTTAAAGGAGATCAAACCAGTCAATCCTAAAGGAAATCGACCCTGAATATTCATTGGAAGGACTGATACTAAAGCTGAAGCTCCAATACTTGGGCCACCTGATGCAAACAGCCGACTCACTGGGAAAGACCCTGATGCTGCAAAGGATTAAGGGCAGAAGAAGGGGATGACAGAGGAGGAGATGGTTGGATGGCATCCCCAACTCAATGGACATGAGTTTGAGCAAACTCCAGGAGATGGTGTAGGACAGGGAAGCCGGGCGTGCTGCAGTCCATGGGGTCACAAACTGTTGGACACAACTGAGTGACTGAACAACAGCAATCCCCTTAAACAGAGGTTTCCGATTCAATCAACATTTAGAACAGAAATGCTGCCCAACGAGGCAGAGGAGCTTCCAAAAACATTTGTTTATTTTGATTATTAATGGCCTTTTAATGGCTTCAAAATATTGGAAAAAAACAGGCAAAACCTATTATGCAGACAGATATCTAGGGCTCAGGCAGACATGAAAGTCACTCAGTGGAGATGCATCTTTGCACCCAGCCTGGCTTCTCCCTCAGCCGTCTCTAATTACATCAACAACAAAATCAATAGCAGACAGACAAAGCCATGGCTGTCACAAGCCTAGAGGCCAAGCGAGGGTTTGGTCAGAGGGGGTGCCACTCCTACCTGAGGCCTCCCCCTTGGGCGGGGTGAGGACATCCTGTAGCCCCCTATAGTTGCACATGTCTTCGTGACAGCACTCCAAAGAGGGCAAGGGGCTGCCGGAGTGGTTGCGAGCCTGTCTGGCTTGGCAGATGTCCGCTGTGCTTGCCAGGGAGTCCAGGCAGCCATGGGTGAGCGGGGAATTGATGTTCTGAGGATCCAGAAGTCTGGAGAAGCAGGCGCTCAGCTCAGATTTACACATGTAACCAGTAGCCACGCAGTGGGCTGCATCACAGTAGCATCTGATTTCACCTGAAAATGATGGGCAATTGCATCAAATGGCTTCAGAGACCAGATAAAGCATCAGCTTCAACAACTGTGCTGTGCTAAGTCGCTCAGTCATGTCTGACTCTTTGAGATCCCATGGACTGTAGCCCACCAGGCTCCTCTGTCCATGGGGTTCTCCAGGCAAGAATACTGGAGTGGGTTGCCATGCCCTCCCCCAGGGGCTCTTCCCGACCCAGGGACTGAACCTGTGTCTCTAAAGTCTTCTGCATTGACAGGTGGGTTCTTTACCGCTAGCGCCACCAGACCCCAAATTTCGAAGACATTCACTTTAGGGAATATTCAGCTGAGGGCTTAGAAGGGCTGACCACATGGATCCCTAAAGCCCCTTGTGCAAGTCAGTGCTCGAATCCCAAGTCAGGTAAATATCATCTTAGAACTGTATTAATCCACATAGCAGAGGATGAAAGTTCAGTGTAGGATAAGCTAGCAAGTAATTAAAAACACTTTTGTCTTTGAAGCAAAATAATCATCACCAGGATTTCTCCTACTGTAAGGTAAATTACATTATTGACTTGTTTTAATCCTACATGACCATACAACGTAAAATGCTAGGCTTTTTGATTTTGTCAGTATAAATATTTGATCGGAACTGCTGAATTGTTTACTACCTCGAAGGGCTGTGCCAAGGTTTAAGAGCTTTCGCTAACACCTTATAAAGTTATTAACTAGAAACACAACAATCTAGAAATTGCTCTGGTCAGGAGGTTTTAAAACTATGAAACTGGGCAGCTATTTGCAACCTCTCTAGAAAAGGCAAACTTTGCCTATAAAGATCTGTTCATGCAGGGGAGCTTTTAGTCAGATATTGTAAAACAGGAACTAGGCAGTTTACAATTAGTGGTTTGCTTGCCAAAGTCAATTTCTTTCAGCCCAAATGGAAAGTCATAAAACTGGGGGCAGGGAGGAGGGGGTGAAACTGCAAGGCTCCCTCCTCCCCCCACCCCTCAACTCCCCAGTTTTATGTGTAATTCAACATGGGATCTAAAACGGGAAACATTGAAACTGAAAATCCTCTGCTGCTTGAATGAAAAATCCTTAAGGAAACCTCAAATTTTTCTACAGGAAGTGATTAAAAGTTTCCTTTATAAAACTTAGTTTGTGAGTTGCAAGCGGGTTAACATTCTGCCACAAGATCTGAGACTTCCATGTCAATTTCTGGTTGAAACAATCTGGGGCTGGGAAAGATCACTCACATGATACTTGACCTGGTGGACCTCGGCCACTGTCACAGGCCACGGCTGTAGCCTGCTGTGAACTGAACTCAGGTACATGCCTCTCCCCAGCTTCTCCATCTGAAGTCTTAGTTACAGAAACCAAAGCTCTGAAACCAAAGCTCTGAAATTAAACACCAACACCAGGCACTGCTGCTCTACAAATCTCCTCCCAGCCTCACCTTTCTTCTTTCTCCTCCTTTCGTGAATGCCTGAGTAAGATGTCTCATTTAATTATCTGTCCAAATTCCATGCCACCATAAGGCTCCTAGTGCTTCAGTTCTTTAAAAAAAAAAAAAAACCCAGCCAACTAAACACAGATCTTTGCCAACATGAGTTTCACTGTGCAAAGCCAGAGGTCCTCCTCCTGTCCTAGGTCTGGGCCAGGGTCCCTTCCCTTCTCCAGTAAATAAGACCTATCCAGTTAGAATCCTGCTTTGCACAAGTTCTTTACTCCTCTCTCCAAGCTTACCCGCTTTTTTTGCAGAAAGCTCACTGATTTTAAACGGGTGATGACTGAATATCCCTAAGTCTGACAAATTCCACATATAGGTTGAAAGAAGAAATAAAACAGATTAAAAGTCCATGTTGATCCCATGCACTTCAGACCTCATGCAGAAAAAAAGAAAGCTGAATACAAGCAAAATGCTGCTTAAATGTTTATGAGAGCCTATTTTAAAGACTATATTTTCAATGACCTAAAACAGTCTAATAAAAATTTGACAGGTAACTAGGAAAGTTCTAACAACTTTTTTTTTTTTAATTGGAGCCACATTGGAGCAAGTTGAATAGACTTTTGTGTTACTGTATTAAAACTATATTTCTGCCGTTTCATAAAGTTTCTTCCTGTGGCATGCGAAAAGGCCAGGAGGGGACTGGTATTTTGAAGCAGGGAACAATGCTCTTCTGTCTGCCCCCCTTTCTGGTTACTGTACGTGGTGATTAAACAAAAATGTCTGCTTCAGTCAGGACGGCTACAGGAGAGGCTGCTGGCTTCTTTTAAAGCTTTTGAAGTCCGCAGCAGTCAGAAACCTCTGATCCCCTAATTATATCATTATCAGGCGCATAGTTTCGGTATCTGTGACTTATGTCAGCCGCGGTCCGGCCCCGTTCGGCCGGTCTTTGATAGACCGGGAGGCTTCCCTCTGCAGGCTGCTACGAGGGCTGTTATTTAGGGTTAATTACAGCCTTTCTTCCAAAATAAATAAATACTGTAGCACATCATCTCTGCTGGCCCGGCTGATCCTTCAACCTCATGCCTGCTACATGGCAATTAGAGTAAAGGGGGCGGGGGGGTTGGTGGTGCAAAAGCTAAAAATGCCTCCTATTTTTAAGAAAAATTATCTGTTCACAGGACAAACAGTAGGCAGAGTTCGTGGCAGGGGAGGTGGAGGGCCCTTGAAATTCAAAAGAGTGTTGTCTGGGTTATTTCCACCTAAAAGGCGAAAGCCTGCAAAGGAAAAAAAAAAAAAAAGAAACTGACCGCTGCAAAAAAAAATTTTTTTTTTTTTTGAGTAGCGTTTATAAAATATGATGTGAGTGGGAAAAGGGACCGCTGACGCAGTCCACACCTTCCAGCCCCCAAGCAGTAGCGCTGCCCACACCGCTGCACGCGGACACACACCTGGGACACCTACACGCGGGGAGGCACCACTCGAGGGCTCACAAAGACAGTAAGACACACACACACAGACATTCACGGACAGAGACATTTAAACACGGAGACATTCCCAAGTGAAGATGCTCCAATACAGAGAGACACACAACAGACACACAAGTGCACTCATGGACAAAAACACTCAAATACAGACACACGTTCACAGCAGAGACACATTCAAATACAGAGTCGCGCACACAAACCGAGACACTCGGACTCAAACCGGGACACACACACGAAACACTCGGGCACGGTGCAACGGGGGGCGGGAGACTGCGGTCCCTCCCGGCCACTCCCGCCCCACGCCGCGGCTGCAAACTCTCAGAAGTTTACGACCGACAGATTCGCACAAACAGTTTGACAACCACTCGCCCCGAGGTCTCACACCACCTCCACGCGCTCGGCCCCGGGACACCGGGGTGGGCGGGTGGACCCGAAGCCACCGCCGCGACTTCTAAGAACAGACAACTTGTCGCGACCTGCTGGCTCGGCGCGGGAGGCCGCCTCTCCCGCCGCTAACAAAGCCCCGGGACCCCGCGGCCCTCCCCGGGGAGCTCGCGCCCCGCCGGCCGGCGGGCACCCACCTTTGGTGAGCAGGACCGCCATGGCGCAGAGTTCAAGCTGCAGCCAGATGAAGATGTAGCTGGAGTGGCGATCCATGGACGCCCCCCTCCACGGCCCCGGCGCCCCCGTCGGCTCCCGGAGCCGCGGCTCAGCTGCAGCCTACGGCTCCCGGCGCGCGTAGTGCATGGGTAATGCCCGGGGCGCGGGGCCGGGCCGCGGCCGGAGCATGGAGAGCGGCTGGATGGGCGCGAGGGGCACGGTCCGGTTCCGCAATCCTGGCTCCCTCCGCTCGGCCCGACAGCTGGATGGGCTTCAGGCTCTGCTCTCGTCGGTCGGCCACTCGGCAGAAGGAACCAGCAACCCAATGCGCAGACACCGCCCGCCCCGAGCTCCCGCCTGGGCCGGCCTGGGTCCGACCGGCTCCGCGCCGTAAATAGCGCCCCGCGCCGGGAGCCAGCAGGCCCCGCCCCACTCCGACTCCGCCCGGGCCCCGCCCCTGGCGCCGTGCGATTGGCCGCAGGGCTCCAGCCGCTCCGCCGAGGGGCGGGCCGGGCGCGGGCGGAGAGCTCTGCCCCGCGGCTCCGAGCGGCGCCGGCGTCTGGGCTGCGGGCGGCGCCGGCCGTCTCCCGCGCTCCCCCTCGCGGAGGCCGGGCGTCCGTGACCTTAGGGAGCCGCGGGTCGAGCTCGGCCTCTGGCCCTGCCTTTGGCCCCTGCTTCAGGGATCCTCCCCACCCGGCCTCAGGCCGGCGCGCCCCAACGTGTGGCTTCCTCTTCGTTTCCCCGAAACTCGCGAGGGACCCGCGTGGCCGCCTTTGGACCCGTCCCGCCGCGCGGCTGCCTCGGGAGCCCGGGGAAAGCCGTGGCGGACCCTAGAGTGAGCCCTGCCGGCCTGCGTGTGCCCGGGGAGGGCCGCAGGGCGCGGGGCGCTCTCCGCCTTTCTCCCCCTCCCCTCTGCGCATCCGCCTCGCTCGCCCGCCCTGTGATCAATAAAGCCCAGACAGACAGAGACTGTTGATCAGCAGGAGCCGCCGAGTTCTCCTGGGTAGACGGGACGAGTAGCTGGCTACAGACACTTAACGAAAATTAGCAAATCCAAAAGCACCCGGCGCCAGCGAGACGACACAGGCCGAGACTGACACTCAATTAACCACCCCCCAAACAGTCGCAGGCAAACACAGCGGCTGACCCTGATCAATATCAGCCTGGCGGTGATCTCCTTTCTGAGATGCTAATTCATTTATTAGAAGTTGGGGGGCTGCCCGCCCCAGCGTACCCAAAGGCGGTTGGGGGGTGGCAGGATGCTGTTTTTTGTTTTTGTGGAAGTGAAATTCAGTTTAAAACTCTTATCTGAGGGCAGCTCTTTCCTCCTCTCTCCCCAAAACCTGGGATTAACAAAAGTCAACCATTTGCAAAATTTCCTTTTAGGATCAGCCAACATTTTGCGACCTGATAACAATGTCAAGGAGTGGGGCGGGGAAGAAAGGCGCATTTAAAGTTAAGGCAGGAGGAGCAGTCAAACCTTGAGGACTAGAGTGCAGAAATGAGCTTTAAGACTAAGAAAAACTATATATATTTATGTATATATGTCTCTAGGACTGAAAATTCAGGCGAACCTTGAAAAGTTGCTGGAAGTCCACAGAGCTTCAGAATGTAGTTAATGAAATTGCCTTTGAAAAAGAATGTCTATATGTAGAAAAATAAAATAATTTCATAAACTGATGTTCTGCCCATTACTTCACTAGATCAAAATTGCATCTAAAAGAGGAGAGGGCTGGTCCAGCAGAAGGTCAAAGAGGAAATTAAACTGGTTAGGGCACCAGGTAAACAGCAGGCGGTTCTTTAGTTGGGGGAGTGGTCGAGGAGGGGAGCTGCCCAGCAGCCCTGAGGAGGAGTTTGATTAGCACTTCCTGACATCTAATTCCTTGACAAATTAACAGTTCTAAGGGGTTTATGCAGACAATACTGTTCTTGTAATGACACACTCCCTTTAACTCTAGAGTCAATTATTAGCTAACAGGAAACTTGGAGTATATTCATTCAACTTTTGGACCGCCCATTGTAGTTCAGCCTCACAGTTTGTGCGTTAAAAGTCAGGAACTAAAAAGTAAATCACAAACAATGGAGCTGGCAGAAAATAGAGATTATGAGCACAGTGGTGATGCATAAAGAAAGCAGAGGGAATCAGCCCAGGAAGACAAACAAGTCCAGAAGTTCTACTGGAAGCAGTGACATGTACCATGACTCCTAAAGACTGAAAGAATTGGGAGGGGACCATTACAAGCACAGGGGACTCCAGGAACTTGGGCATGATTTTCATTGATCGCACTGGAGCGTGTGGGTGGTAAGGAGGGGGTGGGTGGATGGGAGGACAAGCAATTCTTTATTGCTGGAGCATGAAACGTGGAGCAAGGAGTGGACAGAGATGCACCAGGAAATAACCATATTTACCTGTGATACAGATAAAAATAACTTTTTAATGGAAGAGGGTGTAGGGGGATGTGTTGATGAAAGTCATATTGTAGTAAACACTTTCTGAGTGCCTTCCCAGCCCTGTTCAGAGACTGTCCATTTTCTCTGGAGTGGGCATTGGCCGCCAGCCTAGGGCCCTCTGCCCCTCTGACGATAGCTTGTCACATGACAGTTGGACAAATTAGGTTCTCTCTTTTGGGTTTTTAGACTGAGATGCTAGTCAATCTCTAGAGGTCACTTCATGGAATACAAATTCAGAGTCCATCTGTGTGCAAAGCAAGAGGAAAAAAAAAATGACAGATATGTAAGGCGGCACAGATGTTAACTATAAGGTCCTCTTGTTACTTAAGTTCTTTTACTTTTGACCCAAAGGGTTCAAACACTGATATTTATATTTTGCTGAATTAATATCAATTGTTATTCCAGGATGTATAATTTTTTTGTTCCAAGTACAATTCAGAATGAGAACGTCATGATCAGGCAATGATTCTACTTCTTTTGCTTTCATTATTAGCTTAATGGGCAAGCTTTTTAAATGGCTAAAAATTAGTTTTAAGAGAAACAAGTCTGCTCTTTAATGGTTTTGGAGCAGACATGGACTTTTCAACTAAATGAACTTGTGTTTGAATCAATATGGAAAATCAAAATCAGTTTAGGAATAATATGTCAATTATGAGGCTATATCAATAGTTGAGAGGATGAACAACAATTTTAATTTAATTTAAGGCTCAAGAAAAATTGCTTCTCTACAGAATTTTACTTGTTTTGTATATAATTTGGTTATTACTTTCCCACATGTAGGTTGATAAGGAGAAAATAGTAAACTCTAATGGGCTTTTTCTTTTATTTAAATCAACAAATGAAATCAGTGACCAAAATTCTTTTTACCCTTATGAAGAGAATTCTGAAAATATAAGCTGGGAACCAGCTATCTATACCCAAGAACAGAAAGCCGATTTGAGATGGAAAACTTGCACTAATTAAACATTATAGTAGTTTTGTACTTTCTAACAGTGTTCTAAATGTGGTATATATGAACTATATACTATATAATCACAATATGCCACTATGATACACTTTCATGGTTGTCCTATACCACAGAAAAACACTAAAACAATTTTTTCTTATATTAAATAGGAGAAAAAAGAAAAAAAACCTCGAGGGTTTTTATGTCCTAACTCATTTTAACAAAGATGTAAGTACCCTTGCAATCTCTGCTTACACAAATAATGCCATTATTTCCCAAAATTATACGAGATTCCCCATTTCAGCAATGCCTTTCTCCAAGATGCAGATGAAAAATAACTTCGTACATTTTATCCAGAAGCAGTGTGTTCAAGCTCCTGGCTAGCATGCAAACTATTGCAGTCTAGAGATAGAATCTAACATTTCTGCCTGTTATACAAATCTCCTACCAACCAACAATCCACGGAGGTTAGATAACACTTT
This sequence comes from Bos taurus, assembly GCF_002263795.3. Classification (NCBI taxonomy): domain Eukaryota; kingdom Metazoa; phylum Chordata; class Mammalia; order Artiodactyla; family Bovidae; genus Bos; species Bos taurus. The sequence goes on from NC_037340.1 coordinate 36,032,099, forward strand.
GAATTCCCAGTAGCAGGGTTTTTTTTGAAGTTTTGTTCTCAGAAGTTAGGAGGGCAGAGCTAAAATTTACTTTCTTTGGAATATGGTCAAAGGTGAGAGATTAGCCCAGCTCAAAGGAATGACTGTCTAGTGTAAAGTTTTTCTTTTCTTTTTTCTTTCAAAATGGAAAAGGAGATAAAGAATAGGGTGCAGAGTCCAGGAGGTAGTGTGATAGGGCCTAGACAAAAAGAAGAAGATTCCCAAACGTCCATTCTCCCACAAACTAGCAAAAATGCTGTCGAGTCTTACAAACACCATAGATCTTACAGATAATCTAGAGCAGTAGTCCCCAGCCTTTTTGGCACCAGAGACTGGTTTGGTGGAAGACAGTTTTTCCACGGGCCAGGGCAGGGATGGTTTCCAGAATATTCAAGTGCATTACATTAACTGTCTACTTTATTTCTATAAAGTATCCATGGAGTATCTGTTGAGTTGAGGTTTTCTTAAAAAAAATTTAAGGCAACTAAGTTTAGAATACAGTAAGTAACAGGGACTTCCTTGGTCATACAGTGGCTGAGATTTCTTCCAGTGCAGAGGATGAGGGTTCGATGCCTGGTTGGGGAGCTGAGATCCCACATGCCTCAAGACCAAACAATCCAAACATAAAACAGAAGCAGTATTGTAACAAATTCAATAAAGACTTACAGGAAAGAATACAGTGAGAAACAGATTAAAAGAACATTATGAATTTAACAGTGGACATCGTTTATAATCAAATAGTATCAAATATATTCTGTGTGATCCTTGATACAGTCTTTGTTCTATTGACTTATATTAATATAGTCTCCACTTCAGCCAGTAGTACTTCTGGAAGTTATTCAATAATTTATACTGGTTTTGCCTACCTGATGTCAAATAACCAGACTGATCCCTTTTGTTCTTTTAACTAAAATGGTAAGTTAATCTTTTAAAGCAGAGAAATTACCTTAAATCCCTGCTTAAAGGAACATCCTTGACCCAGAACGCTGTTCAAATTCATTCAATGAATAGTATTTGGGGTTCTATCTTCTCAACTGGCAATACTTCATTTGCCTTTTTGGGGGATTTTCTTTTTTCTTTTTACTGTTCATGTACAAAACACTGAGGGCTTACCTGTTGGCTCAGTCAGTAAAGAATCCTCCTGCAATGTAGGAGACGCAGGTTCAATCCCTGGGTTGGGAAGATCCCCTGGAGAAGGAAATAGCAACCCACTCCAGTATTCTCACCTGGGAAATCCCATGGACACAAGAGCCTCGAGGGCTACAGTCCATGGGGTCACAAAACAGTCAGACATGACTGAGCAACTAAACAACAATAGCAAAACACTGAAATTCAAAGCTTTGATACTTTCATTAGACAATCCAACATTTAGACTCTTGCTTGACATTTGGCATCCTTGCCTACTCTCCAAAACCCACCTGTATTTCCACGGTTCTACATTTATTCAAACTTATACATGGGGAATAGCTTCCAAGACTTTCAGTGAATGCCTGAAACCTTAGATAGTACCAAACTCAATATAGACTATGGGGATTTTTTTCCTCTTTATACATACCTAGAAAAGAGTTTAATGTATAATTTAGGCACAGTAAGAGAATATCTGAATTGCCAGCATCACTCTCATTGCACTTTGGGGCCATAAGAGTAAGCATCACTTGAACACAAGTACTGGGACCATGACAGTCCATTCGATAATTGAGAGGGCTGTGTGTATGTGTGTGTGCTCAGTCACTGAATTGTGTACAACTTTTTGCAACTCCATGGACTTTAGACTGCCAGGCTCCTCTGTTTATGGAATTTTCCAGGCAAGAATACTAGAATGGGTTGCCATTTTCTACTCCAAGGGATCTTCCTGAGTCAGGAATCAAACCCATATCTCCTGCATTGGCAGGCAGATTCTTCACCACTGTGCCACTTGGGAAGCCCTGAGAGGGCTACTAAGTAACTAAGAGACAGGACACCCTGAACTAGAGGATAATTCACAGGAATGATCCCAGGGTGAGAAGGACAGCAGGAGATTTCATCACACTGCTCAGAATGGCATGCAAGGTAAAACTTTTGAATTGTTTATTTCTGGAATTTTCCATTTAATATTTTTGGACAATTCAGCAGGTAACTAAAACCTTGGGTGGATATCAGAATTGCAGACAAGGCGGGGACTACATTAATGACGTCTCTCCTCCAGTTATTCTCCTCTAATGCTGGATCTTCCAAACTGAAATCTCATTGCCAGAACAGAATGATGTCTTTTGCCGTGGAACTTTGAAATGACTAATATTTGCCATCATGTTTCTGTCCCTGCCACTGTTCTTATTTCATAACGGTTTCCAAGGAAATAATGAACTATACAGCATTTGTTTTACCATTTACAAAGTATTAAGATACACATTAAATATGATGTATGCCTTCAACCCGTGAAATGGAATGCCATCCAGATGAACATATCTTCTAATATTTAATGCATTTCAGGGAAATGTACCCTATGGGCAGAGGTTGTGAAGAGAGCCCTGAGCTGCCCTAAGAACATCACTGAACAATTCTTGCTCACATCCTTGATATCAGAGGAAGAACTTACCATGCGTTTTCCCCCATATTCAATAGTCTTTCTTTGTTCCCCTTGGTCACCTAACACATCAGCTCCTATTCTGCTGTGCATTTGTTTAAACACAAGTAACTCCCCCCAGCACTGGCCCATTCATAGTTTGGGGTCACTTGCCTAGATTTTTAGCCTATGATTTCAAAGATATCATTTAAAATGTGCACATTTATAATTCAGTCAAATTTGTTAAATTAGAAGAATAAGAGACACACTTAAAGATGCGTTCTTTTAGGAGGGGTTTCTTGGGAAGACACAATAGGTTTATTGTAAGTATATGGCTAGTCGGTCATTTATAAGCATTACTTATCTTCCCTGGAAGCCAGTAACGCTGAAACCGGAAATTAGAACATTTTGGGTCTCCTTTTCCCAGGGTTCTCCTTGCTTCTTGCCTCTCTAACGGACAGCTGGCATCCTTCCCCCATTTCTAGTTTTTGCACTTCATAACTTCTGTTTGCTTTTATACAATCAGAAGCCCCCGTTAGAGAGGTTGCTGTTCAGTTTATGGAGAGACAATTTCAAAATGCTTAGTTTATGGTACGATCAGCTAGGACAGGGTACTGGCTAATATCAAGGATGGCTGAAAAAAAAAAAAAAAGCCCACAGCTGCTGCCCCTCATCAAGGTCATGGACCAGGAAGACTAGAGGGTATACCACATACATATGCCATATTATGCCTTATGGTGCTGGCCTGCCATATGACATATATATATATGATGCACAGATACAAATGAGGTTATCATTTAACTCTCCTTTTTATTTTTATTTTGTTGCTGTTAGAATTAGGCTTGAAAAAAGATTCATACATTGTGACTGATTGATATGTCCTTAAAACTCTTTACAGTTATCAGTTGCACCTCCCCTCCTCTTTTCTTTGCTGGTTACTTATTGAAAAAATCAAATCACATGTGCTACAGAGTTTTCTGTGGTCTGGAATCTGCTTCTCCATGAGATTGCATCTCCATGGTGTCACTTAACATGTTCCCCTTTCCTGCTGTTATTTCCTGTGAATTGGTTGTTAGATCAAAAGGCTTGAGCAGATTTAGACTCAATTGGCAAGACTGTCTCCTAGGTGATGATATGCATGTCTCTCAGAAGTTCACTCTGTCTGTTGCATATTTGTGTGATATGAAGTTATTTATAACCATTGCCTAGATTCACTGTTTCATTGGGGGATGCAAAACAACGATATTCTATTGTTTTCGCTTCATTTATTGGCTGGAACACTTCTGTAAAGAGAAACTTTCCCCTCACATTTAATGCACCTTTTAAATAAGAAAAGTATGAGTGAGTGGAATTAAGCTTATTTCTTTCAAGTATTAATTTGTGAATTTATCACTTTAGTGTTTGCTGCCGTCAGGATCTTAGTTCCCTGATTAGAAATGAAACCCCAGCCCCAGCAGTGAAAGAGCCAAGCCCTAACCACTGAACTGCCAAGGAACTCCTTCATCAAAAATAAACTTAAGGGACTTCCTTGGTAGTCCAGTGGTTAAAACTCCTCACTTCCATTGCAAGGGGCACGGTTTCAATCCCTGGTCAGAGCACTAAGATCCCACATGCTGCACAGCACAGCCAAAAAAAAAAAAGAACAGAGCCTCAGTGCCCCTGTGGTTACTGTCCAGCAGTCTAACATACATGTAACCAAAATTCCAGGAGAGGGGCTCAGAAAAAGTAATTAAAGAAATCAAACTTGAAAAATGTCCAAATTTCAAAAATTAAAAAAATAAAATAAAAACTTAATGTAACCAAATAAAGGTGGCCCATCTTATGTGAACTAAAGACGCAGAACATTTCCAGAATCTAGGACTGAAAAAAACACTTTGAACTTGGATTATTTTTAATAGACAGCAATCTGGACTCTTCTGTCTTTTCAGTTGACTATGGCAACTAATGAAGAAAGAAATGGCAACGCACTCCAGTATTCTTACCTGGAGAACCTCATGGACAGAGGAGCCTGGCAGACTATGGTCCATCGGGTTGCAGACAGTCAGACATGACTGAAGTGACTTAGCACGCCACACACATGGCAGCTGAAAGAGCTTTTCTATGCAGTAGCCTGAGAAAGATGAGTATTCGGGGTGAACAGTCATCTGGCTTTTTCCACACATGTAGTTTGAATACTGGAGACCAAAGTGCCTGCCAGTCTGTATGTAACACACAAGCCAAAACCATCAACTTTACAACCCAGAAGCCAAAGGAGTCACTGGCTTCCTCACAGTTCCACCCTCTCTGCCCCACCCCATACCACTTAGCTGTTCCTCATAAAATCACAGGAGTATGAAGAGAGTTCTCTGAAGAAGCAGCATTGTTTGCATCATTACTAAATTTTCCTTTTCTATCAGGCTCCCCAAGGAGATTGTAAACCCTGAAGGACCAGAAATCCTTTCTATCACTTGTTTATTCCCTTGGACGCTTGCACGGTGTGGTCCTGAATACGTCTTATTTTTAATAAGTGAACGTGAACAAGGGTGTTTCCAGTGGAAATGAGGTAACCTTGCAGATGAGGAAACTGCACTAACCAGGAGACGGAAGACCTGAATTGTAACCCACCCTCCATCACTCAGCAGGTGACCAGGAGAGATGAATCTTCCCCTTTGTATCTCACCACCCCCTCCCCACAAGGGACAGCTGTGGTAGGTGACCAGGCTGCCTCTGAGATTCCTATGAGAGGAACATAAGACCATCTTATCAAGTTTCAAGTGTGACACTGTATAGAAGTGTTACGTGATTTTCCTTAAAATCACAGGCTTTATGCAAATCAAATCCATTTTTTGATCATCTAGATGCATTGACAATAGCTTCAGGGCTGTCCAGGTGGTTTTAGGATTTTCTTCTCCTGGGAGCTGAGGATCTGGGGCACAAACAAGGCCACAGCCAAGCCAGGCTGGCAGGGTGACGCTGTCTCCCTAAAAACAGCAAGAATCTTGCCACAAACTTACCTCCCATGACTGGTGATAGTCCAAGAATTAGCCGAGACAAATTGGTCAGCTAACTTATCATTACACAAGAGATTTAGCTGCTCCCAGGAGCCATAATTCATGCCTCTGGTCTTCTGGGAAAAACAAGAAGAATCTTCCACCCTGAAATAGGATTCCTTTGGAGTGTGTGTGTGTGTGCACACTCAGTCAAAAAAGTTTCTTTAATTAATGCATGGGGGACATTGGGTGGGCTTCCTTCAATCTATGTCTTGAGTGGAGGTTTCTAGACCCCTGGACTCCAGTCATAATATTCAGCCTGCTTTGCCTTCTGAGCCAGAAACTGGCCAAGGAGCAAATCACCATCAGGGTCAGATTCAAGGCTTCCTTGGAAGCCACCACGTTCATGCTGCTCATGAAGAGGTCAGCTTATTCTTGTATGGAAGTCACATAATAAATGTGAAAGGGCTTTGTAAACATGAGATTCATGTCTTAAACGTCTTTGCACTTCCTTCGATGTGGAAGACAGAGTTGATGATTGATATACATGCGTTGAATATGTAGGTCCTTCCTTTTACCATTATTGGTGTGTTGGTGTTTAGTCACTCAGTCATGTCTGACTCTTGGCAACCCCATGGACTGTAGCCCCGCCAGGCCCCTCTGTCCATGGGATTTCCCAGGCAAGAATACTGGAGTGGGTTGCCAGTTCCTACTCTAGGGGCTCTTCCCAACCCAGGGATTGAACCTGTGTCTCTTGCATTGGCAAGCAGATTCTTTACCACTGAGCCACCTGGGAACCCCCTCCTTTGGATTACACATCTCCAATTCAACAGCACTTTTCAAAAAAGTCTGATGCTGCTTATCTGCATTTCCCAATAAAACCCTGATTGATTATGGATACACTTGCCATGAACTACTCATGAACCACACTCTCTCACATGGATGATCAATAAATTTCCTGAAGAGCCTCCTGCCCTCAAAATGCTTACAACCCTGCCATCCTTTTTGGTGACTGTCTAACTTTATTTTATTTTAATTGAAGTATAGTTGCTTTACAGTGTTCTGTTAGTTTCTGCTACACAGCAAAGTGAATCAGCTATACATGTACATTTATCCCCTCTTTTTTGAATTTCTTTCCCATTTAGGTCACCGCGGAGCATTCAGTAGAGTTCCTTCCTCATGCCACATGGTATGTTCTCATTAGTTATCTATTTCATGCCCCTATGTATAAATAGGGGCTTCCTTGGTGGCTTAGACGGTAAAGAATCTGCCTGCAATGGGAGACCTGGGTTAGATCCCTGGGTTGGGAAGCTCCCCTGGAGAAGGAAACGGCTACCCACTCCAGTATTCTTGCCAGGGGAATTTCAGGGACGGGGGAGCCTGGGGGGCTTCAGATAATGGCGTCGCAGAGAGTCAGACATGACTGAGCGAGTAACACACACACACACACACACACACACACGGTATACATAGGTGACTGTCTAATTTTAACAAAAGTTTGTAGAAACTGGGAGCGGGGAGGGTGCTGACGTTACTTTTCCCTAATCTTTCAAGTCATCCTCCTGGGAGGCCCTGAAATCTTTCTGGAAATAGGTGAATTCGGCCCCTGACAGATGTAGATAAGGCAGAAAAAAAGAGCCTAGGTTTCCATATTTTTGCCTGGAGGTGTAATCAAAGCCTTTTCAGATCTAAAATCTTTCTGTTTCCGTCATTCTCAGGAGTTCAGCAAGAGAAAGGCGATAAAGAGATAGGGCGGGGCGGGGGCCGAGGGGAGGAGCATCTTTCATCCCGACAGATCCAGGAAGTCTGGGAAAGTTAACCCCAGACTCCACACAGGCCCGCGGTTCCCGGTTTACTGCAAGCAGAGAAGTGTACCTGGAGATATGCGTTTAGGTAGAAAATAAATGCATTTAATGCAGGTTTCTCTGAGTTTCCGTTGCAAATAGAAAAAAACAGCAGCAGCAGCAGCGTCTTTTGAGCCCTTCGATGGGAGACCAGAGAGGCCTCGGGCCGGAGAGGGTCAGACAGGCAAAGATAAAAGAAGAGAGGAGGGCGAGGCCGGAGAGGATGGGTCAGCCCAGAAAAGGGAGAGGCGGGGAGGGAGGCTGGGAAGCAGGAGTGAGCGAGGTCCCGGGGACCCGAGCGCGGCGAGACGCCCAGTTAGTTTAACTGCAGGTAACCAGGCCCCGGCGCGGAGCATCGCAGCTCATCGCACCCGCCGCGGTCCTCCGGAGTCCTGCCGCGCAGCCTCAAGGTCAGGACCCCGGCGCCCCCGCTGCCCACTCACCCGCCCCGCTCACCTGCTCACCTGCCTGCTCCTCCCCGCTGTTCTCTGCCACCCCGCCTCCTCCCTGACTTTGTCCAAAATAAACGAGGGTTCGGTCTGCTCAGAGCCACCCCCCCCCCCCGCCGCCCCAGGCTAGAGGCTGCAGGGAGTGGAGACGAGACCCGTGTGTCGTCGCGTCCCCATTGGGTTGGAGATCTTAACCTTACATCCCCCCAGAACCTCCTTCCCTTTTCCCCTTTGCACCCTGGGGTCTTCAAAACAAGCCCTGGAGCTTATGGAGCAGGGGAGTGAGGGAAGGTGGTGAATGGGATGAGAAAGGGCTTTATTGTTGTCTAAATAACGATCAAAATGGGCATCGGGAACTATATATTATAATCATTCATGATAAGCCGTCAGGGGTGATGGAATAGACAGTACCGACTGGCCCCCTGCAGGTGTAGAGAGGAGGCCAGGGGAGTTTAGGGGTGGAGAGTGAGATGTGTTTGGAAAAACCACAGTTACATTTATATAAATATAATATAAATGTAACATATATATTTTTTCCCCGATTGCAAAAGTTGTGCATCCTTGTAGAAAACTTGGAACACACAGCAAAGCAGTGTGAAGTGTCTGTGTCTGGGACAGGCAGCAGGGGGCACTGCTCCTGGGGCTCCAAGTGGGACTCAGCCCAGCAGGGTGCCATGTTGGCCAAACATGGAGACACCTCCCCACACGTGTTTATATATTATAAACAGGTAGGACCTACCTTATATATACATGTAGGACCAGTAGAAGATCTCTAAGATCATCTCCAGATTCTGTGGAAGAGCCTCAAAAGTGAAATCTAGATCCAGTGCAAGGGCTACCTTCTCTATCCGATCATAGAGTGGAGTTACTACTTTTCAAGAAATGCTTTAAGAAGGCCTCCAAAAAGTAGCCATCTAACCTTATCCTTTAGGAGCGCTGTCCCTTACAAACAGATGCAAGCCTTCCCTAGTGGTCCAGTGAATAAGAAGCCGCCTGTGAATGCAGGGGACACGGGTTTGATCCCTGGTTCTGAAAGATTCCACATGCTGTGGAGCAACTAAGCCCATGTACCACAACTACTGAGCCCGAGCTCTAGAGCCCTTGAGCTGCAACTGCTGAGCCCAAGTGCTGCAACTACTGGAGCTCGTGTGCCTAGAACCTGTGCTCTGCAACAAGAGAAGCCACTGCAATAAGAAGCCTGGCAACCAAACATTAAAAAAAAAAAAAAAGATGCAGAGGGACTTGCCTGGTGGTCTAGTGGTTAAGACTTCTTCCAAACCAGGGGGTGAGGCTTCAGTCCCTGATTAAGAAGCTAAGATCCCATAGGCCTCATGGCCAAAACAAATCAAAACATAAAACAGAAACAATATTCTAACAAATGCAATAAAGACTTTAAAAATGGTCCACATCAAAAAATAAATAAATAAAGATCTTTAAGAAAAAAACAAACAAAAAAACCAGTGCAGATAATAACAGACATATTTGACAAGGCAACTTGATGCCAATGCAAGTTAAAAAAAAGTCCTGCACCAAACAATGCCTGTCTTACTGGAAACTGATGCAGGTAGAGCACCTTAAAAGGTGTCTGATGGAAGAGTGATCAAGTTGATAAAGGCACTCAATGTTATGCTTAACAATAAAAGTGAAGGGAAAACTTTCAATGGTAAAAAAAGGGGACTTGCTTGTATAATTCCCATGGACGGAGGAGCCTGATGGGCTGCAGTCCATGGGGTTGCTAGGAGTTGGGCACAACTGAGCGACTTCACTTTCACTTTTCACTTTCATGCATTGGAGAAGGAAATGGCAACCCACTCCAGTGTTCTTGCCTGGAGAATCCCAGGGACGGGGGAGCCTGGTGGGCTGTCATCTATGGGGTCGCACAGAGTCGGACACGACTGAAGCGACTGAGCAGCAGCAGCTTGTATAAAGACAGGGGTGCACCAAGGACCAGCAGAAGCCAGCTGCAAGCTGTCAGGAAAGCTTGAAAATAAGGAAGACCTTCCTAGCGTGATTGCTGTCAGGAGCCTGGAAGGGCTGTGATTCCTGGGCACTTAAAGGGAAGAGCAGTGAAGGACGAGTGAACTAATGGTTGGAGCAGGTGATCCTTTAAAATCTCTTTCAGCACGAAGATGCTGTAGTTTCAGCCACAGGTTCTAGTTATGGATGAAATGTGTCATTTTCCAAAAGTAGGGGAAATGCTGGGCCCTGGAACTCATCTGAAAGGACTCAGGACCTAAGAATCAACTCAGACTGTCCCAAGCTGCTCCAGACCAAGGACACACTGCTGAAGGGCTGAGTGAGGGGCTGAAGTTCAGTTCCCATTCTCAGAACCACAGTGCACCCTGGGCTGGCCCTGACTGCTTGAGAGTTTTTCTAATTCACACACAAAAGCAGAGTACGGCCCAACCCTCACTAACCTGGCAGGTCTGGTTCATTGGCAGAGAATTACAGTGTGGACTGCAAACAGCAGACGGCCCACAGGAAGACAGCTGATAACTGGGCTCTCAAGTCAAGTTTGCGATCCACACAAGACCAAGGAGAAAATCTCAGAACCATTTTAAACTGATAGAAATTCTCCCAAACCTGAATCTCTTTCTGTCCTGATGGAGTCCATCTTCTTTCACTCACCAACTGGACAGATTTAACTTTGGGAATAAAGACTCAGCAGACTCTAAAAAGCTTCCTCAGAAATCATTTCACATCCATATCATAATTCCAGACTGAAAAAAAGAAAAAAAGGCAGAGGAGGATGGAGGGAGAGAGCCTACATCTTTCTTCCTGGTTCATTCTAGTTTATTTTCCCAACTTCTGCTAACATGTTATTTTCTCCATTTTAAAAAAATTGATTTACAATGCTGTGTTAGATTCTGTTATACAGTAAAGGGATTCAGTTATACACATATATACACATTCTTTTTAATATTCTTTCCCTTATGGTTTATCACAGGATATTGAATATAATTCCCCATACTAAACAGCAGGACCTTGTTGTTTAATGCTATATGTAACAGTTTGCTTAATCCCAAACTCCCAGTCCATCTCCCCTCCCCCATCCTCCTAACCGCTGCTCCCGCAGCCACAGTCTCTGTTCACTATGTCTATGAGTCTGTTTCTGTTTCATAGATAAGTTCATTTGTAACATGTTACTTTAAATTCTTGAAAAGTCCCCCTTGAGATGCTTCTGGGACCAGACCCTCCAGAAAGGAGAATGGAACCAGCTTGCATCTCAGGGCCCTGGGGCCAGAGTATCGAAGCCGGGAATAGGGCCTTTGCCCTAAGTCACCAGCCACTCCTTTATCACACGTTTGATTCTTACACGTGCATCGTACAAATTATTTGAAATAATGTCTTCACTCTTTAGAAAATGGGAAAAAAAATGTTAAAAAAAAGTAAAAAAAAACCACACCAGGGTGACCCTTTTTTTCTAACCCAACACTGGAACTTGCCCAACCATTGTCACGTTTGTTTTTCAGAGAATTAAATGGCACTGTTGTGCAGCTTTTCCCTCTCGGAGGGGTGTCCTCTCTGGCCGGGGAGAACGGGCCTGGGCCTGGGTGTGGGTCTCTCTCGCCCTCTAATGGCGAGAGTGAAGCAGCGCGCCCACCTGGGAAGATGGGCTGCGCTTTGCTGCTGACGCGGGAAGCGATCATTCTAGGGGAAGTTGAGGCTCAGTATTTCAACGACCCTGTCTCACTATCACGCGGTAACCTCAGTAAGAGGGCTGTGAGCCCTGTTCCAGAAGCTTCATAGGGCTTCAGACAATAACGAACAGGCTCCTTTGTGCATGAGACCAGGGAAGGTGATGGTAGCAGCAGGTCCAGGTGCCACGAGGCCCATTTCCATAACTTGATTTTCAAATTCCTCCAAGAAACTGTGTCGCCTGACACAAGCCAGGGTGCTTCCTGAGGAGGAGTTCATATTCTGGGTGACCCTGGTTCATTTCTTGCTTTTTCATATGTTTGATGGAAATGTGTTTACCGAACAGAATCCAGGAGAGGCATCGCCCCAAACCTCTAAGTTCTAAATGCGTGCATTGTTCCTACAAGCCCACAAGCTGTTTTGGCCAGCTTCAGCTTTCAAAAGCAAACAGAAAACCTCCAAGCAGATGAATTAAATAAAGCCATCCTCCATTCCTGATTCATGTAACACCAAAGGAAGGTGACTGACCATCCTGATTCTATATTGAGGGTGGCAGTGTTGGAGGAAGCGGCTGAGGGCTACACCCGCTCACGTGACCTGGCAACCTGACTCTCGTTTGGGTCGAGATCAAAGCCAAGAAACTAACAGGGTAATTCACCCTCCAACTCCACATGAGTCGCCAGTCTAGACTGATCAAATTAATCAAATAGTTCCTCTGTCCTAAGAGCTATATGAGGCCTTGTCAGCCACCTTTAAAATTCATCGTGAAAATGATCACTCAAGTTTCTGACTTTAGAGCTGAGGAAACCGAGAGGCGGTTCAATGCCCACCCACCACCCACCCCAGGGCCAAGCAGCTGCACAGAGACTCTGGGCTCAGGGCATTACTGTAGGGCCGTCTCAAAGCTGGAAAGTTATTCCCGGACATTGCAGTCATTGTTAAATTGTGGTAGACTTCTCTTTGAACCAGGATGTGGGATGAAATTGTTGGTGTTCTGTGATTCCATAGAAACATTTTGGCGTTATTAAGAGGTTGAATTACCTCTGAACCAAAGGAGCAATTTGAGGGAGAGGGGAAAAGGAAAAGAGATAACTTTTGCTGCTGAGAATCAAGCTGTTTATGAGTTAATTGAATCATCGTTAATCTCAGACTTCCCTTACTTCCCAGGAGTTTGAAGTAAGGATTTCTGGGAAGATTTTAGGTCATTCTAGGATTTCAACTTTCATTGCAGGAACCAGCCAGCTTAGGTAGCTGGCAGTGACTGTTTTCCCTGATGCTGGGTTTTATTTGCGATCTTCCTCTGCTCTGTCCGACCTTGGCCTTCTCCTGGAGAAAATGTTTCCTGACCCTGACCCTGACCTTGGCATCATTCCATACATAAACAGCAGCAATGAGAATCACACCCTTTCTACCAACCAGGATGCTCATGCCCACAAGGAAAAACGCCTCCAGGGAAGGGACCCCTCAGGGCTGTGACCAAGGTCCACACCCAATTCCATCTTCAGGAGAATGGAAGGACCCTCCCCCAACACAGTCACTTCTGGAGATGACATCATCTTCCAGGCCATCAAGGAACACAGCCCGGATCACCCCAGGGGCCCTGCCCTCCAGGGAGCCAGCCATGGAATTTTGTGATATGGATGCAGGAGAGACAGTAGGAGCCCTGCTGAGCATCACTTTGACCCCAGCTCTGGGTCTGGGTTTGGATCGGCTGTCACTAAGCCCCTTGGGGTTGCGGAACCTCAGCTACAGAATAAGCCAGCCTGAAAACTGGCTTCTGGAGTCCCTCGAGGCTCTAGAATTCCACAAACCTTCCTTGTGATGCCTGCTCATGTTGTGGAGGGCCAGTAACAGGCTGGCAAGCGGGGGGAGGGTGGGCCTTCAGAGAGAGAGAGAGACAAATAGCACAGGCTACCACTCTTAGGTGGAATCTTATTTTAAAATGATATAAATGAACTTATTTACAAAACAGAAATAGACTCACAGCTTTCGAAAACAAACTTCTGGTTACCAAAGGGGAAAGGTAGGAAGAAGTAAATTAGGAGCTTGGGATTAACATATTCATACTACTATATACAACCACGGAGAAGGTGATGGCATCCCACTCAAGTATTCTTGCCTGGAAAATCCCATGGACGGAGGAGCCTGGTAGGCTGCAGTCCATGGGGTCGCTGAGGGTCGGACAAGATTGAGCGACTTCACTTTCACTTTTCACTTTCATGCATCGGAGAAGGACATGGCAACCCACTCCAGTGTTCTTGCCTGGAGAATCCCAGGGACGGGGGAGCCTGGTGGGCTGCCGTCTATGGGGTCACTCAGAGTCGGACACGACTGAAGCAACTTAGCAGCAGCAGCAGCATATACAACCAACAAGGACCTACCATATAGCACAGGGAACTCTACTCAGTATTCTGTGATAACCTGTATGAGAAAAGAATCTTAAAAGAGTGGATATATGTACATGTATAGCTGAATTGTTTAGCCAACACCTGCAATTAACACAGCATTGTAAATCAACTAATACTTCAGTATACTTTTTTTAAAAAAAGGTGGGGCCCTTGTTCTTGGTCTCGACAGCGGCTCCAAGATCAAGTTCATGGTTCCCAAACATGAACAAGTGTGAAGATTATCCGGAGGGCTTGTTAAAGCAGATTAATGGGTTTCTGATTCAGTAGATCAGAGATGGGGCCTGAGAATCTACATTTCTAGTTAGTTCCCAAGTGGCGCTCATGCTGCTGATTGGGGACCACACTTTGAGAACCTTTGGCCTTGAGCTTCAAAGAGACACAAAGTACCGCCCCCTGTCCTCAGGAGATGCGTTGAGAGATGGCTGAGGGATTGTACACCTGCTCTACCAGCAAGACCGGGGCTCCTCCAGATAGATGTCAAGACCTGCACCTGCCAACAGGTTTCCAAATAGCCTACAGCCTGTCTCCTGGGGTTAGTCTCAGAGGAGAACATCAGATCAGATCAGATCAGATCAGTCGCTCAGTCGTGTCCGACTCTTTGCGACCCCATGAATCCCAGCACGCCAGGCCTCCCTGTCCATCACCAACTCCTGGAGTTCACTGAGACTCACGTCCATCAAGTCAGCGATACCATCCAGCCATCTCATCCTCTGTCGTCCCCTTCTCCTCCTGCCCCCAATCCCTCACAGCATCAGGGTCTTTTCCAATGAATCAACTCTTCGCATCAGGTGGCCGAGGTATTGGAGTTTCAGCTTCAGCATCAGTCCTTCCAATGAACACCCAGGACTGATCTCCTTTAGGATGGACTGGTTGGATCTCCTTGCAGTCCAAGGGACTCTCAAGAGTCTTCTCCAACACCACACTTCAAAAGCATCAATTCTTCGGCGCTCAGCTTTCTTCACAGTCCAACTCTCACATCCATACATGACCACAGGAAAAACCATAGCCTTGACTAGACGAACCTTTGTTGGCAAAGTAATGTCTCTGCTTTTGAATATGCTATCTAGGTTGGTCATAACTTTCCTTCCAAGGAGTAAGCGTCTTTTAATTTCATGGCTGCAGTCACCATCTGTAGTGATTTTGGAGCCCAGAAAAATAAAGTCTGACACTGTTTCCACTGTTGTGGTTTGCAGTTTTTGAAGAGCTCTGCTATACTTCTTTTTTTCATCCTGACTACCCTGTGATACATAGAAAAGAGATATTATTATCCATATTTTCAGAAGGGGAAACTGTAGTTCCTAGTGATCCCATCTTTGATCATATCAAAAAGCCAAAAAGCAGTGGAGGAGGGACTCATGACCCACCCCAGGCAGTAGTGGTAAAGAATCCCCCTGCCAATGCAGGAGACGTAAAGAGACAAAAGTTCAATCCCTGGGTTGGGAAGATCCCTTGGAGGAGGGCCTGGCAACCCACTCCCGTATTCTTGCCTAGAGAATCCCATGGGCAGAGGAACCTGGTGGGCTATCGTCCATAGGGTCACAAAGGGCCATACACAGCTTAAGCACCTTAGCACGCACATATGTCTATGTATAACTGATTCATTTTGCTGTACACCTGAAACTAACACAGCATTGTAAATAAACTACACTCAAATAAAAATTTTTTAAAAATAATAAATTAAAAATACTTGATCATCAATACCATAAAAAATCCTTGCCCCTTCATTCCAGGGTTCTCACCTGTCACAGGGCCTCATATCCCTTATTAGCGATGCTGTGAGGCTGGTGTGGGGTGGGGTGGGGGCATGAGTTCTGATTGGTACCACGAGAGTTGAGCAGTCAGTCTGATCATCAAACTCCTGTCCCAGCAAGCCTGAGGCCCTGTGACAAGATTCTAAGGGCAAAAGGAAGGACAGCTATCAATGGCTTTCTGGCCAACCTGAAAGTTGGATCACTAGCCTCCCAGTCCCAGTAGGCAAGAGACAGGCTGGGCCTAGAAGGAAGGCAGTGACGGAGCAGAGAAGGGCAAAGGCTGGTCTGTGTGTGGACTGGGGTGCAAACAGCCATAGTAAAAGGAGAAAAAAATTATTAAAATAAGCGTTTGACAAACATGTACTAAGGTTTTGGCAAAATGATTTCTAGCAAACTGAGAGCCATCCAGAGTTGTCAGTGGGGCTCTGCCTTGATGTTTCCTTGGCTGGGGTTTCACGCAGTCAACCAGCGACTTTCTCACCTAAATCTGGCAGCACCTACACCTGTTCTTCAATACTGCATTGGTTTGAGATGCAAATTGCTGGCTTTTGAGTTAATGGTCCAACAGAGATGCTTTTCTGCTTATAAACCTCCTGGCCCTACATCCACCCAAAGCATTTCTCCCCCAGGGTTCGGGGGCTGTGGACAGGTGCACTCTAGTCTCCAAACACCACCTGCCTCCTGGCAACGCCACACTGGGGTCGTGATTCCTCCAGTTTTTTTTTTTTTAATAAAATGGATTTAATGGAGCTGTTTGTTTGTCATACACTTGGTGGCAGTCTTCACGTCTTCCTAAGCCTTTATTTTTTTTATTTTAAAAACGAGACTAGAATAGCTGCTTTATAAGGTTACTGGGAAGAAGAACGAGGTGTTGTGTGCCAAGAACCTGAAACAATGCCCATCGTGGGAGATGCACCTGCCTTCCTTGTTATGTTGCCCTTGTCTGGTGAGGGTGACCCTGGGACTCCGGGGGCTCCAGGCAGGGGCTATGTGCTGCCCGGGTCATATGGTCTAAGAAGTGAGACCAAGTAGTGTTTCCTGCTTCAGGGTCTCCCTGTGTTCTCTTGTTGACCAAACAGAGGTCATGATGATAATTCCTGCCGCCTGGGAACGTCACAAGGATCAACTAAGTATCACCCAAGAAGCTGTTTCATAAGCCATGATGATCAGTTACTATATTCTAAGGGGTTGACAACCCTAGACAGTGAGTTAAAAAGCAAAGACATCACTTTGTGAACAGAGGTCAGTATAGTCAAGGCTATGGTCTTCCCAGTAGTCACATCCAGTTGTGAGAGCTGGACCATAAAGAAGGCAGAGTGCAGAAGAATTGATGCTTTTCAAACTGTGGTGCTGAAGAAAACTCTCAAGAGTCCCTTGGACTGCAAGGGGATCAAGCCAGTCAATCTTAGAGGAAATCAACCTTGAATACTCATTGGAAGAACTGATGCTGAAGTTGAAGCTCCAATACTTTGGCCACCTAATGTGAAGAGCTGATTCACTGGAAAATACAGTGATGCTGGGAAAGATCAAAGGCAGGAAGAGAAGGGGGTGACAGAGGATGAGATGGTTGGATGGCATCATCAATTCAATGGACATGAGTTGAAACAAATTCCTGGAGATAGTGATGGACAGGGAAGCCTGGCATGCTGCAGTCCATGGGGTCGCAAATAGCTGGACATGATGGGGCAACTGAACAACAGGGGCTGACATTTGAGGAGGGACCGTGACCAGGAGGATGAGGATGAAGGAAGAAGAACCAGGAAGATACTGTCACAGACTTCTCCCATCCTTAATTATGCCCAAAGGCAACCTGCTATCTTTGAAAAGTCCAGCTCCCCAAACACAGTGGTGTTACTGGGACTGGCTCATTCCATGGGCAATGGTTTACTGTCAGTCTTTGAACTGAGATGTTGCAGACTCGCTGTGTGTGTTCCCAGGTCAACAGCATGCAGAGATAATGCCAGATGCTATAGTCTCTGGGATGCGTGTCCTCTAGGCTACAGGACCACCCATCCCACCCCAAGTCAGCCAGTGCTGCAGAGATGGGGTGGCCAGGGCAGGGGCCAGGGGGACTGCAGTTTTCCCCTAAGGCGCTTCTGCTCCACCAGCTGAGGCCCACCGAGCAAATAGCAAAGTATATGGACACTTGCTGTCCAGCCCGGACTGACCTTTGAACAGGCGAGAAAATAAATAAACACAGAAGAGTTAGGTTATCACAAGGTTCATTTTCTTCTAAAGTAACAAAAGTCACAACCAGTGTGTTGAAGTCTGATACCCCCTCTCTCCCTCCCCCTGCTACGGGGTCCTCAGTAATAACATTACGAGCTCAGGCTGGAATGTCAACTTGAACTTTAACATTTGTGGCACAATCAACCATAACTCCATTTAAGGTCTTTTTTTTTTTTAACTTGATTGAGTGTTTCAATTTACCCTGCACTTCCTGAGGCCCTTGGGTTAAAACAACATGATCTAATGCAGTGAAAACCAGCAAGAAAATATATTCCTTATTTCCAGTAGCACCAGGACACTTGAATCTACCCAAAGCACACTTCAACGGTGTTAATCAGCTTAAAGACCAAATGGTTTTCTCTCCTTTCTTTATGTCCACACAGTCAACTGAGAAGCCGACCCTGCCTCACCCCAACTTTTGTTGGCATATAAACATTCATAGTTTCAGGAACAACTAAGCGTCTCTTGGAGCTAAAAGAGTCACTGAGAAGTTGTGAGGCTGATTAGACCAGGTGGTGCTAGTGGTAAAGAACCCACCTGCCAATGCAGGAGATATAAGAGAGGTGGGTTCGATCCCTGAGTTGGGAAGATCCCCTGGAGGAGGGCATGGCAACCCACTCCAGTATTCTTGCCTGGAGAATCCCATGGACAGAGGAGCCTGGCGGGTTACCAGTGAGGCTGCAAAGAATCAGACACAACTGAAGCGACTAAGCACATATGCAGAGACCAGGAAGAAAGGAAAAAAGTTCAGGTTTCTGTATTTGATTCTAATTCCGTAACTCCTGCCAGGAGTGGTGGGGGTGGTGTGGGGTGGGGGGAGGGTGGCGGAAGAACTCTATAATACTCTTGAGAACATAAAACCAGGAAAAGGACCAGGGAGAAATTGGCACTGACTTGGGCTTTAAAGCAAAGACAGGACTTGGTAGATGAAAAAGAGAAAAGAGGACAACCTAGCGAATGGAGTCACACAATGAAGGTGGGTACACTCAGGTGAGCATGGCATGCATGCACTCAACAAGTATTAGCAGGGCAGGTACCACATGCCAGGAACCGGACCAGATCACGGAGACAGCGAGAAACTCAAATATGTCTTGGAACTTGCATTCTCATGAAGGCAGACTGACAGCAAAACATAGCTGACTAACATAAGGAGATGCCAGGTGGTAACAAGTACTCAGGTGGAAGAAGAGAGCGGGGAGGGAAGCAGGGAGCCATGAGCCATTGTCAGGAGTAACCAAGGGATGCTGTGCTGTGCTTAGTCGCTCAGTCGTATCTGACTCTGCGACCCCTTGGACTGTAGCTGCACAACCCCCTCCCCCAGGCTTCTCTGTCCATGGGATTCTCCAGGCAAGAATACTGGAGTGGGTTGCCATGCCCTCCTCCAGGGCATCTTCCCAACCCAGGGATCGAACCCAGGTCTCCTGCATTGCAGGGGGATTCTTTACCATATGAGCCACCAGGGAAGCCCAAGAATACTGGAGTGGGTAGCCTATCCCTTCTCCAGGGGCTCTTCCTGACCCGGGAATCAAACTGGGGTCTCCTGCATTGCAGGCAGATTCTTTACCAGCTGAGGAAGCCCGACCAAGGGATACCTCTCTACAAATGACCATCTTAGTGAGGTCTGGGGGAGGTGAGGGAGTGAGCTGGGTAGCTCAACGGGGAAGAGCCGGAGAGGACACCTATTGTATATTCTGAGTGCTTCTGAGCAGTAAATCCTTCCTCAACAAGGGAGAAGCTCTCACCAAACGACTGAAGGTCTGGAAGCTTATCGCAGGGTCCTACCTCCAACTATCCCAAACCCAAATTTCTCCAGGCAAGCTGCTCGGACTATAAGAGAACTCGGACCAGATGGCAACCCTCCAATACTGTAAATGCAGGCTGGCTTTAATACAAATTTCTGGAAGCTTGGTGCAGGAAGGCCACAAAATACAGGAGGTTTCTGCAAAGTCTGAGAACTTGCAGCATCACCACCCCAAATAAACTCCGAGGGAGGAGATGCCACAAGAAGGCTCTGGACATGGGGGATATTTTCCCAGCTCCAGTCTAGATACGTCACCGTCTTCTGGTTTTAAGCCCAATCCCGATTCAGTTTTCTACAAAAATAAACCCTCCCAGCCCTGATCCTGCAACGTTGCTGAGTGCAGACCTCATCTGGCATCAGCAGAAGGCTTCCAGAGCTCATGTTGAATCAGGTACTCACGAGCCCCTGGAAGAAATATCAGGCCCCATCCACAGGTCCTCTCGGGTGTCACTGGCGACGGTGGCTGTTCAAGGCTCAGAGGGTGTCTAATTACACCATCATCACAGAACTCGAATTCCTCACTCCTCCTTTGAGTCAGAAAGTGTCAGCATTGACTCTCAAGCAGCTGCCTTGCACACTTTGCGCACACCTGAGTCTCAGCTGTCTGCTGAGGGTTCTCCCTCCCCGAACCCAGTTCTTTGTGAACTCAGATCCCAGACCCTCCCCAGGCTGGAGGAGAGCTCTGCACTCCCACCGTGTCTTCCCCACCCCCACCCAGGAGTCCCCATGCCCTTCGGCAGCCCTCCTAGGGCTCAGACACCCTCCCAGCTGGGAAGTCTTCCTTTGCCAAACCTACACACGGGACAGGAACGTCCGGTCTCATTTCCCCTCAGAGCATCCTTAGTTGAGTCACGGGATGGTTCAGCACCATCCCTCTGGTGATGTCCCTCCACCTGCCTGGGGACCACAGGAAGTCATGGCCTGAACCTCTCCTTACCTGAGTCATTCCAGGTCCTCTCCAGTGCTTGGTCCTGCCTGGCACAGCCCGGGCTTTTGGAGCCCAGGGCTGGACACCATGAGGCCTGGTGAGGGTCTGGCAGGGCAGAACAGCTGTCCCCCAGCTGGACTGCAGCCCCACCCGCCCCCCCTGCCCTGGTCACAGAGCTGGTGGCAGAGGTGGGAGGCGGGCATCCCGGAGCAGGGAAGTCTGTGTGGTGGGACACACGAGTCTATCGCTGTCATGTCTGGGGACCCCAGGGGCGTGAGAAGGTGCTGGACTCGGTGCCAGCACACAAGAGCAGATGCTCCAGCACCGGGTCCACCTAGAGGCTGCCCTTCTCCCCACAGGACAGGCATTCAGGCAGCTCCCCGAGGCAGAGGCCACAGCCTCACGGTCCCCGCGGAGCCTCCAGGACCGTAGTGCCCCTGAGCAGGAGGGACAGAGCCAGTGACCACACCTACCTCTTCCAGCCTTCCCCCATGGCCACTCGGCCCTGGACAAGGAGAACCCACCTGTCCGGCACCCCCAGCCCTTGGCGAAGGGCCTTCACCCCCGAGGTAGGGGCCCAGGCAGCAGCCTCCCCCAACACCACCACCCCACCCATCAGGGAGCACCCAGGACCAAGAAAGGGGCCCCCTTCTGCAGAAGGAAAATTGTTCCTCCCAAATATTTATTTGGCACCTGCCAGAGCAGCTGTGGGGTGAAGGTTCAACATAGTTTCCAGCACCTTCTATAAACCTGGGTTATGACAGTGTGGTCAGACTTCACACCTTAGCACTGGTGGCTGGCCCAGCCCCCTCCCCACGGTGAGGAGGTTAGAGGAGCTTATTAACTGGAGGAGGAGGGGTCCCTTAGGTCTGGGGGTAGGGAGAAGGGGAGAAGGGAATGGGAGGGGGCAGAACAGGGGCCCTGACTTCTGTGTGCTCCCTGGCTTCACTTCTACCTGCCTGTCTTTTCAGTGGGCCTCTAGAGGCTTCCATACATAGAAGTTGCGTGTGACTCCCCCTCCTCCACGACTCCCACAGAAGAGGCCTTTCTTTCTTGGAGTCCCATCTCCTTACTGCCCCACCCCCAACCCCCGAAGCCCCCCGACCCTCTGACAAGGCAGGCTTGGTTCCTCCTGAGAAACAGTCAGCTGGTTGGACTCTGTTCAGTGGTTGGAGCAGAAGTAAAGAAAAACACAGACTTGGTCTCTTCACCTAAACGATGAAATCCGCTTTCGTTCAGACCTTCTTCCAGCCATCGTTGGGCCAGAGAACACCTGTCCGGTGGCCTTACGATCTGCTCCCCACTCTGGAGGGGCTCCGAGAGGGAGGGTCGGGATCACCAGAGGCGCCAAGACAGCGGACGTGAGCTGCACAGCCCCAGGCCTGTGGTCCGAGCGCGGGCCGAGCCTCCGATGGGCTGGGGTAGCTTCGGTCCAGGGTACAGAGAGGGACAGTCAGTATCCAAGGAGGCACAGCGCCATCTGCCCTGCCTCCTCTGACCGAACAGCTACCAGCCTACCTCGTGTTGGGGTCTGACCGCCAGGGGTCCATAAAGGGCTCATGAAACAAAGTGAAGTCGCTCAGTCGTGTCCGACTCTTTGCGACCCCGTGGACTGTAGCCTACTAGGCTCCTCCATCCATGGGGTTTTCCAGGCAAGAGTACTGGAGTGGGGTGCCGTTTCCTTCTCCAGGAGATCTTCCCAACCCAGGGATTGAACCTAGGTCTCCCACTTTGTAGGCAGATGCTTTACTATCTGAGCCACGAGGGAAGCCCACAAAACAAAGGTGGGCTTTTCTGGAGTGTGACCTCGTTTGATGTGTTCGGCAGGTCCATAGGGCTTCTTTGCGTCCTTGCCCCACTGGGGTCCCTCCACCCCCAGAGGACCTAGGTCCTAATGAGGCCACACCCATGGTCACACCCCTGCCCTCACCTGCCCAAGACAGAAACCCCTCCCTGGCACCTCCCCTGGCCTTTCCTAGAGGACCCACCCAAGAGGCCAACATCACTGCTCCTCTGAGCCACCTGAGGGCCACGAGGACTGAGTGGGGGCAAAGGGGTCCTTCCACCAGATCACAGTGGCCAGCGGGGCAGGCTCCCACAGTGACCCTGCATCGTCCACAGCCAGAAACCTCCCTACTGCACTCCTTGATTCTTCCCAGAACCCTGGGGTCACCCTGACCCCTCCCCTCTCACACTGTCATCCAGTCCATCAGGCATCTCGGTTGGCTGCCTTCCTAGTCCTCCCAGAACCCTGTGTCCTGTCTCTGCCAAGCCCTTAGCATCTCAAGCCTGGGCCACTGCAGTAGCTCCCAAGAGCCATGCTTCTCCCGCTACACCACTTCCATTCAGGTGTTCTCAACACACAGCCCTTGAAGATGGCAGCATGATGTGCTCTGACCAAAACCCTCCTGTGGACCTATTTCACTCGGAGTTAAAGCCAAAGTCCTCATGAGGCCTCCCGGGCCCTCTGTGGTCTGGATCTGGCCACCCACCCAACCTCATCTCCTGCCGGTCTCCCCTACTGATCACTCCACCCACTGCACCCAGGCCTGCTCTACCAGGGGGCCTTCACAGAAGCTTACTCTTCCTGATGTCCCCCCAGATGTGGCCAGCTCATTGTCCTCCAAATCTCAACCCTGTGTTTCTTGCCAACTGTGCTGACCTCCACCACACCATTCAAAATGGCAATAACAGGGGACTTACCAGGCAGTCCAGTGGTTAAGACTCGGAGCTTCCACTGCAGGAGCCATGGGCTCAAACTCATGTCCATCAAGTCAGTGAAGCCATCCAGCCATCTCATTCCCTGTTGCCCCCTTCTTCTGCTGCCCTCAGTCTTTCCCAGCCTCAGGATCCCTTCCAGTGAGTCAGCTCTTTGCATCAGGTGGCCAAACATGAGCTTGAGTTTCCCTGGATGGGAAACTAAGACCTCACATGCCTCTTGGTCCCTCAAAAATTTTTAATTAAAAAAATCTTTTTAATGGCACTACATCCCTGCACCACCCATCCATCTGGATGTTCTTACCCTGCTCTGCTTTTGCTTTATTCCTACCACTTATCACCTTCTAACTCACTGTGTAATTTACTTAAGTATCACTGGAAGGACTAATGCTGAAGCTGAAGCTCCAATACTTTGGCCACCCGATGAGAACTGCTGGCTTGCTGGAAAAGACCCTGATGCTGGGAAAGATTGAAGACAGGAGAAGAAGGGGGCAACAGAGCATGAGATGGTTGGATGGCATCACTGACTTGAGGGACATGAGTTTGAGCAAACTCCAGGAGATAGTGAAGGACAGGGAAGTCTGGCGTGCTGTAGTCCACCAGGTCACAGAGAGGCGGACACGATTTTAGCAACTGAACAACAACGATGTTTACCGTTTAGTGTCTGCTTCCCAGTGGAAGTGCGCATGCTCCACAGGCCAGGGAATTTTGAGTTCAGTGATGTGTCCCAAATATAAGGGACATTTTCTGGCATACGAGAAGGAGCTCAATATTTCCTCCCGAAGGGGCAAGAAGAATGTCACCCTTTACCAACAGACGTCACAGCTTGTATGTGGGCCCTGAAGCCACCCTTGCTGGTGCTGCTGGACCTTCCAGAGCCCACTGTGAGAACACTCCTTTCTGCTAACTTGTACGTGTGTCTGACTCTCAGCAGTGCTGCACAACTGGGATTAAACTGGTATCACCGGTTTAAGCCAAAGATGGAAGGAAATATGAAAAAGGGCGGGAGGGCTGCTGGAGGCAGCCCCTTCGATGTAGTTCCAGGTCAGAGAAAGTGAAGAGTAGGAGGCATTCTGGTCTCATTCACAGACCTAGTCTAACCCGCAATCACACATCACTACCTGGGCGGGTGAATGACAAGAGACATGCCGTGCCCAGAGCAGTCACTTACGCAAAAATAACTAATGAGCTCAGTTTGCCCATCCCCATGATGCTTTCTCTTGACAGGATGGCAAAAATGAAGACCTGACTGAGGAGGAAACAAATGCACACATCCCTGGTTTTAATGGAACCTCCAAGCTGAGCCTCAGCTTGTCCACGATATCCTCTTGGAACTCAGCCCCCTTAGTTTCTTCATCTTCCAATCCAGACCCTTTCTGAGAACAGAAAGCCTAGCCCTAAACCACACTGTGAGTTTCTTGCAAGCCAGGAGCCTTGTGCCCCTGGTCTAAGGCATTAAGTGTTCATGGTTGTTGAGCTAGACTCTGGTTTCCTTGCCTGTGATCTAGCTGTTATTCCTAGTTCATCTGGGCTCCCATCCCTGAGGACCAGTCCTGCCATCAGCCCCTGGCTGGCATCTTTCTGTATAAACGGATCACTCTCCACTTTGGGCTGCTGTCCCCCTGGACTCCTGACCTGCCCCACCCACTTGCTGGCACTCTCATCAAATGACCCCCTTTTCCCTCCCTCTCCTTCTCCTGTTTCCAGTTAGCACAGTTTCTTTCTCCTCCAAACCAGTCTCCAGCCTAGGGGTACTGGCACGTTTGACAGTCAAGCTCACTTTTGTGATTAGAGTGGGTGATAGGTGACTAGAACCTGAACCCTGCCAGCCACAGCCTTTGGATTTATCGAGAGTAGATAGAGGGGGTAGGCAGATGGCTTCCGGCAACAGCACATCCTTCCTGAAGGTTTCATGTTGCTCAGATAAATTTTCCCCTTTGTTCCCAGGCTCTACCCCAATCCACTCATCTCCAAGTGAACAGCTAAGTGATGTGTCCATAGGGGCACCAGAATAGTGCCCCGAGGGTGTTTTCCAGCTCTGAAAACTCCAACCCTATGATTTAAACACTAAACAGTAAACTTACAAAGAAATAGCCAAAAACAACAAAGCAACTGCTGTATATAAGGCAAGCATCTCAGTGGAGGCAAATTTGAGCTATTGTTGTGGGCACTGTTTACCATTCCAACAGGCCCAGAACCATCAGATTCAATGGGAGGAGGAGAGCTCATATAAAGGCAAGAGAATGTACCATAGCTGTGATTGCTTCCAGCTAAGAGGTGGAGGGTTCACTCATTCAATCAACCTTTATTAATTAAACTCTTACATGCCAGGTCCTATTCTAGGGGCTGGGGACCCTGCAGGAAACAGACACACACAAGCCCTGCCTTTGTGGAGTTTATTCCTCAAGCTGAGGGAGTGAGGCCACAAATACATAAAAACTCAATCTCTGTGAGGTTGTGCCATCCTGCCCTGAATATGTGGTTTTGGATCACGGACTTCTCATTTCACTGGCTTCTCTCATCGTGGAGCACAGGCTCTAGAGTGCAGGCAACAGAGTCCATGGGCCTCAACTCCTGAGCCTTCACTCTAGAGCCTGTGTCCCCTGCGCTGACAGGCAGTTCTTAACCACTGGGCCACCAGGGAAGTCCGAGAGCCTGGATTTGAATTCAGCAAGTCAGACTCCCAGGGAGTGCTCACCCAATATCCTCCCAGAGGAAGTGTGTTCATTAAAATAAATTCCTGTCTCTTCAGTGTCCACTCACAGTTCTAGCAGCTATTTGAAAGCATAGCCACCTTCTCTCTCACCGCAGCCCTGAAGCCTGGGGAGCTTCTTGCCTGCTTGGCTGATCTGCCTGAATGTAGCCCAACACTGCCACCTAGTGTCACCAGCCTGGCAGCCCAGTCCGCAGCACACACATCTACTAGAACTGCTGTGGGCTTCCCTGGTGGCTCAGATGGTAAAGAATCCGCCTGCAATGAGGAAACCTAGGTTCGATCCCTGGGTTGGGAAGATCCCCTGGAGGAGGGCATGGCAACCCTCTTCAGTATTCTTGCCTGGAGAATCCCCATGGACAGAGGAGTCTGGTGGGCTGCAGTCTATGGGGTCCCAAAGTGTCAGACACGACTGAATGTCTAAGAACATCCCAAGTCCTGCTGCAGTTTCCCTCCCGTAACCGTTTCCGTGGTGGCTCAGATGGTCAAGAATCTGCCTGCAATGCAAGAGACCTGGGTTCAGTTCCTAGGTCAGGAAGATCCCCTGGAGAAGGGAATGGCAATCCACTCCAGTATTCTTGCCTGGAGAATTTCATGGACTGAGGAGCCTGGTGGACTACAGCCCCGTCCATGGGGTCCGACACGGCTGAATGACTGACACTATCACTATGACTGCAAAAGAAGATGCTTGTTGTAAAACTTTCAAGTATGCTTGTAGAGAATGATTCTGAAAACTGACTTCTACAGGGCAAAGCCAAAGGGGCCCTGACTTGACCCCTGTATGGATATTTCTCTAATTTTCCTTTGCTCCCAAACTCCACCACATGGTATCTGTTCTTGTGATACAGTGTTATCTGGTTATGTAAGGTAATGTCCTTAGTCGTGGAAGAGTGTGTAAAGGAAGGTGCTACAATGTCTACTCTGACTGTCAGATGGTTTAGGGGGGAGGTAGGGGACAGGGTGGTGAGGTTGTGAGTGATTAACTCCAGAAGGCAGCACACAGGTGTTCAGTGAACAGTTCTCTTCATGTTTCATAAGTTTGCTGTTTTTCAAAATAAAAAGTCACAAGCATTACTGGGATGTGTGGGAAGAGGGGCCAAGCATGGTCCCAGTGTCAATATCCAGACTCAGCCCTTCACTGCTCACCTGAAACCATCACAATAGTGTTCATCGGCTATACCCCAACAGAAAATAGTTTAAAACAACAACAACAAAGCCTGGTGGTCAGCCATCTTCTACTACCTAAACGAGACACAGTCCATAGAGATCGTGAAGTCATACACAGAGGGAGCTGGACTTCAGGTGACTTTATGAAGCTGACTGTCTTATTGCATGCTGCATGCTAAGTTGCTTCTGTCACGTCTGACTCTTTGTGACCCCATGGACTGTAGCCCAACCAGACTCCTCCGTCCATCGGATACTCCAGGCAAGAATACTGGAGTGGGTTGCCATGTCCTTCTCCAGGGATCTTCCTGACCCAGGGATTGAACCCCGTCTCACGTCTCCTGCATTGGCAGGTGGGTTCTTTAGCACTAGCGCCACCTGGGGAAGTCCTGACTGTCTTATTAGCTCACCCTTTTATACGCCAGATAATTTATTTTCCTTTTTTGAAATTTCTCTTATGATTGGTCTCTGTCACAGTCAGTTGATGTCGTATCCTAATTTATCCATTCCCAATGATGACATTTGGAATTCAATAATAAAAATACAGGTATATGGTGTATTAAAAAAAAAATATCCAGACTCAGGACACCGTGTGTGTCCTTGTGTGGGTCTCGGGGCCTGCATGCTGCTTGTGGACAAATCAGATCCCGGGGGGCTGGATTCCAGCCAATGAAAATGAGTGACTTTCCCTGCTGGATAAGCTTGGTGGCTCCAACCAAATAGACTATGGTAAACCTTACCTGGAGTTACAGACAGAGGTGAGGACATGAGTGAGGATTGGGAAGCAGAGAGGATGCAGGGGGAGGATCCTGCTGGGAAGCACCTGCCTGGCTTGAGCCCAGGTTCCCTCTTTCTTGGTTGTTACATGTGTGTAACATGTGTGCCCTCCAAATGTGTGCACATGTTACATGTGTAGCTTCATGCCCCCTCCAAATGCTCGCTTTTCCTTCTCCATCCAGATGACATTCCTCTTCTGTTTCACACGAGCGCAGGAGAGGAGTCAGAAACAACACAGAAAGTAACAACAGGGACACTGGGAAGGGCCCCAAAGTGGAGGCTGAGCCCTTCTCCCGTGGGGCTGGGGGCACAGGGGGCATGCACACGGCGGGAGGAGAATCCTCCCAGAGCGTGATGGGAACACGTGAGCCGGAGGCTGTGTCACCCCTGAAGTTTATCACTCGCATCACCCAAACATTCTCGCTGTGGACAAACACTGAGCTAAAGAAAATGGTTAAAAAACAAAAACATGCAACTCTGCGTAATTGGAAGCAGCGTCGAGGTGGGGCACAAAGGCAGTGAAAGCATGGAGGCCTAACCCCTGGGCTGCCAGGGGATAGTTCTAGAGGGCTTTATAAGCAAGTCTCTATGTCCCAATCCACATCCCTTTTCCCGAGGCCTGCTGTTGTTATTGTTGTCTAATTGCTTGGTTGTGTCTGACTCACTGAGACCTATAGCCTGCCAGGCTTCTCTGTCCATGGGATTTCCCAGGCAAGAACACTGCAGTGGGTTGTCATTTCTTCTCCAGGGGATTTTTCCAGACTTAGGGATCGAACTCTTATCTCCTGCACTGGCAGGCAGATTCTTTACCAGTGAGCCACCAGGGCCCCCTGTGTGGTTTACCTAAGGTCACTGATGGAGACTGTGAAAGCCCCCACTGAGTGCAGCCCGTTTTCCTCGCGTGGCTGGTCCTGGTTGAGAGAGGGTCCGGTGGGGCTGCCTGCACACTGCCCTCCTTCTGGTTGTGTCCAGGGTGGGGATGACTGGCCAGGGGACTTGTCCATGTATTTATTAACTGGACATCGTGTATGGCACTAATGTTCATCAATCGGTGCACTAATGAATGCTTAAAACAGGTCTGGGGGAGTGAAGCCTGGTTGGAGGGTTAGCCCATTTCCGTGGTGTCACTATTATCACTGTGGCCAATTTCGAGCGGCTGATAGAAAGTCATTAAACATAGAGTTGGGAATAAATGGGCATCATTGCACAGTCAGTGCCCTTGAGCTTGGCTTCAGCATGTTACAACCACCACAGCAGTATTTCCCAAACAGGACTGAAAGTGATAGAGGTGATAAAAAGTCTTTCTTTCTGACTGAGATTGTGCGGGACTGCTTCCGGTGTAGTGTCACTGAGCCCCGGTGTCACGTGGAGCCTGACACGCTATCCTATTCTCTTTCCTCACATCTCAGCTCAAGAACTCATCATAAGAGAGGCTTTTTTTCCAGGCTCCGTGATGTAAAACCCCTCACCTCTCCCTTGTGGGTCTCAAATCTATTAGATTTTGTTTCCTTCATAGCAACTATTTCTGTAGGTATTAAGCATTTTGCATTGAATTCTAAATTTTCTGTGCATTTATATTTTCAATCTGTTTATGCCTTCTTCATTGCCTTCCCTGGAGCAAGCACTTGACCCGCCCAGTATAGAGCACATTTCTACAGACGGAACTCCAAGTTGTCTCCCTGCTAAGAAAATTCTGCCCTTGTCCTTCCTCCCATTTTCTTATTCTGACATCACCTGACCGTCATTGGGGCCTAACCCCTCAGTTGCTCCCACCACCTTCTCCCTTCACCTTTTGGTTAGATCTGGTCAGTTATTGCTTTCTTTGAGGTTTCTGACCCTGGTTTGTTCGGGAGTGTCTGCTGTTCTTATATTTGAACAACTCACTGTTAACACTTGGGTCACTTTTTCTCAAACATTGTTTAGAACGTCATAGACGAGTGCTCCATGACCTCCTGTCAGGAAACGGTGCTGAAATCGGTACCCTTTCTCTCGGTTCTGCTAGTGAGGTCACAGGGCAAGCTGGTCATTTGCTTGTTTGTGTTCAAGCCCCCGTTTCTCCCATGTCTTCCCGTCTCAGGGCTGCAGAGCGTGTGTGTGCCAGGCTCTCTTGCTTCTGCGAAAACTCTGCTCTGAAGCAGGGGAGGTGGGGAAGTGGGGTTTCTCCCACCCTGCTCAATTGGCAGCCTAGTCAGGGGACTCAGTTTTCCTGGGCATGAGCTGCCCCTCTGAGCATCCTCCTGGGTCTCTGCCTTGCTGGTTCCTCTAGTTAGGCCTGCCTTGGTTTATCGTCCACCAGTTCTACACTCCCACCTTTGGAAATACCCAGGGTGACTTCTTTCTGACTGGACCTAAGTAAGGGGTGACTAGATGTGCTGACCTCCACCAACAGTTCTATCTTCATTTCTCTCCAGCCATTACCTTTCAAAGATTACAGAACAGGCTTGTGCTTTGTTCATTGTTTTGAAGTTTGTGGAGGAATATTTTGGCTCTTCAAATACTTTGGTTAAGCACTGGGGGATATCTTATCAGCTATCTTATCCTATAATTCCATTGTCGTGTATTTTTCGTCCTATCTTTGGCACACTTGTGCTTGTGAATCAGGTAAAGAGATATGGGTGGAGCCAGAGACTCTGTATTCGCATTTTACAACTTAAAGCTTCTCCAACCACAGAAGTGCCTTCTGCTTATCACTTTAACAGTTTTAGCTCATAAACATGATGAATGTTAAGGTATCAAAGTGGAAAAAAAAAAAAACTGAAATTTAATGAAGTGGCTTGTTGACTTGATATTTCAGAATGACTGCTCCATCTTTCTTTAATCATGAATTTAAAAATTTTTTTAAATGAATGCATTATGCTTAAATACAAATTTGAGCGATCCTAGAAAGCAAATACGTAAGCTGTATATTTCATTCATTCATGTAAAAATACTTGAGCACATTCTAGGTGCTGATTTTTCTAGGTGATGGGAATATGTAATACAAAAAACCTTGTTCTTGCACCCTGCCTTTTTCATTAAGGTAAAAACCCTAAACTACCTAAATAGGATGAGAAAACTTACAGTATTCTCACACCAACATATGCTGGTCAAACTGGGCAATTAAATAGTAGGCACATTAAAACAGGAAAAAGATGCCCGTTTATGAAATTCAGTTCGGTTCAGTCCCTCAGTCGTGTCTGACTCTTTGTGACCCCATAGACTGCAGCACGCCAGGCTTCCCTGTCCATCACCAACTCCCAGAGTTTAAGTTATGAAGTATGTGCATGCTAAGTCACTTTAGTCGTGTCTGACTCTGCAACCTTATGGACTAGCCTGCCAGGCTCCTCTGTCCATGGAATTCTCCAGGCAAGAATACTGGAGTGGGCTGCCATCCCCTCCTCCAGGGGATCTTCCCGACCCAGGGACTGAACCCATGTCTCTTAAGTCTACTGCACTGGCAGGTGTGCTCTTCACCACTATCCCCACCTGGAAAGCCCTTATAAAGTACACCCAGTCACAAAAGCAGGGAATTCTCACATCCCAGTTGTTTCCCTCTAGGACTGTTGTTCAGTTGCTAAGTCGTGTCTGACTCTTTACGACCTGTGGACTGCACCATGCTAGGCTTCCCTGTCCTTCACAATCTTCCCAAGTTTGCTCAGACTCCTATTTATGAATAGGTGATGCTATCCAACCATCTTACCCTCTGTTGCCTCCTTCTCCTCTTACCCTCCATCTTTCCCAGCATCAGGGTCCTCTAGGATGGGTATATGTAATAAGGACATTTTTCTACCAGTGACACATCTTAGAATGTAGTAGGTCTACACCCATCCTAAAAGTTACAAGTATCTAGTTGGAAGTCAAGGCATCATCTAAACCAAACAAATGGCCCCATCAAGGCTTCCTACCTTGTGAACCCTGGACCCAGTCCCCAGCCCTATCAGTCATGCAGTCATGCCCTATAGCAGAGACAGTTCCTGGCGGTCCATCTCCCTGTGCTTACCACATCAGAAAGAGCACCTTGCCTCTCAGGGGATTCTTTACTCCTCAAATGTATTACAGGAGGCTCTGATTATTACTGATTCAGTTGACTGATCATTTGAAACATTTCATAACACTAGCAATTAAGATGGGTTTGGAGTTAGGTTTTGATAACTAAGTCAATAGTGATTTCTTAGAAAAGAAAAAAAGCTAGTTGCTGTTCTTGTCTCTCAAGGTGAGGATCAAAATCACAACTTGAAGAAAAAAACTCAGTAATCTTATCTTTGTAAACTGACTCTGTCCATAGCCCTTTAACACTCATAATTCATTCAACAAATATTTATGGAGTGCTTACTCTGTACAAGACACTTCCGAAGAAAACTGCATGCAAGCTTAGGGATACTGATTTGGATGGTGGGGTGGGGGGCAGTCAGGACAGGCCTCTGAGATAAGACTGACTGGGCGGCCAGCTGTAGGATCAGGTCTTTGTGGACAGAGGAAGAGAAGACCACCGGGGTGGGGGGAAAGGGGCACTGCAGCCAACAAGGGAGAAACAGCAGAGAAACCTGACATGAGATCATGGTGACACTGGTGTTTGAACATGTAAGCCAAAGGAGTTTTGGATTTTGTTCCGTGACAGCCTGTGCACGAGTGTGTGTGTGTGTGTGTGTGTGTGTGTGTGTGTGTGTGTGTGTGTGAAACCTCGGGGCCAAGTTTTGTTTGGATTTTGTTCTGTGACAGCCTGTGCACGTGTGTGTGTGTGTGTGTGTGTGTGAGACAGCCTGTGCACGTGTGTGGCAGGCATTAGAACCAAGATTAAAAGGTAGGAGAGTGAGGTTGCCTCTGGCTTAGAGGATTGAAACCTCGGAGCAGGGAGCTCTCAGGTGTCAAGTACACTTATGAAGGCAGACCTGTGGTCCTTGGTGATGGGTGAGCACATGCTATTAGAGCAAATATATTTGGATCTTCAGCAACTGGGGCAACCATACTGTCAGCTACTGAGAATGGGAAGGGTGGAGGATCAAAGATCCCCCCTCCCTCACCCTGTCTTTTAAGAAAATTTGCCATGTTAAGGCAAGAATTAAACTCACTTGTTGGAAGCTCAAGAAGAGCCAAGGGCTGGAGATAATCTGGGTGAAATCGACCAAAGAGTGGGATTCTTTAGGTGGACTGCATTTTTAGGGCACTCCCCAAGTTCAGAATCAGGGAAAAGGGTACAGCAAATCCCAACTTTAAGTCAAATTTTTCATTAAAATGATGTGATTAAGAAATTATACGAAACACGACTGGAACACAACTGCTATTAAAAATTCTGTAGTAACCTGGTATTTTAACTATTTTTCCTCAAGTGCGTAATTTATGCACTCTTTCAAAACAGACTGTTCTGAAATAACTGCACAATATAGTCAAAACATATTTATTACTTTTCAGTGTCATTTTGTACACTCCAGTACAAATACAAGAATATAGCCATATTTACAGTTATTGAAAAGAAATCCGTATATTCAAACCCCACATCTAAATACAGTAGCTTTAAGTCCTGAACTACAATAGTTCTGGTTTGCAGTGAATGACTTCGCCCCCTGCCCCCTCCCCTTTGAAATAATCCCTTAAAGGTTGTGTTTAAAGAGAACAGATTGTTTCTGATATGGGTTAACAATTAATTCTTTGCAAAGTGTTAAGCACCTCCTTTCCAAGATTTTACAATTATGAAGCAGATATATAAAATCTGGAAGATAAAAATCACTCATTTGGGCTATTAAAAGCAGCATAATGTCTTTAAGAAAAGGCTGACACAGAGTTTTCAGTGTGCTTGAAGTCTGGCGGTACAGCCTGTTATCAAATTAAAGGTTAGTCAAATTAGTTAAGCAGAAGACAAAGGGAAAAATAGGAGGCTGGCTCTTCAAGGCTAAGACTTTCTAACAGACCCACCTTCACAGAATATTTTATTACATCACTTTTTAAGATTTGAATGCAACACTACTAATGTCCCTTTTAAAATAAAATCCTGAGGTTTCCTAGGGGCAATTTGTATCTCTGTTCTCAAATTCTCTGAACCACGGTGTCCACAAAATGAGATACATGCTCAAAGCCATGGCAACAGGACAACTAAAGGATATTGTTGGGGTATAGTATCTATTTTAATAAATATCCCCTGGTTACCTCAAGAAGGTTAGTAGCTGGACACCAAGTCTGTATTAGTATTAAAGTGCAGTATTTAAAATAATTCACTACAGAATAAGTGAATCAAATAGTGTAAAAATATTTCCACAAAATTTTTAATTGTTTAAAAATTCACTGGGAAATTTCAAATTAGGCATCTTCTCATATATATATATATATACACACATATATGTGTGTATATATATATATATGAGCAATTCCTAATTTAGGGATAAAAACACTTTTTAAAAGTCCAAAGAATAAGGTGATACAGATCAATAAACAATTAGAAAATTAAATTCAAAGTTACTTTAAACCACAAGCCAAGCTGCCATCTGATGGGGAAATATCTGCCTACCCCATCATCTTTCCAGAAAAGACACAGGACTACATCAGTAAGGGTTCTAACTTAACAAAGCTCTTACGAATTTCATGTACATGCACTAATCAAGCCCAGCAAATATTAACAATCTCACAGATATTAACATTTCATGATGATATAATTTATGACATTTGTCTTTTCTTACATTTTATCCTCAAGTTACAATAAAAAAAAAAGTCAGTTTCCAGTATGATCTTAATTACACTGGAATATTTTTGTATTTAGAAAATATCACATTTTACCTTTTTAAATGTATTAAGAAGTCTGAGCATTATCTTCTATACTTTAAATATGCTTAAAGCACAAGAGCATTTTGAATTTTTGCATCCCAGAATGTAGCAACAATGTCTAACATCACAAAATAAGCCCTTGGTGCTGGCAGTTCTGAAAGCACATGAATGCATCTGCCTCAACAGGAAAAAAAGTCTCTAAATTGGATAAGATTTTGAACTAGGAGATTTTTCTGCATAAAGAAACCCTTGTGATCTGATTTAATACTGGCAGTGTCATGCTAAGGCCACGTGACCAATATTTTAGCAAAGAAAAAAAAAAGCCAAGGTAATTTTATAGTAGCAATAGTTTCTTTTTTTATTTTAATATACTTTAGGAAACAATATACAAAGCTGAGCTTTCCCACTGTCTCCAGGTAACAGCAGGAAGCTCCAATTACACAAATTTAGCGTTTTGTGATGGCTAAGAACAGCAGTCAGCACCAGACTTGAACAGTTAGCTACAACACAAACATCCTTCAAAATGAAATGTCATAATAGCAAGACAGGTAAACCAGGGTTTTAACAAATGACAACCACTTGGGAAGTGACTTAATTGTTCTTGTTGAATTTCTTATTTCATTAAATAGTCTTATACACATTTTCCTGTTAATATGCTTTAAACAAAACCTCCCTTAAGGAATTATTTCAATGAAGTATAAATGTTCAACAAGAATAGTTTTGATAAAGAATCCCCAGGTAGTTCAAATTCTAATATGCATTGACTGAAGGTAAAGAAAAATAACAATTTTTGTTTCTTTTAACATGTTTATTACAACAGATACAATTCACATCTGACTAGCTTTGTTTCCTCTTCCCTCCCACAACCATGTTCATTGGGCCATTTCCTCATATTTGAGCAATCAATGTACTTTCAGCACACATGCCCAGCAGTACTTTTAAGTCCATTCTTACAGGGTGCAAATGGATTTCAATAATTTATACAAACAAGTGGGTTATGCTCAATCACTGCAATTTTAAGCTACTGTACACAGGAATGAAAAGGTTATAGAAAAGTGCCATAGCAACAGTGCCTTAAGAAAGGAGAAAAAGAGGAGCCTTAAAAAATGGATAAAATCAGATCAAGGATTTCAGAGGGAAATGGAACACACGGGAAATGAAAAACATTTCTCTGCAAAACAAATGGAGAAGCACTGCTCTTGATCAGGTGCAAGTGTGGAAACAGTTGTTTCATGATATTTTGTACACTGCCCATATGGTTCAAAATCGCATCCTTAGACACAGATCGCCTGGCGCTTGCACTGAATTTTTGAAAATGCAAGATTTCTGAATGATAAATTAACCCCCCAAATTTTTCTTTAAAAAAGCTAATTTTGCAGACAGGTTTACATGTAAAAGGCTAGGTATTTAGCCACCTCAGCATTGATTAGTTTTGGATGTCTAAGCTCTGTTACACATGGCTTCCCATGGCTTCACTCTACAAAACATATTTACAACGTGAAGAATACATCTACAAGAAATCTACATTTCAAGGGTTTTACAAATCAATCTTGTATCTTTCCCCTGAAGTGAATCTCACAGACCCCGACCCCTTGTCATTTCCTTTGCCCAGCTTAACGGTCCAAAGTCTACTTAAATGCAGCTCAAAAATGTTAAGACTGGGCAACAGATTTACAGTTCCTGTTCTCAACACCATGTGCAATTATTCACATCTTCACACCATGAAGGAATTCTGATTTTTTAGCTTTTCGAGTTCCTTAATTTGTTGTCTCAAAAATAGTATCCTGAAAAATAAAAGATGGCGTTAGAGCCCATGCGGTCATTATAAATTTTATAGAAAAAACAAACTTTTAACTATAAAAGTAGCTTTACAAAGAAAATGAGTTAACTACTAGCTATGATGAAGTAATTTAAAACTGTTCAGTCTAGTTAGGACAAAATAACCATTTGAAAATATGACAAATATTAAAGCACTGGGATGACAAAAGTTAAAATATCTCCTAGTTTTCTAACCCTTTCTCAATAATTACGAAGAACAATTCTCAATATAAATGTAGGTTCATAAAAATGGAGCAAAGTCCAGCTGACGTGCATATTTAAAACAAAATATAAAAACACAAACTCCACAGCTAACTAGATTTTTATGAACTTCATTAACACTATTCCTCTTCAGTGAACTGTGACAATTACTGCTTGATATCTACATGGTCAAACGTGGTTTGTGACCGTGTTTCAGTAGCTGCACATCTGTCGAGCAAGCCAAAGTAAGGTTTTACATATGTCAGAACTACTTTCGAAGCAATCCTAGAGTAAAAAAAAATCCCAACTGATATTCAGGAAGTGCTTCCAGACTTTTTAGTCGTTGAAAGGTTAGGTTAAAAACTCACTTTCCCAAGTTTACCATAAACGATGACTTGGCATCTGTGGTTTCACGACAAGATTACATCTGACACAGTGACTCAACACAGACAGGATGTGAAGCCACTCAAATGTGTCCTCAATTTTGTAACAGGCATTGAAAAAAAAAATAACCTATACTATTTAACACAATATAGAAATCCTACTTGAATAAAACACTACATCATTAAGAAATACAAGACAGAGTTAAGGTGAAAACAATTTAAAAAAGCACATATACATCATTAAACTTCCTAGACAACTAAACTCTTCATGTAATTTCCAAGAGATCTATTGATGCTTCAAGGACAATGTAATCAGTTGTTTGAATGTCAACTGAGATATTTACCCTCAGTAAGAGGGCACTGCTCTCAACCAAAGAGGGGACTCCTGGTAACTGGTCGCTGTCAACATCTCACTTTTTAAATAAAACAAGTACCTTATGTAGTCATTATCCAAGAAAAAAAAGTTTAATAATAAAGCATTTATACCATGGGTTAAGAGAAATAAAATCTAGATGCCATTACCATTCGTCAGGAATATTACTAAATTATGAAACAGTTCACAGTACTATGGAATGTGATATATCAAAGAGAACTTTAAATTTACTTCAGTGAAAAGCTTACCTTTGCTCTCGCAAAGTTGCTTGAATTTCACATACTCGGACTAAAGATCTTAAATTTTTTAATTCAGTACAAATTTCTGA
Organism: Bos taurus; assembly: GCF_002263795.3. NCBI lineage: Eukaryota > Metazoa > Chordata > Mammalia > Artiodactyla > Bovidae > Bos > Bos taurus. The sequence goes on from NC_037340.1 coordinate 36,069,884, forward strand.
CATATGAACGCTTCCCATGTTATGGGCTTCTTCTCGCAATCTTGATGCCTATAAAAGAAATGAAAATCTCATGAAATATAAGTCACATTCACATACAAAATAAAGAGTGTAACTTTATATCAAGATTACAGAATAAATATTTTCTTTTAAATCCACAAAAATGCTCATGGATTTGGGCGGGCTGGGGTGGGGGTGGGGGGGTGGCAGGGAATTTTTTTTTTTTTTAAACCCATCTCTAATGGTGAAATGTATTCCTTTAAGATTTCACCCCTCAGGCTTCTTGAGAAGATACTATTTTCAGTCTCATGGTAGTACAGCACTAAGATAGAAGGACTCATGATTTGTGATTAATAAAAAATGCTGGATCGGCCAAAATGAAGTTCAGGTGTAACACTGATAAAGGGGCCTTACTGTATCCCTGTATCAAGAGATACACAATGCATGACCATGAGCTTACAGAACATTTCCGATGGTTAGTCATTTGATAAAACACAACAGCCAGTGGCAATAACTGTAATGTGCTAGGGTTGGTCCTTCATCCCCAAGTACAAGTGTTTTCTAACTTTCAGTAGTTAATTGAACCTTGAACAAGAGGTTTACACTGTGCAGGCAGGCCCACTTACACATGGATTTTTTTCCAATAATCAACACTGCTGTTCTACACAATCCACAGTTGGCTGATCTGGGGGTGAGGGACTGTGGATATGGAGGGCTGACTATAAACCATACTTGGATTTTTGACTGTGTGGAGAGTCAGCCCCCCTACCCAAGTTGTTCAAGGGTCAACTGTACTAAAAGGATCAGAGTAGCTGGCTGAGTAGGAAAAGCATGCTGGCTTTGAGTCGTATCACTCTAGTAATTGAGTGACCTTGGTACAGATCATTTGGTCTTAAGAGCCTCATTAGTAGAACAAAAAACTCATGATCTGCACTGGTCAGTAGTTTTAGAAAATGGAATAAATATAAAGCACTTAGCACAGAGCTAAACGCTGAGCACTTGATAATGGGAGCTATAATGATAATTAGAATATGTGAAACCACAGAAAGTTACTTCACAAATATCCTGTAAGTACATATCAAATATTTTACAAAGTAACCACAGACAACCTAATGAGAAATTAGTTGTTTTAAAGACGGCTCAAATCCACAGGGTCCGGGTTAGACTTTCTCAAAGTGGAATTGAGCTGCCAGCAAACCACAGGCAGAACACCTGCTGTGACTGTGATGTACCTGCTTCTCCGCATGATCTGCAGGCCATCCTTGAACGTGCTTGATGAGATTTTCATTGAAGTGTGCTGCGAGCGTCGGTGTTAGTGAACACGGAGGTCGGGCAGAGGAGTTCTGTGGTACAACTGCTGTATTTGATGCGTTACTACTAGACGTGTGATTTGGACCAGGTGACGGACTTCTCTGGCTGCTATGAGAAAAGATAACCGAATGTGGAGCATGGTTAAAAGTGGTTTCTAGGTATCCTAAACATTGCCTGTCAATACCTTTCATTAACTTAAAGATACCCAAATTCCTAATAACAACTTATTATTTTAATATTAAATAAGTATAATTTCAAATCCAAAGAAAACTTATATCATATTCCTAATACACGTCTGAGGTTAAAAGAGCCCTTTGAACAGTTATGTCAGGGCTGAATTTAAAATATCTGTACTCAACCAAACTTAACAGTGGAACCTGTGCCTCTGTATACTACAAACACTAATAAGGATGTGACTAAGCAATGGTCACATTAGAACAGTTGTAGATATAAGGCACATCAATATATCTTAAATACATGAAGACATGGAGGGTGAAAAGTTCAGAGGTTTTGACTGTTTAAAATCAGAGTAAAGTGTATAATCAGAGGGTGAAATAATGTGAAGCAAAACAGACATTTTAACTGCCTCACAATGAATGAGTTCAGTGGCAAAATAAGACCAAAAATGGGGAACACTCTGAGGTTGCTTATCTTCTTTTCACCTGTATGGTTTGGGCCAGATTTGGAGATGTGGTGGTGAGAATCAAGAATGTAATACCCCAAAGCTGACTTGCTAGCTGCCTCACACCAGACTTTGCTCTGAATGAATTTCAGTTATTTCCAAAAATGAAATCTCCCAAAAGATGAAGGGTTTTCATCACTGAGGATATTTAAAATTATACTGCAGCCACTAAAGACTAAAGGTTCAGAGCTGAGGCTATCAGGAAGGTCTGACACACATCAGCTGGAAAATACTGACCCAAGTTTCAGATGTGAGGTTTTTGGCTTTATCAATAAACTCAAATCTAAAACTGCTATTGGGAAGTTATCATTTCCAATGAATGAACTAGTATAAAATCATGTGCTTCTACAAGTGAAGTGTCAGATATAGTTACTCCCCCTGTATTCCATCAAGCAAAATTCTAAAGAGAGAGCCACTTTCTTCAAAATAACTCAGGATTCACTACTAGAGACAATCTAGTAAGATTTGCCTTTGTAAATTTTATAATACACCAAACTATGTTAGGCTATCCATGGATTCTTCCAAGATCAAGTTCTACTATGCATATATAATATCCAAATAATATGGTAATTAAAGAAAAAACAGTGTTGTTTCAACATACAACATCAACTTACTTTGAGCGCTGAAGACTTCGAGGAGAGACAGGTTCATGACCTTGCTGCTTGTCAGCAGTTACAGGCTGCTGTGTGGCCGACTGTGAAACTGGTCCTTGCTTAACTACTGGAGTACTAACCTGGAATGTCAGAATCTGGTGAGACAGGCTTCTACCACATAGACAAACAGCAGTGGAAACTAGATAAGAGCAAAAGTTCTGCCAATGAAAACTCCCCAATTATTTCTGTTCAGTGATTTTTTTAAAAGGTAAGAATTGTCTTAAATGTTCACAATAAGATTAGTATTAGCGATACAGCCACACTTAATTATGTAAACTATTGTCATTTAGGGCCCAAATCTTCAGATCCCTCCAAGTCTAGTTAGTAATCTTGAACAATATAAAACATGGAGATTTAAAGAAGAGGAATCAAATGAGTTTCCAAAGGTCATGTAGATAGAAGGAAGTTTTGAGGCTTAGATCTAATTTCTTCATAAAATGGCCCAGGGCCAATTACTTAAGCCAACCAGCTTAAGAAACTAGTTCTCCTGATTTTAAACCCCATTTTCTTTCTAATATACTGTAACATCTTTTCTGATTTACTATTACTTCTGTATCAATAAAAATAAATATATTACACCACATCATACAAATAAAGATGCTTAAAATTCAATCACAAATGAAGAGAATGTATAGACTTGTCTATCAGAGAATGAGCTATGGCCCATATGCAATTTAACTGGAGTGGGCTTCAAAGAGATGGCACCCTACAGAGGCAGACCAAGAGGTCCATGGTTACCACTGTGGACACATACATTTTCACACACACATGTGACAGTCAGCAAGCAGTTTTCAATGTAAGTCCAAAATATGTACAAAAGCATGTTCTTTTATAAAGAACATTTTAATAAGATCTATGTAAGATCAAATGCCCACTTACTTTTAAAGACAATCTGAAAGGTTTATAATCCAAAAAACTACAAGCCATCTGCCTACAGGATTTGAAGTGGCAATGTTACGATCAACTATAAACCCAACACAACCACTCATGCCGTGTACAGCCATCTTTCCCTGTGCTCTTAGAATACCACAAGGTAAGTTATAAGCTCTAAGAATAGGTCTCTTGTGCTGAAACTCACATTTTAATTCTTCTCTCATCAAAATACAAGTAAATAATAAGGAACTACACAGAAAACAACTGTAACTCAAAATTTTAAAACAGCAATCTACAACATACACAGAAACATGACTCAAGTCGGGAAGGGATGAACCAACAGGAAGACCTAAGAGCTGGCCTACCATCCACTTCAAGCCATGTTTCAATACATTTTTATTTTTAGGCTTCTGCTTATGATTTTATTTAAGTAAGGCATTCTTTGCCATGAAAGTGTCAAAGAGCCCCCTGTTTTACAGCTTTGAAAAACAATTTCCCCATACAGTTACCAGTAAGAGTTCAAAAAAAGTTAAAACGCATACATTTCAACTTCCAAATAGCTCAAGTTTTACTGGTGGTATGCTACAAAAGCACAGAATGAGGATGACTGGGAACTGCTTATGAATTTGTGAGCAAGAGTCAAAGAATGCAACGTAAAATCCGACAGCAGCATCCTAAGGTCCTGTTCACAGCCCAGTAAGAACAGAGACTAGCAACAGTCTAACTGTGCTGTGAGGAGCCAACAACATAAGGTTTTATTTGGACAAACAAGCAATATAGCTTCATAAAATGGGCTCTATATTCAGAAAGACCTAATGAAAATGAAAATCAGACTTAATGAAAGAGTTAAGTTTCTATCAAATGAAGCAAACAGTAGCTGATTGGGCTCTATATTCAGAAAGACCTAATGAAAATGAAAATCAGACTTAATGAAAGAGTTAAGTTTCTATCAAATGAAGCAAACAGTAGCTCATGTGAAAATTAGACACAAAGCTCTTGTCACAGAAATTGACTCATTTCTATAAAAAAAGTATGGGGAAATCACTGGAAAACATGTTCTCTCACAGATTGGAGTCTAAAAATTCTACAAAAATAAGACTATTAGTAAACCTTCTTTATCCATGAAATCAATAAAGAGAAAACAGCATCAATGCAGAGAAGGGGCACCGGTGCAACTCACTCCTCCAAGCCCTCCAGTGGCTGAGATTAACCTGCATCTATTCTCAATCACCAGCCATGCATCCCACCACCTCACTCCCAAAAAAGGGCTCTTCCTCCATACACAGTCTAGAATAACATGAAAACTTGTTTTAGCCAGAAGTGTGTTCTTTCCCAATTCCCCTCAGAGGCGATGTACCTTCCAGTCAGTTCAGTTCAGTGGACTCTCTGCAACCCCACACCAGGCTTCCCTGTCCATCACCAACACCAGGAGATTGCTCAAACTCATGTCCATCGAAAGAGTGATGCCATACAACCATCTCATCTTCTGTTGACCCATTCTCCTGCCTTCAATCTTTCCCAGCATCAGGGCCTTTTCCAATGAGTCAGTTCTTCACATCAGGTGGCCAAAGTATTGGAGCTTCAGCATCAGTCCTTCCAATGAGTATTCTGGACTGATTTCCTTTAGGATTGACTGGTTTGATTCCTTGTGGTCCAAGGGACTCAAGAGTCTTCTCCAACACCACAGTTCAAAACCATCAATTCTTCAATGCTCAGCTTTCTTTATAGTCCAACTCTCAAATCCACACATGACTACTGGAAAAACCACAGCTCTGACTAGACAGACTTTTGTCAGCAAAGTAAAATCTCTGCTTTTTAATATGCTGTCTAGGTTGGTCATAGCTTTTCTTCCAAGGAGCAAGCATTTTTAAATTTCATGGCTGCAGTCACCATCTGCAGTGATTTTGGAGCCCAAAAATATAAAGTCAGCCACTGTTTCCATTGTTTCCCCATCTATTTGCCATGAAGTGACAGGACTGGATGCCATGATCTTAGTATTTTCAACATTGAGTTTTAAGCCAGCTTATTCACTCTCCTCTCTTACTTTCATCAAGAGATTATTTAGTTCCTTGTCACTTTCTGCCATAAGGGTGGTGTCATCTGCATATCTGAGGTTATCGGTATTTCTTCTGGCAATCTTGATTCCAGCTTGTGCTTCATCCAGTCTGGCATTTTGCACGATGTACTCTGTGAAATGTACTCTTACAAGTTAAACAAGCAGGGTGACAATATAAAGCCTTGGTGTATTCTTTCCCAATTTGGAACCAGTCCATTGTTCCATGTCTGGTTCTAATTGTTGCTTCTTGAACCTGCATACATATTTCTCAGGAGGCAGGTAAGGTGGTCTGGTATTCATTCCCATCTCTTGGAAGACTTTCCAGTTTGCTGTGATCCACACAGTCAAAGGTTTTGACATAGTCAATAAAGCAGAAGTAGATGTTTTTCTGGAATTCTCTCGCTTTTTCTATGATCCAATGGATGTCAACAATTTGATCTCCAGTTCTCTGCCTTTTCCAAATCCAGCTTGAACATCTGGAAGTTCTCAGCTCACAAACTGCTGAAGCGTAGTTTGGAGAATTTTGAGCATTACTTTGCTGGTGTGAGAGATGAGTGCTCCTGTGTGGTAGTTTGAACATTCTTTGGCATTGCCTTTCTTTGGAATTGGAATGGAAATTGACCTTTTCCAGTCCTGCAGCCACCACCGAGTTTTCCAAATTTGCTGGCATATTGAATGCAGCACTTTCACAGCATACTGTTTCTGTGCTTTATTGTGCCATCTTTGCATGAAATGTTCCCTTGGTATCTCTAGGTTTTTTGAAGAGATCTTTAGTCTTTACTATTCTATTGTTTCCTTCTATTTCTTTGCATTGATCAATGAGGCAGGCTTTCTTCTCTCTCCTTGCTACTCTTTGGAACTCTGCATTGAGATGGATATAGCTTTCCTTTTGCTCCTTTGCCTTTCACTTCTTTTCTCAGCTATTTTTAAGAAGTCCTCAGACAACCATTTTGCCTTTTTGCATTTCTTTTTTTGGGGGGATGTTTTGATCACTACCTTCTGTATAATGCCACAAACCTCTGTCCATTGATCTTAGGCACTCTTTCAGATCTAATTCCTTGAATCTATTTGTCACTTCCACTGTATAATCCTAAGGGATTTGATTTAGGTCGTATCTGAATGGTTCAGTGGTTTTCCCTACTCTCTTCAATATAAGTCTGAATTTGGCAATAAGGAGTTCATGATCTGAGCCATAGTCAGTTCCCGGTCTTGTCTTTGCTGACTGTATAGAGCTTCTCTATCTTCTGCTGCAAAGAATATAATCAATCTGATTTTTGGTATTGACCATCTGGTGATATCCATGTGTAGTCATCTCTTGTGTTGTTGGAAGAGAGTGTTTACTAACACCAGTGCATTCTCTTGGCAAAACTCTGTCAGCCTTTGCCCTGCTTCATTTTGCACTCCAAAGTCGAACTTGCCTGTTATTCCAGATATCTCTTGACTTCCTACTTTTGCATTCCAGTCCCCTAAAAGCACATCATTTTGGTGTTAGTTCTAGAGGGTCTTGTAGATCCTCACAGAATCATTCAACTTCAGCTTCTTTACCATTAGTGGTTGGGCAAAGACTTGAATTACTGTGATACTGAATGGTTTGCCTTGTAAACAAGCAGAAATCATTCTGTCATTTATGAGATTGCACCCAAGTACTGCATTTCGGACTCTTTTGTTGACTATGAGGGCTATTCCATTTCTTCTAAGGGATTCTTGCCCACAGCAGTAGACATTTTGATCATCTGAATTAAATGTCCATTCCAGTCCATTTTAGTTCACTGATTCCTAAAATGTTGATGTTCAGTCTTGCCATCTCCTGTTTGACCACTTCCAATGTACCTTGATTCATGGACCTGACATTCCAGGTTCCTATGCAATATTGTTCTTGACAGCATCAGACTTTATTTCCATCACCAGTCACATCCACAACTGGGCATTGTTTTTGCTTTTGCTCTGTCTCTTCATTCTTTCTGGAGCTATTTCTCCACCCTTCTCCAATAGTATATTGGGCACCTACCAATCTGGGGAGTTCATTTTTCAGTGTCATATCTTTTTGCCTTTTCATACTGTTTATGGGGTTCTCAAGGCAAGAATACTGAAGTGGTTTGGTTTGCCATTCCCTTCCCCAGTGGACCACGTTTTGTCAGAACTTACCTTTGGCTGTGATGAAACAGGAGGAGTACTGATCAAAGGTTTGATGGGGACTGTGTTTGTCTGGGGTGTGCTTATCCTTGGAGACACATACGATCGTGGGGATGATGCGTCAGACGTTAAAGACATTGGAGACTGATTGGATGGTTGGGCTGTGAAGAGTAAAATAAACCAGAAACCTCTGTAATTGATGTGGGGCAGATCTTTACAACTCTGCACATGCCCCATAACCCCAAAGAGGACACCTATCTGAAAAAGTCAGCATCTCTACCCACTGGGGCCACACTGACCACATGACCCGTCAGAGACCAGCCACCCAGTGCAGCACCCACTCCAAGTCTGAACACAGTCTCGCCGGGAAAGCATCCTGATCTCAGCCTTACTTCTTGTCCCCCTCAGATTCCCACCCCATGAGACCACCCAAAGGGTCTCTCAAGAGTCTTTTCACTGCACTGGTTGATCAGCAGTCCTGCTCACTTGAGCAGCTTTCTGCACTGGGGCTCAGGGATAAATCAAGGGACCCTTTTATTTCCCATCTGCTCCTTGGTGTCACCTCTAACTAGACACCTGCACGGAGAAGAGGGCTGGCTAACTCAAGGCAGGACTAAAGCATTTCCACATCCTCTGATCAAAAATCATCTAACACCAACTGAAACCAAAGCTCAACTCGGAAAACAGATTCAATGATTCACAAAGATTGAGAGCATACCATAGTTTATTTTAGCTTTGGAGCAGGATACCTCATTAACGACTTAGATGTTGAATTAAACATATATACAGCATAAGATAAATGTGAAAAACCTGTTTCATCTAAAAAGGTAAAGAAAAATACTACTTGTATAAAGCAGTGTTAAAAAATCAAAATAAAATTATCACAGCTACTTTTTCTTCAAAGATTAAAAGAAATCTGTTATTAATCTCACCTGCCTGCCTTAAAGACACAACTCTAGAGGTATCTAAAAATACATAAATACCTTGTGTGGAGAGCTGAGCAGCTTGAGAAATCAGAGAAGTTATGTTGAAAGCAGATGGTCCAGCAGTAAGAAATTTGTGAATTATAGACTGCAATGAGGCTTGTGTCACAGCTGCTGTAAGAACTAGAAACACAGTACATCTTAAATTCAAATAAAAACACAGCAGCATATGTAGTATTAGTAAAAACTTGAAAATTCAAATGAGAACCCAGAAAAAAAATTGTTTCATACTAGAATTCCCAAATTAAGTCTAGAAGACAGGAGTAATACAACAGGTTTAGACATGGGGAATGATCTGAGGCAGAGGCAAAGAAACTGAAGGGGCTTATACAATAAAACAGTAGAGTTTCCTTTCCAGTAAAATTTAGGTGTTCAGTTAAAGGAAAACTCCTTGAGATGTTTAAAACAGCAGAGTACTCACTGGAACTTCTGACTATACCAGGAACCTATCCATACATAGGCAAGGTGCTTAGTACATTACTTGGAATGAACGGGATAAATAGCAACTGTTTCATGCAACTGCTTTATTAGATAAGCTGAGCACTCAAATCCTACATCAACACCTACCCTCAACAATCTTTCAAAAATGAATATTAAAAAGCAGGGTACTTTGGAATACTATGTATTTTTGAAGCGTAAGATCTTTTATTATCAACATTTTCTTAGGCTATGGTTTCTTCAAACTGTTTAAAAGTCCTACTTTGTCTAGTAAAACCTTTTCCTATCAAACAAGAGAATACAAAAATGTTGAGAAGAATAAGACTGGAAGACTAATGACCAACTAGCCTGAGATAGCTCCATTTTTATGATAAAGGAAGAACTTAACCACTTAATAGTACTTTTAAATATATTATATGAAAATGTATGCAAACAAAATTTTGCGATATTCCTAAGATTTAATACTTCAATCTGAATGGCTTACAAACTATATCCATTTTTACTCAGACTTCTTTGAGGTGGCTGTCTAAATACTTTAGTAGTACACTGAAAAGCAAAATTGCAATTAACAATGCAATTTAACTAGGTAAAACAGCATAACATATCCATTACTTCCCTTCTCATAGATGTTTAAGTAGTTCAAGAACTACCTGAATTCCTACTCTTAGCTTAGTCCTAGTAATTAGCATATTTAAAATACTTCAAATTATACAGGAGGCTTTTTGAAATATGTTAGAGACTAAGCGTTTCTATCAATTTTAGCAAATACTCTTTTTTTCTGTTTTCATTAAAAAAAAAAATTCACCATAAACATTAAGTTAACAAAACAATTATAATTATCTCTGCTAACTACCAGGTACACAGACAAGTCTTGGAGAATATACAGAAAAAGTATTGCTAATTCAATCATATTTTAAAGCATGCAGTTCAACGTAAATTTCAAAATGAAACAAAGACCATTCCATATTATACTGGGGATTTTACTAATTATGTCATTTTGCACACTGCAAATGAACTTTTGAGAAACTGTTACCATGAAAATTTACCTTCATTTATTTTGGATATGTCCACATTAGAATTATTAAGTTGCAGCGTGGCTTGCAAAGCAGGAAGCAACTGTCTAAGCAGATTTGGGTCCTGAAGTAATGGAGGTATTGGTGACTGTGGAACAGGAGAGACAGGAATTGCTGAAGCGGATGCTGGAGGTGCAGACGTGGGGTTCAGTCCAGAGGCTGAAGATGTGGAAGGAGTTGTGCAAGAGTGTGATACAGCCTTGTCTCCTGATGTAGATTCTAAAGACAAAGGAGACAATAAGGCTGAAAACCATAACTTGAATACTGGAAATTGTAACCAACATCAAACAAGCAGGATCCATGCATGTGCCAGGTACCTAACTCAAGTAATCTCATTACCAAGGTACCACAGAGTGGACTCGGGAAATAGTTGGCTGACTAGATATGAGATAGATATGTCACACTCTGATTTCATAGATGATAAAACTGTACAAAAAAAACTATGTAACTTGCTTAACGTCATCAGGGAAGGCAGTGATGCTACCAAACCTGTATCTGAGTTTCAAAGCACCCCTCTGCTTGTTAGTAATAATGTCTCAAATACGTGTACAAGCACATCTTGTTTTACTGCATTTCACAGTTACTGCCTTTTTCATCTCCCCCAAATAATGGAAGGTTTTACAGCAACTCTGTATTGCAAGTCTACCCACACATTTTCCCAACAGCATTCTTTTTAAACTAAGGTACGTATTTTTAAAAACTGGAATACAATTGCTTTACAATAGTGTTTTCTGTTGTACACCACTGTGAATCAACCATGTATATACTATATACACATATCCCCTCCCTCTCGAGTTTCCCTCCCACCCACCCCCATCCCACCCCTCTAGAGGTTATCACAGATTTTAGTCATAATGCTATTATTGCACACTTAACAGACTACAGTATAATGCAAAGGTAACTTTTATATACACCGGGAAGTCTAAATATTCATTTGTGATACTTGCTTCACTGTTGTAGTCTGGAACCAAACTCTCAATACCTCCATGGTACTGTCCTGTATTGACTACACTTCCAAATAAGGTTCCATTAAGATATAAAGGGACAATACAATTCTCCAAGAATTAATTTACATGCATCATAAAGTAAGGTGAAAATGTTCATCACCATGAAAACAGTCTACTTAAATATGAAAATCAGAATAGGCATGATGGAGAGCAACCCCAGAATGGACTACAGATGTGACAAATAAGAGGAGACTCCTACTCTGAACTTTTATACTTAACAACTGGGTTCTAGAATTACATACTCCTCTTCTGGAATTAAATATAGAAGGCAATGAACTATCTCTATTTGTATCATTTAAAGGTTATCAGCACTAAAAAAGATTCTTTTAATAGCAAAAAAAAAAAAACCCTCCCACAAAATCCCAACCTCAGTGTTTCAATGTACACAAAAAAATGTATAAAACATGCATGAAAAATTATCATAATTTGAAAGCTGTCATTGCAAATTATTTACATAGATTTAAAGTAACTGAAATTAAAACCACAACAGCATTTTTGGTAGCATTTGAAGAGGTATGGGTTAGTAAAAGCCACAAACCTCTTTAAGAAAAAGAACACAGCTAGTGAAAATTTAAAACAAAACCAATTTAAGGCAGATTTAACTTTTATATATACATTTAAGTCTTAAGAAATAGTAGAGGAAGACACAGAAAAATAACTTTGATGTGAGGATGCAGAAAATGACAAAGAGCAAAATAATTACACCCAAAGGACTGGTAACCAAAATACTTTAAGGAATTTCTACAAATCAAAGAAACACAAACAATAGAAAAAGGAATGAAAGACATGAAGACAATTCACAGAATAACCTGAATGGCTTAAAAAACAAAAGATCCTCAACTTCAGTGATAATCAGGAAAATATATATTAAAAAGCAACAGAATATTCTTTCACATTCATATTTAGAAAAATGTCCAAAAGTCTGAAAATACCAAATACTGATAAGGAGTAATAGAAACAGCATCTCAGATGGAAGCTAAACTCATATAACTACACTGGAAGATAATTTGGCTTCTCTAGAAAAACTGGAGGTACCTGTACTTCATAACCCAGTTAATTCACCTTAGGTATACCCCTTAGAGAAACTCTAATGTATGTAAATGAGAATATTCAATAATTCTTGAAATGGTATTGTGATATAAAAAAAAAAATTTAGCACAAAACTAGAAACAAACCATATGTCTACCAACAGGAAAAGGAACACAAACTGGTAGTTTTATATCATCATATTTTATTAATACAGTCACTTTAATGAAGCAAAGAATTAAAAACAGAAGGTAATGATGTTTAGACTAGATTATTCAAGATATCCATACACTCTTACAATCCTGGCAGAAAGGCTGTTTTAATTCCCCCTATAAACCCATTTCCTTAAGATTTTCAAGCTCATATACATTATACAACTGAATTAAGACTGCTACTATGGTATATAAAAGTTTCAGGAACACTGTATTTGAATATCACATTGCTACCTAGTAAGTACAAATCTTTAATTCCAATTCTAGGAACTAAACATTTGTTAATCTTCATGGCCCCAAAGAAGTTGGGAATCAATAGCAAGCTTATTGCAAAATAAGAAAAAACCAAACCTCCTCTACCAGCCTTTTAACAACACTGTTGTAACGGTCAAAAGAACTAGGGACAATAGCTCTCTAACATATAGACTAAGAGCTGCTTTCAGTACATTTCACGTATGTGCTGATCTCTTATGATCCTTTTCGGTCTCCACATCTTCATTTTTGTAAGACAGATATATTCATTTTACAAAGCACACATTTTAAAGGAGGGTCTGTAAGTCTTAGGAGACTGCTTACCATGTTCAGCTTTGCTTTCAAACATTTGTTTGGAATCATAAACAAGTACAAAGAAACTTGTAGGAAATAAGATCTTTCTTGTGAAAAGTTACTACATTTCATGAGGCAATTCTAGACAATAGCACCCGTTTTCTCCAGATCATTATACCTTAAGTTCAGCTTAAGGAATAAACAGTTTAAATATCTTAATGATGTTCAGAATGAAACAAGTTCTATTTTTACTTCCTTTATGAACAATTAAGCCAGTACTTATATCCCTCTGAAATGACCCTTTTGTTGCTTTTACTTAAGTTTTCTTCTGCCTTCAAGGACAGGAGTTGGAGAAGGTGTTATTTCCACATTTGTTTCAGTGCTGCTAAATCCAGACTGGAAAAATTAACAGGGGCTCGAAAATTCTTCAGTGTTATTCCTCATTCTAGGAAAAGAAGAACACTCCAAAACAGAAAACTAATACATATCACTCTCACAGAGATAATGTAATAATGTAAATAAATGTTTGTTTATCCTATGGATACATGTCTTTCACAGTTTAAGAGATTATTGATGAACAGTATGGAAACCAGTTGACACCACTATTTATAGGAACCTTCAGCAAGTAACATCTCTAAAGGCCAGAAGTTCTCTTTTTAAAAGGTTTGATTTTGAGAATGACTTTAGCAGAATTACTCATGAAGTTTAAAAACAAAAAAAAGATACCAGAGCTCCACCCCAGTTCTAAAGAACAGAATGGGGGTGGGGAAGTCCAAGAATATGGTCAACTTGCACGAGTTCTATGGGTGATTCTGCCACACCTTGTTGGTTATGAAAAAAAAAAGATATTTAACTTTAAAACAAAAGGAAACAAAATTTTTATTTTTTTTTATTTTGTGTGTCTGACTTTTTTAAGGCAATGTAGCAATGTCATCCTACCATATTTTAAATTGAAAATGAATTGTTACTTTCCTAACTATATTTTAATTATTTGTAATTCTCTAACCAAGTAATTAATATAAGCCATGAAATAAGTATGTTACCCTTTGATTTTAAATTGGATATATTCACTTTGATAAAACTGTCTCTTTATGAATTAATCATTTATATTCAAATTTCCAATTTTTACCAGTAGAGGGAGTAATCTACCAAAGACTAGACCATTCACATAGAAATGTTATTATAACCTAACTTTTCAAGGCTTAAGTAATATCCACTCACCTCTTCTAACTATAGATACCCTTTCAAAATACTCATGACAGCATATATTAAAGTCAAAATTTTCTGACCCATATTTTTCTGGTATGCCAAATAACTCCTCAATCTGCAAAAAGATCTCTAAAGAGATACTGCACTTTAAAGAATAAAAGGTACTGACTACATTACTAAACAATTTCCTACAATGTTCTGACAGTTGCTGCAATAATACTGAACAGGACACAGGAACAAAGCTCCAACAACTGACGCAACGAGGGCAGCCTGCATGTTCCACTGTGTAGGAACAGTTACACAGCGGGGTACAACATGGAGACATAAGGGAAAACAAAGTGTGTACAAGTATAATAAGGAAAAAAAAAACCATGAAATAGCTAGGTGACAACACCTGGTATATAAGCTGTGACTGTCCTTATTTTATAATTCATAATTTTAAATCTTATGTCTGTCCATAACTTTTCTAAGCATTTAAAATGTATATAAAAATAAGTATGGTGTTGATGTTCTATAACAATTATGCTTTTGCAACTTGGTTTTTAATTCAATCAGGGAAATCTCTGATAATACAAAGGACAAACCTACTTTAAAGCTTAACAGATTTTACTTAAGTGACCTCCACAATAATCATCTTACACACTTTTACCAACTGTCATTAATCTTAAGAGTGAAAAAAATATTTTAATTTCCAATACCGAATCGGTAATCTTTCTTTTGAACTTTTTTTTTTTTCTTTTGAACTTTCATGCTGAAAAATATACAACATACAACTAATCATTTTAACCATTTCTGGGTTTACAATCCAGTAGTATTAAGTGTATTCACACTGACACACAACCATCGTAATTTCACCTGCAGAACTTTTTCATTTTTCCAAACAAATGCTCAAACAATTAAATAATAGCTCCCCATCTCACAAACCCTAAGGAGGCACAGCTCTAGTTTGTGTTCATGAATTTGTCCATTTGGGGTACCTCATAGAACTGGATCACAATAGTTGTCCTTTTGTGTTGCTGAGCGTAAGGTTTTAAAAGTTCATCCATGCTGCAGCGTGTATCACAATCTTACTACTTTCTAAGGCTGAGTAATACTGCATGTATATATATATATATCACATTTTGTTTACCCTAGGATTGTTTCCACCATTTGGCTATTGTGAACAGCGCTGTTGTGATCCTTGGTGTATAAATATCCATTTGACTCTGTAGCTTTCAATTCTCCTGATTACACTTAAGCAAGAATCACTGGAGGATCCTACGGTAATTTTATGTTTCACCCGTTGAGGAACTGCCAAACTGTATTCCACAGCGGCTGTGTTTCAATGTGTATAAAGTGATATTTCACTGTGGTCTGATTTGCTTTCCCTGTTGACTAATGATGCTGAACACCTTTTTATGTGCTTACTGGCCATTAGATTATGTTCTCTGGAAAAATGTCTTTTGAACTCCTTTGCCCAGGAGGAAATGGCCACCCACTCCAGTGTTCTTGCCTGGAGAATCCCAGGGATGGTGGAGCCTGGTGGGCTGCTGTCTATGGGGTCGCACAGAGTCGGACATGACTGAAGTGACTTAGCAGTAGCAGCAGCAGCAGCCTATTTCTGAACTGGGCTGTTCACTTTCTCGTTGAGTCATACGACTGTATATTCAGGATATTAACCCCTGATCAGATGTGACTTAACAAATGCTTCCTCCCATTCCATGGGTGGTCTTTTCACTCTAGAGCCTCCTTTGAGGCAGTTTTTAATTTTGATGAAGTCCAATTTATCTATTTTTTCTTCTGTTGTCAGTGCTTTCGGTGTCATATCCAAGATATCAGCACCAAATCCAGTGTCATAAAGATTTTACCTTGTTTTCTTCTAAGAGGTTTATAGCTTTTATCTCCTAAGTTAAGGCCTTTGTCCCATTTTGAGTAAATTTTTCTAACTATTCTAAAGCAAGACAGGCAATTTAAAATTCCTCTTCTATAATTGCTGGTTCACATCCTTTGCTCATTTTTCAACTGGATTGTTTTTTTCATACTGCTTTGATGAATTCTTAATGTATCCTTTAACATATTGTGTTTTAAATATGTTCCAAATATTTTCTCTTAATTCAGTATTTGCTTTCAACCTTTGTTTCTTGTATCTCTGTCAAAGAGAAGTTATTATGAACTTTTTAAGGCAAATGTGTTTTGAGTCTGATTTAAAAGATCTTCCTTGACTCACTCTCAAGTTATAAACAAATATTTTCTAATATTCTTTCACCACCAGTATTCCCTCTGTCCCACTATTCAAAATGCCATCTTTATTAACGTAATTTTAGTAAACTCACTGACTAAATCAGACTAACCACCTCTCCCCATTAATGTCCCCAGTTATTCAAACATCTGAGTACCTCTATGGCCAATTGGTCTAATTTTATATGAATATTTAGTAACCCTAAAAGTAGTTTAAAGCAAAGCAAGGAAGGGCTGAATGGTGGCCCACTTAGAACCAGTTATGACCTCCTCTGTGGGCTTACTGCCTTAACATACACTGGAAAGTCTTTGAGTTCATTTTAACTTCACCCAGTCGACAAACATCATCGAACACAAAAAGGAAGTTTAGGTGACTAACTTATACCTCATATTAAGAATGACTAATCCCTTTCTTATTAGATTAAGACTATAGAAAGTCAAAGTCGCTCAGTTATGTCCGACACTTTGCGACCCTGTGGACTATACAATCCATTAATTCTCTAGGCCAGAACATGGGGGTGGGTAGCCTCTCTCTTCTCCAGGGGATCTTCCCAACCCAGAGATCGAACCCAGGCCTCTCGCATTGCAAGGGGATTCTTTACCAGCTGAGGCACAAAACTATAGAACCAGCATGTGACTGACTGACTCTTAAGACATGCTAAATTTTCTGAGAAATTACTTAAGGCCACTGACTAGGTCTGCTTCTGCAGCTACTGTTTACTTTTCAAACTTATTTTAATAAACTGTAACTCAAAATTATTAAATAAGAAATTTTAATCTCTTCTGACTTTGGCACTTGTTTGGCCAAATCAAAAAACAAAGACCCATGTCTCCTGCCTATTTTGTCATTTCACAAATGTGGAATGGAGGGTGGAGTCAGGACCAGTTTAGAATGTTCAACGGGCTACCAATCTGTAAAAATTCAGCATTTTTTAAGCTCAGAGTTTCTCTGTACTCTGTTGTCCAATAAAGTAATCTTGCCAACAGATGTTCAAATGTTACTATAACAAAGATATAAATCTGTAAGGAGGTAACCTGACACCCTTGTTTCACTCTACCTAACACTAGAATTATTATTCTCTGCAAAACCAAACAGCTTCATAGTTCCTCCACACTTCTATGCCTCAAGCAAGCACAGAATGATTTGCCTTACGTTCTTTTTAATGGAAGATACACTGGCATTACATAGATCTATTTCTGGTTTCTTTAATTAGATCACAACATATGTAACACTTCTTCTCCAAATACATTTTTAAACCATGACCAAGGCAGGTGCTTGCCCAGCCCTCAACAGCGCATTACCATTCTTTC
Organism: Bos taurus; assembly: GCF_002263795.3. Lineage (NCBI taxonomy): Eukaryota > Metazoa > Chordata > Mammalia > Artiodactyla > Bovidae > Bos > Bos taurus. The sequence continues at coordinate 36,087,611 of NC_037340.1, forward strand.
AGTTTATTCACATATCACAAATACCGACTGCCTATTCTAGGGATATAGAAGTGGTCAGGACAGAGATCCTGCTCTTGTATTTTTTATTAAAGCATTCTATTGCTGACACCCTTAAAATACAGCTTAGTTACACTATTAGCACTTAAGACCAAGACCCATCTAATATGAACCATCAACCTCTTAATTATTTGTTAAGGAAAATCCAAACAAGGAAATCACTATGTTGATGAGAAGAGTCAACAGGAAGCTTAACTGAAATAACACAGATGTCTCAATTGAGGGGAAAAAAAAGTATTTCAAATTAATGGACCTTTTTACAAATTTAGACTAACTGGAAAACAATCTGAAAAGATGCAAATTGTTACACAATTTATTTAAGGGAATAATATTGTTTCAATTCACATGCAAGGGGAAGTACTATTTTCCTTATACACACAGGCAATTCCAAGGTTATCAGGTTGCTTTCTAGAAGCTTAAAATTATGTGTAAAATTCTCACATAAAGTTTGTGATCAGCAAAGACACTCTGTAGAATTTAAACATGAATTATTTGTAATCTGTTTCATGACGTACAATTTTATGGAAAGAACATGGATTTTGGAGAAACCGCATCTTACACAATACGTTCAGACTTCAGCAATGTTCAAGCTTTTCATAGCTAACAGACAATTCTTTTCCTCACAATGTTGTTTTAAAGAATAAAATGTAATCAAATTATTTAGCACCAAACTAGGTATAGTTTACTTTTTATTATGTTAAGTTTCTCAGGAATGGTGCTTGAAGCTTTGAAGGAGGGCAGGGAGTGAAAAAAAGTACAAAAAGCAATAAATCATAATGTCTAACCCTACACAGGACAGTCTAATTGAAGGAACTAAAATAATAAAGTGGTAAATGCAATAACAGACCAAAAGAAAAGTGTTTGAGAGGTTAACTGACACTGAGAACAGAAGGACATCATAGCTGGCTCTGAAAAAAAGAGTCCTGAGTTCAACAGAACAGGAATGGAGCAAAGAATATATCCTTTTCTGCAAACGATCAAACCATAAAAGAGCATAATGTGATCAAGTATAAGCTTTTAGCAGATGAATTATATAGAGAATGTAAGAGTAAAATACTGGAGGATCAAGCTAGTTAAGACAGATGCAATCAGACTGTCAAGGACTTGCTATCGTCTTACTGAGAAGTATGAACTTTGATCCTTTGGATAAAACCACTAGAAAATTTTAAGCCAAGAAAGAACACAACCCAGTATAATGATGTCAATGCTAAGTGCACAGACTGGGTAGAAGTTATCACAATTATCAGTTATCACACACACACAGTTACCAGAGCACAGCAGTTATCAGAGGTTATTTCAAGAGCCATGATCTGAGTCTCATGGCAGTGGCAGTAGCAAGAGGAAGGACATACACGAATAAAATCTGGAAGAATCCAAGAGTTGTTGATGGATGGGTAAGGGTAGAAGGCCAAGAATGTTAAAGAACACGGAGTAGTTGGGAGGATAGTGTTATCGCTGAGAACCTACAAATTAGGGGAAAGGAAGGCATTTGGTACATGTTAACTTCTGGATACCAACTACTTAGATAAAGAAGCAGACATGTGTATGAGTTAGAAATAAAGATTTGGGAGTTACTTATGTAGACAAAGTAGTCCTAAGAATTGCCAGCCAGCAAATGAGAACATGTTAGGGGGAAGAAAAAAGAAAAGTAACACAGTAAGAAACTAAACTCTATTGACATTTAAGGAGCAAGAAGAGAAGAATGGGGAAATTGAACAGCAGCAGTATTCTAGAAGTCAGGGAAGAAAAGAATTCCAAGATGAAGGTAAGAGCTGAAAAAAAGGCTGTTAAATGAACAAGAGGTAAAATGAGATAAATACCAAAGATCTTTTTTAAGGCCAAAGGATTTTTTTTTCAAACTGAGAAAGGCTTTTAAAAATAAAATGTTCTGTAACCAAAATAAAACTGACAAAACTGGAAAACCAAACTTCCTTTAGAAAGTACTACTAACAATTAATGCATTAAATCATATTTTCTAAGAAATTCTCTTAGAAATTCTCTTGGAAATTTAGTTCTGCATCAGGGCAAATATTACTTGTACAATGAATTCTGATACACCATCTTTGGGGAATTTGACAACATTTGGAATACCCTGCTTATGTACTATGCACTATATGATAAAGCATGGTTTAATAATGTGTAAAAACTGCTACAGGGGAAGTTCAAACAACATACATAAAAGGAGAAGAAACTAGAAGCGAAAGAAACCCAAATACTTAAATCCTTTGTCAACAAATTAAGTCAGTGTGAAACAGTGGGCCAGATATTACAGTAAAAGCTTAAACACTCAATAGGTCCTTGTCACATCTCCTAAACCCAAACGAAAGAAAAATTCCTCAACGGTTTACCGATGCTAATCTGCTAATGAGTCTAGTCATGAGAGTGATCTGTTTACTTAATGCCTTTAAATTTCCTTAGTTTCATAAAACAGTGTTAAGTCTGGGACTGTGACTGGCCTATACAAATATGCTTATCCCATCACTGTGCTTCCCATTATCCATCATCTCCCAATTTTTTTTCTAACTTTTTTGAACATTCTATGGTTATTAGCACAGAGCTGGAATTTGGGTTGCAAATTTTAACCTCTTCTTTCAACTAAGTCCTAATTCAGACATAAAACTCCTTATCTTATGGCCCATAACTCAGCTGTCTAATTCACAAACTGAAACCAACAGTTGCGTGTTATGTGAAAAATGACAAGTTTTTAAATGTCTCTCTTCGTATTAAATTTTAAGTGAAAACTGAGACAATTTCTAGAGTAAATCATGAAGACAATTATCACAAAACACCCAAAATTACTTGTATACAAGTGTGATGGGACACTCATTTAGCTTTAGCAAGTTGTTTTATCCATTACTGTTATAAATTAAGCACTTGACTTCAAAGTGTTAAATGCAAAACCAGTTCTGAGGCTCCATAATTAAAAATAAAGAGAAAAAAACTAATTACAGCTAACTCAAGATCTAATCTATGCAGTAACATTCTAAAAGACTTTTTAAACGAATTTATAATTCAGAGTCTCACTGAAGCTGACGGAAATCATGTCATATAATCAGAAACTCACACTACAGTTCAACGTGCAGCATCTAGTAATAACGGCATACCTTTTCTTTCTGTTCTCTGAGCAGGGACAGAAGATGTGGGTGTAGGCAGTTTTGATAAAGTAGATGCTCCATTAGCATCAAATGATTTCTTTGGCTGGTGATCAGACTGTAGCGTAAATGGACTAGAAGGAACAGTGCTTGGGGTAGCAGTTGGATGAACCACTGGTTTGATGGGGTGCTGTACTGGCGTAGAACTACTGTGAGTCTCTGCTCTTGGCAGTCTGTAGTCTCTGTCATTGTGTCTGCTTGTCTGAGACAAAATATTCTGTGGGAGCAAACTACTGGCATCACTGGAATGCTTGTCTTCCACTTTAGTTCAGAGTTCGGAAAAAGAGATGTCGGAATGACGGAAGGGGGAAGAAAAAAGATTACGTTAGAATCCTGTCTTTAACATCAGCTAATTTAGCAACATACTTGTACTTACATCTTTTCTATAAAACTGCAAGCCCAGTTAGTGTCTGCAGTTTTACCACTAGCATATAAACATCCAAATACTGGAAGAGGAATTTCAGATCGACTATAAATATTAATTCTATACTCAGATTTCAAGTGGGCTACTAGTTTTGGGGGATTCTTTAGAACCACACCATAGTTCAAACAGAATATTTTTTTAAAAGATCAATATATGGATTTATAACATTTTACTCAAATTAAAAAAAAATATTTTAAAAACAGAAAAAGCAAATGATCCATTCTTTTAAAATACGGATCTTGGCTCTAATTGACTGTATCATCCACAGTGGTTCAACTGCAAATTATTACTTTGTTAGCCTGATTTTTCTGAATACTGAAGCAGCTAACTAGTGGGCTCTAAAGTTGTTGGTACTGGGGCTAAAACAACCTCATTTACGGATGGCTGAATTTGTGAAGAACTCTCCATTCAGTAAGTAAATCAACTCATATTTTAAAAATGCTAACAAATACCAGAGTTAGTTATAAAATCAAGTTATAGATAATGCTATCTGAAAATAGAAGCCCTACATCTGCAGCAAAGTCAGAAAAATATACTTATGTTAAAAACAGATTCTCTTCCAACTTAAAGCCACAAAAATAAATTTTAAACTCAAAATACTTTTGCTTTTGCAAAATAAGTACAAAAGAAGGAAAATCTGAACAATCACAGTTAAAGAAAATCTATATTTATCAAAAATTCTCCGGCCTAAATTACAATAGTCTCCCCAGTAACTAAAGGATTAAAGCAACTTCCACGCAGAAAAACATCTTAAGATTCAAGCACGTGATTACCAAAGGATGCCCTCCCTGTTGAATACAGTGTTATTTTTTTCCAATTCATGGTTCCTCCAAGTCTAGAGACCACAAGAGCACAAAGAAGGAAGTATGCTTAAACTACAAGTCAGTTTTCAAGTTGGCAATGTACACCTTCTAACATTACAGCCAAATAAAAGGTACTGGGTATAGTACTGGATACTGTAAAAAAAAAAAAAAAAAAAACTTTAGTCATTATCAAAACAAGGTCTTCTGACTTGAAGACTTAATGAAAATCAGGGTTACAAAAGATGAATTTATTACTGTACCAGAAAAAGACTGAGCTGCCACATCAGATCACAAACATCTGCTCCATGATATTAAATTATCAGTAAACTATCAATTTGAGTGCATATACAACTTAAAAGTTTATTCTAAAGTTTCTTCCTGAAAATAACACTACCACAAGCTTTTAGAGATAGATTTAACAGTTTAAAAAAAAAAACAAAAACAAAACATGCCCAATTCCCATCAACCTTGTCACTTTCCTCATGAAGGAAATGCCCTTTGTTCTGTATGACTACAGCCAAAATGTATTCAGATGAAAATTAAAGATACTTCTCACATGTGTAAACTTTGGGGGTGAGGGGGGGACACAGCAGCAAAATCATAGCAAATGAGAATGCTACGGCCCCAACAGTTTTCTATTACTCACAACTCAAGACGAAACACGGTTCAAGTGACTTGATCTGCACATCCCCACAACAGGAACACTAAGCAAGTGTCTGGAAACACGATTGTCACGACTGGGGCGAGGAGAGGAGTGCCACTGGGATCTTATGTGTGGAGGTGGGAACAAGCTCTACATTCTACAACAGAGGACAGAATCCACCAAGAATGACCTGACCCAGAATGTCAGTAGTGTCACTGTTGAACACACCAAGGTAAAGTTTCTCTAACCACAGAGCAATCACTCTACGAGGCATAGATTAAAGATTAAAAATCAAACAAAACACAATACAACCACATCAGTGCAATTACAGTAGCAGCGATATCAAATTTAAAATTTCACCTATACAACTTCAGTGTCAAATTGTGGATTATTTGCAACACTGCCAAAAAACCCAAAACCCCAAAATGCTCTTAAAAATCCTTTCTTCTACCTTTCTCTCTTTACATGTAAAGTGTTCCCAATCCTCCTGCTCCCTGCTCCACACCTCTTTAGTGGGCTGTTAGGAAGAACAAAGCTTTAAGTGCTACCTTACATGCATACCAATGTACCAGACACAGAGCAAACTCTCCCAGCAGTTTTTGGTAGACAAAGTACTTCAAAGGCTTAGTAGAAGTAGAAGCAGAAGTAGAAGCAGCAATACAGCTAAAACCCTTTCTCAAACATTGTAAACTCAAAAAGTGTAATATATGACTACATTTCAACACAAACACAGACCCACTCTCCTCCTCTACACTTCTAGGAATTTAACTAAGTTATCCGGTAAGTGAGCAAGCACAGGAATAGCAGCACTGTTTACTGTAGGAAAAAGCTGAAAACCATACCAGTCTCCACAGACAGAGGATTATCTACCGGACATGAGCATGTCCAAAAAACATGTTGAGCATGCAGTCAACATAATAAAAGTTAAATTATAAAATGACAAGCAAATATATGTTTGGAAAAAAAAAAAATTTTTTTTTTTGGCAGTGCCTTAAGTCATGCAGAATCATAGTTCCTCAACCAGCGATCAAACCCCTGCTCCCTGCAGTGGAAGCACAAGTCTTAACCACTGGATCGCCTGGGAAGTCCTATATCCTTGAAACATTATTGAGTAGAAGAAAAGGTTAAGAACAGTAACATAATCTGATTTTGATATAAAATACATACACATGTAGTTTTATATATATTATATGCAGCTAGAAAATAAGTTTATGTCTCCAAGTGTTCCTGAATCATGAGATTAAAATATTTTCCCTCTTTCATTTTTAGTAACAAACACGTCTAACTTCTGAAATCATAAAGAAGAAAAACTGACTTCACTTCCGAAAGTAAAAACAAGACAGAGATAATTTTTAAAAAAACTATGGTTTTATTTTCTTAAAGATATTTTTTAAGCAGACAAAACTTGTATTTTCACTTCTGTCAACGTTTCTATTAGATCTCTAATTACCCGCAAGGGAGGACAAGTGCCTAGGTTATTTTGGAGGAACAGACACACTAGACGGTAATCTTTTCCTCTCTGGGAATCGCCAGCCTCTTGTGTGGAGAGGCCCACCCTAATAACTAAAGTATGTTACCTTTACACCCAACTAGCCACTCTCCTGGATGCCCATAATTTATTCAAGAGGACCACAAGCTGGGCACTATGTATTTTTTAATCTGGAAGGAAAAGCCACTCATTTTTAGTTATTCACCAAAAGTCAGTTACTTAAGTAAAATGAGACTACAACCAAAGTCTTCTGTATCAAAATACAATATTCTTAATTTCTTAGAGTACCTTAAACCATTTTTATTTTCTAAAACTCAAGTACAATTTAATATAACAAATTTAATGTTTCCAGAAACACATTTTAAACATTCAGCCCTACAGAACCATATTATCTGTTTCACCTTTAATTTTTCCCATCAAAAGTTCAATATCCTTTATTGGGACCAAATATATACCTACTTTTTTGAGTTACAGAATGAGAACTCAAATATGCTTAAGTCTAAGAATTTCCAAAACACATCTTAAAATTCTCAAAACTTGATAAAGAGCCTAAGAATTCTATGTGGCATTTAAATTTTATTCTGGGCAAGACAAGTCACTGGGAATAGAACATATGTGGTAAAATCTTTAAATTCAAACTTTACTTGAATTAAAAAAAATAAATTTATGTTACCCATATTGTTCAACTTGGACAAAATCTGACCTTAAGAGAACATGAAGGTATGCCCACAGTACAGAGATAGCACACAGATCTATGATCATTATGAAACCATTTCCAGATACAAGGATAAACAAGTTTTCTCACTGGCAACACAAAAACAGGCATTTCATGTCACTATCTGTGTACCTTTGATTTAATTATTAGATTGAAATCCAGGAAGGTTTGCAGTGTCCAGTTTAAATGGGGGGAGAGGGGTGTTGCGGCAGCATGAAATTTTACTTTTTAACCAACTCAGTGGCATCATAGCCATTATGAGTAGTGATGAATACACAGGTGTATTCATTCTACTATGTACTATTATATACTCTTTCCCTTTTCAAGAAACAAAATAATGTAGGTTACAAGGACAGATCCAGCATAAAAAACCTGTTATGTTTCTAACTATTTTACATTATAAGTGGCGATGCACATATATCTGTAAACTACTGGAATGAATCAAACACTACATTAGTTCAAAGAAAAAAATTAATACTTACTTCCACTGGCAAACCCACTAGTGGCTGTTGCTTGCATCACCTCTCTTCTGTAATCTCTATCTTTTGGGAAGCTATTAACTGCCATCTTGTTTGCTTCTTTTTGTCTCTGTTCTCTAAAAATAAAAAATAAACCCATAAAAATTACAACAGATACAATGAACCTACACAACATTCTGGTCAAATGCTTAAGGAAACAGTACATTGAACATCAAAGAACAAAGCAGTGATGTCATGTAACTGGTGTGGGACCTGGGACACAGCAACAACAGTAATGCTTCTCACTGACGGCAACATTACACTGATTATTTACATGCCATGAACCCCACAACTCAACACGGTAACAATAATTCTACATTCTACATGACGGGAACACTGTCCTACAAGATGAAGAATTCGAATACAAATTATAGAAAAGATGAATAAATGTAGATCAATATGTTTTAAAATTAAATATACTGTTTACAAGGACCTTGTGAACAGCTGCTCATCTGTCCTAGTTTTTTGGTTTTTTAAGAGAAATTATGGAAAACACAGACAATGGTCAACATTTCAATTAAGCAGAGAAGTGATGAATAGCACACTAAGAAACCTAAATGTAGAATGTTTAGCATCCTAAGATGTTAGCCTGTAGAATCAAGAATGAGAAATACTGTTCAATTAAGCACAAATACCTTTCAAGCCACTCTTTTGGTTTTTCCCATTGTGAAACTTCTGTTCGACAATTATAGTAGTATTTTTTCCCAGAAGAGCTAATATGCTCAGACCAGTCATCTGCAGAATCATAAGGCTTAAAAAAAATTAGAAAATGTTAATGTAATCATTTGATATATCAAGAATGTAAATGGTTTTATAAGCACACATAGGGGAAAAGACCTGAGACAAAGGTGCCCTCATCTGAGATGGAATCATCTGCATGTACACTTAAGGAGCTCTTAGTCTAAGAAAACCTTCAACTGTAACAATGGTACACTCTATCAAGTATCAAATTAAACAGTTCAGTATCTTTACTAGGTACAAGAAAGACATGAAATTAATATCATACTGACCTTAGAAAAGCATTACAAAACCCCCATTAACACAATTTTAACTGCTGAAGTCTAGTCATACAGAGAATCCACTCAACTGACTGACCTGATGGCATGAAAGCACATCAGTTCTGAACACTTTAAGGCACAACAGTAATCTGTGTAACAGAGAACAACCTGCTTGTATTCACTGTTACTTAGTGGGGGATAAAAGCATACACAAGAAAGCTTCAGTATAAAGACAGGATATTAAAAGCTATGAATTTGCTCCAGCTTCACAATCCACAAGACATGTCAAGTATTAACTGAACTTGTCTCACACAACATACAGGATCATCAGCAGTACTCATTTTCCCAGAACTAAAATTGCTCTGTCTTAGTTCTCAGATACAGTCTCTTGCTGGTCATTTCATAGACACTATAAAATTATCATGAAATTAAAAATTACCTGAAAGGCCCAGTTCTCATGGAACTAATCTCAACAATGTAATGTTTAACTGCCTGCACTGGCTCCAGGAAATCTGGTAGAAATCCTAGTATTATATGAATTTACTGATAGCTGTTTACCAAGGAGCTTTGAGATTAAAATGAAGCAAAGGTTATACTTTGGGAGTTCATCCTTCTTCCTTGCTCACCACTGTGCAGAGGGACACAATTTGAACACTTCAGGAAATGAATTCTTATGCACTGTGTATTCAGCTTGAATTCAGCACATAGGAACAAGCTGAGAGAACATGTCCATACATCACAAAACTAATGAGTGATAGAAGAAAAGACCAAAACTCAGGTTTCCGGGTACCTATTATTTCCACTAAATCAACACCAATTTTGGAAATATCACAACAATTTTGAGCATAGCTGAAGAACACTGCAGATTCTGCTCTCAGGCTATTTCAAAATTGTGAAGCTGCTGGAAATCAGCCCAGTGCTTCCAAATCTCTAGAGATCAGGGGAGAGTCAACTCTCAACACCCACCCGACTCTAGCCAGGAGAAGGCTTCACCAGGCTGCAGGAACCCAATCCAGAAGGCAAAATTCAAAAGGGTTCTTCTCTACCATCTACCACCCCCTAGATCTAAATTATTATGCTAACAAAGCCCTCTATGGATGTATTTGCAAGATTTGGTTTGCTGGGCAGGTGATTACATGGAATTTACTAGTTCGGTCTAAAGAGGTTGAAGGAGATTTGGTCTAAAGGCTGACAGAGGACACCAGAGTAGAACAGAAAGGTCTAAGCCAGTGCTCTTCAAAAGTGATGGTTATGCAAACTGTGACCTGTCCTGGAGGAGACATCAGAATATATATCAACACACTGCTTCCCGAGCCCAAGGTCTTGTTTTAAAAAACAAACATATACCATAGCTCAACTAAAGAGTGTATTTAATGACAACTAATTTCCGTTGTGGCACAACCTGCAGGACAGTGAGTTAAAAGTTCACAGACGAGAAGCTTGAAGAGCGCGGGTCTATCAAATCCTAGGTTAGTACAAGTTAATATCTTACTTAACAAAATGCGCTCCAGGGTACAGCATTACAATCACATACTAGCAATTAAGTTCATCTTCTCCACCCTATTTCTATCCCTCAAAACAGGTTAAGGAAGAAAGTTTTAAAGAAACAGGGAAATTATTTAAATGCTGATATGCAAAAGCAGGTGTTAAATGTTTTCCCCATTGTATTATTTTCCACTTTACTGAGGTATAATTGACAAATATAAGATATTTTATTTAACCTGGGTTAAAATAATCTTTTTTTTTAAACCTGGGCTACCTAATATTCATCAATGCATCTCTTTCATTACAAAAATATTAATGAATGGTGATTTTATATTTTACTTTACTACTCAAAAAAAAAAAAGTCCATTAGAAGTGATTTTAAGACATAGTTTGAAAGTAACCTTCAGATTACTTCAGATTGCTAATGTTCAGAAGCCAGCTTCTCAGGTAACATTAAAATCAGTTTGTAAAAAAATGCCATGCCCACTGGGTACATTATGATGAAAAAGACTACCACTTGAAGGTTAATTATATACCTAGAGTTGAAATTTACAGAAAGGGGAACCTTGATTCTAAAAACACATGACATTTAATCCCTGTTCTGTTGCCACTCACATACTGAAATCCCCTGACACCCTTTAGAATCTGGATGTTGCAAACTTTCTGATGCCCATTATTTATGCTGATTTCATTATGCCAATCTATTTCCTGAAAATCAAGATAATCAGAAACTGTTTTTCCTGAATAAAGAATTTTTTTTCACCAAAACAATGTCCACATGGCCTGCCTCTGTCCTACCAGCAGATGAATACAAAATCTAAATAGTCAGTGATGAAGGGAACATGAGGTTAGTGCTAGACTGTTAAATTAATGGGGCTATTTTTCACAAAAATGGATACTCATTGTAAAATATTGAGTATATTTCTTAGTGAAAATGATTCAGCAGAAGCAGTGTGATGATAACACCTGTGAAAGTTTATCAAGCTGCTGTCTGGATCTCAATACCATCCTTCTATGTTCTGTGATGCTAAGGCTGGGACAATGCAAATTACTTTCTACTTAGCCAGCTGGCTTTCTGTTAAGAGTCTGCCAATACCAGACATTAGAGGACTGAAGGGCAGGAGAAAGCGGCCACAGCGGATCCCAGTTTCTAGCTCTCAATCCAGAATCAGAAACTTTCATTATATCCCTCAGAGAACTGTGCTGGGCTCCTCCTCTGAGCAATTAGGTTCTGATAACCCCCAACCTCTTCCTTTTGTTTCCAGTCCTCAAGGGTAATCACTATCTATGCTACTTTTTGTTTTCTGTGTTTGAAATTCTCTGTGCTGAAATAACCAGTATGATTTGTTTTCATAAACAGACCCTAATACTTAAAACTAAGCACAGTGTTTTTTATGAAAATCATTGATGTCCCAATTTTCTCTGGAAATGTACTAATAACACTGATTCAACAAGAAACAAAAAATAATAAACTCCAAGAGTTTTAAATACCACTTAAGGTACGATAACCACCTGAATAACCAAGGCAATGGCTGTAGGATTCAACCAATACTTCCCTGGCCTTTCAGTTAGTTGTCCTTTTGTCCTTCCTGTAACGGATTTTCCACACTGCTATCTGATGGTTTTTAAATTGCAAATATAGCACTTCCCTGACTAGGCCCTTGAGGAGCTCTCCACTGCCTTCACGTACAGTCCATGATCCATGGGAAGCAGAAAACGCTGTCTGATCTGACCCCATTCTCTCTGTAACCTGAACTCCTACCATTTCTCCACACCAGCAAAACCTGTGTTCTCCAAACAAAGTGCTTTTTCACACTTCTATGTCTTTGTAGGTGCTGTTCCTTTCCATGCTACACGAATTCCAGATCTCTTCCACTACATGGATTACAGTCAGCCTGTTGGCCAGCACAGCCTCTTCATCCAGGCTCAGTCCCCTCTTGAGGGCTCCCCCAGGACCTTAACATGTACTGATCTAATGGTTTACGGACCTACAGTCAGTCTCCACTTTTTTTTCTGTTCTATACATAAAAAATCTAGCATCTGCTTGGAAAGTTGAAATGTTATTTTTGCATGAATGTATTGAACTTTCATTTGAATCCTAACTTTAAAAAGTTCAAACTACTTCATTAACAATTACTTCATTTTTAGAAAAACCTACAGTACCTCACTGGGTTTGATGCCTTTCAGGACCGAGATCTCTATTATCACTAATGTTTTATAGGGTATAGAATATATAGTAGATACTCAACTTATAGATTTTAATAACAAAAGTTTAAAGATTATGGGGAAAAAAGCTCAAGACACAAGTTTCATAATCTGAAGTTCTTTGTATCTCAAGTATCACAACAGTAAATTTTGCTCCACAAAAGAATGTTAATGAAACAATACCAAGATGGCATATTCAGACTATCCTCAGTTTTAATATTAAAGCTAGCTCATTAGTTCAGGTGCATTAAGATCAACATTGATTTTTAAAAATTTTGCAATATATTCAAAAAACAAAACTGCAAACGTTTATATACTTACTGCATCTGAAGTTTTGCTTGGATTATTGCTTGGATTAGAAGAATGTGAATTTGAACTATGAAGAGCACTGTGGTTGTGTGAATTTTCTTGGGGAGAGTAACTGGTCCCTTTAAAAAATAAAAAGCAAAGACAATTTTAAGTAAGTCATAGCTGATGTTTATACTGGGCTTCTGTCATACTACAGATATATCACTAATTCATCATTGTAAACCTGAATTTTTATCATTTCTAGCAAACTGTAGGTTTTTTTTTTTTTTAAATTACAAGTTGTATTAAAGACACAACATACATAGAAAAAAGGCCAAAAGTTCCACTAATGAGAGAACAAAAGTGACAATTACCCAATTATCCACTGTCCATGGAATTCTCCAGGCAAGAATAGTGGGCTGAGTTGCCATTCCCTTCCCCAGGGGATCTACCCAACCCAGAGATCAAACCTGGGTTTCCTGTATTGCAGGCAGATTCTTTACCATCTGAGCCACTAGGGAAGCCTCAATTATCTAGTAAGTTTTTGCAATTACTTTTCAACTTCTTAAACAGTTTCCACACTTGCTTTTTCAAGTTTTGACAAATTTTAACTAAAACAGTGTAAAGTTTTCAAAAGTTAAGTTTCAGGGAAGGTGCTTGCTTTCAAGATGATGAAAATGACATCATATCTCCTCACAACAGGACAGTTGCTTTAAAGTAACTCATGAATTTTATGAACCATGACCATCAGGGATGCCAGTTTTATCTTAAGAAAAGCCAAGATCTAAAAATCCAGACTTGATTAGTAATACAAAAAGCTCCACTACCCAAGTCTAACTGTTAGTATTTCAGTTTCATTCCATCAATTTTTCATCATAAAGGTAACATAATTCAACTTCCCACCTACTCCTTGTCCCAAAAAATGAACTAGCAAGTGGTATAGGGGCTACAAGATAATGAACAAAAGCTGGAAGCAGGAAGAGCAATTTAGATGGTCCAGTGGCCCTGGAAATTAATTAGCAGTCAGAATCAGGGTGGTTATGAGAACAACTGAGTAAGAATTAACTATTTCAATCAACAAGAACAACTACAGACCTACCTTTGTTTTATTGGGCTTTGCTTTACTAAACTTCACAGATACTGAGTTTCGTACAAATTGAAGGTTTGTGTCAATCTTACATCTATCAGTGCTATTTTTCCAACAGCATTGGTTCACTTCTTATCTCTGTGTCACATTTTGGTTAATCCTCATAACATTTCAAATTTGTTCACTGTGATTATCTTTGTTACAGCAATCCGTGGAGAGTGATCTTTGATTTACTACTGAATTTGTTTTGAAACACCACAAACAACACCCACACAAGATGGCAAGCCTAAATGATAAATGTGTGTGTTTTGACTGCTCCCCCATGTCTCCCCTTCTCCACGGGCTGTCATTTTCCCTGAGACACACAGTATTGAAATTAGGCCAGTTAATAACCCTACAATGGCCTCTATGTGCTCAAGTGAAAGGAAGAGTCACATCTCTCTCACTTTAACTGAAAAGCTAGACATGGTTAAGCTTACCGGGGAAGGCAGGTTGAAAGCCAAGACAGAAAGCAAATTGGGCCTCTTGCACCAAACAGCTAGCCAATGTGAATGCAGGAGGAAAGTTCCTGCAGGAAAATTAAAAGTGCTACTCCGGTGAACACACGAAGAAAGCACAACAGCATTACTGCTGATGTCGATAAAGTTTGAGTTCAGATGGAGAAAAGATTATACATACTAGCCACAACATTCCCCTAAGCCAAAGCCTAGTGCAGAGCACACTCTTCAATTCTATGAAGGCTGAGAGAGGTGAGGAAACTGCAGCGAAAAGTCTTAAGCCAAGAGGTTGGATCCTGAGGCTGAAGCAAAGAAGTTGCCTCTGTAACATCAAAGTGAAGCCACAAGTGCTGATGTAGAAATTGCAGCAAGTCACCAGGAGATCAAGCTAAAATCTTACATTCATGAAGGTGGCTACACTAAACAACAAAATTTTCAACATAGATTGAAACAGCCTTCTATTACTTTCACGGAGAGAAGTCGTCAATGCCCGGCATCAAAGCTTAAAAGAACAGGCTGACTCTCTCAGGAACTAAGGCAGCTGGCGACTTGAAGTTGAAGCCAATGCTCATTTACCACCTGAAAGTCCCAGGGCCCTTAAGAACTATGCTAAATCTTCTCTGCCTATAAATGGAACAAAGCCTGAATGACAGCACATCTGTTTACAACATGTTTTCAGCCCACTGTTAAGAAAAAAGACTCCTCTCAAAGTACTAGGGCTAACTGACAATTTGCCTGGTCATCCAAGAGCTTTATGGAAACATACGAGATTCTTGTTGTTTTCATGCCTGGTAACATCTACTGTGCAAGCCCATGGATCAAGGAGTCATTTCAACTTTCTGTTCTTTTTCAGAAATACATTTCATAAAGTTATAATTGCCATAGACGTGAGTCTGACTGACCTAGGTAAAGTAAATTAAATACCCTCTGGAAAGAATTCATCATTCTAGATGCCAGCAAGAACATTTATGATTCATGCACGTTAAGAGGTCAAAATATCAGCATTAACAGGAGTATGGAAAAAGCGCATTCCAACCCTCACAGGTGACTCTGAGACTTGTCAAGACTTCAGTGGAGGAAGGAACTGCAGATGTGGAGGAAACAGCAAGACAACTAGAAGTGGAGCTGCAGATGGGGCTGAACTGCTGCATCTCATGATAAAACCTGAATGGATGAGGAGCTGCTTCCCATGGATGAATAAAGAGGTTTCTTAAGAGCAAAGCTACTGCTGGTAAAGATGTTGTGAAGACTGTTTGAAATGACAAAGGATTTAGAATATTACAAAAATTTGACTGATAAAAGCAACAGCAGGCTTGGAAATCACTGACTCCGATTTTGAAAGACGCAAAATGCTATCAACCAGGACTGCATGCTAGAGAAACATTTGTGAAAAAAAGAGCCAAGCCAGCAAACTGCACTGTCTTAAAGAAATTGCCACAGCCAACCCAGCCTTCAGTAATCACCACCCCAATCTGTCAGCGGCCATCAACATAGAGGCAAGACCTTAAGATTAGGATTCCTGAAGGCTCACAAAATAGCATTTTTTTTTTTTTAGTAATAAAAGTATTTTAAAATTAAGATGGTTGTTCAGTCGCTTAGGTGTGTCTGACTCTTTGCAACTCCATGGACTGCAGCATGCCAGGCTCCCCTGTCCCTACTATCATTCTGGAGTTTATGCAAATCATGTCCACCAAAGTCAGTGATGCTCTCTAACCATCTCATCCTCTGCTGTCCCCTTCTCCTTTTCTCTTCAATCTTTCCCAGTATCAGGGTCTTTTCCAATGAGTAGGGTCTTTCCATCAGGTGGCCAAAGTACTGGAGCTTAAAGTATGTACATTTTTTAAGACATAATGCTATTACACACTTAACAGTCTATAGTATAGTATAAACTTTTACATGCACTGGGAAATAAAAAAAACTTGTGTCTCACTTTATTGCAATATTCACTTGACTGAAATGGTCTGGAATCAAAATGGCAATCTCCCCAAGGTATGCCTCCAAATGGGTAAGAAAGGTGGATTAGGACAGAAGACAACCTAAGGTTTCACATACTCAACTGGAATGGTCAGCAGATTCTAAGAATTCAGAAGTGGAGCAAGAAGTCTGTTCCATTGGAAAGGTGACAGGTAGGGGACTGGCATACAGTAATGTAAAAAACAAGCACTATGAGCTCAGAATGAGTAACAGCAAGGCAAGAGGAAAGGGAATAACCAAGATTTAACGTTGGCTACAACATAGCTTATTGGGGAAGCTAGAAGCAGACTCAGAGACCCAATAAAGCTAATGATATGACAAAAGATATGTACTTAGGAAAATATAAGGGATACAAGAGGAAAATTTCCCAACAAAACAAGACTGCTGCTTAAGATGCCTAGTGGTTTCTTCATCTACTTGTTTAAATGTACCTTGTTGGATAGTATGTATTTATGTAAAACATCCTCAACTTTTAAAAAAATACAGTAAATAAATTCTTCAATAAACATTTTAAGACCAAACACAATCGAAAGAAGCAATCAGTCAAGGATAAGCTCCGTGTACAGGGACGTTAACATGCCAGCCTGAGATTGCTATTCTTAGAAAAGTCTGCTTGCACAGTTGGTCCTCGGCTAGCACAATGACTGTTCAGGAGGGTTCCCACAACAGCAACTGTTAAGAGTGGTTCACTGTGCCTAAGCCTTTCTGCAGATGATATGGTTTATGCTGAATACCTGCTTTCCTACTGGGAATCCAGACTTCTGGTTCAAATCAGGCAGAGATGCCTGCATAAGAATCCAAATCCAATAAAAACCTTGGGTACCAAATCTCTAATAAGCTTCCACAGTCCACAACATTTCACCAGTGTTGTCCCAATCCGCTGCTGGAGGAAGGAAGGGTGTGCTGTGTCTCTCTGCTGGGCCAAGACTCTCAGAAGCCTGCACCTGGTGTCCTCCAGACTTTGCACCACATGCCTTTTCCCTCTGCCGACGTCACTTTGTGTTCTTTCGCAGTTATTAAGACAAAGCCGTGGTAATGAATGTTAGGTCCTGTGACTCCTCTTAAGACAATCACCAAGCCTGGGGGGTGGTCTGGGGACCCCAACACATTCAGTTAAAAAGAAAAAAAATCCAAATTAAGACTTTTAAAAAGAAAATTTCAAATCTACACCAAAATTTGTCCTTTTCAGGTGTAAACTTAAAAACTATTTTTAAAAACTCAGCTTTACAGTTGCATCCAAGTGAAAGAGAACTAGTTATATGGCCTAGAGAACACCACATTTATACCCTATGAGTTGAGAATCCCATGGAAATTTCCATAAATGTTGCAATAATGAAGGAAAGAATGGCCAGTCTTACCAACTGAAATGGTCCCCAGAGTAGTTCTGTAAGAAGCCTGGGTTAGATGCCCTGACATTTATTTGCATATGTTCTTGAGCAAGATGTAAATCTATGAAACAGTAGTGCCACACTAAAGATGTGGTAAAAGACATGTTAGGCAGAGTCCTTTATAAGCCTAAGACATATCAGAAATGAAATCTACTGATCTCTCTCAAGACACAGGAATTCACTTTAGTGTTATTCTTCGTATCAATGAAAATTCAAAAAAAAGTGATAATTAGTACTAAAGTGCTTAACCTCTGAACAAATGACATGTTAAATAGCTTTTAGGTCTGTTGTTCAGTGTTTTCAGAGGGCACAACATAACAATTAAAAACCATAAGCATCAAGACACACGAGTCTAAGACTTTAATAGAATCCAGAGAAAAAACTCAATCAGCCTTTAGGAGGAAAGCTATTTTCAGAAACAGGAGCTTTTTGATAGGGACTAGATTCCACATTCTATGAGACAGATTCATCTACAACACTTAGCAAAACTACCAACTTAAAAAAAGAAGTGAGGAGGAATGTCCTGGTAGTCCAGTGGTTAGGACTCTGCACTTTCACTGCTGAAGGCATGGTTTCCAACCCTTGGTTGGGGAACTAAGATCCCATAAGCAGAAAGGTGTGGCTCCCTAAAAAAGTGAGGAGCAAGATTAAGACACAGATATTTTATCGAAAGACTAAGAATAAACTGATATTCTTAAATAGAACCCAAAGTAAGTAAGAGGTTGTACAGGAAGCATGATAAAGCAGGCAACAGGTTCTCTAGATTAGGGTCAGAAGGATGCACTTAAGAACTCAGGGCAGGGAAGATTTGTCTCTGAACAATATGACTATAATTGGCTGAACCAAAGGTAACTATTACAAAAGCTACAGTTTATATTATCTTCCAAAGTATTTGGGGGGGGGGGGTGAGCATCCCACTGAGACTTTTAATTTCTCCATGTAGTTCTTTCCAAACTGAAGTATCAAGCAGGCAGAAAAGCAAGGTCAGAGCAATGATTATGGTTACGATTTTCCACTGCCATACCTATGGAGTGCTACAAACAGTATTTCTTTGAAAACTCCCATAAATTTTTATATCCCACTCCATGATGGATTTGTATGTTTCAGGATAAGAAAAGTGTTTTTTATTTTGGTAATAGCAGCATAATGCATAGTCTCAGGCTGAGAGAAAGAATAAATGACCTGTGGATGGTAACATATCCAAAGAAAAATACAGCCACACATAAAACTTGAACTCAGACTTTCAATGCTAAATTCAGAGACATACATGTGTATATGCTGGTGAGAGACTGTCTCATAGATGCTGCTCGGCTCAACAAAGTAATGGAAGCAAAAGCTGTTTACACGTCTGATGACCTTTATGCTTTCTTTACATTACCAAGAAAAAGGCTGTCCACTTCAAAGAAAAAGAAATTATCTCCTTGAGAAAAGCAGAATTTGTGACTAAGTGGGATGAAACTGTTTTAAGTAACACAAATTTAAACCAACCTTAAGAAATTAAAGTCTGATGAAGCAAGTATTCGACACTTTCAGAACACACGTGCAGCCAGCCATTTAAGTATTATCTACAGTTACTTTTATTCTCTTAATTGTGGCAATGACTGTGTGGACCGTGAAACTAGAATTTTTACTATCCAGCCCTTTAAGAAAAAGTCTGCCAACTCCTGGACCAGGCAAATTACAAGACAGTTCATGTTGATAGTGCAAGATGCTGCCCTCCTCCCTGACAGAATCTTCACTATTTAAAAGGGCAGAATAACCCCTCCTACTTGTCAACCTCTAAACTTCAGAAGCTAGATCTTAAGAGTGAGAAGGCTATAACCTACAGTCTGAGAAAGATGAAGTCCTAAGAGTACCATGGGAAATGGGACAAAAAATGTAGGGAAACTCACCTAACTCAGCAAGAAATGGGCATTAAGCAATTAGACTGCCCTCCCATTAGAAAAGGGAACTTGGATATTAAATGGAAAGTGGGAAGTACATACAATTCTATATAAACAAACAAGGCTAAGAAATGCAACTAGCTTTTCTAAAGATGAAATAAGTTTCCAGTCTATTCAGGGGCAAAATATGGCACTGTGTCCTTATTCAGAACATGGTAACCACTAGAATTCCCTACGACATCCTCAGACTTAGAAATTAAGTCTTAATGCTTTCTTCAAGAAACTGGCAAGAATATGTAAGGTACACCTATAATAAATGAAGATCACAAGTACATCCACCACCCCAAACTGCTATTCAAACTAATACAAGCAGATAATGTGCATGACTGAATAAGGTTCAGCAGTGGACCTCAAATATCAATCTAGTAAAAAATGTAGAATTCAAAGTTAATTTCATAGTGATTCACACTCTATGAGATGGGACCTTAAGATCTGAATTTTTTACAGGCACTTTCTCTGTCAAGATGGTTTTGGTGGTCAGGATCCAGACCAGGGCTTCCCAGGTGGCACTAGTGGTAAAGAACCCGCCTGCCAATGCCAGAGACATAAGAGTCGCGGGTTTGATCCCTGGGTTGGGAAGATCCCCTGGAGGAGAAGAATGGCAACCCACTCCAGTATTCCCTCCTCAGAAATTCCATGGACAGAGCAGCCCAGCAGGCTACAGTCCATGGGGTCACACGACAGTCAGGCACATTGAGCATGCACACATATATTAATAGTATCCAGCCACACTTTATTCCAAGTATCCTCCTCTCATAAGTTAGAATCAGAGACCACAGATATTTAAACATAAGGGGATTTCAGACTTCCCTAGTGGTCCAGGTCTCCAATGAAGAAGACAGAGCTCCATCCCTGGTCAGGCAACTAAGCCCCTGCACTGCAACTACTGAATCCGCACGTCACAACTAGAAAGCCCACCTGCCACAACAAAAATCTAAGTGCCAAAATTTAGATCCAATGCAGCCATAAATATTTTGAGAGAGAAAGACTTATGCTTAAAGGTCAGGGGGAGTGCACAAAAAAAGTCATCTACCTGTAATGGGCATTTCTGCATTAACAATCAGTATTTTCCTGAAACACCTTAAATTCTGCAAAATTGCACACTAAAAATAGAAGTTTTATGGGGAAAATAGGGTAGGAGCAAATCACTCAAAACTACACTTTATCATAACTGGAGCACTAACAAAAACTTGAACACTGATAAGCAGCTCAGTATGTTTGCAGATTGCTTCAAGGGATATTAAATTACTGGGGTTGAGAACATGGAAATGGGATTCTGGGTAACAAGGTTACCATCAAAAAAAATGGACAAAAAAGTATAAATTGCCACAGAGAGGAAGCCAAGCCCAGTGAGGAAAGCAGACTTGAATTTTCTTTAGAGGTCTTGCCTGTACAGCTAGATAAGGGCTTTCCCTTTCTATTTGAAAGTTATATCCTACTCCTGCTATTCTGATTTGCATTTCCTAGAAAAAATTTTTTCATGTATGAATCAACACAACTTCATTATATTGATGCCATTCTCCAATTTACCGACTGCATATGAGCTACCTGGTAATGAAAAGTCAAAGCTGTAGCTAACCGGACTTAACTACTCTGCACAGGACATTTTTCAAAGAACCATTTTATATCTGAAAAAAATCAGCTCCTAATTAACTGAGCCTAGAACCTGGTTCTGCTTTATTCAACCTGAATTTTCTAGAAATGTAACTGTTGCACACATTGTATTGAGTTTTGTTTTGAACTTTTACCAAAATGTTCAACTCTTACAAAAACCTCATCACAAACAATAATGCCATATACTACACCTGCTGGCATCAAGGAGACATGAGTTAGGACCAAAAATAATTAAACTTTAGACATAAATAAGAGATACAACTCTCACTGATTAATAAAGCTCTCACTTTCATTAATATAGACTATTTAAAAAAGAGTACTGCTATCCTGTATATTTATAACAAATGAATATGCTAAATATTTTCAGCACATTGATACCAACTGCTGCTGCTGCTGCTAAGTCGCTTCAGTCGTGTCTGACTCTGTGCGACCCCATAGACGGCAGCCCACGAGGCTCCCCGGTCCCTGGAATTCTCCAAGCAAGAACACTGGAGTGGGTTGCCATTTCCTTCTCCAATGCATGAAAGTGAAAAGTGAAAGTGAAGTCGCTCAGTCGTATCCGACTCTTCGCGACCCCATGGACTGCAGACCACCAGGCTCCTCCGTCCATGGGATTTTTCCAGGCACGAGTACTGGAGTGGGGTGCCACTGCCTTCTCCGTGATACCAACTACTCTGTGCAAATTACATTTAACATCATTTCCTTTGAAGCTGCCCTTTTATTTCCTACTCTTAACATGTGCAGGTGGTATGTATTACTCACACTTGTCTACAGGCTAGAAACTGGGAGTTTACAAAACACATGCAGCAAGGAAAACTGAGTTGTATCCCTTCCTTACATCATACAAAATAAATCACAGAAATTAATATAAGAGCAAAAACTATAAAACTCTTAAAGGCATACTCATTGCCAAAAACACAAGCAAAAAAGAAAAAACAGAAAAATTAGACTTGGTCAAAATAAAAATCTTCGTGCTTGGAGGTACACCATCAAGAAACGAGAAGACAATCCACAGAATGGGAGAACATATCTGCAAATCTAGTAGGAACTCTCTGGCCAAAAGGTACATGAAAAGATGCTAAACATTAGCCATCGAGGAAATACAAATTAAAGCTGCAATGATATACAACTTCACATCCATCTGGATGGCTACAGTCAGAGAAACAGACTTAACAAGTGTTGGTGAGGATGTAGAGAACTGGCACTCTCCCACACACTGCTGCTACAGAAGTAAACACTCGGCTGCTTTGGAAAACAGGCTACCAGTTCCTGAAAAGGTTATATACAGAGTTATCATATAACACAGCAATTACACCTCTAGGTATGTGTCCAAGAAAAATCAAAGCATGGGCCCCAAATGTTTACTGCACACTACTTGGTACCGCCAAGAGACAGAAACACACCAAATACCCCACAAATGATTAACAAATGAATAAAACATCCTATGTCTATACTATGGAATATTATTCAACAAAAAGGAATAAGTATTGCTACACGTTAAAACACAATGAACCTTGAAAATATTAAGCTAAGTGAACAAGCCAGTCACAAGACTATACGTTGTAGGATTTCACTTACATAAAACGTCCCTATAGGCCAATTCCCTTCTATAGAGACAGAAAGGAGATGAACGACTGCTGACATACAGTAGCACAGGCGAGTGGGGCTGCAGGTACAGCTACAGTTTCTTTCTGAATGATAAAAACGTTCTAAAATTGGTTGTGGTGATGGCTGCACAGCTGTAAACGGAGGAACTGTATGGCAGGTGAATTACACATCAAAAAAAGGATACCGAAGTCTTATATATTTTATATATCTTATATTTGACTTTTACTTGTCTAGCTTAGAAGTCTGCCATCATTTCTCAAATCCTACTCCATGAAATGCTTTAAATAAACAATCTCTTGTGGTCACGGGAATGTGGAAAAAGTTGCACATGATACCGTTTTACAGAAAACTTGAATGAACTTTAAAAGCACTGAGAACTGTTGGTGAATAAACTTTAACCTGGTGCAGGGGGAGGAATTAAGTACAGATATTTGATACAATATGAACCGAACCTCAAAATCACCATGCTAAGTGAAAGAAGCCAGTCACAAAGACCACATGTCCACAACAGGACAATCTATTAAGACAGCAGATCAGCAGTATGGAGTGGGCAGGGAGAAAAACGGGAATGATGTTAACAGGTACGGAAAAAAATTTTTCCCCCTAGCGGGTGGGGTGATAACTGCGTGGAATGTGAGTTATATCTTTTTGTGTGTGTGTGTGTGTGAGTTATATCTTAATGTTTTTTAAAATAACTTTTAAAAATTCTTGCAGGGTGGGGACGTTGGGTCTAACTAAGTTAAGAATCACTTATTTAGTGAAGAGTACTCAGTCAGGCCTCATTCAGGCAATCTGGGCTTCAGTAAAGATTTTGCCTCTACACTTGAGGATGTCACCTAACTTCTGTAGTAATCTCTACTTCTCAAATAAGGCAATGGTGTGCAAGACTGCAAAAAATGACAACTAAATATGAAATGCATATTATGGATATTAGTAACTTCTTTTGACCTCTGCCACCTGACTTTGTACTAGGCGACTGATGCAGATTTTAGAGTAAGATTTTTATCCTCCCTCTGTTAGCTCTTGGTGAGGGCTGTATTAACAAGGTAACCATGAAAAGTCCAGGGCCTTCAAACTGCCTATGCCCTCAAGATTCAGTGCCTCATACTTACATTCCTAAAAAAATTATCAACACAGGACTCTCAACTCTTCAGCGATCTCAGGCACTGGCCTTAATACCACACAGAGTAAACAGGCAGTGAGCACTACAGGGCCCTGCAGGCTTAATCCTGGACTAAAAGCACCTCTTCTTCTTGACTCCAGTAGAAATTCACTGGATTCACCATAATAGCTAACTGCCCTCCCACTTTCATTCGTATCTCCAGTTCAAAACACTCACCACAGAATAATCAAAATAATCTTTTTAACATGCATCTCAGATCATGACATGTGTTTCTGAATTTCAATCAGTACAGAAGGAAGCCATTCAAACTTCTCATTGCTCACTACACTTTGACTACACGGGCCTCTTTCATTTCTCTGAATACATGCCCAGTTCTTTCCTACCCTAGACCCTTCATACACTCTACCTGCTCACCACTATCTCCCACTGCTGTCTGTGTACTACTTCCTGGTCATCCTTCAGTTCCAGTTTAAATGCCAAGTTGTTAGAAAAGCCCTCCCTGATCCCTCAATCTAAAAACAAGTCCCCACTGAGAATGGATACATGTATATGTATGGCTAAGTCCCTTCCCTGTTTACCTGAAACTATCACAACATTGTTAATTGGCTGTATCTCAATACAAAATAAAAAGTTTAAAATAAAAATTTTTTTTAAGCCCCCATCACAGCACATCTGTCCTTTATAGTTATTTTTATGCAGTGTAATTAAACCACATCTCACATTGCTCCCTATGCTTTCTTATTTTTATATTAGCTGACTGGCTAGTCTAAGACAAAATGCATTCCTTTGAAAGAAAAATATAGGTTAGTATGAAAAATAACAAGAATTTTTAGTTAAATTTATAAAATTATCGTGAGACTCTAAAAGCATGAGTAGGAGACAATGCAGTTGAAAAACTTAAAATATCCTTCTCCCAAGCTGATGCCTTTAGAGAGACAGTACAGCAAACAAAAGAAAGAGGCAGGGGCTGGCACGCCTTTAGGTCTCCTAGTATTTTCATCTCCTGACTCTAATCAACTGGACAAGTGGCAGAGTTCAACTTTGGAAGCCTCATGGCACCCCCTCAATCTATGAACAAATGAACAAAGGAATCTTCAAGTAAGTGCCCTGTCCTCTATGAAATGGAGAGTAAAATTCTGTCAAAGCAAACAATATGAGCAAAGGGCATAAAAGGATATGAGCACAGAATGAAAGGGTTCAGAGGGCAATGAGCAGAACTAGTCTGACAGGAACACGTGGTTCCCAAATGAGATAAAACTATATTAAGCTAAATTAAGCCAAAGACATCAAGGACCCTGGAAAGCAAACAAAGAGGGTGTGTGTGGAGATTTTTATCTTTGCTTTTGGGGGGTTTTTTTTGGTGGTACTTTTGAATAGTACTGGGTGCATCATGAAAAAGCAGATTAAAAATATGTCTTTAAGGAAAACATGAAAGACTAAAGAATAAGATTAAGAGGATTCTTTCTAGAGAAATGGTTATCTAGTATTCTCTCCCAGCTTCAAGCCACAGAATTTCTTCCTTACGTGGCTGCCTGCTCATCCTTCAGATGTCAATTCGTGTTACTCCCTAAAAAGGCCTCTCCCTGACTACCTCCTACACCGGCCTCCCTTCCTCCCTGCCATTATCATTTATTTTCTTTATAACACAAATCACAACATGAAGTTACCCTCCTTGTCTACTGTATATTATGTCTCTTCCACCAAGAGAGAAACTTCCTGTGCATAGGAACCTTGCTGCCATGCCATGCTACAATACCTGATGTAACTACAACAATGCTTGAGTTTCTCAATAGACACATGAATGGAAACCCAATACCTCAAACAGGAGTGCCTCTTGCTATAATGGTGGTAGTGGGGGATTAAGGGTAAATAGCTCAGTCACATTCTTGGAAACTCTAGGCTCTATACAGTGTCATTTAAAAAGAAATGACATAGACAATCCCTAGAGTTTAGCTCTCGAAAAGGCTGGATAGTAGTTCTATGTATCATAAGCAGGTATACAAAGTCCACCTGTTAAGTATGACACAGCAAATAGGTTTGAAGACATTCATGACCTGAAACACTCACTACAAATGTCTGACTTAAACTTACTTTAAAACTGACACCCTCCATTCTATTACCTAGGAAAAGTGCTTTCCCCAAACCTATAAGCTACATGAAAGAAAAAAGGCAGGATATTCCAGCAGTTACCTCAAGGAAAACACTATAGATGAGAAGTTTTAATACTGTTGTACTGTGTCTCTTAAAAGACGCTTACTCCTTGGAAGCAAAGTTTTGACCAACCTAGATAGCATATTGAAAAGCAGAGACATTACTTTGTCAACAAAGGTCTATCTAGTCAAGGCTATGGTTTTTCCAGTGGTCATGTATGGATGTGAGAGTTGGACTATAAAGAAAGTTGAGCACCGAAGAACTGATGCTTTTGAACTGTGGTGTTGGAGAAGACTCTTGCGAGTCCCTTGGACTGCAAGGAGATCCAACCAGTCCATCCTAAAGGAGATCAGTCCTGGGTGTTGGTTGGTAGGACTGATGTTGAAGCTGAAACTCCAATACTTTGGCTACCTGATGCAAAGAGCTGACTCATTTGCAAAGACCCTGATTCTGGGTAAGATTGAGGGCAGGAGGAGAAGGGGACGACAGAGGATGAGATGTTTCAATGGCATCACTGACTCAACGGACATGGGTTTGGGTGAACTCTGGGAGTTGGTGATGGACAGGGAGGCCTGGTGTGCTGTGGTTCATGGGGTCCCAAAGAGTCGGGACACAACTGAGTGAGTGAAGTGAACTGAACTGTGTCTCTTAATACAGACATATACACACAAACAGCATTTACTCTAAAAACCCCACCTGTTTTTGCTGTGTACTCATCCTGCTTTGTATTTAGACAGGTCTGCAGTTTAGGGTGGGGTACTGGTGATCTGAGATTGGACACCTTGTATCTAGGTCTTCTCCAACTGGGACATGGTTGTATATTAAAGGGAAAAGTAAATACTGCTGTATCACCTAAACCAGTTTTATAAACATTTAAATGGTGCATGCAAAATACTACCAGGTATCTTAAAAACAGAAGCTCAGAATGATTAGGGATAAGACAAGCTGCAACAGATAACGTTTCTGATAATGTTTAACCTGCATACCAATTTTACTACAACATGCTTTCTGCAGAGATTATTATTATGTTATCTCTTCACTCTCCCTTGAGTTCCCCTCTCTGTTCCTCAACACCCACCCTGTCCAATCACAGCTCTAGCCAGACTCAGATATTACAGTTTTACTGAGGAACTGTTTCAAACTTTCAAGGAAAAAGTACATCATCTGTTCCAGAATCAGATTCAGTCATTAAAATAACCAACCAGAAAATTCTGGCAAAAAATAACAAAAATCAAAGAAAAATACCAGAAGAGGATTCACATCTATATACACACCTCAGTCCAGGAATGCACAACAGCTTAATATTAAAAGTCTTGCATGAATATGAATCTTAAATTTTAACTTTTTTAAACATTCTGTCAACAAATAATGAGAAACATTTGACAAACTTAAATAAAGACTTAAATAAAGTGTTAACAACTAACTGTAGCAAATAGATGGAAAAGCTTCAAATAAGGAACGGTCTTTACATAACGATCATCCCATCATCAAGCAATACCCTTTTAAACCCCAAGAACCGTATTTCCGATTGAGTCTTTTACTATTTTTTAATTGCAATAGCTATTGATTTTCTAAAATCAAGAACATATCAATATTATAATCAGAAGCTACAGAAAAGCATTAAGAAGGGTAACTGTATCCTCCTAGGTTTTTTCTCACACATAGATCTAATACTCATAGGATCACCCTACTTTACATGTGGATTTTTCTACTTAATACCCAAGAACATCTTCACTAAATGTGGTTCTACATCATTTTTAACAGCAACATTACATTCCACGTTGCACTGCATAATGTAAGTAATCCTAAAACACTTATATTCTCTATTTACCATCTAGGTGTTGGAATTCCCATCCATGCTAAAATGGAATAGGCAGTATCTAAAAAGAACCATGTAAAACTCATCTTAAGAGATTGTTTCAAAATTTTAAAAATCATTAATTGAATGAGTGGAATAAGATATTTTAATAACTAAATGATTCAGACATCATTAAATTTAACAATGAAAATTACACTAAAAGCAGATTTTCAGATGAGTAGTGTTAGGACTCTGTGCTTTCACTGCCAAGGGCCCAGGTTCCATCCCCTGGTTGGGGAAGGAAGAACCCAGAAGCAAGGCAGCAAAAGTTTTCTACATGTGCCCTCCATAAAAACCTATCAAAATTAACTAAAGAAAAAAATTAACAAATCCAACAAGCAATCCAACAAACTAGTCCTGACAAATGATTTCAAGGAAAATTAAATCCATGCTCAACCGCAAAAAAATACTAAAAAGCCAACATCCAATTCCTCTAAAGTCTGTTAGGATACATATCTTAGAACTATGTCAGACAAGAAGAGGAAGGAGAATTCTTAAATCATCCAGGCAGAAGCCTGTCACTTACACAACAAATCTCAGAACTCTACAGAAAAGACAATGTGTTAAGAGAAAAAAAACTGATATGACCCAGAGAATTTTTTTTCCAAGTAGAATGTTACAACTGAAAGAGGACACTCAAATATTTTAATAATTTAAAACTTAAGGTAGTCTTAATTTGGGAGGTGATGGTGTCAGCAGACTAACACAGACAATCCTAAGAAAATTCAAAATAACCAATGCACAAACAGAGAAGCTAGAAGCTGTACTTTCGAGACAGGCAGTGTGCACTGAACGAAGCTAAACTCATCTCCTTAATATCTGGGATCAACACAACTTATTTCAAAGTGTTTATTTTGATCCCTTTTTTTTTTTTTTTTTTGCACCAAATGACATACAGCAAATAATTTACTCAAAACACACTCTTTAAACTTTCCCTTTGTTGTTAAAAGCAGTCAACACTACACACACAAAGAGCATTCACTTAACAAATGTTTCATTTACTGAACATTTATGATACGTCAAAGGCAGTGCAAGACCTAACAGTACAGAAATCATTCTTCTCTGAACCTTAGTATAGTTTTCCAAACTTTATGTATCCAAAAAAAAAAAAAACCGAGGTGCTTTTTAAACAGTGAAAAATACCTATTCGCATTCACCCCATTTAATGATATGAATATTTTCTGTCAACCTGACAGATACCAGGTTGAAGAACAACAGGTCTGCCAGTTACAGCTGACACTTGAACAAGGCGGGTTTGAACTCTTGGATATTTTTCAACAGTAAATGCTACAGTCTTACAGGGTTTGTGATTGGCTGAATCTGATGACTTGGAGGAACCGAGGAGATGAAGGGCCACCTATAAATCACACCACACCAGGATAAAGCCTTGCATTGTTCAAGGTTTAAATGCACTGCAACCTCTCCTGGTCACCTAAATCTTCAAAGGCAGATTAAGTAACAGTAATTTTACTGTTAACTGTACTTTAAGTTTTTTGACAATGGTAGCACAGGTCATCTAGAAGAAATGTCTGTTATTATCTGAGCAAAATGAAAAGCAAATCTGGTACATTTACCAGCACTTCACGCTGGATACAAATATTAAACATTAAATTAGCATACAGTAATTACACATCTTTCCTTTAAAAAATTCAGATATTTGTGTAATGACTTACAGAAAAATGTGATTAAAGGGAGGGTAATAAATGAAGATTAAGTCCTAACAACAGCAATAGCTTGATAATTGGTGACAACATGATTTTTCTACTTGCAACGGTCATTAAGCAGCAATGCATTTACTCTGGCGTTTGTAATAGAGAAATGAAGTTATTTCACACCAAAATATGTACATGAGTGTACAGCAATCCTGGTAATAGCCCAGAACTGGAAAGAACCCAAATGTCCTTCAACACTGAATGGTTAAACAAACTGAGTACATTATACCATAGACTACTACTCAGCAACAAAACAGAAATACAACATGGACACGCAGTCCCTTGCTTCTCAAGGGAATAAGCTGAGTAAAAAAACAAAAGTCAATCTTACAGTTACATATCGTGATTCCATTTATATAACATTTTCGAAATGACAAAATTATAGATTGAGAAGACATCAGTGATTGCCAGGGCTTAGGAAAGAGTGGAAGGAGGGAAGTGGCTATGCCAATAAAAAGAGTAGCACAAGAAACTGCTGAACTGCTCTATATCCAGACTATGGCGGTCGTCACATTCATCTACTCATATGCTACAGCTGCACAGAACAGACACATACCCCAAAAGTGCATGTACTCAATAAAATCGGTGACATCTGAGTGATTAGGGAATTGTATCAACGTCAATTTCCTGGTTGTGACGGTACACTAAGTATACTAATAGTTATGCAAAAAAATAAATAAATAAATAAATAAATTTAAGGTAGCCAGCCAAAACCAAACAGTTTGGGATTAGAACGCAAGTGTGACCGCTCCTATTCTGCCTGTTAACAAGTATGGGTGGTGTGGTTTTGTTCTCTCATTGCCCTAATCAAAGTCATTCTTGCTGAAGGTGTTCTTTCAACATCACTGCCCTTCACTCTCCCCACTAAACTTCCTAATCTCCACCAATGTATGTTTAATCACTCCTGATTACTCGCTGAACTTCCATGGCTTTTCTCTCATTTCCTGGAATCAGTCACCATCAAAACTTTCTCCAAATACATCCTTCTGCCTCCTAGAGACAACCCCAATATCAGCCAATTCTGTCAATGAACTATACACAACACTTTTCTTTCCCCCGTTCTTGTTCCTTAATTTTTAAGGTTTTTTTTGTTGTTGTTAACATTTCCAGATTTGATGCCATTTCAGAGAGAAAATCCTGTTCAAATGTTCTGCTTAAAAATATGTCTTGTGTTGCTATCATTAAATTATCGTAAGTGTGGAAAAATTCCCAGACTTATTTAAAACTTCCCTCCTTTCTTTCAACTCCAAAATCTCTAGAATACAACCACTATGGTTTGGCTATAAGCCAAAATTAAGAAAAGGCAGAAATTATTAGGCATTACTAAATACCCTAAGTATAGGAGAAGACTGATTACTTGGGAAGAGTAATGCAGAAAGAATATGGTTCTTTGTGCCTAAATCCAAATACATGGAGATCTTTCTGACCCAGTGATCAAACCTGAGTCTCATACAATGCAGGTAGATTCTTTACTATTTGAGCCACCAGGAAAGCCCAAAGTGTTAGCTGCTTAGTCACTGTCCAACTCTTTACCACAACACGCACTGGACCTCACCAGGCTCCTCTGCTCATGAAATTCTCCAGACAAGAATATTGGAGTGGGTGGCCATTCCTTTTATCCAGAGGATCTTGCCAACCCAGGGATCAAACCCCAGACTTCTGCATTGCAGGCAAATTCCTTACCGTCTCAGACACCAGGGACGCCCCATTTTTACTCAGTATCAAAAGACTTCCCAGGTGGCTCAGCATAAAGAATCTGTCTGCCAATGCAAGAGATGTAGGAGACTCGAGTTCGAATCCTGGTTTGGGAAGATCCTCTGGAGGAAGAAATGGCAACCTCCAGTATTCTTGCCTGGAAAATCTCATGGACAGAGGAACGTGGTGGTCTATTATCTATGGGATCACTAACAGTCGGACACAACTGAGCATTCACACACACGAATCAAATACTATCATAAAACAGAAAAAAGAACATTTTTGACTACCCTGTATATGGCAGGAATTGTTACAGATTTCATGCATAGTGTTCAGTCACTAAGTCGTGTCCGACTCTTTGCGGCCCCATGGACTGCAGCACACCAGGCCTCCCTGTCCTTCACTATCTTCCAGGAGTTTGCTCAAATTCATGTTCACTGTGTCAGTGACACTATCTAACCACTGCATCCTTGTTGACCCCTTCTCCTTTGCCTTCAATTTCAAGTGTATCACTCCACTTAATTCTCAAGCAAATCTTTGAGGGAATAGTAAAAATGCCTATGTTACAGTTCAAAAAAATGGAAAAGTTTTAAATAATGAGTCCAAGGCTACAGAGTCACTGTGTAGAAGACAAGGGTTAGAGCCCTGGCCCTGACGGTCTTAATTTTACATTGTTTTCTTTGTACCACAGCACCCACTGCTAGAGCAGCGCAATCTACACAAGTGCATCTGGTACAGGAGAGCCAATACTGAATCAGTTCAATCTCTTCAAATAAAGGACAGAATGAAATGCCCAATACTGTCAATTTTATTAATTTTTCTTACCTTTCTGATCTCCTAAAAGTATATTCTTAAATTATATTCAAATTCAGAAACAACTATCAACCAAAACTATTTGCTCATTAAATTATATTATTCAGCATCTACTGTGTTCAGGAACAAGATGCACCAGACCAAAAAGCACACTGGAAATGATCAGATTACTCTTTGTGTCAGTTTTTCAATTAACATCATTGCCCTTAAGGAACTGAGGGAAAAAAAAACATTTAGAAAAATCTATCAGAAAACAGAAGTCATTACAAATGTCTACAGCCTAACACAGATCACAATCAGCTCCCAGTTCCTTGTTACCTGCCCTCATATACTCTCTCATCCTTACTGAAGCTGTAATTATTTCACCCACCATCCCACCTAATGAAAAAACTACACGTTCTGTAATCCAGTCCATCCCCCCCCCACCATTAAAACACACACATCCACATATCCAAAAGTAAATTGTTTTAAACTATTTTTTATTACAAGCACCAGTTAAAAGTGAACTTTTCAGGTAGTTGTCAAAAGAAGATGTATACAGGTGTCTTTAAGAAACGAAACCAAACCAAAACAGTCAAATTCGTGACAAACAACAAAATGAGGACAGTTATTTAAAATTAATCCTTCTATTTAACCAAAAAAATGGTACTACAATGTTATCTCCAGCTATAGTTAAGTAAACGGTAAACAATAATATGTATAGATACTATAATAGCATGTGTCTGTGTGTATATATTCCTACTTATTATCAATGAACTGTTAATGCACCAATCTACTGCCAATCTTTAATTTATACACTAAGTGATCTTGCTTCTCTAATTCAGAGATTAAATGACTCCATATCCTCCAACGGCTCTTCATCTTTTTCAGAGTAAAAGCCTAAATCCTTTTCAAAGCCTCCATGATCTGGCCTTTGCTACCTCTCTGAGATCATCTCCTATCACTTCCCCACTCTGAAAACAGGTTAGCCATCTTGTTTTTCTAACACATCTAACATGCTCTCATCAGAAGGCCCTGACACTATTCTGGAATACACTCCCTATATTCATAGGGCTTCCCTCATAGCTCAGTTGGTAAAGAATCCACTTGCAACGCAGGAGACCCCGGTTTAATTCCTGGGTAGGGAAGACCCGCTGGAGAAGGGACAGGTTACCCACTCCAGTATTCTTGGGCTTCTCTGGTGGCTCAGGTGCTAAAGGATCCACCTGCAATGTGGGAGACCTGGGTTGGCAAGATCCCCTTGAGAAGGGCAAGGCTACCCACTCCAGTATTCTGGCCTGGGGAATTGCATGGACTGTATAGTCCATGGGGTCGCAAAGAGTCAGACACGACTGAGCAATCTTCACTTTCATTCTATATTCATACGCTCACCTTTCTCATTTCTATACAGCAATCATTATCTTCCCTATTTCCAACATTTCCATATAGCAACCCCTACTTCCCAAGATTATCTCATTTCCTCTTATTCAGCTCTACTTTTCTACAAGGGGCACTTTTCTCTGACTCATATATTACCACTTTATTATCTCTCGCAAGACAGTGTCAGTTTTGTCAGGACACAGTCAACTATCTGCAATATCCAGAGAGCCTGACACATAGGAGGTGCTCAACACATTTACGCATTCTCTATCAATGTCTCAGGGAAAGTACCATGCTCCTGCAATGGTTTTCTACCTTACACATTTCATCTGTTTTATCAACAAATTCACCTTGATTGATTTGTACAACTGCTCCTGCTACTGCTGCTAAGTCACTTCAGTCATGTCCGACTCTGTGCGACCCCATAGACGGCCTCCTACCAGGCCCCTCTGTCCCTGGGATTCTCCCAATGCATGAAAGTGAAAAGTGAAAGTGAAGTCGCTCAGTCGTGTCCGACTCTTATCAACCCCATGGACTGCAGCCCACCAGGCTCCGCCGTCCATGGGATTTTCCAGGCAAGAGTACTAGAGTGGGGTGCCACTGCCTTCTCCAACTACACATTATACAGTTTTCTGCTATCTTCTAACCTTTCACTTCTTATCAACCTTTGACTTTTAGGTGCCTGCCAATGATATCAACTAAAAAGCCTACACTGCATAAAAATCAAGTCTTACTCTTTGAAGAGTATCTTTATTCCCCAGGACAGCCCCACCTTGGGAGTCCCTGAACTTCTTGAGTGTACTAGACCTTACTGATTCTGAAGCAAACTCTTTATCTTACTTGCTTTCACTAATACCTGTAACTGTCGTCTTGGACACTGTAAAGTGCAACAATAAAGCCAGAAATGTAAAACTGAACTTACCTAGGTTGGTTCGCTTACATAAAACTTCTTACAATTTGTATTTATAAAAGGTAGATTGTTGCACATAACATTAGAGAACAAAGCAGGTAGCAGCAGGAAAAAAAATGAAGAAAAATAATTTCACAGAAATAAAGTTCTAAAGACCAAATTTGCTAAATCTCATATTCTTTATATAGGTAATGTTGATGTGTAACATTTACACAGTTTTATAACACTGCTGCTATATTGCATCAATATGTGATTTTAACTGGCACTAAAAACGTGATAAATTACGCCTAAGAGTATACTCAAATTTCTACTTGTTTTTAGAAAAACACCGTTTCAAGTTCAATAACCTTGACTATAAGTAAGCAATTACCAGTCTCAAATGTTTAGGGCAATCTCCATCATAAAACTCTTATACATTTCATATAATGACAATAGTGCTAAGTTTTCATTTAGCAAAACAACTGGTAGCAGACAGGAAACAGTCTTCTACAACCCAAAATAACCCATTCACATCCAGGCCAAAAGCTGAGTGCTAATGTAAAACAGTTCACAATCACTGTAACAAACACCTGAAATTGTCTGATGCAACCAAAGCACTAACATGAGAGACATTTCCCTAGAAAGCAAGTGAAGTGAAAGTTGCTCAGTCATGTCCGACTCTTTGTAACCCCATGGACTATATTTATAGTTCATGGAACTCTCTCCAGGCCAGAATACTAAAGTGGGTAGCCTTTCCCTTCTCCAGGGGATCTTGACAACCCAGTGACTGAACCCAGGTCTCCCGCATTGCAAGTGGATTCTTTACCAGCTGAGCCACAAGGGAAGCCCAGAAAGCCAGGGTATGCAAAAATCTTTACACACTGAATGTATGTTTCTGTGGTTTGAATCAAAGATTATCCCAAAGTTCTCAGTGTGACACACTACAGATAAAATGTTACTAAGGATTAGAAGGCATGCAAGTGTTGACAATTCCAACTGGATCCTATTCAGTCCCAAAGTTGGTCACACTTGCTTCCAGAAAAAAATGAAGGACATTTCTGCAGACTTACAGGGCTCATGTTCACTTAGTATCAAAGTTTTGAGTTATAGTTCTTTATAAAGTTTTAAATATATTTAAATATTTTTTAAAAATTTAATTAAAGCTGAACCCAGACCTTTCTGCCACTAACATAATATGGGAGTCACTGTAACTCCATTATTCATACAGCACAGAGCAGTGGCTGTCAAACTTTTATGCACACCAACCCGCAGGTTTGCTGACATTCAGGTCTCAGTACCCAGAGTTTCTGACTCAGGTCGAACTGAGTGGCATTCTTAAACACCTCAAGTGATTCTGAGGCAAGTGGTCCATGAACACCACTGTGAAAAAATGGTACATGTTTCTGACCATGAAAAAAAACAAACAAAACAGAATGCTTCTCTAAAACATAATATAGACTTCTCTGAGACATTCTGAAGTATGTTCTGAAGAAGACTGAAAAACTGAGAAGACTTAGAATTACTGGCAGTATATTTTATAATATATGGTCACTTTTTATTCAAAAAAGCCCTTTGTAGACCCTAAATAATGGACTAGCTTTAGTCAACTAGCTAAGTGATAGAAGATACCCAGACCGTGAGGCAGGAATGTACCTGAAATGCTTGAGGAGACAAGGAAGCCAGTGCGGTAAATCTTTCCAAGTGAACAGTAAGATCTAGAGACAGGTCAGAGAGGTGACAATGCTGGAGTTACAAATCGCATGGGCCTCTGGGCCACTGTTGAGGACATCTGAGAGTGTTCTGAGCAAAGGAGTAACATGATAAGGTTGCTGCACTGCTAATAAACTGTAGATTCAGAAGGTAGCAAAGGAGAAAGACTGGTTAGGAGGCTCGAGATTATTGGTCAGACTAAATGAAAGCCTATAGTTTCTACTTAACAAAATGTAGATGGAGAAGGCGATGGCAACCCACTCCAGTACTCTTGCCTGGAAAATCCCATGGAGGAGCCTGGTAGGCTGCAGTCCATGGGGTCGCTAAGTCAGGCACGACTGAGCAACTTCACTTTCACTTTCATGCATTGGAGAAGGAAATGGCAACCACTCCAGTGTTCTTGCCGGGAGAAACCCAGGGGATGGGGGAGCCTGGTGGGCTGCCATCTATGGGGTCGCACAGAGTCAAGACACGACTGAAGCGACTTAGCAGCAGCAAGAAAAGCAGGCTTGAGGGGGGAAAAGGAGCAGCTCAGTTTGGGCACTACAATATTACCACCGGAAGTAAAGTGTTTTATGGGATATCTGATTTGCTAACTAACCCAGACTGGGGATTGAGAGGTTGGAGAAGCAACCTCTAAACTGAAGATGAAACACAGGAAAAAATGAACTCGGCAAACTGAGGCAGGGAGAGACAGTATTCTAAAAAGACACAGCATGCATGACAGAACTCCAGTTATTATCTTCAAACAACTAAAAGAGGGCTAGAGAAACAGACATGCAGCAAGCTGTTTAGGGAAACACTTGTACTTTTATCTTAGGGGCACTGGGAAGACACTGAAAGATTTTTACATAAAGAATGAGCAAATGTGCTTTTCTTAGAAGGCAATTCTGGCAGCAGGGTGGATAATGAACTGGGGAGAGAAGGGGTCATAGACCAATGCTTTCATTTAGGGAAGGGGGAATCCTGATCCCAGTTAGAAAAAAAAATGAGTGGCTTCGAGAGCTATTTCAGAGGTAAAATCCAAGAGACTCAGTAAGTGGATACTGGGGAAACGGAAGGATAACAGCATTAAGGAAGTCAAGAGCAAAGGAAAGGAAACCAAGATGCAAAGAGAACTTAAGTCCATATAGCCAGTAAATGGACAATCAGGATACTTCACCCACACCTCACTGAATCACACAGCTACCTACATAGCATTATAAATACTTACACTAAATTATGTGCATTTTGAAATACTCATTTTCACCAAAAACAAACTGCCAAATTTAGGTATAAACATTTACACTCTACTTATATACTTTAAACTTAAGACTCTTCCCTCAACCTTAAAACTCCACAACTGCATGACACTTTTGTTTTAGAATTCTGTAAAGTAAAAATGAGAAAAGGCTGTATGTTCAGAATAAACAAGAATTTCTGGAATATGAAATTAGTGTTTCTTCCCTTTTTAAAAAGTAAACCCACCAGAAAATGGTATTTGGCCAATAGATTAAATAAAAAATATTAATACTCAATGTTTTGAGAGTCACAGTGATTTTATCCTGACAATGCAAAAGAATGAATATTGTTATTTGGTAGGCATCTTAAGACTTAAATTGGAAGCCGTACGACAGGACTACAAACTAAACCACTTCTTGTATAAACAAAAATGACTTTTAAAGAATATACCATACAGTGAAAACTTCAGGGTTTGTGTTTGTAAGTCTGGAAAACGCTCACCCTTGTTTCTCCAGCTATCATGCTGTTCAATCCTTCTCTAAACAGTGACGCATGCGTGTGCATGCTAAGTCACTTCAGTTGTGTCTGACTCTCTGTGACCCTATGAACTGTAGCCTGCCAGGATCCTCTGTCCACAGGGATTCTGCAGGCAAGAACACTGGAATGGACTGCCATGCCCTCCTCCAGGGTATCTTCCCAACCTAGGGATCAAACTCGTGTCTCTTCCGTCTCCTGCATTGGCAGGCAGGTTCTTTATCACTAGCGCCACCTGGGAAGCCCTAAACAGTAATGAAAATATTAAATGAACATCAGAGAAAAATATTCCAAAGTAGTCTATACAAACAAAAGTAGTCTATACTTCCGGCAGGGAGAGAGTTTTGGTAACCATGGAATGGCAGGACACACAGCAAATATTTAAAAGCGTAAATTAAA
This sequence comes from Bos taurus, assembly GCF_002263795.3. Taxonomy (NCBI): domain Eukaryota; kingdom Metazoa; phylum Chordata; class Mammalia; order Artiodactyla; family Bovidae; genus Bos; species Bos taurus. The sequence continues at coordinate 36,125,963 of NC_037340.1, forward strand.
GCACAAAAATTCAGAAGGCTCTCCTACACACATTTCAAGCCATTTATTTGGAAAGTACCTTGTAGATTATTAATTCAATCTTGTTTAAAAAAAAGGGAAGGAAAGAGAAAGCATCCATAAAGTTGTACGGTTTCCCCATAATCAAAAAGCTAAGAATCAGCAAACAAAAACTACAAATCCAGACCTCAGGACTGGTGCTCTTTCACTGTACATTTTCTCACCTTAACCCTTGTTACCAAGCTAACAAGGCTCTACTTCTAACAGCATGCCATTCTAAAAGATACACACACCCAAGTACAAAGGAACTTTTTTGCAGTTTAAATCCAGTTAATACTCAATCCAAAGGGTTCCGGCTCTATGATAAACATTTTCTCTTTTTTAGGTTTCAAATTTTATTAGGTACTAGTTCTTTAACATGATGCTTTGACATGTGTATTAAAACCCAAACGCCAACCAACAAGGATCTTCTGATATAATACTGCTAAGTCACTTCAGTCGTGTCCGACTCCGTGCAACCCCATAGACGGCAGCCCAATAGGCTCCCCCGTCCCTGGGATTCTCCAGGCAAGAACACTGGAGTGGGACACTACAGAATGCAAAACAGAAGCTCCCCACACGCATCCCTGGCTTCCTCCACTAACACCAATCTTAATGCTACTGAAAGGTTTACAGAGAGATAATACCTAGTATGTCCAAGAATAGACAGTCAACAAACCAAAATTTAAGCACTACTCTGACCAATAATCCTGACTTTCTCCACCTGATTTGATCAATCCTGAGTCAGGTGGTGCTAATAGTAAAGAACCCTTCTCCCAATTCAAGAGACCTAAGACACATGGGTTCGATCCCTGGGTCAGGAAGATCCCCTGGAGGAGGAAATGGCAACCCAGTCCAGTATTCTTGCCTGGAGAATACCACGGACAGAGGGTTACAGTCCAAACATTCACAAAGGGTCGGACATGACTGAAGCAAGTTAGCAGGCACCCAAGCACAAGTCTAGATATGGGAGAAAGCATATTGATACAGTGTTCCAACATAAATTAGTGCTTGAAAGCCAGAAGACAGCTTTTCAAAAACCACACATATCCTTAAGAATAAACACAGAGAAAAAATTAAGGTGACAAATGTGATAATTAAAAAAAAAACAAACATTAGAATACACATATACCAAAAAAAAAGTTAGATAGGAACCTTTAAAGCCTTCACCTTAAGGCATCTCCAATGATTGAAAACTAGCACTTAAGAACTTCTCCTCTGAAAGCTTGGAGTATATTTACTGAAGTGAATAGGCTAATTCTTTAATCATCAAAGAATTTGCCTATTAAAAACTAGCAATTCAATGAAAATACTGGGGAAAAGGGTAGAAGTAGAATTGGCCAATATTGTTTGGTCAGTATTGTTTCAGATCAAAACCAAATGGGATTTAAGAGAAATGAAGATCAATCTGTTACTATGGCTCTTGATTTTCAGTAAGATGAGAATTCAACCCCTGAAGACTTCAACTGATTTTCAATCCATTGCTGGATTGAAATAGTCTACATTCTTTAAATGAGTTTTAAAAGTCATTATTCTCTCAAAATTTTACTGTCAAGAGCTAAAGTATGCCATATTATAGCTGTATTCTTTTTTTTGCTGATACAAAACGATCTTCAGTTAACATTTTAGTCACTTTAAGGAATAAAATCACAACACAATGAATCACTAATTAAAAATAATTAGGGCAGTAATTCTCAAGGGTGAAAAATAGAGCACCACATGTGAGAATTTCTAGGAAAATTCTTAATTTCAATAAGCCTCAAAAACATTATTTAATATTCAAATACTGTAAAATTTGGAAAAAAGACCACCAACCAAAAAAGGGGGAAGTAAAGCCCTCAAAAACAAAACCAAATTATTATTCTGCCTAATATATCACAGAAAGCTAAACTGTAAGAGATCTTCTTAAATAATGGGGCATGAATTTAAAAGGATTTGAGAAACAATAATTTGTAAGAGGAACAGTAAAAAAAAATAAAGTCTATAAAAATGTAAATGTCATTATTCAAATTAAATATATTAAAGAGAATAAGGCAACTGATACCAGTCTAACTATCAAGGTAACTTAAAGAACAGATAATAACGTGTTGGAATTAACATACCAATTACTGTACACAATTTTTTTGAAGTTTAGCTTCCTGAAAACATGAATGAATTATTTGTTTCCTTCATAAACAGTACAAAAGCACTTCAATCCAATCACTTTAAGAATTTTGGAACAGTAAATTCTTATTATTTTACTCTTAAATGCACCTGAAAACAAACTGTAGTTTACCATCATTCACCTGTTTCTCACATGTACTATATGTGTCAAATGGCATGTAAGTGTAACATTACTGAGCACCTACATTCATATGCCAGGCCCTGATACAATAAAATTAAACACAGTCTCTGCCTTCTAGGAGCTTAAGAGTAGGCAAACCATGTATGTAAACAATTACAATTCACTGGACAGGAACTTTAAGAGAAATAGGTTCAGGGAAGGCTCATATAATAAAGAACTGGGATCCTGAAGTATTAAGAGGTTTGCCAAGCGGAGTGACTAGAGGACAGTTTTGCTGTCAAAACCATAGACAAGGGGCACAACAGTATTTGATGTTCTAGGACTGGACACGATTGTACGAGAGAGGAGAGGGTGGCTGAGATAAGTTTGGACTCGGCCACGGTGACTCAGAGTATTTTTTTCCCAGAAGATTTTTAATTCAAGTTTTCTAGCTACCATTACAAGCAGAAAATTTATTCTGAGTTGCCAGCTTTCCAGCATGAACGTAAAAGCTTTTCTTTTCATTTCAGGGTCTTCTATGTATACTACATAGGAAGACTATCCAGGTAAGTAAGCGTATGAAGAATTAGGGAGGAAAACTCACAGATTTGGACAATCATGTTGTTAACACATAATATTATATTTATGTATATTATTATTATATTATTTCATAAAGTATGTATATTTCTAGTGCCAAGTCTTTACTCAGACAGCAATGCATAAGGAAAGAGACAACAGACACACCTGTAAAAATGAGTTAGGAAGAGAGTAATGCGGTCTAGAATTCCTCCTAGACACATGAGGAAAGGAAAGGAAAAGGAATCAAGGATAACTTCCCAAGTAGTACCCAGGTCAGGGAATACTCAAGAACAGACTTCAGGAATCCATGGAACATCACATGAAATATGCCTAATAAGCAAGAAACCCTGTGAGCCTGGAAATCCAAGGATAGGGTGCAGCAAAAACAGAACAATGCAAAAAACACTGACATGTCAGTGCAGGTAAATGAGACTCGGAGCTCAGAAAGAGCTGCTACCAGCTGCAACGAAAGGAAAGCCAAGAAAATTAAACATCAAGAAGCTATCAATAAGAAAGGCAAAATCACTTCAAAGGTCTTAAGAACATCTGGAAGGTTTTCAGTGGACTTGGCAGCCAAAAGATTATTAGCAATTGCAAAAGGAGAAATCACAATACTGCAGAGAGAAAATGCCGTAACAGCAATGGGCTAAATTTAAAAGCATTAAAACTTCTTGGGTGCATTAGCCACATTTCAAATACTCAATAGGCACATGTGGTTAGTGGCTGCCACACTGGACAGCTCAGATATTCAACACTTTCAACTACACATTTTTTTGGACAGTGACTAACTAACCTAAACTCTTTCAAACATGAACAGACAACTTCAAACAGCAAATGCCTGAGGAAATCGGTAACATACAAGAGAGGCAGCAAACCCCGACTGAAAACTTTCTGCGGTCATATATTTGACATGGAAAAAAACTAAAATATTATATAAAATCTCAAGAGTTTCTATTGAATCAAATTATAAGGCATTTAAAAATTAAAAATACATCATCCAAAAAATAAAACTTTTAACAGGTGAATAAAATGAACACAGCTTTCAGTATAACTATGGCACTAGATGGAGAAGGCAATGGCACCCCACTCCAGTACTCTTGCCTGGAAAATCCCACGGACGGAGGAGCCTGGTAGGCTGCAGTCCATGGGGTCGCTGGGAGTTGGACACAACTGAGCAACTTCACTTTCACTTTTCACTTTCATGCACTGGAGAAGGAAATGGCAACCCACTCCAGTGTTCTTGCCTGGAGAATCCCAGGGACGGGGGAGCCTCGTGGGCTGCAGTCTATGGGGTCGCACAGAGTCGGACACGACTGAATCGACTTAGCAGCAGCAGCAGCATGGCACTAGAAGAACCTGTCATGGGAGTCTTCTCCCCAGAGTATAATGTACTCTGTTCTCACTCAAAAAGTTATCCCAACACCTACTTTTTACCAATCAAGAGGTAAGAATGAAACCAAAACACATCTAACACCGATTCCAAAGGGAGATGAATCAGAAATAACTTTAAAGAATGGGGGAGGGTGGCAGGAAGAGGAGAAAGGATGCAAAGTCTCTTTCTAAGGACTATCCTCAGGCTAAAATAGCCCTTAGCAAAAGTATCCAAATAAGACTACACACAGGGAGAGACTGGTGAAGGTGAAATCCTAAGATTCTCAAGCTGGACAGGAGAGCAGGGGAAAGACACAGCATCCCAAAGGATAAGCCACTTATAAACAAGAACTAGGTTTGATGTGGAGTTCTCATTTGCAACTATGATCAGTTATCAATTTAGAAGTAGTGTCAAAAAAAATGTTTAAAGATTCAAGGAAAATGATTTTAATCTAGCAAAAAGATCATTCTCCATATATAGAAACAAAATGAAGACATGTTTGAGCATGCAAAGCCTCAGATTACCACCCATAAAAAAATAAGTGATGAATCTTTACGTGTACAGAAAGGTAGAACACATAGAGCAAAAAATGCTTTTAAAAAATAAGTACAATCAACTATCATGTATGGGAAAAATCACCTGTTAAAAACAGATCAAGTAAAAATTAAAAATACAAGGGTTTCTATTGCATAGTATTATATGATAGAATCTGTATAGTATAGCAATAGTAATCTACTGCATCCATTTTAGGACTTGATTTAAAGAGTTCTAAACTAGATCTAAAGAGAAAAATACATTATTTTCAAACATTTCAAAAACCTCTGCTAGAATTAAAGTATTCTGAGATAACAGGAAAAATCTTAATTTCAAAAGGCCAATAAAATTGGAATAGCAAAAAGTCAAAGAATTTTTAAAATACAGATTTATAAAATTCATTCAGAAACTTGAAAGCATACTTTTTAAACAGCTTTGGCTTTTAAAAAAAGGAAAATCAAAACTGAAATCACATTTAGGCTTGAGTTAAAATGAAATCATTCTATAACTCTGCATTAAAATCAATGCAATATGAATAAAGCAGCAAAGTTTAGAAAATTTACAGGTCAATCCATTTTACTTTACAGTGTATGACTCAGAAGTTTCCCTACTAGAGAAATTTGATAAGAGTTCACAAACAAGACTGTAATGGGTCACCCAATGACAAATACATGTTCAAACTGATCTATCTAGATTTGACACCAGAATGTTTTTCCTTCAAAATACAATCAAGTGCAATCCCTCTTAAATTCTACTTCTACCTCCTTAAGCCAAAACCTAATCACCTCAAATCTACAGCACAACAAGCAGTGCTAACCATACAAGGCTTTATATAACCAAAGGCTGGCAAATGTGCCCCAAATCAGTACACAAAAGGACAACCTCAAAGCCTAATTGTAAGGCTTCCCTGGTAGTCCAGTTGTTAAGTATCTGCCTTGCAATGCAGGGGACACCAGTTCCATTGCTAGTCTGGGAAGATCCCACGTGCCGTGGAGCAACAAAGCCCATGTGCTGCAGCTACTGAACTCACATGCAGCAACCACTGAAGCCCAGGTACCTTAGAGCCTGAGCCAAGTCACCAAGAAGTCACCGCAACAAGAAACCCAAGCACTCCAACTAGAGAGTAGCCCCTGCTTTCCACAACTAGAGAAAGCCTACATGCAGCAAAGATAGACCCAGCAGAGCCAAATATAAATTTTTTAAAAAAGCGTAACTGTACAGTGTGCCCATGAACAAGGACATAATGGGGAAAAGCCGTGAACAAGCATGTGATTCCTAAGATAACAAAGTCCAACTGAACAACTAGCAAATGAGGGCCCCTAGTAGTCCTCTTGCTTTAAAGAGGCCACTTAAGTCTTCCATACACTATGTAATGAAAATGAAAATCAACTTATATATAAATTAAGTAGTAATTATCAACGTCTGCACTAAAAATAATAGTTTAACATTTAAATACTAAAATGAGTGCTACATTTTAAAATCTGTTCTTCCCAAGAATCAAGAACACCCCAATTCTAAAGTCCATATTCAGTTCAGTCACTCAGTTGTGTCCGAGTCTTTGCGACTCCGTGAATCACAGCATGCCAGGCCTCCCTGTCCATCACCAACTCCCAGAGTTCATTCAGACTCACGTCCATCGAGTCAGTGATGCCATCCAGCCATCTCATCCTCTGTCGTCCCCTTCTCCTCCTGCCCCCAATCCCTCCCAGCATCAGAGTCTTTTCCAATGAGTCAACTCTTCGCATGAGGTGGCCAAAGTACTGGAGTTTCAGCTTTAGTGTCACTTACTAAACTGATTGTCGAGGAAATAATAAATAAAACTGGCCCAAATCAAAGAGGAGATTTTGAAGGACCAAGTAACTTGGTCTACTTTTGCAAAATAAGGAACATTGACATTTAAGCTATATTAAAAAGGAACTACCATAATTACACAAAAATACAAAGTTAAGGTTAGTCTTCAGCTTTAGAAAGAATAGCCTTGTGACTTAACCCTTAACAATAGTCCTTATAACTTAAACATCTCATGATAAACAAGACTTAATCTCTACATATACAGTATTAAATAAGAAGGCTTTAAAACCTGAACAGGGAGCTAACAATCAGCAGGGACAAATCATCACAGAAAAGGCTGTAGGACAGCAAAAAACACCACTTCTAACTGCCCATCTTACTGTGTCACAGATCCCATGTTTCCCTCAGGGCTTCAACAAAAGTTTGCATAATCAACCAGAGCACACTTTATAAAAAAGTTTGAAAAGTCAGAAAACTTTTTCTTCGTAAGTGTATTATTAAATGCAGAAATATTCACCATGATCTCATCTGACCAAACATTCCAAAATAATATCTTTTACTAGAGTTGCTTTTTGGCTACCAGAAAGGACCAGTTCTGAATATAATACAGTTTAGTCAAAACCCTTCAGAAGATGCCAACACAATGCCATGCTCTTTTGGGCATGCTGTCATGTAACTCAGAAGGAATGAGAGATTAAACCAAAAGACTAGCATTATCTAAATACATCAGCCATGCTCATGAAAATTAAATGATTTTAATTTTCATTACATAGTGTATGGAAGACTTAAGTGGCCTCTTTAAATTTTTAAAGTTTTGTTTTTGACCAACAGAGGTTTGAACTGCATGGGTCAACTTACACATAGATGTCTTTTCAATAAATGCATTGATAGTACTACACGACCAGAAGTTAGTTTAATCTGAAATGTGGAATCATGGGTAAGGATGATGGACTGTATAAAGTTAACACACAGAATTGCAGTGCGGAGTGGGGGAGGTCTGTTGCCATCCCAACTCAAAATCCTGTTCAGGGGTCAATCCTACTCCTAAAGGTCAATTTCAAGAAAACTGTTTGCTAACACCCAAAGTCAATCTGAGTATACCAACTTGGGTAAAGGCTTTACTTTCCAAAAGGACAAAAACTAAATCAAGTTTAGCACTGAACTGTCTCAGGAAAGCCTGATGGCATGGCAATGTGAGGGTTGGGGGGAGACATGATGTGCCAAAGACATTTCATCTGAAGAAATAGCAGTGGCTTCAGATACTACCCAAATAGATCCTACTGGTCTGTCGAGCTGCTAATACTAGTAAGACACTCTAGTGGCCATACCAGTTCTACTCTAGGGCATTAACTACCACATTAGATGCCACAAGATGCTAACTTCACTATTTAATGTGTAAGTGCATACAAATTATACTATTATCTGTGACTCAGACAGAAGGTGACAGAAGAGAATTCTTTGAAACTCAAGAAAGCAGACTATGATTTGGCAACCAACCACCCTACTTCTAGAGTCCTAATGATAAAATTCACATTCCTTAATATCTCATTTTCTCCGAGGATCCTCCTCTTGTGTGTACTCTCCCTACATATGCAGTTGGTAAATATGAAATTAAACCAGTGTTTGTTTTTAAAAATTCAGTTTTCTATGCTCCATCCTCCTCCATTGCTCTGATTCACGGTACTTCAGATGGACTCAGGAACTTTCAGCTTTAAAAGCTTCCTAGGTGATTTGAACAGACAGCCCAATTTGGGGTAATCATAATAAACATGTGTTTAGGTTTCCCCTTCCATCAATCCTAAAAATCTCTCAACTGCAGAGTTCTGGGTATGAGCAGGGAGCAAGTCAGCACAGCCCTGCAGGCCCCTTCATGCAGCTCTCACTGACCAGGTTCCTCAACTGGCAAGTGAAATATCTAGGATGCTCCTTTCTAAGGAAGAAGTAAGAATCCAAGAGTAGCTTGAGGCCTGGGGCTGCTGATCTGACTGACACCAACTCCTAATTAGTCAAGGAATAAGAATAAACCTAATAACTCACTATGTCAGTCTGAACACTCAGCTAAATGCTTTACAAGTGTTTTAAATACCATAATTTGCATTCAACCCCACAACAATGCTCAGGGAATGGACACAAAAACACACATTAAGTAACAGGCCTAAAGTCACCACCCCACTACAAGTATCAGCGCCTGGCCTTAAACAACTAACTGAAAAATGGCTTCACCCACTGGTTAAGGATGAAAGGTAAATATGCACATTCTCTGAGCACTAACTGAAAGTTTACCTCCTCAGGCCTCTCAGACTGATACTGTCAACATACCTAGTATTGAATCCACTGAGAAAATATACTAAAGACAAGTCAAATAAAACCATAAAATCTAACCATTTTTAATAGAAACTCTACAAAGGCTACATATAGAATTCTTCTGGTATTTTATGGCACAAGAAGGAGTCCTATAAAAACTGACAGGATTTGAGGCAATGTCATTTTCCCTCCTCTGCATTTCCTGGTTTTACTATAATAAATTTGTAAGAACAAAGAACAATTTTAGTACAAGCAGCACTAAACAGTCCAAGGGCCCATTAACTCCAACCTTGCCTTGCATAAACGTCCTATTTCAGAACTCAAGCGGATAAAAAATTTTAGAAAAACAGGAATATGTGTAAAGCTAGATATGTCAACAGAGTGACCATATTCTCTAGAACTCTGCTGTCCAATTCAGTAGTCACTAACCACATGTGGCAAGTAGGCACAGGAAATGAAGCTGGTCCCAATTTTATTATGCTATAAGCACAAAACAACAGATTTCAAAGACTTTGCAAAAAATTGGAATCTTTAGTTTTAAAAAAATCAAGTATGTGCTGAAACGAATATTTTATATACATTATATAAAATATGCTAAACTCACTTCACTTTTACTTCAACATGGCTATCAGAAATCTGCACAGGTGACTTGCCTTCGTGGCTCACAGTTTCTCTCCACTGGGCAGTGTGCTCTAGCACCCTGTTACTCATGCGCAACCAGCAACATGGGCAACATCTGGGATCTTCTTAAAAAGGCAGAGCCTTGGGCCCCACCCTAGACTGACGAACTAAAACATGCATTTCAGCAAGATCCCCAGATGTTTCGTATACACATACAAGTTTGAGAAACACTGTTCCAGAAAACCGCAATTTCATTTCCTTAAATCATAATGACAAACCCAGTATTCTTTCATCTACCCATTTACTAAAACGCTCCAGTGTGGAGCACTGTTCTAGGCCGCTGGGATATTAGGGGATAAAAACATTAAGAAACTCACTCCCTATTCTGGTGGAGTGTGTTCCAGAGGACAAGCAACTGTCAGTTCGGCTATAACACTGCTTTTTTTTTTTAATCTAGTTTGAGTCTTATTGATTTATCAGGAAACTATCTGAGCATAACACAAATTTCCCACTTACCTACAAACAATTTCATCTGCTGAGAAACACCAGCTGCACCCAGCTGACCAAGCTACATACACATTCACAGGACAGACACACATCTCAAATACCTGCCAGTTACCCCAGTTCTTCCAGTTAGGAGTCATATCCACCCACAGTTGGTTACAATTTTCAGAGGGTTACTTCAGATAACCTTCCTTCCATCATTTCACAATAACTCATAAACTGCAACCTTTCCACAAGCTAATTTCAGGTCATTAGCAAACTAAAATGCTATTATTAACTATACTGTTAGTTAACTCTTTAACCATTTAACAAAGTTATATCAAAATATTTGTAAAGTTCCTCTTTTAATGTGTCATTGACAATGTTTTTGAATACTGTGTCCCTATCACATTTTCCCTATAAATCCCAGGGTGCAACTTTGCACGGTATGGTAACTTTCAGTAACATGTGCTATAACAGAATGACTAGAAATAAGTAACATCAGGTCACTTTAAGTACAAGGAAGGAACAAAGCAGCAGACAGGACAGAGGATGACAGGGAGCTGTTTGAGTCATCAGAAGGGTAAGTGGGCCTCTAGGGGAGGGGGTGCTGAAGCTGACACCCTACTGGAATGAGACGGCATCAGGAGGACATTCAGAAAGATGAGCATCCCAGAAACAAGGAGCTGAACTCTTGAGACCAGAACAAATTTCCTGAGGGCCAATGCGGACAGAGCATCACAAACACCCAGACACCAGATTTTACAAAGAGCCTATTACAGGCATTGGTAAGTAAGAGGGTCAAGGGAGGGTCTTGAGCTTGAGTGATGTAAGCTGACTGGCATTTTATCTGGACCACTCTGGCTATGTGTTGTGAATAACAGTATGAAGCAAAAAGGATGCGGGACACCACTTAAGAGGCTCTTGAACAGCCCAAGTAAGAGGAGAGAATAACAATTTTAAGTATATACCACAGTTCAACTTAGGATCTCTTGGCCTTACAATGATGTGGAAGCAACAGGCATGCAGAATGGAAAGCACACTTCTAATTGTGAATTCTGCTCTCTTCCCAGGCTAGTGATATACCAAGGATGGGGTGGCAGCAGCAGGGAGACGGACTTCCCAGTCAGCCACGTAATTAGAAGGGCAAACAACTCCTACACTTACAGCCAATTCTGCTTTTCACTCTCAGTACAGTAGAAAGTTACATGAGATATTCAATCCTTTATTATAAAGCAGGCTCCGTGTTAGGTAATTTTGTCCAACTGCAGGTTCATGTAAGTGTTCTCAGAACATTTAAGGTCGGTTAGGCGTATTAAATGCATTCCCAACTTACGGAATTTTCAACTTTTGATGGGTTTATTGAGATGTAACCAAATGGTTATAGTTGGAGTACAACTGTAAGGTAGAGATAAGGTTCTACATATAGCAAAAACACTTGCTTTCTACTTTCAATAGCTAACAGTAGGCTACATAATTGGATTATATGTTCATCGTAAAACAGGAATAATCCTGATCAGCCTAATTCAAAGGGTTGTGGGACCGGATATAAAAGGGCTTTCAAAATTACCAGGCATCAAATAAATCATAAAAAGGAGACTCTTCGTAGGATGTATTTTCAAGCCCCAAAAAACTGGTTTTGAAATGACTGACAATCAACAACTCCAATACTTAGTATAAGGTCCCAGAAGCAGAGTCCAGGTACATATGTGGGGTATGAAGATACCCCAGCTCACTGCTAGCTCCACTCTTTTCAGCACCGTAACAAAATGATTCACAACTTAACCCAAACCATCCTGCACAAAAGAATAAGACAAAAAGAGGCTTAACAGAAAGATCATCTAGAATATATATTTTCTGTGAATTATGAACCCCAAATCCTAAGCATGTTCACCAAGAACTTTAAATACATCTTGCATAACTGAATCAGTTCAATTAATAATGCCTTAGGCAATCCACTCCAGTCTTCTTGCCTGGAAAATCCCAAGGACGGAGGAGCCTGGCAAGCTACAGTCCATGGGGTGGCAAAGAGGTGGACACAACTGAGCAACTTCACCTTCTTTCTTAAAATTTAAGATCTTAAAGTAAACCATACCAAAATAGTTTTGACTGTGAACTGAAATCCATTATATCATAATAACCACCTCTTTAAGAATACCAAGAATGGGTTGCCATGCCCTCCTCCAGGGGATCTTCCCAACCCAGGGATAGAACGAAGTCTCTCATGTCTCCTGCATTGGCAGGCAGGGTCTTCACCACTTGTGCCATCTGGGAAGCCCGTTTCTAGACGAATCTTACTATTGGCTCCTTTCACACAAGTCAATATTCCCTCATCCATAAACTATAAAACAGGGATACTATTTGTTCTACCTACCTTCCAGGGTCAATGCAAGGATCAAATGAGACTGTTCATTTTTATAGCACTTTCTAACGTAACAAATGCAAAACACATTTCATTTTATTCCAGTGTAAGGTTATTCAAAGAACCACAAAAGTCATACTATGCAATCATCAGTCTATTTAATGTGAGAATACTAAAATATTACTAAATTATATTTTAAAAACTATAAAAACAAGTTATCCCCAAATACTTCCTACTGAATAACAATTCCTTCGAATGTTACAGTAATTGTCGTTTGAAAATTGGATTAAATTTCCCAATTTCTCCAAATATGGGTAAATGACCCCCCAAAAGGGGGGGGGGGTACTTCCATTATGCAGGGAAAAACTTTAAAAAAAATTTAGCAATGTAAACACTAAGGCAATTTTTCCTTTGTACTCAAAAATATTTGAATACTAACTTTAAAAGCTATAGAAAATCACTTAATTCCCACAATTCAGGCAACGAATAGAGAGTAATTTTTTTCGATTTCAATTAACCAACTGAGCTAAGCTATCTCCCCCCAAAAGATGTTTCTAACAGTTAATTCTTAGAGGGAAGATAAGAAAAATGGGACAACCCCCAAGAGGCTGAACTTTTGTGGAACAGCTTTACATAATTCCTATAAAGCTACCCTTCATTCTTAAACTCACTGGTACTAGCATCATCCTGAAAGTTACTTGGTAAAATTATCGGTAGAACTAATCAAGAAAAACATACTTTCATGAAATAGAAAGAGCTTAAAAATTCCATTAAGTACAAATTCAACCTAAGCTATAAAAAAAAAAAAAAAAATCAAATGACTGTACCTTAGATTCTTGCTTTTGGTTATTTTTAAACAAAAGATTATATTTTGCAAGTTGATCACAGTATATGTAAAAATAACTTTCCACCAAGTAATTAACTTTTAGGTAATATTATGTCACAAAATTTCCCTTAGTTACAATAAATAATCTAAACTCCCTTTCATAAATCCTATTGGATAAAAGTCTCTAATTCCTTTAACTGTACAAACTTAGCTGGAATAAATCCTTTTACACTGCAGACTTCAATCTTCTGCAGGGAGTAACAATCCTCAATCCCTACTTTCTGATTTCTTACAGTATTAGTATGTCTTAAAGTCTTTTTATATATTACTCTAAATTGGCACTTTAAGGAAATCTAAGGTGACATGAAGAACTAAAAAAAAAAACTGTGATGTGGACAGATGCCAGTAAAGCCCGGCAGGGCAGTGTAGGGTAAGGTAGAGGGTATATAGACGCTTGAGTTACGCATTTATTAAAATCATTAGATTTTTTAAAATCCTAAAATAAAAATCAATTTTATATTAGTTCAATAATATAGTAACCTGTTCTTATATTGTTACTCACACATGCTGAGTACACAGAGAATCCAGCTCACTTGCATTTGACTTTGAATAATGGTTTTGATCTTTATGTGAAAAATTTATCTACATATACAATTGAGTTTATAAAGATAAAAATATCAGGGAATACAAACACCTACAATGAAATTACACATATTCACTTTAAAATGTTAGTTTCAAACTCTCATTGTTAAGAAAAAAACAGCTAGAGTCAAAGTATAATGACTTAAATATCTTAAGAATTAACTGAGGAAGAACCACCACTTCACATCTTTAGAACACAGAATTAACATCAAAGATGCTCTCTGCACTCGAGAATACAGATCTCATTTTATAGTATTTGCTATTATTCCTCCGTGGTGTAAAGTAATATGGCAGCCAAGTGTATGAGAGATAATATAGACCAGAGATGAAGTTAGTATTAGTTAAAAGGCTCCAGAGGAAGACAAGCAAATAGCTAAAAAGCAAATCAGAAAAGGGGCTTACCTTAGCAAATGACTAGATCAGAAAGATAAGTTTCTTACAAATGGAACTAAAGAAACATCAGCAAGCAGATGCAAATAAAAAGGAAACTAAAAGCAAACAAGAGGAAGGAAAATGAAAATCAAAATGAAGGGGCGGGGGGTGGGGGGGGGGGGGGGGAAGAGTACAGGAAAAAAAAGCAATAAGCTAAAAACAAGTAGCTCTCCAGAGTCAGAGCTTTTAGCAACAGCTTCAAGGACAGGACCACATCTCAGCATTACTCCCAGGCACACCACACAACTGCTGACACACAGTGGACGCCCAATGTTTGCTCAATATTTAAGCATTAAGCAACAGAATGTTCTTGCGAGTATTTCACCTGTAAAAGAACTTAATCAGACACAGTTCACTGTAAATGCATGAAAGCATTTACAGAAGTTTCCTAGAGCACCTAAAATAACCCTTTTCTGGATTTGGGGGTAGATGACAGATTAACCAGATCATAATCACTAAAAGAGAACCTGGGATACTTATTATCTTTAAGGAGATGAGGTGCCACATCCTATTTAGTCACAATCACCAAAATTTTAAAAAGACAAAGCACAATATAGTACAAACAGTACTGCCTTCTAAGACCTAACATTTGAAATGAAATTCACTATAATAGTGACTAGTAATAGAATCTCAGGCTAAACATAACACTACACAAAACTTACCCCGAAGATTAATATTAATTTTGCCCCCCAAATTCTAACACTTATTAACCAAATCCACCAGCTGTTATTTCCAAATATGTTTATATGTGTAAGTAGCATACAGCTATGCTATATTTAACAGAGAACTATATACCCCTCCCATTCAATAACCATCCAAATATTCCAAATCCATGCAATCTTTTTTTTTTCCATGCAATCTCTGACCACTATTAACTTCCTCAACCCAGCAATTATATACAGAGGAGGTCAATGTTTTCCAATATCTCACTGAATATAGCTGATTTCTATCCCAGGAGGCAAAAAGAGAACTAGAAGAAGCAGGATTTGAAGATAGTTGAAAATCAGAGACAGAAAGCCATGAGGGACTCTGAGTTTCCTTATAAGCTTATAAAAGCACAATCAAAATGGTGTATTTATTTCAAACACATTATCTATTATGCAATTTAAGATCTTATGAATAATAGAGATGATTGACTTAGCGAAATCGGTTTGTCCCTCAATGAATGCCATATGTAGACAGGAAATCTGATTATTTTGGTAAATTTTGGATACATTAAATCTGAAAATTTATTTTCAGCCTCCTACCACAAAAAACTTGAAGCAAAGTAATAGCTGAAGGGTAAAACCACTGAAATGAACTTTTAAAAAGGTGAGAATCTGAGTAGATATAAAAGTTACATTAATAAGACTGGAAAATATGAAAAATAGTATTTTTCTTAAAAAATCTAACAAAAATTTCCTATATCACAAATGACTTTCTTAACCCACGAACTGTCTCAAAAAACCTTCTAAATTTTTAAATTCATACTTTACCACAAGAACACACATCTGAACTCCTTAAAAAATAAATTCAAGTAGAAACAAGGATCTCAAAATTAACCAAGCCAAACTGCAATCTTGGAAAGTTGAAAAGCTGAAAGTTCCTTTCTTGGAGAAATGTCCTGCATGTCATTCACCATTAATAAAGCACTGGTAGGCTACATTCATAAATGCATCCTCTAATTATCACCCACTGGGGTCGAGCTATGGATGCTGGGGTCAGCATCTTATTTCTACATAATTTGTTTAGGAATCAAAATATTCTGATGACATAACCATTTAGTAACATTTGCAAGCTGGAAATATGACAAACTTTTTGTCTTACATAGAATTATTAATAAATGTAAGTTTCAATAAAAAAAAGCTACTCACCACCATCCCTCTCTCTAACTCTGTGAATATGCACATTTTTGGCCTTACTGTGACCTGTGCTGTCACTGTATTTGTTTTCAGGACTATCAGATCTCCGCAACATTTTGTTTGGTGGTGAAGGATCTGCGGCGTCTCGCATTTTTTCATGTCTGTGATCACCACTACTGGGGTGACTCTTCGATGAATACTTAAGTGCCTGTAAAACATCACCCCCCCAAAATAAAAAAGAAATCAAACTTTTAATTTCGTAAGTTAGTTCTATCATAAAATTTGCTATATTAACTACATTCAGTTTTATGCATTGGTAAAACTGAAATTTTCTTTTTTAATTCTGCCTTTAAGTTATTCACACAAGACTTAAACATGAGTTATTGTAAGGCTCCTCACACATATCAAAATATGTTTTTTAAAAAAAACCTTCCATTAATCATCTTGTAAACACAAGAAATCAACCCTTTGGCAAATTAACTCAAGCTTTTCTGGGAGTTAAAAAGTTTAATCTAAAGTATTCACTGAGTACTACTGTAATGTTTTTGCTCTGCAACTATGCTTAACACAAACAAATAAGCATAAACACGTTTCTTCAATCTGACCTAAAAAAAGCATCAGAATTCAGAGAATTCTCATCAGAATTTCTCCAATTCTTGGATTCAAGTAAGTAAGGCATTTCAGATCTAGTTTACTCTTGCAGGCATGGGAAACAATTTTAAGGTATAGAAATGTAGGCTCTTATTTCTGACCTATCCTAATGGAACTTAATGGAACTCCCTCAAAAAACATTTAATATATTTAAGACAACCATTATATAGCTGTCTTTTTAAATGCATAGTTAACCATGTTTTAGAGTGATTCAACAGTTTAATCGCTGACCTATCCAAATGTAATGCACAGTGTTTTACCCGTCAAGGAACCTAGATTTTTAACTAGAACTTTAACTCATGCTATCCAGAAACACAACCGTTAGCTTGGAAACCCGCTCTCCTATCCTTTAAGTGGTCAGATGCAAGAAGTATTTACTTCTAGGGTCACCGCAGAGATACAAATTAATGAAATTCCCTCCCACGGAAAACAGGGGCCAACTCTTTCAAAAAAATTTTTACAATGTTACACGAAGCTGTCACAAAAAGAAAACTATGTACCTAGAACTCCTTTCATGACAATGAATTACCCAAGTACTCAAAGATCTCAATTTCTACAGAAAGAAAAGCGCCATCTTTCACTAAAGACAATTATGTGCACTGAAAACAAACTGGGAAGGGGTAATGGTTTACAACACACTTAAAGAGTTGCAAACCCATTAGTGACTTCTTCCTGCCCTTCCGTCTAATTCTGATACCTCTGCGCTAACTTTTAGTTCCCCCAAAACAACAAATGAAGGTGATTCCAGAGTTACTGAACACCTCGTCCTACCGAGTCCCGCACACCCGAATAACCGAGTCAGGTCCTTCCTGGATGAGAATCAATTTTTATTCCCTTCCCCCCCACCCCCCCGCAAAAAGAACTTGAACTTCCTCCCGTCACCTGTCAAACTAAGCCCCCACCCCTCGCCGGCGAGCGCCCCGGGAAGCGAGAGCAGGGTTTCCGGCCCCGCCAAGCGGGTTTCGCGTCTGTGGCCCCGAAGGGCCTGCAGCGACCTGTGAAGCCTGCGCTCGAGTAGCGGCTCCTCCCTCCCCCGCCGGCCCCGCCAGCCCCGAAGCCCGCGCCCGCCCCGTGGTACCTGGTAA
Source organism: Bos taurus (assembly GCF_002263795.3). NCBI lineage: Eukaryota > Metazoa > Chordata > Mammalia > Artiodactyla > Bovidae > Bos > Bos taurus. Next base: position 36,143,785 of record NC_037340.1, read on the forward strand.
GGCTGCGCGTCCCCCCGCCGGTCGTGACAGCTGGAAAACAGAAGAAAAGGCCACCTGAGGCAGGAGAACGGGCCCCCCGCGCAGAGCCCGCAGAAAGCCCCCCGCCCCGAATCCCAGCGGCGGTCCGGCCCCCGGCAGCCCGCCCTCCCGCCGCGCGCACACGCTCTCGCTCACACCTCTCACACGCACTCACACGGGCTCCCGCCGGCGAGGGGCCGCCGCCGCCCGCGGCCGTCCACCCCCGACTCCCCCCCCGCCCGCCGCCGCCCGCGCGGCCGCTCCCCCTCCCGGTCGCTCCGGATCAGGGTTAACAACAAAAATGGCGGCGCGGCCGGCCCAGATGAGAAGGAGCGCCCCCCCGCCGCCCGCCCCGCCGCCTCGAAACGAAAAGACGATTTACCCATCACTGAGCCTCTGCTGTTTCCTCGCATACATTACCATCAATGCCCGGCCTGTGAGCGTGTGTCGGGGAGGGGGGAGCGGCCGCGGGAGACGGCGGCGGCGGGCGGGCGCGCAGGCGGCGGGCGGCGCAGGCCCGGCGCGCCCTCGGCGACGCTCAGCACCTCCCCGTCACTGGCGCCGGCGCTCCCGGGCCATCTCCTCCGTCCGCACCACGCTCACGCTCAGCTCAGGCCGGGCAGCGGCGAACCGGGGGGTGGGGGGGAGGGGGCAACACGACGCGTCCTGCTCGCCCCGCGGACAGCGCGACTGCCTCCTCCGCCTTCTCCTCCTCCCGCTCCGCCGCCTCCTCCCCACCTCCCCCCGCCGCCGCCGCCGCCGCCGCCGCTGGGTCCTTCGCCGCCTCCTCCTCCTGCCGCCGCCGCCGCCGCTGGTGCCGCCGCTGCCGCTCCACCAACTACATCCGGGCAACTCGGCCGCTGCGGCCTTCGGAAATCCTCGGCAGTTTCCGCCGCGCCCCTCCTCTCCCACCCTCGCGCGCGCCGGAACGCCGCCTTCGGCAAACCTCGGCTCGTCCCGGCCCTCCTCTTCCTCCGCGGCCTGGTTCGCCTCCTCGCGACCCGTCCGCTTTTTCCGGTCGCCGCTACCGGTCCGCACGCGCCCTTTCGGCCGCCGCCGTTCCGGTTTAGGGGTAGTCGGGCTCGGGGAGCCGCCCGAGGCTGGTCCCGGGGGCCCCGGGGCGCGCGGGGCGGGCAGCGTCTATGGGAGGAGGCCGGTGGGGCGTGCAAGGAGCCATCGCGGACTAAATAAGGGCGGCTGCGCTGCTGCGCGTGCGCCCGGCGGCGCGGGGGGCGGGGGGCGCGCGAAGGAGCGCGCCGGCCGCCGCCCCCGCCTTCGCCCCCGCCCCTGCCCCTGCTGGCTCCGGCCGGGAAGCCCGTGGTTGGGCGGCGGGCGGACGGTGGTGGGCCCAGGTGCTCGCTCCGTGCGCGGCGGCGCGAGCTCCCGCGAGGCCCTCTCCTAGGAAACCGGGGCCTCGCTCCCGCCTCAGACCGGCGGGCAGACCCGGAGCTAGGCCTTCGGCCTCACAGAAGTAAGTCACCCCCGGAAGCGCGGGGAAAGGGCCGGTGGTGTTCAGGGTCACCGTGCTTTGTGCCCGAAGCCCGTGCGCCTTCGAAGACCAAGGTGAGGACCCGCGGAGGAAGGGCGAGCGCCGCTGCTTTGAAACACCCGATGAACCTGCTGATGTAGGGGGACACTCATATTTTCCACCCCCCAGCCGCGACCTCCCCACCGTCTCCTTTATTTCTCGTTTTTCTCTCTTTTAGCTCGTCCGCGCTCAGATCCAGTCATCTGGAGTTTTTCGCAGGTGAACTAAGGCCTGGTGGTGGTGGTGGTGGTGGTGGTTTAGTCGCAGAGTCGTGGCCGACTCTTTGCGACCCCTTGGACTGTAGCCCACCAGCCTCCTCTCTCTGTCCATGGGATTTTCCAGGCAAGAATACAGAAGTGAATTGCCATTTTCTTCTCTTGGGGATCTTCCCAACCCAGGGATTGAACTTGAGTCTCCTGCATTGCAGGCGGATTCTTGACCAACTGAGTCACCAGAGAAGCTCCAATAAGACCTGGGAAGTGCTAATGAGTTGCTGCAAATTGAATTTTATAGACTGCTACAGGCACAGTGGCATATTTAGGGGGGAAAAAATCCAAGTATACTCCCCAATTAAGCTTTACGTGTGTGTGTGTGTTGGTGATGGTTTAGTCCTTAAGTCATGTCCGGCTCTTTGTGACCTCATGGACTGTAGCCCAGCAGGCGCCTCTGTCCATGGGGTTTCCCAGGTACACGAAAACTGGAGTGGGTTGTCATTTCCTTCTCCAGGGGATCTTCCTAACCGAGGGTTGGAGCTCAGGTCTCTTGCTTCGCAGGTGGATTCTTTACCAACTGAGCCACCAGGGAAGCACAAATAAAGGCCTCGGGGCAAGGCGGGCGGGCCGCTAAATGATTTGCTGCAAATTGAATTTTATAGACTGCTACAGACTCAGTGGCAACATGGGCATATTTGGAGGAGGAAAATCCAAGTATACCCTCCCAGTTAAGGAGTGTGTGTGTGTGTGTTTTGGTCGCTCAGTGGTGTCAGACTCTGCCACTACACAGTGACTAATAGGCATATTGGAAGAGTGAAAAAATCCAAGCTTACCTCCCAGTTAAAGGTGGGGGAGGGGCGGTGTCTATGTGTGTATTGGTCGCTCAGTTGTGTCAGACTCTTTGCCACCCCATGGACTGTAGCCTGCTAGGTTCTTTTGTCCATGGGATTCTCCAGGCAAGAATACTGGAGTGGCTTGCCATGCCCTTCTCCAGGGGATCTTTCTGACCCAGGGATGGAAGCATAAGTTTGTTTTGTCTCCTGCATTGGCAGGCAGGTTCTTTACCACTATCACCACCATGAGAAGCCCAGCCTTTACTGAGGGTGATGGTATTCAGGTGGTTTTATTTCTTGTAAGACAGCATTAACTACAAAGGATAGTAATAAACGTAAACTAATACCCATTTACATGGAAGAAAAAGGCAAGGTAGGAAATCAGAAGAAACAAGATCCCTTCAAAAAACTGATTTAAATGGTATCTAACTGGTTACATTATTGCTGACCTAATCAAGAGATGGGACGATGTTGGGGGAAAGGGCCAGAAATCGCAACTGATGGAAAACAATTTTTTTTAAATCAGGTAGCCTTATTTGTCAAAAGGTCAGATTATTGCTGTTTGGGAGGACCAGTAGAGGCCTACTTAGTGCCTTCAGATGCTGTCAGTAACTAAGAAGAAAACTGCCAGTGACTGAAATGGAAGAAAAAAGAAAAATGGAGTCTTTTAAGTGCAATTTCTAACACTTTTGTAACAAGACATCACATTGGAACAGCACAGAAAATAGTACAGAAGTATCATGCACAAACATCTTGAAAACTGGCAGCAAAATTTATTACTAATGTCTTGTTTAATGATTAGATGTTTGCTGAACCTGTTAATCGCCCTTTGATCAAAACAGCAAACTGGGCTGAGCTACAGAGAGAAACAGCTTTAGCAGTGTACAGTCCATACTGGTTATTCACAGATACTGCATTGGCAAGTTCACTTTCTCACTAAAATTTATTTGTAATCCCCAGATCAATATCCATAGTATTTCTGGACATTCATGGTAGAGAATGTGACTTGCCTGATAGGCACTGATGAGGGTAAAGGCAACACTCAGTCTTATTTCAGCTCTCATACTGTAAACGTGGTTTTCACGATACACACATAGTCATGTTTTTAGCATTTTTTTTGTTGCTTTTTACTGGTGATTTTCCTGTTTTAAGTGCCCCTCCACTCCCACCCCAAACACAGTGCTGAACTATTATCTAGTACCCCTAAGCACAAGACGGCTGTGATGTTTTTTGTGGAGAAAATGTGTACTACATCGGGTTGATTTAGGTATATCATTAGTACTCTTGCCCATGATGAGGTCAGTGCTGATGAATCAACAATATATTACAAAAGATGTCTAAACAGAGGCTTCCCTGGTGGCTCAGCAATAAAGAATCCACCTGCAGTGCAGGAGATGCAGGTTCGATCCCTGGGTCTCAAAGATCCCCTGGAGGAGGAAATGGCCATCCACTCCAGTATTCTTGCCTGGAAAGTTCCATGGATAGAGGAGCCTGGTGGGCTACAGTCTATGGGGAAGCAAAAGAGTCAGACATGGAAGTGACTAAACCACCACCACCACATGCCTAAACAGAAACACACATAAAGTTATCAGTTGAATCAGTTGACGAAAATGTGGTCAGAGTATCTCAGGACCCCATCCATGTGTTTATTTCCCCAGGAGCAGTTCAGTGTTCCCAGTGACTGCAGAACACAGCTGCCTCAGATGATGAGAATCGACTATTTACTAAAGTACATATCTAAACGTTAAACCCATTTTTTAAAAAATTTCACCTCTGTAAGAGAATCTAATTCCATCATCTGTTGTTATGACTCCTGTCTTCCTCTACTTTACCTACCTGACCCGTATACCCTGCTCAGTTCACTGTATGCTTGAGGAAAATGAGCTGCCAGTATTCCTCACCCTTTATGTTACTGAAAGCTCAGCCTCTGCACAGGTGCCATATCAAATCCTGGAGACAGAGTTTAGGGTGAAGAAGAAAATATCTTTATTACTTCACCAAGCAAAGGGAAACACACCAGGTTTCTGCCTAGAAAAACCCCAGAGGACTTGATGTTAGGGTTTTATAACAGTGGTTTAAAGCTGGGGTCTCTAACAAGATTAGGATGTGAGCCCACCAGGCTCCTCTGTCCATGGGACTTGCTAAGCAAGAATACTGGATAATCTTCCCAACCCAGGGATAGAACCCACGTCTCTTATATCTCCTTGTATTGGCAGGCGGGTTCTTTACCACCTGGGAAGCCCTTCATCTCAGGTGGACGGTCTCCTAATCTTGATGGTCCCTTTAATCTTGCCTCAGATTGTTTCTTGTATGCTTCTCCCTTAATCTGCCATTTGGAGCTTAGAGAAGGTCGTGGAGGCTGGAGTCTCCTACAAGAAATAGGGAACAGAAAGGCCTCTATGCCCAGGAGCCTGACTGGGCCCTGCTCAATTTCACCTCTCCCTAATTTCTCTTAGCTGTGTACCCTACCCAGCTGTTTAACATCTTCCAAACCTGACATTACATCCTGAGTCTTCGCTGCGTTGCTTCTTGTTTCTGTAAGAAAATGGAATCAGAAATGTATAACAGCTCCGGCCCACTCCCACTCTTGCATCTAGCAACGTTCCTCCATCTGAATACACTACTAGCCTCCATAACTGAATGGACAGTCCAAATTCCTATCCAAGACCAAAATGGCTACTTTTACATTGAGTTCCATTTTACTCTTGGAATTGTTCTCTTGTAAAAGTTTCCCCACTCGATCATTTTTGTCTACTTATAAACATTCTAATAACCGCCCTCTGGGGGAAAAAAATCTTGATCATGTCTCCCTCCAAATGCTACCCCATTGCTCTGATCCACTCCTATACAGGAAAACTTGAATGTCTGCTACTCATTCTTAAACCTGAAAGTCAGACTTGATCCCCAAACTCCACTTAAACTTATGCTCTGGATCCTCAGGAGCCTCCGTGTTCTCAAATCCACTTTTCATTTCTCAGTCTTCATCTTACTTCACCTGTGAGCAGCATTTGATAACTCATAGCTGATGACTTATTCTCTTCCTCGTGAAGCTCCTTTTCTTGCCTGCTGGAATTCTGCTCTCTTATGTTTCTCTCCTGTTTTCTAAATGATTCCTTAGTCTCCTTGCTGGCTCCTCGCCTATCTTAAAATCCACAAATGGCTTCCCATCTCAGAATGAAAGCCGTGGACTTTGAATCTTACCATGGTGTACAAGGCCCTGCATAAACCACTCCCACCTACGTTATCCCCAGTTTCGCATTCAGGACTTTTTTGCTTGCTCGGTCTTCTCCCACCTCTCGACCCTCCACTTTCCTCCATTACACCAAGCATGTCTGGGTCTCAAGATCTCTACTCTAGTATCCTGCTTGAGTGCCCTTCCCCTTGGCAGCAACTATGCTCATGCTATGTCTCTCCTCAGATGTCTTTCGAAAAGGTCAGTACTCTGAGAACTATGTAAACAGCACCCCACTTACTCTCTCTTACTCTTCCTTACTCTGCTCAGTTTCCCTTTATACCACTTGCCCTATTATGTCTTGTGTATTTCATTTAATGGTTGGCTCTCACTAGAGTGAAGGCTCTATGTGATAGAATGAGATAAATATTTGTTGAGTGAAAGATTTAACTACAAAAATGTGCAAAGGAAGTAGCAAAATATTGTTAAGTCTCAAGATAAAAAGTATATGGTTTTATTTCTGCTTGCTCTCTAAAACAAACAGGATTATTAATTCAGTCCTGCTGTCACAAATTAAATGGGGAAAAGCTGGATTATCCCTAATATAAAATACTGTAAAAGGTAACATTTGAAAATGTATATAAATTTGCATATGTAGCTAATCTTATGTAGATTACTTGCATGCCTTTCTAATGAGAGATCTCAAATTTGTAAATGAGCAGGAGATCTGTATTTCAACCAATAAATTAATACATGTCAGCCACTACAGGGGAGAACTATCAGCAAAAGGCATTGGTGACCCTGATTTTAACACCATCCTCTTGGTGGAGGAAGAATAAAAAACTCATGTCCTCAAGCCTCTAGTTGTAAGAGAGACTTTAAAAGGTTTTGCTAGAATATTTAAAGGGTCACAAAATAAATATATTCCCTGAAATTTTTACTTACCTCTTTTCATTTCTCTTTTTTCCTCTCCTTGCCTTTCTGTCCTGTGCCTTGACACAGTGTAGTGATTCAGAGCATGGTTTTTGAAATCGGAATGACATGATCCAGCGCTATGGCTACATGGTTGACGATTAGCAGTGTAACATTGTACAGATTACCACAGTCTCCAAGATTATGCTTCCTTGTCTCCAAAATTGGCTTGATTGGGTAAAGGGCTGTCTGTAAAAAGTGAATGAGGTTCGGTAAATAATTTAGCACCACATGGCATATACATGCTGCAGTACAATCTTTAAAAAAAAACAACTGTATGAGGAATTACCCACAGAACTTAGAATACAACCTGAGTCATAATACTGTGCATCTCATGTGAAATGGATACTCAGACATGGTGCATGGGTGACCCCAAGTTATGGACCAGTCCCTGCTCACAAAACCATAGTATTCAATGTAATTTGCGTGACACTGCGAGTATATAAGCACATATACTCACTGATGAAAATTGTAGTCTGACAAAAACATTGTTTAAAGTTTCACATGTTAGGTTTTGGGAGGTTTTCTTGGGGCTTCATCCAGGCATGTGGGATGCCAATAACTACCCAACCAGGGATCAAACGCACACCCCATGCAGTAGAAGCACAGAGTCTTAACCACTGAACCGCCAGGGAAGTCCCAGGCTTTACTTCAGATTACAGTAAAGCAGGCTGGATCCAAAAAGGAAGCACTCCATTTTACCAGGAAGTTACCCCAAAACAGCCAGTCATCCAGCCAGTAAGGGAGATAGCACCTCTTGGGGAGTAAGTGGAAGTGCTGTGGTGATGGTACACAGGCCTTACTGCTCCAGTTGATTGATCCGTGGTTTATCCAGCTCCTTCCTCAGTGTAAACTTTCCTCTGCTGACTTTGCAAAACAATATCAAACCTCAGGAGAAAGGTAAGCAACTTTTCAAACAGAAAAACTGATTCTTTGTTTTAAAAAACGTTCATTGTATCTACTTTTTACCAATTTTACTCTTTTTGTGAACAAATGGTTTTTAATTTTTTTTTAATGTTAGGAACTATATAAACTAGCAAAATTTCTCCCCCCAAAAAGCTTATCACTGCCTGTAAGGCTTCTCTTTCACCCTTCAGCTATTTGTCTTTGAATCAAAGCAGAGGGAAAGCCTAAAAGCGGTTTCTTGGGGCCCTTTTAGTCCGTTAAGTTTTGGAGAAATTACACCACTTTGGTATGTTTGGTAAAGCACAATTTGCCTATAAGACTGGTGAATTCTAGGACTTTCCCGGTGGTCCATTAGTGAAGAAGCCACCTGCCAATGCAGGAGACACAGGTTTGATCCCTGATCCAGGTACATCCCACATGCCTCAAAGCAGCTAAGTCCATGCACCACAACTGGGCTCTAGAGCCCAAAACCAGAGAAGCCACCGCAGTGAGAAGCCCACGTACCACAACGAAGACTAGCTTTCCACGGCTAGAGAAAGCCTGCTCAAAGCAGCAAAGACCCAGCTCAGCCAAAAATAATAAATAAATTTTAAAATTAAAAAAAAAAGACTGGTGGACTCTAGAGGCTCTAATGCAGTTTGCAATGATTTCTTGTTAAAGAAGGGTTTCTCCAGGTCCTGCAGATAGCAGTCGCTACCCCTGTCAACACTCTCCCTACAGGATATCATTTCTGCAAAACCTTCCAAACACTCACATACAGATATTTTGTTCCATGAACTCCTGAGATATTGCAGGATTGGGGAAATCATAAGAGGTATAGTGGGTTTCCCTGGTACCTCAGCTAGTAATGAATATTCTGCAATGCAGAAGACCCCAGTTCAGTTCCTGGGTCAGGAAGATCCACTGGAGAAGGGATAGGCTACCCACTTCAGTATTCTTGGGCTTCCCTGGTGGCTCAGCTGGTAAAGAATCCACCTGCAATGCGGGAGACCTGGGTTTGATCCCTGGGTTGGGAAGATACCCTGGAGAAGGAAATGGCTACCCAGTCCAGTATTCTGGCCTGGAGAATTTGCAAAAAGCTGGACACAACTCAGCGACTTTCACATCACTTTGAGAGGTATAATGTAAGCCAGCTTAGGATAGAATTTATATGGTACCCAGTTTTTCTTGCAGAATTTAGAGAAATACTGTGATATCACTCATGTCAATGTCCAGTATTTCCTAATTAAGCTTCATTTCAAGATGGGTAACTTTGGTAGAGATATTCTTTTAAGCTCACTGTCGGCCTGCATTATGTGCATTTAGGCCACTGCATTAAACCCATAGCAGCAGGGAGCACACGGGACTTCTGAGCAGGTGTCTGTACTTGCAGCCCAGCCCAGCGCAGCAGGGCCATATGACTCCATCGGCACAGCTCCAAACTTGTATTAGTGTTGACTGCTTGATACAGGTAGTGTGCAACTCTGTGGTACCAAATTCCCTCCTTTTAAAATGTTTTTCATCTGACTTTTCATCCTTTCTTGCATCATGAAGTATACTTTTAGAAAAAGGGATATTCATCATTATGTATTTTAAAAGCCATCTTCAACATCTAAAAAATTTCATCTGCAAAATTGTAAAATCGATATTCGGTGTTTTTCTACATGGAAAGTGACTTTCCTGTCTGAAGCAATATTAAATGTATATTTTTACTTATTATTTATTTGGCTTCACCAGGATTTAGCTGGGGCACCCGAGATCTTCCTTGCAGAATGCCATCACTTAGTTGTGGCAAATGGGATCTAGTTCCCTGAGCAGGGATGGAACCCAAGCCCCCTGCTTTGGGAGCACAGAGTCTTAGCTATAGGACCACCAGGGAAATACCCTATTCGACGGAATATTGACCTGTTTATATAGTGAATAGATTTACCTACAGAACACTACAAATATGAAAGCTCTCTGTGGCAAAAAAGACTTCCTGCCCGTATCTTTTTGTTCTTAGGAGAACACTTGATTTTTAGTGGGACTATCTCTGTCCAGAAGACTGTATTTCCTTATTTAAACCCTGTATCTTGAGGTTGCCATGTGATCAACTTCTGTCTAGCAGGATATAAGCAGAAGTGCATGGAACTTCTAGGGAATCCTTGAAGAGAAAGGGCTATTCCACCTCTCCTTTCTCTGGCACAACATGATGTGATGGCTGGAACTTAACTAGCCATCTTGAGCTGTGAAGTGGAAGCTGTGTGCTAAGGATGGTTTCCTGGCACAGTGGACAGGCGTATCAGCCCAAGAGAGACTACCGACAGCCAGATTTTTTTTCTGTGAGAGAAAATAATCTGCTATTTTGGTAAGCCACTGTAACACGGGATTTCTTCTTGCTCGTAGCTCAGTCTTAGTCTGCTCTCAAATATGGGAAGAAATGATCTGAAACTATGTTGTACTGTGCTCTAAGTTGTTTAATTTGGGGTGGGTGATCATGGCATCTCCATTTGATGAAGAAATTCAAATCTGAATAATGTCGCCACAGTAAAAAAAAGAAAACAATACAGCTCACTTCAGTTTTTCTTCCCAAAGATGTCGGTACCTTTACCATGATGTTCACTTCCTTTGAAAGAATAATATGTCTTGACAAGTGAAATAGGTTATCTAAAGCAAAATACCATGCTACTTTAAATTTGCTAACAGACTCTGTTGTATTTATTTTCAATTCTTGTGTCTGTTGCATTTGTGGAAAATTCATGTTCAATGAATTCAGGAAATTAATGTTGAATTAATATTAAGTGAAGTTTGTATTGAAGATGATTGCTTCTAGAGGGCTGGTACCTTATTTCTTGATCTAGATGGTGGATGCATGTGTATTTACTTTTAATCCATTAAACTGTACATATGTTTATGTGCTTTTCTGAATATATTTCATAAAAATAAAGGATTAAAGACGTGAATTTTGTGGTTTCTTTAAAAATACACCTTTCACTTGTTTTGAAGCAAATATTTTGTTTTTGACAAAAAGAAATGTAAAATATAAAATTCATATTATTAACAAATTCCTCAATAATATATTGCTTTAACCATTTTTATCAAGTATATATGGTTTTTTGTTGTTGTTGAAACCTTTCAGTAATTGAACTAACTACATAATTCCAGAAAGTTAGCAGACTTTCTCTATATAACGTCCACTTAAGCCAAACCCTTTAATAAGTAGAATCTAGTTGAAATAGAACCACTTCACGTCTTGTAGAACAAGCCTAGGATGAATGAATTGCTAGATTAGATTTTATTACAGGTGCAGTAACATTCTAAGACATATTTCTGTAAAAGTACAGCATCGTAAAAGAGTGTTAGTCTCCACTAGTGTGTTTGGACAAGGCACTAGATTTTGAGTTTTAGTTTGCTATATCCATAGAAGATGTATACTAATCCCTGCCCTCCTACAGTTGTAAAAATACAGTGAGATATGTGCACATCCATTGAACAAGCACTTCATAAACCTATTGTTATTAATATACAGATTTAATTTAACCTTTTTTTCCTCTGCCCCTTCTAAACCCAGATTACACATCAGGAAGTTTTCAGTTCACATACTGCTGAAGCCTAGCTTGAAGGATTTTGGGCATAACCTTACTAGCACACAAAATGAGTGCAGTTGTTCTATAGTTTGAACATTATTTGGCACTGCCTTTCTTTGGGATTGGAGTGAACAATGACCATTTCCAGTCCTATGGCCACTGCTGAGTTTTCCAAATTTGCTGACTTACTGAATGCACCACTTTAATAGCATCATCTTTTAGGATTTTAAATAGCTCAGCTGGAATTCTATCACCTCCACTAGCTTTATTATAATACTTCCTAAGAGTTGACTCATTGGAAAAGACTCTGATGCTGGGAGGGATTGGGGGCAGGAGGAGAAGGGGACGACAGAGGATGAGATGGCTGGATGGCATCACTGACTCGATGGACGTGAGTCTCAGTGAACTCCGGGAGTTGGTGATGGACAGGGAGGCCTGGCGTGCTGTGATTCGTGGGGTCGCAAAGAGTACGACACGACTGAGCGACTGAGCAACTGAACTGAACTGAAGGCCCACTTGACTTCACACTCCAGGATGCCTAGGTGAGTGACCCACCATCATAGTTATCCCGGTCATAAGACCTTTTTTGTATAGTTCTGTGTATTCTTGCCACCTCTTAATCTCTTCTGCTTCTGTTAGGGCCTTACCATTTCTGTCCTTTATTATGCCCATCCTTGCATGAAATGTTCTCTTGATAACTCAAATTTTCTTGAAGAGATTGCTAGTCTTTCCCATTCTGTTGTTTTCCTCTGTTTCTTTGCACTGTTCATTGAAGAAGGCCTTCTTATCTCCTTGCTGTTCTCTGGAACTCTGCTAGGAAGATGAAGCTCCAATACTTTAACCATTTGATGTGAAGAGCTGACTCATTGCAAAAGACCCTGGTGCTGGGAAAGATTGAAAGCAACAGGAAAGGAGGGCAACAGAGCAAACATCTCCATCTTAGTGGATATGAATTTGAGCAAACTCCCAGAAATAGTGAAGGACAGGGAAGCCTGGCGTGCTGCAGTCCATGGAGTCCCAGAGTAAGATACGACTTAGTAACTGAAAAACAACAATTTAACATGGACATGGTCCAGGTTGATCCAAGTTCTCTGAGGCCTTATGTGTCAGCAGAGGGGGTGTATCAGTTGGGTTAAGCAGTACTAGCTGCCTTTCCAGGCACTCTGACTTCTCGGGAAATTTGCACAACACAGATTTATCCCTCCATCCCCTCCTAATCCAGTGTGGGTCAGGTGGGTCTCCTTGGTGGCCCTCCTACTGAGAGGAGAGACATGGGATTAGGATGTGGAATGCCTACATTTTACAGCTCTTCCACATTAAAGTCCTTTATTCATACTTTCAGCTTCTGTAGTGGGAAAGAAAACAGAACTCACACCTGCCTATTATGGTCCTATGTTCTTCCCCCTCAAAGCCCTTGGGCCACAACTGTTTCTGCAGCCCCATCCCACCTTCCGGGAAACATGCGTATTTATGACACTACCTGGCACAACAGGCAGCTTAAAAGAGCCACTTGATTTAAAGCAGGAATTCTTAATATTGAGTCCATGAAATGGCTTTAAGATAGTCTGAGAATTGCACTAGATTTTATACAAAACTCTGGGCATGTGTTGTGATGTTTATTTTTTCAGAGAATCCATTGCTTTCTTTGGTCTCAAGGGGTACTCAAAAAAAAAGAATTATGATTTAAGGTGAGATTTTCCTGGTGGTCCAGTAGCTAAGACTCCGAACTCCCAATACAGGGGGCCTGGGTTCAATCCCTGGTCAGGGAACTAGATCCCACATGTTGCAACTAAAACCCAGTTACCCAAATAAATATATTACTTTAAAAAAAAGCATTACTGATTTAAGGCAATAGGTAAGAGGAGAAAAACGATGAAATTAGCTGCTCTCATTTTATATTTAACACTACCTGTAGTTTACAGCCTACTTTCTATAGATGACACATGGACCATAGAGGTTCCACACACAATGAACGACCAGGCATTTTTCATATGTTATCTTTAATATTCACATTCACCTTGAAGGCAGATATTCTCATCCCCTTTTTGCAAATAGAGAAACTAAAGCATAAAGATCACATAATATGCCTCAGATTACACAGCAAGTAAATGCAAGGAATACCTATGAACCCAGGGTTTCAAAATCAAGCTTCAAAATCCTCATCTCATACTGAGCAATTTAAGTGTTTACCATCCACTATAAATAAGCTGTAAAAGACAATATGGCCTGAACACATTCCTGACTTTTATTTTCCTGCAAACTGAACAAACAAAATACTGGTCTTTAGCAGAAATGTCATAGAAATTTCTGTGGTTGACTTGAAATACTCCAACATTGATGCAGATCTGTTGTATACAGAACTGGCTACAGATAGAAAAAAAGACCAAGTAACAAAGACGAAAAGAGAAAAGAATTTCTAACTTATTCATGCTTAAGTAGATGGGTAGATATGTAGAAATATGTGCTTTTTTGATTTTGAGATAACTACAAATAATTTTAAGTAGCTGTATTGAACTGGTGAGAACTTTTTTTTCTATTTTTTTGCTGAATTTTCTAAATTTTCACTTTAAATATCAAAATTCATTTAGAAATGGTAAATATGTCCCTGAAGTATCCAGAGTGACTCATGATCCTCAGAGAGCACTGTTGAGTTGGTATCCTGGAGCATTTCTGGCAATAGAATCTGGATTTTTTTTTTTTTTTTTTTTTCTTTCTTGAGAACATCAAAAACCGACTCTGGCTATAATAAGCAAAATGGAATTTATTAGAAGAGCTTAGAGAATTCCTGGAAAGTTGGGTCCCCCAACTTGGACAAAGAACAGGAACCAAGTTGCTCTCAAGGGTCAGCAAGCAAGTTGTCAGCCGAGTTCTTGCAGCAGTAAGAATGTCTTCTCAGCTGGTAACTGTTTCATCTCAGTGCTTCAGTGATTCAACGTTAAGTCTCAAGAGTGTCTAACTATCCAGTCCTCAATAACAGGCTCAATACTCCTCTCCCTGCTATTTGCCTGGTCCTACAGCCTTTTGTTCCCATGAAGGAAAGAAGCCACTTCTTCCAAAAGTGACTCACAGTAAAGGGTTCTCAAAACAGAGGCTGAGAGTCCAAATCAGGCAGTCAAACAGTAACTAACTGCCCCACCACAAGCAGCCATCCACAGGTCACTGACACGAGGCTCTTAGTGTATAACTTTTAGGAAAGGAAATTAAAATGTGAAATGTGTTAGTCAAATTTCTTAGTTTAGTTACCTATGCTGAGCAAAAATATAATAAGTGTATTCTATAAAATGGGCTTCCCAGGTGGCGCAGTGGTAAAGAATCTACCTGCCAATGCAGGAGACACAAGAAACTCAGGTTCAATACCTGGGCCAGGAAGATCCCCTGGAGAAGGAAATGGCAACCCACTCCAGTAGTGTTGCCTGGAAAATTCCATGGACAGAGGAGCTGGACAGGCTCCAGTCCATGGGGTCACAAAGAGCTGGACGTGACTAAGCATGCACACAAGCAATACCAAAAGAAGTACAATAAGGAAAAGAAATTGTGAATAGTCAATAACAAAAGAAGGAAGAAATAGGAAAAAAGAAAAAGAGGTGAAGAGACAGACCCTGCAAAGGAAAAGAAAGGGAGGCTGTCAAGAGAAACATGGGTGCAAGCCTTTGGCAAGCTCCTCCTTCAGGCTTGCTCCATCTGCTACCATGAATTCCTCATCACCCTCCCTTCCTGACACCGTTATTTCCATCAGTTCCAGTGAGCTCCCTGCACCTACAGACAAACCTACACTCTACAGAGATTTAGAGCCCATTGAGATCTCAGGAAGTCAGGAGAACCAATCCCTACCAAGTGCAGCTTCCTTGCACCATCAACACAGGAGCTCCAGAAAGCCACAGGTGCTGGGCGCAGCAGCCCTGGAGGGGCTCCCGTGGAAATCTGATGGATGGAGATAACCTTCAGAACCTGTTCCTCCCTCTTTCTTCTTCAGATCCCTTCCAAACAAAGCTCTTCCAAAGGAGGACAGAACCCTTCACTAGGGGAATCCAATGCAGCAAACCAGGGCTCACTTGCGTCTGTCTCTGGCCTGAATTTCACCAGGACATTCACCCAGGCATGCTTTGTTGACAAGTACTTTGTGGCGAGGCTTCACATTTTCCCTCAAATCAGCTAAAACAAAATCTTAGGTTTACCTCTTTGGTTTTCACATTTTTCTTTGTTGAGCTTAAGTAAAAGGGACTGTTACAGAACCAAACTTGGGTCCACTCACCTACAGACCATAAAAACCCCAGGGTCTGGTGAAGGAAAGTGCAGCATTTTGAAACTGTGCAACTCAGATTGAAACTTGAACCCAGGCAAAACCCAGATTGGAATTTGAACCAAGTCTTTTAACTGAGATCACACACCTGCTCTGAGGACTTAATGGAGCTCAGGTTCTTGATATTTCATTGCAGAAAGAGTTCAGTGTGAGACAAAATGATAGGTAAGAGGTGGATTTATTTAGAGAGAAACACATTCCACAAAGTATGGGCCACCTCAGAAGGCAAGAGCTGCAGCTCAGTAGGAGGGTGTCAGTTTTTATAAAGGTGGGTCATTTCTTAGGCTGGTGAGTGGGAGGGGTATTCCAGCTATCTTGGGGAAGGCTATGTGCTAGGTCACTTCAGTCATGTCCAGCTCTGCGACCCAATGGACTGTAGCCCACCAGGCTCCTCTGTCCATCGGATTCTCCAGGCAAGAATACTGGAGTGAGTTGCCATGCCCTTCTCCAGGGGACCTTCCCAACCCAGGGATTGAGCCCCCATCTCTTAGGTCTCCTGCATTGGCAGGTGGATTCTTTACCACTAGCACCACCTGGGGAAAGGGTGGGGGTTTTCAGAAATTGGGCCACGACCCACCTTTATGACCTTTATGGACTTGCAACTATCATGATGTCTGTAGGGTAATTACTTAACTTGCTGATATGTTACAGTAAGTGCACACTGAGACTCAAGGTCTAGTTAAAGTCAATTGTCTGCCATCTTATATTTGTTTGATGCTACTCAGTCTATGTTATGTCCTCAGGCTATGTCATTCCTTTCAAGATTGTTCTCTAAATTCCCAGCCTCCTGTTTCAGCTTGGCCCCAATGTGGGGCCAAACAAGGAAAATGGGCAGTTAATTCTCAAAAGGCCCAAATTCCCCAAAGGCTTTCAAGGAAAGGTCTTTAAGGACAGTGTGAAGAAGAGGGCTTCAGGGTATGTGATCAGCTCATGAACATTCTTCTGATTGGTTGGTGATGAGGTAATCAGGAATGAAAATCAGAAACCTTCCAGTTCCAATTGGTCTTGTGTTTACAAGCTGGTGATCAGTATGCATTTAACTTCTACCTGGTGGGGGTTTTAGTACTTGCAAAATAGCTCAAGGATATGGCTCAAAATATTATCTGTAGCCCTTGAAGAGGAGCTAAATGTCCTTGACTTTAATGGCTAAACTATCATTATCGTGTCTTGCTGGACTGTTTTCCTTTGTTTCTGCATTTTCTTACTTCTCTGATTAAATGTGTTCTTTGGAACTCAGGAAGGCCTCAGAGACTAAAGTTTTTTCCATAAACAAGAGGCAGACAGAGGACACAGTGGGGGATCTGTCCCTGGAATGCCCCGTAGGATCCTGCTCAGGTACCGGACTGCTCTTAACCAAAAACTTCCAGCAGCATGATCACTGGTTACAGAAATCCTGAAAAGTCCAAACTGCCCCAAATTATAGTCTACTTTGAAAATGAATACTGTATTAGACAAATACAAAAAGTCTTGAGAGTGGGATACTCCTAGATGTTTGTCTGCAACTCTAAGACTGTGATTAAAGTCCAAAGTAGGAAGAGGTAGAGAGAAAAAAATAGATTGTGATAAAATCTTTCTACTCTGTTTTCTCAAAAGAGCATTTTTCTTGTCCCCTTCTTTGGGAGTTACCCTGTTAACTCCCTTTCCATATTAACAGTGTGTCTCAACTTTGGCCAAGTTCTGCTATATTTTGTAAACCAACTTTGTTTTTCTATCAGTGATAGCAAGCACAGAAGCTTTTAAAGAGGAATGACTGTATCAAGACTAAGACTTGAGGAAGAATAAAAAATTGGTCAATTTAGGCTTCATTTTATAGCATACGCTTTTTATAGCATGTATTTTTCTTAAATTTAGCATATATTTTTGTTACAGAGCAGCAGACATGTAGAAAAGGTTTTTTTTATTTGGAGACTTGTTTAATAAACATGTTGGCACTTGTTAGGAAAAGCCAAAACCTTAAAAAGGAGAGTTGTAGACTTCGCAACTTCTGTTTGAAAATAAATATAGACTTGGCAGTCTATCCTGGTAATTGGGTGATAGGCATATGATAATATTTAATGCAGAAGACAACGGTTTCAAAGAAAATCAGAGTACGAGCCTTGTGTCACTGAGATGGGCTGGTAAACACTGAGAAAAATCAAAAATACTTTTAAGTTTTTAGAGCAACCATGCTTTCTGCAAGGATTTAAGAGCCCAAGAGCTACCATTTAAAAGAGAGAAGCCTGACACCAAATTCTCAGAAAAATGGAACTGGAGTTAAGAACATTTTAGTGTTAAACTGGGTAGGGGTATATTTGGCCACCAAGAGTGCATCTTTTACTTAGACTGGAGGCCAGGCTTTGGGCTCAGATGGAGAGGAATGTGTTTCTCTACTACACAAGAGAACAGAACAAGAAATTGAGTAGCTGCTTTAAATCCTCTTAGTAGCAGATAGGGTCTGTATGTATCTAAGCTAACTAACTATATGGCTCTGGTCTTGGCCTGGTCGTGGAAAGACGTGGGCAAGAATGAAAACTGAAAACAGTCTAAATGACAACTCTGTGCAGGGACATCAGTTAAATGGCTTTAAGCAATACATATGCTTATTCACCCCTGTTGTACAAAATCCATGCCTAACGATGAGCCAGTTCTGGAGTCAACTGGTTTATACACCCTACATGGCTGACAACAAAGCAGATCTGGAGTAAGGGAGCACATGTGACGCGACTCCAAGGACACCAGTCCGTCTTGTGGACTCAGTTCTCTCTGGTGTACCTGTGTGTTTTTGAATGTGCCTTTGCAGTGCCTTCCTCAGGAGACTGTCTATTTCCAGTCCTTAAATCTGGACTTGACCATGGGACTTGCCCTGCAAATGCAGTGCAAGTGGAGGCTTGACCAGTAGCTGTGCACACAGCCCCTCCCTCCCTTGCTGTTGAAGACTCTGCCTGTTACCAAGTCTAAGCTCATACTGCTTAATGCGCAACAAGCCAATCAATTGAGAAATAAGCTGCTGAGGCTAGGAATAGTGATTTTATTCAGAAGGTCAGCAGGCAAAGAAAATGGTGGACTAGTGTCCCAAAGGTCCACATTGCTGGGGTTTGAATGCTAGTTTCTTTTATAGAACAAAGAGGGGAAGGTGAGCAAGTAAAGTGAAAAAGGTGATAAGTTGTAGTAAATATTTCCTGGTTCCAGCCAGACTCCAGAGGGGGTGGGTTAATTTCTTCTTTCCTGCATCCATTCACAGGTGGGCTTCACTGGATGTTTCCCATAAGCTAAACAAAGGTATTTTCAACCTTAACACTCAGGCATGGGAGGCAGGATTCCCGGAGATAGACCATTATGTACATTTTAAGCTATAGACAACATCCCTTTAGTGATGAACTTGTAACAAAAGCATAGAGTACAAAGGTTAATGAAAAAGAAACAGATCCAATATGGATTCACATTTGCTCTTCCCTATCACATAACCACTTTTCAGAAAAAGCTCAGGCTAGTCCTGTAAAGGATGAAAGAGTACATGGAGAGAGGACCCAGAGTACATGGAAAGAGGACCCAGCCATGCCAACCAATCCAGCTTCTCCAGGTGAGAGCTACACACTGCCAGGGAACTGAGAGCTGCTGACCCTACATGGAGCAAAGACGAACCCAAAGGACTGACCCACAGAACTGTGAGCAAATACTGATACTCTGCTTTTTAAGTCATTACATTTGGGGGATGATGGTTATACAGTAAAAATTAACACCATTACTTTAAAAGTAGATGCTAATTATTATTGTTCAAACAGAAAATTTTGCTTTAAATCTTTAGCAAACATGCATGATATGGAGATAATTTTTTAAGACTAAAATAAATCTAATATATCTTTATTTATATACTGAAAGTGTTAGTTGCTCGGTCATGTCTGACTCTTTGCAACCCCACCAGGCTCCTCTGTCCATGGAATTCTCTAGGCAAGAATACTGGAGTGAGTTGCTATTCACTTCTCCAGGGGATCTTCCCAACCCAGGGATCAAACCCAGGTCTCCTGCAGTGCAGGCGGATTCTTCACTGTCTGAGCCCAGAAATATTTTAAAGAATAATGGACTTTAAAGCAGGAGTTAAAGAAATACAACACTTAGCTAATTCAAATATCCTCCATTATTCAATCCAGGGGCCAGCAAATTACAGCCCTCAGGCCAAATCTGAACCCTGACCTATAAAGTTTTGACTGACCTATAAAGTAAACAAAGTTTTATTGGAACACAGCTATGCTCATTTAATTATGTGTTGTCCAAAGTGCTTTCAAACTGTGGTGCTGGAGAAGACTCTTGAGAGTCCCTTGGACAGCAAGGAGATCCAACCAGTCCATCCTAAAGGAAATCAGTCCTGAATATTCATTGGAAGGACTGATGCTGAAGCTGAACTCCAGTACTTTGGCCACCTGATGTGAAGAGCTCACCCAGTGAAATGGGATGGTGGGGAAAGATTCCTGATGCCAGGAAAGATTGAGGGCAGGAAGAGAATGGGGCAGCAGAGAAATAGATGGTTGGATGGTACCACCAACTCAATAGACATGAATTT
Organism: Bos taurus; assembly: GCF_002263795.3. Classification (NCBI taxonomy): domain Eukaryota; kingdom Metazoa; phylum Chordata; class Mammalia; order Artiodactyla; family Bovidae; genus Bos; species Bos taurus. The sequence continues at coordinate 36,163,808 of NC_037340.1, forward strand.
GAGCAAACCCCAGGAGATAGTGAAGGACAAGGAAGCCTGGAGTGCTGCAGTCCAGGGATTTGAAAAAAGTTGGATACAACTTAGTGACTGAACAATAGCTTCTTTAATACTATGATACCAGAGCTGAGTAATTGAGACTAAGATTGTGGCTTGTAAAATCTAAATTATTTCCCATCTGCCCCTTTACAGAAAAATTTGCTGACTCCTGTTTTAGTGATTATATTTCAATAAATGTTAACTGTTGTCATTGTCATTATCATACATTGTTATCATCCCTATTATTGTAGCCAATGGGATGCATGTGGAAAATAGTCTTCCCTTGATCAAAGAGCAGCCACCTAATCCTACAAAATTAGTATTCCTAATCTTTACATGAACACTGTAGTCAGCAACGAAGGGAAACACATACCCTTCTCCTTATTTGAGTAAGTACTAATAGAGAAACTTTCCTTCTATTAGAATGTATTTATTTGCCATCTAAGTCTACACATATAATTTTTACTTAATTGCAAAGATATGATACATTTAAAAATCTTTTTAGATAACCATTGACCATAATTGGTTTAAAATGTAATATGGACAAAAAGCAAAACTTAGATTCAATTTATTATGTGAAACTAGTTATTAGTGCTGTTTAGAGGTGGCAAGAATACACAGATGTGTACAAAAAAGATCTTCACGACCCAGATAATCACGATCGTGTGATCACTCACCTAGAGCCAGACATCCCAGAATGTAAAGTCAAGTGGGCCTTAGAAAGCATCACTATGAACAAAGTTAGTGGAGGTGATGGAATTCCAGTTGAGCTATTTCAAATCCTGGAAGATGATGCTGTGAAGGTGCTGCACTCAATATGCCAGCAAATTTGGAAAACTCAGCAGTGGCCACAGGACTGGAAAAGGTCAGTTTTCATTCCGATCCCAAAGAAAGGCAATGCCAAAGAAAGCTCAAACTACCGCACAATTGCACTCATCTCACATGCTAGTAAAGTAATGCTCAAAATTCTCCAAACCAGGCTTCAGCAGTTCGTGAACTGTGACCTTCCTGATGTTCAAGCTGGTTTTAGAAAAGGCAGAGGAACCAGAGATCAAATTGCCAACATCTGCTGGATCATGGAAAAAGCAAGAGAGTTCCAGAAAAACTTCTATTTCTGTTTTATTGACTATGCCAAAGCCTTTGACTGTGTGGATCACAATAAACTGTGGAAAATTCTGAAAGATATGGGCATACCAGACCACCTGACCTTCCTCTTGAGAAACCTACATGCAGGTCAGGAAGCAACAGTTAGAACTGGACATGGAACAGCAGACTGGTTCCAAATGGAAAAGGTGTATGTCAAGGCTGTATATTGTCACCCTGCTTATTTAACTTATATGCAGAGTACATCATGAGAAACGCTGGGCTGGAAGAAGCACAAGCTGGAATCAAGATTGCCAGGAGAAATATCAATAATCTCAGATATGCAGATGACACCACCCTTATGGCAGAAAGTGAAGAGGAAAAAAGCCTCTTGATGAAAGTGAAAGAGGAGAGTGAAAAAGTTGGCTTAAAGCTCAACATTCAGAAAACAAAGATCATGGCATCCGGTCCCATCACTTCATGGGAAATAGATGGGGAAACAGTGTCAGACTTTATTTTTGGGGGCTCCAAAATCACTGCAGATGGTGATTGCAGTCATGAAATTAAAAGACGCTTACTCCTTGGAAGGAAAGTTATGACCAACCTAGATAGCATATTGAAGAGCAGAGACATTACTTAGCCAACAAATGTCCGTCTAGTCAAGGCTATGGTTTTTCCAGTGGTCATGTATGGATGTGAGAGTTGGACTGTGAAGAAGGCTGAGTGCCAAAGAAATGATGCTTTTGAAGTGTGTTGGAGAAGACTCTGGAGAGTCCCTTGGACTGCAAGGAGATCCAACCAGTCCATTCTAAAGGAGATCAGTCCTGGGTGTTCATTGAAAGGACTGATGCTAAAGCTGAAACTCCAGTACTTTGGCCACTTCATGCGAAGAGTTGACTCACTGGAAAAGACCCTGATGCTGGGAGGGATTGGGGGCAGGAGGAGAAGGGGATGACAGAGGATGAGATGGCTGGATGGCATCACCGACTCGATGGACATGAGTTTGAGTGAACTCTGGGAGTTGGTGATGGACAGAGAGGCCTGGCGTGCTGCAGTTCATGGGGTCGCAAAGAGTCGGACATGACTGAGCGACTGAACTGAACTGAACTGAGGGACCATGTGAGCTGTTACTAAAAACCTTAAATCTGTATTTCTACAAAGAGTACAGTAGCCTATGTTTAAAGAATGTTCTTGACCGGAAAGTTAATAAGCTAAAAAGTCATTTCCAGTTTTCCAGTTGAGACAATACACAATACATATGAGAAAACACAGGAGTTTGACGAGTGACAAGCTTTGAGAAGATAGACCCAAGAACTAAAATGTATATGACAATGAATACAATAAAAATTGGAAAATTTTTTAAACTTGGAAGCCTGGGTCCTGTGCCTTATTATCTAACTTTTAGAAACATTTATGTATTTATTTGGCCATGTCTTAGTTGTGGCAGGCATGCTCAGTGGTCACAGCATGTGGGCTGTTGCCCTGCAGCATGTGGGATCTTAGTTCCGCAACCAGGGGTTGAACCTGCATCTTCTGCATTGGAAGGTGGATTCTTAACCACTGGACAACAAGGGAAATCCCTGGGTCTTTTGCCTTAGAACTCATTGTTTATTTTGTTTTCTTTATGTCATAAAGCTTCTAAGAGTTTTTTGTCATTCTTGTAAAATTTTAGGAGGATGTCACTAAATATCAGTCTCTCAAAATGTATTCTGCTTGGCACATGATGGCTGCATCAAACTTACATTTTCCTCTGTTGTTGCTTTGGTTACTGTCTACATTCTCTTTCTGAAATTGTGTCTGTCCTCCTCGATAGATCCTACATCTCTCTCAATCTGTCAAATTTTCTTTCATTCTTTTTTTTATGTGTCTGGAAATTTATGTTGACTTAGATTCTTAATTCATGAAAGTGATCTAAATAAAAAGAAGTCAGCTTCAGATATATTTAAATTCTCAATGTTTTATATTTCTCTTGTCACAGTTAAGATATATTAGTGAAATAGAGCCTTAAACATTAATAAATGCTTAATAATTTTCCTAAATTTTATAAAAGTTTTCTTATCAGAAACATACCCAGTGATCTAAAGAGGTTGGCTAATAATGAATACTCATTTCATAAATGACTCATAAATAACAAAAGTAACTAGTGGCAGCGTAGGAGTAAAATATATGGATTCTGAATTGAGTCTGAATGAGTCCACAGTGGGTAAGTACTCGTGTCAGCCTACTCCAAAATGAAAATATCCCCTTCTACCAAATACGTTTTACTTCTCTTTACAGTAGTAGCAATTAATGAATCTTTTAATTACACTTACACGTTATTCTCATCAGCCCAGCTCCCAGTGGAAATATCAACCTTGAACAAATACTTGTAAAGGGTAACTGTTAAATATATACTGCCATGCTAAGTCGCTTCAGTTGGGTCCGACCTGTGCGACCCTATGAACTGTAGCCAGCCAGGCTCCTCTTTCCATAGGGATTCTCCAAGCAAGAAGTGGATTGCCATTCCCTTCTCCAGGGTTAAATATACAGATCAGATCAGATCAGTCGCTCAGTCGTGTCCGACTCTTTGCGATCCCATGAATCGCAGCACGCCAGGCCTCCCTGTCCATCACCAACTCCCGGAGTTCACTCAGACTCACATCCATCGAGTCAGTGATGCCATCCAGCCATCTCATCCTCTGTCGTCCCCTTCTCCTCCTGCCCCCAGTCCCTCCCAGCATCAGAGTCTTTTCCAGTGAGTCAACTCTTCACATGAGGTAGCCAAAGTACTGGAGTTTCAGCTTTAGCATCAGTCCTTCCAAAGAAATCCCAGGGCTGATCTCCTTCAGAATGGACTGGTTGGATCTCCTTGCAGTCCAAGGGACTCTCAAGAGTCTTCTCCAACTCCACAGTTCAAAAGCATCAATTCTTTGGCACTCAGCTTTCTTCACAATCCAACTCTCACATCCATACATGACCACAGGAAAAACCATAGCCTTGGCTAGATGGACCTTTGTTGGCAAAGTAATGTCTCTGCTTTTGAATATGCTATCTAGGTTGGTCATAACTTTTCTTCCAAGGAGTAAGCGTCTTTTAATTTCATGGCTGCAGTCACCATCTGTAGTGATTTTGGAGCCCAGAAAAATAAAGTCTGACACTGTTTCCCCATCTATTTCCTGTGAAGTGGTGGGACCGGATGCCATGATCTTTGTTTTCTGAATGTTGAGCTTTAAGCCAACTTGTTCACTCTCCACTTTCACTTTCATCAAGAGGCTTTTGAGTTCCTCTTCACTTTCTGCCATTAGGGTGGTGTCATCTGCATATCTGAGGTTATTGATATTTCTCCGGGCGATCTTGATTCCAGTTTGTGTTTCTTCCAGCCCAGCGTTTCTCATGATGTACTCTGCATATAAGTTAAATAAGAAGGGTGGCAATATACAGCCTTGACATACTCCTTTTCCATTTGGAACCAGTCTGTTGTTCCATGTCCAGTTCTAACTGTTGCTTCCTGACCTGCATACACATTTCTCAAGAGGCAGGTCAGGTGGTCTGGTATGCCCATATCTTTCAGAATTTTCCACAGTTTATTGTGATCCACACAGTCAAAGGCTTTGGCATAGTCAATAAAGCAGAAATAGATGTTTTTCCGGAACTCTCTTGCTTTTTCCATGATCCAGCAGACGTTGGCAATTTGATCTCTGGTTCCTCTGCCTTTTCTAAAACCAGCTTGAACATCAGGAAGTTCACGGTTCACATACTGCTGAAGCCTGGCTTGGAGAATTTTGAGCATTACTTTACTAGCATGTGAGATGAGTGCAATTGTGCGGTAGTTTGAGCTTTCTTTGGCATTGCCTTTCTTTGGGATTGGAATGAAAACTGACCTTTTCCAGTCCTGTGGCCACTGCTGAGTTTTCCAAATTTGCTGGCATATTGAGTGCAGCACTTTCACAGCATCATCTTTCAGGATTTGAAATAGCCCAACTGGAATTCCATCACCTCCACTAGCTTTGTTCATAGTGATGCTTTCTAAGGCCCACTTGACTTCACATTCCAGGATGTCTGGCTCTAGGTCAGTGATCACACCATCGTGATTATCTGGGTCGTGAAGATCAATATACAGACAAACACTTAAAGCTGAAAGATTAACCTCTTCATTTCAACAACAAGGAATCAGAATCAAAAGGATTAAATGATTTGTCTAAGATAACACAGCTAGAAACACAGTTTCTTGATTCCTAACTCGTTTATAAACAATCCATTGTCTTAACAATCAGCACGACAGAGAGATGTGCCTTGGGAACAAGTCAGACTTATTAGAGAAGAACATGCTGGGCACAGAGCCACTTCTGGGTAAAACACACCAAAACAGTCATCGGAGAGCCCAGGCATTAGACACCAGGCACCAAACTCAAAAAGGCAGTGAATTAGGGAAAGGGATGTATCAGAGTAAGCTGATGGGCTTCCCTCATAGCTCAGTTGGTAAAGAATCTGCCTGCAATGCAGGAAACCCGGATCAATTCCTGGGTCCGGAAGATCCTCTGAAGAAGGGATAGGCTACCCACTCCAGTATTCTTGGGCTTCCCTAGTGGCTCAGCTGCTAAAGGATCTTCCTGCAATCTATCAGACCTGGGTTTGATCCCTGGGTTGGGAAGATCCCCTGGAGAAGGGAAAGGTTACCCACTCCAGTATTCTGGCCTGGAGAATTCCATGGACTGTGCAGTCCATGGACTCACAAAGAGTCGGACACGACTGAGCCACTTTCACAGTAAGCTGATAATAAACAAGGACCCTGAGCACTACCAGACACACATAAATAAAATGAGTCTATAAAGTGGCCTCCCAGTCTCTGGGCCAAACCCACACTTACTTTTCTCTTACTTGTTTCTCTCTCAAAGCCTCTGCTTTTCTCTGTCTCTTTTCCCCATCTCTATTCCCCTCAAAATCTAATTTTAACTACATTATATTCCATCAGTATTTTTTTACAGGCAGGGAAGAAGGCAAAATATACAAAACACAGTATAATTTCCCCTAAGTCCCAAATTCCTTAAATTTGACTTAGCTATGTGATTTAGTAATTTTCCCTATGTATTTAAGAGTAAGTTAAATATAAAGCTTTATTTTTTCCCTTTAAAAACCCTATAAGGTTGCTGCATTATGCACTTCATGATCCATATTTTGGGGGGGGGGGGGGAAAGCTTAAAGAAAAATAAAGATTGTTAAACTTACCCTGCATTCCTAAAACTAGAAGTATCTCTGTTAAGCTTGCTAATTAGAGGATTAAGTACCTTTAAAGAAATAATCTTTAAAGAAGTGCCTCTACTGTGAAATTCATCAGATAGAGATTAAATTCCTATAAAGGAACAGGAATGTAGCAGAAGCCTACTTTCTTCTGAATGTCGCAGAAGCCTATATTCAGCCTTGATGAAGCATTAGTGCTTGTCCTGTGCCTGGAGATGGCAGCCAACACATCAATGATATGAAAGGACTGTTTACTCTCCTCACATTATCAAAAGGTAATGAAAACTTGAGAATTTCTCAGTGGTTTGGACGACACATGAGTACAGGCCAATTTACAGTTATTCTGTGATCCTATTTTAGTCTCCTGTTGATAATGGAGTCCCTACTGTGTGGTTTTTTTTTTTAAATCTCTTACTTTTTAGTAAATTGACATTCAATGTGTGAAAGGTCTATTTCTATCACATAGTGTTATTAGGGAAATTTTCATCTGAAATTGTGAGTACGTAAAGTTATACTTCTAACTTCTTGAGGTTATGATGTTCTAAACCCTAGGAGTTTGCTTCCAGGCCTGCTTAGCAATCCTGTCTGCAAAGCAGGAAAGTTCCAGACTCTGGACTAAGTCAGATGCTCTGTAAACTACACAAAGAGCCCTAAGTCCACAGACCACCAGCCCAACAGTAAATCAGACTCTAACTACTAAAGTCTGACTCTTTACCCCAGTATTTCTGAGAGATTGGCTCCCCATTTACAGTCTGCACCTGAGTGCTCACATTTCCCTTAAGAAGGTGGGGAACTTGTTGCTGCTTTTCTCCATGGTTCTCTACCCCCAGCCCCCACAAACTGGGCATTTCTCCCTCCCCAGCCCATCCAGGAGAGTGCATGGCTTGTGCCTTTGAATATCACTGATTAGTGACCATGAATCCAGTACCTACTCCTAAGCCCTCCTGAGAATACCGGCTTCCTAAATCATCACCTTATGGGCAAAAGTCAGCTCTACTTGTCCAACTGGTGGCAGAGATCCTGAGAATCGTGGATCATGGAGGCAAAGGTGGCCCTTCAGAAGGTGCCATTCTCATATATCATGTGTGCTAAGTCGCTTCAGTCATGTCTGACTCTGGGACCCCATGGACTGTAGCCCACCAGGCTCCTCTGTCCATGGGTCCCTCCAGGCAAGAATACTGGAGTAGGTTGCCATTGCCTCCTCCAGGGGATCTTCCTGACCCAGGGATCAAACCGGCCTCTCCTGCATTGCAGGTGGATTCTTTACCGCTGAGCCACCAGGAAAACCCCTTCTCATATGGCAGCAAAAGCGAATTTGAAGCTCTCTTGGTCTATACATCAGTCTATAAAAATAATTAAGTAAGCCTTCAACGTGACAGCCACTAGTTTTGGAGAGTCAAACCGGCATCCAACACCCAACATCCTGAATTGCTGTCTTTCTGAGACCGGAGGGAAGTGATGAACCTACTGCATTTTGAAATGAAAGCAGAAGTCACTCTGCGGCAGGGCTGTAGCTTAACGTTTTCAGCAAGATGTGGATCCTTTATTCGCTCTCCACTTACAATGCTCTAACTGCAAGTCTTACAGGAAGATTAAGGCCTAAGTCCCAAACGTGCCTTGGATCAAACCACCATTTCAGGTGAATCTGAGGGTTTCGAAGCCTGAATAATGCAAATTACCGGGGCTTCCCTGATGGTTCAGTGGCTAAGAATCTGCCTTGCAATGCAGAGGGAACATTGGTTCCATCCCTGGTCTGGGAAGATCTTACATGCTACAGGGCAACTAAGCCCGTACACCACATCTCCTGAAGCCCCTGCCGTTGCAGCTCCTGAAGCCTGCGTGCTTGCATGCACCACGAGATAAGCCACTACAATGAGAAGCCTGTGCACCACAAGGAAGAGTAGCCCGCACTTGCTGCAACTAGAGAAAGACCATGTGCAGCAACAAAGACCCAGTGCAGCCAAAAAATAAATCAATAAAAATTTAAAAAATAAATCTTTTTTTTTTTAAGTCATGCAAATTACTGTCTGTTGTGGCCAGAAGAATGTGCCTCTCAGATTTTCTAGGGCAGGAGGTAAAATTGGCCTCCAGTCGTGGCTGCTGACATGCTGGCAGCCAGGTTAATCTTCCTACAGGCTGCACTGGCCAGTGACCAGGCACGTTAGGGGTTTCACTCCTGGGAGAAAGGGGCTGTTCTGATGGAGGACCTTGGCTCAAAAGCCCCTTCCAGATTGGTTGAAATTTTCTTAGAACCACAGAGCAGCCCATGGCATTCCTCAGCACTTTTATTCCTCCTCCCACTCCATCTCCCTTCCCTCTCTCCTTCATGGGCGCCAGACCTGCCTCAGGGTCTGCTGGCTCTCCTGCCTCCTCCTGCTCCTTCCCCATCATCCCTCACTGGTGTTTCCCCAGTACATCTCTTATCCATCTCATCCCTGCTTGGCATCCGCTTCTCAGAGGACCTGCACAAAATCACTATTTAACTATTCTGTTTTGCATGTGCAATTTAGGACCAAACGTACTTCCTGACGGAGAAGGCAATGGCACCCCACTCCAGTACTCTTGCCTGGAAAATCCCATGGACAGAGGAGCCTGGTAGGCTGCAGTCCATGGGGTCACTAAGAGTCGGACATGACTGAGCTACTTCACTTTCACTTTTCACTTTCATGCATTGAAGAAGGAAATGGCAACCCACTCCAGTGTTCTTGCCTGGAGAATCCCAGGGACCGGGGAGCCTGGTAGGCTGCCGTCTATGGGGTCTCACAGAGTCAGACACGACTGAAGTGACTTAGCAGCAGTACTTCCTGAATTCAGGTCCAAACATCATTCATTAGAAGAAGGAAGACTTAGTCATGAAAGAATATGCATGTGAACTACCTGTATTGACTAATGAACTCTGTTGACCTAAACATGCAGAAAAGCATTTCAGTTCTGAGTAACTTAAAATCTCTAGAGCAAGGCCCTGTAGATTAGAAGAGTTATTGGAGGAGCCACAAGGAAAGAGGTGAGGCCAGAAAGTCTCCTCCTCCTACGTGCAATGGGTGAACTTGGAGACAAGGTGATGTGACAATGGAGAAACTATAACACCGCCTTGAAGCTTGCCTGGGGGTGGACAGGGCTCAGAGGGACAAGCTGTGCCCTCAATACCCAGTCACTCATCCACACAACAAAGTCCACAGAGCACCTGCTCCCCAGCAAGCTCGCCCACAAGGATGACAGAGGCAGTCCTTTCCAAGTCATCACTTTGCAAGCTCCCTTTTGTTGATGTAAAAATAATAATAATAATAATCAGATTATTGGAGGTGGCCTCCTTATGACAGAAAACCACAAAATTCTGTAAAGCAACTATCCTTCAATTAAAACAGTGTTTAAAAATATAAAGTTTAGTGAAATTAAAAAAAAAATCAATAATTAGAAACCCCAATTAAATAGAATTGAGACCAGCAGGGGGCGTTCTCACGCCCCATGATGACAGCAGAGCCCCACAGGAAGAAAACAGACTCCCTCTCTTTCCTGCTGGGGACTCAACCAATGACAAGCCCTGAACTCCTTGTTCACTATGGCCCTCCCATCCGACTTCCCTTCCCCTCTATAAAATCAGGCTCCTCCCCTTTTGTGCAGTGACTTGCGTGTAGTCCCCCATGGTTGCAGACCTCAAATTGCAATTCTCTGCTGATCTCAAATAAACTTCTCTTTGCAGGAGAAATATTTGGCTGTTTCTGATCAATATTAGGAACACAGGCACCCATCAGTGTTTCTACCCTCCGAGTTACTAAGTTTTCAGACCATATCCAAGAATCAGCTTGACCTTTATTGTTAAATTCTCTTTGTAAAAAGTACATATATGGGATTTGGTTAGAGTTTCCTTTATGTTTTTCTATGTGTTTGAAATCTGTAATATTAAAATAGGTAAAAGTGAAAGATGATTTCATAGACTAAAAGTTTTCCCTTTTTTTTAATTGTGGTAATAATTTCACACATACAGGAAAGTTTTGTTTGGAAAGACTTTCCTTACTGAATTGTCTTGAAATTTGTATTGAAGATCAGCTGACTGTACACTTATGAGTCTAGACCTTACATTTTGTTTCATTGATGTGTTTATGCTATGTCTTAATTACTTTATCTTTTTAAATTTTTGTTTATTTATTTTTGACTGCACTGGGTCTTCACTGCTGTGTGTGGGCTTTCTCTAGTTGCACCAAGTAGGGGCTGCTCTTCATTGCAGTGGCTTCTCTTGTTGCACAGTTGATGCTTAGTTGCCGAGGCATGTGGAATCTTCCTGGATCAGAGATCAAACCCAGGTCCTCTGCATTAGCAAGCAGATTCTTAACCACTGGACCACCAAGGAAGTTCCACACTTTCGGAAAAGTTGAAAGAATAAGAATAGTACTAAGAAAATCCAATTGTTTCCTTATTAGTAGTATTTTTCCCCCTTCAGTTTATCATTTGCTCTAATATTTTTTTCCCTGCATTGTTTGGGGTAAGTTACATACACTAAAGCTCTTTATCTCCATAAACATCACTATTTCCTAACAGTTTCACAGTTATTAACTTCAGTAAATTTAACACCATGCTATGCTTTTATCTGGGCTTCCAGATGGAGCTAGTGGTAAAGAACCTGCCTGCCAATGAAGGAGACATAAGAGATGTGGGTTCAATCCCTGAATTGGGAAGATCCCCTGGAGGAGGGCATGGTAACCCACTCCAGTATTCTTGCCTTGGAGAATCCCATGGATAGAGAAGCCTGATGGGCTGCAGTCCCTAGGGTCACAAAGAGTCCGACACAACTGAAGCGACTTAGCATGCACGTATGCTTTTATCTAATTTAATCTATTATTGGGCTTCCCTGGTGGCTCGGTGGTAAAGAACCTGTCTACCAATGCAGGAGACATAAGAGACATAGGTTCGATCTGTGGGTCAGTAAGATCCCCTGAAGAAGGAAATGCAACCCTCTCCAGTATTCTTGCTTGGGAAATCCCATGGACAGAGGAGCCTGGCGGGCTACAGTCCATGGGTTTGAAAAAAGATGGGCACGACTTAGCAACTGAGCATGCATGCATACCATCTATCATCGGTATCAGTGTTCCAGTCTTGTCTTCTTAAGTTAATAATGTCCTTTATAGAAAATTTGTTCCCTCCAGCACACAACTGAATCCGGGGTCTGTTGTTGCATCTAGCTGTCATGTCTCTTTCAGTCACCTTTCAATCTAGAACGTTTCTGTAGCTTTTCTTTAAGTGTTTGAAGAATACAGCTCTTCACCCCTTTTTAAAATAGAACATTCCTTGCTGTGCATTTGCCTAGTTTCCTCATGATGAGATGCAGGTGTACCTTCTTGACCGAAACACTACACAGGTAATATACCCTTCTCGGATCACTCCTGGAGGCATGTGGTAGTCCTCTGTTCCTCACTGGTGATTTCGATCTAGAGCATATGATTTGCTCTTTTCTTCTCCCTTTCAACCAACAAGTAGTCTGTCGGGGGAGACACCAAGCATCTACCAAATTGCCTGGATTGAGCATCTTGATGATTCTTCCCTGATCCAGGCTTTACTGTGAACTTTCAGCTCCAGCACACCCTTCACCTTGACCAGTGAGCCCCCAGTCATTTATCACTTATTCGCGGTTATTACCTATTAATATGGACTCATGGATTACTACTTTCCCCAGGGCTTACAATGTATTAACGCAATTATTGGGGTGCTCACATTGTCCTGGACCCAGCCTGTGGAAGCCCCATCAAGTTGGCTCCTGAGTCTTTGTGATGGAGCGTAGGTGCTTTTTCTTTAAACCCTCATTGTAATAACAAATTCTACGATTGCTGAAAAAAATGTTTAAATAAAAATGAATTGAAAAAAATGCAAATCTCCCCTATAAGAATTTCAGGCTGCTCTGTTGTGCCTTGAGTTGTATTGCTTATAGACCTTTTTGTTATAAAGTTTTTTTTTCAATAAATTAAACATTTCTTGAGAATTCATGGTATTAATACCTTATGTTTGCAATAATCTATTGAGGCACAAAGGGCAGATAAAAGAAGTGTAATCTATGGTCTTATATTAAGGAATTGATAATAGCTATAAACAGAAGATCTCTTTCAATTCAATTCAGTTCAGTAGCTCAGTCGTGTCCGACTCTTTGCGACCCCATGAACTGCAGCATGCCAGGCCACAGCTCCTTTAGTATTTGAATAAGAAATGTAGGCAAAACATACATAATAGTCATCAGACGTTAAGTAAAACCTCCAACTTCTAATCTTCAGTCAGTTTGAAACCCAATCAGTTTGATCTTGGTGCCAGTCCTGCCATCTTGAGCTTTCCCAGGGGCTGTGGACAGTCTGAAACCCACACCCTCCACGTTCCCCTGCCAACAGAAGCATCGAGAGATGCTAGTGGGTGGAAGGTAAATACATGTCTATTCCAAGAAGCTGGTGCGCACCTGCAGACACAGACAGCTGTGCACTGAGCACCCCCCACTTCAGGAAGGACGGACTGGTGGGAACTTTTCTCTGATCCCTGTCATTCCCATCTTCCTTATCTTCAGAGGCTAAATTCCTGATTCCAGTAGTAATCTCACTAAAACTACTTAGGTGGCTACCATTTTCCTGACTAATACCATGTGACTTAGTTTCTTATTGTTTAAACTTTTATGTATTTATTGTTTATTTCGGCTGCGTTGGATCTTCATCGCTGTGCATGGGCCTTCTCTCATTTCAGGCGGTGGGAGCTACTCTCCAGTTATGGTGCGTGGACTTCTCATGCGGTGGCTTCTCTTGCTGCGGAACACAGGCTCTAAGCACGCAGGCTCAGTAGTTGGGTGCACAGGTTTAGTTGCTTGTTGGCATATGGGATCTTCCTGGACCAAGGATCAAACCTGTGTTGGCTGCATTGGCAAATGGATTCTTAACCACTGGACCATCAGGGAAGTCTGATTTCTTATTAATTTGTCACATACTTATATAGCATTTACCATGAGCGAGGTTTTACAAATATTCACTCATTTCATCCTCTTAATAACCCTACAAAGGAGGTAAATCTTATTGATAGGCACAAAGGTAACTTGCATAAGGTCACAAAGCCAGGAAGCAGCAGAGCTGGGGCTCAAACCCAAAATATTAGGTTCTGGAGTTCATGCTTTTATTCTTATAACCTTCTCAAATAATAGCTATGAGACTGTATTTGTCTGCTTGAGATGTTATAACATAATACCATCAACTAGGCAATTTAAACAACAGATGTTCGTTTTCTCACAGTTCTGGAGGCTGGAAGTTCAAGATCAAGGTCTGGAAGTTGGTTTGCTGTGAGAGCTCTCTTGTTGACTTGTAGAGGACTGCCTTCTCACTATGTCCTCACAGGGCTCTTTCCTGGGGTGGGGGTAAGAGAGAGAGAGTTCTCTTGTCTCTTTGTACAAGAAATACCCCTATCAAATTAGGGCCCCAAGCTTACAATCTTATTTAATCTTAATTACTCCCATAAAGGCTCTACCTCCAAATAGAATCACATTGAAGTTAGGGCCTCAACATGTGAATTTTGATGGATTCAAACAGAAACGAAAATAACAGCAACAAACAGCCTTGCCCACTGTTGATGGAAATCATTAGTAAAGGGTCTGTAATAGAAATGAAAAGGAGTCTTATTCATGCCAAACTGAAGACTACAGCCAGAGAGATAGAGATTCAAAAAGCCCTTGAAATGTGTTCCCCTGGGCTACAAAACAGGGGAGGTTTTAAAGGAAAAAACTGCAAAATCACAGCAGCTGTTCATCAAGAATTAAGATTGGAGCTGCAAGAAGTAAGGAGGCTTGCTAAGCAAGGATTGGTTGTGATCTGAAATGGTTGTGTAGTTACAAGAGGAGACCCTGAGACCTAAGGTTGCAGCTGGCATCTGCCATCAGACACTGTTATAAGAACAGCTGGTGATGTCCTTGAATCTGATATAGTTCAGAAAATTCAAGTTCCCACGGATGCAGGAAAGTGCCTGAAATCACATCCACAGTGGTCACCGGCTCCAGCTGGGTGCCTGAACCACAGTGACTCCAGTCTGACTTTCAAATGCATTCTTTCCTTTAAAGGTTAAAGCAGATGTACAGTGCATGTTTAATGGGCCACAAAACAGGCTGTTTTAGTTACCATAAAGTTTAGATTCAATCATGTATAAGCCAAAATGACTTCCTCACATCTCAATAGGTGAGAACTTCTCCCATCACTACATCATTATGTCTTGTGGCCCTGAGAATGCAGCATCCTGTTCCCTGGGCTCCAAAGGAAATGCCTGGTTCTTTTTTTTTTTTAACCTCCCTCTATCATGGGACGGTGCCCAAGTTATTCGATCTTGCTGAGCCTTGCTTTCTCCACCTGAAAGTGGGGTAGTAACACTTATTCTGTAAGGTTGTTGTGAGTATTAAATAAAACAACAACACAAATTTCATAATCTAGTCCCAGCCACATAGCATCTACTCCATATAGCTGTGCCCCCTGTTTTCAGTTCTCTTCAAATGATACTTATCAACACAGCATGTCCACCCTAGTCCTACTTTTTCACCAGCATCTGTGGACATTTGTCCACCCATAGATCATTTGAGAGGACAGATCCTAGCCTGGCTCACTCTGCCCTACTCTGCCTCTCTGAGCAAGCTTTACTCTGCAGATATATGAGGTAGAGACCGAATACCCCACTGTGTGTACAGCTGGGGTCCCCCGTGTACACACCCAGCCTCCACCCAACAGCCACACCCATGCTACTTGTAGAAGGTGAGGGAAGACAGAGGCTGCCCCTCTGCTGCTTCCAGAAGCATTTGATTTTTCTGAGATGGGAGAAGCCAAGACGTGAGCTGAAGGCCCCTGCTCTGAGGTAGGGATCAGCAAAAGCGATTCCCTGCGACAGCGAAAGCCCTGCACTCTCAGGACCTACGTGGGGCAGCAGGTCCCTGGCTCTTGGATTCACACGGTGACCGAGGAGGCAATTTACTCACGGGGCCAGTTCTGCGATGTTGGTCTTGAAGTTAGCTCTGAAAGTTCCACCAGAGTCTTCCTTTCCAGACTTTTTGAAGATTTTGCCGACCCAATCCCCTGTAGAGTCCCTTTGTGCTCAAATGTCCTGGAGTCATTACCACCTAAAGCAGACGCTGTCTCAGACAAGTGTGCAGAGATCAGAGTTACACGGTACCTGAGGATATAAGGTCTATGGAACTCACACCCTGAAGTTTCCTCTGTGCTTGCTGTGGTCACCCCAGTGCCCAGAACTGCCCAGCAGAACTGCCCAGTAGACACTTGTGAAACTGTTGACCCAACATTGCCCCTTTATTAGTTATTGATCCCTTATTAGTTACCTGCCACTGCCTAACTAATCATCTCACATTTAATGGCTTAAAACAATACACATTTGTTATGGTTTCTATGGTTTCTATGGTTCAGGACTCTGGGATTGGTGTGGCTGGATGATTCTAGGCTGTGGTCATCTCAAAGCTACCTGAAGGAGGCTCCCTTGCCATGCCCCCGACCCTCATCCCAGGCTGTTGCAGGAGTCCCTGTTCTTCACCGTGTGGACCACTTCCAGCTGCCAGAGTAGACTCACAACCCTGCACTGTGATTCTCTCCCCACATTGTCCCTATCAGAAAGCAGGTGACTGACTTTCCCATATGAGTGATTCAAGGGTGAGGCAGACGGAGAACCACATACATCTGAGACCCAAGCTCCAGTCTCTGAATAACCTATGTCTTAGAGATGACATCTCATCTCATGCCTATTAAGGTGGCTATAATCAAAAAACAAGAACAAGTGTTGGTGAAGATGTAGAGAAATCAGAACCCTTGTGTACTGCTGGTAGAAATGTTAAATGGTGCCACTGCCATGTAAGTCCATTTGACAGTTCATCCAGAAAGTTAAGCTTTGAATTATCATATGATCGAGCAATTCCGCTCATAAGTATATACCCAGAAGAATTGAAAGCAGGGACTTGTATGCCCATGTTCACAGCTGTGTTATTCACAGTAGCCAAAGGGGGAAGCCACCCAAGTGCTCCTTGATAAACAAGATATGGAATATACACACAATGGAATATTATTCAGCCCTAAAAAGGAGGGAAATTCCAAAACATGCCACAACATGGATGAGCCTTGAGGGTATTAGGCTAAATGAAGTTAGCTAATCACGAGAGGACAAATATGATTCCTTTTGTAGGAAGTGTCTAGGATAACCAAACTCACAGGTAAAGAAGAATGATGGCTGCCAGAGGGTGGGGTCAAGGGGAAATGGGGAGCTGTTTAGTGGGTGCCGTGTGTCAGTCTGGGATGAAGAAAATGTTCTGGAGGTAAATGGTGGTGATGGTTGCTCAACAATGTGAATGGAAGATGCCCACTCACAGTTCCTGTGGGTCAGGAATCTGGGAACAGCTCTGCTGGGTGATTCTGAGTTTGGGCCTCTCACAAGATAACTGTACACTGAACTGTTGTACTGAAAATGGTTAAAAGGATCAGTATTACATATATTTTACTACAATTTTAAAGAGTAAATTAAAAATAAGATAGAATTGACAGCTCATCATTTCTATCAAATTCTATTGGCTAGAAGTGAATGACTAGATCCTGCTGACACTCAAGGAGAGGGAACTAAGCTCCACCCCCTGAGGGGAGGAGTGACACAGGATTTGTGGGGGTGTTTATCCACCTCCACACCTGTTCAAGGCTTCCATTCCAAAATAGGCACAGTTGGTAGAAAAGTAGAAAAATATACCAGCTACTCAAAGTATGAATCACAGACTACTTCGGGGTGGACTTCATGTGCAGGATAATCCAAAAGGCAAGGATAAGTGTTCCTCCTTGGGTTGTACTTCGATTTATCTCTTTATACCCATGGGCCCTGACACCTAAATTGGTTTATCTCAGAGAGTAAAATACTGATAAGGAGATTAGCATATGTATAAAATAGATTATCCAAACTCAATGAATTATTCTTTTAGAAAATTCTATAAATCGTTTTCACCTCTATCTACACGCCACTCGTACCTCCCAAGACTATCAGGCAATCAGGCTAAAGGTGTGCTCTAGCTGAAACAACTAAGAAAAGAAGTGTTCAGTTATGAACTGACTCTTTGCAACCCCACGGACTGTATGTAGCCCACAGGTTCCTCTGTCCATGGGGTTCTCCAGACTAGACTACTGGAGTGGTTTGCCATTCCCTTCTCCAGGGGATGTTCCTGACCCAGGGACTGAACCTGGGTTTCCTGCATTCCAGGCAGATTCTTTACCATCTGAGCCACCAGGGGAGCCCAAGGAAAAAAACCTCTAACACAGGGAAGAGTACTCAATATCTTCTAGGAGTCTATAATGGAATATATATATTTATGAATCACTTTGCTTTACACCTGAAATTAACACAATGTCATAAATTAACTGTATTTTAATACATTTTATTTTTTAAAAAAACCTTTAAAAGTAAAAAAGGAGAAAGAAAATTCTACCTTTTATGATTTCAAATCAAATGTAATTACCTGAAGGACTGCATTTGAAGTGGCACAGTATTTGCAAGGACAACATTCAAAATTTGCAATCTGTGATTTTGTTGACTTGTTAGGGTAAGCATATAAAACCATATTCTAGAGGCTTCTTGATAGATTTTCCTGTGATCACCCTGGGCCTCTCAGTCACAGAAAGGAATAGGCATGATCTTAGGCTGGGGGTGGTCATAGGAGAGGGCGTGGCTGGAGAGAAACCCCTGCGCCTGTAATTCCTTTATTAACGTCTTTAAAGTCCTGTGCAGGGTAAAAATCAGACGGAGCTCACTCTCAGGGCAGGATTTCCACTTCTTCCCAAAGGAATATACTAACAAAAATTTTTTAAATAAGTTCTCTCAAGTAGTTTAATTTTTCCTCTGTATAATGAGGATTTTATTGTTTTTCTCTCTGATTTGTTCATCTATTTCTTTCTGCGTTGCTTTTTCCTTTCTGAAGAAAGGCCAGACTATTTCCAATTTAAGCTAGCACCTCGAGGCTTTTTGTAATCTTGTAGCTGCTCTCCTTCCTCTTCTTTTTTCCTTCCCCAGAGCTTATTACAGAAGGATTGCAGCTATTTCTTAATTTTAAACAGTTGCTTTCTGGGGCAAAAAAAAAAAAAAATCAAGAACAGAATAAACTTTAAAAAATCAGCACCTCTCTATCGCTTTTTATCTTTTTAATTTGTCATTTGACTTGCCTGTGGTTTCATCTCTTCCAGGAGACAACAGATCTTTATCAGAAGAGTTAACTTACATTATGGCAATTTTTAACACAAACTGGGATTTTGATGTATTAGGGACTTCCTGTTATTGCCTTTCCCCAGATCTCTCTTTTATCCCCCCAAATATCTCACCTCCTTTTCTCCCCGTTTCTTCCCCTCTCTTTCTTTCTCTCCTGGGGGTAAAGGAGTATCAACTAGTTCTATTTCTATTTCTGGCACTCACCGACAGTCTTGTCCCTAGAGGTTACTCCATTGCTCAGTAATTACCTTATTTCTATATAAGCACAGGTGCCTTGGGTTCAGAGGCCTTTTCCTTCTGTCTTTGTTGAGGGAATGGAAACAGCTGAGGGTGTTTCATTTGGGGAGATTTGCTAATGTATATTTTCCCACTCCTCTGCTAGTGGAGGTGGAGACAGGAGTTCAACTGAGTAACACCTAAAAATTTTAAAAATTGCTGGCTGTGAACTGGAGCTTGTTTGACCTGGGCTCATTTGACTCCCTGACATCACATCAGTCAATTGAACCCCTCAGACTCCAAGTTCATGTCCCTGGATTGCAAAGCCTTCAGTTCTTAAAGGTTCTCATTTTCAAAACAAAACTAAGCACTAATTACCAGTTTAATCATTTATCTTCTGACATTAGCTCAATATTTTAACCATCAATAATCCAAAGTCCCTCAAGAAGTTTGTACCACACTAAGACAGAATTTTGTTCAAAATTCTGAAAGCATGAGCTGTTGTTTTCTGGACAGTGAAGCAAATATCAGTGTTGAGACTTGGGTCCCCAGGAGGCTAACTCTGAGCTGGAGATGAGCAGGCAGGATGTTTGCAAAAGGGAGGCCCTGGCACCAGAGGAAGGAAGAGCAAGGAAAGAAACAGGACCGGGCAACGGGTGACAGTGGGCTCTAGGCCATGCTTGATGTCCCCAAGGTGTCTCACTGAGAGAGGCCAGGTCAACTGGTCGCTGGACGTGGGCCCTGTCTCCAGTGTTCTAACATCTTTCGTGGCAACTCACATGACCCTAGGCTGTTACCCACCCAGGGCAGGAGAAGACTGGATTTCCCGCTGGACTGAGGCATACACGGGTTTGTGCCTGGATTATACACCTGCCCTCAAGTTCCAGCTAAACACATCCTTTACCTTTCCCAGACGTTGTTGTTCAGTCGCTCAGTTGTGTCTGACTCTTTGCGACCTCATGGACTGTAGCACTCTAGGCTTCCCTGTCCTTCAGTATCTGCCAGAGTGTGCTCAAAGTCATGTCCATTGAGTCCATGATGCCATCCAGCCATCTCATCCTCTGCCACCCCCTTCTCCTCCTGCCCTCTATCTTTCCCAGCATCAGGGTCTTTTCCAGTGAGTCTGCTTTTTGCATCAGGTGGCCGAAGTATTGGAGCTTCCTGGGCATAAGCCCCATTTATTGTCCATTTTATGAAAACAGGGCCCAAGGTGAGAAAGGGCTGATCTTTCAGGAACCACACTTTCCTTGCCCTCTGTTCCCTCCCTTGCTCCACCCAGTGAGCCCTGTGCTCACTGCCCTCACAAGGGTGCAGCACTCAGTCTTCCCCTCGGGGCTCTGCGGGGCCCCGAGCAGTCTTCCAGCGCTGCTGTCAGAGTACATACCACCCTCTGACATTCGTGAATGACCTGTGTTAAACCCACAAATGTAAGTAGAAGAATAAGGCGGAACCACCTCAAAACCATGAGAAATCACTCTTTCATAGAAACAGACAATGTGCTTAGTCCCTCAGTCATGTCCAACTCTGTGACTCCATGGACTGTAGCCCACGAGTTCCTCTGTCCAAGGGGATTTTCTGGGTGAGAATACTGGAAGACATTCATATTTCCATTCAATTTTTTCTTTTGTTAGAGTTGTAATGGAAAACATTATAGGTTCTGTGACTTGTTTATATTTACAAAATAACATTTTGTTTTATATCTTATTTGAACTAACAATAATAAATCCCTGCCATTTCAGTGTGGCTAGAATCAAATAGTGCAAAAATAGTGTGAGTGCATAAGGAGGACGTGGATGTGAGTTTGGATTCTCTTGTATCTTGTTTTCTATTTTAAAAATAATATTAAAGTCATGAAGGAGCAGAAAGCATGGTGAGCAAGTACTACATGGTATGAAGAAAGAGAAAAAAATCAGTAAGTTATGCAAAAGGATGTCTCAAAGAAAAAGGGGGAAAAGAAAAAATAATCCTTTGGTGGCATCAGATTAATCTCAACTCTAATTCATGATGTGCATGATATGAATTTATGTCTTGCTTATGAGCGAAAAACATTACTTAAAAATTTTTGTTCTTATTGTGTTAGAGTTTCCATTGAGTTTCATGTTGGTACCGGTGAATGCTAAGAGCTCATTCTTTCTCAGGAGAGTGCTAGAAACAGCCATGGGCCAGAATTAGTTTTATATTCCTTACCCCATTTCTTTTTTCTTTTTAATTAATTTATTTTTTAATTAAAGGATAATTGCTTTACAGAATTTTGTTGTTTTCTGCCAAATATCAACATGAATCAGCCGTAGGTATACACATGTCCCCTCCCTCTTGAACCTCCCTCCCCAATTGTTACAGAGCCCCTGTTTGAGTTCCCCGAGTCATACAGCAAATTCTCACTGGCTTTATCTATTGTACATTTGCTTTACCCCATTTCTTACCTTACCTGTAGAAGAGAAGCAAAGGGGAGATGAGGGGAGATTCATATTCTTTCCACTGTCACATGGCTAATACAGGCACAGGTTACCCCAAAATATATGCTCTCTACACCATCCACCATGACTCCTCAATCAATTGACTTCTGCCTTCTGGGTCAACCTCAAGAACTTATTACTGAGAAAATGGAATTGACAAATTCTAAGAGAATGCCAGGGCCAGGTTCTTAGGATTTCAGAGAAATAATTTAGGAGCCAAGAACTAGAGCCTTTTAGTTGAGGACAGGATAGCTAGTTCTTATAAAGCTGACTTAATTTGAGGTTCTAAATGTAGTATATGTGCGAATTTTCCACATTTTTGTAGATTCATCAGATTCTGAAAGTCCCACGTCACTCATTTAAATAATTTACGTGCTAAATGATCTGACATGGAAGGCAAAAACAGCAATAGAGACCAGAGACTATGCTGATGGAAAACAAGGAAGGCAAGTATCAGTAATAGAGAAAAAAGGAAAAAAGGAAAGTGGTTCTTGCCACCAATCTCTATCTTTTTTCTACTTTTCTTCGCCTAATAGCTCAGCTGGTAAAGAATCTGCCTGCAATGCAGAAGACCCCAGTTCGATTCTTGGGTCAGGAAGATCCCCTGGAGAAGGGATAGGCTACCCACTCCAGTATTCTTGGGCTTCCGTGGTGGCTCAGCTGGTAAAGAATCCGACTGCAGTGCGGGAAATGTGGGTTCAATCCCTGGGTTGGGAAGATCCCCTGGAGAAGGGATAGGTTACACATTCTGGTATTCTGGTCTGGAGAATTCCATGGACTGTATAGTCCATGGGGTCACAAAGAGTCAGACACAACTGAGTGACTTTCATATATATATATGCACACATATATATATATATAAAATAATTTTGTCATGTGTAGAGAAACAAAAGCCAGCCTTGAGACTCAAATAACTAACATCAAGAGGTGTGAAAGGATGCAGGGTCTGTGTTTCCTCTTTCCTCCACAGCAAGGGTACAGTTAGGGGATTAGGAAGGGTTGGCACTGTTTTTAAGGCTGGTCCTAAGTTTAAATGGCAGATATGGCTGAACTGAGCCACAACCAGTGTTGGGTAAGATAATCACAGGTTAAAAAGGGATTCCAGGGATTTCCCTGGTGACCCAGTTAAGAGTCTGCCTTCCAAGGCAGGGGACATGGGTTCCATCCCTGCTCGGGAAACTAAGATCCCACATGCCATGGAACATGTAAGTCCATGAGTTAGTTACAGCTAGAGTGGAGTCCTCAGGCCATAATGAAGACCCAGGCAGACCAAAAAAAAAAAAAAACAATAACAAGGGATTCTGACTCAACCAGAAATGATGTGGCAAGTTAAGTACAGTCGTCCCTCAATGTCTGTGAGGTGTTGGTGCCAGGACACTCACAGAGACCTGAATCCTGAGGAGCTCAAGTCTCTTACCTAGAATGGCGTAGTTCACAGATTCTCCTCTGCCTGAGGTCCACGTCTGCACTTCAGCCAACCTTGGGTCCAATTTGATTTGAATCTGTAGATGCTGAACTCGAGGGTAGGGAGGGCCAACTGTATTTATCGTTTATAGGACATATGCATTTGGGATTAAAGAGAAATTTGGTTTCCTGTCACAGTTAGAGGTAGAGATTTGAATTTGGTTAATGTGAATTTGTTGTCAATCATGAAGCAAAGCAAGTTCTGGGTTCTTTCTCACTGATTCACTGTATCTAATTTACTTTTCCTAAGACATTTAGTGTCCTTTTTTCACCCACAGAAAAAAAAAATTTTCTCTCATTCACATGGATAAAATGTGGTAAAATCAGCTGTGAAGACAGGAGTTGATGTTAAGAGGTCAATATTCTAATAAAGCTGGAGACTTCTTTTTATAACTTAAAATGACCAGACCACACTCATATACATTGGTTCGTGAAGACAAAATCAGGGTTTTTGTTTTATGATGCAGAACAACACTAGGGCTCGCTGCCATGACAAGTGACCTTAAAATCTCCCTGACTTAGCCCTGCCCACGTGGCACATCCATTGAAGGGTGACAGGAGTTATGCTCCATCTGACCATCAAAGACTCAGGCGGCCATTGGCTCCACTGTCTCGTGACATTGCATCTCAGCACATGACTTCAGGGGCTCCATGGGAAAGGCACAGTGTGAAAGACTCAACTAAACCCTACTCACAGCCCTGTGGCCAGAACCGGTCATGCGGCCCCAACCTAACAGCAAGCAACTAGGAAGGGGAGGAGGACCAGATATGGTGGTTCTTGTCATTTCTACCACACTGCAGCCTCTGGCTGTGTGTAGATTGTGTCTGTGTTACCATCTGTCCAAGACACAACTAATAGAGTTTTTATTATAAGGGCATGATAGAAAAGGGGTTACTGTGTCAGTTTATACGAGTTGAGTTTTGGTATATCATTTAAAATGATCATACATTTCAATAAGTACCAGAATCATTAGACAGCTAAATAAAATACAAATTCCTTGTCCCTATCCCTAGAGATTTTTTTTTTAATTGGAGGATAATTGCTTTATAATATTGTGATGGTTTCTGCCATACATCAATATGAATCAACCACAGGTATACATGTGTCCCCTCTCTCCTGGATCCCCCTCCCCATATTCCTCCCAATCCCACCCCTCTAGGTTGTCACAGAGCACTGGGTTGAGCTCCCTGTGTCCCTAGAGACTTTTAATCCAGCAAACCTGAGGTGCAGTCCAGGAATCTGGGTTTTAACAAGCACCTCTGAGGGTTTTCCTGCCTATCACCTTCGTAGTTTGGTGCACACGAGGTGACTGGTTTCTGCTCTCCGACAGTGATACTTTAAGGTTTCAGCATACATGAGAGAGAGAGAGACAGAGACAGAGAGATATTCTAAGGAGTGGAACACTAGGAAGCAGATGGCTGTTCCTTCTCGTTGATCTCTACGAAACAAAAGCCTTGGGAGAAGTGGATCCCCAAACTTCAGAAGTGTGTGAAGAGAAATAGCTGAAAATGAAAGAGAATAAGTAGAAAGTGCACTGTGGAATGCTGTGCAGGACGCAAGGACTGTGAGCAGGTGTAAAGGAAGAGAGGGACTGGGGATGATGTATATCCCTGGTGGACCAATCACGTGGCTAGAGGGATGGTGGACCAATCAGGTGGCTAGATGGACAGATTAGTGTATCTGGGTCAGCATATGGTCCAGCGGAAAGAGAAGGTACTGAGGCTCTTCCACAATATGGCAGAGGATTTTCATGATGGTTTTATTTAGAACTGTCAAACTACAGAACTAAGACAATGCTGAGAATGGGGCAAAATAAAGTTGAACTTCTTATCATCATTGAAAATGTGATTGTTTACTAAAGAAATCATCAGAGATGTGTGTACACAGTACATACAAAGTTTTTGCAGCATTTTTATAATGATAAAAAATTGGAAATCACCTAAAGTTGCCAGTTGGAAGTTGGTTAAGAACATTTGGTCTCATCCATGGGTTTGGTACTGTATAACCATTAAGGTACTTCTGGAGCAGCCAGGAAAGACAGGGATGTGTTAGCAGATTTACAAAAATCTCCTTGAAATGAAGAAAACAAGATACACCAAAGAAAACATCATCCAACAACAAATCCAGGAAAATTTCCCAGCTTCATACCACAGACTTCAGGAAATACAGATCTAAATACAAAACATCTGATATATCCAAAATACAAAACAGTTAAGCCTAAAGGGATATAAAATTCTGAGACTCAACCCACAACTCCCTTTATGGAGTGAGCTGCACAATGTGGAGAGAAGAGGCAGAATTTCTGAAAAATCCGACTAAAAAGTCTTCTCACTTTGGAGGAACAGGAAATGGGGCCTGAGTTGGCAAGAGAAAAGATCTGAAATGTTCCACCCGGGGCCCTTTTCCTTAGTGAAAGCCAAACATCAGTCAAAGGTCAGAGTGGTGGGAGAGAGGCCAGAAATGTGCAATTCTCTCTGAGGGGACAGCAGCTGCTAGCAGAGCAAGCTGGGTGGGGACAGTGCCCGAGGCCACACCAGGCAAGGCGTTCACACCACCCCGCTGAGTTCTGACTCCAGCTTCCAGCTCCAGGGAGGGGAGACAAATCCAAACCTCCAGACCCACCACCATCCACAGACCAGGGCAGGCTCTTTATTCCCTGGACTGGGCCTCTACACAAGGGTTTCAACAGAATCAAAATCAAGATGAATGTGAAAACTGTTGCCAGCTTTAAGGGCTCATAGAACGACTCCCCTCCCCACTCTTCTCAGACAACTTCGGGGCCGACAGATACAAGTGATGCTGATCTAAGTCCCAGCTCGCTCATCTCTACAGGGAAGATGCAGATTGTGCTCAGGTAAACAGGGAGTGAAAAGAC
The DNA here is from genome assembly GCF_002263795.3 of Bos taurus. NCBI lineage: Eukaryota > Metazoa > Chordata > Mammalia > Artiodactyla > Bovidae > Bos > Bos taurus. The sequence goes on from NC_037340.1 coordinate 36,189,381, forward strand.
CATGTGGATATTTTTGGCTTGGCCAAAAAGTTCCTTCAGACCTAAATGCACTTTTGGGTCAACCCAATATTTCAGGGTGAAGAGCAGCCCATGTAGAATAGACTAAGTATGACTAAGTCTTACTATGACTAAGTAAGAAGAAACCCAGCTTGGGATCCATGCAATAATTCTGCCCCTCACTCTCTTAAAAAAAAGGAAGAGGAGGAAACAAGTGTTAGGAAGTCCAAGCTCACACTGCTCGCCTCGGGACGATCAATAAGTCAAGAGACAAGTTGTTAGGGCAAGGAATAACAGCTTTATTTGGAAAGCCAGAAGACCAAGAAGATTGTGGACTCATATCCCCAAAATCATCTTACCTGAGTTAGAATTCAGGCTTCTTTTATACTAAAAGAGAAGGGGGTTTAGCTGGTTTTTGCAAACTCACTGGTGCTGGAATCCTTTGTTCTTGCACAAAGGTCTGGTCATGATGTTCCATTAAACCTTCAACAAGACAATTGTTATTTTCTGTTCTGCAGCTTTCTATCTCTGTATGAATCGGAAAGTGCTATATCTTTAACAGTCAGAGCCTTGAGAATGGGCTCTCCAGTATATTTCAGGCTCTAGGCAATATTGTTTTAAAAAGGTGCAGAACCAATATGACTAAGTTCAGGCAACAGCCGTTAGAGCTAAAGGAATAGACCCAATATGGAGTCACGTTTGCTTTTCTCTGTTTTGGAAGGTCAAAATACATAAGAAAAAGCTCACTTTGGAAGAAAATTGAGTCTACGCTTAAGTAAGTTAAAAAGAAACATTCAATCAAAATAACAGAATGGAAAAGACTTCCTGCCTCACAGAGATGAGGAACTTATACAGTACATGCAGTGGCTGGAAGTCTTATCATTGCCGTCCTTTGGAGGGAGGCTGAGTGCATTTCATGAAGCTGTGAATAATGTTTGAAATCTACAGATGGGAACAAGTATAGGTACATTGGATCACCAGAGAAGTGTGAACCCTGCCAACTGTTTATGTAACCCCACATCCTCCTCCCCTCTTTCCTGATGGCATTCCTACTGGTTTAGGTATCCATGCTCTTCCACATTCAGAACAAGCTGACCCCACTTTCTGGCTCTGTGTACCACTAGTTTTGTTTCATCAGTGAATAGGATCGCCTTGGTCATTGTTATGGGTTGTGGAAAGCATGTGACACATGTTGGTGCAATTAGACTCAAAGAACCAGCTTATAGTCCATGGCAGGGTAACATGAAGATGGACTACGCAGCCATCTTGTGACCATGCTGCTGCTGCTAAGTCGCTTCAGTTGTGTCCGAATCTGTGAGACCCCATAGACGGCAGCCCACCAGGCTCCCCCATTCCTGGGATTCTCCAGGCAAGAACACTGGAGTGGGTTGCCATTTCCTCCTCCAATGCATGAAAGTGAAGAGTGAAAGCAAAGCCACTCAGTCATGTCCAACTCGCAGCGACCCCAGGGACTGTAGCCCACCAGGCTTCTCCGTCCATGGGAATTTCCAGGCAAGAGTGCTGAAGTGGGGTGCCATCTCCTTCTCCATTGTGACCATGAGAACAAACTTGTAGATGAGGTCGGCAGATGGCAGAGGAGACAAACAGAAACCCTGGGATCTTGATGACACCCTTGAGTTCATCCTATCTCTGAACTTTCTGTTTAGGTGTTTATGCCAATTAAAGTTATGGTTTCCTAATTCAAATACTTTGGGGTTTTTTCCTCTTTTTTTTTTTTTTTTTCTATATACTTCCATATTGCTCACATTTCTTTTACATTTAGTGTCTATTCTTTTTGTAATTAGGGTAAAAGCTGTTTATATTTTGACAAGTTAATATAAAAGGAAACAAAGACCCTGAAAACTCTTTAAGATGTATTATTTAAAGATGGAAATTTAAAAAGTAGGTCACAAAGTTTTTGATTGAGATGATCCAATTTTATTTTTAGAGGTATACATAATGTTATATATGCATATAAAAAATCTAAATGAATGCATACTGAAAAAACTGCAATTATTTTTGAGAAGTTGGATTATATGTGACTTTTTTTCTTTTTGTCTGGTTTCTTTCTTTTTTTCCTTTCTCTTTCTTTCAGAAACCAATGAACATGGAATGACTTACATAAAGGTACCTAAAGGTTTAAAAGATAGATTTTTTTATATTTATTTTTTATCATGCCTTGTGGCATGTGGGATTTTAGTTCCTTGATCAGGAATCAAACCTGTGTCCCCTGAATTGGGAGCACAGAGTCTTAACCACTGGACCACCAGGGAAGTCTTTTTTTTTTGACCATGCCTCACTGCATGAATACAATTTTAAATAAAAATTGAAGCACTTTGATTTGGCCAGCAAATAGTTTTTTATCCTCTCAGATTTGAGTTTAATGATATTTTTCAGGTATTAAAATGAAAGAAAAAACAAACAGCTGAAGGCACCTCCTCTTCTCCCAACCCAGACAGTAAATACAAGGACTCCACCATCTTGTTGGATTCAAGTAGAACTGGCTCACCCAACACCCACAACTCTTCCAAGTAGAACACTGAAGATGTTTTATCTTTCTTCTCATGAGCTTGAACCTTCCCAGCACTGGCAGATTTAGGGTCCTAGCTGATATCAGTTTGCCCTGGAGGGTTTAACTTCAGATCTACAGTAAACCCAGTGTCTGGTTATATGATGAGCAAGTAAAGCAAAAGAGGGCTCTCCGTGCCCTGCAAACAAATGTTTGATCCAAAATTGCAATAGAAATTAGTCTTTAGCATTTTCCTCCCTTCATTTTAGTATTACTGCTATTCTTCCCCTAATTGGAGTCCTTGCCTCAGAGATAACCACTGTTTTCAATTGGGTGACTATGTTTCCAGATCTTTATTTCTTTCATTTACTTACACATAGGAATATATTGACAAACACAGGTTCTCATGTCTAGATTTGGGGCGTGTGAGTACATGTGTGTTGTTTACATAAGTGGTGTCATGCTGTGTATATTGTTCCACATTTTGCTTTTTAAAGTTGACATGTGAGGATTTTTCTGCTTCAGAACAATATAAACCATAGCACATTTTTGAAAACTTGCTGCCTGGGGACTTCCCTGGTGGTCTAGTGGTTAAGAATATAGGGGATATAGGTTCAACCTCTGGTCAGGGAAGATTCCGCATGCCTCCAAGCAACTAGGCCCATGCAGTACAACTACTGAAGCCCACGTGCCTAGAGTCCGCGCTCCGAAGCAAGAATCCACTGCAATGAGAAGCCCGAGCACCGTGACTAGAAAGTAACTCCCACCGCAACTGCAGAAAACCCGTATGCAGCAACAAAGGCCGAGTGCAGCCAAAAATAAAAGAAAAAGATAGGACTTTTAAAAACCCCCAAAACTTGTTGCCAAGTATTTCCTAGTGTGCAAATGCAGCTGTTTACTTGACCCTGTCCCTATTGACTGACATTCAGGGTATTTCCAAATTTCCACTCTCAGAAACAAGAGTACTGAAAATCTGTGTACACCCATGGGCCATTAGTTTCATAAGACAGGAGCTGTGAAATCAAGCCCTGGGCTGAAGCTTCCGTGCATCTCAGGGTTTTGTTCTAATATATTAATGAATATACCATCTGAGTGCCTCCCTCTGGTCCTGTGTGTAGATACACATGTATATATGAGGCGATGCCCTGGAAGACTAGCCACAGGAAGTCTTTAAAAATGAGGTACTGTCAGTGAAATGATTTCCTGAGAAATCTGTATGCAGGCCAGGAAGCAACAGTTAGAACTGGACATGGAACAACAGACTGGTTCCAAATCGGGAAAAGAGTACGTCAAGGCTGTATATTGTCACCCTGCGTATTTAACATATGCAGAGTATATCATGAGAAATGCCGGGCTGGATGAAGCACAAGCTGGAATCAAGGTTGCTGGGAGACATATCAATAACCTAATTTATGCAGATGACACCAGCCCTATGGCAGAAAGTGAAGAACTAAAGAGCTCTTGGCGAAAGTGAAAGAGGAGAGTGAAAAAGTTGGCTTAAAACTCAACATTCAGAAAACTAAGATCAGGGCATCCGGTCCCATCACTTCATGGCAAATAGATGGGGGAGCAGTGGAACCAGTGAGATACTTAATTTTTTTAGGCTCCAAAATCACCATAGATGGTGACAACAGCAATGAAATTAAAAGATGCTTGCTCCTTGGAAGAAAAGCTATGCCCAACCCAGACAGCATATTAAAAAGTAGAGACATTACTTTGCCAACAAAAGTCCATCTAGTCAAAGCTATGGTTTTTCCAGTAGTCATATATGGATGTGAGAGTTGGACTATAAAGAAAGGTGAGTGCCAAAGAATTAATGCTTTTGAACTGTGGTGTTGGAAAAGACTCTTGAGAGTCCCTTGGACTGCAAGGAGATCCAACCAGTTAATCCTAAAGGAAATCAACCATGAATATTCATTGGAAGGAATGATGTTGAAGCTGAAACTCCAATACTTTGGCCACCTGATGCAAAGAACTGACTCATTTGAAAAGACCCTGATGCTGGGAAAGATTGAAGGCAGGAGGAGAAGGGGACAACAGAGAATGAGGGGGTTGGATGGCATCACTAACTCGATGGACATGAGTTTGAGCAAGCTCCAGGAGCTGGTGATGGACAGGGAAGCCTGGCATGCTGCAGTCCATGGGGTCGCAAAGAGTTGGACACGACTGAGTGACTGAACTGAACTGTCAGTGAAAAGTTGCAAGACCTTGGACCTCTGACTCAGGTGCTTTGACTTACTGTAAGGTGGGTGTGCATCTCAGCTCACCATCTCCATGTTGCACAGGACACTCATGTCTTCATAATCATTTCACTTCTATGTCAAGCTCCCCTCTGCTTGGCACCAGAGGCAAAGTGTCAATCAGACGAGCAGATCCCCATCCAGTCACTGTGTGGCTTTGTCTGGAGTCCCGGTTCCCATGGCAGGGCTGCCTGTGGTGGAGGACCAAGACGGGACTGGACCCCCATGGACCCTGCTGCAGGGATGCTCCTGTATCTCTCTGCCCCAGCTGAGATACCAGATACCAGGCCTGGCTCTTCCTCAGCTCCTACCAACCTCCCGGGGCAGAGAAAACACTTTATACTTCTTTGACAGGTGGGTGTGTGGGGAATGGCATCCGGCTTCCCCACCCCTCTGTGAGCTATAGCTTGGAGCCAGGCTGCTGTCTCACGCCAGCTGGGGGCCTGGGCGCTGTCTGCTAAGTAAGGAGGAACTCGGGGTCGGGGTGGGCTCTCTGTATCCCCCAGCATGTCTGTGGTTTCTCCGCTCGGTCCTGGGCTGGGGGGTGGGGGGTGGTGGTGAAGCTGGCCCCTACCTAGGGTGAACACAGGTCCATCTGCGCCCCTTTGCCTAGGATAGTCCTGGTTGGCGCCTGCTGTCTGAGCATCACTCCTCTCAGAGCTCTCTTTTGCTTTCCTCAGTGTCCCAGTTTGACTGTTAACCTCTATGCTTACTAATCCCCTCCCCCATTCTTATTTCCCTGTTTCCTTTCTGGCACTCCTCTCTCCCCTCCCCCAACTCAGAGAATGTGCATTTCATTGCAGCTTGGAAACCCTGACTTTCACCGTCACCTCATATTCTTTCCAATCTCGTGTTTTTGGCATAAAACTGATGCTGTGGCTCTTTCAAGGCCAGGCTTTTGATACTGAAAAGCCCAGATGTATGAACCTCCAAAAAGCATTTCCTCCGCTTCTCTGATGTAATAAACCTTCCCTGAGATGTACAAGGGTGGCCTTACAGTCGACTCTGACCAGTAAAGGGCATGGGGTAAAAATAAACTACCAGCAATGAGAAACACATGGTCTAGGAATCTGAAAAGTACCCACCACAGCCCCTCCCTAGTGTCATTCCTTCTGAACTCCTGGGGGAAGCTGTCTGCCCTTAGAGGGGGTCCCTGCCACCCCCTCCCCAGGCAGAAAACCTGCATGGAAGCTGGGTTCCCTGAAGAGTCAGCTGGCCCAGAACCATCTAGGGTGACTTTAGCCAGCTACTGGCCAGATGCCAGATTGTTGTTGTTGAGTCACCAAATTGTGTCCGACTCTTTTGGGACCCCATGGACTATAGCCCACCAGACTCCTCTGTCCATGGGATTCTCCAGGCAAGAACACTTCAGTGGGTCACCACTTCCTTCTCCATGCCAGATCATTAGCACCCTGCAAAGGCCCTGAAGGTGGACACCCCTGGAAAGAGGGGGATTCTATATGTAGCTTGGGGCTTCCCTGGTGGCTCAGACAGTAAGGAATCTGTCTGCAATGCGAAAGACCTGGATTCAATCCCTGGATTGGGATGATCCCCTGGAGAAGGGAACAGCAACCCACTGCAGTATTCTTGCCTGGAGAATTCCATGGACAAAGGAACCTGGCGGGCTACAGTCCATAGGGTCGCAGAGAGTTGGACACGACTGAGTGACTTTCACTTTCCATAGGGAACAGCTTCTTTCTCCCCATGGATGCTCTTTAGGGGGTGCCCTCCCTTATTCTCCTTTTCTGTACCTACTCCCCCCAACACTCAACATTCCAATGCCACCTTTTCCACAAAATTTACCCTGATTCTGTCTGATAGAAATTATCCCTCTCACTTGTAAATCATCTCTGATGTCATTACCTTTTTTTCTTTTTTAAGAACACTCAGAACTTCCTATCTTGGATCACAATTACTACTAGACAGTAAGAGTCATGAAGGCAATTTTTTCTTTTTTTGTAATTGTCTAAGGAATCCCACCAGGATGACCTCTGGAGCCCCAGAGTCTGGAAAAATGTAGGTCTGGAATGGGAACAAAGACTGTTGAGTTGTTAAAAATTTCTTTAATTAAAAGTAATTAAATTGAATGAGATCACCCTGACTCAATTGGAAAGAAGTTTCTGCCACCCAGTGCAATGGGCACACAACCTAGGGGGAAATGAAGAAAGTTACATTTTTTGCATTTGTCAGCTGTGGCCTGAGACCTACCCCACTGCATTTGGGATTCATGTGGGATTGAAAATAGTTGTAATAACAGTGTTCAATAGTGTTCATTGACGGCTTATTATATACCAAGTTCTGTTCTAAGGGCTTTCCATGTGATGTTAGAGATAACACTGCCCCATTTTACAGAAGAAAATTGAGTCACAGAGAAGGTGAAGGGATAACCCAAGGTCAAAGTATACGTTGGTCCTACAGTCTCATGACAAGCCCTGGAATGGAATTTGGGACAGGTCACCCCAGGACATGAGAAAACTGGTGTCTGGAGATAAGGCGAACTTCTGAGAAAGTTGTGGACTTAGAAGTACTAGTGGGTTGGGTGAGCATGCATTTTAAATAAAGAGCTATGGTTTCTGAGCCTATGCAGCGGAAGTACATTTAAGGGTAGAAAAGGAGTGTTTAAAAAGCTTTTCTGCGAATTCCTACGTGAGCTGAACTTTGTTCTGGAAAGAAATGAGTTTTGTCTCTTGTAGCTCATGGTTCCACATCAAGGACCCCAACTCTGACCACCCAGGTAGAGGGCCCTGGGCTGCAGGCAAACTGACCCCGTTTAACCTGCCATGAAGCCACTGCAGACAAGCTGTGCTTTGAAGGACGATCCCAGTTTCCAGCACCAGAGGGACAAAGCACTCCCCATCCCCAAGGGGATGAGGTTTTCCTTTTTGTTTTGAGAAAGCCTCTGAAAGTTTCCAGAACAAAGGCCTTCTCTGCTCCTCCTGATTTTGTCAGTGGCAAACAAAACATTGGGCAGTGGACTGTCACACAGAAATGAAGGTGGGCATGGGACTTCTGCGAACTGGAAAGAACCCTGACAACTGCAGAGGTCAAGGCTCAGCCCCCTCCTTCTATCCTTCGACAGCCAAGACCGCAGAGGCAGGTGGGGAGCAGGGGAGGCAGAACTGGGCATCAGGGTGAGGAGTCCACCTGCATCAGTGTTCCCTTTTAAGGAAAGGCAGTCCCTGGCAGCTCCACACTCCAAACTCGCCAGTGATAACCCCCAGGTAAGGGAGGAGATCTGGGAGGGGAGCCGTGGGATCTGCGAGCTGGCAGCCTTGAGAACACCCATGCAGTGCGGCTCGGGAGCAGAGAAGGACAGAGTCCCAAAGGATGCCTGGGGTCTGGGGCGTTTCCCTGCATGGTGAGGGCAGTGTGCCTGCAGCCAGGAGAGGGCACTGTGAGGACCACCTGGGCGGACAGGGGATGCTCAGAGGAGGAGGGGGAGTTCAGGTTTCTCCTACACAGATTGTAAGTCCCACCCCTCCCCCCAGTTTCCAGAACTGAGATGCACCCACTCCTTCCTGGGTACCTGAATGGTTGAGAAGTCGTGATCTGAATTGATTAAGACCTCACTTCTGCCACCCTGCAGAATGAGGAGTGGTGGTCAGTAGTGATTGTCTGAGACAAAAACATAATTATAAAAATGTACATTTCTTGTACACCTGAGCTTAAGGCCTGAGTGACTGGTACCCACTCTGTTTTAGGCAGCTTATTAGACCCTTTCCTACTCCAAAAGGAGCTCCTGTTAACTTTTGAAGAAGCAGGGATGTCACCACTCCCTGGAAGGCGGTGAAAAGTGCAGGGGTTTGCTGATGTCTGCGCATTTCAGTGAGTGGTGTTTGGATTTGGGATTTGGGGTGGAGAGGTTTGGCTCTATGGAAATGAAGTTGGTGCGAGTTCCTGTGGGAAAAGGGTTTCTGTTCGCTTTTTTTTTTTTTTTTTTGCTGTTTGTAGGCAAGAAACAAAGAATAAAACAGAAGTGTCTGCTTCTGAGAGAGACTCTGGGAGACCCTCGGAGATGTGCAGCGTTACAGTGGCCCTGTGCAACATGCAAAGGTGGACCCCAGCCCCGCCCCGGTCCCTGGGGTATTGTATTAAAGGGCAGTCAGCAGGGACACTGGTCCCCTCATGTGAGGGCCGCAGACAGGCTCCTTTGGGCAGCCTGGTAGACAGTAGACATGAGACTGGAGTGGGGAGTTGGGAGGGAGGAACACGGCAGCAGGAAGACTCAGCCGTGGAGGTCATGGAGGGTGATGAGGCAAGGACTCTGGATCCCCATGGAAGATGCTGGGCCTGGAAACAGGTTCCATGTGAGTGTGAAGAGCTCCATATGTACAATGAAAATCCAGTCTTTACTTTTCTACGTGAAATCAAATTTAGCTAAAGGTTCATTGGCTTGGCTAACAGGATGGCCCAGTCAGTCGCTTTTAGGAGACTGTCTCCAGGTGAAAGCATTGTCCCTCCAGGTACCAAAATGTCCCACATGGAATCTGTGAGTAAAGGAGGCAGATGGTTTTGGGTAAGTTGGTAGGTATAATTTTAACCATCACCACTACCACCCCTTGGGTCCCTAGCCAAGTGTATTCTGGGAGTATCCCTAAGGGAGAACCAGCAACGCTGGGGAGAGCATATGCTGCATCCCTGCACGGTGCTTCTCCAGCTGGCGTAGGATTGGCTGCCAACAGACCATCCCTCCCTTCTCCTGAGCTGCCTGCTTCTGGTGTTGGGATACCTAATAAGGTCAGGGAGTCTCATGCGTGTAAGCCCACGGCCTGGGTTTTCTCTGTAAAGTGGGCTCCGTGGTCAGAAGACATGTCGTGGGGGAGAACATAAGCTGTCCAGCAAGTCCGTAGAGAGAGTGGTGGCGACAGCATGACGACAGCAGGGGAGCCACATCCAAATCCGGAGCAAGTACTTGTTACAAAGGCAACGGTCACCCTTTCCCTGATGCAGAAGTTCCAGGGCCATCAGCCCGCCACCTGGCAGTGGGCTCCATGCCCAGAGTCCCTCACTGCACTAAACATCCCTGCCAGTCACCCTGTCCATCAGGTTACAATCCTAGGAGTTCTCATTTCATTTAGTCCTTACCACTGTTCATATGTCCTATTTTAAGGATAAAAAAATGGAGGAACAGAGAGACTGAGTAACTTGCTTGAGGTCACACAGCTAGGAAGGGGTGAAGCCAACATTGGAAGCAGGCACTCTGGGTCCAGAGTATAGTTCTTAATGTCCACCTTTGGTCTCATGGTACATCAAGTATGTTTGGGGCTGGCTCCCACCCCCATGCCCCTTGTGTGTGTAGAGAGAGGGGGCATTTGGCACTCACTCCCCAGGGCCACAGCTAATTATCCTGGGGAGGGTACCTGACAGGGCAGGCCTGAAACCTGCAATCTGGTGGCCTGGTGGGAAAAGTGAATTGCGCTGACCTAGTTTCTCTCCTGGAGAAGGCTCTGGCACCCCACTCCAGTACTCTTGCCTGGAAACTCCCATGGACGGAGGAGCCTGGTAGGCTGCAGTCCATGGGGTCGCTAAGAGTTGGATACGACTGAGCGACTTCACTTTCACTTTTCACTTTCATGCATTGAAGAAGGAAATGACAACCCACTCCAGTGTTCTTGCCTGGAGAATCCCAGGGACGGGGGAGCCTGGTGGGCTGCCGTCTATGGGGTCGCACAGAGTCGGACACGACTGAAGCGATGCAGCAGCAGCAGCAGCAGCAGCAGCAGCAGTTTCTCTCCTGGGAATTTGAAACAGGGAATGGGGCGTTGATTTTGGAAGCTGAGGGGGCCCTCCTCCTTGCCCCTCCTGAGACTGTCCCTGGGCCCCATGGTCTGGGGCCTGTCCTTAATCTCCCTTTCCTGAGGTAACTTAGACTCTGTCCTTGATACCCAAATGATTCAGCTCAGTAATTTACTTTCTTTTAAGAATTTATTCAGATCAGTTGAAAAGTGAATAAAAATACCTCAGTAATGCTAGGTGAGCATTGACCTTCTAGTTTTTCCCCTTTTCAATTAAACAATATGCAGAGGGGCTTCCCTGGTGGCCCAGTGGCTAAGAATCTGCCTTGCAACATAGGGGCCACCGGCTCGATCCCTGGTCCTGGAAGATCCCACATGCTGCAGAGCAAATAAGCCCGTGGACCACGACTACCGAGCCTGCCCATCACAACAAAGAATAGCTTCCACTTGCTGCAACTAGAGAAAGCCTGCTCACAGCAAGAGACCAGCACAGCCCCAAATAAATAAATATATATTTTTAAATGCAAAAATATATAGGGTGATGTGTAATGGCAACATTCACAAGTGAAAGCTCAGGAGTCAGACCTCAGCCAGCACTAGCAGGAGGGGGAAATGCTGAGAGCATCCTTAACCTGCAGGGTCCGTCTCAAGGCCACAATAGGATGGGGACACAGATGTGGGAGCGAGGTTTCCACAGAGGAGAAAGATGGCTAACTCAGCATGAGACGTGACTTCCTAGGCAGCAGGCATTTTGCAGAATATTCTAGAAGACATACCTCCTCAACTTTTGTGCCATGAAGAGTGGAGACAGCTAGAGCCAGAGAGGGGAGCTGGGGGGGAGGTCGACGTGGTCTCAGCATCCATCTCTCTGCTGATGCCAGGGTTGATCCTGCTGACGTGTGTGGGGACACATTCCGTGTCTCCACAGTGTTACAACAGAAATGGAAAATGGGGTTTTTTTTCTGCTAACATTCAAGAGAAACAAACGAAAGAGAACATGGCTCTAAAACCCCCCAAGAACAGGCCTGTAAGAGTGAAGCAATCCTGGCTTTACTTTAGCTGTTTCTCATCTATGGCACACATAACTAGACTTGTCCTTCACAAAGTTGCTTTGTTAATCACTCTCTAATCACTCAGTGAATTCTGTCCTGCACCTGGCATTATTCCCCCTGCCCCACTCCCTCGTAGCATTTTCATTTCAGAAAGAAGGCCACAGGCAGATAACTTTGGAAAGGACCAGCCCCAGTTACCAATGGCCTAATGCCAGCTGTAGCCATTTTGAAATCTTGCAGAAGAAAGAAGAATGCAAGCCATCCCTGCTCTGAGCCTTATCTCCTACCCCAGAACTATGAGCCCTGACTATAAGACCCGTCCCTGTTCTCCAGGGATGGGGGCACTGTTCCTGAGGCACTAAACTGCTGTGTTCCCTCTTTGCTTGGCAAAGAATAAAACTAGTCTTTCTCTTTACTCCCAAACTCTGTCTCTGTATTTCTTTTCAGCGTCAGTGCACAGAGAGTCAAGATTTTGGTGACAACAGCACACACTTCCTTCCTCACACAGCCTGCCTGCTGGAGCAGAGGAAGACATTTCTCCATCAAGGGTGCATACGTGTCTGTACTCCCTACCAGAATCTCTAAGTACACTCTTTGATGCCTGCGATAGAGGATGAGGTGGTTGGATGGCATCACCGACTCAATGGACATGAGTTTGAGTAAACTTCAGGAGTTGGTGATGGACAGGGAGGCCTGGTGTGCTGCAGTCCATGGGGTCGCAAATAGTCGGACACGACTGAGCGACTGAGCTGAACTTAACTGATGATGCCTGCCCGAAAGAGCATGGGTGAAGAAAGGTTTTAGACATGACCAATCTTCCCTGGTGGCTCAGTGGTAAAGAATGCACCTACCAATGCTGGAGACACAGGCATGATCCCTGGGTCAGTAATATGTCCCAGAGAAGGGAATGACAACCTACTCCAGTATTCTTGCCTGGAGAATCCCATGGACAGAGGAGCCTGGCGAGCTACAGTCCACGAGGTTGGAAAGAGTCAGATGCGACTGAGCATGTGTGCAATCTGAATTTCAGTAGCCTGCCTGTCAAAGGATAATGTATAGACACTCAGTACTTAAAATCTGAGCTTTAAGCAATTGCCTAGAGAGAGAAAAGCTGTCTGGAATAAGCTGAAGCTACCTTGTACATGGGGCTTCCCAGATGGCTCAACGGTAAAGAATCTGCAGTCCTGGAGACACAGGAGATGCGGATTTGATCCCTGGGTCAGGAAGATGCCCTGGAGGAGGGCATGGCAACCCACTCCAGTATTCTTGCCTGGAAAAATCCCATGGACAGAGGAGCCTGGAGAATTACAGTCCATGGGGTTGCAAAGAATTGGACATGACTGAAGCGACTGAGCATGCACGCATGCTCTTTGTACTCACTGTTCATTTAGTATGACAAATCCTTTGCCTCTGTGAACCTCTGGAAAACCTTGACTCAGTCTTCAAATTAACTTCAACATTGTATCCTCCAGGAAGCCTTCCCTGACCTTCCCTGTGTTCCCTTGCCTGGGCTCTCTCTCAGTCCTTTTTGGATAACCGTGTGTTCTTAAGCCTCCCAGAATCAGTATCTTTGTGTCCAGTACTTGGCACAGGGTGGTTGCTCCAAGTATTTTGGCCAAATAAATGAAAATTGTAGAAAGACATCCCATCCAAGAGCACTGGTCTACACTACACAAGAATGAAGAAGACACTATAGTCAAAGGAATTTGAACATTGAGGGTGAAGGTCAATAAAGCTTTGATGACAACAAAAGGAAGATATCAATTGAAAAGCCAGCTGCCTCTGGACCCCAACAGCGGAAAATAAGATGGGAAAGGATTTGGAAAGACAAAGTTTCCATAACTGAACAGAGGGACTCGACCCTGCTCTGAAGATGCAGCTGCTATTTCATAGTATCAGGGTAACCCTTTTTAGGCAGGGGGGCAGGGTTGGAGATGACATGGACACAGGAAGCATGAATAATCTTGAGAATTGAGTCTTGAGCAAGAACTAGACCAGAGGTGTGCTCTGTTTTCTGAGGAAATTATGTATTTGAAGACACTAAGACCCTCACCTGAAAAGAGCCTTGTTCTTTCAAAACAACCCTTGGCTGGCCAGGAGTGAAAAAGCAGTCACTGCTGCAAGCTCTGAAGGAGGCGCACACCCCTGTGCCCACTCCAGGTGCGGAACAAGGAGCAAGGCAGCTCCTCCCAGCTGGCAGGCCCGGGTCTCCCCCGGGAGCTTCCTACTCCACCATGGCAGGTGTCTTGTCCCCTGCAGGTCATCGTGGCTGCAAATCTGTCACTGGTAGGAGTCTGTCATCCTGCCCATTTCCAAAGGGGAGCTTTTATGGTGGCTGACATGACCCTGCTCTATCACCGTGTGCTGAGTGTGTATTTGGAGGGATGGAAGTGGGATTATTTGATTTTAGCTCATGCCTCCTCGCTGCCCCAGACCATAAGGAGCCCCACCCAAATCTGAGGGAGAAAACCATGCATCAAAGAAGGCTCTGGAGTGTGGGCTTATGCAGGAGCCAGACGGCACTTTCCATGGAGGGGGACGGGAGGGTGTGTTCTATGGTGCAGGAAGGAGGCTGCCAATGAGCATTTGGTGCCAAGAGGAGCAGGTGGCAAAGACCAATAGTGCTCACCAAATCCTGTTCTCCTCCCTCTAGAGGACAGTCCACCTGCAGCTTCCAGCCTCCTCGGCAGCAAGGGGGAGCATGTCATGACTTCTGACCAGTGGGATGCTGGGGAGGACCCATGAGGGTCCCCCTGGAGAGTGTTTCCCCTTCTGATGGCTGGATGTCAAGGTCATCTTGAGAGGTGACTGAAGACAGCTGCTCCCCATCAGCTGACCCCCAATAAGGAAGACACCTTTGAACCCCCAAGTGAATAAGAAATAAGCTTGTGTTAGGTTCAGCAGCTGAAATTTGGGTTTATTACCACAGGTGCCAATCCTTGTCCAATGCACAGCTTTCCACTTATCATTACCTGAGGCCGTGGTAGTTAAGATCACCTGCCTGAAGCTATTCTTGGTGTTCTTTGCATTATCATGGGAGAGAAGACCCCTGAAGAGGAGAAAAAAATTTCACCTGGGGAGATGTGCTTTCAGAGAAATATGATTAGACCATTGAGAGAGATTCGCCCTACTCTTGGACCTGAGGCTGCTGACATAGGACACAGCTCAGTTAGGTTCAAACTTGCGGGTAAGATCACGGTGCTCAGGATGGTTGGGTCTGGAGATGAAACATTTTGTGTTATTTCTCCATTTTTATTGATCAATTATTTTAATATTTGAAGAGAGTACTTAATAAAATAAGAAACCTTTCTAAACAAATTAGGTGGAAAAGGCTACTAATAAAACAGTAGGCTCAGCATAACCCAGATTTTAAAAAGCAAGCCTCAAGTCTATGAGTATATTTATATAGACATTGACCTTGGAAGATGACACCAAAATGCTGACTGGTCACTTGTGAGTAGTGGTGCTGTAATTTTTTTTATTTGCCTTCATTCTCTTTGATAGTTTTCAAATTCTTCTCAACGGACATGCATCATCCCCAGATTAAGAACAACAATGCAGACAATAGAAGTCATTTTTAAGGAAAAGAAAAAATGTTGTCTTGCAATAAAGAAAAATGTAGTCTCTTCACTCCTTATTACTGTGAGTTCTTGGTCAAGGTTACCTCCCAGCAGAAAACTGGGGATCCTTGAACTCATCCATAAAACCAAAGCTGCAAACAACAGTCTGGTATGGGTGGTTGAATGAAGTGTTAAATCCAGATCTTGAAAAGCAAGGCGATTTTACCGTGAGTTGATATTTTAAAGAGCTCTACTTCTTGCCACTAAGCATGTCTGTACACTCCTGATACACTTAGTCTTTTCTTGGACTTCATGGCTGATCTCCAGCAAATCTAGCCATGTGAGTGTCACAATGTCATCAGCCTCAAAACACTGCTTGCCTCCTGCTTACATGATCACCCCTTGGTTGAGAATGTGTTGGTGGGTCTTCCTTTTCTGAGAAAGAGTTCCACCAGCAGGTTGAAAATCTTTCACATTCCAAGGAAGTGGAAGATTGACCAAAGCGGGAGTTTCCAGAAGGGTGGAGGAAGGCTGAGATGTCAGTGACCTGCCCCCTCCTCTTCAGCCACCCCAGCACCTCCACTCTTCCTCTAACATCCTTGTGTTAGAATGCATCCTATGGCACAAATGCTCATTTACTGGACAGAACAGACCTGTGTTCTTTGTATTGGAAAGTCCTCCAGTTCAGAAAAGTTTTCAGCTTTCTGTTTGGATGGAAGCTGGGGAAAAGGCAGTGGGTTTGGATTAACGTTCACAGGATTTCATGACTCTGTAAATGCTAAGCATTTGCTCCGGAAAGATCTGACAGCCAGTGATATAAACACAAGAAATATAAATACATATTTGAGTGAAGTATGGATTATTGTAAGGGTGTCAACTTTGGAGGTCAGCAGACCCAGGGCAAACCCCAGCTGGGTCACTAACAAGTTGCATGACCCAAGGCTAGCTTTCAGCTTCTCTGAATCTATTCTTTCACTGGGAGAGGGGTTGTCCTACAACTTATCTTTTTATTATTATTAATATATTTATTTATTTGGCTATGCTGGGTCATAGTGGCAGCATGTGAGGTCTAGTTCCTTAACCAGGAATCAAACCCAGGCCCCCTGTATTGAGATCATGGAGTCTTAGCCACTGGACCACCAGGGAAGTCCCTAGGGCCTGCCTTCCAGTGTCGTTAGAACTAAGTGACAAACTTATGACAAGCACCTCGTCTAGTACTTGGCACACAGCACAGGCCCAGCAATGTTGGTTTCTTTGCCACACCTCTATGGCTTCTTATGAGCTTTGATTTGGGGAGAGGCTGAGGCAAAATAAAGCCAGATTGGAGGAACATGTCAATTGAAAGCCAGGATGAGTATGCAAGGCAGAAGGTGAGTATGTAGAAAAAGAAACACTTTTACGGGCCCCATGTAAGCAGAAATAAGAGCCATCTTGAGGGCTGCCTATCAGGAGAGCCAACCAGACCTTCCCCTGAGAATGATCCCTTTCATGGGCAAAGTATGGATCACAACTGGTCATCTTACAAAAGCCACCATCTTTCATGCTTAGGAAAGAGAATCTTTCTTCTTTTTTTCCATTTTAAATAATCTTTTCCCACCAATTTTTAAAAGTTGAAATATAGTTGATTTACAATGCTGTGTTAGTTACTGCTGTACACCAAAGTGACCCAGTTATACACATGTATACATTTTTCTTTTTTAAAATATTCTTTTCCATTATGGTTTATCATAGGATATTGAATATAGTTCCTGTGTCATACAGTGGGACCTTGTTGTTTACCCACTCTCTATGTCTGTGAGTCTGTTTTTGTTTTGTAGATAGGCTTATTTGCATCATATTCAGATGACACATATAAGTGATATCATATGGTATTTGTCTTTCAAAGAGAATTTTTCAAATGGCAATTGTCATCATCACAATGGCTACATTAATTATGAATGTATAATATTTCTTTCACTTTTATATTAATTAAGAATTCCCAATGCTACTTAGAAATCAAACTTTATGGGTTGCATGGTTTAGTCAATTAGGTTGAGATTATAATGCTTGCATTTTTCAGCAATTACGTGTGGATCCACCCTTCTCAGCTATCTGGTTTAGAATCAGCATCTGATATAAAATTAGTTGAGTCCAAGGATTGTCAGATCAATCAGTTAATCTATATTGCTGGTTCAAATCCGGGTCTAAAGAATCACTAAAAAATGTCAGTTGATCCACTGCAGTTCCATGGCTTTGCTCTCTTTGATCTTTCAGACCTAACCTTCTATGCGACTTCTTTATGGCTCCCTCACGACAGAGCTGGCTTAGATATCCCAGGTGGAAGAGCTAGATACGTAAGCTTTTGCTTCGGTATTTAAAAATCTCTATAGCAGAAATTTGTGTTTGTGTACATAAAAAGCACACACCTGCATGCAGAAAAGGCGAACGTGCTTACCTTTCACTTTCATCCTTCAGTCCCCTCCCCAGAGGAAACCATGTCTAACAACGTAACACGTTCTATCAGTAGATTGTCACGTCGTTTTTATGTGATTATACTATTCATACATATTCAACAGCTGACTTTTAAAAATCTTAACAGTGTGTTACAGATATTTTTTCATATCAGTAAATACACACTTTCCTTATTATTTTTCCAACAGCAGAGCAAGAAGAGCAGTTAGACTGCAGGGAATAAGAACGGGAACTAATGCAAACTGTGTTGTAACAAAATGTTTTAGTGAGGATTAAAGGAAACATGAAGAACCGCACAGCACTGTCCCATATCCGTCACCTCTTCCATTCATTAACGGAGCCGTAAGCTCTTTCTAAAGTGTAGCTGGTACAAGGAGTGCTACAATCAACGTTCTTGTACGTATATTTTTGAACACTTACTAGTGTTTTTACAGAAGTGAGAATGAAGGGTTATGTAGGCTGTTCACACAGAGGGAGGTTTGCCTAACTGCTTTCCAAAAGTTGTACCAATTTATACTCCAGCCAACAATGTATACATGGTGATCTATTTCCCCCACGCTTTTGCCCAAACTGGATTTTATTTATTTATCTATATATTTTAAAAACTATATTTTTAGCATTTAGCAATTCTTAGACATGTGTTTGATCCCTGGGTCAGGAAGATTCCCTGGAGAAGGAAATGGCAACCCACTCCAGTAATCTTGCCTGGGAAATCCCATGGACAGAAAAGCCTGGTGGGCTACAATCCATGGGGTCACAAAGAGTCTAGTGAGACTGGCTGGACTTACACACACTCTCATCTATTGACTTAGTTTTGGCTGCACTGGGTTGTCGTTGCTGAGCGGGCTTTCTCTAGTGGGGGCAAGTGGAGGTTACTCTCTGTTGCTTTGCTCAGCCTTCTCACTGCGGTGGATTCTTTTGTTGTGGAGAATGGGCTCTAAGAGCAAGAACTTCAGTAGCTGTGGTGCTTGGGCTTGGTTCCTCCACAGCATGTGGGGTCTTCCTGGACTGGGGATCAAACCTGTGATCTCTGCATTGGCAAGTGGATTCTTAACCACTGGACCACGAGGGAAGTCCCCAGACTGGATTTTATAATAAAATTTCTCATCTAGTGGGTGACTATAGCTGATCTTTGACACATTGAATTACAGTATAACAAACACTTTACCCAAAAGACCTATAAGGCAACCAAACAGAGCAGAGACCATACATTATATATTTAAATTTTTAATAGAACGTTCTCACCTTTATCTAGCATCAAGATTTATGAAATCTTGTCTTTTCTTCCCATAATGCTTCTGTATGACTTCAGTTGGA
The DNA here is from genome assembly GCF_002263795.3 of Bos taurus. Taxonomy (NCBI): domain Eukaryota; kingdom Metazoa; phylum Chordata; class Mammalia; order Artiodactyla; family Bovidae; genus Bos; species Bos taurus. The sequence goes on from NC_037340.1 coordinate 36,208,242, forward strand.
AACTTAGGGTATATGAAAACCAGTTCTTTCCCCTTCAAACCTAAGGACCTTGTGATTACTTAAGTATTCAGGGGAGGTTAGGTTCTAGTTGCTACAAGCCTGCCAAGTCCTATCATTAAAATAAAAATATGTTGGTTTTCTCCATTGGCACATCTTCCCCCAAGTTGTCTCTAGGAGACTGTGATTTGAGTGGGTCCTGGCTGCAAGGATTTCGTCTTTATCACAGATTAAGATTTTCTGGAAACAACTTGAAAATGCCAAGGTTAAGTCGACACAGTATTCGCTCTTTTCTCACTCCCTAAGTTAGGGATCATGAAGAAAAGCCACTCCTCAGCCTTCGCCAAGCCTCTGATTTTGTCATCTTGTTCGCCCTCTGCTGGTCATTCAGTAGAAGAACATGAATGATTAGAATTGTTCTCTGACCCTGGGAGGCTTCTCCTAACTGGTTTCTGTTTTGGGAGATCAAAATTCCAGTTGCACTTCCTAATTCTAAAAATGTTCAACTCATGCATTTTAGTGGATTAGATTAATCTGAAGTACTGAGGGTGTTTGGATGTGGGCTTGAGGTGGAAGAAAACTAGTTTGACCTCTTTTTATATAGGTCTTACTGTTTAGCTCTTCAAGTGTAGATTTTCTCATGTGTATAATTTTCTCATGTGTATAATTGTACATCACAGTTCAGAGAGTAGAATGGACACTAATATATTCTGCCAATCTGGGGAACTCAGCTGAAAGTATCCTAAGATACTGAAAAAGAACTCAGAAGTAGACAGCTTCCACTTATTACCTGACCCATTCACTCAACAGAACCTCATAGAGTGTTTTCAAAGTCCTAAAGGCTCCATCTGACTTGTAAGCAGTACACAACACCATTCCAGGAAATCCTCAAAGCTTATCGGCATTACGATGACGCCAACCCATTTAGGAGTCAAGTACACCCAGTGTTCTGATCCCTCTGGGACACGTACTGCTGCTGCTACTGCTGCTAAGTCGCTTCAGTCGTGTCCGACTCTGTACGACCCAATGGACAGCAGCCCACCAGGCTCCCCCGTCCCTCAGATTCTCCAGGCAAGAACACTGGAGTGGGTTGCCATTTCCTTCTCCAATGCATGAAAGTGAAAAGTGAAAGAAGTCGCTCAGTCGTATCTGACTCTTTGCGACCCCATGGACTGCAGCCTACCAGGCTCCTCTGTCCATGGGATTCTCCAGGCAAGAGTACTGGAGTGGGGTGCCATTGCCTTCTCCGGGGACACGTACACAGGACAGCAAAGCACTAACAAGGCAGGTGGAGGTCTAGACTACTCGCCCCAACTCTTCACAGTGTCATCTTCGTCTTCTTCTGATAACAGCACCACCATCCCTTTGGCAAATGGCTGTTTTTCCTCCACGTCTCTCCAGGGATTCTAATCACATTCCTTGGATCCCTGGCCACAGGGTTAGACACAGAAGCAAGGCCTGAAAAACCACAACATCACACCTCTCTGGTCAAAATGACTGGCAAATGACCCAAACCTGGCCCTTTCTCTGGGGTTTCATACGTTAATGCTGGGAGAGAGAAGCTTTCTCTCTCTTCTAGGGTCACAAATCTGAGATTAAGAAACCTGATCCTGTCCACGGTTCTTCTCTCTCACCTGCATCACGGTGGACACCCAGGATAGCAGATACGGAGGAAGGAGATCCAGAGCTGAAGTATATCTGGAGGTAGAATTTCTGAAGGGTTGATCTGGAGGCAAGAGATGAGCAAGAGGAGAGTCAAGGATGACTTCTAGATTTCTAACTCTGGTTCCTGGACGAATGTATTACCATTTGTTGTTACGGGGGAGAGCCAAGAGTGGGATTGGAGAAGAACCCTGGAGCTGTGAGGTGACAACTAGGAGTCCTGTTTTGAATGCATGGACCTGGAGGTATCTGTGAAGACACCAGGTGGCAGGTGCCACGTGTGTGGTTGGATATGTGACTTTGAGGCTGGGGAGAGAGATGTAACTGAAGATACGAATTTAGAAATTGTGACGTGTATAATGTAAGTGAAGATATTGCAGTGGATAAAAATATTTAGGTATTGAAGAGAAGAAGACCCAGAACCAAGTTTTGAGGAGGATCAAATTTTAATGATTGAGTCGAGAAGAACTTAGGGACTTCCCTATAGTGCAGATGGTAAAGAACCTGCCTGCAATGCAGGAGACCTGGGTTCCATCCCAGGGTCAGGAAGATCCCCTGGAGAAGGAAATGGCAACCCACTCCAGTAGTCTTTCCTGGAGAATTCCATGGACAGAGGAGCCTGGAGGGCTATAGTCCATGGGGTTGCAAAAAATCAGAAAGGACTTATTGACTGACACACACACACAGAGAAGAACTTAACAAATGAGACCTAAAAGAAAAAAAAAAAAAGGCAGAGTGAGACAAAGATATCATAGAACTAAGAGAAGGATAGGATAGTGGTCAACTAAGTCAAAAGTTACTGAGAATTAGGGAACTTTGAAGTCAGAGACTCATTGTGTTTGGCAATAAGGAGGTCACTGGTGAAGTTGACAAGCATTTTCAGTGGAGTAACAGGCATGAAAACTAGTTCAGAGGAGGTTAGGAGGGAAACCACCTAACTACAGTGACCAGCAGTACAGATGACATTGGGAGTTTATGGGAGACTCCTTACCCTGACCGCCATACACACACACACACACACACACACACACACACATATACACTCACCACAGTACAGACACATAGCAGTGACTGCTAAAGCTTTTAAAAATATTTGAAAGACTCTCAGTGTATCCCCTGGCACAAAAATTCATTCCTTGGGTATTTGACTGCAAAACCATCAGAACCTAGAACCATGAAGACTGTAGCAAAAGTATTGAGGGGATTCTTAGGTATAAAGCGAAGGCGCTGGATTTCCCTGGTGGCTCAGGGATAAAGAATCCGCCTGCCAGTGAAGGAGACACAGGTTTGATCCCTGGACCAAGAAGATCCCACAGGCAGAGGAGCAAGTAGGCCCACACGCCACAAATACTGGGTCTGTGCTCTAGAGCCCAGGAACCATGACTACTGAAGCCTGCTTCCTTCCAAGTCTGTGCTCCCCAAGAGAAGCCAGTGCAATGAGAAGCCCACACATGGCAACAGAGTAGCTCCCACATGCCGCCACTAGCAGCCCTCAGAGCAATGAAGACCAGGACAGCCAAAATAAATAAATTAAAAAAAATTATTTTTGGAAAAAACCTCAAGAGGAGGTGCTACTCTCCCTTCTCCCATCCATACAGGCTCCATTATTCATGGTAACTATACTTTGGCCACCTGATGCGAAGAACTGACTCATTGGAAAAGACCCTGATGCTGGGAAAGATTGAAGGTAGGAGGAGAAGGGGACAACAGAGGATGAGATGGTTGGATGGCATCACCGACTCAATGGACATGAGTTTGGATAAACTCCGGGAGTTGGTGATGGACAGGGAGGCCTGGCGTGCTGCAGTCCATGGGGATCGCAAAGAGCTGGACACGGCTGAGTGACTGAACTGAATGTGCTACAGGGTCACCACGAATGTTGAATCTGGTAATACTGAGCTACGGCTCCAAGGGGAAACAGAGGATGACGTTCCCGCAGGCTTCCTGGCCTATGTTATCATCGACCAAAACACCACTCGTGTTCTGTTTTGCCAGCATCCTTGTGAAACAAGCCCGTCTCATCAGTCCTAAAGACCTACACATAACACTTAGCAGACATTTAAAAAAATTCTTCCCCAGCCTCCTGCCCTGAAGAGCCTGCCATATCTGAAAGTTTCACGTTTTTCATGCTATACTGGCTTTTGAAATGTGTGAGCCACCACTGGCCCACAAGAGTCTAATGTTTTCCTGATGCTGGGGAATGTGATAGTAAATTTCCTTGGCTCTCATGGCCTCACAGCAATGATGTCCACTGTGTATTTCTTTTTTGAATCTGTTTTACTTGTACTACTTTCCACAAAACAGGCTAGTAAGTCAAGGGACAAAATGTTGGGGCAAGAAATAGTGACTTTGGCCAGCAAACCAAGAAGATGGTGGGCTAATGTTCTAAAGAATTATCTTAGCTTGGAAGAGCATCCAGGCTTCTTTTATGCTAGGGGAAAAGGGGAAGTCAGAGGAGTCAAGATTGAAAGGGTAAACATGGAGCAAAGACTTCTTGGGGACACCTAGCCTTCAAGGAAGCATAACGTGTCTCTGTTCTTCTATTTGCTCATATAGGCTGTGTCACAAATCTCCTGCAAAAATTTCAAGTTGTTAGCAGTTATTTTTACTTTAGCATTCTTATCTCTTATCTCAGCAAGGCTTCTAGGCTGAAAGCAAGCTTATCTACAAGTAGCAGCCATAACTAACCCTGGCCAGTGTTATAGGAACTTTCTTCAGGTACCTTAAACAGCTAGTTATGCCCAAGCAACATTTCTCTAATATTTAACTCTTTATGTGCAGAGCTAAAGTGATGGGATATGTAGGGTGAAGAATGATGCAGGCAGTTCCGACATGGTGTTAATTCTGCTCTTCTCTCTTTCAAATCTGCAAGGTTAAACTCTTTTCCATCTCTCCTGTAGGTTTGTCACACACAACAGATACTTAGTACTTTCTGGAGTGGCCTGATGCACAGGCCAGTGAATTTCTTCTTCCTTTTTCTGGGTGCCCCATATGATGGGCTTCCCTGGTGGCTCAGAGGGTAAAGCGTCTGCCTGCAATGCAGGAGACTTGGGTTCAATCCCTGGGTCAGGAAGATCCCCTGGAGAAGGAAATGGCAACCCACTCCAGTACTCTTGCCTGGAAAATCCCATGGACAGAGAAGCCTGGTAGACTACAGTCCACGGGATCACAAAGAGTCGACATGACTGAGCGATTGCTTGCTTGCTTGCGTTTGATTGATTCCTTAACATTAAACCTATAGACATAGCACTGTCACTCATGCCTGAACAGAGTTTATTAAACACACATATTTTCTTCCAGAGGCACACCACAACCTTCTTGTGCTCAGGAACATCAGACTGCACTTTGCTTGGGGGCTATTTCAAACAGAACAATCACCAAGAAAAAGCACGGAAATGTGGAAGATGTGGCACTGAACAGACTGCAGAAAGGTCCCTGTTCAGGGGGAGCTGAAACAAGAAGGTGGTGTCCTCTTGTTCAGCCTTAGCTGGAAACCTGTGCAGGAGGAGACGGTATGTATCTTTAAATGATGGCTGAAGTGCCATCAGTATCAATATCGTGGTTACAAATACATTTTAGCAAGTAGGCAACCTTGCAAAACAGATCTGCAAATGGCGATTAACTTTTGGAAGGATTGACTCTGGTTTTAGGCAGACCAGTGTTTTAGTCCTTCCAGGGTCTGTATGATCCCCGCCACCTGCCCACTACTGCGTTCTCTTCTCAATCCTCTCTTTTGTTCATTCAGCTCCTTTCAGTCCATTGATCCCACTAAAGCCCCTGCTGCTTTGCAGATTTCACACAAGCTGTTTCCTGTGCCTGAGGAGCTCTCCACTCTGTGGTTGTGTAGAAAATTTCTATTCGTCCTTTGGAGCTTTATTTATTTATGTATTCAGTTTTGGCTGTGCTGAGTCTCTGTTGTTGTATGGGCTTTTCTCTAGTTGTGGTGTGTGGGCTTCTCGTTGCAGTGGCTTTTCTTCTGGCTCCTGGGCTCTAAAGCACAGGCTCAATAATTGCAGCACATGGGCTTAGTCCCCAGACCAGGGATTGAACCTGTGTCTCCTGCATTGGAAGGGGGATTCTTTACCACTGAGCTCCAGGGAAGCTCACTTTAGAAGTCCATTTCTTAGGGAAACCCATCACGACTCTCTCAGCCAGGTTAGATCTCACTAACACATGGTCTCCTGGCACCAGTGAACATTTCTTTCATCACACTTGTCACAACTATAATGAACTGTTATATTTATCACAACTTTCATTGTGAAAGTAAGCAATTTGAGAAAATTGGTGGTGAAGGGGTGAGATTGCCATTTTGGACATATTGCACTGGGTATACCTGTGTGGTATTGAAGTGGAGATTTCCAGAAGAGTCAGATACAAAAAACTGTAAATGGAGTGACATGTCTTGACTGCAAAAAATATGTTTGGTTTGTAACAATGTTTAAGTGGTTGTTGAAACCTGAGGTTAGGTGAAATCACCAAAGAAGACTGTGGGAAACAAGAACAAAAGACAGAAACACAGACAGAACACAGGGACTTCCCTGGTGGTCCAGTGGTTAAGACTTCATCTTCCAATGTAGGGGCCGTGGGTTCAATCCCTGGTTGGGGAGCCAAGATCCTACATGCTGTGAAGCACCTCCCTGCCCCATAAAAAGAAGCTAGAAGAATGCAAACATTTAAGGGAAGTCAAAGGAGGTAAAGCCTAAAAGACTGATGAACAGTTGTTGGAGACTTGGGAAGAGACTGGCTGCACACTGCAGTATTCTCTCCTGGAGAATTCCATAGACAGAGGAGCCTGGCAGGCTATGGGCTACAGTCCATGGGGTTGCAAAGAGTCAAACACAACTGAGTGACTAATACCTTCACTTTTGTGTATGGGGGGTGAAGAGAACCAGAAGAGCAGGTGCTGGACTTTAAGAAAGAAGAGAGTTGGGGAGGCGGTCCTAAGATGGGGGAGGAATAGGACGGGGAGACCACTTTCTCCCCCACAAATTCATCAAAAGAACATTTAAACGCTGAGTAAATTCCACAAAAGAACTTCTGAATGCCGGCAGAGGACATCAGGCACCCAGAAAAGCAGCCCATTGTCTTTGAAAGGAGGTAGGAAAAACTATAAAAGACAAAGAGAGAGACAAAAGAGGTAGGGACAGAGCTCTGTCCCAGGAAGGGAGTCTTAAAAAGAGAGAAGTTTCCAAACACCAGGAAACACTCTCACTGCCGAGTCTGTGGCAAGCCTTGGAACCACAGAGGGCAACATAACTGGGAGGAAAAATAAATAAATAATTAAAACCACAGATTACTTGCCCAACGGTAACTCCCCCAGTGGAGAAGCAGCGCAGACGCCTGCACCCGCCACTAGCAAGCGGGGGGCTGGGCTTGGAGGCGTGGGCTGCATCGCTTAGAGTAAGGATCTGGCCTGAATGCCCCGAGGGCAATCTGAGGGAACTATCTTGGGCTAGCAAACCAAACTGTGGCACAGCTACCACGCGAAAAGCCCTAACCTAAGACACCGCCAGGCCAGCTTACAGAATAAAGGACTGAACAGAGCTAGCCGGCTGCAGACCATCCCCCTCCGGTGACAGGCAGCCAGAGCCGGAAAGGGGCAATCGCAGCCCCAGAGAGGCATTATCTACCAAACTGCAAGCAGGCTTCTTTGCTAACTAAGACTTCTTGGGATTCTGGGAGGTCGACATCTGCCTGAGAAGGTGCGCCGGTTGTACACCCAGAAAACTGAGCAGCAGGGATGGGGGAGACGATAAGTCGCAGCGACTGCACTCGCCAAACACCTCATCACCTGAGCTGCTCAGACCTGGGAAGGGCACAAAATGCACGTTCAACCGAGTCTACGCCTCTGAGGACTACCTGAGTGCCTGAACCTGAGCGGCTTAGACCTGGGAGGTGCATGCAGCCCAGGGCCAGCCTCGGATGGTTCCCAGTGGAGGAACCTAGAGCCTGAGCTGTGTGGGCAGGGAGGGCACACGCTCAGTGAGCGGGGGCAAGCCCAGTGTGGCTGAGACACTGTGAGCATGCGCCAGTGTTATTTGTTTGCAGTGTTCCTCCCTCCCCACAGTGCGACTGAACAAGTGAGCCTAAAAAAGTGTCCACCACCGCCCCCTTGTGTCAGGGTGGAAATTAGACACTGAAGAGACCAGCAAACAGAAGAAGCTAAAACAGAGGGAACCGTGTTGGAAGGGACAGGTGCAATAGATTAAAACCCTGTAGTTAGTACCGACTACATAGGAAGGGGCCTATAGATCTTGAGAAACATAAGCCAGACCAAGGAACTATCTGAAAATGAACTGACCCCACACTGCCCACAACAACACCAGAGAAAGTCCTAGATATATTTTTACTATTTTTACTATCATTAAAACAATTTTTTTTAATTTTAAGTCCTCTATTACTCCTTTAATTTTCATTTTATAACCTACTATTGCATTGCAAAAAAAAGAGACCCTATTTTTTAAAGCAAACTTCATATATATATATATTTTAATAATTTTTGTGACTTTGTTTTTTTTTTCTTTTCTTTAATATTGTATTTTTGAAAATCCAACCTCTACTCTAGATTTTTAATCTTTGCTTTTTGGTATTTGTTATCAATTTTGTACCTTTAAGAACCCAATCTTCAGTACCCATTTTTACTTGGGAGCGAGATTACTGGCTTGACTGCTCTCTCCCCCTTTGGACCCTCCTTTTTCTCCACCAGGTCGCCTCTATCTCCTCCCTCCCCCTTCTCTTCTCTACCCAACTCTGTAAACCTCTTTGTGTGTTCCAGACGGTGGAGAACATGGAGAACACTTAGGGAACTGATTACTGGCTGGATCTGTTTCTCTCCTTTTGACTCCCCCCTTTATCCTCCTGGCCACCTCTGTCTCTTTCCTCCCTCTTCTCTTCTCTGTATAACTCCGTTAACATCTCTGAGCGGTCCAGACTGTGGAGTGCACATAAGGAAGTGATTACTGGCTGGCTTGCTCTCTCCTCTTTTGATTCCACCTCATCTCATTCGGGTCACCTCTAACTCCCTCCTCCCTCTTCTCTTCTCCATGTAACTCTGTGAACCTCTCTGGGTGTCCCTCACTGTGCAGAAACTTTCCATCTTTAACCTAGATGTTTTATCAATGGTGCTGTATAGATGGAGAAATCTTGAGGCTACTGTAAAAATAAAACTGAAAACCAGAAGTAGGAGGCTTAAGTCCAAATCCTGAGAACACCAGAGAACTCCTGACTCCAGGGAACATTAATCGACAGGAGCTCATCAAATGCCTCCATACCTACACTGAAACTAAGCACCACCCAAGGGCCAACAAGTTCCAGAGCAAGACATACCACACAAATTCTCCAGCAACACAGGAACACAGCCCTGAGCTTCAATATACAGGCTGCCCAAAGTCACTCCAAACCCACTGACATCTCATAACTCATCACTAGACACTTCATTGCACTCCAGAGAGAAGAAATCCAGCTCCACCCACCAGAACACCGACACAAGCTTCCCTAACCAAGAAACCTTGACAAGTCACCCGTACAACCCCACCCACAGTGAGGATCTCCACAATAAAGAGAACTCCACAAACTGCCAGCATACAGAAAGGCCACACCAAACACAGCAATATAAACAGGATGAAGAGACAGAGGAATACCTAGCAGGTAAAGGAACAGGATAAATGCCCACAAAACCGAACAAAAGAGGAAGAGATTGGGAATCTACCTGATTAAGAATTATGAATAATGATAGTGAAAATGATCCAAAATCTTGAAATCAAAATGGAATCACAGATAAATAGCCTGGAGACAAGGTTTCAGAAGATGCAAGAAAGGTTTAACAAGGGCCTAGAAGAAATAAAAAAGAGTCAGTATATAATGAATAATGCAATAAATGAGATCAAAAACACTCTGGAGGGAACAAATAGTAGAATAATGGAGGATAGAATGGTAAAATAAATGAATCAGAGAGGAAAAAAGAAAAACGAATTAAAAGAAATGAGGACAATCTCAGAGACTTCCAGGACAACGTTAAGTGCCCCAACATTCAAATCATAGGAATCCCAGAAGAAGAAGACAAAAAGAAAGACCATGAGAAAATACTTAAGGAGATAATAGTTGAAAACTTCCCTAAAATGGGGAAGGAAATAATCACCCAAGTCCAAGAAACCCAGAGAATCCCAAACAGGATAAACCCAAGGTGAAACACCCCAAGACACATATTAATCAAATTAACAAAGATCAAACACAAAGAACAAATATTAAAAGCAGCAAGGGAAAACAACAAATAACACACAAGGGGATTCCCATAAGGATAACAGCTGATCTTTCAATAGAAACTCTTCAGGCCAGGAGGGAATGGCAAAACATACTTAAAGTGATGAAAGAAAATAACCGACAGCCCAGATTACTGTACCCAGCAAGGATCTCTTTCAAATACGAAGGAGAAATCAAAAGCTTTACAGACAAGCAAACGCTGAGAGAATTCAGCACCACCAAACCAGCTGTCCAACAAATGCTAAAGGATCTTCTCTAGACAGGAAACACAGAAAGGGTGTATAAACTCGAACCCAAAACAATAAAGTAAATAGCAATGGGATCATATTTATCGATAATTACCTTAAATGTAAATGGGTTGAATGCCCCAACCAAAAGACAAAGACTGGCTGAATGGATACAAAAACAAGACCCATATATATGTTATCTACAAGAGACCCACCTCAAAACAGGGGGCACACACAGACTGAAAGTGAAGGGCTGGAAAAAGATATTCCATGCAAATAGAGACCAAAAAAAAGCAGAAGTAGCAATACTCATATCAGATAAAATAGACTTTAAAACAAAGGCTGTGAAAAGAGACAAAGAAGGACACTACATAATGAGCAAAGGATCAATCCAAGAAGAAGATATAACAATTATAAATACATATGCAACCCAACATAGGAGCACCACAATACGTAAGACAAATGCTAACAAGTATGAAAGGGAAAATTAACAATAACACAATAATAGTGGGAGACTTTAGTACCCCACTCACACCTATGGATAGATCAACTAAACAGAAAATTAACAAGGAAACACAAACTTTAAATGATACAATAGGCCAGTTAGACCTAATTGATATCTATAGGACATTTCACCCCCAAACAATGAATTTCACCTTTTTCTCAAGTGTACACGGAATCTTCTCCAGGATAGATCACATCCTGGGCCATAAATCTAGCCTTGGTAAATTCAAAAAAATTGAAATCATTCCAAGCATCTTTTCTGACCACAATGCAGTAAGATTAGATCTCAATTACAGGAGAAAAACTATTAAAAATTCCAACATACAGAGGCTGAACAACACGCTGCTGAATAACCAACAAATCACAGAAGAAATCAAAAAAGAAATCAAAATATGCACAGAAACGAATGAAAATGAAAACACAACAACCCAAAACCTGTGGGGCACTGTAAAAGCAGTGCTAAGGGGAAAGTTCATAGCAATACAGGTATACCTCAAGAAGCAAGAAAAAAGTCAAATAAATAACCTAACTCTACACCTAAAGCAACTAGAAAAGGAAGAAATTAAAAACCCCAGGGTTAGTAGAAGGAAAGAAATCTTAAAAATTAGGGCAGAAATAAATGCAAAAGAAACAAAAGAGACCAGAGCAAAAATCAACAGAGCCAAAAGCTGGTTCTTTGAGAGGATAAATAAAATTGACAAACCATTAGCCAGACTCATCAAGAAACAAAGGGAGAAAAATCAAATCAATAAAATTAGAAATGAAAATGGAGAGATCACAACAGGCAACACAGAAATACAAAGGATCATAAAAGACTACTGTCAAGAATTATATGCCAATAAAATGGACAACTTGGAAGACATGGACAAATTCTTAGAAAAGTACAACTTTCCAAAACTGAACCAGGAATAAATAGAAAATATTAACAGACCGATCACAAGCACAGAAATTGAAACTGTAATCAGAAATCTTCCAGCAAACAAAAGCCCAGGTCCAGATGGCTTCACGGCTGAATTCTACCAAAAATTTAGAGAAGAGCTAACACCTATCCTACTCAAACTCTTCTAGAAAATTGCAGAGGAAGGTAAACTTCCAAACTCATTCTATGAGGCCACCATCACCCTAATACCAAAACCTGACAAAGATCCCACAAAAAAAGAAAACTACAGGGCAATATCACTGATGAACATAGATGCAAAAATCCTTAACAAAATTCTAGCCATCAGAATCCAACAACACATTAAAAAGATCATACACCATGACCAAGTGGGCTTTATCCCAGGGATGCAAGGATTCTTCAATATCCTCAAATCAATCAATGTAATACACCACATCAACAAATTGAAAAATAAAAGCCATATGATTATCTCAATAGATGCAGAGAAAGCCTTTGACAAAATTCAACATCCATTTATGAGAAAAACTCTCCAGAAAGCAAAATTAGAGGAACATACCTCAACATAATAAAAGCTATATATGACAAATCCACAGCAAATATTATCCTCAATGGTGAAAAATTGAAAGTATTTCCCCTAAAGTCAGGAACAAGACAAGGGTGCCCACTTTCACCACTACTATTCAACATAGTTTTGGCCACAACAATCAGAGCAGAAAAAGAAATAAAAGGAATCCATATTGGAAAAGAAGAAGTAAAACTCTCAGTGTTTGCAGATGACATGATCCTCTACATAGAAAACCCTAAAGACTCCACCAGAAAATTACTAGACCTAATCAATGAATATACTAAAGTTGCAGAATATAAAATCGACACACAGAAATTCCTTGCATTCCTATACACTAATAATGAGAAAATAGAAAGAGAAATTAAGGAAACAATTCCATTCACAATTGCAATGAAAAGAATAAAATACTTAGGAATATATCTACCTAAAGAAACTAAAGACCTATATATAGAAAACTATAAAACACTGGTGAAAGAAATCAAAGAGGACACTAATAGATGGAGAAATATACCATGTTCATGGATCAGAAGAATCAACATAGTGAAAATGAGTATACTACCCAAAGCAATCTAGAGATTCAATGCAATCCCTATCAAGCTACCAATGATATTTTTCACAGAGCTAGAATAAATAATTTCACAATTTGTACGGAAATACAAAAAACCTCAAATAGCCAAAGCAATCTTGAGAAAGAAGAATGGAACTGGAGGAATCAACCTGCCTGACTTCAGTTCAGTTCAGTTCAGTTCAGTTCAGTCGCTCAGTCGTGTCTGACTCCTTGTGACCCCATGAATCACAGCACGCCAGGCCTCCCTGTCCATCACCAACTCCCAGAGTTCACCCAGACCTACGTCCATCGAGTCAGTGATGCCATCCAGCCATCTCATCCTCTGTCGTCCCCTTCTCCTCCTGCCCCCAATCCTTCCCAGCATCAGAGTCTTTTCCAATGAGTCAACTCTTCGCATGAGGTGGCCAAAGTACTGGAGTTTCAGCTTCAGCATCATTCCTTCCAAAGAAATCCCAGGGCTGATCTCCTTCAGAATGGACCTGTTGGATCTCTTTGCAGTCCAAGGGACTCTCAAGAGTCTTCTCCAACACCACAGTTCAAAAGCATCAATTCTTCGGTGCTCAGCTTTCTTCACAGTCCAACTCTCACATCCATACATGACCACAGGAAAAACCATAGCCTTGACTAGACGGACCTTTGTTGGCAAAGTAATGTCTCTGCTTTTGAATATGCTATCTACGTTGGTCATAACTTTCCTTCCAAGGAGTAAGCGTCTTTTAATTTCATGGCTGCAGTCACCATCTGCAGTGATTTGGGAGCCCCCCAAAATAAAGTCTGACACTGTTTCCACTGTTTCACCATCTATTTCCCATGAAGTGATGGGACTGGATGCCATGATCTTTGTTTTCTGAATGTTGAGCTTTAAGCCAATTTTTTCACTCTCCACTTTCACTTTCATCAAGAGGCTTTTGAGTTCCTCTTCACTTTCTGCCATAAGGGTGGTGTCATCTGCATATCTGAGGTTATTGATATTTCTCCCGGCAATCTTGATTCCAGCTTGTGTTTCTTCCAGTCCAGCATGTCTCATGATGTACTCTGCACATAAGTTAAATAAGCAGGGTGATAATATACAGCCTTGGCGTACTCCTTTTCCTATTTGGAACCAGTCTGTTGTTCCATGTCCAGTTCTAACTGTTGCTTCCTGACCTACGTAGAGGTTTCTCAAGAGGCAGGTCAGGTGGTCTGGTATTCCCATCTCTTTCAGAATTTTCCACAGGCTCTACTATAAAGCCATAGTCATCAAGACAGTATGGTACTGGCACAAAGACAGAAATATAGATCAATGGAACAAAATAAAAAGCCCAGAGATAAATCCATGCACGTATGGACACCTTATCTTTGACAAAGGAGGCAAGAATATACAATGGAGAAAAGACGATCTCTTTAACAAATGGTGCTGGGAAAACTGGTCAACCACTTGTAAAGGAATGCAACTAGAACACTTTCTAACACCATACACAAAAATAAACTCAAAATGGATTAAAGATCTAAACGTAAGACCAGAAACTATAAAACTCCTAGAGGAAAATATAGGCAAAACACTCTCCGACATACATCACAGCAGGATCCTCTATGACCCACCTCCCAGAATATTGGAAATAAAAGCAAAAATAAACCTAATTAAAATTAAAAGCTTCTGCACAACAAAGGAAACTATAAGCAAGGTGAAAAGACAGCCTTCAGAATGGGAGAAAATAATAGCAAATGAAGCAACTGACAAACAACTAATCTCAAAAATATACAAGCAACTCCTGCAGCTCAATTCCAGAAAAATAAACAACCCAATCAAAAAATGGGCCAAAGAACCAAACAGATATTTCTCCAAAGAAGACATACAGATGGCTAACAAACACATGAAAAGATGCTCAACATCACTCATTATCAGAGAAATGCAAATCAAAACCACAATGAGGTACCATTTCACGCCAGTCAGAATGGCTGCTTTCCAAAAGTCTACAAGCAATAAATGCTGGAGAAGGTGTGGAGAAAAGGGAACCCTCTTACACTATTGCAAACTAGTACAGCCACTATGGAGAACAGTGTGGAGATTCCTTAAAAAACTGGAAATAGAACTGCCTTATGACCCAGCAATCCCACTGCTGGGCATACACACCAAGGAAACCAGAATTGAAAGAGACACATGTACCCCAATGTTCATCACAGCACTGTTTATAATAGCCAGGACATGGAAGCAACTTAGATGTCCATCAGCAGATGAATGGATAAGAAAGCTGTGGTACATATACACAGTGGAGTATTACTCAGCCATTAAAAAGAATACATTTGAATCAGTTCTAATGAGGTGGATGAAACTGGAGCCTATTATACAGAGTGAAATAAGCCAGAAAGAAAAACACCAATACAGTATACTAATGCATATATATGGAATTTAGAAGGATGGTAACAATAACCCTGTATGCAAGACAGCAAAAGAGACACAGATGTATAGAACAGTCTTTTGGACTCTGTGGGAGAGGGAGAGGGTGGGATGATTTGGGAGAATGGCATTGAAACATGTATAATGTCATATGTGAAATGAATCACCAGTCCAGGTTCAATGCATGATACAGGATGCTTGGGGCTGGTGCACTGGGATGACCCAGAGGGATGGTATAGGGAGGGAGGTGGGAGGGTGGTTCAGGATGGGGAACACGTGTACACCCGTGGTAGATTCATGTTGATGTATGGCAAAACCAATACAATATTGTAAAGTAATTAGCCTCCAATTAAAAGAAATAAATTTATATTAAAAAAAAGAAAGAAGACAGTTTCAGAATGCATATAAGGCTCCATATAAGTCAGATCAAGATTAAAAATAAATCTTTGGATTTGACTCTGAAGATCACAGAAGACTTTAATGAAAGGAATTTCTGTAGGATGTTAGGGTCAGAAGTCAAATCATAAGAGGTTTACTGAGAAGTTAGGTAAATAAAAGCAATGAACATAGACTTCCTTTGTAATCCAACATTCACTTCTATTGAAGAAGTTTAGCAACATATACAACAAAAAGTCATAAATATTCATGACACTAATATATTAATGATGTATCAATATAATTTAATTAAAATAACACATTAATATATATTATTATAGTAAATAAAATAATTGTATTAGTATCAACTGATATTTTTGTAAAGATTAATACAGTTAATATTATCATACTATTATATGTAATCATCATTAAATATTCCATACATTGTTATTAATACCATATACATTAGTTCTACATTGTATCATTGTATTACTTGGATAATATCACATGCATATCAACATATTATATATAAAAATCAATATACTAGCTAATATATGTTAGTTATATTACTTTAATGAAAGTGAAAGTGCTGATCACTTTGAGACCCCATGGACTGTAGCCCTCTAGGCTAACCCATCCATGGGATTCTCCAGCCAAGAATACAGGAGTGGGTTGCCATTTCCTTCTCCAGAGGATCTTCCCAACCCAGGGATTGAACCATGGTCTCCCACATTGCAAGCAGATTCTTTACCACCTGAGCCAACAGGAAAGCCCATTATTTAAATAATTAACATTAATATTACTAGATAAAAATGAATATTACTTACATGAGAATGGGCAAGGATGTGTTTATGCAATTCACAGAAAAGGAAGTACAGGAGGGTAATAATCATGTGAAAATATAATTGGCCATGCAGACAAAGCAGAAAGAGACACCATTTTTCTTCCATCAGACAGACAAAAATTTGAGTTTGATACTATCAAATGTGATGAGATCCACAAAGAAAATACAGAGCGTGTGACCTACAGGGAGAGTGGTGGAGAGCGTCAGTGGACATTTATTACCAAAGTCTGATTTCCTCCGCAGTGTCGTCTCCTTCTCCATGCTTACTGCTGGGCTGCACTTGCCCCCTAAGGTTTCCAGTTATGGGTCTGGATATTGCAAGAGGTGAAAGGGTGGGCTTTGAGGATAACGTGGTATCTCCTTGTAAGAAAACTCTCTCTGATGAGGACCCTGCAGGGTCTTCAAGCAAGAGGAAGTTTCTCTTCAGACAGAGGAAGGGGCTGCTTCCTTGTCAAGGGTTGTCCAGTTCAGATTCTCTGTACTCATTCTTTCTGGACCAGTTCCCTGACATTAGCATAAAGAGGACCCAGAGAAGCTGTGAATTTGGCGGAGATTGTAATTTGAGGATCTCTAGTCTCAGACATTGGGTCTGCTCTTCACCTGCCCACAGCAATGAGAGACCAGAGACCCCTGTCTCTGAAGCACTTGGGTCCTCTGACCGGACGTTAGTGGACAGTTCGGAGCACCTAATGTGTCTTTGCCTTTCTTCTCCTCTGCTGGGCAATCCAAGTGACCAGCCCACTCTCAGCACCTTTAGTCTTCACTTCTACTGTCATTATCGTTCCACAGCAACTGCTTGGTCCCACAAAGCCTCCCTTTCAGTATGCTCTTCACTCCAGACAACTCCAGGTGATAATTTTAAAATGTGCTTGTTACTCCAAGCCATGGACTATCAGGATTCCATCTTCCACAACTTTCTTATCCACCAGATCAGATACCTAATCCTGGAGCCCCATCCTCATGGATTTCTTTCCCAAGGCCATTTCTGAATGGTTACACATTACATCACATTATTACTTGAATTATATCATATGCATATCAACACATTATTGATGCAATCAATGTAATATTCACCAGTTATGTTCTTTTAATAATTAACATTAATATTACTAAATGAATAAGAAAAAGGAATACTACACTGTACCATCAGGGTTCAATCAGGAAAACCCATCACTCAGGTGATTTAACTCAGGGATTTGGGACTCACACAAACACACCATTCAGGTGATTTAATTCAGGGGCTTGGAGCTCAATGCCACTGCTGACAGGACTATAGGAGCAGGAGAGGCAGGAGAGGCAGCACTAACACCTGGGGAATCAGGAAGTTCAGGAATCACAGGACGATGGTGGGGCCGAGCCCGGCGGCCTGAGCACCCAGGTGATTTCCAGGAGGAACCGAATCATGTCTAGAAATTGTGCTCGCATCCCTAGAAGCCCACTGCTCCAGCCCTGTTCCTAAACCAGGGCTCTGCTTCTCCTTCACCTTCCAAATCTCAAGCAAGGACCGGAAATTAATGGAAGCTAAACTGGAGACTCGGAGCAAGGGAGTCTGGGAGCCGGCTTTCAGGCCCTGTAACACCGGGAAGGACAGAGGAAGGAACAAGGATGGTGCCGAGGTAACAGTCTATCTACAGAAAAGAGAAAGAAAAAAAAAAAAAAAAACAGCCATCCAACCTGCACAAAATAGTGCCATTTAGGGGAGAATAAAAACTTCACAAAGTAAATCTAATTATATAGCAGAAGGAATACACAGACAGAGGTCTAGAGGGAAACTTCAAGCCAATTACTGGAGATTTCTTTGTGACTGGCTGGTATGGGTTAATGAGTTTTATTCAAAGTTTTGGTAATTTTTTACAATGACAGTATGTATTCAGATTAATGAAATAAACTAGGTGGTAAAAGGATGGAGGGACATAAGGTAAAAACTTGACAGAGTTGGATTAAGACAACTTTCATTTTTTTTTAAAGGATGCAGAATCTCATGTATATTGACAGACTCAGGGAAGGAGCCAGGATTCTGAGGAGGTTGAACATACAGGGGGAGGTGGGGGCAGTGGAGGAAGGTGTTGGCGGGGGCTGGAGAGGCTGAGCTCCAGGGGACACTAGCTGTGGAAATGGAGGACACACCAGACAGAGCAGGTCCTGTCACAGGTAAAGCCAGAGCAAGAAAGAGGAGAGGAACTGGGCTCTAGGGCAGGGGACAGAGCTTTAGACCAGGCCCCCACGTGAGAGTGATGAGCAGTGAGCAGTGAGGTCACTGTGACTCTGCCTGATCCAGAATCTCAGGAGGATGCTGACGTGTTTCTGGGCACGCCTGCCCAGAGTGGCTGAGTGGAGCGTCAGGCTTGGTGTTTCTGAGAATGACTGACCTCTCCCATGACATCATGACGGACAGCAGGCTTCTTCAACCTCAGTGTGATTAGCATCAGGGGTCAGATAACTCTTCGCTGGGGAGCTGTCCTGTGCACTGTGTTGCTGTTTACCAGCATGCCTGGCCTCCACCAACTGGAGGCCAGTAACACCCCTGTGCTAAGTCACTTCAGTCGTGTCTAACTCTTTGCGACCCTATAGACTGTAGCCCACCAGGTTCCTCTGTCCATGGGATTCTCCAGGCAAGAATACCAGAGTGGATTGCCATGCCCTCCTCCAAGGGATCGACCCAATCCAGGGATGGAACCAGCATCTCTTATGTCTTTTGCCTTCACAGGCAGGTTCTTTACCACTAACCATCCCAGATCAGTTCAGTTCAGTTCAGTCACTCAGTTGTGTGAAGCCCCTAACCATCCCAGTTCAGTTCAGTTCAATTCAGCCACTCATTTGTGTCTGACTCTCTGCCACCCCATGGACTGCAGCATGCCAGGCTTCCCAGTCCATCACCAACTCCAGGAGCCTACTCAAACTCATGTCCATCATGTCAGTGATGCCATCCAATCATCTCATTCTCTGTCGTCTCCTCTTCCTCCCACCTTCAATCTTTCCCAGCATCAGGGTCTTTTCCAATGAGTCAGTTTTCGCATCAGGTGGCCAAAGTACTGGCATTTCAGCTTCAGCATCAGTCTTTCTGATGAATATTCAGGACTGATTTCTTTTAGGATGGACTGGTTGGATCTCCTTGCAGTCCAAGGGACTCTCAAGAGTCTTCTCCAACACCACAGTTCAAAAGCATCAATTCTTTGGTGCTCAGCTTTTTTATATAGTCCAACTCTCATATCCATATATGACCACTGGAAAAGCCATAGCTTTGACTAGACAGACCTTTGTTGGCAAAGTAATGTCTCTGCTTTTAATATGCTGACTAGGTTGGTCATAGCTTTTCTTCCAAGGAGCAAGTGTCTTTTAATTTCATGGCTGCAGTCACCATCTGCAATGATTTTGGAGCCCCCCAAAATTAAGTCTCTCACTGTTTACATTGTTCCCCAATCTATTTGCCATGAAGTGACAGGACTGGATGCCATGATCTTAGTTTTCTGAATGTTGAGTTTTCACGCCAACTTTTTCACTCTCTTCTTTCATTTTCATCAAGAGGCTCTTTAGTTCCTCTTCACTTTCTGCCATAAGGGTGGTGTCCTCTGCATAAATGAGGTTATTGATATTTCTCTCAGCAGTCTTGATTCCAGCTTGTGCTTCTTCCAGCCCAGCATTTTGCTTGATGTACTCTCCATAGAAGTTAAATAAGCAGGGTTATATAGAACTTAAATAACTTCTATATAGAAGTTAAATAACCATCACAACCCACTAGTTATTTCGACCAAAAATAGCTCCAGACATTTTCAAACATTGATTGGAGGACGGAGCAAAATCTTTTCTAGGTGAGAACCACCGATCCGGAATTGGACTTGGTGCCCACAAGCCGGGTGTGTCTCATGATGGTGCAGGCTGTTTTGCCCCCATGGACACCCTGCCTGCTTCTGCGGAGGTGGGAAGGTACATGGGAAGCCTCGCCCACTGCCCCTTTACTGCCCGGCCACAAGTGTCGGCACGCACCTTGTCCCCTTAAACGCCAGGTCACCCATCAGGCAATCCTGCCCTTAAGTCACTTCTCACTGTCACCACCTTGAAGAAGAGAAAAAGAAATTTATTTCAAGGGTATGTTTCATAATCTTCTTCAAATCATGTCACAAAATATTCCCTTCCTCTTCTGGAATCTTCCTGTAACCCTCCCCCACCCCCATTTATCTCAAATGTGTTAACTCCAACTGCTTTCCAGTCATTGTATCAGGGCTCGACTCTCAGATAAAGCAGGGTGCTCCCTGCCCTTGAGGGGATCCTATAAAATGAGTGTGATAAATAGTCTATTAAATATTAATAGACATACACACCCAGTGTTTTACAGCCCAGGGCAGATGCCTGCAGGAAGATGCAGTCAGGGAGGCTCCTCGGCAGTGGTGATGTTTTGGCTACATCCTGAAGATGCCAGGACTCTGCTGCCAGCCAGCACAGAAAGAGGCCTTCCAGGTGGGAGAATGGGTTATGCATACAATGAGGCCCCACCACACACTGTGTTTAGAAATGTTTGAAAAGGTAGATGCAACTGAAGTATTGTGAGCACAAAGGAAATCAACCAGGGGCCAAATTATTATGCCTGCCAGCTGTGTTAAGAAATGTGGGCTTCTCCTGTAAGTGCGGCCTTTTAGAACTTAGAGCTTTAACTATGCTCTGACTTTTTTTTTCCTTTAATTTTATTGAAGTATAACTGATTTACAATGTTGTATTAATTTCTGCTGCAAAGTGATCCAGTTATATGTATATATGTATATATATATATATATATTCTTCTACATATTCTTTTCCACTATGGTTTATCACAGGAGATTGAATGTAGTTCTCTGTGCTATACACTAGGACCTTGTTCATGCATCCTGTATAATAGTCTGCATCTGCTAACCCCATAGTCCCAGTCCTTCCCTCCCCCACCCCTCTCCCCTTTGGGCCCTGCTCTGGTCTTAACTTCTCTGGGTGGGTCACTCTTTCATCCTCTCTTTTAATCCAAGATCCAACCTTTTGGCTTCAGTTAAAAGTAATCCAGACATTCGCTTGAAATCCCAGAGAAATTCCTACATAATCTTTTTTTTTTTTTTTCTGTTTTTACCTCTGCATAACAGATCCCATAATCTCTGTGAATCCACCTCCTGGGGTCTTCACAACTCTGTCATGGTCTACCTTCTGCATAGAAAATCCACAAGCCCTCCCCACAAACTCCTACTTTTTGCCCAGATTCATTTCCTTCTCCCCATCAGCATAACCACGAAACCTTCCTTACTCCTACTGGGATATCATATTCACAAGATGCTAAATATTCAAGCCCCAATTCCTGGGCATGATCCTTTTAGCAAAGATTAATTTCTCCATCTATTTCATGGGAAATAGGTGGGGAAACAGTGGAAACAATGCCAGACTTTATTTTGGGGGGCTCCAAAATCACTGCAGATGGTGACTGCAGCCATGAAATTAAAAGACACTTACTACTTGGAAGGAAAGTTATGACCAACCTAGATAGCATATTCAAAAGCAGAGACGTTACTTTGCCAACAAAGGTCCGTCTAGTCAAGGCTATGGTTTTTCCTGTGGTCATGTATGGATGCGAGAGTTGGACTGTGAAGAAAGCTGAGCGCCGAAGAATTGATGCTTTTGAACTGTGGTGTTGGAGAAGACTCTTGAGAGTCCCTTGGACTGCAAGGAGATCCAACCAGTCCATCCTAAAGGAGGTCAGTCCTGGGTGTTCACCGGAAGGACTGATGCTGAAGCTGAAACTCCAATACCTTGGCCACCTGATGCGAAGAGTTGATTCATTGGAAAAGACCCTGATCCTGGGAGGGATTGGGGGCAGGAGGAGAAGGGGATGACAGAGGATGAGATCGCTGGATGGCATCACCGATTCGATGGACATGAGTTTGGGTGGACTCCAGGAGTTGTGTGATGGACAGGGAGGCCTGGTGTGCTGCGATTCATGGGGTTGCAGAGAGTTGGACACGACTGAGCGACTGAACTGAACTGTCTGAATTCTCCTTGCACCGATCATGCTGGACATACTTTATACAGTGATTTTTCCAGCTATTTTCACCCTGGAGAAAGTGGCTGTCAAGCTGAGTAATGTTACAGACACAGCAGTCTGCACTACTCAGTGTCTCTCACCAGTCGGTCCTTATATGTATTTTCAATTCTGAAAGTATCTCTAAAGAGAGAATACATGCTCAAGCTGATACCAGAGACATTCTCAGGGGTTGTTTCATAGCAGCTGTTCATTTCATAGAGCAAGATGCTATGGGAAGGGGACAGGCTGAAAGGTGAGACAGAGTGAGGCTGGGAAGGCCAGCTTTCCCCACGTCACAATCTGCTCCTACCCTCCTGTCTCTCCCAAGAACACTGATGTAGGCTCAGGCACAGACCTCGCTCACCCTGAACCCTGACCTTGGTGCCCTCTTCCTAGTGTTCAGTATCACAAGACACACCCAGTTTATCAGGAGGGCTGGGGCCTGGAGAGGGCAGGGGTAGGGATGCCAGAGTAGAAAAATGGCTTGTCTTCTTCCTTATTTTTTAAAAATAATTTTATTTATTTAGTGATTTTTGGCTGTACGGGGTCTTTGTTGCTGCACAGGCATTTCTCTAGTTGGGGTGAACAGGGGTGCTTAGTGCTGGACCCAGAGTAAATGCCCAATAAATGGTAGTAATATTAATTAATGATAATTTGTGGGGGAAAAAACGAGCTAATCATCTTTATATGAGAAAAAATTCCAGAGATTGTATGTAAAACATGAAAACATAAAACTTAAGCAAAAAGCGTGGCATTGAGGTTGAAAGCATCATATGACATCCTGAAACCCAAGAAAAGTGATATGTTTGTTTGCATAACATCTTTAATATGGAAAAACCCCACAAAGTTAAAAGATAATGAAATGGGGAGAAAAATACCTACAACAGTAGTAGGAGGGCCTTCTGGTGTTCTAGTGGTTAAGAGTCTGCCTGCTGTGCTGGGGACTCAGGTTCGATCCCTGGTTGGGGAACTAAGGTGCCAAGTGCCACAAAGCAGCTAAGCCTGTGAGCCAGAGCTGCTGAGCCCCCGAGCCACAACTAAAGAGTCTGTCCACTGAAACGAAAGGTCCCACGTGTCACAACCAGGACCCAATGCAGCCAAATAAGCAAATAAATATAGAATTACTTTTAAAAAGTAGCAAGAGCACACTTTGTTTAAAAATAACACTATGCACACATACACACAACACATAGTCACCATATTGGTGTTTATGTATATATATTCATATGTGTATGCAGATATATGCGTGTATTCCTATATATCTGTTGGTATGCATGCTTGTATATGAAGGGGAAAGAGGGATATGCACAAAATTATTGGCTTATAGAGTTTCGTGTGATTTTAATTTTCCTTATGTTTTATGTATTCTATTTCTTAAAAAATGTATTTAATTTTAAAAAGAAGTTATTTAAAAAATTTTTTTAATTAAAAAAAAAAGGCTTGAAACATTTACTAGATAAGATCAGCTTTTGGAGAACTGATGCATCCTGCAGAGACCAAAGAGTTGAGCTAATTCCAGAGTTGAGATTCCCAGTAGGTGGCTGGGGGGGTCGTCCCAATAAGCACAAAGCCTCAGCTCAATCAACTGTATTAGTAGTAAGTCAATGGGAAATTGGCTAAAGTATTAAATGATTCAATTGCTTTTTACTTTGTCTGGAAAAAAGAGCATAGACATAAAATGGAAATTGCTGGCACAGTCTTCAAAGAGGACCCCCCAAAAGTAAGTGCTTGTCGTAGCTTATTGGATAGTTTCTCTATGAGTCAAGAGAGGCTAAGTGTTATAACAAACGGCCTTGAAATAGTACCTGAACACAATAAAGATGGATTTTCTGTCCTGCTGGGAGTCCACTGGGACTAGTATGGGTCCCCACGTGGTTACTGAGAGAACTAGACTTCCCCAAAGTGGTTCCAGCCCAGGGTCTCTACAGAGTCTTCCTCGAGGAAAGTTAGCTGGTTTAGGGAATCCAGTGCACCATTTCTGCCAAGTGTCCAGGGAAGGGAGTTCCCAAGTCTGCCAGACACCCGGCTTCTACTCTCCGCACAGTTTGGGAATGGATCTTAGTTTCACTGTGTCCTGGAGGATAAACTATCCCTTAGGAAAATCCATCTCCTGTTGCTCTAAATAACTTTCTAATAAATAATTTAGTGTCCCACATACCTTGATATACTAAACAAGCCAGACATTGCCAGCACTCCTATCTCTAGAAAGAAACTGGTTACTTTCCTTGCTCACTTCTACTGTTTAAATAAATTTCTCTTTCTGGTTTACACATCTGTATATTTTGAGATGGAGTTTCCTTTCTCTTTCCAGAAAGAATTTCTGGACCTGGAAAGCAGTAAGACCTGAGACACAGGGATTGGGTGCCTGCTCTGCTGTCCCGTGGGTCTCTGTCTGACTCCTCAGTGTCACTTGATTCAAAACAGAAAGTGAAGTTTACAGTGTGGGGTGACCCCACGCTCTTCAGAAGGCAAAGGTTTAAGTCCGTATAACAAATGAAGGCAGGATCAAAGCTAAAACCAGGACACCAAGATCTGGTAGCTGGAAAAAAGCAGCCGACATGATTTTACCATCTAGGTAAGGCAAAGATGGGCTTCCCTGGTAGCTCAGATGGTAAAAATCTGCCTGCAGTACAGGAGACCATCTGCAGTGCATGAGACTGCAGGTTTGATCCCTGAGTGGGGAAGATCCCCTGGAGGAGATGACAACCCACTCCAGTTTTCTTGCCTGGAAAATCCCATGGACAGAGGAGCCTGGTGGGCTGCAGTCCACGGGGTCACAAGGCGTCAGACCCGGCCTGAATGACTAACACTTTCACACTTTCAAAGAGAAGATATTTAGGCAGGTGTCTTTTAGAGCGGGGGCTTCTCCTACGCTGGGACTTGTTCTGAACGTGGGGGAGCCTGACTTTGCAAGGGAAAGTGAGCTGGCTCTGCCATCCAGAGGGTGGGGGAGTAGAGGAGGTGGGAAGGAGGGTGGAGGAGGCAGAGATGGGTCGAGGAGGGGCAGTACTCCTTCCGCTAATTCTGGAGCATTCCAGAGCACACCAAAATTAATCCTCTGAATGTTCATTTCTACTCTACTGTCACTGAGGAGTGTCACAAGTGCTTCCTCAGTCAAAAGGAATTAACACGCCCCATGGGTTGTCTCTTCTGTTCACCAAATTTACTCACATGAAAACCTCTAGGCTCTCATATTTAACTCCCTGGGCCTCTGAACTGAGGCTGGTGGAGAAGAGCGAGCCCACTTCAGGGCCTTTTTTATTCACTGAGCTTTGCTTCAAGAGCCCTTTTTTTTCGAGGGGGGTACATGGCTTTCTCCAGGGGCAAGTACTGTTGGGGTGGAAGTGGGGAAGGTGGGATTGTGCTCCTGGGAAAGACTGTGAACCCAAGGAAGCCCTTGTTCAGATCTTTTGCCACTCTAGCACTGAGTTCTTAACCCAGTAGCAGAACTGGCTAAATAATTTGTGGGGCCCAGTGCACAATAAAAATATAACGTCTTTTGTTTAAAAGCAATTAAGACTTTCAAGATGGTTATAGCCGGACGTTAAACCAGGCGAGAGGCTCCTCTGTTTGTGGAACTCTGAGCGACCGCACAGGTCACAAGCCCCAGAAACTGGTCCTGCCCACAGATTATCTTCAAATTATACACAGTCAAACTAAATACCAATTGTTTCTACCTTGAACGTATTTTTTTCTCTGTGTACTTACTTATATTTAATGTGCCACTGTGCACCTGGGCAGAAAATTGAGGATCATCCCAGATTTCTCTCAGTTAGTGACTGTTTCTATTGATTGGGAGAACTTTCTTTTTCAGTACATCTTCTCATCCTAATCCCTGTTGTGTTTCAGACTCATGATCTCTGACTGTATCTGTTTGCATGAATGATCTCTCTAAATGGCTAATCTGACCACATCATTGCCCTACTGAAAAGCCTTCATAGACTCCTTAGAACAGGGATCCCCAAACTACGGGCTCTAATGCCTGATCATCTGAGGTGGAGAAATAAAGAGCACAATAAATATTACGTGCTTGAGTCATCCTGAAACCAACTCCCACCTTGCCGTGGGAAAATCATCTTCCATGAAACAGGTGCCTGGTGCCAAAAAGGTTGGAGACCACTGCCTAGAACCTACAAAATAAAACCCAAGTGACTTTGCCTGGCACGTGTCATCCTTTCCAAGCCAGCCCCTCCCTCCTGGCTCACATTTTATGCTCCAATAACACTAAACTACAAATGGTTCCCATAGCTCCTCACAGACCCAGGCTGCATGCTCTCTGAGGTCGTCCCTTCTGTTGGAATACTTATTCCAGCTTCCTGAGAAAGAAGACTTTCCCACCCTCAGGGCTGCAGGATGCCCCCCCTCCAAAGACACCAGGTTCTAAGACTTTACAGGTGTGATTAAGTCATGGGTCTTGAGATGGAGACATTATCCTGGATTATCTGGGTGGTCACTAACTGCAACTGGTAAGAAATGAAGTATAGAAGGCTTTACTACACAAAAGGGGAGGTGAGGTGAAGATGGAGCAGATAGAGATTGAAGATGCTATGATGCTGTCCTTGGAGATGGAGAAAAGGGCCACCAGCAAAGGACTACAGCCTTAGAAGCTGGTGAAGGCAAGGACAGGGTTCTCCCCTAGGGCAGCCTGCTCAACGCCTGGGTTTCAACCTAGTGAACCCCATCTCAGACTTCTGATCTTGAAACCACAAGAGAATAAATGTGCATCACTTTAAGCTACTCAGCTTGTGGGTATTTGTTACAGCAACCACAGAGAACTAACACACCTCTCTCTGGAGAACTGTCCCCTTCCCTGCCCACCTCCCGGGGCTGGGCATCCTTCTCTGCACCCACCACTGTGCTGTGCTTAGCTGCTCAGTCGTGTCTGAATCTGTGTGACCCTATAGACTGTAGCCCACCAGGCTCCTCTGTCCATGGAGATTCTCCAGGCAAGAATACCAGAGTGGGTTGCCACGCCATCCTCCAGGGGATCTTCCCAACCCAGGGGTCTAACCCAGGTCTCCCGCATTGCAGGTGGATTCTTTACCGTCTGAGCCACCAGGGAAGCCCAAGAATACTGAAGTGGGTAGCCTATCCCTTCTCCAGGGGATCTTCCTGACCCACCACACAGATTTCTATAATTTCCCCAGTAGGTCATGTGCTCTAGGAAGGCAGAGACCGTATCCTGTCACTCTTTATACTCCTGGCACCTAGGCCAGTGTTGGCAACATAGCAGCCACCTCATAAATACTCACTGAGTTGAACTCCCCGACAGGGTGAAAAGGGGGTGGGGTGGGGACAATCTACCTTCAGCTGGAGAAGTTACTCTTCTGTGCTCACAGTTTGCATTGCTGTCATGAAATTAAGCGTAATCATCCCTTAGATCCATCACACCTGCAAACTGTCTTCACTGATGAAGTGCCTTTAGTTTCACTACAGAAAACTTGCATGAACTCCAAGTGCCACACAGCCTAAATAGACTTTTGCCTGAGTCGTTTCTCAGGGACTTGGAGTCAGCTGTGTCCAGTTCAGCTGCAGCCCATTAAGGCTGGTTAGGACCACTGACCCTCCAACTGGACATGGCTGGTGTTTGCTCAGTGACATTTGACATCAGAGAGCCCCAAACTCCATCCTCAAACTGTGCTGTTGTGCGTTGCTAAGTCGTGTCCGACTCTCTGTGACCTATGGACTGTAGCCTGCCAGGCTTCTCTGTCCATGGGATGTCCCAGGCAGGAATACTGGAGTGGTTTGCCATTTCCTTCTCAAGGAGATCTTCCTGACTCAAGGATCGAACTCGCACCTCTTGCGTCTCCTGCATTGGCAGGCGGACTCCTTACCACTGCACCGCCTATGCTAACAGCACTATTTTCTGAGCCTGTGTCATGTGAGGAAGCCCACAGCTTAGATGCGTCTGTACAGATAGCGATGACCTCACCTTTTTCTGGTTTCCAATCCATGTTTCCCACACTCTCCACGCCTCATTGTTGCCCCGTAAATACCCCAGCCTCTGCCCTCGGGGGAGACGGGTTTGAGATTTGTTCTCTGGCTTCCTTGCTTGGCTGCCTTGAGGATGAACCCGTTCACTGCTGTACCGTTTGGCCAGCAGCACAAGGATGGTAGAGCCCAAAAGAGCTGAAGAGGTTGTACAGAAAACAGAAGGCAGGTCAGACCAGCTGAGGGGAGGACCTCTCCGACCGAAAGAGCAACTCTGCCAGAGGAAGATGGACACCTGAGCAATTCTGGAGGATCACTTTCTAGAAAGCGGAATCCTCAGGTCAGTATTGGACCATCGCCGATTAAAGTCTATGTCAATTGCCATTTTTGAGAAATTGTACAGGCAGAGGCTGATGCTTTTGTGCCACTGGTAGCAAGGACCAGTTAGTAACATCCTACACAGATTCACTCAGGAACATGCAGACAAACTTCAGCAGAATTTAGAAAAAAAGCAGACAAAGGATTTCAGTCTAGAGGAGAGATTATTCTCTTAGCCACACTGACCGGGTTTCCAGAGGATTTCTGGGGAGGTGAGGCCAGAAATTCATGTCCAGTCTCCCTGTCTGCTAGATCTAGTTAGATCCGTGAACTTCTCATTTCTTTCCTTTCTTTCCTTTTTTAAAATTTTGACTGCGCTAGGTCTTCATTACGGCACTTGGGCTCTTTGTTGTAGCTTGATGGCTTCTCTGGATGCGGAGCACGGGCTCTCTGGTTATGGCGAGTGGGCTTAGTTGCCCCAATGCAGGTGGGATCTTAGTTCCCTGACCAGCGATGGAGCCTCAGTCTCTTACTTTGGAAGGTGCATTCTTAACCACTGTAATACCAGGGGAGTCCCAACTCCTCGTTTCTTGCGTAGTAAAAACGAGATCTATTGTATGACATAATGTAAGTGAAGTGAAAGCCGCTCAGTCATGTCTGACTCTTTGCGACCCATGGACTGTAGCCTGCCAGGCTCCTCTGTCCATGGGATTCTCCAGGCCAGGTTTCTAGAATGGGCAGCTGTTCCCTCTCCAGGTGATCTTTCCGACCCAGGGATCGAACCCAGGTCTCCCTCATTGCAGGTGGATTGTTTATGGTCTGAGCCACCAGGGAAGCCTGACATAATATAACATGATCCTCAATAGTGATCAACCTATCTTTTGTTGCCTTTGTAAACCCTGGAGTAATGAACACCCTGAGACACTATAATTGAAACGTATCTGGCTCAGACAGAGCCTGATGACTCTTTGTTGTCAGGAATCTGGTGGCCGCAGTGAGTGAAATAAGCAACTCCCTTCCAGAAGCCAGCTTCGAGAGGCTAACCTCGGCCTGATGGGCTGCGTGTTGCCCCAGGTAGAACTCAGGAGAGCTAGAAAGTTCTCAAGTGTGATATAACCTGACTTCTAATTCACTGTGTTGAAAGACAAATGTGGAAATAATGGGAAAATTCCAAACCTCATAAAATCACCCAGACTCAGTGAGAAAACTCTAGTCTTTGAAAAAGTGAAGAAGTCAGCATGTATAAACGAAGATCTGATCACTCTGCTACAGCAGTAAACAGCTGGCAAACTTGGTGTCTGTAGAACTGGTGTTGGCCGTTCCTACGGCCCTGGGGGCCCCTCGCCAGCCAGAACTTACTCCAGTAAAAACCAAATCAGAGTTCACCCTCTCCAAGAAGTTTACTCCTGTTAAGTGGGTCAGAGCCATAAAGATGTATTGCAGACACAGGACTGTCAGGGACGCCCATTACTGCACAGACATAAACAATTATTCAAAATAGATGTGGAAAAGCAGGAAGAGAAGTGCACTGGTCGTTTCATGAAGAGTCCGGGTTTCCAAATAGGAAGCCCTTCCTGCAGACGTGGTGAGCTTTCTAGGGTATCTGATGTGCTGTAGGCACTCAACAAAAATTAAATTAACATATCAAGACATCCAAGGGAAAATGCATTTTTTCAGACATAAGAGAACACAGCTGTGTTTGGGGTCTGTTGACGATCTTGAGTTATTTTGAAAGTGTTTTGTTTTGGTAACCCATCTGGCAAGTTCTCTTCCCCTCCGTATTTATACCCGTGTGTATTTACAGGAGAATTTAATCCATATGTTCCTGATTCAATTACACTTGACTCATCCCAGTATTGCTTTGTAAAAGCGATTTGAATGCCAAGAATCTTGCAAGTTTTCCTAACAAACTCTGAAGCTTTTGTTTTTTTTTTTCCCCAAGGACTAAGAAATTTACTTTTTTTCCATCCAAAATTCTGAGTTTTTTTTTTTTTTTTTTAAGGAAACACATGGACTTTCACTTATCACTCTGTTAGTATTTAGTTACAATTTGGGATGGTGAGTGGCAAAATGATGACCTGAATAAAATTGCACTGAAAGTTGGTTATTGGTATTCCTATTACATAACTGTCCAAAAAGACATTTATCCCCAAATTAGATCATTGCAGGAATTACTAAACTCTTGAAAGCTCTCTTCTTGGTCCAGTTCAATAAAAAACATAATATATTGAGCAGCAAGGAAATCAGGTCACTCTGCTCTTATAGTAGACAACTTCTGGAGTGTCTGCCTCTTTCCCAAATTAATCCTGCCTCCCCACCTCTTCCCTCACAATTCCCCAGGGGAGTTTCTGGCATCATGGAAGTCAATGGACTGAGTGGGTCCTTCCTTAACTCAAATGGGGCTTCCAGGGGGTCTCTTTTGTTTACAGTTTAAATTGGCGGGTTGGGGATAGAGCTGTTAAGTCGCTTCAGTCGTATCCGACTCTTTGTGACCCCATGGACTGTAGCCCACCAGGCTTCTCTGTCTAAGGGGTTCTCCAAGCAAGAATACTGGAGAGGGTTGCCATGCCCTCCTCCAGGGGATCTTCCCCACCCAGGGACTGAACCCTCTTGCACTGGTGGGTGGGTTCTTTACCCCTAGCGCCACCTGAGAAACCCTTGAGGATAGAGAGGAAGAAGGAAAGGGAAGAGGAAGGGGAAAAGAAGAGAGAGCTCAGTTTAGACTTGGTGTGACTTGTATCTGTATCATA
Organism: Bos taurus; assembly: GCF_002263795.3. Taxonomy (NCBI): domain Eukaryota; kingdom Metazoa; phylum Chordata; class Mammalia; order Artiodactyla; family Bovidae; genus Bos; species Bos taurus. Next base: position 36,239,548 of record NC_037340.1, read on the forward strand.
TAAACTCAGGACCTGAGAGGGAGCATTTTCTATCACAGGACCTGTGGTACAAAGTCAATAAGCTGGCACACAAAGATGGGATGAACCAGAAAATCAACATATACATTTAATGTGTTATTTTCCTCTAAAATCTGTTACTATCAATGCACTTTAGGATCTAAGCAATTCAGCATGATTGATTATACTCGAATTGATTAAATCAACAGAGAAATACTAGTTTTAAGTAAATGAATGAAAAGTAGAGTCCACATTATTTTCAATGTATAGAATAACATTTGTATAAAGCAATGTTGAGAAAGTATTTAAAGATGAGTTTAAGGGGACAAGATGTATTACAAAAATCTATGCAATTTGAATGTAGAGTGGTACATTTCTAGAAGCTAAAATGATAAAACCACTAAAGACCAAACTGAGACCACTAAATCCATTTTCTGCAAAATAAGTTCATTATTCAAAAGACAAAAAGTTATATTTTTAAATTCCTATTGCTAGAAATAGCAAAAAGAAGAAGTGGATAGAGCTCTAGAGGAAACAAACCCGGCAGGTAACCTGATGCAATTTAATATTTATGTTAAATGTTGACTATTTCTCATTAATTCCCCATCATTGCTGTCGTCGTCACTGTGGTATGTTTTTAAGTCATCTCTTAAGCGAATCAACAAAAAGTTTTAGCAACATGACATAACAGTAAGACGCAGAAAATGGCATGCTGCTGCCGCCGCTTAGTTGCTCAATCGTGCCTGACTCTGTGACACCCTATGGGCCGTAGCCCGCGGGCTCCTCTGTCCACGGGATTCTCCAGGCAAGGATACGAGAGTGGGTTGCCATGCCCTCCTCCAGGGGATCTTCCTGACACAGGGATTCAACCTGGGTCTCCTGCATTGCAGGCAGATTCTTTACCGCTGAACCACCAGGGAAGCCTCATGAAATTGCATACTCCCACCTAAATATAAATATGAGCAGACAAGGAAACTATGGAAGAAATATATTGAATATATTTTGTCTCATGTCATTATCTCAAAGAAGGCAAGTAGATTCATTGATAGAAATGGAAGCCCAGGCAGATGACTTTCCAAGTCAGGAAACCACCCATGAAGAAAGTTTTAATAAATAACACCTCAGAGTCCTAAAAGAATTTTCTGCAGTGTTGCCAAACAGATAATGATGATCCCTGGATAATCATGTTTGAGAAGCACCTGATGGAGGCAACTGCCCTAATTTTGTTTTGTTTTTAAAGAGGAGAAAGATTCCAGAAATTTAAAGCCAGTGAAAGTGAAGTCGCTCAGTCTGTCCGACTCTTTGGGACCCCGTGGACCGTAGCCCACCAGGCTCCTCTGTCCATGGGATTCTCCAGGCAAGAATACTGGAGTGGGCTGCCATTTCCTTCTCCAGGGGATCTTCCTGACCCAGGGATCGAACCCAGGTCTCCCACATTGCAGGCAGAGGCTTTAACCTCTGAGCCACCAGGGCTTGTCCTCAACCTCTGGAAAAACGATAGAACAGGTTGTTGAACAGTCCATTTGCGGAACTAAGAAAAGGAAGGTGTGGTCACAAAGTGTAAACCGTGCAGAGTGAGAAAGAGTTTTCACTTCGTTCTCTGACAGAATCACATTCCAAAAGAAGAGTGGATTACAAAGTATAATAGTGAAAATGAGTAGAGACAGATGTATAGCGTTATTTTTTCATATAATTTCAAAAACAATGGCAAAGGCTGGGACCAGGGTCCAGGAAAAAGATCAGAACGAGTCTTTGGTGAGAAATGGTGCCAGTGACCAGCCATGGCAGTTCCCTGCAGCACGAAGCTCCCTGTCTGGGGTCCTGTGTCCCCCTCCAGTGGGCACCCTTTCACAGCACTGACACATTCATGGACATCCCATGGAGACAGCAGGAGGGAAACCTTCAAATGCTAGAGGCTCTCACATGGGACAGGGATTGAATTTCTCTCGTAGAAATCCAGGAGGCAGACAAACAGCACCTGCTCCCAGAGTCGGTGAAAGAGAGGTGTGATAAAAAGCCAACATTTATTGGGAGCTTATTGTATGTTGGACACAGCGCTAATTATTTGTTGTCTTATGAAATGCTCCCCAAACTGATAAGGTATCTGTTATTACCTCCATTTTACAGATGAGGAAACTGAGCGATGCAGAAGTTAAATAGCTCACCGGGGTCAAGTGGTGACCTCCGAGCTATATTTGAACAAAGAGACTGAGTCCAAAGCCTCCCTGTCAGTGGGAAAGGAGCCACAGATAACGGACCTACAGTCTCAGGCCGCATTCAATCAGAGGCTGCCGAGGGCGCCCCCTCCAGGAAGCTTCAGGCACTGCTTTACTGCACGGAGACTAGCGGGCTTTCTCCCTAAGCGGTGTTTTCCCAGATCTGAGAATTATGAATCTGGAAGTATGAAAAAACAAACTTTCCAACAAACATCCCCAAACGTTACTGGTAATTAGCCCTTATTGTTAGGACTAGAGGCTATTTTCACTTTTTGGTTAAACTTCTCTGTATTTGGTGATTTTTTTTTTTTTTTTAACAGTGAGCATCTATTATTGTTACAATTAGAAACTTGAGCTGTTTCCCACTAAGCAGGGAAGAGGATCCAGGAATGCATATACAAAACTGTGAGCAGATGGTTTCTGCATGGTTCAAAGGGTACTAAATAGCTTTATATTCTTATAGAAATGTTTGCGTTTCCCAGAATACGATTTTTTTTTCTGAAAAATCATTATGATCTTATATACTTTTCCCTTTACACTGAATATGTTTTAAAAAATCATTATACGGAAGAGGCAGGACTCAGGGGATGTGAAATGAAAATAATTGTAGTCTCCTTTCTCCTCCCTGATACCACCCGCTGGTGTCCCTTCTGTGGGGTTATTTATTGAAAAGTAGCTGATGGAGGCAAATACTCTATTTTTTTTTTTAAGAGGAGAAAGATTCCCGAAATTTAAAGTCAGTGAGCTTGTCCTCAAACCCTGGAATAATGATAGAACGGGTTGTTGAACAGTCCATTTGCGAAACTAAGAAAAGGAAGGCGTGGGGGTCCTTTGGTGCCCTCCCCATGTCACTGGACATCTCATCAGCTGTTCATTTAGCTTCAAGCAGAACTCACTCCCGAGTTTCTGATTCCGGGGGAACAGCTCCACCTTCTCCCCTTCTGGCGAGATCTGAGATCTCCACGCCCTTCCAGCCACACCGGGTCCATCGGACACGCACCGCATCCCTTCGATCGGCCACCAGAGGGCGCTCGGACACTTTCCTAAAACGCAGCTCACTGCAAATTATTTTTTTCAAGCGCACAGCAGACACCTCTGAGTGAAAGTGATTACCACGCTTTCCTGTGGCAGAGAAACGTTCCAGCACATCAATCATATTATATTCTCCAGGGAAATCTTGTCTGATCTCCAGCTGCAAATATCGTATACCCTCAAGATGGGATCTGGGTTAAGTATAAAGAACTGAGTTTGAATATCTGAATTGTGAGTGTGGCCGGGTGGCCCAGCCTCACTTTGGGCAGAGGGGGGTGGGGGGAGCAGTAGTTAGCACCTGTGGGCTGGGGTCTCTTTGTGGAAACAAAGAAGGAACATGAGCTGCGTGTCGACTGACACACACGGAATCTTACCAGTGTTTTGTCATTAAATTTGGGAAAGAAGTTGGAGAAACATGGAAAACAGAAAGGACTTTGCTTTCCTGGGCATCTGTTACTAGCTGCTGCTTATGCCAGGCCCTTTGAGGTATACATGTTTGGGGTGTTACTATCCTAGAGTTTACAACGGAGGCTCGTGGAGGTGAAGAAACTACAGGATCACATACCTCAGATGTGGGGGCACCTCAGTGCAGCCAACTGTAAGTGCCACACTTTTACTGCTGTAACTGTGCTTCTTTCATGACTAAGTCATGATCAGTTACTCATACACATGGGAAGTCGATGACCTATATTTTAAAAATGAAAGACCAGAATATTATTTTAAATTTTGAAAGGGGGGCTGAGGGTAGGCGGGGGTGTTCTCCTTTTAAAAAGGAAAAGCTGGATAAACTTATTCTCATCTCTCCTGTGTCCAGAGCCTGCATCTAGGCTTTTGCTCTAAGGCTGAGTTCTTCAAAGAACATCTATGAAAGAATCACTCAGAAAGGGTTACGACGTGAAAAAAAAAAAAAAAAAGTGTTACGAATGCAGATTCCTGGGCTAACCCTTGTCCAGGTTTTCCTTGACTTATGACTGGTGGGAGTCCCACATGGCGCTAGCGGTAAAGAACCCACCTGCCAATGCAGGAGACTTAAGAGATGCAGAGTCAACCCTTGAGTTGGGAAGATCCCCTGGAGGAGGGCATGGCAACCCACTCTTGCCTGGAGAATCCCGTGGACAGAGGAGCCTGGTGGGCTACAGTCCATGGGGTCACACAGAATCAGACATGACTGAAGCGACTCAGCATGCACATGATGGGATAGCATCCCAATAAACCCATTGTAATTTGAGAATATCGTTAAAGTCGAGAATGCATTTAAGCACCTAACCTACCTCATGGATTAGCCTAGCCTATGCGTAATGTGCTGAGAATGTTTATATGAGCCTATAATTGGGCAAAATCATCTACACCAAAGGCCGCTTTATAATAAAGTGTCAAATAGCTCATGTAATTTACTGACTGTTGTACTGAGAGTGGAAAGCAGACTGGCTCTCAGTGTAGGGGTTGTTTCCTCTTCTAATCATGTGGCTGACCCGGAGCTCTCTCTCTGTTGCTGCCCAGTCCTCCAGGGCATATCACACTGCATATCGCTAACTTGGGAGGAGAACAAATTCACAAGTATAAGTAGTACAGTTTCTAGGTAATGTGTATCACTTGCACACCATCATAAGTTGCGAACTGTCTGTACGAGTTTCCTGTTGCTGCTGTAACACATGACTACAAACCTCCAGACTTTAAGCAACACAAATGTGTCGTCTTTTGGGTCTGAAGATCAAGAGTCAAGGATGGGTCAGGAAGGTGTGTGACTTCTGGATAGTCTAGGCAAGAAGCTATTTCCTGGTCTTTTCCAACTGCTAAAGCCCACAGCATCCCTTGGTTCCATCCTCTGCTTCTGTTGCCACATCTCCTCTGCCTCCTTCTTTCACTTATAAAGATCCTTGAAAGTTTGTTGGGTTCCCTAGACAATGGAGGATAGTTGTCTCATCTCAAGATCCTTAGTCTAATGACATCTGCAAAGTTCCCTTTGCCATGTAAGGAAACATATTCACAAGTTTTGGGGTATTTGGATGTGGACATCTTTGGGAAGCTATCATTCTGCCTGTGAAGATGCCTCGGGAATTCCTGTTCAGAAGTTTGATGGGGGGCCCCAGAGTCTTTATCTCTGACAGGAGCACCCCACGGCCCCCCACCCCCAGTGATTTCGGTTACATTATAGTTGGAGAATCATTACTATAAATGAATCACATCCCTTTTTAAAAAGCAAGCATCTGAGGGGATCTAATTATCTTCCCCAACAACCGATTTTAAATCTAAGTTTGTTCTATCAAAGTGAACCAATAGAAGACCTTAATGTATAGACCTTTGCTTTAACCAATGTTCTAATGTCAGACTGAAAGTGAAATTTTCTTGGTGGTGTTGGACTCTTTGCAACCTCAAGGACTGTAACCCGCCAGGCTGCTCTGTCCACGTGCTTCTCCAGGCAGGACTGAGCAACTTCACTTCACTGTATGATATTGCTGTGCTTTTAGGGGCTAATGTACACACATCCCGAGTTTGGTCTTCACTGAGAGTGAAGGAGGGTGAACAGCACGTTAGGCCGTGGTTGCTGGTGGGGCTGTTTAGTTTCTCTGTGGCGCTGCTGCTCAGTGGGGGTGACTTCAGGGTCTCCCAGCCCTGGGAGAGCAGGGTGTGGTCCTGTCGGGAAGGACTGTCCTGGTGAAAGGAGGAAGGGGTGGGGCAAGACATTGGTCACTCTCTCAAAGGTCAGAGGTCAGTCATTACATCCTGACATGGGAGGGCAAGAGGGACCCTCAAGGAGAATGATGTATCTATCAGGAAAGAGACAGCACCTTCCACCTGGGATAATTGTAGGAGCATTTAATGAAGAGACAAGGGGAGGAGCAGGGGGTCCTGAGACATAAACCAGCAGGGGGACATGAATGTCCTTCAGCCTCAGGGGCATCAGGAGGGAACACAATCCAGGTGGGCCACGTGGAAAGAGCTGGGCAGGGTGGTGGGTCCACCCTGGGCCCCTCTCCTTTCCTGTGTGGTCCTCGCTGGCCAAACCCAGCTGGAAGCCGGAGGACCCCTGGGTGGTGCCTGCAGGATGACCCCCTGGGGGCTCAGGGCAGGGCTTGAGACGGACAAATGGAATATCTCCAGGGAAGGAAGTATTTCCAGTCCTTGAGAAAGAGGTCACCGCCATCCACCCTTTGAACCAGCACGGTAGGGAGGTGGCGGAGGAGTGACGATGGTGGAGGGATGACCAGTGGGGAGCACTGGACCGTGAGACCCAGGCAGCACACTGATGCCTGAGTGCAGGGATCACCAAGTCAGCCCCTTGGGACAGGGGAGAGGGGGTGGACGAGCCCATCCACTCCAGGGAGGGTCCCCCAAGGGCAGAAACTGTGCCAGAGGCAGGGGGTGTCCTCCAAAGCTTCTGTCAGAATCACAGGCCTGTTTCATCATCACCGTGGAAAGACCTTTGCCAACAAGCTCCAGTGCTTGGCAGTAAGAAGCCCTGAAGTGCTGCAGGGAGAGTCTCCAAGCTGATGCTGGGCCTGCACCAGGCACACCTGGACACACCTGGGCACACCTGGGAGCAGGGCAGGCATCCACTACATCACATCCAGATGTTTCACCGGCCCCAGGAAAGAAACAGTATTCTTTTAGGAGTTTAAAGATTCTAGACGTACAGATGGAAAACAAATAAAAACAGCAAGAAAGAAAATGTAAAGGTTTTAACCTGGGAAAAAGGTGGAGCGATTTGGGAATCTGGTGGAACATAATTGTTACCAGTGCAAAACTGGGGAAGAGGGATGTAAGGAGAAAAAAATGCCCCAGGTCAGGAGACGCCCCTGTCCTGCCTCGTCTGTCTAGTTTCTGCCACTAGTTTTTTTACTAAACTTTTTCTTTTGTATTGGGGTATAACCTGAAACTTCAGGTGGACAGCAAAGGGACCCAGCCGCACATATCATCTCCCAAAGCCCCCTCCCATGCAGGCTGCTGAATAACACTGAGCCGAGTTCATTGCGCTGTACAGTAAATCCTTAGTGGTCATCCATTTTCAATACAGCACCGTGTACATGTCCAGCCCAAACTCCCTTTCTCTTCCCTACATCCTTCCCACCCCCTCTGCAATCATAAGTTCATTTTCTAAGTCTGCGAGTCTCTGTTTCGTATGTAAGTTCATTTGCATCATTTCTTTTTTGATTCCACATGTAAGGGATATCATGCAGTATTTCTCCTTCTCTGTCTTACTTCACTGTGACAATCTCTACTTTCATCCGTATTGCCACAAATGACATGATTTCATTCTTTTTAATGGCTGAGTAATATTCCACTGTATGTGTGTACCACATCTTCCTTATCCATTCCTCTGTCCTTGGACATTTAGATTGCTTCCATGTCTTGGCTGTTGTAAACAGTGCTGTAATGAACACTGGGGTGTACACATCCTTTTAAAAACAAGGCCATGTTTTTTTCTGGATATATGCCCAGGAGAGGAATTTCAGGGTCATATAGTAGCTCAGTGATCAGTGCAAAGAAATAGAGGGAAACAACAGAATGGGAAAGACTAGAGATCTCTTCAGGAAAATTAGAGATACCAAGGGAACATTTCATGCAAAGATGGGCTCGATAAAGGACAGAAATGGTAGGGACCTAACAGAAGCAGAAGATATTAAGAAGAGGTGCCAAGAATACACAGAAGAACTGTAGGAAAAAGATCTTCACGACCCAGATAATCACGATGGTGTGATCACTGACCTAGAGCCAGACATCCTGGAATGTGAAGTCAAGTGGGCCTTAGAAAGCATCACTATGAACAAAGCTAGTGGAGGTGATGGAATTCCAGTTGAGCTATTTCAAATCCTGAAAGATGATGCTGTGAAAGTGCTGCACTCAATATGCCAGCAAATTTGGAACACTCAGCAGTGGCCACGGGACTGGAAAAGGTCAGTTTTCATTCCAATCCCAAAGAAAGGCAATGCCAAAGAATGCTCAAACTACCGCACAATTGCACTCATCTCACATGCTAGTAAAGTAATGCTCAAAATTCTCCAAGCCAGGCTTCAGCAATACATGAACCGTGAACTTCCTGATGTTCAAGCTGGTTTTAGAAAAGGCAGAGGAACCAGAGATCAAATTGCCAACATCCGCTGGATCATCAAAAAAGCAAGAGAGTTCCAGAAAAACATCTATTTCTGCTTTATTGACTATGCCAAAGCCTTTGACTGTGTGGATCACAATAAACTGGAAAATTCTGAAAGAGATGGGAATACCAGACCACCTGATCTGCCTCTTGAGAAATCTGTATGCAGGTCAGGAAGCAACAGTTAGAACTGGACATGGAACAACAGACTGGTTCCAAATAGGAAAAGGAGTATGCCAAGGCTGTATATTGTCACCCTGTTTATTTAACTTATATGCAGAGTACATCATGAGAAATGCTGGACTGGAAGAAACACAGGCTGGAATCAAGATTGCTGGGAGAAATATCAATCACCTCAGATATGCAGATGACACCACCCTTATGGCAGAAAGTGAAGAGGAACTCAAAAGCCTCTTGATGAAAGTGAAAGAGGAGAGTGAAAAAGTTGGCTTAAAGCTCAACATTCAGAAAACGAAGATCATGGCATCCGGTCCCATCACTTCATGGGAAATAGACGGGGAAACAGTGGAAACAGTGTCAGACTTTATTTTTTGGGCTCCAAAATCACTGCAGATGGTGACTTCAGCCATGAAATTAAAAGATGCTTACTCCTTGGAAGGAAAGTTATGACCAACGTAGATAGCATATTCAAAAGCAGAGCCATTACTTTGCCAACAAAGGTCTGTCTAGTCAAGGCTATGGCTTTTCCAGTGGTCATGTATGGATGTGAGAGTTGGACTGTGAAGAAGGCTGAGCACTGAAGAATTGATGCTTTTGAAGTGTGGTGTTGGAGAAGACTCTTGAGAGTCCCTTGGACTGCAAGGAGATCCAACAGGTCCATTCTGAAGGAGATCAGCCCTGGGATTTCTTTGGAAGGAATGATGCTAAAGCTGAAACTCCAGTACTTTGGCCACCTCATGCGAAGAGTTGACTCATTGGAAAAGACTGATGCTGGGAGGGATTGGGGGCAGGAGGAGAAGGGGATGACAGAGGATGAGATGGCTGGATGGCATCACTGACTCGATGGACGTGAGTCTGAGTGAACCCTGGGAGTTGGTGATGGACAGGGAGGCCTGGCATGCTGCAATTCATGGGGTCGCAAAGAGTTGGACACGATTGAGCGACTGAACTGAACTGATAGTAGCTCTATTTTTAGGTTTTTAAGGAACCTCCACATTGTTCTCCATAGTGGCTGCACCAGTTTACATTCCCACCTGCAGTGTAGAAGGGTCCCTTCTCTCCACTTCCTCTCTAGCATTTATTGCTTATTTCACCACTATTTTAAAGAGTACTCTTTAAAAAATGCAAATCTGAGTGTGTCCCTCATATACTTAGAAACTCTCAGTAGCTTCCCACAGAACTCTGAACAAAACCCAGCCTCCTTACTCTCTCTGAAACCCCTGGGCGAGCTCTCCCATACCTGCTGCTTCTACCTTAGCTCCTGCGTGCTGGCCTTCGCTCGCTGTGCCATCAGTATTCACATCCCTTTCCTGAAACTGGCCATTCTTGACGGCACTTGGACTTCCTTCTGCCTGGATGCTACACCGTTTCCTCCACCAGCCTCCACAGAGCAGGGGCCTTCCTTGACCAGGTTGTCCTCTGTCTCTGCTTCCTCCACAGGACTGGTCTCAATTTGTAGTTTTTACTTGCTTGTTTCCTTGTTTATGATCTGCCTTTCCCATAAGAAACTATGAAGTTGGGGTTGAGTTCTGCTTTGTTTATTGTTGAATCTCTATTCTCCTCCATGCCTGGCATGTGTTGGTAGATGGATGGATGAATGGATAAGTGGATAAAAGAGTGGTTGAAGATGGGTAGATGGGTGGATGGATGGGTAAGTCTTACAAAATCTAATCTTCGCTTTCTTTGCTTGCACTTGAAAACTATATTACTTAACAAAAGACTTGTTTGAATTTTGCTCTGTTAGACACTGCTAAAAAGTTCTTGGCACTTCACAACCAGAAAGAATCAAGACAATTAGAGACAGTGCAGGAAGTATTTGGACATGTGGAAGAGGTTACATTTATCCAACCCTAAACAATTACTCCAAAAATAATAGCTCTTACTTATTTCAGAAATTTCAGATTTGCTTTACAAAAACAAAAATCAAAGCCTTATTTCCGTGTAAGAGAGATTATAAATGACTTCAGCAGATATGTGTGCGTGCATGCGTGTGTGTGTGTGTGTGTGTGTGTAGCCTTCATGTACACAAGTAACAGAAGGGTTTGTGGCTTACAGAAATTCTGCCTAGTGCTTTGTCATAAACAGAATTTTCTTTCTTTGCAAAAAGCTAAAAAATATTCCAGGCAAATCTGGAAAATCTCTTTGCATCTCAAACCCCTTACAACACTTTCTCAAGGATTTATAATGTCTGAGAAATTTTATACCTCAAGACACGGAAAGCCAAGATGGTCAAAAATTTGGAGTCGTTGGAAAGAATTTACCTTTATATACCATTCTACCTCTAAGTTTGCTATTTAATATGGTCTAGGAAAATATGTTAAGGAGGGAAACCTCTTTTTACCTGACTATAGAATTTACAGTTAGGTGGACGGATGGAGGAGGAAAGAGCCACTGGACAGATCAGGGAATGTGAGCAAGGGATCGACTTCCTCAGAGGCAAAACCCAGGAGAGCCCGGCTGCAGGGTCTGCACCTTGTGGGTAGAGCCTGGATTCAGCTTCTTAATCATCCAGCCTGAAGTCCAGGGACGGTCACACCAACTACGTAGCCTTGTTCCTAACTGTCTCTGAGTTTCCTAACCTGTAAACCGAGAATGGTAATAATATATCTTTCTAATATTATTATGATGGAGAAAGAAATGGCAACCCACTCCAGTATACTTGCCTGGAGAATCCTACGGTCAGAGAAGCCTGGCAGGCTACAGTCCATGGGGTCACAGGAGTCAGACACGACTTAGTGTCTGACTAAACCACCACCAATACTATTATGAAGATTAGATGAAAAACCAACATCCATAAAACCCTTCATAGTTACACATGTGAGGTAACACTTAGGACCCAATAAGCTTTCTAAAAAACATTGGCCGTAATTATTAGTCAAGCTCAGTGCTGTCCAGTGGAAAAATAACATGAGCCATGTGTGTAATTTAAATTTTTATAGAAGCCACATTGAAAAAAAGATAAATTCATTTTAATATTTAATTCAATATATCCAAAATGCTATTACTTTAATATAATCAATATAGACAATTAGCAAGACATTTTATAGCCATATCTTTTTTTATCCATCCTAAGTGTCTGAAATTCAGGGAGTACTTTATACTTAAAAGTATAGCAGCAAAACTGGCCACATTTCAAGAGCACGGTCTCCATCTGTGGCCGGTAGCTGCTACGTTGCCCATTGCAGGGCCAGTTTCTGGGCCTGAATGCCAGAGAATGACCGAGATGGAATAGCACACATTCCAGATTTCAGCTGGAAAAATCTCTCCACGTCCTGCTGCCAATCCCATTTCACAGAAAAGCAGCAGCTGAAACACTGTTGAATTTAAGGCTGAAGTGCTTTTCTCTGGTTTGACTCCCACGTCCCATGCTTCACGGCCCCCTCCCTGGAAGCTCTGTCAGGACTGTGAAACCAGAATAGGATTTGTTTGTTTTCTGAATTCTCTAGGCCTTGGAGGACTTGGTTACCACTCAGTAGTACTAGAGACTTGCCTGGGAGCTAAGATGGTACAGAATCTGCCTGCAATGCAGGAGACCCCGGTTCGATTCCCAGGTCAGGAAGATCTCCTGGAGAAGGGAATGGCTTACCCACTCCAGTATCCTTGCCTGGAAAATCCCATGGGCAGAGGAGCCTGGTGGGCTACAGTCCATGGGGTCGCAAAGAATCAGACATGACTGAACGACTAACACACACTTTCAATGGAATTGGAGAGTCCTGTTTATTTACTCAAGAGTGTTTCCAGAATTCAGAGGCTGAAATCCACCACTGGGAACCAAGACAAAAGGGCTCTGCACTTCCTTCTTTAGGTTTACTGTGGTCTCTTCTGGAGGATGATTCCCCCCGCAAAGAGAAGGAGGTTAAAAGAAAAAAAGAGAAGAGGTCTTCTATGAATTTCACCCTTTTTCCCAGCGATATTGGTGGGGAGCCAGCAGATGGCAGCCTAGTACCTTCTACAGTGACCCAGGGAAGAGGCGCAGGAAACATCAGTTCCCTGTGTTTGTGGAGACAGGTGGTGGCCCAAGCTTGGTCCTTGCCTGGAGTTTCTGAGATAATTACAGGGTTGCGATGTTACAGTTATGGCAGATGTGGACATCCCAACATAATTTTCTCTTCCCTGTCTTCACTTGCTTAAGATTTTTTCTTAAGATCTTTTAAACCACTTTTCTTGCAAGGAAAAGCCAATTCTGACTCCCTGTTGGAACTGATTCTTTGACTTCTTTTCCTTTGCTTTTGTTATTATAATCATACATAATGGCCTGCCTCAGAGAAAACCTGCCCCTCTGCCTGACTGTTAAGTACCTTTGTTCAGAACTCTGTCCACCTAAGGATGTCAGGAAGGAAGAAATAAACACATCCCTTGCCTGAGGCTTGCCATTCTAGGAGATATTTGCAAGATTAATGGCCTTCTTCCTTTGTTTCCTCACCTTCTCCCCAGCGCCACCCCCAAGTCTCTGTTCTACAAAAGAATCTGGCATCCTGACACCAATAAGATGGTTATCTTGAGACATTGATCTGCCTTCTTCTCTGTTGACTGGCTTTCTAAATAAAATATTCCTTACTTCAACTTATTGGCCTGTCGTGTGGCAAGCAGAGTAAGCATGGAGTCGGTAACACTTTTGGGAATCTTTTTCACATTTACTTTTTCATCTCAAAAGATGATTTACATAATTTGAATCCTGGGTGGCTCAGTGGTAAAAAAAAATCCACCTGCCAATACAGGAGATGTCAGTTTGATCCCTAGATCATAAAGATCCCCTGGAGGAGGAAATGGCAACCCACTCCAATATTTTCGCCTGGGAATTCCCATGGACAGAGAAGCCTGGCAGGCTGCAGTCTGTGGAGTCTCAAAAGAGTTGGACACACCTGAGCCACTGATACATACATATATTTTATATATATATATATATATGTTCAATTGCTGCACAGGGAATGGTGTCTATTTCCAGTTATTAAGGGTCACTAATTTTTTCTCCTTTCTTCCACATCATTCACTCGCTGATAAACTTGTAAAAATTGTTTAACATGTGTGGTTGGGTGTTTCTGAGAATACTTGTTCTGTGAAATCTGAAACTTTGTAGATCAGCATTCACATTAGGCAAGGTTTTGAATTCCGTACAGGAAACCCATGGCTGCTTCTTTCTCCATAATTAAATAACTTTTCTGAGAGTGTGACTTCTCAGAAGGCTGTCTGAGAATTAAAACCACCCCTTATCAAAGTTCAGGCATCTGATCACACAGTCAAGTTAAACTCTGGATATAGACACTCACAGGGGTCAGTTTTCTTTCCCGGAGAAATTAGTTGGCCTATTTCAACTTAAGAGAGCATTTAGATAATAGATAACTGTATGATTACAATGGATCATTATTTTTGGCAAGATGATATACAGATAACATTTGCGTGCTTCCTTGAGGAGTTTTCTTTAAATAACGAAATTGTGAAAATGAGTGAGTAAACACTGGTTGTTTTCACTAGAAACGTAGAAAAAATGGAGGATTCTTAGTTGTGTTTATTACGTGTGTGCGTGTTAAGTCACTTCGGTTGTGTCTGACTCTTTGCGACCCTATGGACTGTAGCCTGCTAATCCCCTCTGTCCATGCGATTCTCCAGGCAAGAATACTGGAGTGGGTTGCCACGCCCTCCTCCGGGGAATCGTCCCAACCCAGGGATCGAACCCTCATCTCCTATGTCTCCTGCATTGACACTCATGTTCTTTATCACTTGTGCCACCTGGGAAGCCTGTGCTTATTTATTCACTCACTAACTTCTCATTCTAAGTATTTGCTGGGTGTCTATTAGGGGAAAGGCACTGTGCCAGGTGTCATGGGGAAAGGAAGGTGATCCTTCCTCAGGTTCTTCCTGTAAAGAGGGGTCCACTGGAGGATGTGGCATTTAGAATGAATATGTATAGAAAGCAGTTTTCCTCATGGCTCAGCTGGTAAAGAATCCGTCTGGGATTCAATCCCAGGGTTGAGAATCTCCAGGTTCAGTCCCTGGAGAAGGGAACGGCTACCTACTCCAGTATTCTGACCTGGAAAATGCCATGGACTGTATAGTCCATGGAGTCTCAAAGGGTCAGACACGAATGAGTGACTTTCACTTCACTTTACTTTATAGAAAACAAACTTATGGTCACCCAAGGGGGAAGAGATTGGGGAAGAAACACATTAGGGGTATGGGATTAACAGCTACAAGCTATTTTATATAAATAGGTAAGCAGCAAGGATATAACAGGCTTCCCAGGTAGCACTAGTGGTAAAGAACCCACCTACTAATGCAGGAGATGTAAGAGATGTGGGTTCAATCCCTGAGTCGGGAAGATCCCCTGGAGAAGGGCATGGCAACCCATTCCGGTATTCTTGCCTGGAGAATCTCATGGACAGAGGAGCCTGGTGGGCTATATAGTCCATGGAGTAGCAAAAGGGCTGGGCACAACTGAAATGATTTAGCAAGCACAAGGATATAACAAGTACAGAGAATTATACCCATTATCTTGTAGTAACTTATAATGGAATATAATCTGCAAAAATACTGAATCACTATTCTGTACACCTGAAACTAACACAATATTGTGAATCAACTATACCTCTGAAATAACAATTTTAAAAATGGATCTTAGGTAAATCCATTAACAGACAGATGGTTAAACAAAATACGGTAGGTCCATTTAAAGGAGTGTTATTCAGCCATAAAAAGGAAAGAGAGTCTGCTTTGACATGGATTAACCTTGAGGATATTATGCTAAGTGAAAGAAGCAAGACACAAAAGGACAAATATTATACGATTCTGAAACCACACTCTTGCTCAAATGAGATTCAAACCCACTGTCTTTTAATTGAAACTGCTTACCTGGTCTCAGGACTCACTGAAGCTCAGGTTCTCTTGTCTCAATGTAGAAAGAATTCAGTGTGAAGCAAAGCAATAGGTACAGGGTGAGTTTATTAGCATAGGATGCTTGTGAGAAATGCAAGAGGGCAGGAGAGGGCGTGCAGCCCTGAGAACAACGAGGGCTACGTTTTTATAATCAAAGAAAAAGCAGGGAGGGGAGAAGACCACCTTCTTCCTCATTCTTGGGCACACACAAAGCCTACATCATTAGTTCCTCCTTTGACCCTCTGTGGTTTAACTGCAACTGTCACGGCACTATTTAAATCATATGTATTTTAGCAGAAGGGTGATGTTTAGTTACTCAGTCGTGTGCTTCTCTTTTGAGAACCCATGGTTTGTAACCCACTCGACTCCTCTGTCCATGGGATTTCCCAAGCAAGAATACTGGCATGGGTTGCCTTTCCTTCTCCAGGGAACCTTCCTGACTCAAGGATCAAACCTGTGTCTCCTGAATTGGCAGGTGGAGTCTTGATCACTGAACCACCGGGGAAACCAGAAGGGTGATAACACATATTAAATAAAATATGGCAATTCATCTCAGCTTTTGCTATAATGCCCCATTTCACCTGGTTTCTTTCCCCTTTCACCTATACTCTTATCTTGGCTACATGCAGAAATGCTACTTTTTAAGGACTATTAACTCCCTGAATTCATGTAACAAGATTCAGACCTCATATCTATTGTCTTATGTTCTAGCTGTCAGGGTTTGTAGCTTGACTGTGCCTGGCACTTGGAAGTACCTGTTCTTCCTTCAAGGTAGAGTAGGTTGTTGCTAGGTTACTTCATTCTTTTCTTGAGTGGTCATTAGCCTACAAGAGTCTCCTAAACTCTCTTAAAATTCCCTTTCTATCTTTAACCCATAGTGGAATTTCTAAACTAACTAATTATCCTACTCTGTGCCTATCAATTCCACTTGTATGAGGAGACTAGAAAAGGCAAATTCATAGACAGAAAGTAGACTGTTCATTGTCAGGGCTGGAGGAAGGAGGAACGTGGAGGTCGTATTTCATGGGGGCAGTTTGGGGTGATGAAAACTCCTGGAGATGCATGAAGTGATGGTTGTCCCACACTGTAAATGTACCAAATGTCACTAAATTGAACACTTTAAATGGTTAAAATGGTAAAAATGTGTGTTACATATATTTTGTGCTGTGCTTAGTTGCTCAGTTGTGCCTGACTCTTTGCAGCACCATGGACTGTAGTCTGCCAGGCACTTGGAGAATGGGGATTCTCCAGGCAAGAATACTGGAGTGGGTTGCCATGCCCTCCTGCAGGGAATCTTCCGAACCCAGAGATCAAGCCCATGTCTCCTGCTGTGCAGGCAGATTTTTCACCAGCTGAGCCACTAGGGAAGCCCGACCACAATTAAGAAAAAAAAAGTTTGGGTAGGAACTTTGTGTTCACCGGACGTTCTGGGCAAAAGGAATAGGTTCAAGGGACAGAAAAGATTGAGGGTTTTTTGTTTTGTTTTGTTTTTTGAGCAGAAGCTGTCAAATCTCAAAAACTCTCAGGTACCTTGGGTGATGCTTTGGCCACGCAAGGCTGACAGGTGATGGCAGAGCAGATATGGAAGACAGGGTGAGGCAGCAGAGCCTGGGGTCAGACTGAACAGCTCAGGAGTTGGTCGCCTCCAGCACCCAGGGTCCTGGGGTGGGGGTGTCAGGTGATACACAGAGGTCTGATTCAGTGAGCAGAAGACTGTGCTGGGAAATTAGCTGTTTGTCCAATAAGAAGTAAGGAGGGCTGGGTGGGGCTCAGCTTAAATCCTGCCAGAGTTGTGCAGAACACTGGGTCATCAGATGGCAGAGTGGAATGCAGGGCAGAAGAGCCCACCCCATAGGCCGAGAGCTCATCTGGAAGGAGAGCTGGTGATGCTGAGACCCCCGAGGCCCCCTGGCTTCCAGCACTGCAGGATCCCAGGTGGGACAGGGCAATGCTCAGCAGCCAGAGACATCAGCCACGGGAGGCAGGTTGCTGCTGTTCAGTAGCTCTGTCATGTCTGACTCTTTGCGACCCCAAGGACTGTGGCACACCAGGCTTCCCTATCCTTCACCATCTCCTGGAGTTTGCTCAAACTCATGTCCATTGAGTTGGTGATGCCATCCAACCATCTCATCCTTGGTCACCCCCATTCTCCTCCTGCTTTCAATGTTTCCCAGCATCAGAGTCTTTTCCAATGAATTGGCTCTTTGCAGCGGCCAAAGTATTGGAACTTCAGCATCAGTTCTTCCAGTGAATATTCAGGGTTGGTTTCCTGTAGGATTGACTGGTTTGATCTCCTTGCAGTCGAAGGGACTCAAGAAGCAGGAGCTAATTGCAAACCACTCAAGAAGCTGGGCTTAGTCTGCTGGTCCACTCTGTCAAGGTTACCTTGCAGCTGCCTAGAGGGAGGAAAGAGCCAGACAGAGGGTTGACATGGGGCTGAATGAGTCCTAGGAAACATATGGGGAAAAAAGTGGAAGAAAAGCCTCCAAAGATGGTTAGGGCTGGATTGTAGACAAATTTAAGGCCAGGCTAAAAAGTTTAGTTGAATTTCATGAGTAGTAGGAAGACAGAAACCTCTTGAATAGGAAGTGATATAAAGAAAATATTGTCTTAAGAAGATTAATCTGGTATGTAGGATGTAGATGAAAGATAATGATAGCCAGGGCCAGGGTGGGGAAATGAAAAGGCGGAGTTAGCTGTGTAATTTATTTTTCTGTTGAGGAGAATTTTATTTTCCATGTTACAATATATTGCAGTCATTTAAAAATGAAATGTGTAATGTATTAGTTTTCATTATAAACATTGTAAGAGGAAGTGTAGAAAATCAAAACAGTAGAGGATAGGAAATAAATTGTTCAGTCCTCTCTGCGCCCAGGATAGTCACTAGTGATATCTGGGTGTATTTCCTTCCAGTCTTTTTTTTCCTACCTAGTTACTTAGACTGTTTGTTTGCTTGTTTGATATAGTTGTGATTGTGTAATGCATACAGCTTCACATCAGTTTTTTACTGATTATCTAGTGAGAAGTGGTTTAGTGTGGTAAAGAGTACAGACTCTAGACCTAGCTGCCTGGGTTCAAACCCCAACTTCTGCTGTTTACTAACTGTGTGATCTTGACCTCTCTGCCTCAGTTTCCAAAACTATAAAATGTAATGATAATAGTAGCTATTTCATAGGGTTGCTGTGAGGATTAAATGAGTTAGCACATGGGCAGCCCTTCGTGCCTGTCACACAATCACCATTACGTGTAAGGTCCTGGACCAAGTTATTGCACACATACGTGAGATGTTTTGAAGCTTTCCCCTCAAAATGGAAACTAGGGTAATTCACGAAGAATGGTGATGTCATTAACACTTATAGGAAAGCAGAAAGAATGACCATAAGGAATATTTCTAATTTTAATTGTATTGAGTTGGAGTTACAGACAAGAACAGGTGGAAGTAAGAGCACTTGGAGATAAAACACAGAAATCCAAAGGGGAAGTTTTGACCAGGTATATGGATTTGGGAGAAACCTTCTTGGAGGTGACTGCTAATATCGTTAGAAAGGAGTGAGACCACTAGAGGAAGGAGAAAACGCTGCGGGCGAAACTCTGGAGAACAGACACTGAAAGAAGGAAGGCAGAGAGGGAACTGGGGCAGGTGAAATGTTACAAGAGGAAACCAGACAGGAGGACTAGGCGGGTGGGATGGTGTTTGTCGTGGACAGGATGCCCCTTGGGTGGGTGAGGCCCACGGTGGGGCGGTATGATGGACAGTCTCCTGCGTCCCAGATGGGCAGCTGGCAGGAGTCAACTCTCTGCCCTCTTCCCAGATGGAGCCTGGAAAGGGAGTGCCAGGACCCAGGTCTCCCAGCTCTATTTTTTCTCACAGTCCCCAAAATCTTTTCTCCTCTGACTCTGCTTGTCCGGAGCCCTGCTAAGCCTGCTCTGACTGGGATTCCCCCACACAACAGGAGGACTTGAAGACTGACCCTGTGGAGCCCCGTTGGTTAAATGCAATGAGAGGGTAGGCAGGAGTCAAGGCAAAATCCTGTTTTGAGAGTCAGAAGACGGTCATGCCTCCCCTTTAGGAACTTGCTGCCATTCCTTTGATGGCAATCTTAATCTCCTTCCCGGTTCACAGACGCCCCCAGACACCGCAGTGAAGCTCTGTATCCTGAGCAGGACAGAAAGAAAGCGTGTTCACTCACACGCGTGCTCCGTTTCTTATTTTCCAAAGGCCACAGAGGGGTATACCACTGGGGGTGTGAAGCTGCAGAGGCGAGGCCTGGCAAGAGGAGTGAGGAGTTTTGAGCAAATATAGAGAAGATTGAAAATACACAGAAATTTTGAAGTGACGGGGAGGATCGTGGAAAGGGTTCTTGTGAGATGACTGGTCTGAAGTGTAGACAGACCTGCAGCGGTAAAGTGTACAGGCTCCAGAGACAGACAGTCTGATTCAAATAGCAGCTCAGACTCTCTGGAGCTGGGAGACAGTTCCTGGATCTCAGTTTCTGCATCTGTTGGGAAAAAAAAAAAAAGAGTGTGATAACAACATTGTGATATTACCTGGTAGACTTGCTATGAGGATTAAGTGCATGGCTATGCCTATAACTATTTTTAGTTTAGATAATTAGACCAAAGGGTGTCAGATTAATCTTGGGAAAATCCAGTGACGGACAGAGGCAGAAGAAAATCCACCTCGCAGTTTATGATAGTGATTCAGACAGACTTTTTGTACCATGAGGCCCAGGGTCTGCTTCACTTTTCTTTATTCCTCTTATCACCCCTGGGGGTGTTACAACCAGGAACCTTCCTCCACTGAAAATGTAAGTTCTCAGAGAACAGCGATTCTGGTCTATTTTGTTCACAACACGGTAATTGCATAAGTAAGTGGCTAATTAAAAATACATAAACTTGCAGGGGAGCTTGTTCAGAATTGAGCCTGTGTCCCATAGGCACAAGAGTGGCTGGGGAGGGGCGGATGGAATGGGGTGATGATGCAGGAAGGGGTCTGGGTGGGGGGAGCAGGGCGGATAAAAGGAAGGAGGAAGCAGAGGGTAGGAGTTCAGAGCGCAGAGATGCAAACAGCATTCTGAACATTCCTGGGAAGATTTAACAGGATCCCAGGCCAGGGAAGTTCCTTTCCTATTTGGTCTGTTCCCACTTTACATTTCTTCTCTTGTCAGTTTTGGGGAAAGAACATTTGTCTAAATGAAAATATATATTCAAGTGTTTATAGTGATCTCATTTATTCATCTACTCCGTGGCATTTTTTATTCTTTCTTTTTCTTTCCTTTCATTTGTGCTTTTCTCAAAGAATGTTTCAGGATTCGTCTATTTTGGTGGGCAGTTTTCTTATGAAAGAAACCTCGTTGGAATGGAATTATTAATCTAAATGCTATCTCGGTTTCTAACTTGTTCACTCATGAATCACCTTACTTTTTTCCTTCTCATGTTGTTAGGATTTTATGATTTTCTTTTCTTCTTTTCTAAAGTCTTGAGGTGAGTGTTTACTAATTTAAGAACACGGTGCTTGCCTGCCAAGAAGCTTCAGTCACGCTTGACTCTCTGCGACCTTATAGACTCCTCTGTCCACGGGGTTCTCCAGGCAAGAATACTGGAGTGGGTGGCTGTGCCCTCCTCCAGGGGAGATGTGGAGATTATGCTGGATCATCCAGGCAGACTCGGTACAATCGTGAGAGCCTTTACTAGAGGGAGGGAGGAGGGTTGGAGTCAGAGGAGAAGAGGTGACAGCAGAGGGAGAGGTAAGGGGACAGAGAGAGAGAGACTTGAAGATGCCAAACTACTGCCTTTGAGGGGAGGAAGGAGCCGCAAGCTGAGGAGTGCAGGCGGCCCCTGAAAGCTGGAGAAGAAGGGAAGTGGCTTCTGCCCTGGACCCTCCAGAAGGAATAAGATGCTGCTGACACCTCCAGTTTAGGACTCTGGCCTCCAGAATTATATGACAGTGAATCTATGCTGTTTTGAGCCAGCAGATTTGCAGTAATTTGTTACAGTAGCAACAAGAAACCCATACCCATCTCACACTCCCTCTGTGGCCAAGCTTCCTTGCCAGCCCACCAGTCTACCGTTTCCAACACAGACCCCGGGGGTTCCAAAGAGCCTTGTGCTGCACAACTGCTGCAGAATGAGCTGTGTGATCAGAATGAACTCGAGTTCAGACCCAGAACCAATAACTTGGGACCTGTAGGGTCATTGGTAGGGGAGGTACAGTGGGACAGGGAAGAGAGTGTTAACACCAGGCCAACACGTATCCTTGTGCACAGGGGGCCCAGTTATGCAGCCCCCAGGAGGCACGTGAGAGCTGAAACTCTGGCCAGGCCCCACCTGCTGGGAAACTTACCCTTGCCCAGGCGCCATTGCCGAAAGGAAGAGACACCTTTTCCTAATTTGTCCAAAGGTCCCAGAAGGACCAGCAGAAGTCCTAGAAGGCAGATCTGACTCTGCCAGAAACCAATGAGGTGACCTCAGGTAAGTCACTTCCTTCTCCAGGTTTGTTACCTTTTGGATAAAAGTGACAATCAGGTCACTTTTCTGATGGGCCAGCAGCTAAGACTCCACATTCCTAATGCAGGGTGTTTGATCTCTCGTCACGGAACTAGATCCCATATGCCATAACTGAGACCTGTTGCAGCCAAACCAACTGATTTTTTTAAAAAGAAGTGACAATGAATTAGGGAACTAACCTTTGCCATTCAACTCCTTCACCACGAAGGGGGACTTCAGAGGAAGAAGTTCACCCTGACCAGCTCCTCTCCAGCTCTGCCTGGAGCATCCTGCATCCTTTGTATGCTTCTCCCCACAAGTGTCTACCAGCCACCTCAGGGCCTTTGCACACATGGTTTCCTTCACCCAGCACAAGATCCCCTTCTCCCTTCCTACAGATCTCTGCTGAAAAGACATTTATTCAGGGAGGGCTTTGTTCATTGACCATTCCATATAAGAGCATCACCCTTACACTCTCACCCCCACTCTGCTTAGTTTTATTCCTGTTACTTCTCACTAACACTGTATTGTTTATTTGTATACACTCTGTCTCCCTGACTAGAACAAAGGCCCAGAAGTACACGAACATTGTGTTGTTAGCTGCTGCACCCTCAGTACCCAGTGGCTAGAGCGTACAGTAGGTGTTTGAGAAATATTTGTCAAATGAATGAACTTTTCTCCTCATATGAAATCTGCCTTCCACACTAAGGTGCTTAAGTGTTTTGTGGGGTTTTTTTTTTGTTTTTTTGTTTTTGTAATTTTACTCCCTGGCCCTGCATGGAGGTGAAGGTAAAAATGACTAGTGATTACTTCACAATTTGTCCTGATTCCCTTCTCCCTGGTGTCATCATCTTTTAGGATGTGATCAGGGTATAAAGAGGCATATAACAAAATGAAACCTTTTGTTGAAAATGCAGGAGACACGGGTTCGATCCCCAGGTCAGGAAGATCCCTTGGAGGAGGAAATGGCAACCCACTCCAGTATTGTTGCCTGGAGAATCCCATGAACAGAGTCTGGCCGGCTATAGTCCATGGGGTTGCAAAGAGTTGTACATAACTGAATGACTGGGCACACACACACATGCCGAAAATTCATCAGTATAGAAATGTCTACTTTCTGCCTTCTTCATCTTCACCTGCAAAACAGCAAATTCATCAAATTAAAACTCACGCTTAGGTGTGAAAAATGCTGACATTTTACATGCATTCAGTCATCTGCAGACTACTCTCTAAGTTTGTTCCAAGAGCCCACGTCAATAGGTAGGAAAGAGCCACTCTCGCCCCGAAGCTTGACCCACTGTGATTTTTCCTCCACTGGCCCTGTTCACGTCTCTCTGAACCCTCTACTACCACCCCCTGCCCTTTGGCCCAGGGGTGGGTGGGCCTGCAGGTGGTGGGCAGGATACAGACACTCACCATCTCCCTTCTTTTCTCAGGAAGCTAAAGCTGTTCTAGTGGCTATGACTTGGGTACTTTCATTAAATGTGAGCCTGAGTGGACAAATAGCCACATTTTCTTTCTTTTTAGTATTAATTAATTATATTAATTAATAATTATTTTATTAACAAAATAATTTATTAAATAATAAAACAATTTTATTAATAATTAATTAATTAATTGTCTTTGGTTGTGCTGGGTCTTCGTTGCTATGTGCCAACTTTCTCTAGTTGCAGCGAGCGGGGGGCTACTCTTTACTGGGGTGTGCGGGCTTCTCCTTGCGGTGACGTCTCTTACTGCCGAGCACCAGCTCCAGGGGCACGGGCTTCAGTATTTGCAGCTCTCGGGCTCTAGAGCATGGGCTCAATAGTTGTCGTGCACGGGGCATGTGGAATTGCTCCAGTCCAGGGATTGAACCTGTGTTCTGGGCATTGGAAGGCAGATTCTTATCCACTGTGTCACCAGGAAAGTCCTAGCCACATTTTTCCGATTCTTCTAACTGAAGGTAATTTCTAATTTGTGCTCAGGAATAGCTTCTAGCTCTGCCTTTTAATTCTCCCAGCTTTAAGGGCATCCAGATGGTGGGAGATGTAGAGAAGAATTTATGCCAAGGAGACTCTTGCTATGTATTTTTTCTGTCAGTTGCTCCTTGTGAGAAGGCGTGAGTCTCTAGTGACCCCCAGGTGTGAGGGCTCCTTGATGCCAACTCACAGGGAGGTGGGCTTTTCCTGTGAGATGAGCCTTCTGTATGGTAGAGAATGGTGACATATACCTGGTCCAGGATCACCACTCTTTCCTCTACTGTCCTGAGTGTATATTCTAAAACACTGGCCACCCGGAAGACGCATAAACTGTGTTATCCACATGTGAAAGGTCCTGACTGAACATTAACCTTTTCACTGGAAATTCCCCTGTTAAGAGTGGGCAGATACATTTGGAGAGAAACTCGAGTCTAACTTCAGTCTCCATCAAACAGTGGCCTTTCTTCCTTTTAGCCATGGGAAGGACTGTCCCTAAACGGCTGAGATCCACAAGCAAAAGTCCAGCTTCGTTATCTGAGCAGAGCAACTTGGTCTCCCTGCGGGAAGCTCATTAATTCCAAATGGAAAATAATCAGCTGAGAAAAGGATGGGTGGGATTCTGTCTTCCTCCTTTTCCTGTGAATTAGAGGAACAGGAGTTCTGGCTGAAAGATGGCTTGGCAAGAGAGTTTGACTCTGCAAAGGAAACCCTTCTCAGGAGCAGAAAAGTGACGACCGCCCAGAGAGCGAGCACGGAGGAGGCCACGTCGTCTCACACTTTGGAAGCTGGCAGGGGTCTCAGCTGCGTCCACCATGAGAGGGTTTCTGTCAGGCTCACCTTTTCCAGCAAGCATTCTCTGTAACGACCACAGGCCATACGTGACTAGAAGCCCTTCCGCTTCTTTCTCTCCTTCCCCTTTTTCTATGTGAACGTTGTGGGTGGGTGAGGAGAGGCTGAGAAGGAAGTAAAAGAAAATTATAAGGATTTCTAGCTTTTTAAAAAGCAGTAACAATAAAACCAAAACCTAAAAGCCACTGGGTCACATGCCCCAATCTGTAAAGATAGAAGCAAATTATATGTAACACTCTATCTGCATAAGCAGCTCATTTTTCAGTTTCCTTTTATTAACACTTTTTTTTCATTACTCTTTCTCCTTTATCTATTTTTTCCTTCTATTTTTCTCAACCTGTTTTGTTTTGTTCTCCTCCAACTCCTTCCCTGTATACTTTGTTCTCCTAATCCTCGTTTCTTATTTTCTTCTTTAACCTCCCTTTCTTCTAAAATTCCACCCTCCACACCAACCCCCTGCTGTAGACCGTCGGAGAAAGTTCTGGATTTCATGTCATACAACCTGATGTTGGAAGGAGATGAGAAACCACTGGCTCATGTGGTAGTAATAACTGAGTCTTTCTAAACATTTATAGGGACCCAAGGAAATGCTTAGGATGAAACCTCTTTTAATGTCTCCATATGGTACTCTGGCATTAAAATGTTTTTAAAAAAATTACACTGTCATAATAGCTATTAAAAATAATTTAAGAATTTTTGACTTATAAATATTTCAATATTATTTTAAAATCAAGGCTAAGATTATAAGTATGCATGGTTGCTTCATACTTGTGGGTAGATTGAGGTTTTTCTACCTGCTTCCCTGGTGGTCAGTTGGTGAAGAATCTGCCTGTGATGCAGGAGACCCGGTTTCGATCCCTGCGTTGGGAAGACCCCCTGTAGAAGGAAATGGCAGCCCCTTGCCTGGAGAATTCCATGAACGAAGGAGTCAGACAGGCTATAGTCCATGGAATCGCAAAGAGCTGGACATAAATATGTGACTAACTTTCACTTTCACTTTTTACCTTTTAAATTTTTTCATTAGTATTTTTTCTTTTTTAAAAATTGAAATATAATTGGTTTACAATATCATGTCAGTTTCATATTACAGCAAAGTGATTCAGTTATACACACACATACACATTCTTTTCCAGATTCTCTTCCCTTACAGGTTATCATTAGTTTTTTAAAAGATTTTTTTCAAAATAATTGGTATAACAGATCATCACAGCAGCCTCTGTTTTAGAAAAAGTTTCTTGATTCTAGTCATTAGGTTGACTCCGTGTGCACAGTTGCTTAGCCATGTTCTACTCTTTGCAACCCTATGGATTGTAGCCCGCCAGGCTCCTCTGTCCATGAGATTTTCCAGGTAAGAATACTGGAGTGGGTTGCCATTTCCTCCTCTAGGGGATCCTCCCAATCCAGGGATCAAACCTGCATCTCTGGCATTGGCAGGCAAATTCTTTACCACTGAGTCACCTGAGAAGCCTTAAGCTGACTTGTTCAGTTGCTCAGTTGTGTCCAACTCTTTGCGACCCCATGGATTCCACCACACCAGGCTTCACTTCTTCACTGTTTCCCAGAGTTTGCTCAAACTCATGTACATTGAGTTGATGATGCCATCCAACCATCTCATCCTCTGTCGCTCCCTTCTTCTCCTGCCCTCAATCTTTCCCAGCATCTAGTTAGTCACAATTTAAATTATCTGATGGAGATTTCCCTGGTGGTCCAGTGGTTAAGAATCCACCTGCCAATGCAGGGGACTTGGGTTCCATCCCTGGTCCGGGAAGATCCCACGTGCTGTGAAGCAACTAAGCTCGTGCACCACAACTATTGAGCCCTTGCACCCTGGAGCCTGTGCTCTGCAACAAGAAAAGCCACCACAGAGAGAACCTGTGCACTGCAAGGAAGACTAGCCCTCACTCACCACAACTAGAGAAAATCCAGCAACTATGACCCAGGGCAGCATCAATAAATCAATAAAAACAGTAGATGAAAACAATTACTCGATGATGTTACTAGTTGAATAGCAACACATTTTATTCTATTATTCTTTTTCTAATATGCTATTACTCTTGTTGCAGTGCTCCCTTACACAAATTCTAGGAGATCCCCTCCTTCACCTGTAGGAAATACTGATCCTAAGAACAATGTGCCCCATATTTTTACCAAAAAAAGCCTCTGAGTACCCCTTTGCCCATGTCTCACTTACAATCCTTCGTACTCCTGCTATTGATGCTATATAGTTCATTCCACATGTTAGTGTGACTGGGCTAAGGGATGCCCAGGGAGCTAATAAAGCACAACTTCAGGTGTGTCTGTGATGGTGTTTCCAGAAAAGATTAGCCTTTGAATTGGTGAGTAAAGCAGGTGGTCCCTCCCAGCATGGGTGGGCATCAGCCAGTCCCTTGAGGGACTATACAGAACACAAAAGTAGAGGAAGGACAAACTTGCTCTCTGTTGGACTTGGGACATCATCTTCTGCCCTTGCGCATGGGTGCTTTTGGTTCTCAGGCCTTTGGACTCAGACTGAATTATATACTAGCTTTCCTGGTTCTCTGGTTTGTAGATAGCAGATGGTGAGGCTTCTTGACCTCCATAAGTACAGGAGCCAATTCCTATAATAAATCTCTTTATACACATATATGATATGTAATACCATAATATATTACACTCAATCTGATCTATATCTAAATCTGTATCTGTATCAATATCTCTACCTGCTGGTTCTCTGGAGATCCCTGACGAATACAGGCGGTGGCCACCACTCTTGGTCACTCACTCGTGGGGCTGTCTACACAGGACCCCAACAGTGTGGGATCTAGTGAGACCACAGGCTCTTTGTGCATCCTGGAGCCCATTGGCAATCTGTTGGTCCAGGTAAACCTTCCTAATTCCCTTTTCATAATTGTCCTTTTGCCTGCAGTGGAGAGTCTAAGACAGTCCTCATCTTCACAGGAATGTTTCTAGACTGAGAAAAGTATAAAAATGAAATAATGTATGGTATCACCTTCCAGAAAAATACCTAAATAAAACAGCTTGGAGTTAGCAGATAATTGTACCACACAATGCTGGCAATAAATCCTTAGAATCATCATTGGATTCACTAATCTTTGTATTCTCAGGCCTTGCCAGAAGCCAGCACATAACAAGCTCTTATAAATTTTGAATGAATATATGAAACAAAGATTTACTTTATTCAAGAATACAAGAGAAAGAGAGCTTCAAAGGTACAGGGAAAACAGTAATGTTTCAGTATCAATTAATTATTTATATTGATTGAAGACATCATTTACTACACATGAACAAAAATAAAGTCAAATAAATTATGAAACTTTCACTAAAGACTATTAAATAAATGCAAATTACAGTTCAAGGGTACGCAGTTTTCTCAGATGAATTAAACAGCCCGATATTAAAAAGCACTCCATTGTGCCAATGACATGATTCAAATGTCTTTCACGTATTTGTTTTCCATTTGTGTATCTTTGATAATGTGTCTGTTCAGCTCTTTGGCCCATTTGAAAAATGTGTTTATTTTCTTATTGAGTTTTAAGAGTTCTTTATGTTTTCTGAATGTAAAACCTTTATCAGACATGTTATTTGCAAATGTTTTCTCCCATTTTGAGGTTTTTTTTTTTTTTCATTCTTGTAACAAGGTCTTACAAAAAGCAGATGTTCCTAATTTTAATCAAGTCCACCTTTTTCTCTTGTGGATCATATCTAAGAAATGTTGCCACAAGTCACAAGTAGTTTTTCATGGGTTTGATAGAAAAGACATCTGGATGTGAACTTTCAGGTATGATACAGAAAATGTACTGTTTTAAATAACTTTCTATAGCAAAATAAATGCTACAACTGAAAAAAAAATCCTTTAGAAATGTTATGGTTTTATTATTTACATTTAGGCCAATGATGTGTTTAGAAATTTTATGGTGTGGTGGTTTAGTCGCTAAGTTATGTCTGAGACCCCACAGACTACAGCCTGCCAGGCTCCTCTGTCTACGTGATTTCCCAGGCAAGAATACTGGAGTGGGTTGCCATTTCCTTCTCCAGGGGATCTTCCTGATCCAGAGATCCAGCGCTGGTCTCTTGCATTGCAGGCGCTCTCCTGCATTGCAGGCAGATTCTATACAAGCTGAGCCACCAGGGAGAAATTTCATCGTTTAGAAATATTAGTTCTTTTAGAAATTTTATAGTTTTATATTTACATTTAGGCCAATGATCTTTTTAAGAGAATTTTATATGGCATGAGGTGTGAATCAAAGTTTTTTTTTTTTTTTGCATATGGTTATCCAATTATTCCTGCACCTTTTGTTGAAAAAAATCATTTTTGCTCTAATTTACCCTTGTGATTTGTTGAATATCACTTGACCCTGGATATGTGGCTTACTTTCTGGACTCCTATTCAGTTCTACTGATCTATTTGTCAGACTGTGCTCTTTTTTTATTCTGGAACTTAATGGATTTTTAAAAAAATATTTATTTATTTATTTGACTGCACGGGATCTTAGTTGCAGCATATGGGATCTTGTCCCCTGACCGGGGATAGAAGCCAGGACCGCTGCATTGGGAGCTCTGAGTCTTAGCCCCTGGACCACCATGGAAATCCTGGAACCTACTGGGTTTTTCTGTTTATTCAACAAGAAAGTAGAAGCCTTTTTAAAAGAGATCAGCACTCAAACTATTGGACAAATCATTATTAGAGATCAATTGATCATTACTGGAGAAATTTTTGTTAATACAGATTGGTGTTTGGT
The DNA here is from genome assembly GCF_002263795.3 of Bos taurus. Lineage (NCBI taxonomy): Eukaryota > Metazoa > Chordata > Mammalia > Artiodactyla > Bovidae > Bos > Bos taurus. Next base: position 36,268,967 of record NC_037340.1, read on the forward strand.
TTTATTGGGGGTTGCTTTAAAGTAATGTAACCAATATTTGATCATTTATCTACAAAATGTTTCAAAATGATTAATAGGGCTTTTTTCAAGGGGGAGGGTAAAGCAACCTTTGCAATTCTGAAAAGAGAAATATTTCTTAAACAAAAAATTATGAATAGTGACTGTTGTTTTTAACTAGAAGAAATGGTTTTCTTCTGTTGGCTCACTGAAACATAAATGATTGAGTTTGTCAGTAAAGCAGGTTTTACTGGGCTTCAAAGATTTATTAAAATTTCCTTAATTTACCTTATGGAAAATTTCAATTTGTGTTCAGAGAAGCACATCATTCCACAAATTGGCAAATAAATGCTCAAATGTATCATATTAGTGGGTAGTAATATTTCAATAAGTATTAAAATATTAATACTTGGAGTGGCACAAACATGGCTATTCAGAATAAAGGAATTGATTTGGGTCCCAGCAACCTGGTGGCTCAGATGGTAAAGAGTCTGCCTGCAAGGCAGGAGACACGGGTTCATTCCCTGGTCCGAGAATATCCCCTGGCGAAGGAAACGGCAATCCACTCAGTATTCTTGCCTGGGAAATCCCATGGACAGAGGAGCCTGGTGGGCTGCAGTCCATGGGGTTGCAAAAGAGTTGGACATGACTTAGCAACTAAACAGCAACAAGAGCAACCAATAATCATAGGATGTACAGCAAAATCACCCTTGTATTTGGTTAGTGCTTTCTATCACTTAATTTGCACATACATAGTAATTAATATTTTATCCAGCTGCTGAGAGTTTAAAAGGTAACACTGTGACACTTATGCTGCACTGAAAGAAGCTGCTTTGAACAAATTAGATCACATGCATTTTCCATGTATAATTTTGCTACAGCTCCATGTTCAAAACAGGAAGTTTATAAAACAGGAAGGACTAGAAATAGGAGGTCTTTTTTCAGTTATAATATTCGTCTGACTTTTGATCGTGGATAATCATTGCTTGTTTTCTCGGGTATAAAGTGGGAATGAGTCCATCGGTAACACAGAGATACTGTGAGACTCCCAAGGTCTGTCATGTGACAGGTGGGGGAAATCATAGAGTCATGTATCACATGCCTGTGGAGCTTGGCTGCAGGGTTTTCACAATCATTTTGACAGTTTGAATCTCCTCATTAGCAGCAAGATAGGCAGGTGGGAATCAAGAACTCTATTTCATGACTTCTGAAGGTGACTGAAAGATTAGAATAATACAAGCTGACAATTGAAAAATTAGTGTCCGCTATAATTTATTACAATAATGAAAGGCATATGTCTCTGTATTTTCCTCTGTTTATTCTGTGGACTTATGAATAATAGCAGAAAATGATTTAGACTGTTTGTGTCAAAGGTAATGTGATATCATGTTACAAACATCATGACCATACTCTTTTATATTCTATTTCTCTAAAAGTAAAAGGTGTTGCCTATCCGGGGAAGAAAGGGGCAGTCTGAAAGAGCCCACATCTGCTCTGAGAGGACTGAAGGTGACGTAGGAGTTGAGGGTGAGGCTGGGGAGAAAGATTTGAAGCTTAGGGAGGGCAGTGGGGATGAAGTGTGGGAAGCAGGCACAGACTCCGGTGCAGAGAGAAGGTGCCAAGAATGAGGCCATTGTGGAGGAAATGATGCACAGGTGACTGGGGAAGAAAAGGGAACAGGAAAGGTGAGAGGAAGAAGTGTGATCTGGCCTCTGCTGCTTGCATTACGGTTCCAAGTGGATAAAAGGAATTTAACGGATGTTGAGAAGAATGAGAGAAGGAGGAGAAGAAAGGTGGGGAAAGGAGCAGGAAGGAGGAAAAGCAGACACTTTGAGGGACTACTCAAAGGACCATTCATCGTCTCTGATGAGCTCCCAGGAGGTTGCTTGTAGGCTCTTAATCATAAGATCTATGGGATGATTCCAAGAGCCGTTTCACCAGGCCTGCAATGTCAAGTAGGAAAGAGGAAGAATTTAAGGAGTTGGTCAATTCACAATCTATTACTCAAGGAATTTCTAAGAGAAAAGAGGAAGATTGTTGGCGGAATTCTGTCACCATGCTAGGGGGCCAGCCAAAGACAAAGTCCCTCTCTTCTTATTACTGAGATGTGATGATGTTTCCTGGAGATTTCCTAGTTAAGTATCTAAAATGGTATTGCAGAATTTGCTCAGCTGAGTGAGAGAATGAAACAGGGTAAAGAAAGGGAAGGCATTTTTGTAGAAGAAGCATGATGAGTAGAGGTGGGATTCTTCTGAGATGCATTACCTGGGGTAGAGAGATGGTGTGCAGATAAAAAATAATATGTCTCCATTAGTATCCAGCCTGAGAGCATCAAATGTCAAGTTGCTTCACATGAAACTGCTGGTTTGAGGACAAAAGTTGGGTTTGGAAATGAAGTTGCTCAGTGTTTGCTGACCACCCCACAGGGCAAGGGTTGTAGGAACTACTTGCTGAAAATACTCATGTGTCTGAGAATCCTCACGTGTAGCAAAACCCACTAGCTTAGATCAGCAACACTCTATGTTAGAAGAAATCAGGTTGGTCATCCTCCTTCATATCTGTCCTTTCTTCCACTTCCCTAGTGTCCTCAGGGTTTCATCTATGATGTAAGATAATAATAGTGTCCCTTCCCTATTAGGCTTCCCTAATAGCTCAGTTGGTAAAGAGTCTACTTGCAATGGAGGAGACCTGGTTTGATTCCTGGGTTGGGAAGATCCCCTGGAGAAGGGATAGGCTACCCACTCCAGTCTTCTTGTGCTTCCCTGGTGGCTCAGATGGTAAAGAATCTGCCTGTGATGTGGGAGACCTGAGTTTGATCCCTGGGTTGGGAAGATCCCCTAGAGAAGGGAATGGCTACCCACTCCAGTATTTTGGCCTGGAGAATTCCATGGACTGTATAGCCCATGGGGTCACAAAGAGTCAGACACGATTGAACCACTTTCACTTTCATACACACACACACAGTAATACAGTATTTTTGAAGAGCAGATGAGATCATGAACACAAAGCTTTTGGCACACGGAAGGCCCTTAACATGGGTTAGATTGTAAGCCCACAAGGACTGTTTTGTTTTTTACCATCAAATCTCCAATGCCTAGCCCAGTGCCTGGCAAGTAGTGAATGTTCAATATATGTGTGGGAATAAAGGAGTAACTTCTCACACCTACCAGCACAGCTCAGATTCTTAATCTTTGTTTTGGTATGTAACTGTAGCCTCCCCATAAGTCTTCTTGGCTCCAATCTTGCCTCTCTCTAATTTAATTGTCAAAACGCCACTGGAACTTTCTAGAACACAAATCTGGTAACTTTTTTTGCCTATTTTTTTTTTTTTAACATTCAAGAATTTTATTGGATTCACAAAACAAAATTTGGGGTATAAAATTTCTTGATGTTTCTTATTCTGTTGAGACACTGGTCCACGAAGAGGTCAGTTCTTTCAGATTGGTTATTGCCAAGTTTCTTTGCAAAGCTACGTGAACATCAGTCCATTAATACTGAGAGAAACAAAGCAATTCTAATTAAATTTGTATTGACGCTTAGGGAGAAAATAAAGTTGATCTCTCAGATCAGTCATGTCTTGGAACAAAATGGGGATATACAGTTTGATTAGGAATCAGTTTTTCTTGCTTAATTATTAAAAGGGTCCCCATTACACCACAGATAAAAGCCACTCTCCTTAGCATGGCTTAAAAGGACCTTCATCCTTTGCCCACATTTACTTCTCTTTTCAGAAAATCCCTTAAGAGCATGGGGCTGCTTAACACAAGATAACTCTTCTTCCTCAGGGTACATTGATTGGAATTGAATTTTGCTGCCCATAACGCAAACCTAATTACACTGGCTTAAGTGTAAGCCACACAGTAAGAGACCTGGAAGTGGGCAGAGCCTGATGTGCTCTCAAGTTGTAATGGACTCGGGTTCCTTCTAGACTCCACTTACCGTTCAGAACTGCATCCAGCTGCTTCAGCAGTACAGCGAGGGGCTTCCCTCCTGACTCAGACAGCAGAGAATCTCCCTGCAATGCGAGAGACCTGGGTTTGATCCCTGGGTCAGGAAGGTCCCCTGGAGGAGAGAATGGCAACCCACTCCAGTATTCTTGCCTGAAGAATCCCCATGGACAGAGGAGCTTGGCAGGCTACAGACTATGGGGTCGAGGAAGAATTGGACACAACTGAGTGATTTACTAGGCACAAACTTAATGGAAAAAGAAAAGTTCTGTTCTTAACAGTACAGGGAGTAGGACTCAGAACTTGGACTACTCGTGTCAACTGCCAGGTTAAAAAAAATGAGAATTTGAGAACAAAGACTAGATGTGGAAATGTTCAACCAAGCATGGCTGCATTGTTGGTTCTAAAAAACTTTGCCTAAGGATATAACTAACCAATATGTTATATCCCTGTTGCTTCAGGGAATTTCTGCCCATCTTTGTATCTGAGGCCACAGTCTGCTCCCTGGCCAAACGGGTCACTCTCAACAGCACTTTCCTTATCAAGACTCCCTGCCAAGACTGTCCAGGGGGCATGCTCCCTTCCTGCATTCTAATCAACTGAATGTTCTAATCAACTGAATGTTGCTTTATTAACAGGGAGCCTGGTGATATTTAGAGGATTTCAATACCTTCTTTAGCTTGTGGTTTCTGTCCTCTCTTCAGAGATGACATATTTTTATTCTAGGCTCAAAGAAGTGGGGAAGTGTAAAGGGTAAAATAGGCTAACAAATTCTTGCTGCTGCTGCTGCTGCTGCTAAGTCACTTCAGTCGTGTCTGACTCTGTGTGACCCCTGGGGGCAGCCCACCAGGCTCCCCCGTCCCTGGGATTCTCCAGGCAAGAACACTGGAGTGGGTTAACAAATTCTTACTTTCATTAACAGCTTGTTGAAAAATGAGGACCACACTTCTGTTAGGAAAACCAAAGTGGTTTCCTTTTCTGCTCCATAAAATGATCCTCTAAGTCGGATGAGTCCTCCCAAGCCAGATTCCTGTCTTCTTATCCTGATATTCTCTCAATGCCTAATATGAGGACTTGCCCTCCAGTGTATGTTCAGAAAAATAGATGGTTGGATACACAGAAAATTTGCATAGAGTGAAATACCTTCAATGTTGAGCTGTTTGGATTGGAACTGTCAAAAGTTAACTACTGGCCCCTAGATACTTGCAACAACTCTAAAAATATATATCCTAAGCTAACCCTCCCTGGAAGGAAAGTTATGACTAACCTAGATAGCATATTAAAAAGTAGAGATATTACTTTGCCAACAAAGGTCAGTCTAGTCAGGCTATGGTTTTTCCAGTAGTCATGTATGGATGTGAGAGTTGGACTGTGAAGAAAGCTGAGTGCCAAAGAATTGATGCTTTTGAACTGTGGTGTTGGAGAAGACTCTGAGAGTCCTTTGGACTGCAAAGAGATCCAACCAGTCCATTCTAAAGGAGATCAGCCCTGGGATTTCTTTGGAAGGAATGATGGTAAATCTGAAACTCCAGTACTTTGGCCACCTCATGCGAAGAGTTGACTCATTGGAAAAGACTCTGATGCTGGGAGGGATTGGGGGCAGGAGGAGAAGGGGATGACAGAGAATGAGATGGCTGGATGGCATCACTGACTTGATGGACGTGAGTTTGAGTGAACTCCGGGAGTTGGTGATGGACAGGGAGGCCTGGTGTGCTGCGATTTATGGGGTCGCAAAGAGTCGGACACGACTGAGCAACCAAACTGAACTGAACTGACAGAACCTTCCCTGGGATGGCCTCTGAGTATTTGTAAGGACTACAGTAGTTGTGAGAACCAGCTCCATGGAATCTGGATCTTGAGAACTTTGAATTCTCAGTGGTGGTTTATGGAGCCTCCAGTGTTTAAAAAGAAACCTTTTGCCAATTTCAGATCTAACTTGTGCTTAGTGCAGAAAGCTACATATTGAACAACGAGGTGTCTCCCTCCCCACCATCAACAAGCGTCTCCCCCTACCCCCACCAGAGGGCACGTTGTTAATACTTGCATTCATATCCTTTCTGATAGTTTTCAGTGCACTTAGAAACATGTGTATATGTGCAAATCAACCTAAAAAATGACTTGTGTTATATAAATCTTATCACATAATAATTTCCACAAGTTCGTTTCTTTCTGTTATCATTTTTTATGAGAGAATGTCCCATGCCAGTACTTAACAGTTCAAATAATTCCTTTTGGTCGCTACGGTTTCTACTGCATAAAGCCATCTAACATGCCTAGCTCAGTTTGCTCTGGGAGCAGTTATTTTCCCTTCCTTCCTATTTTTCCATTTCCTTCTTTTCCTTTTTGCTTTACTTATTTTTTTTTTTTTGGCTGTGCTGGGTCTTCCTCATGGGGTGTGGGGCTTCTCTAGTTGCAGCAAGCATGGTGATGATCGTGCTTAGTTCAAGGGCATGTGGGATGTTTAGGTCTCCGACCAGGGATTGAACCCAAGTCCCCTGTGTTGGAAGGTGAACTCTTAAACACTGGATCACCAAGGAAGTCCCACAGACAGTTCTATCATAAACTTCTTTGTACCCAAGTTTCTTTTCTAACAATTCTCCTTCTTTCAAGGATTGTCAGTGTGATGGGTGAAACTTGCAATCTCCTTGTTTCTCTCCCTCGCATTTCATATGAATTAAGTGAAGCATTATTTTAATCTTTTGGCCATTTACACTTCTTCTGTGAACTGTTCGAATCTGTGCCATCCTACACGACGACCATGAGCCACATGTGGCTATTGAACACTTCGGATGTGCCAGCCTGAACAGAGACGTGCAGTCTGCATAAAATACACTAGAGATTTCAAAGAAGGTATCATATACTTCATGAATGTTTTCCTATTGACTGCATGTTCAAGTAATAATATCATGCACATGCTGCTTTAGATAATTTTAATGTGGTTACTGAAAATTTTTTAATTACCTGTATAGCTCACGTGATATTCCCGTTGGACAGAGATGTTAGGATTTTGGTTTAGGTGTATTGTTATCTTTTTCTTATTGATTTATAGGGGCTCTTGATATATTGCTAGCACCTATCCATTGACCACCATAAAAGTGAAAGTGATAGTCACTCAGTTGTGTCTAGCTCTTTGCAGACCTCATGGGTAGTCTCCTGCCAGGCTCCTCTGTCCATGGAATTCTCCAGCCAAGTATACTGGAGTGGGTTGCTGTGCCCTCCTCCAGGGGATCTTCCCAACCCAGGGATCCAACCAGGGTCTCTTAAATCTCCTGCACTGGCAGGCATGTTCTTTACCACTAGCATCACCTGGGAAGCCCACTGACCACTACATTTGTAGCAAATATTTCTTCTCAGTCTGTAACTTAATTTTTATTGAATTCCAGAGTTTCTTGAAATGCAAACATTGTTCTTAGGAATCTGTCTCTTGTGCTGCATTTCCTTTATCACGTTCAGGCTTCTGGTTTTGTGTCCTGCTAAGGAAATCTTTTACCATGTCTAAACTACAAAAAATAATCCAAGGCCTGGTGAACCTTTGGGTCCTCTGGTCACCCAGCATCACTACTTCTACAGGAGGAAGGCATCGACTCACCCTTCTGGGTGCTCTGGGGCACCTGGGTGTCCTGCTTGGCGCCATCCTGGGCTGGAAGTCCCTCCCTCTTCCCCTCTCCTAGCCTCTGAGCAACTTCCTCTAAGCTCCCCAGCCCCCACCCCAGGCTTTGGCCAGCCGTTCTCATCATGCTCCCTCCAGCAGCTAGGGAACAACTTCAGGGGATACCCACCCTAGCAGCAGCTCCACTACAGCACCCGCTGCCTCCTTTTGGGGGTCCCCAGCAGCAGCAGGAGAAGACCTACTCCCTTCTTGGAGCTTTGCTGGGCAGCCACAGGGACTCTGGGGAGATGGATGCCTGACCTAGGACCTCAGAGCTCTGTGGTTGCAGGTACCTCTCAACTGTAAGGAAACTTTAGCATCATGTCCCTTGTGGTCCCCTTTGGGAGGTGGGCAGAGCCAGGCATGTTGGCCTCCATCATCTCAGTGAAGACTCCATGTCCAGGTTTTCTTCTGAAGGGCCTGAGGGGCCCAGGTCCTCAGGACCTCGAGCACAAAAGAAAGCTGGGATCCAAGCCTCTGGAGTCAGCCTCCGGAAGGCGTTTTAGGACAAAGCCTGGGAGGGGTGCTGCCCTGACAGTGCCTCCAGCCCATGTTCCCCCATCTTCTGCTCTGTTGGGCACCACCAGCGACTTATCCCATGGGGTACAGCTCTCACCCACCCCTTACCTATGCTCTGAAGGGTTTTTTTTATGTCTTAAAATTAAAATTTTATTTTATATTGGAGTGTAGTTGATTTACAATGTTGTGTTACCTTCAGGTGTACAGCAAAGTGATTCAGTTATTCATATATCCACTCCCTTTTAGATTATTTTCCCTATAGGTGATTACAGAATACTGAGCATAGCACACTGTGCTATACGGTAGGTCCTTGTTGGTTATCTATTTTACATATCAGTTCAGTCACTCAGTCATGTCTGACTCTTTGTGACCCCATGGACTGCAGCACTCCAGGCTTCCCTGTCCATCACCAACTCCCAGAGCTTGCTCAGACTCACGTCCATCGAGTCTGTGACGCCATCAAACCATCTTATTTTCTGTCGTCCCCTTCTCCTGCCTTCAATCTTTCCACCATCAGGGTTTTTCAAATGAGTCAGTTCTCCGCATCAGGTGGCCAAAGTATTGGAGCTTCAGCTTCAGCATCAGTCCTTCCAATGAATATTCAGGACTGATTTCCTTTAGGATTGACTGGTTGGGTTTCCTTTGCAGTCCAAGGGACTCTCAAGAGTTTTCTCCAACACCACAATTCAAAGGCATCAATTCTTCAGCGCTCAGCCTTCTTTATGGTCCAATTCTCACATCCATACATGACCACTGGAAAAACCATAGCTTTAACTAGCTGGATCTTTGTTGGCAAAGTAATGTCTCCGCTTTTAATATGCTGTCTAGGTTGGTCGTAGCTTTTCTTCCAAGGAGCAAGTGTCTTTTAATTTCATGGCTGCAGTCACCATCTGCAGTGATTTTGGAGCCCAAGAAAATAAAGTCAGCCACTGTTTCCATTGTTTCCCCATCTATTTGCTATGAAGTGATGGGACCAGAGACCATGATCTTAGTTTTTTGAATGTTGAGTTTTAAGCCAACTTTTTCACGCTTCTCTTTCACTTTCATCAAGAGGCTCTTTAGTTCTTCTTCACTTTCTTTTTATATATAGTAGTGTGTGTATGTTAATCCCAGCCTCCTATTTTTTCTAGTATTTCTGTGTAGTGGAAACTCTGTGTGTGTGCTACAGTGGATTGCTCCCAACCTCATGTTCAGTGGGTTTAATTAGTAGCTTGAAAGAAACGATGATGAGAGATTGACAGCACGAAAATCAGCAAATGCTACAAAACAGGTCTTCAGGAATCATTTTGTTAATTCTCCAGATTTTTCTGGGCAACAAGCATGGAGAAAATATTAATAATGGAGATTAAATTTTAAAATATGTCACATCTGTTGTCATTACATTGTCAATAATACCAAAAATTGAGGAAATACTCTTACAGTATTTAAAAACTATTTTACAATTTAATCAAGAAGAAGTCCACATAGTAGATGAACAAAGTACAGTTAAGGCAAATTTCTTACTCCTTCATGGAAATGAAAACATCTGGGAACTACATTCAGAGAACCCATTTCACAGGTATCACCACAGTCCTTATTTTAAAACATTTGAATAATGAAAGTCTCTCTTCCTTTCAAAAATTACATCTCACTCATTTCTTTCTTTCTTTTTTTTTCATTTGCGCCTACTGCGTGGGTTAGGACTCCAGAACAATATGAAATAATGGTAGTGTTATTTGGCATTCTTGATTTGATCCTTATATTAATACTTCTATTTTATCATTGACAATGCTGTTTACTCTGGTTTTGGGAGATACTAGTTAGGAGTCTGGAATTTAATTTGAATACTTTCCTGCTCACTAATAGGAAACTTCTACAGTCTGTTCTTAGTAAAATTTCCTATTTGAAAAAAATTCTTCCATTTTCTACAAATCTCTATTTTCTTTCCAAAATTTTATGACCATATGGATTCCAGAGTCCTTGCAGCATTTGGCACAGTCCCACCGTTAAACACAACACCTCTTTATGGCTCCTTGAAAACCTCGCCTAGACTCGTATTTCTGTCTCCTCGACTGCCACATCTCTCTTGCCCACGGCACACATTCCTTTATCCTCACCCCAAACCCGGCATCACTGGAGCCACTCCTGCCAAAGTCACAGAGGCTCCGTTTTGCCAGATCTAATGGGCAATGATTGGTCCTCACCTCAGCAGTGTTATTATTGTGCCCTTGACCTTCTCTCCTTGAATCCCTTTCTCTTCTTGGCATCTGGACACTATGCTCTTCTGGACTTTTTTTTCTTTTTTTAACTATTTATTTCTTTGACTGTGTTGGGTCTTAGTTGTGGCACTCGGGATCTTTGGCTGTGGCATGGGAGCTTCCCTCTAGCTGTGGCATGTGTTTTCCAGAGTGTGAGGGCTCAAATGATGCCCTGCAGCATGTGGGATCTTGGTTCTTCCAACACAGATGATCCCTGAATCCCTGCATCCCCTGCATTTGAAAGCGGATTCTTAACCTCTGGACCCACCAGGGAAGTCTGTGTTCTTGGCTTATCCCCACTTCATTATCCTCTACTTTTCAGTTTTCTTTACTTGTTCCTCTTCCTCGGCTTGGCCTCTAAATGCAGAAGGTCCTGCTATGCTGAGGTTTCAGTCCTTAGCCCTCTTTTCCATCTATTTCCATGACTTTGAGAGCACAATATTTGCTGATGATTCCCATGTTTAGATTTTCAGTGGACTCCTGTCTAGAGTATTCAAATACTTAACTCCTGTATCCATGTGCATGTTTCATCAGCATTTCAACCTTCACCAAGCCCAAACCATACACTCGGTCCTCAGCCCCTTCCCCACACCCACTTTGGAATCATTCTTTTCTCAGATAGTGGTGCTGCTAGTTGTTTATGCCACAACCTAAGACCTCACAACACAACCTGTCAGTAAGTACTCTGTTCTTCTCTTTTTAAAATACACCCTAAATCCACCCGGGCTTCTCTCATAGCTCAGTTGGTAGAGAATCTGCCTGCAATGCAGGAGACCCTGGTTCAATTCCTGGGTCTGGAAGATCTGCTGGAGAAGGGATAGGCTACTCACTCCAGTATTCTTGGGCTTCCCTTGTGGCTCAGCTGGTAAAGAATCCTGCAATGTGGGAGACCTGGGTTCGATCCGTGGGTTGAGAAGATCCCCTGGAGAAGGGAAAGGCTACCCACTTCAGTATTCTGGCCTGGAGAATTCCATGGACTGTATAGTCCATAGGGTTGCAAAGAGTCGGACACGACTGAGCAACTTTCCCTTCATTTCCCTAAATCCAGCCACTGCTCACCATCAATCTGACTTCCATTTGGCCAAGACCCCACTCCTGACTCTTGTCTGGGGGCCACAAGAGCCTCTGAATAATCTCTGCTTTCATTCTTCTTCCATCCATAGCAACTACAGAATCAATATATATCTGAGGTATAATTGACATAGAACATTCCATTAGTTAATGATTTGCTATTTATGTATATTGCAAAATGACCAGCACACTATGTCTAATTAATATCCATCACCACACGTAGTTAAATTTTTTCTGCTTGTGATGAGAGCTTTTAAGATCTCTTCTCTTAAGCGACTTAATATACAAATAATTCATGTTGTTCTTTGTGCAAAAAGAAAAAAAAAAGGAGACAATATTTTTTGGCATTTTGTTATACTTAGGAAGAAGAAATTCCAAGCTGTTTGGAGTCTCCCATCTGGGCCTCCGCTCTCATCCTGCATCCCCCTCTGCCTTGCCCATCCCGTGTTCTCTGCAGTAGGTTTCCTACAGTTCCTGAAACAGACTAAGCTTATTAATGACTCCACGCTTTACACTCGCTGGTTTCTCTGCCTGGAGTACTCTTCCTACAGAGTTTTCATGTGTCTGGTTCCTTCTCATCACTCTGGCCTCTCCTCTGAGAGGTTTCTTCTAACCACCTAGATCGAAGTGACTACTGTCCCTCATTCCTGGCTTATTTCCTCACCCCACTGATCAGTATCTGAAATGACAGTATTTATTTATTTGGCTGCGCCAGGTCTTAGTTGAGGCCCACGGACCTTTGATTTTGTTGTGGCATGCAAGATGCCGCCGCTCATCTAGTTCCCTGATTGAACCCAGTGTTGGCAGAACAGAGTCATAGCCACTGGACCACCAGGGAAGCCATTATAGTATTTATTTATTCATTTAATCTGTTTATTGCCTGACTTTTTCCTCTGGAATATAAGCTCCATAAAAGTAGGGAACTCATTTGCCTCATGCCATGTTATATTCCCAGATCCTAGAACAGCACTTTATATACAGGAAACACAATCTGTGTTTGTTCAATGAAGGAAGGAATAAAGAAATAAATGACTCATTTGGTTATAAATGATAGATAACCCAACTGAAATAGGCTTAAATAAATAAAAGAATATATAGGTTCAAGAACTTGAAAAGTCCAAAGGTAAATGTAGTTTCAGGTTCACTTGGATCCAAGAGTTTGAATATTGTCACTAAGTCCCCTTCTTTCCACCTCTTGGACATGTATTCCTTAGTGTTAGACAGTGGTCCCCTCACAGCAGCAAGACACCAGCAGCATCTTAAAGCTTCCGTCTTCTAGTTGACAATCACAGGAGAAAATGGTGATTTTTCTCTTTCCAACAGAGTCACAAGGTCCTAGAATTGAGTCTCCATGGATCTGACTGCACCATGTACCCTTCCCTGTACCAAACCCCAAGAAAAGTGATGCTTTAATCTTCAGGTCGCAAAGGCAACCCATGGGGCAGATCCAGTCTGCTTTCTGTTTTTGTAAATAAAGTTTTATCGAAAAACACCTCACAATTCAATATATTTTTATCTATAACAGTCTTTATGCCACAGTGATAGCTGAATATTTGAACAGAGATCATTTGGCCCATAAAGGGGCCAAAATATTTGAAACACCTGAAATATTTACTATCAGGTGCCCACAAAAGAAGATGTGTGCCAGTTCTTCTAATTGGCCAGAATGTCATTGACCCAACCCTAACCCTGGCTAGACAAGGTTTAATTGCTCTGAGTCTTCAATGTCCACTGCTGTGTATCAAACCACCGCAACACTTTATGTCTTAAAGCAGTGATTTACTATTTCTCATAATTTGTGGATTGGTTTATTTTAGTTTTTATATAAATCTGTTCTCTTTTGTTCTTGATCAGATTCTCAAAAAGCTTTGCTACTTTTGGGCATTTTTAAAGAAACATATTTTGTTTTTGTGTTCAAAAGTACTTAAAATAACTATATCAGACAAAAGCTGAAATTAATGAGTTTTTATAATTATTTGAGTTAAAACTTTAGATAATATATTTTCCATATTCTGGGTTTTCTAATAATGAATTACAGCTCTGCCTTTTCCTCTGAGTAGTAATTTGACAACATTCGTAGGTTTTATATCCAGGATTCTTGTTTTTACTTGTCTGTCAATATTCCATAGTTTCATCTGCTTTCTACCGTTCCCAGAGTCCTCTTATTTTCTGATCTTTGGATGGCAGTCATGTCCCTTTTACTTTGCTGTTATGGATTTTTCTTTTTGTGGTATCCAGTCTCCAAGAAAAGCTCCCGGTGATCTCCTTGTTCTCATAGTCACATTCCTGCGGATTCCTCCCTACTTTGTATGAAAGTTAGTCGTGTGACTAATAGAAGCTGGACTTCTGATGCGAGGTCGTGAAAGACATGGTGACTTCCACCTTGACCTTTGTTACTTGGGTCACTGGAGTTGAGGGAAGCCAGGTGCCTCACAAGGTCGCTCAAGCAGCCTCATGGAGAGGCCCTCGTGCTGAGAAACTGAGGTTTCCTGTCCTCAGCCATGGCAGTGAGCTTGGCAATCAGTCCCTCAGGTCCAGTCAAGTCTTCAGACAACTGTAGCCCTGCCTGCTTGAAGGCAATGGCACCCCACTCCAGTCCTCTTGCCTGGAACACCCCATGGACGGAGGAGCCTGGTAGGCTACAGCCCATGAGGTCGCTAAGAGTCAGACAGGACCGAGCGACTTCACTTTCACTTTCCACTTTCATGCATTGGAGAAGGAAATGGCAATCCACTCCAGTGTTATTGCCTGGAGAATCCCATGGACAGAGAAGCCTGGTAGGCTGCAGTCCATGGGGTCCCACAGAGTCGGACATGACTGAAGCGACTTAGCAGCAGCAGCAGCAAGAGACCCTAGGCTGAAAACTGCTCCCTAATTCCCACCAAACTGTGGAATTGAAAAAAAAATTGTTATTTTAAGCCCTCAAGTTTGCTACTCAACAGTATATAACTAATATAATTTTGAAATACATTTAAACTCATAGATAGATTTTGAAAAGGAGCAAAAAAATTTATGCAATCTGTCTTGAACCGTAATTGCACTGTTTCACTTAAAATATTCCGTAGCTATTTGGACAAAATATGTATTTCATAGAACTTCCCAGGTGGCACTAGTTGTAAAGAATCTACCTGCCAATTCAGGAGAAGCAAGAGACATGGGTTTGATCCCTGGGTCAGAAAGATCTCCTGCAGAAGGAAATTGCAACCCACTCCAGTATTCTTGCCTGGGAAATCCCATCGACAGAGGAGCCTGGCAGGCTACAGTTCATGGGCCACAAAGAGTTGGTCATGGCTGAGCAACTGTGCACACACACACATATATTTATAAAGAAAAAATTGTTGAGAGAAATAGAGGTCCATAAAGATAAAATATCAGTATTAGAATTGCAAAAGATATTTTAACCCCTGTAAGTTTGTACATGGTTTGTATCACACCAAATAAATACCCGGCATACAACATAAACATAATAGGAAATAACCTCTAAGTGAACATGTTGCTTGGCAACTAAAGAAAAAGAAACAAAACCTCAGTTTCAGTAAGACACCTCCCCATCATCTCATAGTGGATTCAGTTGTTGCCGTGAACAGTCAAGGGTTTAGAGGGAAAAACCCAAGTGTGTTTTCTTCTGTTCTATTTGGACCAAGTAGGCCTGGCGTGCTGCGATTCATGGGGTCGCAAAGAGTCGGACACGGCTGAGCGACTGATCTGATCTGATCTCTTATGTTTAATATTTTGAACTGGAACTTCCACTCACTTCTTCCTAAGTTGTTCTAAAATATTGTTTTGAGAATTCTTCCTCTTTCACTGTTTCCTGGTGATACCTGCGACAACCTTCACCCCTACTCTCATCTCCCCCACCCCTCAACACTCACAAAGGGTTCTCCTAGCCCCAATTTATTTTATTTATATATTTGAGAGGAACCCTCTGCCTTGCCTTTGTTTCTTAACAAAAATCAATTCCAGGTGCTTTCCAAGTATCTCTTGAAAAAAACGTGTCTGCATGGGTCTCTCTTCAAATGGAAAACTGTTTCTTTGAAAATGCTTGAAAAAAAATCACATTCTAAGAAATGAGATTAAAGTTGTTTGTGCTGCCAAATTTTTAGCAGACTTTAGTTACATTATTTCCTGTGTTGTTGTAGTTTCAAAAATGTATCAAGTTGCAAAACAGAGCATCATAGAACTGCATGTAACTGTTTCCTGTTACTTCTGAGTGACAGATTTACTCCAGCTGAAAATTTATGATGTGTGTGCTAAACAGCACCATATAACTGCATAACTCAGGCATTAGAACAACACATTCCAGAATACTGGAATTTTAACACATTGGGTTAAATTAGTAGAATTCTCACAGTGTGGTAAGCACAAACTTTGTAGCCGAGTCTTTGAATGAGTGCAAATCCTGGACGTATGTGTCAGCTGTTGGACATTTGGTGTCATACTTTCTCTCTGCCCCAGTTTCCTCCTCTGTAAAATCGAATGATAATATGTAGTTGCAGAGTAATATGAGAGTTAAACATGGTAACATATTATAAAATACATGCTACAATTTAAGTGCTCAATAATGCTGATTTTATACACACCCATGACATACTATGATAAAGTTTTCTAGCTATAATAATTCTAACAGGCTTATACTATTCATATTCTAAATTACTATTTAGGTTATAAAATGTGTCTAAACTGCCAAGGAAAACAAAACTGTAAAACAGTAACTTTAAAACTCCTATGCTTCAAAAAAATTTTAATGATATCCTTTCAGTTTTAATTTACATCATAAATCACTTAAATGGAGTGAGGCTGGGATAGGGTTAGAACAGTCCTGTGGGAATAGATGGGAAATAGAAATACTGTGTCAAGATAAGCCACCTGTAATTTATTAATCACACAAAGACACACACACCCAGACACACTTTTGACAAACTGGCAATACATGTGTCTCAGATATTACCTAAGTTGCTTAAAACATGGTGTTAATGAAACCAAGATTTGCAGGTCACTTAATTTCTGTAAGAATAAAAAGTCCCCAGTGTCTTAGGGTAGCTGGAAAGAGAACTTGAGGAAAGGATAGATGGGGTAACCCAAGCCAGGACCACAGCTGAACAAACAAAAGCCAATGGCTGCTCAATTAAGAGTGAGTCAGTAGCACCATACTCCTGTATCAAGGGTAGAACATATAATTTCTAAATGTCTAAAGCCTGGAATTAATGTCTGTGACCTCGGTAATACCAAGAGATGAATTGTGAGAATGAAGATTGTTCTAATTTTCTCAGCAAAGATAATATTTTAAAAACTACAAACTGAAAATCACTTTTTGTGACAGCACGTTTAATTTGTGTAGCTATTCTCATTGCAGGCTGATTTGCTAAAATATGAGCGAACAAGTCTAGTGTAGGGAGTTGAACAGAGCACTATGGTATCGAGTGTGTAGTTTCTTGCCTTACGATGCCTATTATGATTTTAAAGTTACTTAAAATTGTTTCTAAAGACTTCCCCTGAACTTGACATCAGGAACTTACAGTTATACTTGGTTGAGGCCCCTGTTCTCAGTGGGGTATTGTGGGGAAGAGAAGACAGAAGTTGATAAAAGGCAGGGTTCCCTCAGTGAGGATCTGGGAAGTGAGAGGGGTTTACACGATGAAGATGTTGCCCTCCATTGAGTCATTTATCAAACATTTGTTGAGCACCTACTATATGCTGGGTCCTGAGCTGAACAAAATTGCTGCGACACTGCCCACACTGAATTTGTATTCTTGCGGGAAGATGGTAGATAAACAAGTAAAAGAACGCATGATTCCAAATTGCCATAAGTACCACAAAATGAATAGGGGGCTGTGCAGGAGAACACAGAACGACTTCAGGTAAGGAAGCAAGGGATAGCATTTCTAAGGAAGAGGCCTTCTTAGTGGAGGCCCAGAGGGAAAGGAGTCAGATATTTGATGAGGCTAGAAGATCATGTCACAAGAGAGAACATCTCCTCTGAAGGTGTCCACAGAGGAAAGGGTTTGCCATGCTAGTGGTGGTATATACACTGTTGGCATGAGTGGAATATAATAATCTAGGTGAAGAGTTGTGAGTGATGAGATTGGGAAAGTGAGGTTTTGATTGTACAGTAAAAAATGTGAATTTGGTGGTAGGTGTGATGGAAGCTATTGATTTAAGTAGGGAGGTAATGATTGAATTTATTATATTCTTACATGGTCACTGTGGTTGATGTGTAGAGAAAAGATGAAGGTGGACAAGAGTGGGAAGCAGAGAAATCAAATAAACATCTACGTTTTCAATAGCTTAGGACAAGCATGATGACAGCCTGAAGCACGATGATGGCAGTGGAGACGGAAGAACCAATAGTTCTTGATAGGTTGAATGTGGAAGCGAAGAGAGGGAAGAATTAAAAATTACTCCCAGCTTTCTGATAGGATATAATTAGGCAGTTGGAGGTGGCTAAGATGGGGGAGAAACAGGTTTGGGGAGGAAATCAAGAGCTCAGTTCTGGAGAAGAAGAAGAATCCATGCTTTTGCTAACGTGGTGAGCTCCCCTGCTGGGTCTGCACGGATGTGCTATTTTCATCTGAAGCGTCTGGGACTGGGTGGATAGTTCTACATCCTGTCACCCCCAGAAACAGATTGCCTCTCCAATCTTATGCTCACTCTTTGAGCAGAGCCTTTCCCTCTCCAGTTCTTTATTCCAACTACATCTATTCTTCGATCTCCTTGAAGCCTCCACTTAAAAAGCCTTTGACTTTTCTCTCAGTTCATCTGTTTTCTTCTGGTCGTGCTTGGCTCCTACCGAGTCAGTGAACAACATGACCCACTTTCTCAGTGACCCTCTTGGTCCCAATGTTCTTTTTCTTTCAGGTTGTGCAATCATTCATTCAGTACATTTTGGTAGAGTACCCTACCTTAATGGGAAAGTCAAGGGTTGTTTTATTCATAAAATCAAGGACCGCCTCTGAAAAACCGACTGATGCTTCCAAGCACATTTTCCTTCCGTTTGAAAGGGGAAAACCTCAGGATAGTTTCCATTAGATCAACAAGGATAATGCTGGGATCATGGGCCTGGGAAGAAGCAGAGAGATTGCCTAAATTAACCTGTTCTTCCATGAAATCAGGTCTTTTGGAAGCAGTTCTAAGAGAGCTCACTGGAGCCATGAATGATAGTTTTCCAGCTGTGTGGAATATAGAAACCCAATTGAATTGATCAAATCCTGCATCTGGATGAGGTCCTTAAGAGACACCCAGTTATACCTTTTTCCTTGACCTTTTTTTGGATCCTTTTTCTCTTTGTTCTTCAGGTGTGTTCTTTCTTTCTAAAGCTGGTTAATTTCTAGTGATTTGTGTTCAGATTCACAGACCCTTTCTTCTTCATTGGCAGTGAAACCTACCCAGGAAGCTTTCTTCATTCCAGATAGTATACTTGTCAGCTCTAGAGTTTCATTTCTTCTTCCCCTTTTCCTTCCCTCCCCTTCTTCTGTTTAAAATATAGTTTCCACTTCTTTTCTGAGATTCTCTATCTCCATCTCCATTCTCACCCATTATGACCATCTTACCCTTTATATTTTGGAACTTATAATATCTGCTTTAAAATTCAAGCCTGCTAATTCCAACATCTTAGTCATTCAGAATATATTTCTACTGACTGATTTTTCTTTTAAGTATGGATTACATTCCCCCGGTTCTTTACATATATAGTAATTTTTATGGTATACAGGGCATTATAGATGACACATTGCAGACACTTTAGAATTTCTTATATTCCTTGAAGAGTGTTGACTTTTGTAATTGCAGGCAGTTATATTACTGAATGATCTATTTTAACTTGTGGAGTCTTGATTATTTAGGGCATGTCTGTTTGTGTTTTGCTCTTACTCCTGGGGTGAATCCCTCAGTCCTGGGACATAGCATTTACTTGTCAGGGAGAGCCCTTCTACGGTTTCAAAAAAACAAAAAAACAAAAAACTCTGCAATGTCTACCAAACTCCTCTAATTCAGTAGGTTTCAAAATTCTGTACTTCATTTGTTTTTTGGTGGGAATGGTTAGAATCTCTGTTCAACTGTCTTTTGTTTTCTGAAGACATTTTGCAGTCCACCCAGTGTATGCACAGTTTGAGTCATTAGAGGGTTTGAGAGGGTTTATATTCAGACTCTGGGGCTTCCTCCTTCATGGCTCCCTTTGTTCCAGGATTTCTACCATCAATATCCAACCACTCAGCCATGCCACTCTCCTTCTATCCCTCAGTCCAGTAAGTCCACGGCTTTCTTCTTGACTCCCAGCCACCTTTATACCCTGAAGCTTTCACCTGGCTTCTCCCCAGTGCCTTCAAACCATTAAAAAATTATTTCAGAGTTTATAATTGCTATATCAAAAGTAAGGCCAGTGCAGTACAAGCTCCTCCACTCTTATCAACACTAAAACCCACAGATAGTATCCTCATTGGTGAGCACTAGCAGATGTGTTTGGTGGATGCAATGTGGCATCTGTTGGGAAACTATTCACAGCACCTGGCTTCTTGTCTCATTTATCCTCATATCACCTCAAAGTAGGGAGAAAAGAGTTATCAGTCTTCCCATTGTACAAAAGCAAAACCCCTAATAGAGAGAAGGGGAGAAAGTGCTTATGACCAGAGTATTTTAGCCAATGGATTGAGAGTGGGCTGTAAACTTTTATATTTATTTTGTTCTTATTGGTGAAGGTTCACATCAGTACAGCTACAAAAGCAAAAAAGTTGTATAGACGTGTGCATGCCCTCAGTTACAGCAAAATTTCATTATTTCAGATGCTACATTTTGGTGATTTAAAGTACAAATGTGATCCAATTATGCATTATCTATTAAAGAGTTTTGCAACTGAAAAACAATTAGAAATAGTAAAAGAATTTAGCAAACTGGTTGGTTTTAAAAGTAATACACACAAAAAACTTTTCTAAACTCAGAAAAGAAGATGAAAATATCAAGTAAGAGAGACAGTGTTCACCCAGTCACAACAACAAACCAAAAATGTGAAGCACTTAGGAATAAACTTAAGGAGGAAGTATTCAAGGAATACTGAATTACTTTATGATTCAGCTCAAGGCAGTATTCAAGGCTGCTGCTGCTGCTGCTAAGTCGCTTCAGTCGTGTCCGACTCTGTGCGACCCCAGAGATGGCAGCCCACCAGGCTCCCCCGTCCCTGGGATTCTCCAGGCAAGAACACTGGAGTGGGTTGCCATTTCCTTCTCCAATGCATGAAAGTGAAAGTGAAGTTGTGTCCGACTCTTCACGACCCCATGGACTGCAGCCCACCAGGCTCCTCCATCCATGGGATTTTCCAGGCAAGAGTACTGGAGTAGGGTGCCTTCTCCAATTCAAGGCTGAGTACTATCTAAATTGATAGATATCCCAATCAATTGGAGGAGATGGAGCAGGCCAGATGACTTAGATTAGGCTATAGATTATTAATAGGTTCAAGGAGTAGCCAGGGTCATTTTGGAAAAGAATAGAAAAAATGAACAGTATCCCTTTATAATACATTTTAACATATGGTATAATAAATATAAAATATGATACACTACAGTGGTTAAAATGGTGTGGTAACATAAAAAATACACTGGTTAAAACTGTGGTAATTAAAATAAATACAGTAATGGAAAGGAACACAGAGTCCAGTATACATAAAAGTTTAGTATAAAAAAAATATTTCAAATCAGTGCTACATTGTATTTGGACAAATGGAAAGCCATTATACAGAACTGGGTTTATACTTTATTCTTTGTACCAAAATAAATTCCAGCTCTATAGAAAACATAAAAGGTAAAAATAGAACTATGAGTTATTAAAAAAAATGGGTCAAAATGTTTATAATTATGGAAGTCTTCCAATGGAGGAGAAAGCATATAAACCTTCCTTCTTTTCAGTAGAAAAATAGGATCAGAACTATGAGTTTCTCTATTTGGAATAGAAATCAACTTTTAATCAAAATGTAGTTAAGGAAAAATCTCAAGGTGGAAGCATTTTTATTTTTATATTTTTCAGGAATGACTGTGAGTAAACTTCTGACATTCAAAGAGAAAAACCTGAGAATCCTACCAAGACTTTATAAACTTACAGACTTCATCCATGTCACATTAAAATTCTGCCTGACTGGAAAAAAGGAGCACTAGGAATAATGTTCAGTTTTAAGGAGTTTATACTTTTAAAAACTATAAAATAGGCCTTCAAGAACAATTATTCTATACTTCTGAAAATGTGAATTTGAACACTGAACCTCTTTATTGCATGTAAGTGAAAGTTCTAATCAGTTTTACTTATTTTTATCTTTTATTTAAAAATTCAAAAGTAGATCCAACAGAGATGACATTTTTTATTAAGCAGGCATCAAGAGTCTATTCTATTAATGAGGCCCTAGAAGTTGAAGCCAAATAAGAAAAGCATTCATGGTTCCCAGGACAGAACAACAGTGTGTGTGAGGACAAGCACGTCTTTACTGTCATTGAATGTGAACAGAGACCACGTCAATGTCAACAACCAAAAGATACAAAGGCATTTTCTTGTTCACCAGGTCAGGGGGACGGAGGGAACCCCAAGCCAAGTGCCATTTATTTCCTCTTATCTTATAAGGAGTTATTATCTGAGCTATTTTTGGTCCATGGAGCTCTTCCAACCACCTCTATTCTGTGCAACACAATCAGCCAACACCAGGCCAGGGCACAATGGCTGCCCTGTGCTGAGCTTCTAGGCTCTGGTCTGGGAATCAAAGTTTCACTTGGGTCTTGACTTGAAAAACCATGTTCTAAACATGTCCCTAAATAGTCAAGTGTGATTCACCCCCATTGGTAAAAATAGAAACCTCACTGGAACAATGGGAAATGGGTTAAACTGCTTCTGTCAAATAAATAACGAAACAAATTAGGGCTCCAGTGAATCTATAAGTCTGAGTCTTTAAAAATCATGAAATATAAAACACAAGTTTTTAGTTCTCTTTATCCTAGCCTTCTCATAGTATTAGAGAAATTTTTTACTGAGTTACTATGCTGATCTGCCAGATTTCCTTATTATGGTCAAACAAGAAAGACAAATTTTTTTTTTTCTAGCTGCAGATATTTTTCATTCTTCTGCTGATGACAGTCAAATGAATATGAACGAAGGCAGGTAAAATGTAGAACACTTGTATTTCTAAGGTGTCTTTCCAAGGGATTTTCTCCCAGATGAATTAAAACATTTTTTAACCTTTTTGGCAAGTTGAAATCAAAACCTGAGTGGCCCTAAGGCGCTGCCTTGCTCCTAGTTTGGGCTGTGCTGCACGATGAGCTATTTTTACTGCCGGCTTGGAGCCATCTGGTTTGCTCTGTGAAGGTTCACGACGGTATTTTTCAGAGCAGCCAGTCACATGTACTCTTTCCCCAAGTCCAGGCTGGTGACCTGGAGAGGAATGTGTGAGACACTCTAGCATCTCCAGCCTTGGTCCTCTGCTGTTAGTTGATACTCACGGTCCTCAGGGCTGAATGCTGGGCGTAGTGGCTACCAACCAGCACTTAACTCCCTTTTGTACAGTTAGTGCTGAAGTTTGTAGGGAGAGCTGGAACTGGGGTTTACAAAGCGCCTGGGAAATGGCCTGGTCTTTACCATCATGGTGGGATAAGGACCACCCTGGCCACCCGCCCCCCATCACATTTTCTGCCTTGTTTCTGGGATCAGTGCACCAGATGAATGTTAAGGAACTGAGTGCCTTGTCACAGTAAAAATATGCTGTGGACAGACATTAGAAAAACATCCAGAGCAGACTCATGGGGAAGAAGAACTTGTCTCACTCTGCTCCGACAGCCTCAGGCAGGGCGCTCTCACGCTTCTCTAGGAGCGAGCATTCCTGGGAGCTGCGGAGGCTGTCACCCCACACCCCAGGAAAGCCTTGCTAATGATCTGGACTCTTTTGTTGGTCTTTTTCGTTTAAAAAATTGCAACTGAAGTGTGGCCTGTCACCATTTGTAGAAGTGTAAGTTTCTTTACCTTTCAACACCTTTCAATTCAATGACTATTTATAAGGTGCCTGGAGGACCTACCCTGTCTCTGCACCTCTGACCTTTCACGTTTCCAGACGACAGCACAGAGGAAAGTCCTCCCCCTTCTCTGCAAGATAAACAGAGTTCTTTTCATTCTGCCAGACTGCTTTAGGTCCTAGGGTCTTTTGGTGACAGTACCTACTAGAAATGCAGAAAAAAAAATCCCAGTAATTAATATAGGATTAT
The DNA here is from genome assembly GCF_002263795.3 of Bos taurus. NCBI lineage: Eukaryota > Metazoa > Chordata > Mammalia > Artiodactyla > Bovidae > Bos > Bos taurus. The sequence goes on from NC_037340.1 coordinate 36,292,605, forward strand.
ACAAATGAAAATAATAGATTTTCATTGACCAAGAACATTTTTATGCATCATCACATCCCCCAAAGTCTTTGGTGTCCAGCTCTAGAATGGATGCTCACAGCCAGACAGCACTGGGTTAGGACAAGCCTCTGAGACTTAGAGGGTCAAGGTCGGCTGTGTCCTATGTGGACTTCATCGCTACACAGCGGATTTTTCCCTTTAAGGATTTTCTTAATATTGGTCCAAACTATTCCTCACCCCCGGTCATATTTTCTTACTAATTGCTTCTACCACTTATTCAATGACTCCTTTCAACTACCAGCCAATGGTATTGACCCTGTCCATGAGGCAAACCTTCACCTAAAATCACTCTATGTGGTTGTTAAGAACACAGGCTGTGGAGCCACATGTCAGCTCCATCACTTAGGAGCCGTGGACAAGTCATGTAATCTCCCTGAGCTTCAGCTCTCTCATCTACAAGAAGGAATAAAAATGATAATACCTACTTCAGAGGGTTATGATGAAGATTAAATTAATACTGGGGTCTATAAACCAGTGAATGCATGTGAACTTGAATGGGGGAATTAGTTACATCTGGCCCATTAGTTTTTCAAAGTTTTGGTATCATTAAGCACATCACTGGATCTTATTATTTAATGTGTTAAGAAAGAAAAAAACCCACTTTGATTATCATATAATTTTTATTGTGTCAGCAACAGTCTCAATATATTTTGTTTCTCTCTTTTATTTCTGGCTGTGCTGGGTTTTCATTGCTGCTCGGCTTTTCCCTAGCTGTGGGGGCGGGAGGCTACCCTTTTGTTGTGGGGCATGGGCTTCTCATTGCGGTGGCTTCTCTTGTTATGGAGCATGGGCGGTAGGACACTCAGGCCTCAGTGGTTGTGGCTCATGGGCTTAGCTGCTGCGAGGCATGTGGGATCTTCCAGATCAGGGATCAAACCTGTGTCCCCTGCATTGGCAGGCAGATTCTGTTTCTCTTGGGTCCCATCCCTGGTAGGCTCCACTAGACAGCCAAGAAAAAGCAAAGACTCCTTGAATTAATACATGTGCTGAGTACTTACAGTCATTCCTGGCACATAATAATCATGATATATTTGTTCAATATTATTATCTCATTTAATTCTCACAATAACTGCTAAGAGGTAAATATAGCCATTATCATCTGCTGGAACATATGCTAATGAAGGCAGGGATTGTCTTTCTGTTTTGTTCACTGTGTATCCCCAGAACCTAACATGTATCTGGCACATAGTAGACAGTTGACAGGTATCTGTTTAACAAATGTCCAGATCCCAGTTTTGCTAGTCATGGCTTGCAGACATACTGCAGTCTAAACAAATTCTTTAAAAAACAATTTTATAGAGAAAACTTAATCTGAAGGTTAAGAGTGACAGTTGAGGGTTTTGACTTTGACACATGGCAGACAGGTTTAATTGCCAGCTGTGCCAATTATCAATTATCTAAATTTGGGCAATTGAAAATTCCCAGGCAGTGCAGTGGTTAGGACTCCAAGCTTTCACTGCTGAGGGTGTGGGTTCAATCCTTGGTCAGGGAACTAAGATTCCACAAGCCATGTGGTGTGGCCAAAATAATAGTAATAATAATGGGGGTAATTAACATAATTGAACTAGCCTCCGTTTTCTCATCTAAAAAATAGAGATAATAATATATATCCCACGTGTTTACTGTGAGGACTGAATGCCAGAATCCAGGTAAGGTATTTAAAAGGTATTCACTATTACTTTTATTTGACATGGAGCAATTTAGATGTACAGATCACTAGCATGAAAAGATCTTTTTCATTTTGTATCTATTTTCAGACCTGTAATTAACCTTTTACTGGTTTTCCAAAACAGTCTGCTCCAAAGATATATTCTGGTCTCTCTCTTTTGTGGGATAGAAAATTGCTTACATGTTTGAAACATTAGCTCTTTTTTCTGAATTTGATCAGCATCATTACGGTTTGAAACCTTCCAGATCCAAGTTCAGGATGGGTATAGGTCTGGGAGTGGTGAACTTCTTGGGTCCTCCGTGGGAAGGAAGCTTCTCTGAGCAGAGTGTTTCAGGATGGGCACTGGCTCTGAAGGGATCCCAGGACCAGCCTCTCCCTCTGGGATGCAGGATGCTCAGGGAGCTCTCTGTTCCCATGATTACATCCGGTTACAGCGACAGTGATGAGCTGTACCTAGGGCCATTCCCAGGTCCTTTCCTTGCAACCGACCACTGTAGAACACACACACACCCCCCAAAAGACACATTAGAAATTGAACATGTGGAAACAGATGATCTGAAATAGAAATTAATGGAAATGAAATAATTATTTTAAATTACTGAATAAAATACAACTATTCATCCACAACTGTGAAGCAAAGACTTGGACCCCATCCTGAATACTAAGAGCACATAAGGCAAAAAGGGTATGAAAAGAATTTGCAATAATTTCAAGTAACTTCAATAGTTGTATTCATTTTTTAAGTAGGCTTATTGTAAGGTTCCTCTTTCTTACTAGTCTTGTAAAAAATAAAAGTAATTTCAATGATTTTACTTTGAAATAGTCTTTTTTCCTCTACCAGATTAATTTTCCTAAAATACCATTTTCCTCACATGCGAAAAAGCTTTAGCAATTTCTTTTGGCTTTCAAAATTGATCCAAATCTCTCAGCCTGGCAATCTGGGTTATTCCATGGTTGTCCAATTCTTCCAGACCAAAATTTTCTGCTCCAGCTGGAATCCTCATTTTTCTCCAAACTTACATTCGTATTTCTGCCTTGAACACCTTAACCATAGGGAATTCCAAAGGAAGTCCCTCCTTCAAGCCCCTCTGCCCTCCTCTCTCTCAGTTAATTTCTCTTCCTCCCATTTGTGCTGATATCTCACACTTTACTCCTCCAGAGACACTAAGTGACTCCTTAGTAGACCTGTCCCGGGTGTGACTGGAAGAAGTAAACACAGCATCCTCACAGAACTTTCAGCAGAGCATTTTCCCTCCTGAGGCAAAGAAGGGCACCATAAGGTTAATTTGGGTGGATAAATGTGACGTTTTATGAACGGCGTCTTCAATTTTCAAATATTTAAATACCCTCTCTGAATTCAGGTCCTTAATTATTTCTGTGTGAGTGAAGTAAGTGCAAGTTGCTCAGTCGTGTCCGACTCTATAGTCCATGGAATTCTCCAGGCCAGAATACTGGAGGGGGTAGCCTTTCCCTTCTCCAGGGGATCTTCCCAACCCACGGACTGAACCCAGGTCTTCCGTATTGCAGGCAGATTCTTTACCAACTGAGCCACCAGGTTACTTCCGTATAACCAAATATAATTCATAATGCAGCTAATTTAGAACACAAAATCTCATTCTGAGTAAATAAATAAAGCCAGCAAAACTTTTTCAAGGAAAAATGTCTTCGAAAGGGATTTCTAAAGCTTCATCATGCTATATTTAGAAACTGTTTCTTTAGTTAATAAGTTTATAACTTTTAAAATAAATTTTTAAGTAAATTTATTTTAATTAATTTATTTTTATAAATACATTTATCTATTTATTTATAAACTTATGAGTCATAACCTGCTTCATGAAATACAGTTTTAAAAACACATTGTCTACAGCAGATGGTGTTTATCTGGGTTTGGTGTCAGTTAAGCAGGGAAGTGAAAAGAAGACACTTAAGAAAAAGACACTATTTCATGTCCCTGCGCATAGAGATGGAGGACTGTGTATCTTTAAAATTTTTAATTTATTTATTATTTCCTTTTTATTGTGGCTGTGCTGGGTCTTCGTTGCTGTGTGCAAGGCGTCTAGCCGGGGCTAGTTGTGGTGCACAGACTTCTCACTGTGGGGGCTTGTCTCATTGCAATGGGCTGGACATTGCAATGGGCTAGCCCATTGCATGGGCTCTAGGGTAGCGTGCTCAGCAGCTGCAGCTCACGGGCCTAGTTACTCTGGGGCATGTGGAATCTTCCTGCTGAACCCATATCCCCTGTACTGGAAGGCAAATGCCCAACCACTGGACCACCAGGGAAGTCCGAGGACTTTGTATCCGAAAGCACCTTTGCGTGAACATCCTGTGACCTTTCAACAGAGAATCCCAACTTGGTAGGTGAGCCATGTAGGGAAGAAGGAACTGGGTATCCCAGGAGAGACTCAAGATCGGTGAGGTCCCGCACACAGTGCTTTGATGTGTTTTCCCACTTAAAGATCCTAACACCTCGGCACCACGAATGTTGTTATCCCCATTGTTATGGTTAAAGGCATTGCAATTATAGGCTCAGTGCAAGAGCTGGATTCTTTATTTCAATCCAAGGTAAACAAAATGACGATTACCTATGACAGAATGCCCACTCTGTTGGGAGAATTATATACGAGGAGGCATGAAAGTGAATGCAAGCTTGCCACGGCTCTAAATAGATGACAGGTTGTCATAACAGAGGCACTCAGAGTGACAGCATATGGTCGTGTGGCTTGGGCAGCACACAGGCAAACGTGGGCATCACACGTTTGCAACTTTTGTTATTCTTGGCAGGTGGCACTGAAGTGTCTTGTCTTACCAAAAACAGCACATTGAAGCAAATTTCCAGCAAATGGAAATGAAGCATCTCAAGGAGGGATGTCTTTTCCTAATCTCTGCCAAGGCGCCAATGGGTTGGCGGAGGCTGGCATGACAGCCCTTCTTTCCTTCAACCGTTGATGATCCCAAGCCTCTCCTTGGGGGTCTCCATCACCCTGGTCTTCCTGCCTCTGTATCAATGTGGCAACACTCGCATGGTTTCCATCACCACGAGCCCTTGTAGACTTTCTTAAAATAGTTTTTTAAAAAGTTAAGGAATTGTATTTAGAAGTCTTGAGTGCTGGGGGACGACATGGTATTTTTTTTTCAGAAGTCAGTTTTTATGAATCTTGATTTCATAAAGTTTTGTAATCAATAGAATAGTTTTGCTAGCATGTAAAATGGCAATTGCAAATAGCAAGGATGCTGCTGCTTTGTTTTGGAATGTCTAGCCTTGAAGTTTTAGGATATTGACTTTATCAGCTAATATACAGAATACATATACATGTATCAGCTTTTCAGGTGGGTCAGTGGTAAAGAATCCTCCTGCCAATGCAGGAGACACAGATTCAATCTCTAGGATGGGAATATCCCCTGGAGGAGGAAATGGCAATCAACTTCAGTATTTGTGCCTGGAGAATCCCATGGACAGAGGAACCTTGTGGGCTACAGTCTGTGGGGTCGTAGAGTCATGTTATGTGCATGCACATATACATAATCTCTTAAAAATAAACTTTGCTTTTTAAAATTAATTTTTATTGGAGTATAGTTGCTTTATAATGGTTGTATTAGTTTCTGCTGTACAGCAAAAAGAATCAACTATATTCCCTCTTTTTTGGATTTCCTTCCCATTTTAGGTCATCACAGAGCAATGAGTTCCCTGTGCTCTATAGTAGGTTCTCATCAGTAAACATTTTTAAAGCAGTTTTAGCCTTATTGAAAAATTCCACAGATGGTACAGAGAGTTCCCATATATACCCTGCACCTAGTTTTCCCTTTTAGCAATACAGCACATTTATCACAATTAATGAACTAATATTGATACATTGTGATTAACCAAAGTCTGTATTTTATTCAGATCTCCTTAGTTTTACATGGTGTCCTTTTTCTCTTCCAGGATTCCATTTGAGCTGCCATATGACATCTACTTGTTATGTCTCATTAACCTTCTCTTGGCTGTGACTGTCTCAGACTTATCTTGTTTTTGATGATCTTGACAGTTTTGAGGAGTACACTGGTTAACTATTTTGTGGAATGTCTCATGCTGGGATTTGTCTGATATTTTTCCTATGATCAGACTGGGATTCAGGGTTCTGGGAAGAAAGACCATACACACTGTCAACATGACTTATCACTGTTGATGTTGGCTTTGATCACCTGGCTAAGATGATATCAGTCAGGTCTGTAATCTCAAATTTACTATTACTTAGGGTATCTTTTGGAGAAGGAAATGGCAACCCACTCCAGTGTTCTTGCCTTGAGAATCCCAGGGACGGGGGAGCCTGGTGGGCTGCTGTCTATGGGGTCGCACAGAGTTGGACACGACTGAAGCGACTTAGCAGCAGCAGCAGCAGCAGGGTGTCTTTATAAACTCTTCTGCTTACATGGTTTCTTTTTTTAACCTTAGAATTTAAGCTTACACATGAGAGACTTATCTATTAAGTTCCTTTGTGGCCTGCTCTTTACCAGAGAGAGGGAATTCAGGGATAAAGGAATAGTCATTAGAAAACTGCGTGAGTTAAGAAAACAGAGGCAGTGAAGCAAGAATGCTAAATTTAGGAGAATCTGCTAAAGCACCATCTTTGTGGGCAGTGCACTGGAGTCTTGGGTGAACCCTCTGTATGGGTGTGCACAGTTGCAAGTTGTTTCTTTTCCTGCAGCTTTCATGGCTTTCTATTCTGCTATGGGGGCTTCCCTGGTGGCTCAGTGGGAAAGAATGTGCCTGCCAATGCAGGAGACACAGGTTCAACCCCTGGGTTGGGAAGATGCCCTGGAGAAGGAAGTGGCAACCCACTCCAGTATTCTTGCTTGGGAAACCATGGACAGAGGAGCATGTTGGGCTACAGTCCATGGGGTCCTAAAGAGTTAACGACTAAATAACAACAATTCTGCTATGGCTTCTCCTTACACATTTCTTAATTTTCTATATATAAGAAGGCATCAGTTTCCAAGTGGCTTGATCAGGAAGCATCGGCTTTCCAGGTCAGCACGAGTTAATGAAGGATGGTGGATCGTAGTCTCCAGGGGATGTTAAGTAGAGCGACAGTGATTCAGCAGGTGATCCTCCCTTGTGACCTCAGCGAGGTAAGTACAAAGATGACTGATAATTAAATACAAATTCTGAGTAACTCACTTCACTCTCTACTTTTCTCAACTTTTCTATCAATGGCTTCCTTTCTCAATGTAAATGCTTACTCCAATCATAAGCAAATATTACAAGATGAAGGTAATCACTATTCCTTGGGGGCTGTCCTTGCACAGTGACTATAGCTAAATAGTAAGAAGACTCATTTGGGGGTACTTTTATCATTGTTCTCTCTTTATAATCACGGCAGAAAGAACTTTGGTCTTTCTCAAAAATGCCAAATGCAATTAAAGAATGATTTTCTTATCCTAACTTCAAATGCCATGGATTGAAGAATAAACTTGGGAGGATGGAGGCGTATTTGATTGGATATGAGAAATGTTAAGTGTATGTGTGTGTGTGTCAGTCAGACAGATGTGCATTACAGGCACATCTGAGACCACATAAAGCCTGAGGCTTCTCAAGTAAGCACACTAGCATTTAAGCAATTAACAGGTCTCATCATCCCAGAGGTCCTTAACTGTTAATAATGGTGACATACCATGCTGAGGCCTACATACAGGTTTGTATAATCAAGGTTCCTTCACCCACATATCATGATGACATTTTTCACCCCTCTTCTTTAAGAGATATTACCAGCAGACCCCAACCTTTTTGGCACCAGGGACTGGTTTTGTGGAAGACAATTTTCCCAGAAGAAGAACAGAGCAGAAATGTAGAGAGAGGCAGGTCTGAAGACAGAGAAAACTTCATGTGACTTCCTCACGACTTTTTAGTTTCTGGCTCCTGGGCTCTTGGCGTGCTTTTGGGCTAAGTTCCTTCAGTCATGTCTGACTCTTTGTGACCCCATGGACTGTAGCCCTCCAGGCTCCTCTGTCCATAGGATTCTCCAGGCAAGAATACTGGAGAGGGTTGCCATGCCCTCTTCTAGGGGATATTCCCAAGCCAGGGATCAAACCTGTGTCTCTTATGTCTCCTGCATTGGCAGGCATGTTCTTTATCACTAGTGCCATCTGGGAAGCTCTCAGGCTCTTGGAGACTGGCTTATTTTTGCTTATATTTGGATTGTATAAGGCACCCCTCCTATCTTTATAATTAATTTTGAACTTTATTATTAGGGTACAGGGATTACTTTTTCAGTGACTTTGAAGCACTATGTCAGACATTGTAAAGACTGCATTTTTTATTTCTTAGTTACTTCATCTTTTGTCACGCCATCAACCAGCCATACTGAGAGTCTCTGACATTCCCCAGCCTTTCCTCTCACTGGCTCCCTGTGGCATGTGCTGGGTCTCTTCCTTTATGGATATCTGCTAATTGTAACTTGAACTGATGAAGAGAAAGCATGCCAACCAGCACAGGGAATGGCTGCAACTAGAAGCACGGATCTCTACCTCAAGGGCTTCAGCTCCATCCTAATTCTGGTCAAATAGGATTAGCACTCTTAACCCATTACTATCCCAAAAAAGAACATCATAGTGACAAGTGGGTGTCCACTATCTTTAATGACTTTTGTTGAAGAAATGAAGGAGATGACGTGAAACAGCGATCAGTCTATTAATTCTCATACCCTGTCAGCTCCCTTGCCTTCTGAAGCTTTTTACTCATTGCATTTTTCTTTCCACTTCTGGGGCCATCCATGCAAGGCCAGCTTGTGAGATGCAGAGAACTAATTTTTTATGCAACGGTCTCTAAGGCTTCACATTAGAGTCCCTTCTTCCTGCCTGTTGCTCCCTGGATCTAGAACCTTGTCCCTCTTCACTGGGATGACTCCTGATTTAGTGAATCCTCATTTCCTTCAGGACCATGTCCTCAGAACCTTCAGGATTCTGTTCCCACAGCTCCCTTGGTCTCCTTATCATCGGTACAAAACTTGTTTGCTGGTGGATCCACCAGGGTCTTTGTGTTATGCCCAGCCTGTCTTGGCAAACAGTATGGTCTTCAAAGATTTGTCTGACAGACTGACTTAGTGAATGAATGCCCATTTAAACACTTAATGATTTTATTCCAACTTTAGCAACTAAATAGAAAGAAGTCTTCTTTGCCCCTCTCTGAAAGAACATGGCCCACCTAGGGAAATGGAGAGAAGGCCAACCTTTCAATGAATGTTTGAGGTATTGATCCAAATACACAAAAACAATGACAGACAGGAAAGAAAAAAATATCAGGAATCCATGCAACAGAATAAAGACTTCTATTTTATTTTATTTTTTTTAAGACTTCTAATCATTGCCTCCCAGACCATGCTGCCCTCTCTGCCCTGCCAGGTACCTCCACCCTTCTTGCACCAGCCTAGCCACCTGGCCTTCTTTCTGTTTCTCCAGCATGTCACTTCTCTTCCTCGCTTAGGGCCCTGCTGTTTCCCCCACCAGGAAGGCCATAGTCTTAGAACTTTGCAGACATAGGGTTTCTTATTTAGATGGCAACACAAATGTTATCATTTCTTGTACAGCATTTCACCTTAGAGTATTTCTCTCTAACCTTTCCCAAATTAAAGTCACTCCTTCATCTCTCAAGTCTCTGTTTTCTTCTTTGCTCTGATCCCTTTCTGTAACTTCATCTGTTCAGTGGTTCGTTGTCTGTCTTCCCTGGCTGATGAATAGCTTCCATATTGTCTCATTCAAGACTATACTTAGCAGAGTGCCAGCCATGGCAGGAACTAACATTTGGTAATTCATATTGATTACCTGTTTGGTGAGTTAGTGAATAAAAGAATAATCTTTGATATAAATTATTTAATCCCAAAGAAAGAATTTTAGTGACAGAATCTTAGGTGTTATTGTGGAATACACTTTTTGGAAAGTTTTCCTCCCAATTTGTTCATACCAAGCAATTTAAGCCCTTCTTCTCTGCCCACCCTCCTTCTTCTTCTAAACATAACTAGATCTCAACAGTAAGTTAGTTTCTCAGCATACTCTGGGACACATTTTCAGACTATCATTTAGAATTCCTTTTATTACAAGAGTTTTGTAAATAAATATCTTTGTAGGTAATGAGGTTACTGTGTCCTCCAAAGATCTTTATTCTCTAGAAATGACAGAAAAAAGGTTGGTCTCATTCTTTGTATTAGGACTCCTGTCCTAATGACTCTTTCAGTTCATGTTTATCCTAACATTCTTTCCTTATGTTTAACTTTTGTCGAACTCCATTTCTTCTCAATACTATAAAATTTGCAGAGTTGTTGGATGAAGTGTGGGTGTGTGCTCAGTTGTATCCCACTCTTTATGACCCTATGGACTGTAGCCGGCCATGCTTCTCAGTCCATGGGATTTTCCAGGCAAGAATAACAGAGTGGCTTGCCATTACCTATCCATCTCGTGTCTCCTGCATCGGCAGGCAGAGTCTTTACCACTGAGCCACCTGGGAAGCCCTTTGGATGAAGTGCTTCACTTCAAATAGCCTATTTCAGAGCCTCGTGGGAATGACAAAGAGAACAAACAAGAGGAAAGCGGCTAGAGTGTTAAGCAAGTGTGGTCTCCAGGTGAGATCCGCTTCACTGCCTTTCAACAGGGGCTGATGCAGTCTGAGAGCTCAGATGACTCTAATTTCAGGTCACTGGTCTTCATCTCCACTCCCTCCACCCCCCTCTGCCTTCAATCTTCAAAGTTCTCTCATCTCTGAAGACTGTCATTCTTCTCTTTCTTAAATTCCATTAGCTGACTTTTCCAATTTATCTTCTAAATTTCTTTCTGTAGCCTACTTTTTTGATTAAAGCTTTATTTTGTACTTTGGATTCTCAGTTCTTGCTATAAATCTGTTTACAGTGTAATTCATTGTACAGTGTGTATTGGGCAAATAGTAGTTATATGGAAAGGGTATTTATCAAGTTCTATAAGACAAGTGAAGGGGGCCGATACCAGATCGTATTACACGTTTTTGATGGCCATCAGGTGTTGCGTTTATTTTCTTCTGTTGTCGAAGTATTAGCCCCTGGATACCGTCAAAGTTTGCCTTTACCATTCTCTGCACCTTATTCATTTTCTATTAATTTTTTTCTAATTATAAAAGTAATTACACGTTAATACGGAACAGGGAAAGGTAATTAAAAAAAACACTCCAGCATAATCTTGCCAAGGGTGAAAACACTGCATGCCTTTTCTTTGCATGTCAATTTCCTTCTAAATCTTATGCAGCATTAAAAAAAAATACCCAAGAGATCGCTCTAAATCCAGGCGATGCTGAAGATTAGCTGTTATTCACCAAGTTCATACGGAAATCAAAGACTCTCGGTGGAACAAGGAAGCTCACTTCCAGCAAAGGAACCTGGGTACCCCGGGTTCTTTTCAAGGAGGTACCTCATGTAGAAGACCGCGAGTACCGCAGCCACCTGGGAGCGGAGCGGAGCGGGAGGAGGCGGGGCTTCCATGATTGGCATAGAGGGAGAGGAGTTACAGGGCTGCCACCAATCAGGACTCAGCTTTGTTTTCTTGTACTGACCAATGAGAGAAGCGCTGCTGGTGAGCCTGTCTCCAAATCGGAGACACCCACTCCTATCGCAACCAATCATCAGGCGCCTTTTATACGGCACCCGCCGTGCTCTCGCCCCGTGGGCGGAGCTTTCCCGCCCCGCCCCTCCGGCCGCGGCTCCGCCCCTCCGCGGGCGGGGGCCAAGGCTGTGACTCGCGGCTGGAGCCAGGGTTGGGGGGCCGGGTTCCCGGCTCCAGAGTCCTGCGCCTGCCGCTGCGGTGCCGAAACCCGCAGGCTGCTGATTGTCCTTAGCGGCGGCCACGGCCGCAGCCTCCGTACTTCGGCCCCGGGCTGCCGACGCCTGAGAGAGTGCTCCTCCCGCGGCCACGGCCGCTGGGAGCAGGTAAGGGGCGCCAGGGCTGCAGCGCGAGCCCGAGCCCGAGCCCGAGCGCGGGGCGGGCGGCGGGCCAGCTCCCTGCTCTCCCGCCGCAGCCACGGGCCGATCGGGCCGCGTCTCCCGGAGACTCCGCCCGCCTCGGGCGCCTCCGCCGGGATCCGCGGCCGCTGCACCTGGCAGGCGGTGGGGGCGGGACCCCCGGAGTCCGGGACGCGGCGGGACTCGGGGCGGCGGCCGGTCCGGCGGGGCGGGGGATGTGCAGGTGGAGGGAAACGCGGAGTTGAGTCAGCCGGGCTCCGGGGAGAAGGACCTGCTGATAAGCGGTGAGCAGCCCGGCGGCTTTTTATTTTTTTAAGCGAGAAAGGTATCTGCACTTAGATGGTGTGAGTTACACATTCCTGGAAACGGCGCTTTGCACTGCGTTTACCCAGGCACACGATTTACTTCTTATTTATTATTTTGAAATTCAAAGTAGCCTCTAACGTGAACTTACTTGGGGCTTTTTTCTTCCGTGACAAGCAGACCCAGCAGTGTGACTCACCTTTGTCTGGGCTGCAGTGGGGGCCGGGCGGTTGGGGTGAGGCGAGGATGCCGAGCTGGTGTGGAAGATGGTAGGGGTGGGATTTTTTTTTTTTTTTTTTGCCTCCCTCCATGGGTGGGTGTTGAATTGCGATTCTTATTTCTTTAAACGTTAGCATTCGAATAATAATAAAAAACCTTTCTAAACATAGTCTCTGGGCTTTAGGTTTTAGGGGGCTGCACCTGCTACCCAGGCAGTAGTACTCTGCAGACAAATCCTAAGCAGTTGACTGCAGTGGTGTGATTCACCTCTAATGAAGCACCTTGATTGATGTTACCTTTTCTCTGACGTGCTTAAAAGCCTTTTCTCGCTTTCCATTTGTTCACAAGTGAAATGAAGGTCACGAGTTTGAGTAGAAATGGCACAGGGAGGACTCTCGCAACGGTCCTCCCTTCCAGGTGCACTGCATTTAGGTCTTTTAATTGAGCAGCTCACCGCACTCCATCAGTATTAGTATTCTCTTAACTCTCCGGAAGCAGGTAGTGCACCCCACGCCCATTTTGCAGGTACATAAACTCAAGGCCCTAGAGATGAGGGGAATTCTGCCCCAGGTCACTTGACTTCTGCTCTTCCACACCTGTTAAGGGGTTTAATGCAGGAGCCAGGAAGATACTTGCTGTCAATCAAGCTTCTCTGCCTGCCGGTTTGGTTCACATGCACACCAGTCAGAGGCGCAGATGGTTATTTCCAAGTGAAATATTCTCTTAGGCTTTTTTTTTACTTCTAGGTTGCTAAGATAGTTTGAATTTCACCAGAAAGGTCATTTTTCACACAGGCAAGAAAACCTAGAGGTGCCATCTCTATTTTAACCTAGTGAAAAATTTCTATTTTAAGTTTTGGGAGGTTTTCCACATTAGAAAATCTTTTCTTTGTTTGCATCTCTGGCTTAGCATTGGGCTTGAGTAGTGTTTTCTGAATTCAGTTGAATTAGTTAATATTCATAAGGCAAATAAGAATGAAGGGTAATACATTTTGGTTATGATTTTTTTTTTGCAGGAAGTTTTTGCTATAAATTTAGAAGTGTCAAACATGTAAAATCCTCTATCCTTTGATCAGAGTAACACAAGGGAGTTCGAGGATTAATGGCAAGTAGGTTTAGTTGGATGGATGGGAGGGACTCCTTGAATAATGCCAAGGCGTGGGGAATCCTAGGGAGTTGTTAGGTTATGTTAAATTTATTAGTCATCAGGAACATGGAAATGCCTTATTTATTACTGAATGGAACTATTTGATCATGAAGTAACCCCTTGTATTCATGGCAGGTGCTCTGCTGGGTGGAACATGTACATTTTGAAATAACTTATTTGTTAAGTAAAGCATCCTTCACATAGGCCTTGTTAGTCCGGTTCTGATTCTGTTTACTCATTTGTTCTTTTTTGCACTCAGTATCTTTACTTAATTTTTACTCTTTTGGTCAAATTAAAATTTCTAGCACCCAAGCAGAACATTTCATAAAGAAACCTTTATCATCTGCTGATTTGTACAGAAAGTGAGCTTTCTTTTGATAAGCATCTCTTGCATTGTGATGTGGGAGGTTGGAAAAAGATTTATTCTGTTTGCAGAGTGGTGGTGGTTTAGTCGCTAAGTCATGTCTGACTCTTTGTGATCCCATGAACTGTAGCCTGCCAGGTTCCTCTGTCCATGGGATTTTCCATTCAAGAATACTGGATTTGATTACCATTTCCTTCTCCAGGGAATCTGCCCAACCCAGGGATTGAACCCCACTGTCCTGCATTGCAGGTGGATTCTTTACCGCCGAGCCACCAGGGAAGCCTTGTAGAGTATTTACCTGTATTCTTACCTAGGGATCATAGCCCCCTGTGATGTTAAGGGTTTCTACCCTTCAAAAAAGCTTTAATTACAACATTACAGTACTTCCACTAGATGGTGCACCGGGTGCTATTTACTGCAGATTTCAGGTTTTTTTTTTTTTTAAATAAGCATTTCACTGACAAAGATACAAACGTACAACAGCTGTCATCACTGAAGTTCAGACAGAATTGCAATGAGTGATTTAAGTCAGCTTTATTAAATGAGATTAATTGGAAGGACATGGCAGGTGAATTTAAAGTAAAGGAAGCTGTTAGTAATTTTAGAAATAACCTGTGAGAAAACTGGTTCTTGCTGTAGACAGGTACCTGGAACAGTGTCAGTTTATTGGTCTTTATTTCTATACACTTGAACCTGTTTGTTTTTAATGGTTTGTGTTTTGTTTAAATCTTATGTGAACTATGATGAGCTATTTGAGTGTGGTTTTATGCCTCCTATGAACAAACACATAAACGGTTTTTTTTCCAGGCATGTAAAACTGTTTTTTTGCTTTTTCCTTGAATGCTCACTTAATAAATCTTTCTATTCTTTTAGAAAAACATGATTATCAGCTTCAAGTAGGAAAGAGAGAGGAGCTTTCTCCCCTGGAAGGCAGGAACTGTTGGCTTGCTAGTTACTGGTTAATTGCTGCTCACTAATTGTTATAGGAGGGAGATGAGAAAACATAGCTGCTGCTTTGATAATGCCACACCAGGTATAGAAATGGTAGTGGAGAAGAAGGACTAGTTAGGGTGATTGCATTTTGTGAGGTGTTGCAGAAAACACTGGACTTTTAAAAGGCAAGATGAGCACTCAAGTGGGAAGGTCTTTGGCGGGTGCTATGTGTCTGTATAATTCAGTTCCACTGACTTTACGTGGGCAGGAGAGCTTTGGTAATTTGGTATAATTTCTTGGAAGTAGTTCTGGTCGTCAAGGGATTTGATGGCGCTTTGGGAAGGGGAAATAAGTTGGTGACGCTCCTTCTAGGAGGGAAGCTCCTGGCAGAGCTGCCACCTTTGGGAGAGTGTGGGCTGGGGCACGAAGGGTGGGTGGTTGTAAGCAACTGGGGAGATGAGAAAGCTGCCCGAGCGTGGGTTTCCTGGAGTTCTCTGCACCTGAGCCCACAGAATCAAGTCTGAGCATTCTCAGTCAGGATTATAGCGGCTCCAGGGCCAGGCTTGGGCCACTTAACGCTTCCGTCTTCAAATTTATGTAAAATAAGCAGAACCCCGAAGTTGGTAAAATGAATGACTTTTGTATGCAAGTGAACAGCTTAAAAGAATTATTTAGCGTATGTTAGGTTCTAAAATTATGGTTCAGTTCAGTTGCTGAGTTGTGTCCAACTCTGCGACCTCGTGGACTGCAGCACGCCAGGCCTCCCTGTCCATCACCAATTCCCAGAGTTTACTCAAACTTGTGTCCATTGAGTCAATGATGCCATCCAACCATCTCATCCTCTGTTATCCCCTTCTCCTCCCTCCTCCAATATACTTATTTTTGATAATGTTCTTCTACTCCCTCTGGAAACAGGCTTTATTAGAAATAGGTAGCCTTGAATATGGAGAAGGCAATGACACCCACTCCAGTACTCTTGCCTGAAAAATCCCATGGATGGAGGAGCCTGATAGGCTGCAGTCCATAGGGTCGTGAAGAGTCAGAAACGACTGAGTGACTTCCCTTTCACTTTCATGCATTGGAGAAGGAAATGGCAACCCACTCCCAGTGTTCTTGCCTGGAGAATCCCAGGGACAGCAGAGTCTGGTGGGCTGTCTATCGGGTCTCACAGAGTTGGACACTACCGAAGTGACTTAGCAGCAGCAGCGTAGCACTTTTGCTGTAGTATACACAAATGTGTATATGGGAAAAGGGGCTTCCCAGGTGGCTCATTGGTAAAGAATTGCCTGCCAATGAAGGAGACACAGGAGACGCAGGTTCGATCCCTGGGTCAGGAAGAGCCCCTGGAGGAGGAAATGGCAACCTGCTCCAGTATTCTTGTGAAAATTCCATGGAGAGAAGAGCTTTGGTGGGCTGCAGTCCATGGGGTCACAAAAAGTCAAATACGACTGAGCAACTACACGTGTATGTGTACATGTGGCAAAAGTCTCTGATCAGCTTTACCCAGGATTAAAAACTTGCTGTTTGCAAGACAGTGCCTCTGTATGTGTACTTAAAGCAGTTTGAATCTTGAGAATCAAATACTTCTGAGAGTTATAACTTCTTTTTCTGGCACTTGGAAGTTTGTGGAAATGATGTAAAAATTTGGAGTCGAGCCAAAGATAAAATCGTTTATGGAGCAATGGACCAAGACTTAGGAAGTTTCTACAGCTGATATAGAAACCACTTTTTCTCCTCTTCCTAATATGGCTTGTGATTTGACTTGAGAAGATTCTTTTTCGACCTCTGTGCTCTTTCCACGTTTTGAATTTAGTTCCCAGTAAGGCCCATCAGAGTTGACTGTTTTTTAGACGATTTCATCAGGGTACAGTGTTCAGGGGGAGGAAATGTTGGGCTGTGGGCAGTGAGGAGAGGAATTAATATCATTTTTATCTGTTTAGAGTATTTTTAAATAGGATCAAAATTTCTTATTTTGGAATTTTCAAAATGAAATCATTTCATTTTTAACATATACAAAGTTGAGTATAAAAACTTTAAGCTGAGGTTCTCAAACTTTACCATGTCTCAGAATCACTGTAGGGAGGGATTGTTAAAATTCCAGCGGCTGCTTCATACTCACAGTTTTTAAGTTCTCAGGTCTGGGAATAGGCCCTGCGAATAAGCATTGCTAATAAGCTCCAGGGTGATGGCTGGCGATGCTTCTGGTCCAGGACCACACTTCGAAATCCACTGACATGATTCCAGGGGGAATGTAAATGTAGTGGTGAAGAACCCAGACTTTGACTTTTGAAAGATCTGGCTTTGAATCCCTGCTCTGCTACTTAGTACTTTCTTTGACAACAGGCAAATTTCTTACCTCTGGTTTTCATTTCTAAAATGGCAATAATGTAGTATTATGATGTTGAGAGTATCACATGACCTTGAATGTATGTAAAAACTCATACGACAGTGCCTGGAGGGTTATAAGCATGCTGTAAATGCTGGCTTTTAGTCATACAAATCAATTAGTGAATGAAATACATAGGATCCTGAATCTTGTAAGTTGAAGTATGTTCCTTAAAGACAGAAACATTTACATGTATTCTCATTTCCCTTCAGTGTGTTGTGGGAGAGATATATGAATGCTTGACTTCTGTTTAATGAATGAAGGAGCTATTTGTGGATCCTAGTAAGTTTAAGAAACCTTTTTTAGGGACGTAGAATATTCACATTGGTAGTATGTTTTTTTCCCCCGCCTTAAAAGATTGAACTCTTTGGTCAGAATATACTGGAGTTTAGCTATAATCATTGTAGTCCACACTTTATAGAGCAGGCATCTTAAAGTTGGCTTTTAGGCATTCACTGCAGGAGAGAAGTCATCTTTTGAATACCTGCAGGCTCCCCTGGGGAGGGGTGACTGCCATTGATGCCCTGGAGGCATTCATGGAGGTCCCACCCCAGCTGCTGGACACCTGGCTCCCTCCCTCGCCCCCCGCCCTGCCCTTCGCGCCCCACCCCCCCCCCCCATCACCAAGAGCCCACCTCTCTCTGGCGGACATCCCCCAACCCCCAGCCCCGCATGCCATCACTTCTGGCACAGACACCCGTTTATTTCCGTTGTAGCAGTTGTCACATGCTTACCATAATTTTATCTGTTTCCTCTTTACGTTTCCTTCATTGGATGTCAGCTCTGAGGGTAGGGATCTGGTCTTCACTGCTGTGTCCCCAGCGTGGGGCACAGTGTCTAGTGTGTGCCGACTGGACTTGCTGCATACTGTGATGGGTGTATGAGGTGGTCGGGACTGGGACCCTCCCCAGCTGAGGGTGCAGACTGGAGTTTCTGGCCCTCTATCAATACGGGTCCAGGCAGAGCCACTCATGTTGTTTTATTGTGTTTTCCCCCTCCCCACATCAGCACTCTCTCCTGGGCATAAATGTAATTTCATTGAGTTCTGCCACATTATTACCTGGGCTGGCTGTGGCTTGCTCCTACTCCCCGCGTTCTTGCTAGCATTTGATCATTTCTGACCTTATAATTTTTTCCAATCTGATTTCACAGATGGAGCAATCTTGGGCACATATGTTACTGTTCTGATTGGCAATTCTCTGTTTACTAGTACAGTTAAGTATCCTGTCAGATGCTTCTTAGGTGTGTGGGTTTTGCCTTTTGTGAATTGACATTGACATGTTCTTTGCGTTGGGTTTCTTTGTCTTCACATGTTTCAGCCTTAAATTACAGCAGGTTTGGTTTTTTTTGTATATTCTCAATGTTAATCTCTTATTAGATTTTAAACGGTGCAAATATTTTCTTTTTTTGCGTGTCATTTTTTTTATTGAACAGAATCTTAATTTTTGTTACAATTTGATCCATCCATTTATTCCACCTTCCGGGTCTTGTTTAGGACGTATTTCTCCATTCTTAGTTAACAAAGGTGGGTTTCTAGTTTGTTCCAGTTCCACACTGGTTTTTGTTTTTATTTTCGCTATTACAACTTATTTACGTATTTTGCTATGTGGAAGCGTGTCCCATCTGTGTGTCTTCAAAATTATTTAAGCTGGTGGTTTTCAACTCTGGCTTTATGTTAGAATTAACTGGATAGTTAGAGACATGCCTGTTTAACCCAGATCAACTGAATCTCTAGGGAGTGGAGCTCCGCAGTTGAATTTTTAAAAAGGGCCTCGGGTGATACTGACCTAGGGCCATGGATGAAACCATGTATCAGAGAGACCTATTTGCAGTGCAATAATAGATAGAGAACGGACTTGAGAGAGTAGCATTGACATATGTGTATGGTGGGAAACTGTTGTGTAAAAATGGAGCTCAGCCTGGTGCTCTGTGACAGCCTAGAGGGGTGGGATGGGGTGGAAGGAGGCTCAGCAAGGAGGGTACACAGGTGTACTTACGGCTGATTCACGTTGTACGGCAGAAACCAGCACAACATTGTACAGCAGCTGTACTCCAGTTAAAAAGAAAAAAGGAAAAGATATTTATGGTTTTTCAATACAGTTTTCGTTTCTCCACGTTCTATGTCGTCTTTGTTGGATTAATTCCTAGGTATATCAGTTTTCGTTTCTGTGTGAATGACACTTTTGACTCCTGTTCTCCCCATTTTTTCTCCTTTGTGGAGGGAATCCTGTTGATACAGATGTGTCTGTATGTATTGATGTAAGTCAGTTAGCTAACCTGTCTGTATTTAACCTTTTTTGCAGGCGTAGCAATTGTGCTGAGTCTGTTGTATTTTAACGGCTACTTTTTCTTTTGGGTGTTCTATGAAGGTGATTATTTCATCTTTACATAATGGCCGTGTGTCTTTTCCTTCCGCTTCTCACCACCTTGCTGTCTGTGTTTGGTCTCTCACTGCATTTGTCTAGACTTGTGGTGATCAGTGAAGATTAGCAGGGATAGAGGCCACTTGATCACTTTAACACCCTGGAGGGAATCCGGCCTTAGTTTTGCCTTTAGTTGGGAGATTTCATTTTTTACAGTTGTATTTGATTTCATTAAGAAATTATGACTTCATTGTTGCAGTTTAAAAAACGCGAGAGGTAAGCACAGAATTCTCTTCCTGATCTTGGCAAGGAATCCAACCTAGATGGTATATAGCTCTTAACCCAGAAAAGTTACGGTTGTCTGTATTGAGGCTTTTAAATTAAAAATTTTTAAGTTAAATATTTGATTATTTTCATCAGGCTCTTCCAAAGTAAGTTGTGTATAATGACTCCCCTTAGGACAAACCAGAAGTTGTTCTGCATCTTAAACTGTGAATTTAAAAAAATTTATTCAAGTATAAGATATACCTAGAGAAATGCATACACCAGGTACCTAGAAATATGTAATGCAACTGTCCTAAGTGTGCAGGTCACTGAATTTTCACAAAGCAGACACACTGTGTAACCAGCACTTGGGTGAAGACACAGAACATTACTGGGACCCTGGATGCCAGTCTCCTGCTCATATTCACTATCTTGACTTTTAACCACGTGGAGTTAAAAGTGCTCTGCCACCTGCTCCTGCTGGGCTGCCAACTTTTGGTGCTTCCTTTGAAGGAGAAATCAAAGTCACCTCTGATAGCTCCTTTGAAGATGCATGGCCTTGACCTCCGTTCTCACAGCTGCAGTTTTCAGACCTTTGGTCACAGTATGCTTCACACTCTTAAAAATTATTAAGGATGTTTTTGTTTGCATGGGTTGTATCTATTAGTATTTACTGGCTTGCAGTTTCAAACAGGAAATTTTATTTATTTTATTTAAAGGCACAGCCTCTTAACGTTGTCACATATTTTTAATGTCATGGATGTCCTGAAAGGTTCTTGAGGAGCCCCAGAGTTCCTGGATCCTGAGAGCAAAGAGCTGGCTCCTGACACCTCCAGCATAGCTGAGCGCCAGCCCCTCAATCTGCTCTGTCTCCTTGGGGTGCTGAACCAGATCCAACCTCTTCTCTTCCTCCCAAAGTGATCTTCTTAGAAGCAGGGACTTGCTACATCTTGGCTCAGCAGGGCTGTATTTTTTCCCAGCGAAAGAAAGCTTAGTAACACTAGGAAAGCAAACATTTCTGAGATTGGCAATTCCAGACCTGTATGAAGGGGCCCATTTTTCTCTCTTGACAGCATAAGCGCATCTGTAAACATGCTATTACTTGGCTGATTTTCCTCTTTTAAGATGGAGATAATCACAAAGAAACCTGCAAGAAATGTCCTGTGTCTGTGTATCAAAAAATATTTGCTTGGTGACGTCATCATAATTAAAGAGTTATAACAGGTAGTAACCTGTTGTGATGCTTTCAATTTAATGTGTGGTTTAACCTGTTCTTCTGTTCTTTTATTTCCTGTAAATGGTAACCTGATCTTGATTTGATTCAGTGTCTATTTTTTGGGACAATATTGCTTCACAGTGGTGTGGTGTACTTGTAGCTGGATTCAGACAATGTTGGTTGTCTCTTTGTAATATTCATGGTCGTTAATAATCATTCTCTAGATCCATTATTTTATTTCTCAGTCGCTCAGTTGTGTCCAACTCTTTGTGATCCCACGGACTATAGCCTGCCAGGCTCCTCTCTCCATGGAATTTTCCAGGCAAGAGTACTGGAGTGGATTGCCGTTTCCTTCTCAGGGGATCTTCTTGGCCCAGGGATTGAACCCGTGTCTCTCGAGTCCCCTACCTTCTTTATCATTGCTCTTCCTGGGAAACCCCTTTATTTTATGAGGGGTTTGCAAAATGGTGATATTTAAATTCTGTCTCCCTTTCTAATTTATTAGGATATCTTTATAAAGAGGAATTATATTATTTGAGATATAGTTAGTATAGAAAGGCAGGTTAAATATTCGGTTTTAAAATCAGTTTTCAACAGTATAAGATTATAAGAGAAGCATGTTCAGGATGAAGAAATGGGTTCATCATTTTTCTTTGAAACAGCAGCCTAAATTGTGTTGGTTTGCAGAAGTAAATCCAAAGGAAACTATGAATAGAAAAGTCCTTTTGTTGTATTCTTAAAGTAGCTTAATTTATTTGAAGTAAAAAAAATAATGGTAGACACTTCTTGGTGGTGTTAGGGACTTTTTTTTTAGTTAAACCAAGACTTTTCTTGCCTCCACAGTGATGTATTTATTATGTATGACTATCCGTTCATGTATCTTACACTGTGTTCTGAGACCAGATTTGAAAGTGTAAAAGGCACCCTGCCTTGAAAGTGTTGATAGTGCAATAAAATAGGTGAAAAGTTGCCCTTTAAAAAATTATTTATTTATTATTATTTTTGGCTGCACCAGATCCTCATTGCTGCTCAGGCTTTTCTACAGATGTGGCAAGTCGAGGCTACTCTCTAATTGCAGTGCTTGGGCTCTGTGGCTCTGTATTTATTACAGTATTTCCCCCTCTTAAAAATTTATAATATTGAGAAACAGATGATAGAAAATAAGGAGTTTCTTAGGAGAAACCAAAAGCGGTAGGTGACATGTTATCTGGGCTACAAGTCAGATGGAAGTAGACAGTCTGTTGGAATTCGGGTGAGAGAAAAAGGGCAGGTGCTTCCAGTCTCTCCCGGCAGACTTTCACCCTGCTGCCCGCTGGTGCCAGCCGTGAGTGGAGCAGGTCCTTCGGCTTCAGGTCAGGCTGGTTTTCAGCTACCCCTCCCTCCCCACATTCCATCTCATCACTTGAGCGATACTCAGTACCTAGATGACAAAAGATGATATCAATATTTGTGTACGTTTGTGAAACCCCTCGTGGCAACTGATTAGTAAGAGCTGTCAGCAGTGGGATTCTTCAGACCTTCCTCTTCTGTGTAGTTTCAGGTTGGTGTCCTTGGAAGAGTGTACACAGTTCACGCACTGAGGTTTGTTAACTTGTTTTTGGTTCAGTGTCTTGAACTTTGTAAATGACAAAGAATGATATTGGATTGGCTTCTGGTGTTCTCCATGTTTCTGATCTCAAGAGGACTCGAGCTGGGTAATTAAATGTACTCTTTTGTGTATGAAGCCTAAAATATCCCTCAGGGACAGACTGACTGGTATGGCAGGACTGCTTATCAGAATAGACATTTTCCTGTCTGAGCCTAATTGTGGACTTACAAAAGCCTCAGAACACTTTAACAAACTGGGGCGGACTTGGAATTTACAAATAATAGCCAATCTCATGCTGTCAACCAGGCACTATGCTGAGCTAGCTCTCTTTAGATATTTATGCTTAATTCTTACAGCAGCCCTTTGAGTTATTGTCATTTTTATTTTACAAATAGAAAAAAAAAAAAACAAGTCACGGAAAAGTTAAATAATTTGCCCTGAGTCATATAACTAGGAAGTGATCAAGCTTGGATTCAAAGCCAGGTCACCAGTCCAGAAAGTAAGAGACTACCATATGATTTAAATTCATATTGGACTTTTTCTGTTTTATACGTCTTCAGTCTTTTTTTCTTTGGCTTCTTATCTTAATCTGGAGAAACACAAGTCTGACTGACTTTGGCCAGCGTACTAAAATTTTTCACCACAGTGCACCCCTCAATAATAGAAATTTGCCTAGGAGAAGGCTGAGGCTCTTCAAAGAGTAGCCCACCGCGAGCATAAAGTTGTTCTGAAGTTTTTGTTTGATTCGACAGATTGAACATCATTTGCCATTGTGTAACATTGACATTCCAGAAAAGTGAAAAAGTATGAAAGTGTTAGTCACTCAGTCATGTCCGACTCTTTGTGACCCCATGGACTATAACCTGCCAGGCTCCTCTGTCCATGGAATTCTCCAGGCAAGAATACTGAAGTGGGTTGCCATTCCCTTCTCCAGGGGATCTTTCCAATCCAGGGATCGAACCCAGGTCTCCAGCTTTGCAGGCAGATTCTTTACCTTCTGAGCCAGCAGAGAAGCCCCAACATTCCAGAAAGATGTGTCGTTTTCATGCCCACCCTTCATCCTCCACAAGAGACCTCAGTTGGAGAAAAAAGTTTGTCGGACTTTGCGGTGATGTCCTGGTCACAGGTGGGGTTTAGATAATGCACCCTGTTGGAGTAGTGGGGGTTGGATGGGGAAGGAGGGCAGAGGGACACTGGCGAGGGGGTGTCTTGGTGGGGGCGCTGTGGCAGGGGTGGGTCGGATGCAGATTTGGGTGGAATGATGGAATGGATTTCATGCCAGGTTGGGGAGCTTCGTTCTCCTACTTCTCAGACCGTGTAGCTTCTGCTCTGCTCAGTTTCTGCCCCTGGCTTTTCTCCTTGCTCCTGTGCCTCAGCTGTGGGAGTGGCTCCATGGATGTGTGTATGGATGTCCTTGGCCCATCTTTAGCCGTCCTCCCCACCGCATGCCACTGCCTGTTATCTCAGTTCTGGCCATCCTTTCTGTGTGAGCGACTCTGAACTGCTGCAGTGCCAGCAAACTCCGGTCCACCGAGCCCACCTGAGACTCATTTTTGGAAGCAGGTGTGCAGTCGCTTTGTGGCATCACCTGGATGTTTGAGTGTCTCAGAGTTAGCATTGATTTGAACTCCTCTTTTGTCTAAAACCAACGATGACCTCTTTAGGCCATCTGTGGTTGGCTGGGAGAGAACATCTGGGAGTCCACTGTGCATCCCACTCAGATCCCTGTCTTATCAGCCGAAGGGACAGGACTCCTGGAGGGTAGATCTGAGGCAACACTCAGGTGGATCCCTTTCTCTGGCCCGTGGTTCCCTGGGCACCTACCTGTAAGAACATCAGGGCCTGTGTCGTGTTCCCAGGAGGGCTGCAGGAATGATCCACGTGCTTCCTTTAAGGCATTGTGTATGAACAGCAGGTCCTCTGAGTTTTTCAGCTAAACCTGTCTTCCTCCCACCCTGTGGGGCACCCAGGCTGAATTCTGAACAGTGACTCCACCTCCAGTCTCTTGTGTCCTAGAGACTGTTTCTCCAACTCGCTTCCTAGTTTAATTGATGTTTATTGCCCTGGTCACTGAAAATCTTAAGGCCTTATATCTTAACAGTTAAGAATGTAAACTATAAGACAAAAAATATCTTTGCAAACCTCCTGATTGAGGTATAATTGACATACAAAAAGCTGATGTCTGCGATTTATTTGGTTTCGAGATTCACGTATGTCTGGAAACCATCACTGCACTCTGTGCCAGGAGCCTATTCATCACCTCCAAGAGTTTCTTCCTGCCCTGGCTCAGGTGGTGAAGAATCTGCCTACAGTGCAGAAGACCTGGGTTCGATCCTTGAGTCAGGAAGATCCCCTGGAGAAGGGTATGGCAACCCACTCCAGTCTCCTTGCCCGGGGAATCCCATGGACAGAGGAGCCTGGTGGGCTACAGTCCATGGGGTACCAAAGAGTCAGACATGACTGAGCACCTCAGCACAGCACAGAGGGCCTGGAGGCTGATGTTCTGTTCTTTGTGGTTGTCAGTGAGCAGATGCTCTTGTGTCTTCCTTTTTGCTGTTTCGTGGCTGCTGCTCCTCGGACACCACTTCTGCTTGTCTCTTGTCTAGGCAGCTTGGCCAGCGCGTCCCTGCCCTCTACCATCCCTTCTCGACCATGTGGCGGTGCAGATGTGATCATCCTTTGTGGAAGTGGCCATCCATGCTTTGGCCCTCCCATTCTAACCCTGTGACTTTCAAAGCCTGTCCTATTTAGGCCCGCTTGTGGTTATTTTCCATTACTCTTTCTTTCTTTTTTTTTAACTTTACAATATTGTATTGGTTTTGCCATATATCAAAATGAATCTGCCACAGGTATACATGTGTTCCCCATTACCGACCTTCTACTCCGGTCACAAAGTTGGGTGTATTCTGGGACATGCATCGCCTTCCATGTAGTCTGAGCCAACATCCTGGGCCGAGTCACAGGCATGTGCCCACCTTCTGACCCCTGACAGTTGAGATTTTGTTGTATAGAGGTTCCTGAGTTGAAGATGCTCAAGCCTCGGTCCTCATACCCCCTCTTGGCTGGGCCCTGGCCTTATGTTAGAGGTCTGGAGTCTAAGCAGTTTCATTGCTCTAGTATTAAACTGGAGTCTAGAGCACTAGAAATTGCACCATCTTTTTTATGCCGAAACCCTATTAAAGGTATTTTGTTCCTGGCGGTGTGAACTGCAGCATCTTTGTGTTGCTTCTTTATATCTTACTCTTCGTAAAACTTGAAAGGGCTGAGTGCGTGCACAGCAGTGTTGCCTTTTATGTGCCTTTGTCCTCTTAGTTTAAAGGATCTTGGCAGTTGCTAAAATGAATCCCTTGTTGATTTAAAAAAAAAAAAAAAAGGAGGATACAAGATGCAAGAGCTCACGTGTTCCTTGTCCTCTGGAAGCCCTGGGTTCAGCCGTGTCGAGTCCCCTGCTGTGCTCTGGGTACGGTGGGGAAGCCCCAGGCCTTTGTCCCATTCAAAAGGCCTGACCTCCATTGAATGTTCTTCTTTCCTGGGCGCCCATGGTCATCCTGTGTCATAATAATCCTACGGGACCATTTAGCTAGAGTTAAGATTTGATTTCCTCGGGTTTGGTGTTAGGGGCACTTTAAGAAACAGAGGAGGCAGCGTGAATAGATGGACAGACATGTCCTTGGAGGGGGCATTGCCCTTATGCTTATGTCCTCCTGCCCGTCTGTTTTCAGGGATGGTTAAGAGAGTAACTGGCTTCTTCTAGAAGCTGTTGTGTGTTTCCATGGTGAGCCGAGGAGGAGCCCAGGAGACTGGTGCTGGGTTTCTCCTGGAGGAGAGGTGCCTTTGGGCTTCCCCATGGAGGACTGGCCCTGGGAGATGCAGGGGGCAGGACAGGGAACCGGGAGCAGATGGAGGTGGGAGGGAGATGAGTTATGTAGCAGCTTCTTCCTTCTGGAATCTTTCTCTCAGCTCCCCTAAGAGACATGGATGCTTTCCTAGTTGTTGCCACTGAGGACTGGCCCATAATTAAGGCCCACCCCATAGGGGAATATCAGTTCAGATCTGCTAATTAGGCTCTTCTGGAATACGTCCAGAATAGAAGTTGGCTGCGTGGCAGAGATGTGAACTTCACCCAGTGGAGCTGGGGTCATTCAGGCAGCAAGATGGATTAGATATATTCTGGGTGGTATTTTCATTAGGTTGAGAGCCTTGGATCCTTTTTTCCTTTTGAATAATTGGGGTAAAATTTCAGAAACATTTGAATGACAAGGAGACCAGAGTAAACATCGCATCACCTTCAACCCAGATGAACAGATGTTAACATTTTGGCCTATTTATTTCAGTTTTTTTTTTTTTTTTTTTTAATGAAAGAAAGGAAACGTGGTAGATAAAGTTGAAGCATAATTTGTCTCCCCTCCCAGTTCTCTTGCCTTCTCTTCCCCACGAGCAATTGTGGACAAGAATTTGCATCCTTCCATCTTTTTCTAAATGTGCTTTAACATATGGTTGTTTCTGTAATCATAAGGGCATAGACGGTGTTAAAATGATCAGCAGCAGAAAAGATATATTGCATGCTTTATTCTGTTACTTGCTTTTGAAAAATTGTTTTGATAGTAGCTAGTCATGGAAATAAGGAGATCAGATGACATTTTCAATTCTAGTTTTTTATATTGTCTGCAGATGTCTTTTTGTACCTCGTTGCTAATGGAAATCCATCATTGGTTCCCTAACATTTAATAGAAATCTTTTTGTCTGTAATGCCTTAAACTGGTTAGAAGTTTAAAAATTGCTACTGTAAGTTGAAAGCCTAATTTGTGGCTGAGATTTCTACATGTACTTCGGCAGGCTAGTCTCAATATTTTCTGCTCCAAAAAGATGCTGCAAAGATATTGCAATGGGTGTGGAATCGTGTGCAGGGGACGAGTGGGTGGGTGGCTGGGAGTTTCTGTCTTAAGCTGACATATGCAGAAGCGCTGTTGCTAGGACTGCTTAGGGAAGATGGGATTGTGGGGGAGTGTGTTATTAGATGTTTTTCCTCCTTTTCTTGGCTAACAGTTACTAGTTTTTTTTGTTTGTTATTAAAACGATGTCTCCTTTGGTTTAAGAAGTATACCTTTCTTAAGCATAACATTAGTACTGATAATATTAACCTCACCTGTTCTTCTCAGCAAGCTTCCATTACCATTGTCCACACTGTCTGGTGGACATTGCAACTGGTTTGATCATGGTGACCTCACGCAAAGACTTAACACGGAAAAACAGGTCCACTTTTAAATGTACCCAAAGTCCTGTTTATGGCATGATTATCTTGTTTCCTATCTGAGATTAGCAGCTGTAGTGTCATTTTTGAATTCCAACATCTGTTTTTCATTTTTAGATCTGCTTCGCCCCTTGACATCCTATTGCACTAATTTCTTGGTAACGGGATTTCTGTCTTGGTCTGAGTTTGCTCACCTCTGACCTTGCTGCTGCTGCTCTAGCTGCTGCTTCACTGAATACACTGGTTTTGAGTCCTCTGTGCCCTGTTGTTGTTCAGTCGCTCAGAAGTGTCTACCTCTTTGTGACCCCCATGGACTGCAGCACGCCAAGCTTCCCTGTCCTTCACCATCTCCCAGAGTTTGCTCAAACTCATGTCCGTTGAGTCAGTGATGCGATCCAACCATCTCATCCTCTGTTGTCCCCTTCTCCTCCTGCCTTCATTCCTTCCCAGCATCAGGGTCTTTTCCAATGAGTCGGCTCTTCCCTGTTAGGTTTAAAAACACTCCTTGCTTTGCACTATTTTCAAAGAGGACTTCTCCCCTGTGGACCCTTAAGGGCTCTGAAGTTGCTGGAATCAAGCCCCAGTTCTAGCACTTATCAACTATATTAACCTTGAATATGCTGTAAATAGCTGAAGCTCCAAGACTCATTGGAAAAGACCCTGATGCTGGGAAAGACTGAAGGCAGGAGAAGGGGACGACACAGGATGAAATGGTTGGATGGCATCACAGACTCAATGGACATGAGTTTGAGCAAGCTCCAGGAGATGGTGAAGGACAGGGAAGGCTGGTGTGCTGCAGTCCATGGGGTCTCAAAGAGATGGACACAGCTGAGTGACTGAACAACAACATGTTGTAAATATTCTGAGACTCGGTTTTCTCATGTGTTAACTGAGCACTAATAATAGCGTACAGATTATAGGGGTGTCAAGGGCTTGAAGTCAGAGAACACACTTGAAGTACACTTGCTGGCACGGTCCACTGTTC
Organism: Bos taurus; assembly: GCF_002263795.3. NCBI lineage: Eukaryota > Metazoa > Chordata > Mammalia > Artiodactyla > Bovidae > Bos > Bos taurus. Next base: position 36,321,305 of record NC_037340.1, read on the forward strand.
AGGCTGTTAGTCCTAATCAAATCAAGTCTTTGTCCCTTCACCCAGCTTCCATTGTTTTTCATATTGTGCTACTCTCTAAGTATTCAGCTTTAACCTTCAAAAACTATAAACTTGATCTGTAATCAGTTCAGTCTCATTGACCTTTTATCCCCTTCCCTTCCAATCAGACTTTTGCATGTATGTAAACCCGGACTCCTGGAAGTATGTACACTTGCCCGACTGGATGCTTCAGCATTTTCTACCTGTGGTATCTTCCTTGATATTTACATTCTCCCTATCCTTTAATAATCCCACTCAAAGATCCTCTTTTCTGTTGTGTTTTTTTCAACACTATACAACCATGGATTATTTTGTTTACCTTTAAATAATACCTTGTTGTTTAGTACTTTTATTTTTAATCTTTTAAACATTTTGGGCCATACCTGGAGGCATATAGGACCTTAGTTCCCTGATCAGGCCTCAAACTTGTGCTGCCTGCATTGTAAGGCAGAGTCTTTCTTAAAAATTTTTTATTTGATATTGGAGTATAGCCAATTAACAATGTTGTGATAGTTTCAGGTGGACAGCAAAGTGACTCAGTCATACATGTAAAAATGTCCATCCTCCTCAAATTCCTCTCCCATCCATACTGTCACATAACATCGAGCAGAATTCCCTGTGCTGTACAGTAGGTCCTTGTTGGTTAACTATTTTAATTATAGCAATGTGTACATGCCCATTCCAAATTCCCTAACTGCCCTTTCCCCCTGTTCTGCACTGGTAACCATAAGTTGTTCTCTCTGAGTCTGTTTCTGCTTTGTAGATAAGTTCACATGTATCATTTGTTTTCAGATTCCACATATAAGGGCTGTCGTGCTGAAGGCAGAATCTTAACCACTGGACTACCAGGGAAGTCCAGGAAGTTTAGTGCCTTTAGTACCTTAGTACCAGGGAAGTTTAGTACCTTTATGTGGAAGCTCTTTTCTTATCTCAGTTGTAAGTCCCTTCTGGACTGGACTCCTGTTTTCAACTACTGTTCTAGCCTGGCCAATGCCAGGTACTTAATAACATCTTGATAGAAGCTTGCTACTTGGTAACATTCATGCTCTGGGGTTGAAGTCTTTTTGGCTAGGACTACTTTACACGTGAATGAATATTGGTACTTGTGGACTCAGCAAGAGCTGGTATTCAGGAGTATGATGGTGGGGTGTAAGGTGGACAGGATTTCTGCTTGTGTTTGAAGGGAAGGCTGCTGTCAGAGCTGGGAGGAGAGTGTGCTCAGTAGGGCATGGGAGGCACAGGTCGTACCTGGAGCAGAGGGAGCTGATCTAGTCTGGGCTCACCCTAAGGAAGTGGTGGTTAAACAGAACCTGAGCATGGCTGACAGCATGGGGCCTGGAACGGTGTTTCAGGCCAAGGGAACAGTGTCCATGGAAACTGGGAGCTGAGACAAAGCTTGTTGTGGTGTAGACTATTTAAGACTGGAACTCTCTGGGTTTTTTCCTTATAAATTTTTAATTGAAGTATAATTGATTTACAGTGTTGTGTTAATTTCTGCTGTACAGCTAAGTGATTTATTATTCTTTTCCCCTATGACTTCCCTGGTGGCTCAGATGGTAAAGCGTCTGCCTACCAGGACAGAATGCAGGACACCCGGGTTCAATCCCTGGGTTGGGAGGATCTCCTGGAGAAGGAAATGGCAACCCACTCCAGTATTCTTGCCTGGAAAATCCCATGGACAGAGGAGCCTAGTAGGCTACAATCCGTGGGGTCGCAAAGAGTCAGACACAACTGAGCGACTAAGTGATTTATTAAATATTCTTTTTTCCCCTGTGGTTTTCACAGTATTGAATGTAATTCCCCAAGTTGTACAATGGGACCTTGTTGTTCATCTGAGACTGGGGCACTGAATGTGAAGGGGAATGTGATCCCAGATGAGCTGGTGAGGGGAGGAGGGGTTATATTGTCTAAGGTCTTCTTAAGCCATCTTCTAGATTTTTAGATTAGATTCTAAGATCACGTTTTCAGGTTGGAAGTGAGGTAATACATTAGGTCAGCTAATACATTAGGAAGTGAGCTAATACAAGATAGACATGCATGAATGTATGCACACACACACACACAGCTTTTTTAAACAATTGCTCTTTAGTCCTGTGGAGGCAGACAGTTGTAGGGCCACAGTAAGGATGATTGGGAGGCTGGTGAGGTAGGAGGTGGTGTGCAATGGGGGGAAGTGGGCTAATTTCAGGAACATGAGGAGGACGACAGGACGTGGTGAATGGTTGAATGTAGGAGGGAAGGAGGGATCAGCCTCCACAGGGACCCTGAGAGTTCTGATGTGGGCGTCCAGGGGCAGGTCTGGGAAATAGCAGGACGATGTTCATTTTTAAACATGTTGCATCTGAGGGGTGTCTACACATGGAGTGAGGATGTTGTTGGTCACAGGCTGGATCTTGGGCGGGAAGGGGGAGAACTACAGCTTCTGCTTATGGGTGACATTTGTTTCTTCATTTGCTATTCTTTAGTGGCAATATTTTCGGGTTCAACAGTACCTTTCAGGTATGGAACATAACAATTTTAGCTGACTGTTTCCCAAAAGTCTGTCCAGTACTGTTATTTAAAAGGCACAATGTTAGGCTCTGGGCAGACACAAAGAGGGGTATTGTCTAGTTTTCCTCTTGGGACCTTAGCATTTAAAGATAAGCTACCTAAACATTGAACAAAGCAGAATGAAACATGATTAGAAAGGCGAATAATGAGGGTCGCTGTTTGCTGATTATTTACGGTGCAGACTTTGAAAGCATGCAGAAACTCAGGAGGGCATGGGGAGGGAGGGAGTTGATTTTTACTGGACATTAGGTTTCTTTCCCTTTCAGTAGCAGGAGGCAGGGAGGAGGTTGTCCAGGCAGCCTCCAAGATCTGTGGTCTGAGCAGGGTGACACTCGAGTGTGTGTGGTGTGGGCCCAGCGTGAGCATTGGGTGCATGGCTGTGATTGTTCTGTAGATGGGTTTTACTACTGGTTATAGGGAAGTCAGAGTTCTAGTCTATTAAAAAGCTGTGAGAAAATTAGCATATTTTATGAACCTGTATTGTTTCCATGGTGTTAATGTTGTGTGAAATGCTATTGATAGTTGAAGAATATGGGGCACAGTACTCTAAATGTAGTACTTTGCCAACAAAGGTCCGTCTAGTCAATATGGTTTTTCCAGTGGTCATGTATGGATGTGAGAGTTGGACTATAATGAAAGCTGAGTGCCGAAGAATTGATGCTTTTGAAATGTGGTGTTGGAGAAGACTCTTGAGAGTCCCTTGGACTGCAAGGAGATCCAACCAGTCCATCCTAGAGGAGATCGGTCCTGGGTGTTCATTGGAAGGACATCATGTTGAAGCTGAAACTCCAATACTTTGGCCACCTGATGCGAAGAGCTGACTCATTGGAAATTGGGAATGAGCTGACTCATTCCCACCTGATGCTGGGAAAGATTGAGGGCAGGAGGAGAAGGGGACGACAGAGGATGAGATGGTTGGATGGCATCATCGATTCGATGGACATGGGTTTGGGTGGACTCCAGGAGTTGGTGATGGACAGGGAGGCCTGGCGTGCTGCAGTTCATGGGGTCGCAAAGAGTTGGACTGAACTGAACTAGTCAACATTCTGAGATGTGTATCTCTATGCATGCATGCATACTAAGTTGCTTCAATAGTGTCCAACTCTTTGCTACTCTATGGACTGTAGCCTACCAGGCTCCTCTGTCCATGGGATCCTTCAGACAAGAAAACTGGAGTGGGTTGCCATGCCTCCTCCAGGAGATCTTCCCAACCCAGGAATTGAACCCAAGTTTCCTGCATTGGCAGCGGTTCTTTACCACTAGCACCACCCAGGCTTCACTTCGTTTGTCTAGGGATGGGAAGTCTAACAAATGCAGGGCTTTGAGCTGTTAATGTAAAGAGTGACTACTGGGAGAGAGGCACTTGCATCTTGTGATGGCCTTCTTGATGCCATTGCCTTAAAGTAGACAGAAGACTTTTAGACTCTTTGCTTTCATAAGTTCTTAGTGATGATCCCTTAGATGTTAAGGTGGGTGTGGGTGGGTTTTCATATTTCACTGTTTACTCTCCCTACTATGCTGAATAACTGCTTACGGATGTTTCCAGTTACTGGTAACTGTGCCAGTAAAGAGGTCACCTAAGAGATCTGGACAAATACATTGATCCACGTGCTTTTACTCTTTTTTAGGCTGATCTTTCTCGCAATAGAAGTCTTTTGTGATTGTGCCAAATGATACAGAAAAGACTTCTGGTTAATTTAGATGGCACTGACTTATCAGTCTCTTTCAGTTTGCTCCAGGCAACATTTGAACCTTTACCCCAGGTAGTTTTGGTCATAAAATGGTATTGTGGGTTGTTTCACTCGGTTGGTGATGAAGTCATTATTTTTCATAGGCAGTAGTAAGAGGTAGTACAGTTTAATGACTAGTGTATGAAACCCCTGAAACTGCTCCAGCATCTCCAGCCATCAGTTCCTGGATAGCCTTACACCTTCCAGTTCTTTTTCTTCCTTCCTTTTATGTGTTTTTAAAAGGGAAAGTATGTACGACATTAAAATCCAAGCAAATGGTTATGAGTATTCAGTTAATGAATCTAGTTGAGGGAGGCCTTTAGCTGTGTTTGATGATTCATCAGCAGTTGCTACTGGAACTAAATTATTTTGTAGTACTGTTTTCAGCTATTAGGTGGTTGCAAATAGCAATTCCACAAAATGTCACGGCTTTTCATTATTTGAGTCTCTATCAATACCTGATATTACCTGTGTTAATTATTATATATATATATATACACATTGATGTATATGAATTTATATCATATGTATTTAATACGTGTACAGATATAAATAAAACTTTTACAAGTACATAAAGTACCCTTGTCGCAGTATAACAAGTTGGACACACCTGTGTAAATAGCAGATGTATTTGCATATATTTCAGTATACTTTACAAGTAATTACCTTAGGTTCATGTAACAGCAAGAAACGTTGATCTACGGCATGAATCTAGAGGTGCATTGTAGTTTGGCTGAAGATGTCTGATTGTTTACATCTTGGGTGTCTTTTTGACTTAAATGCTAAAGGTCAAGCTACGTAGGCTTGAATCTTGATCATCCACCAGTTTCAGTGTCAGAGGTGATTCTTAGTCTTGCCTCCTTCAGCTGCCCAAGTGCATCATTGTTGCTCCAAAGCTCTATGGGAGGATCTCAGCCCTGCCCTTAGACTTCTGTCAAGGAAGATGGATTTGTGTATGTCTCATGAAAGTCTTGTTAAACACTTGTTTGAATGAAGCAGTGTGTATACACACACACACACACACACACACATTATACTAGCTATTTTAAATACACTCCTGGATCAAGCCAGTAGCATGAGCACAGCATTATGTTTTATGGACGGACTGAATTTTACTGAACTCTTAGTTGATGTGATGTTGACAAGTGTTGTCAGGAAATTAGTTTATGCTGTGCTTAGTTGCTCAGTCATGTCCGACTCTTTGTGACCCCATGGACTGTAGCCCTCTGGGCTCCTCTGTCTTTGGGGATTCTCCAGGCAAGAATACTGGAGTGGGTTGCCATGCCCTCCTCCAGGGGTTCTTCCCAACCCAGGGATTGAACCCAGGTCTCCCTCACTGCAGGTGGATTCTTTACTGTCTGAGCCACCAGGTAAGCCCAAGAATACTGGAGTGGGTAGTGTATCCCTTCTCCAGGGGATCTTTCCAACCATGGAATAGAACTGGGGTCTCCTGCATTGCAGGTGGGTTCTTTACCAGCTGAGATACCAGGGAAGCCTGAAATTAGTTTCCCTTCTCAGGCAAAACAGTTGGGTTTCAGAGTCTGTGACCACTGTCTGTCCACAGATGTCTCTGCTCCTCCCAACAGGACAGGCTGCACCTGGCAGCTCTGTTTGAATCTACCCTGCTTAGAAATTGTGAGCACTTTTGTGCCTTTCTGAATTGTTGTTTAGTCGCTAAGTTGAATCTGACTCTTTTGCAACCCCGTGGACTGTAGCCCACCAGGCTCGTCTGTCCAGTGGATTTCCCAGGCAAGAATACTGGAGCGGGTTGCCATTTCCTTTTCCCACGGGTCTTCTGACCTAGGGATTGAACTCACGTCTCCTGCATGGGCAGGTGGATTCTTTACTGCTGAGCCACCAGGGAAGCCCACCTTTCCGAGTTAGGTATATGAAAAAAAATTAAATTTGTTCCTCAGACTGAATTTTTTAAGATCACTTTTAGTTTTACAGCAAAACTGAGGGGAAGTACAGAAATGTCCACCGTACCCCTTGCCCCTCCAGGTTTTAGACCTGAGAGGTGTGTAGTGGTGGCTCATTGTTAATTGTATTTCCTTGATGACACATGATGTGGCTCTGTGGCTTGTCTGCAGCTTGTCTTCTCATTCTCTTGATGTGGTCTTTTGTACAACAGAAGTTTTTAATGAAGCACAGCTTGTCAATTATTTCTTACTTGGACTGTGCCTTTGGTGTTGTATCTACACCCAAGATCATCTCAGTTTTCTTCTCTGTTATCTTTTAGGGGTTTTCAAATTTTGCATTTTACATTGAGGTCTATAATCCTTTTTGTGAAACGTTTTGATTAATACAGTTTTTTTAGTGTGCTCAGTCATGTCCCATTCTTTGCTACCCCATGGACTGTAGCCTGCCAGGCTCCTCTGTCCATGGGATTTTCCAGGCAAGAATACTGGAATGGATTGCCTTTTCCTTCTCTGAATTTTTTTTCTTTAGTGTTTCATGTTTTTATTTGTGCATTAACGGCATCCTACTTTAATTTTTGAAACATTGTTATTTTTAATATTTATTTTTATATATTTATTTGGCTGCACCGGGTCTTAGTTGCAGTACATGGGATCTTTGATCTTCAGTGTGGCATGTGGCATCTTTTAGGCTGTGGCATGCTAATAACTCTTAGTTGTGGCACATGGGATCTAGTTCCCTGACCAGGGATCAAACCAGGGCCCCCAGTGTTGAGAATGCAGTCTTAGCAACTGGACCACCAGGGAAGCCCAGTAGCATCCTATATTTAGGATGATGTTATTTTTCTCCTTTTGTACTTTCCCTTATTGTTTACATTGTTTATAATGAGTGTTCATCACTTCCCCTCGCAACTGGAGCTTTTTTCCTAAATCAACTTCATCGAGATATTTTTTATTTCTGTTATTTATCTATCATAAAATGCAGATTTCAAGTGACTCTCTCTGTGAATTCTAACAAATTTATACCACCAGTCAAGACATAGGACATTTCATCACTCTACAAAGTCCTTTCCCAGTGAGTTCCCCCAACCCCAGCTCTGGCAGCTACTCAACTGCTTTCTGTCTCTTTATACTACATGTATCTTTTCTAGTTTCATGTGGATAATACAATACAATATATAGTCTTTTTGTGACTGGCTGCTTCTGCTCAACATAATGTTTTTAAAAATTAAAACAAATCTTATACAATGCTTAAAGGCTACTTTTCATTTACAGTTATTACAAAATATTGGCTATTGATTAATATTTTAATTAAAGCACCCCAGTTGCCATCCATGACAAAGCAGCGCATTTCTACCTTTAATTATTGTGAATCTGGTTCTCTGGAGCCTGCCAGCTGTTTCGCTTACTGTTGTACTAAAACATCCAGAAGCAGATGGTCGGGGGCAGTCCCATCCTTGCTGTTTGTTTGTGTCATTCAAGGAAAAGTAACACCTGCTTATTTCAAGAACTTTCATCTTCAAAACAGCTCTCTCCTCCTCAAAACCAGTAGCCCAAGTAGTACAGCTGCTCGTATCTAATAAATTCCAATCCAGCCGCTTCCTCAGAGCCATGCTTAACTTGTGATCATTTGGTATTTTCATACATCTTTTACAATAAACTTTCATTTCCTACTGAACAGGTAAGAAAATAGGATGGGGGGAGGTGTTGGTGGGATGAATTGGAAGATCGGGATTGACATATATACGCCACTGATACTAGATATAAAATACATAACCTACTGTATAGCACAGGGAACTCTACTCGGTGCTCTGTGGTAACTTAAATGGGAAGGAAGTCCAAAAAAGAGGGGATATATGTATATGTATAGCTGATTCACTTTGCTGTACAGTAGAAACTAATGCAACATTGTAAAGCAACTATACCCCCCCAAAATTAAGAAAAAATTAAGTAAATCTGAAAAAAAGGCTGGAGGATATTCATGTTGTGCAGAGCCCTGGAAACTGAAATTTGACCTGCACTGAGTAGTCTATTTATTGCTCATTTATATATTTGGCTCCTTTCGTGTGGTTTGTCTTTTTTGCTTGCTGGACTTGATTTTGGATGCACACAGCAGTAAGTGGCAGCTTGCAGTGAGCAGTAGCGGGGAGCAAGACCTTAGTTCCCGGACCAAAAGTCTTAACCACTGGACCTCAGAGGCCAGCGGCTGGGTCCTGGGCCCCTAGTCCTCCTTGCCTGTTTTTACAGAAAGAATTCCGGTGAGCAGGCAGAAGGTAAAGAGAATAGTAAAAAAAAGTTTATTGAAAAGTACAGCGGAACTCAGAGTTGCATCTTTGGGAGTTTAAATCCTTTATAAGGCGGCTGTTTTCTGGGTCTTTGTCATCTCTTAGGCCAGTCATATTGCTTTGCCCTCCCCCTCCCTGGCTAATTTGTCTCAGGACCCTCCTCTGGGTGCTCATGCACCCCTCAGCCAAGATGGATCTCGAAGTGAAGGCTTCTGGGAGGAGCAAGACTCCTATGGCCTGGTGTTGCCCCTGGACTTTTGATCCCCAAGGAGCCTTTCAGTGTGTGTAGTGTCTCTTGTCCCAAGAAGTGGGGCGGGCAGAGATCCCTTAATCCTTTGCTGAAATGGGGTTTTGCCCCTCTCTGTTCCTGCCATGACTATAATCCAAAGGTGTTTATAAGAGACAAGGCCTGGCTCTTTACCCCGTTTCTGTTGTACTTCCGTTTCTGGAGGACAAGCAGGAGGCTGATTGTAAATCCCTTCCCTGAGCCCCCCTATCTCTTGTCTCAGGAAATGGAAACAGGAGACCAGTTGTACACGTCTAACCCAGAGCCCATCTGTCTCCTGCCTCAGACTAGCAGCTCCATGAATACACGGGCCATGTCTTCCATTCCCCACTGTATACTTGGCACTGAAAGGCAGGGACTGCCTTGTAGGAAATCTTCTCACATTAGTTGACTCTCTGAGTGATTGAGCCCATGCAGAGCTCAGCAAAGATTTCCTGGAGGGCCAGCTAGTAATTGTTTGATGCTTCGCAGGCTCTGTAACTGTTGGCAGCTACTCAGGTCTGCCATTTTAACCCCTGCGTGGTGTGGACACTGGGTGAATGAAGGGGACTGGGCACCAGTGAGCCTTGATGTGTAGAAATGGCCAGCTTGCTGTAGTCTGCTGGCTCCTACAGACAGTGTACCGTGATAACATACCTGGTTAGGTTCCCTCTGATGCAGATTTTACCCAGAAGGCAGCCTGAGCACAGGGAGCACTTGGGTCGCATGTTGGTCAGAGTTAACTGAAACAGGAACCAGTTCTTGAGCTCTGACTACATGCTGGACACCCTAGAAACTAGGACACAGAGACCGGCTTCCTGACTAGGAGAAGCAGACATGTGAGACACAATGACGCAGGCAGTCCTCAGGGCTGTCAGGGGCACACACGTGGGTCTCAGGGATGTCGGAGCTGTGGGATGATGGGCTGGGTGTGTGTGCTGAGTGCTGTCCATGGGACACCTGCTTTACTTCACAGCAAAGCTTTGGAGAAGATACTACAAGGATGTGAAGCTCAGGGAATCAGGGGACGGAGACAGGCCTTGTGGTTTGGGTCAGTGAAGGGTTATCTTAGAGTCAGACTCAAATTCAGGTCCTGCCCAACCTCTTCCTTTCAACCTGGGCCAGTTGTTGACCCTTAAAACTCAGAGGCTTGTTGTGAAGATCAGATGTGTCTTGCAAATCAGTTAACACAGAAGCACTCATACTTGGAAATTTTCAAGCCATGAGGTTCTTGTGTTGAAGGCTAAAAATACATTGGAAATGTAGGTCTGGAAAATTTGAAAACCCATCTCTCCTTCCTACTCCACTTACTATGCTCATAACCTTTCACTAAAAAAAAAAGCACAATTTGTGTTAAAATATATTAATTGACTCGATCAAGTTAAAGCTATGGAATCTATTTCTTGGTGGTTGAACAATGGAACAGGTTGAGAAACAAGTTTCTCAACACACTGAGAAACTTAGAGGAATTTTACACTGTGAAACTGTAAGAAAAAGATTCTGATTTTGGGTGTAAAGGCATCTTGATGTGAATTGGGCTCTCAATCCTGTCCCTTTTGGCTCTCCCATGTTTTATCTCTTACCCAGGGTTACTTTTTGCATCTTGAATCTCTTGGCTCAGGTCTGCCTGTGTAGAAACCCAGTGTCTCTATAGGAACTTGGGGAACTCTCCCCTTTTCACACCTGACTTCTCAAAGTGCTGTGTGTGCTGAGCACTGCTGTTTCCTCAGGGTGTGTTCACGGTGCATGAACGGTACTCGTTTCTTCCTTTCTGACCATCACTATTTGCAGATGTGTCTTTGCCGGGTTCTGCCCTTGAAACCTGCCTTCCTGCCTCCACCCTCCATCTAATAAAACTGGGATGATGGCGGGTGTCTTCTAAGCAGTGTTTTTCTTTCTCTGAGTATCGACAGCCTTTGGAGATGATTGATGCCTTCTGACTGAAACTCCTTCCCCTTTGCATCTGCGATTGTGCCAGTGAATTCACTCTTTAGACTCAGCTCTGAGCACGTCCTTGCCATCCTTCGCCCCCTCCTCCCATAAACTCCTTGGGTTGGCATTCAGGATCCTTCTTCACTGATCGTAGCTCCCACTTCCATTCCAACACTTACCTTGTATTTTCTCCCAACTGTAATAAACAGTTTCCTTAGCGTGTCTTCTGCTTCCCACTCCCATATGTTTGCTCAAGCTGTCAGAGCCGGCGGGGATTCATGCCGGGGCTCTGCAGACTTTCCTGGCATTTCTGTAATACTCAGAAATTCTTTGAGGCCAGGATTGGTGTCTGTCTCGCTTGTCTCCACTCTAACTCAGTGGTCCAGGCAGACACCGGGAAGGTGGAATTAAATGCTGAGCTGCTCGTCTGCCCTTGGGGCCGTCCTTAGGCTCTGGTGGTTGGGTTCAGGGCTGAGCGGAGGTTCCCTGCATGGATGTACTTTATTACTGACTAGACTGGGATCCGGGGTCCTCCGGCTCAGTTGCTGCTCTGAGTCCTGGTCTCTGTTAGGCTGGGGCTTCTCCACTCAATCTTCCTTTTCTGGGGATGGACACCTCTGGAGTGGAGAGAGTCTGGGGCTTGGGGCTCTGTGGAACTGCCTTCCTGGAGGGCAAACCACATCCCTCCCCACCTGACTCCCAGGTGTGTTAGAGCACCTGCGTGACTGGGGACAGTTACCTGGCAGAGGAATAGCTGCTGCCTGTTGCCTGTCCTCTCCTCTCAGTGTCTTACGACAAGACCACTTTAGCCAATATGTGGTCTGTTCTGTAGCACCAGCTGGGTGTCCGTTGTTTTAATTAACTTTTGACGTTGTCTTCCTAGAGGCAGTGCCAGGTCAATCTCGCAAGACTGTCTCCCTTTTCCCCCACGTCAATCACAAATCCAGGCTGAACCTGCACTTCTGACTCCCCAGGAATACATTGGAGGGTCCCACGACCCCCTTCTTGGATTCAGTTGCTTTGCTAGAGTGGCTCACTGGATCACCTGTTTATTAGAAAAAGATGCAGCCTGGGAATAGCCAGATGGGAGAGATGCAGAGGGAGGGCATGGGGGAATGGGCAGAGTTTGCAATCCTTCTCCAGGTGCCATGTGCCCTGCACCAACACCCGTTCACCAGCCAACTAGGTCTCTGAACTCAGCGTGTGTGTGAGTCTTTCAGTCGTGTCTGACTTTGTGAACCTGTGGACTGTAGCCTGCTAGGCTCCTCCATCCATGGAATTCTCCAGGCAAGAATACTGAAGTGGGTTGCCATTTCCTTCTCCAGGGGCTTTCAAGGATTGAACTCAGGTCTCTTGCATTGCAAGTAGATTCTTTATTGTCTGAGCTACCAGAGAAGCCCTCTGAACTCAGTCCTTCTGGGGTTTTATAGAGGCCTCATTACACAGACATGGTTGATTAATTTCACTGGCCATAGGTGATTGAACTCAGTCTCCAGCCCCTCCCCCTTCCCTGGAGGTCAAAGGAAGAAAGTGAAAGTCACTCATTTGTGTCGGATCTTTGTGACCCCATGGACTATACAGTCCATGGAATTCTCCAGGCCAGAATACTGGAGTGGGTAGCTGTTTCCTCTCCAGAGGGCCTTTCCAACCCAGGGATCGAATCCAGGTCTCCCACATTTGCAGGTGAATTCTTTACCAGTTGAGCCGCCAGGGAAGCCTGGAGGTCAGAGTGGGACCCAATGTTCCAACCCTCCAATCGAGGTTGGTCGCTTGGCCACCACCCCATCTTTATGTGTGTACGTGTTAGTCGCTTCGTTGTGTTGCTCTTTTGACCTGTAGACTGTAGCCCACCAGGCTCCTCTGTCCATGGGCTTCCCCAAAGTCACCTTATTCACAGAAGCTCAGGTGTGGTTGAAAGGAGTTTGTTATCAGTAACAAAAAATACTATTACTGCTCTTATCAGTTAAGAAATATCAGAGGTTTTAGGAGCTCTGTGCCAGGTAGGGGAGGAAGATCAAATATATGTTAATTATAAGCCACATACCTAGGTAGGTAAGTGTCACATACCTACACTCTCCTGACAGTTCCAGCCCCTGAGTCATGATGAAGTTTCCCGTGTTCATTAGATGTTTTGCCTTGCTCCTGTTTGAACTGTTAAAAAATTACTTATGATACCTGTGAAAGTAAGGCTGACTTTATTCAATAGAGGCCGTTGCGATGAGTGGAGGGACCACTGTGCTGGGGTATTGGAGTCAGGGGCGCGGTGGGGTGGGGAGATCGGACTCAAGTACACAGACAGCTTGAGTGAGTAGGAGTTTATAGCCAAAGTCAAGGGTCAGGGTGGGCATCCTTGTGTGGAGATTTACTGAAAACGGGGAGCAGGGGAGGGACTGTCTGAGGATTCTGTCCAAACCAACCTAAGAGGATTCCTGTTGAAGGCAGGCCAGGGTGATGGGCCTTACCTGGGAGGTGGAGGGAGCTGGGTCCGACCAGATACCGAGGGTGGGAGGTTCTGGTTAAACTGGCTGAGAAGGATTCTTGCTGAAATTGGGCGATGCAGAAAGCCCTGGAGTCAGGCCTGGATTATGAAGGATTTCAGGGGGTCCTGAGGGTGCTTGGTCAATGCTTGGTCAGTAATTCCTTATGCTCTCAGCTGCAGCTCCTGGAAGTCTAAGCCAGTGGTCTTCTCATCTCCCTCTCCTCTCCCCGTTGCCCCTTCCCCTCCTGCCTGCAGCAGGGTCAGCTCCAGGATCCCTCGCCTGCTCTCCTAACTACCTGGGTCCTGCTTCAGAAATACTGCAGTGTTGATTTTAAAGGCTTTCCGTGTATGTCTCATGAGCTAATCCAGTTTTTCATAGTCATAAACATTGATGGAAAAACGTAGCATCGGAGTATTTCAAGATCCTGCTGACAGTGGTGAAGTGTGCTATCATCCCCCCGCCCCCATTATTTGATATGAACAGTTGCTGTTTTCTTAATATTTATTTGGAGAGCTATGTAAAGCACAGCCTCAGTACCTGTAACCCCTGTCCTCCCATCACATCAAATCCCTAATTCCTTAAATTTCGAGAGCTCCTGGTGGCCTTTTCAGTGTGTTTAGGTACAAAGCGATTTGATTATGCTACCACCAAGGAATTTCAGTTTTCCTTGACAGTGTTTTATAATTGCATCCGGCTGAAATATGATCAGGTACTTAGACAAACAGATGAGCAGCAGCCTGAAGGCACCTCTTCTCACGTGTGAGACTGGGGTGTGTTAGGCTTATCAAGCTTCTGGAGCAGGAGTTCTTGGCCTGGGTACATGGACAGAGTCTTCTGGCTCCACCATCTGCCTGGATTAGGTGCAGCTTTCTGTGAAGGTCGGTGGTTTTCACCAGATCCAAAAATATCATTGGATTCTGAAATGCCAAAGGCCATTGTACTCAGTATTATTTATGGAACTAAAATGGTAACATACAACACGGGTGGCAGTTTTTAAATGTGCCTAATTTAGGACTTGTGATGGTGGACACCGAGTGTATTGCATTGTGTCTTTTATTGAGCTGTGCTGTTTCACCCTAATTTACTAGTTCAGTCAAAAATTATAAATATGTATGTATATGTAGAGAGAACTTGTCTGTAGGAGTCTGGCAGCTTGTGGTTATCATATGAGCAGACGTTGCCACCTCGCCAGTTGGAAGATGTTCCATGTCAGTCACTGGAGGCTTCTTATGCCCATGGCTCACACTCAGGGGTCACCTGATGTGGAAAGCTGTGCTGTGGAGCAGTATACTTGAAGGTCAGAGGAAGAATGGAGGTGGTGTTGACCTTGAATAAGGACTGTGACTTTTCACTGGTTCTTGGTGTTAAAGAACAGAGTTCAGCGGAATTGAACACTTTGGAATTGATATATTTTAAAGAGTTAAGAGTAAACTGGAGACTAAGACAGGGTGTTCCATTTGAGGAGCTGTTTCCCCTGCAAGGTTGAGCCCTGAGTGTTTTCCTTGTCTGATGTAGGCCCTTTCTTTTCCCCCTTAGTTGTTCATTGCAGCAGTAACCTGGTATTTCCACAGCCTTTTACTTTTCTGCTTCACATAGAACTCTCTCCCCTAATACACAGCCTGCCCTCAGAGTGGGGACTGCACCATCTCTATCTCTGGCTCTGCTTGCCTGATGGAGTGGAAAGAACATGAAGTTCTAGGCCGGGGTCTGTCCGCATCCTGTTGTGTGGATCTGGGACAGGAAGGGTGAAGTGAGGTGTAACCTGCCTCAGAGGGTCGTGGGTCACATGAAATCATAGCTGTGTATTTAGCATTGCTGGGATCTGCAGGAGTGTGTGTTTATTTCCTACTCTAAGTGTCAGCCCCAGTGTGTGGTCAGTCATGTCCAGTTCAGTTCAGTCGTTCAGTTGTGTCTGACTTTTTGTGACTCCATGGACTGCAGCACACCAGGCCTCCCTGTCCATCACCAACTCCCAGAGCTTGCTCAAACTGGTGTCCATCGAGTCGGTGATGCCATCCAACCATCTCACCCTCTGTCATCCCCTTCTCCTGCTTTCAGTCTTTCCCAGCATCAGGGTCTTTTCCAGTCAGTCAGTTTTTCCCATCAGGTGGCCAAAGTATAGGAGTTTCAGCTTCAGCATCAGTCCTTCCAATGAATATTCAGGAACTGGAATGAATGCCATGAACTCTATCCCACCAGGCTCCTTTGTCCATGGGATTCTTCCAGGCAAGGTTACTTGAGTGGGTTGGCATTTTCTCCTCCAGGGGATCTTGCTGACCCAGGGATTGAACCTGTGTCTCCTGCAGTCAGGCGAATTCTTTACCACTGAGCCACCTGAGCCCGGCTCCGTTAAGTGTTAGCACATGATTATAAATGCCTTACCTGGAAACTTTTGTGTTCATCCCTCCCCCCAACATAACCTGTCTGCCTTTTTCTCACTGAAAAACAAAAACAAAGCCCCCATCCGCAAACAAAAGCCTGCCTCCTTGTTTATTGCATCTCTGTAAGGTACCTTCGATCTTTGGGGGGAAGGAGTCAGTATGAATTCATAAATACTTCTTTTAACTGTTTATATAATTTTTTTTTCCTGAAGAACATTGGTAGTTCTAGAATATCTTATGGGTGATTTAAAACAAAACAAAAATAAAATATAATTGTTTTCATCTTTGAAAGATACTTTTGTTAGGAGTTGATAGTGGTGTCCTATTTTCTGTGACCTTGAGAGGCACGTGTGCAAGAAGCTTACTTGGAGCTTACAGGAAATTCTGATGGACCATTTATTGACCATGATACATGACTTAATGTTCGTTGACTATTATATGTCAGGTACTGTGAATGGCATTTAGTTAAATTTCACACTTTGAGGAAGACATTGTTATTTCTGTTTAGGGGGAAAAGAATGCTGGTAGGTGGCAGAGCTTGGATTTGAGTCCAGGTTTGAATGACTCAGAAGTCCAGTGATTGTTTGCCCTGGCTGTACTGCTGATTCACTGGGGAGCCTTATTGGTGCTGGTGAAATTCTGTTTCATGGCTTACATTTTCTTCAGTATAAACTGTGATTATAATGTTCATGTCTGTGATTAATAATGTTCTCCAATGTCTGAATTACCAGTTAATTTATTTCTGTTGCCTTTTTCTGTTGGCTCTGTCTCTTGATATGTCTGTTAATTTTTGGTTGAATATTGGACATTGTAGAAAATTGCAGTGTTGTAGTCTATTGGGGTCCCAGCTGAAAACTGGTGGGATTTAGTAATTCTCTTCTGCCTGGTGGGGCCCCAAACTCCAGTTTTTATCTTTCCAGCCAGATGAGATAGACTGTCACCGCTCAGCTTCTCAGTCCCTCCGTTGCTGAATTCTATTAACTTCTCATCCCTGTGGCTCAGTTTGCTGATGAACCAGTGAGTGCTTTGAGAAGAAAGGCAGCTCAGACTGCTCGATTCATTTCTTTGTGCTTTTCTTCTCACTGGAATTCTGGCCCCTCAAGTTCGAGTTGCCCTATTAGTTCTTGAAGTTCAGTTTTTGTCTTCCCAGCCCAGTCACACTGACTGAGGCTCTTTTTAACTCTGTGTGTATGGTTTTTTTTTGAACTTATTTTTTAAGCCCCCACTGTGCAGCCTGTGGGATCTTAGTCCTGACCAGGGATCAAACCTGCACCCTCTGCATTGAAAGTGCAGAGTCTTAACCACTGGACCGCCAAGGAAGTCCTAATTCTTCTTCTTCCTTTTTTTTTTTTAACAATTGTCTTCTCCTTATTTTCTTATGGAAAAGGCAATGGCAACCCACTCCAGTACTCTTGCCTGGAAAATCCCATGGACAGAGGAGCCTGGTGGGCTGCAGTCCATGGGGTTTCGAAGAGTCGGACATGACTGAGCGACTTCACTTTCACTTTTCACTTTCATGCATTGGAGAAGGAAATGGCAACCCACTCCAGTGTTCTTACCTGGAGAATCCCAGGGATGGCGGAGCCTGGTGGGCTGCCATCTGTGGGGTCGCACAGAGTCGGACACGACTGAAGCGACGTACTAGTAGTAGTAGTAGTAGTAGTAGTATCTTCTTAACCTCTTTATCTTCACTTCTTAGGAATTGGGAGAAAGCAGTGTTGGGTACATCTCAGTTTATGTACTCTTTAAAGGTACATCTCAAGATCCTTTTTCCTCCAGGATCTTGGCCAAAGTGGGACTTCCCACTTTGCAAGGTGTGTTTGTTTTCTTTTTTAGCTTTCAGGTAGATTAAAAAAAGTTTATCCATGTTTTCTAGTTGTTTTTTTTTTCTCTTATTATCATTGTTTGGAATTAGTTGCTAGGTAGAGCATAAACTGGTTTTTGTTAGTTTTTATAATTGTTACATTTATTTATGCTTGACTTTTGAAGTTGACAATTAGCCAAAGACTGATTTTGATGGAATTTTATGACTTTTTAAAAAAAAGAAATAAAAATGTTTATTTCTCAAAACAGGTAATTGAACCTAATTGAATTTGAATTGAATTTAAAGGGACCTTTAGCTTTCAAGCTTCATGAAAGTAATTGTCTCTGTCTTGATTACATATGCATATAATTTTATAATTTACTACTTTCTGAGAATTTTTAATAAATGAAAATTTTATCTCTTTGTATTTTGCTTACTGTGAGACTATTTTAAAATTCTTAGATTGAAGATAAGCTAAAAATATTTTGAAAAATTGACATTTGGAAACTGTAAATACTGAAAATCCCTTTAAGTCCTCATATTGTAAATGATTTGTATTTAGGATATTTGTTTTCCCATCCTCGTGAAAAACTTTTGAAGTAACGCATGAAATAATAAACAAGATAAATATAGAAGGCTAAAATTAAGACTTTGGCATTAATTAAATAACATAATAAAAGATCATCTCAAATTTGACCTTGCATACATACCTTGGTAATCCTTCTTTTTCTCAACCTAAATACCTCTTTGCATGGAAAGTTATTGCATGAAGCAGTGGTACTAAGCAGACTGCTCTGGTATCTTAAAACACAGCATTCATCCTATGCTTCCTAGATTAGTAATTTTTCAAATGTTTGGAAAGGCAAAATAAGCAGAATTCTTTTTTGAGCTCAG
This sequence comes from Bos taurus, assembly GCF_002263795.3. NCBI lineage: Eukaryota > Metazoa > Chordata > Mammalia > Artiodactyla > Bovidae > Bos > Bos taurus. The sequence continues at coordinate 36,339,581 of NC_037340.1, forward strand.
TAAGCTCAACATTCAGAAAACGAAGATCATGGCATCCGGTCCCACCACTTCATGGGAAATGGATGGGGAAACAGTGGAAACAGTGTCAGACTTTATTTTTCTGGGCTCCAAAATCACTGCAGATGGTGACTGCAGCCATGAAATTAAAAGATGCTTACTCCTTGGAAGGAAAGTTATGACCAACCTAGATAGCATGTTCAAAAGCAGAGACATTACTTTGCCAACAAAGGTCCATCTAGTCAAGGCTATGGTTTTTCCAGTGGTCATGTATGGATGTGAGAGTTGGACTGTGAAGAAGGCTGAGCGCCCGAAGAATTGATGCTTTTGAACTGTGGTGTTGGAGAAGACTGTTGAGAGTCCCTTGAACTGCAAGGAGATCCAACCAGTCCATTCTGAAGGAGATCAGCCCTGGGATTTCTTTGGAAGGAATGATGCTAAAGCTGAAGCTCCAATACTTTGGCCACCTCATGGGAAGAGTTGACTCATTGGAAAAGACTCTGATGCTGGGAGGGATTGGGGGCAGGAGGAGAAGGGGACGACAGAGGATGAGATGGCTGGATGGCATCACTGACTCGATGGACGTGAGTCTGAGTGAACTCTGGGAGTTGGTGATGGACAGGGAGGCCTGGCGTGCTGTGATTCATGAGGTCGCAAAGAGTCGGACACAACTGAGTGACTGATCTGATCCGATAACCCTTAGGTTGAATTATGAAGCTAGTTACACAATTCGTTACTAAGACTGAAATCCATTATTTTTATAGAACTCTGAATTGCTTAATTTGCTGCATTGTCATGGAAACTTTGAACACTATGTCAGAAACTAGTGAAGAAAAGAAAATGTAAAAATATTTTACTTCTGTGTAATATTTTTAATAGACTTATGGAGACATTTATATAGAAGAGTATGAAATCACAAGAAATTTCAAGAAGAATCAACACAAGTTATGAATGAAGATTTACTAATAGAACTCCATAGAACTCTTGGAGACACACAGTTGGAAGAACATTATTTGTATGTACTACCAGCACGCTGCAGGGCTGGAAATAGTCTTAATGATCAGTGAACAAGTCAAAGCATATAAGATGCTGTAGAAACATTCACAAGTTCACTGATAGTATAGTGGCATTGATCAAAAAGTATAGAGTTGTTTTGAAAAAAACTTTGATTCAAGTTATTATTACCCACAGAGAAGCTTTTATATAAAAGTTTGCTATAAATCTGAATTCTTTATTAAGTGATATTGTTAAAAATAGTGAATCTAACAACATCCTGTCTTAAAGTTTAATTCTGGTCCTCCATCTTTCCCCATCCCCTTTTCTTGTCTTTATACAAAGAAATGGATCAGTATGCCAATTTCACTGTTTCATACTTTAGTGTCAGTAGACCCAAAGAAAGGTTTTGTCAAGAGTTTGAGTGTAAGAAGAATTCGTTTTTCTGTGTGTAGATGGTTCTCACTTTGTGGATTTGATTTTAAATGTATTACCTTGTGTGAACAAAGTTTATTGTTGTTGGGGCTGTATCCGAAATATGAAGAGCTTATCTGTGCTTCATCAACAAGCTCAGAACCCAGTATAAGAAAGTTTGTTTACAGAAACAAGCTTATTAAAAAATCTGAGCAGATTTTCTTTGGGTGTTTTATATAAATTCTTTATGTAATATCTTCCCTAATACTTTGTATTTCAGTTTCCTGATCATAATTATAGGATATAAGGAAAGCATAGTTGATTTGTTTTTCCAAAAGCAGACATCCAGGCCCCAGAAAAATATTTCCAATCTGTGCCATGACATGAAACATTGAACTGCATTTGCTGCTTTTTTATCCCTGGTAGCTCAGATGGTAAAGCGTCTGCCTACAATGTAGGAGACCGGGGTTCGATCCCTGGGTCGGGAAGATCCCCTGGAGAAGGAAACGTCAACACACTCTAGTATTCATGCCTGGAAAATCCCATGGACCGAGGAGCCTGGTGGGCTACAGTCCATGGGGTTGCATAGAGTCGGACATGACTGAGTGACTTCATTGACTTCACTTTTTTTTTTTTAACGCTATGGAGGTGACTTCCAGGGGAGTCATTTAGTTCTTAATCTACTGTGGGTGTTTTGGGGCTAGAGTCCATCTATGGAGCCTACAACCTTCTATGGGATTGTGGAGCATTTTGAAATGTATACAGTTTCTTGAGAACCATTTGTATCCTTGCAGTTGGTCAGGCTGACATGCCTTGGAAAATCTCCAGTCCTCACCTTAACCAGGTGTGGTCGCCCAGTAACCTTTGGGCATGTGTGTACTTGCTCGTTTATTCACTCAGCATATATTAAAAAAAAATTTATTTATTTGGCTGTACCAGGTCTTAGTTACAGCACTCAGGATCTTTGACCTTTGTTGTGGCATGTGGGATCTTTAGTTGCGCCATGAGGGATCTAGTTCCCTGACCAGGGATCAAACCCAGGTCCCCTACATTGGAAGCGTGGAGTCTTAGCCATCAGCATACGTTTAATGAGCTTCTCTGTGCCAGGCATTGTGGAATAGAATTTATATTTCTTAAGAAATCTTTGATTTCTTGGAGAGGAAAATCAGATACTTACATAAATGTATTAAATAAAATGATTGATTAAATAGACCTTGAAACTGATGATGGAATTGTGAAGTTTTGAAAGATGGCCGTAGTGTTAAACCTTTTGTTTTTAATTATATAAGAATTGAATAAGTACTTCAGTTCAGTTCAGTCACTCAGTTGTGTCCGACTGTTTGCGACCCCATGGACTGTAGCACGCCAGGCCTCCTTGTCCATCACCAACTCCCTGAGTTTACTCAAACACATATCCATTGAGTTGGTGACACCATCCAACCATCTCATCCTCTGTCGTCCCCTTCTCCTCCTGCCCTCAATATTTCCCAGCATCAGGGTCTTTTCCAATGAGTCAGTTCTTCGCATCAGATGGCCAAGGTATTGGAGTTTCAGCTTTAGCATCAGTCCTTCCAATGAATATTCAGGACTGATTGCCTTTAGGATGGACTGGTTGAATACGTTCTTAGAATCCTTAGAATTAGTAGGCTTTTCTTTAAAAGGTGACTTAGAACTCAGGACACTGTGGGCATGCTAGTTGTAGAAATTGGAGGACCACGGTCCTGTGGTTTGGCGGCAGCATCTGCAGAGGTCTGTAGGAGTTGCGGGTTGTCCATGTCTGTCCCCGGTTCATCTTCAGCTGCCCCACCCGGGCCCTCGCTGCCGCCTCCTGCCCTGGGAGCCACCCCTGCCCTCCTGTCCCCTGTCTGGATCACTCTTTCCCACACTGTTCCCAGTCCTCATACCCCGTGGACCTTGGTCAGGCTCAATTCTGATGGCTGGGGTCTTCCATCAGTGCCAAATTATGTACAGAGTGACATTTCACTCATCCTAAAAGATGACATTCCTGGGCAGGAATGACCTGTTTACTGTCCCCTCTCCTCTCCTCCTACCAGTGCTTCTCTACAGACTCTCTGGGATACATCTCAGTTATGCCCAGAAATGTTTCTGGTTGTTTAACCCACAGATATGACAGCATGCTGGTATTATCTCTCTGGGTTGGGATGCTCCAGGATCAGAATTTTGTTAGCTGGTTAAAATCCACCAGGAACAAGCATTTCAACAATATATTTGTAGAATTAAGAAAAAATGAGTTCCTACCTCTCCTACACATTTTTCCCCCAAATCTCTTTGCACTGAGTTTGAATGAGCCCCATAATTTGCAGATAAAAGGGGCAAGTGCTAAAAATTCAGGATCCTCCCATTTCCATGTTGCAACAAGTTCATGTTTGTTGTTTGGTTGCAGAGGGAATCCTCCCCTCTCCCCCTGACCCCACCCCAGGTCTCCCACCCTTGTTCAGTGGTTTTTGAACCTGCGGTACATAGCGATTTGTGGAGGCTTAGAGTGTGGACCCCTGACTTTTGTACAGGCTCCCCTGTGTACACATTCCATGGGCTGGCTCCCTGAGGTCTCCCTGGGCTGATTGCATGTGCTGGGGTGGGACATGGGTCCCTAGCCTAAACACACCGTCAATGAGAAAGACAGCAAGTTTGACCTTGCTTTTTCCTTGGCCATTCCTGTGCTTGTTGCTGGAGACCCAGTGAAAGAAGAGGCAGGAGAATGACTCAGTCTGGTGCATCCCGCCCCAGATTTCATTCTGAGATAAATCTTTTTTGTGGTTCTTTGCATAATACACATTATCTCCACTCAGGATAATTCCATTGAATAGGTTTTAAGTAATTATCTCTAGTCTCATTTTTTATTTGCTAGTTCAGATATAATCTAGGAATCCTTAATATTTAAAAGGATAAGATCAGATATTCACTCAGGATAATTCAGCACTGATGTATTTATTAGTTGTGTTCGCTGTGCATGAGTGCTAAGTGACTTTGTCTGACTCTGTGCCATCCTATGGACTGTAGCCTGCCAGGCTTCTCTGTCCATGGGGTTCTCCAGACAAGGATACTGGAGTGGGTTGCCCTGCCCTCCTCCAGGGGATCTTCCTGACCCAGGGATTGAACCCACATCTCTTCCATCTCCTGCATTGGCAGTCAGGTTCTTTACCACTAGCACCACCTGGGAATAGCTTTGCAAAATTAGTATTTAAGGATATATGCCCAATGCTTTTAGATAAACCCTCCCTCCCTGAGACATCTGTTACAACAATATCATTGCTTTCCAGAGCAGTTCAGTTGCTCAGTTGTGTCCGACTCTTTGTGACCCTGTGGACTGCAGCACACCAGGCTTCCCTGTCCATCACCAGCTCCCAGAGCTTGTTCAGACTCGTGTCCATTGAGTTGGTGATGCCATCCAACCATCTTATCCTCTGTCGTCCCCTTGTCCTCCTTTCCATATGGTCACTTTTTATTTTATTGGGCCTGTTCTTTCCCTCTTTCCTGTCTGTAGCAATTTAATCCTCAGTGGTTAGGGCGAAGAAACACAACCCTTGAACCACAAGACAAGCAAGAAAGACAGTCCTTGAACTGCCAGACACGTTTAGCAAGATTTTCAGAATCTGTATACCTCTGATTTTTCTGTTAGAAATCTTGGCTCCTTTGTGAAATTAATGGTTTTAGAAATGTTCTCAAGTGATTGAAGTGAAGTGAAGTCGCTCAGTCATGTCCGACTCTTTACGACCCCATGGACTGTAGCCCAGCAGGCTCCTCCGTCCATGGGATTTTCCAGGCAAGTGTACTAGAGTGGGTTGCCATTTCCTTCTCCAGAGGATCTTCCCGACCCAGGGATCGAACCTGGGTCTCCTGCATTGTAGGCAGATGCTTTACCGTCTGAGTACAGGGAAGTCCCTCTCAAGTGGTTGAGGGCAGAGGAAAAAGAATCTTTTGGAGACATTGTCACAGTTTCTTCATCCAAAGAGATTACAGTGCAGTTGAAGACAACCCAGACATAGGACTGGACATTGCACAAGTCTCTTTTTAGCAACTGGGAAGTGATGTCTCAAAACAGTTGCGTGGACACAATTGCTTGGTTTGCTTTGTGTAACTGTTGGAAAAATTCTGGAATTGCAAAACCAGAACTGAGAATGGATTAGGAACTAACTGGTTTAGGAATCTATAGACCAGAAGACCCAAAATGAAAGAAACTGCCAAGGTTTGAATGAAGAGGTAGAAGGGAGCAGGGGCCCATGTGTTGGTGCAAATACACTGGGGTCAGGACATTGTGTGTTAAGAGTCTGGTCCACGGTGATGCTGTGAGTGGAGTCGTAGCTGCAGTGAAGACACTGTCCTTGAAAGCGTGGACCTTTTCCCCAGTGTACTTCAGTGTAAACTGATTGATCCATTGTTGCCTACTTGTTTGTTTTCTTAGATAAATTCCTACAAATAAGTCAAGTTGTTGGTTCAGAGGGTATAGACACATTTAGAATTTTGGTGTATTATCATGTGGTTTCTTTCTTAAATGGGGAAAAAAAGGCATTTGTTCACATTACACAAATATTGGATGTTTATTTTCATTTTCAAATTTCTAATGTATTAGAAATATAATTTTTAGGGTTTGCTCATGCGAAGAGTTGACTCATTAGAAAAGACTCTGATGCTGGGAGGGATTGGGGGCAGGAGGAAAAGGGGACAACAGAGGATGAGATGGCTGGATGGCATCACCGACTCGATGGATGTGAGTTTGAGTGAACTCCGGGAGTTGGTGATGGACAGGGAGGCCTGGTGTGCTGTGATTCATGGAGTCGCAGAGAGTCGGACACGACTGAGCGACTGAACTGAACAGAGCTGAAGTTGTGAAAGCTGCTTTTGTTAATATGACTTAAATTCTCCTTTTAAAAAGTGACATTATGGCACCCTCTACTGAATTTGAAAGGAATTGCTGAATGGTAATGTGCAGGTTTGATTAAGAAAATGAAAAAACGTGCACGTTAGACTTTCTTGTCCCTTGTATGGTGATTTTTGTTACTGGTCATTATTAGGCAGTGTGATGATGGATAGTTGATTAAACCCATATTTTTTTGACTGTGAGGAGCATTTTTAAAAATTTATTGTTTAAACTTTTTGTTTCATATTGGAGCATAGCCAATTAACGAGTTTGTGATAGTTTCAGGTGAACAGAAAAGGGACTCAGCTATACGTACACATGTATCCATTCTCCCCCAAACTCCCCTCCCATCCAGGCTGCCTATAACATTGAGCAGAGTTCCCTGTGAGGTACAGTAGGTCCTTGTTTATCCATTTTAAGTATAGCAGAGTATACATGTCCCTCTTAAACTCTCTACCTATCCCTTCCCACCATTCTTCCCCAATGGCAGCCGTAAGTTTTTGGGCTAAGTCTGTGAGTCTGTTTTCTGTTTTGTAAATAAGTTCATTGGTATCATTTCTTTTTAGATTCCATATAGAAGGGGTGTCACGATATTTTTCTCTCTGACTTCACTCAGTATGACAGTCTCTACGTCTGTGTTGCTACAAATGGCATTTCATTCTTTTTAATGGCTGAGTAATATTCCATTGTATATATTAAACCCATGGTTTGATGTGGGCAGAAGATCTGGAGTGAGCAAGTCTACAGAGGCAGGAAATAATGGGGCATGTAGAAAATCAGAGTGCGTCCATGTGGTGCTTTGCAATGAAAGAAACTGGTAAGAACAGAGGGCTGGTATCCTTTTTGGAATTTAAACTTTATCATGAACGTGCTGTTGAATCATTGGATAGTTTTGTTTTTTTTTTTTTCCCAGCAGTAACTGGATTATGTAAATATCTTAGAAAGAGGATGCTGGCAGCAGTGGGCAGGAGGGTTGGAGTGGGGACAGAGCAGTTGGAGGGTCAGGCATTTGCTAAGTAGGGTCCCAGAGAGAGAGAGAGACAGACAGACAGACAGACAGAGTTCTGAGGAGCTGGGTAATATACTTGGTTTGTTTGTAAAGAAACTTCATCACAAAACTACAAGCATACAGGCAGGTAGAAAGAACAGTACAGTGAATACCCACATGTCTACCTTCCGTGATCCTCATTCTTTCTCTCTCTCCTCTCACTCCCCCTCTTTCTCTCTCCTGGAGTACTTGAGAGTAAGTTGCAGATGTCTTTACTGGACATTCTTAGTACATCAGCAAGCATCTCTCCAGAATGACTTCATGGGAGAGATGTCCAGGGAGATAAAATCTGGAGAGTTTAGGATTTGGGGGTAAAGACGACAGGTTCTGTTAAATCCTGTAACAGGTGGCATGAGGGCACAAAGGCTTGGTTTAGTGGTTAGTTTGTGGTTCCCTGGCATTTTCCGCTTTTCCTTTTGAGACACTGGGAGATGGATATATGGTGAACACTTAACATTTTAAATAGAAACTTTCAAAAGTTTTTTTTTTTCTTATCAGAAAAAATGTCAAGCATGCTCAGTGGTTGAAGAGGCCAGTGTTCTTGGCTGAGGCCATGGCCCACTTCTCCCAGGGAGGAAAGAGAGGTCATTGCAGAGGAGGGGGCCAGCCTTCCCCTCGAGGCGGAAGAAGGGCCAGGCCCTTGGATGGTGTGAGGAGGCAGGTGTGCACCTAGTGCAAGTGTCATCTGACCCACCCATGAGGCAGACAGTGCCCACACACCAGGCAGGCCCCTGGCAGCTTCACAGGCTGCTTGCCTCGGGGTGGTGGAGAGTGGGGAGCCGGAAGTGCCAGTGGGCACTGGGCATAAATGCTGACCTTTGAAGATAGGAAATTTGCCGACTCTGGTCTATTAACTTTCACATCATGACCAGCGGGACTAGCAACTCTTCCCTCCTTTGGGCAGGAAAACTAGGAAGGGGGTGGGCAGAAGCATATGATACCCACCCTGCTGTCTATAAAATAGATGACTAATAAGGACCTGCTGTACAGCACAGAGAACTCTACTCAATATTCTGTAATGGCCAAGAGGGAAAAGTATATAAAAAGAGAGTGAATATTTATCTATGTATAACTGAATCACTTTGCTGCACCTGAAACTGTACAGCTGTACCTGCTGTACCTGCAACATTGTAAATCAGCTATACTCCAATAAAAAGTAAAATAGACTAAAAAAGCAAAACAAACAAAATATCATCGTAGCAGGAATTGACAGTGGATCCACTGTTGACTCATTCATTCTTTCGTTCAACAAACATTAGGGAGCCACCTATTATTGTGTACTGGCGAACACTATTCTAAGACACTGGGAATTCTTTTTTTTTTTTTTCTTAGAAAAGACATAGAACTTTATTTGGGTTCAAGTTCTACCTGTTTCTTACTGTTGTTGTTTTGTTGCTAAGTTGTGTCCAGCTCTTTTGCAACCCCATGGACTGTAGCCTGCCAGGTTCCTCTGTCCATGGTATTTCCCAGGCAAGAATACTGGAGTGGGTTGCCATTTTCTTCTCCAACTGGGAATCCTTGTAGCTGATATTCTAGTGGGAAAGACAGTAGACTAGCTAAATGAAATATAGTGATTAGATGGTGGTGAGCACAGAGAAGAAACATTAAGTGAGGGCAGGTGTATGTGTGGAGATTCTGGAAAGGGTGGCCGAGGGAGTCTACTGAGATGCCGTTTGGGGAGAGACCCATGCAGCCCAATAGCTATGCTTGTGTGCTCAGAGTCGGTGTCACTTGCTGTTCCCACCTGGACCTGTCTTCCCTGAGAAACACACGTGTGCTGCTGCTGCTGCTAAGTCACTTCAGTCGTGTCCGACTCGGTGCGACCCCATAGACGGCAGCCCACCAGGCTCCCCTGTCCCTGGGATTCTCTAGGTAAGAACACTGGAGTGGGTTGCCATTTCCTTCTCCAATGCATGAAAGTGAAAAGTGAAAGGGAAGTCTTTCAGTTGTGTCCGACTCTTCACGACCCCATGGACTGCAGCCCACCAGGCTCCTCCGTCCATGGGATTTTCCAGGCAAGAGTACTGGAGTGGGGAGCCATTGCCTTCTCCATTGTTAAGGCTGTGGTCTTCCCAGTGGTCACGTATGGTTATGAGAGCTGGACCATAAAGAAGGCAAGAGTGCCAAAGAATTGATGCCTTTGAACTGTGGTGCTGGAGAGGGCTCCAGAAAGCCCCTTGGACTTCAAGGAGATCAAACCAGTCAATCCCAGGAGGGAGATCAACCTTGAATACTCCTTGGAAGGACTGGTGCTGAAGCTCCAGTAATTTGGTCATCTGATGTGAACAGCTGACTCATTGGAGAAGTCACTGATGCTGGGAAAGATTGAGGGCAGAAGGAGAAGAGGGGATCAGAGGATAAGATGGCTGGATGGCATTACCAGTGCAATGGACATGAACGTAGGCAAACTTCAGGAGATGGTGAGGGACAGGGAGGCCTGGTGTGCTGTAGTCCATGGGGTCACAAAGAGTTGGACATGATTGAGCGACTGAACAACAGCAAAGTAGATGAGAATGTTAAAAGATAGGAACTTGAACAAAATCTCATGTGCAATAACGTGAGGGTTTCCTTTAGGAGTATGGAGGAAAATTTAGTACAAAGTTGTTTGTGTTATAAATGAAGAGGGCTTTTGAGTTAGATGTTTTGTTTTATCACTATCATGGCTTTAAAAATGCACATTTTTAATGCTTCTCCACACATACACCTACCCTCACTTAATGTTTCTTCTCTGTGCTCATCACCATCTAATCACTGTATTTCGTTTAGCTAGTCTTCTGTCTTTCCCACTAGAATATCAGCTACAAGAATTCCCAGTTGGAGAACAAAATGGCAACCCACTCCAGAAAATAGTTAACATTGGTGTTATGACATAATTAATATTTTGCACATAAGAATTGATTTTTGAAAAGTTTATTTTTTTGATGTCTCTGTTGCAGGCCTGAGAAACCGACAGCAGTATACAATCTGCATCATTTCTGTTATCAATAAACCTATGAAATCATGTTTATAAATGTCCAGATTCATTTCAGGTGTTCTTAGCAGGCTACATTTTAAGGCACTATTGTTTTGAACCACACAATATTAATTAGTACCTAGTAAATAGCAGTGTAAATACTTACATGATTTATGTTGTTTAGAAATTATGCCATTGATTTCTGCACATGATCAGTTTATCCGTTAGGAGTGGCTCGGTTGTGCTTCAGTAGCAAACAGTCCAGCACGTTCGTCTCTTACTTCTGCTGTCTGTCCATCGTGTGTTGGTGGGGGTGCTGTTCCATGCTGTCCTCTGTTAGGCAAGTGGGCTGATGGAGATGCTGGTGTCTGGAACGTGGGAAGCTTGTGAAAGACGAGGTGTCAAATCTCATGGAGGCTCTTAATTGCATTTTCCTGGAAGTAAACAGCCTGTTGCCTCCATGTTACTACAGGTCAAGGTGTCAGGGTCCATTGGAGAAGTCATGTCGTCAGGTGACTCAAGAGCAAGGGAGGGTGTGGATCTGAGAAGGACAGCTTTCTTATAAATAAAGAGGATAAAATAAAAGGATATCAAGGGGAAGACTAAGGGAGTGGCGACTGAGGGAGTGGCGAAGCTAATATTTGGGCATCTGCTATGTTCTCAGTGCTTCAGATGTTTTTATTTAGTCATCACAAGACATAATGAGTCCTAGAAATGATTTCTGTCTGACACTTGAGCGGACTGAACGGACGGGATTAATTAAGAGTGAAGAGATGGCTTGTGTAGTGTGGTTACCATCCTGCCCCTTGGAGTCACACACTGACGTTAGAATCCCCTCAGGCTGTGGCTTAGGGCAAGTGGCTTAGAATTATTTCCTCATCTGTAAGACACCGATAACAGTACATGTTATGAGATTATTGGGGAAATTAAATGAGACATGTTGAGCATGTAACCTAATGTCTGAGAAATTGAGTGCATTCCGTGGTGTCTGTCACTCACATTTATATATGTGTGTGTGTGTCTGTATTTTTTTCTTTGGTTTTACTGGATTTCCCAAGGTCTCACACCTTGTGAGCTGTGCATGTAGGAATGGGTAGAATCAGGGGACTGGACTGTCTCCCACAAAAGCCTGTCTTCTTTTCACTATAGGGCCTTAAATATTTGCTAGATTAGAGGAAATGAGAAGTAGAGGGTGATGAAAGTGTGATTGAAAAGTATGCATAAAAGCTGTCATGTGTTGATTGGCTCCTCTGGGTTAGGTGTTTTACTTATGTCATTGCATCTAATCTCATTTCGTTAAATAGCCTGGCCAAGATTTTGGAGTCCACCTGGAAGGCAGAGCTGGGCTCTTGATCTGAGGTCTGTCTGGTGTCCAATCTACCCTTTCATCTTTAGTCTGTGCTGTCTCCCTGTATGTAAAATCATGAAGTTACACTGACTTTGAAGGATCAGGTCAGAGTTCTGGAAGCTCTTGAGCCCTTAGCAGGTTGGAGCTGGTCACACACAGAAGCACTTCTGACTGGGGGCTATTTGCAGTTTTAAGGGAGGTATGGTGATGCAGGCGCCAGCCTCAAAGAAGTCTAGTGGGGGACATAAGCCCAATTGATGTGTCTTAATGGTCCAAAATGGCTGGTTTCTCCAGTAGAGAGGATTTAGGGAATGCTGATGGAATTTTGGGAAGGGTCTGGAATTGAGAATTAGTCAAGGAAAATGGTTGCAAAGAGTTGGACACGATTAAGCGACTTAGCACGCAAGCACACACATGCAAGGAAAATATAATTCAGAAATTATCAGTTCTCTCCTGCCCCCACCAGTTAGAGGAAAGAGTTAAATGCAACAAAAAAGTGGTTAAAAGAAAAAACAAACAAAAACAAACAAAAAAAGTGGTTGGTTCATGGTTGATGATGTGATCTTGAAGACTGTCCAAGATTTTTTGGTTGTGTGTGTGTGTGTTGCTCAGTCATGTCCAACCCTTTTGTGACCCCATGGACTGTAGCCCGCCAGGGTTCTCTGTCTATGGAATGCTCCACGCAAGAATTCTATAGTGGGTAGCCATTCCCTCCATGGGATCTTCCCGACCCAGGGCTCGAACCCAGGTTTCCTGTCTTGTAGGCAGATTGTTTACCATCTGAGCCAGGGTGGTAGAAGATAAATATAATGAAAAAAGGTCATCATTGAAAGAGAGGTTTTACTGTGGGGGTGGGACCGAGCACAGCTGGAAAGGCTGCTGGGTTTCCTTGTGGACCATCTGAGAATAAACACGGGCCGTGGGGCACTGGTTACGGTGGATGGTTTGGGTCACCTGGAGTGGGGTCACAGCTGGTGAGCGCAGTTCATTCCTTGTACCTGGGCAGATGGGTGAGTGATAGGCAGTGCCTCCCATGAGAGCCCTGATGCCCCTTCCAGCAGGTGACCTGGGCTTCTGTGATTTTCCTGACAGCCTTGAAACCTGGGTGTCCTCACTTGGGGGTTAGAAAGCAGTGTTTCTTACATTTCCTCTTCTGAGTCATCAAAGGTTTATGTTGTGTTCATTTGCTCATTCGTGTCCGACTCTTTGTGACCCTATGGACTGCAGCACGCCAGGCTTCCCTGTCTTTGACAGTCTCCTGGAGTTTGCCCAAACTCATGTCCATGGAATCAGTGATGCCATCCAACCATTTCATCCTCTGTCATCCCCTTCTCCTGCTTTTAGTCTTTCCCAGCACCACAGTTTGAAGGCATCAATTCCTCTGTGCTCAGCCTTTTTTATTGTCCAGGCCTCACATCCGTACATGACTACTGGAAAAACCATAGCTTTGAAAGGTCCGTATAGTCAAACAAACCTTTGCCTACAAAGGTTTATAGGATGCTTTCAATGGGAGCCCTCTTTTCTGTGGCTTTTGTATGTTCCTTTCCATTTGTGATATGTTAAGTTTTGTATTGCATACCGATTGAACCCTGGTGACTTGATAAAATGTGAGGATGTTTTAATTTTTTTAAGTGTTCCCCCTATTTTTTGCTTTCTGCTTTTGGTTATATGAAGCATAGTTTCATACATATGACACCAAATGCATTGTCAGTGGTAAGCATATTTTTTTTATTGTCTTATGTTTACTGACAAAATCTAAGATTCTTGGAATAGACAGAATTGAAATGTGATTTGGGTTTCTGATTAGGAACTGTGTAGTCTAAAATTTCATATCTTTTATTTTGGATACATTTCTGCATAACAAAAAATTGACAAAAATTTGAACTGACTTTTTTTGAATACTTAAAGAATAACCAATAAAATTGTTGCCAGAAATCATGCAACTCTTGATGTGTCACTGACACATAGGGTGTAATGTGTAGGATACTGCCAGCAAATCTGCCCCTTTGCTCTCTTGGAAATAAATTTATACTTGGGAGCAGGGTCACACGCAGCATTTGCATATTGTCTGTGTTGAGCCTGAGACCACAGAGTGTAAAGTGTTTACTGTTTGTGGAACATTTTTGGCTGCCTGGGCCATGTGGAGCAGTTCTCAAACTTTGGGGTCTCTGGACCTTTTTACACTCTTAAAAATTATTGAAGACCCCAAAGAATTTTGTTTATGTATATTATATTGATATTTACCATATTGGAAATTAAAACAAATTAAAAAACATGGTTTCAGTTCACTTAAAAAGAAGAGTACTAAACTTGCTGCTTGTTAACATAAGTTATGTTTTTATGAAAAATAACTATTTTCCAAAAACAAAAACATGAGTGAATTGAAGATTTCTCTAAGGCCTGGCCGAATTGGAGACAGTTACGTTCTTAGATCTGCATCTACTTTCCATTTTTGCTCTTTGTTTTGGTTGAAGGATGAAGACAAACCAACCTTGCTCCTCCCTTTCCCAGCCATAGATTTGTGTATTTTAATAAGCTGTTGAGTTAATCGTAGCTATTCTGTTACTACAGCTGATCCTGGAGCAGTGTGAGGTTTAGGGACGATAGGCATCTATGAAGTTGAAAATCCACTTATAACTTGTAGTTGGCCTTCTGTCTCCATGGATTCAGTCAACTGTAGATCCTGTGGTCCCTTTAAATCTGTGCCAATGGCGCCACGCAGATCAAACCCCTTGTTGTTCAAGGTCAACTAACTGTACATCACAGCTCGACGTGTGGTAGTTTCAGGGTTGCAATATGGAATCTGAAAATATATAAATAGATGTATCATACTGGGACTTTCCAATCTGATGGTATATCCTGCATAATGGATCTTTTTTTAAACAATATAATTATTTTTAAAAATTTATTTATTTTGGAGAAGGAAAATGGCAACCCACTCCAGTGTTCTTGCCTGGAGAATCTCAGGGACGGGGGGGCCTGGTGGGCTGCTGTCTATGGGGTCGCATAGTGTCGGACACGACTGAAGCATGTGTTGGGTCTAAGTTGTGGCATGTCAGATCTTTCACTGCTGTTCTAGTGTTCTCTAGTTGTGCTCTGAGGGCTCAGTAGTTGCAGTGCGAAGGTTTAGTTGCCCTGCGGCGTGTAAAATCTAAGTTCCCGGACCAGGAACTGAAACTGCGTCCCCTGCCTTGCAAGGTGTATTTTTTTTTTTTTTAATACTTCATCTTGCTTTTATCAAAATGTCTTAGAATAGTTTAGGTAGAGTATCTTTTTAGAGAAACAGATTAACTTTTAAAAATTCAAGTTTAATTTATTTCCTTCACAAGGTGTATTCTTAACCACTTTACCATCAGGGAGGTCCCTGAATGGATCTTTTATTCACACATTTTAAAAATATTATGCATTGAAAATTTAAAAAATATACTGGTTCACTATCCAAAGGTTGAAACACAATATAAAAAAAAAACTCACTTTTGTGCGTATTTCCACTGATCTTGGAAGAGCCTGGAGGTTTGCGGATGCTGATGTACCTGTACAGAGTAGGAACAAGTTCCAGGATTTTGGTTAACACAGTGCCTTGGAAGGCGATGACAACCATAGTGAACACAAGTTTTATAAAGTTCTACTGGGTTGGCCAAATTGTTCATTTGGGTTTTTCCGTAACATCTTATGGAAAAACTTGAGTGAACTTTTGGGTCAGCCCAGTATTTTTATGCTTGAATGTTTACACTTTATCATTAGCAATACCTCAAGGGTCAGTTATTACTTTTACTACTTCATGAAGGGCATTCTAAAGTCAGCCTTTTTGTTTGCTTTTTTTTTTTTTTTAATGAAAGTACTTGGCAGGGAAGAATACTCTTCCTAACTAGGATGAATAGTTTCTGTTTGGTACTGTTATGTTGGTTTGTGCTGAGGTACCAGTGGTTTTATCCACCAGTGCTTTTCATCATTCGTGCAAATGTCCACACAGTGCAAAAGGCGAATAACATCTTTATTTTTATGAGTGTAGTTTGATTTCAAAGAACGCCTGTGAAAGGATCTGAGAGACCACTGGGGTCTGCAGACCGCACTGAGAACTGATGGCATAAAAGGTTTAATGCCATTTTCTGTAAGCAGATTAATGCCACTTATCTACATTGCTTCCTTTATTTTCTAACAATTATAATTTATGAAAGTTTGAATAATGTAACAGATACCAGTGTGCTGCTTGCATTGGCTAATGCAATTCATACATCTTTCAGGTAGAATTTTTTTTTTAAATGTCAGATTTGTTAAAAAAAAAAAAAGTTTACTCTTTTTTTCACTGTATTAGGTTTTGAAAGTGTAACTTGAAAGTATTTGTGATCATGAAGTAAATTACAGATGGATTACCGGCCACAATTATTGTCTCTTGAAATTATGAGATATTATTATGATTATTAGTTTATTTATGATGACAGTTAATTAAACATTTTCATGTTCTTGAATACTCCTCCAAATAGGACATGAGTTTGGAAAATTAGGTCTGGCACTTGATTTCCTATTTATCTGTGTTAATAACTGTGTATAAATGTGTCTATGTAACCCTTTCTGCTTCTGAAACCCTTGAGATTTCCTAAGTGATAAGAGTGATGAAAGTGCCCTTTGTTTTTACTACTTTCAGTCATACCTTTATGTTAATGGGGTGACTTTTGGGAAGCCCTTGTGGTTGGAGCTGGTTACTGGGGAACCAGCCTTGATTGGAGGGTTGCAAGTTTCAGTCCCACCAGACGACCTCCTGGGAAGAGAGAGGGACTGGAGAGTGAGTTCAGTCACCAAAGGCCAGGGATTTATCAACCATGCCTGTGTAATGAAACCTCCATAATAGCCCAAAAGTGTAGGGTCTGGAGAGCTTCGAGGTTGGAGGACATGTGGAGATCTGGGAAGGACGTTGCTTCTGGGGACAGCATGGGAACTCCGCTCCCTGCCCCACACACCTTACCCTGTGTGTCTCTTCTCTCTGACTGTTCCTTATTCTTTCCTTTTATAACTAACCAGTAATGTAATAAGTGGGCTTCTCAGGTGGCGTTAAGTGGTAAAGAACCTGCCTGCTAATGCAGGAGACACAAGAGAGGGCACGAACCCTGGGCTGGGAAGATTCCCTGGAGGAGGGCATGGCAACCCGCTTCAGTCTTCTTGCCTGGAAAATCTCATGGACAGAGGAGCCTGGTGGGCTACAGTTCATGGCGCTACAAAGAGTCGGACATGACTGAGCACCCACCCTCAATCTAATAAGCAAATGTTCCCCTGAGTGCTGAGGGCTGAACCTCAGGGAGTTGTGGGAACCTCTGATTTGTCAGAAGCACAGGTGACAGGTGACAACCTGGATCTGATATAAACATTAGAAGGGGGCTCATCTTATAGGACTGAGCCCTCACCCTTTGGGGTCTGGTGATGTCTCCAGATAGATGGTGTCAGAACTGAGTTAGATTGAAGGACACCCAGCTGGGTCACAGGATTGCTTGATGTGTAGAAAACCACATCGGGTGTCAGAAATGAAATAGTGTTGTAGTGAAGTATTGAGAGTAGAGGAGACACACAGGAGGAGTGTGTGTGCACATTAATAAAAATTTTTCAGATAATTATTTCACTGGATGCAATGAAGACATTTTTTTTTTTTTTTAAATGGAGATCTTAGAACGCTTTCTGCTACAGATACTTGCACTTCTGTGGTTGACCACTAGATGTCACAAGAGCCCCGGGAGCCCCTAAAGGGCTGCCCAGGGCGGGTAGAAATTGAACATTGTAGGCTCAGGACCTTCACATATTTCACTGTTTCCACATGATCGATGCCAGCAGAACCTGATACAGTGTGATATATAGAAGCAAGGTATGACTGGAATAATGAAATTTCAAAAATAAGCCCTTTTAGAGGAGGGTTGTAATAGTTCTGTTGGGGATTGTAAATGTTTCAGGTGCACTTGACACCGGTTTCGTTCCTGGCGTTCGGGTCTCTCTTTTTTGTTTTTTATGGAAAGATGGATTGAACTTCAATTTAAGAATATTCGGTAATCCCTCTCAGGACATACTGTAACAGCTGGTATTTTTGTGTTGTAGTAAATCGATTCCATACAACAGTCAGTAATAATCACAACTGGGTTCTGACAAATTCCAAAGCATTTTCAGTAAGTTTAGCCAAAGAAAATATCATGATTACTACAGAAATTTAACTCAGTTTGAAAGTTAAACCCAGCAACTCCGCTTCGTTCCACAGAATATTAACCATTTTCCCCGATGAGATTTTATCAAGCCACTTATTTTTTTTATTGATATACTTGTATATGTTCTGAGAACATAATTACCTTGTAGCGTATATTTCTTAAATAATACATTTTTGGAAAAAATTACCTTGAGTGTTTACTGTGAAATAAAAGGTGAGAAATGCTACGATAAAATCTTCTGTCTATGGCATATGTGAAAGGCTGCAGCATCAACTCAGAAGGATGTTTTGATGTGAAATGTAAGGTGGTTTTTAGTTTTAATAGGATGTTTGTTATAAGCATAAATCGATTTATTATATGCTGTATCTGGTTTATGAAATTAAAACGTTGTAAATTCTTTAAGGCTTGAAGAAAGTTGTAGTTTGCATGGTATAGATTATGTAGTATGTGTATTTCTGTAGTTAGATAATCTGTACCATACAAATTGTGATTTATGGCATAAAGAACTTAAATTACATACATACACACTATAATAAATACCTGCATATATACGTTTTGTCCTAATGGTAGAAATATGTGTGCATACATTTTACAAATTATAACCGTTTTTCCTTTTCTTCTCAGCAGCAGAACAAAAGTTTACTAATTGAATGCATTTTTAAAATTACGTATGGTCTGTTTTTTATTTTCTTTGTGTTTGAATAGAGGAAAACTTTTATGTAGTTGAATCTGAATCTGGATTGTTAGGATAGCTTATGAAAACGAAGCAGTGTTACCTTTTAAAATTATTAGGGAAAATAGCTTCAGAGATGTGGGTTAATGAAACTTTGATTTTCCCTTTTTGTCTTATTTTTAGCTTAGTGATTTGTATTTTCACTTGGTATTTAAAATAACGGCCACCACATTTTTAATTAACACAGAGAGGATCTCTGTATGGATTTGTATGCATATTTTCACCACGTTAACCTTTGTAACATAAAACAGAACTCAAGACACTGCACCCGGTTACTTGGTCCAAGATAGTCTTTTTGATGGTGAATATTTTTATACTAATATTTACTTTGATAATTAAAAAGCTAATTTAGAAAGCTCTAATAGAATTTTATAGTCTGGGTTTCTTCACGAAGAATTTGGCAAGCTCATTTTCTTTATTCTGTAATGTGAATCAGCAATTTAAACGCTTTTAAGAATTGAAGTGAGCCAGTTTTTCAAATGTTTACAGTATCTGTTTTTCTTGTTAATATATGTTAAAATATGCTTTTAAATCACTGATCTTGCTTTATAGAGAATGGGGTGGGAGGGGAAATGCACTAAAAAGTGAGTTTAAACCCATTGTGTGGTTCTTCTGATTTCTGAAAAATGTAAATGCAGTGTATTTTCCGTTATTAGGCAGCTGTGGTCCAAATTTAAACCACATGGCCTCCTTCTAGGTGTCAGGCCAATGTAAATTTTAATCTTGCTACTTTTATGTTTTCATTTTATAATCTCATTACCTGAATTTAAAAAACCTGGTCATCATATTCATTGTTTGCAGGGTGCTGTTTTGTATCCTCTGGCTCATTGGAAGGTCAAGCAACTCTAAATTGCCATTATCTTCATTTGCACTTAAGGAAATTAAGGCTTAATGAGGTTAAACAACTAGATCACAGGGCTAGCAGGATTAGAGACTGAGCCAAACTCTAGAGCCCTTGCTTTTAGTTATTATACAATAGTGCCTTTACTGCTTATTTGGGGATAAACATTAGTGAAAACAGTTATTTAAAGAATCAATATTTTTCAAGATCCAGCAAAGCTTAGTTTTTACTACAACAATTTATTTTCATTTATTAGCTTGGATTGTGAGGTTTAGTTTAGATTATCGACAGTTCTGTAAATCTAAAATGACATCTTGCTTTAATCCGAGTATTCTTTCAAGGTCGTTTGTGATCTTCAGTTAGCAAATTTGCAGTTGTCGTATTAGGATGACCTACTTAAATTAGTTCTAAGTTGTTGACAACTTACAGACTCTTTTCTACATTTAGAAATACAGTTTAGAATTCTAATGAAGGGGAAGAGGTTTAGAATGATACTGGCTTACAAAAGCTTCCTTAAGTCCTCCATCTGTGCCGTCAGCGATTTTTAAAGCAACTATAAAAATCTTTACAGAAGGCTTGACACATGCACGAAGAACTTGCGTGTTTTTAATTAGAAGTCCCACGTCAAAATCAAAAACTCTCCCACTTCCTATTTGTCTGTGCTCTCTAGACGAAACGGTGAAGCTTGTGATCTCATAATGTGTTGGGATCAGCATTTTGAATTAGTTACAGCAAGTTGCAATGTAGTCATCCTGCCTCTTCTGTTTTTTAATGTGTTCCTTTTCTTTGTAGAAACCGCCTGCACGGGGACACACACATCTCGGTAGTCGGCCCGGGAGTGGCTGCAGGGGTTGGCATCTCGGCCGCCTTCCAGGGGAGTGAGTTGGCAGCACCGGCCGGGCTCAGCATCATGCCCGCACTGTCCACAGGCTCGGGGAACGACACAGGTACAGAGCCCACAAGGGCGCTTCCCCTCCCATCCTTACAAACATCCTTTTCACACCGAAAACCCGCATTGCTTTAAGCCAGTGCAGACAGGTCATGCTTGTTGTTCTGTAACCAACGCCAGGGCCAACCTTGGCTTTCCAGGATGAACGTGACCTCAGGGCGTGGGCGGAAGTGGCTTTCTCCGGGTAGTGACGGCTCCTACCGATGCTCTTGTCCTCTCCTGCGTTTTGGAATAATGTCGTACATTTACACTTTTTTTTAAATTAAGTTTTTTAAAGATACAGAAGAGTGTGGACAGTTTCATGCTACTCATATTACCCTCTGCTCCAGTTTAATCATAACTATGAATTTCTTGGGCCATATTTGCTCAGACCTCTCATTTTTTTCTCCACGCCCCCTGCCCCCTCCTCCCCGTTTTTTTCCGTTTTCTTTCTTCTTGTCTAGAGATACAAACTGTTCTGCAGTTGATATATGTCATTAAAGGACTCAATTAAAACAAATATTTCACCTTGTTATCAGTTGTAAGAATTAGTGATACTTAGAATAAAGATTTCCAAGAAAGGGAAAAAAGCTCACGCATGTAGATATGTGTGAAATGCCCTCCTCTGCTCTAATTCAGGAGGTGGGGTGGGGGTAGTCAGTGCCCCTTTTCTGGAATTCCCCAGAGTTAGCACTTTTAAAAAAATGTAAATTCCTGGACCCTCCTCAGAATTATTAAAACAGAATGTAACTGGGGTTGGGGAGCTATAGCTTGCATTTTTTTTTTTCAGTTGTCTATTTTTATTGAGAGTGAATGGGGGCTACTCTCTAGTTGCGGTACGTGCGTTTCTCAACATGGGGGCTTCTCTTGTGGTAGAGCACAGGCTCAGTGGTTGTAGCACACTTAGGTGCTTCCTGGAATGTGGGATCCTCCTGGATCAGGGATCAAATGCATTGTTCTCTGCGTTGGCAGGCAGATTGTTATCCATTGTACCACCAGGGAAGTCCGGCGTGAGTTTTTAAGACCACTCAAAAGCAGGGGTGGCAATGTGACTATGAGGGATGTTCTTTGTGGCACTGACCACGCTGACTTGGTCCCAACAGCCTTCTGCAACCAACCGAGACCTGTCTCATCCTGGACAGGTCCGGGCACCATAGTTTCAAAAGAGCCAAATCACAGATGTGATTTTGTGTTGTGTAGGTTACCCTGGCCTTCTCATTTGCACTGTGTTCTCAGGTCATTCTTCGCTATTTCAGGCTGAGATATTCACTTTGGCAAATTTTGTCTCCTCTTTATCCATCAAGAGTGATGTTTTTCTACTGTGATTTATACTGAGCATTAGTTTTCCTTAGGAAGTGATTTTGATTTTTAAATTGCATGAAAATCTTTTTTTCTCAAGACGTGAACTTGGAAGCAGCTCCTTTGGAAAAAAAAATTTTTTTTTTCTTTTCAATTTTTATGTAGTCCCACATTGTGTTCGACTATATAAAATGAATGATTTAAGTTTCCGTAGTGGTTTGGGAAATTATAGATAAAATTTATTTGAACCATAAATTTACTACAGTTTATGTAATGAATGAGTTTTATGCTTTGCCATTCACCAAAAAAATGCCTTAGTTTAATTGAATGCAAAATATTTTTGTTGATTACACCTTACATGGGGAATGATTAAAATGGAGTATTTATAGTTTAGGCGTCAATCATAAAAAAATACCATAGGCTGTTTAGAATGGAGAAAGGATACTCCCAGGCCTGCTTGGTGCAAACCTGAAATGCTGCTGTGACACACCTGGCTTTGCAATATTTTTTTGCCCAGCATGTCCCAGCAAGGTTGACACTGGGCAGAGGAGACTGTTACAAGAGTCACCGCGGTCAGGGGCGCCCCAGGGTGTGGGCACCTGTGATGTGCTGAGGTTCCCTGTCCTTCCCTGTAGGCCACATGCCCTTGGCCAGTCAGGGGTCATTGATACTGTTAGCAGGTTGCTTAGCAAGGAGGTTGCTGTTCTAAGTCTCCCAGGGAACAGAGTTAGCATAGCTGAAGGCAGACCTCATGCAAGAACAGGGGAGGACTCACAATGACCCCAGTGCTCACGTGGGGAAATACTTCCTGTGTAAACTTCTACCACTTCTTCTTTCTCTGAAACAGTTAGTTATACAAGTAACGCAGAAGAACATTCCTGCTGTCAAAGACACACAGATAAAAAAGGAAAGAAATCTTTTCAACCACTTTTCTCCCTCACCCTCCATGTCCTTTTCTTTCTGTTTGATGAGTGTCCTGCAAGAATTTTCTGTACATTAAACACCTACATGCATATGTACGTAAAAGTGTATGTACATAAATAACATTGTTTTGTCTTTTTTATGTTTTAATCACAGATTTTATCATACTCTGTGGATTATTCCATAGCTTTTCTTCTACACCAAATAATATGTCTCAAAGAGACATATTTCTATGAGGTGTGTGTGTATATATATGCCTGTATATATAGATATATGTATATCCTCCAATTTCTTTTAAGTGAATGCATAGTTTTTCTATTGTGTAACAGTTTAACGAACCAGACTACTCTTAATGAAAGCCCTGGTTTTGTTACTTTTGTATTATTTTAGGAGAAAAGATGTATGCATTTAATAGATGTTGCCAGATTGTTCTGTAGAGGGGTTGGACCACTTAACAGTATATGGACATTGCATTCAAAATCATTTCCGCTGCGTTCTTGTCAATATTCAGTATTCTATCCTTATAATTTTTACTGATCTGATGGGGGAAAACAGGGTGTCTTAAGTGTGAAGTGTGCATCAGTCCTGACATTGAACACTTTTTTAATGGTCATTTATTCCTCTGGTTGGTTTGTTCATATCCCTTTCCCATCATTCTATTGGTTTATCACTTTCTTATTTATTTGCAGTATCTCTTTATTTGTGTTTTGGATATTAATCCTTTGGGTCATTTTAGGTTGAACACCATTTTTCCTCATCAGTCATTTGCCCTTTTTTTCTGCCTTAAATAGTACCATTGTTAAATAGAAGTTGAAAATGTTCATATGGGCAGGTATATTCTGAATGGTGAATGCTTTTTTCCTTCTGCTTAAGAAGACCTTTCCAAGAGGATTTCAAAATCTTAATAATTAAAAAAAATTGTATTTACATTATTTGGAATTTTAGTCCAAACTAGTTGGACTAGTTGGACATGGGAGGAGACAGGGATCTAATCAAATCTTAACATATTTCCCTGTTGAAGAACCAGCAGTCTCTATGTGCCACCTACTCTGGAGGAGAGTGTGCCCTGCCCCCTTTCCTTCCGGGTGAAGTATCCATGTAAGTTGTTTGAAATAATTTGTCTCTTCTCTCCCATCAGTTTATTCAGTCTGTATCAGTGTGGATTCTTGGATGTTTGTTTATACTTTGGGACATCACCCAGTTCTACTTCATTTATTTGGTGGTTCAGATTGCCCCAGCTTTGGGCACAGGAGCTTTTTCAGTTCGTTTCTTTGACATATCCCCATCCACCGAGGGTTTGTTTTTAATGCTTCCTTCCTTTGGGCACGATGAGGTGCTCTGGGTTGATCTTGCCATGCCCCATTTAGAATCAGCCAGTTTTCAAAGGACCACTAGGGAATGGAGTAGAAGCCAAGATCTGGATGGTAGCTTTGCATAGTGTTGCTCATATATGAACATTTCTACATGCAATCATCTGTAAGTATATTAAGCTAAGTGTGAGCATGGCTCTGAAGTTTCCTTAGGTTTTCCTTGTGTTTGATGACATTAATGGTTTTTGTGAGTACTTACTGATGTTTCCAGCTCTAATCCATAGGAAATAAGTCATTTTAGCCTCTTTCTCTTGTCTGTAGATCCCACTGGCTGCCATATATCCACCATCCTTCTACCTAATTATTTATTTACACAGTGTATGTGTGTAGGAGTATCTGAATTGTTACCTGTCCTCTTTGAAAAACAGCTTTTATCAACCAGAGAGCTGATCTTGTTTTGTTCCTGTGATAGTACCATTCTGTTCTGAATTTTATGGGATCATTCTTTCCCTGCATAGTGCTTAAATGTTAGTATTAGTTTTATAAATTCATTAGGTCTGGATTTTACAAATATCATATGATGTGAAATGTAATATATATATATACAGAAATGCATATAAAACTTTTTATAATACAGTTTTAAAAGTGATTATAATTCAAGTGACCACCACCTGAGTAAAGAAATTGAACACTCTGAGAGCAATCCAAGCACTTCTTCCCATTCAGCACCTCCTCTTCCCTGGTGGCTCAGACTGAAGAATCTGCCTGCAACACAGAAGACCTGGGTTCAGTCCCTGGGTCGGGCAGATTCCTTGGAGAAGGGAATGGCAACCCACTGCAGGATCCTTGCCTGGGAAATTTCCATGGACAGAGGAGCCTGGTGGGCTATAGTCCATGGGGTTGCAAAGAGTTGGACATGACTGAGCGACTCACACACACACACAACTTCTTTAGAGATGGACAGAAAAGGAAAAGATTCCTGCCTCACATGGTGCACAAAAGATACGATTTAAACATCTCTAGGCACTTTGGTTTAATTTTGCCTGTCGTTGAGCTTTATAAATGGAATTACAGTGTATGAATTTTTTTTTTAGGTGACGATGTAGAATGTGAAAAAAATAATAAATTATAAAATTTTAAAAGTGGATCAGATCAGATCGGATCAGTCACTCAGTTGTGTCCGACTCTTTGCGACCTCATGAATCACAGCACGCCGGGCCTCCCTGTCCATCACCAGCTCCCGGAGTTCACTCAGACTCACGTCCATCGAGTCAGTGATGCCATCCAGCCATCTCATCCTCTGTCGTCCCCTTCTCCTCCTGCCCCCAATCCCTCCCAGCATCAGAGTCTTTTCCAATGAGTCAACTCTTCGCATGAGGTGGCCGAAGTATTGGAATTTCAGCTTTAGCATCATTCCTTCCAAAGAAATCCCAGGGCTGATCTCCTTCAGAATGGACTGGTTGGATCTCTTTGCAGTCCAAGGGACTCTCAAGAGTCTTCTCCAACACCACAGTTCAAAAGCATCAGTTCTTCAGCACTCAGCTTTCTTCACAGTCCAACTCTCATATCCATACATGACCACAGGAAAAACCATAGCTTTGACTAGACGGACCTTTGTTGGCAAAGTAATGGCTCTGCTTTTGAATATGCTATCTAGGTTGGTCATAACTTTCCTTCCAAAAGTGGATACATAAAATAAATATTACAAAATCCAGAGGAAAAGCAAAATGTTTTTACTGCTTGATATACCTCTGTACTTGTTTTTCTTCTTTATTTTTTGACTATCTACTTTTTGATCGTCTTTGCCTGTGACAATGATTTTGTAATACTGACTTTAAGACCTTCTGGTCTGTAAAGGGGAAGTGCAGGTTACTTGTGTAGACAGTCCTTCTGACACACAGTGATTCTGACACCAGTTCTGTGGGTTTGTTTTCTCTGCGACTCCAGCCTGGTGTCTTACAGTTCAGTTCTGACACACACTGGAGGTGGCGCCAACCTCACAGGTTATGGGTGCAGCTCCCTGAGACTTCCCACCATTTCAGATACCAATTACAAGCACTAGGTCCTCGGGTTACCCCAATTTCTATCTAGCTCGGCTGCAAGTCAGAGGTTCCCATAACTGCATCCTTGCATTCAGTCATGTGCTAGAACAGCTCAAAGAACTAAGGGAAACATTGACCTTGTCTTTGTCAGATTGTTGTTGTTTAGTTGCTAAGTCATGTCTGACTCTTTTGAGACCCCATGGACTGTAGCCCACTAGGCTCCTCTGTCCATAGGATTTCCCAGGCAAGAATACTGGCGTGGGTTGCTCTTTTCTCCTCCAGGGAATCTTCCCAACCCAGGGATTGAACTGGTGTCTCCTGCATTGGCAGGTGGAATCTTTACCATTTGAACCACCAGGGGAGCCCTTTGTCAGGTTATATTATATCACATAATAAAGGACATGGTGAAGGATGCAGGTGAAGAGATATGTAGGGTGAGGTATGGAGGGGTCCAGAGATCAGAAGACTCTATCCCAGGGAGTTGGGGTCCATCAGCCTCCTGGTGTGTAGAAACTCGCTGGATCCATAGTACTGGGGTTTTTATGATACCTTCAACATGTAAGCGTGACCCATGATTAACTCTGCCTTCAGTCCCTTTCCTTCTCCTCCAGAATGCGGGAGTGATCCTGTCTCTTCATCTCTTGTATCTGTTGCTCACTGTGGTCCATGTGTAGTGATAGCTCATGGTATTGAATAGTTTTCATTTTCATTTCTTGGTTATTTATGAGGTTGGACACATTTTCACATTGGCAACTTAGATTTCCTCTTTGTTAAAGTACCAATTTAAATCTTCTGCTCATTTTTTAAGTGCCTGGTCTTCTGTGTAGGACATGTTTTTATGTTATGCATTCTGTGCTTCATAAGCTTTGCTGGTTACCCGTGTGATACCATCCTTTCTCCATCTGGGGCTGTCTTCTCCTTCATGCTTCCTTCCCTGGTCCACATGTAGAAGGTACACATTTCAGTGTAGCTCATTATCATGGACTTTATGGTTAGTGATGTCTATATTTTATTCATGAAATATTTCCTTAGCTTACGGTCGGGAAGTTGCTCCTCCTTTCTTTTACATTTTGATTTTAATGCTCTAGAACAGATTTTCGTATAAGGTGTGAGTTGGGCTCCAGGATGTCCAGTTGTCCCACCATGAGGTTGTGAAGACCACCTTCTCTCCCCTGCTCACACAGCTGCCCGCTGGTACCCTCATTACAGTGTTGATGTCAGCGTGACCTGTACCATCCTCATTTTTAGTTCTAGATCTGAAAAGGAATCACGTCAATGTTTCTTGTTTTCTTCTTTATCATATTTGCTCAAGGTTTTGTTCATGTGTGCCTTTTATTAGATTAAGGAAGTTTCCTTTTATTCTTAGTTTGCAGAAAACTTTTTTTCCCAATGATTAGCCATTGAATTTTATCAAGTGCTTTTTATTTATTATTGTAATCAATATGATTTGTTTCATGTAAATCTCAATATAACAAATCTCACTGATTTTTTAAAAAACTTTATTTTGTATTGGGGTATAGCTGATTAACAATGTTATGATACTTTCAGGTGAATAGCCAAGGAACTCAGCCATACACGTACATGTGTTTATTCTCCCCTAAACTGCCCTCACGTCCACATAACACTCAGCAGAGTTCCATATGCTGTACAATAGGTCCTGGTTGGTTTTCCATCTAAGTATAGCAGTGTGTGCATGTCCATCCCAAACTCTCTATCCTCCCATTCCTTCCCCTGGCATCCAGTCTGTGAGTCTCTTTCTGTTTTGTAAGTTCATTTGTATCATTCCTTTTTAGAGTCTATGTTTAAGGGATGTCATATGATACTTCTCCTTCTCTTTCTGTCTTACTTCACTCAGTATGACAATCTCTAGGTCCATCCATGTTGCTGCAAATGGCATTATTTCATTCTTTTTTAATGGCCAAGTAATATTCCATTGTATATACATACCACATCTTCTTTATCCAGTCCTCTCTCAAGGGACATTTAGGTTGCTTCCATGTCTTGGCTATTGTAAACAGTGCTGCAGTGAACACTGGGGTGCATGGATCTTTTCGGATCATGTTTTTCTCTAGATCTGTGCCCAAGAGTGGGATTTCAGGGTCATGTGGTAGTTCTGTTTTTAGTTTTTTTTAATTTAAGGAGTCTCCCTACTATTCTCCATAGTGACTGTATCAATTTACATCCCCATCAACAATGTAGAGGGTTAGCTTCTCTCCATACCCTCTCCAGCATTTATCATTTGTGGATTTTTTTGATGATAGCCATTCTGACTGATGTAAAGTGATATCTTATTGTAGTTTTGATTTGCATTTCTCTAATAATTATTGATGTTGAACATCTTTTCATGTGTCTGTTGGCCATCTGTATGTTGTCTTTGGAGAAATAGACATGTCTATTTGGGTCTTCTGCCTATTTTTTGAATGGGTTGCTTGTTTTAATTCTGTTACGTATCATGAGCTGTTTGTAAATTTTGAAGACTAATCCCTTGTTGGTCACATCATTTACAAATATGATCTCCCAGTCTGTGGGTTGCCTTTTCATTTAGTTTGTTGTTTCCTTTGCTGTGCAAAAGCTTTTGAGTTTAAGTAGGTCCCATTTGTTTATTTTTGTTTTTAATTTCCATTTTTCTGGGAGATGGATCGAAAAAGATACTGTTCTGATTTATGTCAGAGTATTCTGGCTATGTTCTCCTCTAGGAGTTTGGTAGTGTCCGGTCTCACATTAGGTCTTTAATCTACTTTGAGCTTATTTATGTGTTTGGTGTTAAAGAATGGTCTAATTTCATTCATTTTTTTTTTTTTTTACATGTCCAGTTTTCCCAGCACCATTTATTGAACAGACTGACTAATCTCACTAAGTTTTGAATGTCAAACCATTTTAGGGATAAATCCAATTTGCTCACAATTTATCATCCTTTTCATATAGCCTACTTAATTTGATTTGCTCACGTTTTATGTCCAACTTTAATGTCTGTGTTTATGAGTGAGTTTAGCCTATAATTCTCCTTTCTTATTATCTCAGATTTTCACAGTTGTGCAGTGTGTTGGAAGGAGTCTTTACTACCGTTCTTTTCTGTTTCTTTTTTGGGGGAGGGGGTTCGTTTGAATCCTTTTATCATTTTAAATTTCCCAGCTAATTATTTTGAAGTTATACTTTCTCTTTCTCTTTTTTTTTAGTAGCTATCTTAGAAATTACAACATGCACCCTTTATTATAAAATCTCCTCTTAATCTGTACCTCTATTGTTATCCTGTATTCTTGCCTAGAAAAATCCCATGGGCGGGCTACAATCCATAAGGTCTCAAATAGTTGGACATGACTGAGTGAGTACATGTGGACAGTTAAAAAAATCCAAACAATGAAGAGTCTTTTATTTCATATTTAGAGCATCTTACAATTTGGTATTTTAATCCAAAATAACTTTTCTAATGTAAAAATCTTTAGAGCTTCCATTATCGAAGGTCTGCTTCATTTATCTATTGATCAATGAAGGTCTACTGATGTCCAACTCTCTGTGTGATCATGTCTGACATGCTTTCATTGCCTTTATTTTGAAAGGTATTCTTACTAAGCACAGAATTCTAGGTTAGTATTGTTATTTTTTCAGTGTCCTGGGCACACTGAAACTCCAGTACTTTGGCCACCTCATGCGAAGAGTTGACTCATTGGAAAAGACTCTGATGCTGGGAGGGATTGGGGGCAGGAGGAGAAGGGGACGACAGAGGATGAGATGGCTGGATGGCATCACTGACTCGATGGACGTGAGTCTGAGTGAACTCCGGGAGCTGGTGATGGACAGGGAGGCCTGGTGTGCTGTGATTCATGGGGTCGCAAAGAGTCCACACGACTGAGCAACTGAACTGAACTGAACTGAAGAGCCAGAAGGTGAACACATGATACCTTAAAAGCGGCTGGATAGAAATGAGTTGTTAGGCTCTGTGTGTTCACGGTTCCCTTTCACAGCAAGTCGAGCTCATCTGACACGTGGTTAACTGGTAGCTGTTCTCTGTGAACAAAAAGCAGTGTGTGCATCCACGTTTGGGTATGGTTTTTTTTTTTGGTTACAGTCTACATGGTGCTTGAGCTCCTTTTAAACTGAAGCGGTACACTTATTTTCATCTTGTCTCTGCTCACACAATGTTTATGAGCCAAATGAAGAGGTTTTCTCCAAGTCGTGTGGCTTTTTCAGTGGTGAATAGAAAAATCACCACGTGGCATTTTCTCCCGGTGGCTCACAAGTGGCGTCTGTGTCTCAGCTTCTGTCCTGCCCATAGTTTCTTGCAAAGGTATGGTCAGCATCTGCCAGCATGACTACGTGATAGCAATCACTCTTCCTCGTGCATACCTTCACCATTGTGGAGTCCAACAGAATCATCTCAAGCAATAATTTTGCCAGTAATGTTCATTCATTGCATAATATTTGTCTTTCAGTCTGAGGCTTAGTTTGCAATCTTTATGGCTACAGTGTGACCTGTTTTAGCTATACTCCTTACTTAGCTATAAGGAGTGCAGTATTTAGTAATGTCTCTGTAGTTTTTTTTTTTTTTTTTACTTTGAAGTTTTTAAAAATTGTAAAATGCATATAAAATTTGATACATTAACCATTTGAAGTGTATAATTTAGTAGCATTCATTATATTCAAAACGTGCAAACATCACCACTGTTTATTTCCAAAACATTTTCATCACCCCAAACAGAAACTCTGTATCCACTTAACAATGACTCCACTTGCCCCCCACCACCTGTGTCTGGCAGTCACCATTCTACTTTCTGTTTTGCCTGTTTTAGATATTTCCTGTAAATGGAGTTATACAATATTTGTCCTTTTGTGACTGACTTATACCAATTAATATAATGTTTACAAGATAATATCCACATTATGATCTATGTATCAGAACTTCATTCACTTTTATGGTTGAAGAATATTCTTCTGTATGTATATATGTGTGTATGCTTCTGTGTGCTGAATTTTGTTTATCCATTTTTCTGTTGATGGACACTTGAGGTGCTTTTACTTTCTGGCTATTGTGAGTAATGCTGTAATGGACATTGCAGTTCAAGTATCTGTTTAAATCTCTGATTTCAGTTCTTTTAGGTATGTGCCTCGGGACAGAATTTCCTGGTCAGATTCTGAATTTAGCTTTCTGAGGAAGCACCCGACTGTTTTCTGCAGTCTGCACAATTGATATTTCCACCAGCAAAGGATGAGAGCTTATATCCTCATCCATACTTGTTATTTTATGTATGTTAAAAGTTACAGTCATCCTAGTACGTGTGAAATGATAGCTCCCTGTGGTTTTTGTTTGCATTTTCCTAATGACTAATACTGGTAAAGATGGAAGGCAGGAGGAGAAGGGTACAAAAGAGGATGAAAGGGTTGAATGGCATCAGTAGCTCAATGGACGTGAGTTTGAGCAAGCTCTGGGAGACGGTGAAAGACAGGCAAGCCTGGCGTACTACAGTCCATGGAGTGTCAAAGCACTGGACGCGATTTAGCGACTGAACAACACATGACTGATGATGTCGAGCTTTGTTTCATGTCCTTGTTGGCCATTTGTACAGTTGACCCTTGAATGACACAGGTCAGTTTTTTCTACATCGTTATGCTTTTTGTACGTCACATCCCCATGTCTTATTTTTGTTATAACTGGAATTTTGTACCTTTTTATTCCTTTCACTCATTTTGTCCAGCTCCCACCCTCGCCTTTGGCGGTCACCAGTTTGTTCGTATTATCTGTGAGCTGCTTGTTGTTTTTTAGATTCCACATTTAAGTGAGATCAAATGGCATTTGTCTTTCTCTATCTTATTTCACTTAGCATAATACTTTCCAGGTCCAGCCATGTTGTTATAGATGGCGAGATTTCATTTGCTTTTTTAAAGGCTGGATAATATGCCTCTGTGTGTGTGTGTGTGTGTGAAATATTTTCGCTATCCATCTGTCAGTGGACATTTAGGTTATTTCCATATCTTGGCTATTGTAAGTAATGCTGTAATGAACATACATCTTTTTGAGTTAGTGTTTTTATTTTCCTTGGGTAAATACCCAGAAATGGATATGCTGGATCATATGGTAGTTCTACTTAAAAAATTTTTTTTGAAGAACTCCATACTGTTCTCCATAGTGGCTGTACCAATTTACAATCCCCCAACAGTGTACTACGATTCACTTTTTTCCACATCCTTATCAGAACTTATTTCTTACCTTTTTAATACTAGCCATTCTAATAGGTGTGAGGCGTTATCTCACTGTGGTTTTGATTTGCATTTCTCTAATAATTAGCAATGTTGAACATCTTTTCATGTACCTGTTGGCCCACTGTGTGTCTTCTTTGGAAAAATGTCTATTCGGATAACCTGCCTTCTTTTTAACCCCTTATGAGATATATGAATTGCAAACATTATTATTTTGTAGATTGCCTTTTGATTTTGTTGATGGTTTCCTTTGCCATGCAAAAGCTTTTTAAATTTACATAGTCTTGCTTGTTTAGTTTTGCTTTTCTGCTTTCGCTTCTAGTGTTAAATCCCAATAATCATTGCTCAGACCAGTGTCAAAGAGGCTTCCAGCCTA
This sequence comes from Bos taurus, assembly GCF_002263795.3. Lineage (NCBI taxonomy): Eukaryota > Metazoa > Chordata > Mammalia > Artiodactyla > Bovidae > Bos > Bos taurus. Next base: position 36,372,037 of record NC_037340.1, read on the forward strand.
TGTTTTCTTCTAGAAGTTTTATGGTTTCAGATCTTAGAGTCACACCTTTAATCCATTTTGAGTTAATCTTTTGTGTAAGGTGTAAGATAATGATCTAGTTTCATTTTTTTTTTTTCTGTCTTAGCTGTCCAACACCAGTTACTGAAGAAACTCTCCTTTATCCATTGTATATTCTTAGCTCCTTTGTCATAAATTGAATGATCATAGATGCCTGTTTCTGGGCTCTCTATTCTGTTCAGTTGGACTATGTGTCTTTTTTTTTCTTTATCATCTTACCATACTGTTTTGCTTACTAGAGCTTTGTGACATAGTTTGAAATCAGGGAACATGCCTCCACCTTTTTCTTCCTTAAGCTTCCCTTAGCTGTTGGGGTCTTTTATGGTTCTGTACAAATTTTATGATTGTTTGTTCTATTTCTGTGAAAAATGCCATTGAAATGTTCATAGGGATTGCACTGAATTTGTAGATTTCTTTGGGTAGTAGGGACATTTTAACAATATTAATTCTTCCAGTCCATAAGTGTGGAATATCTTCCCATTTATTTGTGTTTCTCAGTGTCTTTCATCAGTGACATAGTTTTCAGTGAACAAGTCTTTAATTTTATTGGTTAAAAAAATTATTTCTAAGTATTTTATTCTTTTTGGTGCAATTGTAAATAGGATTGCTTTCTTAATTTCTCTTTCTGATAATTTAGTGTATGGAAACACAGTAGATTTCTGTCCATGATTTTGTATCCTGCAACTTTAGTGAATCCATTTATTTATTCTAACTTCCCTTGGTGGAGTCGTTAGGGTTTTCTATATATAATGTCTTGTCATCTGTGAAGAGTTAAAGTTTTACTTCTTCCTTTTTGATTTAGATGCCTTTTATTTCCTTTTGTCTGATTGCCATGACTAGGACTTCTAGTACTTTGTTGAATAAAAGTGGTGAGAGGGAGCATCCTTGTTCTGCTTCTCATCTTAGAAGAAATGCTTTCAGCTTTTCCCCTCTGACTATGATATTAGCTCTGGGTTTGTCATAGACGGCCTTTATTGTATTGAGATGTGTTTCCACTGTACCCACTTTGTTGAGAGTTTTTATCATGAAGGTGTGTTGAATCTAGTCACATGCTTTTTCTGCGTCGATTGAGATGATCATATGACTTTTATTATTTATTCTGTTAATGTGTATCTCAAATTCATTTGCGGATGCTGAACCATCCTTGCATACCTGGAATAAATGCACTTTCTTATGGTGCATCCACTTTTTAATGTAATGTTGAATTTGGTTTGCTAATATTTTGTTGAGGATTTTTACAGCTATGTTCATCAGGGATATTGGCTTGTGATTTTCTTTTCTTGCATTGTCCTTGCCTGGTTTTGCTATTAGGGTAATGCAGGCCTTGTAAAATGAGTTTGGAAGTGGTCCTTCTGTTTTTTGGAAGAGTTTGAGAAGGATTGGTGTTGATTCTTTGAATGTTTGGTATGGTGCAGCCATCTGGTCCTGGACTTCTGCTTGTTGAGAGGTTTTTGATTACTAATTCAATCTCCTTACTAGTAATGTCTGTCCACATTTTCTGTTTCTTTATGATCCACTCTTTGTAGGTTGTATGTTTCTAAGAAATTTACCCATTTCTTCTAGGTTGTCCAATTTGTTAGTGTATATTGTTTGTAGTAGTCCCTTAATGATCCTTTCGTTTTTGTAGTATCAGTTGTAACAGCTACTCTTTCATTCTTGATTTATTTATGAGTCCTTTTTTTTTTTTTTTCCTTGGTAAGTTAGTTTTGTTTCTTTTCAAAGAACCAGCTCTTGGTTTTATTGATCTTTTTTTCCCCTTTGTTCTTTCTATGGTCCTTGAGTTATAAAGTTTGTTGGAGATTTTTCTTGTTTCTTGAGTTTGGTATTCATATCTATGAAGTTCCCGCTGCTTTTGCTGCATTACCTAAGTTTTGGTATGTTGTATTTCCATTTTTATTTCTTTAAAGGTATTTTTTAATTTCTCTTTTGATTTCTAAATTGACCCATTAGTTGTTCAGCAGCATATTATTTAATGTCCACATATTTTGGTGTTACATTTTACATCTTTTTATCTTGTATCCCTTAACTAGTTATTGTGGTTATAGTCATGCTCACAGCTTTTGCCTTTTAAACTTCACATTGACTTTTTAAGTGATTAATCCACTACCTTTTCTATGTATTTACCTTTACCAATAAGATTGCTACTTTTACAGATTTTCCTATTATTAAGGAGCATCATTTCTTTTCAGGTTAAAAAAGTCCCTTTAACATTTAAGGCCTGTTTAGTGGTGATGAACTACTCTTGCTCTTACTTGTCTGGAAAACTCTTTTCTTAATTCTGAGTGGTAATTTTGCCTGGTAGAATATTCATGGTTGAAAATTTTATTCTTTAGCAGTTTGATTATATCATGCCACTTCCTCTGGGCTGCAGTTTCTGTTGAGAACCTACTCATAATATCATGGGGGCTCTCTTTACATAAAAAGTAGTCTCTTGCTGCTTATAAGATTCTCTCCTTGTCTTTAACTTTTGATGTTTTAATTGTAATGTGAATTGGTGTGGTTCTCTTTGAGTTCATTGTATTTGGAGTTCTCTGGGCTTCCAGGATCTGGGTGTTGTTTCCTTCCCCAGGTTATGGAAGTTTTTAGTTAGCATTTCTTCAAATAAGTTTTCTGCCGTTTTTCTCTCTCATCTTCTGGGACCCCTATATTTTGAATGTTAGTTTGCTTAATGTTGTCCCATAAGTTCCTTAGCTGTCTTTACTCCCCCCACCCTTTTTTTTTTTATTTCCTTCTCCTCTAATTTCCTCTTTGGTGTCTTTGAGTTCACTGATCCTCTTTTTCTTATTCATATAGTCTACTGTTGAACTCCTTTAATGTAGTTTTAGTTCAGTTACTTTATTTTTCAGTTCTGTTACTTCTCTTTGGTACTTTTTGTATGTTCTGTCCCTTAGTTGTACTTCTCACTGTGTTTATCCATTCTCCTCCTGAGTCAAGGGAGCATCTTTATCACCATTATATTTTCCTTCTTATGAGGTACATATCACTGTTCATTAAGGTTTTTCCCTTAGGTTTTTACCTTATTCTTTCATTTGGGATGTATTTCTCTGTATCTTCATTTGCTTGACTCTGTTGGTTTCTATGTATTAGATGAAATAGCTACCTTTCCAAGTCTTGAAGGGTTGGCCTTGTGTAGGAGATGAACCTTATTTTTCAACCCTGCCCTAGCTGTTGTCTCTAAAACCTTTGTGATTTTCCAACCATCCTATTTTATTTTTAGGAGTTTTCCAGTTGTTGAGGGTGTGCCAAGACTAGTCATTGTCCCAGTGGGGAGGATCTTGGTCAGCACATAGGTTCAAGGTCTGATTGGAAGCTAGACCCTCAAGCAGTAGCTTTTAAAGGATGTAGCTATATATCACATCTTGTGAGTGTAAGCCCTGCTGTCTACAGATCAGGTGAGCTGGAGGTGTCCACTGGGTGGTAGCCACAAAAACTGGGTCATTGGATGTGTGTAGAAGCTTCTCTTTTGGAGATGCTGGTGCTCTGGAGAGCGTGAAGATGTTGCACACTGGCTGGAATGAGAGGAGGTGTACATAGTTGGCATCTACTGATAAAAGAAAAAGAGAAAAATAAAATGGTGCCCACTGGTCTTAGCAAGGCAGAGGGAGAGTATGGAAGATGACACCCACCAGAAAGGGAAGAAAAAAAAGACACCTGCTGGCTTTAGCAAGTGTCTACTGAAAAGTGCACAGCCTGAAAGTTGAGAATTATATTCTATCTGGCAAACTTTCTGAGCACTTAAGCCCAAGAGACAGCCTCTCAGACCACTTTGAAAGACTGTTCCGAAGAGGTAAGGGAGGATCCAGGATATATAGGAGTTTGGAACAAAAATCAGGTAGTTGGAACATCAAAAGATTACTGATAATTAAAACAGACATCTCATGTAATGAAATTACCAGTTTTCTGTGTATGGGAGGATGTGAAGATCTGGATTCACTGAAATCATTCCTTTAATATGAACTGTAGCTATCTAGGGCCATCTATCCTGGTTTTCTCCATCCTGAATCCTCCTCAGGGTGGAGTTTGCCGGGGGTGGGGAACAGCTGCTGTGGCTGATGGCTGCATCATTCTTTGGTTACTGATATTCATGGAGGACTTTGTCCACACAAGGCAGAAGGAGAGTAGGGAGATGGTCCCCACCACCTTCTGTCCTTGGAGAGAATCCTAGGAGCCCCCTGCCCCTCAGACCAACACTTTAAAGTTAGCAAATAAATCTTTTTCACTTAAAGTCTGGGTGATTTTTCCAAGGCTCCTTCTCTGTTGGTCCTGAGGTGGGCGAATCTGTGTGGGGGCCCTTCAAGGGCTGTTTCTCAGTTTCCCACAGTCCAGTGGGTCTCATGGGTAAGAGCCCCGCTGTGACCACATTTTAATTTAATTAACAGTGTTTTAGGGTATAGTATAATTGCAACTCTGTGCTAGTCTTAGCATGAACGAAGAATGGAGCATCCTGAAATTTTCTTTGTTGGCATGATATGGCTGACAACACTTTATAATGACACTTTAACTTTTCCAACAGGATTATAAAAAGGGCACTTTAACAAAAATATTTGATTTTTTTTTTTTTTAAGTTTGTCATTCAGATTGTTCCCTCTTGAAGTGCGATGCAACGTCAGGCCTGTGTTTTCTTCCTTGCTTGTTAGGAAAGACCTCTTTCAGGAGCTCATACATCACCTTCATTTCTTGTCATTTTCACCTTTACTTGTGTCATCAAAGATAAAAGTCAATAATGTTAGTGTGGTGGGCATGTATTTGATAGGAAAGGACATCGAATGAGGGTTAATATTGTAGGCTGTAAGTTTGTTAGTGAATATTATTATGTTTGCTTGCCTTTGTAACCTTGAACATTTGGTACTCAGATCATAAATACTCAGAAGATCAGGAACCTCTATGTTTGTGTTACTATTTTCCATCACTGTTTTATGCTTCTGTGAGTGAGTCTGAACATCTGACTTGATATAATTGTCGTTGTGTAAAGCGTTAATTTTCCAATTACAAGTAGCAATAAAGAGATACCATGGAAGTTGATGAGAAGGAACAAGAGTTCTGACTGGCATAACCTCTGCATCACCTGTACGGCTTTTGTAACAATGATAGCACTAGATTTCTGCAAAAAAAGCATCCCTTTGTTGAAAATTTGAATATGGGTCAACAAAATTTTGATTTTTTTTCCTCTTGGCCAGTGCTAAATTCCCAGTGGGAAAAAGTGCCTGCAGACTATCTAAGGGACCATTGGACCCTGAAATGTTCAGCAGGAGGCACCTTAAGAAAGAATTGATCTGCTCTTTCATTATGCCTTACACCTAAAACTAATACTGTGTTACATATGTTGTATAAATTTTGTTTCAATAATAATAATAAATAGAATTAATCTGTTCTCTTGTGTTATTTCATGAGAGATTTTAAACCCAGTTCCAAACTTGGAAAAGTGCCTTCCTTGCTCCCCCAGCAATCTCTTGATTGGTAGAACATACTGTGCTAAGTGACATTTAAATTAAAGGGAGCATTTTTTGGTGTTCTTTCTGTGAAATAAATGAGGATCGTTATATCAAGAGTCTCTTTTTACAGCTCAAATTTCATATATACTTGTGTATATGGCATGTATGTGCTAGGGCTTCCCTGGTGGCTCAGATGGTAAAGAATCCACCTGCCAGTGCAGGAGACGTGGGTTTGATCCCTGGGTCGGGAAGATCCCCTGGAGAAGGAAATGGCAACCCACTCCAGTATTCTTGCTTGGAGAATCCCATGGACCAAGGAGCCTGGCGGGCTACAATCCACGGGTCACAAAAGAGTCAGAAACTGCTTAGCAACTAAACAATGATAACAAATATGTGCTAACTAAAATTAGCCAAATCACTAGGCTTTGTTTTGCAATATTTTTCCTTATCACAAAAGAAACTTTGCCTAAAAAGATACTCTTAATATAATCTTAGGGTTTAGTTTTAAAAGGGGGTTATTGGCAGTTTGAGTGACCTTGGTAGATTTTAAATCCCTGTTGCATGGAATTGTTCATTATAAAATATTCTTTTCTCTTTGACAGTTGGAACTTTATTTAGTGGGTTTATATTGCCCTGGGAACTTGGCATGCAAGAGATGTGACTGGTTTTTCTTTTTAGAAGAAAACTTGAGGGACACACAGCAGTTACAAAACCAAACTGTCACCAAATTGGTTAACCCCCTGTCCTAGCCACGGAAGCTGTTTTTCTGACTGGATTCGTGCAGCCAGTACTGAAACCAATGATGATACTGCAGCAGAACTAGCTTTATTAAATGGTCAAATGATGGAGAAATGGGAACCTAGTTTGAATATCAATTTCTCAAGCCAAATGAAATTAAGACACCACATATATGAGGGCAGGGGCTCGAGGTAAAAGGGAGGGACTTGGGAAGAGAGGGAGGAATATTCATGAGTTATTCGAGAACAGGGGTGTGGTTTGGACTCCTTTTCAACCCTAGTATGGGCTTTTCTGATTATTGTCATGTCAACTGTCAACTGTCTTGGGCTGATGGGTGTGTCATTTAGCTAATGCATTTAGCTAACTGTGGCATGAGGCCCAAGGACACTGGAAGGCAAATCTTCCGCCATTTTGGGTTTAGCTGGTTCCAGCCAGTTCTTGTTTTTCTCTTTGCAGCTTCCTCCTAAAACTTAGATATGAGCGATTGGTGTCCCTTCTAGGAGAAGCAGGAGTATAATCCTGGGACAACCACCTTGGTAACAAAACCAGGAAGATGGTTTTATATTGTTAAGATGTGATTGAACAGTAATTATAAGGCTATTGAAATCAGTACAATTTAAAAAACATTTTATTTGCCCAAACTCACATTATATGTTAAAATTCTCTTTCTGATATAGTGTACTTGAACCTCCTAAAATTTTAAATACTGTTCAAGAAGTATGTGTGAACATGTTTTAAGATACAGGGTAGACTAGTTCAAGGCTATATATTTAGCTGCTTTTTGACAAGTGAGGATTGTGGGGGAAAAAACCACTGTTGTAAATATCGTGAAAGGATTTTTGTGATAGCCGATATTTCTTAGACTGACTTTTTATGACATAGTTTAAATGCAAAGATGTTATTTAGGATTGCCTTCATTATGTAGGGATCTAGTGTAGTATTTGATTTTATTTTTTTCCTGGAAAGGTGATTCAGTGATGTAGCACTCATAGTAGAATGATTTCTCACTATTCACCTGGTTTGCAAGGCTACCTTTATCTTACACTCAATTCTTTATATGCATCAGGTCTCTTTCCAGATGTTCTCTTACATTTCAGCAGCTTTAACTGGCCCCTCTTGGAGTTTTGAGGGTGGGGTTTACCCCTGGTGATTATGATTTCTGTTGCAGACAAAATTTCAAGCATTTTAAAGAAGATTTGTGTAGACTGGAAGCGCGGGAAGTGTTTAGGTTAGTGGTTATCAGTTTCAAACCACCAGTTTATTTTCAGCTTAAAATAAAATGTAGTGGCACTATAGATCATTCCATTTATCACTAAAATTCATTTTTGGAAGTGCTTTGTCCTCATTAGTTAGAAACTGTCTCACCTACCACATCTTTTCCCCATGGAAACAGTTTTTAAATGTTTTTGCTAACCTAGGGTTTCTTTGGATACAGCTATTACATGATTGTGAAGCAGATTGTTGTGAAGGGTTTTGCAGGAGAATCTTTGAAAAGAAAGCCATTGAAGATGATTCTGTCTCTTGAACTCGGCTCGGGACTTTCCTTTCACTTAATTGCTTATTAATTCAGCTAACAAACTGCCGAGAGGAAATGATAAAAAGGATGGTGGCAGTTACCTGTTTAGTTACTAAGGGTGGTCCAGGTGTATTTCTTCCATTCATTCCATTGTAGAACAGGGAGGTGTAAGTTAGGTGTTGAGCCCTTTCTTTATCTCTGTGATTCTTGCAATTGTCCTGGGAGAAACGCTTACCTCTTTCTGTGCAATCAGTGAACAACCTTCTGCTTACTCCGTCTCTCTTCTTGATGAACGCAGGTACCTTCTGGTCTGTTCATTATTTACCATTTAATACACTGAAGCTACAGGAGTAAGATTAGAGTTAGTTAAGATTAGGTTGCCGTCCTGCAGTGTAAGTTAAAATCCAGATACACTGTTTGACTTGGTCTCACTACATGTTATGCTAAATTTTAAATATATTACAAATAGTGAAATAAATGGAAATAAATCCTGTTGTATTATTAACTACAATATAGTGCTTTAGCTTTTGTGGCCAATGGTTCCAGGCCAGGAGGCCCTGTAACTGGTTAAATACAGTATAAATGCATCCAGTTTTCTAGAAGACAACTTTAGGCTGTACTTTATAAGAGTTTTACAGATAATTTCCCCTTTGCAGTGGCTTCATCTTCATCTTTTGGAATCAAAGTTCTGTTGCATCGGCCAGGGTAGAGGACACTGGTACAAGACCATGGACTGCCAGTGGATAGTTGGTTACAAATTGGACTTGACCTGAACTTAGAGACGGTGTCTAAAAATGGAAGTTATGTACGAGTGTGTGCATTACCTCTGTTAATTTACCCGGATTTATAGACTTTCAGGTACAGGATACCTTGTTCCATTGCACTTCTTAGATACTGATTTTACAAATTAAAGGTTTGTGGCAACCCTGCATTGTCAGATGATGATTAGCATTTTTTAGCAATAAAATATTTGTTAATTAAGGCAAGCACATTGGGTTTTTGGACATAATGCTGTTGTACACTTAATAGGCCACAGTATAGTGAATCATAATTCTTATATGCACTGTGAAACCAAAAAATCTGTGTGACTCACTTAATAGCGGTATTTGCTGTCTTATGGTGGTCTGGAACCGAAGTGTAGTGTCTCTGAGGTAGGCTTGTAATCCTATAAGCTGTTACTAAGCAATCTGCCACTTTATAATTATTTAAATTATTAATATTTTGCATAGTTAAAAACCCAGCCTGCCGAATGCTTTAATAAGTTATTTGCAGTTGAGAGGGAGAGAGTGTGTGAAAAAGAGAATGCCTCTGTTCAGGGTTGAATTAAAATATTTTAGTAGTATAGGTACTTTTGGAAATAAAACCTAGTTTAAATGAGAAAAATTGAGGCCTGTTATGAATGGCACCGAACAGTGCTGATTATTTTACCTTTGACAAAGTGGAAAATTTAAAGCTTGGTGTATCCCATTTTATTAATATAATAAAGTTTTATAGTGTTGTTCTGGGCGTCGATATATGTTCTTTAGTGTTTATTAGCCCATGGTTATAGTAAAACGTTTTAGTTCTATGCCTGGCTATTTCTGTACAGAATGCACATATTAAAACGAAGGGAAAAAAATTGAATCTCTATCTTTCTCTTCCCCAAGTCTTTTTCTATATGATTTCTAAATATTTTGGTTGTGTATGGCATCTAATATGATTGGACACAGAGAACATCTTTTTTATCATTTAACGTAGGTTAATAGCTTCCCCAGACTTGTTCTAATAATGAAGCTATGAGGGAAATGACAAGAATGGTGGTTTTAAATTTCTCTAGACTCACAGTAAATTTTTCCATCCTGATGGCAGGAATCTTGAGCATCTGGAATCTGTGAGAAGAGCGAATTGTTCACGGCGGGAAGACTGTCATCAAACTCTGAGCCATTTATTCTCTTAGGAACTACTGTCCTGTACAGAATATTATATTTTTACAGAGGCACTTTTCTGGAACTGGGGAAATATCTTCACTTCTTCATGTATTCTGTATTTTTGAGATGTTATTTTGAGAATGAGTGTCACATCTTGTCATTAATTTCCGTTAATTTAATTAATTTATTATTATATTTATATTAATCATTTATATTTGTATAAATATAGTTTTGAAAAAGCAATAGAAAATAAACTGTCTTAAACAAAGATTTCTTTCTGGTTTATATAGGTAAATCTATGATCTATACTTTGTTATCTATTTTCTTCAATTTTCAGATTATCTACAATATATATTGTGATACTTTCTACCTGTATTATGGCATAGATGTAATTCCTAAAATGTTTGCTTTGGAGAGGGAAGGAAGGAGTGTGCGAAATTCTCTGTTAAGTTTTGGTGAAAACGTTTCTCAAATAGGGAGTCAAGTTTCTGATTAGCCCTGGATCATGCTGGGCGTTTACAATACGTTTAAGTTGGTAGAAATTTCTCATTCTGTTTTCTTTTTTAAATTCTTGTATGTGTGTGTGTGTGTGTATGTATGTGTTTAAAGACAGTAAAACCTTTTTCCCTGTTTAGTAAGTTTTTGACTCTGAACGAGACTCTCCTGAGTCTTGATACTTTATTGTCCTTGTGTTTGGATGCAGTGTTGCTGAGGCCTGGCTTGATTGTTACAGCAGGGCAGGTAGGTGTCCTTGCCTAAGACGTGAGCCAGCATCTTTAACTGGACTGCTTCCTGTTAGGTCTTACTAGTGTCTTCATGCATTGTGGATACCTACTGCAGGTATCGGAGAAGGCAATGGCACCCCACTCCAGTACTCTTGCCTGGAAAATCCCATGGACGGAGGAGCCTGGTGGGCTGCAGTCCATGGGGTCGCTAAGAGTTGGACACGACTGAGCGACTTCACTTTGACTTTTCACTTTCATGCATTGGAGAAGGAAATGGCAATCCACTCCAGTGTTGCCTGGAGAATCCCAGGGACGGCGGAGCCTGGTGGGCTGCCATCTAAGGGGTCACACAGAGTTGGACACGACTGAAGCAACTTAGTAGCAGCAGCAGCACTGTAGGTATACAGCTCAGTAGTTTGTTCACTTAGGTAAGATGTTCTTCTGCTTCCCAGTTTAGCGGTGTTTAGTCTGTGGGCATCTGCCTCACCTGCTGTCCATCATCAGTTCAGATGAAACACGAGGCCTGTGGGGGTCCTTCTTCCTACACACGGTTCTGTTACTCAAGTGTCCAGGAGCATGGGTTTCTGGATGGGTAAATAGTCTTAGTGTCTTATGTGTACTTTAGTCCGAAGATTCCTTCTCCCTCCACTAAATCACGATGCTCAATGTTCTGCCCACCCCTCCTGCCACCTGGCAATGCTCCCACTCCATCACTGCCTCAGGGGACCCGAGGCCACTTTGCCATCAGACTGTGGACATCCCGTCCCCACTGCTGTGAGGTTAGTCCTTGTTGCTGCTTTGAATGGTTATCTACTCATCACTTTGATCTGGCCCCCGAGGGACTTTAAGTTGCAGTAGGATTTGTTATTTTCATTTAGACTTCGTTTGCAACAGCAGCCATGGACCATCTTCCCTCTAATGAGTAGTAAAATCATAGCCCCCCGCCTTTGCCCACTTCTTTTCAGACTTTCTGAACCCCTGCACTAGGGTAGGTTAGGGGCTTCTGTTTTTTGCTTTGCCCTTGGATTACTTTTGATGTGGTCCAGATGGTGCGTCTAATACTTTACAGTCTCCTTGATAAAAGACACTTCTCTCTTGTTTGACAAACGTGATAACTCTGGTCACTTTCCTTTGTTACGAAGCGTTAGGCCTTTTTCTCATCTGTGCAGGAAATAAACATATTGCCTGATTTCTTTTTTTATCCATTATTCCTGTTCTCCATCCACCACCCTATTTTAATGATTCAGAAGAAAATTTTCACAAGAAAGATCAGTTTTGTGGTGGTTTGTGCCAAATGGTAAAGTCTCTTTGTGACTTTTTGGTATAAGTTCTTGACTGATGCAGTTTTCTTGACTTCTGAAGATGCTGTATTCTGTGTGAAGGATGTCTGTTAAGTTTCAAATTCCAGAATCTTTTATATTTTGATAGAACTGTATCACTTTGAAATGGAAGATAAAAGTCAGAGATGTTTCAGCACTTAAACTGTAAACAGGAATCCTTAAAGAGGAATTCTTGGCTTTTTTTTCTTTTTTCTTTTTCTTTTTTGATTGGAGTATAATTGCTTCATAATGTTGTATTAGTTTCTGCTATATTCTTGGCTTTTTTCTTATGAAAATGTTAATTATATCAAGAACTCATGGGAAAAATTGCTGAGAGACCAATTGTTAAAAGGCTCAAAGACAAGATCTGTTTTTTTTTTTTAAAAAGACAACTACTACCTCTTGAGATGGATTATACTGCTGGCTGGTTTTGCCTCTTATTTCTTCACGCAGCCGGGTTCCCTGAGGCTTAGTTTCACCAAAAGGAGGACGATATGAGTGATTTTATGACAAAGCTGATCCAGTATCTGATGAGCCATTTTCCACTGTCCTCTCAAGAGGCAATGACCCCAAGGTCCAGAGTGATTGAATAATTTGAATGAACATCTGTTGTCAGGTCTGCTCTGAGTCATTTGTTTTTGCGAGGCCGTTCTGGTGTGGTGTGGCTGTTCATCTCCAGAGTGTTTCCTTGTTATGTCTGACCTTGGCAGGGTGGACAAAGCGAGGAGTATATCTGATTATCTCAGTGAAGGGATTACTAGTATTCTTCTGTAATCACATGAAGCATGTTAAGATGAGTCCAATTATTCAGCCTGTTTAGGCTGAATGATGAATGATGGGCTCCCAGGAGCTTCAGTCTGGATTTTGAATTAAGCCTGTAAGTCGACATACGTACATAAACCATTGTCGTGAGAACTTTGTCAATGAGTACATGACATTGATATAATCAAAATTATAGTTATTGCCACTTCTTGCAAGTGATTGTTGCATGATGCTTATTGAGGAAGTTTTAAGCTATTTTAAAGCTGGGACGGTTTGGCATTTTTCTTCTTCACTTTCCTTACGGTATAGATGTCTAGACTGACCCACGTCGGGCATCAGATCACTTTTTTCATTTCTCTTCTCTCTAGTTCACGCTTTACCCAGTACGTGGGGTCCATCACTGCCTGTCTTTATTGCCTGTTGTGGAAAGCTGTCCAGCAGTATATAAACTCACATTTTCTCCTCTGTCTCTGTGATGCCTTGGCATATGCATACATTTTAACATTTAATGTGGAATTTATTTTAAACATGCTTATGAGGCTATACAGTGAAATGAGGCATCATTCTGAGCTTTACGAATAGCTCATTTAATCATTATTACGACCCTAGTCAGGCTAGTATAACTGTACCTTTATACAGTTTAAAAACTGGATGCACAGAGATGTGAACCAATTAACAGCTGCAGTGTTGGGACTTGTATTTATGTTACTTGGCTGCAGAGTCTAAGCGTCTACCCCAGGGCCTTTGTCTGTGCATTTCTTTTCCCTGTAGGGTTTTTCTGCCTCCTCCTTCACCATCCCCAGTTGATGTCTATTCTTTGACCATCTCAGCACAAGCTTCGTTTCCCCGAGGAAGCTCTCCCTGAGCTCGTTCACACCCGCTCTTACCCTGTCGTGGTTTACACCCCCTCCCTTGCAGCAGTTCACAGTTACAGCTTCACATGTGTATTCCCAATGTACGATGCCCGTCTCCACTGGCACACTGCGGCATGACTGTCTTTGCTTCCCTTTCTCTCCCTCCCCCTGTATGCCCATCCCTCAGCACTCTGGTCCATGGTGAGCACTCTGTATTTGCAGAAGGAAGGCTGGAAAGGACCTAGAGGAATTTTGAGATACAGAGGAATTCAGGAGTTTGCCAGCTCCCTTCACACATTCAAGACGTTGTCCATTTGTTATGTTAAGCCTGTTTCTGAAACTCTGAGGTCAGACAGTTACCGAGCTTGTTTTGTCTTCCAGATAATCTCAGGTCCTGCGGGAGGGGACTGTGACAGCAGTAGCGATCTCCAGGAAGTTAATTATTTAGTGAGTTGGTGTAAGATATCTGGAAACAGTTATACTTTCAGGGGACAGCCAGTAGCGGTCCACTGTGGCTAGAACAGAATTGGGGAGTGAGGCATGAAACTTTGAAAATTGTAAAAATAATGTCTATTTTGTAAAAAATCAAACAATGCAAAAATATGTGTGTATGTATGTGTTATATATATATGCACAGCAAATATGAAATACACACACATATAGTAAAATGTAACTAATTATTTCCTGTTCCTTTTAGTTTCTCTTCCTGGATTAAATGCTGATAGAGTTGGATGTAGATTTAGGCTCCCTGGAAGTGGGATGAATGAGGGAATAAACAAGCCGGACCAAAGGGAATGCACGTAGGCTTAAAATCCTCATATTGCCAGTAAACGACCAGTTTATGATTTCCCTGCTTTATTCATCTTTTCATTCTCCCAGGTGACTCTTTCTAACCTTTTCTTTCTCATGCAGGCTTTTGATCCTGTGTCCTCACTCCCCATGGGCAACCGTGTTTCATAGTTGACTGAAAATACTGCTACGATCCATCCTGAGGGAGTCACCCCAGGTCCCCCCTCCCCGCCCCAGCCCAATATCTGCCTCCCTCCTGGGAGCCCTGGATACCCTGTCCGCATGTGCACTGACCCTGTTCCTCTCACCTCTTGAGAGGGGGCCACCAGCAATGGCCCCGTGGTCAGCATTTCCCCTCCAGTAGATCAAAGCCCTTAGTGCACATATGGTCTATTTTTTTTTCATTTTAAAAAATCTTTATCCCCCCACCCCTAGCAGACACTGATTCTCTTTTGCTCCAACCCTCCTCCTAAGAGTAGTCAATATTTGCTCTTTCTAATGTGTCACCTGTTATTGTTAATGCTCTTCAGCCATCACCAGTCCAGGCGGCTGGACCTCATGGGCAGTTCTCGGGCCTTGTTCTCCCTGCCCTGACTGTGGCCTCTCCTGCCTCAGGTCAGTCATCCTTCCCCGCCACACTGGGCCACCAGGACAGCACATGTCTGTGTCCCTCCTCCTCATGTCAAGTGTGTTATCTTAAACCTGTCTGTGAAACTCTGAGGTCAGACAGTGGAGACCCCAGGGCTCAGTCCTTGTTTTTCTACTGTGTCCACACTCACACCCTTGGGGTCTCAATCCAGTCTCTTGAGTTTAAATACCAACCCCCTGCCCAGGACTCCTACGTGTGTGTCTTCAGTTCAGGCCTCTCCGCTGAGCTCCTGACCCCTCCCTCCAGCCGCCCACTGCATCTCCCCCAGGACATTCATTCCACGTCTTCAGCTCATTGGGTCTGAAACTGAGCTTCTCATCTCCCTTGGCAGCAGCTTCAGTGTTGGCGATCATGTTTGTTTCTTTTTTTCTTCTCATAGCCCGCCTTCAGTCAGACAGAAATCCATCGTTGGCTCTTCCCTCAGAATCTGTCCAGAATCCCCACGCTCCTTGGTGCCGGTCCTCTTTCGTCTGGGTCACTCTCTTACCATCTGACTCGTTCTCGGCCTCTGTGCTCCCCTGACCCCTCTTATCAATGTAGCAGCTGGAGCAATGCTCTTAATATGTCACTCAAATCATGTTACTCCTTTGCTCAAAAACCCAGCAATGGCAGTGTCCCTATGAAATAAAAGTTAAGTTCTTTGCAGTGTCTGTCCTACAAGGCCTTACGTGACCTGGTCCCCGTTTCCTCTCTGACATCAAGTCTCTTCTCCTTCTCTCCCTCTGCCTGTCACACCGGGTGCCTTGCTTTCCTCCGAGGCTCCAGGCTTAGAGGCTGGGGTTTCTTTGTCGTCTGGTCCCTCTCCCTGAGTGCTTGTCCCTCAGATGCCCACCAGCTCTGTCACCTTCTTTCTGTCTGTGACCACCAGAGTGTATTCCCTGGCCACCTCCTCTGTCCCTGTCCATGCCAGTGGCCCAGCCCTGAATCTGCGTACACAGCTCAGGTTTCTCTTTTTCTATCAATATCTGTCACCTTCTTACATACTGTATAATTTACTTAACTTTTGTTTATTATTTGCCTTCCCCCTAGAATGTTATCTGGGCTTCCCAGGTGGCGCAGTGGTAAAGAATCCGCCTGCCAGTGCAGGAGACTCAAGAGATGAGAGTTCGATCTCTGGGTCAGGAAGTTCTCCTGGAGAGGGAAATGGCAACCTGCTCCAATATCCTTGCCTGGAGAATTCCATGGACAGAGGAGCTTGGGGTGCTAAAGTCCATGGGGTCACAAAGAGTTGGACACGACTGAGTGACTGTCACACACACGAAATGTTATCTAGGGCTCTTTGCTGATCTATCCAGACACCTTGAATAGCATCTAGCACGGAGAATGTACAGTGGTCAGTGGATGCTGATTGAATGAATGAGTGCACATCCCACCAAGTGACTGCTGGACATCTGCTCTCATGCCCTGTGCTTAGTCACTCAGTCCTGTCCGACTCTGTGACCCCATGGACTGTATTCCACTAGGCACCTCTGTCCATGGGATTCTCCAGGCAAGAATACTGGAGTGGGTGGCCATGCCCTCCTCCAAGGGATCTTCCCAACCCAGGGATCGAACCCAGGTCTCCAGCATTGCAGGTGGATTCTTGAATGTCTGAGCCACCAGGGAAACCACTATCATGCCCTAAGAATGGGTATTTGTGAACTTAATTATCTCCTAAATTGATAAAAGAAAAATGATATGCTTTAACTTACAAAAATTTGTTTATTGACTGTACTGGATCTTCATTGCTGCGTGTAGGCTTTTCTCCAGTTGCGGCAAGTGGGGGCTTCTCATTGCATGTGGCTCCTCTTGTTGCAGAGCACAGGCTTCAGGTACACAAGCTTCAGTAGTTGTGGGACATTGGCTTCGTTACTCCACGACATGTGGAAACCTCCCAGACCAGGGATTGAACCTGTGTCCCCTGTGTTGGCAGGTGGATTCTTAACCAGTGGACCACCAGTGAAATCCTGCTTTGACTTATAAGAATCATTTTATATTATTGTTTAGATTGAGCATTACTTTATATACTGATTCTGAGGGGCATCTATTTCTTCTGCCACCATTTGACTGTTCATATGCTATTGCCCATTTTTTCTCTTTTACTTTCTCTTTTACTCATCTTTTATTATTCTTAATATCAATCACCTGCTTGTTGGAGATAATTTTTGGCCGTTTCTCTGTAAACTTCTTGGTTTTTTTGATGCATGAAAATTTTGTCACAAATTCTACCATAATTTTTTTGTGATTTCTAGATTCTTTGTTTTTTAAGACTAACATTTAACTCCAAGATGATAAAAATACTCTTTGAGATTGTCCTCTAGATTATATTTGAAATATTGGATCCATTTGTAATTTGGGTGTCCAGTTAGACATTTAACTTTTGAGGGATCTCTTGAAGGTTTTTGAATAGAAGCTTTATGTGATGGGTTATTCTGGGAGACATAGTTTAAGTCCTGACTGCCACTTACTGGCAAAGTGTATGTCCTCCTGTAAAATGGAGATAGGAATAGGACTTGCTGATGGGGAGAGCATTAAGTGAGGTGACCTGTAAAGCACTTTACCATAGCTCATACCACAGTATTAGGTATGGTTAATACTACTAGGAACTGCTTCTGGTAATAATTTTTACTAAGTATTATTTTGGGAAGCTTCAGGGGTTGGTGGTGGGAAGGATAGATTAAGGAAGGGGAGACAAATAGATGTAATTTTTAGCAGCTAGTTTTATTAGGTGGGCTTCCCAGGTGGCTCAGCTGGTAAAGAATTGGCCTGCAATGCATTAGACCTGGGTTTGATCCCTGCGTGGGAAGATCCTGTGGAGGAGGGCATGGCAACCCACTCCAGTATTCTTGCCTGGAGAATCCCCATGAACGGAGGAGCCTGGGGCTATAGTCCATGGAGTTGCAAAGAGTCAGACACGACTAAGCACAGCATAGCACAGTTTTAGGCAGGGTGAGAATCACTCAGGGTCTGACTATGATTATAGCAAACTTTATGTACAGTTAGAATTACTATCATATATTTTAGTAAATTGGTAAATCTTACAAAGTAATGAAATTCTAATGTAAGGATGACAATTTATAATTTTCTTTTGGTTAAAGTATTATGACTCCAGGTGAATTGTTTATTAAGCATAATTGGGTCAGTGTTATCTGCCTTCCACAATCCTTGATCAAATCTCCTGCTTCTGACTTACATACAAGATCCTGATAGAAAGCTTTACAATACTACTCTTATCTAAATATTGTGAGAAAAAAAAAAAAAAGATTGAAAGACAACTTACTTAAAGTTGCTAAAGCACCAACATATTTATGCATGAGTGCTCAGTTGTGTCCAACTCTTTGTGACCCCGTGGACTGTAGCCCACCAGGCTCCTCTATCCATGGTGTTTTCCAGGCAACAATGCTGGAGTGGATTGCCATTTGGTCCTCTGGGGTCCTTCCTGACCCAGGGATTGAACTCTGTCTCTTGTGTCTCCTGCGTTGGCAGGCAGATTCTTTACCACTGTGCCACCTGAGAAGCCAGTGGTTAAGAGTCCAAAATTTTTTTATCTGTAGGTAAAACAGTGAGCCTTTCCAGGTGGTGCTAGTGGCGAAGAATCTGCCTGCCGATGCAGAAAATGCATCGGGTTTGATCCCTGGGTTGGGAAGATCCCCTGGAGTAGGAAATGACACCCCGCTGCAGCATTGTTGCCTGGGAAGTTCGATGGGCAGAGGAGCCCCAGCAGGCTACAGTCCATGGGGCCACAGAAGCACTACAGCTGGCCCTCTGTCCTTTGTTTTACCAGGCTTCAGAGGCATCAAGATCATGCTCTGAGCGTAGATTGTTGAGAGAGAACAGGCATGTACAGTTGACCCTTGAACAACATGGACCTGAACCGTGCAGGTCCACTTATATGCAGAGTTTTTCAATAAATATGGTACTGTGTAGTCAGCATGAGGTTGCATCTGTTCTTGTGGACGGCAGATGTAGAGGGCAACTGTGGTGCTTGATCTTCTGTGGGTCCTCTGGATACCAAGGGACGACTGTGAGTGGTATTTTGTTTTTTTTTTGATTCATCTTTAAAGAAAATGACTAGTATTTCTCCCTGCAGTGCAGCAAAGCTCAGAGAAGTCAGCGCATATAGCTCCAATCAGGTACCTAAGTCAGTAACGTGGTGGTCCACACGTGTGCTGGCTTAATGAACTGCCTGGTGGAGTGGGCAGTTTATACTGTACGGAAAGCATTCTCCGTAGGATGTTATTCTTCATGATGTCAGACAGCCAGCATTTGTCATCTCACCTTCCTCTGGAAAGGGGAGAAGAGGTTACTACTGAGCTCATAGATAGCAGGCTTCAGTACCAACTCAGAGATCTTTCGAGCATCTTTGCGTCTCTGCAATTGGCTCCTATTACTGTGAATACCTTCCTTACCCCAGTTAGACTCACCCTCCTGGGCTTTTCTTCCTTTCGGGCCCCAGCCCATGGCCTGCCAGCTTCATTCTGACCCCGCTGATGGCTCTCTGCTTAAAATTGCTGTAATAATTATTACATATATATTAATCAGGTGACCCTCAACCTATTTTAGTTTTGCTCTGATTGATTTCTTTTTCTCAGCATATAAAATGCACTCATTTAAAAGTATCTTTTTTCTGTTGGAATATTTTTATGAAATAAGTTTATTGAAACCCTTCACAGGTATCCTGGACAGTGTCCTGTGTTCTATGTGCCCAAATATAAAGTGAGTTTTTTCCCTCCATAAAATGATCTCTTGGAGGAGAGAGCTGGCTTATAGTCAGGTCCGTACAAAATCTCTTACAGAGAACTTTCTCTGTTTATTCACGTGCGCAAAAGCGTGTGGAATGGGGAAACTAAAAGTATTCATATATAACGAAATTCATAATTTTAGAAATTATTGAGAGTTCCTTTGACAGAATTTTATTTTTTTTTAAAGGAGATGAAGTTTAGACTAGATTTAATTATCCCTTGAAGAAGGGTTAAAAACCTCACATTTGCACTTGATAGAATTTTAAAGAGTATGTAAGTAGGTTTGTTGATGAAAAACCAATCAGCTTTACCCAGATTCTCAGTGACGGCATCTCATATTCAAAACAGTGTTGCATCTCAACTGACCTGGAAGTGAAAACAATCTATTCTAATTCTCAAGTGGCACTTGTGATGAGGAAGAATCTCACTCTGAAGAATTCAAATGGTCGTGTGAAATGTGCAAATGGGGCAAAAACACAATCTACATTAATGTATTTTCAGATCAGATCAGATCAGATCAGTCGCTCGGTCGTGTCTGACTCTGTGACCCCATGAATCGCAGCACGACAGGCCTCCCTGTCCATCACCAACTCCCGGAGTTCACTGAGACTCATGTCCATCGAGTCAGTGATGCCATCCAGCCATCTCATCCTCTGTCGTCCCCTTCTCCTCTTGCCCCCAATCCCTCCCAGCATCAGAGTCTTTTCCAATGAGTCAGTTCTTCGCATGAGGTGGCCAAAGTACTGGAGTTTCAGCTTTAGCATCATTCCTTCCAAAGAAATCCCAGGGCTGATCTTCAGAATGGACTTGTTGGATCTCTTTGCAGTCCAAGGGACTCTCAGGAGTCTTCTCCAACACCACAGTTCAAAAGCATCAATTCTTCAGTGCTCAGCCTTCTTCACAGTCCAATTCTCATATCCAATATAACTGAATGGTCTAGTGGTTTTCCCTACTTTCTTCAATTTCGGTCTGAATTTGGTAATAAGGAGTTCATGGTCTGAGCCACAGTCAGCTCCTGGGCTTGTTTTAGCTGACTGTATAGAGCTTCTCCATCTTTGGCTGCAAAGAATATAATCAATCTGATTTCAGTGTTGACCATCTGGTGATGTCCATGTATAGAGTCTTCTCTTGTGTTTTTGGAAGGGGGTGTTTGTTATGACCAGTGCATTTTCTTGGCAAAACTCTATTAGCCGTCGCCCTGCTTCATTCCGTATTCCAAGGCCAAATTTGCCTGTTACTCCAGGTGTTTCTTGACTTCCTACTTTTGCATTCCAGTCCCCTATAATGAAAAGGACACCTTTTATGGGTGTTAGTTCTAAAAGGTCTTGTAGGTCTTCATAGAACCGTTCAACTTCAGCTTCTTCTTCTTCTAATGTATTTTACTTCATAGGTAATTCACAGTGTTTCTAACTAAATTGCAATTTAAATATTAGAGGTGGTCATGAACATCTTAGTAACATCAGTGACATTTGTTTGTGTCGTCAGCTGCCTGAACATCTATTTATTTTGCTTGGAAGAGAAAATGTTTCAGATCTTAACTTGGGCAAATAGATTGTTATATTTAGGATTGAAAGATGCTTGCTCATATATGGACTGCATTCTGTGTCATCCAAGGTTTTGAGCTCTCTGGGGAGAGATAGCACTACATTATGTGCTTAGTTCTGTGCCCGGGGCTCTGACTCTGAGAGCTCATAACACGCTGATTCTTGGGAATGGAGCCTTCATGGCCCCAGCTCAGGTGTTCTTCCTGCCAAAATGTTTCTTGATGTTGTCTTCCTCCCCCTGGAGGAACTGACCACTTCCCCTGCCTCTGCCCCACAGTCTAACTCGGTCCTGCACGTAACTTTGTTGTAGACGCCTGTGGACGGAAATCACGTCCAATTTGTCTTAGACCTTCAGAGCTGTGGGTGCTCTGGGTTCATGGGTGCCTAGATGTTCATGGAAATGACCTTGGATGACTACAGAGGAGCACAGGTTGACTTTCATGGCCCCAGTTCTTGTTCAGGGAACAGGTGGATTTAGGAAAAAGTTTTAAAGACACACATTGCTTTCTCAACTCTTGTTTTGGCTCTCTGAATTTCAAGGACCATTGTGTGTCATAGTATTCCTCATGACTGGGACTCAAGAAACTGAGTATAGGACTCCTTTAAAGCACACGGAAGTACACAGACCCAGTTTTAGACATGGACTTGAGGTGTCTGCTGGGCCTGGGTCGCTGGTTTGAGTGGAAGTGCTTGTCCTTGTTGCTGCATTGACACTGCATGCAGCTAGCAATGCTCTGCACCTGGCAGCTCTCTTTACCATCTTTTGAATTTCTCATTGGCATGGTCCTGTCTCTCTGGCTTTGTTTTGTGGTACAAGGTATGGATACCAGGGGCTTCCCTGGTGACTCAGCTGGTAAAGAATCCATCTACAATGCAGGAGACCCTGGTTCAATCCCCGGGTTGGAAAGATCCCCTGGAGAGGGAGTAGGATAGTCACTCCAGCATTCATGAGCTTCCCTGATGGCTCAGACAGTAAATAATCTGCTCGCAATGCGGGAGACCTGGCTCTGATCCCTGGGTTGGGAAGATCCCCTGGAGGAGGGCATAGCGACCCACTCCAGTATCCTTGCCTGGAGAGTCCCCATGGATAGAGGTGCCTGTTGGGCTACAGTCCATAGGGTCGCAAGGAGTCAGACATGACTGAGTGACTAAGCACAGCACGCAAGATCGGGGAGATGAAGAGGAGTGAGTGTTGTTGCGCTCTAGTGGATCATGCAAGTTAGGATTGCACAGAGCTAGAGAAGCACAGAAACTCAGGCTTCTGTGCTTTGACTAACAAAGAAGTTGTTATTATTTTAATAACTGAGCCTGACACGGATTATTCCCACAAAAAGCTAAGGAGTATGTAGGCAAGGTCAACAATTTCCATGTCTAGAAGACCAGAGTGGTTTCATTTCTGAGTATGGTGTTTTGTCCGATTGGCACCTACCGCTAAGCTGGGTGTCTACTTAGAAACGTTGCACTGAGATTTTCCTTGTTAGGAAACGAACTGAGGAAAGATGGATATTGTTATTTTTAACCAATGCCTGCAAATTGTGAATTGTTCGCTGAATCCTTACAGCAACTGTATTTACCACAATTTCTTCTTTTGTTTCAGCTTTATTTTGAGATAATTATAGAGTCACATGTTGTAGGAAATAACACAGAGAAATCCTGTGTACTTTCACCAGTTCCCCTGTGGTAACGTTATTCATGACTGTGGTGGTGTGTCACAGCTGGGAGAGCGTCATCCACACGAGTAGCTGACCTTTGTCAGATTTCCCTGGTTTTACATGTGCTTATGCGTGTGTGTGTATTTATTTAGTTCTATGCAGTTTTCACAGTAATCCAAGTCTATGCCCCAACCAGTAATGCTCAAAAAGCTGAAGTTGAACGGTTCTATGAAGACCTACAAGACCTTTTAGAACTAACACCCAAAAAAGATGTCCTTTTCATTATAGGGGACTGGAATGCAAAAGTAGGAAGTCAAGAAACACCTGGAGTAACAGGCAAATTTGGCCTTGGAATACGGAATGAAGCAGGGCGACGGCTAATAGAGTTTTGCCAAGAAAATGCACTGGTCATAACAAACACCCTCTTCCAACAACACAAGAGAAGACTCTACACATGGACATCACCAGATGGTCAACACTGAAATCAGATTGATTATATTCTTTGCAGCCAAAGATGGAGAAACTCTATACAGTCAACAAAAACAAGCCCAGGACTGACTGTGCCTCAGATCATAAACTCCTTATTACCAAATTCAGACTTAAATTGAAGAAAGTAGGGAAAACCACTAGACCATTCAGGTATGACCTAAATCAAATCCCTTATGATTATACAGTGGAAGTGAGAAATAGATTTAAGGGCCTAGATTTGATAGATAGAGTGCCTGATGAACTATGGAATGAGGTTCATGACATTGTACAGGAGACAGGGATCAAGACCATCCCCATGGAAAAGAAATACAAAAAAGCAAAATGGCTGTCTGGGGAGGCCTTACAAATAGCTGTGAAAAGAAGAGAAGTGAAAAGCAAAGGAGAAAAGGAAAGATATAAGCATTTGAATGCAGAGTTTCAAAGAATAGCAAGAAGACATAAGAAAGCCTTCTTCAGCGATCAATGCAAAGAAATAGAGGAAAACAACAGAATGGGAAAGACTAGAGATCTCTTCAAGAAAATTAGAGATACCAAGGGAACATTTCATGCAAGGATGGGCTCGATAAAGGACAGAAATGGAATGGACCTAACAGAAGCAGAAGATATTAAGAAGAGGTGGCAAGAATACACAGAAGAACTGTACAAAAAAGATCTTCATGACCCAGATAATCACGATGGTGTGATCACTGACCTAGAGCCAGACATCCTGGAATGTGAAGGCAAGTGGGCCTTAGAAAGCATCACTACGAACAAAGCTAGTGGAGGTGATGGAATTCCAGTTGAGCTATTCTAAATCCTGAAAGATGATGCTGTGAAAGTGCTGCACTCAATATGCCAGCAAATTTGGAAAACTCAGCAGTGGCCACAGGCCTGGAAGAGGTCAGTTTTCATTCCAATCCCAAAGAAAGGCAATGCCAAAGAATGCTCAAACTACCACACTATTGCACTCATCTCACATGCTAGTAAAGTAATGCTCAAAATTCTCCAAGCCAGGCTTCAGCAATACGTGAACCGGGAACTTCCAGATGTTCAAGCTGGTTTTAGAAAAGGCAGAGGAACCAGAGATCAAATTGTCAACATCCTCTGGATCATGGAAAAAGGAAGAGTTCCAGAAAAACATCTATTTCTGCTTTATTGACTATGCCAAAGCCTTTGACTGTGTGGATCACAATAAACTGGAAAATTCTGAAAGAGATGGGAATACCAGACCACCTGATCTGCCTCTTGAGAAATCTGTATGCAGGTCAGGAAGCAACAGTTAGAACTGGACATGGAACAACAGACTGGTTCCAAATAGGAAAAGGAGTACTCCAAGGCTGTATATTGTCACCCTGCTTATTTAACTTATATGCAGAGTGCATCATGAGAAACGCTGGGCTGGAGGAAGCACAAGCTGGAATCAAGATTGCTGGGAGAAATATCAATAACCTCAGATATGCAGATGACACCACCCTTATGGCAGAAAGTGAAGAGGAACTAAAAAGCCTCTTGATGAAAGTGAAAGAGGAGAGTGAAAAAGTTGGCTTAAAGCTCAACATTCAGAAAACGAAGATCATGGCATCTGGTCCCATCATGTCATGGGAAATAGATGGAGAAACAGTGGAAACAGTGTCAGACTTTACTTTTTTGGGCTCCAAAATCACTGCAGATGCTGATTGCAGCCATGAAATTAAAAGACGCTTACTCCTTGGAAGGAAAGTTATGACCAACGTAGATAGCATATTCAAAAGCAGAGCCATTACTTTGCCAACAAAGGTTCGTCTAGTCAAGGCTATGGTTTTTCCTGTGGTCATGTATGGATGTGAGAGTTGGACCGTGAAGAAAGCTGAGCACCAAAGAATTGATGCTTTTGAACTGTGGTGTTGGAGAAGACTCTTGAGAATCCCTTGGCCTGCAAGGAGATCCAACCAGTCCATTCTGAAGGAGATCAGCCCTGGGATTTCTTTGGAAGGAATGATGCTGAAGCTGAAGCTCCAGTACTTTGGCCACCTCATGCGAAGAGTTGACTCATTGGAAAAGACTCTGATGCTGGGAGGGATTGGGGGCAGGAGGAGAAAGGGACGACAGAGGATGAGATGGCTGGATGGCATCACTGACTCGATGGACGTGAGTCTGAGTGAACTCTGGGAGTTAGTGATGGACAGGGAGGCCTGGCGTGCTGCGATTCATGGGGTCGCAAAGAGTCGGACATGACTGAGCAATTGAACTGATGCAGTTTTACCACATGTGTAGATTATCATTTCTTTTTCAACACGTGAGGGTAACAAGGCTTATATAAGTTATGTGAAATCCTTAAAATGGAGACCTGAGGTTTGCATCTAGGACTGTTTGATTCAGAGTTTTGCTTTTTTTTTTAGTAATAATAATGATGGATAACAGTCGTAATCAGTAATACAATGGCTGAAACTTGCATTACACATGAAACATCAAGTATTTACCACGTGCCAGGACTGTTAAAGTGTAGGAACTCCTTTAATCCCCGCAAGAACTGTACCATATAAATTATATCACAGTTGAATTTGTATTGTTCAGCTCTAATCATATTACTAAGAAATAGGTAATCATTTTTACTACTCCTGAAATCGGTAATAGAATAGTGAAATTCTACCTTCTTTTTACATAATTTCATAGTTTGAACCTCTGACCTTAACTGCTGATCTTGGTGGTTCTGTGTGTGTGTGTATGTATTTGTATAAACTGAGACCTGTACATTGACTTAGGTTGAGATACCTTAAAAATATTTTTACTGAATTGTAAATAAGTGCTAGTTTAGGAAGGGTGCCAGGTTTTTATGGGAACAAATATAAACCACCAATACTTAAGAATGTAATTGGGAGAAGGTTTTATTTATTTACTTTTCCCTAGAGTATTTTAGATCTTTGTGGCCAAATACAGCCCCAGGAATGTTTCAATTTAATCGAATCTCAAGTTACATATCTCACTTCCAGAGTTTTACCAAATGCAATTGGTTGTGAGTTAATCACGTTATCAGAATATTATAACGCTTTAGGAAGATAACAGCTACACTGATCAGAAGGCCATAATTTACAAGTCTTTGCTGGTGGAATATCTTGTAAAGCTGTCTCTCTGATGAACAGCAGCACTTATTCAGACCAGAAATAACAACAGTCCCATGTGCTAGTAAATCCCAGGAGGTCTCGGTGTTTTTGTAGACAGCAGACAGAAATAAAAGGAATTTTGTCCTTTTTACCTCATGTAATCCCGCTGGAAAATGAAACATGTGCTCTGAGTTGATACTGACTTCTGCCAGGTCACCTCCCTGAAGAGTCCGGGCAAGCACTGTTGCAACAGTTCTTGGACAGGAGTCTGCCGGCCCCTGAACGCGATGGATGGTCTGCACAGCCCGCTCCCGGGACACTGTGCTACTGTCTGCTCGAGGGAGCTTCCAGCGAGAACATGCGTGACCTGCATCTGTTGCCTTGACTCTTCCCAAGGGCATCACATACCTTCAAATTAGAGTTGCATTTAGGCTAAGTGCTGCAGAGTTTGTTGTTGTTAAAAAGAGGGTGACTACAAAGAATGCCACACCAAGTACGGTTTCTTCTGGCTTTTTAGAACTTGACTTTGGACGTTCGATAATGCAAATGTTTTTGAAGCTATATATTATTAGGAACTGTTTGGAAACCACAAAACCTTTTTAATGGACCACGCTATCAATTTTCTGCTCTTCTAAAGAAGTTTTTCCTATTCATGACTCACTTCACTCTTTGGCTAACGTCGAGGGAAATGTAATAACGATTAAGGGAAGGAATGTATGCGTTTTCTTCTTTTCGATTTTTTGTTTTTTTGAAAGCTTGTACATATTTTTTTTTGTTTCAGGTTATGTAAACTTGGAGGACTGTAAAATGTTGACCACTGCAGGAGGTAAAAGCAGGCCTGCTATACATACATCTTTAGAATTTAAAACTCCAAAAGCTTCCTTTGTTTCTTTGGAGAAGAGTTTTGCTTGATGGCCCAGAATACAGATCCAGTAAAAACGACATGTTCCAGCCGTCAATTACACACACCTTAAGCGAAATTAATGAGATCACTCTGAGATTACACTTTGTGTTTTATTTTCGTTTTATAGGTCTGTATGAGCTGTTGGTGGCTCTGCCAGCCCAGCTGCAGCCACATGTGGACAGCCAGGAAGACCTGACCTTCCTCTGGGATGTGTTTGGTGAAAAAAGCCTGCATTCACTAGTCAAGGTAAACCATGCTGATGTCAGATTTTTCTTTGCGGAAAAACATATGGAAAAATATTTTGAGCGCCATCCAGTAAAGCAGAGATCAAATTATTGCCCTCCAAAAACAAAACAGCCTTGTTCCATTTCACTGACAGGCGTGGAAGTTGTTAAAAAAGATTCTACCAAAAATACGTAGATGATTTCACTTAATGGTGGCGACCTGGCCGTGCATACTAATAGAGCAAGCCTGCGCCTGCCCTTGTTTAGAAAAAGAATGTGAAATCGTCGCAAGAAGGTTTAGACTCCTCATGGTCAACATTCATGAGCTGGAGTTTAACTTAAATAAATAAATGTTCGCAGCAAAAATTAGAAGGAATATATTTTCTGAGGTTAAGGATGGCAGCTGTTCAGTAGCCACATTAATTTAAAATAATTTCCTCTAACAAAGTCAAATGAAATTCTAGCAAGCTGTTTCTCTTCTTGGCCCAGCGCCACTGACATGGTATTTTGTGTATAAATACACTGACGCTAAATAGGAATAAAAAACAGTGTTTGGAGACCGGTTTCGCCAAGCGTCATACCCTGGAAATGATCAACCACCAGAAATCAGATCTTGCCACACAGCAGTGCTGGGAGTGATCAGAAGTCTTAAAATAGTAAAACGAGAACAAGGAACTTACTGGAAAATATGCCACTCTTGCTTCTGGAAATATGAATTGCATTTTCTCCCATTTAACTCAAGCTGAAAGGAATTTAAAGTCTTACAGAGTCTGCAGGAGACAGAAACGTATGCTTCAACAGTATCTGATCCTATACTTAGTTCGGCTCCATCTGTTACGGTTGTCTGTTGTGATAAGAGGCTTTTTGACTGATGTATAGTATTTGGAAATGAGGCACCGTTGTTTCACAGGACAGGACAATTCTTACTGCATTTTTTTTTTTTTTTGGTCAAATTTGTTGAAATTTGTGTGCTTTAAGCAGTAGCAATTCTCAAGAAATTAAAGTGTTGATCTGTGGCATTTCCCTAGCTTTACATTTAAAGAGTGCTTTATTGTGTCTGTTGTTTTTTAAATTTTTTAGTTTTTGTATTATTGCCAAGATATCTTTGTATTCTAAATAATTTTAGGTAGTTGCTCTCTTGGGATGTATTAGAAATGGTCTTGGGCTAAAAATTGGTGAAGTTTATGACTTAGTGAAGCAATCATGAAAATACTCCTGTATTAAATGTTTGGAAGTTGGACAGTTATGGATTGTTTAGATTGACTTGGTTTCTTGATAGAAGGAATAAAACACATTTAAAATAGCACCATCACTTCTTAATCAGTAAACAAATATGCCCCCCAAACAATGGATGTGTATGTTGTATTTATTTATACTGTGGCTACTATCTCAGTTTCCTTGTCTATAAAATGGAAATTATATTACCTATTGACAAGATTTTTTAAATTAAACTTTTTAGTTTGTATTGGAGAATAGCCGATTAACAACGCTGTGATAGTTTCTGGGGGACAGCCAAGGGACTCAGCCACATATATACATGTATCCATTCTCCCCCAAATCCCCTCCCACCAGGCTGCCATATAATATTGACAGAGTTCCCTGTGCTATACCGTAGGACCTTGTTGATTATCCATTTAAAATGTAGCAGTGTGTACATGTCTATCCCAAACTCCTCAACTATCCTTTTCCTCCATCCTCCTGCCCCCTGCAACCATAACTTTGTTCTCTAAGTCTGTGAGTCTGTATCTGTTTGACAAGGTTGTTTGTTGACAGTTTCAAATAAAATAGTGAAGATCTTAGTTCTTTTGGTAGTTATATAGGTTAGGTGAATAAATTATTAAATTTAATTATCATAGCATGTGAAGGACTAAAAAGAATTGGCAGAGATGGTGGTTATTTTTAATGTTAAAAGAATAAAACTAAAGTAAAAAATTCTTAGTTACACTAGCTGTTGAGTTTTCAGCACAAGCTGTTATTCAAAGTGTGTGTCCATAATTAAGTGGGTAGGAAGCGTAGTGTTACCAATATCTGGTTTATAAAAACAATGTAGCAAATAAATGGATGTTGCTAGTCTTTTAAATAGCATAACATGTGCTCTATTCCAAATGTTTTTCAGTAATTGCCATAAAATGTATTTTAAAAATGAGTTTTATTATGTAATTCCAGTATGTTCTCAGTTTCTCACTAGACGCGCCCCCCTGCTTTTCTCATGCGCAGACTCAAGGTGTCCTTTGACTGACCCATTATGTTAGTTTTCAAGTAGGAAAACCTAGGATGCCTCCAGAAGGCCGGTCTCACGGGATCAGGAGCGTAGTTTAAACAGCTGGAACAATCTGCTTACCCGTCTTCCAAGAGCCTCTACTGCAGGGTGGAGGAGAGCAGGCTTCGGCTTCTATACATAAATCTCGGTAGAGCAAAAGGAATTTGTTTGAAAAGATTGGTTTTGTGTGCTTTGATGTTATGCTCTTTTGCCTACAGTTGACGCTGTTGGTACATGATTTAGAACTGGGTGAACGGAAAACCTGATTTTATTCTAGCCCCCAATCTTCACAGTTCTCATCTTTTGGGTAAAAAAAGAAAGTGGTTGGTAAATTGCCTCGCAGTTTTAAACAGACAACTTGCTGATCTGATGTAAAATATACTTAAGAAGAGGCAGGTTTGGTGCTGGGGTCTGCAGCAGGTATGGCGTGGCACCTTAAGGTCTCAAGCCCCACTCTGAGGGGAATACTGTAGGTTGTGAGTTGTCATTGGAAGAGAACCATGATGGTCCTGTACTGTAACTGAAGATTTTTTTAAAAGAAAAATTTCTAAATAGAAAAGTTGAATAATAAAAACCATGAATATGAGATTCCAAAAAGGGCTTAAGGTTAAATCAGAAGAAAGTTGATATCGGGACTTCCCTGGCAGTCCAGTGGCTAAGACTCTGCTTTCAATGCAGGGGGCACGGGTTCAATTCCTGGTCAGGGACCTCAGATCCAACATACTGCGTGGTATGGCCAAAAAATAAAAAATAAATAAAAAAAGAAGAAAGGTGGTACCTACTGAAGACCTTGGAAATATTATATATAAGAATGGAAATATCCTATCTAATGTGAGACCAGACAAGGACATCAGTTTTCACATTATCTAGTGAAGTTGATGGGTGCACAGAGCCACGTTTTGGATCCATGTTTTTGCAAATTTACAGACCCATGAAGCATATTTTTTGTGCCTGAATCTCATTTCCAAATCGTATCTCCTATCCTTGTGTTTTTTCCTTTTGAAATTCCTTTACTTACTTTAAATTTTATTTTATTCAGTTACATTGTGTGTATTTTTATAATCTGGATTGAGTTCATTTTAAGCCAACAATATGTGGCTTAAAGACTTACTTAACTGTTAATTTTAAAGAAGATTGGTAGTTCTCTTTCTTCAAGAAATTTTTGTTCTTATTTCACAATTGTGTTGGATTTCTAGGATAAGAATATAAAAATTTTAGTACCTTTTAAATAGCTGCCTGTGTTTTTTTTCCCCTGCCTTTTCAAATAGTTGCATATTTGTATGGGGCAGGAGAAAAAAAGGTAGCAATCTGAATTTTATTCTTTTGGAGATTCTGAAGGATTTCAACAAAACACAACTCTTATTTCCAAGGAAAATTTCCTGTTCTGATTGCATTGTTGTGTGTATTTGTGTGATTTCAGTCTTGAGGGAGTCATGGTGAAACTCAACCAGACCCTGATAACTTTTAGTTACGTAGGTTTAATTTCTGATGCTTGACTTTTGTTCTTGCTGTCTTTGTTGAGGTCTCACTCTGTGCCAGACACTATGTAGGACACCGGGGATAATTTCTAATAGAGCAGGTTTAGCCCTTGTTTTATAGGGTCTTCAACCCCCCCAGAGGACATGGTGATTCGCATTCCACCATGGCCCACGGGCTCAGCTTTTTGGTATGCAGAAGGTGCATCCCTCAATGCTGGCCTCAGAGAGGCGCTGGAGGAGGAACTGGTATTTTAAGCTAAAACTGCATATTGAAGAAATCTTCTCTATGCCGAGTTTGTTGAGTGTTTGTTTTTTTTTTTATCATAAATGGATGTTGGATATTTTTTTTTTTCAAATGATTCTTTCACATCTACTGTTTTGATCATATAGACTTTTCTTTATCCTGTTGCTATGATGGATTACTTTATTCCTTCTGAATATTGAACCAAACTTTGCATTCCTGAGAAAAATCCCACTTGGTTTTGGTATATAGTTCATGTTATCCTTGGTTGGATTTAATTTGCTAATGTTTTGCAGAGGATTTTTACATCTCTGTTCATAAGAGATACTAGTCTGTAGTTTTCCTTTCTTGTAATGTCTTTATCTGGTTTTTGTAGGAGGGTAATGCTTGGCATATAGTTAGGAAGTGCACTCTCTGCTTCTGTTTTTTTTTACTGGAAGAGTTTGTAGAATATTGGTAGGATTTTTTCCATAAATTCACCATTGAAACCATCTGGGCATAGTGCTAACTGTTGGGGAAGGTTATTAACTACTGATTTCTTTAGTAGATATAAGCCTATTTAGATCATCTATTTATTTTTGTGTGAGAGTTTTTGTCATTTGTATCTTTCAAGGAATTGGTGGAATCATGTAAGTTATCAAATTTGAGGGCATGGAATTGTTTATAATCTTTATCTTTTTAATGTCCTTGGGATCCATGATGACTCTTCTTTCATTTTTGATATTATTAGGAGTTTGTGCCTCATTTTCTTCTTTGTTAGCCTGGCTGTGGGTTCATCAATTTATCTTTTCAAAGAACCAGCTTTAGGTTTCATTGATTTTTTTTTTTTCCCCCTGTTTCCTGTCTCAATTCTGTTGCTTTTTGCTTGTATTTTATTCTTTCTTTTTTTCTCCTTGCTCTGTTTCCTCTAGTTTCCTAAGGTAGAAGCTTAGAAAACTGATTTTAGTTCTTTTTTTTTTTTTTAAATGTTCAATGCCATGCTTTCCCTCTAACCACTACTTCTGCATCATTCCACAAATTTTGTTAAACCATATTTTCATTTATTGCAAAATGTTTAAAAAATTTATCTTGAAACTTCTCCCTTGGCCCATGTGTACTTTAGAATTGTTGGTTAGTTCCCAAACATGTGGAGATTTTACTGCTGTCTTTCTGTTATTGATTTCTCTTTTAACTCCATGTGACCTGAGAGCATATGCTATATGATTTCCATTTTGTTAAGGTGTATTGTGGTTCAGAATGTGGTCTGTCTTGTTCTGTGTGAGCTTGAGAAGAATGTGTATTCTGCTGTTGTTGGATGAAGTATTTGATTAAGTTGGTTGATGGTGCTAAATACTGATTTTCTGCCTGCTGGATCTGTCAATCACTGATAAAAGAGTGTTGGAGTTTTCGAGTACAAAAGTGGCTTTGTTCATTTCTCCTTGCAGTCTTATCAGTTTTGCATCATGTGTTTTGACGCTGTCTTGTTAGATGCATACACACTGAAGGTTATTATGTTTTTTCAGAGGGTTGACTCTCTTTTCATCATGTAATATCCTCCTTTATCGCTTACAGTTTACCTTGTTCTGCTCTCCACTTTGTCTGAAACTGATGTGGGTACTTCAGCTTTCTTTTGGTTAGTGTTAGCGTGGTCTATATGGAGAAGGCAATGGCACCCCACTCCAGTACTCTTGCCTGGAAAATCCCATGGGTGGAGGAGCCTGGTAGGCTGCAGTCCATGGGGTCGCTGAGGGTCAGACACGACTGAACGACTTCACTTTCACTTTTCACTGTCCTGCATTGGAGAAGGAAATGGCAACCCACTCCAGTGTTCTTGCCTGGAGAATCCCAGGTGGGCTGACGTCTATGGGGTCACACAGAGTCGGACAGGACTGAAGTGACTTAGCAGCAGCAGCAGCAGCCACTGATTTCTGTTCATAGCACTTGTTCTTTTTTTTTTAAATCACCCTCTCTCTCCGTACTCTGCTTTTAGGTGAACATTTTACATGATTCCATCGATTCCTTCCTAACATATCAAAGTTTTTTTAGTGCTTGCCATTATTGAGTTTGCTACATACATTAACAACTAATCTAGGTCTACTCTGAAGTAACACTGTACCTTGTCACAGGTAGTTGCAGGTATCTTATAAAGAATATTCTTAATTCCTTTTTCTACATCCTTTATCGCATTGCTGTCATTCATGTCACTTATCCATATACTATCGTCACCCAATGCATTGCTGTTATTTGAACAAAGAAAGAGTTGTCAGATCAATGAAGAGTAGGAAAAATAAAAGATTTTGTTTTACCTTTATTTACTCCTTCTCTGATGCTCTTCTTTTCTTGATGTATTTCTAGTACCTGACCTATATCACTTTCCTCATCTCTTAAAGAATTTCTTTTAACACTTGTTGCAAGGCAGGTCTACTGACAGCAGATTTCTTTTCAAGTTTGTGTGTTTATTTCTCCTTTACTTTCAGAGTACAGTTTCACTGGATACAGAATTCTAGAGTGGTGGCTTTTCCTTTCAACACTTGAAATATTTTACTCCAGTTTCTCCTTGCTTACATAGTTTCTGATGAGATGTCTGATGTTATTCTTGTCTTTGTCTTCTATAGGGAAGGTGTTTTTTCACTTGGAATTATTTCAGTATTTTCTCTTTATTTTTGGATCTTGCAGTTTGAATATGGTGTACCAAAGGGTAGATTATTGGTCATTTATTCTGTTGGATATTTTCTGAGCTTCCTGGGTCTATGGTTTGGTGTTTTGTCGTTAATTTTGGAGAATTCTCAGTCATTATTACTTGAAGTATTTCTTCTTTTTCTCTTTGTTACAAAAGATGTATGGAACATGTCCCACAGTTCTTGGATATGCTGTTCCTTTTTAAAAATTTCATCCCATTTCTCTTTGTGTTTCAGTTTGGGGAATTTCCATTAACATATTTTCAATCTTACTGATTCTTTCCTTGGCCTTGTCCAGTCTACTGACGAGCACATCAAAAGCATTCTTCGTTTCTGTTATGGTGTTCCTTGTTTCTAGCATTCATTTTGATTCTGTCTTAGAGTTTCCATCTCTCTGCTTACATTTTCCATCTGTTCTCGCATGTTGTCCACTTTTTCCATTAAAGCTATTAGCCTATTAATCATGCGTATTTTAAATTCCCTAGTTCATAGTTCCAACTTCTGTGTCAGAGTTGAGTCTTTTTCGGATCCTTGCTTTATCTCTTCAGACTGTGCTTTTATTGCCTTTTATTATGCTTTGTGATTTTCTATTGAAAGTTAGACATGATGTATTGGGTAATATGTACTGAGGTGATGAGACTTTACATGTGAGTTTTGGCATTGACCTGGCTGTGTTTAATGTTTGCTGAAGCTCTCAGTACCCGAGACTCCAGTTTCCTTAATGTGTCTCTCACCCCACCACCCTCACCCTCAGCCCCACCCCCATTCTCTTTGTCTTTCCTTAAGAATGCTCTTGGAATCTGTGTCTTTGGCTGTCTTAGTTATAACCCAGTGTTATTTTACTGGAGCCCTATTAATGATGGTGAGGTCTTGGAGAGAGAAATTGGTATATAATATTCTGATTAAATGTCAGTCCCTGGGTATGAGGACCTTCAAAAGCGTTTCTTAGCCTTTTTGTTTTCTTTCCTTTTTTCCCTTATTTGAGATGGGAAGGCCGGGAGGTGGGGATGTGGTTAAGTTTTCTTACTGCCCTTTTCCCAGGTCAAATACAGCTCTGATAAGTAAAGCCACTCTCTTGGAGGGATAGCTCAGTTGGTAAAGAATCCTTCTGCAATGCAGGAGACCCCGGTTCAATTCCTGGGTTGGGAAGATCCACTGGAGAAGGGATAGGCTACCCACTCCAGTATTCTTGGGCTTCCTTCGTGGCTCAGCTGGTAAAGAATTCGCCTGCAATGCAGGAGACCTGGGTTCGATCCCTGGGTTGGGAAGATCTCTTGGAGAAGGGAAAGGCTATCCACTCCAGTGTTCTGGCCTGGAGAGTTCCATGGACTGTAGTCCATGGGGTTGCAAAGAGTCGGACGTGACTGAGCTACTTTCACTTTCACTCGGAGGGAGGCGGCTTCCCAGGTGGTGCTAGAGGTAAAGAACCCACCGGCCCGTGCAGGAGGCGAAGAGACATGGGTTCAGTTCCTGGGTTGGGAATATCCCCTGGAGGAGAGCATGGCAACCCACTCCAGTATTCTTGCCTGGAGAATCCTTTGGACAGAGGAGCATGGTGGGCTGCAGTCCACAGGGTCGCACAGCAACTGAAGCAACTTAGCATGTATGCATGCTTGGAGGGGAGAGAGCTCTTGGCCTTTGTATTGCAAAATGGTTACTTTTCTCCTTCCCCTGCTTGAAACACTAGGGGATTTTTCTCCTGTTTTCACCATGAGAACTTGGTAGGGCTTTTTTTTGGGGGG
The DNA here is from genome assembly GCF_002263795.3 of Bos taurus. NCBI lineage: Eukaryota > Metazoa > Chordata > Mammalia > Artiodactyla > Bovidae > Bos > Bos taurus. The sequence goes on from NC_037340.1 coordinate 36,407,756, forward strand.
TGGGGGTAGAGCTCTTTGAGGAAAGTGCAAGGTTCTCCTCCAAGACTGAGTCCCTCAGGCTAGTTACCTTTGCCCAGCATTAATTTGTCAAAATGACCGGTTAAGGGTTCCTGCAAGTTTCTGGCTCCAGCAGTTTCTACCCCTGCTAAGTTGATTTTAGCCATGATTTTCCCTCCCGATTTCAGGTAACAGTTTGTCTTGCAAGTTCCTTTCTCTTCACATGTCTGAGCTGAAACCAGACATCTTCCTTTGCCCTCTTTTTAATTTGGCTGTGATTTCATTATTGATTTGCAAGAGTTCTTTATTTTGGATAATTGCTTCTTACCAAATTATAATTGAAAATATTTAATTTCTCTTCTTAAAGATGTCCTGCAGTTTTATTTTTAATGAAACACATGATGTCATGGGCAGGGTAGTTGACACGTGGAAGCAAGGTATGAGGGATAACTTAGCGGCAGTTTATTTTCCATCTCCATATGAATGTGAATTCGTGACGTCTTTAATGCTTGTGAAGTTAGGTAGGATTTTAAAAGTGAAAACCTTACTCTTGAGTCTGAAAATAAGTCTTGAGCAGATGCTCAGAAAGCAACCTGTGAATGAGAATGTACTTTAAAAATTTTATATCTCCAACCTGGAAACTTCAGGAAATGAAAAACCAGCTTGAAGGTAATGCTTGATCTTAATCTTCCAATAATTCCAGTTTTCTTAATCATTAGCACCATGAGACTTGCCTGGAAAGTAGTTATTTCCAGGATAATTGATATAGTCGAGCCATAAAGGAGAGAGACAGATAATTTTATTGGGTAGTGGTTTTATAATCATGCAGGCACTCCACGTTCTTCTCTTCTTTTCATCTAGAAGCAATGGAAAGCATCCTATGGGGCTGGGGAAGGTGATATTTACACGGTAGTAAATCAGCTTCAAGGCTGAAAGGCTATTTTACAAGAAGCTTGCTGGTCCCAGCTCTTTAGAAACAAATTGTGCTGTTTTGGAGGGGAGAGGGGGGTGTGGGGTTCAGAGAGAAAGCCCGGTGGGGAGGTTATGTTACTTGCCTCTGCAATCCCATTTGCCTTGGTGGGAGGAAAAGGAAAAGGCAGTCAGACATTGCGAATGATCCCCGGCCACCTGGGCTGACGGAGGGGCGAGCTGGGTGTCAGCAGCTGGTAACGCTCCTCGGCCAATCAAAGGTAATTGTTTGGCCAGCTCTGTTGGAGGAGCCAGACGAAGTTATTTCTTACGTTATAGTTTACATTTTTTCAGGCACAGAAACATGTAAAGTCTGCTGAAGATATGAATTCCTGAGACCCTGAGTAAATTGTTGCCTTTGTAATTCACACTCTCAAAACAGAGGCCATATGTAACCCTTCTTAGAGATTTGCTCAGGACTGGGGATGGGGGGACTAGGGGCCAGGACTGTGGGTACTTGATGGGCTTGCATCCTCCTGCTGGGTGTGTGTTTCACATCATGGAATAGCCCCTTTTGAAAGTTGCTGTGAGATTTAGATATTCATTTGAATATGCTTCGCTTTAGAGCAGTCATCTTAATTTGCATATATTCATAATTGACTAACAGGGAGTCTGTTTACTCCACACACACGCACGTGTGGGGTATCCTACCTGATTTAAAGAGCAGTTCATGCCCTATTACTCAGCCATAGAATGGAATGAAATTGGGTCATTTGTAGTGATCTAGATGGACTTAGAGACTCATACAGAGGGAAGTAAGGCACAAAAAGAAAAATAAATATTGTATGTTAACACATACATATGGGATCTAGAAAAATGGTACTATGAACTTATTTGCAGGGCAGAAATAGAGATGCAGACGTAGAGAACAAACTTAGGGACATAGCGGGGGAAGGAGAGGGTGGGATGAATTGACAGAGTAGTATTGAAATACATACATTACCTTGTGTAAAATAGATAGCCACTGGGAAGCTGCTATATAACACAGGGGACTCGGCTTGATGCTCTGTGATGACCTAGAGGGGTATGATGGAGGGGGCATGGGAGGGAGGCTTAAGAGGGAGGGGATATATATATATATGTGTGTGTATATATATATATGTATATGTATATATATATGCACACACACGTACATACAGTTGATTCACTTTGCTGTACAGCAGAAACTCAGAAACATAACTTTGTAAAGCAATTATATTCCAATAAAATGGTAAAAAAGAAAAGAACAATGTATTCCTTAGAATGGGTAGAGGCAGGAAACCAGTAATCCTCTCATTTCCCTTGTGGAGGTGATTCCTGCTATTCTCCAATTCCAGAGAACTGGAATTTCAGTAGGAATACATGGAACTTCTCTGGATTTTCTACCTAGCAGTGGGGTCACTGGGCCAAGTTGTGCATCCCCCTTCATCAGGTTCTGCTGAGTTGTTCTGTAGGTGTGGCTGGACATACCCAGCAAGGGAATGGTTGGCTCAGGGAGTTGTATGTCTGCAGTTCTGGTGCCTGGATCGGCTCTCGTTTCCATCCCAGTCCCTGGACTGTGGTGTTTTTGGAGACTTTGCCTTAAGGCAAGGGCGGGCATTTGTTCGTGTCCTGTTCCTAGGATGCTGTTGGGCCATGAGTGTGGTCTTCCTGCTCTGAATTGGTTCTCAAAGTACAGTGACTGTAGATGGTTGTGGACCCAGAGAGGAAAAGGGAGGGGCCTGTTGCTCGGGGCCCTGATGGACTATGAGGTGGCAGGGTCGCGTCGAGCTAGGTCCTCGCCTCTCTGGGCTGTGTTGGAAGGCGGGCAGGAACACACATGCTGTTCACAGAAGACTCAAGGTTGAGGTGGAATTTCGCATAACAGATTTAGAGATGCTTTTGTGGGCTGGCTTGGAGACCTAGCTGCCATTTTAAACAGTGTTTCTAGAATTGTCTTTCCTACCCCATGGACTTCAGCACGCCAGGCCTCTCTGTCCCTCACCATCTCCCGAAGTTTGCCCAAGTTCATATCCATTGCACCAATGATGCTATCCAGCCATCTTGTCCTCTGACGCCCTCTTCTCCTCCTGCCGTCAATCTTTCCCAGCATCAGGGACTTTTCCAATGAGTCCTAGATTTTTGTAGTTTCTAGCATGTGTCTCCAAATCTTAAAAAAAAAAAAAAAAAAATTAGAAGCAGAAGTAAACTTTTGGTGTAAACTCCATTTGATCTGGAGGGAGGGATTGGATAATATTCCCTGGAGTTTAGTTTGGTGCGTCAGGCACTCAGCTCATAATCATTAAGTGAATGAGTGGGTTCCCTATGTGGTTCAACAGGTAATTTCTAGAGGGAGGAATCTTGGAAGCTCCAGGGACAGCTTTGATTATTCAGATTACCTTTGGACTTTTGTCTGCCTCTTTTTTTCTTTTTTCTCTCATTCTTGCAGTCATTTCATTCTCCTTGTGTTCATCTAGCTGCCTTGTGAGCAGTGCATGAATCATGGACTTTTGGGGATACTGAGGAGTGTTCCGTGTTCCACTCTTGTCCGTCATGTGGACACATGTCTGCAGTAGTGGCTCAGAGCTGGGACGCTGGAGCCACATTGCTGGGTCTCAGATCCTGGCTGTGCCAAGAACATGTACCGACAGTAACAGTCATAGTGTTTTACTTCAGAGTGTCTCGTTTTCCTTACGTATTAAGTGGAGACAGTAGTAGTTGTGAGGACTGAACGAATGAATATATGAAACATGCTTTAAATGGTCTGGTACATAAGTCGCTGTGGTGGTTATCATCTTAAACCTCCCGCATTTCTTTCTTTTTGCTATGTGCAGTGCTTATCCCAGAATTTACACTATTTTCTTTTCACCATCCCTTTGGCTACAGTTCTGTGTTTTTCACGATGATGTTGTCTTGCCTTAATAAACTTTTGTTCTTGCCTTTTTACTTCCTTGCTCTCATTCTGTGAAATTGCAGTGGAAATTAATATAGTCTATGATTTGAAATTCTTGAAAAAGTTCTTGAGTTGGCTAGATATGTTTTCTAACTTTTCCTTCACTTTAAAAATGTCATACAATATTTGGGGCATGAGAAAAGGCAGAACCGCAGCTTGAATACCCGCATATTCACCGCACAGCTTAAGAAAGAAAACACTGCAGATTCGGTTGAAGCCTGAATGTCCCTCTTGTTTCTGTTTTTTTTCCTCACCAGCCAGAAGTCACCTTATCTTGAATTTCTCTTCCGGAAAAATACAAAATATTACTTTGTGTGTTTGAAAACTTTTTATAATTAGAATGATAGTCAACAACTTTCTTTTTTTGTTGTTGTTTAACATTTTGCTATATATTTTGAGATGTATTTATGGTGATACAGATAACTCTGATTCAGTAATTTCCATGGCTATATGGCATTCTTTGACTTAATTACAAATTGTTTATTCTCCTGGTGATGGCTGCTTACGTTGAAAGGTGTCCTTCACATTCAAGATGCCTTCACTTGGAAACCAGTGTTGTCTCCACGTCACTTTGAGCAAAGAGTGAACTTGGGCAAACATCAGGAGAGGGTGAGGGACAGGAAGAGTTGCAAAGAGCCTGACACAAGTGGGCGACTGAACTGCAAAGAGTCCTCTGGTGCAGACAGGAGATGCTGCTCCTCTTACAGTGGGTGCATCTCACACTTTTTTAGGTATTACCAGGTTGCTCTTCTAAGCTTGTTTCCTGTTACAGTCCCACCAGCAGAAGGAGAGTCTCCATTGCTTTATGTCTGTATTAACGTTTGGAATTAATTTTTGCCAACAGGGTCAATTTGAAATATTGTCCGCTTATTTTAGTTTCTACTCATCTGAATACTAGAGATTGAGCTATTCCAGTTTCTTTCTATGCCTTTTTATATATCTTTTGCCTGTTGTTTCTCTTTTGTTATGTGTCTTCATCTGGTTGATTTGTGGGAACTACTTCATATACCTGATACTGGATCTCTGTTTGTACGTGTTGTATCTTCTGATCTGTGTTCCGCTCACTTTTTATGATAGTTTATTGCATCCAAGCATACATTTGCACAGATTCTATTTGTCTTAAATGCAGAAGACAGAAGCATCTTGGACAGACCCACCATCCAGTACAAAATCCTTAGCTCGTGGGTTTGGAGAACATGCAGTAGGGTGTGAGGTGCATAGCCTTCGCCCAAGACTGAGGTTTGAGTTATTTTTAAATGCTGATTCTGTGGCTGTTTGCACTGATCTAATATTGTAAGCATCTATGTGACGTATTTTGGCACCTACTGTAGTTATGGGTATGGTGTTCCTTGAAGCCAGTCCTTTCTGGCAGGAGCTGTGTATAATCCATCCTTGCATATTCCACGTGGCTTACAGGTGATGTAGGTGTTGGGGGGAGGGTTGCTGTTGAGAGGGACTGGACACCTTCCCTTCCAGGCTCCATCTTGCCCAGTTTGGTTTCCATTTATTTTACAAATACTCAAGTACCCGCTGAGGGCATAGTGACTTTTGCTCACATTCCATTGAGTTTGTTTATTGCAATACTAAGGTCCTTCATAAATAACTGTTAGTGTAGTTGTTTTTTAAATCACTTTCAATTAGAATTCAAGTTGTGTAAGTTGTGTCGTCTTTATTACAGATAGATGACAGTAAAGATTTTAATCCACCTGTTTTAAAATGAAAGGTGCTGTTAATGTTTTTTTATATGTCAGTACAGATAGTAGGAATGAGAGGTGTTCTTTAGGAATGAGAGGTGTTCTTTGGGGGTCATGATTGGGATATTGTGTACGGATGATTTTATTTTTCTTTCCATCTTCACATAAAATATTTAGAAAATCTTTAACATTTTCAAATGAAGTACTTTCAGAGGTTTCAAAATGTTGTTTAAAATGCTCTATTAGAATTTTTAAAACCAAGACTTTAATGCAATTTTATTATTAAAAAAACCCTCAAAGTGAAATCATAGGCTTTTGTATATATAAAATGCAATGAATTAATTTTAAATGATTTCACATTGAGTCACAGAAACATCCATCCTGCCATCTCTCCGTTGGTAATACTATTTGCAGACACATGTGAAGTCACGTTGGCTGTGTCCCTTGATGTGGGCGAAAGACTTGTGGAGTCAATAAAATGTGAGTGGATGTGAGATGTGACTGCAGCCAGGAGCCCCGAGGAGCCGGGCCATGGTTGCCTCATCTCTGGCCATTGCTGGTTATCGGGGGTATGAGATACTGGGGTGCCCTCCACTTGGCCTGGCAGGTGGCGTGTGAGCAGAGTCCCCAGGACTTGCAGTGTTAACTGGACCACAGGCCTCACTGTGAGAAGCCGCTAAGACTCGGGGGGTGGTTATCACCACAGGTTACCCCACTCAGACCCAACAGGGGCCTTTGCTGTGTGGTGTTTCTCTATTTTCCATGTTCAGCTGGGTGATGTAGTGGTGAAGATAAATGCATGTTCACAGTGCAGGCTTTGCTTGAAGCTTATTCCTTTAAGTGGTTGCTATTGATCTGACAGTCCTGCTATAAAAAGTTAGTGTTTGCAGGGCAGAAACAGACACAGACATAGAGAACAGATGTGTGGACGTGGGGCATGGTGGGTTGAATTGGGAGATTAGCAATGACATGTACATACGCTACCATATGTAGCTTTCCACAGCTAGTGGAAAGCTGCTGTGTAGCCCAGGGGCTCAGCCTGGTGCTCTGTGATAACCTAGAGGTCAGGGATGGGTTGGTGGGAGGGAGGCTCAGGAGGGAGGGGGATATATGAATATGTATGGCTGATTCACTTTGTTGTACAGTGGAAACTAACACAGCATTGTAAAGCAATTGTACTCCAATAAAAATTTTTGTATGGAAATGCAAAAAGAAAATCGTTAAAAGGGTAAATATTATGCATGTTTTACCACAGTAAAGAAGATGCATTAAAAAGTTAAGAGTTTGTTTTCTTGTCAAAACTTAGTAATATTTTTTTTCTTGATACGCATGCATCTCCCTCCTAACTGCTATGGCAAGGCTTGAGGAAAGGAGACGTGCGTTTTACAGTTTCACTGGTTTTTTGTGATGTTCCCAGTACAGTAGCGGAGAAGGCAATGGCACCCCACTCCAGTACTCCTGCCTGGAAAATCCCATGGACGGAGGAGCCTGGAAGGCTGCAGTCCATGGGGTCGCTGAGGGTCGGACACGACTGAGCGACTTCACTTTCACTTTTCACTTTCATGCATTGGAGAAGGAAATGGCAACCCACTCCAGTGTTCTTGCCTGGAGCATCCCAGGGACGGGGGAGCCTGGTGGGCTGCCGTCTATGGGGTCGCACAGTGTTGGACACGACTGTAGTGACTTAGCAGCAGTAGCTGTGCAGTAGGGTGTGCTGGCCTGGGTCATCCATCTCTAACTTTATATTCTTTCTCATCATGACTACATCTATGTTGTTCTCACAGTTCCTTGTTTTCTTACTAAATTTCATGAGATTGTTTTGGGTTAACAAGAGGACTTTGAAGATCAAAATATAAAATATATGTGTAATAAAATATAAAATATGTATGTTCTGATAAAGACCTTTCCTAATTAAAAAATGGCCTTTAATATATCCAGTCATGGATTTTGCGTGCAATTAGTGTTTCAATAGTGCCTTCCTTTTCTTTTATACCTTGGTAGAATAGCAGCTGTAAGTGCTTTTTTCCCTTATTTTCATTTCTGTGTTTAGTTCAGTTAGAAGCCAAATGAAACAGTGTTAACTGTCAACTTTAAAAATATGCTGTATTTATACATTTCATTTGTTCAAGTTGGAATGTTCTAGATTATGCAAGTGATAAAAATTTGATTTTCACTACGTGATAAAGTTGACTTACATCTTTGGTTTCCACTTTGAGTAAATATTTGTGTAGTCACTATTGTGTGCCTACCAAGATTCGCATCATTGCCTTGCCGTGCTTTTTGATCTTTTGTCCGTCCACTAGGTGGCGCTGGCTCCTTTAGGAAACCTGAGCGTTCAAGGAACTTGCTGATTGTTACTGAAGGATTACAAATAAAAAGAAGCAAAAGCAGGCCAAAGCAGTATGAAAAACATGTGAAATTTCCTTATGTCCTGTAAAGAGCCATAGAACTTTGTGATAGAGGTCGTTATTATTAGTAATATATTTCCAAGGGATATATTTCCAAGTGATTTTATTATATAGGTTCTTCGTATAAAAAGTACTTAAACATTTCTCATACCTGGTTTTAGGTGGGGTTGGGATATGATGGCAAAAAATAGATATGGTGGTCTGTATTCTACGTGACTCTTGAAATAAATACTCAAATAATCACTTAAATAAGGGTAAATTTTATAGCCATATACAGAAAGGTTTTTGGTACTTAGAGTGTGTAATGGGGGTGGCAGGAGTGTTTGCTCATGTTTGGGAAGGTTTTGCTGGAGAAGTGATTATTAAGCTAGTTATTGATGTCTAAGGGATGCTTAAGAACTAGCCGGGTAAGAGTGGATTGAGGCAGGAATTTCACAAGGAGCATCACTGTTTTGGGGGTTCTCTGCACCCAGGGTTGTAGAGGGATCCAGTAGGCCTTTTCAGTTTGGAGACTTTGTTCTTCAGTTCTTATGCATTTGATAATTTCCTTTCCTCAGGCCTTTTGCATCTTTCTGGAAGTCATTTTAGCTATGTACTGGTCTTTCTCGATCAGCAGTCTGATTTTTTTCCCTTCTGCTCTTGCTTTCTGAAAGATATCCTCAACTTTTACTTTCCATCTTTCTACTTAATTTGTAAAAAATATGCTGTTAAAATTGTAATTCCAAATATGTTTGCGTGTGTGTCTGTGTCGCTGTTCCTTTTTCATATCCTAATCTTATACCATGGGTGCACTGTAGAATTAAGAATAATTAAAACACCCCACCTCTTATGTATTGATTGCTTATGTGCCACGTGCTTTTCAAAGTTTTATATACCTTGTTTAGCTCTTCGAGTAACTCTGAGAGATGTGTACTAACTAGTCTTTATCCCTATTGTGAAGATTAGAACAACATATGGCTTTGACTGAGGTTACACAAGCAGTTAAGTGGTGGATCTGGTCTGGAACCCGGGTTGGTCTGTGAATTTAACATCTAGCTATTATATAGACTTAAATAGACATTTCTCCAAAGAAGACATATAGATGGCCAATAAACACATGCAGAGATGCTCAATATCACTAATTATTAGAGAAATGCAGACCAAAACCATGAAGTATCACCTCACACTAGTCAGAATAGCCATCTTCAAAAAGTCTACAGATAATAAATGCTGGAGAGGGTTTGGAGGAAGTGAAACCCTTCTACACTGTTGGTGGTAATGTAAATTGCTGCAGCTACTATGCAGAATAGTATGGTGGTTCCTTTAAAAACTAAAAATAGAGCTACCATGCTGCTGCTAAGTCGCTTAAGTCGTGTCCAACTCTGTGCCACCCCATAGACAATGATCCAGCAATCCCACTGCTGGGCATCTATCTGAAAAAGACAATAATTCTAATATGAGAAGATATTTGTGCCCCAGTTGTTCATAGCAGCAACAGCCTGACATGGAGAAGGCAATGGCACCACACTCCAGTACTCTTGCCTGGAAAGTCCCACGGACGGAGGAGCCTGGAAGGCTGCAGTCCATGGGGTCGCTAAGAGTCAGACACGACTGAGCGATTTCACTTTCACTTTTTACTTTCATGCATTGGAGAAGGAAATGGCAGCCCACTCCAGTGTTCTTGCCTGGAGAATCCCAATGCCAGGGAAGCCTGGTGGGGTGCCGTCTATGGGGTCGCACAGAGTCAGACACGACTGAAGTGACTTAGCAGCAGCAGACATGGAAGCAACCTGAATGTCCATTGACAGATAAATGGATTAAGAAGATGTAGAATATTATTGAGCCTCAAAAAAAGAATAAAATATTGGCATTTGCAGTAACATGGATAGACCTCAAGATTATCGTAAGTTCAGTAAGTCAGAAAGAGAAAGACAAATAACATGTGATATCACTTATATGTGGAATCTAAAATATGACACATATGAACTTGTTTACATATCAGAAACACTCACAAACATAGAAAACAAACAGGGTAAGTGGCTACGGGAGGAATAAATATAGTGTTTGAAGTTAACAGAGACACACTACTATATATAAAGTAAGTGAATAACAAGGACCTTCTGTATGGCACAGGGAGCTATATTCAATATTTATAATAACTTATAGTGGAAAATAATCTTAAGGAATACACACACACACATATAAAACTGAATCGCTTTGCTCTACACCTGAAACTAACACAATATTATAAATCAACTGCAGTTCAATTTAAAAAAATCAAGCTATTCTGCTGGTTTATAGATACTCAGTGGAATGGTTTTGATTTTATTTTCAACTCTCTATTGTTTTATTAATAAATCCTTCTTTACTCTGGGACTTTATTTCTGTCGGTCTGCTTGGTGTTTGTCCTGTTGAAGGCTTCTGTCAGATGTCTGTTCATTCTTGGTTATCTGCCTGTATTTGATAGTGAGGTGTTAAGAGGCTCATGGGAGGCTCTTGGTCTGGAACTGGTGGACTTGGAACAGTGGTTTTTCAAATTGGGAGGGGAGTTGGAGAGAACCGAGGAGAAGGGGAGATTTTGCAATATTTGAAGACATTTTTGATCGTCAGGGTTTGAAGGGAGAGTGCTGAAGGCATTTAGTGGATAGAGGCCAGCTGCTGCTGCTGCTGCTAAGTCGCTTCAGTCGTGTCCGACTCTGTGCGACCCCATAGACGGCACCCCACCAGGCTTCCCTGTCATTGGGATTCTCCAGGCAAGAACACTGGAGTGGGTTGCCATTTCCTTCTCCAATGCATGAAAGTAAAAAGTGAAAGTGAAATCGCTCAGTCGTGTCCGACTCTTAGCGACCCCATGGACTGCAGCCTGCCAGGCTCCTCTGTCCATGGATTTTCCAGGCAAGAGTACTGGAGTGAGGTCCATTGCCTTCTCCGGATAGAGGCCAGGGATGCTGCTAAAAAGCCCAGGACAGGCTCCCATCACAAAGTATCATATCCAGCCTAACATATGAGTAGTGTCAAGGTGGAGAAACCCAGCTTTGGAGTGAAGGGAAGAAAAATGAGCTACTGTTGGTTGTGGAAGGTTGCATACTGCATACTGTAGAGGCCTTTTCCCCTGCAGTTTCCAGTGTTCTCATCATGGAAACCTGAGATCTGGTGCCTGGGACTCACTGTGGCTGGCCGCGTGGCCCTCTGGGGAGGGGAGGGGAGAAGACCCCCATCAGGGTCTAGCTTTCGTCACCCCCCACGCCTGGTGACTCTGAGCATCACAGTAGCCCTGGACCAGATTGGCTTCTTCCTGTACTGCTCCCAGTCGGTTCTAATTCTGTGTTGTGGCTTCCCTTTTCTATTAATAGAAATTCATTGTCTAGTCTTCTGACTGCCACATAACCACTATTTTTCATTTTTTTTCTTAAAAACATCATTTTAGTGCATCTGAGGTTGGCGAAGAGATTCCTGTCTGGTGTAAATCACTAAACTAAGTAACCATAAATGTTATAGGCATTATTATTAATACTGCAATCCATCAGCTGCTTATACCAAAATTTATTCATTTTCTTAGAAGTTTTTCTTATCAAGTTCTAGGTTACTTCGAAATGCAGCTTATATTGGGGCCATGTGCCAGAGTCTTTGCTTTAACTTAAAAATTACTTCCCTGGCAGTCCAGTGGTTAAGACTTCGTCTTCCAATGCAGGCGGTGTGGGTTTGATCCCTGCTTGGGGAGTTAAGATCCCACATGCATCTTGGCCAGAAAAACAAAACATAACAAACAGAAACAATATTGTAACAGATTTAATGAAGACTTTAAAAAAAAATGGTTCACATCAAAAAAACCTTTAAAAAAATTAAAAAAATTTTCAGAATGTTGTTTTGGTACCTTAACATTTGCCAAAGTTAGTCAGTAATCTTTTTTTTTTATGTTTTATTATGAACTTATGGATTTTTAAAAAAATATTTGGTAGGTGTCAATTCATTGTAGTCATTCCTTTTGAAGCTCCAGTCACCCCACCTTTGGCCCATGGGAACCTCTTCAGTTTGGCTCTTTGGTTTTTGACACAGCACCGTTGGACTGTGCTCCCTTGTTTTTCGGCTTGAGAGAGTGTCTCAGGCTTAAAATACACATTTTTTTTTTCCCTGTGTATTTTAAGGGAGATTCACAGAAATGGGATGCTGTCTTTTTCAGATACCGTCAGTTCCTAACAGTGACCAATAGAAACTCCTTTACTCTGCTGTTTGCAGCTTCTCATTTGCTTTATTCTATTTTTTACTTCCAATTAATGCCTGTTGGCTTCCCTGGTGACTCAGATGATGATGAATCTGCCTGCAATGAGGGAGACCTGGGTTCGATCCTTGAGTCAGGAAGATCCCTAGAGAAGGGAATGGCAACCCACTCCAGTATCCTGCCTGGAGACTCCCATGGACAGAATAGTCTGACAGACTAGTTTGACTCAAAGAGTCAGACACCACTGAGCAACTAACACTTATTTCCTTTAATGCCTACTAGGTGATCAGTGAGTTTATTTATTTTCCATGTATTCTCTCCCATCTCTTTCTAGTTTTTGGTGCTTGTATTTGACCCACATTCCAGATCTGCTTTTTCACCCTTAGCCCTACCATTCGTCTAGCGTTGGATTGTTAGGTGACCAACAGTCTTTATCCTGAAGCTTCTGTAATTTTTTTAGAAATTCATTCCCTAGTACCTTTCTCGTGGGCAGGGCTCATGGGAACAGTTTTCCTAAAAGTTCTTGTGGTCTTTATATTAATATTTGAGGGTCAGTTTGTCTGAAATGGAAATCTTGGGTATCTTAAGTATGTTCCCTCTTCAACTCCTGGCATAACAGTGTTCCTGCCTGAGTCTGATGCCAACATAACTTCTTTCCTTTATTTCTGTTTTTGTCTTGATGATTAAAGGATATTTTCCTTTTTATTTTTAAATTCTTAAAGAATCGTTCTCAGTGTTGGCCTTTAGTTTTCCCAAGTATTCACTTGCCCTTTTTATCACATGCTTTTATTTCATGGTAGTTTTTTAATCCCCTCAAAATACACCTCTCCTCATCTCTACTTCCTAAGGGCAAAATACTATTCTGACTTTAAACTTTAGGGTTCATTTTGGGCTCCCCCTATGGCTCAAATGAAAGGCGAAAGATTTATACAATCTGAAGAGAAACCAGAATATATGCCAGTGGCTCAAGTGGTAAAGAATCTGCCTGTAGTGCAGGGGACACAGGAGACATGGGTTCGATTCCTGGGTCGGGAAGATCCCCTGGAGGAAGGCATGGCAACCCACTCCAGGAGTCTTGCCTGGGAAATTCCATGGACAAAGGAGCCTGGCCAGCTTTAGTCCATGGGTTTGCAAAGAATTGAATGTGACTGAGCACATACACACTTGACTGTTCTTAGAAGTTTTAATGGGACTGCACGATATGTAATTGTATCTCTGTGTCTGACTATCTTTTACTCGAATGATGTTCTTGTGGTTCACTTACTTTATGAGTAGATAGTTCATTTGCTTTTGTTGCTGAAGGATATTCTGTTTTGTAAGTACATTGCAGTTTATGGAGCTGTTGATGGACATTTTGACTGTTTCTGATTTAGACTGTGTGGATAAAGCTGCCATACAGGTCTTTGGTTTACTCCTGGATGTGTTGAGTGTGTGCAGTGAGGCATACACACACACACACACACATTTCTTGGGTGTATGTGTTTAATAACGGTGGCAACAGGGTCTTGTTCAAAGTGTTTGTTTCTCTTCCTGCCACACGCAGGGCAGTTGCTGCTGCTCCACACACATCCTGACTAAACGTTGGTGTCTTAAGGCGTTCTGTTTCATTTTATTTTGTTTTTAAACTACCTGTGGTGTTTCAATGGGTTTTAAATTTGGATTCCCAGCGATTTTTCCGGCGTTTGTTGGCCATTTGAGCATCCTTTCTGATGAAGTTAGGATAAGTTAAGATTGTTAGGTCTTCTGCCCAGTTTTCTCTGGTTTTGTGTATTACAAATACCTCCTACCCACTATGGTTTTTCTTTTAAATAGGATTTTGGTATATAACATAGCAGAGTCTATTCATCTTTCCCTCGGTGGTTAGTGCTTTTTGTATCCTACTTAGGAAAACCATGGGTACTCCAAGATCATGGAGATACTTCCTGCTTCACTGGTAGATGCTTTATTATCTTACCTTCCGCATTTAGATCTGCTGTCTCTCTTGAGTTGATTTTGGGGTGTGGGGTGAGATAGGAATCCATCTGAGGAAAGGCTAGCTTCTCCCCACAGCTCTGCAGCACTAACTTCCTCATGAATCTTGTGTCCAGATATGCACGGTCTGTTTCTGGGCTCTCTCTCCTTTTCTGTCTTTCTGTCCTTATGCCAGTGTCATGCTGTCTTAAGTACAGGAAAGCATGTTAGGGTTTTGACTGTTATTGCGTTGGATTCCTAGTTCAATTTGGATGGAATAGATACCTTTACAGTACTGTATCTTATAATGCACACATATGGTCTATCTTTTCATTTATTTAGGTTTTTAATTTCTCTTAGTAACACTTTGTAATTTTAATTTACATCCTGCAAATCCTTGATTTGGAGAAGGAAATGGCAACCCACTGCAGTATTCTTGCTTGAAAAATCCCATGGACGGAGGAGCCTGGCAGGCTACAGTCCATGGGGTCGCAAAGAGTCGGACAGGACTGAAACAACTTCACTTCACTACCCATCATTAGTTTCTTTCTAGGTATTTAAAATATTATTTTTAATTGTTTGCTGCTGGTACACAGAAATGTATTGATGCAATATAGTGTCCTTGTACCCTGCAATTTGCTTAGAAATTTGATTAATTTACTGTAGTTTTGTTGTTGTTATTAATAATGGCAAAACTATTATTTTTTCCATTATCATCCTTATATTATCTATCCATCTATCAGTCATTTATTTTTCTGTGTATTTACCTCATGCTTTTCATTCCAGGACCTCTAGTAGCATTGTTAAATGGACATTAGAATAATGAGTCTTTCCCCATGAATTCTCTTTTCCACCTTTCTTCATTACTACTTGATCTAAATTTTGTTTCTTCATTGTATTGTTTATTTCCCTTAATTGTAACTTTCCATGTCTCTTGGGTTGCTTCTCATTTAGTCTTCATGATTGAAAAATATGTGTCTCCCGTGTTCCAGTTCTCTTCATATCATCCTGTTTTCTAATCATCTCTTTTCTGAGCCTTTTCTAATTCTGATCATGCTATTTTCTAATAGCTTCCAATCTTTTCTCATTTCCATTAACTCAGTTTGAAATGTTAGGCTAGGATTTTCATTTGCTTTTTGGTCATATTTTTCTGCCGTGCCTTCGTTGTGTCTCTGTATGTTATTCATTCTTTTTGTCTTTCTAATCTCTCTCCATGTTTGAGTGAAATGAGTCTCTTTGTACCTTTAGAGGGTGGAGGGAGGTCAGCTGTGGGAGACTGGGTGATATTCGAGAGTAATTTTTCTAGATTTGTGCCTCCCGTTGCTTCTTTGTCTGTTGCTGTGAAATGTGAATAATGATCAAAAAGGTTTTTCTCCGCGCAGGTACCATTTTATTCCTTGTAGAATCTGCCCTCTCTGGCCCCTCCTGCACTGACTCAGAGCTCTCTCTGCCCTGTCCCTCCAGGCTTCTGTCTTGCTCACACTGCTTTTGTTTCCAGCATCTCTGTCTTGCAGTCTCTTTTTGCGAGGCAACTTGTGCTGCCATCTTGCCTCCACTTGGCTTATATTTATTTTTTAAAAAAATCATTGAAACATTTTATGTCCTTTCAACCAAGTCCAGTGATATACAGACAGTCTATAATGTGAGAAATCATAATGCTTATATGATTATTGAAAACATTAGAGGAACCAATCCCCGTGAATTGTCAAGAACAGTACCAGGTTGCAGTAAGCACGCAGTGTTGGTTGGTCTTACAATTATTAGTAATAATTAGTAAAGGCCATATTCATACACTCAACAAAGTAAATAACTACTTGAATACAGTGTTAAAGTTGGTAGTGATTCAAAGAAAAATGTAGAGAATAGGACTAGTTTATTACTAGTCTGACTCATTCTTTGGCGAACATGTGTAATTAGATATACAAGGAGCAATCAGTATAATTGGTATAATTTCTATAACTCAGAAAACCCTTTTTAGGGGAATATTGCATTCCTTAATATTTTATTAGGTTTATTTTTCTCGTTTGGAACCTGATGAAAAGCATTATTTCATCTCAGCTGGAAAAGCAATTCTCTGCTACCTCTCGTTGGCAAGTATTTTGTTATACCCACATTATCTGAGTTGGTATCACAGACTCTTGATACCTGAACAGTAGCTGCTTTGGCAGAAGTAGAAAACAGAGCAGGAGTCTAGAATGAAATACGATTTATACATGTGCTACCCAGAGGTTTTTAATCTTCCTATATAAATCAGAAGTGGGAGAGGATTGAATGATGTCTGGCCTTTTTTTTTTTTTTTTTTTTTGAGTATTTCAAAATCACACATTTTACCTAGTGATATATTTATTTCTACTATATTAAAATTATCCATGGTGTGTTGAAGTCCCTAACTTACATTTTGGTAAAATATGCTTTTGAAATTCATTAGGACAGTTTGATTTGGTATCTTGCAACTTTAGGGAGCTATGCTGCCAAGGTCTGTGACATCATTCTCTCTGTAGGCCAGTGAAAGTCCATTGCGTCATCTGAGTCTGGCAGTCTGTGGAATCTGCAGAGATGTTAGCACATGCTCCCCCGTGCTGCCGGACAGTGATGACTTGGCCTTGGCAAAGCTACTGAGCGTGTCCACGGAAGGACTGCAATGATCTCGGGGACGGTGGAGCCACTGGGGTGGAAAGGAGTTTGGTGCTTGACGAACTGCATGAGACGGGGAGGCCAGCCGCTCTCCCTCTCTTGTTTCTCATGAGACCCTCTCTGGAACAGGACATGAGCAAGACGTAAGATGGGCCAGAAAGGAAAGACATTACAAAACTATCAAAAGTGTGCTCTGGAGAAAGACTGAACACAAGTGCAGAAATGCAGTGCAAGTGTAGGATCTCGTAATTGAGACTTACAGAGACCACGTGCAAGCATTACTGATGATTTGTTTGTCTATATGCTTAGTCGCTCAGCTGTGTCTGACTCTTTGCTATCCCATGGACTGTAGCCCGCCAGGCTCCTCTGTGCATGGGATTCTCCAGGCAAGAATACTGGAGTGGGTCGCCATTTCCTTCTCCATTGTTTGTCTGAGGGTTCCATAAAATTCTTACTTTACCTGCCAAGTTGAAAATACGGTACGCTGAAAAAGTTTGGTCCCAAGCATACTCTCTTAACCACAACCTGTTCGAAAACTTCAGTCTACGTGTAGAGAAGACCCAGCTAAATTTTAGTTGCTCTTTCCATTGAGATGGCATATTTTGTACTTTTAAAAATCTCTGGCCTCATCTGAAGTGTTCTTGACTCCAAAGTTTGGCTTCCTTTGCTTATTGCCACCAAGCCTACCCAGAACTTGTTTTTCTTTAGCTATTAAAATATAAAACCATAAGGAAAATAGACTTTTCCCACAGCTTAGGATTCTGAGGTTAAAAATAAAAAGAAGACAAGTTAGAGGTAGCAGGCACAAAAATTTCCCTGACTTTCCTGCTTCTGGTTTTCATCAATTTCTCTTTTCTTTTGTTCACATCTGTTCATTTTCTTTTTGAAAAAAATGGATTAAAAAGCAATTGATTTAAAAATTGATTTAAAGCAACTGTAATTAATTGTAGGTAGTGAGTGGCTTGTCATTCCTTTCAACTGGTGTACTATAAACTTCAAGGAAGTATTATGTTTATCTTTTATCCCATGTGTCACATCGTGCTTAGTCACTCAGTCGTGTCTGACTGTTTGTGACCCTATGGACTGTAGCCCGCCAGGCTCCTCTGTCCGTGGGGATTCTCTGAGCAAAAATATTGGGGTGGGTGGCCATGCCCTCCTCCTGGGAATCTTTTCCACCCAGGGATCAAACCCAGGTCTCATGCATTGCAGGCAGATTCTTTACCATCTGAGCCACCAGGGAAGCCCGCATTACTTGACACTTATTTATTTGTATTGTTGTATATAATGTGACATTCTTAGAATTTTTGTAAGTTTATCTTTTGCAACCATTGTGGGATGCTGAAGTTGTTTAAATCAGTTCAGAGTTATTAGGTTTTATTACATAACTGTTACATAATAATGTCAGATCAAGCCAATCAATCCTAAAGGAAATCAACCCTGAATACTCATTGGAAGGACTGATGCTAAAGCTAAAGCTCCAGTACTTTGCCACCTGATGCGAAGAGCTGATTCACTGGAAAAGACCCTGATGCTGGGAAAGATGGAAGGCAAAAGGAGAAGAGGGTGGCAGAAGATAAGATGGTTAGATGGCATCACCGACTGTCTAACATCACAGTTCATCATGGACATGAACTTGAGCTAACTCTGGGAGATAGTGGAGGACAGGGAAACCTGGTGTGCTACAGTCCATGGGGTTGCAAAGAGTTGGACACGACTTAGTGGCTGAACAACAGCAGCAGTTATGTCAGAGAACAACCTTCCTCAGCCTGTTACCTGAGCAGGAAACTAAAGGGAGAAAACAGAGATATAAAGGATGCTGTCCCAGAAATGAGCTATAGTGAGAGATTAATGGTTAGCAAGCAGACTTGGGTAGAAAATGAAACTTCTAAAAATGTAACTGTTGAATTAAAAGCCTAAGTGGATTTAATAGCTTAGATTGTGAATTAGATACAAGTAAAGAGAATTGGTGAACTTTAAAGCAGATCTGAAGAACGAGGAGAGACTTGAGAGTGAGTGGCTATAAGTTTTCCAGAACTGAAGGAAACCATGATTTCACAGCTTCAGGGAGCACAGTGTATTCAACATATATATATATATATATATATATATATATATATTTAAAAGACATTTTAAAGTATCTCCATGTCTAGGTGCATTGTTGTGAAACCACAGAGCAATAAAGGAAAAGAGAAGAGTGTAAAAGGATCCAGAGAGAAAGGACTAAGCACGATAATTCAAGCATTAGCGGACTTCTCAAAATCAAAAAATATAAGCCAGAAGATAGTAATAACCTTCCAAGTACTGAAAGAAAAGTACTGTTAACCTAGACATACCTCTGCAGAATTATTTTCTAGAAATGAAGTGAATAAAAATGCTGTACAGTTGACACTTGAACAGTGTGGGTTTGAACTGCCTGAGTCCACTTATATTTATTATTTTTCAGTAATAAATGCTGCAGTCCTACAAGGTCCATGGTTGGTTGGCTCCAAGGATGCTGAGGGCACAATTTAAGTTATATGTGGATTAACTCCTTCGTTTTTCAAGGTCAACAGTATAAGGGACACTGAGTAAGCTTGCTGACCTGAGGCTTACACTGAAGGAACAGCTAAGGGATGGATTTAGGGGGAGATGGAATTCCAGATGGAAGTGGATGACTTGAGATGATGTAAGGTGTGATGATCAAATAAAAATGCCATCATATGTGTCCCTCTAAACAATATTGTTTATGTAAAATGACTTTTTAAAGGTCAGACTTGGTTGTCTAAAATAAAGACAAAGCTAGAATACTGTAAGCATCATGTGTGGACCCAGCAGCATTTGAGTTGGGCGGGAAATGATAGAATTTAAAGTGTTCTGATGGTAATTAAGATGGTGTTTCCTTTATGTTAAAGGTGCATGGAAAAATGTAAGATGACCCTACACATAATAGAGATCATGAGTTTCCAACCATTCAGAGAGGGGGGGAAAAGAAGAAAAACAAGAAAAAAGAAAAAAGAGCAACACAAGAAAATGAGGCAGTCAATACAAAAGTAAATGCGAGAAAAAGAAAAGTAGTACGAAAAGAAACAAGGAGATGTAAACATAAAGTTCATGCGTATCAGTAGTCACAACAGGTATAAAAGTGACTAACCTTGGGAGTTAGAAAAACCCGCGGACTGTTAACAATATAATTTAGTCATATACTATTTGTAAGAAACATGCCTAAAACATAAAGTTTAAAGTAAAGAGGTGGAAAATGGAAAATGATTATTAGGGCAAATACTGAACCAAAGTGGGGAAAGTTATAATACTGTCAAGCAAAGTAGACGTTGAAATAAATGCCATTATAGTATTAGAGATGGAGAAGGTCATTATAAAATGATGAATTAACAACTGTTCACTTTGAAACTTGTGTACGTGCAACAAAACTGCCTCAAAATGAATAAGCAAAAATTTATTAAGGAGAGATAATTCAACAGATTCATTACAGTAGGATTTCAATACACAGGATGCATAATATAAATTGATCATATGTAAGTAAGTAAATCTTAGTTGCTAAGTGATATCCGACTCTTTGTGACCCCTTGGACCCCTTTGGCGACCCCTGTCAGCCTCCTCTGTCCATGGGATTTTCCAGGCAAGAATTACTGGAGTGGGTTGCCATTTCCTTCCCCAGGAGATTGTCTCAACCCAGTGATCAAACCCACATCTCCTGAATTGGCAGGCAGATTCTTTACCACTGAGCCTCCAGGGAAGCTGTAAGTCAGCTGCTGCTGCTGCTACTGCTAAGTTGCTTCAGTCGTGTCCGACTCTGTGCGACCCCATAGACGGCAGCCCACCAGGCTTCCCCATCCCTGGGATTCTCCAGGCAAGAACACTGGAGTGGGTTGTCATTTCCTTCTCCAATGCGTGAAAGTGAAGTCGCTCAGTCGTGCCCGACTCTAGCGACCCCATGGACTGCAGCCTACCAGGCTCCTCTGTCCATGGGATTTTCCAGGCAAGAGTACTGGAGTGGGGTGCCATTGCAAAGTATATGGGAGGAGGTGTGTCAGTTATATGCAAATACTCTGCCATTTTATATTAAGGACTGGAGCATCTGAAGATTTTGTTATCTTCAGTGTCTGGAATAGTATTCAATCCCCAAATTGAGGAATGATTATATGGAGGAATGGGAGGAAACTTTCTTGTAGATATCTATCAAAGTTTATAAGAAATTCATATTCTTCAGGAGAAAAATTAGAACCATTCCTTTTAAAATCGGAAGAAGTGAAAAGTATTTTCTATGATCACTTAAATTTCTTTGGTAATGGAGATCCTAATCAAAGGTATAAGAGAAGGGGATGAAGGAGTGGGAAAAAGACACAAAGCTGTCATCCTTCACCAAGGATGCGATTGTCCCCACAGAGCCAACTCCTCTACAGACTGTTAGTAGAGAGGGTAGCACTGGTGGGCTGACTGCAAGGTATACACAAAAATCAGTTGATTATAGTCTCTAGCAACCAACTGAAAATGAAATTTTTTTTTTTTTACCCTGTTGACAATTGCAGCAAAAGCCATGTTGCCAAAGAAGAAATGCAACAAAAATGTTGGACTTATACACAAGAAATTATGAGCCTTTACCGAACCATTAGAGAAGATACAGCAGGTAGAGAGTGATGCCCTGTTCCTGTAGGAAGACTCAGAATTGTCAAGTTGCCATTTGTTTCCCCAGGGTCTTATAGCTTTAGTATATATACACCAGCAAAGTGCCAACAAGAGCTAGCATCTCCTGATGCAGATAAGGGTGGGGGATGGTGGGGTGGTGGTACTTCTACCAGGGATCAAGGTTTATCAGGAAGTCTCCATTGTGAAGATGGCCTGGTCTTGATACAGGCATAAGGTAGAACCAAGGACACAGGAGTTCCTGGTACAGACCTTCAAGTGTAGGGTCACCCTGATTTATCCACATTAAGAAACAGAGGGATGGTATGGGGAGGGAGGAGGGAGGAGGGTTCAGGATGGGGAACACATGTATACCTGTGGTGGATTCATTTTGATATATGGCAAAACCAATACAATATTGTAAAGTTAAAAAATAAAATTAAATTAAATTAAAAAAAAATGTTGATAATTAAAGAATTTGCATTCAAAAAAAAAAAAAACCAGTGGATTTGGATCTCTAACTCACTTCATAATGAAAACCAGTGTTCAGTGGATTATATATCCAAAAGTGAGAAGCAAAACTTGAAAATATTTGGGGGAGATGGGAGAGTATCATTCTATTTGTCATAAAAATAATGTGAAAATTTTGACTACATTAAAACTAAGAAATGGTTTGTCAAAGTAGCCCATAAATAAGTGAAAAGACAAGCCACAAATTGGGAGTTATAATACTTTTTAAAAAATGTATTTACTTTTGATTGGAGGATAATTGCTTTACAGTATTGTGTTGGTTTCTGCCATATATCAACATGAATCAGCCATAGGTATATAATACTTAAAATTGGCAAAGCTTTCACTTCCTGAAAATCTAAAGAACTACCTGTAAGAGGAATAAAAACAATTCAGTAGAAAATGGGTAAAAGCAACAGAAAACCATTGGACCAGAAGACATAGAAAATGTAATTATCAGTAAGCATGGCTTGCAGATTAATAGCACAGTGAGGTAGCTGTTTGTTTACCCCATGAGACTGGCAAAAATTAAGACTCTGTTAAAAGGAAGTACTGGTTGAATATGTGGATGAACATTTTGCTAGTGGGGGTGTAACTAAATACCACCATTTTAGAGAGCAATTTGACATTAACTCATCAAGTTAAAAATAATTATACTCTGTGACCCAGCAGTTCTGTGTGCCAGGAAATGTTTGCAGCATTCTTAGCAGCAGCAGAACTTGAAATAACTCAGAAACCCATTAAAAGAAAATGGATAATAATTTGGGCTTTCTTTGTACAATGAAGTATTATGCAGCAGCAAAAAAAATCTAGAAGATGTACAACAGAACGGGTGAATTTTCAAAACATAATGTTGGGTGTGGATGGAAAGACCCAGAAAACTACGTACAGTCTGACATTATTTTGTGAGGCTCACAAACAAGCAAAACTGAACATGAACCCTGTATTAGGGAAACATTCGCATACAAGTTACAAGGAGTTTTTTTGTTTAAGAGAGAACATTTTGCTAGTTTGCTTGGAAGATGAGGATCTTCAGGACCATGTGGGAAACTACATTCCAGGTCTGATTTATTTTGATTGGTCTGACAGGGTCAGCGCTTAGCAGAATGATGTTTGGAAGACGTCATGCCCAGGTTCTTTTGTTTTTGATGTGATGCACTTTGGCTGCCTTTAAAATCTTTGTGACCACAGTCATCCTGTCCTTATACTGTCGGACAGAGCTCATGTTCAGTGTAACAACCCACTGGAACCATGTCTGCAGTGACTGCCCTTCTGTGATTTTCATCATGAATTTGGTGCGTCTTCATTTATTAATACGCGAGTCCAGTCTGACAAGTGGAGATGGTTGGTTTGGCCAAGTTCCCCTTCTAAGCGTGGTGGTTCCTGGCTTCATAGGATGAATGGGCCTGAAGAGATCTAACTTTTTCTCCTTTCAGACAAGCTGGGTGCTGGGGCCGGGGGATTTTTTAAGACCTAGGATGCTTTGTTGTCTGTACTAAGTAAATATTCTGAGCAAATGCTGCAGTCCGCTGCACTGATGCAGTTCCTAAGCCTCCTAAACCTGTACGTATTACTTTCTTATTGCTGCTGCAACAAATTACAACAATCTCGTTGGCTTAAAGGAACACAAATTTATTCTTTCACAGTCTGGAGGCCAGAAGTCTCACTGAGCTGAGATTAAGGTGTCCACGGGGTGGTTTCTTCTGGACCCTTGATGGGTCCACCTTTTCCAGCTTTTAGGTGCTGTTCTCCTCCCTGGGGCCTGTATCACATGGTTTTTTTCCTCTTTGCTTCCATCATCACATGGCCTTCTGTCTAATACTTCTGCATCCCGATTATATGGACCCTGTGATTACCCGGGGCCCACGTGAATGATCCAGGTTAATGTTCTATTTCAGTATCTGTAACTAGGGCTTCCCTGGTGTCTTGTGTGGGCATTTCAGTGGGATCCTGAGTAAGAGGGGTGATGAATTGGTGGACACAATTCACCATCTCTAAAATGGAAGCTCTTCTGTCCTGGAGTTGGGATTGTTGATGTTTCCACATGAAATATTAAGTTGATGGGAAAACGGTTCTTTTGCTTTTGCAGAGAGTTATCTTTGCGTCTCTTGAGATCTTGTTTCATTCAGGTTTCAGTATTAAACAATGCTTTCTTTTAATTGATTTGAAGGGAAGCTCAGCTCCATCTTTTAAAGTTCAGAGGTAAGATTTGATGGATTCAGCTCTGAAGATTGAATTGGATTATATTTTGAATTGTGACTTGGAATTTGGAGGCCTAAACCAAACCAGTAATTCTATTTTAACCTCTACCGTTTAAAAATAATTAGATTTTATGTTTATATACCTTTTGGTATCTGAGATAGTTTTAAAGCTAGTAGAAAGGCATAAAAGGTTTATAGCTTCATTTCCATAAAGATGTTTTCACATATACCCTTTCAGTTCTAAGGACTTAATAGAGTGAAAATTTGGAAAAATAATCTTAGAAAATTGAGGGTTCTTTTTTTTTATTAGAAATAAATTACAGATACTTAAACTTACACTTTAAAAGTCTAGGACATTTAGCTTTGAGGTGGTTGGAAAATTTTGTTTTGGAACAAGATTAAAATGGTAATTTTGGTCTGAATTTTTCCAGCACACCCAGAGACCATCTCTCTATAAGCAAAGTCATTTTAAGTTTTTGTTTCTATTGACCAAGAGGTATATTTGATTATTCATGCCTGCAAAGCCTCATGTATATTAGCAGCTTTGTTTTTCTGTTTAAAAATGCTTTTTCATAGAAAGACAAACATTAGTTAACTCTGCCAAGAATAAGAGAGGAGTGGTTAGCTGTGTCTTATATAAAACTTAGAGGAGGAAGAAAATAATTTTTGTAGATGTGCTACACTTGCCGTTGATTTGCTACAATTGCAAATACAATTATTTAAGGGCATTAAAGTATTCTGGCTGTGATGGTAATAGAACAAGCTAATGGCTTTTTATGTTATTAGAGAAAGCAGAAAAATAGAAGAGCATTTTAGAATAGAAAAATGTATAAAAAGCAAAAATATAAATTGAAAAACTTACATAAATGTGTGAGAGAAAGAACAGTTTTGAAACAGTGCAATAAATAAAAGAAGATGATAAGAGCAGTCTTGGGCTGATGCCAGAGGCACTTGGTCTGGGACACTGTTATAAATTGCATAGGTTTAAATGTACTAACATTTGCAGCAACAGGCCAGAGTGAAAGACATCAAATGTCAGGACTCTGACAAAAATGTGAATAATGAGACATTAAGGGATGGAGCCAACCTAAATTTCATGGAATGCTGAAACCTGTTGTGTGTCTCTGCTTAACTCTTTGCTGCTGCTGCTAAGTCACTTCAGTCATGTCCAACTCTTCGCGACCCCATGGACTGCAGCCTACCAGGCTCCTCTGTCCATGGGATTTTCCAGGCAAGTGTTTAACTCTTTAAAGTATACTTAGTCTTTTACTTGGCTTCCCTGGTGACTCAGTTGGTAATGCAGGAGATGCTGGTTCAATCCCTGGGTCAGGAAGATCCCCTGGAGAAGGGAATGGCAACTCGCTCCAGTATTCTTATCTGGGAAATCCCACGGACAGAGGAGCCTGGCAGCCTACAGTCCGTGGGGTCGCAAGAGCCAGACACTACTTAGCAACTAAACCACCACCAGTCTTTCATTTAAAGCTTCTCGTCACCACTTTTCAGACTTGAAACACATGGCTTTATGGAAAAGTACCACCTGGTTCTGAGAGTAATAGGTATCAGGAACCAACTTGCCTGCCAATGCAGGAGGTGCTGGAGACATGCGTTCAGTCCTAGATTGAAATGATCCCCTGGAGAAGGGCATGACAACCCACTCCAGTATTCTTGCCTGGAGAATCCCCATGGACAGAGAAGCCTGGTGGGCTAGTCTGCTGGGGTCGTGAAGAGTCGGACATGACTGAAGTGACTTTGCCTGCACATGTGCACCACCTCATTCTGAGAGTAATAGGTATTAGGAACCCAGACCTGTGGTTTCAGGTCAAATGCTGGATCCCAAAGAAAGTGTGAGTAAGGTAGAAAATATTAACATTGTTTTTCTAGAGTCAGAACAGTTCACTGTGGGTGGGACAGCCACAAAGAAATGTTAGCTTCTGCTTTCATTTACTATCAGTTCAGTTCAGTCGCTCAGTCGTGTCCGACTCTTTGCGACCCCATGAATCGCAGCACACCAGGTCTCCCTGTCCATCACCAACTCCTGGAGTTCACTCAGACTCACGTCCATCGAGTCAGTGATGCCACAGGCACTCAGAATTTTATATAGTGGCGACTTGATTCTCAAAGTGTGGTCTGCGGAACCCTGAGGGTGCTAGAGACTTTCAGGGGTCTGCAAGGTCAAAGCTGTTTTTGTAATAATACTATGATGTTATTTACTTTTTATTACTGGATTGGCATTTGCATTGGTGGGTAAGAGTACCGGTGTGTCCACAGAAGTCGGGGCAGTGGTCCCACGTGGTGCCAGTTGGTCATCATTACGTTCTTACTACTGCACACACACAGTAGGAAACAAATGTCAGATTTAATTAAGAATGTGCTTGGTCAAGCAAAAAAAGATTAATTGCATTAAATTACAACTATGGAGGACGTGTCTTTCTACCCTCAAGTCCTTGTAACACAGAAGATGGGAGATGTACTCAGAAGCCCTTTGGATCAGAGCAGTTGTAGGATTGAGAACTAAACCAGCTACCTTTTTCATAGGATACCATTTGCACCTCTCAGAATGACCAATATAGAAACTACATTTATTCAGATGAGGTGATGTTTGGAAAACATTTTCTCAAATAATTGAAGTCAGCCTGTCACTTCAGGGATGGCAATTCACCATAGTGTTGCCAATGATAAAAATTCAAGCTTTCAAAGAGTTGCTAGAATTTTGAAGACCTGTGTCGGCCAACACCATGAGATCTGTGGTTATATTAGTGAATATGATTCTGTTGTTGTGCCATGAAATGTGTAAATATTTGGAAAACTCACGTAACTCGTTGAAGCACTGTTTTCCACATGAACAATGCCTGAAATCACAAAATTATACATGGACAGAGGGCCATGTGGAGGGCAGAGGAGGTCCATAATTGTGATGTAATCTGGGAGGCTCATGGATATCGCCTCAGAGTTCACATTGCAGCTCACCCCTAAATGCCTGCCACCTGTAGCCATCTCTCGAGCACTGAGTCCCAAGACTCTCCACAATCAGTGGAAATAATATGACTTCCTCCTCCCAGCTTATGTGAGGCCTGATTTTCTTCTTGTATTTCAACCAAAGTGACCTGTCCCAACACACTGAATGCAGAGGCACACTGGAGAATTCAGCTGCTTCAGCCAGAATGGAAAGA
Source organism: Bos taurus (assembly GCF_002263795.3). Taxonomy (NCBI): domain Eukaryota; kingdom Metazoa; phylum Chordata; class Mammalia; order Artiodactyla; family Bovidae; genus Bos; species Bos taurus. The sequence continues at coordinate 36,435,018 of NC_037340.1, forward strand.
TATTGATAAATTTGTAAAATAGTATAAGTTCTTTCTAAAATTTTTATTCTGAAAATGTTTGCATTTTATGAAAAATGTTAACATAGTGGTTATTCTAAATTACTAAAAATTTAAAAATTCTTAGTTTTAATTTCACTGCTGCAAATGTCAATGAAAAAGACCCACATAAGAATCTGCTTCACATAAGAGTCTGATGGTAAAATATCTGCCTGCAATGCAGGAGACCCGGGTTCGATCCCTGGGTGGGGAAGATCCCCTGGAGGAGGGAATGCAACCCACTCTAGTATTCTTGCCTGGAGAATTCCATGGACAAAGGAGCCTGGCAGGCTACAGCCCATGGGGTCTCAGAGAGTTGGACACGAATGAGCGAGTAACACTTTCACTTTCAAGAACTCTTTGAGGTCCTCAGTGAATTTTAAGAGGACGAAGGGGTTCTGATACAGAAAGTGTGAGATGGCAGTTAGTTGGAACCACTGTTATCAGCACATTGAACAGCTCAGTGCAAATAAAAGGCAGTTTTAATTTTCCTTCAGTCCCTGTACCAAACTTTGTTACATTGAGACTAGCTTTTCTATCTCTTAAGCAAAATTTCTTTCAAAGTCTATAACTCCCAAGACCTTTTCAGGTATTAAAGGACCAGTTTAAGGCTCCCATGTCATATCGGATTTATACCTCACCTTCTTCCTTCCCTAGGGCCAGCCAGGGGTAGCCAAGCTGATGGGGTGGGGTAGGCAGTATGTCGTTTCATCCCCTCACCCCTCTATGCACACACAAACACAACTCCTCACCCTCTCCCCTCCACCCCTTACCCTCATCTGTCTCTCTCTCTCTCTCTCTGTCTCCCCTTGGAGAAGGCCTGGTTTACTCTTGGGAGATCAAGTTTGGGAGGTTTTTACTCCCAAAAAGAGGTTGTGGGGGGGAATGGGACACTATTTTTTGCTTAATTGTCCACATTGTTGCTGCTTTTCAGACTGACACACTTCCTGGCATGTGTATCTCTTTGTGTTAAGGACACAGAAGTTACATCTCTCCTGGGGCACAGTTGGTGTGATGACAGCCTTTGCTGTGCAGTTGGCTGGGGTACCAGCAAGGCAGCTCAAGCTACTACCTTCAAAGGGGGCCCTTTACGCACCCAGGGAATCCAAATGTCATTGCAGACCAAGCGGGAGTGCCCCCACCACTCTAGATTTATCCTGCCATCTCTTCTCATTGCTCTCCATCCTCTGGTTAGATCGACACAAAGGCTAAACCAACTAGTTGGCCGCCTGAGCTGGAGAGTATCTTTTCAGTATCTTTTGTTGTCTGTATTTCATTCTCCGTGAGGGATTCTCTTAGAGGATTGCTTCGCTAGGCTGAAGACTCCTTATTCCTAGTTTTCTCTTTTCCTGCCTTGATAAGATGATTTTTCTTTGTCTTCTTTTGCATAGAATTACATACACACACATACTCTCTACATGCACACACAGGGAAGGGACAGATGGGGCAGTAGCCATGGTCGATGGTTATAGTTCAACCACCTCTACAGCTCTCGACAGATACATTTCTAGTTGTTGGATATTTTCTTAGACGGGACTTAACTGGCTTCCCAGGTAGCTTCCAACAGCTAGTGGTAAAAACATACCTGCCATTGCAGGAGACATAAGAGATGGGGAGAAGGCCGTGGCAACTCATTCCAGTATTCTTGCCTGGAGAATCTCATAGACAGAGAAGCCTGTCAGCTACAGTCCATAAGATTGCAAAGAGTTGGACCTGACTGAAGTGACTTAGCACGCATGTGGACTTAGCACTTTTTCTTCAGCTATGGGCGCTAGACATCAGTTTGGAGGCAAGAAGGAAAAAAAATCACACCATCCTTTTAAACTGTGATCTTAGAATGTTACTGGCTAGCTGGGATTTCAAGATTCATAGATCCCTTTATCATGAATAATAATGATAACTTTTGAGCTTCTGTTTTATGAGGGGTATTGGACTAGGAGCGAAGGATATAGTAGGAACTCTAGGGACATTGCCCTTAGTTTATGCATTTCATTATCTCATGGGGACAGGTGCAAGCCAATAGAGAAATTGTCAGCGAATCTGAAATCTGGTAAGGGTGATGATCAAAAAAAGGGGGGAATATCAGGACAGATAGTGGGGGGGTGCTAATTTGAGTGGGTGGGACCCTCGGGCTGTGTTTTTGTATAAGTGACATTTGAGCTGAGACCCAAAGCTGTGTGGGGGCACCCGCATAGCTCAGCAGCATAGCAGGCAGAGTGAATGCCCTGATGGAGGAGGAGGCCCGGGGGGTGAGGAACTAGCATAAAGTCCCTGTGATTGGCACTTGCTGGAGGCACAGCTCCAGCTGGAATCAGGTAGGGGCTGGGCCATGCAGGAGCCCAGCTACTTTGAATTTCAAGGTGCACTGGCAGCCTACCCTTAATCTCAAGTGCAGTGTCAAAGCATAGACAGATCTGAGTAAGGAAGTGACAACTAATTTATGATTGCTGGGTGTTTCTACTGTGAGTGAAGTCTGGATTCTAACACTCGTTTTCCATATAGTCACGTTGGAATGTATTGCACTCTCTTTACCAGATCCTAGCTCATCTCAAAACTATGCGTTTCCTCATCAACTTCAACAGAACTTGGGGTTGTGGGCAAAGGGTCTTTAAATTCCCATAGGGAGATGAGAGCCAACCATGATGGCTAGTTTGGTGTGGTCTCCGAAGTAATTCTGGCGGCGACTGTCCTTTTCCAAGAACCCTTCCATCTAGCAGTTAATTTTCTGTGTGAGGAGTTTGTCCTTTCTTCTCCCGAAAGACAGGACTTTCTTTTTTGGGAACAGGGCATCCAGAGTGATGCTTGCTTTACATGGGTCCTTTTTTCACATGGGGACAAATGTGCCCATTTACATTTTTCATCACAGACCACATTCTGCCAGGAAATCCCATGGGTCTTGTGCTCTCTCCATTTGCTACTTGCTGTGGTCAGATTTAACATCTGCCTTTTCTGCGTTCACCCGGGCTTTCTTAACCCTGTGGCCACTACCTTCATTCAAGTCCATTTATTCTTTTACTTTGTTTTTGAAGACATGTTGGGATAGGGGATGGCATTTAATCAGAAACGTGTGTTTTCTGCTTGCACCAAGGTGGTAATTTTGCTTCGACGTTTTATCTTCAGGCATTAACTGTATCTTATGTGTGTGCGATGTGATATTGTCAAGGAGAAACTAGTGTGTCCTCTCCTTGGAATGTTAGTGGAGGGTCTGAGGGAAAATCAGGACATACTCTATCATTTTGGGGGTATCTTCTATTTTCTAGAGACACTGTGAAGCTCTTTTAATGGTTACTTTAATTTTCACAGTACCCCTATGTCATAGGTTTTAGGGCTTCCCAGGTAGCTCAGTGGTAACTAATCCACCTGCGATGCAAGAAACACAGGTTTGATCCCTGGACTGGGAAGATCCCCTAGAGAAGGAAATGGCAAGCCACTCCAGTATTCTTGCCTGGGGAAATCCCATGGACAGAGGAGCCTGGTGGGCTGCAGTCCGTGGGGTCACAAAGAGCTGGACACAACGTTGCCACTACACAACAAGAATAGGCACTCTAGGTACTATTGTTATGCTCTTCTGCAGGCTGGACTTCCAGGATCAGTGCTGCAGCAGGTTTGAGGTCTGGTGAGGGCCTGCTTCCTGGACCATAAACATCCCTCATTTTGTTCTGTGTCCTCCCCTGTGGACTGGGGAAGGAGGGGGAGGGACCCTCTGGGATCTCTCTTTTTACAGCACTAACCTCTTTCAGGGGATCGCTGCTCTCCTGACCTGATCACCCCCTATAGACCCACCTCCTGGTAACATCACATTAGGGGAGTAAGTGGCAGCATATGAAACATGAAGACTTTCTTTTACAGCTGTAATGACAGTGCTTGCATGTTAACATGTAAACTCCAAGTAAGCCCAGAACATAATTATTGCTACTTGTATCCTGAGACCTGTCCCAGTTCCATGACCTTACATTACCCCATCTGCCATTCGCGATACCATCTTCCATCTCTCTGATGAACATTTAGCAGTTCCTGGCTTTTCAATTATTATTGAAATAACAGATCTTTTTTTAATGGCAAATCTGATCATTTCACTATGAGGGGAAGAATGAACGAGGTATGTACAAATATTGGATAGTTTATATACTTCTGGAGTGAATAATTCAAGTTCAGTTTTTGTTGAATCACTAACACATTCCAAAGACACTTTAATGCCCTGGCTACTCCCTCTAGAATATTGTTCTGGGAACTAAAGGAATCCGATCTGCCGAGAAAGTTCTGGGAAGTAGTTTCAAATAGAAGCACTACATAGTCAACCAAAATCAAGTTTGTTGCTTTTTATAATTTATCTTAAACCTAAAAACTGTTTTTTTGGTATTTACAACCACTTTATCCTATGTCCCTTATAAGAATTTTTGTAGCAATGTTGCCAGCATCCTGGCCTAAATTGCAGGCAAAGTAGCAAGGGCTCCCCTCTCCCCATTCTGGCTGTGTCCCAGGAATAGTTACAGGCTCAAAGTTCTGTTGTGCTTGTAAGCACAAGCATACTCATAAACTCATGTCACAGAGAACAACAGTCTGAAGACAAACGTAAGGGTTTCTCCTTCAACCATCAAAAAGTTAATTCAAATTAAATGAACTATTCAGGTAGAAACACTGACCAAAATGGATCTCCCTAGCCAAATGAACCTAATTACTCATGAAAGTTCAAATATAAAGGTACCTAGAATCTCCTCCTAGAAGCAAAAAGTGATTTTTTCCCCCTCACTTTTCTAATAATACTACACAAGGGAACCGGATGCTACTTTATTAGATGCCAGAATTAATTTAAATTAAATTACTGACCCAGTCTTGTAATTCTTACAAGAAGTTCTTCGAAGTTCTGGGTAAGAATCGCAAGCTATTAAAAAAATACATTACTGAGCTTGTAAGAAAGAAAGGAAAATCACTTGTTTTAGAAATGAGGTGAAAACGGAATGCTCTACAGGTAACTGGCTGTTGAGCTTCAGTTGTGTCTGTGATGAGGGGAATGGCCAGAGGTGGGGTAGGGGGCCACTGTCTTTACTTTCTGGCTGCAGGAGATATTGAGAAACAGAGAAAATGGTTACTCTGTTAGTGAATGGGAAGGGAAGGAAAATTCTGAGTCACTTTCTCGGGGGAGGGTGAGGAATCTGATCTGTCTCTTCTTGGGATTAGGTAGGAACAGAAGAAAGTCTACTTTAAGAATTATAACCATGAGTTGGTTGGTCCATGGCTTGGGGTTTGAGTTTTTTACCTACAGAATCCAAGCGCCCTGGGCTCTGAAATTGAGCAGAGGGGCTGGTGATGGTTCTATGTCACCTATCGGAAGCAAATAAAAAATATTTCTGTAAAGGCCCTGGGATTTCTTTGGAAGGAATGATGCTAAAGCTGAAACTCCAGTACTTTGGCCACCTCATGCGAAGAGTTGACTCATTGGAAAAGACTCTGATGCTGGGAGGGGTTGGGGGCAAGAGGAAAAGGGGATGACAGAGGATGAGATGGCTGGATGGCATCACTGACTCGATGGACGTGAGTCTCAGTAAACTCTGGGAGTTGGTGATGGACAGGGAGGCCTGGTGTGCTGTGATTCATGGGGTCGCAAAGAGTCGGACACAACTGAGCGACTGATCTGATCTGATCTGATACCTTTTACCCAGGACTCCTTCATATAACACCCAACTGAAGACTTCTAACAACCCTCAATTACAGAGCGTTTGAGAATATAGTTTATCTTCAGCGTCTAATCACCAGACACCACCAACAGCAAGATTAAAACCTAAGCACTCTATATAATCAATGTTGTATAGCCTATAAAATAAGGATATTTAAAGTGATATTAGTCACAAAAGAAGGCCTTGATCATAATAACTGGTGGTAGGAAAAGAGAACAGAAAGATCTGTCAAATTCTTTGAACTATAGAAATAAAAGTATAGTCATTAAAAAAGAAAAAAATCACCCCAAAAACTCTGTATCTAGGTTCATCAGAGATTAGACAAGGCTTAAAAGAGTAAAAGGGAAGTTAGATCTCAGGAAAACTCCCAGGATGCAGAGAGAGAATGAAATTAAGACATACCTACTTGGTTCTTCTTTGATTATAGGATCCAAAAAGCTTTGTATAAGAATAAAGGGCCAAGAAGTTTGGTCTTACTAAATATCGAGAGTGTAGATCAAAAGTACAAACACCAAATAAGAAATGGTAACAAGAGAAAAACTATGGAGTAAATTTACAGACTTCTAAGAGACTATTTTGTTTGAGTAGCTCCAGATAGCTCTTTTTAAAGCCAGACAAAAATGGGTAACTTTCTAGGGAATAGTATTTTCTGCACCTACTAGGACACATAGAAACAACAAATTGGAGGAATTGCTATTAAAGCAGAGGAAGTAAAATATCAAAATACCAGAGTCAGCTGGTTTCTCAGGGGAACACCATCAAATATTTAAGAAAGATATCACTCCACTGGTATTTAGATGTTTCCAGTACTCTTGCCTGGAAAATCCCATGGACGGAGGACTCTGGCAGGCTGCAGTCCATGGGGTCGCTAAGAGTCGGACGTGACTGAGCGACTTCACTTTCACTTTTCACTTTCATGCATTGGAGAAGGAAATGGCAACCCACTCCAGTGTTCTTGCCTGCAGAATCCCAGCGATGGGGAAGCCTGATGGGCTGCCATCTGTGGGGTCGAACAGAGTCGGACATGACTGAAGTGACTTAGCAGCAGCAGCGGCAGCAGAACACATAAAGGGAGAAAGCTTCCATAGTTTCAAAATAATCAAAGTGTAGCGTTGATATCAAAGACCCAGTAGGGACCAAAAGAAGTAGCAGTATTAGTTATGCATATTGATACAGAAATTCTAAATAAAGTATTGGTCAATGGAATTCTCCACTGATTAAAGACCAATATGTTATAACACATGAAGTTCATGGTGGGAATACAGGGATGGGTTGGTACTTGGAAACCTCTAAAGAGAACTCATATTAATTGGTCAGATAGGAAAAACAGTATGTATATACTATAACACATTTTGTGGATTTGAGCATTCATTCTCTAAAAATACTCTTAATAAATTTAGAGCGTGTAGATACTGATTTCACAAGATAGTGTCTATGGCGCTGTGAAGCCAGTTTATCACCTTAAAAGCAAGAATAAAACAAGCATTCAACTCTCATCAGTTTTATAACATTTTTTGTTTTTTCTGGAGGTGTCAGCCAAGAAAATTAGCCCTGAGAGGGAGACGAGGCCTGTGAGACACGGGAGGACGCGCAGCTGGCACCGCTGCCTCTGCTCTTTCTTGTTTTCTTAGTTTTAAATTCACAACGTCTCTTCCGCATCCTTTTTTTTTCTCTTGAGCTAAAGTTTTTTTTTTTTTTTCCTTTTGGAGAAAGAGTAAATTATTAGTTTTAAAAGAGGGTCTCAGCCATTAGAATACTTTCATTTAAAGAAATGTTTACACAATATCATGTGTAATTCTTGGCTGTCATTGTGACCAGTGGATCTTCTTTTAATACCGAATTCCCTCCTCTCTGTGTTTTAAATAAAGGAGGGAGATGGGGCGTGTGTGCACACATGTGCGTGCATGTAGTATCTGTATGCAAACACGTGCGACTTTTGGATGAGTACTGTGATTGAACACAGCAGAGATTCAAACTACCGTGTGGTTCTTTTCAGTGCTTTTTAATACTCATAATAGAAGGCAAGGAAAGGATTTTACAGCTTTGATTTATTTACTGTCAATCAGATAACCTCGGCTGTGTTTGGCAGTTTACCTCCACACGTCATTGAGACGTCATTTAAAACAAATGATTGCATCGAGACTAGTCAGGCTTTATTTACTGAAGCTTATTTAAGGCAGTTTCTACTGAACATGTACCAAAATCAGAATATTGGCATCAGATTTCCTTACAAACATTGAACATTTATTTTCAAGATGTGAATGTATATAAAGGTACTTAGAACTTTCCTATAAGACCTGGTTACCTCTAGAAATGATTTTTATTTTAAATGACTTCTCTTCTGTTTAGAAATATAATTATAGAAAACAAGCCCTTATGAAAACTATTTAATGGAGCATAAATATATATATGTTTTGAATTGTCCTTTTTTCTTAATAGTGTGTTGTAAACATTTTAACACATGCCATTCCTTATTAGGATTTTTTTTGAATAATTGCATATATTTTTAACATGAAATTAATGTAACCAGAGTTTCCTCTTCTGTCCAGTTTTTTTTAACCCCTAGCTTCTTTCTATCTTCAGTTTCTTCCATTTTTGCTCTCTTATTCTTCAAGGGAGAAAAACGAAGTACACTTTTATTATGTAGTTGAATCTGCAAAGGGAAATGTTTAGTTAAATGAGATTTTTCAGATTTGGTAATCCATTGTATTTAGTAAGGGATGCTATTTGTCTTATTGCTAAAGGACATCTTGGATTATTTATCTGTCTTTTGGATTCCAGAATGTTACCCCTCAGGGGAACTTGCCAAACTATATATCAACGTGAACTTTTCTGGGGCATTACAGAGTGAATAATATAAAGTGATGCCATGTTATCTAATATAAAAGCCACTGGTCCCATAGGAATGTTTAAATGAAAATAAAAAATTCAGTTCCTCAGATCCACTAGCCGTGCTCAGTCCAGGAACCCCATGGCCAGTGACTCAGCTACTGAGTCAGGGCAGGTCCAGCCTCAGAATGTTTCTTTGTGAACCTTGGGGCCACGTCTGTACATTTTACCTGTTTGTATATTAGAGTTTTTTACATCAGTTTGGTTTTAAAGTTTTGTTCCTAGTATACTGGGCTTCCCTCGTGGCTCAGTGGTAAAGAATCCGCCTGCAATGGAGGAGATGTCGCTTTGATCCCTGGCTCAGGAAGATCCCCTGGAGAAGAAAATGGCAACCCACTCCAGAATTCTTATTTGGGAAATCCCATGGACAGAGAAGCCTGGCGGGCTTCAGTCCATGGAGTTGCAAAGAGTGACCACGACTGAGCTACTGAATAACAGCCGTTTTAAATACTAGTAAAAAAACAGAATTTCAATATGTTTGGAAACAGTGAACAGTTCAAAATTATTTAGAGTAATTTTTACTTTGCTAACCAACTTAATTTTTAAAATTATGTTTTGAAGTAGCACACGTGTGAACAAAGGGTTTCCAGTATCTGGAAATTCTAGGAGAACATTTAAAATATTGCTAGTATAGTACAGAGTCCAGGAATGGGCAAGGAGGGATGGACTCTTACACCCCTGGGTGAGGATCTAGAGAGGATGATGTAGGAAGAGGAAGCTGTTTTTAAAAGACACTCAGAAGAAGCAAATTAAATGGAGAGATAAAGCACTTATTTGGGGCATGTAATTTTAGGTTATAATTATAGTAGTTTGATAAATTTAGAAAAATGAGCAACCAGAAGAAAGGAAAAACCAAGGGGGAGGGGTGGACGGGAACTGTCAGTCATCCTGTTGTCACTGGCAACAGCCATTGTGATTTGTCACCTCTCTGTCCAGCCTCCTTTCTGTCACGTTCACTCAGCTGTGAATGAGGTCAGTGGAGAATGTAGATGAGATGTTAGTCTGAGACAGACTAGTGGAGTGATTAAGTGCTCTGATGCTGAGCCAGATGGCTGAGTTTTAAATCCCAGCTCCTCCATTTACTATTTGTGGGACCACAGCCAGTCATTTAACTGTGTATCTGCTTATCTGTAAGACGATGCTGTCTACCTTTCAGTGTTCTTGTGAGGGTCACGGAATTAAAATCTACTAAACTCATTGAAGCCGTATTATTAAGAATACTAATGACTAGTCTGAGGTAGTACAGGCATATGGTGAAAGCCTGATTTGGATAAGCTTTGGGGTTTATTGTTGCAGGAAGGCAGGACGCTTAAACAAGTAACTACAATACAGTTAGATGAGTTTTGTGAGCAAGGAAGTTTAGTATTCTATGACAGTATCTGTTCAAGTGACCTAATTATTGATAATTATTTAAGCAAAATGAGTTTAACTTTTAGGATGGTTGGTTTTTATTTTAGAGTATACTTTAATAGTTTCTTCAAATCAACTATTACTTGTTTCATAGCTTGTATTCTCTAAAATTTATTTTCATAATATGATAAAAGTTGCAAGCTTCCAAGATGTTAAATAAGAACATTACCTTGATCATTCTGGTAATATCATAAGTGTCAAAACTCTTTCCCTGATGCTCTGCATTGCAGTTGCCAACAAGGTAAGAGAATCCTCTCTTAGCAATAGCATCTGGCTAATCAAAATAAAATCTGTCTTCCAGACTTTTTACGAGAGTTTGCTTAGTTTCAAGCATAATTAAGAGAGTATTTTACTTGATACCTATTAAAAACAGGAAATCATGAGATACAACCGGTTTTCATATATAAGTGGGGGAGCAGTCATCTCAAATGTAAATACAAAGAGGCTAACGTATATTTTCAAGCATAAAATATAAAGGCACCCATGTAAGAGCTGAAATAGATTACACTTAGGTGCCGAGAGTTATACGTTTGTCAAAGCACCTTTCGTTTCGTAACTATCTTTCTACTTGTATTTTTAAATTTATTTTTTATTAACTATCATTCTAGATTTTTTTTTTTAAGGAACTCAGTTGGCTTATAATGCATTAAAATATATTCTTTTGTGTTCCTGGGGTAATGGTGATGGGAAGTGAAGAATAAAATTATCCTGATTAAGAGAATTTTACTGGTTTTCCAGAATGAAAAACTGAAGCTGAATAGTTATGAGAGATGTCTCTAGTTATGAGAAATCTCTTTGTTTTGTAGAAGTTTGAATGGGTGTGGGGGGTAAAAAAAAAAAAAGGAGTGAAGGAGCATTGTGCTGGGTGAGATGTCTTCCTGGAGGGGTGGCCCTTAGTCTGCATGTCGCCTGGTTCTTCGTTCTGGGCCGTTATTACACCCCAACTGTCAGGATGTGGCTGCCAGTTTCTTGCTTAGCTTTAATCATAATTTATGTTTTTAGCAGGAATATAACCTACGACCACTGCTCGAAGTATTGAAGCAATTATGTTTTAGAAATTAAAGATTTTATAAAACTAATGGTTATTTGGGGGAACAAAGATTTCATTTTCGCATGAGTTCTGTGTCACGATAATCCCACCCCCCGCCCCCAGTTTGACTTCATGTTACAAACATGGAAGTGTCTTACTAGATGAACTATGCACACCTATTGTCATCTGTGGGTTTATAGAAACATGTTTGTCTAGAATGTTCAGTAGACCAGTTTCTATTGAAATGATCAAATGTGTAAATGTCTCAGGTGGTTCGCTAGCAGGTGAACTTATATTCGTTTGCCTTTCTTCCAGATTCATGAGAAACTTCACTACTACGAGAAGCAGAACCCTGTGCCCATCCTTCAGGGCGCGGCAGCCTTGGCCGATGATGTAAGTGTGCCTTCCCAGCTCAGGGGGACTCGTCCTCCGTGACCCCCGGGGGCAGGACTCATCCTAGTGCAGACAGATGTGCGTGCTCTGGGACTGCAAACTGAAAGGCCTGAGTTTACCACTGAGTTTACACTGACCCTACGCTGATTTTCCTTCACTTTCCTATCTTAAAGATTTTGCATGGAGATGCCCTCTAGTCCTGCCTTGGTAACTACAGAATAGAAATTTTAGGCTGTGCCTCTGTGGGGAGAGATGCTATCAGCTGTCAGTGTCTGAGAAAGTCCCAGGCAAGAGAAATGCTTTGGAGAAATAGAGACAAATGAGATGGCTCTATCGCTGACAGTCCTGAAAACGACAGATGCTAGCATAGGAATGAGGCGGATGAAATACATAAAAAGACAGGGTTGTTTTTAAAATGGATTATAAAGCATGGTAATGATTTATGGATGTGAGACCTTTCCAAATTACCTTCATAACCAAAAAATAAATTTGAGCTGCAGTTGGCATTGATGGAGTAGTTAATTTCCTGTAGCTATAATTTTATTTTAAATGTGGGACAGGGAACTAACTTGCTGTTTCTTACTGTTAACTTTCGGACTCAGATGAATTGAGCACAGACCTGGATAAACTGGAGGGGGACACTTAAGCTGGACAAGAAGCACATGTGGTGTGGAAGCTGGTTTTAGTGACATCCTTCAGCCTGCTGTTTTTTAATATTTTATTTTATTTTTTATTTTTTTCTAATTTTATTTTATTTTTAAACTTTACATAATTGTATTAGTTTTGCCAAACATCAAAATGAATCCGCCATGTTTTTTAATATTTTAAACTACTATGATAAAACTATAGTTCAGTTTAGTAAGAGATTAGAGCTATAAGTATAATAATTATAAAAACAAAAACTAACCATCTTCAGAGGTTGATTTTTCTTTGTTAGTAGAAAATAAAGCTTGTATGGTGAATCTATTTGTATATTTTCTGTTTAGTTCCCATTTTTTTCTTCCATTTGTAGCTACAGAGATTACAAATTACAAGGATGTTGCAATATACATGTTTTGTGAAGAAACTTACCTATGAGTTTCAGAACCTAAACACTTGAAACTTGGGAAAACCTTGAAAACCAGTTTTAAAACATTTACTGTTGAGAGTTTGGGAAAATATTTATTTATAAAACAATGTAATTGAGGCCCAATCATGTTACAACATATTGTACATTTTTTAAATTAGAGATTTTTTTGCAAATATAATCTTAGCATTTTGTAATTCATCTCAGAAGTGTTTAAATGTTTAAAAGTGCAAAAAGCCCTTTGTGTCTTTTTGTAAATTAAAAATTTTGTAGAATTGTTACCTTGAAAAAGGAAAAGTACCTTTTGAAATATATTCAGTGAATGTATCAATTTTATCTGGTCTTATTTTCTGTGTATAATTTATTATTACACCCCTCATTTAGAGAAAAGTCCTTTCCCGAGATAACAATTATTTTTAACTTGCTAGAAACTATAGGGACAAATGGAAATTTGATGCAGTGTTTTGAGAAGGGTTTTTAAATGAAAATATATGTACATATTTTGCATTCTGTGCTGCATTTTTCATATTTTGAATGTTTTTTTTTTTCCTACTTGAATCTTGCTTTTCTTCTTATGAAAATGTTATGATCCTTCTTAGAGCCTAAGATTGCATAGAGATTTTGATAAAAAGCCCCTCTTTATGAAGAATACCAGGTAGGGTCCAAGCTCTGCTCCTTTCTCTAGCTGGAAGCGACCAATGGGAATTTATAATCCTGGTCAGAGAACAGTCAGGATCTGTGGGACCAGCATAGTTGTCAAGCTATTATAAGTCATTTTATGATTAACCTATTTTATATGTAACAGACTGTGTAGGTAAACATAATAAAAGTTTCACATCATTTGCTCTTTTAGGGGCATTCTCGTTCTTTTTACCCCAGCTCTAAACAGCAAGCTACTGTGGGTTTTTGGAAACCCTGTAGATTTCACCACCTCATTCAGAAGTTCTTTTTTCTGTTTTTTTTTTTTTTTCTTTTTTTCTTTTTACGGTGTCAACGCTTGATCCAGTCCTTTTTACAAGTGGTCCTTTGTCTGCATGCAAAAGACCATTTTGCAGATGAAGTGCTGGGGTTTGCCCTCATTGCAATAAATCAGAAAGGGATCTGGCTGATACGATTTCTTGAGTTGTACTCAGCCGAGAGCTGGGTCTGAAAGCAGGGCTACTAAGAGCCTCAAAAGAAGAGCAGTGATTGATAGTCTGTTTTCTTTCTTGCTGACTTGAGCTTAATCGCTGGAAAGTAGCAAGATAGCTTCTCAGTTGTCACAGGTGGAGCACACCCTGTTCTCACTAACTGTTCTTCATGTCAATGTGATCTCCCGTGCAGCTGGCGGAGGAGCTTCAGAACAAGCCATTAAACAGTGAGATCAGAGAGCTGTTGAAGCTACTGTCAAAACCCAATGTGAAGGTGAGGACGTGTGACACCTGTAATAAATATCTCCAAAAAGGGCCACTTTCTGGGAGTTGAGATGAATTTTGTTTCAACCATCAATTTTCAAGTAAATGTGTTTTCAAATAGTGCACAGTATTTTAATCACTTTAATCCTGTTAAGTAAGAAGAGTTGAGTTTTTGATGATGATGTTGTGACAATCTATAAAATACTTAAATTGGGAGGCTCATGATTTAAGTTGGAAAACAGAATGGAGCTTCAAGGTCATTTTTCTTTTAAATGAAGTTTAGAGTACAGGATACAGAACCTATTAAGTGATTTTGTGTAGGTTTGTTTTACTTGGCTAGTTAATGGTGTGCCAGTGTGTTTGACAACAATATCTATTTCTCTATGGGACCTTGTCAGCATTCCTCTTCCTCCTCCAGTTTCCTCTCCATTTCCTGCCCCCTCCTCTATCAATTTGTGTTTTAATGCACCCTGCTATTTTATAGAGCAATGCAGTTTTCCAGTAAAATATTGGTAGATCCATCTTGATTCTCCCCACCATTTTTTGTACAAGCTTATCACTTAGTTTTCCTCCAGCTGTGATTGGTCAACATAACCTATACATTTTGGATTTGATAACTAATCTACTTGTGTGTGAAATATTGTTCAGGAGTCAGAATAACATATAGATAGGTAATTATGTCATTAAAGTGATCAGGTATCTCATATTTCTGTTAAGCATTTATAGACTGTTGAATGAAAATGTCCACCTAAATGCAAAAAGTGATGATTTCTACCTTTTTTGAAAAATCTCCTTTGCAGTGGTACTATATATAGTCTTAAGCTGATATTCAGAAAAAGAAAGTATTAAATAAAACATAAAGTGAGAACATGTATGGCCTATGATTTCTCAACCATATAAGCAAATATAAAGCATATGAATGTATATCTGAAAAAAGGGTAAATGAACTATGATTAGTGATGTGAGATGAATTGGCTGGTGCAGAGAAGGTTTGTCGCATTTAGTTCTAGAAGAAGAAAGATCCTATTACTGTAAAATGGTTGCCTGATATTGAAGAAAGAGTACACAGAAAGTGAAGAGCTTAGGGGAGATTCATGAATGCTCTGGAAAGTTCTTCACTGGGCCCTTCCATGTTCTGCACGTGGAAAGCTGACATTAATCAGAACATAGGGAGAGTAACATTGAGGTGCTTGGTAAGCTCCTTTTTGAGAGTATTATCTTGGTTTGAATTTTAGAAACTAAAGAGGAATGTTTCTGACCCCCAGCAAACAAAATGTGTTTTTCGTATTCCATTCAAGAGTGTTTGAAATGGAAAAGCTAGTAATTAGGAGGGTATACTGGATGGAAACTGGTGTTTGGCTGGAGAGAGCAGTGTTGGATCTCAGTTGGTTATGAGGTAATAGAAGATGTGTGTGTATCAGTGTCTGCCCCAGGTTCCTAGATAGTTTCCTGAGTGATGAGAGCACTGGGAGCGTCTGTTGTACGTACATATGTCTCTGACCCAGTCCTTGGCCCAGGTCTCCTGGAAACCTTGTAACTTTCCAAGTGGTAAGGGCAATAGGAGCATCTCTTGTTCTAATGCGGTAACTCTGGGTAGGCTCCTATCTGGAGGTTGGTCACCAGCAAGACCACACCAGGATTAGAAGCTTAGAATTTTCAGCCTTACTCTCTCACCAATTATGTTTTAGGAATTAAAGATTTTATAAAGTTGATGGTTATTTGGGGGGAACAAAGCTTTCATCTTCATATGAGTTTTAAGTAATGATCCCACTCCCCAGTTTGACTTCATGTTACAAACATGGAAGCATCATAATAGATGAATTGATTATGCCTACATGAGAAAGTCCCACAAAATCCCCAAAGTGTAATGTCTAGAGAACTTTCAGGCTCAGGACACATCCATGTACCAGGAAGGGGATGCACCCAATGCCATGGGGCAGAAACTCCTACCCTCCGCTGTGTAACTCTTCATCTGGCTGTTCATCTATGTCTTTTTATCATAGCCTTTAATAAACTGGTAAATGTAAGTGCTTCCCTGAATCCTGTGACCTGCTGGAGCAAGTTGTTCAAACCCATAGAGAGGGTTATTGGAACCTCTGATCTACAGTGGGTTGACCAGAAGCACAGGTGGCAACCTGCAGTGGTGACCTGGTGCTCTCTCCTGGAAGATGAACTCAGAACTGGGTTGAATTGCAGGACACTCGGTTGGCCTCATAGAAAATGCGTGGTGTTGAGAAAACCCCCCACACATTTGGTAATGAGAGTTTTGTTTTGTGTGAGCAGAAAGGGAGGCACACAGGAGGAAAGGAAACAAACTCCAGAAGGAAGAGAAATGTGGGTTTTCTTCCCTTTACGATGGCATCATGCAACACCATTGGATGAAGCTTTATAATTGAGTGCTTAAACTTTGTTATGGCAAAAATACCTCAGATGAATGATTTTGTCTGTTTTCACATTTATATAACAGAGTGGCTAAGGAATGGGTGAGAAGTCAGCATGAAAGGTGTGTATTCACCTTTCATGTAGGAAAATGATATGTAGAAAACGGGTAATGTTGCAGACTCATGACAGTACAGTTGACAGTGACAATTTCTAGTTCACTAGTCTTGAGGAGAAAATATTTTTCTTTGCAGTTTGCCCTAATGTTTAACATTACTTTCCTCGAAATCATTTCTACTAACCACCGTCACGCTAAATCTCTCTTTTGAAGGTAATTACTTTAAGAGGTATAGTTCCCAAATAAGTTTTAAGCTATTTCAAAACATAATCAGATAATTTTTGTCTTGGGAACAAGTGAAAATATTTGCTTTTTTTCATTTTTCTGAGAGCAAAGCAAGGCGCAGTAGAATATAACATATATACATGAACAGTGAATGCAAATTGCTCAGTTGGGTCCGACTGTTTGCCATCCCAGGGACTGTAGCCCACCAGGCTTCTCTGTCCATGGAGTTCTTTAGGTAAGAAGACAGGAGTAGGTTGCCATTTCCTTCTCTAATTAGGGGAGATAGGGGAACTAATTATTTACTTTTTGAAGATTGCTCTTCCAGTTAAAATATTTAATTCACAATATTGAAAGGAGACCTGAAGTGTACCTCCAAAGTAATAATGATTTTTTAAAAACACGCATATATGTATACAACCAAGTATACAGCCCATGATAAAATGATAATGTGATTTCTATAGATCTGCCAACTCAGTTTTGAAAAGCGTTAAAACTTTCTTCAGTAATTTGTAAATGTCAGCACAGTTGGATCTTTGTCCATTTATTCTTACATAAATTCAGCGCCTATTCTGTGCAGTCCCCATAGATACACCTTGAGGAAGATACATGAGCACATATGAAGAATAGTGAAGGCGATAGGAGCAATAGTGGGTAAAAAGAGGGAACACCCAGAAATAGTGTGGAGCACATAGGAATGGAGACAGGGTTGAAGAATACTTTGCAGACAGAGGATATAGTCCATATAAGGTGACAGCCGGAGATTGAGTGTGAGGTGACCAGAAGAGGCAGGCATCAGTCAGGAGTGGGAGGCGAAGAAAGAAGGGTTTCAGTACAGTGACTAGTATGTGAAGTCCCCCAAAGAAAATAATTTGTCAAGTTCGAGGATGTAAAGCAGACTTCGAACTGTGGCTGATCAATAGCTTGTAAAAAAGGAAAGGGCAGGAGCTGGATAGTAGTGCCTGTGAGTCAGGGCTGGACATCCTGGTTTGCCCAGGACAGTCTTGTTTTTGCCAGACTGGTTCCCGTGTTATTAACAACCTCCCTTTTAATTTTACTTGTTTCCTTATTTAGATGATATATTCTATGGACTTTCTAATTATGGGCTTATTCAAAAGTTTGAATTTCATTCTAGGAGCAGTGGAAAGTCATCAGAAGGGTTTGAATAAGTGACGCCATCAGTCTTGAGTGTAATATGCACAGCAGTTCCCTGGGGTGGAGGGGTGGTGGCAGGATGAGAGGAATGGGTCCCGAATGGAGGAAGCCAAGGTGGGAGCCTGTAGAAATGATTAGGGTGATATGTGATTGTGGTCCTTACAAAGAATGTGAAGGATGGAGGCAAGGGAGTGGGAGATAGGTGGAATTGGATGTAGCTTCAATACGAGGTGTTGGGACAGCTGCTTAATTATTTGGGAAAAATAAGAAAGAGGCCTACTAAAATGAAATCCAAATATATTAAAGATGGAAGTGTAACAATTGAACCATAATCATGGGATAGAAAAAGAGCATTTGCAGCTTCAGGGACATTTGGACACACACACACACATGAAAAGTTTTTAAAAAATTCATACATAAGGTTGGAAGGAATAACATCTTTATAAATGATTTATGATATTGCCTTTAATAAGATATGCTAGTTTATTTGTTGTTCAGTCGCTAAGTCATGTCCAACTCTGTGCGACCCCATGGACTGCAGCATGCCAGGCTCCTCTGTCCTCCATTGGCTCCCAGAGTTTGCTCAGATTGGTGTCCATTGATTTGGTGATGTTATGTAACCATCTCATCCTCTGCTGCTCCCTTCTCCTTTTGCCTTCAGTCTCTCCCAGCATTAGAGTGTTTTTCTAATGAGTTGGCGCTTTGCGTCAGGAGGCCAAAGTACTGGAGCTTCAGCAACAGTCTTTCCAATAGTTTACTACTTTGGCTTTAGTTTCACCTTTAACATAGTGACTTGATAAAACTTTAAGAAATAAACAGAAAGCAATTTTGGATAATACATAATTGTGTTTTGAATTTAAATTAGAAAATAGAAGTCTCTATCCGTTGCTTTCCTAGTGAAGACCATTCATATGCTTAATGACTTTTTATTTCTTCTGTAAATCATGTATTCATATACTTTTAGTGATAGTTCATCTTGACTGCATTACCTTTCATTCTTTTTTGTATACAAAAATATTGCATATACATTTCCCACCATTGTAAATAGGGTAATAGGATGAACTACTTCCTGTATTGGATTACACTTAGTCTTTGAATTGATCAGTTGCCATATACAAAAAACTAATAATTGTTATTCAACAGTGTCTACAAAATCCAGCCTTATTGTCCAAATCTTAAAGTCCAGGAAAAGTAAAGTATAAAGGACGCCACATGGTGAGAAAATGTCTGTCACAAAAGGCCATATAGATGTAACACACTCTAAAGCATGCTGCAGTGGGGGAGGGCAAGGACCCAGGTAGGGGCACTGAAGGAGGGAGCCTGATTTCTACAGAGACTTTGTTTCCAGAGAAAGCAGAATCATCAGTAAATAAAAGCACTTCCTAGGCATCACGTTGGCACGTTAAAGGCAAATCAGCCTCTTTGAGTTGTCATTCAGTGGCTCTTTTTTGATAAAAGTAAGGTGACATCATCTCTAGAACATGGTTTTATAATTTAGGAAGTCAGGGAAAATTTGGTAGATTTTTAAAAAGGCAATAAAATAAAAAGATTTGTTGTAATTTTTTAGCTTTCCAAAACATTCACTTACCAGAAATTACTCATTGCCCGGGCATGCAGAATGGATGAGACTTCATTAAAGCATACTGAAGGGAAAAGTTAAGCTTCCTTCTGGAGGAATAAATCAAGGTTACTCATCCTTATGAGTTAGACACTTAATTCTAAGGACCTGACAGATACTTAGAACATAGAATTGACTCCAGGGGGTCCAAGGCAGCAAGAGCTCAGGAGCCTGATGAGTTACAAAGCCCAGTGTTCCATTTCCTGCAGATTCTTCTAAGCAACAGGTAAACCCATCAGTTGTGATTGGTGGCTATGGCATATGGAAACACAATTTCATTTAGGTATTGCCTTTTGAAAGGAAAATCTGTATAGTGAAGAATAAATTGGTTAAAACAGAAGAGTGGAAAACAAAGTTACTTTTACTTGTCCAAAATAAAAATGTTGGTAACCAAAACTACTTATGCAGCAAAGCTGTTAAAAATTATGAACTTGGTATCTGTAAATCTTGAAAGTTTTTTATTTTTGGAATCCAGATATGAAAATACAACACTAAGGAGGAAAAATACATAGCTGGTGTTTTATCATTGCCTTTGAACCATCATGAAAGTGTTAGTTGCTCATCATGTCTGACTCTTTGTGACCCATGGACTGTAGCCCGGCAGGCTCCTCTGTCCATGGAATTCTCCAGACAAGAATACTGGAATGGGTAGCCATTCCCTTCTCCAGGGGATTTTCCCGACACAAGGATTGAGCCTGGGTCTCCTGCATTGCCAGCAGATTCTTTACTGTCTGAGCCATCACAGAAGCCCCAGCCATCATATCCACTTTAAAATATGTTCATTCGCATTCACTATTATTTTTACTATGTGCAAGATAGTCACCATAGATACACAGAGAGTGAACAATTCTAGTGCTCTTATTAGATCTGTGTTCCCATCTGAGATTATTCCTCCTGTCTGAAAGACTTCTTATAACATTTTTGGTAATGCAAGTCTGCTGGTGATGAATTCCTTCAGCTTCTGTGTATCTTTAAGAAGTTCACCATATTCCTTGCTTTGAAAAGGTGTTTTTGCTAGGTATAGAATTTTAGGTTGACAGTAGTTTTCTTTGAGTATTTTTAAAGATGTTGCTCCATTGTCCTGTGGCTCACACTGTTTCTGGTGGGAAGTGAGGAGACATTTTTATCTTTCTTCTTTTGTATGTAATGTGCTTTTTTTCTTTGATTTTAAGATTTCCTTTTTTACTAGTTTTATGCAATTTGATGTTATTTTTTTTCTGTTTATTGTGCTTTGAAACATTTGGGCTTTTTTATTTCCATCAAATTTGGAGTATTTTCTGTCATATTTCTTCAAACTTTTTAAAGAACCTCTCCTGTCTTTGGAGATGCCAATTAGGTGCATGTAATAGACCACTGAAGTCCCACAGCTCAATAGTCCTGTGCTCATAATTTTTCATTATATTTTCTTTATGTTTCATTTTACATAGTTTTTTGCTTTGCCTACAAGTGTTCATCTCATTCAGTGTACTTTTTTTCATTCATTCACTGTACCTTTTAATCTATAGAAGCTTGATTTGAATATTTTTTGTATATCCCAAGTCTCGTGTTCAGCCCTTCTAGCTTTTTGAACATTTAGAGTGCAATTATAACTGTTAATTTTCTTTTCTGTGATCTGTCTGTAATTAGAAGATTTCTGTATAATTTTAACATCTGTGTAATTTTTCAGGGTTTAATTAATAGCTTTATATTTTTCATCATTGTGTAGTTTCTGCTTTCTTTACATGCCTGGTAATTTTTGACTGACAGTCATTGTGAGTTTTACTTCCTTTGATGCTGGATATTTTTGTATATTTATAGATAATATTCTTGAGTTCGCATCATGTAGTTAAGTAACCTGGAAACATTTTGATCCTTCAGAGGCTTGCTTTTAAGCTGTGTTAGGTAAGATCTTAGCAGTGTGTAATCTCAGGCTAATTACTTCCCACTATGAAGACAGTACCCTTCTACTAATTCTCCTCAATGCCCAGCGAATTGTGAGAATTTTCCTTTTAACTTGTGGGAACCGGAGCTATCCCTGCCCTGTGCAAGCTTCGGGGATCGTTTCTTCTCATGCAGGGTTTCTCAGCCTCGGAAGGGTTTAAGTTTGAGGACTAGTTAATTATCTGGGGCGGGGCGGGGATTGTTCAGCCTGGTATCGGTTGCCTGGGAGCATCTCTGGCCTCTGAGCACTAGATGGCAGGGTGTGCGTGTGCGCTCAGTTGTGTCTGACTCCGCGACCCGGTGGACTGTAGCCCACCAGACTCCTCTGTCCATGGGATTTTCCAAGCAAGAATACTGAAGTGGGTTGCGGTTTCTTCCTCCAAGGGATCTTCCTGACCCAGGGATAAAACCTACATCTCTTGCATCTACTGCATTGGCAGGCAGATTCTTTACCACTGAGCCACCTGGGAAGCCAGATGGCAGTGGCATCCTTTGAATCATGACAAACCAAAGATGTCCCCAGACAGCCCTCTGTTCCCGACCACTCTTCTAGTCCTTTCTGGGAGCTGTCCATACACAAGCCTTGGCTAAGGACTCAAGAAACTCTGTGTCTGTGTCGCTCACTCTCCTCTCATCCCTTCGCTGAGAACTTTAACCCCTTGACCTCCTTAGATTCCCAGCTCTCTTGTCTCCACTAAGGAAGACTGCTGCATTCCACCTGGGTTCCTTCTCTTCCAACACAGCCGAGAACCTTGCTCTAGACAGTAAGCTGGGCAGTCTTAGGGCCCACAGTTATTTCCTGTCTCTCAGTGGTCACTGTCCTTCTCTTATTTCATGTCCAGTGTCTTAAAAAACCATTGCTTCATTATCTTTTTCTGAAAATTTTCTCTAATAGGTACCTGGTAACTTCACCTTCGTTTCCATCCTCATTCTTGAACAGTACTTTTGCTAGATACACAATTCTGAGCTGACTATTATTTTTTAATGTGTTTTTATCTTCTAGTTATATTGCTGCTGATCACTCAGTTCTCATTTTTTTTTCCTTTCTCATGATCTGTGTTTTTCTCTCTGATATTTTTAAGAACTACTTTCTGTTTCTGGCATTCTGTGTTTTCACTATGATGTATGTAAGCATGGGTTAATTTTTATTTTTCCTGCTTCCTGAATCTTCAGATTGTGTTTCTCATCAACTGTCAGAAATCTGCAGCTATTATCTCTTCAGATATTTTATCATCTTGATGCTGTTCATTCTATCCCTTTGAAAATTTTGTTGGGTACCACAAACCGTAAAGGAAAAAGTATTATTGGGCTCATTAATTTGGATCCTTTTTTTAAAATCAAAAAACACTAATAAGAAAGTGAAAGGACAAGTTACCAAACGGGAGAATGAGAGAATGTATTTATGGCACAAAGCCTTGGATCCAGCATATTATAAAGGACTCTTAAAAAGAGTCGGATACGACTGAGCATCTGATCTGATGTGATCTTACAAATCAAGAAGCGAAAGATAGATGGAATGGAAAAATGTGCAAGGATCTTGAACAGGCATTTCATAAAAGATGTTATGAGAAAGATGAACTTTACCATTAGAAGATACCACTGTATACTCAGAATGGTCAGATTTTTTTTTTTTTGAATGGTCAGATTTAAACTAATACTGTAAACTGTTGGATCCTGAGACACAGCTAGAACTCACATAGCTGCTGGTGGGAGTGTAGCTGGAGCAACCTGTTTGTCTCATCTGCCTGTGTTGAATGACCCAGACATTATACCCTTAAATATACTTAACCCAAATTAGCGTATCTATGCATCAACAGATATGTGCATAATAGAATTGCTTTAACAGCCAAAAGTGAAAACAACCTCAGTGTCCCTCAGAGGCATAATGGGTAAAGAAACTGTGAAATATATACATGTTGGAGTGCTGCACAATGAAAACAGAATGGCTACCAGTAACAGCATGGATGAATCTCACTTATTAGCAGGAAAAAGAAACATCTGCTTATGATTCCATTTATGCAGTATTTAAGTAGAGGTCATGGTGACTAGGAAGGAGCATACTAAAGGGGCCCCTGGAGTTCTGTTAATGTTGTGTTTCTTGCTTGGGTGATATTTACAGGGACATAGACATTTTTGAAGATTCACATTACAGTACGTACGCTTATGAATTATTACAGTCAATAAGAAAGCTTATAGTCAATAAAGAAACCATTTCTTTGCCTTCTTAAGAGCTTCTGTTTCAGCAGATAGCAAATATATACATAATAACATAAATGTGGTTAAAAGTTATGAGCATGTATTAAAGCAAAGAAGATGGTGCTATGAGATCAAGTAACCTGGGGGTCTGCTTTTACATCAGATGTTTTAGTCACTCCTCTAGAGAAAGAGGCCAGTTATGTAAGCTGAGTGAGGAGGACAGTGGAGATAAGATAAGGTTGGAGACAAATACAAGACTAGAACGTGCTTCAGAGTTTGAGTTTGCTTTTCATCCCATGCTCTTCATTCATGGACTGTATAGTCCATGGGGTCACAAAGAGTCAGACACGACTGAGCGACTTTCATTCATTCATTCTTCATCCCCAAACCGGTGTAGATTTACAGGAGTTATTAGTAGACCAGTTACATGATTTACTCTCTTAAGTTTCAAAACAATCACTCTGGCTACACTGTGGTTCATGGATTTGAAAATGAGCCAAAGGTGAATGCAGCTGGACCAGTTGGGGCTCCAGGTAAAAATGCCCCAGGTAAAAAATGATGGCATCGATGATCTAGACCAAGGATATGCCAGCTTTTTATGTAAAAACCGTGTGTGGCTTCTATTCAGTTTCACCATTGTAACATGACAGCCAACATAAACAGACCATACATCAGTGAATGAGTGTGGCTGTGTTCCAGCAAAGCTTCATTTACAACATAGGTGGCATAGTCGGCCAACCTCTGCCCTGGACTAGAGAGAAGATAACAAGTGTTAGCATACGTATTAGAAGCAGATTTAACAGGATGTGGGCTGGATGTTGGGAGTGTAGCTGAGAGGAGCGGTTTCAAGGATTTCTAAGCTTCTGGCTGGAAGAACGGATGTATCATACTGATTGGGTGATTGGGGAACAAATCAGGTAAAAGTCTAGACCCAGTCACCCCACATATACTGATGTGTCACGTTTTTCTCACCTTTGGTCTCTAGTGACAACGCACTTGTTTTGAGAACTTTTACTACCACAACAGTCATGACTAGAAATACTTTTTTTTTTAAAAATACACATTAGTCATCTATTACACCAAACATTAAAAAGTGAGAATGCCACAGAAGAATGAAGACTCATCAGTTGTATTATCAGTACTTTTGTGTTTTCTGCTAATAGAAGGAAAGGAAAAAAAAAATACATGCGTGGTTTCCCCAGTCTCCTGCTGGCCCATTGATCATGTATTTATAGCCTCATTTTCTCCCTCCCTTCAAAAGTAACTCCCCTCACCCCCCGACACACACCCCCTCCCCAGCTGCCACCTTTCTAGGATGAACCAGAGAATACACAGCTTAGAAGGTGCTGTATGCTGATTCTTGGTGTCCGTTAGTGACCATGGAGGGCTGCCTCTGCTGTTCTGCACCCCCCTTGCCCAATTTGTAAGGGGTTTCTTTCCAAGTAGTTGCATTATTATCTTTGCTGTGCCACAATTAGAACATCAATTTCATTTTCCTCATAGTTGGGTATGCTTAGGGTTTTATATTAAACACTTTTCACCTTTGACTTTGATAGGCTTTGCTCTCTGTGCATGACACTGTGGCTCAAAAGAATTATGATCCTGTGTTGCCTCCTATGCCTGATGACATTGACAATGAGGAAGACTCGGTGAAAATCATCCGCCTGGTCAAAAATAGAGAACCACTGGTGAGTTTTGGTCCATCTTTTATGCTCAGCTATGAGTGGATACCATGATAAAGACCAGTGTGATGGGTGCATATCATTTATTCCCCTCTTTAAAATATGCTTCCTCTGTGTCTTCAAACTCAGAAATAAACAGAGCATTCACATCTAAAGGAGATGATGGATAAAAATTAAAACAGAGCCAAAGAAAATGGCATTCTTTTGATTATAAATAGCAATCATTTTTAAAATGTTACTGGTTGGCATTTATAAAAGATGACGTGACATGCACCAACTGCAGCTGATTAGAGATTAAAAAGTGCAACTGAAAATAATTGCTTATGGCTTTTCTAGAAAGCAGATTGATTTTAAAGTGATGAGAAATTAACCAGGAATCTGATAGTTCAAAATGTAGATGTAGCTATTTGTTTTAGCACCGAGATTTAGGCAGCTCTGTGTCATGTCCAGGGCCTGTGGTAGTGGGACAGTGCCTCCCACACACCCCCAGTGGTATCGAGTCCTATCTTCAGAGCCTTACAAGGCAAAAGGAACTTTTTGTAATTAAAGATCTTGATGTGGGGACCGTCTTGGATTATCAGGTGGGACCAAGGTAATCATAATGGTTCTTATTAAAGTGAAAGAGGGAGACAGAAGGGTTAGAGTTACAAAAAGAGATGTGATGATGAAGCAAGGGCTGGAGTGATGAGACCAGGAGCCAAGCGGTGCTTTTGTACAGTGTCACATGGAATGTGCCCTTGTTTTATTGGGTTTTGATTTTATTTTCATGCCAAGTACATTGCACTAAGAATACTTCAAGGAAGTGTGCTCATAAGGGTTTGGAAAGCAATATGGAAATAGAAAATATTCAGGAATGTAGGGATCAAAAGAAGATTGAGTTAAGTGCTATTAATAGTATCCTGTAGAAAGGGAGACACCATTTCTCAGGTCCATGTTTTCCCTCCAAGGATCAGGAGAATCAGCAGATAGCCAGCATTTCTATTCCAGGGTACTATCTATATTGATGCATAAATATATTTCAGGGCCTTTAACAAGTCCTTTAAGTGTTGAGTACTTTCTGTTCTCTGCACATTCTGGAAGTGATCCCTCCAGCTGTGACTTTAAAAACCACTTGTGTGCCGGTGACTCCCAGGTCACATTTCTCTTTCTTCTAATCTTTTAAGTTTGTATGTCCATCATTCTGCCCAGTATCTCCATTTGGATGTCTGGTAGACATCTCAGTCTTCACATGTCCAAAAGTCAGCTGATCTTTGTCCCCGAATCTGTTCCACCCTGTGGTTCCCCAGTGGACAGTCTCATCTTTCCAGTTACTCAGCCAAAAGCCATAGCATCTGATGTCCTACAGACACTGTGTCTCAAGGGACCCAGCTGCAAGTCTTCCCACAGCCTTAGATGCCCTGGAATCTATTCACCACTCGATGTAGGCACCTGACAGGCACATTCAGAGAGGGAAGAACTGATAATCTGCATCTGCAAAAGTAGTATATTTACAACCTTATGAATACAGGGTTATAGAAGGATTCAGAAGATTATTAGTTTTGAATGATACGGTTAGAAACAGCAATTCTGTTCAGTTTGCCTTAGATAAGTTCTGACTTTGCTACATACTAGTTGTCTGATCTTAGACAAGTCA
Source organism: Bos taurus (assembly GCF_002263795.3). NCBI lineage: Eukaryota > Metazoa > Chordata > Mammalia > Artiodactyla > Bovidae > Bos > Bos taurus. Next base: position 36,461,834 of record NC_037340.1, read on the forward strand.
TAACCATTTGTCATGCAATTTCTCATCTATAAAAGATAGATAAATAGTCTTAAACTCTGCGAGATGGAGGACAAAGAAGCCTGGCATGCTGCAGCCTATGGGGTCGCAGAGTCGTACACGACTTAGCAACTGAACAACAATAAACAATTTTCGATTACTAGACCTTTCTGATCATTAGGCATACTTTAGTCAGTTGGAGACACATTCTTAAAGTAAAAGTTGATCTAACTACACTAATTAGTTGTAGTAAGAATATTACATTTCTAGTCATCTTGGCTACAAGCTACCTGCAGAAAATACCAGGAATTGGACAGTCTAAGGTTTATAACCATGGAGAGGCACTCATTCAAGTCTTCAGCCTTGAGGGCATGTGTAGGTGATTAAAATGCCACAAAATCATCCTAGCATGGAATTATTTAATTTTTTGTTGTTATTAGGTATGTATTTGATAGCTATCACATATAAAATAAAATATCATATATAAAATGCATATGAAAACAAAACTAGGAATCCTTTTGTAATATCTATTTTGTAATGCTATAAATAAATGTGTTCACTGTCAAACTTCTTTTTGGGGGGTGAACTTTGCTCCCACCTAATGTGCGTCTCTCTAGCTGTGTAACGTGACATAGATGGTTTGTCTAAACCACTGCCAGTTTCTTGGAAGAAAGTCATGAAGAGGCATTCAAAGTAACCATTTCTGCTTGCTATGCTGACAAAAAGTGTTCAGTTGATTTGCTTATAAACACCCATAAATGAAGAATTTCTGGATTCTTTTTGAAATTATTTCCTAATCTCCTGCCAGAATGTTAGCTCCATTTGTGCTAAGTATAATCCTAGTACATAAAAACTAGGAGTATCAGATCTTTTTTTTTCTTTCCATTTTGTTTATTATCATCGCTGAGTTTGTTTACTGTAATACTGTAGTAGAAGGGTTGCTGAACTAAAGGTCAGGTGGTCTGGGTTTTAGTTTTCTAGTTTATTTTCTATTCGCTTCACCTTCTCTATGTATATGACCTTATAGGGCTTGGGATAAAGATAAAGTGAAATGAGGAAATACTGTCAAAAAACAAATAGTATTCAAATGTAAGGTTCATAATGGAAAGAAGATACTTGTATACTCCATAGTATTGAAGGGAATAAAGATTCAAAAATTTTTGGACTGTGCTGAAAACCTTAGATGATATATGCTGTAGAAGACTGTGTGTTTAGTGATGAGTATTTGTGAGGTGCCTGACATGATATCTGTTCCTTCTGCCTCCTTTTAATTTTTTTGTAGCTGTTTTTACATTTTCCAGATAAGGTCCTTATTTCTGCCCTCTTTCTTACCACCCGGTATGTGCATTTACCCACAAATTTTATTTTATTTTTTCTTTAAAGGGAGCCACTATTAAAAAGGATGAGCAGACTGGGGCCATCGTGGTGGCCAGGATCATGAGAGGGGGCGCTGCAGACAGAAGCGGTGAGAGTGTACACGTGTTTGGCGGGTGTGGACGAGTCATGTGGGCTTTGTGTGTCACATTTCCGGTATATAACTGAAAGGATAGCAGGATTTAGACAGTACAACAAAACAGTAATAAGGTATTTTTCTCTATGTTCAAATGTGGTTATTGTTCAATTGCTAAGTCATGTCTTGATTATTTGAGACCACGTGGACTATAGCACCCAGGCTTCCCTGTCCATCACCAACTCCTGGAGCTTGTTCAAACTGATGTCCATTGAGTCAGTGATGCCATCCAGCTATCTCATCCTAGGTTGCCCTCTTCTCCTCTTGCCTTCAATCTTTCCCAGCGCCAGGGTCTCTTCCAGTGAGTCATCTCTTCACATCAGGTGGCCAAAGTATTGGAACTTCAGCTTCAGCATCGGTCCTTCTAATGAATATTCAGGGTTGATTTCCTTTAGGATTAACTAGCTTGACCTCCTTGTTGTCCAGGGGACTCTCAAGAGTCTTCTCCAGCGTCATAGTTCAAATGAACCTATTTAAATAAATGATAAATCTCATTTTGCTTTATGGTCTTCGCTTATATGGGCTTCCAAGGTTATAAGACTCATTTCAATGTTTCTGATTTCAAAAGTACTACTGAAGCATGTAGCCTTTAAAAATACTGTTTTGAAGATGAAAGTAATGTGCATTTTTAGAAAAAGACTGAGATGCTGCTGCTGTTCCTTTGGCAGTGTTGTGAGGTTGTGGTCTTGGAGTCGTTCTCCGGGGGCTCAGCCTCTGAAACCTGAGAGGCATGAGGTATGTTGCCCTCACAGGCACTGGGGGACCACACGGCGTGTTCAGTGTGGACACAGTCACAAACCATGGTTTCTTTTGTAGGTAATACTGCTGGTTTTCTGAATTTGCTTTCTCTCAGGTCTTATTCATGTTGGCGATGAACTTAGGGAAGTGAATGGGATACCGGTCGAGGATAAAAGGCCTGAGGAAATAATCCAGATCTTGGTAAGCTGAAAATTTATTTTAAAATTGCCATGAAAATGAAATTGAATCGCTGTGTTTCAGACCTGGTAATGAACCCAGGATTTGGATTCGGCAATCCAGGATTTGGATCCTGACTCTATTAATTTAATCCCTGTATGTCCTTAGAAAATACCTTCATCTTTTTATTGCTTCCCTGTATTCATCTACAAAATTAGAATAAGAAGTGGTAAATCTCTCACTGGAGGGTTCAAAGATTCAACGAGCTCCTGTAGGTCAGGAGTTTGACAGGGCCCGTTCCAAATTAGGTCTTTAATACACCTTGCCAGTGATTCATTTATCTCTGGGGCCTATATCTTCCAGGTATATAAAGTAGTGAAACTAACTTAGATATCTTAAGTCTAAAATGGAATGAAACTACTATAGGCCTTGGCAATATAAATTCTCAAATTCATTTGTTTATTTATAAGGACAAAATAAAGAGAGATTGTCCCTGTTATGTATAAAAACATATTATTAACCTGTCAAGAGTCTTGGTATCTCAAAACAGATCTCAGTGTATATGAAAATTTAGTAAATGATTAAGATAACATTTTAAATGAGTGTGAAAGCAGTGAGATTGTTTCATAAATGGTATTGGATTAATTGATTATTCAGTTAGAAAAATAGTCCTTATTGTACAACTCACACAAAACTAAATTCCCCCAAATTCAGTTTTTAAAAAAATCATTGTGCTCTGTCATGTCTGACTCTCATGACATGTCTGCTCTGTCATGTCTGACTCTTTGTGACCCCATGTACTATAGCCCACCAGCTCCTCTGTCCATGGAATTTTTCAGGCAAGAATACTGGAGCAGGTTGCCATCTACTCCCGGGGAATCTTCCCAACCCAAGGATTGAACCTGCATCTCGTGTTTCTTGCATTGGCAGGCAGATTCTTTAGTACTTTTTTTTTTTTTTTAACTACTGTGCCACCTGAGAAGCCCCCATACTACACTTGATCTTAGCCAAAAGGCCAAGAAAGAATTTCTAACCTTGATGTGAAATTCAAATAGATGTAATGACTAGAACTGAAAACTTTTTCTACAGGAAAAGATGCTGTACATAAAATTTAAAAGACAAATGAGGTTATAGGCAAAATATTTTCAATTTATATGATTAAAGGCTCATATTTAATGTATATGAGTTCTTAACAATCATTAAGAAAAAAGCAGTTATAGAACAGCAAAGCATATGTACAGACAAAAATGACCAAAAAACATGATGTCTGAAAAATATTGGACTGGTGGTTATTTAAAAGCTTGATAACACCTAGAGTTAGCCAGATTATGTTAAGTCACTTCAGTCATTTCCAACTCTGTGCGACCCCATAGACGGCAGCCCACCAGGCTTCCCCGTCCCTGGGATTCTCCAGGCAAGAACACTGGAGTGGGTTGCCATTTCCTTCTCCAATGCATGAAAGTGAAAAGTGAAAGTGAAGTCGCTCAGTCGTGTCTGACTCTTAGCGACCCCATGGATTGCAGCCTAACAGGCTCCTCCGTCCATGGGATTTTCCAAGCAAGAGTACTGGAGTAGGGTGCCATTGCCTTCTCCGTTTAGCCAGATTATAAGGAAATAATGTTTATATGCTTCTGTTGGTAGGATAAACTAATAGCATCTTTTGAGATGGCTAGCTGAAACTGTCCACTCTAAATTTGTGTACTCTTTAATAAGAAATTCAGCTATTGACTTCCCTGGCAGTTCAGTGATTAAGACTGCACTTCCACTGCAGGGAGCATGGGTTCAATTCATGGTCAGGAAACAAAGATCCCACATGCCATGCAGCATGGTCTCTCACACATACACACACACACAAACACAAAAGCATTTACAAGAAATTCAACTGTTGCAAATTAACCCTAAGGAAATAATTTGGCAAATGTGTATAAACAAGATAGTTTAAAAATGTCTAGAAACTGTTAAGGTTGCACTGATTGAATAATTGTTCACCCAAGTGATGGATTATTGTGGAGTGTCCACACTGGCTGATAGACCTTATGATTTAGTAATAACGATAGTACTGCTGCTGCTACTGCTGCTAAGTCGCGTCAGTCGTGTCCGACTCTGTGTGACCCCATAGACGGCAGCCCACCAGGCTCCCCCATCCCTGGGATTCTCCAGGCAAGAACACTGGAGTGGGTTGCCATTTCCTTCTCCAGTGCATGAAAGTGAAAAAATAAAGTGAAGTCGCTCAGTCATGTCCGACACCTAGTGACCCCATGGACTGTAGCCCACCAGGCTCCTCCGTCCATGGGATTTTCCAGGCAAGAGTACTGGAGTGGGGTGCCATTGCCTTCTCCGAACAATAGTACTAGTGATTGCTTACACTAATTGAGCCCTTAGTGATACTTGTTTTAAGGGCTTTACATAAATTAAAACACATGCACAAACTAGAAGAATGGGAAGAGATTATTGAGAAGACTTGCTTTCTTTCTACTTTTTTTCAATACTCTTAGTAAGATTAGTGAGTTACTTTTATGATAAGCAATAGCAACAATATTATCATTTTGAAATCACTCCTTTATGAAATTCTGATATTTATGCTGTTAAACTCCCATTTTATGTGAATGTCTATGTTGCACTAGAGTTGCTTCCATATACTGACAAAACTGATTCTATGCTGTAAAAAATGAACTTATTTACAAAACAGAAACAGAGTCACAGATCTAAAAAAACAAATTTATGGTTCCCGGGGGCAATGGGGGAGGGATAAATTGGGAGGTTGAGATTGACATATATACACACTGCTATGTATAAAATAGATAACTATTAAGGGCCTACTGTAGAGCAAAGGGAACTCTACTCAATACTCTGTAATGACCTATATGGGAAAAGAATCTAAAAAAAGAATAGGTATATATATAACTGATTCACTTTGCCGTACAGCAGAAACTAACAGTACTGTAAATCACCTATACTCTAATAAAAATTTTAAAAAGTGAAAAAAGGCTGACTCTATGCAGCTTTTCCCATCTTGACTTTCAGTGACTTTATGCTGATACATTAAAATTGGCCATGGTGGGAGTATTCACATCATGGAAATTGACAGACAGTACCAGTCGGGGCCTTTTTAACCAAACAGTTTCCTGGTTACAGCACTTGCTGATGGCTGAGCCTCAGAGAGGTCCACTCTTCTTCTCTCCCTCGCTTCCTGTCTCCACCTTTTCCTCTTTTCTTCCATCCTTCATTCCTCTTAAATATGTACCAGATATTTAGAGCTTTCACAGAGCTTACATTTTAGTGGGTGTGACAGACATTAGGGCTTCCCTGATGACTCAGAAGGTAAAGAAGCCACCTGCAATGCCGGAGACCCAGGTTCAATCCTCTGGAGAAGGGAATGGCAACTCTCTCCAGTATTCTTGCCTCAAGAGTTCCATAGACAGAGGAGCCTGGGGTCGTGAAGAGTTGAACATAACTGAGTAACTAACACTTTCAGTACCTTTCATGTTCACTCGAAACATAACTAGTTTGATCAGTAAAACTTGGAAGCGATTTCTTCAACAGACATTAGGAAATATTTGTATAAGTAATTATATAGATCTGGTTATGACAAACGCTAAAAGAAGGGAAAGAATGGTATAAGAGTGTGTTAAAGGAAGACCTACTCTTAAAAAATTTTTTTTTCTGAAGTATAGTTGCTTTACAATGTCATGCCAGTTTCAGGTGTACAGCAAAGTGATCCAGTAACACACACAGATTCTTTTGCAGACTCTTTTCTGATATAGATTATTACAGAATACTGAGCAGAGTTCCCTGTGTTAGACAGTAGGTCCTTGTTACCTACTGTCGTGTGAGGTAGTCAGCAAAGAATCGTGGGTATTGTTGCTTGTTTTCATTAAATTAGATAATCTTTTCATCTTTTAATTAATCTACATCATTTGGTACTTTACTTACTAACCAGAATCTATAGAGATGAGTGTTCTTCATTATGTTTCTGATGAACCTTGCAACTGATTGGGTCATGTATCTATAACCACATTGCTGACAGTTGCAGGTATTTTGTCCCTGAAAATGAGATCCTTGGATGTGAAGGTCTGAGCCTCACACGCAGTCTGTTCTTTGCATTTAATCCTGTCTGTGTAAGGCACTGTGCATAGTGTGTTTCTATTTTGAAGTAACATGGACGGTAATATATTCACCGGCATTTTTAAAGTACACAGGAGGTAAAAGTGGATTTAGTGGTTAATGTTTTTTAACTTATTTGACAAACTTTAGCACTTTCTCACGTTACAGGAATTTCTACAAAAATAGTTTCCTTGGTTTGTTTTATCTAAGAGTAGAAAATCCCAAGCTTGTAAATTTTCAGAATCATTTCATTTTCTACCTATTTTAGTTCCTTTCTCTTTGGTTCCCGAGGTTTTCTTATAACACTTTCTTTCCTCTGATAACAGGCTCAGTCGCAGGGTGCAATAACGTTTAAGATTATACCCAGCATCAAAGAAGAGACACCATCGAAGGAAGGCAAGGTAATCATTCCTTAAAAATCCTTTTTCTTTCCCCCCAGGAGGAACTAATGTTTTTCCATTCAATACATATCTTTTTTGTTTCAGCAAGTTGACCTTAATATTCTGTTTTTTAAATAAATCAGAGTTAGACGAATACTGGCCATTTCACATTTACTCTTTATATTTATTCATCGTAAATGGAACTCTCTTCTAGATGTTTATCAAAGCCCTCTTTGACTATGACCCTAATGAGGATAAAGCAATTCCATGTAAGGAAGCCGGGCTTTCTTTCAAAAAGGGAGATATTCTTCAGATTATGAGCCAAGATGATGCAACGTGGTGGCAAGCAAAGCATGAAGGAGATGCCAACCCCAGAGCAGGACTGATTCCCTCTAAGCATTTCCAGGAAAGGTGAGTTCCTGGCGCAGAATCATGGCCTGTCTGCAGCTGACCTTTTGTTCCCTGCAAAATACCATTTCAGCATAGTTGTGATAAAATAAGCCCTGAAACCTTGCCTTCGAAGCCTCTATCCCTCAGGTTTGGATTTCTGTTTTGTCTAATGAAGTATGAATAATGACCAAAAATAACATGACAGTCTCAGGTCATATTCACTTTTTGTTATGAAGCAAATGGAAAATAGCACATTAATATCTGAAACTGCATTGATGTGAAAGCTAGAAGAAAAAAAAGTGATTTCAGAGTCAGGAGAATTTATAAAAATTTGGAAGTTAGAGGATTTATTTCTTAATTTGAGTAGATTGCATTGTATTCATTTTTTCCTCCAACTTTCCATTTTTTCTTAAGACTTTTAGTATTTTGGTATTATATTAGTCTTGGATCTGTCCTGAAAATTGATAGGCATATTGACCTTCTTTTCCTCAGGAGACTGGCTCTGAGACGACCAGAAATATTAGTCCAGCCCCTGAAAGTTTCCAGTAGGAAATCATGTAAGTTTGTTAATAAGAATGCAGAAAACCTAAACCTTGCTGTTTATTTTTGACTATTATAGCAGGTGTTTGTGGTAGAATAAGAGGCCCTATTACATGTGGTAACTTTTGGATCATCTTTTCATAAGAACCAACAAGTAAGAAATTTGTAATGGGAATGGCAAAGTGAATCTTTTGAAGAAAGGGGTCTTTGGGGTTGTTTATAATAAACCCATGACTCACTCTTTAAGGAAAAAAAAAAGATTGCTACTCTTTTGTTTTCTGAATTTAGGTATTTTATATTGTAACCTAAAATGCATCTCTTATCTCTGTAAAGCTAAGAGGTTTGGTTTAGATAATTCTTGGTAAAGATTAGAGGGGAAAAAAAATCCATCATTTTCTTGGGCACAAAAGGACTTGTGCCTAAAACAGTTGTTCTTGTTCTGTTTTGTTCCTTGTTTGTTTTGACATCATAGTCAAAACGAAGCTCTGACCTTCACCCTGTCTGTTCAGAGTTATTACCAGACTAGATTAAAAGAAAATAAGAGTAAGAAAAACAAGGATGTAGGATTGCTGGAAGAGATAGTGTGCTTTTTCTTTCAACCTACCCTTCTCTCAGCCTCTCTTGACTTCCCATCTCCCACCTCTTATAAGTCCCCAGCTTATCTTTAAATGTCCCGTTTTATCTTCTTTGTTTCATGGTTCTAGGTATTTTAAGAGTTTTTTAAAAGCCCTTTGTTTTCAGCATAGAAATTGTACATTAAAAGGTGAAATGAGCAAATAAACGGTCCTGGAATTATACACCAACATCTGTTTTTGGTATCGCTGTGCTTTTCACATCTCCTGTTATTTCTGTCAGTTAGTAGGAGCATAGAGCCCAGGAATCACGTTAGAAGGGAGCCAAACTGCAGTCGAGTATAAATCTCACCAGCAGGCTTCAAGCAGAGCACTGATGCAAAAGCCTGCTTGTTCTTGCTCTGTTCAGTCTGGGCAGAAGGAAGAAACCCTTATCGTAGACAGCCAAATGGACTGTGACACTGAGGGCTTCAAGTTTAACCAGAGTGTTGCGTTGTTCAGCGTGATGAATTTTCACTGGGAGCACATCCAGAGGCCCCTACCCGACTTGCTCTCTGAGGGACTTTTGAATTTGAGGGCCTGCACACTTCTTATATATGTGGGACAAAATATGTGTAACCTGAAAATGAAGTAGATGTGATTCTACTCAAATCTGAATGCATACTCAAATTGGCTTGGGTTTTAGACAATGTAGAAATGTACAATTGGTTATAATTATGAATGTTCACTTATGTAAAATTTTTGATAGATGTATTTTTTTTTTTTAAAGAACTGTACAAAGTAGAGAGGTTGTCTTTTTAACAGCTCTCCCCACTGGTTTCAGTGTAAATGTTTGTGAATGTAAGAGGGTATGTGTGTTTGTCTGTGGGTGTGTGTGTAGAAGCACTAATTATAATGGAGATTTTTTGTCTTTGAATGTACATAATTTCTTTTATATGTTAAAACTCTGGTATCTGAGCCCGAAGACTTGTCATTATGGAATGTGGAGGTCCTTTCACCTTTTTTTCCTTTTCTTCTTCTCTCTCTTTTTTATAACCTAGATTTTGATTCACTGAGAGATGCATTGTTCTCATATTTAGGTGTTCCTTATTTTTAAATAAAAATAAATCTGGTCAATATTAGTTGGAATAAATCACTAGCATATAGTAATACAGCCTTGTTCAGAGAAGCTTTATATTTCTGTGAAAATTAAATAGAAAGCCAATGTCTTTATTCTCAAAGAATTGAAATTCCATTTGAAATTTCTTTGAATGTTGTCTCATAAACCCCTGAACTCAAAAGTTACGCAAAAATCATTGCACTGGATCTGAACATTTTTAAAAGCATTTAAAGCACTTTGTTTTGTAGCCTGTGTATTTGAAAATGATTTTTTTTTAATGTAACAGAATCTCATAAAAGCCGTCTGACTCAACACTTCCTGGACTTCAACTTTTGGTACTTAGATTGTTGGAGTAGGACATTCATGTTTTCATGCCCTTTGCTGAATTGTAGAATAATACTATGAAGAAAAGCAGAAAGCTAATATAAAGTCTTTTATTTTTATATTTCATTTTATTGAAAAAATCTATATATATTTTATAATCATTCTATTTAATTACATTGAATAACATATAATAGGTTTTAAAGTTTCTGATTTAATATAAAATTTCTAAAAGAAGAATAATCCACCTTGGTATTTATAAATTTATGGAAAAAACTCATGTTTATAAAAATTTTCTTCACAAAATTTCACAAGGGCACTTAAAACCTAGAAAGATAATGGTTAAGGCATGGAATTTAGAAAAATGACTAATCTAAAAATGTCAAATTAGCCAGTTAACTTTTTCACAAAGTGATTGCTTTTGCATTACTAGTGTTTTACTCTTTATTTTAAATGAAGAGTAAACTGTATAACTGAAGTCTGCATGGAGGAAAAGTTTGTGGGTAATGGCCCTGGTCCTATAGGGGTTCAGTTAATGTGAGTGTAGAAGTCAAGAAGGGTTGGAGCATCCCAGGGCTGTGTTATCTCTGCCTTTGTGTTTGTGCTAGAACTCTCGTTCCTGGCTCCATGAGACCCAGAATAAAGGAAATCAGTTTTATTCTGAATAAAATTAGAAGACTTCCTCAGGCTTTACAACTGCCATCCTTATATGCAAAATTCTGAGTGTATGTGGTATTCAACCTTGATGCTTAATTATAGTTCCTCTCCTTAAGAATCCACGTATATCTAATACATATCCAGAAAAATGGGCTCCTCAAACAAAATAATTTGCTTCTTACACATTCTTTAAAACTAAAACATGAACTCTTAAAACTAAAACATTCCTGAATCTTAGAAGTTTGACGTAGCAATTCATCTCCTCCTCTTCCACTTCCTCCTCCTCCTCTTATCCAACAAAGAAAATTTTTTTAACTTTTTATTCTATATTGGAGTGTAGCTGATTAACAATGTTGTGATAGTTTCAGGTGGACAGCAAAGGGATTCAGCCATCCATTCTCCCCAAACTCCCCTCCCATCCAGGCTGCCACGTAACATTGAGCAGAGTTCCCTGTGCTGTACAGTAGGTCTTTCCAACAAAGAAGTTTATATGCAGTTTTGTCTGCTTGCCTTCCCTGCTTCATCTAATGCTGGGCTGTCACATAATGAATGTTAATAATACAGACAGAAGAACAGAGCTGGAAGGCTGACACGTGTTCTTTGCTGTGATGAGGGTTTAGATAGTCACCAGAAGGACACACTTATTGAGTGACTTCACTTTCACTTTTCACTTTCATGCATTGGAGAAGGAAATGGCAACCCGCTCCAGTGTTCTTGCCTGGAGAATCCCAGGGACGGCGGAGCCTGGTGGGCTGCCATCTGTGGGGTCGCATAGAGTCGGACACGACTGAAGCGACTTAGCAGCAGCAGCAGCAGAAGGACACAGGGTGTTTGGGGCTGAGTACGAGCACATTTTATGTTTCAAGTGGTACGTAGGGATAGATATCCTGACAGACAACTTGGCAGCTTGCGATACTTGTGTCAATATAATTTAAAGGAACTATGTTTCTTCTGTCAAAACTGATTTTTATAGTTCAGTTGCGTATGTAATGCCATATGATGTCACCTAACTTCTAAAAAGAAATATGAATTTCTTTGATTACTTGAAATATTATTTGTTCCCTTTCTATTGAAACGTAAGTATATAAGTTAGGAATTAGCTTCTTAGTAGCATAAACTTTAACTTCAATTCGATATAATTTATATTTAAATCGAGTCTGTGTGGGATTCAGAAAAGGCTCTTATTCATGGAGTCTATTTTACTGCAGAATGTTCAAGTATATTTATTTACAGTGCTTATTTACCTGTTTTTAGTTATCAAAGTATAAATACCTGAATATTTCTAATAATGATGATTGAATATTAATGAAAATATTTCCTTTTACAAAATAGCTTTAATAGAATTCCAGTTATAAAAAATAATTGTACAACTTACTGACTTTTTAAAAATTAGAAGGTAGAGACAAAATATTTTAGAATTTGTTTTAACCAATTTTGATTGTTATCATGTGGGTAAAAAAGAAAACATTTAACTGCAGTCAAAGGGTGTCCATTTAAATAGAGTGTCACCAGGTTCATTCAAAGACAAATATTTTGTGAACTGAAGATCACAGTCTACTAGCAATACAGTTTAAACATTGAGGAAAAGAGTGAATTCATTCACATGGTACCAGTGTTCTGGAAGGCCAAACAAGATATATATGTATATATCATTACTCTACAGGTTGTTGTAACAGTACTTTCCAAGCTGAGTAAGCCCCTTCTTCCTGGCGTCTTAGATAATGTTTATTTACTGTTTTCATACATACATTTAATTCAAAAATTAACAAACAGAGTATGTTCTTAAATTTGTGTGTCTAATACTTTGTCACACATTTTCTGAATATTGGTGGGATTGTGTGTAAGAGAAACATATGAGGTTTTAAAAATATGAGAAATACTTTTTTGCCCCGACACCTTTTGGGAGATATCAAAGATCAGTTTGTGTAGAAAGAGGTGTAGATGAATTAAGTTGTAAATTGCACATCTGGTCATGAGATGGTTGAGGTGAAGACCTTTCTTGTTGTTGCTTAGTTTTCATCTCAATAGACTGTGATCTCCTCACACACATAATTGCATTGGAGAAGGAAATGGCAACCCACTCCAGTGTTCTTGCCTGGAGAATCCCAGGGACGGGGGAGCCTGGTGGGCTGCTGTCTATAGGGTCACACAGAGTCGGACACGACTGAAGTGACTTAGCAACACACACATAAAGATAAGACTGTCAGGGTGTATGTGTTTAGCTTTTCCATGTGAGAGATTCTCAACCGTACTGTCTTCTGCCTTTTGTCCTGGGACCCTGGTTCATACAGGTAAGAGAGTTGACCAGTGGTTAGAGGTCTGCTCTGTGGTCATGGATCACTGCAGCCTTTTGGGGAGTACAGTGAGGGGTGTGTGGTCTGAGAAAGCAGTTTCTAGAGTGGGGCCTAACTCTGCCCCAGAGAATATCCCATCAATACAGACACAGTTTCTCCACTTGTCAGGAGCATCTGATGGGTCCCACTCTGGTAACCTCTAGCAACAAGTCCATCCTGCCGGGGATGCAGTGCTTTTCCTTCCTCTGAGGACACTGCTCTCTCTCATTGTGACCTTGGTCTGTCTCTCCTCTCTGCTTTTTATAATTGTTGCATTCTGCATGTCGGTGCTCAGTGATGTAGAGCGGACTCTTGCTGCAGCTGGGAGAGGAGAAGGCCCTTCCCTGGCTCCCCTGGCAGGCAAACACCTACTAGGCTGAGGATTCTGGGCGGGCAGCAGGCTGGAGTAGTGGAGGGTGGAGGGAGGTAGTCGGGAAACTTGACAGAAATCTGTTATTTCCAGGGACTTTTCCCTTAACTTAGGTTTCCTAGTTTGAAGCTCCAGGTATTAAAAAGTGACTTTTGGGGTGATTGCATGGTAATTCAAAACTCAGACTCTGGAACTGGACTGCATGGGTCCATGTCCCATGTGCCACTTATGAGTGCCTTATCCCTCTCTACCTCTGATTTCCCATCTGTAAAATGAGGATAATACTTCCAGCTTCATAGGGTTGTTGGAGAATTATATAACATTATCCATTTGATGTGCATTCAGCAGTGCCTAACTGAAGCAAGAGTCCTGCAGCTTACCCCAGCTCTCTTCTGAGATCCACCTTTTATATGTTTTTCCTCTTTGCTTTTTCTACTGGGTTCTATTAAGCATGATACTTGCTATTGGATATTTATGTGTATGTTTTGTCATGCTAAAAATACCATCTCTTCCTACTTTAGAATTGCAAGGAGGAAATGTTCTTTTGAGAATTTATGCAGCATATTTAGGACCTCTTATTAGAATATGAAATGTACATATGCTGCATATATTTTAAGTTACAGATTTTATTTTTATGTGGATGGACTTGGTGTTTTAATTTGTGTGTGTGTGTGAGAGAGACATGGCTTTTTATCATCTGATTTATGTAATGTGGAGTCTTTAATCAAGAGTGCAATATTCAGTCTATCTTATTGTGTATTATCACAAAAGTACACTGTTTGACAATCTATTATGCTTTACAGCAGAATTGTCTGAGATCACAGGTTGGTCAATCTTTAACATGACTTGTTTTTATTTCTACTTAGATGTTGGGCTTGGCTATCCTGTGTCACATCCCTTCATTGTTTGTTTTCTAATCATTTGTTTTAGATGCACGTGGCATTTCAGAGCTCCTAAGAAATGAGGATAAATAAATTCACAACTTGAGTGACTCATACTATAAACCTGAATAGTAATAATTAGCTTGTCATCTTGGCAAATGACTGTCCCAATAAAGCTAACGCAGTTTGAAGACCCATGGGTATTTGAAAAGTAAAAATAAGATGCTGTGCACACTTTCTCCTAAGTGTTTTCTTTGGCTTCTGTGCTGTCCTGTGAAGAGAGAAGCCAGCAGAGAGCTATTCTGATTGGTCCTGTTCACTCAGTAAGGTCAGGTAGCAAAACATCTCCTGCCTTGACTTGTGGTTACAATGTTCTTCTGTTAAATATCCAGTTCTCTCTCCTTCATTAACTGAAGAGGAGTCTCCTAGGTCAAACCTAACTCATAATGCCTTCTTGTTAGTAACTTAAGAATTATTTCAGATTACTTCTTAAAATACTTTTCATCATGTAATATAGACAGAATAAAAATAAAGGGTTCTGTCTGACTCATTTCATATGTATAATAAGTTGACGACAGTTGTCAGGATATTGTTACATTTACAGGATATATAGACACTTTAAGGGCAAAATTTGTTGCTTTGAAAATGTTTACTTTTTTTTTTTTACTATTTTCATCATGAAATATCCTTAGTTCTAAATAGTTTAGAAATAGAACTGTACCATGAAAATTAATATAATCCCCTTATAGAAGGTATTTTTAAGAAATGCTGATGGTTTTTTCTGGTTATTTTCCCTTTTGGGTATTTAATAAACTATATGAAGACTTTTGTGTTTTCACTGCTTACATGTATACATTATTTTTAGACCATAACTACAGTATAGTCTAAAATGTAGTTTTTCAGATTCTATTCTATTTTATTCATTGACTAATTATTTTGAAATATTTAAAATACATTTGTTTTTTCCCTTTGGCTTTTCTAAGATGAGGAGACAGTTGAGAGTGGTAGGTGGATTTTTTTTTTTTTTTTTTTGGTCCCTTGGGTGCAGTATCTATCTTCCTACTTTAATTGTATTTTCTGCACATTTAATCATTTCCTCCTTTTCTTTTTTTGTGCTTCTCAGAGGAAATTAAAGGTACATGTATACAAGTTTCCCTGCATAGTCTAGTAATTTTGTTTAGTGCACATATGTAGAGGATTAAATTGACCATAGTAAGCAGTTTATATTTAAAAGATCATTGTACATCCTAACTTTGATCTTGACATTATAGTACCCGCAGTCATGGTTGGACTTTGTTTTAGAAAGAAATGTACACTTGTTTTTTTGCTTCATAAAGCAGCAGTATACACAGTATTCTAATGTAGTACATTACTTTTATCTGTAATAGTCTCAAAGATAAATGAAGAAAACAGTGCTATTCATATCTACTGACAGACTTATTACCTAAGGATGTGGGGAGCGTCGTCTTAACTATTTGATTTCTGCAGTCTGTGTTATTAGTTTTAGAAGTATATTTGTGTAAAGATGAGAAGCCTAAAATAATTAGGACCCCACTACTTAAATTAAAAACTTAAGATTTGCAAAACCCAGTATTTGTTTAATTCTTGGCAATAATTAATAGCATATTGTTTATTTTAAAATGTTTTCATCGTTCATTTTTTTTTTTAATCAAAAGAAGGGCTGTGTCTTCATTTTAACCTTTCTGTCTACTCCAGTGAGCCAAAATAAGTGTTATATTTTACACAGTCTCAAGGAGCCTGACTTACAAAAATAAATTTACTTTAGGGATCAAGTGGTATAATTTTCTTGATTGACAAAATATAAATGTATCAGACAAGTCTGTTAAAATGTTCTTGGAACTGCAATTAAGGCACTTCCAAAGAAGCGTGAAAAAAGAATTGCATGCTGTTTCAAAATGTTACTGTAAACTTAAATATAAAACAAAATGTTTTATGTTTAAGAGTAGCATTGTGAGGGCTGTTCTTTGCTGTGCTTTGTGACTGTTTGAAGTGATTTATTTTTTTGCATCTGTGGCTGGGCTTCTAACTGTTCTGCTTTGTTTCTCGGCTTTCGTTCTGTCTGCTCTTACACTCCATCCAGAAGATGCTGAATATGGTGGTATCAGCAGTGGAACCTATCTAGGTGAGCAATTAGTCATGGAAGAGGAGTTCTTTCTTTCTGTTGCTTTCTTCAAAGCCATTACACTGTTTTGTCTTAAATTAGCATATTTACATTAGCATGCTCTGCTAATCAGTCGGGGGTAGCATGAACCTTTATTTTAAACTGGCTCAATTGGTTGGACACAAAGGAATTCAAAATAAATAAATTCAAATTTGGTTTATTATTCAGGAAGCTTCCCAGATGCTCTATTTTTGAAAACCATGATAATTTTTTGATAGAGGATGACAAAGCATCTATTTGTGCTAAGTAAGTTTACTGAATTAGTTGTCTCTGGATTCTCTAAATTATCTAGCTAGCTGTAAATTATTCAAAACTTCTAAATAACTTGCATCTTCCTAAATAACTTTGGTTCCATTTTCTAATGACTTATTATTCCCATAACCCCCCTCAGAATACCCACTAATCAGCTCCCTGTACAATTAAAGTTTATGATTAACTTGCTCCTCTGTTCTGGATGGAAAATTTTCCACTTTGGAGATGCCAAGGGATGATATAAACAAAAGTCAAGATATCCAGAGATTGTTAAAGCCTTCAGAGTTATCTTCATCTCAATTCAGACCTTTCCTCACTCTGCTGTGTGTCGGGACACTGACAAATTCTTCACTTGCAGTAGTGAGGGATAGTGGTATGGAAACTCAGTTTGAGAGAGAAATCTTTCAACCTCCTTATTTTCAGATTAATATTTAGCAATATTTATGTACATGATAATATCTCTTGGTTATTGAAGAACAGTGCCAGATCCTGCATTTGTTATTTAATATATATCTTACCTCCCTTTTTAAATTTAAAAAAAATCTTATCTCTCATATGGCGAAATTGGTGGTATTTTTTCCACTTAAAAAAAAAGAAACTGAGACACAGAAATCTTACAGGATTTACCAAAGACAATAAATGTTGCATCTTGATTTCAAATCCACAGCTATGTAGGTATAATACCTACTGTGTCTTTTACAGTATGCTGCCCTCTAGCTTTTCATTCTACAAAACAAACAAAAAAAAAATTGCAGAACATAGGGTATTTTAATTTATATGCTGGGAAAACTGTAATTTACAGAGAGAGAATTGGATGATCAGAGAGAGGTTAAATTTTTCCTCAATTCTTCACTCAATTCAGAACAATACAATGTGCCAGATACTCTGTATATTAATCGATCCTCTCTTACAGTCTTAGAAGCCTTAATGGCTGCAAACCAGAGGCATTGATTAGTCGCCTGATTCTGTGGTCAGCTGGGCAGCTCTGGTCTGTGTCGGCCTGACGGATGGCTGCAGGCTGGTGGTTTGGCTGGGGTCTGCCTGGTCTGGGGGGCAGGGGTGCTCAGTTGGGCAAACTTGTTTCTGTCCCACATAGTTTTTCACCCTCCAGTAAGCTACCCATGTAGAGGTCTCGGGGCTCTGCAGAGCCACAGAGAGAACCATCGCTGGTATCTAAGTGTGATGAGACCTCTGCTTGTATCACACCCGCTGATGGCCCATTGGCCAGAACAAGTCTTGTGGCCATGCCAGTCTGTCGGGGGTCGAGGGGTGGACTGCCCTGGAGGTTGGGGGACAGGGAGAAGCCGTCACTGCACACTTCTGCCTGTCTCCAAACTAGAAAGAGGGGCACCTATCCTTGGTCTGTGTGTATCTCTCCAGTGAAGAACTGTGGCATACTGTGCGTGGGGTTCTCAAGGCAAGAATACTGAAGTGGTTTGCTGTTGCCTGCTCCAGTGGACCACATTTTGTCAGAACTCTCCACCATGACCTGTCCATCTTGGGTGGCCCTACACGGCATGGCTCATAGTTTCATTGACTTAGACAAGGGTGTGGTCCATGTGATCAGTTTAATTTTCTGTGATTGTGGTTTTCATTCTGTCTACCCTCTGATGGATAAGGATAAGAAGCTTATGGAAGCTTCCTGATGGGAGAGACTGAGGGGAAAACTGGGTCTTGTTCTGATGGGCAGGGCCATGTAAATGAGATGGTTGGATGGCATCACTGACTCGATGGACATGAGTTTGAGTAAGCCCCAGGAGTTGGTCATGGACAGGGAGGCCTGATGTGCTGCAGTCCATGGGGTCACAAAGAGTCAGACGTGACTGAGCGACTGAACTGACTGAACTGAACTGAAGAACTATGGCATGAAGCATTATTGGATGAATGTCGGCTTCCCTGGTGGCTCAGACGGTAAAGAGTCTGCCTGCCCTGCAGGTGGCCTGGGTTTCATCCCTGGGTGGGGAAGAGCCCCTGGAGAAGGGACTGACAAACCTTTCCAGTATTCTTGCCTGGAGAATCTTGTGGACAGAGGAGCCTAGTGGGCTACAAGTCTATGGGGTCACAAAGAGTCGGACGCGACTGAGTGACTAACACTTTCACTTCACATGAAATACAGTAATTCAGAGGATGTGATGATCGTCTGAGGCTGGGGCAATGAGGGAGTCAGTCGCATGAGAGGGGATGCTGGAACAGGCTCCGTTGTTTAGGCGGGATCACAGTTAGTGCCAGGGGATGAGGGCAGGAGTAGCAGTATGGACGGAGGTGGCTGTTGCAGAGCACAGGGCGACAGGTAGATGGCAGCACTGGAAACTGATCATCCTGCTTGATGACGTGAGATCTTCAGCGGCAGGCCAAGGAACTTACACATTTTATTAGCATTTACCTGGTTTTTGGACTCACGTAATTCTTTGTATAAAGAATGAAATACAGGTTTTATTCTACATGTCTCTGATAGAATGTAGGGTTCTATAAAGTTAATATTTAGTAGATATGACTTGAAACTCAAAAGCAAAGGTGATTAGCACAATGGGCTGCTTTCAAGAGCTCAAAGGGCATGAATCCTGATAAAATGCCATTGCATCTGGCAACTCGGAATCACTGCTGCTGCCTGAGAAATGACTTTCCTGGAAGCCACAGCCTTGCAAGTGAGGGTGGACAGTGAAGGGAGAGGTCAGCAGAGGTCAAGGTGGTTTGTGTAGTTGAGGATAGGAGTAGTTTAGTGGGAGAGGATAATTGGTTCATATCTATAGGCAGAGATAAAGGATTGATGGTAAAGGATTAAGTTCTGAGATAGAAAGTAGTTCCTTGATCAAAATCCCAAAGCAGATGAGATTAGATGGAATTAAGACCACAGGATCTTTATCACTTGGATCAAGTGAAGCCTGCAGATACCACAGGTCCCAGGAAAACATTCTTTAGAAAGTGCAGAGGGCTTAGTCCTTCCAAGAGACCACTCTGTGGTTGTTCCAGTTGCTTCAGTTGTGTCTGACTCTTTGTGACCCCATGGACTGTAGCCTGCCAGGCTCCTCTGTCCATGGGATTCTCCAGGCAAGAATACTGGAGTGGGTGCCATGCCCCTCTCCAGGCGATCTTCTCAACCCAGGGATTGAACCCATGTCTCTCATGTTTCCTGCACTGGCAGGCGGGTTCTTTACCACTAGCACCACCTGGGAAGACCCACTTTGCACTGCCCCCCCCCCCCAATTATGGATAAAAATAGGGCACAATCCAGGTGAAAGGGGAATATCATGAGTCATTTAATAACTTGTATCAAGGGGTTCACAGACAGTTGTCAGGCTGTGTTTAGGCAAAAGATCCATTTTTGTTAGACCCACAAACATGAGAAATTTCATGTTTCCTGACTCCTTTGACAAAACAGATTTGACCAAACTAGGCCTTCGTTTTCCAGTGTTAAAAATTAGCAGAGGCTGAGTTACAAGTGGCCCCTTAAATGAACACAAGCTCTCCAGTTCAGCACAGCCTCGCCGTGCTGTGGCCGAGCCAGCCCGGAGACGGGATCCCGCGACACTCTTCTAACAGTCGTGTTGATGCTTGTGCTATATAACAGTGAAGTCTTTCTTTATGTCCCAGTTCTCAAACGTGGGGAAATAAAACTAACCAAAGAGCAGTTAAGGGAAAATGGGACCACCTAGTTCTTCGAGGAGTGAATACTGTACAAATCGTGTCAGTGTTGACAGAATGCAATTTAAGATTTTTCTGCCCGTCTAGCTTCTGTTGGCTTTTGGATTTTGCAAGCCCTGATTACAGAGCCTAACTCTCGACTCCGTTCAACTCCTGGTCGTGGAGACGAGTTTTCCTTTCCATACCTGACAAGCCAACAGGAGAGCAAGGTCGACATGTTTTTGTAGATGTCTGTCATGACATCTTTCTTCTTTCTGGTCTAAATGCTTGTTCTGATATAATAGCAGCAAGACAGCCACAGATTCGAGGCACCTAGAGGTTCATGTAGCTACAGGTGGGGTCAGATATCTGAGAAGAGAAGCGTACAGTAAGACAGCTTTGTGTTCCTATGACATAGTAGGATACAGAAATTAATAGTGTTTCTGATAAAAGTTTTTTCTTTTAAGGAAGCCCTTCAATGAATGACTACTGAGTGGAAATTGTGTCTTTCTGCGGGATACACAAGTTTGATGGTACTTCTCTGGTTAGTTTTATTTCTATTAAAGAGTTACTTTGTTATAAATAGACTAAGCAAATGGACTGCCTTGTGGAATGCTATTTTGGCTCCCACCAAGAACCAAACCCTCAAAATGCTACAGATTTTTATACATTTTTAAAAGCAGTCTCATAAGCAGCATGCTAACATTTATGGCAAAGCTATTTTTTGGTATAAATATTATTTGCTAAACACCTTTAAATATAAAGAATCTGCCTGTGTAGGAGACCCAGGTTCTATCCCTGGCTCAGGAAGATCCCCTGGCCAAGGGAATGGCTACCCACTCCAGTATTCTTGCCTGGAGAATCCCATGGACAGAGGAGCCTAGTGGGCTACAGTCCATGGGGTCACAAAGAGTTGGACATGACTGAGCGACTAACAGTTTTCACTTTGACTTTAAATATAGTGATGTAATGAGATAGTGTGACGTTTTATTCACTTTTCTTCTTTTCTCCTGTTGAATAATCATGTCTCTACCTATTTATTTTTTCCTATCGGGTTCTTTATCAGTCTCCTGTTAATGTTATGAGCTCTTTCTGTATCATGCACATTAGCCCTCTCTCTGCTGTGTGCATTTTCTTCTGGTCCTTTGGTGCATTTTACCTTTTTTTTTTAAATGTCAAGTTTAACATCATATATACATTTTAATTTTTACATAGTCAAATCTATGAATTCTTTCCTCTGTTTTCAGAGTTTTGTATTCCCCACACCAAAATTTTTAATTTATATCTTTTGCAAAGTAATATGTACATTAGATCGAAGCATGTGAAATTGCTGTGGTTTTTTTTTGTAGGTCAAAAGTCATCAGAATGTCAACAGTTTCATATAGCTCTATTTAGTAAATCGTTTGAAAAGTGAAATGGCATTGTAAGTTCTTGTAGGCAAAAGCAGGAACCTTTTCTCCTCTTCCTCTTTGGTGTCACGTCCTCCTTCAAAAGATCCCACTTTAGCTCTGGTTAGCAGATTCTTACGGTATTTGCAGAATATAACTTTCTTGTAATGGTATTTCTCGATTGGTTTCCTGATATTTATTGAGCACCTGTTATGTTCTGGACCCTCAGCATTTCAACAGAGATCAAAAGCAGACCCCCTTTCATAGAGTAAGGGACTGGGGTGAAGACATAACTAAATAAATTGCACTAAATAAATTACATAATACATTCAGTGGTGAGACATGCCATGAAGAAAAGTGAAGCTGGAACGGCCACTGGGAGAGGTAAGGACACGCAGCTTCAGTTTTCCCCAGGGTGGTTACTGAAGGCCTCCCTGAGGCCATGGTGGAGAACACCCCTCAGGGGCCTTGTGGAAAAGGAATAATGGGGCAGTCGTGTGCAAAGGCCCTGAGATAGGCCCCGGGGCATCTGTGGAGCAGGGAGACCAGTGTGACCCGAGCAGAATGAAAAAAGGGAAGAGCGGCAGGCTTTGAGGCTGGTGAGATAACAGGATGCTGGTGTGAGGGGCACTGAGCTGACCCCTTTGGCTCTTATTGTGTGGGATGGGAAGTCAGACAGGTTTGGAGCAGAGTGACGTGCCTGGCTGTGAGCTTCAGGGTCACTCTAGCTGATTTGCTGAGAACGGGCTGTAAGAGAGCCAGGGCAGAGGTGGGCAGTTGTGTGTCATCCAGATAAGAAGTGGCTGTAGCTGGAACCAAAATGTCATTAGTAGAGGTGGCCCTGGTGGCTCAGTCAGTAAAGAATCTGCTTGCAATGCAGGAGACCTAGGTTTGATCCCTGGATTGGGAAGATCCCCTGGAGAAGGGAATGGCAACCCACTCCAGTATTCTTGCCTGGAGAGAATCCCATGGACAGAGGACAGGTAGGCTACAGTCCATGGCGTCTCAGAGTCAGACATGACTGAGTGACTATCACTCACTCATACATATACATACACACAGAGATTTTAAAGAATTGGATCATGTGACTGTGGAGGCTTAATAAGTCAAAATCTACAGGCTAGGTAGCAGAGTGGAGACCAGGGAAGAGTTGCAATTTGAGCCAAAGGCTGTCTGCTGCTGGAAATCCTTGCTCAGGGAGAGGTTAGTCTCTTTTCCATTAAGATCTTCAACTGATTGTATAAGGCCCACCCACATTATAGAAAGTAATCTGCTTTGAGAGGGTGAGATGAATTGAGAGAGTAGCATTGACATATATATATTACTACATGTGAAGTAGATAGGAGTGGGAAGCTGCTGCATATAGTACAGGGAGCTCAGCTCGGTGCTCTGTAAAGACCTAGATGGGGAATGGTGGGAGGGGATATATATGTAAACTTATAGCTGATTTACATTGTTATATAGCAGAAACTAACACAACATTGTAAAGCAATTATACTCCAATAAAAAAAATAGAAGGAAAAAAAGAAAAAGTAACCTGCTTTATTCCAAGCCTACTGATCTAAATGTTAGCCTTTATCCAAGAAACACCTTTACCAGAGGCATCCAGAATAATGTTTGATTATCTGGGCACTGTGACCCAGCCAAGTTGACACATAAGATTAAGTGTCACATTCTCCAGTCTCTTACTGTACGTTAAATATATCTATGGTAATTACTGTGGTGAGGGAAAATTTACCCTTTGGAGATTTGATACGTCTTGCACATCAAATGTTTCTCTCACTAAAAGAAGTAATTTAAACCATACAAGTCAACAACGTGGAATGGATCTGTGACATTTCAGGCGATTACTACAAGTCATACAGTACTCTGGTGACTCCAGAGCTCAGCCACTACCGCTGCTTTCTCAGACACGCCTGGTTCTAAAGAACAGCCTTTGCACAGGATGGGTCTGTATCCATCCTCAGCACCGGACACCTTCTCCAGCTGTAGGACCCCTCTGGAATATGGCCAAGGGAGCTCCTAGAAAGTCTGCCTTCTCATGAGGTCATTTCCAAGGACTACTTACATAGAAGAATTTCTTCCCCTCACTCCTTATCTGCCTCCACACTGTTATTTCCTGAGTCCACAGATGCAGAAGGACAGCGGGAATGATTACCCTGCAGACAGAATATTCTTGGACCCCAAGTGGAAATGCCCAGGGTCGCTATTGATCTAAGTGAGGCCGATAATCATTTAGTGAATACATTTTCACTTTCTCTGATGTGCATAAAGTCAAGCACAAAACAGTATAAGTAGCCATTTGCCTGATGACTGATTACATTTTTGAAAATACATTCCATGTCAGATTGATCTAAGTTGACTCTTGAAAGCAGTAGCACTGTAATACTCCAAGCACTGAATGTCTCTTTGTGTAAGAATTATATCTTGAAACCGTATTCAGTGAGCCACCACTGATGCGAAGGTACACTGGGTCGTGGGATTCTTATTGATGTGTAACGCTGGGTTTCTTAAAGGTCACTGTATTTATCAATAAAAGACGTTTGCTTACTAGTGGAGGGAAGGAAAAAAGCTTACTGACTAGGCAGTGTAAGTTGTGCGTTGTTTGCATAAAATTAATAAACTGAGGTTAAATTGATAGTATGCTATAAATATGAATTGTAGAAAATTACACCTTTGAAAGTGTGTGTGTATATATAAATACTTAAAGTATATACACATAGACACACACGTAATTAATAACTCACTTCCTCCTATAAACTCTAAACAACTTCCTTTAGTTGTGATGGGTGGTGTGAGAGTTAGTGTGTCTTTGGTGTGTGTGTGTGTGCATGTGCATATGCTGACTTCCGAAGGGTGATTGCTTCTCAGTGGTAGAAATGCAAGCTTTAAAGATTCTGTCTCCCTTTTCCTACTACAATACAAAGTAGTTCTTATGAAGAGTAACTGGCCTTTTCTTTAACTGGTAAGAATTACAGAATGTTTTCGCTCTGTTTAATTCATTATAGAAATTGTGTTATAAACAATTCACAAAGCACTGCTTATCACGCATGTGTCTTCCAACACAATTTCTTGCAAATGATCTCCTGAAAAATCATCAGTTTTTCTCCACTTCTGCTCCTGCTGGAGCACTTCATGCATTCTTTTAAAACAAGATCAGTTTTGGGACTTCTGTAAGTTAAGACTGTTCTTTCTATTTAACGAAAGTGTTTACCATAAAGTTCAGTAAAAACAAATCCATTCATTTGCTGTTATTTCTTTTAAAACTATTTACCCATCTCTAATTCTGTATTTCTTCCTAACCCTGCTTCTTATTTGTCCCATGTTTAAGCACCAGTGAGCCTCTAGATACATTGCCTATTGTATAAATCTAGCATGAGATTCCATTTGTTCCAATATTCAGTCACTTTATTAAAGAATGTTATGTAGGTAAGTACAGCTGTGTCAAAATATACTGCTTTAATATTTTTCCAAAAAATAAAATTTATACAAAGAGAACATTTAGAAGTATTCTTTCAAACGCGGTACAGGTTAAGAACGAACTCTGCATAATCTCAACATGTCTGGAATACTACTTGGAAATATTCTCTCTGACAGAAACCATTCCTGCTTGGAGAATTTTAGGTTGCATAGACTCAACTTAAAAAAATAACATTAAAATTTCAAATCCAATTTTCCCCTTTTCAGAATTATATTTTTATATTCATTTTTATGTGTGCATACTGTATTTTTTTATAATTTTGAAAGAGTAAGACTCATTTCTTTATTAGCTGGCTGGAAGAAGATTAAATTCTCATATGTTTTTTCTTTTTCTTAAATGGTAATGCTGTGCTATACTAAAAAAAATTGTCGGTGGTATCAGGAAAACTTTTTAAGACCCAGGTGATTTTTTTTTTCTTGGAAATTGCAGGTTGATATTTTATATTAGCTTCCATGATTTCGTTAGATACTTTGAGTTTCTGTTTTTACTTTTAGCTGGAGATGAGCTAAAAAATTCAAGGGTATTTATGGCATTTGAACATTTCTTTTATACTCAGAGCAACTTTGTACTTGTAACATTTCAGAAGTGAATTTTCCCTGTTCAAAAGCCTTTTCCTCCTTTATATACAAAATTAGCACTGTATGGTGAGTTAATATAATCCATGATGACATTCATGTTTCTCTTTTTTTTTCCCCCCCTCCCTGATACTGTTTTATAAGGTGGATGTAGAAGGTGACTAATTCAGTCTCTCCATCTCCAGATCTCTGTAACTTTTACAGTTTTGTGCTGGCATTGCTTTTCAGTTTAAACTTCTTCCCAAGAGTTTTACTTGTTTGTTGTTTTAAGATGTTCTTAATTATCTTTCTTTGTCTTTGGGATAATTTTATGGCTGGCATACTCTGGGAGCATCACTTCAACAATAACTTTGTCATAGGATCGTGTTACTACATAGTTTTTACATGTCTATTATGATTTATATCATCATAACAAGATTGGCATTATATTCAAAATGTTTATTTTAATGGAAATTTTCAACATTTTGTTGTCAGAAGCCTATCATTATATAATCACTTCCAGCCACTTAGTTTTTTTAATGTGTACATGAGTTTTTTAAAAGTCTTAAAAAATTCATTCATCGCAATATTTTCTCTTCCTTGTAATTAAGGTACCTACTGAACTCATTAAATATTTGGTCAAATTAATTCATTGTTTTAAGAAAATAACTTTCATACAGTATTTTTGGCAGTTCTCCTGATTTTTAAAAGTAGCACATTTTAGTATATTTAAGGAGAGAGGAGAGAATTAAAATGCTTATTTTTATTTTAAGAAACTAAGCCCTTTTCTTCACTGTGTTTGCATAAAATAAATGTATTTTTTCAAAAAATTAGGAACTTCTATAAATCTCTTAATTTTTCAGATGCTTATGACTGATATTGCTTTGTTATTAATTCAAGCAAGTTTCACTGAAACTCTGTCCCAATCTGCAGGCATCTGTAACATTTAACATATTAAAAGCTTATTTTCTTAGAAACATTGAGGATGCATAGTTTCTAATGTTATTACCAGACTGGTTACAGAAATATCACCAAAGATGGAACCTGTACCATTTGAAAAGTCCAAATGGTCACATACTAGTATGTATTTTCTTATGGTTAACAGAGAGGCAGGTCACACTCTCGTTCATACATGTGATTTGAGGCTGTTAGTATTGGTGGTGAGTTACCATGACTCTGTAGGAGGGGAAGGCCTTTTTTGTTAATGCAGATACTGCCCATAAAATGATCATGTATTTTTTTTTAATGTCATCATAAATGTCAAAATTTTATGAAAATATGATCATTAAAATGATATTTACATTGTAAAAATCTTCACTGAAACTATTTATGGGAGCCAAAGAAACTGATAACAAATTGTGATTTTAAAAAATCACATTCAGTTTTATTAGTGTAGTTCTAAATTTCCAACACCCAGGTTGCTTTTCTTTTACTCTCTTCACTTCTTAGGTGAGTCCACTGGTTCTCTCTTTATCTTCCTTGATCTTTGATCTTTAGTTTTTATACTATATTCTCACTAAAATTTTTTTGCCATTGTTTTTGCTTTCATTGCTTTTTAAGTATTTAAGTGTTTTAACCTATTGGGTATTCCTAACCTTTAAGAATATACAAATTTGATCTATTTTCAAAATACAGGAAAGTGGAACCTGCCTCTGAGACACAGGCAAAATGTATTTTCTGTTATATATTGATGTAACCTCACAGATACGTCTACCAATCCTGGATTTCATTTGTTTGGTGTTTTTGTGTATTTTTTTAAATTGTAAAATTATGTAACATTATGGAAAGTCTTTTAAAAATAGGACAAAATAGTTGCCTACAGCCCTCTCCCCCTAGTATATTGTCTGCTTTTATAGTTTTTTTCTGTATTCAAACCAGTTTTTATATTAGTAAAACTCAGTATAATTATGACTATTGTATATGTCCAGTTTTCTCCATTTATTGGTATCGCAAATACATTTCTTAATGGTGTTGTATAGTTCTTTTTAAATTTTTATTTTACATTGAAGTATAGTTGATTAACAGTGTTGTATTAGTTTCAGGTGTATAGCAAAATGATCCAGTTATATATATATACATGTATCTATTCCTTTTCTTTCCCCACTTAGGTTATTATAGAATATTGAGCAGCATTTCCTGTGCTATACAGTAGGTCCTTGTTGGTTATATATTTTAAATACAGCAGTGTCTTAAGCCCCCTTTCTTTGAAAAGGTGTTTCATAGTTAATCATTCCCATACTTGTATATATTTTGAATGCTTCAAGGTGTTTTTTACTATTAAAAATATCACTAACATTTGAAATTATAGGATGTGAAAGTTGCTCAGTCGTGTCCAGCTCTTTGTGACCCCATGGACTATACAGTCCATGGAATTCTCCAGGCCAGAATACTGGAGTGGGTAGCCTTTCTCTTCTCCAGGGATCTTCCCAACCCAGGAATTGAACCCAGGTCTCCTGCATTGTGGGTGGATACTTTACCAGCTGAGCCACAGGGAAGCCCAAAATTATAGGATGGTTAGATATAATTTTTGTTGTTGTTGCTGTTGCTGCGTCGCTTCAGTCATGTCCAACTCTGTGCGACCCCATGGACTGCAGCCTACCAGGCTTCTCCATCCCTGGGATTCTCCAGGCAAGAACACTGGGGTGGGTTGCCATTTCCTTCTCCAATGCATGAAAGTGGAAAGTGAAAGTGAAGTCGCTCAGTCGTGTCTGACTCTTAGCGACCCCATAGACTGCAGCCTACCAGGCTCCTCCATCCATGGGATTTTCCGGGCAACAGTACTGGAGTGGGGTGCCATTGCCTTCTCCCATAGATATAATACTTATCTATAATTATTTGAAGTTAATTTTAATACCAAATGATTCTTAATTTACATATGTAAGCATTAAATTTAATACCCTTTTTGCTGAATAGTTATATCTGTGGTGTTATATCAATACTATTATATCAAATATAGTGAAGTAGTTTTGAAAATAACCAAATAACAACTGCCTGAGTTTAATTTCTTTTTTTTCTTCTTAAGAGAAATGTCAAGTCAAATCAGATTAGAAGTACTTGCTAAAAAATTTTAGTTTCTGTCCTGAGCCTGTGTTGTGAAAACACTTAAATTACAAGTATTTGGAATAATCTCTATTCCCCTAGTAGATCAGGAATACTTTGAGGGCAATGACGCTGTTGCATATATTTTTCTATTTTACACATCATCTTAAATACAGAGGAATATCAAATATACATATTCAATTATATTTGAAAAATATCTTCTAACAGAAAAAGAGCTTATGATTTTTACTCCCTGAATTAAACTGCTGCTTCTCTTTGATAAACTTTTCCTAGTAAGTTATTTCATAAAACCACTGACGGTCCTACTGTGTAGCACAGGTAACTCTGCTCAATGTTATGTGGCAGTCTGGATGGAGGGGAGTTTGGGGGAGAATGGATACAAGTATATGTGTGGTTGAGTCCCTCTGCTGTCCACCGGAAACTATCACAACATTGTTAATAGGCATACTCACGTACAAAATTAAAAGTTTAGTAAAACAACAAAAGTCACTGAAAGCTTACCAGTTTTTCTCTTAAACATCTGTGTGTGTAGAATAACATTTCAAGCTTTATTCTGGACTTTCAAGATTTAATATTTGAACCAAGGATTGTTTTCTCTTTATGACACTAAAGGAAGAGTTACTTAAACCTGTTAGATTGTTATGCCTGCTCCATTTGTTGTTAGAATTAAATGAACGCATCCATGTAAGTGCTTCAGACGGTGTCTGTCATTTGTAAGTTCTCAACAAATACCCACTACCACCACCACCACCGCTTCCGCTGTTTTGATATTGAAATTAACAATAAGGGAATGATCTAAACTCAGACCAAGAATCACCTTTTTTTTTTTTTGTCCAAACATCATAACTCACTATCTGGTGTTTCAGTACAAAGTGTGTATTAACATAAAGTTGGTAAAGGGTTGTTCAGTAAGGATTTCTGGGGCCATTGGCTAATTATTGAGAAAACTATAAAGTTACAGCCTCATCTCACAAACTTGATCTCATAATCATACCTGAGTAATTCCAGATGGATTTAAAAAATTAAGTGTAAAGCTATGTAACCTATTTTTTTAATTTAAGAAAATTTGGGTGTTTATCAGATTAGGGGTAGGAAAGTCATAAAAATAGTGAAAGAAATTACAAAGGAAAGAAATTCACAGATTCAAATAAATAAACCTTTAAAATTTCTTTGAAAAGGAAAACTGAAAATCTTAACATCTTTGCAATAAATAAGGCCAAGGGTTATGACCTTAAAAGATACATGTATGTGTATGCTGTTTATGTAGACTCCCCCCAAAACAATCAACAAGTATTAACAATTCACAGAAGAAATAAATGCAAATGAGTTGCAAATGTGAAAAACAGGTTCAACTTAACAGTTAAAATGAAACGGTATACAGTTTTTCACTTGTAAGATCACTAAAGATTTTTAAATGATTAGAAGTCCTTTGATGAGAAAATGGTAAAACACGCAGTTGTTCTTGCTGCCAGTGGAGATGTATGTTCTTATTAACCCATCTGAGAAGCATTTGGACAAGATCCATCAAGCTTCTTGCAATTTGCCCTAATGAAGTCATCAGTGACACAGAGTAACAGGAATGTACAGGAATGTTTATTGCAACTTGTGTCATCTTTTATAATAAAAAAATAAAATTTACTTTAAGCAGAACCACGCAACTAAGGAAGTTAGCGAGTTATCGTAAATTATTCCTGCTGGAAAATATTAGATAAGAAGTGTCTCCGAGTGATGAAGGGCTGACCCGCACCTGCGGTTTCTCTGTGAAGCCACTTTCCTATTGTAATAAAGCTGACGTGCTGTTCTCTTGAAAAAAAAAAAACACAAATCTCTAGCAGCTGTGGGTAAGAGCCATGGAAAAAGCTTGTCCATAAAAATGTTGAGCCAATTATAAATTACAAAAATGTGAAATATAAGGAAAAATATATTTTGCATGAAACCGTTCCCTTACTCCAAATTCCTTGTTAGTGCTGCTCTGCCGCTCCTGGTGTCTAAGAGCCAGCTCTTGCTAAGACTTGTGCACCAAAAACGAACTAGAATGAAATACGTTCTAGGTGATTTATTCCCATTTACTGGAAAGAACCTTCTGCTTGCTTTCAATTTAAGTACACATTCTTGAGCTTCCTTTTAATAAGAGAACCACCTAAGACCCAAAGGCCAGAAATGATTAACCCCTTTTCCTGATGTCGACCTCACTCTCCTTTAAGCTTAGACTTAACCAAGCTGTGCTGACGTGCCCACACTGTGTCACTGAAATTTGAAAATGACAGTCTCTATGCTGCCTTGAGTGGCAGGCTTCTGTGCTACCTGGTTTGGCTTTGTTTTTATCTGAGAAACAAGTAACAACTCTGGATTTCATGCCTTTTGTTATATCCTCTGTTCTGGCTGTTTTATTAGTTGTTCTGGGTTGGGGATTTCTCGTTTCCTGACTCTAATTTTGTATATTCATAGATGTGTGTGTGTGTGTGTGTTTCCCGATGGCTCAGTGGGGAAAGAATCTGCCTACAATGTGGGACACACAGGAGATGTGGGTTCGATCCCTGGATTGGAAAGATCCCCTGGAGGAGGAAATGGCAGCTCACTCCAGTATTCTTGTCTGGAGAATTTCATGGGCAGAGGAGCCTGGCGGGCTACAGTCCATAGGTGGGGGTCGCAAAGAGACACGAATGAGTGACATAAACGGCAAAACGACATATATGTGTGTGTATGTATGTATGTGTGTATCCATATGCATGGGTACATGAGTGTATCTATCTATTGTGTGGTGTAAATATGTGACATATATATGTGTGTGTGTTGAGGGAGTGAGGGACCGTAAGTAAGGACAGAAAAGAGAGATGCTCTCTAAATGTAACTGTAATAACAGAGATAGCACATCCCTAGAAAGAGTACCTAAAAAAAAAATAAAAAGGTAGGTAACATACACTGAATCTTTATCTCTTTAAAAATGCCTTACTGCTTTAATAAGCTACTTTTAATAGTTAACATATTTAAATCTGGATTTAATATTTTGTGTCTTTTATGACGTTACTCAAACATGAAGCCCCTTCATTTGCTTTTCCCGTTCCTGCTAGACAGACGTGTGCTATGGGAACAACAGAGAACGCAGTGTGTTCCTGCCTTGGAGGCACTTTCAGGTTAGGTGTGACCCAGTCAGGTGCTAATCTCTGTCTACTGTGTAAGCCGTTTACCACATGCCAGGTCCTGGGCAGATGCTTCACATAAATTGTTTAATCCTTAATATCCTGTGAGAGGTTGATAGTATTATCCTCATTTTAAAGCTGAGAAATGAAGCTTCAGAAAGTTTTAAAAACATTGGCAAGTCACCCAAGTTGGTAAGGAAGCCAGTGACCCAGATCTGAGCCTTTAACACTCAGCGCGGAGCCCCTGCACCCATGGGATCCCAGTGGACCTGGCTGACTTTTCCCCTTTTGTTTTCTAAATGAGGCGCTGGGCCAAGACACTCAGGCCTCGGAACCTGTGGGAATTCTGCATGCGTGGTCGTGGCCACCTGGAAAACACGTGAGCGAGGTCAGGGCCGGTCGTGGTGTGCGGGCCAGTGCAGGAGTGTCCCTGATGTGCTGGCTGGGCGGGGTCTCAGCAACCTGACGCTCTCCTCTCCGGGGCTGCTCCGGCTCTGAACCTTCATGAACGCGGTGCTGTGTCCCTTTTGTCGGCTTCGTATGGTTATCTTTGTGAAAATCCCAAATGTGTCTGGCTTTCTTTGTCAAAATTTACATTAAGGAAATGAAACAGGAACGATAGTAGAATTTTAGGGTTGCCTTTAAAAATCCTGTTTAGAAAATCTGTTGTCGTGGTTTTAGTTGTCAGGTCATGTCTGAATCTTTTGCGACCCCAGGGACTATATATATAGCCTGCCAGGCTCCTCTGTCCATGGGATTTCTTAAGCAAGAGTACTGGAGTGGGTTGCCATTTCCTTCTCCAAGGGATCTTTGTGATCCAGGAAATGAACCCACGGCTCCTGCATTGGCAGGCAGATTCTTTACCACTGAGCCACTAGAGATTTACCTTTTACTTTAATTAAGTACCTTTTCTGTACCAAGTGCTGTACAGCTCACACCCCCAAGTGACCCCCAGCTCCTCATCCTGCATGTCCATGGAGATCTCACGTTAGAAATCTGGTTCCCTTTTCTCTTTCCCCCACTATCTCATTATTGTTTATGACAAAGGTGAAAACTTGAGTTAATCATAAAGACTCCATTAGGTAAGCATTTTCACTGAAATTCAGGATTTAGCTGGGATTCGTCGATCAGGAATTTTTCCGGTTTTCACTTTTGGATTCATTGTGGATGAGGCATATATGTCTTCAATCCATTTCTGTGCCAGATGTTTGTAGTGACTTGAGGAAACCCCTCCCTCCATATGAGGAATAACTGAGGGATTTTTAGTTCTCCTTGCTAATCCTACAGGATGTCTCATGAGTCTTTCCCCAAAAAATACAAAACGTAATTACAGTTTGTCCTCAGACCCTCACCATAGAAGTCTGACGTCTCTGTGCAGCTAAGATTCTTAGAATTCACCCATCTTTTCTTCATCCTAGGACCAGGTTAGTACACTTCCTCTTTGTCCCTGAGATCTCACCTTTCTTTGTAAGATGATATGTTTCATCGTTTATTCTGTTTGCTTTTTCCTTTTGTCTTTAATAAGAGATTATTAGAGTAGCTGTCTTCCTTGTTTCAAATTCTTTGTAAATCTTCTCTCTCAAATAATCCGAGTATCTCAAGATCAGACCGACTCTTAGTGGATTCCAGGAACATATTATCAGAACATATTTATCACTCCATTCTTAATATTTTGATTTTTATTAAACTGTGGATCTATAAGGTGAGTGATAGAACTCTGGACATTCATTAACTGTTTTTTTTTAATACTGCCTTTATTTTGAAAATTAATTTTTAAATCCAATAGTAATATTTATTTTTCTTTGTGTTCTCTAAAATTCACATTATTGCATTTTATTATAAAATACCTTTATTAAAGTTTTTTTCCTGCTTACCAGATTTGATTAGTATTCTTTTTAAAGAGAATCTGTTTTTATACATTTAAAAATATGCTTGCATTTGTTTTATGTTATGAAACTGATATAGAATATTTATCATATTGTAATAAGCAGACTGTTGCCTCCCTTTAAAGTCTGGATTTTGAGTGTATTGGTTAGGCCAAGAATCCTTGAATGATGTGTATGGTAAATACCACTCTTCAAGAAAAGACATTAAACCAGAATGATATAACTATGTGAAGAACAAGCAGAATGAAATAGGGTTTGCCTGAGACAAGGAACTTTTGCCTTCGCTTTTCTAAGCCAACATTTCAAATGACAGCAGTGTGCTGGAGGGAGCTGTTTAAGCAGACAGGAAACTTACTTAAATACTTGAAAAGGTGTTTTAGTAAAATATGACACGGTATTAATAAGAGTACACAACTGTGGCTCAGAAACTTATTTTCAAATTTCAGTCAGCTTCACATTATAAAGGGCTTCCCTAATGACTCAGATAGTAAGGAATCTGCCTGCAATGCAGGAGGCCCAGGTTCGGTCCCTGAGTTAGGAAGATGCCCCAGAGAAGGGAAAGGCTGTTCACTTCAGTATTAGCATAGAATTTCTATAGGAGAAAAGAACCTGAGGCTTGGTCATTTACTCCACCCACTGGGGTCTCAGAACGGTGAGGTAACTTGCTGTCAATGATGGTCTGGTTCTGTCTGCCTGATCCAAGCAGAGGCCTCATGGACGGAGGAGCCTGGAAGGCTGCAGTCCATGGGGTCGCTAAGGGTAGGGCACGACTGAGCGACTTCACTTTGACTTTTCACTTTCATGCATTGGAGAAGGAAATGGCAACCCACTCCAGTGTTCTTGCCTGGAGAATCCCAGGGACCGGGGAGCCTGATGGGCTGCCGTCTATGGGGTCGCACAGAGTCGGACACGACTGAAGTGACTTAGCAGCAGCTCCCTAACTTTAGTTTTCTTTCTGTTTAACAATAGATGCTATCTGTGCCACAAGGATGTTGTTAGGCTGTGCTTAGAACACAGTGTAAAAGATTCTAGTATTTATGAATGGGAGAATTCATCATTTATATTTAAAAGGTTTCTGCAGTGCTTTTTAAACTTTTTCTTACAATTGTGTTCATCAATCTGTGAAAAAATGTTCTTTATGATATCTGACCTCTTTGTTTCCTGATTTTTGAAAAGAACTCTTTATGATTGGGAAGCAAATAAAACTTAAAATATTATAGCTATAATTAAATGTTAGATGATTCTTTTATCTTTATAAAAGATCTATTTCCCTTTTTTTTACTCAGTGCACTGGTAATGCTATTATGGTAAATAAAATCCAGCCCAACTTTGAGGGATTAAAAAAAATTTTTTTTTTAGAGGGGGTGTCTTTTTTTAGTTCTAACTGCTAAAACGTTTTTTGTTTTTTTTTTTTTTTTGTATTTGCAGCTGGTTTTAGGAGAAGTTTCCGTCTTAGTAGAAAAGATAAGAAAACAAATAAATCCATGTACGAGTGCAAGAGGAGTGACCAGTATGACACAGCCGACGTGCCCACATATGAGGAAGTAACACCGTATCGACGGCAGACGAACGAGAAATACAGACTTGTAGTCTTGGTTGGTAAGTGATGGTTTGTGTGATGCTGAGGAAGTAAGACAGTGAGAATTTAACTTCAGAGGGCACAATGCTGGAAGTGTTCAAGTGGAAAAAATAAATCTCATCTTGAACACCGTTTGGCCTCTAAAATGAAATCTTTGTAGTCTTTTTCTACTTATGACATTGAGACTTTCAAGATACCTGTGTCATGGGACTGGCGTTTTACTGGGCCTTCTCTCTGTAGCAGTGTGTGCGTACTAAGTTCAGTCGTGTCCGACTCTGTGACTGTTTGGACTGTAGCCCACCAGGCTCCTCTGTCCATGGGATTCTCCAAGCAAGAATACTGGAGTGGGCTGCCATGCCTTCTTCTAGGGAATCTTTCTGATCCAGGATTCAAACCCGTGTCTTGTGTCTCCTGCATTGGCAAGTGGGTTCTTTACCACTAGCGCCACCTGGGAAGCCCCTTTCTCTGCCTTCTCTGGATTTCTTTTTCTTTTTCTAGTTTTATCAAGTTGAATTTTTGATCACTGAGCAAAAACCCCTTTAAAAATGTTCAAGTATTAACTGGGCATAAATTTAAATTTGCCTCTAAGCACTGCATCCTACAAGTTTTGATTTATTGTGTTTTTATAACATATCATTAAGATCAGGATATTTTCTAATTTCTGTTGTGACTTCTTTGATCAGTGAGTTATTTACATATGTGTTATTTAATTTTCAGATACTTAGGGATTATCCAGGTATCTTTTGGCTATTGATTTCTTATTTAATTCCATTATAGTCAGAGAATATGCTTTGTATGATTTCAATTATTTTTTTAAGTTTGTCAGAATTTACTTTTTTTTTTTTAGCCCAGAATACAGTTCTGTGTGTACTTAAAGAGAATGTGTTCCGTTGTTGTTGAATAGAGTGTTTTATACATATTATGTAAGTCAAGTAGGTTGATATTATTATTCAGGTCTTCTGTATTTTTATTATTTGTCCACTTGTTCTGTTAATTGTTGGGAGAAGACTGTTAAATTCTCTAACTGTAGATGTGTCTATTTCTCTTTTTACATTAGTCCACTTTTACTTAATAGATTTAGAAGCTCTGTTGCTGGGTGGATACACATTTAGGAGTATTATGTTTTCTTAGTGAAGTCACTTTTATTGTGTAATGTTCTTTTTTTACCCCTGGTAATATTCATTATCCTGAAGTCACTTTATGTGATATATAACATAGCCACTCAAGCTTTCTTTTGCTTATTGTTTGCCTGGTACATCACTTTCTTTTACTTTAACCCATCTGTGTCTTTCAGACAGGATAGTATTGGGTCTTGTTTTAGATATACAATTTAATAATAAGTGTGTTTTATTGATATGTTTAAAGTTTAATATAGGGCTTCTGTGGTGGCTTAGACGGTAAAGACTCCACCTGCAGTGTGGGAGACCTGGGTTTGATCCCTGGGTTAGGAAGATCATCTGGAAGAGGGCATGGCAACCCACTCCAGAATTCTTGTCTAGAGAATCCCCATGGACAGAGGAGCCTGGCGGGCTACATTCCATGAGGTTGCAGAGAGTCTGACACAATTGAGTGACTAAGCACACACATATATGTTCATATTAAATTTACATTTAACTATTGATATGGTTGGATTTAAGCCTACTATTGATATTTTATGATTTGTTTTCTCTTTGGCCCCTTGTACTTTTCAAAATTTTTCTTTGTTCCCCTTTCCTGCCTTCTTTTGGGTAATGTGATTATTTTTTTTCTTTTTTGATATTAATATATTGCTGACTTTTTGGCTTTATCTCTATGTGTAATTATTAGTTGTTCTCAAGTTTTTTCCTTATCTTTGATTTTTAGCACTGATGTATTTTTTGAATTTAACCTGTCTGGATTTCCCAGATTTCTCAAATCTGAAAATTTATGACATTCATCAAATTTTTGGCCATTTTTTTTTCCAAGATTTTTTTTTTTGACCCAACCTCTTTCCCCTCTACTCTGAGACTCCAGTAGCACATATGTTACACCCTTTAAGGTGGTCTCACAAGTTCTTACAAGTTTTTTCCCAGAGCTTCTCTGTTGTTCAAATTTGATGATTTCTTGTTTTTTTTTTTTTTTTTTTCTTTTTTTCCTCTCAAGATCTCTGACTCTTTTCCTCATTATCTGTTTTGCTGTTTATCCCACTGAGCAATTTTTTTGTCTTTCAGGTATTTTCTTCATTTGGGAAATTACTAGTTCTTTTCATAGTTTTTGCTTATTTTGTAAGAACTGTACGTTTCCATTCATTTCAAGTGTGTTTAGTTTTACCTTCTGAAGCTTAGCCACTCTCTCGTCTTAGATGATCCCAGCATCAGGGTTATCTTAGGGTTGGCATCTGTTGATTGTATTTCTCCTTGAGAATTGTTCACCTTTACCTTGTTCTGTTTGTCGAATCATTTGTTCCATATCTTGGATGTTCTTAACATTATTTCATATAGACTTTGGGTCTTACTAAATTCTTCTGGATTATGCTGTTTTTAGCAGGCTATTAACCTGGCCAGGCTCTTCACTGATTCTGGTCTGTGCCATGCATGTGACCCTTGGGGTAAGAGAGACTTAGACATTGGTTTACATCTTAGTTCGTTTCTCAGAGCCTCTGTTGTGCTTCTTCGGGTTCATCTCAGTCATCACAACTTTTGTGGGATCTCAGCTGCACAGCCTGCTGCTCCACAGTGCAGCTCTGAGACAGAGCCTCATCCTCTGGGCAAAGTCAAAGAAGAGAAGAAAAATAAAACGGGAACCTTCACCCCTTGAAGGCTTCCCTTCATAGCTCAGTTGGTTAAGAATTTGCTTGCAATGCAGGAGACCTGGGTTCAATCCTTGGGTCTGGAAGATCCCCCTGGAGAAGGAAACGGCAACCCACTCCAGTATTCTTGTCCAGAATCCCATGGACAGAGGAGCCTGGCAGGCTACAGTCCATGGGGTTGCAAGAGTTGGACACAACTTTGTGATTAAACCACCACCACCACACGTCCTTGGGGCTCACCTCTTAGGCCTGACTTCCTTTTACACTCTGCCTGCTTTTGTTTGCTTCTCCAGAACCCCCAGATCATTGCTTTTAGTGTGCCGTCCAGAGGTTTCAGTTGTAATCAGTGGGACAGACAGGCTGTGTTAAGCTTCCCCCACCAGCGTGAAGCTGGAACTCCTATCATACACAGCTTGCCTCTGTGGAGACAGGCATTCCCAATCAGCCTCCTCAGAACTGGACAACACAGTCCTCACTGACATATTTCCTACCTAGTTTCAAAGGGTGTTGGGGCAGAATGAAAACACAGCATCACCCCAACTACCTTTTCAGGTAAATTAATGCTCCCAGAAAACTGTATCAGCATTCCATTGTGAGCTCCAATCACAGTGATCTGCAGTGTTTTGGGTGCTGCTTTACATGAGCACTGATTGTCTAGATCCATGATCATTGAACTAAAATATATCCAGGTAAAATCTTTAATGAAGAAGTTAATTTTTTATTTTTAAAATTTATTTGGCTGCATTGAGTCTTAGTTGCAGCGCATGAGCTCAGTAGCTGTGGTGTGTATGCTTAGTTACTCCGTGGCATGTGGGATCTTAGTTCTCCGACCAGGGATCAAACCTGCGTCCCCCACGTTGCAGGGTGGATTCTTAGCCACTGGACCACCAGGGGAGTCCTGAGGCTAATTTAATTGTGGGTACTTACTCCAGGAGTTGGTGATGGACAGGGAGACCTGGTGTGCTGCAGTTCATGGGGTCGCAAAGAGTCGGACATGACTGAGAGACTGAACTGAACTGATCTTGCCCTAAATCCCCTTTGTCCCTTGATCTTTGGGTTCCTGGCACCTGACCTGTAAGTTGAATGTGGATCTGTCTAGTGAGCCAGGTGCCTTAGTTTCTAACCACATACTGCCTGCTCTTGTCACTGGATGTTATGCTCTAGGCCAGCTCCTAGGGCTTTCTTCACTTTAATTTTAGTTGTTCAGCCTGTGACATCACTCAGCCTGCAGTGACTGCTCTTAACTGTCTCCTTCTTGGAATTCCTTAGGTTTCTGAGACCTGATTCTTAGGGGAAATTCTCCTTTCATCTCCCCAAAGGGGTGTTAACTCCAAGATACTCCCACACTGGGGATGCTCAGTGTTGATGCTTCAAAGTGGTATAGTCAGTGAAGAGTCCTATGTCCTTTGCTATGCATTTCTCCCCACCAGCGTGTCCTTCCTCTTTGGAGTTTTCCAGGCCTTGAGTAAATAATTCACCACATTTCTTCATCAACAACTAAAACACCCCTTTTTGTGACTTAGGTTTCTCTATTGCAAACTGAGATCCAAGTGTAATGTTTTCTTACTCTCTGCTGTTCCCAACTGCTTTCAAACTGTCCCAACTCTTTTTTCAGTTTTAACTTGTTTCTTAGGCAGGTCCCGCCTTTCCTGAGCCCTGTGTCATAACAGTGGCTGATCTGTATTGAGTCCAGGCACTGTGCTCAGGGGTATGCTGTTATTATTTCCTCAGCCCTCACTGTGGCTATGAGGTAAATACTTTTCATGTCCCCATTTTACAGAAGAAGAAACTCAAGCACACAGATGAAAAGTAAGTCACTGGCCCTGGATCCAGCCTCTAAGCCATGGAGCCCATTCTGCCCCAGACAGTTCAATACTTGAGCCTGTTCCTCATCTCCCTATGGAACACTGCTTTTGATCTGCAAAATCAGGGCTGTGTCCACACTGTGTGCCAGTCCTGAATATCTTACTTTTCTCTTTTTCCCTTTGGTTTAGGGCCCTCCATTCATTTTCCTAACAGATACCTCGACATGCTGTCAAAGTTCAGTTCCGAGTCTCTTGAGAGCCTCTCTGTGCACAAGAGCCCCAGCCTGAGTCACATTTCCTCTGGCGGGGGTTGGGCCAGGGTCGGGTCAGCTCTGCCTCCCCTGCGCTGGCCACAGGGGGCACCACGTTGCGCACGGCATGACCGGTCCACTTTCCGGATCCTTGAGTTTGCCAGCACTTCGCTGAAGTGTCCTAGCAGGTTTGGCTTCTCTCTCCTCCAGTCTGCCCCCATATTCGGCTGGCCTGCACCCTGCAGCCCTCTCGGCCACCAGGGAGGATTGCTGGGCTTGCTTTTACCATCTGCTTTGTCTACAGCCTTCAGTCCGCCAGTCCTGTCATGCTGGTGTAGACAGAGACCCCTGCTATCCCTGAGGCCACCAGCCCTGACTCAGCCAGCCCGGACTCCAGCTCTTCTCAAACTTCAAAAGGCATTTGAGTCACTTGTAAATCTTGTAAAAATGCAGGTTCTGACCTGGGAGTCCCAGGTGAGGCCAGAGATTCTGCATTTTGCTTTTTACCTGTTGCTCCTTGTGACACTGAAGTGCTCAGCCCATACACCCTAGTGAAGCCCCTTGCTCTGTTTGGTTGGGTTCAGTTGCCAATGCGTTCTTTGTTGATTGTTGCCAGCTGGCTGCAATTTATTGAGTTGACCAGAAAGTTCATTTGAGTTTTTCTATAACATCTTATGAGAAAACCTAAACGAACCTTTTGGCCAACCCAAAAGGTTGGGTTGAGCAGTATTTTGATTTTCTACTTTTCTTAACATCACACTTCCATTTTGTTCTTTGTCATGCATATGTTATAATGATGGTTTTAAAACTTCTGATTTTGTCTTAATAGACAATCTGTTGTCTTACTCTATTCTGAATTTGCTCAGTGATATTTATCTATTTATTTATTTTGATATTTATCTATTTAGAGCAACTGGTTTATTATTATTTTTAATCTGAAATTTTTTATTGGAAAAATAAGTTTATATGAAACTCTAGTTCCTTACACTTCATTTCCCTATTTGGGAACAAGTGCTGGTAAAAGATAGTTTTTAAATAATGCAGAACTTTTAAAGTCCATATTATTGCATTATAGTAGAACAGACTTAATGGAGAATACTGGTCTTATTTTTTTGTGATGTTAAAGTACATATTATACCCAGGCAAATAGAATATCCTGTATCTCTATGTGAAATAGAGAGAGAAAATCAC
This sequence comes from Bos taurus, assembly GCF_002263795.3. NCBI lineage: Eukaryota > Metazoa > Chordata > Mammalia > Artiodactyla > Bovidae > Bos > Bos taurus. The sequence goes on from NC_037340.1 coordinate 36,503,060, forward strand.
ATTAAAATACTAAATTCACACAAACTACTTCTCTTGTTTCTACTAAAGGAAGGGTTTGGAAACCTTTTAAAATCAGGAATGCTTGTACAGGTGGAAGTGTGGAAGTGGCCTTCAGCTGTGTCTTTTGTCTTCTCCTGCACTGTGGCCTCTGTAGACTGGGCTTCTAAGAATTTCCCATTATTCACTTTCTTCTATGTGCTCACCACTCAGAAAATCTTCCAGCTTGTCCCATATGGTACTGTTGAAGGTATCCGTTTATTGTCTCGAGGAATCTCCGTCTATTAGGTCCCATGATGGTATAGTGCAGGACAGCGTGGACGGTGACAAGCAGACTTCTGGGCAGGACAGGCCTATCTATCCCTGTTCAGTTCTGTAATTCAGTATCTGGGAACACGACACCTGCACATTTCAAATGTCCTCTAGCTGCAGTTTCTTCATCTAAAAAATGAAAAGAGCAAGATTACCTGCTTTCTAAGTTTGTTTGAGAGCTAAAGGAAATATTTACAATGGGTTTAGACCAATACCTGGCCCTACTAACGTTTTAGTAAAATGGAGCTCTTGTATCTTAGCTAAAAATACTATTGAAATGTTCAAATATGAATAGGCTTCTGCTGATTTGGAAGCTCAGTGTTCAAAGTACTTAATAAATTAGATCATTTAGCCATTTATCATCATCTAAAAGAGTGTGTCCAGCAGTGAATTAAAATTTTGGAAATTCTCATTGTTTGTGCATTAACTGTTTGCCTTTCCTGATTGTAAAAATTATATTTAAAAAATAGTTCTCAGATGCTGTAACGTGTGTGTGCTAAGTTTTCAGTTGTGTCCAACTCTTTGTGACCCCATGGACCCTAGCCCGCCAGGTTCCTCTGTCCATGGGATTCTCCAGACAAGAATACTGGAGTGGGTTGCCATGCCCTCCTCCAGGGGATCTTCCTAACCCAGGGATCAATCCCACATCTCTAATGTCTCCTGCATTGGTAGGCGGGTTCTTTACCACTAGCGCCACCTGGGAAGCCCATAATGTACAGAGATGGAAAGAATATAAGCATATTCCTCCAGCCTCATTTGCTTCCTCCCAGTATTCGCAAAGCCACTGGGAATGATGGTGTTTGCCCTGAAACTGTTAGATAAGTATCATTAAAAGGCTGTTCAGAATCTCTACATTTTTTTTTTAACCATAATATTGTCTGATTTTAATTCTTGGGCTTAATGTTCAGGAAGTTAAATTATCCAAGTTGTTCACATGACAAAAATATGACAGGGGAATTTGAACCTTGATCAGAAGTATTTAATTTTCTCTTCATTTTGAAAAGATGCTATTTCAAGCTACATTTCAGCCACTAAAACATCTCTGTGACAGTTTCTGTTATATTCCCGTCTGCATTTAAAAGTATTTTCCAAAAGTATGTTAAAACTAAGTATACTAAATTTATACTTAGTGCATTTAGTGCATTTTCTATATGTTAAAACTAAGTATACTAAATTTATATTTAGACCATTTAGTGCATTTTCTATATGAGTGTTATCTTTAGCGAAACCTGACTTTTTAAAGAGTAAAGTAATAAAGCCAAATACTAAGTGCGTGTTTGCAGGGAGAAAGCTTTGGTGTTAAAACGCTACTAAAACATTTCACAGTTTAAGGCAGTAAAGAGCACAAATTCATCTTGCAGATAGTCAGACAATTTGTGACTTGTTCTGTCTGGTTATGAGACATAGGAGGAAACTGACAATAAATCTTTCTGTATATTTCACGTTTCTAGCTTGAGCATAAAGTACTATTCCTTCTCCTTTCTGCGGAGTCTTGTATGTCGCCTAAAGTCTGCCTTGGGGAAGTAGTTTGAATAAATTGACCTTTATAAGACTGTCACCATTTTCCCATAAAACTGGCAAAACAAAAAGTCTTCCACATAAAGCAGAGAGGAAAGTAAGCAGTCAAGACTAACTGTAAATGTTAATATGTTTATCAGAATTCCTGTCACTTTTGTTGAAGGTTGATTGAATGTTGGTAGGAATTAAGAGTCTGCTCTGCAGGGTTTTATATGGACAACTGTAAACACCAAAGTTATAAATGAGTCTATGAGTGTGTGATGGATTTAAAATTATAATCCTTGTATATAAGAGGTAAATATGATCTTTATTAGAACCACAGTTGGCTTTTTATGCTGTTGGTCTGTCTTACGTGTTTATACTCTGGCAGCCTTTCTGGGTGTAAATCACACTGATGTTCATTCAGTGGATTTGTGTGGGAAGGAACAGATGGTGCCTGGCACTGTTCTAGATCTGTGAGTCCATCACTGAAGAGCACAAACATTGTTTCCCTGGGAAGGACATATAGACAGAAAACATATTCATAATAAATTATTAATAAATAATAAAGTCAATCATATTGTACTTAGAGGGTGATAAATGATGTAGAAGAACATAAAAACAGAGTAGAATCAGGGGACTTGGGCATTGGCCATTTTAAATAAAGATCATGGGAGCCTCATTGAAAAAGTTGCATTTTTGAACAAACTGTTAAGTAAGGAAATTATCCATGCTCTGTTCTACTCAGCTAAGGAAGACTCGAGGAGGGTTTTATCTTGCCTTGTAGTTTTATTGCACTCTTGTCATAACCCTGAGTCAAGGGTGAGACAAATACTTAAAAGTCATTCTTATCTAAGTCTGGTGTAATAGCTGCTTTGGAAAAAATAATGCTGTTTCAACAAGCTTCCTACTTCCTTTTTCTTTTCATTCTCCCTCTCCTTTTTTTCTTCTCCTCCTCCTCCTGACAGCAGCATAAAAATTGATGCCTCATTAATTGTATTTTTCTCTCACTATGAAAGCAACAGAAAATCAAGGAAAGAAAATCAATTTCTCTCAAGGCTCGTTATGAACTGCTAAGTTGCTATGTTTTCTATGTAGTTTGATTCCCAGGGAACTTTAAATTGAGCTTTATAAACAGATCTGTCACTCCCCAACACAAAAATCCAGCCACCCACTAATGTGATCTTATAAGATTGTGAGTCAGATAGCTTGATTGTTTTTATTTTATGCCTTGAGCAGCAAATATAGTAGAGCTACAATATGATACGTAGAATTTTTATGACGTGGGTCTGATCCAAGGGATACCCAGAGATTTCATTTGATTTGTTTTGCAATAAATCAAATGAGTAAGTGTGGCTTTTTTAGGTCACAAAAACAGTTTGGATATTTATTGCAGTCTTCAGTAATTCTGATGTTTCATCGGATAGTAAGAGTGACAAGTCTGGCCAATGTCTGGGAGAAAATGCAGAAGGATTGTCATGTTAAGCAGTACAGGTACACTGGAGGTGAACACGCAGTAAAAGCTGCATCTGTGTCAGTTGCTTTCCACATAATGTACTGTCTTCATGTTTGTGCCAACCCATTCAAAGATCAGGAGCAGAAGTGACTAGTACTTGGCCAGAGCAACAGATTTCTTTCCAATATACAATTTACTATCAGACGTAAATAAAATTATCTTCTCATACACTATGGCTTTTAGATGAGTGTACAGTATGTTAAAACTAATTGGGCTAATCTCTACCTACATGAATCTCTTTCTGAGAAGTTTATTTCCTAACAGATTAATACTATGATTTTTAGCATATTGATCTTTTATGTGTAAGGTACCACCCATCCCGACGTACATTATTAAATTCATCAGCCTTAAGAAAAACTACAACTAAATTCTGTACTTGATGTTTACAAATGAGAAATTACTTTATGCTAACTCTTTGTAGGAGTACATGAGTGTCATTTGAAAAAAATACCATATTTCATTGGTCTCTGTAAACATGATTTTCACAATAGTAATACATTATTGTTCTAGTAAATAATTATTCACTGTTCAGTGACTCAGGCTTTGTGCTATAACATAAATAAGGAGATGGTTGAAGTTTCAAAGTACATTGTCAGACAGTGTGGTTTTTTTATTTTTTTTTATGTAAGACCATCATAGCCTCTTACATAGAGTGTAAGAACACCCTCATCCAACAACATGAGAGAGAACTCTACACATGGACATCACCAGATGGTCAATACTGAAATCAGATATTGATTATATTCTTTATAGCCCAAGATGGAGAAGCTCTATACAGTCAGCAAAAACAAGACCTGGGGCTCACTGTGGCTCAGATCATCAGCTCCTTATTGCAAAATTCAGGCTTAAATTGAAGAAAGTAGGGGAAAATCACTAGGCCATTCAGCTAAGACCTAAATCAAATCCCTTACGATTTTAAACAGTGGAAGTGACAAATACATTCAGGGGATTAGATCTGATAGACAGAGTGCCAGAAGAACTATGGATAGAGGTTCGTAACATTGTACAGGAGACAGTGACCAAAACCATCCCTGAGGAAAAGAAATGCAGGAAGGGTAAGTGGTTGTCTGAGGAGGCTTTACAAATAGCTGAGGAAAGAAGAGAAGCAAAAAGCAAAGGAGAAAGGGAAAGATAAACACAACTGAATGCAGAGTTCCAGGGAAGAGTAAGGAGAGATAAGAAGACCTTCTTAAATGAACAATGCAAAGAAATAGAGGAAAAGAATAGAATAGGAAAGACTTCCAATTTCCTTTCAAATTTCTGCCCCATGCTGGGATTCAGAGTGTGTAGGGTTCTGTAGTTGTCCTTTAAGAGTGGGGTCTCTATAGAACAGCCTTTTGGACTCTGTGGGAGAGGGAGAGGGTGGGATGATTTGGGAGAATGGCATTGAAACATGTATAATATCATTTATGAAACGAGTCGCCAGTCCAGGTTCGATGCACGATACTGGATGCTTGGGGCTTGTGCACTGGGACGACCCAAAGGGATGGTATGGGGAGGGAGGAGGGAGGAGGGTTCAGGATGGGGAACACATGTATACCTGTGGCAGATTCATTTTGATATATGGCAAAACCAATACAATATTGTAAAGTTAAAAAAAAAAAAAAGTGGGGTCTCTATTCCCCACAGCTCTCTGGCTCTCCTGAAAGTAAGCCTCTCTGGCCTTTAAAGCCAGAGTTCTGGGGGCTCATCTTCTTATGTAGGACCCCTAGGCTAGGGAGCCGGATGTGGGACCTGGATGTGTTGCTCTTTGGGGAGAACCTCTGCAATTGTAAATTTCTTCCTGTTTGTGGGCCACCTACCTCGGGGGGTGGGTCTTGACTGTACCTTGTCTTCACGCCTGCGACCCATCTCGTTGTGGACTTGTTATAACTTTAGTTGTGTAAGGTCTTTTCTGCCCGTCTTTAGGTTGTTCTCATTGATGGTTGCCCTGTAAATGTTTGGTAATGTTGGTGTGCTCATGGTGGGCGGTGAGCTCAGTCTTCCTACTCCACCATCTTGACCCCACCCTCCAAAATCTTTCTTTATAAGATAAAAATAAAGGCATTTTTACATTAGTTAATGGGCATATTTTCCTAAATGTAAAGCTTTAAATAGAAATTTTACTAGCATCATTTTATTAACCCCCAAATGGGCTGTATTTCTGTGGCTGAAATGAATGAGCCTTTATATAAAACCACACACAACACATTTGCCTACTCTCAGAAAGGAGTTACTAATTAAATGCATTCAAGTATTGAAAGTAATATGCCTTTCTGAAGAACACAAGACATATTATCACTGCTGTGGTATTCTGGGTGAAAATACATAATAAAATCATAATCTACAGCCAAAAAAGAAAAATATATACCTTTCTAATTATCTTACTTCTCCATTTAATGTATTTTTTATAAGAATTTCAATTAATGCAGATGACTTATGACTTTATTCTTTCTAGAATTTGCATGCAAAATGATTTTCTAAATTCTTATGAGATTAAAAAAAAAACCAGACACTTATTTACGTTTCTGCTTTGAATAGAGTCACTCCTTTGTTTTTAAAGCTAGCAAGCCCATCCACTGTATGAATAACATTTACCACATGCATTCCAAATTAGTGAACTCCAAAATGATTTTTTAATGTGCTTTTTTGGCTTCTCCTTTGATATCATCAGTCCGTTTGATTTTCCTTAGTCCTGAATCAAGAATCTGAATAGACATGCCCTCTGTATGTTGTCCAGACCTGGTATGCTTGTCATCTTCATTAAGTTTAGTTTAGAGTTCTCAGAAGTTCTGCACAGGGTAAGTTTTGAGTTCACCGGATTTGACTTCTGCCATTTTTTGTAGCCTGAGTCTTGTATTCCACAAGTATAACTTTTCATCACTGTTTAAAGTGTGAGGCAACTTGGAATGGGGTGAAAGACTCTGTGAAGTTATGGGTCACAGCTACAAACAGCTGAGCACCTCGTTACCTGAGCCTGTGTCCTGTCAACATTCTTTCGATAAGACGATGGATTGAGTGGAAAGAATGTGGACTCCTGAGCAGACACACAGGCTTCTGAATACCAGCTAAGCCACACTCCAGATGTGCGATCTTGGGAAAATTACTTGCCCTTTCATCATCTCGGTTTTCTCATCTGTAAAGCGAGGATAATAATACCTTTCTTGCAGGGATGTTTTGAAGATTAGTCATGGTGTATGTGAACCACGTAATACAAGCCTGACCTCATTGTATCGTCATCATCTTTGCCTTTCCAAACCCTCCTGTCTGTGATTTAAATATGCGCTATTTAAACTGTCTTCTCTGCTTCTCTTTAGCATGAACAATTACTTGCTCAGTTGTGTCTGACTCTTTGCAACCCCATGGGCTATACAGTCTGTGAAATTCTCCAGGCCAGAATACTGGAGTGGGTAGCCATTCCCTTCTCCAGGAGATCTTCCAAACCCAGGGATCAAACCCAGGTCTCCCACATTGCAGGCGGATTCTTTACCAGCTGAGCCACAAGAGAAGCCCTGGACAACCACAGCTCGACACAAACTCTAGAGTAACTTATTTGTATACATATGTGTCAGTGCATTTCACCAATTGTGATAAAAAATTTATACACTGACAAGCAGATGAATGTGTCTGGTTACAGGTGTATGAATGACCCTAACTCTGTGTGCATCCCTAAGCCAACTGTGGTGTAAGTAGTCTAAATACAAACCATTCAGCTAAAAATGTGAGTGTATGCCCTTCGATCCCTGGAGAAGGAAATGACAACCCACTCCAGTATTCCTGCCTGGAGCATCACATGCACAGAAGAGCCCGGTGGGCTGCAGTCCAGGGGTTGCAAAGAGTTGGATGAGACTGAGCACATGCCCTATGGCAGAGAACAGGGCAGGAGTGTAGATATAAGATGTGATCTTAAGGTCAGGATCTAAAAGAGGAAAACACCTAGAAACTCACTAGTATGGATAACAGAATTGATTCAAGGACCAGGGAGAATGCTGTTTATTGGTCTGCCAGGCAATTTTGTATAAGAATGATTAAAATTACGTCCCTATTTTAGTTATTTTGTGAGAGTATCCCACACAGTATCCCACCGTGAAGATAATGTCTTCAAATAACCTAATCTAGGGGAAATTTTTAAAATTGTTTGCCACTGCACATTCTTGGCATGGTCCGTGGGTGTGCAATAAAGCAAGGTCCCTAGTAAGAGTTAGGTTATAAGGGCTGGAATTGAAAGTAGTCCAAATTTAAGGGTATCACGTTAAAAAGCAGCATACTTTTCCCCCACTAATTCAAACATACCTAGTTTTTTCCTCCAGAGTTAAAATAAATCACTGTGGTTTTTTGGCATGGGTAGAAGAAGAAGGAAAAAAAAGAAAAAATGCTAGACTTTCACTCAGCAAATTAGCTCACACTCTGGGAAGTACTCCAGAACTTAGACCTGCTGAAGGAGCAGTGAATTCATGTCCCCCTTTAGTTCTTGGTGCCTTGGTGGGCAGCAGACAGGCCAGGGCCCACCCACTAGTTAAGTTTTAGTGTTTTCTTTGCTGCTTTTTCATTTTTTTGGCGCATATACAATCAGGTTTGCATCATCCACAAAGCATCGTAAAACCCCTTGCTTTTCTTGTTTGTTTTCTGTTTTTATTTAAAGGAGGAAGTTTGAGCACTTACTCAAAATGTTGCTGGTCCCTTCAGAGGAGATAAAACACATCAGCCCATGCATGGTGCCTGGGTTTTGGAGACAACTGATCGGTGCTCATCATTGTTTCTCCCCTCTGCTTCACTCACAGGGAGACCCCCACCTGTACCTCCTATCACACTGTACTCCTTTCCTGAACTTAGGGGGACGGATTTCCATCCCTTAAACTCATTGTTGCAGAGGCAAATCCATCACCCTCCCTTCTGCTTGTCTTAAGATTCAGGAGCCAAGTTCAAATGTGAGCTCCACCAACCTCTGTTTGACTTTGAGCATGTTATCTAACCAGCACATCCAGACATTCTAGGTGCAAACACTTCCTCCTTTAACTCCCATGCCTTGGGTTCATTTGGCAAATAGTTTTACTTCTGTTACAGCATAATGACTGAAGTGAAGTGAAGAGTTAGTTACTCAGTTGTGTCCAACTCTTCGCAACCCCATGGACTGCAGTCCACCAGGTTCCACTGTCCATGGAATTCTCCAAGCAAGAATACTGGAGTGGGTTGCCACACCCTTCTCCAGGGAATCTTCCTGACCCAGGGATCAAACCTGGGTCTCCCACATTATAGGCAAATTCTTGACCATCTGAGCCATTAGGTGCTCAGTAATTACTGAATGTAACTGAAATAAATAAAGCAAACTAATAAGTGCCTACATTTTGCCAAAGGAAGCAATTGGTGAACAAACAGATGACATCGCTGAGTCTGTTAGAGGATAAAGACAAGAAGACAACTGCGGCAGAGTGTGATCTATTGATGCGCAAGTACAGGGAGCACAAGAAAATGGCACTCAACCCACATTTAAAATTTTAGGGAAAAATCCCGCAGCTAAACTGACTCCCGAACAACAGGCATGACTTAGCAGGCCAGGAAAGGACAGGACTGTTTCTGTAAAAGTGAGAGGCACGTGTTGAGGACCCAGCAGCAGAAAGGAGAATTTGCTACATTCCAGGACGTGGGGGGGTCTCATGTGGCTGGAGTGTGCGGAGAGAGGTGAGAATGAAGGTTATGGAGAAACACGTGGCTCCCAACATGCAATCTGTGCAGACCTGTCAAAGGATTCATATTTGAGTCTCTTCCCGGTGGAGGAAGAATGGGTGATACTGGTGAGAAGTGACTAAAGCCTAGAGATGCTGGGACACGAGTGTGCACTGACTTGGAGGAGAATATAAGCTTAGGGGGAGGTGTTTTTGAGTTTTCCTGGTCATTCTTATTGTTTTAAGGTATGTGACAATATTAACTTTTTGAGTATTGTTGGAAAGGAGCTTGAAACAGAAAGCCCGAGCGGTGAAGACGCAGGAAGAGACGTTCCTAAGAGAAGGCGTCGGGCGTGCACCTGGAGAGAAGGCTGTTGGGGGGCTGCGGCCAAATCTAGATATGTGTGTTTTCAGAGAGGACTCTGAGGCATGCGTGTGTGGGCATCTCTGTTCTCCGCGTCGCTGAGGTCTCCTGAGCCTGATGTGGTGATGGGAGCCCTAGAAGTTAGCTTCATTCAGCGACAATCTGGAGGGCTGACCTTATGGGGAAGGGAAACAACAGAATATGATTCCTGCTCTCACGGTGCCTCTGTTTGGTGGTAGAAAAGAAAGTGAAGCCGTTCAGTCGTGTCTGACTCTTTGTGACCCCCTGGACTGTAGCCTACCAGGATCCTCAGTCCATGGGATTTTCCAGGCAAGAATACTGGAGTAGGTTGCCATTTCCTTCTCCAGGGGATCTTCCTGACCCAGGGATTGAACCCGGGTCTCCTGCATTGTAGGCAGATGCTAGGCCATTTAGCAATGCATTCTCCAGTTGTTTGTTACGATTTTTAAGTATTATGAGGGAGATGTCAGAATACTCTGATAACTTAAGGATGAGACACAGGGGCAGGAGAGACACTCTGAGAAAGGGTTGTTTGAGCAGAACTCTGAAGGATGCATCAGAACTACCTGGAGCTTCTGCACTACAGGCCAGTTCTTTACCCACGGAGCCATTGGGGAAGCCACCTGGGGCTTCAGCTGAAGGGAAGAGTGGAGGTCACCAAACAGACCCTGATGGCAGTGCTGTGGGCAGCTAGCTGTCCAGGGCTTGTGTCCTTCTGACTTTCAATTTCAGACTTGTGTTTGAAACTGCTTTTTGTTTTCTGGCCCCTGTCTCCTAATCATTTCTTGTCACTCTCCTAACCTAGTTATTTTTCTTTGAAGGCAAACTTCACACATCGTCTCTTATTCACAGCTTTTACATATGCCTTGTTCGCTCCAGGTTGTTCAGTATGTGCACACTGATTTGAATCTGTAAGGTCTATGCTTCCCTGCTGGCTCAGACAGTAAAGAATCCACCTGCAATGCGGGAGACCTGGGTACGATCCCTGGGTTGGGAAGATCCCCTGGAGGAGGGCATGGCAACCCACTCCACTTGGTGGGCTACAGTCCACGGGGTCGCAAAGAGTCAGACACCACTGAGCGACTAAGCACACAGCACAGCACAAGGTCTATGTAAGTTTTCAAAGACTTAGGGACCAACTGAGAATATACAGGGTTGCAGAGGGTCTTAACATGGTGCTGACAGTTGTGCAAATTTAAAATGGATAGCCAGGTTTGCACCTAAAATCAAGGTTCAAAGATTTTCTTTTGTGAAGATCAAAAAATATTTAAAATTGAAGGGATCCCTATCCAGACTGTGTAATTCCACTTTTTTAAAGTTGAACATATTTTTTAACCTCTTCTGGATACTGTTACCTGTTAATGTACTCAAGCACTCTTGAGTATGTTTCATTGAAAACAAAGATTTCTAATCTTTTTAATGGCAAGGTGGGAATTTAAATTTGAAAAGTAGAAAAGTGAAATACAAAAAATAATAATTAAAAAATAAAAAGTAGAAAACCACCAGATAACTCCTAGCTTTTTCTTATGTACAGGTAACTCCCTAGTTTTTTCTTATGTACGACTTGACTAGAGATAATCTCTTTACTTGGGATGCATATGAAGTTGGATACACATTTTCAGTCTGTCTCATGGATTCAGGTCAGTTGCGGGAATGTTTCTATGGTGTTTTGTTGAGGGATGAATTTCTATTTTCCTGTCTTTCAGGTCCTGTCGGAGTAGGTTTGAATGAACTGAAACGAAAGCTGCTGATCAGTGACACACAGCACTACGGCGTGACAGTGCCCCGTAAGTTCTGTACTGTTTGACGCTGCGCACGCTGGCCCAGCACTTACACGCATGTGTGCTGCAGGCTGGCTGCCAGCATTCACAGCTAGTCTTCACCCCAGCCCCGGGGAGGACAGAGTGACCTTATCCACATTTTAGAGGAGGAAACTGAGGCCTGAAAGTTCAGGGAAAAGCCCCAGATTACACAGGCAAGGTATTTGTTGATTTCAGCTTCCCACTCAGTTTTTTATGGTGAATTTTAGTGCATGTATGACATTAATTTTTACTTACACGTTTTCTTCTAAACAGAAGTGTATTCTACTTCTTTAATTTCCAGAGTTTTCAACAAGCTTTAAGACTAGAAGGACCAAACTACAGAGAGCTAAAGGAGGCTTCTTGTAATATAAATGTTTCTTAATTACTTTTCATATTGTAGTCATTGATATATAGTAAAATGAGCTTTTGATGGCCATATAATCTGAATGTGGTAGGCTTCTTTTCAGTATAGAGAATAAGATCTGTTTTTAGAAAACTGGTTTTCACAGGCATGCTTACAAATGAAACATCATCCTGGAAGCATTTTGATATTCAGAATAAATGCCATTTAACTACTTAATAGTTTGTTATTAGGGAGCCATCTAAAAGACTAGATTGAAATGTTGGCTTTTTAAGTGGTTTTAGTAATGTTTTAAAAAAAAAAGTTTTTTGTATATTGCCCTTAGCAGTGTTCTCCAATTTTGGACGAGTTTGACTTTATTTTAAAATTATAGTTTTCTGTTACCTCATTACTACATTTTTCCAAGTTATTGTTTATAATCATTTTCAGCCATAAGTTATAGGGTTGCTAATTTCTACCAAAAGAGATGAAAGTAAAGGAAAAATGGAAACATGTAATTAAACAGTTTCTTTTTATTTTTCCTTTAATTATGCACTACTCTCACAAAAGCTGGATTGTAATATGCAAGTCATTAGAAAATCTTGAAAAACAATTAATAAGCTTACAGATGAGTGATTACAGATAAATCCTAGAGAAAAACAGATTACAAAGGAAAAAAAATTAATAATTTACTAGTTTCTTCATTGCCTTTGTCTTATTTTGTCCTCCCAACAATGGTATAAGATGGTCAATATCCCCATTTCACAGAGGAGGAAATAGGTAAAAAGGATACTTTGACTTATCCAGAAGTTCTGTAGGCAATAATCGCACTTGATTTGAAACCAGTTTTCATGTTCTTCCTCCCATATGACACTACACAAGCCTTTCCAGCTCCAGATCTTCTTTACTGTAGCCCAATGAGTGTGTGTGCACTAAGTCACTTCAGTCGTGTCCAACTGTGTGCCACCCTATGAACTGTAGCCCGCCAGGCTCCTCTGTCCATGGGATTCTCCTGGCAAGAACATTAGAATGGGTTGCCATGCCCTCCTCCAGGGGATCTCCCTGACCCAGGGATTGAACTCACGTCTCTTATATCTCCTGCGTTGGCAGGCGGGTTCTTTACCACTAGCACCACCTAGAGTAAAAACTAACTTCTTTTGAAGAGGATAAATCTTAACAAGAGTGTCTATCAAATGTAACCCTCCCCGGTAGTTTTGGTATTATTCAAGGCATCTTGGACTTCCCCAGTGGTTCAGATGGTAAATAATCCACCTGCAATGCAGGAGACCCAGGTTCAATCCCTGGGTCGGGAAGATCCCCTGGAGAAGGAAATGGCAACCCACTCCAGTATTCTTGCCTGGAGAATTCCATGGACAGAGGAGCCTGATGGGCTACAGTTCATGGGGTCACAAAGAGTCACCACAGCACCTTGGACTCAGTGTATCCATCTATTAAAATATTATCTACATCTAAAGTTGTTATAGAAATGAACAACATCCAGAAATGTTCTAGGGCTGAGACTCGCCAAAGAAATCCCTAAAGGAGTAATTATCCTTCTTAAACAGGTGCTAATGTCAAAAGACCCCCAGAACAATGTTTTCCATACTTGCCTGATAATAAGAATCCCTTGAGATTCCAGAGAGATTCTCCTTCTGGAGATCTGACAGAATTCCTGAAAATCTGTGTTCACAGCCAGCATCCCGGGTGATTCACTGTATTAGACATGTGTGGGAAATACAGCTGTAGTATCAAGTGTGGATGATTTAATTAAAGAAGATATTTTTAAGAGCAGTTTTAGAATTTTAGATAGGTTTGGGCTCCCTAGGTGGCACTTGTGGTAAAGAATCTGCCAGCTGATGGTTGGGAAGCTCCCCTGGAGGAAGAAATGGCAACCCACTCCAGTATTCTTGCCTGGAGAATCCCATGGACAAAGGAGCCTCGAGCTACAGTCCATGGAGTCTCAGAGACTTGGACACAACTGAAGCGACTCAACACGCAGCAGGTAAAAGACTTTATTAGGCAGAGTCATGATTATTTAGAGAAAAATTGCTTTGATTATACCACCAGTATTCTGTTTGATGTTTAACTCCATAATCTCCATTCCCACACCCCTTTTTCATCCTTTATATTGGTGATTTTCTCTTTTGATCAGTGTGACTCAGTTTTTTAAAATTTTGTTTTCCTTTATTGTTTTCTAAAAATATTTTTTTTAATTTCTGCTCTTTACTATTTTACATGTGAAAAGAATGTGTATTCTGCTGTTACTGGATGTGATACTACGTGGACATTAACTAGACCCAGGAAGTTGGTAGTGGTGTTCAGATCACCTGTGTCTTGCTGACATTTTGTCTAGTCCTATCAAATGTTGCAAGAGGGGCACTGAAATCTCTTACTCTGATTGTGAGATTGTCCACTTCTCCATTTAACTCAGTCCAATTTTGCTTTGTTATTACGTATGTTGGAGAAGGCAATGGCAACCCACTCCAGTACTCTTGCCTGGAAAATCCCATGGACAGAGGAGCCTGGTAGGCTGCAGTCCATGGGGTCGCTAAGAGTCGGATACGACTGAGCAACTTCACTTTCACTTTTCACTTTCATGCACTGGAGAAGGAAATGGCAACCCACTCCAGTGTTCTTGCCTGGAGAATCCTAGGGACAGGGGAGCCTGGTGGGCTGCCGTCTTTGGGGTCGCACAGAATGCATTTATCTTTTATCATTTTAAAATATTCTTTTTTTCCTTGAGGTATCTTATCTGATATAAGTAGCCACTTCAGCCTTCTTATGCTTACTGTTTACATGGTATATAATCTTCTATTTATTATCAACATATCTGTGTCTTTATATTTAATGTGTCTTTCCTATAGGCTTGTAGACAGTATGTACTGGGATCTTGCTTTTTCACCCATTCTATGGCTCTCTGCCTTTTAATAGAAATATATAGACCATTAACATTTTTTGAATTGATGAAATGATTTAAGCCACACTTTTATTATTTGTTTTCCGTTTATTCCCTTTGTTTTTTAATCCTTGTCTACTTTGTGAGGGTGGTATTTGAATGTTCTTTAGTATTCCATTTTAATTTACCTAGTGGCTCTCTGCTTATATCTCTTTGCATTGCTTTTTTACTGGTTGCTCTAGGGATTACAATATGCATATATCTGACCATTCACAGTTTAAGTAACTTTGTGACATTTTACATAAAATATAGAAACCTTGAAATTATATAAGTCCCTATACCTCCACTTCTTTTTGTGTAGTTGTCAAATGTATTATATTTGCATACATTGAAAACTCCACCAGATAATACTGTAACTTTCTCTTTAAATCTGCTTTATGTATTTTAAAGAACTTAAGCAGAAAAAAGTAGACTTCTATTTTTACTCAACTATGTATTCTTCCTGTTCTTTATTCATTTCTGAAGAAATGCTTCCTTCTTAACATTTCCTTTCAGTCTGAAAAAGTTCCTTGAATATTTCCTTTAGCACAGATCTGCTGATGAATTCTACTAGTTTTCCTTCATTCAAGAAAGTCTTTATTTTGCCTTTAATCCTGCAAGGTATTTTGGTCAAAGGTCTTTTCCTTTAGTACCTTAAAGATGTAATTTCATTGATGTTTTATGCATATGGTAAGAAATCTGTAGTCATTGAACTCATGTATCTATTCCTCGTGTATGTACTGTGATTTTGTTTTTGTTGTTGTTTTCTAGATGCTTTCAAGACTTTTTCTTTACTTTTCTTTCACTTTGAGTTGTTTGGATGTGCTACGTCCAAGCATTATTGTCTTTGAATTTTTTCTGTTTGGGATTTGTTGAGTTCTGAAATTTGTAAAATGTATGTCTTTAATCAGATTTTAGCAGTTTGGGACGTTATTTCTTCAAATACTTTTTAAAGCCTCAGTCTTTCTGGCATCCCCATTACACATCTGTTTGACATTTCAGTCAACATTTTCATACAGGTCTCTAGGGCTCCATTTATTTTTTTTTTCAATTTTCTTTCTCTTGGTTGCCCAGATTTTATAATTCCTATTGATCTGCCTTCAAGTTCACTGGCTATTTTCCCTGTCATCTCCAGTCTGCTATTGAGCCTATCTAGTGGTTGGTTTTTGTAAAATATGTTTAAGTTCTAAAATTTCCATTGTTTTCTTCTTTATAGTTTCTATTTCTTTGCTAAGAATTCATGTTTTCATTCATTTCAGGTGTGTTTTCCTTTACCTTATGAAGCATAGTTGCAATAGTTGCTTTAAAGTCTTTGATAGTTCTAACTTCTTGGTCATTCAGGGCTGCCTTCTATTATCTTTCCCTTTGAGAAATAAATGCCCATTTTTTTTTTCAGTTCTTTTCTGTTGAATAATATAGAATTGCATTCTGGATATTATGAATGCTATGTTGTATTGACTTCAGGTCCTGTTATAGTATTCTGAAAAATGGTAAAGTTTATTATAGTAAGCAAGTCACCAATTGGTTTATGTTTAGACCATAAGTTTTATCTCATTTTCTATAAATTATGGTTTAAATCTCACTTCAACTCTCTAAGCTTTGCTATGTTGGTTTGAGTCTGCCCTGTCTTGTGCAGTTAAGGGATCAGTCTGCAACTTGTGTGAATAGTGCAGGTCTTAGCTCCACTCTCTCTGCCTTCTGTACATTGGTTTGGGCATGTTCTGTGCTTCTACTTGTGGGCTAGGCTGAAGCTTGTGTATTCTAATCTTTGTTGTTGTTTGTTGTTAAGTCGTGTCAGACTTTTGCAACTGCATGGATGGTAGCCCACCAGGCTCCTCGGTCTATGGGATTTCCCAGGCAAGGATACTGGAATGAGTTGCTATTTCCTCCTCCAGGGGATCTTCCTGATCAGGGATTGAACCTGGGTCTCCTGCTTGGCAGGCAGATTGATTATCACCAAGCCCACTGGGAAGCGATTCTAATCTTAGTTCACTTCTTAAAACTTTGCTGGTTGGAGTCTGGGCTTCATGTGCACAGCTTAGGGGTTATTCTTAGATTAGTATTGATTTCTTCACAGAATTGGGAGTATTTCCTTCTCCAGCTTTCTCCCTTCCTGGATTCCTTGCACACTCTTCAACGCACAGGGGAGTTTTCTTCCTGGTTCTTTTCACCAAAAAGTCAGAGCTTCTGTTGGAATTTAGACACACATTCCTCCATACTACTCTGTGAACGAGCCCACCCATAGGGCAAAGTGAAAGAAAGTGAGGTCACTCAGTCATGTCTGACTCTTTGCAGCCCCATGGACTGTAACCTACCAGGCTCCTCCGTCCGTGGAATTTTCCAGGGAAGAGTACTGGAGTGGCTTGGCATTTCCTTCTCCAGGGGATCTTGCCAACCCAGGGATCGAACCCGGGTCTCCCTCATTGCAGGCAGATGCTTTACCATCTGAGCCACCAGGGAAGTCCCCCATAGGGCAAAGCTAAAGGGAAATAAAAGTTAAACTCTCCCTTACTGAGGCTGACTCTCTTCCACAGTCTACCTGCTTTGTTTGTTTTCTAAGTGCTCAAAACAAAAATAGATGTTTTGGGTTCAGAGTTTTTAGTTGTAATCAGGAGGGATGGACTGCAGTCAGTTTTATACTTGCCACCTCAGCACTGCAATTCCTCAGGGTTTTACTTTTGTTTTTAAAGTTAATACTGTATTTTCTGCTCCATTATAATTCAGTAGCAAATAATTAGGCAAAATCACTAAAAAGTTTAGAAGTTCACTTGTATTTCAAGAAGATACTTATAATTTTGCAAAGGAGAAGTGAATAGAGGTCTTTGATTAGTAAAGCAAACATTAATGGCATACCCTATGTACCATGTGTAAAATAAAATAATTTCAGAGTTTACCTTTCAACCTAGTGAGCAGTAAACTTGCTTCAATGAATAAAGAATCAATAAAAGATGATAATAAGCATATTATTTGCAAAAAAGGAAAAATTTCCTCGAGTTTAAATACCATTTTATTTAATTAACATATTAATGCCCCTTCAGAATAATTAATGGCATAAACACAATGCAATATTTAATCCACCCTCAAGTCAATATAACTTTAGTATCAGTGGAAAAACTGAATTAATGGGATTCCTATATTTTATTAGCTAATGTGCTTTTTTTAAGTTTTAAATCTTATTTACGAAAAATCCTTTAATCAAATACATAATTTCTTTTTTAGTATTTCTCTTAGGGTGGATGATGTAGATACTCTTTTGAACTCTTTTTAATTAAATCACAGATACCACCAGACCAAGAAGAAGCCAGGAGAGTGATGGTGTTGAATATATTTTCATTTCCAAGCATTTGTTTGAGACAGATGTACAAAATAACAAGTATGTGGAAGTTTTTTTAAAGAATTTTCATGAAACTACTGTTTTTAAGCATGTGGCCATATATGTGGTTATAAGCAATTCCATTTGAAGTGAATTTTCACTTTTATAATATTTGAAACTGATAAAATATAATTCAATTAATGGTTATTACTAACCTTTGCCTTTAACTTTTCAATAACCTAGAGCTGTTGTGTATCAGGCTAAGTTGAATGTGTAGGGATTATTTTGAAGAGTAAGGGAATGTAGCTAGTGTATTCCTGTCACGTCTTCCCACCCCACTATGCTATGCTATGCTATGCTATGCTAAGTCACTTCAGTCGTGTCCGACTCTGTGTGACCCCATAGACGGCAGCCCACCAGGCTCCCCCGTCCCTGGGATTCTCCAGGCAAGAACACTGGAGTGGGTTGCCATTTCCTTCTCCAGTGCATGAAAGTGAAAAGTGAAAGTGAAGTCGCTCAGTCGTGTCGGACTCTTAGCGACCCCATGGACCACAGCCTACCAGGCTCCTCCGTCCATGGGATTTTCCAGGCAAGAGTACTGGAGTGGGGTGCCATTGCCTTCTCCATCCCACCCCACTAACTGAATCTTAACATAGAATTTGGGTAGAAGTTTATTTTAAAAACTAGTAACTGTGTAATAGATCCCTAGATATGATCTCGGGTGGCCTTAGCCTGTAATGACTTGAAGCGGGCTTCGTTCCCAGCCAGAAATGGGGCTGGGTCATGATGGTGAAGGCAGCAGATGGTAGCCACTAGACCAATGGTCAGTGACAAGGGCCCTGGCCCTTTGGCTTTGCGGAAAAGAATTTCCACAAAGACGGAAAGTAGTGAAGCAACTGAAGTATTTATTAACAGGAAAAAAAGAGTACAGTATGAAGTGTGGACAGAAACGAGTGGCCTGAGAGACAGTCGCTGAGCTGCACCCTCGTGGCAGTCTGAATTACTTTTATGGAGTTTTCTTCTGGGTTTCCATTGACTAATCATTTTGATTTGCCTGGTGCACAGTCCATATTTGGTGTATCTCAGGATCCTTCCATGTGTGCACGTGCATCTCTTAGCCAAGATGGATCCTACCACAAAGACATATGGGTGGGGAATATCCCTTAACATAACTCCCCTTTGGCCTCCAAGGAGCCTTTTTTTGCACGTGTATGGTCAGGGAGATCTCCTGACTTTGAGAAATATGTCATCTGGGCAGGGCCCAGACTCCTTCCTCCCTTAATTGCCCTGCTATTCTCCTCTGAAGTTACAGTCAATAGGGAATGAATCTCCCAATCTCTTTATGCTGATGGGCGCCGAGAGGTGGTGGGGATGGGG
The DNA here is from genome assembly GCF_002263795.3 of Bos taurus. Taxonomy (NCBI): domain Eukaryota; kingdom Metazoa; phylum Chordata; class Mammalia; order Artiodactyla; family Bovidae; genus Bos; species Bos taurus. Next base: position 36,522,176 of record NC_037340.1, read on the forward strand.
GTTGTGGGTAGGGCCCATCTACCTCCTGCCTCAGTTCCAGCATTTGCCACCTACCTCTGTCTCTCATTAGCTTTTCAAAAAGTTAAATAAAAAATAATGTTAATCATCTTGCTTAGACCATATCTTCTAGCAAGCCCTAAGTCTCCTACCCTCAGGTTTTCCATTTGCTTAAGGATGAATGTTTTAGGCTATCAGGGAGCAATGTGTGTATTAATGCAAGATTGTGGGATTTTATTGAAACATCAAAATGCTTTTTTCATGTTTGGCACAGTGATTTTGAGTTTTTATAGCACGTGATCAGCCGCCCTGGTTCCATTAGCCACCAGCCAGTCCCTCCTCTTATGCTAAAGCTGAGCTTGGTTACTCTTTCGTGTGTAGTGAAATTTCAGTAGTTTCTATTGTTTGGTTTATTCACTGTTTTATTGCATTGCATTAGCTCTGAAAAAGAGGTGATGGAAAACATTAGAGTACTGCTGGACTAAAGTACTTCTTTCTGCTTAAGTGTAATACAAGCAAGTGTTACTGATTTGAAAAAGTAAAATAGAAGATTTTTTAGAAATTGACATTCTGAAGTACTTGGACCTAGTTATTTTATTAAAAACAGTTTGAAAATTACATGTTCAGCAAAACATCTTTTATATATATGAATTATGTCTGCCATATATATATGTGTGTGTATATATACATGTAATTCACAAATGATTCTAATTTCTACAGGTTTATTGAATATGGTGAATATAAAAACAACTATTATGGCACAAGTATAGACTCAGTTCGGTCTGTCCTGGCTAAAAACAAAGTTTGTTTGTTGGATGTTCAGCCTCATGTAAGTGAACAATGACCTAGTCAACACACTTCTAGCACATCTGAGCATTTCATTAGAGGGTAAATCTGAAATCTACTCACTTTTGGCATTTAGGTGCCTTTCCTAAGGTGACAGAAGCATTTAAATGTAATTTGAGATGGCTCTGTTGGGGAAGAAAAAAAAAGCCCATGTTTTTAGAAGCCTGGAGATGTGTTTGTAACTCTTAGATTCAGTGTTTGCCAAGTATAATGACTCTTATTTATTCTATGTATTTTATATATAAAAATATATTACATTGTATGTATAATGTATTCTCCTATATGTATTATAAGTGTTCATAATTGTTGGCAATGGACATTTTGGTTCTTGGTCCTCTTTCATGGATTTTGGATCTATAATTAGCCTAGAAATGTAAAACCCTGGCAAGAGCCGTGGGCATCTCACAGGAGTTGTACAGCTGCCGGGTAGAGCTCACCTGGCACCCTGGGGACTCGGTACAGGTGGATTGAGAGACGGTGGATGAAGCAGCTCACTTTCCTGTCTCAACATAGACCACCTCCATCACCCCCCCACCCCTTCCCTGCAGAGGCCCACCCACAGCATGCTCCTTACTACCCGGGAGCAGTGCTGACTTAAAAGCAGGAGACTTGCCCCTGAAGGGGACTCCAAAGGCAGGATGAAAGAGAAGGGACACCTCATTCTGAGAGCAGGAGGAGGCTTAGATGGCATGGCTGGAAGACTTGCATGTAAAGACAGTTAACTCATAGTGTCTTTTGGGTATTAGATCTAAGAACTAGCTTTCTGGTATTTTTAGCTGCTTCTCCTCAGGATTTAATGATGGCATATTTCAAAGCATTTTAAAGACAGTTACATTCTCCATTTGTCCAGAGGTATCTAGTAACATTTAATTGTCAACAAATGATTGAACAATAATATAGTGAAAGGCCTGCTAACCTTAATTAGGAAATAATTTTAAGGAATTTTCTCCTTAGAAAGAAAATTCAGTTTTACTACAAAACATACTCCTGATATTATGAAGAAATGAAAGAAAATGTATTTCCTTCCTTGCAGACAGTGAAGCACTTAAGGACACTAGAATTTAAGCCGTTTGTGATATTTATAAAGCCTCCATCAATAGAGCGTTTGAGGGAGACAAGAAAAAATGCAAAGATTATCTCAAGCAGAGATGACCAAGGTGCTGCGAAGCCCTTTACAGTGAGTATGAGGATACTTGACTGAAAATACATAAGCAGGAGTAAAGTCATATATGCAGTAGTGACCACGTTAAGGAGACTGAGAGATGAGGCTGTGGTCCAAACATCCAGGCAGGACAGAACTGCATTTGGGTACATACATTTTAAGTGATTGCCCTGATTGTTTTCTCTGCTGTTGTGAACGGATCTTCATATTACATTGACTCAAAAACTCTTTTGTATGCTTTTATGCATACTTATAAAATTTCTGAAGCCACATGTAAAAAAAACCACTGAGTTTTCAACTAGCCTTATTTTTAAAGGGGAAAATACCGGTCGGTTACTATTACTCATTAATAGTCTAGATGAAGATTTAATAATTTGCCTTTTGTACCAACATCATATATAGCATAATAAAAGAAAAAGCATCATTTGGGGTATAGGACAAATAGACCTGTAGTGTTCAATTTGTATTTCCTTTGACTATTGTTAGAAATGGCACCTGAAACTTTCACAACATTGTTGATGGGCTGTACTCCAATATAAAAGAAAAGGTTTAAAAAAGAAATCACAGCTGTGGTGGGTTAATGATTAGAATGACTGGCATGGTCTCTGTTTTTTAACCTTGAGACAGTGTATTATACTTTAGGATCAAGAGAATGGCAGAAGCATTTTTCCCCTCCCTCTTTTAAGTAACTCATCTTTAACCTTCAGTTCAGTTCAGTCGCTCAGTCATGTCCGACTCTTGGCGACCCCATGAATCGCAGCACGCCAGGCCTCCCTGTCCATCACCAACTCCCGGAGTTCACTCAGACTCAGGTCCATCGAGTCAGTGGTGCCATCTAGCCATCTCATCCTCTGCCGTCCCCTTCTCCTCCTGCCCCCAATCCCTCCCAGCATCAGAGTCTTTTCCAATGAGTCAATTCTTCGCATGAGGTAGCCAAAGTACTGGAGTTTCAGCTTTAGCATCATTCCTTCCAAAGAAATCCCAGGGCTGATCTCCTTCAGAATGGACTGGTTGGATCTCCTTGCAGTCCAAGGGACTCTCAAGAGTCTTCTCCAACACCACAGTTCAAAAGCATCAATTCTTCGGCACTCAGCCTTCTTCACAGTCCAACTCTCACATCCATACATAACCACAGGAAAAACCACAGCCTTGACTAGACGGACCTTTGTTAGCAAAGTAATGTCTCTGCTTTTTAATATGCTATCTAGGTGGGTCATAACTTTTCTTCCAAGTCCATATTAATTTATAAACTATTAATTGTGAGTATCAAATAGACGTGATGTTTTTGATTTCCAGTATTTTTAAAATATCTTTTTTTCTAAAGTACTGACAGTATACAACCATACGAAGTAGGTACTGTTATATGATGTTAATTACTCAGGGCTCTGGATTAACACTAAAATTAAAATCTCTGTTGTGAAAATCTTCTGTGACCTTGAGATATCGACTCTGAAATGATTCAGGATGTCACAGTATAAAGAATTACCGTATTATTTATTACAGTCTTGTACAATGTAAAGGTTTCTCAGTGAGGATAATAAACGATAACATAGTCCAAAGATTTAACTCACGTTTATGTATATGGTCTTGCTATGTAACCAACTAAAATTCTTCCTGGTTTCAAAAATGTATGGAGGGCCCCTTACCCACTTGTACTGAAACAAAGAAGGAGATGGTATACATGTCCTTTCATAAATGTATCCACCTCTGAAAAAGTAGTTTTTCTTATACATTCCTTGCTATGAATAAATGTGGACGATGCAGGCAAAGCATCAGGATAAACACTTCTACTTTAATACTGAAACATCCCTGTAATGATAAGTGACTAATTATCCTGAAAGGTGGGAGTTTTGACTCTTGTCAGAGCAGTTTTAGTTACAAGCAAATAGAGAATATTAGAAATGACGGCTTCTGAAGAATTTACAGTTAAAGAGGGTAATTTTCTTTCATGGCTGAGGTGAAATAGTGAACACAGAACAGCATTAGATAAACCAGTTGTGGAATAACTGCACTGATGTGATGAAACTGCCTGGTTAACCAATTCTATTTAATACTTTTGTAGGAAGACGACTTTCAAGAAATGATTAAATCTGCCCAGATAATGGAGAGTCAGTATGGTCATCTTTTTGACAAAACTATAGTAAATGATGATCTTGCTGTGGCCTTCAATGAGCTGAAAACAACTTTTGACAAATTGGAGACAGATACTCATTGGGTTCCAGTGAGCTGGTTACATTCATAACTAAGGGAAGTTTTCATAATTATCTTTTTTTTGTAGAGTGCATGATTAAATCAGTTACCATTTTGGTGGTAGGGTTTTTTTAATCTATATCACTGTTAGAGATGTGCAATCTTGGTTAAAACTGAATGTTGGTTTTTTATCTTTTTATAGTCTTATTTCAAACACAGTGTTTGAGTATAAGATCCAGAATTTAAATGTGCACAGTACTGTATTCTGAGCAGAGCTTTGAACCATCTGGCTGTCTTGAATACAAAGCTCTACCTCCAAGAGGAGGGTTGAACTTTTTATAGAAAGTCTTAGCCAAAGTATATACATGGGCATCCAGTGCTTCTGCTGGTCTCAGACGCAGTCACTGCCTTTGCTATTTGCATGTCAGCCATTGAAGATGATAAGTTTACAGCCTTGAGCAGCTCCAGACAGGACAGCTTAGGTGTACTTTGGGTGGATCATCATAGATGCACCTGGACTGGCAGTAAGGCGGTCCTCTTACTATCCTAAAAGTGCAACATTTTCTCTTACATAGACAGTATAGTCACAGTGTGTGCACTCAAGAATCTCTCTTTAAAGGAATTACTGAAAATCTGTCCTAGCGAGTGGCCTTCATGTTATAGTTTGAGAAGGCTTTGTGAGTACATACACTAGTGACTCAATAAATGTTTAATAAGGGAGGGTAGGCTTTGAAAATTATTACATACGAAACTAAAAACCTTTCCTTGTTAGAACGGTGATTACATACCCAAAAGGACTGATTACAAAGGACAATTTTATTTATAAATTCTCAGACATTTCTTTCTGGACTCACCAGAAATTCTGGAGCCAGTTATCTGACTTTGCATTTTCCCAGTAGATTATAAGAATGAATCCTATTCTAAATGTAGGTTTTATATGTTACTGATACAGTTAAAGAAAATGTGATCATTTTCCCAAATATGTACAGTTGATCACCATATTTAAATTTCACTACAAATTGTACTTTAGAAAACTGTTCATGTAATGTTAACTTATTTCTGTCATCAAAATATTTCTTTACATTGGCCAGATACCATCCTAATCTTGCTGTTTTTAAAGAAGTTTAAGAAAGACTCTCATATTGTAAATAGCTAGATGGGATCTCTCATTTTTCTTTGATACTACTGACCTTCAGCGAGTAAATTATACAGCTCAAAATACTAGAAATGTGCATAGTTGTATAAGAGAATATGCGTCCCATTCTTGCATGCAGTAAGACACTGCCAATCAGAGAATCATCGTATCTGTGACTTTGAAACAGAAAAAAAAAAATATTTTTGTTGATTTCTAAAGAGAGTTTAGATGTCCTGTTTAAAGAAAAATAGTGTAGTGAAATTTTATATATTTATGAAATATTTGAAAGGCATATTTTTTTAATTATCAAATGAGGCTATTCATAAAACAAATTGTATGTAAAGATGTTGTTAATTTAAAATAGTTTTTTAAATCTGGGTCAACATTCCATGTAAATATTTTGACCTTTGTTTGTTCTCAGATCCACATGTGTGCTCTGTGCACATTTGATAGCATGACTTACTGGGTTTCCTTCATACATGTGAAATTTCATACCTGATACACACTCGCAGCTAAATAGTTAGATAACCAATGTTACCTGACAGCCTAATCCAAACAGCAAATTCTAAGTTAATTAAGTAAACAGCAACCAATTCAGTTTAAAAAGAGGTTTGGGGTTGCCAGGTCTAATACTGAAGCCATACCTCATGGTTGCGTGGCTGGTCTAAGAAAGTACAAGTCTTCCTTGGATGGTTTGGGTGATATTCTTTTTCAACACTGATCGAAATTTCCAATACATTGACTTTCTAGGAAATGAATTATAATTTAGGTAGTCCGAATTCTTTGTTCAGAAATAGCACATGGTTTGTTTTTGTTTTTTGCCTCAATTCTTTACTGTGGAGGTAGAGAGCGTGTGATAAAAATGGAGTCCCTTTTGGTGGTGGGGGTGGTGATGGAGGTGTTATAAAAATATATTTTCCAATTTCTCTTCCTTTTTACACTAGAGCTGAAAAGTATTTTTTAAAATAATGGAAAAGGGGCAATTCAGCAATTTGAAAAATTTTTCATCAGTAGTACACATATGTGGTCTTGGTGACATCTACATAGCCACCTTGATGCTTAGAAAGAGATTCTGTTCTCTTTAATTTAGTAAGGCTAGGAGAAGGCAATGGCACCCCACTCCAGTACTCTTGCCTGGAAAATCCCATGGATGGAGGAGCCTGGTAGGCTGCAGTCCATGGGGTTGCTAAGAGTTGGACACGACTGAGCGACTCACTTTTCACTTTCATGCATTGGAGAAGGAAATGGCAACCCACTCCAGTGTTCTTGCCTGGAGAATCCCAGGGACGGGGGAGCCTGGTGGGCTGCCATCTATGGGGTTGCACAGAGTTGGACACGACTGAAGTGACTTAGTAGTAGCTCCGTGGGCTTGGGGATAAATGTTGCAAAGGGCCCTTGATCCTGTACTTGGTGCACCCCTGGCTCCCTCTTGAGGGAGGAGAGACTGGTTCTTTAGGCAGCCTGCTCCCAAGACAATGTCAGCCACTATTTGAGAGAACAGGAATATTTATTTTTTTAAGTCCAAATATTTAATATCCAAGATTAAGAAGATAAGTCTGTATTCCCATCAATAACAAACTGGAATCTGTTTGCTTTTTTTTTTTTTTAGGTGAAATTGAAATACCATTTTTTACCATTATTTTACTTACCAGTATAGACATTATTGATATCTTTAAGGCTGACCTTCCTGGTATCATGGTATCATGTAATGACTGAATGTATCTAAATTGTAATAATTTAAAATTGACAAGCATATAAAGCAAAAAACTATGTTGTTAAAAGTTTCCTGAAGAGACAGATTTTTATTATTTATTTTCTTTTTGACTAGTAAGAGTTTATAAATAAAAGGAATGGAAAACCTTTGAGTGTAATAAAATATCTTCAAATTATATGTATAGTTTCTTGAAGATTGCTCTTGCACTTGGTATCTACTTCACTGTTTCTGATGGTAGAACAAGTTGTTCTTTTACTGACACCATGTGATTTGAACTGCCTCTGTCTAAAACAAAATTTCATATTTGTTCCAGACATTAATTGGTTTCATCAAAGTTGTTGGAGAGATGAAATCCACTAGCCTCAGTCTTACCCAGTCCAGCCAATCAAAGATGAACAAACAGATCTATGCCATGTGCTAGACAAGCCTGGGCAATGAGTACTTAACTGATCATGAGCTCGTTGACACAGTGATCAGCCTCATATCACACAACTTAAAAGTAATTGTGTAAATATTCTTAATTACCTGACAGTTCCTCATATTAGTAAATTCATAGGGAGCTTCCTAAATAATTTCTATTACCAGTTTTCTTGTCGTTGTTTTAAAATTCCATTACTTTCAAATGGTACACCCAAAATTAATTCAGTTCAGTCCAGTCGTTCAGTCATGTCTGACTCTTTGCAACCCCATGAATCGCAGCACGCCAGGCCTCCCTGTCCATCACAGCTCCAGGAGTCCACCCAAACCCATGTCCATCGAGTCGATGATGCCTTCCAACCATCTCATCCTCTGTCGTCCCCTTCTCCTCCTGCCCTCAATCTTTCCCAGCATCAGGGTCTTTTCCAATGAGTCAGCTCTTCGCATCAGGTGGCCAAAGGATTGGAGTTTCAGCTTCAACATCAGTCCTTCCAAAGAACACCCAGGACTGATCTCCTTTAGGATGGACTGGTTGGATCTCCTGGCAGGCCAAGGGACTCTCAAGAGTCTTCTCCAACACCACAGTTCAAAAGCATCAATTCTTCGGCGCTCAGCTTTCTTTATAGTCCAACACTCACATCCATACATGACCACTGGAAAAATCATAGCCTTGACTAGGCAGACTTTTGTTGACAAAGTAATGTCTCTGCTTTTTAATATTCTGTCTAGGTTGGTCATACCTTTCCTTCCAAGGAGTAAGCATCTTTTAATTTCATTGCTGCAATCACCACCTGCAGTGATTTTGGAGCCCAAAAAATTAAAGTCAGCCACTGTTTCCACTGTTTCCCCATCTATCTGCCATGAAGTGATGGGACCAGATGCCATGATCTTAAGTTTTCTGAATGTTGAGCTTTAAGCCAACTTTTTCACTCTCCTCTTTAACTTTCTTCAAGAGGCTTTTTAGTTCCTCTTCACTTTCTGCCGTAAGGGTGGTGTCATCTGCATATCTGAGGTTATTGATATTTCTCCCAGCAATCTTGATTCCAGCTTGTGCTTCTTCCAGCCCAGCGTTTCTCATGATGTACTCTGCATAGAAGTTAAATAAGTAGGGTGACAATATACAACCTTGACATACTTCTTTTCCTATTTGGAACCAGTCTGTTGTTTCATGTCCAGTTCTAACTGTTGCTTCCTGACCTGCATATAAGTTTCTCAAGAGGCAGGTCAGGTGGTCTGGTATTCCCATCTCTTTCAGAGTTTTCCACAGTTTATTGTGATCCACACAGTCAAAGGCTTTGGCATAGTCAATAAAGCAGAAATAGATGTTTTTCTGGAACTCTCTTGCTTTTTCCATGATCTAGCGGATGTTGGCAATTTGATCTGTGGTTCCTCTGCCTTTTCTAAAACCAGCTTGAACATCTGGAAGTTCCCGGTTCACGTATTGCTGAAGCCTGGCTTGGAGAATTTTGAGCATTACTTTACTAGCATGTGAGATGAGTGCAATTGTGCGGTAGTTTGAGCATTCTTTGGCATTGCCTTTCTTTGGGATTGGAATGAAAACTGACCTTTTCCAGTCCTGTGGCCACTGCTGAGTTTTCCATATTTGCTGGCATATTGAGTGCAGCACTTTCACAGCATCATCTTTCAGGATTTGAAATAGTTCAACTGGAATTCCATCACCTCCACTAGCTTTGTTCGTAGTGATGCTTCCTAAGGCCCACTTGACTTCACATTCCAGGATGTCTGGCTCTAGATGAGTGATCACATCATCATGATTATCTGGGTCATGAAGATCTTTTTTGTACAGTTCTTCTGTGTATTCTTGGCACCTCTTCTTAATATCTTCTGCTTCTGTTAGGTCCCTACCATTTCTGTCCTTTATTGAGCCCATCTTTGCATGAAATGTTCCCTTGGTATCTCTAATTTTCTTGAAGAGATCTCTAGTCTTTCGCATCCTATTGTTTTCCTTTATTTCTTTGCATTGATCACTGAGGAAGGCTTTCTTCTCTCTCCTTGCTATTCTTTGGAACTCTGCATTCAAATGGGAATATCTTTCCTTTTTTCCTTTGCTTTTAGCTTCCCATCTTTTCACAGCTATTTGTAAGGCCTCCCCAGACAGCCATTTTGCTTTATTGCATTTCTTTTCCTTGGGGATGGTCTTGATTCCTGTCTCTTATACAGTGTCACGAACCTCCATCCATAGTTCATCAGGCACTCTGTCTATCAGATCTAGTCCCTTAAATCTATTTCTCACTTCCACTGTATAGTCATAAGGGATTTGATTTAGGTCATACCTGAATGGTCTAGGGGCTTCCCTTGTGGCTCAGAGGATAAATCGTCTGCCTGCAATGTAGGATACCCGGGTTCAATCCCTGGGTCAGGAAGATCCCCTGGAGAAGAAAATGGCAACCCACTCCAGTATCCTTGCCTGGAGAATCCCATGGACAGGGGAGCCTGGTGGGCTACAGTCCATGGGGTCACAAAGAGTTGGACACGACTGAGCGAGTTCACTTTCACTTTGAATGGTCTAGTGGTTTTCTCCACTTTCTTCAATTTCAGTCTGAATTTGTCAATAAGGAGTTCATGATCCAAGCCACAGTGAGCTCCCAGTCTTGTTTTTGGTGGTCCTCAACAGGAAAGTGAGCCAAGTTTTATGTTTAGCCGCTGATAGGGAATATAACTGATATCGATTGAAAGAAGTGTCCCTTACCTGTATTCATGCCCTTTCCTAGGCTGCCACACCTTTCCAGATGCTTGCTCACTTGCACTTAGTTATCTGGAGGGCAAGGAATATTGTACTTTTATAACAGCTCTTATTCACATATACCTACATGGGCTACGTACTGCCAGATAAAATAGTCATATTAATCATCAGACATCTGTAGGATTTGTATACAGTTTCATTTAATCCTCATAACGGCGTTATATGGAAGTAGTACCTTATATGGAAGTATAGTACCTTACATAGAAGTGCGGGCTTCTGTGCCTGCCCAAGGTAATAGGCGTGATGAGTAAGGATCGGGGTTCAATTGTGGTCAGGCTCCTCCAACACCAGGATGTCTGCACTGTGCTTGCTGGTGTTGCTATAACTTGAGTCAATTTTGGAAATAGTTGAGATTTGGTAATTAGGAGTGATTATTCATCCTTTTTATGCACAGGCAATTTACAAAGAGTTTTCTCACAACACTGTTGCTTTAGTCAGATAGCTCTTGATTTCTCTATGCCTCTATTGTTGGCTAATCTTCAAACAGCTTGGCGTGCTGTGGTTCGTTGGGTCGCAAAGAGTCGGACGCGACTGAGCAACTGAACTGAACTTCAAACAATGACGATTATCAAAAGCGTACAAAAAAGTTAGCATAATACGCAATTTTTCTGTTTTGTCTGAGTCCTAGTCTTTAATGATGGAGCATGATTTGTCTAATCAGTTGTGATAATCTCCTCTCCGCCAGGATTGATCTGAGTTAGTCCAGCCACTCGTTTCCAGGTAATGTCTGTCAGAGGAGCTGTGAGTTGAGCTGTTTCCCTGGTTTAAACAAACACCTGCATAAGGTGAAAATCCTCTATGCTCCTGCCCCCATTCCTCCTGTTTGAGATGCTTCTATTACATTGTGGTGCTTAACAAGATGACAGCCATAATCCTAACCCTAAATCAATGGATGATAAAGGTCAATCTATAGATGAGTGAGTAAAAAAAAAAGAAAAGATCCTAAATACATAACGTCACTGAGCTGTTGAAAAAATCCTTGGGACCTCTTTCCTCTAATTACTGAATAAACAATGTTCTTTTTTTAAAATGTATTTTTAATTGAAGGATAATTTCTTTATAATGTTGTGTTGGTTTCTGCCATGCAACACCATGAATCAGCCACAAGTATACATATGGCTTCTCACTCTGAAACCTCCCTCCCACCCCCTACCCCATCCCACCCCTCTAGGCTGTTACAGAGGACCGGGTTGAGCTACTTGTGTTATTCAGCAACTTAAAATGAAAAGACAACCCTCAGGATGGGAGAAAATAATTGCAAATGAAACTGACAAAGGATTAATATTCAAAATATATAAGCAGCTCATTAAGCTCAATATCAGATAAACATGAAGCTCAATATCAGAAAAACAAATAACCCAATCAGAAAAACTGGCAGAAGACCTAAACAGACATTTCTCCAAAGAAGACATGCAGATGGCCAACAGACACATGAAAAAATGCTCAACACTGCTCAGTATTAGCAGAATGCAAATCAAGACAATGTTATTTTATGCTCTGTTGGTGGGAATGTAAATTGGTGTAGCCACTATGGAAATCGGTAGCTGGGGGTTCCTCAAAAAAATGAAAATTGAGCTACCATATGAGCCAGCAGTCCCATTCCTGGGCATATATCTTGAAGGAAATGAAATCACTATTTTGAAAAGAGTTCTGCATCCCCACTTTCCACATGCACTGCAAGATTATTCACAGCAGCTGAGACAAGGAAACAACATGTCCATCAACAGATAAATGAAGAATCTAGGGGATGTACACATACACATTTACATACACATAAAAAGGAATGTTATTCAATGGTAAAAACGTAAATTCTGCCTTTTGTGACAACATGGTTGTATCTTGAAGGCATTATTCTAAGTAAAATAAGTCAGAGAAAGACAAATAACTATATGTGGTGCTAGAGAAGACTCTTGAGAGTCCTTTGGACAGAAAGGAGATCAAACCAGTCCATCCTAAAGGAAATCAACCATGAATATTCATTGGAGGGACTGATGCTGAAGCTGAAGCTCCAATACTTTGGCCACCTGATGCAAAGGGCTGACTCACTGGAGAAGACCCTGATGCTGGGAAAGATTGAAGGTAGGAGAAGGCGGTGGCAGAGAATGAGATGGATGGATGGCATCACTGACTCAATGGATGTGAGTTTAAGCAAACTCACGGAGATAGTGAAGGACAGGGAAGCCTGGTGCACTGCAGATCATGGGGTTGCAAAGAGTTGGATCCAACTGAGCGACTAAACAACAACCACTTGTATAAGGTATCTACAAGAGCTGAAATAGAAGGTAGAATGGTAGTTACCAGGGGTTGGATGGAAAAGGGGGGATGTTGGTCAGAAGGCACAAGCTTCCAGGTATGAGATGAGTGAGTTCTGGGGATGTAATGGCATGGTGACTATTGTTAACAACACTGTATTACATGCTTGAAAGTAGCTAAAAGAGTAGATCTTAAATGTTATTAATACACACACAAGGTAATTAGGTGATGAAAGTGTTAAATAACTTTATTGTGGTAATCATTTCACCATATATACATATATCAAACCACACTGTACATGTTAAACTTACACAACTTTATGTCAAAACTGGAGAAGATGTTCTCTTTAAAGTGTTACTATTAGGCTGCTGTTTGCTTGCTGCTGGAAGCATTCCTAATGGAAAGCAGTATCCATGACCGCCCAGGCCACTCCCAGTGCCTGCATCACTTACCAAAAATGTCACTTGTCCTGCAATGAAGCATTGAACCTTAAAACATTCTGTAACTTGTAGCATAAAATAAAGCAAGAGACTCCATTTACATTTTATTTTGCTTGGGTTCCACTTTTTTTTTTCCTCCACAATATAACATTTAAGTTTGGGGAAAGCTGTTCTTGTGTTTTGAGATTTACAAATTGATCATGGTTGTGAGTCTACAGTTTTGGCAAAGTGATATCTCTGTGATTAAATTTGACCTGGGCACTAGTAATACCTGAAAGTTCCACCTGTCAGGCCCCTGCCCTGTGCCAGGCACTCTGCTTGTTAGTAGTAGGTGACCTGTTTGTGATCATCAGCTCTACTTAAACAGATAAAGGACCTAAATAGAAATATGTATAAATAACAATGGCTACAAAACAATATAATTACTGTACATGCTAATGAAAGGTATATAGTATGAAGTAATAACTGAGGAAAATATATTGCTCTTAGGAACCTAGAAGATACCAAAACAGCTGAGGATGGAAGAAAGAAGGACAAAAACAAACATGCTTAAATATTAGTTAAAATATTTTAGGTATTTGAAGGCAATTATTTGTGGAATTGAAAGTAAATGCAAAGAGGAATCAGAGACTCCATTAAATGAGAAGACAAAAAGATGCCAAATGGGTCTCTTATTACAGATTTAAATGGCATAAACTCATGTAGTAAGAGACCATTTTTCAACTACATCAAAAATGGACATCAACCATATTCTTTAAGAAGAGAAAGATTTAAAGTAAGAGGATTGGCAAAAATGTGCAAATGCAAGGCAGAAGGAAACCAAAAGCAGAAAACACAATAATAATATGAAAATTGAGGTAAATGCTTGGGGCAAAAAGTCATTCTTTAGTAATCCGTGGTATAAGCCATAAAAGGAACAGTGTTAAAGACACTGAGTAAAACCTTGAGGAGTGCAGTCAATAAAACCACATTATTTGGTCATCTTTAAAATACTTCTCTTAGACCTCGAAAAGAAGTGGTTATAGAAGGTCCATATACTTCCCTGGCGGCCTAGTGGTTAAGAATCCACCTTCCAATGCAGGAGATGTGGGTTTGATCCCTGTCGGGGAACTGAGATACCACATGCTACAGTGAAGACCCAGCACAGCCCCCCGCAAAACTTCATGTATCACAACTCCTCAGCTGATCTCATAGCCATGGAAAGAATGCTTTTTCCTGCAAACAGATTATACCTTCGGTTCAAGAGCCACACTGAGAATTTACAAAACCCAATCCTAAAGCAAGCCGCAAGAAAAGCCTCATTAAATTCCAAAATATTTTAAGTACTTCAAGTCACATCTAATGACTACAGTCCAATAGAACTTAAAGTGAATAACCAGTAGACACCAAAACAGACCTCTCAGAAAAACTCAAACAACAGCAAAACAAAACATCCTGATCATGGAGGAATTAAAAATAAAACTGTAGATTATTCGGAGAATAACAACGTAACTATCAGAATCTATGGACTAGGACTGAAAAACTGAGCTCAGGAAAACTTGTTGCCTTAAAAGCTTTTCAAGGGGAAAAAAATAAAAATAAACACTGGCTCAAGCAACTCGGGAAAGAATAACATGAGTGGTATTTTGGCTAGGTTATAATATACACTGACTTTTCCAGGAATGCGCTACCATGTAAATCAAAGGAAGACTGTGCTTCATTTTTTCAGAACCCTACCAAGTTTTCTTCACTATTTTAGAACATCATGTCATTAATGGCAATAGCACCCATCGTGTCAGAGTCTCCTGCACGGCGTGTCTGGACACAGCCATGCCACAGTGTGCAAACCTACCCTATGCATGGATCACTGCTGTCTTCGGAGGACTGCTGCCTGAGCATTTATATCTCACAGTATGAACTATTTTATTCTCCACTGCTTTCCTTTTCTTTCTCCCTTTTATTATAATGGGGTTCCATTGTATTATTTGATTTTACTGCACCATGTGCCATGCAGGGTTTTAGTTCCCTGACCAGGGATTGAACCTGTGGCCCTGCAGTGGAAGCGCAGATTCTTAACCACTAGACCACCAGGGAAGTTTCTGGGACAAAATCTCTTATAGACAAGGAACACTGAGTATGATAGGGAGTGATTACTGCTGCTTCAGACAGATGGCCACATAGATCCCATTTATGGTGCAGGCTTTGAGCTATACAGCTCATGCGGTTTTAAAAATATTATGTTTTGATATGATTAATATGCAACTGAGCATCAAGTTACGTTGAAATTTGGCTACAGTCGTAGAAGGTATCTACTGTTAGCACTTGGCTTCCCTGATGGCTCGGTGGTAAAGAATCTGCCTGCAGTGCAGGAGACTCGGGAGACGTGGGTTCTCCTGGGTCAGGAAGATCCCCTGGAGGAGGAAATGGCAACCCACTCCAGTATTCTTGCCTGAAGAATCCCATGGATAGAAGAGGGCTATGGTCCGTGGGCTCTCAAATAGTCAGATAGAACTGAGCGTGCACGGATACACACACACACATTTTGAGCATCAAGTAGTATCCTTGAGTATACTGCTGCTACGAATAGGCTCTTGCAGAAGAAAATAGCTTTACAGTTTAAAATATTTTCCAAAACTAGGTAATGGAATTAACTAAGAGACGAGACATTATTGCAGACCTAAATACTAAAAGATCATAGACTCTCCCAGAATACAATTTTAACAGCATAAGATTTTAGAAAAATCTTGAGACATGGCAGGTAAATCCAAAAAGGAGATGATCAAGATGGCAGAGTGGGAGGACAGACTCCCCTCCCCTCCCTGAACACTCCCGAAGTACATGTACATGTGGAGCGATTCTCGCTGAAAACTAACTGGAGACTGGCAGAAACACTCCTTACAACCAAGGCTGTAAAAAAATCCACATGGAATTAGGTGGGAAGGGAAGTGATCAGATTGAGACTTTGTGCTCCTGGGAGGGAACACAGAAGATGGGGGTTATGTGGGTGGAGATTCTCCCTGAAATGAGGGCTTCGAGCCACATATTCTGCACCCCAGCCCTGAGGTCTGACACTGGAAAGACGAGTCGCCTCAGCTGGCTTGAAAATCAGTGGGACTAACAGGAGGGCTGTGAGAAACCTAGAGTGCCTGTGAAGAGAGGGCACAGACTTGCCTACTCCTGAAACAAAGTGGAGAAAGTGCAACTTGCACAGGACTCTAGCCAGTTTCCCCCAACTACCCTGCAGCATGCCCCAGCCTGAGCCAAGCACCCGTTCAGGCCCCATTTGCCCTGTGGCATGGCTTCACACTAGGCATGAGAGCTGGCATGGCTGAGGCGGGTGCTCAGGGAGGGGACAGATGGAGTTGGCTTGGGCCTGGAATGGCATCTGAACGGGGCAGGGACAGCCATTACTGGTGTTCAGAGAGAGGCCCAGGACTCTGGGGCCAGGACTGGCACTGTCCATACACCAAGTGCTCACTCCAGCCCCTTCTTGCTCCAGCACTACTTCTCTGGGGCAAAGGTGCTGATGCTAGGAGGCAGGAGGATACACACGTGGATGGAACAGAGTCATCTCTGACCAGACCCTCAGGACTTCCATTCCAGCAACTTAGGACCTGAGCAACCCTGCAGTGGGCGAGGTTGGTCACTGACCAGAGGAGAAGCACTGGCACGAATGCCTGGCTAGTACGGCTCTGGCCCATCCATGTCAAGTCCCACCTCCTACCAAGGTAACAGGTGCCAGCACACCTGGAAGAAAGCGTGACTGGTGCTTACCTCTTCCAGCTCACTGACCAAAGCTACAGGGCACCTGCAGACTGTACAGGTACACTCCCATATGGGCACATCCCTTCAAGGCGGGAAGAGGTAACTATCTCACTTCAATTCATACAGACAGAGAAAGATAAGCAAAATGAGAAGACAGAAGGATTTGTTTCAATTGAAACAATAAGGAAGACCTAATGAAACAAATACATAATTTACAAGATAACAGAGTTCAAAGCATCAGCAATAAGAAGACTAACTCAATTAAGGAAAAGAATAGATGAACACAGTGAAAACTTTAGCAAAGAACTAGAAAATGTAAAAAAGGACCAGTCATAAAGGAAGAATACAATAGGAGGAATTAATAATAGACTAGGTGATAGAGATCCTGATAGACGAGGTGAAAAGACCCTGATGCTGGGAAAGATTGAAGGCAGGAGGAGAAGGGGACGATAAAGGACGAGATGGTTCGATGGCATCACCAACTCAATAGACATGAGTTTGAGCAAGCTCTAGGAGATGATGAAGGACATGGAAACCTGGCGTGCTGTAGTCCATGGGGTCGCAAAGAGTCAGATACGACTGAGTGACTGAAAGCAACAAAAAGGTGACAGATCTGGAAGACAAAATAATGGAAACTATCCGATCAGAACAGCAAAAAGAAAAGCAAATTAAAAAAAAATGAGAACACTTTAAAGGACCTCTGGGACTCTATCACGTATGCCAACATTCACATTATAGGGATCCCAGAAGGAGAGAAAGGGGTCAAAATTTTGATGAAATTAGGTTGAAAACGTCACTGAAGAAAGAAACAGATATCCAGGTACAGGAAGCTCAGAGGGTCCCAAACAAGGTGAATGCAAATTCATTCACACCAAGACATAATTAAAATGGCATAAGTCACAGAGAGATTCTGAAATCACCAAGAGAAAAAGAGTTACCTACAAGGGAATTCCCATAGGACTATTAGCTTTTTCTGCAGAAACTGCAGGCCAAAAGGGAGTGGCCTGATATAAAATGCTGAAAGGGAAAAACCTGCAACCTAGGATTATCTACTGAACAAGATAATCATTTAGAATAGGAGAGATTAAAAAAAAAAAACAACTCAGATAAGCAAAAATTATGAGAGTTCATGAGAACCTTAACATTTCTTTTAGGGTAGGCTCCCTCCAGTGTCTGCAGCCAGGACTCTCCCAGGCTACCCTCACCTCTCCACTGTGTTAGGCAAAAAGTGGAGCTGACCCCCAGAAACCCCACCCTTTGGTGTACCTACACTTTCAGTTGTTCAACCAAGCCCTAACTTAGGCCCTCCTAGAAAGGCATGTGGCAGATGCAATTAAGGTTTCAAATCAGTTGCCTTTGGAAAAAAAAAGGGGGGGCGGGATTTACCCTGATCTAACCAAGTATGCCCTTAAAAAGTGACTCGGCTTTTCCTGAACAACAAAGAAGGAACTGAAGTGTGAGAAGGATTTGATTTGACGAGATTCCCTGTCCATGGTTTTGACAGCGGAGAGGACCACAAGGCAGTGAATGCGATTAGCCTCTAAGACCTGAGAGCAGCCCCTAGCTGACAGCAAGAAAGCTAAGACCTCGGTCTTCAAACTAAGAATTGAATGCTGCCTGCAACCCGCTGAGCTTGGAAATGAACCCTAAGCTCCAAGTGAGATTAGCAGTGAGTCCTGCTGAAGCCTTGACTTTAGACTTGTGAGACTCTGAGCTGAGAACTCGGCCATGCCTGTTCTGACCTACAGAACTGTGAGCTCAAAATGAGTGTTGTTTTAAACTACTAAGTTTGTAGTGTTACTGAGGATTGGAAAACTAGGATGTTCAGCCACTGAGTCCTATCAGAAATCTCTTAACTCCATCCTACATTCTCTTTTTCTCTTACTTTATTGTGGTAAGAACACTTAAAACCTACCAACTGATGCTGAAGCTGACACTTCAATATTTTGACCATCTGATGCGAAGAACTGACTCATTGGAAAAGACCCTGATGCTGGAATGATTGAAGGCAGGAGGAAAAAGGGATGACACAGGATGAGATGGTTGGATGGCATCACCAACTCGATGGACGTGAGTTTGAGCAAGTTCCAGGAGTTGGTGATGGACTGGGAGCCCTGGAGTCCATGGGGTAGCAAAGAGTCAGACACAACTGAGCGACTAAACTGAACTTAACAAATTTTAAAGTTTACAATATGCTATTGTCATCTCTAGGCACAATGTTATAAACAGATCTCTAATTATTAATACTCATCTTGTAAAACTAAAATATACTTGTTGATTAGTAATCCCCCATTTCCACATCTCCCCAACCCCTGACAACCACTATTCTATTCTTTGCTTCTAGGAGATTGATTATGTTAGATAACTCAAAGAAGTGGAATCATGTGATACATGTGCTTCTGTGACTAGCTTATTTTACTTAGCATAGCTTCCTTAAGGTTCACCCTTGTTGTCTTATATTGCAGGATTTCTTTCTTTTCAAGGCTGAATAACATGCTGTTTTATGCGACCCCGTGGATTGTAGCCCACCTGGCTCTTCTGTCCATGGACTTCTCCAGGCAAGAATACTGGAGTGGGTTGCCATTCCCTTCTCCAGGGGATCTTCCCGACCCAGGGATTGAACCCAGGTCTCCTTCACTGCAGACAGATTCTTTACCATCCGAGCCACCAGGGAAGCCTTTTATGTATATATCACATTTAAAAAAATCCATTCTTCCATCAGTGGACATTTGTTTCCCATCTTAGCTATTGTGAATAGTGCTGCTATGAACATGGAAATTAAGATATCTCTTTGAGATCCTGATTTCAATTCTTTTGGATAAGTAGCTAGAAGTGGGTTGCTGAGTCATATGGTAGTTCTATATTTAATTTTTTGAGGAACCTCTATACTGTTTTCCATAGTGGTTGCACCATTTGCATTCCCAGCAACAGAGTACAAGCGTTGATTCTCCACAATTCTGGTCTCTTGTTTCGATTCGCATTTCCCTGATAATTAGTGACACTGAATAGTAAAGTAATGCTCAAAATTCTCCAAGCGAGACTTCAGCAATATGTGAACCGTGAACTTCCAGCTGTTCAAGCTGGTTTTAGAAAAGGCAGAGGAACCAGAGATCAAATTGCCAACATCTGCTGGATCATCAAAAAAGCAAGGGAGTTCCAGAAAAACATCTATTTCTGCTTTATTGACTATGCCAAAGCCTTTGACTGTGTGGATCACAATAAACTGTGGAAAATTCTGAAAGAGATGGGAATACCAGATCACCTGACCTGCCTCTTGAGAAACTTATATGCAGGTCAGGAAGCAACAGTTAGAACTGGACATGGAACAACAGACTGGTTCCAAATAGGAAAAGGAGTACGTCAAGGCTGTATATTGTCACCCTGCTTATTTAACTTCTATGCAGAGTACATCATGAGAAACGCTGGGCTGGAAGAAGCACAAGCTGGAATCAAGATTTCCAGGAGAGATATCAATATAACCTCAGATATGCAGATGACACCACTCTTATGGCAGAAAGTGAAGAGGAACTAAAAAGCCTCTTGAAGACAGTGAAAGAGGAAAGTTAAAAAGTTGGCTTAAAGCTCAACATTCAGAAAACTAAGATCATGGCATCTGGTCCCATCACTTCATGGCAAATAGATGGGGAAACAGTGGAAACAGTGGCTGACTTTATTTTTTGGGCTCCAAAATTACTGCAGGTGGTGATTGCAGCCATGAAATTAAAAGACGCTTACTCCTTGGAAGGAAAGTTAGACAGCATATTGAAAAGCAGAGACATTACTTTGCCAACAAAGGTCCGTCTAGTCAAGGCTATGGTTTTTCCAGTGGTCATGTATGGATGTGAGAGTTGGACTGTGAAGAAAGCTGAGCGCCGAAGAACTGATGCTTTTGAACTGTGGTGTTGGAGAAGACTCTTGAGAGTCCCTTGCGAGGAGATCCAACCAGTCCATTCTGAAGGAGATCAGTCCTGGGTGTTCTTTGGAAGGAATGATGCTAAAGCTGAAACTCCAGTAGTTTGGCCATGTCATGTGAAGAGTTGACTCATTGGAAAAGACTCTGATGCTGGGAGGGATTGGGGACAGGAGGAGAAGGGGACGACAGAGGATGAGATGGCTGGATGGCATCACCGACTCGATGGACATGAGTTTGAGTGAACTCTGGGAGTTGGTGATGGACAGGGAGGCCTGGCGTGCTGCAATTCATGGGGTTGCAAAGAGTTGGACACGACTGGGCGACTGAACTGACTGAACTGAACTGAGTATCTTTTCATATACTGTTGGTCATTTGTAAATCTTTGGTGAAATGTCTATGAAAGTCCTGAGACCATTTTTAAATCAAGATTTTTTTTTTTTGAATTGTAAGAGTTCCTTACAAATCTTGGAACCTAATCCCTTATCAGATACATGGTTTGCATATATTTTCTCCCATTACACTGGTGGCCTTTTCACCCTCTGCTTTGTAGTTTGATGTGGTTCCACTTATCTGTGCTTTTGGTGTCATCTAAGAAATCACTGTGAAGACCAATGTCATGAAGCTTTCCCCCTATGTTTTGTTTTAGGAGTTTTATCATTTCAGGTTTTACACTTAAATCTTTAATCCATTTTGAGTTGATTTTTTATGTATGGTGTCAGATAAAGGTTCAATATCACTATTTTGCATGTGGATATCCAGTTTTCCAACACTTTTTGTTGAAAGGATTATTTTTTATCTATTGTGTATTTTTTGGAGAAGGAAATGGCAACCCACACCAGTATTCTTGCCTGGAAAATCCCATGGACAGAGGACTCTGGCAGGCTACAGTCCATGGGGTTGCAAGAGTCAGACATGACTTAGCGACTAAAGTTTTGTGTATTTTTGGCACATGTGTTAAAGATCAGTTAACAAGATATGTTTGTGGGTTTATTTCTGGGCCCTCTATTCTGTTCCACTGATACGTGTGTGTATATATATACACACACACATACACACACACACTATATATATAGTATTTATGCTGTTTTAATTACTAAAACTTTGTAATACATTTTGAAATCAGGAGTTGTGATATCTCTAGCTTTGTTCTTCTCTTTTAAGACCATTTTGCCTATTTGGGTCTTTTGCAGTTCTATATGAATTTTAGAATTTTTTATGTAAAAGAATACTATTGGGATTTTAATAGCAATTGCATTTCATCTATAGATTTCTTTGTGTAGTATGAACATTTTAACAATATTGTCTTTCAGTCCATGAACACAGGATGTCTTTCCATTTGTTTGTGTCATTAATTCTTTCATCAGTGCTTTATAGTTTACAGTGTACAAGTCTTTGAATGTCTTGAGTTTATTCCTATTTAATTCTTTTTGATGTTACTGGAAATGAAATTGTTTTCCTAATTTCCTTTTCAGTTTGCTATTAGTGTACAGAAATTCAACTGATTTTTGTAGATTGATATTATTTCCTGAAACTTAACTGAATTCATTTACTAGCTCTCCCAGTTCTTCTGTGTGGAGTCTTTAGGTTTTCTCTATATAAGATCTTATCACCACATACAGGGCCAGTTTTACTTATTTCAATTTGGATGCCTTTTTGCTATGGTATGAATGTCTGGGTCTCCTCAAAATTCATATGTTGAAATCGTAACCCGCAAAGTGGGCCCTCTGGGAGGTGATTAGGTCCTAAGTACGGTTGGAAAATCATGAGTGGTATTAGGGCTCTTCAAAAAGAAATCCCACAGTTTCCTAGTCTCTTCCATCATGTGGGAAAAACAATAAGAAGTCTACAACCCCAGAGAGGGCCCTTACCTGATCATGTTGTCACCCTGATCTTGGACTTACAGCCCTAGAACTATGAGCAAAACATTTCTGCTGTTTATAAACCACCCCAGTCTGTGCTAGTTTGTTAAAGCAGCCTGAAATAGGCTAACACCTTTATATTTCTGCTTTTGTTTGTTTGTTGCCTAAATATTCCGACCAGGGCTTCCAGTGCTAGGTTTAATATAAGTGGTGAGAGTGGGCATCCTCATCCTATTTCTGATCTTAATGGGAAAACTTTCACTTTTTAACCATTGATTATATTAACAATGGATTTTTCTTATATGTCCTTTACATATACCAACAAACTACATAACCTATAAGAAATGGAAATATTCCTAGAAACATGCAACCTACCAAGACAGAATCACAAAGAAATAGAAAGTGTGAACAGATGTATAACTAGCAAGGAGACTGAATCAATAATCAAAAGCCTTCCAACAGAGAAAAGTCCAAGACCAGATGGTTTCACTTCGTGAATTCCACCAAACATTTAGAGCAAAATTAATGCCAATCCTTCTCAAACTCTTCCCAGAAAACTGAAGAGGAGGAAACACTTCCAAACTCATTGTATAAGAACAGAATTACTCCAATATCAATGTCAGACAAGGATGCTGCAAGAAAATTACAGACCAATATCCCTAATGAATATAGATATAAAAAGCCTCAACAGAATATTAGCAAAATGAATTCAGCAGCAGATGAAGAGGCTCATACACCA
The DNA here is from genome assembly GCF_002263795.3 of Bos taurus. Lineage (NCBI taxonomy): Eukaryota > Metazoa > Chordata > Mammalia > Artiodactyla > Bovidae > Bos > Bos taurus. The sequence goes on from NC_037340.1 coordinate 36,545,349, forward strand.
TAATCACATGGGATTTATCAATGGAATACAAGGATGGTTTAACATATGAAAATTAATGTGATATACCATATTATAGAATGAAGGATAAAAATCACATGGACATCTCAATAAATGCAAATAAAATACCTGATAAAATTCAACACCTTTTCATAATAAAAACATAAACCTTTGGCCCAATGATACACAGGACCCTCCTGATCCTGGCTCCCGCTTCTCCCATCTTACTTCTTTCTCACTGTTCACTGACTTTATAAACTAGGAAAAGAGGAAAATTACCTCTGTGTTCAGAAGCTCATGATCTCCTTTCTCCACCATTACAATGGCCTTAATGGCCCCGTTTTCCATAAGCATCTTCCCTTTTGGTTTATTCTTAACACTTTAACTATTACTCCCACCTTCCACCTCCTCGTTGCTCTCTTACCATCTGCCCCTCTGTCTGTTTATACTATTAACAAATTTCCCATTTCTGTAGCAGAGAAACAGCTAGCAAGGGTAGGAAGAACAAGTATGCACACTTTATTTATGGAAGAAACATTTGAGTGCCTGCTGTCTACCAGCCTGTGCTTGGCATGAGGACTAGTGAGTTGAATGGCACACAGCCCTGACTTTAAGGTGCTCACATTGTAGAGGGAGAAAGGGGCACACAAATTGGGCATTTTGAGAGCCATCATAAGAGCAATAATGGAGATATACACATGGAAGCTTAAAAGAAGATCTGGCCTGCTGAACAGAAGTGGAAAAGAGGAGGGAGAGAAGCAGATTGGGAGGATAAGACATTAAGGCTTGCTGCAAGAAAGGAGACATGAGCTAAAAATCTCAGTGAATAAATACGAGATAACCAAGCAAGGAGGGTGTAGAGTAAGGGGCAGGATCTGGGTATTTCAGTAGAGACATGAACAAAATCATCGAATGCAACACAGTTTAGTAAAATATGGGCATTTAGGACCATAAAAATGTGGAGCTAAAGTCAGTGAACAGTGAGAAAGAAGATGGGAGAAGCAAGAGCCAGGATCAGGACGGTCCTGTGTATCATTGGCCAAAGGTTCCAACATTTTAATGTGTGTATCACTGAGGTGCATGCAGGAAAACTCAAAATTTCTAGGCAGCCGCTGGAGGGTATGATCTAGCAGGACTGTTGTAAGGTCCAGGAATCAGCACTGTCACAAGCAGCTCAGGTAAGCCTGATGAGGATAATATCTGGTTGACAATCTGAGAAACACTGTTGGCAATGAGGAGGCAATGAAGGAAACTGCACAGGCTACGGGGAAGTGGAATTTTGCTTGGGTACATTTCCATACTAGGCCTTCTGGAGGCTTGTAAAATGCTTAATTTGAACAGAAAAAGAAAGACCTAATCCATGGGGATAATGGCAATAATCCAAACTATGGTTTGGATATGGAGAAGTGGTGAAGATGGAGAGAAGAAACATTCCGGAAGTCTTTGGTAGGCAAAATCTGTAGGATGCGTGCTGGATTAGAAGTGAGAGGTCAAGAAGAGGGAGGGGCCAAGTTTCTAACCTGAGTGCCTGGGTGGTGGTGTGTTGCCAACTGAACTAGTAAATGTGTAATAGAAGGAAGATCCGATGGGGCTGGGGGAGTATTACTGGGTCCATTTTGGACCTGTTGAATGCGAGACAAGTGGGCTGTCAGAGGTGGAAGCTTAGGGGGAAGTCTGGGATAGGTATCCAGATTCTAGAATCCATGGAACACAGTGCTAGTCAAGAGAGAAGAATGGAATAAGAGCATATGGAGAGCATGTAAGAGAGAAGGAATAATGTGCTAAAAACAGAATCCTAGATAATGCCAACTTCTACCAGGTACATGGAAGAGGGAATAATAAAGGAGGCAGTGATGGAAAAGCCAAAACTGTGGAGAGAATTAAAAGTGTGGTATCACAGAAGTCAAATAATTAGAAGATATCAAGAAGAAAGGAATGACCAATGATGTCAAACACAATCGAGAACTTAAGAAATTATCCACTAGATTCAGCATGGGTTGGGCACTGGTAATCCACTAGTTAGGATTCCACTGGTAATCCTAAAGGAAACATTTTCAAATAAGTGGTGATGAGAGAAGTCAAACTGAAGTACATTAGGAAGTGAGGCAATGAAAATAGTAAACTGATGCTACTTTACTTGTAAGGTTTGAGTGAGAAGTGGTGGTTAAGCTGGACCATACTCCAAGAATGGGGATTTTGAGTATATTTATGGTAAGGAGGACTTCCCTGGTGGCTTAGAGGGTAAAGCATCTGCCTGCAATGCAGGAGACCCGGCTTCGATCCCTGGGTCGGGAAGATCCCCTGGAGAAGGAAATGGCAACCCACTCCAGTATTCTTGCCTGGAAAATCCACGGACAGAGGAACCTGGTAGGCTATAGTCCATGGGGCCGCCAAGAGTCGGACACGACTGAGAGACTTCACTTCACTTCATGGTAAGGAGGCTTCAGAGATGGAGAGGTGGGCACACAGCAGGGAGAAGAGTGACCTAAGAAGGAAGGTCCTGGGAGGCACAGGAAGGCAGAGGGTCACAGGCACAGGGGTGAGGAAGCCCTCCCCCGGAGTTACCACCGTATCTGAGAAAGGAGGAAGAAAAGGACCATGTTGATAAGAGTGTCCAAGTGTCCTTAAGTTTATCCATAAATCAGGAGAGAAGGTTCTCTGCTAAGAGTGAGTTCTCATTAGATTAGTGGGGTTTTTTTTTTGTTTTTTGTTTTTTTAAAAAAACACTTATCTTCACTGACTGGCTTAGAATAGTGTTTGCATGTTGTATTCTTTAGAATTCCTTCAGTCTTAAGTGTCAAGATATGCAGGCCAAACTGGCTTAAGTAAAAAGGTAATCTGCGTTTCTATCTGGATAGCCCACGGCAGAGCTGGCTCGAGTGTGCTGGATGTCGGGCTCCAGTAGTATTATCAGAAGCTGGTTCTCTCTGCCCAAGGCGCAGGGCTTGGCCCAGCTCATGAGGCTTTCTTCCACTCACTGGCTTCATTCTCAGACAGGTTCTCCATTTGGGATTACAAACCAGCTGTACAAGGAACTGAGTCCAAGGCAGTTGGAAGAACAGGAGTCTTCTGGGAGCTTCGGATGAAGTCAAGACATTTACTTTAACTAGGCAAACACAGGATGTGTGTTCCACTCCTGATCTGGGGTGCCTGAGATTAGGGAAGGAGGGGGGCTCCCCATGGTAGTAGCAGCAGAATTACCTAGGGAGTCTGTTAAAACATGGATTTCTGGGCCCTGCACTGGAATGTCTGATTCAGGAGGTCTGGGGTGGAGCCTGGGAATTTGCATTTCTAACTCATGCCTGAGTGAGGCTAATGCTGCCAGTCCAGGGACCATACGGAGAGAACCACTGATCTGCATATAGGACGTTGGAGTATAGTTCCCCAAGAAGAGGAAGGGCTTGCTACATCCATTCTCTACCCTTCAGAGCCTGTATCTATTCATACATCTGGCGTGTCCTGTAAATGAGGCTAGGGAAGCCTCACTTCTCCCACAGAGAATGGAAGCCCTGCTCAGGCAATTAGAACCAGGTGGGTGAAAAATGCCCAAGCACAAAGCACAGTGGCAGGGACTCAGATGACGTGACATAGTCAGAGTGACTTTCTTCATAGCTGGAGTTTTTGCAGAATTATTCCAGGCTGTTGCCAGGAGCACAATGAAAAAGAATTTTTTTTTTTTTTTGTTATACTCCTGATGTGTGGATTTCTGCTCTTAAGTCAAATAAAAAAAAGTCTGTCTAGATAGTGAATTTTGACACTCCTATAAATAATATCCTCTACTCTTGGGACTTTCCTGGTGGTCCATTGGTTAAAAATCCGCTTTCCAATGCAGGGGATACGGGTTTGATCCCTGTTCAGGGAACTAAGATCCCACATGCCACAGGGCAACTAAGCCTGTACACCACAACAGAGAAGCCCTTGCATACCAAAACCGGAGAAAGCCTTCATGTCACAATGAAGACCCAGGGCAGGCAAAAAATAGAACAAATAAACCCTCTACTCTTGTTCTCTCAATTTTACCCAAACTTACACTTTCATCAAGTTAACTTAACAGTATAAAGTAAAATGTACTGGCTGGGGGAATACACACAAATAAGATATCAGAAGCTGATGTCTTATTTGTGTGTATTTTCAAGTCCCCTCCCCTACACACACACACACACACACCCCTCAGGTGAATTAATTAAAATTTAAATTCCAGATTTCTTCAGTTCAGTCACTCAGTCGTGTCCGACTCTTTGCAACCCCATGAATTGCAGCACGCCAGGCCTCTCTGTCCATCACCAACTCCCGGAGTTTATCCAAACTCATGTCCATAGAGTCGGTGATGCCATCCAGCCATCTCATCCTCTGTCGTCCCCTTCTCCTCCTGTCCCCAATCCCTCCCAGCATCAGAGTCTTTTCCAATGAATCAACTCTCACATGAGGTGGCCAGAGTATTGGAGTTTCAGCTTTAGCAGATACCAAAGGAACATTTCACAAAGATGAGCTCGATAAAGGACAGAAATGGTATGGACCTAACAGAAGCAGAAGACATCAGGAAGAGATGGCAAGAATACACAGAAGAACTGTACAAAAAAGATCTTCACAACCCAGATAATCACGATGGTGTGATCACTCATCTAGAGCCAGACATCCTGGAATGTGAAGTCAAGTGGGCCTTAGGAAGCATCACTACGAACAAAGCTAGTGGAGGTGATGGAATTCCAGTTGAACTATTCCAAATCGTGAATGATGCTGTGAAAGTGCTGCACTCAATATGCCAGCAAATTTGGAAAACTCAGCAGTGGCCACAGGACTGGAAAAGGTCAGTTTTCATTCCAATCCCAAAGAAAGGCAATGCCAAAGAATGCTCAAACTATCGCACAATTGCACTCATCTCACACGCTAGTAAAGTAATGCTGAAAATTCTCCAAGCCAGGCTTCAGCAATATGTGAACCGTGAACTTCCTGATGTTCAAGCTGGTTTTAGAAAAGGCAGAGGAACCAGAGATCAAATTGCCAACATCTGCTGGATCATAGAAAAAGCAAGAGAGTTCCAGAAAAACATCTATTTCTGCTTTATTGACTATGCCAAAGCCTTTGACTGTGTGGATCACAATAAACTGTGGAAAATTCTGAAAGAGATGGGAATACCAGACCACCTGACCTGCCTCTTGAGAAATTTGTATGCAGGTCAGGAAGCAACAGTTAGAACTGGACATGGACCAACAGACTGGTTCCAAATAGGAGAAGGAGTACGTCAAGGCTGTATATTGTCACCCTGCTTATTTAACTTCTATGCAGAGTACATCATGAGAAACGCTGGACTGGAGGAAATACAAACTGGAATCAAGACTGCCAGAAGAAATATCAATAACCTCAGATATGCAGATGACACCACCCTTATGGCAGAAAGTGAAGAGGAACTACAAAGCCTCTTGATGAAAGTGAAAGTGGAGAGTGAAAAAGTTGGCTTAAAGCTCAACATTCAGAAAACGAAGATCATGGCATCCAGTCACACCACTTCATGGGAAATAGATGGGGAAACAGTGGAAACAGTGTCAGACTTTATTTTTCTGGGCTCCAAAATCACTACAGATGGTGACTGCAGCCATGAAATTAAAAGACGCTTACTCCTTGGAAGGAAAGTTATGACCAACCTAGATAGCATATTCAAAAGCAGAGACATTACTTTGCCAATAAAGGTTCGTCTAGTCAAGGCTATGGTTTTCCTGTGGTCATGTATGGCTGTGAGAGTTGGACTGTGAAGAAGGCTGAGCGCCAAAGAATTGATGCCTTCGAACTGTGGTGTTGGAGAAGACTCTTGAGAGTCCAAGGAGATCCAACCAGTCCATTCTGAAGGAGATCAGCCCTGGGATTTCTTTGGAAGGACTGATGCTAAAGCTGAAGCTCCAGTACTTTGGCCACCTCATGCGAAGAGTTGACTCATTGGAAAAGACTCTGACGCTGGGAGGGATTGAGGCAGGAGGAGAAGGGGATGACAGAGGATGAAATGGCTGGATGGCATCGCTGACTCGATGGACGTGAGTCTGAGTGAACTCTGGGAGTTGGTGATGGACAGGGAGGCCTGGCGTGCTGCGATTCATGGGGTCGCAAAGAGTCGGACACAACTGAGCGACTGATCTGATCTTCCAAAGAACACCCAGGACTGATCTCCTTTAGAATGGACTGGTTGGATCTCCTTGCACTCCAAGGGACTCTCAAGAGTCTTCTCCAACACCAGATTTCTTACTCATATTTAAATAGATTTTCTTCCAGCTTAAGAACAAGTGTTAATTTCTAATCTTCAAATATAAGTGAAGTTAAGGTCATCTTTAAGTGGGGTTATCATCAGTGGAGGATGAATGACTATAAGCCAGCCCTCCAGTCCATGATGGTCAGAGTGCCTTCCATGGGTGGCTGCTTCTGCTGCTGCTAAGTCGCTTCAGTCATGCGACCCCATAGACGGCAGCCCACCAGGCTCCCCCTGTCCCTGGGATTCCATGGGTGGGGCTGAGGTCAATTTCTCACTAGGTATACTCCCGTGTAATAATATGGCACAAGAAACAGGCATATAATCTAGACATGTGGAGTTGGGAAGTGTTTTTAGAAGAAGGCATCCTAGCCAACACCTGAAGACAGTCAGCAGAGTTATCCAGAGCAGAGGCTGAAGGTGCAGAGGTAGGAATATGGAAGAAGCATCACATGATTGGATCATAGCTTTTGAGGACTGAGGCTCAAGAAGAAAATAATATAGGCAGAGTAAAACTGAAAGCATGGGAAAAGATACATAAATATTAATTAAATACCAGAAGGATGGCTTAATTAATAACAGATAAATAGATCTCAGGGCAAAGAAAATTACCAGAGACAAAGGAGGGCATTATATAATGATAAAAGGATCAGTCCATCAAGATCTAGCAATCCAAAATGTGCCTGAACCAAAAAACAGGATTCCAGTTTTGTGAAACTGAAAGACAGCTGAAAGTATAAGTAGATATCTCCACAGTTACAACTGGAGATTTCAAAACCCTATCTCAGAAACTGATAGAATGACTAGAACTGAAAACACTGTCAACCAACAAGATATAACCCATATCTACAGATCTGCCCACCCAACAATGTTAGAATACATACTCTTCTTAAGCATCCATGCAACATATGCCATCCTGAGCTATCAAAGAAACCTCAACAAATTTTAAAAGAATGGAAATCATAAGAATATGTTTTCTAACCACAATAGAATCAAACTAGAAACCAGTAACAAAATGTTAAAAAAAAAAGGACATCTTTAAAAACTTGAAATTAAGTAACATACTTCCCAATAAACCATCTATCAAACGGAAGTCTCAAACTGGACAGCTACATGTAAAAGAGTGAAATTAGAACATTCTCTTAACACCAAAACTCAAAATGGAATCAACACTTAAATCTAAGACCAGGTATTATAAAACTCTCAGAGGAAAACAGGCAAAACAATCTCTCACATGAGTCACAGCAAGATCTTTTTTGATCCACCTCCTATAATAGAGAATGAAATTCAAAAATTTAAAACGTGCAAGAAGAAATCTCCAGATTCAGATCATTTCACTGAAAAAGGCTGTAAAACACTGACATCAGTTCTACACAGTGTCATTCAAAAATAGAAGAGGGAAGAGTAGCTGTCAATTCATTTTATTAAGCTATTATTACCTTGACACCAAAACCGGAGAAATACAATTAAAAAAACTTCAGACCAATATCTCTCATCAGTTCAGTCACTCAGTCATGTCCAACTCTTTGTTACCCCATGGACTGCAGCACTCCAGGCTTCCCCGTCCATCACCAACTCCCGGAGCTTGCTCAAACTCATGTCCATCGAGTTGGTGATGCCATCCAGCCATCTCATCCTCTGTCGTCCCCTTCTTCTCCCACCTTCTATTTTTCCCAGCATCAGGGTCTGTTTCAATGTGTCAGTTCTTCATATCAGGTGGCCAAAGTATTGGAGTTTCAGCTTCAGCATCAGTCCTTCCAATGAATATTCAGGACTGATTTCCTTTAGGACTGACTGGTATGCTCTCCTTGCAGTGCAAGGGACTCTCAAGAGTCTTTTCCAACACCACAGTTCAAAAGCATCCATTTTTCAGCACTCAGCTTTCTTTATGGTCCAGCTCTCACATCCATACATGACTACTGGAAACTATAGCTTTCATAGTTATAACATAAACATAGTTACAGAAAGTATGTTAAACATAGTTACAAAATAAACATAGTTACAAAAGCCTTTAACAAAATATTAGGAACCTAAAAAGAATGTACACAAAATCAAGTGGGGTTTACTTCAGGGATAGAAGCTTGGTAGAATCTTCAAAAAGCAATCAATGGACCAACACTTTAATAGGCTAATGGAGAAAAATCATATGATCATATCAACTAATAGAGAAATAATATTTGACAAAATTCCACACCTATTCATGATTAAAAAAAAAATCTTTCAGACAAAAAGGAAGAGCGGGAAATCTCCACAACTTGATAAAGAATATGTATAAAAAAACTACAGTTAACATCCTAGTTAATGATAAAAGACCTAGTTAATGATAAATGATATGCTTTCCTTTTAAGACCTAGAACAAGGTAAGGATGTCTGTTCTGACAACTCTCAGAGAACATAGTGCTGGCAGTTCTATTCAGAGCAATAAGGCAAGAAAAGGAAATAAAAGACATAGAGATAGAAAATGAAGACATACAGCTGTCCCTATGTTAAGATGAAATGATTGTCTACATAGAAAATTCCAAAGATTCTACAAAAGAACTAGAACAACTAAGGAAATTTAAGAAAGTCACAGGTTACAAGAGAAAGATGAAATATAATTTCTGTATACTAGCAATAAACATGTGAACACTAAAAATCCAATGCTGTTATAATCACTTAAAATATTAGGTGTAAATCTCAAAATAAGAGCAGTACTTGTATGCCAGAAATTGCACAATACTGATGAAAGAAATCAAAGATGACCTCAACAAATGGAGAAACATACTATGTTCATTGACTACAAGACTCAACATAGTAAAGACATCAGTTATCCATAAATTGATATGTAGGTTTAATGCAATTCCTTTCAAAATCCCAGTGAGACTTTTTTAGGTATAGACAAAATTATTGCAAAATTTATATTGAAGGTCAAGGAAATTAAATGACTATTTTTTTTTTTCAAAAAAGAAGAATGAAGTATGAGGAATTATTCTACTTGATTTCAAAACTTACTTTATTGCTATAGTAATCAAGATTCTGTAGTATTGATGGGCGAGTTGACACACAGATCCATGGTACAGAATCAAGAACTCAGACTCACAAAAAACATGCTTAACTGATCCACCACACAAACAGAAACAAGAGATAAAAAAAGATTATATGGAGACTAAACAACATGCTACTAAAAAAAAACCAATGGGTCAGTGATGAAATCAGAGAGGAAATTTAAAAATACCTTGAGACAAATGACAATGAAAACAAAACCATATAAAATCTATGAGATGGAGAAAAGCAGTCCTAAAAGGGAAGTTCACAGCAATATAGACTTTCCTCAAAAAAACAAGAAAAAAACTCAAATAAACAACTTAACCTACCATCCAAAAGAGTTATAAACCCAAAGTCAGGAGAAAGAAGGAAATAATAAAGATCAAGAAGGAAATAAGTAAAACAGAGATTAGGGGAAAAAATCAGTAAAACCAAGAGTTCATATTTTAAAAGGATAAAATCAACAAGCCTCTGGCCAGGCTCACCAAGAAGAAAAAAGAAGAAATAAAACAGGAGAAATAACAACTGATTCTAGAAGCATACAGAATACATACATGATTCTAGAAACATACAGCCCACCAAAACTGAATCGAGAAGAAATATAGAATTTGAACAGACTGACCACTAGAAGTGAAAAAGACTCTGTAATTTAAAAAAAAACAAACAGAAAAAATACCTTGTAAACAATAGCCCAGGACCAGATGCCTTCACTGAGGAATTCAAATAAACATACAAAGAACTTGTACTGATCCTTTTCAACTCTTCCAAAAGACTGAAGAGGAAGGAACCATCCCAAAATCATTCTATGAAGCCACCATCACCCTGACACTAAAACCAGACAAATATACTACCAAAAAAAAATAAATAAAAGTTACAGGCCAGTATCTTTGACGGATATAGATGCAAAAAACCTCAATAAAATATTAGCAAACCAAATCCAACAGCACATAAAGAGGATCAAGTTGGTTTTACCCCAGGGTCACAAAGATGGTTCAACATACACAAATCAACCAATGTGATATACCACATCAACAAAAGAAAACTAAAAAACCACATGATCATCTCAACAGATGTAGAAAAATCATTTGATAAAATTCAACACCCATTCATGGTAAAAACCTCATCAAAGTGGGTATAAAGGGAACATGCTGCTGCTGCTACTGCTAAGTTGCTTCAGTCGTGTCCGACTCTGTGCGACCCCATAGATGGCAGCCCACCAGGCTCCCCCATCCCTGGGATTCTCCAGGCAAGAACACTGGAGTGGGTTGCCATTTCCTTCTCCAATGCATGAAAGTGAAAAGTGAAAGTGAAGTCGCTCAGTTGTGTCTGACTCTTTGTGACCCCAAGGACTGCAGCCTACCAGGCTCCTCCATCCATGGGATTTTCCAGGCAAGAGTACTGGAGAGGGGTGCCATTGCCTTCTCCAACATACACAATAACAAAGCAAAATTGGACTGAGTTAAATGGAGAAGTGGACAATCTCACAATAAAAGTAAGAGATTTCAATGCCCACTCTCACCACTTCTATTCAGCATAATATTGGAAGTCCTAGCCATCGCAATCAGGGAAGAAAAAAATAAAAAGTATTCAAATTGGAAGGGAAGAGGTAAAATTTTCATGATATGCAGATGACATAATACTATATATAGAAAACCCAAAAGACTTCATACAAAAACTATTAGAAGTGATTAACAAACTCAGCAAGGTAGCAGGATACAAGATTAACATACAGAAATCAGTTGCATTTCTTTACACTAACAATGAAGTATCAGAAAGAGAAAGTTAAAAAAAATCCCCTTTAAAAGGGCATTAAAAAAAAAAAAATATATATATATATATCAAGAAATAAATCTGACCAAGAAGCTAAAAGACTTAATACACTGAGAACTATAAAATACTGATAAAGGAAACTGAAGATGATGTAAAGAAATGGAAAGATATCTCATACCATTGTTTTAGAAGGATTGATATTGTTAAAAATGGTCATACCACCCAAAGGAAGTCTAAAGATTTAGTGTGATCCCTATCAAATTACCCATGACATTTTCCACAGAACTATTAATAAAAGAAATACTCCTAAAATGTATATGGAACCACAAAAGACCCAGAGTTGACAAAGCAATTCTGAGGGGAAAAGAACAAAGCTTTAGGCATAACCCTTCCCAGACTTCAGAAAATACTATGAAGCTACAGTAATCAAAATATCATGCTACTGACACACACACAAAAAACAGACATATGGATCAAAGGATCAAAACAGAAAGCCCAAAAATAAACCCACACACCTACAGTCAACAAAGGAGGCAAGAATATACATGGAGAAAAGACAGGCCCTTCAGCAAGTGGTGCTGGGAAAGTTGGACAGCTGTATGTAAATTAATGAAGTCAGAAAACTCCCTCACACTACATACAAAAATAAACTCAAAATGGCTTAAAGACTCAAGTGTAAGACATGACACCATAAAACTCCTAGATGAGAACATAACATTCAGCAAAACATTCCCTGACATAAACTGTAGTTATGTTTTTTTAGGTCAATCTCCCAAGGCAAAAGAAATACAAGCAAAAATAAACAAATGGGACCTAATCAAACTTATAAGCTTTTGCACAGCCAAGGAAACCAAAAACAAAACAAAAAGACAATGTACAGAATGGGAGAAAATATTTACAAATGATGAGACTGACAAGGGCTTAATTTCCAAAATATACAAATAGCTCATACAACTCAATGTCAGAAAAACAAAATATTCAGTCAAAAAATGGGCAGAACACTCAAACAGACATTTCTCCAAAGACGACATACAGGCAGCCAACAGGGACATGAAAAGATGCTCAACACTGCTAATTATTAGAGATATGCAAATCAAAACTACAATCAAGCATCATCTCACACAATTCAGAATGGTCATCATCAAAAAATCTACAAATAATAAATGCCAGAGAGGGTGTGGAGAAAAGGGAATCCTCCTACACTGTTGGTGGGAACATAAATTGTTGTGGTCACTATGGAGAACAGTATGGAGTTTCCTTAAAAACTAAAAAGTGTTATTATATGATCCAGCAATCCAACTCCTGGGCATATATCTGGAAAATACAAAAACTATCATTCAAAAATAGATATGCACTCCAAAGTTCACAGTACTACTATTTACAATGGCCAAGACAAGGAAAAACGTAAGTGCATAGTGACAGATGAATGGATAAAGAAGATTATGCCTGTATATCTATATATATACACACATATACACATATGGGGCTTCTCTGGTAGTTCAGCTGGTAAAGAATCCACCTGTAACGCAGAAGACCCTGGTCTGATTCCTGGGTTACCCACTCCAGTGCTCCTGCCTGGAGAATCCCCATGGACAGAGGAGCACGGCAGGCTACAGTCCACGGGGTGGTGGGCTACAGTCCATGGGCTCACAAAGAGTCAGACGCGCCTGAGCGACTAAGCACGGCATACAAAATATGCACACACAACACACGCACAATGGAATACCGCTTTCACAAAAAGAATGAAATACTGTCATTTATAGCAACATGGATGGACCTAGACATAATTGCACTAAGTCAAGTCAAAGAAAAACAAATATCACGTAATATCACGTATATGTGGAATCTAAAAAAAAATGATATTAATGAACTTATTTACAGAACAGAAATAGACTCACAGACATAGAAAATAAACTTATGGTTTTCCAAGGGAAAAGTGGAAGAAGGGGTAAATCAGGAATACAGAGGTCCCTTACTTCTGAACCTTCAAGTTGTAAACTTTGAAAGATGCGAATGCGTGTCCCCATGTCCAATCACATAAATCAGTTCATGTGTCTGACACACATCGTCATGTGAGTACATCTTCTACAAGTGGTTATACTTTTGTATACTTTTGTGTACTTTATTGTACAGTACTGTATAGAGTACAGCAGTACAGTATCTTTTTTTCCAAGCCCCGCACATCCTGAAGCAAAGGAGTAACAATGGAAACAAAAGTGAAAATGAGAGAGCGGAGCAAGGTGAAAAGATGGGAGGAGTCACGCATTTTTTTTTAACACGGATTGTTCAACCATCAGCACAATTCTAAAGAACAAGGGCGAGATCATGGAACACATGAAGTCTGCTATGCTGATGATGTTGACAATTATATCGAAGAAGTATGGAACAGTGATGGAGGAGATGGAGAAACTTCTCAGGGGCAGGATCAGCATCAATGTCGAGTCCTGCTCAGCTTAATGCTGATTCAAGAGAAAACTAAAAGCCTTTATGAAGACCTGAAGAAGAAACACAGTGAAGAATCAGAAGGCTCATCTTCTAATGCCCAACCATGGCTGGTTTCAGATGGTTCAAGACAGGAGCCAACCTTCATGATGTAAACGTAAGCAGCGAGCCAGTGAGTGCAGATACGGTAGCTGCCCGGGAATTTCCTGAAAAGCTCTGAGAAATTATTGATGAAGGCACGTATTTAACCGAGCAAGGTTTTAAGGTGGATGAGACAGGACTGTACCGGAAGAGGATGCCAGACCGAGGTTACATCAGTCAGGAGGAAAAGTTGACGCCAGGCTATCAAGTGGCAAAGGCAAACCTGTTTGGTGGCAGTGCTTCCAGCGAAATGAAGCTGAAGCCTCTCAGTTCATCATTCAGAGAATCCAAGAGCCCTTAAAAATACAGCCACGGGCGCTCTTCCTGTTGTGTGGAAGAGTAACCCCAAACCCTGGCTGACACAGGCCATTTTCCAGGACTGGTTTTTCCACCACTTAATCCCACAAGTAGAGAAATATTGCTTGGAGTAGAACATCCTTCCTATTCAACATTCTTTTGCTGCTTGACAATGCTCAGGCCGCCCCCATTCACGGATGACTTTCATTCCAATGTCAAGGTAGTGCAACTGCCATCAAGTACTACATGCACATCCAACCTATGGACCAGTGAGTTATACTGCAGAGACTTTCAAGATTATATATGTCACACTTTTCATCAGGCAGTGAAGGGAACTGATGAATCAGGAACAACCTTGCAACAATTTTGGAATGACTCTAACACCCACAAGTCCATAAAAAACACTGAGTTTGCTTGGTGTGAAGTTATGGTCATCACCATGAATGGGGCTTGGAATAATCTTTGCCCACAGCTTATTCACAATTTTCGTGGATTTGAGAAGGTGGATGAGGAGTCCAAAGAGGTCTTCAGTAACTGAGTAACCCTCAGCAAGAAGCTGGGACTAGAGATCTGCTGGAGGACAACTTCACTGAACTCCTTGCTGGCCAACGCAAGGACTTACTAATGAAGACCTCAAGGAACTGGAGACTCAGAGAAAGGACAGAGAGGTAAGAGGAAGAAGAAGTAACTGAAGAACCAAACAGATCTACGAGCAGGAAATGGTGAGGGGATTGTCTTTATTTGAGGAGGCACTGTTCAATTTTGAGGCACAGAACCCAAATGTAAAATGGTACACAAGGTTCAGAATACAATCCAGTGCTACCATGTCACCTATGCCAAGAAAAAGAAAGGTACTTAACCCAGTACCTTTCTTTTCATGTGTATGATATTTTATTTCTACTTCTAAAAAATCACTGGAGCATTTTTTTCAAGAGGGTAGCTATAGATGAATGCAGCAAGGAACCAGAACCTGTGACACCAACATTAGGTGTGAGCAAAATTGCTGCTCGCCCTCCATCTACAACTTTCGATACGTCAGCTCTATAATCCCCCACTTCCTCTCCCTCCTCCAGTCAGTAACTCTTTTTGCCTGTTCACTCAACATCAGCCCTTGGATGCCAGCTGTTATACTGTACTATTGTACTTTTCAAGGTACTGTAAGATTTAAAATGTTGTATATTTTTTTTTATGTGTTAATCATGTGAAAAGTATTATAAACATATTACAGTATAGTACTATATAGCTGATTGTGTTAGCTGGGTACCTAGGTTAACTTTGTCAGTCTTATGAATAAATTGGACTTATGAATGCACTCTCAGAATGGACTCATCTGTATGGAGGGGACTTACTGTATGAGATTAAGAGATGTAAACTATTAAATACAACACAGATAAATAGCAAGTCCCTACTGTATTGCACAGGGATTATATTCACTATAATAATGTATAATGGAAAAATGGAAAAGAATCTGAAAAAGAACATGTATATCATTTTGCTCTACACCAGAAACCAACACAACATTGTAAATCGACTATACCTGAATTAAAAAACAGAGCATACAGAGCATTTCAGCTTTGGCTTCTCTCTGAAATGCATCCTTGCATTCATAGCCTAAGTAAGTAACAGCAGGATAAAAAGGACACAAGCAAACTTTCTGAACTGTACAGAGAAAATTAATTTTCCTTCCTATGTATGATTGTACACACAACCTAGAGAGGAGTATGCCAGGTATTAATTTTGATTTCTGTTTCACCATAGTAAACTACACTCAATCTAGGTAAAAACTATGAGCTAAAAGAAAGAAAGCAAAGTTCTCTTTTAAAAAGTGGTAAGACTAGTAAGCTTGATATTCAACTTCACAAATGAGCCCTAATTCCATATTTCCATTATTCCAGTTGCACATAGGTCATTTCTTCTTGGATGACATATTATCATCAGATTCAACTGGTCCCAATCTAAACTGAGCAATTTCAAAATAATTATTTTAAATGCTCCCTTGATACTGCCAATGGCACCAGTTAGGTTTAATGTATTAAAAGAAATTTGACATAGATACATTAGATAGAACAGTGTAGATGAAGAGGTGAGGGAAATAGATAAAGGGGACCAACTGTGTGCTGAGTTTCCATATAGATGGAAACTAAATTTTTGGTGGTGAGCATGAGAGAGAGTCCAATCTCTCTTGCTGAGTCACTTCAGTCGTGTCTGACTCTCTGTGACCCCATGGACCATGGCCCACCAGGCTCCCCTGTCCATGGGATTCTCCAGGCAAGAATACTGGAGTGGGTTGCCATTTCCTTCTCTAGTGATAAAGTATGAAGTGAGTAAAGTGAAGTCGCTCAGTCATGTCCGACTCTTTGTGACCCCATGGACTGTAGCCTACCAGGCTCCTCTGTCCATGGGATTTTCCAGGCAAGAGTGCTGGAGTGGGTTGCCATTGCCTTCTCCAATTGTAGGGTATACAGAAGTAGAAATATAATCCCATACACATGAAACTTAGATAATGCTATAAATCAAAGCTTTATAAAAAATGAATTGTCCTTTCCAAAAGGAGAAAAAAGATAAGCTCAACTGATTTTTGGAGAAGTTGCAAAAGCAATTCCCTTGAGGAGAGATAGCATTTCAACAACTGCTATTTGAGCAATACGACATCCAGAGATCAGGAAAAAAAAAAAAAAATCTCGATCTAAGTCTTACACCTAAAACAAAAGCTGATTCAAAACAGATCACTAAAATAGTCTCTAATGTAAAATATGGAACTACAAATACTTTTAGAAGAAAAGGAGATGATCGCTTGCATCTCTGAAGAGTTCTTAAATTTGAGACCAAACCTTGATCCCTAAAAGAAAAAATGGACAAACTGAACTCCATCAAAATTTTTAAAGTTTTTGCTCTACTTAAGACCATATTAAGGTTTTTTTTAAGTTACAAAGTGGGAGGAGATGTTTGCAAACCACATATATGACAAAAGAGTAGTCCTGAATAAATAAAGAATTTTCAAACTCCTACGGTAAAAAAACCAACCTTTAACACCAAAGGCACAATCTATGAAAAAGATAATTCATTAGGTAGAATTCATTAAAAAATTCTCCTCTGCAAAAGATAATGTCAAGAGAATTAAAAGACAAACCATAGCCGAAGGGAAAATATTTATAAAAGACATCTGGCAATGGACTGTTATCCAGCATATGTAAAGAACTCTTTAAAATTAGTAAGAGGATGAATCAACTCATTGAAAAATAGGCAAAAGACCTGGACACCTCACCACAGAAGATTACAGATGGCAAATAATTATATGAAAAGATGCTCAACACCATATGTCGTTAGGGAAATGGAAATTAAAGTAACAGTGAGATATCTTTCAGTAGGTGAATGAATAAACAAACAATTCCACTAAAAGAAATACCCTAAAAAGACAAAAACAAAATACTCTAAAAGAAAGAACAAAGAAATTAAAATGATATACTAGCGAATGTTTGTATAACAGAAGAGAAGGTACTACTAGAGAAACAGAAATGAAAAGACTTATGAAAGAAAAATAGCAAAACGGCAGATGTAAATCCTACCTTAGCCAACTAGTGTATTTCAGTCACCTGCCACAGTGATTGGTTTAGCAATGGATATAGGACCCAGACTGACCCAATAGAAAGTTAGCCTAGTCAGTAATCAGGGAATCAGTCTCCCACTGGGCAAGGAAAAGGATGACTGAGTTAATGCTGGTCTTTACCTGGTGAGCAGGGTGAGTCAACCTATGGATGTTGCTAACATAAGGAAAATGTAGAAAAGACAGGGGGAAAGAAATGGACCTTTGGCTGACATTGCTGTGTTAGTAGGGGTCCCACTGTTTTGGACCTAAAGTACTCCTGGGTGGATGAACTGGAAAAGTTCTGCCTGTAGGAGCATGGTTTTGCTAACTACATGGCTCCTTTGGGTGAATAAAACAGCACCCCTTCCTCCAGGAAGACTCAGCTCCATGCCTGGGCATATGGATTGTGAGCTGGATCCAGCTCCCACTTGCTTCCTTGCTCAGGCACCTTTGAGCAGCGCACACACTGTGCAACTACACACTGGATCTCTGAGCCTTGCCTGAAACCTGCTCTTCCTCTGAAGTTTTTAAATGAGCCAATATATTTCCTTTGTTGTTTAAGCCAGTTTAAATCTCTTCTATTATTTTCACAACTCATGCAGAATCTGTTACCATAAAATGAGGTGTTACAAAGAATAGATTAAAAAACATGGAACTGTGTGAGCTGACAGGCGGGCTGGAGGGTAACAGGATGATCCTACAGATCTCAAACAGGGAAGCTGGACACCTTTGTATTCGCAGCAAAGAGTGGGTTAAAATATTTCCTATTGTGTTTCTAGACTCTGAGTACATTTCTAACAAGGCTGTGGCACTGACATCTGGTATAAAAAAATCAGGATTTTTGAGATTTTAAATATGTACTGTGACATTGAGGTAGGTCTTCTGTGAGTGATACAAGCTTAGGCTGCAGGTGGCCTTTCTGTCTCAACCAATGTCTGCTGAACTGAATACTTGGCCATTTAATATGTTCTGTTCGTCTGTAAAACATTTTAACATAAGCCCATACTCCTCCAAATACTTATGGATTTAGGCACTTGTTTCCACGAACTGAGTTTTACAGCTCCCAATTTATTTGTGTTTTCTCCTAAACTTATTTATGCCAGTTACGTTTATTATAATTTTATAAGTTAGTAAGAAATAAAGAATTACAGAAACCAATGAGCCATGAGCATGACAACAGAGGGAATTTTTGTTTTCACCCTAGGAAAGCTAGATTAAATGCTTGGAAAGACTTGATAAAAGTCAACAGCTTAAAAACTGCTCTCAAACTATAAAAATTGGGGGAAATTGTAAAAATTTTAAAGGATTTTTCTCTCCTCACATCACATGTTCCTTTAAATTCTCACTATACATTAAAAGAAAACAAGAATAGAAGAAAGTAAATCTTATGCCTCAATGCATTACGTCTAAGGTTTAATGTGAGAAAAGACTCACATTTGAAGAAAAGGCCTTGGCCTCATGCCAAAGCACTGATGAATGGATGAGTGAAAATAAAATGTTTATAATCGATTTTTATTCTTTATGTTTCCTTTTGAATTTAAATTGAGCTATAAGCAGTCCTTACCACTGTGTTTAAGAGGTTTCTACTGTTTGACTTTGCTAAGAGATACTTAAGGGAACCGGCCATCCATGGTGTCTGGGGGCCCAGACATCTGAAGCCTCTCAAGGCTGGAAAAGCTAATCCTCCTTCACAAGCTGAGGTAGGTGCCAGAGAAAGTAGGAAGGTGGAAATTTCTCATAAATGTGAGTAAGCTTAGTCCTGAGTCCTCTCACTCCCTGTATTCATTTCAAACACCTTATGTTATGCATTAGTGACCAGACAAATGGGGAGGAAACACTAATTTTTAAGGAAACTGTATTTCCCAAGAAGCCAAAACCTGGCCAGTAATTGTTGGTGACCCTGAATATCTCGTGTTGAGAGAAGAGGGCTTTTCTAACCTAGTAGACAGACCACTGGGAGTCTTCCTACAACCATGAGCTAATGATGAGGAAGACATGGGCCTGGGGATATCACTGGGCTGCAGACCAAGACTTGCCTGAAGGTCACCTTGACTCATCCTTTTTAAAATTATATGAGCCAACAGATTTCCTTTAATGTTTGGATTTGGCTTCCTGATTGTTCTCAAGAGCAGTTTTAGGTTGAGTGTGGATGACGCAGTGCCTGAAAGTGGGTTCCAACATTCAACCAGATAAAGTAACTTCTATCTCCTTTGGAGGAATTTGGGGTAACGCAAGGATTTTTTGTTTGTTTGTTTGTTTTTTCTCCCCAGCTAGTGACATTTCCAGAGATGCTTTAATGTCCCATTGATGTCTTAGCATTTCTCGTTGGTTGGTGTCATGGACAACTGCCTAGCTGGGCTTCCACTTAACCTGCCCTTGGTGTTATGAAGTGTGCTCTGCCCAAAGGCCAGTGGATGAATTACAGAAGGACATCCAGACTACAAGCCAAATTAGCCCTTTAAAAATGTGTATGACCAAACTGAAATATTACTTTAAGTAATGCAGCAGAGCAACTCTGTCAAGACACAGGGAGCAGTCAGGGGTGACTCTACTTGCTTTGAGTGAAGTATCACGTGCAGGACAGAGTCCCTGGTCATCCCAGTGTGGTACATGTCCCTTCAAGGGAAGTTCTCCCCTAACATACTGGAGGAAGGGTGTGCATCCACTAATGCAGAAATATTTGTGCTGGTCCTGGATCTGTCTGTCCTGGGATCTAGTCCTCTGTACTGCGGCAGCAATGAGCCCAGCGGACCAGTTCCCAAGCTGGGAGTGGCCAGGCAGATACTAGCAGGAGATAGGGGGAGGAAGGAGGGAGAAGCCAGGGTATTTCTCCTGCTCCCTTTCTGTCCCTGGGAACATCTGATCAACAGTGGGACACTTCTGGTTCCTCTGTTATTACCTTCGCCTTTTGCATCTTCAGTCTGGCCCAGGGATGGTCTGTTAACCTCTGGGTTGCCTCCCTGTCTTGCTATTGGGCATTTCCGCTCTGCTTTCCCATGGGTGACCAGTTTTCTGCATCAGGCCCTCTGTTTTAAATATTCAAGTGATTTCTCTTCCTTGAGGAGGCCCTGAATGATAGAGTATAACTCAAAGCCTTAGATCAGAGCTTCAGAAGGATGGGCCCAGCACATACTGTCCTACTGCTCTTCTGAAGGCTTTTAGTCTGTTACATATTTATTAAGTGCTCATGTTATTTCCCCTCCTTGCATGCTCAACATCTCTTCTATTTATGATTGAAAGTTACACTTCAGCTTATAAATGGCCTTTTTTGTTTTCTAGTTATTATATCTTGGCATCGTACTTTCCAAACACTGTTTTATTATATTCCACACTTAAAAAGCCACCTGGATATTCTCCGTTTCTAGTCTTTTTGTTAAACTATCTTTAAGCTCCCTTGCATGTTTTTGTAATGGGTAATGCAGACTCTGTTACAACAGAAAAGTTTCAAAAGACTTGTGCAGCTGGGAACTTTTTGATGATTTCACTTTATAAGTCCTTTGGAATGAACGTGGGCATTAAGAAGCACAACGAATACAATATCAGTTTAACAAGATTCGAGTGGCCTTATTTTTACGGAGACGTTAACGTTTCTAGACATTGCAATTCCACCAATGGCTTTCTCTATAATGTTTTTAAAAAATGGAATTTAGCAGACATATAAAATGGAAAAAAACAGAAGAGCTGTCATAAATCTTTTTTACTGAAGTGTTTTGTGATTGCTTCACAAAGAAACAAGATGAGACCGTCCAGGTGCTATTTGTTAAAGTGCGGAGGTGATGTTTCAGCATCTCAAAGCGATATAATGAAAGAAACTAAGGAACACAGGTCATGTGTGACGGCAACTCACCAGACAAATCAGGTCCATCTGGCTTCTCCCCAAGAAATAGGAATACACAAGGCCAAAACAATGAAAAGTGCACAGCGAGGCAGAACTCGCCAGACCTTTTCCCCGTGGCAAGTTTCAGCCTGCCCCTGTCCTGGCCACGGTGCTGCCCTGTGTGGGTCACAACAGGGCAACCTGAGGGCAGCTGTGCAGAAATGATCTGCTCTCTTGTGTGACTACCTGCTGTGCTGGCCATGTCAGCTACTTGCACTACGAATGCATCTCCCCAAAGATCACATGGCTGGCTCAGGACTTGGGCCGGAAAGGTTAGCCTCACTTCCCCGCCTGCAGTCTGCAGCTGATAAAGGCCCAGCGACTTCATGGCAGGACCCACTGTACTCCTCCATAGACTTGCTTTTTCTTTCTAGGATCTGGTTTAGTGCAGAGGTCCCCAAGCTTTTTGGCACTAGGGACCGGTTTTGTGGAAGACAATTTTTCCACGGACCTAGGGGTGGGGTGGGGGATGGTTTGGGGATGATTCAAGTATTTTATGTTTATTGTACACTTTATTTTGATTATTATTACATCAGCTCCACCTTGGATTGTCAGGCATTAGATCCCAGAGGTTGGGGACCTCTGGTTTAGTATATAGCTTGGATTTCACCCTCTGAAAAATCCCTAAAGATTGTTTAATATCTTGACTTTAATATATATACATGGATATTTATTAATTTATGATATATACATTGATATACATATCTCAAGCGCTTTCTGGATTAGCATGTTCTCACTCACTCTTCAAGCAGCTGTGTAATAGTCCTTCCCATGGATACACTGTTTAAACCACTGCCATATTGATGGATGAAGCTTCTCAAGTGGTGCAGTGGTAAAGAATCCACCTGCCAATACAGGAGATGCAGACTTGGGTTTGATCCCTGGGTCAGGAACATCCCCTGGAGAAGGGCATGGCAACCCACTCCAGTAGTCTTGCCTGGAGAATCCCATGGACAGAGGAGCCTGGTGAGCTACAGTCCATGGGGTCACAAAGAGCCTGACATGACTGACATGCACTCATACTGCTGGATGGTTCATGTATTTCCACTTTTTGCTATGACAAGTGCTATTGCAATAAATATCCATGTACATTTTCCTTTGGTGATCTTTGGTGATCTAATTCCATAGAATGAATTTCTAACTGTGGGATTTTAGGCCAAAAGGTATCTATACTTTAAACTCTGAGAGAGACTGATGTATTTTCTTCTCGGAATATCATGCCAGTTTACACTCACAGAAACATAATGAAGGGGGCTACTGGTGACTCCAAAATCCATTTGTGTCCTGAGTGCTTTGATGGGATGGGTTTGATAAGCAAATTTAGAGGGCGAATGCAAGGCATAGTTAAACCTTCCTAGATAATTTCAAGAGGAAGAAAGTTAATGGGAGACGCATGGCATTTCGGAGGCTAACAATGAGAGCAGTAAGGCTGCAAGAAGAAGGCGAGGGGAAGGACGAAGCGCTTTCCTGATACTAACGCACAAAAGCCTGTGTAGGGACTTGCGAATTCTGATGCAAATCCTCTCCTACCAAACTGCCAATAAACTGCATGTTGATCACTACGTATTTTTCGAGTGAAGTCTTTTGGGGGTGTTCAGTAAAGAAGATGAGAGCAGCAGACTCATTACGTAGTATCCCCACACTGCAGGGCATCCGGAAAATCAACAAAAAGGCAAACAAGAGACCCCTGACCCTGTAACCCTAGCATAATCACTGTCACAATTTTAGTGGCTTCCTAGCCTCCCATCTTTTTTTCATTTACAGTTTTACATAGTTGTAATCATCATTTACATATAATTTTTGTATCCTGCTTGGCGAAGTTGGTATTAATGTGTTTGTGTGTACTTATAACAAAGTTGCAAGTTGGAGAAACAAACTCCTGCATTCTTATTTTCCACTTTCACTTGAAGGTTTTGTTGGGGTCAGAAGTAATCACAGACATATGTATGTAGTGAATGTTTGGGATTCTCTTTTTGGGACTGAAAGTTCAGAGCACATGGCGTATGGATGTGTTTGGAGATCAAAAATAAGACAATAAATAAGTTGTTGAAGGCTATTGATGTCACTTTCTGGTTCTAAATATAGAAAACGGTATAGACTGAAACACCTATTCAACTTTCACAAACGTAAACATTTTGTTAGTATTTTGGTTCTTGATCAGATTGAATTAATTTCAATAGACAACTGAAAGTTAATTAAGTCGATGGTGTCTGCCAGCTTGAAAATGAAGACTACAACATTTTCTCCCTAGGGAAGTATTTTCCCCAAATGTAGTTTTACTTATTGATTTTCATGGCTTGTTGAACTCTGTATGTACTGATTTAAGTACAGAGGTCTGATGCTGGAAGGGACTGGGGGCAGGAGGAGAAGGGGACGACAGAGGATGAGATGGCTGGATGGTATCACAGACTCGATGGACTTGAGTTTGAGTGAACTCCAGGAGCTGGTGATGGACAGGGAGGCCTGGCGTGCTCCGATTCATGGGGTCGCAAAGGGTCAGACACTACTGAGTGACTGAACTGAACTGAACTGAAGTTAATTAAACACTTCTGCAAAGCAAAATGTAGCATTGACTAGATTCTTTGCTTATACACTGCCAAGTAACACATGAATTATGTTAAATATTTAGTTTGTAAATAGTCATAGAAGTTGCTACTAATAAATATTTAGCATAGATGATGAAAAGATTTTAAAAAGAAAATTATCTGATTGTTGAAATGATAGTAGTTACATATGACACACACAGTACTTAATGTGCCTTACACATTTATTGTTATGAAGTTTAGGGTCAGTTTTCCAGATTTACTAAGACTAGAACATATTTGAAGACTCCTTAGGGTAGCTGAAGTTTTTACCTTGGGGCAGATTACAAAGTAAATCTTTCTTTACTCTTTTTTTTTTTCTGTGATAGTATCTCTCTGATAGTGGGCTGGGGTAAAAGTGTAACCCACTGAGTTCTGCCTACCCACCTTCTCTGTAAACTTGGTTGTACTGGTATATCTCTAGAGGCTCAAGTTCTTATTTTGATTTCCCCAGTATTTCTGAATTCTTCTTCTGTTTGCTATGTTGGTTCCCTTTTGGTCTTGATCTCTTTTGGCCCTGGCTGATACCTAAATCCAGAGAATTTTAGAAGTTGCTTGATAACTTAGCAAGGTAACTTTTACTTGGCTGCATCAGGTTCCAAATAATCTGATTATCACATTTATAAGGACCAGCATCTCTTACAACATACCAGATAAAAATGCTTTCACTTAACTGATGAAGTGCAAGGTTTATAGTTCTTATCTCCCAGTAGCTGTAGTCATTTATTCTCTCAGGCCAAATTCATACTGAATCATGAATTCAGTATCAGCCTTCTATCCTGTCTGCTTTTAATAATTTTAAATGGTCAAATGGATCTGACATTTAAAAAAAGCATAATTTAAACTTTTGTAACCTTAAATTATATGTTCTGAAAATAATAAATAAGAAAGAATATCTGACTTTATTTAAACGCCAAAAATGTTTAAACTGTTTTAATCAGATATTCAGTGAAATACAAAATTTGCTAAGACTTTGTAATCTTTTTAAATTTGGGGTCAGTCTCTAATCAGATGCATTTGTATGTTTAGCATGCTTATTTGTAAGTTTCTTGGGAAAATTCTGAAAAATATAATTTCTAAGCCCTGATGATTCTTAACCAATTTTATTTCTTAAAATATAGATTTTTAAGACAATTAACACATTCTTTATCCAATTTGAGTTGATGATGTCCTAAATGCTCCTAGTTATATGAACTATATAAGCTATGAATTCAAAGAAGTTTAAAAAATCTTTGGCATTATATCATTTTGTATGATTCTGTGACTAAGGAATGCATTCCTACGGAAGAATTAAGAAACTTTCCATAATTTTCAGTTTATTTCAGTATGCAAAGTCAAATTTCTCTCACACTATAAACATTTATAAAAATCATCGTTGGCTAGAGCCAATGCCTTATAATTGTCAGAAAATGGCTTTTCCAATAACTTTACAAAAAATTCATAGCTCAAAAGAATTCACTATAGAAACCAAGTAAGAATTTCATAAGAAACACAGATTTGAACAGTCATTAGAAATACTAGACATTTTCCAAAACAGTAAGATATGCATTAATAAAACTTCAAATTACAACAATGCTGTAATCTCCCTCCAACAATAGTTGTTAAATATAAATATTACTGCTTTAGATAAATAATGATGATGGAAACATCTGGTAAAAACTGGCTACATGTTAAAACACCTGAAATTTTAAAAAAATTAAGGTCTCTGAAAATAAGTTTATCTCTAGTAAACCATCAGAAATCTAACCAGAAATAGCTCCCTAATATGACTATTAGTACATGAATGCCTAATACCTTTTTTAAAGACTCAGGAAACAATTAGGCTTAATTTTCTCAACAATAAAATATACAATCACTACTGGTAGCTTCTTTTGCCTCAATTCAAATATCCATTTAGTCAAGTAAAGCACTCACTTTAGATAATGATCAGAAACAGGAAATGAGAAAATACAGATTCTAAAAGTAGTTACAAAGAGCACTATCATATTCATGGTGTAAAACCCGAGACTATGAAAGAGCTGATGGAGCAGACCATCACCATGTACACCGTTTACAATTATTCACTGCACAGCTTTGTCCCAAGAACAGTATCTATCATGAAAGCATTTCCATTCCAATTCATACTAGTTCATATTTACATTGTAAAAGTTGTTTCTGGATCAAATGTTTAAAAGAAAGATGTTAAAATCTGTAAGGTTCAAGGACTATCTATAAGAAACGACTCAGAAAAAACTATAAAGATGGGCAAAATAAATAAACAGCAATCATACAGAAGAGAACAGCCGTCAAATATATAAGCAAATATGTTCAGCCTCATTAGTAGTGAGATATCAGCAGATTAAAATAATAATATTCTCAGCAGATCAGCAAAATTCAAAGACTGATAATATCTAGCATTGTCAAGGGCGTGGGTATACACTGGTGGGCTGAAAATTGACAGAATCTTTCTAGAAGGTCATGGGTAGCATGTTTTAAACATTTTTAAAGTACACATTTTCTTTGGCCATAGCAGTCCAACTTTATGGAACATATATATACGTATATATCATAATGTATGTATTACATATATTTGAATGTGTAAATGAATACATTCAATATATGTTATTGAATAATGAATGTATATGATTAGAGGGTATATATATTTTATATGTATATAAAAATTAGAGATAATTATGCAAGCATGTAAAGTTATGTATATAAAGATGCACATTTTTAGTGATATCTCCTAAAAAGTAAACAGTTGAAGGATAAATTGTTGGTCTGTTCAGTTGCTAAGTTGTGTCTGACTCCTTGTGACCCCATGAACTGCAGCACACTAGGCATCCCTGTCCTTCACTATCTCCCTGAGTTTCTCAAACTCATGTCCATTGAGTCAGTGATGCTATCCGACCATCTCATCCTCTGTGGCCCCCTTCTCCTCTTGCCCTAAATCCTTCCCAGCATCAAGGTCTTTTCCAATAAGTTGGTTCTTCGCATCAGGTGGCCAAAATATTGGAGCTTCAGCTTCAGCAACAGTCCTTTCAAATATTCAATGAATATTCAGGGTTGATTACCTTTAGGATTGACTGGTTTGATTTCTTTGCTGTCCAAGGGACTCTCAAGAGTCTTCTCCAGCACCAGTCTGAAAGCATCAATAGTTTGGCGCTCAGCCTTCTTTATGGTTCAGCTCTCACAACCATACAAAACTATGGTTTTTCCGTTAGTCATGTATGGTTAGTTTCCAAAACTACTGGAAAAACCATAGTTTTGACTTTACGGAACTTTGTTAGCAAAGTGATTTCTCTGCTTTTTAAAATACACTGTCTAGGTTTGTCACAGGTATTCTTCCAAGGAGCAAGCGTCTTTTAATTTTGTCAGCTGCAGTCACCATCCATATTGATTCTGGAGCCAAGAAAATGAAATCTGACAGTTTGCACTTTTTCCCCATTTGCCATAAAGTGATAGGACTGGATGCCATGATCTTCATTTTTTGAATGTTGAGTTTTAAGCCAGCTTTTTCACTCTCCTCTTTCACCTTCATTAAGAGGCTCTTTAGTTCCTCTTCACTTTCTGCCATTAAAGTGGTATCATCTGCATATTTGAGATTGTTGATATTTCTCCCAGCAATCTTGATTCCAGCTTGTGAGTCATCCAGCCCAGCATTTCATATGATGAACTCTGCATATAAGTTAAATAAGCAGGGTGACAAAATACAGCCTTGAGATACTCCTTTCCCAATTTTGAGCCAGTCCATTATTCCAAGTCCAGTTCTAACTGCTGCTTCTTGTTTCTTAGGAGGCAGGTCTGGTATTCCCATATAAGAATATTCCACAGTCTGTTGTGTTCCACACAGTCAAAGGATTAAATAAATTATAATATATCATTTTTATAGAATGCCCTAAAAATAATGAGTAGGTGAATTTATCTAGAGTAACATACATTTCATGATATACTGTTAAATGAAAAATTACAGACCAAATATACAAAATGATACCAGGAATTCAAAGTAGCCTTAGATATACAGGAATCTGACAGAAGCAAAGGCCAATCTTCTCTACAGGAAACTTTTTCCCCCAGTTCTCAAAGAATTCATTGAAAAAAAAAATCTCAAGGGAAATGAACAGCTAACAGCAAAATACCATTCAACACACAGGGAAACAAGGTACCATGAGCGAGAAGCAGCAAGAATAAAGACATGAGAAATAAAACCAAAAGACTTCAGATACTGTTATATTATGTGTATAATGTAATTATGCTTAGCATGTATAAATAAGTATTATGCTTAGCATGTATAAATAAAAGTTTGAAAATCTGTATAGAGAACAATAGACTATATAAAATGACCATAATCTGAGCAAGAAGCAAGTAGAGTACCTGGAAATGAAAAACATAATTACTGAAATGAACAAAATAAACCCTCAACTGATAGGTTTAACAGTAGACTAGACACAGCTGAAGGCTTCCCTGGCGGCTCAGAGAGTAAAGCATCTGCCTGCAGTATGGGAGACCTGGATTCAATCCCTGGGTCAGGAAGATCCCCTGGAGAAGGAAATGGCAACCCACTCTGGTACTCTTGCCTGGAAAATCCCATGGATGGAGAAGCCTGGTAGGCTATAGTCCATGGGGTCACAAAGAGTCAGACATGACTGAGCAACTTCACTTTAGACACAGCTGAAGAGAGAATTAGTGATCTCAAGGACAAATAATCATGAGGACGTTATCCAGAAGGTGGCACAGAAATCACATGCAATATATGGGAAAATAGGTTAAGAAAATGGGTGGACAGAGGAGATATGTGCCTAACTGGAGCTTCCCAGGGGGCGCTACTGGTAAAGAACCTGCCTGCCAAAGTAGGAGACATGAGACATGGTTTTGCTTCCTGGTTCGGAAAGATCCCCTGGAGGAGGGCATGACAACCCATTCTAGTATTGTTGCTGGGATAATCCCATGGACAGAGGAGCCTGGCAGGCTACAGTCCATGGGGTCACAAAGAGTTGGACATGACTGAAGCAACTTGGGATGAACAGAGCCTCAGAAAGAAAAGAGAGAGGGAGCACAGTTAATGTGTGAAAATAAAATGGCTGAGAATTTTCCAGAATTGTTGAAAAGGATCTTTGGTTAGACTCAAGGGCACAGCAAAAATCAGGCAGGATAAATATGAAGAAAACTCACAACTAGAAAAATCATGGTGAAGCTGTAGAGCATCAAAGAAAAAGAGATCCTCAATTCTATAAAAGAAGCAAGCTGTGTTTGATCTTTATACATCTTATGCTTTTTTTTGCTCTTAGTTATTATTATGATGCTGTTATTCTCAGCTATTTTGAACATTTATTTGAGATATAGTTGATGCACAATATTATAAAGTTACAGTTATACAGCATATTGTGATTCAGTTTTTAAAGGTTATACTCCATTCAGTTATTTTAAAATACTGGCTATATGTCTTATGTTGTGCAATACATTTTATATTAATAGTTTATTTATTGTACAAATAATAGTTTGTACTTCTTAATTCACTACTCCTATCTTGCCCCTCCACCATTTCTCTCCCTACTGGTAGTTACTAGCTTTTTCTCTATGTCTATGCCCTATGACTTTTATAAATGCTTATTATTCAAAAAGAAAGAATGAAAAGAGATTTTAAAAGGAGATGTACTACCTTTAGAGGAGTAACAAATCGACAGCTGATTTCTTGATGGCAAAAAAGGAAGTCTGAAGACTGTGAAGTGATATATTCAATGTACAAAGAGAAAACTATTTTTAACCAAGACCTCTATTCTTAGAGGGGAAAAAAATCTTTTCTGCATGAAGCCAAGCTGATATGAAGAACCAACTCATTGGAAAAGAACCTGATGCTGGGAAAGAGAGAAGGCAGGAGGAGAAGGGGATGACTGGGGATGAGACGGTTGGATGGCACCATCGACTCAATGGACATGAGTTTGAGCAAGCTCCAGGAGTTGGCGATGGACAGGGAAGCCTGGTGTGCCACAGTCCATGGGGTCGGAAAGAGTTGGACACAACCGAGCGACTGAATTGAACTGAACTGAAGCTGATGACATTCTCAGGTCATCAAAAACTGAGGGGAATTTGCCATTAGCAGATCTTTGGGTGGTGGTTTACTTGCTAAGTCATGTCTTAGGGACTCCATGGACTATAGCCCTCCAGGCTCCTCTGTCCATGAGATTTCTCAGGCAAGAATACTGGAATGGGTTGCCATTTTCTTCTCCAGCAGACCTCTACTAAGGGAAAATCTAACTGAGTATAAGAGAGAGAGAGAAGGAAAGTGATATCATATTCAAAGTCTGAGATACAATTGGAGAGATGTATGGCCATGACAAAGTAACAGGATCTGGATTTAGGCTCCTGCCTGAAGCACCACCACCACCAACAACAGAATAAAGAGGCTGGATGAAGTAGTAAAACAGGGCATGACAAGCTTCTCAGAGGTGACAGTATGTTCATTCTCCTAGATGAAGTGACTATTTCCAATATGTTGGGACTTATCAAATTGTATACTTTTAACATGTGTAGTTTATTGAACATCAATCATACCTTGATGATTCTTTTTTTCCAAAGAAAAGGAAAGCAGAGAAAGTGGTAAATATATGCACAGAAACAAACAATATGAAATGACGACTGTATAAAGCAGCAGTAGCATGTTGTACCAAAAGGGACACAACTCCAGCATGGATGAGGGCTCAGCAGCTGGGCAAAGACACTAATCTGAGACTTTGATAAGTTAATTATGTCTGTAATTTTTGGGGTAACCACAAAAAGAACAGTATCAGAGTGCACAACTCCTAAATAGTAGTAGATAAAAAAGAATTAGGAAAAAATCAATTCAAGCAAAAGGCAACAGAGGAGAGAAAAAGAATCATAGAAAAGAAGGGACAAATGGAAACATAAAATAAGATTTCACATAATGTAAATATCTTAAATGCCTTCATTAAACACAAAGGTTGTCAGACTATATCTATATTATTTTTTACTTTATTTAAAAAATTTTTATTTTATATTGAAGTATAGTTGATTAACAATGTTGTGTTCGTTTCAGGTGTGCTGCAAAGGGAGTCAGTCATATACAAACATGTATTTATTCTTTTCCAAATTCTTTTCCCATTTAGATTATTATGGAGTACTGAGCAGGATTCCCTTTGCTATACAATAGGAAAAGGAGTACGTCAAGGCTGTATATTGTCACCCTGCTTATTTAACTTCTATGCAGAGTACATCGTGAGAAACGCTGGGCTGGAAGAAGCACAAGCTGGAATCAAGATTGCTGGGAGAAATATCAATAACCTCAGATATGCAGATGACACCACCCTTATGGCAGAAAGTGAAGAGGGAACTAAAAAGCCTCTTTTTTTTTTTTTTTTTTTCCTAAAAAGCCTCTTGATGAAAGTGAAAGAGGAGAGTGAAAAAGTTGGCTTTAAAGCTCAACATTCAGAAAACTAAGATCGTGGCATCTGGTCCCATCACTTCATGGCAAATAGATAGGGAAACAGTGGAAACAGTGTCAGACTTTATTTTTCTGGGCTCCAAAATCACTGCAGATGGTGACTGCAGCCATGAAATTAAAAGACGCTTATTCCTTGGAAGGAAAGTTATGACCAACCTAGATAGCATATTGAAAAGCAGAGACATTACTTTGCCAACAAAGGTCCGTCTAGTCAAGGCTATGGTTTTTCCTGTGGTCATGTATGGATGTGAGAGTTGGACTGTGAAGAAAGCTGAGCGCCGAAGAATCGATGCTTTTGAACTGTGGTGTTGGAGAAGACTCTTGAGAGTCCCTTGGAGTGCAAGGAGATCCAACCAGTCCATTCTAAAGAAGATCAGTCCTGGTGTTCTTTGGAAGGAATGATGCTAAAGCTGAAAACTTTAGCTGAAACTCCAGTACTTTGGCCACCTCATGTAAAGAGTTGACTCATTGGAAAAGACTCTGATGCTGGGAGGGATTGGGGGCAGGAGGAGAAGGGGACGACAGAGGATGAGATGGCTGGATGGCATCACCGACTTGATGGACATGAGTTTGGTTGAACTCCGGGAGTTGGTGATGGACAGGGAGGCCTGGCGTGCTGCGATTCATGGCGTTGCAAGGAGTCGGACACGACTGAGCAACTGAACTGAACTGAACTGAGGTCCTTGTTGGTTATCCATTTTAAATATAGCAACATGTACATATCAATTCCAAACACTGTCAGACTGTATTTTTAAAAAATCAGCTATATTCTGTTACAATGAACATATCTAAGATGTAAGTTTCCAGAAAAATTGAAAGTAAAAGGATAGAAAAAGATACACCAGAAAAACACCAAACAGAAAGCTGAGGTACCTCTATTAAAATCAGACAAAATATACTCCCAGGCAAAAATCATTACTAGAGAAAAACAGGGTAACTCTTTAATGATAAAAGGGTCAGATCTTTAGAAAAGAGAAGAAGAAACTTCCCTGGAAGTCCAGTGCTTAAGGCTCTGTGCTTTGAAAAGCAGGGGCTGCAGGTTCATTCCCTGGTTAGGGAACTAAGATCCCACATGCTGCTCTGTGCAGTGCAGCCAAAAAAGAAAAAAAAATTTAATTTGGCTCATTTAAATTTCTGTGTATCTATTAATATAGCTTCAGAATGTAAAAAGCCAAAATGTTTCATGTGATTCATTATGGCCACTGAGATATAAGTAGAACTGTGGAATGGCAATTTCCTTAAAAGAAAGCCAGTGCATGACCTTTGTCCCTCTTCATGCTTTCCTCCCTCCTGTTGGCTGGAAAGTGGTCCTCATGCTGGAGAGGAGGGAGACCTTGGAAATGTGAGTCCTGCCCAGCGGAGGAGGAGCCTGAATCCCCTAGGACTTTGCAGAGTTGACTGCTGCTGCAGACTACTGTTGTAATAAAATTCTGTCCTCTGTAAGCCACTGTCTTTGGAGTCTCTGTTTCTCACACCAGAACCTAATCTTAACTAATACAGAGTGAGCTTACAGAAGTTGAGGAAGTAGACACATTTGCAAAGGAGGGGGAAAAATCATCATGGCTTTCCTAATCCCCAAAAGCTCCTGTAATGTTATTATAACACTTAGGTAATCAATAAGACAGGAGAAAAAACAGTTTCCTCAAATGACAACTGGCAATGTATTGCATATGGTTTATTAATCGTGCTTCTGCCTCTTTCAGCTGATTTGTCAGTTAGGAAGGAAATAGAAGATTAATTTAGTTCATTTAGACTTCCTTTTTTCCTCCTTTTTCTACCTTAAGAACTTAATATCCATGGAAATTACAAAATGGCCCATTTGTGTTTAAAATCCTCTATAGGAAATGTAATTGAGTAAATGCAATAGCCCTCAGAGAGAATGTACGCATTCTAATTTCTGTTCTATGATATCGGATTACAATGTTTGTCATCCCTAGAGACTAGTTTCATTCCTGCTGCTGTTGCTGTTGTTTTTTAATCCAGTGACAAAACCCAGAGAAAAACTGCTTCAAGCTCAAACACTTGCCAGGTAATATTACAGGGATAAGACTATGAGTCACGGAGAAAGTCAAAGGAAGATTTCAATATGGAAAACCAATGCCAGTGACTTCAATAACTGCTCTTCAGGACCCCAAGTCCGAAAGCTAATGGGTTCTGGCACACTGTGAGTGGTGCAGATCCATACTGGAGCCTACTGGAGGGTGTGACTTAAGACCGCAAAAGACAGAGGAACACGGGGCCTGAGACGCTCCATCAAGGAACCAAGTGAGTGGCTTCCAAACTGGAAACACATGAACTCTTGCAAAAGGGTCTGTGGGTCTAGATACTTTATAGGAAAGCAGTTTCCAGATTACAAATTGTTTCTGAAATGTACCTAAATATATTCTGAAGCAGTAAGCCCCATCCTGGTTTTCCCATCCTCTCTTTTTACAATAATCCTTCCTCCACCTAACAAAACTCTGAGATGTATTACAGTCACTAAAGAAGACAATCCATCTCACTATAAAACCCTAACTTACTTATTTTCTTACAAATAAATCACACTGTGCAGTTAAACTAATTTTCATTGCAAATAATGTATCCATCATTTCATTATTTGAAAAGGGTAATACTCTTGGCTTTTAGATCTTTAATAGTATTATAGAGTTGACGGGCAAAAGACGACTAGTCACTCAAAGAATGCTTCTTTTCTCAAAATAAGTAATATCCCCCTCTAGTCATGTTCTCATTCGGTAGAGACACATGATTTACTAGGCATCTGGAAGCCATTCTTTTAAGACGTCTTCACTGTTTCCTTTGGTGTTTTTGGGAGACATCACCCGGATATTATTAATCCTCAGTTTGTTTTTCCAAAATATCAAGTCTCACATTAAATCCTTTATTCTCCATGAGGATTTCTGGAGTAATCACTTCTTGGCTAGACTACACATTTTCTATATCAAATAACTTTCCCTGCATTCCAATGTATTTTGCTCTGAGTTTCTACTTTTTAAAAACCCAGAACAGGGACAAAGTGTTACCTGACATAAAATGGGGTACATTTTTTTATGGAATTCTATATTCTTATTTAGATAAAAGAGTGAGTTTAAAACAAAAAGAGAGACTTTGAACAAAGTAATTTATAAAAAGATTTTTAAAGACTCAACTGCATAAAAATAAAGAGACAAATCAGAACACTTCTCTAGGCTATTCATCCTAGATATTCTTTTTTTAAACAAATGATTACAATGTGTTTAAATTATTTGTATACAATCCTAGATTTGTCTGCTAGAGGACAGAGAATATGATAAGGTGACAGAACTACCATGATGATGTAATGGGATGAAGACCAATACCAAACACACTTGTTGAATGATACATTGAGGAAGGTGTGCTGGTAGACTGGATTATCAGTTCTAGCAATTTCTTTAATCTGCTGTAGTGGTGTCAGATTATCTACACCCTGGCCATGAATTCATAGTGGTCAAATAACAGCTCCCCAACCTCTGGCTTTGGGCTTGACCATGTGATTTTTTGGATCCATGGGATGTCAGTTGACACAATGCATGGGATGTCAGTTGGAATGCTCATGAAAGTGATTCATGATGACAAGTACATGCCATACATAGCCACTGGCCCTCTGCCTGAGTCTGGAATGAGATGTGGAACAGGTTTCACAGCCTGGAACCAAGCCTAGAAGCACAGCCTGAACCAGAGTACTTACTCAGGCCTCATCTAGATGAGCCAAAACTGCAAGAAACTGCACCTGACCTACAGGTCTGTGAGTGCAAGTATGAATTCATGTGTACTACTGAGTGGGGTTATGCAGCAGTATTACAGACTAGCTACTTGTCACAGAAGCCTTGCCTCTTCTGATGTCTGAGTTCATCAGGACTGGGTGTCTGTGTGATGGATGATGGAGCACAAGCTTTCCACAAAGTGGTTGGCCCTGGTTCTTCTTGAGAAACTGATTGAATCCTTTTTTTTCCATAAAAATCACAGAGAGGGGCAAGACTCTTACTCATCTTTGGTATTGCTCAATGTTTCTAAATTTCTAAATGACATCCTTAAACTGCTATGGCTTGGTTTTCCTTTTTAGGAATTATTGTTGACTTCTGACTTTGGAAGTAGAGGGTATGATTCTGTTGGCACCATTCCTGCCCCCTGCTACCCACACATGTTCCCTCTTGCAACACTTGTCCATTTGATTGGAAGAACTCTCAAGCGTCAGCACCTGTTGATCTCCGTGTCCATGCTGCTCAGCGTCAGGCCTGCCTGAAAATAGACATCGGGTTGCCAGTGTGAGGAAGGGGGCCAGGAGATAGCAGGGAGGGTGAGCGTGAGGGTGTGTGTGTGTAATCAGGAGCCCATATTTCCTGAGTTCCATGATTTCCACACAGTGTTTTCAGCTGTTCCTGGTGCTCTGAGTGATAAACCTTTAGACTGAGGGAAAAACTTATATGTCCAGCTACTCCTTGAACAAGGCTTTCAAGCTGTCTTCCTGTTTCCAGTCCACTCTGCACCTTCAGAGATCCCTCCAAGTTCTGAGGTTTTCCAGGGTCCATTTTTCTGCAAATGTTTTATTTTTATTGGCTTTGATCCCTTCAAGCTTTTAGGATTCAGCTTTCTCCTCTTGGTTAGGCCATTTCCACTCTTCTGTTCTCTATTACCCATGTTCTGTTGGTATGTTTCACCCATTTCACCTTCCCTCCCATTCTCTTTCCTCACTGTCATTTTTGTGGGTTTTGGTGATGTGCACAATGCACATATTTGATTAGAAATTTAGGTTTAATTAATCCTACAGACCAGTTTTTATCATTATTATAGATGTGCCTCAAACTGATAAGAGAATGCACCTCTCTGGGTTTATTTTTCAGTTTTCACTTATATGGAAATGAAGCATACAACATACTAGCCCTAGACTCCCCCTTCCCATTCAATTAGAGACTTTTCTTATTTTATCTTCTCACTCATTAAAGGCCAATCAATTGCACAACATGTAAATGTGAGATAAAAATCAGAGAAAACACTTTTGTGTTTTCAAATGTTTAAGGCAATCCTACACTTTTATTACCTTAGAATAAAAATCATTTTGTTTGATGCATATGAAATGATGGTTGATATATGGCCTAAATTTGAATTATCTGCATAAAGAATTTAAATTTACTCATGCATTCTATGTCTATTGTTTCTTACACGGTCCTAATCATTTACTATAGGAACACAGGCTCATTGCAACACACCAAAAGATAAGAAGGCATAGAAACAAAAACATTCATAATTCTTCCCCATCCACCCACTTTCTGAGGCAACGTATAGTACTGATTTGTTCTGTACATCATCCATGATCTGTACATACAACTAAGAAATAATATGTTAAAATTGTTTCACTCATTCAAGACATTAGGATTCGAGATACAATAGATAATTTATTCCAGAGTAAGGCACTAGGCTGAGATGTAAAATTGTAGAGGTTATAACTGGAAAGTCAATTTCCTGCCTCACCCATATTGAAGTTATAGAAGGGAAATGAGTGGATTTCCAGGGAAAAGCTTTTTGGAGAGAGCTGTGCTGGCCATCTCTTTTCTGTTCACGTGCCCTTCAACCTCAGTTTAGAAGGAAGGAAGAAGAGGGACTTTAAGAAGACTACTTAGAGAGCTTAATACATGTCCTTCATACTGTGCAGTTGTGAGTCGGGGAGGAGACAGTGGATGAGCCTGGGGGATGAGAGACATGCCTCAATTGTGACAGGACTGACCTGCATTGTTAGTTGAGCAGATAATGTATGAGTGCTTCCCATGGGTCAAATTTTGTCTGTGGGTGAAAAATACAGTGGAGGTTGGAGGAGGTGGGATGGCAGCTATAAAGCCTCAGCAGAAAGCAAATGTATGAACAGATAGATTCCCAGGGAATAAAGTCAGAGGAAGATGCTTGTTTAGGGATGGTGCAAAATACAGTGAGAAGGACACCAACACTGCAAGATTTTTGAAATCCCAAGAAAAACATTCATAAGAGAATGAGCCAGATCAGGCTTAATGCAAAGAATGCAGAGTTAGTTTTTGACAGGACAATTTATAGAGACTCCTTGTCCTTCTACTTCTCCCTTCACTGTCCTTTCTCACCTAAAGGGCTAGAGTGGGACTACAGGAAGGAAATAGTGAAGACCAAGGACAAATAACAAGCTGGCCACGCTTATCCTGTAAGACCAAAACCAGAGAATGATGTTACACACAAAAAAAGGAATCACAGGCCAATACAGGTGAAGAGGTGCAAAAATCCTTGACAAAGTACTAGCAAACCAAACTCAATACATTAAGATTACACACCATGATCAAGTGGAGTTTATCTCAAGGATGCAAGGATAGTTCAATATCTGTAAATCAATCAATGTGACACAGCATACTAATAATTTGAAGAATAAAATTGTATCATCTCAACAGGTGCAGAAAAAGCTTTTGACAAAACTTATTATCCATTTATGATTAAAACTGCCCCAGAAAGAGGGTATAGAAGGACCATATCTCAACATGACAAGGGCCATATATGGCAAGCCCTTTGCTAACATCTGTTGTTGTTCAGTCGCCAAGCCATGTCTGACTCTTTGTGACCCCATGGACTGCAGCATGCCAGGCCTCCCTGTCCTGCTAACATCATACTCTATGGTAAAAAGCTGAAACATTTATTCTAAGATCAGGAACAAACCAAGGATGGCCCACTGTCACTACTGTTATTCAACACAGTATTAAAAGTCCTAGCCATGGCAATTAGAGAAGAAAAAGAAACAAAAGGAATCCAAATTGGAAAGGAAGAAGTAAAACTGTCACTGTTTGCAGATGACATGATATTAGTACTAGACAGAGAAAATCCTGAAGACACCATCAAAAAACTACTAGAACTCATCAACAAATTTGGTAAAGTTGCAGGATATAAAATTAATATACAGAAATCTGTTGCTTTTGTATATACTAGTGACTAATTACCAGAAATAAAAGTTAAGAAAACAATTTCAGTTACCATCACATCATAAACAATAATATATCTAGGAATAAACCTACCTAAGGAGGTAAAAGGTTTGTAAACAAAAAACTATGAAATACTGATGAAAGAAACTGAAGATGACACAAACACATGGAAGAATATACTGTGCTCATGGTGGCACCCCACTCTAGTACTCTTGCCTGGAAAATGCCATGGACGGAGGATCCTGGTGGGCTGCAGTCCATGGGGTCGCTAAGAGTCGGACACGACTTCACTTTCACTTTTCACTTTCATGCATTGGAGGAGGAAATGGCAACCCACTCCAGTGTTCTTGCCTGGAGAATCCCAGGGACAGGGGAGCCTAGTAGGCTGCTGTCTTTGGGGTCACGCAGGGTGGGACACGACTGAAGCAACTTAGCATGGGTTAGAAAAATTAATATTGTTAAAATGACTATACTACCCAAGGAAACCTATCAAATCAATGCAATCCCTAAAAATATCAATGGCATTTTTCATAGAACTAGAACAAATAATTCTAAAATTTGTACAGACACATAAAAGATCCCGAATCATCAAAACAATCTTAAGAAAGAAGAACAAAGCTGGAGGTGTCACACTCTGATTTCAAATTATATTACAAAGAAAGCTATAGTAATCAAAGCAATGTGGTATACACACACAATAAACACTGATCTGGCTCACTCTTCTAAAACAGCTGTGTAATAGTCCTTCCCATGGATACACTGTATCTGTTTAAATCAGTGCCATACTGGTAGATGGAACTTCACAAGTGGTGCAGTGGTAAAGAATCCACCTGCCAATACAGGAGATACAAGAGACTCATCAATCCCTGGGTCAGGCACATCCCCTGGAGTAGGAAACGGCAACCTTCTCTAGTATTCTTGCCTGGAGAATTCCATGGACAGAGGAGTTTGGTGAGCGATAGCCCATGGGGCGGCAAAGAGTCAGACACCACTGAGCATATGCACCCATTGTGTTTCAGGCCAATTACACTTCAAAAACAAACAAGCAAACTCATAGAAAAAGTGATCAGATTTGTGATTATCAGAGGCAGAGGTTGAGAGGAAGGGAATTAGATGAAGGTGGTCGAAAGATACAAGCTTCCAGTTATGACAGATAATTACTAGTAATGTAATGTACAACATGATAAGTATCATTAACACAGCCGTAGGTTATATATGGAAGTTCTTAAGAGAGTAAACCCTAAGTGTTCTCATCACAAGGGAAGAACTGTTCTCTATTTTTACAATTTATATCTATATGAGATGATTGAATGGTCACTAAACTTGTGGCAATAAGACATTGTGATAATATACTGTGACAATCATTTTATGATGTAAGTCAGGTCATTACGCTGTACACCTTAAACTTACACAGTGCTGTATGTAAATATGTCAGTAACACTGAGAGACAAAAAGATGAACTTAGTGTGTAATGGAGGTTAACAAATGAATCAAGATTTGGATGTGGGGGTAGAAAATGTAATGATAACGAGATACAAAGGCCCACCAGTCCCCTCGCCTTAATATGGGAAAACCCTGTAGGGCCATCCCAGACCCAGGGCAATTTAGCTTTTCTCCCCGTCCAGTCCTGTCGCCTTCACTCCCCTGGAAGAGTTCCTCAATGCATCCTTCACAGGCCTCTCTCCATCCTGGACTGTTTCTTAGGGGCCTGACCCACGGTGGTAGGTTATTAATAGTCATCCTGCTTCTACTCTTGCACCTTAACAGCTAGACTTCTTAGCAACATGAATCAGATCATGCCACTCTTTCCTTAAAATCCTCCAATAACTTTCAATTGCTCTTGGAATACAATCTACCTCTTCATCATGGCTTCAAGGTACTACCTTCTGTGACTGCCCACCTTGCAAACTCTTTTCCTCTTTGCTTACTGTGCTCCCTGCTACGGGCCTTACTCCAGGGATTTTGAATAGAGTTTAACAGACTCCTTTTTTTTTTCCCCCAGAACTGGAACTGGACAACCCAGTTCTGTGAACAAAGTGCCTGGCAGTACATACCAGTATCCAAAAAAAAAATACTGATCAAATAAATGAAAGTCTAGGAAGTTAGAATGTACACAGAAAGAGCTATTTCATTTTCAGACCATGGACTTGGTCCATAGTCCATCAGCTGAGGCTGCCATTCTTTGATGGTTGGTCTCTGTCTCTAAACAAAGGTTGGACCTGGGGAATTTGGCCTTTATAGCTTCATCAGACTTCATGCAAATGTCCCAACATCAGAATTCTGTTGAAGTCTGAAAAATTCCATTAACAGGAGACCTTGTCCCCACAT
This sequence comes from Bos taurus, assembly GCF_002263795.3. Taxonomy (NCBI): domain Eukaryota; kingdom Metazoa; phylum Chordata; class Mammalia; order Artiodactyla; family Bovidae; genus Bos; species Bos taurus. The sequence continues at coordinate 36,586,007 of NC_037340.1, forward strand.
GAGACTTAAGTCCATTATTGCACAATAGAGTGATTGTACTTTTTGGCTAGATTTGTGAGGTTCCACTGTCAGTCCTTTCCGGATTGAGGTATCAGACACTCAGACCAACCTTCTCCTGATTCTGGCCTGTATATGCTCCTGTTGGCTGCCCCACACCAGGGGGCCCCATTCTAACACAGATGAATGGGCCCCTGAAACCCACCGACTCCCCTGTTTACAGAATGCCATGTCTGGAACTGTGTTCTCCCCTCCCCAATCATATGTTGAAGTCCCGTTCCTCAGAATGCAAACGTGTATGAGATAGGGTCTTACAGAGGTAATGCAAGTTGAAATGAGTTAATGAGGACGGACCCTAGTCCAACACGATGATTGTCTTTGGAAAAGGGGCTTTTTGCAGAGACAGGTGTACACAGGGGACATCCCAAGACATGAAGATGGCCGTTACAAGCCAGGGAGAGAGGCCCAGAACAGATCTTTCCCTCACAGCCTTCAGGAGGAATCAACCCTGTCAACACCTCGATTTTGGACTTTGAGCTCCTAGAGCTGTGAAACAATATATTTCTGTTGTTTAAGGTCTATGGTACCTTGTTAGGCAATCCTAGCAAATGCTTACACGGAATGCTTACAACGTTTACTGTCCACCAGGGGAGCTGAGCCACCCTGAGCCGGGGTGGATGGTTTCATGGAGAGCTTATTTAGCCAAAAACGTTCCAACCTTTCTCAGATGCCGATGGCAGACTTTCTCTAAAGTTCCACTGGACAAAACTGGGTCATGTTTCAGCTGCAGGCAATGCTGGGAGAGCCCTCTGCTACAGCAAACACCTGTGCACCCTCGGTGTTGAAAGCTCTTTTCCATAACACAGCCACTCAGAATCGTCAAACTGGTTCTATCAAGTGTGTCCAGGGAAACGTGGGCCTTACCTGTGTGCTTCCTGGTTCAACAAAGAATGTCAGGTAGCAAGCCATCTTCGGTCAGATGATTCATCAATTTTGCTCCTTCCGCAGCTCAGTCTGTCTTCCAGCTCTTAGGGATACACACTGGAAGGAAACAGAAAAGGTCCCTGTTTCATGGTGCTGACTGCAGTGGCAGGAGTCAGGCAAAAAGACTAAGAGGAGTTAAGTTCTACTGGAAGGCTTCTTTAGGTGGGATGGTGCGTACCCTGAGAAATGGTCAGTTAAGCTGAGAGCTGAAGGTCAGCCAAGTTAGTGCTTCCACGTGGCAAGAAAAAAACTGTAAGAAGCCTGCTGGGAATTCTACAAATTTAAATATTGTTAGAAGCTTTTCTTTTCTTTTTTTTTTTTATCTTGAAGCTAATAAATTCCAATTTGGAATAGGATTAAGGAATAATAGATTCTGACTTGGCATGAATTTGGCCAATGCTCAGATCTTGGTTGGTGCTGGTTTGTTTCTGCTTTGCAAACCAAGGTCAACTGTCCAGCATTCTGTAGATCTCTGGCCAGTTTCTACATTGGGCCCAGTAAATGTGTTCTCATATTCTACAGCTGATTAAAATCCACAAGTGAAATGAAATACCAGAAGAAGCTTCATGCCTCTGAAAGGTGGCCCCTTCCCAGCTTGTTGACCCTCACCAGGTCATGACCGGTCATAACCCTGCTTCAGCTCTACAGGCATGATCCTGTGCTCCTGAATGTAATCTTACCACCTTTAAAAAAATTTTTTATTGGGCCCCTTACACCCACTGGCATATAATCTTCCTTTCTGGTGCTTGCAACTCTAGGCTTCTCTGGAAGGGAGGTCCCTTCAGGCAAAAAGATTCCACTCCTAACAAGTTTCACAATCTCAAAAAGAGAAGATAAGAACCCAAAGCAAAGGTCACATCAACCTTATTTCTCTGTGTCTGCAGAAAGCTGTTTTTGAGTGGCAACAACATAGTACCCTCACATGTGGCACTTGACATCCTCACAGATCTGCTGGCTTTAAGGAAAAACAATCCAGTTCTAGTTCCTCAACACTGTCTCCCTCCCTCCCTTCCCCCCCCGCCGCCCCCCCCCCCCCCCCCCCGCCCCAACTATCCTGGCTGTACCCAAACACTCCATCAGCCAAGACAGTACACTGCTCATTCCCCCTCTCTTTTTTTTTTCACCCAACAAATATTTTCCTTTTTTCCACTCCCTCCCTCTGGTTTTTCAAGGTTGGTCTCCTGTTAGTGGGCTTCCTAGTGTAGCTCAGTGGTAAAGAATCCATCTCCCAATGTAGGAGACATGGTTCAATCCCTGGGTCAGGATGATCCCCTGGAGAAGGAAATGGCGACCCAGTCCCACGGACAGAGGAGCCTGCAGGGTTAAAGCCCATGGGGTCGCAGAGTCAGACACGACTTACCCAACTAAGACCTAACAACAACTCCTGATGGTAGAGTGTCTGCTGGTGGGGTCAAAGTCATCTTGGCACACAGAGGCGAAAGGCATTTAGAAACACGGGGAAAAGTCCTCATTTCATCCTAGTTCTATGAACTAGAGTATCCAAGAGCAATTTCTGCTTTTCCAGTTAATATCCTAGAATTCTAGTTTATTTGCTTTCTGGAGTGAAAAATGTGCATCTCAAACATCCTGTAAGAGGCCCTGTGCTATTTTTCAGAACCCAGGAAAGAATTCCGGTACATATAACTCCTCAAGGAACGTGATGGGACTTCTGTCTAGAAGCCTAGGGGGAAACAAAACGGCGTTTCCAATGACTATTTTCCATTTGCTTTCGGTTCTACCGTGAAATTGCTGCTAAAGCCTCTCACCGCGCGTTGGGGAAGGTGACAGGTTTCCCACCTGGTGGAGCCAGGAGGACGCGACCTCGGGTTGCTGGAGAAGAGAAAACGGAGCGCATCTGTCTCCAAGGCGGCGCGGGGCTCGGGGACTGGACGCAGGGCTCTGTGCGGGGGCGGGACTCCCGGACTGGACTCGGGGCTGGGGTGGGGGCGGGACTCCGGGCTGCACGCGGGGCTCGGGGCGGGGGCGGGACTCCGGGCTGGACGCGGGGCTCGGGGCGGGGGCGGGACTCCGGGCTGGACGCGGGGCTCGGGGCGGGGGCGGGCCTCCGGGCTGGACGCGGGGCTGGGACGGGGGCGGGGGCGGGACTCGGAGACTGGGCGCGGGGCTGGGGCGTGGGCGGGACTCCGGGCTGGACACAGGGTTGGGACCGGGGCGGGACTCAGGGCTGGACGCGGGCGCGCGCCCGGCACCGTGTTTACCCGGCGTCCTAGCAACCGGCGGGCGCGCGGGCGGAGCGCGGAGTGCGGGGCGCTGAGCCGGGTGCTGCGGTGAGTGCGATGGGCGGGCGCTGGCGTATTTGCAGCAGTCCGCGGGGATGGAGAAGTTGAGGAGCCGCGCTCAGGCCTCGCTTCTGTCCCCTCCCGGCTTCCCTTTCTCCCCTCGTACCCGGTATCCGCCCCGTCCGCGTCTCTCCCATCCCGTCCAGCCCCTGCTTCCCCGCGGACACACCGCTCCTCCCAGGCTTGGGACCTTGACTCTGCAGCCCCCAGCCCGGGCCGCATCCGCGTCCCCCTTCCCCGGTTGCCGCTCCCGCTGCTCCTGGCCTGCCTTCCCTTCTCCCTCCTCCGTCTCCGCAGCTTTGCCTCCTTATCCCTGCGTCTTCGCTGCCGCTTCCTCCCGCCAGTCTCCGTCCTCCCAGCCCAGGACCGCGGCCTCCCGCGCCAATACTTGACTTTACTCAGTTCGAGGACCGGCTGGTGCCATCCTTGCTCATCTCCACATCGGGTCTGTTTGTTTTTATTCAGGGCTCGGTTCCTGTCAGCCCTGAAACCAGTCTTTTTGCAGGTTTCATCGCCTGGTATTCTCGTTCTCTGGACGCCAGCGCAGGCACTGTTCCTAACCCGCTAAATCTTAAGAGTGGACGCTTATATTCCCTAGTCTCGTAAAGAATTGAGTTTTGCTTCTACTCAGGTGTTCCGGAAGTTATTCACGAATGGGTTTTATTTTATAATGATACTGGAGGCTTGCAACGGACCCTTAAAAAGAAAAAACAAACTGTTGTATCTATCGGATGAGTAGACAATATGAGTGTAAAGTGATTTCTCAGTTTATGGAGACAAACATGCACAAAAACCTTTTCCCTTGTCATTGTTAAATTTCAAAATCTTGGTTTAACTCAAAATAAGTACTATGTATTCACGTATGTTCATTGTAACCATGGTTCTCAGGCCCTAAGATCTCATGGATTGGCGCTGGGTGTAAACGTCCCATCAAGCTATCTTGATAAAAAAAATTAGTGTTTAAATTTTTGGAACATTACTGGAATTAGAGGAATAAATGCTGTAGCTTTAGTTCTCCTTGCAAATTAAGAGGTCACTAGAAATTCTCATACTTAAGAAGAAAAAAAAATACAAGACTACCTGTTTTTTGTTTTAGAAACTTAGTTGGGTCTGCAAAGCCTTTTTTTTAAAAAATCTTTTATACATGGTCTTCTTTTTGCTATTCTGTTCCACTTCCCCCCCCCACCCCCCCGCCAATACTAATTCTAATAATATTGTGCTTGTTTTCTGGATGGTCATAGGCTCACTTGTTGTTGTATTGACTAAGTCATGTCCAACTCTTTGCAACCCCATGGACTGTAGCCTGCCAGGCTCTGCCAGTCCTCCTCTGTCCATGGGGTTTTAACTCAGCAAGAATACTGGAGTGCATTGCCACTCCTGGAGTTCCTTCTCCAGGGGATCTTCCCGACCCAGGGATCGAGCCTGCATTTCCTGCTTGGCAGGCAGATTCTTTACCAGTGAGCCACCAGGGAAGCCCCAGTTTTTTCTTAGGCCTTCTTAAGGCAAACCTGCCCATTGCTGCAGCTCCTGGGTTTATTAGACTCAGAAAAACAATTTGAATGGTGTCGAATATGTTACACACGTTCATAAAAAATTTTATCATGATAAAAAAAGAACTTTTTGCATTTCTTAGCTCCTTTTTAAGTGTCTTCCAGAAAATTAGTATCTGGTATGTGGACTGCTATAGCCTTATGTAATTTCACATTAAAAAAAAAAAAAAGGTACAAGAAGGAAGTGATGTAAACAATAACTTTATAAACTGAAACAAATTTACCTTTAAAAACAAACAGAACCATCCACCTGAGCCTTTCCATATGAAATAGATCTATCTGCACTTTCTTTCATAGTATTGGGAAACTCAAGAGTGTCATACATGAACATCAGTGCTTGCTTATGTGTTCAGAATCCAGCAATAGAAACTGGAATACTAAAATGAATGCACAGAACAAATTTATACCTTTTTGGTATTCATTTTATTTCACTAGCATTTTTACAGATATACATATGTATGTGTATGTATATTATGTGTATGTATGTATATTATGTTGTTCTAAACTTTATCTGATCCAATACTTGCTTCTTATAATATTTTGTAATACTCACTTTACTCTTCTGAAATCAAAATCATAGTTTTAAATCTCAATGGTGCTCTAACTGTAAAATAAAAGAAGATAATTGTAATAAAATATCAGCATGCAAATGCTCAGGTAGCAGAATATAATGAAGCCTGGTGTGCTGAAGTCCATAGGGTCACAAAGAGTTGGACACAACTTAGTGACTGAACAACAAAATCAATTACTCCAGCCTTATGTTCAATTGCTGTGTATACAGTGGCCCCAAATACAGTCGTGTCACAAACTTAAATTGTGTGACTAGAATTTCAATCAATGATATGATTTTGCAAAATGCTGACCTCCTGGTAAAGGTCTATATAAAATAAGTATTTACAACCATCCTTTGATTTATATGGTAGTTTCAGTTCTGGAAAATTCAATGCATATTTAAACTGTGAAAAATCCTTTGTGATTATTTGTAAAGTAGCAATAGGTTGTAGGCTCAGGTATGAATTATCTGAAATTGGTTACGTGCTAAATGTTGGAGGTTGCATCATAGTTCTTCCTTCTAGGGAACCGTCCTGCACATGGCAGACATATGGCATTCTTGGTCTTCATCACTAAGTGCTCACAATGTCCCCTATCGTTTTGATAATAAAACATCTGTACGATACTTCTTCACTGCTGTTCAGCAGCCAGTACTGCCCAGTCGAGGACCTCTGATCTAGATGTCCCTGTTACTGGATTTACAGGAAGGAAAGTAAAATCTCCAAACCATTTCTATAAAATCTTGGTTCTGAGCTTTTGTAATAATTATGGGAAGCGGGAAGCTAATTATATTTTTTATTTAACTTTTAAACCGTTCTTCTATTATTCCAGGTGAAAGGTTTTAATGATCAGTGTTAATTGCCAATGAGAAAATAAACAAGTATAGATTATCTGAAAAAAAGACAAAGCTCCATAATATAGTGATATCAGGACTTATTTATTAACTTGGCTCTTATTTAAGTGTGCAGATAATGTTATCTTTTCAGATACCTCTTTTAAAGGCTAATTTTATCGAAAGTGAAATTTATTTCAATTTCTGTTTTACATTTTAATGCTAGAATCCTCTGATAATTTAGATAAACAGGCTAAAAAGGTTCTCATTCATGCTCACATTTTCTCTTAAGCAAGTTATGAATTATGATAAAAATATTCTGGGCAGGATATATGCAAGAAGTATGGAATTTGAATTACTCAAATATGTTGATTAATACCATCAGTATGTGCCTTATGAATTGTCAGAAAAAAAATTAAAATTCTATTTTACTTAATGTTCTTATTCTATTTTTTATGAATTCTGAGGGCATTTGGGAAACTTTCATCAGCCATCATTGCACAGATATAGATGTATGTTACAGCAAAGAATAACAAAATTCAGTTTAATAGCATAATTCTAAACAATGTGTGATCCAGCTCAAAAGAGCATCTCTTATAATCGCTGGCCCCAGCAGAGCTGCAAACCAGAAGGCATGCCTCCTCCGATTCTTTTTTTTCCGCTCTTGGACTTTTATGTTTCTGTTTTTTGACCGGAATTCTCTGTCTTAGGCTGAAAATGAGAAAGAAGTTATTCATTCCGGGGCAGGCAGATACTGGAAAATCCTTATGTCCTTGGGTCAGTTTTACTTAGAGCTGGTTCAGGGAACATTAACTATTTTATTGACTTGAAGAGCAATTGGATAATTAAAAAAAAAAAAAAATCTGTCTCTAAGGTGAACAAGCAGAATGTGGGTTGGGTAAGTACTAGCTTAAAATCTTGAAAATGAGAAATGTTCCTCTAGGAAGATGGATGCTATTGTCTCTCTCTCTCTGCTCTGATGCAGTGTGTGTGTGCTGAGCTCAGGTTTGAGCATCGTGGGATCCCATGGGCGTGGCACTGACCAGGTCTGCGCAGTGGACTGCTGCGGGGCATGGGGCTAAGACCCTGGAAGTTACTCCTCTCAATGAGGCTATAGTGAAGGAAATTATTATGTTTGTGGAGAGTTTTATCTATAAATATCCCCAAGAGGCAAACTATGTTTTTGTAGAACCGCTGGAATGGAAAACAAATTTGGACCCCTCAGCGTTTGGATCAGGCTATGCTGTCAGGTAAGCCAGTGAATTGCTTCTAGAGTTTAATATCTTCGGTTGTATGTTTTTTATTGATTGATTGTAGGTTTAAGGCAAATCGCTTAACCTGTGTGACTCTCAGAACTCTCAGAAACCTGGAGGCACTTGGGTGAAATCTGAGGATGTGTAGTTGGCCAATACACTGTTTATCTAATTTTTACATTTGAATTTTTTTTTGATAGGGAATGTATTTCCAGGTCACTGCACTCTCCAACATTTGCTGTTGCTTTGTGACTGGTCTTTCCACTCACACGAACTGCCAGATGCCACCAGGCATTGGTTTCGTGACCTGAGATAAAGACAAAACCCCTTCTGGTATTTAAATCTGTGGGGCAGCAAAGGGAGAGCAGTACATTTTGCTTACTATAAGGAAAAGACTTTTTAACAATTAGCATTGTCCTTAAATGAGACCCTTCCAAATCTGAGATTCAAAAAAAAAATTCTACCTCCACCTCAAACAGCAGGCTAGCAATTTCTCTTTTGATCATAGCTAAATATATATTTTATATAAATTACATAGGTTTATGTAAATATAATTCTACTTATATAAAATGTATTCTGTAAATATACATTGTAGATGATAAATATATGTAAATTCATATATTCTTTTTTTTTTGGTCAATTTCAGCTTATGTGTCACTTTAGGCATTCTGATCCACTTCCTTTGTTCCTCTTTAGTTTTGCATATGAACTTTTAAAGTCTGATCTTATGAAAAACAGTTCTCTGGCCAAAGTTTGCTGTACATGCCTTTTCCATTTGGGATTATTTTTGAGCATAAACTCAGAATTTAATTTTTAGAACTGTAAAATCATTCTTTTTTTTAAAAGTCTTTATCGAATTTGTTACCATATTGCTTCGGTTTTATGTTTTGGGTTTTTGGCCCCGAGGCATGTGGGGTTTTAACTCCCTGATTAGGAATCAAACCTGTACCCTTAACTGGAAGTCTTAAATCATTGGACCACCAGGGAAGTCCCTGGAAAATCATTCTTGAACTGTATTTCAAGGGCGCTTTGGTTCTGATATCATGGTCTATTTTCTCTCTGAGTTTTCAGAAACCTTTTTTTTTTTAAATTATATTTTATGTTTAACAGTGCTAATGGTCACTTTCTCCCAAAGTGTTTTATTTCTCTCACCTGAGTTCAGTGTAGCATCAAGCAGGATGTTTGGACATTTTGACACCGTGTATGTTTTGAACCAGCTAACCCTTTGTGTCTTTCTTCCGTCAAGTTTACCATGCAGCTCTTCGGTGGGCCAGTTTTTCTATTTGTCATTCCTGTTTCTGACCTTGGTCGATGATCTCTTTGATGATGGAAGAAGTGAGAGGGGTGTGATAGTAGCCGTTGCTGCATAGGAGGGTGGAAACTATTCCTGTGTGTCTTGATGGAAACCGGGTAGATACTGACTGACCCAAAGAAGGCAAAAGATATAGCTGAGATTTTGGTGGTCATCATTTAGTCGCCAAGTCACGTCTAACTCTTGCGACCCCATGGACTGTAGCCCACCAGGCTCCTCTGTCCATGGGATTCTCCAGCCAAGAACACTGGACTGGGTTGCCATTTTCTTCTCCAGGGGATCTTTCTGACCCAGGAATTGAACCTGGGTCTCCTGCGTTGCAGGCAGATTCTTTACCGACTGAACTACGAGGGAGTGAAGGAGAATACCAAATGCTCTCACATCCAGGTCCTGACCCACTCTGTGCTCTGTCCCCTAAACCAAGGAACCTTCAGCACCCAAAGTCACGTGGTGTTTGGTCCATCCAGCAGCACATCACATGATGTAAACCAGTGATGCCCTCAATGGCAAGAAGAATGTGTAATTAAACAGTCCCTCTGCCTCTTTCTTTGCTCTTTGGTTCATATGCACTCTTGCTTAGCTGCAGGGCCTTAGAACACATTTATTCATTTATTTAAAATGGAGGAAGCCCCCTAGTCAAGATTCATATCTGTAAGACCATGTGGATACCCAAGTCGTCATGAGGATTTAAGCCTGGAGTTTCCAGACATGTTTCTACCAAATAGTAATATCCTTGGATGTTTCAGAACAAAGGCAGATTCTTCTTGGGGCTATTCATTCTCTCACGCATCTTCTTCCAAAGCAAGGCAATTTCATCTATGCCAAAACTCTGTTAAAGCAGCCAAATGACCCCCGCCCCCCACTTTTGCTGATCTCTGCAGATATATTGGAGACCACACTTGTACGTGTGGCCTTACTTCTCAGCTACAGTGCATCTCCAAGGGCACACTCTGTAGCTGTCAACACAGGTGTGATGAGCCTTCTTTTGAGCTAGACTTGTTGGCATCTGATGTCGAAACTGATCCTTTACTCACACAATGAGGAAGTTTTATGTTTCATCCACCATCTTCTTTCCTTTTGGGCAGTTGGTTATTAGTTGACTAGATGAGCACAGCACTGGCCCGATTCTGTTGTCTCCTTTAGACTCATTCCTGAGGTGCACCTGTTCATCCTGTATTATCTCTCCACATTCAGTGTTGAGGAGGAAATATCTCTGCTTTCATTTTGATGGAAATCATAGGTCTCTTTTATCACTGTTTCCAGTTGTTTTTGTTCTTTTCACACAGGATGAGATTAATAATCTTCCTAAAACACCTCAGAATGAACCCCAAATCACTGTAAATTAAGGACAGGTGACAGCACTCAGTGGTGACACTATCTGTGGTGATAGTGTTACTTAGAGTCTCTACAGAGTAGCGTGGGCATTTTTTTCTTGTTTTAAAAAAATTCTGTTTTATACTAGAGCACTGTTGATTATCAATGTTGTGTTAGTTTCAGGTGTACAGCAAAGTGCTCAATACTCTGTAATAGCCTAAATGGGAAAAGAATTTGAAAAATAATCAATGCATGAATATGTGTAATTGCTAGTTATTTTTGAATAGTTTTTATTTGCTTATTTGCCATTTGTGAATCCCTGTTAGTGCTATGTATATTCAAGTCCTTTGCCCTTTTTCTTTTCTTTTTTATAATTTTTATTGGAGTATAATTGCTTTACCATGTTGTGTTTCTACTGTACAGCAAAGTGAATCAGCTGTGTGTATACATACATCCCTTCTTTTTTGGACTCCTTTCCATTTAGGTCACCACAGAGCATGGAGTAGAGTTCCCTGTGCTACACAGTAGGTTCTCATTAGTTGTCTGTTTTATACACAGTATCAACAGTGTATATATGTCAGTCCCAATCTCCCAGTTCATTCCACCTCCTCTTTCTCCCTTAGTATCCATGTATTTTTTTAATTGGGTAAGCATTCAGAATCACTTGGTGAAAATGATGTTACCTGTTCTTTCCTCCCCTCTGGTAGAACTAGGATTTTTGAATCATGTCTGCTTTAATATTGCTGTATGTTAGTTGTGAATGACTGTCTGCTGTGTCTCAGTGGTTAGTTCTGTGTGAATGAGACATGAGGACGTTGGAGCAGGACACCTCCTCTACTGGAAATGCACATTTCACACCCAATTCATACCTTTATGGTCCTTAATCTTCTGATCAATATCACTAAGGGCTGAAACACATGATCTCCAGCCTTAAAATGGTATTGTTTGATGAGACAATGATTATTTTATTTTGATAAAATTTCAAAGTCACAGATCAGTGGCCTGAAATTCTGTTACTGAACTCTTTGCTTCTCCTCCCTGAGAATTACTGAATAGTTTCTCAGCTACAGCCTTATTTCCTATGTTACTATTCAGACATATAACTGTGGAGTAATTACTGTGTTCTGGACATGGAACTTGACGTTGGGGATTAAATAAATGAGACATTTTTTCTGCTCTCTATTGTATAAGCTGAGCATTTTTAGCTCGCTCCTCAATTCCAGTTTAAAAGTCTCTTATCAGGTCGATGGATTTCATTTATTCTTTCATTCTTCTTAACCTTATCAAGATGTCTACAGTAGTTTTCTTCCAAAGAGTTCTGTCTTCAGAGCTAGAGACTGCGAGCCTGAAATGGGAGCCTGCTTTTCAAGAATCCTTTCGGTCGCCAGCACTGTAGCTCCTCCGGCTCTGTTCAGCTGCAGGCTTCAGCTGGCAGGACAGTGAGACATGTCCCCATGCCCTGCCATTCTCCTGGTCTCCCCAGGAGTTTCACTTTCTCAAGTTCAGGAGCTTGATCCTGTGGGTATTCATTCTGCCTGTGACTTCATCCTCTCCTCATCCTTTCTGCACCAGTGGCCCTGCCCCAGTACAGGCCTCTAAGACCACTCCTCAGTCCTAAGGGAGTTCTTTTCAAAAGCTTTATTCCAGGGAAATAAACATTCTGTAAATTATGCCCAGCACTGGCAAATCTAAAACCATTTTGCTCCTTCATTTATTCCTCATGCGTCTGTCAAACACCTTCTGTGTGCAGTTCCTCTTCAAGGTCCTGGAAACAGAGCAGTGGGGGAGACCAATAAAGCTCCTGTCTTCCCTTCTGGTTGCTGCTGCAGCAAATTACAATGCACTTAATGGCTTAAAACAACATGGATTTAAATCTTACAGTTCTGGAGGTGACAAAAATTCTAAACATGAGTGTGAGCAGGGCTGTGTTCCTTCATTCTTGTCTTCTGCAGCTTCTAGAAGCCACTTGTATCCCTCGGCTTGTGGCCCGCATCACTGAACCCTGTTTCCATTGTCATGTTGCCATCTCAGACTGCCTCTTCTGAAGATCCCTTTGATTACATTGACCCACCTAGATACCCCAGAGCAGTCGTCTCATCTCACAGTCTTTAATGTCAGCGGTCTGCATAGTCCCTTTTGCCACATAAGGTTCCAGGGACACCCCCGTCCCCCAGTTTTGACCCTCTTTCTATTTTAGTGAAATAGTAATAGATTGACTGGGTCTGTCGATTTACTTTTTATGATGAACTGTCAACATCTCACAATTATTTATCTGTATTACAATTTAAAATAGCAGGTCTTGAGACTTCCCTGGTGGTTTAGTGGTTGAGATTTTTGCCTTCTAATGCAGGGCTTCCCTGGTGGCTCAGACGATAAAGAATCTGCCTGTAATGCGGGAGACCCAGGTTTGCTCCTTGGGTCGGGAAGATCCCCTGGAGGAGGGTGTGGCAATCCGCTTCAGGATTCTTGCCTGGAAAATCCCCATGGACAGAGAAGCCTGGCAGGCTATAGTCCTTGGGGTCGCAAAGAGTCAGACGTGACTGAGTGACTAAGCACAGCAGGGAGTGAGGGTTCCATCCCTGGTCAGGGAACTAGATCCCTACATGCCTCAGCTAAGACCCAGTACAACCAAATAAATAAATAGATACATATTTAAAAAATAAAAAATATCAGATGTGGACACTTTTACTAGGGATTATCAGTATGTAATGAAAAATTGGGCAGTTTAAGTAATGTTGTAAGTAGTATAGATATATCGTGGCCATAAAAAATAATATTTTAGAAACGACAACCTAAAAAAGTTAAAATGGGAAAAATACCAATCTAAGAGAGCTAACAATTTCTGATCAGGAAAAAGCCTAGTTAGAAAAACTGCTTGTTATCCTAAAGTGAACCAAATTAGGGGTTTGGAGGGGGAAAATAATCCACAGAAGGGATCTAGTTTGTCTTTTTTCATAGCACTTTTTTTTTTTTTGCTCAGAAACAGAGTAGCCAAGAAAGTTCCTAACCACTAATTACTGTGGTGTAAAAATTTTATAAATAAAATAACATTGGAAATCCACAAAACATAAATGATTCCCACAGAACTAGTGATTTTAAAAAAGATGTCCAATGCATTATTAGAAAAACAAAACCCAAAACTGTGAGTTTACATAGGTATTCAGGAGATTGCTTAAAAATGTTTTTCCTGGATATATCATATTGCTAAAGAAGTTTGGGGATTTAAGGGCCTAAAAGTGGATGAAAGTGGGAAAATAGATGAGCTTCTAACAAGACCTATTTATATTCTCTGTATTTTACCATGAGACATGGAAATAATGTGTTGAGATGTCTTAAATTAACTTCTACTGGCATTCAGGTAACCCTAAGCCTTCAAGAAAAAAAATTTTTTTTTTCATTTTTTAGTGGAACAACAGTCAAATCAGAAGAAGCTGATAAAAATGGAGAGCCTTTGCTGTATCTCTCTGTACCACAAATTAAAATCAGGAGCTTTGGGCAGCTGTCACGTATGTTATATATTGCTAAAAATATGAAGCTGAAGGAAGCACAAGCATGTATTGAAGGTGATATTTATACTCCAGTCTGTGATTTGAACTTTCAGAAACATAATCTTGGGGGCTGGGGAGGGAATCATTTGTTATAGTCTCTTGAAAAAGTTCTCTAAAAGGTAAAAAGTACTAAGTTCAGCTTCATAAAAATGTCCTTAATTTTTCTTGGCTGAAATGTTATGCTCATATCAGCTTTCCACTTTAAATGAAAACCCTAATGCTTTACCATTAGTCAACTTCTAGATTTCTAATCTCTGTGTGTGGTTTAAAGCGAGCCTTCTTAGCTTCTGGAAAGACCCGCGGCCTTTAAGGTTCATGTCAGGGAAAGAGACAGATGTCCAGGGCCAGTGTTAGGAGCCATCCTCTTGCATTCTGCTGTACCAGATGGTGATCAGTTTCCTTTAAAATGAATGTAGCCTCTTCCTTTAGCAGACAACCCATAATAAGCTCACTTCCCATTTGTCTCAGCCGAATACATAGCTTTCTGTGCATTGTTACTTTCATTCAGTGGGAAATATTTTTCCTCTTCACTATAGTTATAAAATGTTCTTATTGCCTAATCATCTGACATGCAAAACGGAATATTATTACCTGCTATAACTTGGCTTTAAATATTTCTTATGAGTAGAAATACCTATTAGCAGGTAATTATGTCATGTGTATGCTTTGCTTCTTTGTGATCATGTGACGTGTGGTTCCCAGGCATAATGTACATGAGTTCTGTCTCATCATTCATTGCCACTGTCTATGTCTGTGAGATGGAAAATTGGTCATTTTATATTCTTTTGATTTTTGGAAAGATGTGAACCTTAGGACAGCAGCCTCTTTTTATGTCTTGTCTACTCTTCCTATACATCAAAGTTACTTTTCTGAAGAGGGATGATATCTTGAGAATAAAACTGAATTTCAGAAGAGTTAATTGAGGGCACACCCCATACATTAAATTCAACTTAATCTGTAAATTTAAATCCACAAAGTGTTATATACCCAATCTGGCTAAATATGCAACCTTTGCTGCATTTTGCCTTTCTGTAAGAGTTCTAGGTAAAGCTCTTAGTTTTAGGTCCAAATTGACTGAACTGAACTGGCAGTTTGGAAGTCAGCTTGTGTCTTTCCCCAGAATTCACCTAATATTTCTCTTCATAATCTTTAGAGATGACAGTTGTTAAGGTGGTGAATGGAGATGCTCGCTAAGTGCTTGGTCCCTGGGTCTCCTTCTCGTGATGCCTGCACCCTACCCCATGCAGGTTTTTCTAACAGCCCCCAGCCTCTCCTGCTAACAGTCCATTTCCTGTGGGAAAGTTAAAAACCATTGCCATCTTCTCTTCATGTCCATCAGGTCATGCCTTCTGAATTAGTCCCATGGGCATTCCCCCTCAATCCAAATGCATATGTATTTTCATCTGACTTGAATTTCTCCTTCCTAAACATGGTTTTGCCCATTTATCCCTCATTTTCAACCATACAGTTTTTTGAAAGTGTTAGTGGCTTAGCCATGTCCAACTTTTTGTGAACCCCATGTATTGTAGCCCGCCAGGCTCCTCTGTCCATGGGATTCTCCAGGCAAGAATACTGGAGTGGGTTTCCTTTCCCTTCTCCAGGTGATCTTCCCAACCCAAGAATTGAACCTGGGTCTCCTGCATTGCAGGTGGACAGACTATTTACTATCTGAGCCACCAGGGAAGCCCCATTTTGGCTTTTATTCTGTTTTCAACATCTCTAGATTCAACTTTCAGCCTTGGTTATGAGTTGGGATTTTAAGTTTTCACTATAATTTTAGCATTTATGTAAATACTTGTTATATTTGTTTTCCCAGTTAACATCTAAGGACATTGGAAATATAAGCAGTTCAAACAGGTGGAAAAGGTTGGCAGTAGATCTGTAGACTGAGAAAAACATGCTCTTTTGGAGAGAAAACATTTGTGAATACTGTTCACTGATACACACACACACACAGACATACAGTTCTAGTGATCATTTTTCTAAGGAGACCAATATTTCTCTATCTTCAAATCGATTCTGGATGTATTAATTGAATGCCTATTCTGAATAAGGTCCCATAGTCAACTTAAAAAGAAACAGACCTCTTGACTTCTGGCCTATTAGGGTGATGACATATATACATGATATTATAGCACAAGGTGAACATCTCAAGAGGAGTAAGAAAGTTTCTAAGTACAACAGAATCTGAGAAATAGAGATTAATTCAAATTGGGTCAGTCAGAGACAGTTTAATGAAATGAACGTGTTTGAGTGGGCTCCAAAGGACTTGGTATTCTATATGGCTCTAGTAATAGACAACAAGAGGATAATTTTCAAAATTTACTTTTTTGGTCAGCAAACAGAAATCCAGTAGCAAAAATCTTGGGCTTGGATTATAATATAATAAGTGAAAAAATTGGAAACTCATTTGTATCTAATATTCTTGACAAAATTACCAAAGATGATGATTCTGAAAGTGAGATTAAGATGAAGATTGCCTTGCAACTCAAGCAGCTGGATCTGCACTTACTCAATCATTCTCTGAAACATATTTCCTTGTGAGTCTTTTTTTTTTTTTTTTTTAAGAAACCTCTGAAAATTGGTTCTGAAAAGTACTTTTAGAGCTTTAGAGGAAACATAAGAAAAATAATGTTTAGAAGTGTTTGCTATTGATTTAACATTACATTATTTGGAATAAAATTTTTGTTCTTCATGACTATTTCTAGTTCCAAATAGTAAAATTTTCAGCTAAAACATTCTAGTAGAATTTAATCTAGTTCTGAAGCCATTATGTGTTTTTTTATCCCCAAAGTCTCTTAAATCATTAGATAAATTTTTAAATTATAATTCACTTATCATGTAGAGTTTGTCAGATTTAAAACTTGTTCATCTTTCTAGTCTTTTCTAGTACTTTGATACTTTCATTAAGAAATGAAGTGACTATTTAAATGAGTGTATTTAAGTGTTAACATTCAACATTCTCAGCATTAAATGCAAATCACTAATTCTTTAATGTCTAGCAGTGCTATGAGATTGTAACATGGTTAAAATTCACTACAATTTTGTTGATGTATAATTTAACTGATATTTTAATTATGAAAACAATAGTCCCCAATATAATAGAATGTTTTCATGTTATTTTCTGTGGATTCTCTTTTAAAGTATTTCAAATGAATTTCTTAAACATTTATTTCAGAGAAATACGATTAAATCCAGGGACTGTGAAGAATGACATAGAGCTGCTTAAACAGTTCTCAGGAAAGGGAAAACAGACAGTCTTGGAATCTATCGAGTACACCTCAGGTTCATGTTACATTCTATTTATCTTCATAATTACATTTTCAAAATGCTTCAGTAGCTAAATATTTAAGAAACAAAAACTTGAAATATCAATCCTGTTTTTTGAAGCCAAGCTATGTTACAAGTTGAGGTTAAGGAGCTCCTTTTACTTGTGTGATAATTGCTTTCAGATTATGAATTTTCAAATGGATGTCGAGCCCCACCTTGGAGACAGATTAAAGGTGAAATTTGTTATGTGCTGGTGAAACCTCACGATGCTGAAACTTTGTGCGTTACTTGCAGCAAAGAAGGAGTGTTTTTAAATGGTGTAAGTAATTTATTTTAAAAAACTAGTATTTACTTTACTCCTGAGGTTGATTTGTGAGTGCAGGCACGTCTCCAGGATTGAACCCCAAAACCAGGCAATTGAAGGGTTGTCCTGTGGGATTCAAGCAGATCCCTTTGCTGTGTTTGCTGCCTCAGTGTCCCCTACAGGTCCTCAAGTCAGCGTTCTAGGAAGTGGCCTTCATAGTGACCCATTCTGCTATCTAAAACTAAAACCTCTTTAACATGATCAGTTTGCTGATTAATGATACAAGTATTAGAGGGAAAAAAATAAGTCAAAAAAGGAGCTCCAAGGTAACGAAAGCCATAACTGGCTTCTGTCCTTAGCGCTGACGGGACTAACAAAAGAGAGGAAGGGGTCCACAGAGGATGGGCTCCCTCAGAGGGGACCCTGCTACCCAGGGAGGGGCTTCCAGGCTGTGCTGGGACCTCAGCATCTCAGGACAGCGCCTGCACGGAACTGGGACTTACGCCTCTGAAGAGCGGGCCCTGCTTGCATTTGGTGGTGGTCCCTTAGATGCTCAGAGGGTCCCCACAGAGCTGGGGCTCACACGTCTGCAGAACAGGCACCTCCAGGCAGTGCTGGTTCCCTCGGAGCCCAGGTATCTCCCTGAAACCAGCTGGGGCCCCTGAAGAGTGGTGCTGCCACTCTTACTGGCATCTCAGGGGCTGAGTAGGATTTGACAGAGCTGGGTCTCTGAGGAGGGGCCCCAGCAGCTGTTGCTGGTGTTTCTGAGGGATCCTGATGAGCCTGGTTCTGGGCCTCTGGGAAAAGACCCCAGAAACTAGAACCAACTGTTGCTACTGGAAGCAACTGCCACTGTGGGGTGAGGGGCCGTTGCTGGGTGACTCTGAGAGGACGTGGGAGGGAGCAAGTCCCTCCTACCTCTTCCAGCCTCCCCGGCAACCTCTCCCCTCTTGCTGATGGAAATTCAGCCGGCCTGGCAATGAAGAAACAGCTCTACAGACTTCGGCCCGAGTGTCGGCAAAGTGTGGGTGGGTGGCCCTCCACCTGAGGGAGGTGGCACATGGCCTTCTGAATCTTCTGGATTAAACCCTGGATGTTGAGGCCCACACATATGTACTGAACTTGGCTGGAAGGAGCAACTCAGCTTTCTTCTCTGCAAAGTCCTGACCTCACTGTCTTCATGTAAACTTGGGACTCACAGCAAAATTCTGCACGGAGGATCCAACTCCTTAATGGGGACCCAGCCTTTCCAGAGGACTGTTTGGAGAGTGCTCATGCCTCGGCCTGGGTGGGTATCGAGATGCGGGGCCGTGTTCTTAGTGGCAGGAGGCATGTCTTCTAACCTGCCTTTCAGTGCTCATCTTGTCAGTGCAACCCTGGGCTTGTTTCGGCACAGAGGAAGCAGACAACCTAAATATGATTTTGCTTTCAGTTTGTTTTTATTAATAGAAAAGCAGAATATCCAATTGGAAAATAAGAGATTGAGAAAAAAAGAGGAATGCTTTTCTTTGGCCTTCCAGAGTGGGGTGAGGAGCCTTTGCTTCTATAAAAGGCTGTTGATGCATATACAACTTGGTTCGATATGGAAATATCCGGGTGTTCCTCAGCTTAATAAATGGAAGACAAGGAACTGAAGCTGTTCAGTAATCACAAGGAAATGTATTAGACACTACAGTCGATATGTGTAACTATGTTATATATGTGTGTATATATATACATATATATGTACACACAGGGGGCTCCCCTGATGGCTCAGTCAGTAAAAAAAAATCCCCCTGCAATGCAGCAGATGTTGGTTCGATCTCTGTGTTGGGAAGATCCCCTGGAGGAGGGAATGGCAATCCTCCTCCAGAGGACACGACAAAGAGTCAGGCATGACTGAGCAACTAACACTTTCACTTTACATATATATATGTGTATGTGTGTGTATATATATATATGGTGGTGTGCAACTCTGTGACCCCGTGGACTGAGCCCACCAGGCTCCTCTGTCCACATAATCTCCAGGCAAGAGTACTGGAGTGGTTACCTTTACCTCCTCCAGGGGATCTTCCTGACCCAAGGAATCTAACTCAGGTCTCCTGCATTGCTGTCTGAGCCACCTGGGAAGTTACATATACACACACACACAGTTTTATATGTATATATATACACACACAGAGAGAGACACAGTTATATATGTAACACACTACAGTGTATTGTGTATGTGTGTGTATGTGTGTGTGTGTATGGTATAGGAACAGGAAAGGAAAGAGACAAGAAAGACAGACAGAGGCCAAGGGAAGAGGGACAGATGGTACACGGAGGTCAGACCCCTGAAAAATGAGCCTATAGTAATCATACTCCACACAGAATAAGAGCAGGGTGTGACCAACAGAAACATAGGCTTTTGTGTGGTAACATTCTCACCTCAGAGGCCTTTATGACTTCGTCAAAGTCTCATGAAGTCGTAATGCATTTTCACAGGACAGAAGAGTAGAGGGAAGGGGCTTTCAGGTCTCTGCTGAAGCAGCGAGCCATGTGTGTCTAGAAGCCCTGTGTGTCTAGGAGGCCCTTGGTAAAGGCTTGCTGAATGAGTGAATACATAAATGAATTTACATTACATTAAGAGGGAAGGGTTTGCCTGCATGTTTCATGTGTAAAGACAAGCACATGGATCCTTTAGAGAAGAAAACATTACTTGTGGTTGGGTTGTGATTTATTGATCAGATTCTTATGTTGCTAGTCCATTAATTACAGCACCAAACTTTTTCTTCCAAAGGGCAAAACAGATGATGAAGGGCAAATTAATTATGAAAGAAAAGGAGAAATTTATAAAGACCTTGTCACACTTTTAAAAGAAAAATCAGCAATATTTTCAGAAAATATGTCTAAACAGGTAAGTTTTACAGTCTCTTTTGAACTTTTATATCGTTATAGTTTTTGGCTGCAACTTTCTGTAGTATAAAAAATTGGGGACTAATGCTGCATTGTTTTGGACAGTACTTTCAATTATTGGAGTGTTTTCCACAATATAGTATAAAGTAATACATGTTGTAAGTGTAGCAATTTAAGAATATTTCTGGTTTTCTTTAGGTGACAGGAATGATATTTCAAAGTGCTTTCTAAATAGGACTTTTTCATTTTCCATTTTGAATTAATTACACTGAGAACAAAGGACTCAGTCCTGGTAACGAAGCCTACATGTTTTGATTATTTTCATCCTTTCCGGGAATCGTATGATTACTACCTAGTTGGATTGCCTTGATAAGTGTGTCAACTACATGTGTATAAGAACACTGTTTATGTCTTCCATGGTTTGTAAAATAGTGCTGAACAAAGAAATCAGTCAATGTGATATTTTGTGAAATAAAATTTTGGTTGAAGCTGATGTAGGTAGAAAACAAAATTCTAAGAATACTAACATGATCCACTTATGTTCTGGGCTGATTCTCAGGCTGATGGCAACTCGATAGACGCCCCCTCAAGAGCTCATTGGTCAGGCTCATTGTGTTTCTGATGCTGCTGCTTCTGCTGTTTTCTTGCCAGACTGTTGTCATTCAGCCTAGCATGGCCCCTTGTCATCATTTCATGAATTCTTTTTATTTCCTGGTCTTTGATCACCGGTTTCCTGGACCCTGGTTTTCCATTGTTGTTGTTGTTATTGTCATAAAACACATATATACATAAAATATAAAATGTGCTGTGTTAACCATTTTAAGTGTACAATCCAGTGGCATGAAGTACATTCACAAAGCTGTGCAACCGTTACTACTATTTCCAGATCATCTTCATCATCTGGAACTAAGCAATAACTCCATTAAGCAGTAACTCTTCCTTCCTTCTCCCCCAACTCTTGGTAAACTCTAATCTACTTTCTGTGTCTATGCATTTACATATTCTACATATTTCATATAAGTGGAATCACACAATATTTGTCCTTTTGTGTTTAGTATATTTCACATACCATAATGTTTTCAAGGTTCATCTGTGACGTGCCTGTATCTGAACATCATTCCTTTTTATGGCTGGATGACATTCCATTTATGTATGTACCAAATTTTGTTTCTCTGTTCATCTTTTGATGAACACTGGGTTTTCTACCTTTGGTTATTGTGAAAAATACTATGAATATTGGTGTACAAGTATCTCTTTGAGTCCCTGTTTTCGGTTCTTTTGGGTGTACACATCAGGGTTGATTTTCTGGCTTATATGGTAATTATATTTAACTTTTAGAGGAACCACCAAGCTGTTTTCACATCCGCTGAATCATTTTACATTCCCAATAGCAGTGTATGAAGATTCCAGCTTCTTTACGTCCTCACCAACATCTGATATTTTTGTGTATTTGTATTTACTATAGATTTCCTAGTAAGTGTGAACATGGTGTATCCCACTGTGGTTTTGATTTGCATTTCCCTAATAATTAGTGATGTTGAGCATATTTTCATGTGCTTATTAGTGATTTGTATATCTTGTTTGAAGAAATGTCTGTTCAAATCCTTTGTCCATTTTATAAAATTGTCTCATTTTTGAGCTAGAGTTCTTTATATATTGTGGATATTAATTCTTTATTAGAAGGTTTGCAAATGTTTTCCCCTTTTCTGTGGGTTATCTTTATATTCATCTTGATAGTGCCCTTTGGTATATAAATATTTTAAATTTTGATAAAGTCTAATTTATATTTTTTCTTTTGTTACTTGTACTTTTGGTATCATATTTAAGGAACCATTGCTAAATCTGTCATAATAAAGATTTGCCCTTAACTTTTCTACCTTTCTACAATTTTTTGTTTTAGTTCTCTCAAGTTTAGGTCTTTGATTCGTCTGGAGTTAGGTTTTGTGTATAGCGTTAGGGTCCACCTTCACTCCTTTGCACATGGATGTTCGGTTTTCCCAGCACCATTTGTTTCAGAGATTATTCTTCCCCCACTGAATGGTCTTGTCATCCTCATTAAAAATCAATTAACTAAAAATTTCAAGGTTTATTTTTGGGCTCTCAATCCAATCCCATCAGTCTGTATGTGTATCTGTATACCAGTCCCATACTCTTGACTATCATAGCTTTCTGTTAGTTTTGAAATCAGGCAGTATGAATCCTCAAACTTTGTCCTTGTTTTTTCAAGACCGTTTTTTGGTTATTTGGGGTCCCTTGACTTTCTGTGTGAATTTTAGTCTTGGTTTTACTATTTCTGAGAAAAACATCATTGAGATTTTCATAGGGATTGTATTGACTCTGTAGATTGCTTTGTATAGTATTGTCATCTTAATAATATTATCTTTTAACCTACAAATGTGGAATGTTTTCCTACTTGTTTATGTCTACTTTAACTTCTTTCAGCAGTATTTTGTAGTTTTCATGTAAGTCTTTTGTCTTTTTAGTTAAATTTATCCCGAAGTATTTTATTCTCTTTGATGCTATTGCAAATAGAGTTGTTTTCTTCATTTCCTTTTTGATTGTCCGCTGCTTAGCATATAGAAATACAACTGATATTTGAGTGTTAAAATCAGAAGTAATGTTTGAATGTGAAATTCAAAATTGAATCCAGCTAATTTGCCAAATTTATTTAATTCAGTTTCTTTTGAATCTTTAGGTTTTTCTACGTCTAAGATCATGTCATCTGTGAACAGAGATAGTTTACATTTTCTTTTCCAATTTGGATGTTTTAAATTTCTTTTTCTTACCAAATTCCATGGCTAGAACTCTCAGAACTATGCTGAATAGAAGTGGCCAAAGTAGATTCCTTGTCTTACTCCTGATCTTAGGGGAAATGCTTTCAGGCTTTTGCTGTTGAACGTGATGTTAGTTGTGGGCTTTCCATATATGGCCTTTATCGTCTCATGCGTTTTCTTTTTCTTGGTGTACCCCATCATTTTGGTAGTGCTTCCTGAGTAAAAGAGGCACATAGGAGGAGAAAAATTGAGGGTTAGCATGTTTGAAAATATCTTTATTCTTCTCTCTTAGTTGTTGTTTCTATAATGACAGTTTCAAAATAATTTTTTTCTTAGAATTTTAAAGGCATTTTCCTATGTGACCTGTTTGTTTTGGCTTTGCTCATATAATGAGTCTGTAGGATTTTCTCTTATCCCTGATGTTCTGTAATTTTCATGATGATATGGTTGGTGCTTGTGTCTGTTTTTCATTAATGATGACATATGTCTTTTAGAACTGGAAAATATTTTTTGTATTACATCTTTAATCATTTTTTCCCTCTCTGTTCTCCTTGTTCTCTTTATGAGATTCTAGTTGGATTTTGGGGCCTCTGAGGTTGATCTTCTGATTTTCTTTTCTCTCATATACCCCACGCCACTTTCTGGAAATACACCTTTACTTTGTCTTCCAAACATTGTGTAAATCTTTAAAATTTAAGCTTTCAAATTTTTAATGTTTTGTTTTGGGTGTTTATATTTTTTCAGACCATATTCTTTCATTTCTCTTGGGTAAAATGTAGGACCAAAATGGCAAGGTTATGTGGCGGTTATATGTTTAACTTTTTAAACAATTGGTAAACTGCTTGCCAGTGATTGTAACATTTTCCATCCACTCTGTGCACCAGACTGACAGCTGTGCCACATATTTGTCAATGAGTGGTACTGTCATTCCTTTATTTTAGACTTTCTCTAATAGGTGTGTACCACCATCTCACTGCAGAGAAGGCAATGGCACCCCACTCCAGTACTCTTGCCTGGAAAATTCCATGGACGGAGGAGCCTGGTGGGCTGCAGTCCATGGGGTCGCTAAGAGTAGGACACGACTGAGAGACTTTGCTTTCACTTTTCACTTTTATGCATTGGAGAAGGAAATGGCAACCCACTCCAGTGTTCTTGCCTGGAGAATCCCAGGGACGGGGGAGCCTGGTGGGCTGCCGTCTATGGGGTCACACAGAGTCGGACATGACTGAAGCGACTTAGCACTATCTCATTGAATTTTAATTTGCACTTCTTGAATGCATCTTCTTATATGCTTATTAAATGTGATTCATATATCTTAAGTGGTAAAGTATATATTCAGATCTTTTGCCCATTTCTTATTTTTTTTAATTTCTTATTATTTAGTTGTGAGATATATACCTACCTACCTACCTACATACACACATACATATAAGCTTATATTTTCTTTCAGAGATAGGATTCGTCAAATATTTCCTCCCAGGTGGTGGCTTGTCATTTTATTCTCCAAAAAGTCTTTCAAAGAACAAATGTCCTCAATTTTGATGAAGTCCAACTTACTAATTTTTTAGAGTGTTGTAGGTAATAAAGCTTTACCAAATCCCAGTGTCACAAAGATTTTCTCCTGTGTTTTTTTTTTTCTAAAAGTTTTTAAATGTTAGGTTTTATATCTAGGCGTATGATCCGGTTTAATATATTTTTTGTACATGCTGTGAGGTATGGATCAGAGTTCATTTTTTTCTTCTGCATGCAGACACCTAATGGTTCCAGCATCATTTGTTGAAAAAGAATTGTCCTTTCTTTGCCCAGTTGTCCATTTGTATGGGTGTATTTCTATTCCACTGATCTGTTTATTTTTATATCAGAGCCATGCTGTCTTGGTTACTGTCGTCAGTCAGTCTCGGTTCAGGTATTGTCAATGTTGCTGCTGTTCTTCAGAGTTGCCAGCTATTATGTATCTTCTGCATGTCCATTCGAATTTTATAGTCAGCTTGTCAGTTTTTTCATAAAAACCCCTAAGGATTTATGAATGATACTGTATTGAATCTATAAATCAATTTAAGAACTGACATCTTAACAATATTGGAGTTTCCAGGTCGTGGAACTCAGTGTTTCTCCCTGTTTAATGTTACTCAGCGTGGCTCTCCATCTTACTCAGTTTCTCTCTGCACTGTTTTGTAACTTACAACACACGTCTTGCACACCTCTTGTGAACCATCTGTAAATATTTCCTATTTCGGGGCTATTGTTAAACAATAGTTTTAAGGTTTCAATTTCTGGTTATTTGTTGCTAGTATATAAAATACACTTTTGTATACTGATTTCATATCCTGAAACCTTGCTAAAGTCACTTAATAGTTTTGTCTGGTTTGTAGATTCTGAGGGGTTTTCTACATAGATGATCATATTGTCTCTGAATAAAGATCATTTTACCGCTTCCTTTCCAATTTCCATCATTTTATTTCTTTTTCTTTCCTTAATGCACTAGCTGGAACCTCCAGTACAGAACTGAGTAGACGTGGTTTCTTGTTCCTTGTGGTAAAGGGAAAACTTTCAGTTTTTAATTATTGTCACCTGTCAGCTTTTCATAGATGAAATTTATAAGGTTGAGGAAGTTCCCCTCTATCAAAGTTGTTGAGAACTTTATTAGGATTGGATGTTGGATTTTATCAAATGATATTTCTGTACCTATTGCGTTAATCATTTTATTTTATTTTTTAGTTTAACTTGGTTAATTATATTGATTTTTGAAAGAGAAACCAGCCTTACATTTCTGGGACTACCTTTGTGCAGGGTGTATTACCCTTTTTATTTATTTATTTTAAATTTTTAATTGGCTAACATTTTATCAAGAAGTTTTGCATCTGTTTAGGATTATCAATGTGTGGATTATCAATGTGTAGATTTCTTTTCTTCAATATCTTTGTCTGGTTTGAGTATCAGATTAATACTGGCCTTATAGAATGAGTTGGAAGATTCTAACTCCCATTCAGTTTTCTGGAAGAATGCTTAGAATTGGTGTCCTGTGTTAACTGTTGTGTAGAATTCACCAGTGACGCCATCTGGGCCTGGAGTGTTCACTGTGGAGAGGTTTCTAACTACAAATATGATGTACTTACTAGTTATCGGGCCTTTCAGGTTATGTTTCTTCTTGAGGGTGCTTGCTAGGTGGTTTTTAAAGGAATGTGTATCCCTTTTATCTAAAGTTGTTGAACTGATTGGTATAAACTTGTTTATAGTATTCTTTTGTTAACCTTTTAACAACTGTAGAAGCTGTAACTATTGTTACCTGTCTTGTGCCTGATATTAATCATTGTGTTTTATTTTTTTCTTGATCCATCTGGCTAGAAGTCCATCATTTTACTCAGTTCTCTCAAAGAAGTCACTTTTGGTTTCATTTACTCTTCTCTAGCTTTTTTTTAAAACCATACATTTAATCTAGTCATACTTGCATTGAAAGGAATTTTGGTGATTTTGGGTATGACTAATATTAGGATAAGGAATTCTCTTCCGTCTACATTCATCTGTAGAGAAGCTGTTTGTCTTTTGGACACACATTCTGACATTTTGTCTCTCAGACACAGTGAGCACCTCTCTCAGGCATGGCAGTGGTAAGATGTTGGGAACACTCCACTTTCCTGCTCTCAGCAAAGCTTTGACACTTCACAGATGTGTCTGCTTTTATATCCTTCTGCCTGTTTTGAGTTTACATTGCTCTTTTTTTTCTAGTTTCTTAGGGTAACAGCTTAGAGTCTTGATTTGAGAGCTTTCTTCCTTTCTAGGTGAGTATTTAGTGCTGTAAATTTTCCTTGCAGAACTTCCCACCTGTCACACATTTCGGTGTTTTATTCTCATCGTTTTCATTCAGTTTTTGTATTTAAAACAATTCCCTTAAGTCAACTGTACCTCATAATTTTTTTTTCCTTGAGGCTTCCTCTTTGACCCATGATTATTTAGCAGTTTGTTACTTAGTGTTAGATTTTCCCATTACATGGTTCATTATTAGTTTGATTCCACTGTATTTGGAGAACAAACTCTGAACAACTTTATAAATTTGGTTTTTGGTGTGGTTGAATTCTTCATATCCTTGCTGATTTTCTATCAGTTTTGAGAGGGATTTGAAATCCTCCAACTATAATTGTAGATTTGTCTGTTTCTCCTCTTAGTTCTGTTTTTGTATATGCAGTTCTGTATACACATTTAGGATTACGTTTTCTTGATTGACTATTTTATCATTATGTCATGTCCCTTTCTGTCTTTGATGATTTTCTTTTTTTTCTGAAGGCTAATCTACTATTCATATAGGTACCCCTGGCTTTCTTTTAACTAATGTTTGCATGGTATATCTTTTCCCCTTCTTTTACTTTCAAGCTACCTATATCATTATATTGGAAGTGAGTTTCATGTGAATAACATATAGTTGAGTCATTTTAAAAATCCACTTTCTGAAACTATATATCGATGTATCATATCCATGGTGTGTTTAGATCATTTACTTTAAAAAGCCTATTTGTTTTCATTCATTCTTTCATTTTTGGCTGTGATGGGTTTTTGTTGCTGAGCCCAGGCTTTCTCTAGTTTCTGTGAGTAGGGCTACTCTCTAGTTGCTGTGTGAGGGCTTCGCATTCCAGTGGTTTCCGTTGTTGAACCCTAGAATGCTGGCTCAGTAGTTGTGGCATATGGGCTTAGGTGCTCTGCAGCGTGTGGGATCTTCCTGGACCAGGAATTGAACCCATGTCCCTGCATTGACAGGTGGATTCTTAACTAGATCACTAGAGAAGTCCCTAGATTATTTACTTTTACTTATTGATATCAGGGCTTAAGTCTGCCAGCTTAGTTTTATTTTCTGTTTTTTCCTTCTGTTTTCTGTTTTGCTTATCTTTTTCTTTTTCCTGGTCTTCTTTGGCTTACTTGAACATTTTTTTAAAATACCATTTTGATTTTTCCATAGTATTTAGGTATATCTATTTGTGTAGAGTTTTTGGTGGTTGTTGTAGATATTGTGTTATACATAATTTGTCATAATATACTGGTTTGATATTTTACCACCTGAGTAAAGTATAGAAACCATGTCTTCCTTTAAGTCCCTATACCCTCTCTCATTTATATTTGTCTTTGTTTCCTTCACATTGATAAACTGTATTAGACAATGTTATAATTTGTGCTTCAGCCATCAAACATCATTTAGAAAACTCAAGAGGAGGATGCAAGTCTTTTGTGTTTACCCATGCTTTTATTCTTTCTCTGATTCTTTCCTTCCTTTCTGGTGTTGCCAATTTCCTTATCATATCCTTTCTGTTTCAGAACTTCTTGTTCTTTGGAGGTAGGTCTGTTGGTGACAAATTCTCTTTGTTTTCCTTTATTTGAGAACATCTTGAAAATCCCCCTTTATTCCTAATGAATACTTCCACTGTATATAGTATTCTGTGTTGACAGTTCTTTATTTTCAGCACTTGGAAAATGTTTCCAGTCTTTCTGGCCTCCATGTTTTCTAATGAGAAATCTGTTCTTAATTGTTTCTGTCTTATAGGTAAAATGTTTTTTCTCTCTCATTGCTGTTACTTTTCCTTGACTTTGGTTTTATGGAGTTAGATTATTATGTCTCTTGATAGGAATTTCTTTGGGTTTATTCTGTTTAGGGTTTGCTCAACTTCTTGAATCTTACATTTATGTCTTTTTCCAAGTTGGGGAAAACTTCTGACATTCTTAGAGTCTGACCTTCTTTCTCCTCTCCTTCTGGTGCTCTGATAACATGAATGTTGGATTTTTTTCTACTGTCCCACAGATCTTGAGGCTCTGTTTATTTATTTATTTTTCCAATGTATTTTCTCTTTGTGGTTCAAACTGGGTAATTTCTATTGTTTGTCCTCAAGTTCACAGGTTCTCTCTTCTCCATCCTGTTGCCAAACTATCCAGGGAGTTATTTTGGTTTGTAAATTTAAATTTCAAAATTTCTATTTGGTTCTTCTTTATATCATCTATTTATTTGCTGAAACTTTCGAATTTTTCATTTGTTTCAAGTCTTATTATTGATTGTTGAAGCATTTTTACGATGGCTACTTTAAAATCTTACTCCGACATCTGTTTGAGATTATTCCATCATCTATTTTATCTTGGTATAAGCATCAATTATTCAACGTCCTTTCTCATTCAGGTTGTGACATTTCCTTGTTCTTGGTATGGTGAGTGATTTTTTTGACATTGTGTCTTGGACATTTTTGGATTATATTATGAAACTTTGTATTTTATGGCAGTCTTGTTTTAGCAGGATTTCTCTAAGTGTAGGCTTCATGGTGTAGGTCTGGGGTACTGCAAAGTGCATGTAAAAATCCAAGTTCCTCGCTTAGACTCCATTGGGAACCTGGTGGTGTAGCGTGCCTCAACACCACTGGGCAGTGAGTAGAAGTTTGGTCTCCCCACTGCGTCTCTGCTTACACTCACCTGGCCAGGAGGACATGCTTCCCATGAGGCCTCAACTTACACCATGGGAAATGAGTCCATTCCTGCTTGGAGGTGGTGATTTTACTGCATCTCTTGAGATGATCACATAATTATTCTGTTGATATGGTCATTGATTTTTGAATGTTGAACTAATATTGAATCCCAGGATAATTCCAACTTGGTCACGATCTCTTACCCTGTTTAGCGTTGTTAAACGTAATTTGATATTTTACTGAGGATTTTTGTATCTATAGTCATGAAGGATGTGGCTTAGTAGTTATCTTTTAATGTCTTTGTCTGGTTTTTGTATCTGGGTAATGTGGCCACAAATGAATTTGGAAGTATTCACTACTTTTCTTCTTTCTGGAATTCTTCATATAGATTGAGTCTTATTTCTTTGTTAATGTTTGGTAGAGTTTAACAAGGAAGCCATCTCTACTTGAAGGTTTCGTTGTTGAAAGGGTTTATGTTGAGAATTTTATTTCTTTAATAGATACAGAACTATTGATATTTCTTTCTCTTGCTAAGCATTTGTGGTTCATAGCTTTCAGTGAATTTGTACATTTTGTCTAACTTACCTAATGTATTGACATCAAATACTACTCCACTATTATCTTCTGATGTCTAGAGGATTTGCTCTCTAAAGGATCCATCTTTCATGCCTAATATTGGTCACTTATATCTTCTTTTTGTTCTTAACTCATCTGGAAAAAAGTGATCAATTTTACTGGTCTTTTCAAAGAACAATTATTTGTTTCATTGATTTTCTTTATTGTTTTCTTTCTACTTTATTTTATTTCTGCTCTTATACTTTTATTCCTTCTGATCTCTTTAAGCTTAATTTGCTCTTATTTAATTTCTTGAGTTGGAAGCTTAGGAATTGGTTTGAGACCTATATTTTTTAATATGAAATTTTATGCTGTGAGTTTCTTTAACAGCACCATGTGAACTGTCTCCCAGAGACTCTATGTGTTCATGCAAATCAATATATCTGAAGATTTTCCACATATCTTTTTACGAGTTTCTAGCTTATGTCCATTTTATTAAGAGAAAGTGTTTTATATGATTCCAGTTCTTTTAAATTTGTGGATGTTTGTTTTATGGCTTACAATTTGGTCAGTTTGGTGGACTTTTCCTTGTGCTTTCGAGAAGAATGTGTTTTCTGCTGCTGTGTGTGGTGTGTTCCGTAAATGTCAGTTACATTCAGGTGGTTGATAGTTTTCCTCAGGTCTTTTATATTCTTATTAAGTTTTGTTTTGCTCACTTTGTTGATTTCTGAGAGGGGAGTTTTGAAGTTTCCTAATTGTGGATTTATCTGTTTTTCCTGTTCTATTTCTGCTTTATGTCTTTTGAAATTCTATTGTGAACATAATTAGAATTGGGTGGTAATTGGCTCTGTCATTGTGTGTCTCTCTCTTTACCTCTGATAATATTATTTGTTTTGAAGTCCCTTTTTGTCTGATTGTCTAATGTCTAATATAGGCATTTCTGCTTTGATTCTTGATTTCATAGAATATTTTTCTTCAGCCTTTTACTTATAATGTATTTATACCTTTATATATAAAGTGGTTTCTTTTAGACTACAAATAGTTAGGTTTTCCTTTTACGTCCAATGTGATGAGTTCTTTTAATTGAAGTCTTTAAATCACTTTCATTTAAAGTTCCTACTGATAGAGTTAAATTACATTTACTATTTTGCTATTTGCTTTTATTAGTGTCATTTATTCCTTGTCTCCTTTTATTCTTCCCCTTTTGGATTAATTGAACTTTTAGAAATGATTCCATTTTATTTATGCTATTAGTTCATCAGTTGTGCTACTTTTTAAAAGTATCTCACTTGGGCATATATGTCTCTAATTTATAGAGTGTGCCTTGGAACAATATTTTACAGTTTTACCACTAGTCTAAGAACCTTACAAGTGGCTTCAAAGGCCACTCCCAGGCCTTTGTACTATTGCGGTCATGAATTTTACTTCAACATGCTAGTAACATGTTGTTGTTACTAGTAACAACATGTGGTTACTAGTAACATATGTGGTGTGGTAACCCCTCACCACAATGAGTCTTTTATATTTATTTTTATCATTTCAGCATTATTCTATGTAGATCCATGTTCTGTGTAGTATGAGATTCCTTCTGACTGAAGAGCTCCATGAACAATTTTTATCCTAGGTCTTTCTGATAATGAATTCTCTCAGCTTTTCTTCATCTGTGAATGTCTATTTTATCCTTATTTTCAAAAGATTTTTTTCCCTCTGTATAGAATTTTGAGTTGAGAGGATGTGAATTTTTTCCCTTTTCATCACCTTAACTGTATCCCTCCCTTGTCTTCTGGATTGCATTGTCTCTGATGAGAAGTGTATTTTAATTGTTATGTTTCTTCTTCTGTCTATAAAGTGTCTTCAGTTTCTAGCTACCTGCAAGATGATCTCTTTATCCTTGGTCTCAGCAATTTGACTAAGATGCATCTCAGCCTTTATAGGGTTTGAGTATAATTTTTTTCAGGTGGTGGTGAGGAGTGAGTCAGTCCAGCCCTGCTGCAGTATCTGTGTGGGCTGCTTAAGAGCTGTGAGTTTAGGATCATCCCATTACTGTCATCCTAACTCCAGTAGAGGGCTTAGTCTTGAAGTTGCCCAGATTCAATTTGTGTTGCTAAGCAACACAAGTTAGAGCATCTTGAGACATCTTGAATTTATCACCAGGGTGGTGAATTTTCAGATAGCATGAGATAATTCAGAAACAGTATCATTATAAAAATACGCTCTTTTTTTATTTTTTTTATTAATTGAAGGAAATTAAATTCAGTGAACAACCACAAAAGGATCAGCCTAATGAGGCACCTAAGGAGGAAGTGGCCATTACACACAAAGCTAGTGTTACTTCCCGCAAGAGTACACAGGAGAAGAACCGAATTAACCTGGGAAGGAGTCAACTGACCAAGAGATTGGAGCCAAGTTTAAACTGGAGGACCAGTGTCAGTTCCAAAGAGTAGGTAGATATTAACGTAATGGGTTTTCTGATACATACTTCCCTACCACATGTTTATCTAACTTTTCACATAACTTCATTTCACTGGAGGAAAATACATAGTATATACATACACCTCCCTCCAAAGTAATTACAGGTTGGTTCCCTTTTCCCCTCTTCATGTTCCAAGAAGAAAAATTTGACATCAAACTGGGTTTGTGTACAGAGGACCATGGAAGGAGAGCACAATTCACTTTCATGTGGTTGGTGAGTCAGGGCAAATAACAAATGAAAATGATGATAAAACACATGGAGGAATCTCATGGGGGAATGTAAACATTGTGGTAGGGACCTGATTAAGTAGTGTTAAATTATGTGATTAAATATAAAATCAGGAGGCAGTCCTAAGATGGTGGAGGAATAGGAAAGTGGTCTCCTGACCACTTTCTCCCCCACAAATTCATTGAAAGATCATTTGAACACTGAGAAAATTCCACAAAACAACTTCTGAATACTGGTGGAGGACATCAGGCACCTGGAAAGGCAGTCCATTGTCTTCAAAAGGAGGTAGGATAAAATATAAAAGATAAAAAGAGAGACAAAAGAGTTAGGGACGGATACCCATGCTAGGAGGGAGTCGTGAAGAAGGAGAAGTATCCAAACATCAGGAAACCCTCTCAGTGGCAGGTCTAAGGGGAGTTTTGGAATCTCAGAGGGCAACATAACTGGGAGGAAAAAATAAATAAATAAAACCCACAGATTACGTGCCTAACTACAACTCCCAGCAGAGAAGTAGCCCAGACGCTCGCATCTGCCACCAGCAAGTGGGGGCTGAACAGGGAGGCACAGGCTGTATTGCTTAGGTTAAGGACCAGGCCTGAATGCCCTGAGGGCAATCTGAGGGAGCTAATGTGAGATAGCAACCCAAACTGTGGGATAGCCAGAGAGAGAAAAAAAAGAAAGCGTGTGAGAGAGAGAACTTTCCCACAAAAAGCTCTAACCTAAGGCACTGCCAGGCTGCTCACAGAACAAAGGACTGAGTGAATACCAAAGAAGAGCTAGCTGGCTGCAGACAAGCCCATCTCCCACTGGAGGCAGAGAGGCAGGTGGGCGGCAGCCAGAGCCAGCAAGGGACAATCTCTGCCCGCGATGGCATTCTCTACCAAACTGTGAGCAGGCTCCCAGTTGCTAACCAAGTCTTCCTGAGATCCTGGACGGTTGACATCCACCAGGAAGGTTGCAGCCAGTGATCAGCTCCCTAAAGGAGACACACAGCACACCTGAGACAGTGCTCCCGCTGTGCACCCAGGAAACAGAGCAGCTGGCACAGGGGAGGAGATAAGACACACTTGGGGAGAGTGCGCTTGCCAAGCACCTTTTTGCCTGAGCTGCTTGGACCTGGGAAGGGCACAGAACACAGGCCCAACTGAGTCTGTGCCTTTGTGGAGTACCCGAGAACCTGAACCTGAGTGGCTTAGACCTGGAAAGTGCATACAACCCAGGGCCTGCTTTAGACAGTTCCCCTGCCAAGCAACCTGGAGCTTGAGCAGTGTAGACTGCAAAGGCACACATTCCGTGAATGGGGGCAAACCCACTGTGGCCCAGACACTGTGAGCGCTCCCTACACACACCAGTGATATTTGTTTGCAGTGTTACTCCCTCCCCACAGCACAATTGAACAAGTGAGCCTAAATAAGTGACCACCTCCACCCCCTTGTGTCAGAGCGGAAACTAGACACTGAAGAGACTTGCAAACAGAAGAAGCCAAAATAAACAAAGTGACAGGTGCAACAGATTAAAACCCTATAGTTAGCACCTACTACATTGGAAGGGGCCTGTAGGCCTCGAGAAGAAGTATAAGCTGGAACAAGGAACTATCTGAAACTGAACTGACCCCATACTACCCACAACAGCTCTAGAGAAATTCCTAGATATATTTTACTATTATCATTTTTAAATTAAAAAAATAAATTTATTTTTAAGCCCTTTCAGTTAAGTTCAGTTCAGTTGCTCAGTCGTGTCCGACTCTTTGTGACCCCATGAATCACAGCACGCCAGGCCTCCCTGTCCATCACCAACTCCCGGAGTTCACCCAGACTCATGTCCATCGAGTCAGTGATGCCATCCAGCCATCTCATCCTCTGTCGTCCCCTTCTCCTCCTGCCCCCAATCCCTCCCAGCATCAGAGTCTTTTCCAATGAGTCAACTCTTCGCATGACATGGCCAAAGTACTGGAGTTTCAGCTTTAGCATCATTCCTTCCAAAGAAATCCCAGAGCTGATCTCCTTCAGAATGGACTGGATGGATCTCCTTGCAGTCCAAGGGACTCTCAAGAGTCTTCTCCAACACCACAGTTCAATAGCATCAATTCTTCGGCACTCAGCTTTCTTCACAGTCCAACTCTCACATCCATACATGACCACTGGAAAAACCATAGCCTTGACTAGACAGACCTTTGTTGGCAAAGTAATGTCTCTGCTTTTCAATATGCTGTCTAGGTTGGTCATAACTTTTCTTCCAAGAAGTAAGCATCTTTTAAAGCCCTTTATTACTCCTTTAATTTTCATTTTTATAGCCTGCTATTACCTTGACAAAAAAGACCCTATTTTTAAAGCAAATTTCATATATATTTTAAATTATTTTTTGTGATTTTGTTTTGTATTTTTACTATTGTATTTTTGAGAGTCTAACCTCTACTCTAGATTTTTAATCTTTGCTTTTTGGTATTTGTTATCAATTTTGTACCTTTAAGAATCCAATCTTCAGTACCCATTTTTACTTAGGTGTGTGATTACTGGCTTGATTGCCCTCTCCCTCTGACTTTCCTTTTTCTCCCCCAGGTCACCTCTATCTCCTCCCTCCCCTTTCTCTTCTTTACCCAGTGCTGTGAATCTCTTTGGATATTCTGGGCTATGGAGAACACTTAGGGAACTGATTACTGGCTAGATCTGTCTCTCTCCTTTTAACTCCCCCTCTTCTCCTCCTGGTCATCTCTCCTTTCTCTCTCTTCTCTTCTCTGTGTAACTCAGTGAACCTTTCTGGGTGTTCCAGCCTGTGGAGAGCACATAGGGAATTGATTACTGGCTACATTGCTGTCCCCCCTTTTGATTCCTCCTCTTCTCCTCCTGGTCACCTCTATCTCCCTCATCCCTCTTCTCTTCTGTATGTAACTCTGCAAACCTCTCTGGGTGTCCCTCACTGTGGAGAATCTTTTCTCCATTAACCTAGATGTTTTATCATTGGTGTGGTATGGATGGAGAAGTCCTGAAGCTACTGTAAGAATAAGACTGAAAAACCGGAGGCAGGAGGCTTAAATCCAAAACTTGATAACACGAGAAAACTCCTGACTCCAGGGAACATTAATTGACAAGAGCTCATCCAAAAGCCTCCATACCTACACTGAAACAAAGCTCCACCCAAGAGCCAACAAGTTCCAGAGCAAGACATACCATGCTAATTCTCCAGCAGTGCAGGAACATAGCCCTAAGCATTAATATACAGGCTGCCCAAAGTCACATCAAACCTATAGACACCTCAAAACTCACTACTGGACACTTCATTGCATTCCAGAGAGAAGAAATCCAGCTCCACCCACCAGAACACTGATGCAAGCTTCCCTAACCAGGAAACCTTGACAAGCCACTCGTCCAATCCCACCCACAGGGAGGAACCTCCACAATAAAGAGGAACCACAAACTTCCAGCATACAGAAAGGCCACCCCAAACATAGCAATCTAAACAAGATGAAAAGGCAGAGAAATATTCAGCAGGTAAAGGAACAAGATAAATGCCCACCAAACCAAACAAAAGAGGAGGAGATAGGGAATCTACCTGAAAAAGAAATCAGAATAATGATAGTAAAAATGATCCAGAATTTTGAAAACAAAATGGAGTTACAGATAAACAGTCTGGAAACAAGGATTGAGAAGATGCAAGAAAAGTTTAACAAGGACCTAGAAGAAATAAAAAAGAGTCAATCAATAATGAATAATGCAATAACTGAGATCAAAAACACTCTGGAGGGAACCAACAGTAGAATAACCGAGGCAGAAGATAGAATAAGTGAGGTGGAAGATAGAATGCTGGAAATAAATGAAGCAGAGAGGAAAAAAGAGAAAAAGAATAAAAAGAAATGAGGACAACCTCAGAGACCTCTGGGACAATGTCAAATGCCCCAACATTCGAATCATAGGAGTCCCAGAAGAAGAACACAAAAAGAAAGGCCATGAGAAAATACTTGAGGAGATAATAGTTGAAAACTTCCCTAAAATGGGGAAGGAAATAGCCACCCAAGTCCAAGAAACCCAGAGAGTCCCAAATAGGATAAACCCAAGGTGAAACACCCCAAGACACATTTTAATAAAATTAATGAAGATCAAACACAAAGAACAAATGTTAAAAGCAGCAAGGGAAAAACAACAAATAACACACAAGGGGATCCCCATAAGAATAACAGGTGATCTTTCAATAGAAACTCTTCAGGCCAGAAGGGAATGGCAGGACATACTTAAAGTGATGAAAGAGAAAAACCTACAACCCAGATTACTGTACCCAGCAAGGATCTCATTCAAATATGAAGGAGAAATCAAAAGCTTTACAGACAAACAAAAGCTGAGAGTATTCACCATCACCAAGCCAGCTCTTCAACAAATGCTAAAGGATCTTCTATAGACAGGAAACACAGAAAGGCTTTATAAACTCGAACCCAAAACAAAGTAAATGGTAACAGGATCATATTATCAATAATTACCTTAAATGTAAATGGGTTGAATGCCCCAACCAAAAGACAAAGACTGGCTGAATGGATACAAAAACAAGACCCCTATATATGCTGCCTACAAGAGAACCACCTCAAAACAAGGGACACATACAGACTGCAAGTGAAGGGCTGGAAAAAGATATTTCACACAAATGGAGACCAAAAGAAAGCAGGAGTAGCAATACTCATATCAGATAAAATAGACTTTGAAATAAAGACTGTGAAAAGAGACAAAGAAAGACACTACATAATGATCAAAGGGTCAATCCAAGAAGAAGATATAACAATTATAAATATATATGCACCCAACATAGGAACACCACAATATGTAAGACAAATGCTAACAAGTATGAAAGGGGAAATTAATGGTAACACAATAATAGTGGGAGACTTTAATACCCAACTCATACCTATGGATAGATCAACTAAACAGAAAATTAGCAAGGAAACACAAACTTTAAATGATACAATGGACCAGTTAGACCTAATTGATGTCTGTAGGACATTTCACCACAAAACAATGAATTTCACCTTTTGCTCAAGTGCACACAGAACCTTCTCCAGGATAGACCACATCTTGGGCCTTAAATCTAGCCTTTGTAAATTTAAAAAAAAGTGAAATCATTCCAAGCATCTTTTCTGATCACAATGCAGTAATATTAGATGTCAACTACTGGAAAAATATTAAAAATACAAACATATGAAGGCTAAACAATACACTTCTGAATAAACAACAAATCACAGAGGAAATCAAAAAAGAAATAAAATATCAAAATATGCATAGAAACGAATGAAAATGAAAACATAACAATCCAAAACCTATGGGATTCAGTAAAAGCAGTGCTAAGGGGAAGGTTCATAGCAATACAAGCTTACTGCAAGAAACAAGAGAAAAGTCAAATAAATAACTAATTCTACACCTAAAGCAACTAGAAAAGGAAGACATGAAGAACCCCAGGGTTAGTAGAAGGAAAGAAATCATAAAAATCAGGGCAGAAATAAATGAAAAAGAAACAAAGGAGACCATAACCAAAATCAA
This sequence comes from Bos taurus, assembly GCF_002263795.3. Classification (NCBI taxonomy): domain Eukaryota; kingdom Metazoa; phylum Chordata; class Mammalia; order Artiodactyla; family Bovidae; genus Bos; species Bos taurus. The sequence continues at coordinate 36,624,077 of NC_037340.1, forward strand.
CAGAGCTAAAAGCTGGTTCTTTGAGAAGATAAATAGACAAACCATTAGCCAGACTCATCAAGAAAAAAAGGGAGAAGAATCAAATCAGAAATTAAAGTGGAGAAATCACAACAGACAACACAGAAATACAAAAGATCGTAAGAGACTACTATCAGCAAATATATGCCAATAAAATGGACAACTTGGAAGAAATGGACAAATTCTTAGAAAAGTGGAACTTTTCAAAACTGAACCAGGAAGAAATAGAAAATCTTAACAGACCCATCACAAGCACAGAAATCAAAACTGTAATCAGAAATCTTCTAGCAAACAAAAGCCCAGGACCAGATGACTTCACAGCTGAATTCTACCAAAAATTTAGAGAAGAGATAACACCTATCCTATGCAAACTCTTCCAGAAAATTTCAGAGAAAGGTAAACTTCTAAACCCATTCTGAGTCCACCATCACCCTAATACCAAAACCAGACAAAGATGCCACAAAAAAGAAAACTACAGGCCAATATCACTGAACATAGATGCAAAAATCCTTAACAAAATTCTAGCAAACAGAATCCAAAAACATATTAAAAAGATCATACATCATGACCAAGTGGGCTTTATCCCAGGGATGCAAGGATTCTTTAATATCTGCAAATCAATCATTGTGATACACCACATTAACAAATTGACAGATTAAAAACCATATGATTATCTCAATAGATGCAGAGAAGGCCTTTGACAAAATTCAGCATCCATTTATGATAAAAACCCTCCAGAAGGAATAGAAGGAACATACCTCAACAAAATAAAAGCCGTATATGATAAACCCACAGCAAACATTATCCTCAGTGGTGAAAAATTGAAAGCATTTCCCCCAAATTCAGGAACAAGACAAGGGTGCCCACTCTTACCACTGCTATTCAACATAGTTTTGGAAGTTTTAGCCACATCAATCAGAGAAGAAAAGAAATAAAAGGAATCCAGATTGGAAAAGAAGAAGTAAAACTCTCACTGTTTGCAGATGACATGATCCTCTACATAGAAAACCCTAAAGACTCCACCAGAAAATTACTAGAGCTAGTCAATGAATATAGTAAAGTTGCAGGATATAAAATTAACACACAGAAATCCCTTGCATTCCTATACACTAACAATCAGAAAACAGAGAAATTAAGGTAACAATTCCATTCACCATTGCAACAAAAAGAATAAAATACTTAGGAATAAATCTACCTAAAGAAACAAAAGACCTATATATAGAAAACTATAAAACACTGGTGAAAGAAATCAAAGATGACACAAATAGATGGAGAAATATACCATGTTCATGGATTGGTAAAATCAATATGGTGAAAATGAGTATACTACCCAAAGCAATCTATAGATTCAGTGCCGTCCCTATCAACCTACCAACAGTATTTTCCAGAGAAATAGAACAAATAATTTCACAATTTGTATGGAAATACAAAAAAATCTCAAATAGCCAAAGCAATCTTGAGAAAGAAGAATGGAACTGGAGGAATCAACCTGGCTGACTTCAGACTATACTACAAAGCTACAGTCATCAAGACAGTATGGTACTGGCACAAAGACAGAAATATAGATCAATGGAATGAAATAGAAAGCCCAGAGATAGATCCACACACTTAAGGACACCTTATCTTTGACAAAGGAGGCAAGAATATACAGTGGAGAAAATACAATCTCTTTAACAAGAGGTGCTGGGAAAACTGGTCAAGCACTTGTAAAAGAATGAAACTAGAACACTTTCTAACACCATACACAAAAATAAATTCAAAATGGATTAAAGATATAAATGTAAGATCAGAAACTATAAAACTCCTAGAGGAGAACATAGGCAAAACACTCTCCAACATACATCACAGCGGGATCCTCTATGACTCACCTCCCAGAGTAATGGAAATAAAAGCAAAGATAAACAAATGGGACCTAAGTAAACTTAAATGCTTTTGCACAATGAAGGAAACTATAAGCAAGGTGAAAAGACAGCCTTCAGAATGGGAGAAAATAATAGCAAATGAAGCAACTGACAAAGAATTAATCTCAAAAATATACAAGCAGCTCCTGCAGCTCAATTCCAGAAAAATAAATGACCCAGTCAAAAAATGGGCCAAAGAACTAAACAGACATTTTTCCAAAGAAGACATACAGATGGCTAACAAACACATGAAAAGATGCTCAGCATCGCTCATTATCAGAGAAATGCAAATCAAAACCACAATGAGGTACCATCTCACGGCAGTCAGAATGGCTGCCATCAAAAAGTCTACAAACAATAAATGCTGGAGAGGGTGTGGAGAAAAAGGAACCCCCTTACACTGTTGGTGCAAACTAGTACATCCACTATGGAGAACAGTGTGGAGATGCCTTAAAAAAACGAAATAGAACTGCCATATGACCCAGCAGTCCCACTGCTGGGCATACACACTGAGGAAACCAGATTTGAAAGAGACAATGTTCATCTTGTTCATCGCAGCACTGTTTATAATAGCCAGGATATGGAAGCAACCTAGATGTCCATCGGCAGATGAATGGATAAGGAAGCTGTGGTACATATACACAATGGAGTATTACTCAGCCATTAAAAAGAATGCATTTGAATCAGTTCTAATGAGGTCGATGAAACTGGAGCCTATTATACAGAGTGAAGTCAGTCAGAAAGAAAAACACCAATACAGTATACTAACGCATATATATGGAATTTAGAAAGATGGTAACGATGATGTATGTGAGACAGCAAAAGAAACACAGATATAAAGAATAGTCTTTTGGACTCAATGGGAGAAGGCAAGGGTGGGATGATTTGAGAGGGTAGTGTTGAAACGTGTATATTATCATATGTGAAGCGGATTGCTGGTCCAGGTTCAATACATGAGATGGGGTGCTCAGGGCTGGTGCCCTGGGATGACCAGTGGTGGGAGGGGGGTTCTGGATGGGGAACACATGTGCACCCATAGCTGATTCATGTCGATGTATGGCAAAAACTGCTACAATAATGTAAAGTAATTAGCTTTCAATTAAATAAATTAGTTAAAAAAATATAAAATCATGTGAAGTTAATTAGGGGAAACTTCATAGCGGTGGTACCATGTGTATTAAGAGAACTTTAAATGAATACTATAAAAAGGATAGAATCTGAAACATGTGACAGGCCTGAGTAAAGTGGACACTGGTTTTATGAAAGTCTGAAATGTACTTGCCTGGAGAATCCCAGGGACAGCAGAGCCTGGTGGGCTGCTGTCTATGGGGTCGCACAGAGTCGGACACGACTGAAGCGACTTAGCAGCAGCAGCAGCAGCTCCATTCAGGACCCTTTGTAAATTGGTGCCAAAGCAAAGAATAAAGGCCAATGTTGCCAACACCAAAGCAGTCAGAAGCACCTAGAGCACTTTGTGAAGTTTTAGCAAATGGGTTACAAGTTTCAGTGTATTTTTAGTGTTCCATGTTGTCCCCTTATTAAGAACGGGCTCCCTACTGGTCATGTGGGGACCCTCACCTATAAGGATTCCAAGAAGCACAGGTGATTGTATTTTGGACACAGACTCAGAGAGCTGAGAGAGGGGAGACTTGTGGGAGGTGAGACACCTTGCTCCTCTGATTCTCCCTGATTTGCGGGTATTTGACCTTGTGGCTCTCTTTGAAAGGGTGAGTCTGAAAATGATAAGTGTTTGGGCTCATCTGTTAACTGGGGGATGAATTATAAAATACTGCTTTTTCCATGTGCTCACTTTTTTTTCAGTTAAGAATTTACTAAACAAGGATTTAATGCAAACCAGTATATTCCAAAAAGTATACTAAGCTTGAGAATGTCCAGAAAATCGACACAGGCCCTGCTGTGATGTTGGGTGGGCAAGGAGAACACAGGCAGTTGGGACTCAGGGTAGAAGACATAGACTGAAGGACCTTTCCAGTGATAGCAACCTGTGAAGACCTGTTTCTGGCACAAAGAAATATTGGACAAGTGTTTCTCCATTATATAAAATTCATGGCTCTGCTTGCAGGACAGGACAGAAGGGACCTCTCAGGTGTCAGATGAGACTGAAACTCAGTCATTCTCTGTCAGGAAAACATATCATTTGGGTGCATGATAATGATGGAATATTTGTACACATTTATATTTTTAATATTCTATTAGCATAAAGTAATTAATATAATTAATATTTCTTTAGGAGCAGAAATACACTAAGAGACACCCAAGTAGAAAAACATGGAGGAAAACTTGAAAAGTCCAGATCATCTGTTTCACCTGGAAGAGCACAGTTAATTCGGTGAGTTTCTATTAACGTGTGTGTGCTCAGTCATGTCCAACTGTTTGCGACCCTATGGACTGCAGCCCAGTAGGCTTCTTTGTCCATGGGATTCCCCAGGCAAGAATACTGGAGTGGGTTGCCATTTCTTCTCCAGAGGATCTTCTCGACCTGCAGATTGAACCCATGTCTTCTGAGTCTCCTGAATTGCAAACAGATTCTTTACCACTTGAGGATCAGTTCTTTAAAGCCACTCCTACATAACAGCTAGTTAATACTGGTTAATGGTGCTTTACTTTCACATTAGGGTCTTATGATATCTATACTGATATAGTAGAAATGCTGTAAGAAGGGTAATAATGGGTTTCTTTAAATATATAGGATAATTTTCAATGTGGAGCTATTTTGGGGGGATAAAGTAGAAATTAATAGCTTTATTGCTTGGCCAGGCAAAGAGGGGTACAGTGGGCTTCTGCCCCAGAAAACTGTATGTCCCTAATGTGGAGTTAAATACAGTGATCTACTGGTATTAGCTAACTGTTTGTAAACACATATATTTAATGCAAAAAGCAGTTAACTGCAAAAAGCTGTTAACTGCATGTGTGTTCAGTTGCTCAGTCATGTTCAACTCTTTATAACCCTTTGGACTGTAGACTGCCAGGCTCCTCTGTCCATGGGATTTTTCAGGCAAAATACTGGAGTGGATTGCCATTTCCCACTCCAGGAGATCTTCCCAACCCAGGGAATGGTAGCAAAACAGGACTCTTAGCTAATCTCTTGCCTCTGTCATAGCAAAATCGTCATCTTTCTGATCCTTACTTACTGATCACCAATGGCTCTGCTAATTCTAAAGTGACATATGTAATTTCTCATTAAAACAGCCATTAGTCGAAAACCAACTGTTAAGCTTCTTACCCAGTTTTCAGTTTGACAATAAAAGTGACATATCTGGGGAGAAAGTTCAGCTGCTTTTAAGTTTGGGAGGCAGGGAGAAATGGCAGGAATTTCATATTATAAAATTTGCACAGTTCAAAAGAAAACAAACTTTAAGACACTCTAAAACATATATGCCATCTTGGAAAGTTAGGAATAATAAATTATTCAAATTTTGACAATTCTTAAAAAATTCTTACTTTGAAATATTTGTAGAGTCACAGAAAGTTGCAGAGATAGTGCAGAGAGATCCCATATGCCCTTCACCTAGTTCCCCCCAACAGTTAAATCCTGCATTTTGCATAACTACTGTACAAGATCAAAACCAAGAAATTAACATTGGTACAATGTATATGTGTTTTGCTATATCACTGTTCACTGAACCCAGGGTAGGCAACAAGCAAAGCTGGAAGAAAATGTAAGGAATCGTAGAAACTGCAGACACGTTTATTCTCTCCTGACTGGCATAGCAGCTGTAGCAGCAGACACGCTGTATTCTCTTGTGGTTGACCCAGCAGACACAGCCATAACACGTCCCTAACGTGGCCATAACATGGCTGTAACACAGACATAAGGCAGCCTCCAGGGCTTTTCGGGTATCAGAGCAGAAGTGGCCCACGGCCAGGTGGGTACATCGTGATACGGGTGTGCAGTGCTGTAAGTGATGTCAGCTGTCACATAACCATGTATTTACAAAACGTGGGGCAAGAGTGAGAGGCTGTGGGGCAAGAGAGCCTGACCACCACCATCTTGGCTAATTTGCTCTTTCCCTCCATTGGGACAATGCATAGTTCAGTGTCATTTTATCATGTGTAATTTGTTATGGTGACCGTGGCAACCAGGCTAGAGAACTGTTCACCCCATACGTGTCCTCCGGCTACCCTGTTATGGTCACAACCACTTTTGTTCCCCCATAATCCCCACTTCCTAGCAACAGTCATCTGCTTTCATAATTTTGTCATTTTGGACTGCCGTATAGATAGATTCATATGTTGTTTTTATATTGACTTATTTTCCAACACCATAATACCCTTGAGATCCACCTAATTGTTGCATGCATTTTGCTGAGTGACATTCCATTGTATGGATATACCACAGCTTTTAAAGTTTTTCATGTATTAAGGCACATTTTAGCTGTTTGCAGCTTTTGGCTTTTAAAAATAAAACTGCTATAAACAATCACATACAGGTTTTTGTACAGATGAAAGTTTTTATTCCCCTAGGGTAAATGCCCAGTTGGTGATATATATGGTAATTGTGTTTTTAGCTTTTTAGGAAACTACTTAGCTTTTCCAGAGTGGTGGCACCATTTTGTGTTCCCACCAGTGATGTATGAGAGACTCAGTTCCCCTCATCCTCGCCAATATTTGGTTTTGTTGTTTTATTTTAGCTGTCCTAAAATCTGTGCGGTGACAGCTTATTGCAGTCTTTGCATTTCCCTAATGGCTCATGATGTTAATATCTTGTCATGAACTTATTGCTATCTGTTTACGCTCTTCAGTGAAATGTCTGTCTATATCTTTTGCTCATTTTTAATTGAATCATTTGTTTTTCAAAATGTTGAGTTTTGAGAGTTCTTCATCTATCTCTCTACGATATCCTTCATTGTATATGTTAGTTTGCAGGTATTTTCTCCCTCTCTCTACCTTGTCTTTTCCTCCTCTTAATAGGGCCTCTGGGAGAACAGTTTTTGATGAAGTCTGATTTATTAGTTTTTCTTCTGTGGATTGTGCTTTTGATGTCATGTCTAAGAACTCTTCATGAAGCCCTTGATCCTGAAGATTATCTCCAATGATTTTTTCCTAAAAGTTGTAATAATTTTACATTTAAGGCTGGTATTCATTTTGAGTTTAATTTTATATAAAATTTATATATACATCAAGATTCTTTTTTGTAACCTACTGGTGTTCAGCGTTTTCACCTTAGTCAAGCATCAGGTGGGTGCACTCGGGGCTATTTCTGAGTCTCCATTCTGTTCAGCTAATTTTTATATCTAGCCCTAGCACACAATCTTGATAGCACACAATCTTGATTATTATAGCTCTATAGTTATTCTTGAAATCTGGTAAAGTGATTCCTCTCCCTTTATTATTTTATCCCAAAATTGTTTTGAGTTATTCTACTTATTTTCCTTTCCACATACATTTTAGAATGATCATGCTAAAAAAAAAAAAAAAACTTACTGAAGATTTTAATCTGTGGAGTTGGAGAAGACTCTTGAGAGTCCCTTGGATTGCAAGGAGATCAAAACAGTCAATCCTAAAGGAAAACAATCCTGAATATTCATTGGAAGAACTGATGCTGAAGCCGAAACTCCAGTACTTTGGCCACCTGATGCGAAGAGCTGACTCATTAGAAAAGACCTGATACTGGGAAAGGCTGAAGGCAGGAAGAGAAGGGGACAACAGAAGAAAGATGGTTGCATGGCATCACCAACTCAATGCTATGCTATGCTAAGTCACTTAAGTCGTGTCCAACTCTGTGCGACCCCATAGATGGCAGCCACCAGGCTCCCCCGTCCCTGGGATTCTCCAGGCAAGAACACTGGAGTGGGTTGCCATTTCCTTCTCCAATGCATGAAAGTGAAAAGTGAAAGCGAAGTCGCTCAGTCGTATCCGACTCCTAGCGACCCCATGGACTGCAGCCTACCAGGCTCCTCCGTCCATGGGATTTTCCAGGCAAGAGTACTGGAGTGGGGTGCCATTGCCTTCTCCAACCAACTCAATGGACATGAGTTTAAGCAAGCTCTGAGAGATGGTGAAAGACAGGGAAGCTTGACGTACTACAGTCCATGCAGTTGCAGAGTCAGACACAGCTGAGTGACTGAACAACAACAACTGAAGATTTTGATAGAAGTTACATTGAAACCCTATCTCAATTTTGAGAAAATTGATATCTTTACTGTGTAGACTGTATGACTGTTTATTTAAGGCTTTGGTTTCTTTCACCAGCAGTTTCTAATTTTCAGCATAAAAGTCCAGTACATGTTTTGTTAGATTTACATCCAGAAGTAGAAACACCAGTACTGTTAACTATCAATGATCAAGGTAAAAGTCCTTCCTTCCTTTTTCTTAGTCTTAAGAGGACAGCATTCTGTCTTTCACCAGTAAGTATGATGATAGTTTTTGTGCTGCTGCTGCTGCTGCTGCTAAGTCGCTTCAGTTGTATCTGACTCTGTGCGACCCCATAGATGGCCCCGCACCAGGCTCCGCCATCCTTGGGATTCTCCAGGCAAGAACACTGGAGTGGGTTGCTATTTCCTTCTCCAATGCACTAAAGTGAAAAGTGAAAGTGAGGTCTCTCAGTCCTGTCAGACTCTTAGCGACCCCATTGGACTGCAGCCCACCAGGCTCCTGTGTCCATGGGATTTTCCAGGCAAGAGTACTGGAGTGGGGTGCCGTTGCCTTCTCAGAGTTTATCTGCAGATATTCTTTAAGTTGAGGAAGTTCCCCGCTACTCTTGTTTTTCTGAGAGTTTTAATACCACTGAGTGTTGAATTTTGTCACATGCTTTTTCTGCATCAATTAGTATGATCATTCCATTTTTCTTCTGTAGGTTGTTACTGTAGTGGATTACACTGGTTGATTTTTGAATCCTGAAGCAGACTTGCATTCCTGGAATAAACCGCACTTGGTCCTTCTTTACATATATATAGCTTTCAGTTAAGTTCAGTCACTCAGTCATGTCCGACTCTTTGTGACCCCATGAATCGCAGCACGCCAGGCCTCCCTGTCCATCACCAACTCCCAGGGTTCACTCAAACTCATGTCCATCGAGTTGGTGATGCCACACAGCCATCTCATCCTCTGTCGTCACCTTCTCCTCCTTCCCCCAATCCCTCCCAGCATCAGGGTCTTTTCCAATCCAGCTCTTCGCATGAGGTGGCCAAAGTATTGGAGTTTCAGCTTCAGCCTCAGTCCTTCCAGTGAAGACCCAGGACTGATCTCCCTTAGAATGGACTGGTTGGATCTCCTTGCAGTCCAAGGGACTTTCAAGAGTCCTCTTCAACACCACAGTTCAAAAGCATCAATTCTTCGGTGCTCAGCTTTCTTCACAGTCCAACTCTCACATCCATACATGACCACTGGAAAAACCATAACCTTGACTAGACGAACCTTTGTTGGCAAAGGAATATCTCTGCTTTTGAATATGCTATCTAGGTTGGTCATAACTTTCCTTCCAAGGAGTAAGCATCTTTTAATTTCATGGCTGCAGTCACCATCTGCAGTGATTTTGGAGCCCCCCAAAATAAAGTCTGACACTGTTTCCCCATCTATTTGCCATGAAGTGATGGGACCAGATGCCATGATCTTCGTTTTCTGAATGTTGAGCTTTAACCCAACTTTTCACTCTCACTTTCATCAAGAGGCTTTTTAGTTCCTCTTCACTTTCTGCCATAAGGGTGGTGTCATCTGCATATCTGAGGTTATTGATATTTCTCCTGGTAATCTTGATTCCAGCTTGTGCTTCTTCCAGCCCAGCTTTACATATATATATTTATACGTGCTTAACATTTTGTTAAGGATATTTGCATCTACACTCATGAGGGATATTCAATAGCAGTGTTTTGTTTCTGTATATACTTCAGTTTTGATATCAGACTTCATAAAATGAGTTCAGTTCTCTTCTGTTTTCTGGAAGAGATTGTGTAAAATTCGTGTTTGTTTTTTTATGCTTGGTAGAATTCTCCAGTGAAATCATCTGAAACTGAAGACACTTTTTTTTTAAGTTATGAATTAATTCCATTAGTAGCCATGAAAGTGAAAGTGAAGTCGCTCAGTCATGTCCGACCCTTTGCGACCCCATGGACTGTAGCCTACCAGGGTCCTCCATCCACGGGATTTTCCAGGCAAGAGTGCTGGAGTGGGTTGCCATTTCCTTCTCCAGGGGATCTTCCCAACCCAGGGATCAAACCTAGGTTGAACCCAGGTCTCCCGCATTGCAGGCAGACACGTTACCATTTGAGCCACCAGGGAAGCCTGCTGCTGCTGCTGCTGCTGCTGCTAAGTCACTACAGTCGTGTCTGACTCTACAGTCGTGAACCTGTAGACAGCAGCCCACCAGGCTCCCCCATCCCAGGGATTCTCCAGGCAAGAATCATGTGTTTTGTATTGGTTAAGTGACAGTAATTTGTACCTTTAAAGGAATCAATTTCTTTAAATTATCAGTTTAGTCTGTGTTCAGTTGTTCATAGTTTTATTATCTTTTTGTTGTCAGCAGGATCTGAAGTGATATGCTACACCTTATTCATTTCTGATACTGGAAATTTGTGTCTTCTCTTTTTCTTTGTCAGTCTTGCTAGAGGTTTGTCAATTTTATTGATCTTTTCAAGAAGCAGTTTTTTAAATTGATTTTTCAAGTTGTTTCTGTTTTCAGTTTTGTTCATTCTTTTCTTTATTAGTTTCTTTTCTCTCTTTGCTTTGGGTTTGTTTTGCTCTTCTTTTTCTAGTTTCTTTAGATGTGAGTTTAGATTACTGAATTGAGACTTCTCTTTTCTTCAGTTCAGTTGCTCAGTCGTGTCTGACTCTTTGAGACCCCATGGACTGGAGTGTGCCAGGCTTCCCTGTCCAGCACCAACTCCCAGAGCTTGCTCAAACTCACGTACATTGAGTTGGTGATGCCATCCAACCATCTCATCCTCTGTCGTCCCCTTCTCCTTCTGCCTTCAATCTTTCCCAGCATTGGGATCTTTTCCAATGAGTCAGTTCTTTGCATCATGTGGCCAAAGTATTGGAGCTTCAGCTTCAACATCAGTTCTTCCAATGAATATTCAGGGTTAATTTCCTTTAGGATTGACTGTTTTGATCTCCTTGATGTCCAAGGGACTCTCAAGAGTCTTCTGCAACACTGCAGTTTAAAAGCATCAATTCTTTGGTGCTCAGCCTTCCCTAAGATCCAACTCTCACATCCATACATGACTACTGGAAAAAGCATACCTTTGACTAGACAGAAGTTTGTCAGAAAATAATGTCTTTTGCACAGAGTTGGACATGATTGACACGACTTAGTAGCAGCAGCAGCTTTTTAACATGCTGTTAAAAAGGTTTGTCATAGCTTTTCTTTCAAGGAGCTAGTGTCTTTTAATTTCATGGCTGAAGTCACCATCTGCAGTGATTTTGGAGCCCAAGAAAATAACTCGCACTGTTTCCATTGTTTCCCCATCTATTTGCCATGAAGTGATGGGACCAGATGCCATGATCTTAGTTTTCTGAATGTTGCGCTTTAAGCCAACTTTTTCATCCTCCTCTTTCACTTTCATCAAGAGGCTCTTTAGTTCCTCTTCACTTTCTGCCATAAGGGTGATGTCATCTGCATATCTGAGGTTATTGATATTTCTCCCGGCAGTCTTGATTCCAGCTTGTGCTTCATCCAGCCTGGCATTTTGCATGATGTACTCTGTATATAAGTTAAATAAGCAGAGTGATAGTATACAGCCTTGAGGTACTCCTTTCTGAATTTGAACCAGTCTTTTGTTCCAGATCCAGTTAAACTGTTGCTTCTTGATTTGCATACAGACTTCTCAAGAGGCAGGTCAGGTGGTCTGGTATTCCAATCTCTTGAAGAATTTTCCACAGATTGTTGTGATCTACACAGTCAAAGCTTATGGTGTACCCCTTAATAACATATATATATATATATATATATACACACACACACCCCTTAATAACATATATATATATATATATATATTGGAGAAGGCAATGGCACCCCACTCCAGTAATTTTGCCTAGAAAATCCCATGGACAGAGGAGCCTGGTAGGCTGCAGTCCATGGGGTCGCTAGAGTCGGACACGACTGAGTGACTTCACTTTCACTTTTCACTTTCATGCAATGGAGAAGGAAATGGCAACCCACTCCAGTGTTCTTGCCTGGAGAATCCCAGGGACGGGGAAGCCTGGTGGGCTGCCATCTGTGGGGTTGCACAGAGTCAGACACGACTGAAGTGACTGAAGTGGAATGATTGCAATAGGTTCAGTTAATTTTCATCTCCTTATATAGTTACAAGTAATTCTTTCCTCATGATGAGAACTTAGATTTACTCTCTAAGCAACTTTCAAATATACCCCACAGCAGTGTTAATTGTAGTCAACATGTTGTGCATTACATCCTTAGTACTTATTTATCTTATAACTGTGTACCTTTTGACCTTCTTCCTCCAATTTCTCCTCCCTCCAACTCTGGTAACCACAAGTCTGATTTCTATGAATTTGGTTGTTTTTTGCTTTTTTTTTTTTCCTCTGAGATTCCACATATAAGTGAAGTGATATAGTATTTGTTTTACTCTGACTAATTTCACTTAGTATAATGCCTTCCAGGTCTACTAATCTGATCTATCAGATTTTCCTCTGTAACCAATTCAGGTTTCCTGACATCTTTTGGACAAGAGAATACATAAATCTGACACTCAGTTCATGTGTCTTGTTTAGTTGGACCAGGCACTTCGGTTCAGGATTTCACTGCACCGTGGCTCAGCACAGTTGTACCATTCTGACTTTTGAAAGTACAAGAATTGGAGCTCTGTGTGCCAGAAAGTCTTTGAGAAATTAAGAGAATGGTAGAACCTTTAGAATTAATGAAACTGGGCAACTACCTGTCCTCCTATACTATGCTTCCAAATGGAAAAAAAAATTAAAAAGATGTTTATGGAGAGCACATCTGGGGGGATAGAGAGAGAAAGAAAGAAAATAAGAGTGAATTCAAGATGTTCCATGTGTCCATGACCTTGATATTGAGTTAAAAGCCTCAGAGCAGGATGGAATAAAGTGAACTAACTGTCTTTGGTAAGGGAAAAAATGCCTTTCCCTTTGGGGCACTGGCAGTGTTGCCCAACTGAACTTCCTGCAGTAATAGAAATGGTTTATTTCTGAGCTGTCCTGTGTGGTAGCCACTCGACATACATGACTGTTGAGCAGTTGCAGTGTGGCCAGTGCAATTGGAAAACTGAATTTTCAATTGTATTCAATTTCAAGTAAAGAAATGGAAGAAACATAAATATAAATAGCCACCCATTATTTAAGTTATTTTATCACTATGACAAGTGGGAGTCTTAGGTCATTTACCTAATACCTTTTTCATTTTTTACTACTTTTTTATTATTATTATTGTACCATAGCAATAATATTGAAATGCACCTGCTATAAAGGCATGTGTTTATTCATCCCCTCATGTAGATGTTAACAAAGATCTTCCACAATTCAGGTGGTGTTGGTATCTTATCCATAGTTCATGTATCAATGTATGTTGCTGAAATAGTAACATAAGCATACTGTAGCATAAACATACTTATTATATGTTGTTGTTCCTAGTAAGAGTGTTGAAAAGATTGAGGAAATTATTAGTGACAGCTCCTCAGAAAGTGAGGAAGATGAAGAACAACCTGATCATCGTCAGGAAGCAAATGCAGATTTGCCATCAGAATATTGGCAAATTCAGAAGCTGGTGAAATATTTGAAGGTGAGAGAGAAACCTTTTATACTGTATTTGCAATGTTTATTTTAAATTTTTTCCCAAAAATATATATTCTGCTTTCAAGTTTACTATATATTTCTTTCAAGTAACGGTAGTAACTATCCCTATTATTATTTAAGTGTGCACATGGGAAGGTCTTATTACTCTGAGGATAGTGAGATTTGTCCTCATGGAGCAGTTGGGCTGCCTGGTACCAGCCCTCTCCCCTAGGTGGGGAGAAGGCAGTGGACCATGGCAGCCGTCAGATATTGTGACTTACACCACTGTGTGACTAGCAGGATGGCATGATGGAAAGAGCAAGGGGTTTTGAAGCTGGACTTAGACTGAATTCTAGATTGTGTTGCTAACTATCTGTGACTGTTGAAAAGTATGGTTTGCAGCCTTAATCTTCTTGACCCATGGGGTAAAATTAGTAATATCCACTCTAGGATTATTTTAAGGACTGAGAAAACACAGGTGAAAGATGTGGTGTGGTGTCTGATACGTTGTAGGTACTTAAAATATGTGTTGGTCTGTTTCTGCTACTCTCTTACGTGAGATGCCATGTGTGAAAACATTTTGTAATGATAAATAAATGACCCATATAATATTGTATTTAAGTCCTCAGATAAGGGTGGGGCAAGGAAAACGATTTGCTCAAACCCAGATCAATATTAATTTCTGATGTTGGACAGTGAATCTTGGTAATAGCTAGGCCCTGTCTAAAGTTACCATCCAGAAATCCTTTTGAAAACAACACTCTGACTTACCTCAGCTTGTCCTCCTCCATTTGCTAGGCTTTGCATATTTAAAGAAATTTACATGACTCCTAAATTACTAAAGGGTACTTTTCCTGTACCTTTGAGGTCATCCCAAGCTGACAGCTCAAACAGTCTATATGCATATTTTCATGAATTCAGAAAAGCTCCTCCCTCCCGCCAGGTGAGCAATCTGATAGGTATAAGTAAGCTAAAAAAGTTTTTCCTAAAAGAAAAATATGTCCACTTCCTCTGTTGGCATCATCTCAGCTGCAACTCTAAGCACGTCTCAAAGAATTCTTTTATGTTTTCCTGAATCCTGAGAAAAATTAGTCAAGAAATTGGGAAAATGGGAAATTAGAATTAAAGTTGACAGTTAAAGTTTGATAATCTTCCTGAAGACATGACAGGTTCAAAGGAATCTACTGACATCATGGAGAGCAGGATAAGTTGATTATCTTAGTGATCATTCTACAGTGTTTGTGGTTGTCAAAGCAACACACTGTGCACATGAGATATACCAAGGATTCCCAATGTATCAGGGTCCCCTGTATCAGGCCATGGCCTGTTAGCAACTGGGCACACAGCAGGAGGTGAGTGGCAGGCTAGTGAGTGAAGCTTCATCTGTATTTACAGCCGCTCCCTATCACTTGCATTACCACCTGAGCTACGCCACCCGTCAGGTCAGTGGCAGCACTAGATTCTCATAAGAGTGCAATCCCTACTGTGAACATCGCATGTGAGGCGTGCAATGTTTTCCATGAAACTGGTCCCTGGTGCTAAAAAGGTTGGGGACTGCTGAGATATACAATTATATTTGCCAGTTATCCCTCAATAAAGTTTAGAAAAAGAAAATTCTGGCAGCAGAATCAAAGGTGGAGGTAGACATTTCCAGGCATCAGGACAGGAGCCAGTGAGAGATAAGTGGTCTCAGCCCAGGCGGTCAGCCTCACTTATTGCCGTGCTCCGAATGTGTCCGTGCAGGATGGTGAGTCATTCTTGTAAAAATAAATGGTACATTTATATGCATCATATCCTTTACACAAATCCTATTAGTGGTGTTCTAAGAAATAACAAATTTGTGAAGCAAAATAAGTCATTAAATGTGAAATTTTGACCTGTGATTCTTGTAGCCTTGCTGAACTTGCTGGAAATCTCAACGGTAAGTCATTTAGATGTACTCGGACACTTTTTCAGTGTTTAAAAATTCACTGTATTGTGTATACTGTGTATTACAATTTGTTCTTTGCTAGTAATTTAACAGAAGAAATCCAAAGCGAGGAAGATGTGAATGTACGTTGTGCAACAGTCCATCATGATGCCAGAAACTGATGTAAAATTTGAGTTAGCAAATGATCTGATTATCTAATGATAATTAGCAAACCATTTATCCTCAATGGTTAAATCAGAATCAGGGCAAGCAGATAAAATATTTTCATCATTGGAAAAGAAAATGAGGGTATATGAAGCAAACCCTAATGCCCACCTTGGCTCTGCTTTTGAAAGCTTCTTAACAATTTGACTGCTGTCAATGCAAAATGAAAGAAAAAATTTTTTAATATCGGACATATTTGTACTGAAATAAAAATCAAGACTATTGGATAGGACAATTGATGCTTTGCTTTGTGTATTTTAAAATTGTATTTTAAGAATATCTTATAAATGTTAAATATTTTACTTTTTTCTTTCAACTTTTTAAATGGATTTTATTTACCATTTATTTTGTGTGATATTCCCTCTTCTAGTGTTTACTGTTATCAAATTTCAGGTGGAGATCACTTTTACATGGGATTGTAATATGTATAGTGTTTTTTTTTTTCCTTACAAAAAACCTCTGAAATTTTTAGTATTTCTATCACAAAAAAGACGTGTGGTTTATTACAGAAATAATTTACCATTATAGTCATCCTTACTATTTAGTTGCATGTAAATAAATAAAATTTAGCAACACATATGAAATAACATGATTTCAGGAATTCCTGAGAACTTCTGGGAATTCCAGTTTCTTATTCTGGAATCTGGAAGATTCACATTTGCTGGGAATTTGGAGGCAGTCTTGTGGAGCACAGGCTGACGTTTCGGTCCCACAGTTCTGCCCCCACCTTGGCAGGAGTCTTTGTGCACAAACCACCCAATCAGCACAGTGGCCAGTCCTGCAGGCAGGGCAGCCATGTGCAGACTCTGGAGACCTTCCTGGCCTTTCCTGAATCACAGGGCCACCCATGGCCTCTACGCACAAGGAGTGTGTTATCTGAGGACGCTCTGGCCACAGAGATGTCTGCCACCAACACTTGAGTCAGGCACTGGGGCTTGGACACGGCCTCTGGAAGAAGATTTGGAAGAGCCCTGGTGTTTATGCATAGAATTTGGGTCTGTTAACTTTTTTTCATTAATAAAACGAGATAAAGAGTCCAAACAGCAGAAGCATCAGCCAGGTCAGAAGGCAGAATAATGGAGCAGTTAGAAAGACAACCTTCAATGTCAACAAGTCTTCAACTGAGTTGGGCTTCCACCACCTACTATCTCAGCAGCCTTGGGGGTGCTGGCCATCCTCTGTAAGCTTTGGTCTCCTAATTGTTCCAGATGGCAAGATAAAAGATCTCACCTTTTAGGATTATTATTAGTATTAGGTGAGATCTAACACATCTAAGTGCTTTAGCATGAAGGGCTCAGCCCCTGTTAGCAATGATAAATCTTTCTATTGCACATTATTATTATAAACAACGTAAGGTGGGGATGGTCTTCGGCTTTTGCTTTAAGATTCTGGTAACCAATAAAAGGAAGAAATACAGTGAGTTCATACAGTGAGGGACTCTTTCCATCATAAGGTAAAAACAACCCCCTTGCCAATGAGTGTAACTGATCCTGGTGCTAAGAACAGAAAGAATTTCCTCCTCAAGAGCGTAAGGGGGCAGACAGTGGGTTGGTGGTGCCCCACATCCTCCACAGTATCCTCCCCATGAACACCGCTAAGAGTGTCTCATTATTGAGTCACTAGCTTGCATTTTTCAACTATTTGGGATAAATGCATATAGTGGTGGATCAAAAAGAGATGCACTGTTGCGCTCCCAGAACAGCTCAGGAAAGCGTGTATTGATGAAGTGCTACTCAAACTCACACAAGTTACCCCTCAGTAGTTCATGTGCAAATGTGATACTTTTGGCCAGACAGTAAATGGCTTGAAATTATTATAGTTCCCCACAGGTAAATATTCTTAACATAGCCAATAAAAGAAAAAGTATATCTACAAAAGCTTTCAGGATTTTCAACACAGTTAAATGTTTTTCTGTGGAGACACAAAAGGATATGAAAAATCTATGAAATGCAAATTTGAACGTCTCTAGATAATCTCAAAATAAATAAATCTGATACAGTAATTTACAAAATTATGTAAATTTAGACTTCTTCCAGCAGAGAAATGTTCATGTTGACCTGACTCTTCACTTACCATTTTCCAAGTACAGCAATGTCTGTGATTGTTGAAAAAGTTTTGATGAGTTCATTAATAGCCAAACAAGTAAATTAGTGATACAGCTTAGTATTTATCCAGAGCTATGAGCTCAGATCTTGGCACATGATAAAGGGACTAAGTCTTTAATGATTTGGCTTTGACACACATCCATTTCAACTTGGACATTTTACATCTGTGTATATTCTTTTAATCTGGAGTTTTAGAACACAATTCAATTTTTAAACTAATGGATACATTGCATTTTTATTCCCCAACCTTCCAATGTCTTTCCCCCCACATCACTGGTGACTCTGGGCTTCAATTCTAAATGAAGTAATAAGCTCCTTATTCAGCTACCTTCTGTACTTACCTTCTCACAGCTTGTCTATCTCATTAGCTACAGCTGATTAATCTCATTTCTGAATCTTGCAGGATGTCTTCAAATGAGCACAGGCTTGCCTCTCAATCTTTTGCTCAGGAGGGACAGTGACAAAATGAGGTTCCCAAGGGGCCAGACCATCCTTCACTCTCAGCTCCTTGAGAATAGTGCTGTTCCCTCTGCTGTTGGTGTCATTCTCCACCTTCTCTTGCTCCCCCTTCTCCTCCCTTTCTTGACCCCTTCTCCTTGGAGACGTATTGTTTCCTTGCCACATTTGTATGAATATTATCTTCTCCCCATTCATGGTTGCTTCAAAATCTTGCAACAAAAATATTTTGCTATATGTGAGTATCAGTGATAGGGGGAAACAGTTGCTAAGGTCTATACCCCACACTAACACTAAAAATACAGCAAGTTTTACTCATTTCTAAGTCAGAAATGTATTGGGCACCTTTGTGAGATAGGAGGCAAGTTGGGGGATTTGTTGTGTCTTGGAAATGTGGATTTCTTCATCACAAGTATTCTAATATTGTTAATATAAGTAGGTACTCTTTGGGCTTCCCAGGTGGTATCAGTGGTAAAGAACCCACCTGCCAATGCAAGAGATGTAAGAGATGAGGGTTTGATCCCTGGGTTGGGCAGTTCCTCTGGAGGAGGGCACAGCAACCCACTCCAGGATTCTTTTTTTTTTTTTCTCTAATTTTATTTTATTTTTAAACTTTACATAATTGTATTAGTTTTGCCAAATATCAAAATGAATCCGCCACAGGTATACATGTGCTCCCCATCCCGAACCCTCCTCCCTCCTCCCTCCCCATACCATCCCTCTGGGCCGTCCCAGTGCACCAGCCCCCAGCATCCAGCATCATGCATCGAACCTGGACTGGCAACTCGTTTCCTACATGATATTTTACATGTTTCATTGCCATTCTCCCAAATCTTCCCACCCTCTCCCTCTCCCACAGAGTCCATAAGACTGTTCTATACATCAGTGTCTCTTTTGCTGTCTCGTACACCGGGTTATTGTTACCATCTTTCTAAATTCCATATATATGCGTTAGTATACTGTATTTATGTTTTTCCTTCTGGCTTACTTCACTCTGTATAATAGGCTCCAGTTTCATCCACCTAATTAGAACTGATTCAAATGTATTCTTTTTAATGGCTGAGTAATACTCCATTGTGTATATGTACCACGGCTTTCTTATCCATTCATCTGCTGATGGACATCTAGGTTGCTTCCATGTCTTGGCTATTATAAACAGTGCTGCGATGAACATTGGGGTACACGTGTCTCTTTCCCTTCTGGTTTCCTCAGTGTGTATGCCCAGCAGTGGGGTTGCTGGATCATAAGGCAGTTCTATTTCCAGTTTTTTAAGGAATCTCCACACTGTTCTCCATAGTGGCTGTACTAGTTTGCATTCCCACCAACAGTGTAAAAGGGTTCCCTTTTCTCCACACCCTCTCCAGCATTTATTATTTGTAGACTTTTGGATCGCAGCCATTCTGACTGGTGTGAAATGGTACCTCATAGTGGTTTTGATTTGCATTTCTCTGATAATGAGTGATGTTGAGCATCTTTTCATGTGTTTGTTAGCCATCTGTATGTCTTTTTTGGAGAAATGTCTATTTAGTTCTTTGGCCCATTTTTTGATTGGGTCGTTTATTTTTCTGGAGTTGAGCTGTAGGAGTTGCTTGTATATTTTTGAGATTAGTTGTTTGTCCGTTGCTTCATTTGCTATTATTTTCTCCCATTCTGAAGGCTGTCTTTTCACCTTGCTAATAGTTTCCTTTGATGTGCAGAAGCTTTTAAGGTTAATTAGGTCCCATTTGTTTATTTTTGCTTTTATTTCCAATATTCTGGGAGGTGGGTCATAGAGGATCCTGCTGTGATGTATGTCAGAGAGTGTTTTGCCTATGTTCTCCTCTAGGAGTTTTATAGTTTCTGGTCTTACGTTTAGATCTTTAATCCATTTTGAGTTTATTTTTGTGTATGGTGTTAGAAAGTGGTCCAGTTTCATTCTTTTACAAGTGGTTGACCAGATTTCCCAGCACCACTTGTTAAAGAGATTGTCTTTAATCCATTGTATATTCTTGCCTCCTTTGTCGAAGATAAGGTGTCCATATGTGCGTGGATTTATCTCTGGGCTTTCTATTTTATTCCATTGATCAATATTTCTGTCTTTGTGCCAGTACCATACTGTCTTGATAACTGTGGCTTTGTAGTAGAGCCTGAAGTCAGGTAGGTTGATTCCTCCAGTTCCATTCTTCTTTCTCAAGATCGCTTTGGCTATTCGAGGTTTTTTGTATTTCCATACAAATTGTGAAATTATTTGTTCTAGCTCTGTGAAGAATACTGTTGGTAGCTTGATAGGGATTGCGTTGAATCTATAAATTGCTTTGGGTAGTATACTCATTTTCACTATATTGATTCTTCCAATCCATGAACATGGTATATTTCTCCATCTATTAGTGTCCTCTTTGATTTCTTTCACCAGTGTTTTATAGTTTTCTATATATAGGTCTTTAGTTTCTTTAGGTAGATATATTCCTAAGTATTTTATTCTTTCCGTTGCAATGGTGAATGGAATTGTTTCCTTAATTTCTCTTTCTGTTTTCTCATTATTAGTGTATAGGAATGCAAGGGATTTCTGTGTGTTGATTTTATATCCTGCAACTTTACTGTAGTCATTGATTATTTCTAGTAATTTTCTGGTGGATTCTTTAGGGTTTTCTATGTAGAGGATCATGTCATCTGCAAATAGTGAGAGTTTTACTTCTTCTTTTCCAATTTGGATTCCTTTTATTTCTTTTTCTGCTCTGATTGCTGTGGCCAAAACTTCCAAAACTATGTTGAATAGTAATGGTGAAAGTGGGCACCCTTGTCTTGTTCCTGACTTTAGAGGAAATGCTTTCAATTTTTCACCATTGAGGATAATGTTTGCTGTGGGTTTGTCATATATAGCTTTTATTATGTTGAGGTATGTTCCTTCTATTCCTGCTTTCTGGAGAGTTTTTATCATAAATGGATGTTGAATTTTGTCAAAGGCTTTCTCTGCATCTATTGAGATAATCATATGGTTTTTATTTTTCAATTTGTTAATGTGGTGTATTACATTGATTGATTTGCGGATATTGAAGAATCCTTGCATCCCTGGGATAAAGCCCACTTGATCATGGTGTATGATCTTTTTAATGTGTTGTTGGATTCTGATTGCTAGAATTTTGTTAAGGATTTTTGCATCTATGTTCATCAGTGATATTGGCCTGTAGTTTTCTTTTTTTGTGGGATCTTTGTCAGGTTTTGGTATTAGGGTGATGGTGGCCTCATAGAATGAGTTTGGAAGTTTACCTTCCTCTGCAATTTTCTGGAAGAGTTTGAGCAGGATAGGTGTTAGCTCTTCTCTAAATTTTTGGTAGAATTCAGCTGTGAAGCCGTCTGGACCGGGGCTTTTGTTTGCTGGAAGATTTTTGATTACAGTTTCAATTTCCGTGCTTGTGATGGGTCTGTTAAGATTTTCTATTTCTTCCTGGTCCAGTTTTGGAAAGTTGTACTTTCCTAAGAATTTGTCCATTTCTTCCACGTTGTCCATTTTATTGGCATATAATTGTTGATAGTAGTCTCTTATGATCCTTTGTATTTCTGTGTTGTCTGTTTTGATCTCTCCATTTTCGTTTCTAATTTTGTTGATTTGATTTTTCTCCCTTTGTTTCTTGATGAGTCTGGCTAATGGTTTGTCAATTTTATTTATCCTTTCAAAGAACCAGCTTTTGGTTTTGTTGATTTTTGCTATGGTCTCTTTTGTTTCTTTTGCATTTATTTCTGCTCTAATTTTTAAGATTTCTTTCCTTCTACTAACCCTGGGGTTCTTCATTTCTTCCTTTTCTAGTTGCTTTAGGTGTAGAGTTAGGTTATTTATTTGACTTTTTTCTTGTTTCTTGAGGTGTGCCTGTATTGCTATGAACTTTCCCCTTAGGACTGCTTTTACCGTGTCCCACAGGTTTTGGGTTGTTGTGTTTTCATTTTCATTCGTTTCTATGCAAATTTTGATTTCTTTTTGGATTTCTTCTGTGATTTGTTGGTTATTCAGCAGTGTGTTGTTCAGCCTCCATATGTTGGAATTTTTAATAGTTTTTCTCCTGTAATTGAGATCTAATCTTACTGCATTGTGGTCAGAAAAAATGCTTGGAATGATTTCTATTTTTTTGAATTTACCAAGGCTAGCTTTATGGCCCAGCATGTGATCTATCCTGGAGAAGGTTCCATGTGCGCTTGAGAAAAAGGTGAAATTCATTGTTTTGGGATGAAATGACCTATAGATATCAATTAGGTCTAACTGGTCTATTGTGTCGTTTAAAGTTTGTGTTTCCTTGTTAATTTTCTGTTTAGTTGATCTATCCATAGGTGTAAGTGGGGTATTAAAGTCTCCCACTATTATTGTGTTATTGTTAATTTCTCCTTTCATACTTGTTAGCATTTGTCTTACGTACTGTGGTGCTCCCGTGTTGGGTGCATATATATTTATAATTGTTATATCTTCTTCTTGGATTGATCCTTTGATCATTATGTAGTGACCTTCTTTGTCTCTTTTCACAGCCTTTGTTTTAAAGTCTATTTTATCTGATATGAGTATTGCTACTCCTGCTTTCTTTTGGTCCCTATTTGCATGGAAAATCTTTTTCCAGCCCTTCACTTTCAGTCTGTATGTGTCCCCTGTTTTGAGGTGGGTCTCTTGTAGACAACATATGTAGGGGTCTTGTTTTTGTATCCATTCAGCCAGTCTTTGTCTTTTGGTTGGGGCATTCAACCCATTTACATTTAAGGTAATTACTGATAAGTATGTTCCCGTTGCCATTTACTTTATTGTTTTGGGTTCGAGTTTATACACCGTTTTTGTGTTTCCTGTCTAGAGAATATCCTTTAGTATTTGTTGGAGAGCTGGTTTGGTGGTGCAGAATTCTCTCAGCTTTTGCTTGTCTGAAAAGCTTTTGATTTCTCCTTCATACTTGAATGAGATCCTTGCTGGGTACAATAATCTGGGCTGTAGGTTATTTTCTTTCATCATTTTAAGTATGTCTTGCCATTCCCTCCTGGCTTGAAGAGTTTCTATTGAAAGATCAGCTGTTATCCTTATGGGAATTCCCTTGTGTGTTATTTGTTGTTTTTCCCTTGCTGCTTTTAATATTTGTTCTTTGTGTTTGATCTTTGTTAATTTGATTAATATGTGTCTTGGGGTGTTTCTCCTTGGGTTTATCCTGTTTGGTACTCTCTGGGTTTCTTGGACTTGGGTGATTATTTCCTTCCCCATTTTAGGGAAGTTTTCCACTATTATCTCCTCAAGTATTTTCTCATGGTCTTTCTTTTTGTCTTCTTCTTCTGGAATCCCTATGATTCGAATGTTGTAGCATTTAATATTGTCCCCACTCCAGGATTCTTGACTGGAGAATCCCATCTGGGGATTCTGGGGAGCCTGGCAGACTACAGTCCATAGGGTCACAAAGAATCGGACATGACTGAAGTGACTTAGCACACATGCATGCAGGTACTCTTTAGTAACATGATAAAAAATGTTAAGAGATCATAATTATAAGTAGATCTACATTTCATACACCTTACTGCAGTAGTCCCCAGCCTTTTTGGCATCAGGGAAAGGTTTCGTGGAAGACAATTTTTCTATGAACCAGGAATGGGAGGGTGGTTTGGGGATGATTCCAGCGCACTGCATTTATTGTGTACTGTATTTCTATTATTATTACATCAGCTCCACCTCAGATCATCAGGCATTAGATTTCAGAGGTTGGGGACCTCTGCCTTGTTGTTCAGTTCAGTTCAGTTGCTCAGTCGTGTCCGACTCTTTGTGACCCCATGAATCACAGCACGCCAGGCCTCCCTGTCCATCATCAACTCCCAGAGTTTATTCAAACTCATGTCCATCGAGTCGGTGATGCCATCCAGCCATCTCATCCTCTGTCGTTCCCTTCTCCTCCTGCCTCCAATCGCTCCCAGCATCAGAGTCTTTTCCAATGAGTCAACTCTTCACATGAGGTGGCCAAAGTATTGGAGTTTCAGCTTTAGCATCAGTCCTTCCAAAGAACACCCAGGGCTGATCTCCTTTAGAATGGACTGGTTGGATCTCCTTGCAGTCCAAGGGACTCTCAAGAGTCTTCTCCAACACCACAGTTCAAAAGCATCAATTCTTCGGCGCTCAGCTTTCTTCACAGTCCAACTCTCACATCCATACATGACCACTGGAAAAACCATAGCCTTGACTAGACGGACCTTTGTTGGCAAAGTAATGTCTCTGCTTTTGAATATGCTATCTAGGTTGGTCATAACTTTCCTTCCAAGGAGTAAGCGTCTTTTAATTTCATGGCTGCAGTTACCATCTGCAGTGATTTTGGAGCCCCCAAAAATAAAGTCTGCCACTGCTTCCACTGCTTCCCCATCTATTTCCCATGAAGTGATGGGACCAGATGCCATGATCTTAGTTTTCTGAATGTTGAGTTTTAAGCCAACTTTTTCACTCTCCTCTTTGACTTTCATCAAGAGGCTTTTTAGTTCCTCTTCACTTTCTGCCATAAGGGTGGTGTCATCTGCATATCTGAGGTGATTGATATTTCTCCCGGTAATCTTGATTCCAGCTTGTGCTTCTTCCAGTCCAGCATTTCTCATGATGTACTCTGCATATAAGTTTAATAAGCAGGGTGACAATATACAACCTTGATGTATTCCTTTTCCTATTTGGAACCAGTCTGTTGTTCCATGTCCAGTTCTAACTGTTGCTTCCTGACCTGCATATAGGTTTCTCAAGAGGCAGGTCAGGTGGTCTGGTATTCCCATCTCTTTCAGAATTTTCCACAGTTTATTGAGATCCACACAGTGTTATTGCCTTGGTGTGCTGCTAAGTCACTTCAGTCGTGTCCAACTCTGTGCGACCCCATAGACGGCAGCCCACCAGGCTCCTCTGTCCCTGGGATTCTCCAGGCAAGAACACTGGAGTGGGTTGCCATTTCCTGCTCCAGTGCATGAAAGTGAAAAGTGAAAGTGAAGTCGCTCAGTCGTGCCCGACTTAGCGACCCCATGGACTGCAGCCTACCAGGCTCCTCTGTCCATGGAATTTTCCAGGCAAGAGTACTGGAGTAGGGCTGCCATTGCCTTCTCCAACTGCCTTGGTGTAAGTATCCTTAAAACTGAAGAATGAATTTCTGGATCCAGAATTGAAAGCCTGTTGGAATCCATTTCTTTGTGGGTTGAAGGTGGTTTGGATATGGAATTTAAAACTATAGGATCGGGAAATTCAAGAGAACATAGAGGAGACTAGGAAATGGTTGGTGAACTTTTAGATAGCTGGAAGGGATCTCAGAGGCTGGCTTTAGAATCCTGCTTTATCTACTCTATGGGCTTTTTTTTTTTCTTTTTCTTCAAATTTTTTTTTTCCTAATTTTATTTTATTTTTAAACTTTACATAATTGTATTAGTTTTGCCAAATATCAAAATGAATCCACCACAGGTATACATGTGTTCCCCATCCCGAACCCTCCTCCCTCCTCCCTCCCCATACCATCCCTCTGGGCCGTCCCAGTGCACCAGCCCCAAGCATCCAACATCGTGCATCGAACCTGGACTGGCAACTTGTTTCCTACATGATATTTTACATGTTTCATTGCCATTCTCCCAAATCTTCCCACCCTCTCCCTCTCCCACAGAGTCCATAAGACTGTTCTATACATCAGTGTCTCTTTTGCTGTCTCGTATACAGAGTTATTGTTACCATCTTTCTAAATTCCATATATATGTGTTAGTATACTGTATTTATGTTTTTCCTTCTGGCTTACTTCACTCTGTATAATAGGCTCCAGTTTCATCCACCTCATTAGAACTGATTCAAATGTATTCTTTTTAATGGCTGAGTAATACTCCATTGTGTATATGTACCACAGCTTTCTTATCCATTCATCTGCTGATGGACATCTAGGTTGCTTCCATGTCTTGGCTATGGGCATTTTGGAGGGATGTCATTTGAGGATAAGACCTCTGCCCCCGCAGCCCCAGGCTCATCTGGGATGACATTAGCAAGCAGATTTGGAGCCCTTCTGTGAAGTGCTTTGTTCCTCTGGACTTATTCTTGAGTACTTGCTGCCCTAATGGAGGAATCCAGGGTGTGTTCCCCAGGGCCACTTCCCCAGGCGTAACTCCTCCCTGCAGGATGACTGTTTCTGCACCTGAGATTTTGATCCAGGTCCACCCTGGGGAAACAGGCAGACAAAAGCATTGCTTTAAAAAGCTGAGTTCAGCAGCAGGTGGTTTGCAAAATGAATCCCAGTGGAAAGACCGGAAGCCAGTGACCTGTGGCCCTGATGGAGGGTGTTGGGGCCGTGGAATGGAGTAGTGTTCTTGGGAGCAGTCAGGAAAGGGCCAAGAGAGAAGCCAGGCCAGTTTCTCAGGAGGGTCTGGGGTGGTGCAGATTAAGTTTGGAAAGAGTGAAATATCCAAATAGAAAGATCCATACGGTAGTTGGAAATAAAGGGTTGACGCTCCAATTATTGGTTAGAAATGGGGTTACCTTTTTGGTAGAGGAATGAAAGGCTTAGGAAAATGTGGAGCAGATGAGCCTGTTTGTGTCTTTTTATTCATGATTGAACGTGACCTCTTAACAAGCTAATCAGAAGCTACAGTGCTTGAATTAGTACATACAACCAACACTGTTTATGAATCAAAATATTTATGTTAAATGGTAGCCTTTAAATATTAGTTTGCCACCTTATAAGCAGATTGCTTTTTTGGTCCTTTTTTTTTTTTTTTTTTTTTTAATCTTAAAGAAAGTAACATTTGGGACTTCCCTAGCAGTCCAGTGGTTAAGACTTCGCCTTACAATGCAGGAGGTGTGGGTTTGATTCCTTGTCAGGGAGTTAGGATCCTGCATTGCCTTGTGGCCAAAAAACCAAAACACAAACAATATTGTAACAAATTCAATAAGGACTTTAAAAATGGTCCACATTAAAAAAAAATCTTTAAAAAGTGGTAACATTTTATTTGGTTATTTTATGCAACCAGTTAGTGGATTAAAAAGATTAATTAAAGGAAGACAAAAAATTAAAGTTTTTGAAACTGAAGAGAAAAAAAAATGTTTATTTTAAAGTCATTTTCTCTTCAATTGATAACTCCTACATGTTAACACTGTGAAGAGCTAGATATATGAAGGCTGGGGAAAGAAGGGCTTGTTAAATTCAGAAATGTGGTAGCAGCCTAGAGTATGATGCTGGGGCAAACTTTGTTCCCAAGTTCTAGAAGGGTGACCATGGCATCTGATCACAGGTCACTCAGCAGAGAGTGGCTGGCATGGACTGCTGAGTGACAGCTTATGATCATGGCAAGGCATCACATATTAATCCTCTCCTGCCATCCATGATGTGTGGTGAGAGCTAGTGGCTACTTTATTTATTCTATGTGGTTAAACTTGTGTGGGTTTCACCTTTCATGTGAGCCAAGGATCTTGCTGGTTCCTCTTCTGTTATGTATCCACAAGCTCTGTATCCTCAGGCCATGAGATGTGAAGATACATGGTGGTTCCCCAGCTCAGCAGTGACAAGGACTCTACTTCAGGGCAACATCTATTAATAAAGGATGTCACATCAGAAATCCCAGGAGGCTTCTGAAGAGACTTTCCAGGCTCCTTCCCTGGAATGTTTCGATTTCCTCTCTGGAGGAGTATTCTTGGCAAAGACATTTTCAGACTTGAAAACCTTTGTTAAAGACTGCATTTGTGGGGCTCAGTTCCTGCATGATCTTCCACGAATTGATTAAGACACACACATAGACACACACACACACACACACACACACACACACACACGGCCTTCATTGGTTAGAGAGTTCTCTTAAGTGGAAGCTGGGAGTTATATGGTTTTTCATCAGAGGAATTTTGATGTACTTTGTGTCAATTACAGTTAATTAAATTCCTTTCCCATTACTTGGTTTTGGGGATGGAGTGGCAGGTAGTGTGATCCCTGTTTCATTGGTGGAAAAGTTGAGAAATACTTCACTCCAGGCCACACAGAAGGTGGCTGTGGGCCGGGAAGGCGTCCAGGGTCTATGGTTATTGCTCGTTGCCTGGTTGCTCTGTCCCTCTGTCCAGAAGCTCAGAGCCCAGGGGACCCAAAGGCCTCACTGTTGAACACGCCTATTTTCTCTCTGTTTTTTTTTCACTCTGAGTAAGTGACTAGGTACGCATGGACTACTTCTGCACAAAGGAATTCAGTGTTCATTTTTGGGAGGCAGGATCAGAGTGCACTAGCTTTTTACTTAAAGAGATGGAAAGAATGTGAAAGAGCAGTGTTATTATTATTAAAAAGAATCTTCCAAAAATGGGAAACAGTGGTCACTGCTTATGCATCCAGATAAACTCCAGTAGTTGAGAAGGAAAATTAGTACCATTTTCCTGAGAAACATGCTTTAAGTTAATGCATATGTTTTGACATTGTTATGAGTTGATTTTGAAAATAGTCTCCAAGATGAAAAGAGTGGGAGGACTTTAGAAAAAGTTACCTGATAGTCATCAGAAGATATTTCAATTCCGTTTTCTAATGAAATTCCTACTCAGCAGAGTCTGCATTTACATTTTCTTAAATACTGTGAAGTGGAAGTGTTAGTCGCTCAGTTGTATACAACTCTTTGCAACTGTATGAACTGCAGCCTGCCAGACTTCTCTGTCCATGGGGTTCTCCAGGCAAGAATACTGGAGTGGGTAGCCATTCCCTTCCCCAGGGGACCTTCCCAACTCGGAATCGAACCTTGGTCTCTTGCATTGCAGGCAGATTCTTTACTGTCTGAGCCACCAGAGAAACCCCTAAATGGTGTAGTGTAATAATTTTACTTATTCAGATTGAGATGTGTGACTTGTATAATGCCCACTAAGAAGGATTAGTCATCTTTTATTTTTATAGCAGAAGAGACAGTGGAAGTGGTGAAGGGGACTTGCCCTCTGAGCTCTACAGATACAACAGTAACTTGTTTTCAGTTTTTGAGCTTTAAACTTGCTTTGCCTCTGGGCAATCATAAATAAGAGTGGAGAAAAAGCAAAGATAACTATATGAGTATGGTAAATACACCACTGAATCATAACCATATATATGGCTCCTAGCTCACATTATGCAATCACATCCACTTAACTACTGAAAAATGACAATATGAAAAATCTCTAGGGACGTCTCTTAAAGTTTAACTCTATTCATTCTCTCAAGAACATGTACCACTAACTAATCCGGGTAGAGCATAATTAGAGCATACACACTGCCATCTAGCAATTCATATGATTTTTGATTAGAAAGATTATTGATATCTAAGGCAGTTTTGTGTAATGATCTGAAAATGTAACAGATCTGTTCAGGGAATTTGCTGACTGATGTGTTTGCAACAACAATATTTTTTATTCCTCAAAGCATGCCTCCAACCCAAAGTTATTTGAGAGGCTAAATAGAGAAAAGAAGTTTTTGTCTAGTTCCTGATTTATGTAATCCAGTGGATTGCTTCACTTTTTTGGGTTAAAAACACATGTTATAGAAGTTTGAATGCTGAAGAATTTCTAAGTGTAGGGGTTGAGGAGTAAGAGGTACCAGATTTGGTATAAATGATGTTTCACTTCACATATATCTAGAAATCCTCTGTCCCTTTTTCATCCACTAGCCTTTGAGCTTCCTGCTGGCAGTGGCTGTGGATTCTAATCCAGCTCTTGGTCTGGCTGGCAATGCCCTGCTGATACTTCCATGACACACAGAGCCTGGCAGAGGCTTGTGTTCCTCTTCTGGTCCATCCTTTATCTCCTCTGTATTTAGAGTATTATAAAATAACACATTGACATATGCTCATTGTACCTATTCAAGCCATGCCAAAGAATAAAAGTGAACGCCCTCCAGGTGTTTGTGTATATACATACACATATGTAACTTTCATATGTAAAATGCAGTCAGACTATGATTCTACATTGTACCTTTAGTCTTAATATTTCATACTCTGTCTTGGTGATCTTTCATATCTACCTTACTCCTTTTAATTGCTCCATAGTATTTCATTTTACATATATCAGTAATTTAACAATTCCTTTGTTGGTAACCTTTTAGATTTTCTCCCCAAATCAATTTTTGTTCTGACGATGCAGCCGCAAATATTTTTACGTATGCTTTGGACGTTGTATGTATTTCCATAGGATGAATTGTTTGAAATAGAATTGCTTGCGTGAAAGAGTACGCACATTTCAAATGTTGATAGTTCTCATGGGGAGTTGTTGTTCAAGGGGTGTAAAAGTTCAGTTATGAAAGGTGAACGAGTTCTGTAACATTGAACCTGTAGTTAACAATGCTGTTTACACTTAAAAAATGTAAGGGGGAGATCTCACATTGTGTTGTGCCGTGTGTGAGTCGCTTCAGTCGTGTCTAACTCTGTGACCCCGTGGGCTTTAACCTGCCAGGCTCCTCTGTCCATGGGATTCTCCAGGCAAGAATACTGGAGCGGGTTGCCATGCTCTATTAGCATACAAAAAATGGGGAGGCATAGAGAAACTTTGGGAGTTGATGAGTATATTAATTGTCTTGATTGTGGTGCTGGTTTCACAGGTGTATGAATGTGTCCATCCTCATTAAATTGTGTGCATCAAATATATATAGTATTTTTGCATATCAATTATACCTCAGTAAAGACGTGTTTTTTAAAAAAGAATATGTGCACAGTGAAGCTGGAGAAATACTGCATTTTTAAATTTTATTTTAGAGGGAAATATAATGAAAAGTAATCAACCACATAAAAAATTTTTGATAACTCCCTTCAGAAAGTAAACATCCATTTACACTCTATCATTAATAACATCAAAGGTTTACAACCTCAGACACACAATGAAATCAGCCCAGCTCTTAACAAAACAAAGACCGGATGCCCAGGTACCATTCATGGAAGTTTGGATTTAATTGGTTTGGAATGGGGTCTGGGCATTGATAGTCTTTAAAATCTCCCCAGGGTATTAAAATTACTCAACTAGGATTAAGATTTACTGTTATAAATTTTAACCTGCAGTCTTTTTTTGTTTTATAGGGTAGAAAATGTATCTTATGTGAATTTGCATGTTCCTGATTGTTAGTGAGATTGATAGAGTTTTCATATGTCAAGTAGTATTGTGTACCTTGCTTGTTTTCCTGTGTGGATGTCTTTTGATTCTTGATGCAAATTAATCCTTTGTTATGTGCAAATTTCTCTCAATTTGTCATATATCAAAGTCAGATGACAGGTTCATCCGCTCTTTCCTTCAGTGATCTGAATTGCTTCTTTTATCAAATATTGTCATTTCACTTTAAGAGTTTGTGTCCGGATCTTCCTACATTGATTTATTTGGATATTCCCATGCTGTTTTAATTATTATAGCTTTGGTATATTTAAATATTTGGCCAGAGAGTTTTCTTAAAATATTTTAAACTACTTTTTGTATATTTTCCATTCCAGATCATCTTGACGATTCCAGAACCAAGTTTTTTTTTTTTAAAAAGCTAAAAAATGCTGCTAGGGTTTTGGTTGGCTTACATTAATTTGTAAATTATTTTTGGATAAATTACAGTTTTAATACTGTTGAATTATCCTATTAGGAAATATGGTATGACCATTCACTTATTTAATCTTTAATATACTTCAGTAAAACTTCATAGCTTTTCCTGCATATATTTGCAGCACATTTCTTGTGAGATTCACTCATAGCTATTTTTACTACTATTATTTTGCCAATACTGGCATAGGAACTTTTTTCAAATTACATACTTTGATTTGTTATTCTCAGCTATTCACTTTTGAATATTTCCTTTGTATCCAGTCACTTTACTGAGCTACTTTTATTAATTATCATAATTATTCAGTTAATTCTTGTGAATCTTTCTAGAAAGACTGTTACATTTCCTACAGACTTTTCCTCATTGCAGTAACATTCCAGTAGATCATCAATTTCTGTAGATGTTCCATGGTGATTTAAAAAGAATGCGTAGGGAATCCTTGCATTGTTCCTTAACCATTCCTAACCAAAAAAACAAAATTCTTAGCAAGCCTGTAATCCAACAATCTGAGCCTAATTTCTTTTTTCTTCTGGAACAATATTTTCTCTTTTTCCTTGCAATTTCCTTTTGAGTCTCATCTCTTGCGGCCCAGGTTTATGAGTACCGAATCTCAGCATAAAATCAGTCTTCAAATAAACAGAAGGCAAAGCGATATGTTTTACTACCTCAACTTATGTAGTTCTGTGCCACTCACTTGGGGCTCTGACTCTCGACCATTTCTGCTCCTGAGAGACGAAAAGTGTCTCTGAGCCAAGCCCCGCACTGGGTGCCCTGCCCCCCTGTCATCATTAATAAACAGTCGTTGGCAAGGGTCATGGCTCTCGCTCGGTGAGTGGCATGTTTGGAGGAAAAACTGCTGAGCACCTTGGAAGCCAGTTGGATGGCTGTGATGGTTGCGTCACAGGTCTCACCCGCCGCCTTCTGATTGTGGACAGTGGAGATGGGAACAGAGTGACCTCTGCTCCCCTTGCCACCCCTGCCCACCGTGCTGTCTCCCTGGGTCTCACAGGACGCCAGGAGGGATGACCCTGTGAGCATGTCTGCCATCACAGTGCCATCTGCCAACTCTGGCATCCTTTCCTGAACTGGGTTACTCGAAGCCGTTACAGCGCCTGATGAATCACCTGAGCCTGCTTTCTGTCCAGACATCAGCCCAGGCATTCTTTCCTCAGGGGAACCTTCCCTGATGCCCCCTGGCCCAGTTAAAGCCTCCCTGGTGTGGGTTTCCCTGGCCCTGTGCCCCCTCCCTTATGGCACCACTCAGACTTAAAGTTTCCGTTTACTGGGATGGACTTTAGAAAATTAAAATCGTTCTTCTCTACTAAACTGTGAGCTCCATAAAAGCAGAGCCCAAGCCTGTTTTTGTTTCCCAGGATGTCTCCAGGGCCTGGCATCAGACTTGGCAACTAGCTAAGTAAATAGTAAGCAAATTTGCTGAATGAAAGAATACAAAAGTGATTTCAGGCAGCTCTCTTTCTGTTTTACTCCTGAATACATTCTTCATCTCAACTTAGGCAATGTGTATTGCTTCTTTATCAACAGTAAGGGAGGATATTACTCTATACTAGATGGGGTAATATACTTATTTCAAAAATTTTATTTAAGTCCAGAAAAACATTATTATTTTTTTTTTAAATCCTCTATTCATTTTTTAAGAAGAAATTTTGAGAAAAGCGAGAAGCAACGTTCATCCAGTCTCATCGTGTTTGAAGCGTAATTGCAACCACGCATGAGGGCCTGCTGGTCAGGGAAAGGCGCATGAACTGTAAAATATCTGAAGGCCGGCAGACGTTGGAGGTGTTTAAGAAGCAGGAGGGGAAGGAGGACAACTAGCAGAGGAATCGCATTAATTCAAGACATGGAAAAGCTTATTGGAAGCATTCTTCAAAACCCTTCAGAAGCTAGTAAAATAATACTTTACTATGTTTTCCTCCAGCTTTAAAAAAGCCTCACAAACGTAAATCTGTGATAAAATGTGAAAATAAGTATTGGCAACTAATTACATTCTCGGGGAGATTTAATTTAAAAGGAGCATATTTGCATATTTGTACTACTTCTCTTCAGTAAGATGTTTATGGCATCTGGTCAAAGTAGAATGGACATTTGAAAATCCTTCGACATAGTTGGTATTTAAAGAATAGCAATTGGCTAACGTTTGTGGCTCTGTACATTGAATATTTTGGCTCCCATCCGCTGGTATTCATTCTGAAAGATTTATAATCCTTTGGGGAATGTGGTCAGTGACAAGAGTAGAAGTAAATCCTGAAATGTGGAAAAACTAACTTTCCCTCATAAAAAACTGTTCTAAAAAAAATCCCTCAAGCCTATGAATATGTTTCCAGATTTTCAGAAAAAGCTGATGATTTACAGAAAAAAAAATTTTTTTTCTATAAAGATCTAACTTCTTAATGATAAATGTATATTTTCCATCATTTGGTTTCAAAATTGGCCTAAAGATAGTTCAGCAAAATACAAGATCTTATGTTTTGGGCATCAGCTGCAATTACATGACTTTTAAAAGTTTATGTCATCCGTTATAGTGTAAATAATGAAGTAAAACTCAAAAGGTGGAAATACTCTACAAGAGAAAAATGAGAAGAACTTGAAAGAGGAAGCCAAGCTGGTGCTGAATGTCTAAGCAGAAAACTGCTACCAAAGAAACTAGACACAGGAATAGGGAGTCAGGAAGATTCCCCATCATATATAACTGGGGATAGCAGGACAGAAATTCTTCTTTGGGGAGCTGGACCTGGTGGGAAGGGCTTTCCTGGCCTGACTGGGGCTGGACACGTTGTTGGACAGCTACTCGCTTCCTGCTCAGACTCCTGCTTGCGCTGAGTCTGAAGCCACTGCCTGAAGAATCCTCTTGATCTGAGGCTCTCAGCTTCCATTGTCCAACCTTTAAGAACCCAGCTCTGTTCCTGCAGGTGCCTGGGAGGAACTTTCTGCTTTCTTTTCACCATTTAAATTCAGAAAAAGAGCCTTGTTTAATGAGTTGTTTCTCTTCTTTGCTTTTCTTTTTTCTATGTTATTTTCCTTAGTTAATTATGATTAGTATTTAGATTCTCTCTTATGGTTTACAAAATATGTACCTTTTTCCAAGAGAGGCATTGGAGGAACTGGTGTGAGGGGTCCTGTGTCCCAAACAGGGGGTTCATGATACTGACAGTAACGATAGAAGACACAGTGCTTTATGTTTTAAAACCAACTGTGGGGAAATTGGTAGCATTTACATTTCTCTTGTTATTTAGAAAAAGATGCTAAAAGCTCTAAGAACAAAACTTATTGTTTTAAATGTAAGTAATAAAATTAAGGCTCTTGTCATTCTAAACTTAATCTTGAATATAAAGGACAGCCTAGATTACCCAGAGGGAAAATTAGAAAGAAAAGCAGAAATGTCGTTCAGAGCACTTTTAGAGACGTGGAGGGAATATTCTGGAAGGGAGCAAGTAGAGTCTCTGAAGCCTAAACATTTCCTTCTTCACTTCTTGATGCTCACCCTCTACAGATCCCACTTTAGTTATAAACATATTGTGTTGAATTTATAAGAGGATTGGCATGTGTGTATTTGCATGATATGAAGGTGGGAAGCTTGAGTATAATTTCCATTTTTTTGTGCTAAGTCTACCTACACATATAATATATATGTATAACATAGCAATATAAAACCATGATTAGCAAATGATAGTAAATATAATTTGAAGATGTCTTCCCTCAGAAAAAGAAAAAGATGTATTTAGGCCATTGCTACTGCGTTTTGACATAGAATCCCAAGGCTGTGTTTTATGAACACCTTTTGCATAAAATAGCTTTTTCTTGGCTCCATTAGAAGTATTGCTTTTCTGTCTTATTAACTATTCCAGGAACTCTTATTTAGCAGACACTCTCAATAGCAGTTGCAGTAATATATGTATGTAGAAGTAATAATATATGCTATGTTCTTAAAAAGTTTTCAAAGCATTAATGATCAGTGGTTGTTACTTAATTTCCTAGCAGGCCTGATTCACTGATCATCATTAAAAATTTTTTATATCTCTTGGATTTTTTAAAGAAGCTGTTTCCCACTGCTCTTTACATGTGGTGATTAGCTAAACAGACGTTGATTTGCATGTTATTGGGCCAGCATTTCATTCATGACAGTGAAACGATCTTTTTCTCTCCTTCAGTCCACCCATCAGTTCCCAGGTTTTAGGAATTGCTTCCTCTTTCCCAGCCTCACAGCCTCACCCTGCTTATTCTCCATCCCACATGGATCACTGTGCTGCCTACCAGGCAGTTTGCTTTCTTCACGTTTTCTGTGTTCTAGACTATTCTGTAAACATCTGTAAGAATAATCTTCAGACACAGTTTGCACTGCAGCACACACAGTTCAGGGACTGCCTGTAACCCCACATAAACCTCACCTTCCTCAGAATCTCTTTCAAGGCTTGCCCCTGACTCTATTTAATATCATAATTCCACCTGATATTGTAGCTGTTTAAAGCAGACAGACCACCTTAACATGGCAACTCTTAATTGGAATAATGTTTTATGACACCCTGAACAGCTTTCTTGTGCTTTAGCTCAGCATAATCCATTTAACAGATTATAACCTACTCAGAGAATTTTAAAAAACTAAACATGCTATGTATGGGGACACGTACTTCCCAGTTCATGGATTCATCAACGTTTAGTAAATTTCTATGGGAGCGTGATCTTATTTAACCTTTCTGTGGTCTTGGGTCTTTGCAGGGAGGAAATCAGACGGCTACCGTGATTGCATTGTGTTCAATGAAGGATTTTAACTTAGCACAAGAGACCTGCCAGTTGGCGATCAGGGATGTTGGAGGCCTTGAAGTTTTAATAAATTTACTTGAGACAGATGAAGTCAAATGTAAGGTGAGTGTCTTGATCACAGTGGACGAGGAGCCTTGATACACACATGCTTCTCGTGGGTCTCTTCACGTGCTTCTCTTCTCAGTGCTGGGCATCTGCCCTTCCTGTTGCTTCTTGCTGGTCTTTATTTATTTATTTATTTATTTTGGTCTTTATTTTTTACTGATAACTCACTTCTACAATTAGCTTCCCTTGTCAACTCTGTTTTTCTTCCTTGTCTTTTTGGCTCCTTTCCATTAGCTTATGCTTCTTAAATGATGAATGTTTGTTTATTTAACTGCAGGAAAATGCGGGGAATCAGGGGATGTGTATAACACCTGGGAATAGGAACAGTTCCCTTAAAAAACTTAATTGGGGAAGGATTTAGGTAGACTTGGAATTTTTTAAAAATATAGCACTGGTTCTGCATTAAGCATCCATTCATCTATAACTTTTTCTTCTCGTTTAGATTGGTTCATTAAAAATCCTGAAGGAAATCAGTCATAATCCTCAAATCAGACGTAATATTGTTGACCTTGGGGGCTTACCAGTTATGGTTAATATACTTGATTCTCCACATAAGAGTCTGAAATGCTTGGCAGCTGAGACAATTGCGAATGTTGCCAAGTTTAGGAGAGCCCGGCGGGTGGTGAGACGCCATGGAGGCATCACCAAGCTGGTGAGTAGGTGCCACTCATGGGGTTGGGCATCCCCTGTCCTTCCCTGCTCCTCCTGGACACTCAGTAACTCCTGGCTGTGTTCTGGGAATCTTTTTCTTGTGTAACATGCCCTTGAAAATTATTTTTGTGTATGTACATTGGCAAGCAGCCAAAAAAACATGTTCAACCTCATTTTTCAAAGAAATAATGAATTTTTTAAAATAGATGTCATTTTCACCTATCACACAAGTGGGGATACACATTCATATGGGGGGGCAGTGTCAGCGAGAGGGTGGTGACTGACTTCACTCAGTCTGAGACTGCCACAACATTGTTCATCAACTATAGTCCAATATTAAATAAGCAGTTTGAAAAAAAGAGGGTGACAATGGATGAAGCCCTCTGCAGTGGGACACCGTCTGGAGACCCACATCCTATGAGGAGATAGAGATAATTGTCCCCACAGAGACAGAGCGGCAGACACTCATCCTGCTGTTACTTACAGAAGTGACAACTGAAAACAACGTGTTTCACAGGATGAGATTAGTAAAACCCTAAGTGACACATCCACAACAAGTATCCATTGTCAGCTGTCAGTATTGTATCTTAGAAGTTTATTTAGTAACAAGGAATAAATGTATGTGTGAAAGTGAAAATGTTAATCACTCAGTCATGTCCAACTCTTTGCGACCCCATGGACTGTAGCCCGCCAGACTCCTTGAACAGAGGAATTTCCCAGGCAAGAATATGGGAGTGGGTTGCCATTTCCTTCTCCAGGGGATTTTCCCAACCCAGGAATTGAACCTGGGTCTCCTGCATTGCAGGGAGATACTTTACTATCTGAGCCACCAGGGAAGCCCCAAATGTATGTTTAATATTATATAAAATCATCACAGGATTAAAAACTGATACCCAATTTTTAAAGACCTTAGCTAACAACTATAGAAAAATCACTTAAAATAATCAAAATTGTTCCTAAGGGGTTTTCTCTGAAACGACTACCAAATTTCCTCCCTACTATTCTACATTGGCCAGTTTGTTATATTACGTATATAATCAGAAAACATGATTATTTCAATAACTGTCACTGGGAGAAAGAAGCTGGCTCAGGGTCCCTGCCCCAGCAGGAGGGATATTTAGAACGTGCAGCATGGAAGTGCGTTTTCATCCTCACTGTGTCTTGAGTCGCTCCCACAGCATTTATCACACTGGATGACATCACCGCTTTCCTACTTTAAGTTTCTTGAAGAGGAGAGACATGTCTTATTCATCTCAGTGTCATCCTCAGCACCTTACCCAGGACCTCACACACATTAACAGTTAAGAAATAGCTATTGAATGAGTGCACATTCCATGTGAATATGTACATGGTGAAACATGTTCTGAAATTTCCTGAAAGAGATGCCGTGTAGTCGCTTGTAATCTGTAGAGCACTAAAGCTTAGGGTTATTTGCCTCAAAAGTTAAGATGGACTTGTGGCTGGATAGATGGATAAATAGATGGCTATGTGATGAAACAGAAGAATGTGGAAGAATGGTAATTATAGGACCTAGGGGATGGATGTGTGGATGTTGCCACATGAATATTTCAGCCTTCATGAAGATTTCAAAATTTTCATAATAAAATGTTGGAGAGAAAGGGAATTATTACTGTGATTATCATTATTCTACTTAAATAATGAATTCATGTGATAGGCTGGTGTGACTGTCTACCAAAACTACTTCATAAGAATGATACAACGATAAAATGTTTTTATGGGCATCTTATGCAATGTGTGTTGTAGACTGGAGTTTGGACAGTTGCAGTCCCCTAATCAAAATAATGACATCTATTTAATTTTAATTCTAAATATATAGCTTTAAATGGAGTATATAGAAATAGTGAATGTTGTACAACTGAAAATAATAAAGCATTGTAAATCAACTATACTTCAATAAAATTTTAAACATTTAAATAGATAAAGATAGAAAAAATTTTGAATAAATTTAAAAAAGAGAGACTGAAGAGAGGAGATGTCACGTGCATCTTGAAAGGTGAACAGGTATGTGCTAGGCAGACACATCAGGGAAAAGCGTTTAAAGATGGAGCTGTGCTGGTAAAGCCTGGAGCTAGAAAACAACACTGCATGCTTGGAAAGTAGGTGGTGTAACATGGCCAGACCCAGGATGAGATGGGCTGAGCAGTGAGAGATGAAGGTGGAGGACCATGGGGATCACACACAGTCTTACCCAGTAAGCTATGGAGACTGGACTTGGTGCAGTTAGGAAGGGTGTAACCAATGGGCAGGTCCTTTTAGAAAGTTCTCCCTGTGATCAAGCCCATCTTCCTGCTGTCCTATGCCCAGAAGTTACCTGAAAGCCACTAAATAGTCTCCACCCTTGTCCTTGGGTGGAGACCATGTGCTGTTTAGACCACGTGCTTGTGTATGTGTGCTCAGTCGACTTTTTGCCACCCCATGGACTGTAGCCTGTGAGGCTTCTCTGTTCATGGGATCATCCCCCCAAGAATACTGGAGTCAGTTGCCATTTCCTTCTCTAGGGGATCTTCCTGAGCCAGGAATCAAATCCGAGACTCCTGACCACTAAGCCACCTGAGAAGTCCATGAGTGAGCACTAATTAAAGGCAGTGTCCTCTCTCTGTGATCTTGGAATTAGGAATCAGTGGAATTAAGAATCGTCTGCTGCTCCCTTCTAAACGGCAGTCAAGATTAAGTGGGCAGTATCCATAGAATTTGGTCTCTGGTGAGAGAGGAATGGAGGAGACATATGGGGGATAAAGACAGCTCAGGGTGGCTGGCTTCACACCCTGTCCTTCACGGGCAGCCTGACACCCTGCTGTGTGCATTACCTTGCCTCTCCCTTGAGGGCTTCAGTGATTGGTAACTGCAGAGAGGAGAGAGGGGCCTGACAGCTGTGCATTTGGTCTAGTTGGTTTCGAAAGTTCAGGGTGATGGCTGTGTCCTCCAGAAAGGCCTCATGGTTTTAAGCGTGTACAGGCCAGAGAACTTTTCAGTTCTCTCTGTAAAGTTCTCACGGCTCTAGGGAGCCTACTTTCTGAGATACCAGGAATCAGGATGTGGTTTGCAAATCTTCCTCATTAGACGTTAGAGCCATATTAAGAAAATGCTATCTTGGGGGGATTAAATTTCATGTGGGAAGGAAATATAAAAGCTCCCAAATCTGGAGGACATTGTTTTGAAGGTTCTGTTTGTTCCTTTGACTGCTGAAAGTTAATTTCTTAAAGGATTCTTATTTTTGAGGGAGGTGAGCTTAGTAGCAACCCTGAGGTGATTGCAGGATGGGTTGTCTTTTTCTTTTTTCAAATAGTATTTTATTTTTTTAACTTAATTTTTATTGGAGTGTAGATGCTTTACAATGTTGTATTAGTTTTTACTGTACAGCAAAGAAAATCAGCTATCTATATACATATATCCCCTCTTTTTTTGGATTTCCTTCACATTTAGGTCACCATAGAGCCCGGAGTAGAGTTCCCTGTGCTATACAATAGGTTCTCATTAATTATCTATTTTATGTACATAGTATCAATAGTGTGTGTGTGTGTGTGTGTGTGTGTGTATCAGTCCCAGTCTCCCAATTCATTCCACCAACCCCTTCCCCTTGGTATCGATACATTTGTTCTCTACATCTGTGTCTCTATTTCTGCTTTGCAAGTAAGATCATCTATGCCATTTTTCTAACACATATACCCACATATATGTGTAAATATAGGTATGATATTTGTCTTTCTCTTTCTGACTTAATTCACTCTGTGTAACAGTCTCTCAGTCCATCCAGGTCTCTACAAATGACCCAATTTCATTCCTTTTTACGACTGAGTAGTATTCCATCATATAGATGTACCACATCGTCTTTATCCATTTCTCTGTTGGTGGACAGTTACGTTGCTGCCAGGTCCTGGCTAATGTGAATGGTTTAAAGATCCCTGTCTGTGTTGTATTGATCTGCCCTCGTAGGTCGCTCTGCTTGACTGTGGGAAGCATTCTGGAGAACCTGCTCAGTCCAGCCTGTATGAGACCCGAGACGTGGAGGTGGCCCGCTGTGGGGCGCTGGCACTGTGGAGCTGCAGCAAGAGCTATGCGAACAAAGAGGCCATTCGTAAAGCAGGAGGCATCCCTTTGCTGGCGCGGCTCCTGAAGACTTCTCATGAAAACATGCTTATCCCGGTGGTGGGGACATTGCAGGAATGTGCCTCAGAGGTACACAGGCCAGCTCTGCTCACTGTGCTGTAATTTACCTTGACTTCCTTTAGTGGAAAAATAATTTATGAACTTATCATAACTGCTAAGGAATTTTTTTTTAAGTCACCATTCTTTTAGAAAAGCAAGAGATTTTCTAATCAGATAGAAAATTAATTACAATGGTGTTAGTCGCTCAGTCATGTCCAACTCTTTGTGACCCCATAGACTGTGGCCTGTGAGGCTCCTATGTTGATGGAATTCTCCAGGCAAAAATACTTGAGTGAGTTG
This sequence comes from Bos taurus, assembly GCF_002263795.3. Classification (NCBI taxonomy): domain Eukaryota; kingdom Metazoa; phylum Chordata; class Mammalia; order Artiodactyla; family Bovidae; genus Bos; species Bos taurus. Next base: position 36,665,877 of record NC_037340.1, read on the forward strand.
CCATTTCCTACTCTAGGGGATCTTCCTGACCCAGTGATTGAGCCTAGGTCTCCTGCATTGCAGGCAGATTCTTTACTGACTGAGCCACCAGAGAAGCCCAATTACATTGGTACCTGAATGATATATTTTTTAGAATGTTGACTAAATTCTCTTAATGTTATATCAGTATGTTAAGCTCAGACTATGGTGTTTATTAAGAAAGTTTTTTCACTGTTGTTATTAACAAATGTGAATAGACACATTTATGCATATTTATGCATTGTGTAACTATTATAAGTTTATTTTCCTAGGAAAACTACCGAGCTGCAATCAAAGCTGAAAGGATAATCGAAAATCTGGTAAAGAACCTGAACAGTGAAAATGAACAGCTACAGGAGCATTGCGCCATGGCCATCTACCAGGTACAGTGGGCTCTCCTGCGTGGAGTTGAAGGTGGTGTTTCCTGAGGTCCCATTGCCCAGGGGTGGGACTCAGGAATCTGCATTCTTTATAAGAACCCCTAGGGATTTTGATGCACATGTAGGTCTGAGAGCTACTCTTCTGTTATGATGTGCTTTGTGTAAAATAGCCAGATATGTACATGGTGGCTCTGTGTTGCCTTTCGTATGTCCTATTCAAACACAATAGTTTTGGGAAATACATCTCCCACCAAGACACGATAGATGAATGAGTGTGTGTATTCCTGTTTTATCTTTTTATTAATTTTATCTTTTTATGTATTTGCTTTTTTAAATCTTCCTTAACACTTTGTGGGTTACAAGTTCCATAGTATACCAAAACACCAGATTAGAATGGTAAAGGGGACGGAGAGCTAGCCTTGACAGATTCGTCTCTGGCTGGCTACAAGCAGCACCAGTTTCTGCCTAATCAGAGTAGATTTCCTAGAAGAACACATTTTAAATGTGCAAAGTGAGAGAATGAGCCAGAAAGATGGAGTCAGAGGAAGGTTCATGTCAGTGAAGGGTTGTGTTAGTTTTCTGGAGCTGCCATAACTGCACATGAGTGAAAGTGTTAGTTGCACAGTCGTGTCCGACTCTTTGTGACCACATGGACTGTAGCCCACCAGGCTCCTCTGTCCATGGAGAGGCTCCAGGCAAAGATGCTGGAGTGGGTTGCCCTGCACAGTGGGTGGCTCAATGACAAGAAAGGAGGTTTCTTCACAGTTCTGGAAGCTGGAAGTCTCAGGGGAGGTGTCAGCAGGATTGTTTCCTTCTGGGAAATCTCTCCTTGGCTTGTGGACGGACATCTTCATATTCCCCTGCCCTCCTCCCTCTGTCTTCACGTGTCTTCCTCCGTGGCCTGACATTCTCTTCTTATAAAGACACCTGGCACTCTGGACTCAAGCCCACCTCCGTGATATCATATAACCATAACTACCTTCATCACATTCTGACATAGGGGGGTGAGGCCCTCAACGTCTGAGTTGTGAGAGGAAACAGCTCACACATAGCAGGGATATATCATAAACTTTTGTATTTTTAGTTTTTATATAATTTTAAGGGTTACTTTCCATATACAGTTGTCACAGAGCTTCCCAGGTGACACTAGTGATAAAGAACCCACCTGCAAATGCAGGAGATGTAAGAGACGCCAGTTTGATACCTTGTTTGGGAAGATCCTCTCGTGGAGGGCATGGTGGCCCACTCCAGTATCCTTGCCTGGGAAATCCCACGGACAGAGGAGCCTGGCGGGCTGCAGGCTATAGGGTCGCAAAGAGTTGGACATGACCTAAGCGACTAGCATGCACAGTTATTGCAGAGTATTGGCTGTATTCCCATGTTGTGCAGTGTATAAGTTTTAATCTTGTCTCATCCACAGTACCTTGTCCCTCCCCCTCACTCACCCCTGCGATGCCCCTCTCCCCCACTGTAACCACGAGTCTGGTCTCTAGATCTGTGAGTCCACTTCTTTTGTGTTATATTTGCGTTTGTTGTATTTTTTAGGTTCCACATATAAGCAACAGCATACAGTATTTATCTTTCTCTGACTGACTTTATTTAGCATAATGCCCTTCAAGTCCTTCGTGGGCTGTACATGGCACATATGGTACATGACATGCAGCCCACAACCTTAGAGGCCAACTGTACGCTTAGAACAATATCAAACCTCTGCTACATGTGTCATCTTTTGGCTTTATAAATTGGGAAGCATCACGAGTTGGGAACAGCTATGCAGTCTTAGTGTTATTTCAAAGGATAACACAAACATACGGATAAACATCTGTGAATAAAATGTCGGTTGCTGTCCATACAACCCGCTGCTCTGGGCTCTGTTGGGGAAATTCCTCATTTTGGGGGTCATTAAAGATCTGGCTGCACTCCCTTCTCTCGTCTGTCTTCTCTACTGTGTTTTCCCAAGGCTGTGGGTTACGTCACTGCAGAAATTCTCCAGCCATGCATGTGGTTTTCTAGGTTCCTCACTGACCTTGTCTCTGTCTTGGTAGAAGCCCAGATTACCCCAGAACTGGCTTGGGAGGTTAGCCCAGCATATAAACACTGCTAATACTGCCAAAACCACGTAAAGGAAGAGAGACACTGTCAGATAGTGGCCAGTATAGACTAGAATTATGTCTTACTTGAAGGCTCCTTCAGAAAACGACACTCTTTTAAAAGTAGTTTTTTTGGCAACTAGATTGACAGCCTCTTTAGCAGTCACTGAAAGCTTGATAAACCTTGACCATGACAGCGTCTGACTTGGCTTTTTGTGTAGTGTGCGGAAGACGAGGAAACCCGCGACCTGGTTAGGCTGCATGGAGGACTTAAACCCCTGGCCTCCCTCCTCAACAACACTGACAACAAAGAGCGGTTGGCCGCTGTCACAGGGGCCATATGGAAATGTTCCATCAGCAAAGAGAATGTGACCAAGTAAGAGAAGGCATTCAGTGTTTTGTATTAAGCTATGGCCATCAAAACACATCCTTCCATTTTAATGCTATTTTAATAAAGAGTTGATTCTAATGCTATTCCTATACTTTTGAAAGCTGCACATTCTGGACTAAATTGGTAGAAATAAGGGATTCTTAGAAATGAAAGTGCCTGCTTCTCAGCCCACCACCCGGAAATGATTTTCGTGCATTAATAGGAGGAAGGGACTGACGTCATCTCCCTGTTCCATGGGCTGTTTTGCCTGTGGGCAGGCATTTAAATGAGAAGCACCCCTGATATTTCCTGTAGAGACCATTCAAGGTGAAAGAATGAATTTCTCATAGAATCTTTAGACAAGGAACTGGTTTCATTCTTTTTCTAAAGATAAACAAGATGAATCAGCCAAAGACCAACTAACCAATTAATCTTCAAGTGTAGTCATTTTCAAATATGCTTTCATTGAATTTTAAAGTATTTGTAAACTTTATGATCATATGATTGATTTTAATCTTTGAATTTATCTTTTTATATATTTTTAGAGTTTACACACTCTAAGATGGATGTTCTAGGCAAGCTTTTTCCTATCTCAGGGTGATGCTTTTCTTTGACAAGAAATTTATATGTTCTCTTTAACACAATGATGATTTATTTTGCTTTGTTCATGTAACATAATTCCTGAAATGTGAGGGAAAACCCCTAGGGCAGTGGGATAGTTGATGCTCAGATTTGAAAAAAGTTGTAGTTTTCTCAGAGGCTGTATAGTGTGGTACTTAAGAGCACAGACAGTGCGTGTGGATACAGGCTTCACTGTTCACCAGGCTTCACTGTTCTCCAAGCTTCAGATTAGCCTTTTGAGAAAGGGGGTAATAATAGTATTCATATCACAGAATTGTTATAATGATTGAATGAGCATATGGTTAGCATTTAGTACATTTTAGCTATTAATATTATCACTAAGATGGCTATCAGCCAACTTTATATCAAAAATAACACTGTTCACTTCTTTCCTTCCCTTCCTACCCTCTTTTGCTTTGTGATGAACTCAGATTTCGGGAATACAAAGCCATCGAAACCCTGGTGGGACTTTTAACTGACCAGCCCGAGGAAGTGCTTGTGAACGTGGTTGGTGCGTTGGGAGAATGCTGCCAAGAACACGAGAACAGAGTCATCATCCGGAGATGTGGTGGCATCCAGCCCCTCGTGAACCTTCTTGTCGGGATAAACCAAGCTCTTCTTGTCAATGTCACAAAAGCAGTTGGTGCTTGTGCAGTGGAGCCCGAAAGTATGATGTAAGTGATCCTCAAGGCTGAAAGGTTTTGTTTGAGAGTGTTAGAAGGAATGCTGAGAAGTCATGGAAGAGTGTCATCTTTTAGAATTGGTGTGCATAAGTGATGAGAGAGTAAAATGTGCTTATAAATAACCGCAAGGTGACCAAATCAGACTTACAGAGCCAGATTGTTCCCTTGAATAAACTGGAGGGTACTGACTAAAGTACCCAGTGATCAATCAAAACAGTGGAATTTTCATTAGGGGAATCATCTATATTTTATAGATATTGATAACAGTAATATAATAATACAGCTGACAAAAAGGGAAGAGTGGATGAGTAGGTGTGCAAGTTCTAAATCAATAGATAGTATTTAAAACAGAAATTTTATCTATCTATGCATGTATCCATCCATCCATCCATTTCTCTATCTCTCTCACCTATCCTTACATCCTTTTATCTAGCTGTAGGCATAAAGAGATAGCTGAAATAATTTTTTAAAATAATTGTATTTATGGCTGTGCTGGGTCTTTGTTGCTGCTCGGGCCTGTTTTGAGTCGCAGTGAGCAGGGTTGCGGTGTGCAGGCTTCTCTTTGTGTTGGCTTCCCTTGTTGCATCACACAGTCTCAAGGGGGCATGGGCTTCAGTAGTTGTAGCAAGTGGGCTCAGAAATTGTGGCTCTAGGGCTCTAGGGACACGTTCAGTAGCTGTGGTGCACTGGCTTAGTTGCCCTGTGGCATGTGGGATCTTCCTGGACTAGGGATCAAACCTGTGTCTCCTGCATTGGCGGGCAGATTCTTTACCACTGAGCCACAAGGGAAGCCCTGGAATAATTTTAATGATTGTTATTTCTGCATGGTAGTCTTTGGGATCTTTTGTACTTTCTTTTTTATATTTTCTACACAATTTATATGATAAATATGTATCATCTTTAAAATAAAATAAAGTTCTTATTTAGTACCTTGCACAATCTCATTTTCTCCTGAATAGTGTACAGTGGTTCAGCGTATAGATTCTGGAGGCATTGCCTGGAATGCCAGTCTCACCACTTACTATGTGTCCTTCAGCAAATTATTAAAGTACTTGGTGCCTTGGCTCCTAAATATATAACTTGGAGACAGTCATGGTACCTGTCTCATTGGATTGTTGTAATGATTGAGTGAATTAATGTATGTAAAGTACTTAATAATAGTGCTGGGTAAGTGTTGGCTAGTATCATTCACATAGCAATAGCTTTAATTAATAGCAATTTAAACCAGTAATAACACAAATACAAAATTAAGGTCAGAGTGTCTAGTATCTGTACTTATCTATAGATGAGTCCATTTCTCATATATCAAATTAATCATGTTATTTAACTTGCTATAAATCAAGAATAAGAGAATCTTATTCTTGGGTCCTCTCAGCTGCAATCAGGAACTTTGAGGGTGTGGCATAGACATGTCAGTAGGTGATTATAATTCAGGCCTTTGTGTACTGTGCTAAGCTTGGGTTTTGTTTTAAAGTTGGTTGAAGTTTACTAAAGGATTTTAGGCATAACCTGAAACAGTGAAGCTTATTTAGGAAACCATTGTGGGCCAGAGGTGAAGGTGGTTTACACTAAGCATATGGAATATAATATATATAATACTAAAGAATAAAAAAGTGACAGATTCAGTTCAGTTCAGTTCAGTCACTCAGTCGTGTCCGACTCTTTGCGACCCCATGAATCGCAGCACGCCAGGCCTCCCTCTCCATCACCAACTCCCGGAGTTCACTCAAACTCACGTCCATCCAGTTGGTGATGCCATGCAGCCATCTCATCCTCTGTCATCCCCTTCTCCTCCTGCCCCCAGTCCTTCCCAGCATCAGAGTCTTTTCCAGTGAGTCAACTCTTCGCGTGAGGTGGCCAAAGTACTGGAGTTTCAGCTTTAGCATCAGTCCTTCCAAAGAACACTCAGGACTGATTTCCTTAAGAATGGACTGGTTGTATCTCCTTGCAGTTCAAGGGACTCTCAAGAGTCTTCTCCAACACCACAGTTCAAAAGCATCAATTCTTCGGTGCTCAGCTTTCTTCACAGTCCAACTCTCAGTGACAGATTAAAGAAGAACAAAACCGGGTGAATGACTGAGCATGAGTTGCAAAGAAGAGGGAGGAGTCGTGGATGATAATTAGGTTTCTGACTTGAATAACTATGAATAGATGAGATGGATGTTTGTACCACTTACTGATATAGGGGATGTAGCTGGAGGAATGGTGAAGGCAGAATGAACTTCACTAGGGCAGAAACAAAGCCAGTTTATTCATCATGGTACATTCATTGTCTAACCCAGTCCCAGGCTCAGGATAGGCACTCAGCGAACATTTATAAGTACACAAAATGAATGATGAATTCAGTTACATTCAGTACACATTGAGGTTTTGTGGTGATGATAACTAGTCAATTGGATATTCATTCATGTCTAAAACTTAGGATAGAATGTGGGTTGGGCATGTAGTATTATGAACATTTGGCAACTTAAGTGATGAATATATGTGAGGTTGTGAGGAAGAGAAAGAAAAGGGAAAAGAAGACAAAAACAGAATCCTATCTTCTAAGGAGAAAGAGTGGACCAGAGAAGAGGTGCCTGTAAAGAAAGAGCAAAGGAACAGCCCCAGCTGTGAGGGAAGCCAGAAGAACAAGGTACTGAAAAAAATAAAGGGAAGAGAGCCTTTAAGGGGAAATGTGGTCAAAAGTGTCAAATTCTCTGAGAGTCTCATAAGATAAGGACTAAACTGTTCTTTCTTGTGCAACAAGGAGGTTGATGAACATACTTGTACTTGTGGATATGGTTTTCTTACAGATATTTTTAGAAACACACAAAGTCAGTTTTAGAAAACAGTGTTTTAAGTTTGGTAAGGATCCAACAGCATTACATGTGGTGTCATATTTCAGACGTGGCTATTATTGCTAGATTTGTAGGATTTATTGAGTCTTCAAGCTTCAAGTTAAATGGTAAGGAAATGACAAATTCCTCTCTCTTGTGTAAGCTTTAAATAATTCATAGGCTAGGAACTTGTTTTAATGATTAGCAGTTTTATGTTGTTTTTTGAGGTGGCTGTGGCTGTGGCCAAAACTTAGGTGTGGCATATTAGGGTGAACATCTATACACATAGCAGAGTTTTATTAGCTCTGTGATAGAATGCACAATTCTCTTCCTATATCTATTTTTCAGTAAGAATACAAAACATGTTAAAAATAACAGTTTAGCTACTGAACCAAAAATTGTTTTTAAGACACCAGTGATTTCAGAAAACTCTACGGACTTTTCTCAGTACATCAGACTACTTAAAGACTCAGTATAAATAGTTTCATATTAATTATGCCCTTCCTGAGGACCTGACATGAACAGCCGGTATCCTGATGTATTAGGTTCATGAAAAAGTAGATTTATTCATGCTGGATTTTCTTTTTTTGTTGACTTGTTAGTGCCTGTTTGATATGTACAGAATTCATCTGGAGGTAATTTGTCCTTCAAGTATATAAAAATCACACCAACGTTGCAAAAAACTGTTAACGCTTATGTTTTGGGGAATGTAACTTTCTCATAAAGTACTATAAAATTTCAAATGACTAAAAAGTATTGAAGCTAAAAACTTAAACATCTAAAATTTCTTTTCCATACCTCAGGCTCTTTACTTACCTTTAGAAAATTAAAAAAAAAATTATCGAATTATAGTCGATTTACTATGTTGTGTTAGTTTCAGTGATTTGTGTATATATATATATACATATACATAAAATATATATTCTTTTTCAGATTCTTTTCCCATATAGGTTATTACAAAATATTGAGTATAGATCCCTGTGCTATACAGTAGTTCCTTGTTGTTTATCTATTTTATATGTAGTAGTGTGTATATGTTACTCCCAATTCCTAATTTATCCCTCCCACTCCTTTCCCTTTGGTAACCATGACATTGTTTTCATGTCTGTGAGTTTGTTTCTGTTTTGTAAAGATAAGTTCATTTGTATCATTCTTTTTTAGATTCCACATGTGAGTAATAACATAGAATATTTGTCTTTCTCTGCCTGACTTACTTTAATTAGTATCATAATCTCTAGGTCCATCCATGTTGCTGCAAATGACATTATTTTGTTCTTTTTATTGCTGAGTAATAGTCCATTGTGTATATGTACCACATCTTCCTTATCCTCTCCTCTGTCAAAGGATGTTTAGGTTGCTTCTCTGTCTTGGCTATTGTGAATATTACTGCAATGAACATTGGAGTGCATGTATTTTGTTGAATTATAGTTTTGTCTCAGTGTATGCCCAGGAGTGGGATTGCAGGATCATATGATAGCTCAGTTGTTAGTTTTTAAGGGAACTTTCATACTGTTCTCCATAGTGGCTGCACAAATTTACATTCCCACCAACTAAACTTTTATTTTGAAATAACACTAGACTTACAGAAAAGTCGCAAGAATATAGAATGCATGGAATAGAGAGTTCCCACATGCCCTTAATATCCTACACACCATGGTGAAATTATAGAAACATTTTATTTGTTCAAGTCTAATGTTTTAGAATTTGAAGAGTGTGGTATGTGGATTTTGTCCTTTTTTGTTCAGTTCATTCCCAAGTATTTAATCTTCCTTATTGGTGGTATAATTTTTTTTCACTGTCATTATGTTCTTCAATTGGTTGTCTCTATGAGAACTATTGAATTTTGTGTATTAATTCTATATGCTGCTACCTAACAGAATTCTCTTATCAAGTTCACTTTATTATTGATTCTCTAGCACAGTTGTTGACTTACTATAGTACATGGACCAAATCCTGTTTTTGTAAATAAAGTTTTATTGGAACATATTCACACTCATCCATTTATATATTATCTTTGGTGACTTTTATGTTACAAATGGAAGAGCTGAGTAGTTGTGACAAAGACCAAATAACCCACAAAGATTAATATACTTGCTAAGTAAGTAAGTGAAGTCGCTCAGTCGTGTCCAACTCTTTGCGACCCTGTGGACTGTAGCCCGCCAGGCTTCTCTGTCCATGGGATTCTCCAGGCAAGAATACTGGAGTGGGTTACCATTTCCTTCTCCATGGCTTGATTTTTGAAAATTGCTGAATTCTTCCCTAGGATATTCCTGAGGAAGTTTTATGTCTTCTTTATAAATTCTTATTCTTTAGATTGATTTCTTGTTTGATTTCATTAGCTGATTTCCTACCACGATGCTGACTAGTAATGGAGATTACTGGTTTTAGTGGACATGCCTTTGCTAGCCTTGCTAAGTCACTTCAGTCATGTCCGACTATGTGTGACCCCATAGACGGCAGCCCACCAGGCTTCCCCGTCCCTGGGATTCTCCAGGCAAGAACACTGGAGTGGGTTGCCATTTCCTTCTCCAATGCATGAAAGTGAAAAGTGAAAGTGAAGTCGCTCAGTCGTGTCTGACTCTTCGAGACCCCATGGACTGCAGGCCACCAGGCTCCTCTGTCTGTGGGATTCTCCAGGCAAGAGTACTGGAGTGGGGTGCCATCGCCTTCTCCGGGACATGCCTTTAGTGCTATTTTATTAGGTGAAATAATGTCTTGAGGACTAAGGTATATACATTTTATCATATTTTTCAAAACCTCTTAATTTTTATTTTTGAAGAGTGGTTTTTAAGTCACATATAGGCATTGAAAAGACTTTTCACAGAAAAAAAAAAGAAATAGGTATTAAATTTTGTCAGATATCTTTTTAAGCATTTATGGAGATTATGCTCCATTTGCTCCAGTATGATTTTCCCTTTAAATCTATCAACATCATGAATAATACTCATGGGTTTCCAAACACTGTACCAACCTTGCATTCTGGGAATAAGTTTCACTTGGTCATGATGTGCTGATTTCTTAATGTGGTATAGGATTCTGTTTGCTAATCTTAGTATTTCCATAATGATATCAAGTTAATTTTGGTCTGTAGTTTGTTTCTTTTCCTTCCTTCCTTTTTTAAAAAGACTATCTTTATCAAATTTAGATATCAGTATTATACCTGCTTTAAAAAGAAATTACGAAGTTTTCTTTTATTTCAATGCTCTGGGATAATTTACTGAAGAATGGGATAAAGGTTTGGTAGAAGTATACTGTACAGTCATGTGGGCCCAATCTGTATGTGTTTTATTAGTTCTTTATTGGTTTCCTCTAGTTCTTCTATGAAATCTGATCCATTTATGCTTTTTACTCGAATGCGGTCAGTTTTGGCAATCTGCATTTCCTCATAAAATGATCAATTTCATTTACATTATCAAATTTATTTAAACAGTGATCTGAAAAGCAATGTCTTATGATTTTTAAACTTTGTCTTTTTTCAATGGTTATTTCCCACTTGTCTATTTATGTTTGTGTGTGTGAGCTTTCTTCTGTTTTTCCCTGATCAAATTATCTAGTATAGTTCCCCTATTTTGATTTTTTCTGAAAAAAATTTTATTAATTAGATATACTGTGCTTTTATTCTCTACCTCATAAATTTCTTTTATCTTTATGTTGTCTTTTTAGAATTTATTTTGTAACTATTTTTCTAATTTTTTGAGCTTAGAAGATATTTTATTTTATTTTTTTTGGCTGTGCTGTGTAGTTTGTGGAATCGTAATTCCCTGACCAGAGATTGAACCCAGGCCACCTGTGGTGGAAATGTGGACTCTTAACCACTGGACTGCCAGGGACTTCCCTCGTTTTATAATAATAAAAGTAGTTTGTGCTATGAACTTTTCTTTGACACGTCTTTAAATGTCCCTTGTAGATTCTGATATGTAGTGATTTCATTGTCATTATTTTTAAGAAATTCTTTAAATTCAGTTTGTATTTTCCCTTTAGACCATGTGTTGCTTAATGGTTTTTTTTTTAATTCCACAAAAGGGAAGCTTTTTATTTTTTGCTTATTTTAGCTATTTCTTATTCCTTATTATGTTGCAGTTTACTCAGAGTGTTTTATTTCTACTTTTTGTGGAACATACTGGTGTTTCCTTTATGACTTAATGTAAGATGAATTTTTACAAAACATCTGTAGGTGCTTTGGGTGAAGATATATTCCCTTTCAACAGAGGCTAGAAGTGAAGTGAAGGTTTAGTTGCTCAGTCATGTCCGACTCTCTGGGACCTCATGGGCTGTAGCTTGCCAGGCTCCTTTGTCCACGGAATTCTCCAGGCAAGAATACTGGAGTGGGTTGCCATTTCCTTCTCCAGGGGATCTTCCTGATCCAGGGATCAAACCTGGGCCTCCCACATTGCAGGCAGATTCTTTACCGCCTGAGCCACCAGAGGTCAACAGAGGGTACATAATGAAACAGATCTTAAGAATATACAGCAGAGGGTAGAATCTGATGTGTATTCTTAAGATCTGTTTCATTATGTTACATAAGCCCTCTATCCTTGCTGCTGCTGCTGCTAAGTCGAGTCAGTTGTGTCCGACTCTGTGCGACCCCAGAGACGGCAGCCCACCAGGCTCCCCCGTCCCTGGGATTCTCCAGGCAAGAACACTGGAGTGGGTTGCCGTGTCCTTGTCCAGTGCATGAAAGTGAAAAGTGAAAGTGAAGTCACTCAGTCGTGTCCGACTCTTCTAGACCCCCTGAACTGCAGCCTACCAGGCTCCTCCGTCTATGGGATTCTCCAGGCAAGAGTACTGGAGTGGGCTGCCACTGCCTTCTCCGCCCTCTATCCTTACTATTTATTTTTCATGCACATGATCTGTCTCATACTGGACATGATGGCATTATTAGCATGCTTCTACGTGTCTTGTCTTACAGCTCATATAGCTTTTGCTTCTTAAAGGCAGGCTCTATATTATTTGGTGCATAAATGTTCTAATCATTGTGAATTATAGCTTTTAATACTTCAAGAGCTCTTCTTTGTCATGTTTAATGAGTTTTGGCTTGATATTTCCACTTTGATATAAGAATCTTTACCCCTGCTCTCATATTTTTTCCATTTCTTGGAGTATCTTGGCCTGCCTTTTGTTTTTAGTCTTTCTTGAACCACTTTCTTTTAGGTGTGCTGTCTTATGTAGTCTATAGATGGGTCTTGCTTTGTACACCAAATTAAACATATTTTTAATAATCGAGGTAAACTCACATACACTCATTGATGTTTGGTCTCACAATATTTTATAATTATTCATATTCTGTTATATTTGCTCTTCTCTTTATTTCAGCTTTGCTAGATATAAAATTCTTGGTTTCCATTTTCTTTCTTGAATTAAAAAAAAGTCTGCTTCATTGTTGCCTTACTTCATACCTTTCTTGTGAAAATTGTGATATTAGTCAAATTTGTTTTTCTTTGTGAGTTTTTTGATCTTTTTGCTTGGAGGCCTTGAGAAATTTTTCTTTACCTTTATGATCTAATACTTTTACCCACATCTCCAGGTTTATCTTAGAGTTCATTGCTAATCATTTGGTTAACCTGAAATAGAATTCAGTTCAGTTCAGTTCAGTTCAGTCGCTCAGTCGTGTCCGACTCTTGCGGCCCCATGAATCGCAGCACACCAGGCCTCCCTGTCCATCACCAACTCCCAGAGTTCACTCAGACTCACGTCCATCGAGTCAGTGATGCCATCCAGCCATCTCATCCTCCATCGTTCCCTTCTCCTCCTGCCCTCAATCCCTCCCAGCATCAGAGTCTTTTCCAATGAGTCAACTCTTCGCATGAGGTGGCCAAAGTACTGGAGTTTCAGCTTTAGCATCATTCCTTCCAAAGAAATCCCAGGGCTGATCTTCTTTAGAATGGACTGGTTGGATCTCCTTGCAGTCCAAGGGACTCAAGAGTCTTCTCCAACACCAAGTTCAAAGGCATCAATTCTTTGGTGCTCAGCTTTCTTCACAGTCCAACTCTCACATCCATACATGACCACTGGAAAAACCATAGCCTCGACTAGACGGACCTTTGTTGGCAAAATAATGGCTCTGCTTTTGAATATGCTATCTAGGTTGGTCATAACTTTCCTTCCAAGGAGTAAGCGTCTTTTAATTTCATGGCTGCAGTTACCATCTGCAGTGATTTTGGAGCCCCCAAAAATAAAATCTGACACTGTTTCCACTGTTTCCCCATCTATTTGCCATGAAGTGATGGGACCAGATGCCATGATCTTCGTTTTCTGAATGTTGAGTTTTAAGCCAACTTTTTCACTCTCCTCTTTCACCTTCATCAAGAGGCTTTTTAGTTACAGAAAAATCAGGATAAATGCTTTTTTCTCCCTTTGAAAAAGTCAAATTTCAGATACATGAGTTGTCAGGAGCCCTGGCAAATGCCAACAGTGATGATAAAGGCTGTTTTTCGGACTTAATAGGAACTTATATATCCTCATGGTTTACTTCAGTCTCTGCTGTTAATTTTAAGACAGAATTCCTGCCATACATGATTCAAAACATGCTAAAGTTCTAATGTCTCAAGTTTTTCATTACTTAAGAATAACCTTAAACCTACAGATCAGCTTTCAACTGTAAGTGTCTGCCTACATGCATGCTAAGTCACTTCATTCGTGTCCGACTCTTTTGCGACTCCATGGATTGTAGCCCACCAGGCTCCTCTGTCCATGGGATTCTGCAGACAAGAATACTAGAGTGAGTTGCCATGCCCTCCTCTGGGGGATCTTCCAGACCCAGGGATCAAACCCCTGTCCCCTGTGGCTCCTGCATTGCAGGCAGCTTCTTTACTACTGAGCCTACAAAAGGATTAAATTTCATGTTTTTTAGAAGATAATCAAGAAAAATATTTATATTAATATTCTGTAAATGCCCAAGATTCTAAGAAGTTTTACGTAACAATGTTGCTAAATAATATACTAATTTCCTACAATGTATCCTATAAAATATTTTCCTTCCACACATTATAAAACAAACATTTGCTGAACTGATTGTTACATAGTCCAGTGTTATGTGATCATGTAATGAAAGACTCTTTTATAAAACATATACACAAGGATAGAATTAAAACTTACCATGGAATCTGTAACTCTAAATTTCCTGTCTTCTGTGGTTTAAACATAATTATGTTGCATTTACATAGTTTTTTTTTTTTACATTGGGTTTATTTGTTCTTTTTAAAAAGGGTAGAAAAAATAAAGCTATGCTTGTTTGCATACAAACAGGCCGCTCAGAAATTTCATTTACCACAAAACCAGTCCTTGTGACCTTTTAGAGCTTATGCAAGATATAGAATAGAATATATGTTTCATATGTTTGTGACATTAAGAATATTTTTCCTTCCGTTTTACATTTTTTGGTTATTTGTTTCTCATCTGCATATGTATATGAATATATACATATCTGCAAAAGTATATGAATATGAATATATACATATCTGCAAAAGTATATGAATCTAACTGAGATACCGAAATGCCACATGAAAAGTAATTATGTGAATCATTTTATCTTCTGAGTCTTAGTTTTCTCATTCTAAACAAGCTCTGAGGATGTTTAATTTGAGGGTTATATGGATTTTATCTATCTGCATTATATATCTTATTCATCCAGTTGTGACATGTGCATAAGTTCAGTAGCTGAATAAATTAATTGTTCAGTACTATTTCCTGTGTATGAGAGAGTATGTGTGTGTGTTTACAATGAAATTAAAACACATTTTTTAAGCTTTTAATTTGTAAAATGTTGTGTACATAAAGTACATGTATACATTAGTGTATACATTAGCAAGTGTATACATTAGTAAATTTTAAAAAGGGAAGACTCATTTACCTGCCCCCCAAGCCAAGAAACAGAATATTGTTGTCACCCTACAAGACCCCCTAGCTGCCTGTCCTTCTCCCAACCCACCCCGTGCCCACTTCCCTGCAGGCTGGGGAGAGCCCACTCTTACCTTTTATGGTAATTTTTATCTTGCCGTGTTTTACACATTTTACACTTGAGAATGCCTCCCTGTAAAGTATAGTTCTGTTTTATTTCTATTTGGGAACAAATGGAAGCATGTAGTATGTGTTTATTTTTGTCTGATTTTTTTGTTCAAAATTATAGGTTATTTTAATACTTAACTGTTCTGTTTGATGCATTTTAACAATTGTATACAATCATGTAACCACCAGCCAAAAGAAAATGTAAAACATGTCCTTCACCCAGGAAAGTGCACTCATGCTATTTACCAGTCAGTCCCCACCCTAACCCCAAGCAGCCACTGTCTCATTTCCTTCACTATAGGTTAGTTTTGCCTGTTCTGGGAGTAGAATTTCTGATTCATTGGGTAGAAGTTTAAATTTATTAAAAACTCCCAGATAGTACACAAATGTGGTTGTACAATTTTACATTCCCATTGGTGCCAACATTTAGTGTTCCTTTTTTTTTTTTTTAATTTAGTCCTTCTAACAGGGTAAAAGGGCTTCCCAGGTGGCTCAGTGGTAAAAGAATCCACTTGCAATGCAGGAGATGTGGGTTCAATCCCTGGGTCAGGAAGATCCCCTGGAGGAAGAAATGGCAACCCATTCTAGTATTCTTTCCTGGAAAATTCCATGGACAGAGCTGTCTGCTGAGCTACAGTCCACAGAGTCATAAAGAGTTGGACAAGACTGGAGCAACTGAGCATGCATGCGCACAGGCTAAGCTTAATGTTCAGTAGGTTAGATGTGTTAAATATGGTTGTGTCCTACTCTTTGTGACCCCATGGACTGTAGTCTACCAAGTTCCTCTGTCCATGGGATTTTCCAGGCAGAAATACTGGAGTGGGTTGCCATTTCCTTCTCCAGGGGATTTTCCCAACTCAGGGGTTGAACCCGGGTCTCCCGTATCGCAGGCAGACACTTTACTGTCTGAGCCACCAGGGAAGTCACAGAGCTTAAGAGGGGAAAGTCAAATGAGACCTTGAGGAAGCAACCAGACAAACCCAGATGGTGGGACTTTCTATAGCAGTCTTCATCTTTTAAAAGTCAGTGCCATAAAAAAATATTCTAGATTAAAAGAGACTAAATAGATATATCAAAAACATAGTGTATGATCCTTATTTGAATCCAGGTTTCATTTGCCTTTTTAAAAGCTCCAAAGAAAGTTTTGAAAATTGGGAATATTTGAATCTGAGCTGGATATTTGATTATATCAGGGAATTACTTTTTCCTTTCTTAAATGTAAGAATAGTATAATGATAGTGCAAAAGATTGTGCTTATTTTTGAAACGTGAAAGTTTTATTTATACGCTGTTGTATCTGTAACTTACTTGTAAACAGTTAAAAAAAATGAATACTCATATTGATAGATGACACAAGTAGATCAAATTTTGAAGGCTGTGTCTATTGGTGCTTATTTTACTGTTTTTAAGAAAACTCTTTTAAGTGTGTTTGAAATTCTTCATATTGAGAAGGAAGGAAAAAAGATTTTTTGCACTTAATCGAATGGTAAAATATAAGATAGCTGATGGTGACTAGTATTCTCATGATCTGTTTATGGGAATCAAATTAACATAACTTTTATGGAAGATAGTCTGTTGATACATATTTAAATTTAAAATATATAGAGTCCTTACCTAGTGATTCCATTTCTCAATGTTTGTCCCTCTGGTTCTCCCACGTTGCCTCCTTCCCTGTCTGCTCACCTTCCTAGCCTGCAAATGCCTCTTTCATTTCTCTTAGTCTATATGAGTATAATTCTGACATTCCTGATGAAGTTTAAATAGGGATTTAAATTCACCACTAAAATGTGGAATTCTTGCAATATTCTAATCAATAGTGTATGATAAATCTTTGTTGTTTAAAGTAGAACCATTTATTTCACTGATCACATAGAATGTCAATGCAAATTTACTTAATTGAATTCAAATCCAAATCAACTATATTATCTTTCCTATCTCTACTGATAACGTAGTGCTCATATACTCAAGTGAGGCTGATGCCTGAATAAAATCAGAATTTTTTGGTTCAATACTTTATATTTCTGGTGTATATTAGTAAGTTTATAGTATACTCTGAATAAATATTCACTTTAAAACTTGACTTAGCCTAATTACTGGATATAGATAGAGCCATAGATCAATCTGAGTTTATCTGCATGTTTATTAACCTCGGAAATGAAACTAACATTAATTGCATATATATTTTTAATTATATTGGATATCTCATTAGTAAGATAATATGACCTGATTTTAATAGATGAGGAAATTCAAGTTTCAGGAGATTAAATATTTGCCCAATATCATGATTCTAGGTAGTAGTCCTGGTATTTGAATACATGATTTATAATTATCTAGTTTCAATTCAGTTTAGTTCAGTCACTCAGTCATGTCTGACTCTTTGTGACCCCATGGACTGCAGCATGCCAGGCTTCCCTGTCCATCACCAACTCCTGGAGCTTAAACTCATGTCCATTGAATCGGTGATGCCATCCAACCATCTCATCCTCTGTCATCCCCTTCTCCTCCTGCCTTCAATCTTTCCCAGCATCAGGGTCTTTTCCAAGTGAGTCAGTTTTTTGCATCAGGTGGCCAAAGTATTGGAGTTTCAGCTTCAGCATCAGTCCTTCCAATGAATATTTAGGACTGATTTCCTTTAGGATGGACTGGTTGGATCTTCTTGCAGTCCAAGGGACTCTCAAAAGTCTTCTTCAACACCACAGTTCTTATGCTCTCTCAATAAACAGGATACACACTTAGGTGTTGATTACTCTTAAATTTATTCCTTTGTCTATTTTGTTATTTTTGAAGAGTATCCACTTAGTCATAATCATGAAATAAAGAAAAAATGAAAGTGTTAGTCACTCAGTTGTGTCTGACTCTTTGTGACCCCATGGACGGTAGCCTACCAGACTCCTCTGTCCATGGAATTCCCCAGGCAAGAATAGAGGGTAGCCATTCCCTTCTCCCGGAGAAGGCAATGGCACCCCACTCCAGTAGTACTCTTGCTGCAGCAGTGGCAGCATTCCCTTCTCCAGGAGATCTTCCTTACCCAGGGATTGAACCCAGGTCTCCTGCACTGCAGGCAGACTCTTTATCATCTGAGCCACCAGGAAAGCCCCCTGTAGTGATAATACATGTCATAATCATATGATTACAGTCATATAACTCATAATCATAAAACCCCTCAAATACAGATACAAATGTAAATGTATCCAGTAATGATTTACAATGTCTAACTACTTTGAGAAAGAATTTATTTTACTACTCCAAATGTTTAGGGATGTTTATAGTTTCCTCAGACCACTGTTACAAAATTATTCTTTTATATCCAGAAGGGTGGTTGTATGAATGTGACCACACATATGAACATTTGCATTGGTTCATTTTATTTCTGCCCTGAGTGAACCTTCCCTCACCTGTCTTTAATGCACCCATCTAAACCATTTGCCTTTTTTTCTTGAAAGTAAGAAAATATAAATTGTTTTATTTGCTTATACAATAAATACATTATACAGCACTAGTTAAGCCACTTTACCTGTTTCTATTTTTGTTTTTTAATGAAAGCACTTGAGTAGAGGTTCACTATGACAGCACTAGTATCTGATGACTGTAATGATGACTAACTTCCACTTAACGCTTATTGAGAATGAGTTCTTCTCCATGATGAGGACTACCTAGGTACTTGGTCTCTTATCAGTTCAGTTCAGTTACTCAGTCATGTCCAATTCTTTGTGACTCCATGGACTGCAGCACGCCAGGCCTCCCTGTCCATCACCAACTCTTGGAGCTTACTAAAATTCATGTCCATGGAGTCGGTGATGCCATTCAGCATCTCATCCTCTATCGTCCACTTCTCCTCCTGCCTTCAGTCTTTCCCAGCATCAGGGTCTTTTCAAATCAGTCAGTTCTTTGCATCAGGTGGCCAAAGTATTGGAGTCTCCGCTTCAGCATCAGTCCTTCCAATGAATGTTCAGGACTGATTTCCTTTAGGATGGACTGGTTGGATCTCCTTGCAGTCCAAGGGACTCTCAAGAGTCTTCTCCAACACCACAGTTTAAAAGTGTCAATTCTTTGGCGATCAGCTTTCTTTATAGTCCAACTCTAACATCCATACATGACTACTGGAAAAACAATAGCCTTGACTAGACAGACCTTTGTTGGCAAAGTAATGTCTCTGCCTTTTAATAAGCTGCCTAGGTTGGTCATAACTTTTCTTCCAAGGAGCAAGCGTCTTTCAATTTCATGGCTTCAGTCACCATCTGCAGTGATTTTGGAGCCCCCCTAAAATAAAGTCTCTGTTTCCATTGTTTCTCCATCTATTTGCCATGAAGTGATTGGACCAGATACCATGATCTTAGTTTTCTGAATGTTGAGTTTTAAGACAACTTTTTCACTCTCTTCTTTCACTTTCATCAAGAGACTGTTTAGTTCTTCTTCACTTTCTGCCATAAGGGTTGTGTCATCTGCATATCTGAGGTTATTGATATTTCTCCCAGCAATCTTGATTCCAGCTTGTGCTTCATCCAGCCCAGCGTTTCTCATGATGTACTCTGCATATAAGTTAAATAAACAGGGTGACAATATACAGCCTTGACGTACTCCTTTTCCTATTTGGAACCAGTCCGTTGTTCCATGTCCAGTTCTAACTGTTGCTTCCTGCCTGCATACAAATTTCTCAAGAGGCAGATCAGGTAGTCTGGTATTCCCATCTCTTTCAGAATTTTCCACAGTTTATTGTGATCCACACAGTCAAAGGCTTAGGCATAGTCAATAAAGCAGCAATAGATGTTTTTCTGGAACTCTCTTGCTTTTTCCATGATCCAGCGGATGTTGGCAATTTGATCTCTGATTCCTCTGCCTTTTCTAAAACCAGCTTGAACATCAGGAAGTTCACGGTTCACATGTTGCTGAAGCCTGGCTTGGAGAATTTTGATCATTACTTTACTAGCGTGTGAGATGAGTGCAATTGTGTGGTAGTTTGAGCATTCTTTGGCATTGCCTTTCTTTGGGATTGGAATGAAAACTGACCTTTTCCAGTCCTGTGGCCACTGCTGAGTTTTCCAAATTTGCTGGCATATTGAGTGCAGCACTTTCACAGCATCATCTTTCAGGATTTGAAATAGTTCTACTGGAATTCTATCACCTCCACTAGCTTTGTTCGTAGTGATGCTTTCTAAGGCCTGCTTGACTTCACATTCCAGGATGTCTGGCTCTAGGTCAGTGATCACACCATCATGATTATCTGGGTCGTGAAGATCTTTTTTGTACAGTTCTTCTGTGTATTCTTGCCATCTCTTCTTAATATCTTCTGCTTCTGTTAGGTCCATACCATTTCTGTCCTTTATCGAGCCCATCTTTGCATGAAATGTTCCTTTGGTATCTCTGATTTTCTTGAGGAGATCTCTAGTCTTTCCCATTCTGTTGTTTTCCTCTATTTCTTTGCATTGATTGCTGAAGAAGGCTTTCTTATCTCTTCTTGCTATTCTTTGGAACTCTGCATTCAGATGTTTATATCTTTCCTTTTCTCCTTTGCTTTTCACTTCTCTTCTTTTCACAGCTATTTGTAAGGCCTCCCCAGACAGCCATTTTGCTTTTTTGCATTTCTTTTTCATGGGGATGGTCTTGATCCCTGTCTCCTGTACAATGTCACGAACCTCATTCCATAGTTCATCAGGCACTCTATCTATCAGATCTAGGCCCTTAAATCTATTTCTCACTTCCACTGTATAATCATAAGGGATTTGATTTAGGTCAAACCTGACTGGTCTAGTGGTTTTCCCTACTTTCTTCAATTTCAGTCTGAATTTGGCAATAAGGGGTTCATGGTCTGAGCCACAGTCAGCTCCTGGTCTTGTTTTTGCTGACTGTATAGAGCTTCTCCATCTTTGGCTGCAAAGAATAGAATCAATCTGATTTCGGTGTTGACCATCTGGTGATGTCCATGTATAGAGTCTTCTCTTGTGTTGTTGGAAGAGGGTATTTGTTATGACCAGTGCATTTTCTTGGCAAAACTCTATTAGTCTTTGCCCTGCTTCATTCCGTATTCCAAGGCCAAATTTGCCTATTACTCCAGGTGTTTCTTGACTTCCTACTTTTGCATTCCAGTCATAGAACCATTCAACTTCAGCTTCTTCAGCATTATTGGTTGGGGCATAGACTTGGATTACTGTGATACTGAATGGTTTGCCTTAGAAACAAACAGAGATCTTTCTGTTATTTTTGAGATTGCATCCAAGTACTGCATTTTGGACTCTTTCATTGACTATGATGGCTACTCCATTTTTTCTAAGGGATTCCTGCCCACAGTAGTAGATATAATGGTCATCTGAGTTAAATTCACCCATTCCAGTCCATTTGAGTTCGCTGATTCCTAGAATGTCAATGTTCACTCTTGCCATCTCCTGTTTGACCACTTCCAATTTGCCTTGATTCATGGACCTAACATTCCAGGTTCCTATGCAATATTGCTCTTTACAGCATTGGACTTTACTTCCATCACCAGTCACATCCACAACTGGGTGTTGTTTTTGCTTTGGCTCTGTCTCTTCATTCTTCCTGGAGTTATTTCTCCACTGATCTCCCGTAGCATATTGGGCACCTACCGACCTGGGGAGTTCATCTTTCAGTGTCCTATCTTTTTGCCTTTTCATACTGTTCATGGGGTTCTCAAGGCAAGAATACTGAAGTGATTTGCCATTCCCTTCTCCAGTGGACCACATTTTGTCAGAACACTCCACCATGACCTGTCTGTTTTGGATGGCCCTACACAGCATGGTCATAGTTTCACTGAGTTAGACAAGGCTGTGGTCCACGTGATCAGTTTGGTTAGTTTTCTGTGATTGTGGTTTTCAGTCTGTCTGCCCTCTGATGGAGAAGGATAAGAGGCTTATGGAAGTGTCCTGATGGGAGAGACTGACTGAGGGGGAAACTGGGTCTTATTTAAATGGGCAGGGCCATGCTGAGTAAATCTTTAATCCAATTTTCTGTTGATGGGCGTGGCTGTGTTCTCTCCCTATTGTTTGACCTGAGGGCAAACTATGGTGGAGGTAATGAAGATAATGCGGACCTCCTTCAAAAGGTCCCATGCACGCACTTCCGCACTGAGTGCCCCCAACCCTGCAGCAGGCTCCCGCTGACCCATGCCTCTGCGAGAGACTCCTGAATACTCATGGGCAAGTCTGTCTGGGTCAGTCTCATGTGGGGTCACGGTTCCTTTCTTCTGGGTCCTGGTACACACAAGGTTCTGTTTCTGTCCTCCCAGAGTCTGTTTCCCTAGCCCTATGTAAGTTCTGGCAGCTCTATGGTGGGTTAATGGCAACCTCCTCTAAGAGGGCTTATGCCATACCCAGGTCTACTGCACCCAGAGCCCCTGCCCCCAGCAGTCCACTGCTGACCCGTACCTCCACAGAAGACAACCAAACACAGTTCTGTCTCAGTCTCTGCGGGGTCTTGGGTCCTGGTGTGGACAAGGTATTTTTGAGCCCTCTGAGCGTCTCTGGTGGGTATGGGGTTTGATTCTAAAGGCAATTTCACCCCTCCTACCATCTTGCTGGGGCTTCTCCTTTGCTCCTGGACGTGGGTTATCTCCTCACAGCTGCTCCAGGGTCACACAGCTGCCTATATGGTCTCCTATAATCTCTTTAACGGAGAAGGCAATGGCACCCCACTCCAGTACTCTTGCCTGGAAAATCCCATGGATGGAGGAGCCTGGTAGGCTCCAGTCCATGTGGTCGCTAAGAGTCAGGCACGACTGAGCGACTGCACCTTTACTTTTCACTTTCATGCATTGGAGAAGGAAATGGCAGCCCACTCCAGTATTCTTGCCTGGAGAATCCCAGGGACAGAGGAGCCTAGTGAGCTGCCCTCTATGGGGTCGCACAGAGTTGGACATGACTGAGGCGACTTAGCAGTAGCAGCAGCAGTCTCTTTAAAAGAATTCATAGAGATAGAAACATTAAAACTTTGAGAATTTTTATAAAAATGTTAAATTTTTTCTAATCATAGTTTTTTCACAGTCATTAATTCTGACCTGCATTTATGTTTCCATTTTTGCAGAATTGCCAACATGGTTTTTAAAATGTATAGATTTCAGTTGCAATTTACAATGTGGCTTAAGAACATCATGTTCTTTCAGGCTAACCGCATTTAGGTTGAGCCATTGTCTGACAATGGTATTTATCAGCATAATTTGCAAACATTATGAAATTTTTAGACACAATGCCAAATTATGGTTTCAAAATAGATGTACTGGCATTGCCAGACAGAAATTCTGCAACTTCAGCCATACTGGCCATGTGGGTGCAGACTGTCCACGTTTGTTCGTATATGTGGCCTTGGTGGGCAGGCAAGCCAGCCAGACTTCTTAACAATCCTGACAAGAGTTAACATAACAAGAGAAACTGAGACTCACAACAAGCCGCTGTGTGTTTTTTTCTTTTTATAAAGAGTCAGTTAACATGTATTCATCTTTCGAGAACTGTTATTTTGTCAGCCCACAATTTGATTTCTATGATAAACCTGAAGATTTTGGAAACATGTAATTCAGTTTTGTTTTTATAATATCAAAGTATTAATGTAAAATTCTACTGATAATAAAAACAGGAAGAGTTAACATATTGCTGGAAATGAAATCAGAGCAAGATACTAGTCAAGTTAAAGAACTGTATGAAAGGAGACACTACACTACGTGCATTGAAAATGGACAGTGGTATAATTAACACCGCCTATAAGCCCATCATTGTGTATTCAAAAAGCAATAACATTGTAAAGAAGATCTATGAAAATGCACTTTCAACCTAGAAGGAACTCCAAATAAAAATTTACTGGTTAGATTTTGAATTTGAACATATGCTTTTCAAGTATGAGGTTAAAAATGAGTGTATTTGTGTTGGGAGAGATTTTTGATTCAGCAGAAAGCGGAGTAAGCAAAGACTTCTGTTTCAGGTCCATTTAACCAATATTCACTGGCTCAGGAACGTGCGCTAAGCATGGTGGGCAGTAGCAGATTCTGGCTGTCAAGGAGATTACACGGCACTTGGGGAGATAAGATGCATACACACATGACCACACTGCAAAGCAGTATATGATGAGAGCCAGAAACGAGGGCAGCAAAACTCAAAAGGCTCTCAGAGGAGGGAGAAGCCAGAGGATTTGAGGAGAGGTTTTATTGTAGACCTTAAAATATGCATTGTCACAGCGAAAGATGGAGGTGGTGTGGGAAAAGGTTAGAGCTGGGAGAATCTCTGTGACTTGTGAGTTAACCAGTGTCTCCCCTCTGTGTTCACATGGAACCTGACACCCACCTGTCTTAGCAGGGGTCCCCAGTCTCTGGGATCTGAGATGCCTGGTGATCTGAGTTGGAGCTGATGTAATAATAATAGAAATAAAGTACACAATAAATGTAATGTGCTTGAATTACCCTGAAACCATCCCCTCAACCCCTGGTCCATGGAAAAATTGTCTTCCACGAAACCAGTCCCTGGTGCCAAAAGGTTGGGGACCACTGTCCTATAGCATTTACCAGAATAGATTGCAATGGTCTCTTTATCACCTTCACTAGACTGCAGTTTCCTGAAGGACAGTGAAAATCCCTTTTATTTGCAGAGCCTTTATTCTTGTATTCTTGGAGAAGACAATGGCAACCCACTCCAGTACTCTTGCCTGGAAAATCCCATGGACAGAAGAGCCTGCGAGGCTGCAGTCCGTGGGGTCGCGAAGAGTCAGACATGACTGAGCGACTTCACTTCACTCTTCTTATATTCATATCTTGCTGAAACGTATTTGTGATCCCCCTAATTAATCCTTATAGCATTTTTGCAGTTACTCCATGCATGTGTTTCCAGCTGGAGTTGAACACGGCCATACTCTGCCTTCTTGTTTCCGCTCTCCTTTTGTAAATGTGTCATCTTCATAGTATTTAGTGCCACATGTTTTGCATTTTTGTGCTTTGAGCTGGTGATCTTCCTGTTTGAAATGGCCCCTAAGCCTAATGCCAAAGTACAAGAAGACTGCCATGTGCCTTACAGAGAAAAATGTGTGTGCTGGATTGCTCGTGGGTTCAGTGTTAATGAATCAAAAAAGTATTATTAAGAAAAGTGTCTTTAAACAGAAACACACATAAAACAAGATTATACATTGATCAGTTAATGAAAGTATTCTCACCTGAGGCTCTTAGGAACAAAACTTCATATTCCCCAGAGAGCAATGATTTTTGGTATTTACAAATTCACTGCTTGCTGTGACTTTATACAATTTAACTACCTTGAGCAGCCAGAATTGAGTGTATCTGTTACTTCTGTATGCTCAGCACTTAGTGTTTAGTAGGTGGCCACAGAGTTTTATGAGCAAACACCTGAATATAGGGAATTGGGAGGAATAAACCAGCTCATTGGAAATGTTAAATACTGAGTTCAAGACTGGGGTGTGAATACCATGCAGGCAGTGGGAAGCCGTCCGAGACTGTCCCCTGGGAGTGATCTCTCAGTTGTGAACTGTTCACCAAGCAGTAATTGGATGTGTTGGCTGGTGTGATGGACAGAATGAATATCTCTGGGGCCTTGCTTGCAAGGAGATACTGCAGAAGCTCTACAATACTCTTTCAGCAGGATTAATTTCTATAGGATGGATTAGGATGGACTCCAGAGAGAAACTGGAGACACAAAACCAAGTTACTGCTGTAGCTATCTCCATATGAGGTGACAGAGACTACAGTTAGGGTGCTGGCAGGGAGAGAGAGAAGTAGGGGAGACGCTTGACTTACTGTGAAGCAAATCCACAGTATGACTCAATCCAGAGGATGAGGGAAATGGAGGAACAAGATTAAACTCTGAAGTTTGCTGCCCTTGAGTTTGTTAGTTCCTCTGTTTGCAGTTTTTGTTTTTTTTTTTTTTTTTTTGATGTTTTCCTCATCTCAGGTAATTACTGTGTACCATGCTATCTTTTAAGTCATCTGTAATGAGGTCACAGTCCTCATCCATTGTAACTAAGCAGTTGAGGAATTGTCTAGGGTTTGGGATGACAGTTAAGGACAGTATATCTGGTTTTAGAATGAACAGTGAATTTTTATTGTTAATTGTGAAATTTTGCCTGGGGTAGGGATCCAAAGTTGAATTATCCCTCTTTATAACTGAAAATGTGTGCCATCCTAATGACTTCCACTCTAATGACAAGCTATGTCCTGCATTGTATGGCTGAATATTCCTAATGCAAATATTAGTACTGACTACATTGGTGAGAGAGTAGGACAGATTATCATTCACTATTGTTCTTTGGGAAATCACACATGAAAAAAAATAGAGACCCAGGGATCTCCATTAATTATGTTTTCAGTGGCATGTGTAAAACAGTAAGCTTTTTTAAGTTGGTAAAGTAAATCCTTCATTGTGAAGTACAGTGTATTCACCATCTTTCTTTATACTTTGTGTAAATTGAGAAATAAAAACTTTAATTTCCCTTAGCAAGATAGTGACAGAGAGCTTTAGTTTTAGAAAATTATTTAAACATGGGGTTAAAACACTTTCTCAGTGTACTTTTTCTCATTAAAGATCATCTTTTAAAGAGATAGTTTATATCTTACTATAAGCTATTTGCACTTCCAATTTTTTTAAGGTTATGGAAAACTTATATCCAACTTGGAACCTTTTGAGTAATACTTTTTTTTTCCTGGCAAACTCATCTCAGATAATTAAGTAATGTAGTATTATTTTTAGTCAATTTTCAAGAAAAAAATTGAATGGCACTAAGCTAGGAGTATTTATTCTATCTGTGGCTAAGTACTACATGTATTTAACTCGAGGTTTAAAATCAAAGGAATTTTGATATTCTTTATCTTTTTCCATCTGCTCATAGTTTAGTGTATCTTTCTGAACAAAGCCATGTTTGTAAAGGATATTAAGTTTTGTTTGGCCTTCTTCTCAACTGTGAGTACTCAACAGACCTTAATGCGAGGTTATGCTCCCTGGACTGATTGATGTATAAACAGAAGACAGATGGTGTGGAGATGACTCTGATGATAATTCATTTTTCAGCTAGTCAAGAAGATATTTTGATTACAGTGTGTTTAAGTAATTATAACACAGTCTGCAATGTTAGTCTCTCTGGGAAGCAAGCACATGGAAAACAAGTTACGTGTTATTGCTGCCCAACAAAGGAGGCAGTGTGGCGTAATGATTTTAATTCCTAGTGCTAGATTAGGACTGGAGGAGTTTAAAATATGTCATGCCGTACGGTAAGTCAATTAAACATAGACCAAATAAAAAAGGTAACTGCACAGTTTTGAGGCGTAAATATTTGTCTTGGAAAGTATTTAGATGTTACTATATGAAAGAAACCAGTATTTTTGCATTCAGGCAACAGACTGTATACAGCTAATTAAAAAATTACATGGCTTGATTTTTAGTTTATGTGAATCATAATTATTATAGAGCTTGCTTTCTGCATCACGAGTGTAAAACTGAAATCAGAGAACTGACAAATCAACAGCATGTTAAGTCCCTGCTGTTGTTAAAGTTTTGGGAAAAAAAAATAGCTAAGCAAAATGTCAAAAGGAGAAAAAAATAATTAGAACTGTGTGGATAGCCATTTAAATTTTATTTTCATGTTCCAATTACAGTATATACCTCTGGGTTTTTTTTAATTGTTTGTTTCACAATAGGATAATTGATCGCTTAGATGGAGTTCGTTTGTTGTGGTCCCTGCTAAAAAACCCTCACCCGGACGTGAAGGCCAGTGCAGCTTGGGCCCTCTGTCCCTGTATCCAGAATGCAAAGGTAAGAAGAGACCGCGAGTCAGTCCATCCTAGAATCTCTAATACCATGGTGAATGATTTACCACAGGTCACCAGCTGCTTTTCACTTCTTTATGGTCAGATTTTTACCTGCGAAAAAGAATACTGAACTTTTGTGCCAAAATAATTTTTGAGCAATACCTTTTCCTGGTCAGTTTTTAGATGTCACATGAAACTGGGCTAAGATGGCCGAGCTTACCGTGTCCTACCTGGCTGGTGGGATTGAAACAAATACCGCGGGTACATCAAGGGGAAAGAAAGTACACTGTTCTTACCTCTTGGGTGAAAAGAAAAATTACATTACTGCTACTTTCAGAAGCCCAAGATAACCTCTATCTTACTTACTGCCTGATTGACTACCATGAATAATCACTAAGTTCTTTGTTACCTTGAAAAAGTCACATAATGTCATGAATTGCACTTTTCTTATCTGTTAATAAAGACTAGATGTGAAGTCTAGAGATTTCTCTCTGTCGAGTATTTTTACAGAAAGCATTTAATTCCTGTAATAAATTTAACATGCCTCTATCTTCCTAAAATTTGTGACTAGAAGTAATTGTAAAAAGTGAATTGTGATATATACTAATATTTAGAAAAGACTTATTACAAACTGGTTAATGGACTGTTTTTTTATAACAACAAAAAAGGGAAAAAAAAAACACCTCAAATGTCAGCCTGTAGGAAAATGAATAACAAGATGACAGCACAGTCATAATATGTCATCCAGTGCAGCAATAAAAAATGAATGTACTTCAGCGATGTCTGCATCGATATCAGTGTATCTCGTGAACACACTGACCAAAATAAAAGCAAGTTTCAGAAGCAGAGATACAGTATAATCCTACTATATAAGGTCCAAAAAATTTTTTTAAATATAAAATATAAATGATATTATTTAGGGAGCAAGAAAGAAGCCTATTGAGGAAAGGTTGCTACACATCTTTGAAGGATTTCTTTAAGGATATTCTTTAAGAAAGATCTTAATCCTCCTTAAACAATCTTTCATATCTTTAATGATCTTAATTATCTTTAAGAAAAGCTAATTGGTTTTAGAGACAAACCAAGACTGATAAGCAGAACTAACTTCAGAGGAACAGAAGAAGACAAAATTAAATCTTTAAAATTAATATCCTTAGAATGACCCAAGGGATGCTGCTAAGCCCAAAATGGCTAAATAAAAAGTATTCATAGATTAAGAAAGGGCTTTTGGAAATTAAAAATATATTTTGGAAACAATACATTTAATAAAAGAGACAAATACTACATTATGTATGGTACTGGGATATGACTGAGTAATTAATCTGGATGATAAAGTCTAGTAAACAACTAAAAATGTAAAGTAAATGTAAAAAGAAAATAGGAATTGCAAGCACACAAAAGGAAAGCAAAAGGAATAAACAGTCATTTATAAAAGGGGGAGGTGGTTTCTATAAGCTGAAGAGTTGAAGAAAGACTCTAGTCTCCAGATTGAAAGATCCATTTAGTGCCAAGTAGGGAAAATGAATTTATCTATACCTAGACACAAATTCAAATTTGGCATTTCCAGAAATTAAAGGAAAGGAAAAAGTTATATAAGGACAAGAATCAATATCATTCACAGTGAATTCTAAGGAAAATGTAACAAAAATTTTTCTGTCTTTAAAGGAAAGCATTTTTTATCCTGGAATTCTATATCCTGCAAAACTAGCACCTGAGTGAGTGTAGGGTAAGGATGGAATGAAGACATTGTTCTTTTAGAAATGTTGGGATTCAGGAAAGTTATCCTCCATGAGTCTTCTCTGAAAAAAAATTTTACTTTAGAATGTTTTCCAGCAAAACAGAAGATTATAAGAAAGAAAATAACATGAATTATAGAAATAATAATGAACAAATAAATCATTAGACTTTTTGCTAAATAAGAATTTGTATTATAATAGGGCTTTCAATTTTTATCAAATTATTGAGAAAGAATTTCTTTAAAAATAGTGGCATAAAATAAAAGCCATTGAAATAAAACATGGTATTGTCACAGTAACAGTCAGCATCTAGACCATCAAATGATTAAAAACCATGTTAGGTAGTGGAAGGTAAGAGGTAAAAGCATACCAAAGGTCTTTCCTTTTCCTGGAGAAGCTTGTTAGAGATACCGGTTAACTCTCAATCATCATTGAAAAGAGAAATTTAATATTATCATTGGTGAGGTACCATTTTTATGGATAACATTTCTATTAATGTTGTTATTACATGTTAATTACATCCTTTATTCCTATGGATTTCAACTCTAAATTTGCCTACTTATCTGTAATTGGCTTTAAAAGATTTTCTAGTGTTTTCATATTCATTATTCTTGCCCAGGATTTCTGTCCTGAATACCCAACCGGTCTTCTTTGCTAACAACCTAAACTTAACCACATTCAAACTTTAAAAACAACCCATCTTGTCTGTGTTTAAACCCTTGGCCCAAAGGACCAGTCCAGACCCAAGCCTCCATAGAGAGCTCCATTCCTCCTGAACCTCTCCTGCCTTCCACTGCCCTCCACTCCCACCAAAGACCACATGGACTATAGCCAGCCAGGCTTCTCTGTCTATGGAATTCTCCAGGCAAGAATACTGGAGTGGGTAGCCATTCCCTTCTCTAGGTTAATCCACTTAGCTATGTTCAATTTCGGAGAAGGCAATGGCACCCCACTCCAGTACTTTTGCCTAGAAAATCCCATGGACGGAGGAGCCTGGTAGGCTGCAGTCCATGAGGTCGCTAGAGTCGGACACGACTGAGTGACTTCACTTTCACTTTTCACTTTCATGCATTGGAGAAGGAAATGGCAACCCTCTCCAGTGTTCTTGCCTGGAGAATCCCAGGGACGGGGAAGCCTGGTAGGCTGCCGTCTATGGGGTCGCACAGAGTCGGACATGACTGAAGCAACTTAGCAGCAGCAGCAGCATGTTCAATTTAGAATCTTCAAGTAGTATTTTGTATATTCTATTATTTGGAGGTGAATTTAAGTTTTCTCAAATAAGAGTAAGTTCTGTGGGAGAATAGAGGCAGGAAACACTTTGAACATGCCGGGCATCCTGCTCACAGTGAAATAACAGAATCAGACGAGGTCCTGCCAAATATTTTGGCCCATTCTTCCTTCCCCCTCCTCCTCATGCCTCCTTGTTTCAGGTAAGTTTATGACTCAGCTTTCTAGGAAAAGTTTCCTTTTATTTGGTAAGAAAGCATTTCCACATTTTTGACGTAAGATACTTTTGCAAGTCACTTTAGAATTATTAACTTATGAATCATAGGAGTTGGCATCATTTTGAAATAAATAACTTCTTTGTCTAGATTAATGGCACTGACATCAATGCGACAGAAACCAGCTATTGTCAGTTATAGCCAAGGGCAGCCCCAGTGGGAAGAAAGTAGAAGGCATGTCTTCAGACAGGTCATTTCTACTTCAGGGTCCCTGAACATCTGTCAGGCGTCGTAAAAGCTGAGCACACTACGTACGTGTCCATGTGGAGTCGATGTGGTGAGATGTCAGCTGTTGAAGACAGATGTTACCCATTTTTTATACCGTTAACAGCATATCCATGAGAACACATTTTCAGATCTGTTAAGAAAATGAGATGTGAAAATTACATGTAGTGAATGGACTGCCTCTTTTCTTGCAGGGAAATATTAAAAGCTCCCTATCAGAGAATGAGTGAGGCAACAAAGTAGTTCAGTAATGAATCGTGGAATAATTGTGACAAATTAAGAGTCACCACGTAAGCTGCCACTGGACTTGCATTGTATTATGTTGTAATTAGATGTATTAACAAATGGAATGTGGGGTTTTTGTAGTACAAAATATTGACATTTTTCCCAGGAGGCCAGTGTCTCAGCTAGAAGCTTCAAATATTCCTTCATTCTGGAGGAAGCCTATATATTATAGTTTTTGATCAGTAATTGGTGATTAAAAAATGTACTAAGTGAAAGATAAATGTTTTACCAGCCTAATAATTATCTGTCCGGACCTTATATGTTTGAAAAATCAGGGTGTGAAATGTAAGTCTGTTTTATGGCCTTAAACTTTAAAGAGTATTTAAGATAGGAAATGAGCATCTTCAGTTTAAAAGCTGCTCAACTTTCTTCAGTCTCTCAAGATCTAAAGAACAGAGGCTGAACTAAAAGTGAACTAAGCATAAAAATTCACTGCATATTTTTCTAAGTAGTTTTATTTAAAAGGATTTATTTAAGACTTAAGGAAAGTTTGTTGTTGTTTCCCTGTTCAGATTACTAAAAAGGACAGAGATTGTAAGATGTGACCTCTGTAGTGATGTTATTTAGTAAAAATCATGAGCTGGAAGTCTGGCTGCAGATGAAGAGCTGTTTTGTAAAAAGTGAGAGATATTTGTAAATGGAAGTGAAAAGCTGTCCCTTTCCAGCTGAATGATCAAACACACTTTGGAGAAAAACAGTGGTTGAACAGGTGTTCAGCATTATGAACTTGTGATGTAAAGAATGCAAAAACTGAATCTGGCAAAGATCCGTGTATTAAATTCTTTGTTCTTAAGAACCAAAATTTCATGCTGCAGAAAATCAACTCAAATTTGTGCTCTGTGAACAATGAGATAATGAAAAATTACAGAATTCACATAAAGAATGTATAATTATGTTACACCACTTACCTCAAGCATTTTTCCAGCATTGATAAGAGCATGTTTCTTTTTTAAACTATGACTGCCTTTTTTAATATTTTCTTTTTGTGAATGATGTAAGATAGTACTTAATTTTCTTAATTCTGTTCCTTTTCATTAATGACTTTTAAAAGTTTTTATTAATAAAAAGTAGAAAGTGTTAGTCACTCAGTCATGTCCGACTCTGTGCAATCCCATGGACTGTAGCCCACCAGGCTCTATTGGCCTTTTTATAAGAAATGATTCACATAATTCATATTAATTTGCAGTCACCACTTCCTTGTGAATTAGATGGGAAACAGGTATCTTATTTTGAAATAAATACTCTCTATAATTAAAACAGCTGTCACACTAGGAAGAAAACTCAACCTGTCTACCAAATCAGTAATGTATCTATGTGATCACTTGGCCTTGTAACCTTCTTAAACCCAATTTTGCTGCTTGTTTAGAAAATAATATTTGGTTGTGAATTTTTATCTCAGAGGGGAAAAAAATCTCTAGTAACTTTAAAACCAGTGGCCTCAGGATCTGCCCCAAACAGAAGCCAATTAGAAGATGTTTGAGAGCTATTCCCCAAAAGAAAGGAGAAAAAGTTAATTTCTGAGAGATTAGAATACAAGCTTGGGAAGTTTTAGCTTCCTGACTACAGGTGTGACAGAACACAGCTGATGAAACTGGGCAGGAATCTGACATCACCCTCTGTTTAACTTCAGCTGCCCAATGAGCCATGTCCAATGAGGAAGCCAGAGAGAACCTGGACAAGAAGTACATAGAGCTGTAATTTCACACTGAGACGACTGCCACAGACACGGCTTAAGGAGCTCACATTTGCCAAAGAATGTATAGCTGTCCACCATGTGCCAAAGAAGCAGCACAGGTTCTTAAAACACTGAAAAGCTGTTTAAAATGAAATCCGTGTTTGGTGGCCCACCTATCTAGGGTTATTTTCAAGTCAAACAGTTCCAAGTATGCTCCTTATCTAGTCCACGGTTTCTAAAATCCTATAAACTAAAGTGAACTGTATTACAGATATTTTTTCTTTGCGCCTGATTTTCAGCTTGGGACTTAAAGGGCCACAACAAGTGAGGGTGTGATTAAGCTTGTCTTCAGATCCCAGCTGAAAGGACCACTATCCGTGGGGCAGATGTGTTGCTTTGGATTCCCCTCCTGCCCTGCGACTGCTTCCCGTTCCAGGCTTCTCAGCCCCTGTTCTGAAGAGGGCTGCAATGAGATTGCTAGTTTAGGATGCCCCCTGCTTTGGGAGCATGGAGACTTAGCCTCTGGACCACCAGGGACATCCCCATTGAACCATTTTATTTGAAAGTACAGTTTATCTGTCCCATCACTTCATGGCAAATGGATGGGGCAAAAGTGGAAACAGTGACATATTTTATTTTCTTGGGCTCCAAAATTACTGTGCAAAGTGACTGTAGCCATGAAGTTAAAAGACTCTTGCTCCTTGGAAGAAAAGCTATGACAAACCTAGAAGGCGTATTAAAAAGCAGAGACATCACTTTGCTGGCAAAAGTATGTATAGTCAAAACTATGGTTTTTCCAGTAGTCATGTACAGATGACATAAAGAAGGCTGAGCATTGAAGAATTGATACTTTTAAACTATGGTGCTGAAGAAGACTCTTGGAAGTCCCTTGGACAGCGAGGAGATCAAACCAGTCAATCCTAAGGAAATCAACCCTGAATATTCATTGGAAGGACTGATGCTGAAGCTCCAATACTTTGGCCACCTGATGTGAAGAGCTGATTCATTGGAAAATACCCTGATGCTGGGAAAGATTGAGGGCAGGAGGAGAAGGGGGCGATAGAGGATGAGAAGGGGGCGATAGAGGATGAGATGGTTGGATGGCATCACTGACTCAATGGATATGAGTTTGAGCAAACTCTGGGAGATGGTAAAAGCCAGGGAAGCCTGACATGCTGCAGTCCCATGGGGTCATAAAGCGTTGGGCACAACTTTAGCGACGGAACAACAGCTTATCAGCTACCAGTTACTTTGTTAAATGAAAAATGTCATCCATTAAGTTACATCATTATCTCCCGCTCAGCCAAGAACTCCGAGGAACACACCCTGTACTTGACCACCATCAGAAGCTGTGCTGTCACAGTTCACAGACTAGAACATTGACTAGGACCCCAGTTTCTGATGCAATGTTGCGTCCCTCCATTTCTCTGGGCACATAGCATTTTTAACTTTTCTAAATTGAAATATGGTTGTTTAAATATGATATAAGCTTCAGGTGTACAACACAATGATCCACTAATTTTAAAAGTTAGATTCCATTTACAGTTACTATAAAATATTGGCTGTATACCCTGAAAGCAGGCACACTTGTTCCTGATCTTGGAGAGAAACTTTCAGTCTTTCACCATTGAGTATGATCTCAGCTGTGGGTTTTTCCTACTTGGCCTGTATTATGTTGAGATCATTTTCTTCTATTCCTAGTTTGTTGAACTTAAAAAAAAAATCATATGAGGACATTAAGTTTTGTCAAATACTTTTTCTGCATCATCTGACATGCTCTTATGGGTTTGACCTTTATTCTGTTAATGTAGGACAGTATATTGATTTTCTTTTGTTGAATCACCCATGCCTGCACACTAAGTCCCTTCAATTGTGTCAACTCTTTGCGACCCTATGGATTGTACCCTGCCAGGCTTCTCTGTCCATGGGATTCTCCAGGCAAGAATACTGGAGTGGGTTGCCGTGCCCTCCTCCAAGGGCTCCTCCCAACACAGGAATCACACCAGCGTCTGTTACATCTCCTGCACTGGCAGAAGGGTTTTTTACCACTAGTGCCACCTGGGAAGCCCTGAATTACTCATACTTTCTAAGTATAAATTCTACTTTGTCATGGGGTATAATCCTACTGAATTTGGTTTGCTAGTGTTTTGTTGAGGAGTGTAGTTCTCCTTTTTTATATTGTCTTTATCTGGTTTTGGTGTCAAAGTAATGCTAGCTTCATACACTGCCTTTGGGAGTGGTACCTCCTCTTCAGTTCTTTGGAGGAGTTTGATGATTGCTGGTACTTCTTATTTAAATGTTCCGTAGAATTTGCAAGTGAAACTATCCGGTCCTGGGGCTTTTGTATGTTTTTTTGTATGTTGAGGTTTTTGATTACTGATTCAATTTCCTAACTAGTTATAAATCTATTCCTATTTTCTATTTCTTTATGGTTCAGTTGGTGTAGGTTATGTGTGTCTCATTGTTTGCTAAACCCAGGGTAGACAAGCAGGGAAGCTGGAAGAAAATGGAAAGCTGGAAAAAGTCCCTATGAGGAGCCGTAGGTACTGTAGACAGTATTTATTCGCAGCTGCAAGGCCAAAATGCCTTATTCACTAATGGTTGACGCTTCTGCAGTGGGCTACAAAGGCTTTTCACGTGGTGCTTATGTAGGCATGATGCACGTGCGCTCTGCTATAAATGATATCAGCTGTTGCATCATACCATGCAAAGTCACTGTTTACAGACTTTGTAAACAATGTGGGGCGAGAGAGAGAGAACATGTGATGAGAGTCTGACCACCGCCGTTTTGGCTGATTGTTATTTCCCAACAACGTGTTTCTTGAAATTTATCCGTTTCTTTTTCTTCTAGGTTACCCAATTTGTTGGCATACAATTGTTGATAGCATTCTGTTACAATCCTTTTTATTTCTCTAAATTGTCTTGTACCTTCTTTCATTTTGGATTTGGAGTCTTTTTTTTTTTCCCTTCCTTAATCTAGCTAAGGATTTGTCAGTTTTGTTGATCTTTTTGAGAATCCAACTCTTGGTTTCATTGATTTTTTTCTACTGTTTTTCTATGTTCTTCTTTAGGAAATAGTTATCTCTTCTTTAACTCAGTGGTTATTTACAAGTTTGTTGTTTAATTACTGATGAGGAAATGGAAACTTAGAGAAGTTGGGTAGCGGCTCAAAGCAATACAGCCAATAGTAATGAAACCAAGCTATGCTCCCAGCTCTTCTCACTATGTGACTCAAAGTCTTAAACCAGGGCTTCCCAAACTTTGATGCACATTGGCATTGTCACCTAAAGACCTTCTGGGCGCTGGCTCCCACCCCCACATGCTTTGATTCACTTGGCCCAACTTGAGCTGATAGAACATGAAAAGGTCTCCCAGGTGATGCTAATGTGCCACAAAGTTTAAGAACTACTGCCTTAACAACTGTATTTTTACCTTCTTAAGGAATTTTTTTTTAAGATGAGAATGCTTGGATAAATTATTTACCTCTAAATATCCTAGGTAGCTTACTTGGTTTCTCAAAGGACAGTATTAAACAGAAATAGATAAATTTTACCATGTGAAATTTAATCATAAACTTATCTCTTTTACGTGAAAAATCGTCCAACCCAATTTATACAATAAAAAGCAGCTAGAATCCTCACAAATGCAGGATAGGAGAGCGTTAGCTATACAGTAACTCACTTGTAAAAGATGTAGGGGTTTTGGCTGAGTTGCAGAGCTTAACATGAATTCATTGTACCTGCTCAAGTAGCAGCCACAGCAGAAGCACTGAGTGGAGCTCTTGGAGGTGAGAAGTCTGCCAAGTTCTGCTCCAGTCAGACCATGTCTGCTAAATTCGAGGTGTGTTCTCAGAGAAGCTGATAAATGAGAGGGAAGACCAATGAAAACCACTTACTACAAAAATCAGTTACAGGAACACAGAAGAGGAGGAAGACCAGAAAGCCAGTTTCAGATGTTAGAACATTCCTGAGCATGAGGATTCATTGCAGGTGTTAGGTTGGTGCAAACCTAATGGTGGTTTTGGACCATGAATTTTAAATCATTATAACTAGGTTCAAACACATCTTTATTAATCAAAATAGGAACCATTCCAGTCAACACCTTTTTGCCAACGAGAAATAAGTTTGCTTATTCCTGTAGCATAAAAATCCACTCTTTAGGATTTGACGAACTCTGCCTCCTGCTGACTGTGGAAGAGTTTACCCTGCAAAAAGTTGTCAAGATGCTTGAAGTGTAATTGGTTGTCAAGAGGTCAGGTGAATATGGCAGATGAGGCAAACTTCATAACCCAATTTGTTCAACAGGAAAATATAATGTAACAGACCCAACAAGTAAACTGTTGGAGAAGAACCTCTTCATAAATTAGAGACTTTTTTTAAGAGTGTAGTATTTGATACAGTTAATTTTTTTTAAGTTTATTCTTAAAAAATATTTATTTTTTATTATTTTATTTTATTTTAAAATAAAAAATATTTATTATTTATTATTCTTAGCCTGACCCATACAATTCACTGATTAATCTTAACCAGAAAGTGTTTTACACATCTTAATCTGTGGATTACTGATTATAAGTGGGAAAAATTCTAAATATATGTATTTTAAAATTAAAATATATATAAACTTATACATGCACAGTTGATTTACATATAATAACTACTAGATGATAATATGTCTTATATTATTTAGCATCTTGTACTTATAAACTTCTTTAAAATATGTCATCAGTTAAAAATGTCCTTTAATTGCCTCTATAAGCCTCTGAATATACAATAGTGAAAGTGAAAGTGTTAGTTGCTCAATTGTGTACAACTCTTTGCCAGGTTCCTCTCTCCATGGAATTCTCCAGGCAAAAATGCTGCAGTGGGTTGCCATTCCCTTCTCCAGGGGATCTTCCCAATCCAGGGATAGTACCTGGGTCTCCCGCATTGCAGGCTGATTCACAAGAGTGCCTCACAATTTAGACTTTTTCATTAATAGAATTGCATCTAAAGTAGAATCAACACAAGGTGTAGTAAAATGGAAAAAAATCACAGTTGACGGTGATATTTTAAAAAATTATCTTAATTTCGGCTAAGGAAATAGAGAAAAATCAGAACCATTAACTTTAGAAAAAATTTGTCTTGTGTAAATTAATTGGATAAAGCCACCTTCAAAGTTGAATACATTTTCTGCTACATAGATCTAGAC
Organism: Bos taurus; assembly: GCF_002263795.3. Classification (NCBI taxonomy): domain Eukaryota; kingdom Metazoa; phylum Chordata; class Mammalia; order Artiodactyla; family Bovidae; genus Bos; species Bos taurus. The sequence goes on from NC_037340.1 coordinate 36,704,210, forward strand.
TGAGCCACTGCATTATTTATTTTACCGAAAGTCAATTTATTTTTCCATCAGTTCAGAAGGAAAGGAATAATAATTGAGGTTCTACTTTCCAGTTTTGAAGGACTATATTTGAAAGTGTCAGGTAACTCCAAATCATGTATATGTGTGTGTGTGTGTGTGTGTGTGTATAGTATATGTGTGTATGTATGTATGTATATGTATGTGTGTATATATTTAAGCTGTGGGACTTGTTTACTAGCAACAGAAACAAGGACCTTATTATGATAGAGCCCACAAACGAACTGTTCTTGAGTATACAGAGGTATATTTAGAATTTGAAAAGAAATTTATTGAATTTACCTTTAGGACAAGATTTGCCTGTTCAGTTTTAGTTTCTCTGACGTGCTATTCTAATGTGAATGTAGCATTTTTGAAATTTTTTTTTATATGCAGGGTGCTATTTTAAAATCTGTTTCAAATGTTACGCATTGTATGGTCTCTATATGGCCAGAGTAGTGTAGTGTTTTTATAGCCCTTCTGGTCAAAAATTTTTGTCTTAAGTCACGTCACACTTGCCTTGCATGTGCTTTAAAGTTGCCTTGTATGTATCTCACCTCATCAGAAGGCTGCCGGTTCTTTTTGCTGGAGGCAAAGGAGGGGATTTCAAGCCTATTAGTTTACTTGCTGTGTGCCAAACAGCCAGTTTTCTGTTTTATTCATTAGTCTGTAAATAATAATCTGCATTAGTGTTTTCCTATTAGTTGAATTTTAACCAAAAACATTTAACATTAAATACTTAATTTTGTTTAATTTGAACTTGTCCCCTTTCCCTACTTATTCAACCATTCAAGCTCATAGCAGCATGAAGGTGTTTCATATTCTCTTTTTAATTATGGTTTTTGTCTTAGGAAATGTCACTGGCAAATAGCTTCATCCCTTTTGGAATTATTAACTCTCTAAATTGGGAGGCTTCTTCTGACTGTTTATAAACTAACTTTAATGTGACAACTTCAACTATTGGTACTTCCAAGTCCACGCACACAGTTGTGTAGTGAAAAGATACTAAATGAGAAATCGAGAGATCTGCTTTTTTAGCTTTGTCACTCACTGTGCATGAACCTTCAGACTGCCTGTCTGTAAGATGAGGGCGCCATGGTTCCCTAGGCAGAAGAGATAAAGTATGCGGAAGTCTTCTGTAAATTGCAAAAAAAAAAAAAAAAGGCTCTTGTTATTGTACTACTATTATTATCATCATCATTATCATCATCATTATTAAAGATTTTTCCATTAAAAAGTTGAATTGTCTATAGCCAATATTGTACCAGCGGCAAAACTGGCAAAGACTAGTTTTTAAGATATGTGAGAAGGTGGAAAATGTAGTGAATTTGCCCAGTCGCTCAGCATTAGTGAAAGACAGTTTTGGCAGAGGAATTACTTTTTCCATCCTCAAGTATACTGTCTCCCTTTCCATAGAAACTATGTGAGGCAAGAAGTCATGTGTCTAAAACCTTTGAACCTAAAAACGAAAAAAAAGCTCACCTTCAAAACGAACTCTGGAGGGGCCTATAGCCTCGAGTGTAGCACAGATTATCAACATAAACTGTTATGAGACCCTTGTGAGCCGCACCATGGCCTTGCTGACACCTGTGCGCTGGATCTCGCACCACACACCTCAGGGAGGTCCCAGATCAGAGGCAGGTGTGGCCACTTTTGCTATTTCTCCTGGGGCTGCCCCAGTGCTGCGGCTCCCAGGCTCCATGATAACTGCTGTCAGAGAACCGGGAAGTCACTAGACTGGAGGCCAGTTCATTTATACTCTGTCTTACCAAGCTAGCACACTCTTCTTTTTAGTGCTTGTGACTGTGGTGAAGTATCTTAAAAGTTATAGTCTCCTTATTCCTTTTATTTTTTCAACAAACATTTATTAAAAGTCCTCTGAGTGACAGAGTGAGATAGCCCAAGTGAGAGTCAAAGACCAGGTGTCTCTCTTTTTAAAAATTTTTTTATTGAATACTTAATTTAATAAAATAAAATTTTATTTAATTCTTATTACATTTTATTATTTGATTTTTATTTCTATTGTACAGCAAAGAGAATCAGCTATGCGGATACATATATCCCCTCCCTTTTGGGTTTCCTTCCCATTTAGGTCACCGCAGAGCACTGAGTCCAGTTCCCTGTGCTATACAGTAGGTTCTCATTAGTTACCTATTTTATACATAATATCAAAGTGTCTATTTGTCAGTCCCAATCTCCCAGTCCATCCCACATCCCCTTCCCCATTGGTATCCATATGCTCTCTGTATCTTTATTTCTGCTTTGCAAATACAATCATCTGTAGCATCTTTCTAGATTCCACATATATGTGTTAAGATACAATATTTGATTTTCTCTTTCTGACTCACTTGGTGACTGTTCTTGAAGAACTCATGTATTAATGAGGAAAGGACCCATAAGAAAATCATTACAATATGATGGAAAAAATGGCTATAGATTCCTTTGGTTCTAAATAGCCAGATCAGACTTTAGCATTACTTGATTCAGCATCTCAGCAGTGTCTACAAGAACCAGGCTCTTGTCCTCCTCCTGTTTTACCATTCTCAGTGTTGTTATAAATAGGAAAACCCTTCCAGAAGACTTCTGATTTATCATCCAGAGCTCATGTGCCATAATTGGGCTATATGTACGCTGCCCCTAAGCAAAGTGTTGGCAAGGGGTAGGAGACTTCCAGGACAGGTGGAAGCTCCAGGTCAGAGGCAGTCTCTCCTGATACTTGTCTGAGAATTAGACAACCAAGCAAAACCAGGACTTGGCAAACAGAAGAGGGTGAGGAAATGGATTTTTGGAGAAAACTACAAGAATGTGGAGGGGAGGGAGTGACCACACTGAGAAGGGAAGGCCGGTTGGATGGGTGGGGAACTTCATGGAGGAACTGTTATTTAAGCTGCTATTAAAAGACGTCAGATTTTCAGAACGGAGCAGGAGTTTGTAGTTGGGTAGGGCTAAACTCCAGGTAAAGAAAATAACTTGGTACTTTAGGGAACAGCAATAATCCTAGAGTCTGGAGCACTGTTTATGCAGAAGAGTCTAATGGGAAGTAGAGCTTCCCAGGTGGCTCAGTGGTAAAGAATCTGCCTGCAATGCAAGAGACACAGGTTCAATTCCTGGGTTGGGAATATCTCTTGGAGAAGGAAGTGACAACCCACTCCAGTATTCTTGCCTGGGAAATCCCATGGTCAGAGGAGCCTGGCGGGCTACAGTCCATGAAATTGTAAGAGTCAGACACGACTCAGTGACTAACAGCAACAATAACAGACTGGGAAGTAAGACAGGAGATTGGGAGAATACGTGAATGTTGTTTTGACCTGGTCCTGAATGAAATGAACTCTTCCCTTCAGCTGTACATTCCTGTCTCTTCTTCCCATTGTCTTCGCCTTGCTCAATTGTGTTTTGTTAATTAAGACTCAGTTGGGTTTTGTTAACTTCTGTATCCCCAGTAGTTATCACACTGACTCATGTAATAGTGCTTCAGTCTGCATTTGTTGAAACTGAGCTGTGTCTGTGTATGTGCTGTGTATTGTTTAGTCACTCAGTCGTGTATGATCCTTTGTGACCCCATAGACTGTAACCCACCAGACTCCTCTGTCGGTGGGATTTCCCAAGCAAGAATACTGAAATAGGTTGTCATTTTCTTCTCCAGGGGATCTTCCCAACCCAGGTATTGAAACTGCATCTCCTGCATTGGCAGGTGGATTCTTTACCATTGAGTCACCAGGGAAGCATGTGTTACATATACAAACATACATACATAAAAATTATATAACATATGAATAAACTGAATTTTTTCATACCAAAGGTACAACTCACAGCCTTATCATTACTTTGTGCTTTTTTAAAAAATGCTAAATATGGGTTTATTTTTGATATCATCTTTATTTTTATTGTTATCTAGGATGCTGGAGAAATGGTTCGTTCCTTCGTTGGTGGTTTGGAACTTGTTGTCAATTTACTGAAATCAGATAATAAAGAAGTGTTGGCCAGTGTATGTGCTGTTATTACCAATATAGCAAAAGATCAAGAAAATTTAGCTGTTATCACAGATCATGGAGTTGTTCCTTTACTGTCCAAGCTAGCAAATACAGTAAGTAATGTATCTTTTTATTTCAAAATGCATATTGTCATAAGTAGTAGCAAAAACAATGAGCTCAAAATCCAGAGACCTGGATTCAAGTTTAATATCCATCACTTATGAGGTATGAGATTTAGTAAATTCATTTAATTTCATTTAATTTCTCTGAGACAAATAACCGTGAAAGTATATTTCAAACTGTAAAATGTTAATATGCAGAAGCTTTGTAAAAATAGAGGCTATTTTTCACTTATCATTGGCAAGTAAAGTGGTGGCAAATATAAATGTTACTATAGAAGTATTAACTATTGTATCACAATCATCATTATTATGATCTTTAAGATGATTATTCATGCCAACTTGAGAACTTAAATGCTCCTTTCTAAGCTTAGCAAGCCTGTGTCGATGGCACTCTTGAGCTAGAAGATTTTGGCAATCACTGTATTCTTTATCCAGAGCTGTACTAGATAGAACAAGCAGCCTTCAGAGATAATGACTTCACCATGACCATAGATATTTGAGCATGGCTTGGTCTGCCACTTGGCAGAAAAGTCATAAAGCAGAAATTCAGTGATTGGAAGCCTGTTTGATCTAGAAGACTTTTGGGCCAGTCTAATACTGAATTCCTAAGAATATCTGCCAGTTCCAGTTAAGGACTCTCAAGTCCTTAATCAAGAGAACAGTGTAATTAACAAACAGAAAATTAGGGCATTATTCAGGTGTATTATACATGTATGAGGTAATAACATCCAAAAAGAAGGATATAGTCTACATAAACAATACAGAAGGACTTCCCTGTAGCTCAAAGGGTAAAGAATCTGCCTGCAATGCAGGAGACCAGGGTTCAATCCCTGGGTCAAGAAGATCCTCTGGAGAAGGGAATGGCAGTCGACTCCAGTATTCTTGCCTGGAGAATCCCATGGACAGAGAAGCATGGTGAGCTACAGTCCATGGGGTCGCTCAGACTCAGACACGACTGAGCAACTAACACACACAAACAGAAAGGAAAATGGGGGACTCAGCACCTGACCTTGTTTACTGCATTGTCTTCTCCCTCTTAGGAACCAAGGTATCTTACTGATGTGTAAGTATTCCTAGGGTGAAGAAGTAGAATGAATCTGCTTATCCAAGTTATCTGATAGGGTCCCTTAAGAATGTCCAATATTCCTTAATTATTTTTTATTATTTGACCACTTGCTGATCTGTAGGTCTGTGTTGTGAGTGAACTTACTCAGAAGGAAATTGAGCCTTGAGCAAATAACTAATGCCTGATACCTGATCACCTTTGCCTGCATGTATTCTATTCAGTTCATAAAAAGAACGTTGATCCATTGGTGACCCACCAAAATACTGGTTTCCATCTAGACACCAACTATGTAGCCAGTGGGTAGTTAATATCTAAGACTGGTTCCCAACCTTTTTGGCACCAGGGACTGGTTTTGTGGAAGACAGTTTTTCCATGGACCAGGAGTGGGGGTTGGGGATGCTTTCAGGATGATTCAAGGGCTTCCCTGGTAGCTCACATGGTAATGAACTTGCCTGCAATGCAAGAGACCCAGGTTTAATCCCTGGATTGGGAAGATCTCCTGGAGAAGGGAATGGCTACCCACTCCAGTATTCTTGTCTGGAAAATTCCATGGACACTGGAGCGCTACAGTCCACCGGGTTGCAAAGAGTGAGGCAGGACTGAGCAGGTAACACTTTGACTTTTAAGCACATTGGCGTTTATTGTACACTTTACTTCTATTATCGGCTTCACCTCAGATCATCAGGCATTAGAGCCTAGACGTTTGTTGTTGTTCAGTTTTGGGGACCCCTCATCTAGAGCATAAACATCACAGGGTCATTACGATGCACATACCACAGTTCATTTTCCTTGTGCAGAATAATGACAAACTGAGGCGTCACCTAGCAGAAACGATTTCACGTTGCTGTATGTGGGGCAGAAACAGAGTGGCCTTCGGCGAGCACAAGGCGGTGGCTCCCTTAGTGCGGTACCTGAAATCAAATGACACCAACGTGCACAGAGCAACAGCCCAAGCCTTGTACCAGCTCTCAGAAGATGCCGACAACTGCGTTACCATGCACGAGAATGGAGCCGTGAAGGTACTGTTGATCAACTTTGTGCGATAGTCCAAGTTAAGTCAGTGTATGCTGGAAAGAAACTTAAGTAATGTGAAGGTTTTACTAGAAGGGGTGTTTGAACACACAAAACTACCCACTTGTTGCATCACGACTATGGGTGGGTTATGTGTTACCATTATCATGGTTTGTCCTGCAGAAAAGTTGTGTGAAAATAGATTCCTTCTAAATCAAAGAATGTAATATATACTCAGTTAACTAAGTAATTGTTCCGTAATTCGAATTGGATTAAACAAAACATATGTTTTTAGGGAGGGATTCTGGTGGCTCAGATGGTAAAGAATCTGCCTGCAGTGTAGGAGACCCCAGTTCAATTCCTGAGTCAGAAGATCCCCTGGAGAAGGGAATGGCTACCCACTCCAGTATTCTTGCCTGGAAAATTCCATGGACAGAGGAGCCTGGTAGGCTACAGTCCATGGAGTCTGAAAGAGTTGGACACAACTGAGCAAGGAACACTTTTCAAACAAAATATATAGTGTATGAACAATCAGTGATATTCATAATTCTGTTTAATGTTTTATTTACTTAGCACCTATATAGTAAATAGAGGCACCAACTACACAGGAAAGGAGCTGACAAACAGCAACTAGATAGTCTTGCCAGTCTTACCCATAAGCAAAGAGCCAATTCAAAGACATTTTTTTAAAGAAAAAAACTGTGCGTCAAATTTTCTTTGCCTTTAATATCCAGTAGGAAAGTTTCTGTGCATAGGCTTTGATGTATCTGTATGTTGGGAACTACCTAGAGCTTCTGAGTGAAGTATTTTTATGACAATGTATATAAAAATACTTAGGAGTACATGAATAGCTTACAAGTATTAGGAAAAATTGGTTTCAAGTTAACAGTCCTTTTCTACAGCTTGTTTCCTTGTACAATGTGATTTTACTGTCCAGTGTCTCAGCTTGGAGCCTATGACAGCCAGAGGCATTTACATTTTGAAATATATGTCCAAAGTCAGCTTGATCTTTTAAACAAAAGCTAATAAAATCTTCAGTTAATGTATCTTTCAAACTTATATGTGCTGAATATGAAGATAAGCCTGGTAAGCTATAGTCCATGGGGTTGCAAAGAATCGGACACAACTGAGCAACTAACTCTTAACTTACAAAACATCTTCAGAGGAATAAGACTCTTAAAATGCCAGTTGGTAATTTTTTGAGGTGATTCTTTTAATTTATCCTTTAAACCTATTAGAGTTGAAGAATATGATGTTAATTTTTCTGAATTTAAACCCGATTAAACCCAAGTGTGTCAGCTTTTCCATTATAAATCCATTTTTACAGCACACAAGTTAGGCCATATTGATTTCTTCAAGCAAAAAAAAAAAAAAACTGGCATAAAAAGCACCTTTTAAACTAAGCACCAATTTTTTAAAGTTAATTATAAAAGATATACTGAAATGTTAAGTTCAAGTTGCTAAAGAATGGTAAAAATGCCATCACTTCTATGTGATCATGTTCACACTTCAAAAAAGATTTTCTAACTTAAAATTATACATTCTATTATTGAATAAGTACAGTCTAATATGCATAGCCTAAAGACTTTTTAAAAAATTAAAAGCTATAAAAGTTAAGTAGCTGGTAAAGTGTCAGACATATACCATGCTTAGACAATTGCCAGTTCCTTTAAGAAGAGAATTTATAGACTACTCAGAATTCAAATTTAATAATGTTTACCTGTTACACTTCAATTTCCATTTATACCAGCTATAAATGCAAGTCTCGATTATTTCTTCTAACACAAGTCCATAGGTAATCTAAACTCATTTACGAATTGTGCTGTGCTACGAAAAGTGTTGAAACCGTGTTCACCCACCCACATAGCTTTATGTAAATCACAAAATAAAGTACAAAAATGATTAGAGTGAGGGACAGGATAGAGAACAACAAAGAAAGTTGGGTTTGTTGCCCTTGAGACCCCTTCCCAGGTCAGCTAAGGGTGTCTTGAGGTTCTCTCTGCCTTGCTCACCTGCATTCCCAACTACCTGCCATTTCTAATAGAGGATGAGTGTAAAAATATGATTCTTATAAGCTTATTGTAGGCTGCTCTGTCCTGACACAGAGACTGTCTTTATGGTGGGCTCTCCCTCACGTGGCCGTGGGGGAAGCCTGAGGACCTGTGTCCTCCTTCTTTGGTTTTAAAGAGTTAAAATTGTGGATGATAGTGTACTGGGTGTTGGTAGAACCCAGTGGGGTTTGATAGTTTCTTGGATGTGAGGAATAAAGGAAAGTGTTGAGTCAAAATTAACTCCAGGTTTTGGGCTAAGTGAAGAGGAAGTTTCCATCAACCAAGACAATGCAAGAAAATATAGGCACTTGTTGTTATTCAGTCACCAAGTCCTTTCTGACTCCACAACCACATGGATTGCAGCATGCAGTCTCTTACCATCTCCTGGAGTTTGCCCAAGTTCATGTCCATTGCATTGGTGATGCCATCCAACCATCTCATCCTCTGTGACCCTCTTCTCCTTCTGCCTTCAATCTTACCCAGCATCAGGGTATTTTCCGATGAGTCGGCTGTTCACATCAGGTGGCCAAAGTATCGGAGCTTCAGCATCTGTCCTTCCAATGAATATTCAGGGTTGATTTCCTGTAAGATTGACTGTTTAACCTCCTCACTGTCCAAGGGACTCTCAAGAGTCTTATCCAGCACCACAGTTCAAAACATCAGTTCTTTGGTGCTTAGCCTTCTTTATGGTCTGGCTCTCATAGGCATATCAGGGTGTTACAGTACCTGCAGTCAATGTGTCGCATTGTATAACTGCTAACATGCTAACATTTCTGACTTCAAATGTACATAAACTTTATCCACTAATTTGGCAAATCCCTGACTGTTTTTGTTCCTAAATGCTACAGCACCCTTCTAGTCAAATGCTGACAGTCAGCCCTTCTTATTGGTGGGTTCTACTCCACAACCATAGATTCAACCAACCATAGATGGAAAATATTCAGAAAAAAATATTCCAGAAGGTTCCAAAATGCAAAACTGAAATTTGCCACATGTACTGGCAAATATTTACATATCGTTTACATTGTATTCACAACTATTACATTGCATTTACATTGTATTTGTTGTTCAGTCGCTCAGTCATGTGTGACTCTTTGCAACCCATGGACTGCAGCACACTAGGCTTCCCTGTCTGTCACTATCTTCCTGTTGCTCAAACTCATGTCCATTGAGGTGATGATGCCTTCCAAGCATCTCATCCTCTGTTGCTCCCTTCTCCTCCTGCCCTAAATCTTTCCTGGCATCAGGGTCATTGTATTTCATATTGTAAGTAATCTAGAGATTTAAAGACATACAGATGGCCAGCAGGCACATTAAAAGATGCTCAGCATCATTAATCATCAGAGAAATGCAAATCAAAACCGCAGAGAGATAACACCTCATACCATCAGAATGGCTGTCATCAAAAGACCACAAATATCAAATCTGGCAAGAATGTGGAGAAAAGGGAACCTTTGTGTACTGTTGGTGGAAATGTGGATTGGTGCCGCCATTATGGAGAACACTATGGAGATTTTTCAAAATGTAAACATAGAAATACCATATGGTCCAGCAATTCTACTTCTGTGTGTATATCTAAAGAAAATCAAAACACTAATTTGAAAAGATACATGAACCCCAATGTTCATATCAGCATTATTTATAATTGCCAAGATAAGGAAGCAACCTAAGTATCCATCAACAGATGAATAAACAGGATGTGGTGTGTATATATATGCACAATATGTGTGTGTGTATATATACACACACACACACACACACACAATAGAATGTATGTATATATACACAATAGAATATTACTCGGCCATAAAAAAGAATTAAAATTTGTCATTTCAACAACATGGTTGGATTTGGAGGCCGTTATGTTAAGTGAAATAAGTCAGACAGAGAAAAGCGAATACTGTATGTTATCACTATATATGGAATCTGAAAAAGACAACAAATTAGTGAATATAAGAAAAAAGAAACAGACTCACAGAGAACAAACTAGCGATTAGCAGAGGGGAGAAGGAAGTAGGATGGGGAGAAATAGGGGTGAGGGTTTAAAAAGTATTAATGCAAACTGTGTTTAGTCGCCGTCGTCTCTAACTCTTTGCGACCTCATGGACTGCAGCCGTCCAGGCTCCTCTGTTCATGGGGATTCTCCAGGCAAGAATACTGGAGTGCGGTGCCATGCCCTCCTCCAGGGAATCTTCCCAACCCCTGGATCCAACCCAGGTCTCCCGCACTGCAGGGAGATTCTTTACAACCTGAGCCACCAGGGAAGCCCATTAATACAAACTACTATGTATAAAATAAATAAACTACAAGGATACATTTTGGTCTTCCCTGGTGGCTCAGTGGTAAAGAATGCATCTGTAATGCAATAGTTGCAGGAGACACAGGTTCCATTCCTGGGTCAGGAAGATCCCCTGGAGGAGGGCATGGCAACCCACGCCAGTATTCTTGCCTGGAGAACCCCATGGACAGAGGAGCCTGGTGGGCTGCAGTCCATAGGGTCACAAAGAGTTGTACACGACTGAAGTGACTTAGCATCCACACATATATTGTACAGCACAGGGAATATAGCCAATATTTTGTAATAACTATAAAGGAGTATATAATCTTTTCAAATTGTGAATCATTGTGTTGTACATCTGAAACTAACATAATATTAACCATTGACTTATACCGCAATAAAAATTTTTAAAAAGTATATAGGACAATGTGTGTAGGTTATATGTAAATACTACATCATTTTATATAAGGCACTTGAACATCCATGGATTTAGGTATCCACGGGAGTCTTAGAACCAGTCCCTGAGGGACAGCTGTGTGGTTTTATTTCCTAGACCTGCAAACACTCCTGTAGCAGCTGCTTGTGAGCCATGTAGACAGGTTCCTTGACAATTACCAGAGTCATCCTGTCACCCTGTTCAGAAGTAGTTTATTCTAGAGTTAGCTGTTTCCCTGTACAATTTCCTCAACAGTAGCAGCTGCCATTATGCAGTGTATCTGTCTCATGCCAACTGGTGTTTATTCTGTAGTAACAGCAAAGGAGCAGGCTTGAGGGTCTGGAATAGATTGAGTTCAGTTTCTAATGTGTTCCATTCAAACGGTCAGCTTGAGTTTTAGGTCTAGAGCAATGCTATCCAGTAGAAATGTAATGTGAGCTACATATGCCATTTTACATTTTCTAGTAACCCCAGTTTAAGAGAAGGTAAAGAAACAAGCAAAATTAATTTTAGTAATATATTTTATTTAACCCAGTATACTCAAGATATTATTTCAACATATAATCATTGAAATAAAATGCTAATGTTTTACATTATCATTTTTTTGGTACTAAATCTCCAAATCTGGTGAATGTTTTTACACTTATGATACATCTCAATTTGGACTGGCCATGTTTCAAGTTCTCCATAGGTGGTTAGTGGTTTTCTTATTCCACAGCATTGGCCTAAGAACAGAAGAGCAGGCAGATTCAGGAAGTGTCATTGGAGAGGTATTAAGTCATGATGGAGGGTGGATAAGATGTTTTTGGCAGAGAGTTTAGAGAAGCCTGGGAAATGTCTACATTTTCCGTCATGGAGCCTGTAAACCATGAAGAAGAGCCATCACAGTGAACTTAGGAAGTCAGCAGGTTAACCAGGAGTTCTGGGAGCCAAAGAAAGAACAGGTTACCAAAGGGTTTGTGTTTAAACATGCTAAGCAGTCAACAAAGATTTCCTAATTCAGTTATGATGAAAAATAATCCTTGTATGCTATCCACCTGAAACTATCATAACATTGTTAACTGGCTATACTCCAATATAAAATAAAGAGTTGTTAAAAAATAATCCTTGTAGTAGAGCCTCTCCATGTTAAAATCTCTTCTATAGGAACTAGTAAATACCCTGCTCTGATGGATACAATGGGACAGGAATAATCCAGTTCTTATCCTTTTATGGTTTCATGCAGACTTCCTTCTCCAAGTATCAGCCCATGGTCTGTGTCATCACAAAACCTTGTGAGCACAGAAGCAGAGCTATTGGCAACTATATTGAAAATATAAGACATCCAGGAGATATATCACAGTCATTTGCTGATCATAACAAGACTGTGACCTAAGAAAATGATTGAAAGAGGGGAAGAAGTTGCAGAAAAACTGAGCAAGACAAGCCCTTTCCTAAGACAGAAAAGTGATCAAATAGAAAGTTGATGAGTACCTTTAAGAGGCATGAAACTGCCTTCTCCATAGTGACAGTGGGTTTGTTTATGCAGATGTCTATACCAGGCAGATAAAAACTACCAATGTCTTTCTGAAAGGCAGGAAATTGAAGAGGCTGCAGAAATGTAACCTGGAGTAGTCCCAGCAGTGGCAGAGTGAGGGAAGAGTGCTTCTATTTGAGTAGGGTTCCAGTAAGTTAGGTTTTAGTTTATCATATTTAACTTTAATATTATTTATGTGTCGTGTTTTCCTCATTTTATTTTTATTTTTAACTTACAAATGTAATAGCTTTATTAACTCTATGTGTAATTAACATACACATGTATATAATTAAAGTATATTATTTGGTCAATTTTGACATTTAGATGTATGCCTGGCGTGCTGTGATTCATGGGGTCGCAAAGAGTCGGACACGACTGAGCGACTGAACTGAACTGAACTATGCATACACACACACACACACACACACACACACGCAGACACAGACACACCCCCACACACACATGAAACTATTAAAATATCAAGATAATGATGTCCCAAAGTTTTCTGCTAGCCCTTGGCAAACCTTTCCTGCTCTGCTCTGTCTTGGGGCAACCACTGATCTGCCTTCTATCAATATAGATTAGTTTTTATATGTTAGCATTTTCTAGATGTTAACATAAATAGAGTCATACTGTATGTGCTCGACTTTTTGTTTGACTTGTTTCAGTTCAGCTGAGTTGTTTTTGTCTTCGTCTCTGTTCCTGCATGTATCACTAGTTCAGTCTTATTGCTGAGTAGTATTCCATTGTATGGACATACCACAATTTGTCTATCCTTCCACTTGTTGATGGACTTTTGAGTTCTTTCCCATTTTAGGTTATTACAAATGAAGCTTCTGTAGATATTCATGTCCAAGTCTCGTATGGACATGTGCTTTCAGTCTTCTTGGGTAAATACCTATGAGTGAGTGGCTGGATCATATGGTACATGTTTAACTTTGGAAGAAATTGCCAAATCTGTTTTCCAAAGTGTTCATGCTGTTTTACATTCACACCAGCAATGTTTGGGAGCATCCCTACCAACACTTGGTATGTCCAATCTTTTTTATTTGAGACGTTTTGATAGATGTATAATGGTATCTCATGGCTTCAATTTCAATTTTCCTAATTACTAGTAATATAGAATATCTTTTAATGTGTTTATATGCTAGCTTCATAAGTCCTTTGAGAAAATGTTCACATTTTTTGACCATTTAAAAATTTCACTGTTTGTTTCCTTATTATTGAATCTCAAGAGTTCTGTATATATTCTGGATACAAGTTCTTTACCATAGGTATAATTTGCAAATATTTTCTCCCAGTTTGTAGCTAGTCTTTTTAGTCTCTTAACAGTGTCTTTTAAAGAGTAGACATTATTAAATTTGATGAAATCCAATTGATCTTAAAAAGTGAATCATGCTTTTGGTGTTACATCTACGAAACCTTTGCCTAACACATTGGCCACAAGGATTTTCCATGTTTTCTTCTGGAAGTTTTACAACTTTTGGTTTTACATCTAAGTCTATGACCCATTATGAGGAAATTTTAGTTTATGATGCTAGGTGTGAATTGAAGTTAATTTAGGGAAAGGCATAAGGACATCATTTGTTGAAAAGATTTCCCTTTCTCCACTGATTTCTTTTGCAATTATGGGGAAAGAAATCAGTGAATACATATCTGTTTTGTTCCCTTGTTGTATTCATCTATATTTCTGCCAGTACCACACTATCTTCATTACCACAGCTTTGTAAAAAGCTTTAAAGTTACATAGTATAAGTCTTCCTACTTTATTGTCTTGAAGTTGTTTTGGCTATTCTAGTTCTTTTACATTTCCATACAAACTTCAAAATCAGTTCATAACTTTCTACAGTAAATGCTTCTGGACATTTTTAATTGGAATGACATTAAATCTGTAGATCTTAGGGGGAAATTGATATCTTAACAATATTGAATCTTATGACCCATTAAAAAGAACTATGTTTCCATTAAATTAGATCTTACTTAAAATCTCTCAGCTACATTATGTAGTGTTCATCATATGGGTTTTTCACATCATCCCTATGTAATCAAGCTTTTTTGATGGCACAGTAAACAGTATTTTTGAATTTCAATTTCTGTTGTTAATTGCTATTATATAGAAATGTGATTGATTCTGTATATTAATCTTATATCCTGCAATCTTGCGAAACTAACTTATTTATTTATTCTAGTAGGTTTTTGGAGATCTGTCATATTTTCTACCTAGACCAGGAGTAGGCAAACTTTTTCTATAAAAAGTCAGATACTAAAAAAAGTCAGATATTAAATATTTTAGGCTTTATGGGTGGCATATAGTCTATATTGCAGATTCATCTTTCTTTTATTGTTGCCATTGTTGTTATTATTTACCATACAAAAATGAAAAAGCTGCTCTATATTCTGTAAGCCATACAAAAACAGATTGTGGCTTGCCAACTTTTCACATACAGTCTTGTCATCTCAAATAAAGACTTTCTTCTTTCCAATCTGGATGTTTTTATTTCTTTTTTTCCTGATTGTGTTGGCCAGAAAACTCTGCATAATGGTGGAAAGAAGCAGTAAGAGCAGATGTCTTAGTCTTAAGGTAATGCATTCACTCTTTTACCATTAAGTTTAATGGTAGCAGTAGGTCTTTCAGAGGTAGTCTTTATCAGGTTAGGGAAGTTCTCTTCTATTACTGCTTTAATGAGGATTTTTTTATCAGAAATAAATGCTCGTTTTGTCAAGTGCTTTTTGTATATCTATTGATATCATCTTACGATTTTTTTTAGTTTGTTATTATGGAGAATTGCATTCATTTTCAAATGTTAAACCAACCCAGCATTCTTGAGGTAAACCCACTCTGTCATGATGTATTATCCTTTTCATACACTGTTGAACTTAACTTGCTGACATGTTGCTTATAGCTTTGCATTTATATTTGTTTTTATAGTGTTATTTTTGCTTATAATGTCTTTCCTCTGTGTTGCTATCAGGATAATGCTGACTTCAGTGAATGAGTTGGGAGGTATTTCTTCCTACTCAATTTTCCTGAAGAGTTTTATAGCACTGGTATTATTTCTTCTCTAAATGTTTGGTAGGATCCAATTTCTTTAATCAATATAGGACTGTTCATGTTATTTCTTCTCGAGTGAGCTCTGATATCTTGTATCTTTCAATGAATTATTTCATTTCATCTAAATTGTCAAATGCTTTGGCCTAGAGTTATTTAAAGTATTTCCTTATTCTTTTAATATATATAGAATCTGTAGTTATAGCACAACTTTCATTCCTGATATTGGTAATTTCTGTCTTCTTTTTTTTATCCTGATCAATCTGGGTAGAAGTCTCTTAATTTTATTGATCTTTTCAAACAACCAGTTTTGTTTCATTGATTTTTCTCTATTGCTTTTTATTTCATTGATTTCCTTTATGATCTTTTCTATTACCTATCTTCTGATTACTTTGGGGTCTCATTTTTTTCTTGTCTAGTTTCTTAAAGTGGAAACCAGGGTAATTGGTTTGATACCTTTATTGTTTTCTAATAAATGTGCTTAGTTGTCCAAATTTTCCTCTAATACTGCATCTCAGAAGTTTTGATAAGTTATATTTTCATTTTTATTATTTCATTTCATAAGTTAAATTAGAAATACTTTATAATTTCCCTTTTGATTTCCTCTTTGGCCTGTGGATTATTTAAAGATGTGATGTTTAGTTTCTAAATACTTGGGGATTTTTCCAGTGGTCTTCCTGAGATCCTTCTGTTATTAAATTATAAATGATCCTTTATATATGATTCTTTCTGTTATTAAATTATAAAATTTAATTCCATTGTAGTCAAAGAACACACATTTATGATTTAAATATTTTTAAAACATTTCAGACTTGTTCTATGTCCCAGAACATGGTTTGACTTGTTAATATTCTATGTCCACTGGAAAGAAATGAGTATTCTGGTGTAGTTGGGGTAAAGTGTCCTATAAAGTTTAATAAAGTCAAGTTGGTTAATATTGTTGTTCAAGTATTCAGTTATTGTGGATTTGCCAGTTTCTACCTGCAGTTCTATGAGTTTTTGTTTCCTTCATATTTTGACGCTCTCTTATTAGTTGCATAAATATTTAGAAATAGTATATCCTATCAATGACGCTTTATCACTATGACATGATTTTTATCTCTGGTCATATTTTTTGTTTTGGAGTCTACATTTTCTACTATTAATAGAAACCTTGATATTTTTTCTTTGGTTACTAGTAGCATGCTAAATTCTATGGCTTTTTCTATCCATTTATCTGTTTGTATGTCTTTGTTTAAAGTGGTTATTTATAGGCAGCATATAGTTGGCACTTGCTTTTTTATTCAAATCACAGCCTCTGCCTTTGTGGGGAATGTAAGAGGGAGATCCTATACTATTTACATTTAATGTACTTTTGATATGACTGGCTTTAAATATATCATCTTGCTTGTTTTCTCTTTTTCCCATCTGTTCTTTCTTTGCTTCTTCTGTCTCCCCTTTGGTTTATTAAGTTTTTTATTATTCCGTTTCATCTCTTCTGTCACCTTACTGGTTATGATTTCTTGTATTTTAGTATACATATTTACATTCAGTATATATATTTAATATATATAAAGTATACATATTTAATTCAGCATAGTAGTGGACTTCAAGTTACGCCATACATAGAAACAGATAGTCTAAGAATCAGACAACATAAGCTCATTTCTGTCCTCTCAACTTTTGTGCTGTCGTTGCCACGCACTTGACTCCTGGTGGTGGTAGTTTAGTCGCTAAGTCGTGTCCAACTCTTGCGACTCCATAAAATCCACAATACATTGTCCTCATTTGGGGCTATAAGTAGTTACTGTTTACAGATGTTTAAACCAACAGGAAAAAAGTCTACTTCTTCTGTTCTGTAGTGCAGATTTTCATCTGGTGTCCTATTCTTTCTGCCCAAAGCACTTTTAACATTTCTTAGAGTACACTTCTCTTGATGCTAAATTCTTTCAGCTTCTGTTATGTCTATAAAAGATTTTATTTTGTCTTTGTTTTTGAAAAATATTTTTGCTGGGTGTAGAATTTTACACTGACTTTTTTTTTTTTCCTTTCAGAACTTTAAACACATTGCCCCATTTTATTCTCACTCGCCTTATTTCTGAAAAGAATCTGCTGTCGTCTTTATGTTGCTTCACCTATATGTCAAGTGTCTTTTTTCTTTGGCTACTTTAAAATTGTATTGTTTTCACTGATTTTGGGCAACTTGATTATGATGTGCCTTTTTTTTTCATGTTTCTTGTGCTTGAGGTTTGTTGAGCTTCTTGGATCTGTGGGCTTAATTTCATCAAATTTGGAAATTTTGGAACCACCATTCTTCAAATATTTTCCTTTTCTCCATCGCTTTCTACTGTCCTTGGAAACTCCATTTCCACTGATATGTGCCTGCTTCAAGTTTTCCTCCAGCTCCCTCCCATGGTGTTAGATTTTTTAGTTCTTTTTCTTTGGGTTTTAATTTCTGATATTTCTATTTCTTTGTCCTCAAGGAGAATTTTTTTGCAGTGTTAATTAGTGTTTATTTACACTCAGCGAGTTTTACATTTCAGATACTATAATTCTCGCCTCTCAAAATTCCATTTGAGTCTTATATCTCTACTTAATATGGTGAGTCTTCTCTCTGGTTTCTTGCATGTACAAAGCTGAGTTCTAATTACAGTTCTAATATCATTTCTGGGTTGCTGTCAGTCGATTGACTTTTCTATTTATCATGAATCATTGGACATCAGAGCATGAGTTTTTAATGTGTTGAGTATTGGATATCTTTTTCTTGTATTTATATAAGTATCCTTGACTTTTGTTCTGGGGTGCAGTTATGCGACTCTGACACAAATAGGTCCTTTCAGTTCTTGCTTTTATGCTGTTTGGGTAGGAATAGAGTAGGTCTCATTCTTCCCCACTTCCCAGGCAGAAGATCCTTCTGGTTATTCTACCTGACACCCTGTAAATTGCAAAGTCTTCTACTCTGAGGCACTGTTCCTGACTGTGTGTGAACTTCAGAGATTGCTCCATCTTTCAGGTGGTCCTTTTCCTGTTCTCGAATGGTCTCCCAACACACAGGTGATGATCAGTACTGCCCCAGAGGTCCACGGGCACTGATGCAGAGCGAGGTCTTGCCTCTCCCCTTTAGTAACCTGCCCTGCAGACTCGAGTCACCATAGTCCCCCAGACTCCCTTCTCTGACTCTCAGCTCAGGAAGATGGCTGAGCTTTGTGTGCATTCTCTCTTCCTGTGCTGCAACCTGGAAACTCTCTCCAGGCAGCAAAGTCCCTCCAGGCAGTAAATTTTCTCTAGGCAGTAGGCTGGGAGACCCTTTAGGGCTGACCATTTTTGTTTCTCTTTTCTTAGCTATCACTGTGCTTTGTTTGCATCTGATGTCCAATGACTTGAAGGCCATTGTTTTTTATATTTTTCCATTACTTGAGACAGGAAAGCAAATCCAGTCTCTATTACCCTATCTTGGCATGAAGCAGAATTCTTATTTTCCTTTTATATTTTCTCTTATGTAATAAGTTCATGGAAAGTGATAGCTGGCAGAGGCAAGTTGTCCATTTTAAACACATGTTTTGCAGATGAGAAAACAAAGAGCCAGGTAAGTGAAGTTCCTGAAACTGCGCAGTCAATAGAGGTCATAACATCATTAATGATTGTGATGGTTAGTTGAGTGCTGTTTCCACTAGATGAGTGAATTTCAAACCATGTCTCATGACCCTTAGAGTTCCCCTGGGTAAGTATCAGCACCCGGTAGTCAGGCCCCAGGAAGCAGGGCAGGCAGGGTGTAGTCACCCATGTTAGAGCAGTTATTTTTTCCACTTTGTGTATTAAACTTGTGTAGGAGATTGCTTCATAAAAGCTTTGGCTGTTTTAAAAAGAATCAAAAATTACTGCCCGAAGCCATGTTGTCCTTTAATAGTTGTTTATGCAACCTAATAGGAGACATCCTCTTCATATTTATTTTGCATTTTGCTTTCATTTGATAGAAGGTTTCTAAAATAAGAATCTCTCCAGTAGAAAATAAGAATTCTAATCTTAATTCTTTGTATTCTGACAAGTACACTGCATATAAAAATCTGATATGAGAAAGACTCTTTTCTTTTTTAGTCTAAGTTTCCGTTGGAGAGCTTTAGGCAATGCCTTTGCCCTTGAGGTGATCAGTGGTCTTTCAAGCATTCAGGCAGCATTTGGGGAGAACTGACTGTATCTCAGAGGGTCTGAGCTAACAGAACACGTGTCTTCTTTCACACCAGCTCTGCTTCACTGGAAGGAATCCACCCTGTGTCTGCTCACTCACTCCCCCCCACCCCCCCACCAGCCTCCCTCACCCCTACAAAACAACCCACCGCCTCTTGAAAGCTAAAGGTGGGACGGGATGAGAGGATAGCTGCATATAAAGCAAAAGCACTAGATAATAATGAAAGTCATATCATTTTCATTTATTCAGCTTCGTATGTGCAGATTCTATTCTAAAAGCACATTCACATATATTCTTTCATTCATTCTTCTCCACTAACCAGTGAGATGGGAATTGTCATTTTTCTCCCTTTTTAGATAAAGAAACAAAATCTCATAGAGGTTAAGTAACTTGCCCCAAATCATCCAGGTCATGAGAAAGAGGGACCCAAGGAATCTGGTTGCAGAGTCTGTTCTCTTCACCCCCCTTGAACGATGAAGTTGAAGCCCCCCCAGTGCACACCTGGGTGTAGATTCTGGTGCTGAAGGCTGTGTCTGGACGACTGATCTGCTTTATGGGGCAGAGTAGCTGCTGGGGAGGCAAGAACAGGAATGGGACTTGGCAGAGAACATGCTTGCTTGTGGTGGTTGAGTGCCTGCTCCTAAGCCTAACCCTTACATCCTTTCTTGAATTATGTCCAAAATGCTATAATTTTCTCCTTCGTTTTCATGATTTTCCAGCCTCTCATGCTGTCCTTGAAGCTCTTGCATATTCTTAATGTATTCCACTTAAACATTATTACCAGAAAGAATTATAGTATGTAAACTTAAAACCAGATGATTTTATGATTTAAAATGTTACATTTCTAATCTTTGAAAGTGAAAGTCACTCAGTCATGTCTGACTCTTTGCAACCCCATGGACTATACAGTCCATGGAATTCTCCAGGCCAGAATACTGGAGTCTTTCCCTTCTCCAGGGGATCTTCCCAACCCAGGGACTGAACACAGGTCTCCCACATTGCAGGTGGATTCTTTAACAGCTGAGGCACAAGGCAAGCCCAAGAATACTGGAGTGAGTAACTTATCCCTTCTCCAGTGGATCTTTGTGAGTTGAACCAAAATCTCCTGTATTGCAGGCAGATTCTTTACCAACTGAGCTTAATAAGGGTAGCTTCCTTTTTCAAAGGTAATAATATATTAGTTAATATTGGTTAATTTAGTTAATATGAATGGCATTTTATGCTCTGTGTATATGTATATACTTGACATTTTTAGAATTAAGAAAATTGGAACTAAAATACAGTTCCATTAAGCTTTGTGCTGAATTTAAACTTTTTTGCTAATCTACAGCAACTTTTTAGGTCTACATGAGGTATATTCCAAACTTCCACAATCTTTGTATTGTTTTTACTTTTAAAAGCATCTCTTACCACCAAGGGACGTACTTCTAGGCATTATAAATACTACTAATTATGACACTATAAAATGAGAAATCCCTAATCAAAGAAATTAAATTCAAGATCTAAGTTTAACCTGGAAACTTGGGGTAAAAGTCTCAGGCCTCTTAGCATATCATGAATGAGACTGTCCATTCCTAAAGTCAAATGACATCTTGTGAGTCAAAACTGTCCTATCTCCTCACCAATATTCTGAGTATCAGGAGCAGCCCCACTCCTGGGCCACCTGAGGGTACTGTGGTCCATTACAGCATCCTGTCCCAGAGCATGGTCCACAGTCTGCCCATCTCAAAGCAATATGGAACGTGTTGAAAAACGCATATTTGCTGGTCCTTACCCTAAACTGAATGACACAGAGACTCTGTAAACAATACCAGGAAACTGTATTCTAACCAAGCTCCTAAGGTGATGGGGAAACACATGGAAATTTGAGAACCCCTGATCCACTGAGGGCACCAGACCATCACTGACATTTGTCATCCCCTGACACTCAGAACTCAGCCTCCTCAAAGGTAAAGCTAGAGAGCCCTGGTAATGATGAATCCTTCGCACCCACAAAATGCTGGTTGTGCACTTGGAATTCTCTGGGATGTGATATCATGGTGAACAGGAATCATGTGGCTCCTGTCTGCGTGAAATTAGGGAGGGCAGGCAGTTGTGGAACTCTGTTTTCCAGGACCTCTGCCAGTGTGAAGACAGTTTGTCTAAGATGCTTTATTTGTTCCTCATCAAAGACAAGACAAGGGGGACTTTTTTATTATTAACTTGTAATTTATTTTTGGCTGCACCGGGTTTTCATTGTGGTGCACAGGCACTTGTGTGCGGGCTTTCTCTAACTGAGGCAAGTGGGGGCTACTCTCCAGCTACATTGGGCAGGCTTCTTGTTGCAGTGGCTTGTTTTGTTGCAGAACACAGGCTCAAGGGTGCTTGGGCTTTAGTAGTTGTGGCACAGGGGTTCAGTTGCCCTTTGGCCTGTGGGATCCTACTTCCCAGACCAAGGATTGAACCCATGTCCCCTGCATTGGCAGGTGGATTCTTAACTACTGGACCACCAGGGAAGTTCTGACAAGGAGAACTTTCTGCTAATATTATAAAAATAAAATTTCCTTTAACTGAGACAAGACTGAATTTATGTGTTACCTGCTTTACAATACCATCTTCAAAGTTTGCAGCTTTGAAAATAGGAATGTAGGATCTGACAGTGTGCCAGTCCGGGCCAATCCAGTTTAACTTAATTGCCTTTGAAAGGATATCAAAGTGTATGTTGTATGATTATCCTACAGAATAACCTTTTTTTCCTGTCATCAGAAAAACACTCAATATTTGTTAATGGGCAAAACTGTGGGGTCTGGAGGCAGCTGGCCGGGGGCCCTTCCTGGCTCTCAGCCTCTCCTGGCGCCCCAGGACTAAGGGCTTGTTATTCAAAGTGTGGTCCCAGGCACAGGGTGCTTGTTAGAAAGGCACAATCTCAGACCCCATTCCAGACCTACTGGATCGGAGTCTGCATTTTAATAAGATTCCCAGATGATTCGTATCACAGTCAAGTTTGAGAAGCCTTGGATAAGGCACATCCTCTCAGACAAACTTAGAAAAAGAAACCAAGCAATACTGCAGTATTCCTGCCCTTACCAACTATTCCAATTTGTTGTAGCTTGAACACATTCTGCAAAGTTGACTTAGATGTGATTTTTATGCGATTATAAAACTTTTTTCTATAATTTGCTATAATTTCTGGTTAGGGATCAGAACATGTGGTCACTATAACTTTCCTAAGCCCTTCTTAGGTATTTCATATATTTATCCCAAACCACCATTTAAACAAGAAAATCCTTAAATCTCCTACTCTCCATATAAAACAACCTTTTATTTTCCCCAGCATTGCTGACTTCATAGTTGAAAAGGACACCCTTTTGTTTAAATGCCCTGAAATTTGATGAACTAGTTCACGTTTAGTCCACTAGTAATCTTAATTTGTTAAGTTTAAATGCTAACATTTATAGCTACCTCTCAAGTAATCATATACATGAAGAGCTGCTTTTCATCAACCAGTTACTTTTCTACTCAGTTACACTGTGGAGCATCCACTACAATGGTGCTCAGCCACTGCAGTATTTTCCAAGGAAACAACTTATTATTATTTATCCAGCTGAATCTTTTCCTAATCCTCAGGATTTTCACACACAGATTTGTGTGCAGATGGGCTCTTTCTATTTTATTTTCTAAGGCTTTATACTCCACAAGTAGCTTCAGTCTATTTTCTTTTTTAACAATGACACCAGTTTCTAATTTATTCCAGATACAGTTTTCTAGTTCATTTTAGATACCAGTTTCTAATTTATTCTAGGGAATATGTATTATTTTATTTATAATTTCAAACATTTGGTCACAAATTATACAGTATTTGTCCAACTTCCGAAAAAATTTGTGAATGGATAATTTGAACATGAAGCATTTTTTTTTAAGAATCCTCTACCTATTAGAGTCAGAATAGTGAAAGTCGCTCAGTCATGTCTGACTTTTTGTGACCCTGTGGACTATACAGTCCATGGAATTCTCCAGACCAGAATACAGGAGTGGGTAGCCTTTTAGGGGTTCTTCCCAACCGAGGGATCAAACCCAGGTCTCCCACATTGCAGGCTGATTCTTTACCAGCTGAGCTAGAAGGGAAGCCCAGAGTGAGAATGAGTTGGTCTATTACAAATGCTGCTTCTCTGAGCATCCTTGACATAACTTTTTGGTGGACATAAGCACAGACCGAGTGCTATAAGGAGGGAAACAGTAATAGTGGTAACAGTGGCTTGCAAGTCCATTTTCATTTTAAATTTCACCAGGTAATTTGGAGTCATCCATTAAATGAAAAGTTAGCAAATATTAGACTATTGGACTTAATAATAAGAGATTGCAGTGCTTTTCTTAGACTAATGATTAGTTAATATGAATAATTATATATATTTTTATAACATATATTACAGGATAATCTCTTCTTAAAATTGCAGCCAATGACTTAGTGTTTTCTGCTGGGCTAGGTGCTTTATTCTTTCTCTCACTATATTCATAGTCATCCCCTGATCCTGACATTACCATGCCTGTTTTAAAGATTGGGAAGCATTAGTTCAACAGTCTCAGTGATGTGCCCAATGTCCCATGGATAGAATGTCCCATAGAAAGAATGTAGGATCCATTTAAGATTCCAGAAATCACAAACAACACAACTCAGATAAACTTGGGCTCCAAAGGAGAACCATAGGCATTGTGACAGATCTTATGGGCCAGAAAGCAGCAGAGCCTAAGAAGTTGCTGGGTGGAAAAGAGCTTCAGCATTTGTAGCAT
Source organism: Bos taurus (assembly GCF_002263795.3). NCBI lineage: Eukaryota > Metazoa > Chordata > Mammalia > Artiodactyla > Bovidae > Bos > Bos taurus. The sequence goes on from NC_037340.1 coordinate 36,728,678, forward strand.
CTTTTCTTTCATCTGTGTTCTCACTTCCTTTCTGTATCTGTTTCATTTTATTCTTTCTCTGAGAGTTGTCTCTGTTTTCCCACATTTGTCTCCACTGTTTGGGCCTGGTTTACTCTGCAGTCACCCCGGGAGGCCACATATTATTTTCATTTTTAATTCAAAAATCTCAGAGAAAGAAATCTGATTGGCACAGTTTGAGAAAAGTACCTACCCTTAGTCCAATCAGCTGTGGATGAGAAAACAGTGTATTCTCTTACCAAATGGCTGCCAAGGTGGCCCCCGGGGATGAGGGACGAGGACAGCTAGGGGTGTTCCTGGTGAACTGAGAAGGCAGCAGAAAGGGGCACACCAATGCGACAAGCCACAACTTAGATTTCTGGACCCACCAACATGAGAAATTTCTGTGCTATTATTGCCTGTATTTAAAGTTATATATTTATACTTTTGTTAGTTTCATTGTAAGTCTTTCAAAAATATACCTAACACTTCTAAAATGATGTGCCTTTTTTGTTAAAATGATAAATTCTGCTAACAGCTTTGGCTAACTTTATTTATTATTAGTATTTTATTTTTATTAAAGAACTCTTTCATAAAGCAAGCTTTGTGAGTTAAATGGATGTAAACCATAAAATGTGAGAGGTAATTATTTATAATTTTTACTGAAAGTATTCCAGATCTTACTATTGCCAACTGCTAGTATGGATTTAGCATTCTGAAATTTAAAACAGTAACTTTCGGCTCTTTTTTTGTCAAATACTTTGTGATTAAACTATTACACTGTCAACTGAAGTTTAAGAAAAGACACTCCTTCACCATTTAAAATGCTATGCAAAACAGTCCTCATTTTATGCACATATAAACCTGTGAAGCTTTCACATGTTGGTTTTGGGATTTTAAACTTGGCAAATTACAGATTCTTATTTTTATATCTGTCACTGTTGGCTCCAAACTTTAAATTGAAACCACAGGGTTTACCTGGCACTCACACCAAGGTAATGCTTTTCCCTGTCTTTAAATGAGCTGCTACTTTGTGATTAAGAGTGATGCACAAGATGACAAATAACATCAGAACAATAATATATTCAAATTACTGTCAAATCAATATTCACATACAAAGGCTGCTTGAATTTGGGGCTATTTAAAAACCAAACATCTGTCTGTCACACTGTATTCAAAAACTTCACAGCAAAAAGTGAACACACTATTTATAAAAAATTTTTTCATTTAGTTTAGAGGAAACCAATGAAAGGCAAAAACAAAAAGTCATTGCCATCTGAGTACATGGAAGACTCTCAGATGTGCACCTCCCCTCCTGAGTTGGGTGAAGCCAGAAACCGTGACCTTGATATATGTTCCTGAATATCACATTTCTAGAGCTTGTTATTCATACATCCTAATAAGTTGACTATGGAATCACTGCCATATAAAAAAATTTAGGGCTAAGAGGTGTTAGAGTCCACAGAATTCAGATGTGGGGCTGGAGAGTGAGTCTTTCTCTTAACCTAATTATGTCACCAAAATTAGGAACATCGGGCTCTATTACAGTTTTCTGATCACAGATAAAAGAAAATGACAGGACTAGGTAGCTTATCTTGCCTGAACTGTACAGTCTGGGACTCCTGAAATTTGAATGGATCCGGCTATCAAGGTGCTAGGTTGGCATAAGATGCTCTTGGCCCAGGTAAAGCATCTCCTGGTCTCAGAAAAAGATGCTTTTCCTGTCGATCTGCAGGTCCGTCGAGCCCTTCAGCAGTAGTTGTTGCCCCACAGCTTTTTTGGTAATAAATGATCCGTTTCAAATCAATGCAATTGCAGCCAACTCTGCAGAAAGAATCACTTTCTTAAAAAAGAGAGTCAGTCTGAGAGGGTCAAAAATGCACAAACAGTATGGTAAAATAAAGTATACGCTGCTCCTTTTAATGGAAAAGAGTGCTACTGGCTGCATTTGCCAAATTCAATCAGCCTGCCAAAAAGTCGAGGAATCTGGCAGGAGTTCTAGAGAGTAGTTCCATGTTTCATCTGTATTTCTTCTCTGTATTTATCTAGCTTCAGAAAATGCCGGGAATGTTTTTTCCTTCCGACTTGGCCCTTTTTTGAAACCACAGAAATATACCGGGAAGCTTCTCGTAATTGTTTGGTTACTTACAGTGCTGTCAGTCTTTAAACTTCTGAGAAATACATCGTTTCCATTGGAAATTTAGAAAAAGCACCAACAACTGTTTGTTTTCACTTTCTGAAATTTATCTCGGGAACAAAAAAGAAAAAAAAATCAATTTTATTAATTGGCAGCTACTGGCCTCAGTGCACAAAGGCAGGAGGCCAGCTCATTATTTTTGGCCTCCAGCTGACCCAAAATGGTTTTCTCGTATAAGAAGCTATTCACAGATGCTAGACATAAGAATTAATAATAATAATGGTATTTCAGACTTCATGAATAAGTAGTTTTTGGCACTCAGAAAATATCTTCTGTTTTTCCCTTGAAAACAGCAATCCTGTTATATACAGAAAGTAAACAGAGCTTGAGTTAGCGAGTTGAAGTCTTTAAGGTACCGAAATTATGCATGCATTAACAGTCCCTTCTAAGGCTTCTTTTTTTTTTTCATTTCCTTCAAGATCAATCAGTTTTTTTTTTTTAATTAAAAAAACACAAAGCCCTTCAGTTCATAGAGGCTGTGATCTCTCTCTATTTTGCAACCCATTGCCATGATGTAAGATGTCTCCCTTTGAAATGCCTTTGGATACAAATTTAAAAATACATGTGTTCAACAAGAGTTACATTTTTAAAAATCAGCTTAATTATAAGATGTGCATATTTAAATTAAAACAACGATGTCTGTGGTTCAGGAGTGATCAAACAGAATGGCTTACGCTTCTGGTTAACAAGTTAAGACTTGTTCATAATATCCTAGTTTGCAATATGCTTTTGGTTTTTCAATCACTTCATTCTCTAGGTCTTTGTTTACCTGTGAGTAAAAGTAAGAAAAATATTTCTAAAGTTTAAGCTAACATTCTTTATAACCCAAGTTTAAAGTTTGAATCCCTGAGGAGGAAAAAAATCAGAAAAGCTCTCCTAATGCTCCATTTACAGCAAGGAAAATCGGCATGCAGTTTGAGGGGGTCTCTTTACAACTCGGGGCTTAGCATTTATACCTTTGATTATTGTAAGAAGTAACTTAAAATGTGCACACTGACTACTGCAAATGTTGATATTTTTCACTAGACCATGATTTTCTGATTGAGGGAAATCTGATCAAATTTCTGTGAAAATAAATTTCTAAGGTCTTTTTTCTTAGATGGTCAGTCACTTGCCAGTAAAACTTCATGTCAGAATGTTGACCCACTATTTTTCATTCCAATTTGCATGCAGAGAAGTAAAAAATAAAAGCCTCTTTGAACATTGTCATCTTGGCCAAAGAAGTGTAGAAACACTCATCCAAGCTGTGGTGCCTGGTCACCTAGAGACACATCTTGTAGAGCCGGCCGCCTGTGCGTGGCTTGAGGAAAGCACAGATGGACATGTGATGTCCTCTCTGTGACTGGGAGAGACAGCAAAGGTGCTGGTTTGTTGTAAGTGAAATTGTGTGTTGATGACAGATTATCATATATCTGGACATATACCTTTCTTGTGCCACAATGTCCCTCAGTCTTGCTTGAACAAGTCCTGGAAACCTTCCCAGTGGGGCTTTCTGGGATCTAGAAGGGGAGCCTCAGGAGCCTGACTAAAGCAACACTGGGTCCAGCTGTTTTCTACAAAAGGGCAAGTCCCCATGCATGTCCCCGTCTGAAAAAGGACTTGAATCATTCAAACTATGTAAAGAATTTTTACAACTCAAGAAGAAGATAAACAACTCAACTAAAAATTCACAAAACATGATCCAAAAGGATACATGCACCCCAGTGTTCACTGAAGCACTGTTTACAATAGCCAAGGCATGGAAGCAACCTAAATCCCCACTGGCAGAGGAATGGATAAAGAAGATGAGGTATATATACACAATGAAATATTATTCGGCCATTAAAAAGAAGGCAGTAATGCCATTTGCAGCAACATGGATGGCCCTAGACAGTGTCATACTGAGTGAAGTAAGTCAGACAGAGAAGGAGAAATATATGACATCCCTTATATGTGGAATCTAAAAAGAAATGATATAAACTTACAAAACAGAAAGAGACTCATAGACTTATAAAATGAACTTAAGGTTGCCAGGGGAATGGACAAGGAGTTTGGGATGTTCATGTACACACTGCTGTATTTAAAATGGATAACCAACAAGGACCTATTTATAGTTCAGGGAACTCTGTTCAACATTATCCTGGGTGAGAATGGAGGTTTGGGGGAGAATGGATACATGTATATGTATAGCCGAGTCCCTTTGCTATTCACCTGAAACTATCACAGCATTGTTAATTGGCTATACCCCAGGACAAATTTAAAAGTTCAAAAGAAAAAAATTCACCATCTGGATGGTTCAGCAAAGACATATGGATGGCAAGCACAAGCACATGAAAAGATGCCCCACACCACTTGCCATCAAAGAAATGCAAACCAAAACTTTATAAGACACAACCATACACCTATCAGAATGGCTAAAATTCAAAAGGCTGACAATACTAAGAGCTGAAAAGGATGTGGAAGAACTGGAACCCTCACACACTGCTGACAAAATTGCAAAATGGTACAGCTACCCCCACCCTGGAAAGCAGTTTGCCAATTTCTCAAAAAGTTAAACATGCCATGTGGACCCACACTTTCACTCCCAGATACCTACCTAAGAGAAACACGAAAATGTGTATACACACAAAGACCTCTCTGTGAATAGTTTCAGCAGAATTAGTCACAGTCACCCAAACAGAAACAGAATATCCCTCAATAGGTGAGTGGACAAATAGCTGTGGTTGCCTTTGTGCCACTGGAATATTACTCAGCAACATGAAGGAATAAACCAGTGACACATTCCATAACATGGATTAGTCTCAAAAACACTGGGCCAAGTAAGAGAAGCCCCAGGCTGAGTCATGATTCACTAACTATCCTCATTAGGTATGACTTTTATTAAATCGGTCCTCCATGGTTTAGCGGAGAAAGCAATGGCAACGCACTCCAGTACTCTTGCCTGGAAAATCCCATGGACAGAGGAGCCTGGTAGGTTGCAGTCCATGGGGTCGCGAAGAGTCGGACACGACTGAGTGACTTCACTTTCACTTTTCACTTTTGTGGATTGGAGAAGGAAATGGCAACCCACTTCAGTGTTCTTGCCTGGAGAATCCCAGAGACGGCAGAGTCTGGTGGGCTGCCGTCTATGGGGTTGCAGAGTCGGACACGACTGAAGCGACTTAGCAGCAGCAGCCATGGTTTAGCGCCATTTCAAGTTTTAACTCTGTTAACTGTTCAATTTAATAATAGATGAATCAGAATTTAATTGATAACCCTTGTAATAATTAAATCAAAGCCACTAGTTTGTGTATGCATATATATATATATATATATATATATATACACACACACATATCTGCAAAAGACTTGTATTATACAAATTACATAAAGAATTTTTATAATTCAAGAAGAAGATAAACAGCTTAATTGAAAATTCACAAAATTTCTAGACACTTCAGCAAAGACGTATGGATGGTAAACACAAGCATGTGAAAAATGCTTCATGCCACTAGTCATCAGAGAGATGCAAACCAAGTATGGCTTACCCATATTTTTCATATTCATTGAAATCCTAAAAGAAGTGATGGCCTGTCATAAAAAAGAATGATTTGATAGTGAACCATGAAAGCAAGGATCCTGACAGCATGTAGGCACTAAAGCTACCACAAACCATTCTGCAAGAATGAGAACTTTTTATAGGATAGAGTCAGTGATTTTATGCAAATTTAGATAGGTTTTGGGGAAAAAATCATTTTAGTGGCTTAGATCCATAATGTACTATATACAAGTGTAATTTAGACAGATATCCCAAAGGTGGTTCATTAATCCAATTTAGAAAATTGATAAATCTGAGGGAGAAAACTACCCATTAAATAAATAACAAAGGGTGCAGAGAAATATGCATGTGTTTGGTGCCAGACTAGACATGGGCTTGAGTCCTGGTTTGGGTACAGCTGCCAAGGCACCCTGATGCCCTGAGTTGTCCTTACTGCTTCCAGAAGGATGATGATATTTTCCTCAGAAGGTTACAGAGAGGATGAAAGGAGAAGAATGAATATACATAGAGAGATTTGTATATATTAAGAGCCTGCCTGCCGGGAGTACATTCAAATGCTGTTGCTGTTTTTATCAGGAGCAGAATATTGACTGGTGAAGGCTGTGGGTTTGGGGTAGGTATCTAAAGCACTCTTCCTGAGAACCAAATCCTCTTCTTGTGCAGTGAACCAGATCAGATGGCAGCTCTCATGTCCTCGGCCTCGAGGTTTTCAGTGTAGACACAGTCTAAGGTGCTGGCTTCCTGCAGCATTTCTTCTGAGGGGCTGAGTGACATGTGGATGGATCCTGTACCCTTGGCAGGATCAGAAGCTCCTCAGAGAGGCCGCTGACAGGTCTGTGCCACCCCTGAGAGTGGGTTGGTCCTCCTGTGGCTCAGCCAGGGTGCAGGCCACACTTGTTATCTACAGATGATGTCACCTCTGCACCTTAAAAGGGGTGTGGTTTGTTGGGACCTGGGACTGTACATAAACTCGGAGCATGTCCGAGGGTCACGACAGGGGAAAGCTGAATAATACAGGCTATTTCAGGTTTCTGTCTGTATCCACCAAAACCTTTCTGTTGAAATGTAAGCTCTCAAGTAGTTCCTTCAAGGCTGTGTGACTCAGATATGTATCCTCTGAATGCAGAATTTGGATTGTTGCTGAACAAAGACACATGATAATTAAAAGGGAGACTCACTGGGGGGGAACCTTAGCTTGTGTCTACCATGATCCAGCCTGTTCTGCAAGCAAATTCTCCTAAGTCTGTCCCTGCACTTCTTACAACACTGACCTTTCCTTTGAGCAAGACCTTGCACGACCTGAGTCTTGCCTGCCTCTCTGCCACCATCTTGCCTCTTCCTTCCCCCACCATGTTCAGCACAGCACAGAACACGTTTTTCAGCCTCCCCTGACCCTAACTGTGACCACGTGACTAAGTTCTTCACCACAGGATGTGTGAGGAAGTGATGTGGGCAACTTGTGTTTCTTGCAACACATCTAGGATGCATGCATATCCCTGGGTCCCATTCCTAACTCAGTGGCTGAGGGGTGGAGGCCACTGGGGCAGCTTTAGCCTTTAGAGTTTAGCCAGCATGTTGAAGACAGCAGAGCCGCGCTACCAGCCCTGGACCATTTGCAGAGTTACACAAGGGAAGACAAGCTTCTAGGTTGTTTAAACCACTAAACTGGGTTAGGGTTAGGGTTTGGGGGTTGTTATGTGTAAACTGTTTATCCTGGACTCAAAGTAATGCATTCATGGGGCATGGCTTGGCAAGCTCTGGCTACTTTTATGTGAAGAAAAACATGCCCTTGGAGGCAGCCACCAGCCAGGATGTACAAGTGGAGAGAGGGCGGGGTGGAGGGCTGGATGTCACATGTCTGTGCTCTGCAAATCCCTTATAGGTGTCCCCACTGCCCTCCCTCAGCCTGCAGTGCCCTTCAGCGCGCCCTCCCCCCCCACCGCACCACACTTTGTGTTTCCACATCCATCTCTCAGGCTTCAGACTCCCTCTTGTACCTCAGGGACGTCTCCTCCTACCCCCTGCCCCCATCTGTATCTCCTGAGACTTGTGCATCTCTTCTTTTCTGCCATGATGGGACTGTGGGTCTCAGGAGACCATGGTTGCTGAAGACAGAAGCCAGGCCTATCTCGTCCACCTCTGCATTCCCAGGCGTGGTTCATGCCACACAGCAGAACATAGTAAATATTTGTTGAATGAAGCAATGAAACTCTCCGCATTTTCAGTCCTGCCACATAACCGTAATATCCAAATGTCCAAATAGCCTGCAAATGTGGAGACCAAGTGAAAAGGATTTGACAGAGGGAAACATATTATAATATTTTTCTTCACCGTAGCCACCTAAGCCCTGGCGCTCAAACTGTTTAATTTATGGACAATGTAGAAAAGGGCTGAGTTCCTCTAATGCACTTGGTTTTCAACTCTGTATTTTTCCCTGCTGCTTGAGTAGAAAATTTTTCTCTTTGATTTTTTTTTTTCAATTTGTCCCCTGGAAAATTTAGGTGATAAATACAGGCAATGATGGCAAAGTATGACTATTGCCGGGTGCTAATGTTTTCAAATTGCTGATGATTTTTAGGGACACCACAAACTGGCCGCACTGTCAGAAGCATTTGGCAGTCATAACTGGCAGCAGGAAATCAGACTGTAAATTTAGAAGGCATTGCACCATATTTGGGAATGCACCTCATAGTCACCTCCAAATATGCCATGGTCATGTAGCTGGGGGTGCGGAGTGAATTTAACTGCCCTCTAGTATGTATGTTGTGGTACATGAAAAGCTTCAAAATCATGGCTGGGCAAAAGAGAAAGCTATTCTGTTGCATTAAGGTAAAAATTTCATCAGAGACTCCACCTGCCAAGTTGGCAGAGCCATTTTGCCCTGATACTTTCTTCTTATACCCTCCAACTTTATTGAAATAATTTTTTTAAATTGTTTATGTTAGTTATTCCTCTAATGTTCATTTGTTTAATTTTCTCAGCAACGGATTGTGTCAGAATAAATTGACAGACTGAAAAAGAGATGTTCAGCTTTACTGCATGAGAGCTTTAACATACCATTGGCTAATGCAGAATAAGATTTGCACTGTATCTTCTTGAAATGCTTCATTAAGTCATTTTGCCCTACATGTGAAGCAGTAAGGCTAGAGGGGGGAAAATGAGCATTTCTGGTTATGTATATTTGGGAAATCCTTGAAATGTGCTCACAGGTAGTTTATGGACTCTTTGATTGCCCCCAAAAGGAGCAAACTGGTCATTATGTAGATTTCTAGGACATTTGTGACAAAGTTCTACACCGAAGCGATTGAAAAGAAATGTGTGTGTGTTTTTGAGGAAGAACAACACAGAGGGCAGGGGGAGGGTAAGCTTTGTTATGGTTGGGAAACCTGACAAGGGGTGAGATTTTATGGGTGAGAAACCTGCCAAGGGGAAAGGGACAAGAGGCAGAGTAGACAGAGGAAGCACCCGTCCTTGGCAACATTCTTCCAGGGTCAGTATTGGGAAGAATCTTGTGGAACACTTTGAAAAACAACATACACAGTGGAACGCGGTCTGTGAGCGCAAGTAAGCTGTTAGGAATATTAAACCAGAGAGATCCAGACATTGTGCCCAAAAGAGTGGAAAGAGTGACTGACAAGTTTTCTCTTGTATCAGAGAAAAATAGCTCAAGTACATTTCAAAATAGATATGACTGGAAGGATCAGAGGAGTAATTTCAAAACCATCTCAGCCTCGTTTGTTGCTGAAGCTGAAATATGCAGAGCATCGTAACTTCAAAACAGTGCGGAACTGTCATAGCCACTGAGGATACGCAGATGAAAGGAAGGGGTTCAATCTTCAGGAGAAGCTCTAAGCACACTGCAGGTCAACGTGGTGCCAGGGTGATGGTGCACCACTGGTGGAGACAAACGTCTAGAAGGTCAGCCCCTGGTAGGGCCTGGACCCCACAGATTGCACTTGGTCTGCAGGGGACCCGCAGGGAGCATTCGCAGAAACAAAGAGGCGCCTCTGAGTGGGATCATTGCAAGTAGAGGCAGCTGACTATGACTACAGATTTCAGCACTGGGTGTGGGCATGATGGCCTCGGGGAATGCCAGCACCAGGAGTCCAGGGACCAGTCCAGACCAGCTCCTTCTCCATGGACACTCATGCCAAAGGAGGCAGTGTTCATAATGGGTAGAAGCGTGGAATCCAGTTGTTCAAATCCTGGCTTTCCCAAGCTCTGTAACTTTGGGCTGCAGTTTCCTCATCTGTAACACTAGAATATTAATAATATTTAACTCTGGGTTTGTTGAGAGCATTAAATGTATTAGTATGTACAGGGCGCTTTGATGGTGCCTCATACATGGTGAGCACTAACTGCTGGTTGAAATGTTGGTCATTGTTACATTACCCCCTTTCTCCTTGAGAGATAGCCAGCCTCCCTGCCTTCTCTGGATCTCTATGGTGGGATGGGTGGGGAACGTCATTTCTGATAGAGACTGGGTGATGAACTGAGAAAAGCCTGCCTGAGTTTTAGCTTGTGTTCTGCTTAGACTTTGCTTTGTAAAAGGGGAGAGGTACAGCCCACACCTGTGCTCTGAGTCTGAGGACATGGGGCAGAGGAGGGCTGCTTGCCTGGACTGCCGTCCGCCACTTGGCTCGCTCTGCACCCCCTAACCCTCCTCGAGGGCTAGCCCATGACTCCCTCATCGTGCCTTTCACATCACACTGCAGGTGACCAGCCAAGGCTTTGTCTGGTTGCCAAGGAAACAAAGACCTGCCCACCTGTGCTCATCACAGCCAAAAAAATGTGAGGGGGAAGAAATTAAAAGGAAAATCTTACCAGACATGTAAGATACACATAGTACCTGGGTTCCACATTGACTTTAAAGTGAGATTGAAAGGATGACTACATTGACATGTTGGATTAGGAGCTCTGGGTTGGTCCTGGAGCAGGCTCAGGGATGCAGGTCCATCTGGGTTTCCTCAGGAGGATTTTGACTCAAGTCACACAGAAACAATATTCTATGTGTATCACTTCAGGGGGGCCCCAAAGCCCTTCCTTGATACAACTCTTTCATTTGTACCGCCTAAGACATATCACTTTGGTACATAATTTGAAATCTTGTAAGCTAAATATTGAGCCTAAAAATGCAAATTTTGAAATCCAAGAAGCATAAGGCAAGTCTGTCACTCATTTAAAACTGAGCCGGAGTGTGCTTAAACTATTCCTTTCCAAACTGTCTAGCTGAGACCATCAGAACTGAGGGAATGACCATTTTTAGGATGGTGGGGCAACTGGTGGTGGAGTGAGTGTGGACTGAGAAGATATGTTGGAGTGAGCAGCAAAGGGAGCTGTTCTGTTGTGAGGATGGAAATGAACAGGTGACAGGGTCAAAGGTTACGGAGATGAGTGGTCCAGATCCTGAGGTTCCGTGTGGGGAGCAAGAGGGAACAGGAAGAGTTCTAGGAACCCACACCCTGCATCCCCTCTTGATGTTCCATTTTGCTTTACATAGTATGTTTATGTACCTGTGAATTTTGTAGAAGAGTTGAATTTTTGTTTTGGGAGAAAAAAGAATACAGTTCTCCTACTCTTTAAAAGTTCCTAGGACTTTCTATTCCTAAGTCTTTCCAGAACTTTAGGGAAGAGTATATATAAATTCACTTATGTATTAAGAAAGAAATTACTAAGTATTTAAAGTTTATAATAACCAATTGCAGATGTGCCAGAAAATATATCAAAACTTTTCAGAGTTTAATGTATTTATCCTTTTTTGAGAACTACATTTAAAAGGAAGATGCTAAGAATCATTATACAGCTAAGGAATGCTTCCATTTAAACTGAAACAGTTTTCAAAAAATTATATAGTTATTACTTTTACATGGTACATCTAGGTGTTAAAATTTCTCCCAACTCAAGGCACTGCTAATAAAAATTAGAGGAGATATATGTGATACAAAAAAAGTGCATCTGCATTTGGTAAAGATGTATTTCATCATTCCAGTTTGTACCAATAGCTTTCAGCCCTAAATATTCTTATTAATATTGCAAGATAGTTCCGGGATTAACAAAATTTTATTTTTCTTGCTACTTACTATTAATATTTTATGATAAATGTTTGTAAACTTTGCTTCTGAATATGCCTGGAAATGAGATTATACATTGTTAATACAGCAATTCATAGTGATAGTTCAGTTCAGTTCAGTTCAGCTGCTCAGTCGTGTCCCACTCTTTGCAACCCCATGAACCGCAGCACGCCAGGCCTCCCTGTCCATCACCAACTCCCAGAGTCCACCCAAACCCAGGTCCATTGAGTCAGTGATGCCATCCAACCATCTCATCCTCTGTCGTCCCTTTCTCCTCCTGCCCTCAATCTTTTCCGGCATCAGGGTCTTTTCAAATGAGTCAGCTCTTCGCATCAGGTGGCCAAAGTACTGGAGTTTCAGTTTCAACATCAGTCCTTCCAGTGAACATGATAAATACTCAGTAAACTTTTTTTTAAGGAAAGGAAAAGAGCTCTGCTGCTGAAAAAAAAATTCTAATCACTGGCTTAGATACCATGCTTAGAGCCAGCCCTGCGGTTCTGAATAGCTTAAGTTGGTAAAAAGTAATGCAAGATGGGCTCTGAAATGAACAGGGTTGTTGCCAGAAGAGGAAGAGATCATTCTGTTATAAAATTCATTGTTTCTTTCACTGAAACTTGAAGTTCTTATACAGATGAGACTAAGAAGTATCATTTTGTATAAATTTAGCAAAAGGAGAAGATGAAAATTAACATTTAGTGATGCATTAAAACATTTTAGAGGGTAATCATGGTTTTTTCCAGAGTTGGTAAAAACGTCTGTGAAATTTTGTGGTAATATTGTTTCGGTTCCATTTTTTAAAGATCTTAGACATCAGAGATAAGTTTTTAAAAGAGAAATGAAGAGAGCACAATCGCTTTTGACTTATTTCTGCCCACAAATTGTATCAGAGAAGGAAAACATTCCCGAGATGGGTAGCAATCGACGAGACCGACTTTTAAGGTCACTTGATATAGACAGAGTGAGATGGAAGGAAGGGAGAGGAGGCCTTGAGAACGAGGTTAAGTCAACTGCAGTTTAAGAAAAGCAGTCATTGGGCCAAAAGACTCTTTCACTTAAGGTTATTTCCCAAGAAATTAGTCATTTATTTTCAACCTTATGAGCTTAGTTCCAATTTAGTAGGAGCAGGGAAAGCTATTTCTTTGACACTGAAGAAGAAAAATTGTGGCTCTTTCCTCCAGGCTTGTGCTTTATTTTTCCATATTAATCTGCTTCTGAAAGTTAAAAAGAAATCAAAATAAAGTTGGGAAAGTGGTTTAACTAAAGGTTTTTTTTCCCCCTCTTCAAATCTTTGGCTTCATTTCTTTTGGATATCTTTCCATGTTTACTCCTATGAGGAATGAATTCCAAACCCAGTAAGGTATTTTTAAAAAGCAACATGTTTTTAATTTCGAATTCCTTCTAATAATGTGCCAGTTTTTTAGAGATACATATAAACGCAAACAAGATAACATTAAGAATTTAGACTGACTCTAAAACACAGGAGACGAGGGTTCAAACCCTGGGTCAGGAATTTCCTCTGGAGGAGGAAATGGCAACCCACTCCTGTATTCTTGCCTGGAGAATCCCATGGACAGAGGAGCCTGGCGGGCTACAGTCCATAGGGTCGCAAAGAGTCAGACATGACTTAGCGACTGAACAACAACAACATGTTTGGTTTTTTTTCTGTAACTTTAAACTTTTTATTTTGTTTTGGGGAATGGCGATTAACAATGTTGTGGTAGTGTCAGGTGAACATCAAAGGGACTCAGCCATGTGTATACATGTATCCATTCTCATCAAACCTATCTCCCATCCAGGCTGCCTCATAATGTTGAATAGAGTTCCACGTGCTATAAATAAGTCCTTGAATAGCAACAATGTTATGGAATATTCTGGACTATATTGCTAGGTTATTGTGGACTATATTATGGAATATTTTTATCCATTTTAATATATCTATATTTAGATGATTCTTGGCCTGGCCTAATTTAGAATTCTTAGCTTGATAAGATTCAGTTTTATAGATTTATCTCAGATTTTATAAATTCTTACTATTTCCTAGAGCAAAGTTGTAAACCAAAACAAAATCCTTCCATTGAAAATGCCTTTATTTTATATTCTGCAACTTTACTATAATCATTGATTATTTCTAGTAATTTTCTGGTGGAGTCTTTAGGGTTTTCTATATAGAGGATCATGTCATCTGCAAATAGTGAGAGTTTTACTTCTTCTTTTCCAATTTGGATTCCTTTTATTTCTTTTCTGCTCTGATTGCTGTGGCCAAAACTTCCAAAACTATGTTGAATAGTAATGGTGAAAGTGGGCACCCTTGTCTTGTTCCTGACTTTAGGGGAAATGCTTTCAATTTTTCACCATTGAGGATAATGTTTGCTGTGGGATTGTCATATATAGCTTTTATTATGTTGAGGTATGTTCCTTCTATTCCTGCTTTCTGGAGAGTTTTTATCATAAATGGATGTTGAATTTTGTCAAAGGCCTTCTCTGCATCTATTGAGATAATCATATGGCTTTTATTTTTCAATTTGTTAATGTGGTGTATTACATTGATTGATTTGTGGATATTGAAGAATCCTTGCATCCCTGGGATAAAGCCCACTTGGTCATGGTGTATGATCTTTTTAATGTGTTGTTGGATTCTGATTGCTAGAATTGTGTTAAGGATTTTTGCATCTATGTTCATCAGTGATATTGGCCTGTAGTTTTCTTTTTTTGTGGCATCTTTGTCAGGTTTTGGTATTAGGGTGATGGTGGCCTCATAGAATGAGTTTGGAAGTTTACCTTCCTCTGCAATTTTCTGGAAGAGTTTGAGTAGGATAGGTGTTAGCTCTTCTCTAAATTTTTGGTAGAATTCAGCTGTGAAGCCGTCTGGACCTGGGCTTTTGTTTGCTGGAAGATTTTTGATTACAGTTTCAATTTCCGTGCTTGTGATGGGTCTGTTAAGATTTTCTATTTCTTCCTGGTCCAGTTTTGGAAAGTTGTACTTTTCTAAGAATTTGTCCATTTCTTCCATGTTGTCCATTTTATTAGCATATAATTGTTGATAGTAGTCTCTTATGATCCTTTGTACTTCCATGTTGTCTGTTGTGATCTCTCCATTTTCATTTCTAATTTTATTGATTTGATTTTTCTCCCTTTGTTTCTTGATGAGTCTGGCTAATGGTTTGTCAATTTTATTTATCCTTTCAAAAAACCAGCTTTTGGCTTTGTTGATTTTTGCTATGGTCTCTTTTATTTCTTTTGCATTTATTTCTGCCCTAATTTTTAAGATTTCTTTCCTTCTACTATGAAGGAAAGATCCTGGGGATCTTCATTTCTTCCTTTTCTAGTTGCTTTAGGTGTAGAGTTAGGTTATTTATTTGACTTTTTTCTTATTTCTTGAGGTATGCCTGTATTGCTATGAACTTTCCCCTTAGGACTGCTTTTATAGTGTCCCACAGGTTTTGGGTTGTTGTGTTTTCATTTTCATTCGTTTCTATGCATATTTTGATTTCTTTTTTTATTTCTTCTGTGATTTGTTGGTTATTCAGCAGTGTGTTGTTCAGCCTCCATATGTTGGAATTTTTAATAGTTTTTCTTCTGTAATTGAGATCTAATCTTACTGCATTGTGGTCAGAAAAGATGCTTGGAATGATTTCAATTTTTTTGAATTTACCAAGGCTAGATTTATGGCCCAGGATGTGATCTATCCTGGAGAAGGTTCCATGTGCACTTGAGAAAAAGGTGAAATTCATTGTTTTGGGATGAAATGTCCTATAGATATCAATTAGGTCTAACTGGTCTATACTAGAACTAATCAATGATTATAGTAAAGTTGCAGGATATAAAATCAACACACAGAAATCCCTTGCATTCCTATACACTAATAATGAGAAAACAGAAAGAGAAATTAAGGAAACAATTCCATTCACCATTGCAACGAAAAGAATAAAATACTTAGGAATATATCTACCTAAAGAAACTAAAGACCTATATATAGAAAACTATAAAACACTGGTGAAAGAAATCAAAGAGGACACTAATAGATGGAGAAATATACCATGTTCATGGATTGGAAGAATCAATATAGTGAAAATGAGTATACTACCCAAAGCAATTTATAGATTCAATGCAATCCCTATCAAGCTACCAACGGTATTCTTCACAGAGCTAGAACAAATAATTTCACAATTTGTATGGGAATACAAAAAACCTCGATTAGCCAAAGCTATCTTGAGAAAGAAGAATGGAACTGGAGGAATCAACCTACCTGACTTCAGGCTCTACTACAAAGCCACAGTCATCAAGACAGTATGGTACTGGCACAAAGACAGAAATATAGATCAATGGAACAAAATAGAAAGCCCAGAGATAAATCCACGCACATATGGACACCTTATCTTTGACAAAGGAGGCAAGAATATACAATGGATTAAAGACGATCTCTTTAACAAGTGGTGCTGGGAAAACTGGTCAACCACTTGTAAAAGAATGAAACTAGAACACTTTCTAACACCATACACAAAAATGAACTCAAAATGGATTAAAGATCTAAACGTAAGACCAGAAACTATAAAACTCCTAGAGGAGAACATAGGCAAAACACTCTCTGACATACATCACAGCAGGATCCTCTATGACCCACCTCCCAGAATATTGGAAATAAAAGCAAAAATAAACAAATGGGACCTAATTAAACTTAAAAGCTTCTGCACAACAAAGGAAACTATTAGCAAGGTGAAAAGACAGCCTTCAGAATGGGAGAAAATAATAGCAAATGAAGCAACCGACAAACAACTAATCTCAAAAATATACAAGCAACTCCTTCACCTCAATTCCAGAAAAATAAATGACCCAATCAAAAAATGGGCCAAAGAACTAAATAGACATTTCTCCAAAGAAGACATACAGATGGCTAACAAACACATGAAAAGATGCTCAACATCACTCATTATCAGAGAAATGCAAATCAAAACCACTATGAGGTACCATTTCACACCAGTCAGAATGGCTGCAATCCAAAAGTCTACAAGCAATAAATGCTGGAGAGGGTGTGGAGAAAAGGGAACCCTCTTACACTGTTGGTGGGAATGCAAACTAGTACAGCCACTATGGAGGACAGTGTGGAGATTCCTTAAAAAACTGGAAATAGAACTGCCTTATGATCCAGCAATCCCACTGCTGGGCATACACACTGAGGAAACCAGAAGGGAAAGAGACATGTGTACCCCAATGTTCATCGCAGCACTGTTTATAATAGCCAGGACATGGAAGCAACCTAGATGTCCATCAGCAGATGAATGGATAAGAAAGCCGTGGTACATATACACAATGGTGTATTTCTCAGCCATTAAAAAGAATTCATTTGAATCAGTTCTAATGAGATGGATGAAACTGGAGCCTATTATACAGAGTGAAGTAAGCCAGAAAGAAAAACACCAATACAGTATACTAACACATATATATGGAATTTAGAAAGATGGTAACGATAACCCTGTATACGAGACAGCAAAAGAGACACTGATGTATAGAACATTCTTATGGACTCTGTGGGAGAGGGAGAGGGTGGGAAGATTTGGGAGAATGCATTGAAACATGTATACTATCACATGTGAAACGAGTTGCCAGTCCAGGTTCGATGCACGATACTGGATGCTTGGGGCTGGTGCACTGGGACAACCCAGAGGGATGGTATGGGGAGGGAGGAGGGAGGAGGGTTCAGGATGGGGAACACATGTATACCTGTGGCGGATTCACTTCGATATTTGGCAAAACCAATAAAAAGAAAAAAAAAAAAAAAGAAAATGCCTTTATATAATTAAGGTCATTGTTTTACATTGAAGAGTGCATGTCTCTTATTGTTTTAAAATACTTCTACATGAAATTATAAATTATAAGGCTGTATGTTAAGTAACTAGGCCTTTGGTGGTGATCACTTTGTATTGTATACAGACATTGAATTATAATGTACACCTGAAACGACCTCAACTTCCCACACCTACAGATTCACCTGTAGCTAGGTTCAGTGTGAACATCTCTCTGGCATTTCAGCATTTCTTCTCCAGGCTGTTCCCACCTATTGCACTCATGATCCCATTTTTGTCTTTTTCAGAAGCTGGAAATTCTGACTTTAGCCGTTTCCTTTAACTTCTGCATATTCAATCTTTGCCATGTTTTATTGAAAGACGGATATATAACATTAAGTTTCAGGTATACACAATTCAACATCTGTATACAATACAAAGAGATGACTACTAAACGCCTAGCTGCCGTCCATCACCAAACAACTGGCCCACTTCACCCATTTCACACACCTCCTAACTCCCTTCCCCTCTGCTAACCACCAATCTCTTCTCTGTATTTATGAGTTTTTGTTTGTTCATTCTGTTTTTAGATTCCACGTGAATGAAATCATATGGTCTTTGTCTTTCTCTGACTTATTTCACTTGACATAATACCTTCAGGGCCCATCTATGTTGTCACAAATGGCAAAACTTCATTCTTGATTATGCTTGAGTAGTATGCCTCTGTGTGTGTGTGTGTGTGTGTGTGTGTGTTGTGTCATGTGTGTGTATGTGTGTGGTATGTGTGTATGTGTGGTGTGGTGTGGTGTGGTGTGTTTCTGGGCACAGAAACTCTGTAGTGGAAGGCTCATGAAAAGACAACTTGAAAAACCAGAGGACAAGCCTACTCCAGTGTGAAGGAATGTTTGTCTGTGCAGAAGGGGCACTAGATGGAACCAACAGACCCCTCCTGAACTGTGTGGATGTGGATCTCAGATCACAGGGCATGCACTCCTGTTTCCTGGAGGCAAAGAGACACCACAAAAGGGCAAACTCCTTGCTTAACTAAACTGACCAAAGAGAATCAAAGGTTTGCCTCCACCATCAAATGTAAAATGTGTTTTGAGGCCCATGGCTCTGGGGAGCTGCCATATGAAATGAATTACCAAGGCTCAGCGTGGGGGTAGGGGTCCACTGGGAGCCTCTGCAGCAGAGCCCAGCCGCCTGGGCATCCTGGGGGCCCCGGGGCCTGCAGGACATGATCCAAAGGCCCTGCTCATTCCCAGGTCGTGCAAACCTCACCTCATTGCCTGGTAAGCAGACAACAGAAGATGGGTTCAGATCAGCTCTAGAAATGCCAGGACTGCCTGGAAAACCCGCTGAGCTCGGTGTGCATGCAGGTATTTCAGGGCTCCTCTGGCTCTAATGAGCACTCCTATTTCCAGTCTGGGTTTGCCCAAACAATGTCAAGTCAAACCACAAGAAAATCTGTTATCACTCAAATTGGTACATACTTTTCATACAACCGAAATATTATATAAAAGTCATGAACTGTTAGATGTAAAAGCAGAAATTGGACGCAGATACAGGTTCCCTTGCTACCTCTGTCTTGCCTTCCAAGGGGGATGTGAAGTTCGGGTCACAGCTGTGTTCCAAGGGTTTGTGCCTGTGATCAAAGCCTCTGCCACTGGAGGAAGCGCTCGCATGAGCCCAGTCCGCAGACCACTCTTGTTGCCCCTCCCCTTGTTCTTGTTCACGCCAACACTGTAAAAAGTTATGTGTTTGAATGATGTTTTAAAGCGCTCTGTGCAATTAAGTTCTGAAGCAAGGGAGCTGGTTTTCCTTCAGCACATATATGAAACTGCCAATAAATGTAAGACCTGGGTGTGTTTGGGGGAGGGGGAGGTGAAAACGAGGAAAGTTTCTGAAAGGAACAAACACTTCAAAAAAGTAAACCTGAGGTGTTTTTCCTTCTCATAATATTTTAAATGCTTTTATAGTTGGAAAAAGTCTACAAATCAAAAAATATATACCAGAAAAAAATGCATACTACTTCCATAATCACTTGTACCCAATTTTCATCTCTCCTTCCTAAAGAAACTTCCCTGATAACTTAGTTGGTAAAGAATCCACCTGCAATGCAGGAGACCCTGGTTCGATTCCTGGGTTGGGAAGATCCCCTGGAGAAGGGAAAGGGTACCCGCTCCAGTATTCTGGCCTGGAGAATTCCATGGCCTGTATAGTCCATGGTGTCACAAAGAGTCAGATACGACTGAGCAACTTTCACTTTCTAAGGAAAGCACTCCTGTTAAGTAATGATTGCAGAGAATTTCATACCACCTTCTTGCCGTGTGTGTTAGTGATTTGAAAACGTGGTGCTCCTTACTTTCTGTTAGCTGCTCTTCAAATGCAAGATTTTTTGCTGGAGTGGGTAGTCTAGCCCTTCTCCAGGGAATCTTCCCGACCCAGGAATTGAACTGGAGTCTCCTGCACTGCAGGTGGCTTCTTTACCACCTGAGCTACCAGAGAAGCCCTCTTCCTAAGGAAAACACTCCTGTTAACTAATGATTGCAAAGAATCGCATACCACCTTCCCCTTGCCGTGTGTGTTAGTCATGCTGTTCCTTACTTTCTGTTAGCTGCCCTTCAAATGCAAGATTTTGCCCTGAGTTTCCATTATGTGGCTGTTTAGAGCCATTTGAAAGCATTCCTCTGGGTGGCCTAGTTTGCTTGTGAAGCTCCTAAGAAAAATAAAAGCCTCTATTCCTGAACCTGATTGGAAACCAAGACACATAACCAGCACATGTTGTTCAGAGAGTGGTTTGGGAAAGGTGACACATCCTTAAACAATTTGTGAAGCAGCATTAGCTGCACAGCCTCTGGGTATATTAACAATGCAATGAGTAGCATATATTGAGAGCAAAATAAAGTTTAGGCAAAGTAAATTCACAGAGCAGCATCACCAAAAGAAGGCCTAGAAATGCCTCTCAGGTGTCAAGCCCTTCATATCTCTGTGTTTAGTCGCTCAGTCATGTCCAACTCTGCGACCCCATGGACTGCAGCCCACCAGGCTCCTCTGTCCGTGGGATTCTCCAGGCAAGAATGCTGGAGTGGGTTGTCATGCCCTTCTCCAGGCCTCTAGCACGCAGAAAATTTTACACTTCCATTTCTGTACCCTTGATTGAGAATGTTCCTGGCTAAGGAAAATGGCCAGAGCAGGATAAAATTAACCAATAAAGAAAGAATTCCAGTGCCTGGCACAGAGTAAGCTTGGTAGCTAATAAAATCATTTCACGTTGTACAAATGTTAGGTAAGCTGTGGCCTGAGGCCAATGAGTCACTGAAGTTCTGTTTAAGGAAGCCGCTCTCACTGCCCACCACAAGTACCTTTCTAAGCCATACTTTTCTCCTTTCATCTATTTTTAAAACTTTCAACCCTTGTCTACCTTTTAGTCATTTAAAGTCTGGACTGCTGGACTCCACTGATCAAGCTTTTAAGCTAAACATTCAGTGACCACCATTATTGGATGTGGAAGGAAACCTCATGGTTAGTGCAAGAAACTTAAGAAAGTTAACTCCACAAAGAGTAGGAGTCATTTTGATGAACTCAGGACTATAAGTTAGGTAACAATGTCGTGTATGGAGTTGAGTCATAAAAGGCACCAGCATTGAGGAAACACTGGATTTTGACATAATGTGTGTGACGGTCTGGTGCACGCACCTCTAGAAACCCTGTCCAGAAGACTCCAGGGACAGCCAGCAAGCACACCGTGGGCTCCATCAAAGACCCAGGTGCCCACAGCATGCCAGACGTTTCACATGTACCCTTCATTGGTTTATGTAATATGAAATTATGTAACTGGCATCAAGGGCTTGGGAATAAATGCCTCTGACCCTTAGAAATCTGGAGAGGGAACCACAGAACCACCACCAGGTCTGGGGGGAGGAGGGGCAAAACAGTGGTTTATTTCTGACAGGCATCAGCCAGAGGGGCTGCTTTCTAAGGGAGTCTGCAAGGCAGCGGGGGCAGTGGTGATGCCATGTGAAGCCTGGACCACTGGTACCCCGGAAGCAAAGTGCTGAAGTGGGCAGACTGACCCCAGGGCCAAAACTCCTGTTCCTTTGTCCCTCTCACACTAACCTTCAGACCAACCAGGGCTGGGCTCCAAAGAGTAAATGCCAGAACCAGACTTTAGACCTGGTGAAGTCATCACTCTGATAATGGATAGCATTTACGGAGCACTTAACCTTGTCCTGGGCCCTGGGTTTATGGGATTCGAATGTGTAACCTGTATAGAGCCAAGCTCCTCACGGTCCATTCGTGACTGGGACGTGAAGTCCTAGACACAG
Source organism: Bos taurus (assembly GCF_002263795.3). Classification (NCBI taxonomy): domain Eukaryota; kingdom Metazoa; phylum Chordata; class Mammalia; order Artiodactyla; family Bovidae; genus Bos; species Bos taurus. Next base: position 36,750,568 of record NC_037340.1, read on the forward strand.
AAACCTGGCAGGCAAGGAGCAAGTGAAAGTAATTGTTACCCTAGTTTCACTGTCTTTGAAGCTGAAGAGCACAAGTGTGTACTGTGAAGCTCTTTAAAAATCTCCTACCTTTGCTCCACTCAGCATCCTCTCTCTCTGAAGTTGCTCCCAAAATAACCCCTGAACTCCCAAGCTCTCTTCAAAACAGGGTGGGAGGGAGCTCTTTCCTCCCTTGGCCTCCTTCCTCTGCTTCCCCACCTGCGGTTCTCTCCTCTCCCACAGGGAATCCTCTGCCCTTGCTGGTATAAACTCCCCCTGCCTGTGCTTCTTTACATGTTTGAGTTTTCCTTTCATACGTGGCACACTTGGATCCACAGAAGACTCAGGAAACAATCACACAAAACAGGATGAAGGAGAGGGGCAGATACAAAGATCAAACGATATATATAGAGAGAGAGCCCGTGAACACAGGTGGAAAAGCATTTCTATTAAAGGTGTGTCCTGTCTCATTTTATCTTCCCAATGACCCTCAGATGACCCATCTTCCCATTAAACACTTGAGAAGGCAGAACCAAAAGGTTCCATAACTTGTCCAGTAAGTGGATGAATCAGGATACAAATCCATGCAGCTATGATCTCAGCATCTATGACTTTGACCTCTATTTGATGCACCCTTTTCCATAGAGGAACTGAACAGCATAAGGCAGCTGCCTAGTTCCTTACTCAGGTAGTTGGGTTCACCACCTGAGTAATGAACTTCATTTCATCTCTCCCCAGGTTTAAAAACGACGACAACAAAAAACTATTGAAGGAGAGACAGAGACTAGAGCAGAGGCCCTGGGAGGGAGGTATTAGGTGAATTCTCTGTAGATGGTCATTGCAAATCTCTTTCCCTCCAACTTCTTACACAACATATGCTGGGCATTTGGACACTAGACTCTTTCTACATCCCATTTGCTTGTGGAAATCAAGCTTTTAATGTAGTATCATGCATGTGTGTTCCATCATGTCCCAAGCTTTGTGACCCCACGGACTGGGGCCTTCCAGGCTCCTCCATCAGTGGAATTTTCCAAGCAAGAATACTGGAGTGGGTTGCTATTTCCTACTCTAGGGGATCATCCCGACCCAGGGATCAAACCCATGTCTCTTGTGTCTCCTGCATCTCCTGCATTGGCAGGTGGATTCTTTACCACCTGGGAAGCCCCATGATGTAGGAATGTTTGCAGACTTGGTTGGAACAACTCCTGTCTAATGACTTCTGGCAAGCTTGTAAAGGAACCCGGACAAGTTGTCTGCTGAGGAAGAGTTGGCAATTAGAAAAGAAGGAGGATTTTTAAATAGGGATCAAGAAGAACAAGGAAGTAACCTAATTAGACAGAGACATACTTAGATTGCTGCGGAGTGAGAGAACCCAGCTGAAGTTGGATTTATGATGAATTCTTTTGCTTTGTTGTGTACATATCATGCCCAGTAGGGCTGGATGAGCTGAGGGCATGGGGAAGACAGAGTTGATTATGATTTTGTTGGATGGATGTCATAGATCAGATCAGATCAGTCGCTCAGTCGTGTCCGACTCTTTGCGATCCCATGAATCGCAGCACGCCAGGCTTCCCTGTCCATCACCAACTCCCGGAGTTCACTCAGACTCACGTCCATTGAGTCAGTGATGCCATCCAGCCATCTCATCCTCTGTCGTCCCCTTCTCCTCCTGCCCCCAATCCCTCCCAGCATCAGAGTCTTTTCCAATGAGTCAACTCTTCGCATGAGGTGGCCAAATTACTGGAGTTTCAGCTTTAGCATCATTCCTTCCAAAGAAATCCCAGGGCTGAGGAGGTTTAAAAAACTGGTAAGAGAATGAGAAGGTGGACTGTGGAATCTAAACTGGTCATGGGAGGAAGTGAAGACAGGACATGATTTAAGGAAAAGCATATAGGCCAATGGACTGGAGGTCATGATGAAAACAAACAAGTTCAGTGGCCAAATCAGAGGGGAAGAAGTTGTTGTAAGAGAATTTGGAGGCTAGTCTGTTCAGAGTGCTGAAAATAAGAACCAGGGTGTGACTCTGGCAGTGGGAGCTCAAATGTGGTGAAGACCATTGACAGGAGGGGGGTCAAGAAACAGAGAGGCCAGACAGCCTTCAGTACCCTAGCCTGATCAAGGTCGTCTCGTATACAGCCTCCTAAACATTTCATATTTTGCTTTCTTATTTAAATCATCAGTCTACCTAGGATAGATGTTTATGTGTGATATGAAAGTACCATTTTTATTTTCTTCCATTTGGATAACCAACTGTCCTTGGGCCATGTGTTGAATAACTTAGTTCGTAAATATCCCTTGAATTCCTTCCATCTATGCTATTACTGATTTTGCTTTACTCAGTCCGTATCACTCTAGGCTGATGTACTATAGTACCCATTGATCTTCCCCCTCCACAGTCCATAAAATTTATCTTTCTAAAATACAGATATGACCACATCACTCTCCTGATTAAAGTGCTTCAATAACTTCCTTTCATTCCATGCAGAATAAAAGCCAGGCTCCTAAGCCTGTCATATTTAAGATATTTCACAATATTTTTATTTACAATATTTCTTTGCTTATCAAGATATCCTCATTCTATGACATTATCCATATTTGTGAAAGTGAAAGTGATTCATTCGTGTCTGACTCTTTGCAACCCCATGGACTGTGCGTCCGTGGAATTCTTCAGGCCAGAATACTGGAGTGGGTACCCTTTCCCTTCTTCAGGGGATCTTCCCAACCCAGGGGTTGAACTCAGGTCTCCCACATTGCAGGCGGATTCTTTACCAGCTGAGCCACAAGCTGGTAGAGTCCAAAATGGTTAATTCAAATTACATTTTAAGTCTTTTATCAGAACTATTAGATAGACTTATAATTGATAGATCTTAAAAGTTCTAATTAAATTATTTGATATTTATTTGGCATTTACTCTGTATCAAGCAGTATATAGTAGATTCTGTATTTATTCTATATATATAGTGTGTGTGTGTATGTGTGTGTATATATATATATATAAGATATATATATATATATATAAAAGATATATATATATATATAAGATATATATATATATATATATAAGATTCTTCCAGAGTTTACAATCTAAAGGAGCACAAGAAGCATGAATACGAATATCTGTGGAAAAGGGAAGAATGTAAATGTAGCAACAGACATTTGAGTAAATGACTATGAGAGCTCCGATGAGGGAGCATTGGCACTTTGTTTGGCAGAGATCGGTGGAGGCTTTGTAGAAAAGTTAACTGGGTCATGAAAGGTGGGTAACAGAAAGTTAGAGGAGACAGGAGGGCATTTTAGATAGAGTAGTGGCACTGATCAAGGCAAAAGAAATGGGAAAGTGTGACCTTGGAGTACAGGATGACATGGAGAAAGATGAACAGCCAAAAAGGTAAGCTGAGGCCAGAGCACAGAAATCCTTCAAGGACACGTTAGGAGACTGGACTCTAGTTAGTTGCCCTGGAGTCAATGAAAGTCTCTATTAAGGGACTGACTTACCTAGGTCATGACATGGTGGGGCAGACTGGAATGAAGAGAGATTCAATCTAAGAGGATACAGTAACAGGCTAGGCATGACATGCTGCTGGCTTGTCCCAGGAGGTAGAAAAGCTACAGTGGATGCAAGAGAAATTCCAAAGCAGAAAAAGTCAGATGACTAAAGAAAGAAGGGAGAAACAGGTTCAGTTCCGTGTACTCGCTTAGTCGTGTCTGGCTCTGCGACCCCATGGACTGCAGCATGCCGGGTTTCCCTGTCCATCACCAACTCCTGGAGCTTGCTTGTTCAAACTCATGCCCGTCGAGTCAGTGATGAGATGCCCATCTCATCCTATGTCCCCTTCCCTTCCTGCCTTCAGTCTTTTCCAGCATTGGGGTCCTTTCCAATGAGTCAGTTCTTTGCATCAGGTGGCCAAAGCATTGGAACTTCAGTCTTGCTCAGCTCTAAACGATAAAAACATGAGAATTTCATGAGAGAGTCCTGCATCTGATTAAATACCATTTATATTTACCTTTGCCATCATGAAATTTCTAGGATTTTTTTTGGTGACTTAAAAACTATTTCATATATAATGTATTTATATAGCCTGACTTTACAGGTTTAGATTAATGTTTGTATTCTTGTTTCCCTCCTCCCCCTCTCCCTCCATGTGTGGCAGCTTCTCCTGGACATGGTTGGGTCACCTGATGAGGAACTCCAGGAAGCTGCTGCAGGTTGTATATCCAACATTCGCAGGTTGGCTCTTGCTATTGAGAAGGCGAGATACAGCTGAACCTGAATGGGCATGACAGCTACCAAATTTTACATGACCCTGTATGTGTCACTCCCAGAGCCGTGAAGCCTAAATTGGGAAACACTTCATAGCAGATCCTTTAGAAACAAATGTCTGACTGAAAACCAGGAAGTTAGAAATGTAGAGAATGTGGTTCACCCCAAAATTGTATGGGTATTTTTGTTCTAATTTAGGGATATGCCATGTGGTGACACATAAACCCAATATATTGGTGATAATTTTTTCAGGAATTTGAGAATATATATACATGTATACAGCTGTATATATGTATACAGATATATATATATATATATGTACATATATATATATATATTTCAGCGATGCTTTTGTATTTGTGGTGATTTTAATAAAAGATGTGGTCTTCCCGTTGTGTGTATTTATAGTCATCCATGAGTGTCTTTAGAAATCCCTTTCTGTTAAACCAGTCTAACTGTCCCGTCACTATAGTTTTGTTTGATCTCTTGCAACCCTCAGGAGAGCTCTGAGATGTGCTGACTTGACAAATGGTTATGGAACAGAATTCAGAGTTCAGCAGCTGGGTTGAGAGAGAACATCCTGAGGTCATTCCAAGTTTCTCCTAAAGCTGTCAAACATCTGAAAAGACAACGTATAACTGTCACTGTCCCAGATAACACAAATCACAAAAACATAAGCACTGAGTGAGATTTTCACTTTTGCATTTCCCAGGCATAAACAGTGAAATGTTTTATTTCCCTCACAGGATACACCAACATTTTATTGAAAGAATTAATTTATGCCGATGTACGCACACCTCACAACACAAGGATAATATTACTTTCACGTAAACTTGCTTGGAGTTTCTGAACTTGTTTTCAGCATACAAAGTACTTTTTAAAAAGTGGCTACAAAGGATTAATAGCATTTTATCAAGTTATAGAAACATGAGAAGCCACTTAAAAGAATCACAGATGTAACCTTGGTGTGCTACAATGTTTGGGAACTGACCGTCCCCCCATCTAGAACTAGCTAGGAAAACAGCTTCTTGTATATCCACTCAGTAAACCGACAGTCTCACTCTTTAAAGAGCAGGCAAGGTTTTATTGAAAAATATGAAGTACTGTGTATGTTTGTCATAATTTGGAGAAGACTGTAAACTTAATTGAATTAAATGTAAATAATTTGTATGAAATGAAAACCCCATACAGGATTAAAATTATCCTGATGATTCTGAGAATTTTAAGATTTTGTAAAACACCAATTCATCTTTATTGCTTTTCAAAGGAGGTTATAAAAGAGGATAATAGAAACAAGGAAATGGTATCAATGCTAACAAAGAATTGAATTTAAATAATAGTGGAAATCCTCAAATGCACGTCGGACTCTTTGTGACCCCATGGACTATAGCCGGCCAGGCTCCTCTGTCCATGGGGATTCTCCAGGCAGGAATACTGGAGTGGGTTGCCATGCCCTACTCCGGGGGACCTTCCTGACCCGGGAATCGAACCTAGATCTCCTGCATAGCAGGCAGATTTTTTATCATCAAAGCCACTAGGGAAGCTCTTTAAATAATAGTGTAAATCCTAAAATTCTCAACAGTAGGTATTATTAAAGACACTGGTTAGGTGTGTTTCACTAATATTAAAAACACATCTAGAAATCATGGATTATGACAGTTATAGAAAATGAATAAATATATTATTGTTACATTATTATTAAAGGAAGCTTTCTCCATCATTTTAAGATTGTTCATATTCTTGGAATTAGAGGGTCCTAAGAGCTTGCCTGAAGAATCCCACGAACAGAGGAGCCTGGAGGGCTACAGTCCATAGGGTGGCAAAGAGTCAGGCTTGACTGAAGTGACTTAGCATGCATGGATGAGAGGGGAAGGAAGCAATAGAAAACAAACAATCAAACATCTGCAGCAGCACAAAGAGAACTGGATGTAGTTGAGAAGGATAAGTTCCTTTACCATGTGCAAGTGTGGGACTTTCATTTCTATGATTATTAAAGACATAAAATGAGAGCAACAGTACCATTTTAAAGGAAACTGAACTTGTGGGAACAGATACAGTAAGCTAACATGAAAATCATTTTGGGTATTTCTAAGAGTTGTGTCCTTTTAATTGGTAAGCACCCTGGATGTAGTGGTCTTCCCACAGGTGGCTCAGTGGTAAAGAATCAGCCTGCCTAAGCAGGAGACACAGGAGATATGGGTTTGATCCCTGGGTCAGGAAGATCCCCCTGGAGGAGAAAACGGCAACCCACTCCAATATTCTTGCCTGGAAAATTCTATGGACAGAGGAGCCTGACGGGCTACAGTCCACGGGGTCATAAAGACTCAGACAGGACTGAGCATGCATGTACCAGGGATGTAGTACCTTTAAACAAAAGAGAAACTGAATTTAAAGGTCAGTTTTGGCTGTGTGTGTATGTGTGTGTATAACAGTATAACAGAAAACTCTGACCTTATTAGAAAAATGTCAGAGGCAGTGAGTGAAAGTATCCAGAGATAACAGAACAAACAAGCCCAGGATCACACCATTTCTTTGCTGCTCCAAGCCAAAGGACCATTTCTTGGCACTCTCCATGGAAGAACACCTTGGGTTGTTTTTTTTTTTTTTGGCCTAGGTTTCTGGATAAGATTTTTGTGCGTTATTTTCTGCTTTAAAGCTGGTGACATTCATTCTGAGTTTTCAGTGGCAAGTTCTTTTTTAGGTTTTATTCTTCCCCAGGACATCCTGGGAATCCAATATGCTCTGTGTGATAGCTGGCTATTTCTGCCTGGAGAACCTGAAGGTGGAAGGAATTTTAAATAGATGTTCTTTGCTTTTCCACTGTCTTTAGTTTGCAAGGTTTCCTTTTAGAAATCCTGGCCACAATCATTCTGCTGCTTGTAGTCACTATTATTTTGCCTCTTTCAGAATGACTTGCACTAAAATAATTTCTTTTTAAAACTCTTCTAGGCTCTGAAAGTGAGTGGAAGGTTAGATGTCTTGTAAGATGACGTTGCAAATCCTATCATTTTGATAGATTTTGGAATTACCATTATGCCTCTCTAAGGCATGGACTTTGCATGGATTTGAAGGTCAATGATTCACAATACTTGGAAATTTTATTTCCACTTAGGAGAACTTATTTCATAGTTCTAATAATTGACGGTGTGTAATCTCATTCCATAAAAGACTAGGATGGAGTAGTTTATGTCCATTCTTATGATTCAGTGAAAACAGTAGGGACACCCACTTATTTAAGAACCTTGCTGCCTCAAATGCATTAAGCGCCTGAAGATAACTATGTTCCTCACATACATAAGTTCAGAAAGTGAGAAATCTCTTCTAAATGAGAGGAGTAGGAAGAGAACAACATGGAATATGATGCTACCAAATGCTGGCACTGTGTTAAGTACTTCCTACCCTCTATCTCATTTAAAATAGAGAAACGGTGAAATACCTAATCTCAGATCATACTAGGGGCTGTCGAAATGGGCACAGTTATTCCACAAGGACAATTTGGCAATGCATACCAGAAGCTCTAAACATTTTTGTGCCTTTTGGATTATATGCAAGGGTTTATGTACAAGGGTATTCACAACATCATTATTTATAGTGATGAAAATATTTGGGAAAAATTGGTTAATTCCATTCAGGTTCAACCTTAGCATAAAAACATATTGTAGGATAATAGTTCATGACAAAGGTTTTCATAAGATGCTGTTAAATTGGAAAGCAGATTCTGAAGCAGTGTATACAGTATGAGTGCATTTTAAAAATTATATACACATAGCTAGTCACAATGAGGAGAAGGCAATGGCACCCAACTCCAGTACTCTTGCCTGGAAAATCCCGTGGGCAGAGGAGCCTGGTAGGCTGTAGTCCATGGGGTCGCTAAGAGTCAGACACGACTGAGCGACTTTACTTTCACTTTTCACTTTCATGCATTGGAGAAGGAAATGGCAACCCACTCCAGTGTTCTTGCCTGGAGAATCCCAGGGACGGGGGAGCCTGGTGGGCTGCCGTCTGTGGGGTCGCACAGAGTCGGACACGACTGAAGCGACTTAGCAGCAGCAGCAGTCACAATGAAAGAACATGACTTATACACACCAAACTGTGATAAGTCAAAGAAGTGATTATTTCTGAATGGTGGAATAAGAATGATTTCTGTTGTCTCTCTTGTTCATCTCTGTTTTCTAATTTACAATAAACATGAATTACTTTTTTATGATAACACTCCCAGTGAATTTTCTTTTTTTCATTCTTTGGAAACTTCTAAGGTAGACATTCTTCCTCATGCTTTTGTTCAGGTGCTAAGTCATGTCTGACTCTTCGCGGCCCCATGGAGTGCAGCACGCCAGGCTCCCCTATCCTCCAGTCTCCTCGAGTTTGCTCAAATTCATGTCCATTAAGTCTGTGATGCATCAGAGGATAAACATCTCATCCTCTGCCGCCTCCTTCTCCCTTTGCCTTCAATCTTCCCCAGGATCAGGGTCTGTTCTGATGAATCAGCTCTTAGCATCAGGTGGCCAAAGTATTGGAGCTTCAGCTTCAGCATCAGTCCTTCCAGTGAATATTCAGGGTTGATTTCCTTTAGGATTGACTGGTTTGATCTCCTTGTTGTCCAAGGGACTCTTGAGAGTCTTCTCCAGCACCACAATTCAAAAGCATCAATTCTTCAGCACTTGGCCTTATGGTCCAACTTTCAGATCCATCAGGACTACTGGATAAACCATAGCTTTGACTAGATGGACTTTTGTCTGCAAAGTAGTGATGTCTCTGCTTATTAATTTGCTGTTTATGTTTGTCATAGCCTTTCCTCCAAGGAACAAGTTTGCTTTAATTTCAAGTCTGCAGTCACCGTCCACAGTGACTTTGGAACCCAGGAAAATAAAATCTGTCACTGCTTCCACTTTTTCCCCTTCTATTTGCCTTGAAGTGATGGGACCAGATGCCATGAACATACCTAAAATAAATAAGTTTTTATATATAAAATAAGAATGGCTTGTTTCAGCACCTAAAATCCTATAATATATTTTGATCTACAAAACAGACATTTGTAATAGCTTTCAACTACAGCTAAGAATAGTACAGTATACTTGAAGCATACTTGAAGTATATACAGTGAACTTGCTGGGAAAGATTGAGGGCAGGAGGAGAAGAGGGCACCAGAGGATGACATGGTTGGATGGCATCACTGATTAAATGGACATGAGTTTGAGGAAACTCTGGGAGATAGCGAAGGACAGGGAAGGCTGGCATGCTGCAGTCCATGGGGTCACAAAGTGTCAGACATGACTTAGCGACTGAACAGCAACAGCAATACTTGATGCATGCTGAAATGGCCCATAGTAAATTCTGAACTTTTATTTTTGTCTTAACAGCTGAATTCTATTCCAAGGGCACTGAAAACAAATAAAATAGCTCAAAAGTCACTGACAGATTGCTTTATACAGCATTGTTGTTTTGAAAAGAGAAGAATGATTTTGATCCATTCATTTGCTTATTGCTGTAGATCCCTAAGACAAACATTATTGTGATTTACTGTCTCTTTATATATTTTGCTTGAATTAGTCTAATGGAAATACACCCCCAATCAATAAATAAATATAGTACAGTTTCATAAACTTCTATTCTCCTTTAAAGCATCATGTTTTTCTTCTTTGTGATTTTTTCTTTCCTCTGTTACATTAATTTCCCCTCATTCAAGCAATTACTTTCCCTGATTTTCCTCCATTCTACTTTCTGTGTCTCCAGATTCTGCTCCCATTTTCTCTGACAAATGGTTATTGTATTTTCTGCTTCTTAAAATGTCTCATGCTTTAATTTCTATAAATGCAAGATATAAAGTTAATATTTCAATATGCTTCTGATGTAACTGTCATGACTGATGTTACATGACTTGAAATCATGTAACAGATAGAATCCTAATACTCCAAATCCATTATTTTCAAATTTTCAGGTAAAAGTAATTTACTCTTTATTTACATCTGTCAAGACAAAAGGGAGCTTTTCTTTTGCCAGTTCATGCCACCCTGATTTATTAGTTGATAAAAGACATCCTTTGCAAATTATGTAATTGGTTCATGGTGTTCAGAGTTGAGATTTGTCATTACAGTTTAGATTTATGTCCTAATTTATTTTCATGATAGACAGGTATAATAGTGTATTTCAGTGTGGTTCATATATATACAGAATCTACAGCTGGGTAGTGTCCCCATAAAGAAAGACCGTCTATCAAAAGGGAGTTCAGATAAGATAGTGTGGATAGTTCAATGCAAGTCCTCCTTCATTATTGGAAGAAAACTGATCTTTGTCAGTAGATTAGTTACAATATCAGTTGCAAACCTAAATTCACAATGGTAGGGTGGACATGAGTTTGAGCAGGCTCCGGGAGTTGGTGATGGATAGGGAAGCTTGGCGTGCTGCAGTTCTGGGGGCGCAAAGAGTCAGACACAACTGAGCGACTGGACTGATCTGAAGGTAAGTAATGTAAATGAATAAGAGCTAGATTAAAGGTCATAATACTGATACTATTGCCAATTGACCGTTAGCCTCCATGTCTGGGAGACAAGAGGGGCTTGTGGAGACTGTGGAGAGATGGGGAGTGAAGACAAATGACTACTCATCTCTAGCTAACTGTTACCAGATCTTATAGTTTTTCAAGAGAAATTTAGACTTTTATAGGCACTCTCCCAAATTTTATGTATTGGCGTAGCTTGCCAGCTGTGAGAAAAATAAATGTCTGTTGTTTAAGCCACCCAGTTTGTTGACAGACAACAGACATTTCTTTTTCTCACAGCTCGAGATGCTGGGAGACCACGAACAAGGGGCTGACAGGTTGGTTTCTGATGAGACCTCTTTCCCAGCTTGCTGTGTGCTCACAAAGAGATTAATCTCTGGTATATTTTCCTTCTATAAGAACACTAGTCATGTGGGATTAAGGCAGGAGACATAAGAGATGTGGGTTCAATCGCTGGGTCAAGAAGATCCCCTGGAGGAGGGATGGCAACCCACTCCAGTATTCTTGCCTGGGAAATCCCTGGACAGAAGGGCCTGACAAGCTACAGTCCATGGGGTCACAAAGAATCGGACATGACTGAGCGACTGAGCAAACACACACACACACACACACATACACACGCATGCAGTGAATAACAGCGACCATGCAGAAAAATCAAAATGTTTCCCTGAGCCAAATATGGCCTTCAGCTTGTCAGTCTACAATGTCATCATCTTTATCTATTAGAATGAGAGTGTAAAGTCCTGACATGAACATCCCTAATGATGCCTGGAGCTAATCAGTAGAAAAGCAAGGAAAATAATTTGTGGAAAAGGGCACATGTCAAAACTGTCTTGGTTCATATTGATTTATACTGTGATGTCAGCACTACAGAATGCAGCATCGAAGAGGCTGACTTCCTCAAATTCAGGCTAACGCTTGGAAAAATTACTCCGAGGATGTAAATAATCATGATTAGGTTTAGGGTCAAAGAATCACAGAACTGGAGATAACTTTAGGGCTCAACTGCTGCTGCTGCTGCTGCTAAGTTGTGTCCAACTCTGTGCAACCCCATAGATGGCAGGCCACCAGGCTCCCCCGTCCCTGGGATTCTCCAGGCAAGAACACTGGAGTGGGTTGCCATTTCCTTCTCCAATGCATGAAAGTGAAAAGTGAAAGTGAAGTCACTCAGTAGGGCTCAACTACCTGCCCTCAATCAAAGCTGCTCAGGACAGAGGCTGATTCTCTTGCAAAGGATATCTAGGTATTTGCTTCCCATTCTCTCTAAGACAGATTAGACTAACCAGTTTATGAAGATAAAAAGAGCCTTGAGAAATATTTTGAGGAATTGGCTTAATCCTACAGGCCAGTGTTCCCCAGGCCTTCTGCATAAGGCCAATCTGGGATATCTGTTAATATGCAAAGTGTCAGTCCTGCCCCCAACCTACCCATACAGAATTTCTGGGAAACCCGGATTTCTGCAAACCTGGAAACCTGCAAACTTCCCAGGTGGTAATTTTTTTGATCATGAAAAAGAAAATGTATACAAAGGATTTCCTAAAAGTTAATCTGGTGGGGGTGCAACGAATAGAATATAGAGAGGAATGAAAAGAATGAACAAGGGGGCTGCTATAGAGGCCAAGACTAAAGCATAGGAATAGAAAGTTACCAGAACTGACAGTCTTAAAACTTGGTCTCTTATGCCTTAAAGAAGAAGCCCATAGTCATGAAATGAAATCTACTTCTGTGCTGTCATACCACGAACCACCCCATATACTCTAGAGCAGTGCCATCCAACAGAAACACAAGACAAGACACTGTGTAATTTAAAATTTTCTGCTCAACATCACTAATCATCAGGGAAATGCAAATCAAAACCACAAGGAGATAACATCTCAGACCCATCAGAATGGCTATCATCAAAAGGCCGAGAGTACATATTGGCAAGGAGGTCGAGAAAAGGGAACACTTGTGCACTGTTGTTGGGAATGTAAATTAGTGCAACCATCATGGAAAACAGTGTGGAGCTTCCTCAAAAGATTAAAAACAGAATTACCATGTGCTTAGTCGCTCAGTTGTGTGCAACTCTGCGATCCCATTGACGGTAGCCCACCAGTTTCCTCTGTCCATGCGGATTCTCCAGGCAAGAATACTGGAGTGGATTGCCATGCCCTCCTCCAGGGGATCTTCCCAACCCAGGGATAGATTGCATTGTAGGTAGATTCTTTACCATCTAAGCTACGGTCCAGCAATTCAAGTTCTGGGTATTTATCTGAAGAAAATGAAAATGCTAAATTGCAAAGATACATGCACCTTGTTGTTCACTGCAGCATTATTTACCGTAGCCAAGATATGTAAACAATCGAAGTGTCCATCAGTTGACAGATAAAGAAAATGTAAATATATAAAATGCCATGAAATTAAAAGACGCTTACTCCTTGGAAGGAAAGTTATGACCAACCTAGATAGCATATTGAAAAGCAGAGACATTACTTTGCCAACAAAGGTCCGTCTAGTCAAGGCTATGGTTTTTCCAGTGGTCATGTATGGATGTGAGAGTTGGACTGTGAAGAAAGCTGAGCGCCGAAGAATTAATGCTTTTGAACTGTGGTGTTGGAGAGACTCTTGAGAGTCCCTTCCTTGGATTGCAAGGAGATCCAACCAGTCCATCCTAAAGGAGATCAGTCCTGGGTGTTCATTGGAAGGACAGATGCTGAAGCTGAAACTCCAGTACTTTGGCCACCTCATGCGAAGAGTTGACTCATTTGAAAAGACCCTGATGCTGGGAGGGATTGGGGGTAGGAGGAGAAGGGGACGACAGAGGATGAGATGGCTGGATGGATTCACCGACTCGATGGACGTGAGTCTGAGTGAACTCTGGGAGTTGGTGATGGACAGGGAGGCCTGGCGTGCTGTGATTCATGGGGTTGCAAAGAGTCGGACATGACTGAACGACTGAACTGACTGATTGATACAATGGAATATTATTTGGCCACAATAAAGAATGAAATATTGCCACTTGCTACCATATGGATGGGACTTCAGGGCATTACACTAAGTGAAATCTGGCATAAAGACAAATACCATATGATCCATAAATGCAGAATCTAAACCCTCCCCCCAAAAAAATCCCCATAAAACTGAATTCATAGATAGGATAGGATATACAAAAGATAGTTCGGTAGTTACCAGAGGTGGTGGTGGTGGGCAGTTGGAGGGTGAGCAAAATGGGTGAAACTTCAAAGTGTACAAAACTTCCAGTTATAAATAAGTCATGGGGATATAATGTACAACATGGTGCCTATAGTTATCATACTGAACTGCATACTTGAAAATTGCCAAGAGAGTAAATCTGAGAAGTTCTCATCACAAGAAAAAAACTTTTGTCACTCTGTATGGTGACAGGTGTTAAGTAGACTTATTGTAGTGACCATTTCACAATTGATAGAAATACCGTATCACTATGCTGTATACCTGAAACTAATATAATGTTATACATCAGTTATATTTAAATAAAGTACACACATTGCATGCATATAAAAAATAAGATTTTCTAGTAGCTAAAGTAAAAAAAAAGTAAAAAAAAAAACAGATGAAATTAATTTTAGTATTCTTAGTTTAACCAAATGTCTCCCAAATATTGTAAACATTTCCCTGGTAACTCAAATGGTAGTGTCTACCTGCAATTCTGGAGACCTGGGTTCGATTCGTGGGTCAGCAAGATGCCCGGGAGAAGGAAATGGCAACCCACCCGCGTATTTTCACCTGGAGAATTCAATGGAAGGAGGAGCCTGGCGGACTACAGTCCATGGGGTAGCAAAGAGTCAGACACGACTGAGCAACTGACTTTAACTTTTAAAATACTTAACGAACATAAAAATTACTAATGAAATATATTACATTGTTTTTCACTAAATCTTTGAAGCTGGTGTGTATTTTACACTTATAGCACAGTTCAGTTAGGGCCAGCCACATTTATGTGGCCACAGGGTACCATGTCGATCGATAAGTTTTAGTCTATCCATTTAGCTAGTTTAAGGGGTTGGTTTCTTTTATCAAGACTGTTTCAATTTATGTGGGTTTTTACTGTTTATCTGGGTTAAGCCATCTTAGTCTTTTTCTCCTGACAGACCCCTCAGTCATGCTATTTCTGTTGACATGATGACTTTTTAAATTCAAATTGATATGAATTTTTAAATGTAATTCATCTAGAAGACCACAGTCAACATTATATTTGTGTACAATTATTTTTCATTTTTTATTGTGGTAAAATATACATAACAAAATGTGCCATTTCAACCATTTTTTAAAATTGTACAGTTCAAGGGCATTAAGTATTTTCATGTTGTGTGTAACCATCAACACTCTCCATCTCCTGAATGTTTTCATCTTCCCAGACTTAAACTCTGCTCCCTTTAAAAACACTGATTCCCAATCTCCCGTTCCTCCAGTCCCTGGTCACCACTGTGTCTCTATAAATTTGATCTTCCTAGTTACCTCATGGAAGTGGACTCACAATATTTGTCTATTTTTTTTTTTTAATTAAAAAAATTTTTAATTTATTTTTAATTGGAGGATGATTGCTTTACAATGTTGTTAGTTTCTGCTGTATAACAACATGAATCAGACATAAGTATACATATGTCCTGTCTCTCTTGAACCTCCCTTCCACCCCTCAGCTCATCCCACCCCTCTAGGTTGTCACAGAGCATTGGGCTGGGTTCCCTGTGTTATATAGCAACTTCCCATTATCTGTCTGTTTTTCATATGGCAATGCATATGTTTCAGCTCTACGTTCTCAATTCATCCCAACTTCTCCTTCTCTGCTGTGTCAACAGGTCTGTTCTCTTTTATAAGGGAATTCTCTTGCACTGTTGGTGGGAATGTAAATTGATACAGCCACTGTGGAGAACAGTATGGAAATTCCTTTAAAAACTAGAAATAAAACTACCATATGACCCAGTGATCCCACTACTGGCCATATACCCTGAGAAAACCATAATTCAAAAAGACATGTGTTACCCCAGTGATCCTTGCAGCACCATTTACAATATTTGTCCTTTTGTGTCTGGTTTATTTCATTCAGCACAGTGTCTTCAAGGTTTTTCCCTGCTGTAGCGAGTGTCAGAATGCCCTTCTATTTTATGGGTCAATAATATTTCACTGTATGCCCTGCGATGTTTTGCTTGCCCATCTGTCCATGGGTGGTCACTTGTGCTGCTCCCATCATGAGGCTGTTGTGAATAACATTGCCATATGCATGAGTGTACAAACGTCTGGTCAAGTCCTTGTTTCCAATTATCTTGTGTGTACACCCAAGAGTGGAATAGCTGGATTGAATAAAATTATTTTTTTCAAGCCTAACTAGTCAAATCTATAATGATTTAAAAAAGTTGGTTCGGGGTATCCTTACCAGCAGAATCAGTGGACATGAGATGCACTCCACAGAGTCTCTAGCAGGCACTCTGTTTATTAAGCATCCCAACAGTCACACAGTCACTGACTCATAGACAAAGAATCCCCTCATGTTACCTCAGTCAGTTCAGTATATTTTTAATTCTGAATGAGCCAAGTTCTCCCAGTGTGTGATTCAGTGGGTGCAAATTAGGCATTTAAGAAGACATAGTCACACTTTTGGAAAAATAGTAAGGTCTTACCACTGTGCCACTAATAGTATCAAAATGGCCTAAAAATGATCATAACTCTCATAAATTCCATTGGGTGATGTTTAGGTTGTGCTAAAAGGCAAATGTGAGTTTTCTGCAACTCCTGTGAACAATTCAGCACTTTTAGAGAGAAAAAGAGGCTGGAGGCCTTTGAAAAGTGAGTGCTGGAGTTGTGAGAACTATGCGCAGGGTGGGAGCTGCCATGGGAATTTGCTCAGTTTGCATCATGGGTGTGATCCAGGCCCCATGAAGATGGTGTGCCTGGTTCCCTGACGGCTTGCAGATGCCTCTGTCTGTGTCTGTACTGCCGTCCCTTCCGCGACAGAGAGATGTTGGCCCCAAGCAAATCTCGCTTGTATGTTGTGCACATGTGGGGAGGATGTCACAGTTAGACCCCTGTTTTGCTTTGAAGGGAATGTGTTGCCTTTTTCAGCGTCAATGGTTGTTCCTAATCTTCATTTGCAAGGTATAAAGCATGAAGGGATCACCTTAATGATCATCTTCTGTTTGAAGCAATAAACAGCTGCTGACAATAATTTAAAACAGAAGACAAGCGACCACACTGTCATCCCTGAGGTGAATTTATTCAGATTATTCTCTTAAACTGAATTACTTATGAGCTAAAACAACAGAGTTGAAGGTGAGAAGGAAAGAAGCGTCAATGAATGCAGGAGACAGATGTGCTCCAGCCAAGACTGTGGCCCACCTCCTCCGAGTTCTGCAGGTTCTGAACAGGGGCCCAGAGGTGCTCAAACGGACCTTCCCTCCACTCTGGCTGTGTGAGACTTCGTTTAGGGGGGATAATATTGTCGATCATTTCCTCAAAAAGGGTATTTATTATGCCCTTTAGGCAGAGGACTGATATTTCAGAGAAAGAATGAACGAATACTTCATGAGCATTAGACAACCCTCAGTTCTTGAAAAACAAAACAAAACAGCTTTATTGAGGTTTGATTGATATGCAGTGGGCTTCCCTGGTGGCTCAGCCAGTAAAGAATCTGCCTGCAATGCAGGAGACACAGGTTCAATCCCTGGGTCGGGAAGATCCCTTGGAGAAGGAAATGGCAACCCACTTTAGTATTCTTGCCTGGAGAATTCCATGGACAGAGGAGCCTAGGGTCGCAAAGAGTTGGACATGGCTAAGAGACTAATACTTTCACTTTCAATTGATAGACAAATAATGCACACTTTCAATGTGCACAATTTGA
The DNA here is from genome assembly GCF_002263795.3 of Bos taurus. NCBI lineage: Eukaryota > Metazoa > Chordata > Mammalia > Artiodactyla > Bovidae > Bos > Bos taurus. Next base: position 36,768,199 of record NC_037340.1, read on the forward strand.
GGACTTTGGTCCCACCAAACACCAGTCACTCCAGCACCACAATCAAGGTACTAGACATATAACACCTCCCAGAGTTGTGTGCAGCTTTTGTGTGTGTGCTGTGGGTGGAGAGAACTTAAGATGAGGTCTGCCCTCTGAATAAATCTGAAGTACATAGTGTCTGGGACTATAGGAATGATGGGTACAAAGGTCTCTCTCTAGCACTGTTTAGGGCAGTGTAACTCTAAATAAAACTTTACACCTTTGAACGTCTATATCCCCGTTTCCCCACCCCCAACCACTCCTGTATTCTCTGCCTCTGTGAGTTTGACAGTTTTAGATGTGGAATTGTGTGCTATCTCTCCTTCGAGGACTAGCTTATTTCACTAAGCATAATGTCCTCCAGGAGAAAGCTTTCTATTTATTCCCACATTATCAAGAATAACCCCAACCGTTCTCTTCAGAGTTTCTCCTGTGTGCTCATTTCAACCTACCATCCCATCTCCTCCCCTCAAGGTTCTGCTCCAAATATACTCCACATGTACTCTGATCAAAAACAAACAGAAGTCACAACATATGGATACCAGAGGGGAAAGACGGGGTGGGATGAATTGGGAGATTGGGACTAACACTTATACACTATTGATACCATGTATAAAACAGCTAATGAGAACCTACTGTAGAGCATTAAGGAACTCTATTTGGTGCTCTGTGGTGACCTAAATGGGCTTCCCTGGTGGGTCAGATGATAAATAATCTGCCTGCAGTGTGGGAGAACGGGGTTTGATCCTTGGGTCAGGAAGATTGCCTGGTGAAGGGCATGGCGACCACTCCAGTATTCTTGCTTGGAGAATTCCATGGACAGAGGTGACCTAACTGGGAAGGAAATCCAAAAATGAGGGGATATATGTGTATATATGGCTGATTCACTTTGAAAGTGAAAGTGAAAGTCGCTCAGTCGCGTCAGACTCTTTGCGACCCCTTGGACTATACAGTCCATGGAATTCTCCAGGTCAGAATACTGGAGTGGGTAGCCTTTCCCTTCTCCCGGGGATGTTCCCAACTCAGGGATGGAACCCAGGTCTCCCGCATTGCAGGCAGCTGAACCACTAGGAAAGCCCCAATAAAGGTGAAAAAGAATTTAAAAACAAAAACAAAAACTGCTCCTTGGGGTTAAAAAAGGATTTAAAAACAAAAACAAAAACTGCTCCTTGGGGTTAACTCCTACAGACTTAAGAGTTTTCCTGCTTCTTATCGTCTCCCCTCTCCTCCTCCGCCCCGCCCTGCGCGGGGGGCGGCGGGAGGTGGGGGGCAGCGCACAGAGACTTCCAGGTACTGATCCGCCGGTGTCCTTGGGGCTCTGACCCCGAAAGTGCCTTGGGTCCCCTTGCGCCCCATCTCTGCAGCCTCCTTTGGGAACCTGGCCTCCTCTGGCGTCGGGGAGGGTCTGGGAGGCAGAGCCAGGCCCTCGGAGGGGCCGGGACCGTAAAGCCGGATGTAGGGACTTGGGGAAGCTGCCCTGAGCTACATCAGCCCAGCCACACCTGCTCCTTTGCGGACTCGGAACTTCTCTGGAGGCCGCAGCCGCTCTAGGCTCTCTCCAATCTCATTTCCCACAAAGCTCCAAGCAGGCCAAGCTTTTGGGGCAACAGCTTTCCCTTCTCTTCCTAACGCTGCCAGGCACTCAGTTCTCCTTTGTGTGGCTTGCCCTTCTAGAAACATATTCTCCATTTTTCTCTGAAGGCAACCCTCCAAGCTTTTTATATAAAAACTCTGCTGGAAGAGGTCTGAAAAAAATACCCGATTCCTGCTTGGAAGTCTAATTTTTTGAGACTGCTATTTATCTATCAACTTTATATTGAAAAATCTAGTTTGAAATGCAAAACCGAGCAAGGCTTTCTTTTGTTCTGGGTAGTATTTATCTTCTTTTCCCTGTAAAAAAATATCTTCAGCTTCTTGGCTCAATGGAGGGGAAGGCTGCAGGGTTTTAAAAACAACCAACTAACCAAATAAACAAACATGAAAACCAACTCTGGAACTACTAAGGAGGAAAAAGACATTGTATGGCATTTCAAAACACTGCCCATTGTAATCAGCCAAGCTAAACTGTTTCTATTCCCCCAAATATGCTGGACCATGCTGCTTCCACATCTTGCCCATGTTGCTCCCGTCCCTTCAAACATATCCAGGAATTCGGTTTTGACTTCACACTCGCTCTGCTGTTGTCTGGCTTTTCATGTTGGTTGGTGAGAAATTTTTCCTTTGATTCCAGATGTATTAAAAACATGTTAGCAATGAAGCGATGAAAACGACTTCATACTGATTCTGAACTGATATGCCACACAATTTCAAAATGAATGAAATAAAAAACATTGTGTATGGTCAATAGTAACTCTGTATAACTTGATGCCAGCTCCTGGTGGCTGAAAGTTCTCTGGTTTGCGGGTGTGATTTTGTCCACTAAGATTTAGACAAAAATTGGCTTGAACCTTGATAGAGTGAAAAACTCAACTCTGAGCATTTCCAGGAATTCTTGAGCAGGACATATTCTTCCAAGTGACCTCATGATTCTTGTCATTGCCTGCTTCCTTTAAATGTTCAATTCTTTCCAGCCTCACCTCTGGCAACTTCCCTTTCCTTCTTCCCTTCCTCCCTGTGTGATGGCAGGTATGTGATATGTAACACAACTCCTTTTCTTTGATTTCTGAAAAATGCCACTCATTCAAGACAAATATGAGCAGGAGACATTTGCAGAAGATTCTGGGGTTAGGGCAGCATGAAGAAAACTTCACTCTGTGATACCAACCTCAGCTCTGTTTCCCAATCTTTCTCCCCATCAGGAACCTCCCACTTCTGGCAATCTCACTCCTGGGCATTTATCTGGAGAAAATTCTAACTTGGGGAAAAAAAATACACTCACCCCAATGTTCATAGCAGCACTATTTACAATAGGCAAGACATGGAAACAACTCAAGGGCCCATCAACAGATGACTGGTTTAAGAAATAAAAAAAAAATATATATATATATATATTCCATTATAATGGAATATTAGTCAACCATATAAAAAAATGAAATCTTGCATTTTCAGCAACATGAATGGGCCTAGAGATTGTCATACTAACTGCAATAAGTCAGCAGAGAAAGGCAAATATTGTATGACATAACTTATATGTGGCTCGATAAAGGACAGAAATGGTATGGAACTAACAGAAGCAGAAGATATTAAGAAGAGGTGGCAAGGATACACAGAAGAACTGTACAAAAAAGATCTTCATGACCCAGATAATCACGATGATGTGATCACTGACCTGGAGCCAGACATCCTGGAATGTGAAGTCCAGTTGGCCTTAGAAAGCATCACTATGAACAAAGCTAGTGGAGGTGATGGAATTCCAGTTGAGCTATTTCAAATCCTGAAAGATAATGCTGTGAAAGTGCTGCATTCAATATGCCAGCAAATTTGGAAAACTCAGCAGTGGCCACAGGACTGGAAAAGGTCAGTTTTCATTCCAATCCCAAAGAAAGGCAATGCCAAAGAATGCTCAAACTACCACACAATTGCACTCATCTCACATGCTAGTCAAGTAATGCTCAAAATTCTCCAAGCCAGGCTTCAGCAATACGTGAACCGGGAACTTCCAGATGTTCAAGCTGGTTTTAGAAAAGGCAGAGGAACCAGAGATCAAATTGCCAACATCCGCTGGATCATGGAAAAAGCAAAAGAGTTCCAGAAAAGCATCTATTTCTGCTTTATTGACTATGCCAAAGCCTTTGACTGTGTGGATCACACTAAACTGTGGAAAATTCTGAAAAAGATGGGAATACCAGACCACCTGACCTGCCTCTTGAGAAACCTGTATGCAGGTCAGGAAGCAACAGTTAGAACTGGACATGGAATAACAGACTGGTTCCAAACAGGAAAAGGAGTTCGTCAAGGCTGTATATTGTCACCCTGCTTATTTAACGTATATGCAGAGTACATCATGAGTAACGCTGGGCTGGAAGAAGCACAAGCTGGAATCAAGATTGCCGGGAGAAATATCAATAACTCAGATATGCAGATGACACCACCCTTATGGCAGAAAGTGAAGAGGAACTACAAAGCCTCTTGATGAAAGTGAAAGAGGAGAGTGAAAAAGTTGGCTTAAAGCTCAACATTCAGAAAACGAAGATCATGGCATCTGGTCCCATCACTTCCTGGGAAATAGATGGGGAAACAGTGGAAACAGTGTCAGACTTCATTTTTCAGGGCTCCCAAATCACTGCAGATGGTGACTGCAGCCATGAAATTAAAAGACGCTTACTCCTTGGAAGGAAAGTTATGACCAACCTAAATAGCATATTCAAAAGCAGAGACGTTACTTTGCCAACAAAGGTCCGTCTAGTCAAGGCTATGGTTTTTCCAGTGGTCATGTATGGATGTGAGAGTTGGACTGTGAAGAAAACTGAGCGCCAAGGAATTGATGCTTTTGAACTGTGGTGTTGGAGAAGACTCTTGAGAGTCCCTTGGCCTGCAAGGAGATCCAACCAGTCCATTCTGAAGGAGATCAGCCCTGGGATTTCTTTGGAAGGAATGATGCTAAAGCTGAAACTCCAGTACTTTGGCCACCTCATGCGAAGAGTTGACTCATTGGAAAAGACTCTGATGCTGGGAGGGATTGGGGGCAGGAGGAAAAGGGGATGACAGAAGATGAGATGGCTGGATGGCATCACTGACTCGATGGACATGAGTCTGAGTGAACTCTGGGAGTTGGTGATGGACAAGGAGGCCTGGCGTGCTGCGATTCATGGGGTCGCCAGGAGTCAGACACAGCTGAGCAACTGAACTGAACTGAACTGATATGTGGAATCTAAAAAAAATGCTACAAACGAATCTATACCCAAACAGAAACAAACTCACAGACATAGAAAACAAACCAAAGAGGAAGGGGGGAAGGGGTAAACCAGAAGTATGGGGTTAACAGATACAAACTATTACTACTATTCATAAATAAGAAACAAAGATTTACTGTATGGTCCAAGGAACTGTAATCAACATCGTGTAATAAACTGTTTGGAAAATAATCTGAAAAATATAACTGAATTATGTTGCTATGCGCCTGAAACTAACACAGCATATTGGCCTTTTCTCCCTTACTACCTATTTTTCCTTCCCAGACTCTTGCCCATCCCCCACACCACCTCCTGGCCCCCATGAGGCTATCCTTAGAGATTTAAACATTTCTGTATCAACTAGTTTTTATTGCTTCACCACCCATTCCAAAAGTGAAAAGAAAGGGTTAGTCACTCAGTCACATCCAATTCTTTGGGACCCCAGGGACTACAGCCTGCCAGACTCCTCTGTCCATGGGATTCTCCAAGCAAGAATATTGGAATGGGTAGCCATTCCCTTCTCCAGGGGGTCTTCCTGATCCAGGGATCTCTTGCACTGCAGGCAGATTCTTTACTGTCTGTGCCACCAGGGAAGTCACCTGTTGCAAACAACCATTTACTGACCTCATGAATCATGAATCTGCTGGGAAGCAATTTGGACTGGACTTGGCTGGGCACCTCAGGCATCTGCGGACAGGGCAGACTGACTTTGTTTTTAGAAGCTGAGTTCTTGTGTTCCCTGGGGCTTCTGCTGGGTCGAATGGGCTGATTTGAATCTGCCATTGGCAGTCTGTTATCCTCCAGTGGACTAGCCAGGGCTTGTTCACAAAGACGTCGGGCTGGTTTCTATAAAAACAAGCAGAAGCACCCAAGGCTCTTGAACCTTAGGAACAACTGATCCGCCATCTCTTCGCTGCACTCTGTCGGTCATAGCAAGTGCGATGTCTCCATTGATGGCGTGAGCTACAAGTCACCCTGCAGGAGGTGTGCCCATGGCAGGCTGGGGGTGGGTGGGGAATACCAGCACATTTAGCCAATAATTTACTACAGTTTCTTACTTCCCTGACAGACAGCCATTTAGCTCTCTTTGCCATACTCTGAACCCACCCAGGACAAATCCTTAGGGCTATCTTTCCACAATCAATAATCCTTAAATTGCTTTTACAAAAAATTACGTTTTTCCCCCCTCAGAGGAATTTTTTGACCACCTCTTAAAGTTCTGGGTTGTCTCTTTAAAAAAAGAAATTATTTAGTTAGTTAGTTTTGGCTGTGCTGGGGTCTTCGCGGCTGCGTGGCCTTTTTCTCGAGCTGCAGTGGGCAGGGGTTACTCTCAAGTTGGGGTGCGAGGGCTTCTCATTGTCGTGGCTTTTCTTGTTGTGGAGCACAGGCTCTAGGATGCACAGGCTTCAGTAGTTACGACATGTAGGCTCAGTAGTTGTAGTTCTCCAGCTCCAGAGCACAGGCTCAATAGCAGCTGTGGTGCACAGGCTTGGTTGCTCCAAGGCATGTGAGGTCTTCCTGGGTCAGGGATCAAACCCGTGTCTCCTGCACTGGCAGGCAGATGCTTTGCCTCTGAGCCATCAAGGAAGCCTCTGGGTTGTCTCTTCCTAAGAACTTATAGAAATAGGGCCAGTGTGTGTGTGTGTTGGGGCACGGGCATTAAAAATAAAAGTCCCCTGGGTTTATGATGTTAATTTCATTTTAAATTTTGTAGTGTCTTTAAGATAAGCCAACAACATAAATACATATTTATGGCTTCTTTGTTTTGTTTTATCCAATACAGAATTACATAAGGACATGCATCTTAACATTCCACTGTGGTAGTCAGACAGGTTTCTAACTATCCTGCTATTTGCTATAGAAAATAGGTCACCCACAAACTGTGAAATAGATTTTAAGTCCACTGGAGATAATTACTTGTTACCAAATTCATCAGAAGGCAAAGATCCTTTCTAATTCAATTTTTAATAATGGCAGGGTTCATAAAGAACTAAAAGAGAATTGAAACGTCTGTGAAAGTAATAATTTTTAAAAGGCTGAACATTCCTATGGAAAAGGAAAGAAGCTGATGAGAAAAAAATAATCAGTTCTGGGAAAGCAAGTTTCAGCAAGTTTAGGGCATTGGCAAAAAAAAAAAAAACCTGTTAGGAAGAAAGGAGCCCAAAGAGCTGGATGGTCTTTAAACAAACAATTCTGGCAGGTGAACAGACTGCACAGGGCGTGCGGGACAGGGAACAGCTGGCCAGATTGGCAAACCAGAGCTGTGCAAAGGTCTGAAAGGCAAATTAGGGAACTAAGAAACATCGTCCAGCCAGATCACCAAGGATGAACAAATGTGTAGGGACCACATCAAAAGTGGGAAAGATAATACAGGGTAGGGTAGAAATAAAAGACATCAGAAAGTACTTAATCAGCTGCAGTAATAAAAACCAAGTTATTAGTGACTATGTTACCATTTGCTTAAATAACCATTCTGAACCCAAAGAGAAGTGTGCCCTGCGGTTCTTGTGGATGTGAAGTGGTATGGAGGCACCACTCAGATATTTTTCTCTGTTACTACCAGCGGCCAGGATATCCATAGGCAGATCTGGTCAAGTAAGTGACCAAATAACGCATCCCCTCAAAGACAGGTGAAGCTGAGGTGTCCTGTCACCTACGTTGATCAGTCACAACAGCGACAACATCATCATAGAGAGGTTGAGTCATGAACTTTATGAGTAATTAGTGCCATCCCTCCAACGGTGACTGCCAAGATCCCCTTCAGACTAGAGCTTCTATCAAAGAGAAATCAGTTAGTTCAGCATTAAAATTAAAAGTTAAAGTTGGTGGTTGTGCCCATAAGAAACAAACAAAAACATCATTCAGTTCAGTTCAGTTGCTCAGTCGTGTCCGACTCTTAGTGACCCCATGAATCACAGCACGCCAGGACTCCCTGTCCATCACCAACTCCCAGAGTTTACCCAAATTCATGTCCATCGAGTCAGTGCTGCCATCCAGCCATCTCATCCTCTGTCGTCCCCTTCTCCTCCTGCCCTCAATTCCTCCCAGCATCAGGGTCTTTTCCAAAGAGTCAACTCTTCGCATCAGGTGGCCAAAGTATTGGAGTTTCAGCTTCAGCATCAGTCCTTCCAAAGAACACCCAGGACTGATCTCCTTTAGGATGGACTGGTTGGATCTCCTTGCAGGCCAAGGGACTCTCAAGAGTCTTCTCCAACACCACAGTTCAAAAGCATCAATTCTTTGACACTCAGCTTTCTTCACAGTCCAACTCTCCAACTCTCACATCCATACATGACCACTGGAAAAGCCATAGCCTTGACTAGATGGACCTTTGTTGGCAAAGTAATGTCTCTGCTTTTGAATATGCTATTTAGGTTGGTCATAACTTTCCTTCCAAGGAGTAAGCGTCTTTTAATTTCATGGCTGCAGTCACCATCTGCAGTGATTTCGGAGCCCTGAAAAATAAAGTCTGACACTGTTTCCACTGTTTCCCCATCTATTTCCCAGGAAGTGATGGGACCAGATGCCATGATCTTCGTTTTCTGAATGTTGAGCTTTAAGCCAACTTTTTCACTCTCCTCTTTCACTTTCATCAAGAGGCTTTGTAGTTCCTCTTCACTTTCTGCCATAAGGGTGGTGTCATCTGCATATCTGAGTTATTGATATTTCTCCCGGCAATCTTGATTCCAGCTTGTGCTTCTTCCAGCCCAGCGTTACTCATGATGTACTCTGCATATAAGTTAAATAAGCAGGGTGACAATATACAGCCTTGACGAACTCCTTTTCCTGTTTGGAACCAGTCTGTTGTTCCATGTCCAGTTCTAACTGTTGCTTCCTGACCTGCATATAGGTTTCTCAAGAGGCAGGTCAGGTGGTCTGGTATTCCCATCTCTTTCAGAATTTTCCACAGTTTATTGTGATTCACACAGTCAACGGCTTTGGCATAGTCAATAAAACAGAAATAGATGTTTTTCTGAAACACTCTTGCTTTTTTGATGATCTGGTGGATGTTGGCAGTTTCCCCAAATGGCTCAGATGGTAAAGAATCTGCCTGCAATGCAGGAGACCCAGGTTTGATCTCTGGGTCAGGAAGATCCCCTGCAGAAGGGAAGGCAACCCACTCCAGTTTTCTGGCCTGGAGAATTCCATGGACAGAGGAGCCTGGCAGGATGTAGTCCATGGGGTCACAAAGAGTGTGACATAACTGAGTGGCTTCCACTTTACCTTTTTTTTTTAATATAATTGTAATATTATTGTTATCCCATTTTACCTCTGTTCACCCTGTCTTCAGACTAGACCTAAAGGGAGTTGGTATTATTTATTATCCCATTTTACAGAGGAGGAAACTGAGGCACAGATTGGTTTTCAAAGGCATTTGAAATGGCAGAACTTTTTCCTTGGTAAGTTACTAAGACTCACATGTCATAACTTCAGACTTACTAGTCTTTCTTACTTTCCTTGAACATTCTTCTGCTGCGTTTCAACTGAGTTCTAAGCACCCTGTGTGTGCGCATGTACTCAGTCACGCCCAACTCTTTGCAACCCACAAACTATAGCCTGCCAGGCTCCTCTGTCCATGAAATTTTCCAGGCAAGAATACCAGAGTGGTTGCCACTTCCTACTTCATGGGATCTTCCTGACCTACAGATTGAACCTGCTTCTCTTGCATCTCCTGAATTGGCAGGCAGATTCTTTACCACTGACACCACCTAGGAAGCCCACTGTACATGTATATAATCCCACAGAAATATAGTTTACATATTATTTTCAAGTACACATTGAACATGTTCAAAAACTGATCATATTCTTCACCCTAAAGCACTACTTAAATAATGCATTAAAATTAGAAATACAATTTATAAATACAATCAATAGCTAAAGATAGCCAAGAATCAATATATTCAGAAATTTAAAACCCACTTCTAAATAATTCATGGGTAAAAAAGAAATTGTATTAAAAACAGCCAAATAGAAATGATTGACAATATAAGCCCTACATATTAAAAGCTCACCCAGGATTATTTGCAGGGAAAATTCTTTCTAAGCAAACCGAAGCTAATCTTCCCCTAATAGCATATTTCCATCCAAAATGTTGACATTGATAGAAAAACTTAGGGAAACATTTTACTTCTTCCATGCTCATTGGGAAGACTGCCCTCTGTTCTTTCTCTCCCTGGGTGTTTCCGTGAAGTCTCAACTAGAGTCCATATGCTGTTCATTTTCTCTTTAGTAAGCATTTTTGTGGCAATTTTACAGAAATAGCCAGTTCAGTAATGGTTAGCCTTTTTGTGCTGCCCCCCAATACACACACACGCACACACACACACACATACACACACACATACACACACACACACACACACACACAGGAATGTTTTCTTTATTCTATCAGGTGATTATCAAACGAGTCTCTTACTCCCTTCTTGGACCACGCGAGCAAGAAATTGCCCCAGGTATTGCCAAACTAACCATCTTCTTGTCTACTCATCATTAGCTTCACAACTCTGCACACTGGTGATTTCTTGCTGGAACATTCCTCATATGTGAATTTAAAAATCTATGGATTTCAGTTATTCTATTGGTGCAAAACCATACAACACATCCCTTCTAGCATAACTCAAATGAACTGTGTAATCAACCTGATGCAAAGAAAGAGGAAGGAAGAAATGATCATTTTAGTGTCCGCCCTGAAGACAGTGGGTTTGCAGAAGAGTCTCTCATTTGACTTGTCTAATAGGGATGATAATAAACTTAACTAAGGAGGATGAATATAATGATTTTAGCTTCCACTTACATTATAAAAATAATATATTCTTGTTATATTTTAAATTGATTTCTTCTCATGGGTATTTAAAAATCCACAAATATTTTTACAGATCATCTGCTACAATAAAGAGCGATTCTGCACATGGTTGCATTAAGGAAAACCCATCTTAGTTTCCTTTGACTTCATCCTAGGATCACAAATGTTGGCACTCATAACCGAACAAAGGATAGACTTCCTTAAGCATGTTTCATGATAATAGCTTTCATTTTATTTTGGTTGGCTAGATGTATATTGCCTCTCCAAGACCTCAATTATATAACCTGGGATTTCCACATTGTTTTTGACAGAAAAGTAGAACAAAAATAAGTTATGCAGACTAAATTTGAAACACATGATATGGAATTGAAAGGACTTAGTGATGAAAAAGTTGTCTGAGTTAGTGGTAATCAAATCTTGAAATAGACTTCTTCTTAAATAAGCAAACAGTTCTAAGTATTTGGCTATGCATCACTGTTTGTTCAAGCTTGAAAAGATTATATTGCTCCATCTCTCAGCTATAGTATATTTACAGCTGGACTTTGAAACTGATGCAGTAAACATCAAACTCTTATCCCAATCTTGGGTTATAGCCTCCATTAAGCCTCTGTGAGGCTCTGGCTTCAGTGTCATAGACAGCAAGCAGGATTTTGCACACTTGAGGAAAAACAGCAAGGTTTTGAAAACCACGGACTCTTGCAACAGATGTTCTGCTTTTGTCATTCCAACAGGATTAAACTGCTTTAATCTTCTAAATGCTACAGAGCCAGGCTTATATTAGATACTTATTTACTACCTATTATTTGATACTTTACAGGTTCTTAATCTATTTGGAGGTCATAGACTCTTATATGCATCTGATGAAACCCATGGATCTGTATTCTCAAAATTTTGCCTGTCATTTCTATCCATATTATAGTCCCAGAAATCCACTCAGGGATCCAAGTTAAGAATCTCAATCCTAAGGAATCTGAGAATGAAAACTCTAGGGGGAAAAAAAAGGATTTTGAGTAGTTTTTCTTTAAATTTCTTTTAAGTTTCTTTAAATTTTAGTAATTTTCTTTATATTTCTAATTGGACATTGGATGTGTATAGGGACCATCCATTTTTAGGTAAATTTCTCTAGAAAGATTCATAAGGATTGAAAAATATATGTAATTGTCAAAGGATTTCAGCATTTATAATCTTTTTACCAAAAATCTACATCAATCTTAAAAAGGAATAGCTAAGTATTAGGTCAGGGTCCAGGTCCACATTTTTTTTTCTTTTTTATTCTACCAGATAAGAAAGTTCTAACTCACAATTACAGTTCATCAGAACAGGCAGAAAATGTTTTCTGGCTCTGACAAATGGATGTGGATATCTGGATTGAAATTATAGAGAAATTTCCAACTACTTTCAACATTCTGTCAAAGACTAAATCAAGGAATATAACACACTCAAAAGCTGGACTGCTGTAGGCTTCGACTTGGGAGTTTGGAGCAAATGGTTTCCATTCTTTGGTTTCACTGGACTCTGGAAAGCATTCCCACTGTTACAGCACATGTATGTGGTTTTATAATGTGCCCAATATGATGTCATTATTTTTTTTCCCTCTAAAGATGGAAGAAAATTGAATATTCAGTGTTTGAGAAGTCATACACATAGTGATAGAGCTGTTTGCACCAGAGTTGGGTTTTCTTAAGACATTCTCTTCTCTCATCCTCAACATTAAAAATTAAGTTATTTTTGGCTCTAAAGTGGTAGAATCAAGCATTAACAAAAACAATTAGACTGAAACACATGTTCCTTTAGCAAACCACCAGAAGTCATTGAAATGGTCTTTATTGTCCCAATATTTAATCAAGGATAGAAAGCATATTAATGGCCACTATTGGGGAGTTGGTGATGGACAGGGAGGCCTGGCATGCTGCAGTCCATGGGGTCGCAAAGAGTTGGACACAACTGAGCAACTAAACTGAACTGAACTGACTGGGCTTCCCAGGTGGCGCTAGTGGTAAAGAACCTGCCTGCCAATGCAGGAGACGTAAGAGATGGGGGGGAGTTCATAAGGGACTGAAATGACTTAGCATGCATGCATGCATATCACTTAGAACATAAAAACTGTTGCAGGTCAAACAAAAATACAGACTCTGAAAGAAGACAGATGCTTATTTTTCTGCATCACACAAACATCCGAGCTGGTATCAAAGCTCTATCCTGTACGATCGTTGGATGTCTGTGCTCTTTCTCTCTTAGCTTAGTAATCCTCTGCAGTGTTGCCTTGTATTCATAACCCAGAAGAACTCACCAGATTGACAATTAGAAAAAAAGGACGATGTACAAACCTCAGAGGTTGCATATATGATGAGAGTGAAAGTGTTAGTCTCTCAGTCGTGTCTGACTCTGAAACCCATGAACCCACCAGGCTCTTCTGTCCATAGAATTCTCCAGGCAAGAGTCCTGGGTGGGAGCTATTCCCTTCTCCAGGGGATCTTCCCAACCCAGAGATTGAACCCGGGTCTCCCGCATTGGAGGCAGATTCTTTACCATCTATGCCATCAAGAAAACATGTGTATGTATCTCATCCAGGTGAGCACAGTCATATACAGTCACACCTACCAGCAAAAGACACTGGAAAACACCACCTTTATTCTGGGTGGCCATGTGCCCAGCTAGAATAGTCTAATACCGTAAAGGTGGCTCAGTGGTTAAGAATTCTCCTGCCAATGCAGAAGACACAGGTTCGATCCCTGGGTCAGGAAGATCCTCTGGAGGAAAACATGGCAACACACTCCAGTATTCTTGCCTGAAAAATCCTGTGGACAGGGGAACCTGGTGGACTACAGTCCATGGGGTCACAAAAGGGTCAGACATGACTTAGTGACTAAACAATAACAACAATATAAAAAAGACAAAACATGGATCTTGACTACGTTTAGCAGTATCTGCCAGAGCTGCCAGCTATTTCCTGAGAGTCAAGCATTATGGCTTTGACCTTCCATTGTAACCTTTGATCCCCAAGCAACACCTGTCTTTGCACACAAAACCTGTGCTCCAACGAAACTGCTGCTAACTCAGCTTTTTTCCTGGTCTTCATCACAGATCGCAGTTGTAAACTAAGCAAACAAAAAAGATTATTTGCCTATAATAATGGTTCTTGATAATTTTTTTAAAAAGTCATTGAGTACTTTATCCTAATACTTTACAGCACATATTAATATTAAACATATACACAATTTAATCCAATTGTAAAGTGAAATATCTGTAGAAACACATACACAATCAGAGAGTTTTCTTTAGTTCCAACTCAAATTGGGAATGTGTTGGTTCTGGTAACAGGAACTTCTAAGAGGTGAGACTCGTTTCTAGCAGCCATGGTCTAGAAAACACATTTGGGGAATGGACTTAGGGGTAGGTCTCAGAGTCTTTTTATTGAAAACAGTAGAAATGGACTCTGGCTATCTTAAACAGGAAAAGAAAAATAATTTAACATAATGATACCAGGGTTACTCATAGAAAAAAAGAGAAATAAATGTCAGGAAGGACAGAAATTAAGACACAGCAACCATGGGGATCTGATAGAGAGACCCTCCTAGACACTCCTGCCCTGCTGGAGCAGTCATGTTTCCCCTTGGCCGTTGTGCTTGAGATTCAGAGTCCTGAAGAAGAGTCTGGAGTGTGGTGAAGTGGACTGATCTGTGCCCTCCTCCCATTCGTATGTTGAAGTCCTAGTACTTCAGAACGTGATGCCTGTATATGAAGAGGGGGTCTTAAAGGAGGTAATTAAGTTGTAATGGGACTTCCCTGTATCTCAAACGGTAAAGGATATGCCTGCAGTGCAGGAGACTGGGGTTCGATCCCTGGCTCGGGAAGATCCTCTGGAGAAGGGAATGGCAATCCACTCCAGTATTCTTGCCTGGAGAATCCCATGGACAGAGAAGCCTGGAGGGCTACAGTTCATGGGGTCGCAAAGAGTTGGACACAACTGAGTGACTAACACACACACACACACAAGTTGTAATGAGGTCATCAGCGTGGCCCTGATCTAGGATAATTAGCATCCTTACAAGAAGAGAACATTTAGACACAGACACCTACAGAGGGAGAATTCCCCATGAATATGAAGATGACTGTCTATAAGCCAAGGAGAGAGGCCTCGGAAGAAATCGGCCATGCTGACATCTTGATTTTGGATTTGTAGCCTCCAGAACTGTTAAAAAATAAATTTCTATTGTTTAAGCCACTCAGTCTGTGGTACTTTGTTAGGGCAGACTGAGCAAACTAATTCATTTGGCTTATCTTTTTCTTGATACTGCATGCAATGAAGCAGAGGCAATCTGCCAAAAGAAGGGGGAAAGATGGGGAGGAATGTCCAAAGTACAAAACATTGTACATTTCTTCCAAATAGTTGAAGTCTCCTCAGTTGGAAGAGATATTACATTTATTCCACATTACTCCATAGAAGAAAATTTGTGACCTTGGAAGTTCTGAGAAAATACATGATTACCTAAATATAATAACAAGCTCCTCAGTAGAATAGAACAGAACCAACTGCTTTGTAATATAATAGAAATTGAAGCAATTATTATTATTATAGGCAACATTTATTGAGTACTACCATGTGCCAAGGGCTGGGTGGGAGACTTTTCCAGATTATGGTATTTGATAGCAAGAACCTCATGAGCAAATGAACAAAAAAAGGATGCCCTCTCTCACATCTCCTATCCAATAAATCTGCTGATAGTCCTAACTACTCAATTAGGCAAGACAAAGAAATAAAAGCCATCAAGAATTTGCTGATGAAATAATCTTATACAGAGAAAATCCCAAAGAGTCAATCAAAAAACTGTTGGCACTAACCAACAACTTCTCTATTAAGTTGCAGGATAGAAAATCAACATATAGAAACCTGTTGCTTAGTTGCATTCATGAATGCATACATGAATGATGAAACATGTGAAAACTAAATAAAAAGAACCATCGCATTAACAGGAGCATCAAAAACAGTAAAATACAAATAAATATAATCCAAGAAGTGAAAGATCTGTGCAATGAAAAGTGCAAGACTTTGGTGAAAGAAACTGAATAAGATGGATCAGAAGAAATAATATTGTTTAAACGTCCATACTAGTCAAAGCCATCTACAATTCAAAATACCAGAGGCATTTTTTACAGAAATAGAAGAAACAATCCTAAAATTTGCATGGAACTGAATAACAAAAGCAATCGTGAGGGGAAAAATGTTTCCTGATTTCAAATCATACTACAAAGCTGTAGTAGTAAAAACAGTATGATACTGCCACAAAAATAGACACATGAGCCAATGGAACAAAATAGAGAGCCCAGAATTAAATCTCAGTATACACGAGTAACTAGTATTAAACAAAGCAGTCAAGAACACCCAATGGGAAAGGAGAGGCTCTTCAACAAATGGGCTGAGAACACTGGAGAGTCACATGCAGAACAATGGAAGTGGACCCCTACCTCAGCACCACTCACAAAGATTAACTCAACAGACCTGATACCATAATACTCCTAGAAGACAATGTACAGAAAAGTCCTCAGTATTGATCTTGGCAATGATGTTTTGGACATGACACCATGAGCTCAAACAATACAAGCAATAATCAATAAACTGAACTACAGTCAATTCAAAAGCTCTCACACAGCAAAAGAAGCAAAAAGAATAGGAGAAAAATTTTGCAAGTCATATATTGTATAAGGGGTTAATGTTCAAAATATATAAAGAATTCATATAACTTAATAGCAAAAAAAAAAAGTCCAATTAAAGAATAGGCAGAAGAACTAAACAGACAATTTTCCAAAGAGGACATCAAAATTGTCAACGGGCACATGAAAAGATGCTCGACATCACAAATCAACAGAGAAACTCAAGTTGAACCTACGAGATAGCACCTCACACCTGCTATATTGGCCATTATTAAGAAAACAAAAGACAGTGGATGCTGACGAGGATGGTGAAAAGGGAGCAATTGTACACTCTGGGTGGAAATGTAACTTGATTCAATCACCATGGAGAACAATATGGAAGTGCCTCAAAAAATTAAAAAATGTATCTACCATATGCTCCAGTAATTCCACTACTGGGTATATAGTGAAAGGAAATAAAAACAGTATTTTAAAGATATATATGCACTCCCATTTTTACTGCAGCCCTATACACAATAGCCATGATACGGAGAGAATCTGCGCATCAACAGATGAATAAATTTTTAAAAGATCCGACACATATAAGCAGTGGGGTTTTATTCAGCCATGAGCGAAAGTATATCCTGCCGTTTGTGACAGCACAGGTGGACTTCAAGCACATTGTGCTGAGGTAAGTCAGATGGACAAAAACAAGTACTGTATGATTAATCTTATACACGGAACTAAAAATGTCAAATTCATAAAAATCAGAGAGTAAAATGGCAGTTACCAGCGTATGGGGGTGGGGGATAAGATTAATGTTTAAGGGTATAAACCTGCAATGAGCAGTAAATAAGCTGCAGAGATCTATGTACAGAATAACAAACATATTATATGACAGTATGCTATTCTATGTACAGTATAATAAACATATTGTATTATATGACAATAATACAGTATTATAATCATGTAATGTGGTAAATACCATTACGATGATGATCATGTTACATTATATAAAGTAACAAGTTGTACACTTTCAATGTCCACAATGTTATATGTCAAATACATTCAATATAAATGCTGGAAAGATAGAATTTTTAAACAGAAATGGAAATCATTGGTGTAATTTTATTAAATACTAGAGAACAGGAAGGAGGGCCTTGGCTCCGGCTTTCTATTTTCCATCATCTATCTAAATATGACTGTTAGTCCCTGTGAAATATGGATATATTATAAAGCAGTCAAGGAAATTTGAAGAAAAAAATGTTACAGTGAGTATATTTCAAAGCACACAGTTAAACCATATCATAGTATACCAGTGAAGTCACTGAAACTATCAGCGATAAACTTCATGGCAAATAGATGGGGAAAAAGTGGAAACAGTGACAGATTTTATTTTCTTGGGCTCCAAAGTCACCATGGACGTTGACTGCAGCCATGAAATTGAAAAGACTCTTGCTCCTTGGAAGAAAAGCCATGACAAACCTAGAGAGCATCTTAAAAATGCAGACATCACTTTATTGACAAAAGGTCTGTATAGTCAAAGCTATAATTTTTCCAGTAGTCATGTATGAATTTGAGAGTTTGCCCATAAGGAAGGATGAGCGCTGAAGAACTGATGCTTTCAAATTGTAATACTGGAGAAGACTCTCAAGAGTCCCTTGGACTTCAAGGAGATCCAACCATTCAATCCTAAAGGAAATCAACCCTGAATATTCATTGGAAGGACTGATGCTGAAGTTAAAGCTCCAATACTTTGGCCATCTGGTGCAAAGAGCCAACTCACTGGAAAAGACCTGTTGGTGGGAAAAATTGAAGCAAAAGGAGAAGCAGGAGCGGCAGAGGATGAGATGGTTAGATAGCAACACTAACTCTATGGACATGAATTTGAGCCAACTCTGGGAGATAGTAAAGGACAGGGAAGCCTGGCGTGCTGCAGTCCATGGGGTTGCAAAGAGTCAGACATGATTTAGCAACTGAACGACAACAACAAAACAAATACTTAGTAGTCAACTACTAAGAAATACACGAATTAGGTTCAAGACACTATATTAAAGTTCTCAATAATTTAGCAATCAAGTTTGAGTTGCTATTCTATCAAATTTCATATTACTTGTTTACCTGACTTTAAGTAATAAAGCAGATGCTTGGCAGATATTATTTCAAAAAAGAGCTTGGCATCTTCCTAATAGCTTAGACCACAGTTCATTTGGTCTTCTCAACTTCAGTCAGGTATTTCTTTAAATGATTCCATTTATATACAAATCCAAATAAATGTGGTTCTTAGACCTTTTATAATCCCCAGATCTGGCATAACTCTTGATCTGAATAAACAGATAAAGTTTTTTAAACTTTGCAAAAATACTTAGAACTCACTGTATGATATTTGGTGAAATTATCACATTATTTTGAAGATTTGGAATATAAAAGATGTTTCTCTGAATATGCTAAAATTGATTTATCTTTGGATCAGATTAATTACAGAAATAAAGGAACAATTTAGTACTAACTACCTCCACGTAGGATGCAGAAGAATAGAAACCTGTGGTCGATTTTTAAAATCTGGCATAGCTACAATAATAAGAAATTACAACGTAGGCGTGTTTTTTTAATATTTAGCTATCATTTTTTCCACATTAAAGAGTACTTTTCCATAAATGTGTTATATACATGTGGTATTGGAACATCAGTATACTTTTTAGACAAGAACATTTTTGTACTTGAAGGAAACTTAGAGGTCACCTTATGTAGCCCCTCAATTTATAGGGCTGGAAAGTAATCCTCAAACAAGTTGACGTGATTTGCCTAAAATCATGCAGCAATTTAACTATCATCATGATAATATCTAATACTTATGTAGCCTACAAAGCATTTTACATTCACTGCATTCACTAATTTTAATAACAACTCTGTTAAAATATGCAGTACAGTTTTCCTCATCTTTATTTTTTAGATGAGTAAACCAAGGCACAGAGATATTAATTTATCCAATGTCACCAAACTGTAAAGGGAATGAACAGTTCAATTTTATACCTCTGTTTCCTTACAGCATCAAAGTAGCCCAGTTGGCAAGTTAAAGTCACAGTGACAAACCAGCACTCACCCACTACAATTAGGATTTCTAAACCCAGAAGATTGTGCCACGTGTTCATGAGGCTGGGGGGGAATTGGAGTCATACTTTGCTGGTGGGATGTGATACAGGACAGACACGCTGGATGGCAGTTTGGCAGTTCTTTAAAAGTTAAGCAGACACTCACCTGTGACCGACCCGTCCCATCCCTAGGTGCTCACCCAAAAGAAGAGAAAGCACATGTCTTACAAAGGCTTTGTAGCACGGATGCTCACAGCAATAGTTTTGGAAAAGCCCTGAACTGGGAACACAACACTGAAGACTCTCAAAATAACTATGCTGATTCAAAGAAAAGCCAGACAAACATGAGTAGATGATTCATGGTTTTATGTATTTGAAACATAAAATTCAAACTAGTCCTTAGTGACAAAAAGCGAATGGGGTAACGGGGCGGGGGCGGGGGGCGAGCAGGTAGGATCTGGGAAGCATACGAAGGGCCAAGAGAAAACTCAAGGGTGATGGAAAGGTTCATCATGTCGGTGGTGATGCTTCCACCAGTGCACACGTGTCAAAGTTTGTCAAATTGTACACTTTAAAATATGCAACTTATTGTCATTGTTGTTCAGTCCCTAGGTCATTTCTGACTCTGCAACCCCATGCATTGCAGCACTCCAGGCTTGCCTGTCCTTCACTACCTCCCAGAGTTTGCTCATATTATTGTCTGCTGAGTTGGTGAGGCTCACCGTCTCATCCTCTGCTGCCCCCTTCTCCTTTTGTCTCCAATCTTTCCCAGCATCAGAGTCTTTTCCAATAAGTTGGCTTTTCACATCAGGTGGCCAAAGTATTGGAGCTTCAGCTTCATCATCAGTCCTTCCAGTAAGTATTCAGGGTTGATTTCCTTTAGGATTGACATTAAGTATATATGTCTACCTTGATAAAGTTGTTAAAAAGAGGCCTGAATAAAGTCAAGATTCTGAAAAATCTACTTAATTATACTCAAATTTGCTAGCTCACACTGATACCAACAAATGTCTTTCAACTTTTTTGGCTGAAATAAATAATTTAAAAGTGCACATATAAAAAGCAATAATAACAGCAACAACAGTAACAATAGCATAGTTATACCTTTATGCCTTTTAAGGCAATAGCAGTTATTTCTATGGTCTTTCTAACCCCCCAAAGCACTATAAATTCTAATGATGAGAAGTTAATTGTTGTGTGTTTTATTGATTTGTTTTGTTTAAGTAAAAGCAAGGATTCAATCAGAGAGGCACACTTAACCCATGCTGGTGGGAATATAAATTAAAATAATCTTTGTGGGACCCAATTTGGCATAGATGTTCCAAGGATCTAAAAAACTATCCTGGTTTTTGGTCAGATAATTACACATTTGGCAGTTCAGCCAAAAAAAATGATCTCAAAACAAAAAGATTTTTGCAAAGATTGCTCCTCCAAGTATTATTTATAATAGCCAAAAATGGAAACAAATGTAAGGTCCAAAAATAGGGGGAGTTATTAAATAAATCATGCTACAATTCACTCAGTGGACTATTATCTAGCAATTAAATAAATAATTTGTAATCTTTTTGGAGAAGACTTTCCCAGAAAAAGCAAAGCCAACTTGCAAAGTGCCCTTCCCCTTAAAAACGAGTGAAATGAGCACAAATAGGTAAAAGCAGAAGGAAAAAGCCAGCACTCAGAAGGCCAACTTCTTATAATAATACTTGAAAAGTGGCAGTCGGGGCAAGAGAGAGACAATAAATTATGTCATGTGGATGAACTCCTGGCTCTCCATTCCCAGACAGTGGGGAAGTGAAGAAGAAGGAATCCCAAACATGCTGTGATCCCTACTCAGTCTGGGGAAAGGCTCACTGGGAGAGAGGGGAAGCAGTGTGGACAAGAACAGAAGCAGCTCTTGCAAAAGGACAAGCCCTTTGTCAGCATCTCACCACTGACAGGGGAAAACATTTGACTCTCTGTTCTTGACTTTCTTGACAAGGAAAAGAGGCGGCAGACCCTGGGGAGCAGTCAACATGAGGCGCAGATGGCAGTAAACGAGGATTTACACAGACAGAAAGCAAAGGAGAAGGGGAAAAAAAGACAGTCCGCTTGCTGGAATAGGAAGATGGAGTGGAGAGACCCAGGGGAATATCTCACGGCACCATCTAAGAATGCCTGGACCAAAATCCTTAGGGTTTCCCCCCATTTATGACCCCTGAGACATCCCAGCATTATTTGAGAAAGGTAAAAGGTGGAAACAGTCCAAATGCCCATTAACTGACGATGAATAAACAAAATGTGCTAAAGTCATGGGCTTCACAGGTGGCTCAGTGGTAAAGAATTCTCCTGCCAATGCAGGAGATGCAGGAGATGTGGGCTTGATCCCTGGGTTGGGAAGAACCCCTAGAGTAGGAAATGGCAACCCACTCCAGCATTCTTGTCTGGGAAATGCCATGGACAGAGGAGCATGGCGGGCTACAGTCTATGGGGTCAAAAAGAGCTGGACAAAAAGCCAGAGGACAGAATATTATTTGGAAACAAAAAGAGATGAAGTACGTCTACATGCTACAAACATGGATAAATAAAGTGTAGTCTATATATACAATGGAATATTACTCAGCCTTAAAGTGAGGGAAATCCTACCACATGTGACAAATACGCATGAACGTTGAGGACATTATGCCAAGTTAAATAAACCAGTCACAAAAGGACAAATGCTACATGATTCCACTTACATGAGGCATCTATAATAGTGAAATACATAAAAGCAAATAACAGAACAGTGGGTGCCAAGGATTGGGCTGGAAATGGGGGGAGATGCTGGAGTGTGTATAAATTTTAAAAATAGGGTTTTTAGAACCATGGAAATTGTGATTTAAAAAATGATACACTCATTACAAAACAAGCCATTATAGTACAAGAGACTTCTTGTATAAGGCTAAATTTAAAAGAAACAAAAATACCTATATTATGATTATAAATAGTTGTTTCATAGGATTACAAGAAAATTCCTAAGGCTGAAAAAAGTCATCGTTTTGACGTGATTGGGTAACAGATCTTTTTTCCTTCCTTTTATGTTTTTTCATTTTCCAGGTTTTCTATAATAATATGCTCAGTCTAGATATGCTGAAGAATTTCTTAGGACAAAAAACAATTAGAATTAAAAGGAAACCAGAGGTGAGTGTCCATAGCCCCAAGCACATGTAGGCAAGGACTGATAGATAGCAAAATACCATCATTCCATCACGAACAGCCTCAATTAAAGGTTAAAGTGAGCTACAGGCTTGTAGACAGTCATGCACTTAAAATTTTACAATAGTACTAAGCTAGGACCCCGCAGAAACTGTGGCATTTTCACCCAAAAAAAGCCTGAAAAACTGTTCTCTAAATAAAACAAAGACACTATAACTGTGAGATCCTTGTGGAACTAGAGGCTAAATTCGGTTATTAAAAAAGAAAAGCTGTGAAAGAAGCTCCATACACGCATAAGACATAGCTATGTCATTAGTGTTAATTTCAGATTTACGCCTAGTCCGCCACATTTTATCAAGCATCTAACAGTTATTTTAATGATTTTGCATCTAACTTTAGATCAGAGAAAAAGTCTAATTCAATAAAAAAAAAAATTAGGCATATGTTTTCAAGCATTTGAGAGTATTTTGATATTTCACTTAAATATGTTTTAAAATTGTCAAAATATGTGTTTATATCCATATCAGTTTGTTTCAAACATCTTAGAAGCTCAATGTGATGTGGTTTTTAAAAAAAAATTTTATTTATTTCTCATTTATTTTTGGCTGTGCTGGTTCTTCATCACTGTGTGGGCTTTCTCCAGTTGCAGTGAGTGGGTCTGCTCTCGAGCTGTGGTGTGTGGGCTTCTCATTTCAGTGGCTTCTCTGGTTGTAGAGCACAGGCTCTCGGATACACAGGCTTCAGTAGTTGTGGGGCCCTGGGCTCTAAATCACAGGCTCAATAGTTGCAGCACATGGGCTTAGTTGCTCCGAGGCAGGTGGGATCTTCCCAGATCAGGGATTGAACTGGTGTCTCCTGCATTGGCAGGTGGATTCTTTATCACTGAGCCACCAGGGAAGCCTTGTGACATAGTTTTTAACGAAAGTCTTTTGCAAAAACTACAGAGAAGATGGTTGATACCTCACTCCTTCTGAAACTCCGCAGCCACGCTCCTTGTCCGTGTCTGTTACCAGGACACAAAGAACTGAATTAGCACTCAGAGAAAAGAGTGGGGGTGGGGGGTGGTCGCAAAAGAGGCAGTGGTATATGCATCTACAGTCAAGGAAAGAGCAATCAATCCATTAATCAATAGTGAACTTATCCATGGGAGTGTCAATTTTGTCCAAAAAAAAAAAAATCCTTGATTTTTGTCAGTGCCAGTTTGAGAGTCTGAAGTGTTATTTTCCTGAGGATGTTGCAGAATGAAGCCTCTCCTTGTTCTCTGCTCCCAAGGCCATCACTGACAAAGAGCCAGGACTGGGGACTTGAGGGGAGAAACTCCAAACTTTGAAGGGACCTCCCCAGGATGGTGAGTGAGGCCACGAAGGGAGCTTTTATAAGGAGCTTCACTTCCTTCATAGCTCAGTTGGTAAAGAATCCACCTGCAATACAGGAGACCCTGGTTCAATTTCTGGGTTGGGAAGATCCACTGGAGAAGGGAAAGGCTACCCACTCCAGTATCCTGGCCTGGAGAATTCCATGGACTGTATAGTCCATGGGGACGCAAAGAGTCAGACACGACTGAGCGACTTTCACTTCACGTCCCCAGCCTGAACCAAAGTGCTTTTGCTCTTGAAAGAGACATCCCCAATCCATGCAGTGACTGTCCTGATTCAAAACTGTTTCCAGGGCAACTGTGTCCCTGAGTGTCCTATGAAAGAGGGAAGTCCTTTGCCCAAGAGATGATCGGTAAATTGAGAAATGGGTGGGTCTTCCCCTGGCTGTCCAGTGGTTAAGACTTTGCCTTCCAATGCAGAGGGTGCAGGTTCCATCCCTGGTTGGGGATCTAAGGTCCCACATGCCCTAGAGCCAAAAAAAAAAAAAAAAAAAAAAACCCAAACTTAAAACAGAAACAATATTGTAATGAACTCAATAAAGACTTTACAAATGGTCTGCAACAAAAAAATCTTTTTTAAAAAAAGAAGTGGGCATCTTTTGAGATGTTTCAGAAAGAAAGAAGGAGTTTCAAAAGTGAAGGAAACTGGGCGTCCATGGCTGGAGGAGAGGATTTATTGTCCTCCTTTGCCTATGAGTCTTCCCTTTCCTTCCTTTCACCACTGAGCACTCCCCCAGCGTTCCCTGAGGAAGCGATGCTTATAAACAACACATTTTTGTTATCAACTCGCCTCCCCATGTAGTCACCACAGGTCCCTCGAGACAGACAGGGCGGAGCTGGGCTGCTGACACATCCGAGGTGTTTAGGGTCTCTCCTCACGCAGGGAGGCAATGATTTAAGGAAGCAAAGACTCTCATCACCGCCCAACTGTCGACAGGGTTCCGAACGGACAGTTTGTGAAAAATGATCCCAAGGAGCTTATGAGTTTCTTCCACGTTTAAAAGAACCTGTTAACACCAAGCCACAGGAAAAAATAATCCTCTGAAGGGGTTTCTCCCCCGCCTTCATGATGCGATTCACATCTGAAACTACTCAAATTATGCTCCAACGAGGAAAAACTTAAGCAAGAAAATCTCTCTTGAGCGTAAAAAGAACCTGCTTGTTTAGGAATCTGCCCTTTGATCTCCAGAACACCCCTCTGTCCAGGCCTCACTCCCCGCGCCCCGCGTCCAGCCCTTCCCAGGCTGCATGCTTTGATGTTTGAGTCAGACGGGTGGACAGTCACAGGTTTTGAAGTATTTTGAAAACATTGTTTAACTGCTGACAGTAGAGACACAAGAGACACAATCCTCTGATGGTGAAAATATGCCCCAGGGTTTGGATAACTCCAGGTTTGCTCCAGGCTTCATCATATGAATTTGGCAGTTTATCTTTGTCCTTTCTGTCTTTCCTTTTGGAAAACTTTTTTTTTTTTCTTTCCTTTGATCTCTGTATGATCTTATGTCAAACTTCACTTTAATAGTCACCCAAACCAAAGAGAAGCTACTTGAAACCAATAAAAAGAGACAGTGAGGTGTGTAGTAGAAAAATACTCATGATGAAGCTCAGGCAGGCCCTAGTCAGACCCTGTGGCCTCGTTCAGTGCCCTCAGTTTCCTCATCCGTGAAATGGGGTTAATCAGGACTCTTCAAGGGTTTTTAAGACTTGATTAATATATGGAGACCTTTAAAAAATAGAACCCTACGCTCTGTGATGACCTAGAGGGTGGGGATGGGGTAGGAGGTGGGAGGGAGCTTCAGGAAGGAGGGGACATATGTATTTGTTGTTTAGTCACTAAGTCATTTCTGACCCTTTGTGACCCCATAGACTGTAGCTGACCAGGTTTCTCTGTCCATGGGATTTCCCAGCCAAGAATTCTGGAGTGGGTTGCTTTTTTTTTTCTCCAGGGGATCTTCTGACCCAGGGATCAAACCTGTGGGTTCATCTCCTGCATTGCAGACAGATTAGTTACCTCTGAGCCACTAGGGAAGCCCAGACATGTATGTACTTATGGCTGATTCATGCTGTTGTATAGCAGAAACTAGCACAACATTGTAAAGCAATCATCCTTCACTTAAAAATAAAAAAAAATTTTAATAAAAAAAAATAAGAGGAAAAAAATAAGAACTCTAGTGTTGACTCAAAATGTTTTCTAATGTAATGTTGCTGATGTGTAAATAGAAGACTAGGTATGATTTCTTTTATACTTATGCTTATGCCAATTGTGTTAGTCAACAACTACTAAAATAGTGCAGCAGAGCTGACAGCCCCTAAATCTCAGCAACTTACACATTAATTTTTTTTTCAGTTCATAGCAGGGTTTGGCTCAGTTTCGCTGGACTGAATAAGGATTAGCGCTAGGTTACAAGTAGGTTCATTCTGCTCCCCACACCCACATGCGTCTTCACTCTGATACCAGAGGTGACACAGGGCATGGATTTTAGGGTTTGTTTAGTTGGTTTGGTTTTCACTGTTCCTTACAAACTGAGCTGTCAGGGAAGCCTTCTGATGTATCACAGGACAGCAAAGATCAAACCAAGTCATGCATACATTTTTAAAGCCTTATCTTGTGTCACATTCATTAACATCTCACCCAAGTTCAGCCTCCAGTGAAATACACTCTGCGTGTTCTGTGTTGGAGGGGCTGTGTAGTCCCACAGTGAAAAGCATGAAAGTGTGAGTCTACAGAGAAGAAATCAAGAACAATTCACCAATCTCCCTCAGAGTAACTATTCACTTTGTCTTCTTATGTAAAGTACTCTCCCCACCCCTCAAAACACATCATAGCCTCATCCCATGATCTTGGAATCAGGCTCAGAACCTGTGCTCTCCCCAGAGCCAGATCAGATCAGAACCTGTGCTCTCCCCAGGGCCAGATGTGGCTCTTCTTAATCCAGGTATCCATCAAGAGCACTTAGCTGCTTTTCTCAAAGTCCTTTTGTCCAGGTAAAAGTATGTACTGTCAGACATGGCCTTAAGGTTTCTCTTACTGGGGTTATACTTGGATTGTGTTGTTTCCCTGAAGCTATTTTAGTAGGTCTTTCGAATACAAGGCATTTTTCAATTTTCTCTTTTACTGATTGGAAACAGAACAATGATTTTATTTATCACCTCTACAGCTGCTGGAATTTCTAGCCTTCCACATTCCCTCTTAGCTTTGCCTACAAACTGGCCAATTCTTTTCTGAGCTCATCACTTTCTTGGACCTTTCCAAATGCAGTGAATTTCAGCCTGTCCAGATACTCCACATTCTGATTCAGAACCTCCCTGTCCAATGCTTTAAGTTCATTAGGTACGTTTTTTGTTTTTTGGCCTTTAGGTCATTGAAAGTGACAGTTTTGCTAATTTTCACTGCCAAGTAATATAGGCTGCTGTTTTCACAGATACCTATAACATTCTGCCTTCTCTGGTAGAAGGTACTGCAAAGTCACAGGACACAAGTTTGGCTGTATCATAATCTAATAGAGAAAGACTGAAAAATTGGGAAGAAAAATCTAACTTACCACACCAATGTAAATCAACACAAATTTGTAAATTCGTTACAATACTCATAAAAATAACAAAACTCAAAAGAAACAACATTAGCAGATGATATTGTCTTGTTTGTACAAAATTATTAACCTGACATTGCCCTGATGATGTCCTTTAGAAGATGACTCTACTGCCACATGCCAGGGGAATCTCCTAGCCATCTTTTGAATCTAAACTCCTGCAAAGCCACCATTCATTTCACAAAATATGAAGTCTTTCGGCCTCTGCTTGGCACACACGTGTCATTTATTAGGTCTGCCTTTGCGCCTTTCTCATTGGTCTACTTCAGTTAAAGTAGCACACTGAGATACTGTCTGACTCCTAGGTTATGAGTATTTGATTATGAAATCAGTTCTCCTGACGATCCAGAATATGCTCATGGGTTTTGTATTAGTCTCATCTGTTGACAGTGATGTTATCCCTATGCAGAAGGCTCTTACCAGGGCCCATATAACCTGGAGTGCGGCCCCGCAGACCTTGACCAATGAAAGCCAATGCCATGGCTGGACCAGCCCTTGTCGTACTTATTATGAATACAAGATGCACCTCAGCCACAAGCATCAGGGGACTGGAATAACAAGGATTACTGCTCACAGGTTCTGGTGGGTACACAACACGCCCAGGTACCACATAGCAAGGTCACCAGTGGAGAGAGAGGGAGCGTGGACCTGGGACTCTGCCTTTACTGGAGTCTGAGGGTAGGTGCCTAGGGTTTTATGGGTTTACTCTTTATTGGTAAATTTTAAAATAAGGTGGGAATTAGGGTGCAGGAAGGAAAAAGTGGAATCCCTCCAGCAGTCAGCTGTCAAGATTACCCCAGACTTTCTAAAAGGGGAACTTCATGGGTAAGGAGGTCGGTCTGGTCCTTATCAAGTTGTTTAGTTACTAACTGTCACACAGCTGGCGATCTATTTATAGGAGATGACATCTTTGAAACGGATGCTTCTGAAATCAAAAGCTGTGTCAGGGACTTCCATTCAACTTATCATCAGGCATTTACACTACATCGTGTTAAGCATTTTAATACTATTTTTGTTGCAAATACACAAGCCTTTTAGAATCTCACCACTCGTGGACTATCAAGAATATGATCTGTAGATCCCCAAGCTGAGAACACTGATCTGAAGGGTTAATGGGGGTTTTAGATGGCTTGACGTTGTTTAAAGAGCTTAACACAACACTTGAGTAAGTGCTCGATAACTTTTAGTTCCCGTCCCTTCCCTTTGCACTTTATAGATTAGAGTTTCATAGTCCACTGTGAGCCTTAATTTGTTCAGTTCTGCCTTCAGGTGGAACATCTGTATAAATCCAGCTTTGTGAATATTTTTAAACTGAGAGATTTTTCCATCTGTTTTGGAGTTATAGCAGTCCACATTATCCTCACTAGAGCTCTTAATGATGTATGTGTGATGGGAACAAGACATTTGAATGCATTAGCGTTCACAGCCTGCCTGTTCTGTTGGGGCAGACTCTATCCTTCCTTCACCATCTTGGCATCCTTTCTTTGCCAGTCCAGTTCTTGGCATCTTTGTGATGTGAAATTAGGAGACAGGGGAGATGCATTAAGAAAAGGGAAAGGATTTTTGCTTTCTGGGTCAGCCCTGGGTTCCTTCTTGAGGAGAGTCCAGGTAATGAGCAAAGCAGAAATGAAACTATAAAAAGAAACTCAACTCTAAATTGATCTAAATAAGAAGGAGCTTTGATGTGGGGGCAGGAGATAGAAGACAGAAACCATAAACAGTGGATGTTAGGAAAACTGGGGGAGCTCGAGAGACTCTGGAACAAATATGGAGAAACGTGGAAGAGAGATAATACTTTAAAAATAGTAGTTGTGGGTTATAACATAGATCTTAACCTTTCTGCAGAAATGCATATAAAATATTGAAACTCCTTTTAAGTTACTTTGGGCCACTGGAATATATATTTATTCAGATGGAACACCATG
Source organism: Bos taurus (assembly GCF_002263795.3). Taxonomy (NCBI): domain Eukaryota; kingdom Metazoa; phylum Chordata; class Mammalia; order Artiodactyla; family Bovidae; genus Bos; species Bos taurus. Next base: position 36,797,639 of record NC_037340.1, read on the forward strand.
TTAAAACTGATTCATCTGAAGCCACTCTCTCAATACACACACACATACTTTATACTTTGATCATATGCAATATTTCCTAAGTAAACAGCCAGCATCAAGATTATATATTGATTATTCTTTAAAACTCTGCAAAGTCACTAAAGTGCATTTTCCAGAGTGCTTTCTGTGTAAGATTTTTTATTTGAACATACTTTCAAGAAGAGAAAGTTACTAATGTTGATATCACCTATAAATACAGGTAGTTTTGTCACACTTCAAAATGCATTTTAAAACTTCTAAGCAAGGCTATGTCATGCATGGGCCCAGAGTCACATAGTGTTGGAGAAGATCCTGAATTGACCCTCAGTCCATCCTCCAGACATCTAGCCACACAGCTTGAGACTACATTTCCCAGCCTCCCTCAGAGCTAGTTGGCCACTGGACTAAGTTTGTGTCAGTGGAGGGAGTACAGGTGATTGTGCAAGCTCTGCATCATCAAGAAAACCACCTGCTCTCTAGAGTTTCTCTTTTTGCAAGCTGAATTCTGGACAAGGAGCTGAACCAGTTTCAAACATGCAGATAGAACAACACAGCAGCAGGCACAACACATAAGGAGCCCAGGTCTCTATACTAACTTTGGCCTGTCCATCTTGGTCAGCTATCTTCTCCCAAAAGTTCCCTTGAGAGAGAAGTATACCTCTATTACATAAGAAGTATTTATTATCATAGCTTGTGTGTGCTTAGTCACTCATTCAAGTCCCACTCTTTGCGACCCCATGAACTGTAGCCCGCCAGCCTCCCCTGTCCATCTGGATTCTCCAGGCAAGAATACTGACATGGGTTGCCATGCTCTCCTCCTTTTGTAGCTTAGGCTATACTGTAATCAATACATTTAGAATACATTGCTTTTCGTTCAGGGAATTACTAACTAAAATGGGTAATATAACTTATATAGACTTTCTGTACAATGCAATGGCACCCCACTCCAGTACTTTTGCCTGGAAAATCCCATGGATGGAAGAGCCTGGTAAGCTGCAGCCCATGGGGTCACTAGGAGTCAGACACGACTAAGCCACTTCACTTTCACTTTTCACTTTCCTGCATTGGAGAAGGAAATGGCAACCCACTCCAGTGTTCTTGCCTGGAGAATCCCAGGGATGGGGGAGCCTGGTGGGCTGCCATCTATGGGGTCGCACAGAGTCGGACATGACTGAAGTGACTTAGCCTAGCATCTGTACCATGCAAACAGTCTGGTGTACTAAAATATTCAACCATAGGGGATCACCATCATGTCTGAGAAGCACCCTTTGCTGGAATGACAGTGCATCTCTTCCTGTACAATTATGTTGTGATTGATTAAAATACAGTTCAGATTTGTGACAATAGAGCAAACAAGGGTAGTGAAGCAACCAATAGTTGTCCATTCTTATAGGATTTATTCAGTTTATTTGTAAAAGGTTTTGAAGGCTTTCAGTTTCCAGCCCAGCATGCAAGGAGCTTGGAACTCATCTACCTCTCCTGGCCACTCAAAAGAAAAACGTCTGAACAAACAGAATCAACAACTCTTCTTAGATCCATCAGAGAACTGAGGTCACAGGGCAAACCTCCAAAATCCCTCCTGGATAGGGACAAGACAGAAACCTGTTTGGTGGTCCTGCTTGTGGTGTAAAGAGTCATTTCTGAAAAATTGACCCAGACTTTATTATTTAGCACATCCCTTCTCCTTGTTTTAAGTCTTAATGATTTTGTATGTCATTTAATGTCCTGGAATGGTGATGGATAGAGAAGCCTGGCATGCTGCAGTCCATGGGGTCGCAGAGTCGGACATGACTGAGCCACTGAACTGAACTAATATCCTGTAATAACCTTTCCGGGTTAAACTAGCTAAAGTGGATTCTGTTTGCATCAGTTTAAGACTAGACCCAGATGTGGAACAACTATACATCTTACCTTGATAAAATAAAGAAAAAGACAGTGATATGGAGGGACATCTTGGTAAGTTTTTCCTGATATCCTGTACCATGGGGGGGGCTCCGTAAGTGGCACTTGTGGTAAGGGACGTGCCTGCCAATGCAGGAGATGCAAGAGATGCAGGTTCAATCCCTGAGTTGGGAAGATCCCCCAGAGGAGGAAATGGCAACCCACTCTGGTATTCTTGCCTGTGGAAATTCCAGAGAGAGAGGAGCCTAGCAGACTACAGTTCATGGGGCTTCAAAGAGTTGGACATGACTGAGTGACTTAGCATAGCACATACCATGGGAAGCGCAACTCCTGCTCAGACCCTACTTCTTAGCACTTTGTAGAAGCTGCTGGATTTTATAAATGACTGAAACTTGGCTAAAGATGAGACATGAGGGAGACATCACCTAAGAAATGTAACAGAGGCTTCAAGTTGTCCCTCCTTTTCTTTCATAGCAGGGATCAGCAAGAATTTTCTTTAGAAGGCCAGAGAGAAAATACTTAGACATTGTGGCCCATGTGATTGCTTTCTCAACTGCTGACCTCCACCACTGCACTGTGAAATCAACAGTAGGCGTTGTGTAAATGAATGGGCATGGTAAGGTCCCAATCAAATGTCATTTACAAAAATACACAGTGGTCAGATTCAGCCAGCCAATCATAGTTTGCCAATCCCTTCTCCCATAGTAACAGCACCTTGCACTTTGCAGATATGCACATGGCCACCTGGAATAAAGACTACATTTCCCAGCCTCCCTTGCAGCTAAATGTGGCACATCATCTATGGGAGACAGAGAGGTATTGTGGGAGTGCAAGAAGCAAGCATTTTCATCTTCTGTCTCCTTTTCTTCTGCGTGGGATGTGGTTGTAATGGTTGAAATTCCAGCAGCCATTTTGGCCCAGATAATAATCTCTGGCCTGAAAGCCAAGCACTGGGAAGCAACAAGACAGAAGGTTACTAGATCCTTGACATCTTGGAATGCCAGGTGGACTTGTGGATATAAGAAGTAAGCTAGGACCTTGTTGAAACCATTTTGATTTGGTGTTCTTCTGTCCCTCACAACCAAACAATCCTAACAGATCAGGCAAAAATTAAAAAGTATAATTAATGAATAAAGAGCTGCTCAGTAAATGTTTCACTGAATTATTAAGTGACCATGAATTCAAGTAAGCAGTACATGAAATAAGGCTATTGAGACATGGCTCAAAATATCTAAATGTGAACTTTGGGTATAAAATATAAAATTTTAATTGGTTTATGGTATTTGTAATACCAAATTTCTGTATATGAAGTTTCTCTGTAGAAAGTTATTTGGTATTTTCCTGATACAAAATAGAGAAAAATAAATTTCATTAAAGGGAAGTAAAATAAGTGTAACTCTAGCTGCAAAGTGTGCATTAAAAATTCAAACTATTAATAAAACATCAAGCAATTACAGCTGCCATTATATATAGCATTCAGATTTATAGCCACATTCTAGTCACTGTGCTACAGAAATAGCTTTCTTAATTTTACAAGTTTTGTTCATGAGTTTATCAGTGGACTTATTAAACTAATTATGCTGCTGCTGCTGCTAAGTCGCTTCAGTCGTGTCCGACTCTGTGCGATCCCATAGACGGCAGCCCATCAGGCTCCTGTCCCTGGGATTCTCCAGGCAAGAACACTGGAGTGGGTTGCCATTTCCTTCTCCAATGCATGAAAGTGAAAAGTGAAAGTGAAGTCACTCAGTCGTGTCCGAGTCTTAGTGACCCCATGGACTGCAGCCCACCAGGCTCCTCCATCCATGGGATTCTCCAGGCAAGAGTACTGGAGTGGGGTGCCATTGCCTTCTCTGAGCTTATGAATAGTTTTAATTAGAAATTCAAGTATTTTGCTATACCAATAATAGCATAAAGGTTTTTTTTTTTCTCATCCCTACCCATGTCCCCACCTATCTCGATAATGATATCATCTCACTGGGTGCTATTTGTTTTTCTAGGTTGAGAAGAGAAAGGCTAATTAGGCTGTAGGTACATCCTTTACAATCTTGATGTTCAAAATGTAGTTCTTGGAGGATCAGCACCATCTAGGAGCTTGTTAGTAGCATAGAGCCTGGACTACCTTGTATTGGAAAGGATTTTAATAAGACCCCTCATGTGAATTTGCCTGCATGTTAAAGTCTGGGAAATCTGTTTTTCAATTTTTCTGTACTAGCATCAAATGGAAAATACCCCTTAACTTCTGTTAGCTCTTTGAATCTCCAAAATACTAACCACCTAAATAAAATACTTTTAATAGCATATTGAAAAGCAGAGACATTACTTTGCCAACAAAGGTCCGTCTAGTCAAGGCTATGGTTTTTCCAGTCATGTATGGATGTGAGAGTTGGACTGTGAAGAAAGCTGAGCGTGGAAGAATTGATGCTTTTGAACTGTGGTGTTGGAGAAGACTCTTGAGAGTCCCTTGGACTGCAAGGAGATTCAACCAGTCCATTCTAAAGGAGATCAGCCCTGGGTGTTCTTTGGAAGGACTGATGCTAAAGCTGAAACTCCAGTACTTTGGCCACCTCATGCGAAGAGTTGACTCATTGGAAAAGATTCTGATGCTGGGAGGGATTGGGGGCAGGAGGAAAAGGGGATGACAGAGGATGAGATGGCTGGATGGCATTACCCACTCAATGGACATGAGTATGAGTGAACTCCAGGAGTTGGTGATGGACAGGGAAGCCTGGTGTGCTGCAAAGAGTCAGACACGACTGAGCGACTGAACTGAACTGAATCCCTAAACAACCCATCAAATGCAATAACTCAGGTCAAATATCTGGAAACCAGAAAGAGGACTAAAATTAAAATGTATGTCTCATAGCATCATAGTCTTTCCCTTTTATGTGCTCAAAGCACTTTTTTTTTTTTTTTTACTAGAAAGCATCAGGATTAGGCTCATCTCTGGTCCTGAGATGAAGAATGAGATTTTAGTGATAAATCCTAAGAATCAGATGTCATACATGTAGAACCATTTGTAGATCCTACAAAATCTATTAAACTCTGACGAGTTAAATAGTTTTATTCCTTGATATGTGAAATTACTGATGGTTTTCAACAATAGGTTTTTATATAATACTTTCTCCATTACAAAAATGTCAGTTTCATAAGCACTATAATTTAACTATAAAAACCTATATTACAAAGTAGAAATTGTTTTCTTCCAAAGAAAAACCTTTGCTTGCAGCCCTGCTTGGTTCAGTTCAGTTCAGTTGCTCAGTCATGTCCGACTCTTTGCGACCCCATGAATCGAAGCACACCAGGCCTCCCTGTCCATCACCAACTCCTGGAGTTCATTTAAATTCATATCCATCGAGTCGGTGATGCCATCCAGCCATCTCATCCTCTGTCATCCCCTTCTCCTCCTGCCCCCAATCCCTCCCAGCATCAGAGTCTTTTCCAATGAGTCAACTCTTCGCATGAGGTGGCCAAAGTACTGGAGTTTCAGTTTTAGCAACAGTCCTTCCAAAGAAATCCCAGGGCTGATCTCCTTCAGAATGGACTGGTTGGATCTCCTTGCAGTCCAAGGGACTCTCAAGAGTCTTCTCCAACACCACAGTTCAAAAGCATCAATTCTTCGGTGCTCAGCCTTCTTCACAGTCCAACTTTCAAATCCATACATGACCACTGGAAAAACCATAGCCTTGAGTAGACAGACCTTTGTTGGCACCCAAATCTATGCTCCAAGAATTCAGAGAGCCACAAATGTAACTAAAGTTTTGAAAATACAAACTTTGAAAAAACTTAAAATCTTTCAGAATTAAAATACTGAAAGGAAATGAAAAAATAATCTCTAAACTTTTGTCAAAGAATGCTCCCCTGTGGTTCACAATTACTAGCATCATCCAGAAAAAAAAAGATTGGTCTTCCATAAAGTGTGAGAACTTTTAGGTAAGATATGAAATTAGTAATAGAATATTTCCCTCTTTGAGGATATTTAAAAATACACTGGACAGAATTCCATTATGGTCTAACTGTGGCCTTGACTAGACATGGGAAGATAAACATTATCTCTTCTCAAGGTCCCTTTCAACCTAACCTTCAATGACTAGTCTCTCTAGAAATAGTACTTATTATAAATAAAATTCCATAGTGAAAATCAACTCAAGCACATTGTTCCTTACACCATTCCATTTTCTAAGCTTTGGCTGAAATATTCAAAATATTGGCAACTATATTAACTCTTTGAAAGTAGTGAGATACTTGGACTCTTTTATACTGGCAGTTTTAGACCCTTTTAGTGCATTCTTGATATTTCTAACAATTCAAATGTACTTAAAAGTTATTTTCCTGCCAGTTCGACATATAAGTTTGTTTCTGAATTAAAGGCTTTGTTTAACATCTGAGTCAAGACTAGGACAATACATCAGAGATCTGTTGCTTGAATGCCAGGCTGACAAATTTACTTATCTAACAAATTTTGGGTGACTAACCATCCCATTTTGCCTGGGACTGGAGTGCTTACTGCGACTCATAACGTTAGTTATAAAACTGAGACAACTGGTCACTCTACAATTTAGCAAAACACCTATCAGTGTGTGTGTGTGTGTGTGTGTGTGTGTGTGTGCATGTTCACACATGTTTACCATTATCGTTTTCATATGGGTTTAAAGTCATTTTAGAGGGGAGAATAATAACCAAATATAAATCTCTTTTCAATGGATGTGCTATGTAATGAACTGTGCAGTTAAGTCATTTAGCAACTCATTTTTTAAAAAAGGATAAAGTATAAAGTTCAATAGCCATGGTGGTGTGGTTTTCGGTCACTCAGTCGTGTCCGACTCTTGGCAACCCTGGGGACTGTAGCCCACCAGACTCCTCTGCCCTTGGAATTTTCCATGCAAGAATACTGGAGTGGGGTGCCATATCCTACTCCAAGGGATCTTCTGACCCAAGGGCTGAACCCATAATTCCTGCTTCTCCTGCATTGGCAGATGGATTCTTTACCACTAGTGCCACCTCAAATAGAAACATCTTCTCTGCACTGCATACAGGTGAACAGTAGTTGAAATGATATTTCCCTTCAAGTCTCAGTAAACCCATTTTACAAGAGTAAATTCATTTTAATCATGTGATGTTGACAAATTGAACATCAGGCACCACACCTGGTGGGGGACATTTTCTGGGATGAGTGACCCATCCCGTGTAATGAAAGTGATTTTTACTGTCTGGTTAATCTAATTTTTTCAAAATGTTCATAAAATTGTAGATTGAGCTGTACCTGAATAACACTAAATAGTAAGACAACTGATACTGAATTATTCAACTTAACAACTTCTTGGACCAAAAATGTTGCAGCAATGTAGGGGCACTGATTGAATCACTGAACATCCATGAATAGATAATAATTTTCCAAAAAAAAAAAAAAAGAGAGAGAAAGCAGCCTCCCACTTATATGTCATCATCTTGAAGTAGTTATTAGGTCATCTCTTTCCTTTGACAATGGGCTTCCGAGGTGGTGCAGTGGTAAAGAATCCACCTGCCAATACAAGAGACATAAGAGATGCAGGTTTGATCCCTGGTCAGGAAGATCCCCTGGAGGAGGGCATGGAAACCCACTCCAGTATTCATGCCTGGAGAATCCCATGGACAGAGGAGCCTGGTGGGCTACAGTCCATAGATTCACAAAAAGTCAGACATGACTGGCCAACTGAGCATGTGGTGAGTTCCTCTGATAATATGTATCTAATGGGAAAAAGTACATTTCTATCCTGCATTTCCAGTAAGACTGTATTTCATAGTAACTTCTCCCCACCAAAAAACTTCATGTGATGAGAGATAGCTTTATTTTACAGAAGTATATCCCATGGACGGAGGAGCCTGGTGGGCTGCAGTCCATGGGGTCGCTAAGAGTCAGACATGACTGAGCGACTTCACTTTCACTTTTCACTTTCATGCATTGGAGAAGGAAATGGCAACCCACTCCAGTGTTCTTGCCTGGAGAATCCCAGGGACGGGGAGCCTGGTGGGCTGCAGTCTATGGGGTCACACAGAGTCGGACACGACTGAAGCGACTTAGCAGCAGCAGCAGCATGCTATCTATTAAGAGAAAAAGAAGGATTGAATTAGATTTTTTTAAATAATTTTATTTATTTTGGGCTGTGCTAGGTCTTTGTTGCTGTGAGGGCTTGTCTCTAGTTGCACTGAGCTGGGGCTACTCTGTAGTTGTGGTGAGCGGGCTTTGGTAGTTGCAACTCAGTAGATGTGGTTCCTGGGCCCTAGAGCATGGGCTCAATGGTTATGGCACACAGGCTTAGTTGCTCCTCAACATGTGGGATCTTCCTGGACCAGGGATCAAACCGCTGTCTCCTTCATTGGCAGGCAGATTTTTTATCACTGAGCCACCAAGGAAACCCCTGAATTAGATTTTAATTGTTATCATTCCCTAATGAAATTATTGACCCAGGGCAAGAACCGTCAACTAGTGTTAAAAGCATGAAGTGCCATGGTTTGCAGGGAATCTGACTTTCACAGGGTGCCGAAGTAACACCACAGAGATTTCCTCCCAGCCACACAATAAATGTAAGCGTACATTTTTGGAGGGATCAGATTTTCATCACCTAATGCAGTGGTCACATTTAGCCCCATGAATGGGGAACCATCAGATGTCGTGTCTCCTGATGTGGCACACAACAAAGTGCAAACCATTGGCTGCAGAGTATTCTAGTCAGAGTGTTTAACATGCATCCAGCAGAGTTTTAGACCTGATTTTCACTGTAAGAAAATAGAGGGAATGGGGGAAGTTCACTGACTGCCCCTGAAGGCACCCAGACAAATGAAGGTGAATCATTCTTCTGGGATCCTTGGTCTGGGATCAAGTGTATAATGGAAAAAAAATTAGAGATGATTCTACATTAGAAGAAAACTAAGGGGTGTAACAACTTTATTCAACATGTGGGCCTGAAGTAGACTCAAATTTGGGCAATCTAGGTCTAAAGGGTATTTTGGGTAAAATAGAGGAAATTTACATGTGGATAGACTATTAGACAAACAGAAGTTTTGAATTATAAAGGTAAAGTTCATTAAGCTAGAGAATCAGGATATGAAACAACTTGCAAAGTATTATTTCATCTTAATACATACACACACATGGTACCTGAAAATGTAACCAAAATTATATTAAAGATAATCTCCAGTGGTAGGAATTCAGTGCTTTTATTTTCTTATTATTATCTTATTTTTTGTCTTTCTCAAGGACCATATACAGCTTTTGTAACAATAACACATATTTGTTTATTAAAAAAACAAAAGCACATGCTGAAGCTGGGCATGCCTTGATTCAATGAGCCTAAAGTTTCAGACCTTTCTGGTACCTGGCACTATTACTGCAATAAAATTAAATTCCTTTAAACAGAGAACTTTTAATCCCAGGAAAAAAGTATTGGTGAAGATTTGCTCTTCTCCTTCTTGTTTACTGCTAATAATATATCTTCTGATGGTAAAGGAATTCTATTTTAATGAAAAGAAGACAAACATAGAAGTACGGATGGGAGGAAATTTGTGCAGAGGAAATGGGAAGGGAAGTGGGGAGTGAAAAGAGGAACAGGTGACATCCATTTTCAGGTTCTGTGACGAACAAATGGAAAAAGGCCACCACTCCACCCAGCAGCCACAGACCATTCCTTCTGCAAGCCTTGTCTGTCTTCCCATCTGTGCACAGTCATTTAAAAAAATTTATTATTTTTATTTTGGCTGTGCTGGGTCCTCGTTGCTGTGCACAGGCTTTCTTTAGGTATAGTGCTCGAGGTTCTCACTGCTGTGGCTTCTCTTGTTGTGGGGCACTGGCTCTAGGGCACATGGGCTTCAGTAGTTGTGGCTTGTGGGCCAAGTTGTCCCATGGCACGTGGAATCTTCCCAGACCAGTGATCGAACCTGTGTCCCCTGCATTGGCAGGCAGATTCCTAACCACTGAACCACCTGGGAGTCCTGTGAACAGCCACTTGTCCCTATAAACAATCTCAACATAGTATATGAACTACACACCTACTTAACTGGTTCTCTCTAGACTGTCATTTTCCTGAGAGTAAGTGACGGATCTTTGAAACCTCTGAATCTCAAGAATCTAACACAACATCTGGAACAGAATGGTTGCTTATACATTGACACTTTTGGAGGAAGCGTTCCAAGAAAACATAAACTAATACTTACAACAGTCCAAGAAAATGCCCCAGCCACTAATATTACGTCTGTATATGTCACCAAAATTAAAAAAACACATTTTGAAGTTAATGATGTCCAAAACAGCCAGACAGAAAATTCTTGCCAAGAAGTCTGCATGCATGCATGCATGCTAAGTCACTTCAGTCAAGTCCACCGCTTTGAGACCCCATGAACTGTAGCCTGCCAGACTTCTCTGTCCTTGAGATTCTCCAGGCAGGAATACTGGACTAGGTTTCCGTGCCTGCAGACCTCAGGAAATCCATGCCCCACAAGATCAGCTGATAATCTCAGATATTTCAGTCTTTGCTCTCTAGATTTAAGACCGCAGAGGGCAGCTTCTGCAAGAGGGAACTTTGGGTTCTGAGTGTGGAGCATTCAGACCCCAGGTGTCCTCAAGTGCCTCCTCCATCTGACTGGGAAGGCAGAGTTGAGTCCTACTGAGTAGGTCCAGGCCCTGACAACACTGTGACTTCTTGTGTCCCCAGACATGCTGACTCCTGACTCCATTACTAACCAGCTGTAATACCCTACGCTAAGGGTCCTCACCCATAAAAAGGCTGGCACTTGGACTGTACTTCACTTCAGTTCAGTCGCTCAGTCGTATCCGACTCTTTAGGACCCCATGAATCGCAGCATGCCAGGCCTCCCTATCCATCACCAACTCCCAGAGTTCACTCAGACTCACGTCCATCGAGTCGGTGATGCCATCCAGCCATCTCATCCTCTGTCATCCCCTTCTCCTCCTGCCCTCAATCCCTCCCAGCATCAGAGTCTTTTCCAATGAGTCAACTCTTCGCATGAGGTGGCCAAAGTACTGGAGTTTCAGCTTTAGCATCAGTCCTTCCAAAGAACACCCAGGGCTGATCTCCTTTAGAATGGACTGGTTGGATCTCCTTGCAGTCCAAGGGACTCCCAAGAGTCTTCTCCAACACCACAGTTCAAAAGCATCAATTCTTCGGTGCTCAGCTTTCTTCACAGTCCAACTCTCACATCCATACATGACTACTGGAAAAACCATAGCCTTGACTAGACGGACCTTTGTTGGCAAAGTAATGTCTCTACTTTTGAATATGCTATCTAGGTTGGTCATAACTTTCCTTCCAAGGAGTAAGCATCTTTTAATTTCATGGCTGCAGTCACCATCTGCAGTGATTTCGGAGCCCAAAAAAATAAAGTCTGACACTGTTTCCACTGTTTCCCCATCTATTTCCCATGAAGTGATGGGACCAGATGCCATGATCTTCGTTTTCTGAATGTTGAGTTTTAAGCCAACTTTTTCACTCTCCTCTTTCACTTTCATCAAGGGGCTCTTTAGTTCTTCTTCACTTTCTGCCATAAGGGTGGTGTCATCTGCATATCTGAGGTTATTGATATTTCTCCCAGCAATCTGGATTCCAGCTTGTGCTTTATCCAGTCCAGAGCTTCTCATGATGTACTTTGCATATAAGTTAAATAAGCATGGTGACAATATACAGCCTTGATGTACTCTTTTTCCTATTTGAAACCAGTCTGTTATTCCATGTCCAGTTCTAACTGTTGGTTCCTAACCTGCATATAGATTTCTCAAGAGGCAGGTCAGGTGGTCTGGTATTCCCATCTCTTTCAAAATTTTCCACAGTTTAGTGTGATCCACACAGTCAAAGGCTTTGGAGTAGTCAATGAAGCAGAAATAGATGTTTTTCTAGAACTCTCTTGCTTTTTCGATGATCCAGTGGATGTTGGCAATTTGATCTCTGGTTTCTCTGCCTGTTCTAAAACCAGCTTGAATATCTGCAAGTTCATGGTTCATGTATAGCTGAAGCCTGGCTTGGAGAATTTTGAGCATTACTTGACTAGCATGTGAGATGAGTGCAATTGTGCGGTAATTTGAGCATTCTTTGGCATTGCCTTTCTTTGGGATTGGAATGAAAACTGACCTTTTCCAGTCCTGTGGCCACTGCTGAGTTTTCCAAATTTGCTGGCATATTGATTGCAGCTCTTTCACAGCGTCATCTTTCAGGATTTGAAAGAGTTCAACTGGAATTCCATCACCTCCACTAGCTTTGTTCGTAGAGATGCTTTTTAAGGCCCACTTGACTTCACATTCCAGGATGTCCGGCTCTAGATGAGTGATCACACCATCGTGATTATCTTGGTTGTGAAGATCTTTTTTGTACAGTTCTTCTGTGTATTCTTGCCACCTCTTCTTAATATCTTCTGCTTCTGTTAGGTCCCTATCATTTCTGTCCTTTATCGAGCCCATCTTTGCATGAAATGTTCCCTTGGTATCTCTAATTAGGTTGATGTATTAAATGAAGTGCTACACGTGGAAGCCCCAGAACAATGCCTGCACCCAAGGGCTCTGTTACAGTCAGCTCCCATACCTGTTGCTATTCTATCTCACAGCGAGGATTCCATCGTCCATCCGCTGGGGCCACGAGCCCTTCCACAGTGAACTGGGATGTCCACGACTGCCATTTATGACTGCTCTGTTCTCAGAAGATAGAAACAACAGCCTTGGGCATAAAATACAGGCCTCTCCTTATTTAGCCTTTGCCCATTCCTTGGCAGTGTCATGATTTTCACTGTTTCCTTAGTATCTCCTCAGTCAGTGCTCAGTGGTGTCTGATTCTTTGTAACCCCCTGGACTGTTGCCCACCAGGCTCCTCTGTCCATGGGATTCTCCAGGCAAGAATACCAGAGTGGGTTGCCATGCCCTCTTCCAGGGGATCTTCCCAACCCAGGGATCAAACCCAGGTCTCCTGCATTGCAGGCAGATTCTTTACCATCTGAGCCACCAGGGAAGCCCAGTACCTCTTCAACTTCAGTCTAAACCATAGTAATTTGTTCCCCTTCTCCAGTATGTGATTTCCATGAGAATCTACAGTTATTTAAAAATGAAAACCATAAAACACTCTTCATCTGCCCCCTTCAGGTAAAGATGACATTCACAACAATTGCAAAAGTAACTGCTTTCTAAAATGCATGTGATTAAAAATGTCCCCTTCGTGGTGTGATTTTATTCCTGGAAATGACTGTATTGCCAACAGAAACTCATCACATTTTAAAAACTTGGAAACAGAATTTTCAAATCTATTTTAAAACCTCTCAAAAAGTTTCAGCAAATTATTAAAGTCAATTTTTTGAAAATAAAAATGTAACACTTTACGACAAATTGACAAGAACTGACAGATCTCAAAGAACACTTATAAGCATGACTTCAGCCAAACCATTTATATAATTTGTGGATAGGACTGAAAACAGGTAGCAAATACAGTCAGAAATTCACCTCTTCTGCATGAACCTAGCTTGTCTTGAAGTATCTCTGTTAAAGATGGCATTAAAAACAAGTCTCTAATTAACCTGAACTTGAGTCCCAATCTTTAAATCATTATTAAATCTAGATTTTTAAAAATATATATAAAGCAATTCAAACTATATAGTTTTCACTAAAAATAGCCTATTTATCATATCAATAATTATTTATCCATTAACAGTGACATTTTGATGGGAACAAAAAGTATTTTTGTATCATCGAGAGATAAAACAAAACTATTTCAAAATATTGTTTATATCATTTTTGCCTTTTAGAAAATTTTGTATGTTTTACTATTTACATGATATATTAGCATAATGTCCATATATACAGTGTGTAAATAATTGACTATATATCAGATCCACTTGCTCAAAATATTTTAATGATAGGGTGTATAATTAAAAAGTGTAAGGTTCATTAATCTAGATGAATTTTTCTCAAAACCTGGTTTGAAAAGCATCTGTGTCAGTATCACTCTAGACCCTAAGCTCAGAAAACCTCACTTGGGCATGTATAGTTGAGATCTAGAAACTGCCTTTTTAACAAGCACCCCTACGAAAGGTGGTTCATGGGCTATATATATATATATTAGGTACTGAAGGAAATAAAAAAAGCCTCCTATGGAGACCACAAGTGCCTGTGTGTGGCAGCCATGTGCCATAGGCAATGACCATCATCAGCTGTCTCCTTGCTAGCCTTGTTGAAAGTTGAAGGAAAGACTTTGCAAAACTGACCTCTCCCCAGTGTATAAACTTCTGACCCCCAGTGAAGACATTACTTCCTAAAGGATGATTCTGGAATAATCCACCCTGTTGAAAATCTATGTGGCCCCCAGAAGGGCTTTAAAAATGACTCTGAACTTCCCTAGGGTACAGTAGATGAGAATCCGTCTGCCAATGCAGGGGGCACGGGTTCGATCCCTGGTCTGGGAAGATTCCACATGTTGCGGAAAGTAAGCCCGTGTGCCACAAATACTGAGCCTGAGTGTGGCAGCTACTGAAGCCTGTGTGCCTAGAGCCTGTGCCCTGCAACAAGAGAGCCCACAGCAGTGAGAGTGCATGCACTGCAATGAAGAGTAGCCCCGATCACTGCAACTACAGAAAGCCTGAGAGCAGCAATGGAGACCCAGAGCAACCCAAAATAAATAAATAAATAAATAGTTTTAAAAAATGACTGCTTTCTGCAGTTTTAGAAGTGGTGGCCTGTATTAACCATTGCAGGATCATCAGAGGACAAACTCATGGAAAGACTCCCACAAGTGTGATTTCATTTTGTTGCAGCTGAGGGTCCAAGTTTAAAACTTGAAAAAAAAAAAAAAAAAGTAAAATGTAAGTAAACAAATAACACAAATTTTAAAACATTTCCCCAAACGGTACCACTTTTAGACCGAGGCAAAGGGCCACTGCCCTGAGCCTTTCTTTGAAAGGCCCTGCATCACACGCAATGGCACCCCACTCCAGTACTCTTGCCTGGAGAGTCCCATGGACAGAGGAGCCTGGTGGGCTGCAGTCCATGGGGTCGCTAAGAGTCGGACATGACTGAGCGACTTCACTTTCACTTTTCACTTTCATGCAATGGAGAAGGCAATGGCACCCCACTCCAGTACTCTTGCCTGGAAAATCCCATGGACAGAGGAGCCTGGTGGGCTGCAGTCCATGGGGTCGCTAAGAGTCGGACATGACTGAGCGACTTCACTTTCACTTTTCACTTCATGCATTGGAGAAGGAAATGGCAACCCACTCCAGTGTTCTTGCCTGGAGAATCCCAGGGACGGGGAACCTGGTGGGCTGCAGTCTATGGGGTCGCACAGAGTCGGACACGACTGAAGCGACTTAGCAGCAGCAGCAGCAGCATCACACGCACGCGCGCGCGCCCGCGCGCGCACACACACACACACACGCAGAGGGAAATTAAAGAACATAACGATATCTCTGTCATTTGGGAGTCAGGACTCAACAAGGATACAGTGAAACTTTAAAATTCAACATCTGCTCTTGTGACTAACTCCATTCAGGACCCATGGAAATGGGTTTGCTGTGTGTCCTCAAAATAGAAGGTGTTTACATCGAAACGTTGTAAAGGTTTGGGCTATGCTGCTCAGAACACTGGAGGTGAACACTGCCTCAAGAGCAGGCAGAAAAGACAAATGAATCAACCTGGCAGACCCCACAAAGGCCTTCCCTCATGCAGTATCATTTCCCAGCAGGCCTGGCACTGTTTTCTTGCTTCTTCAATACACGGCTCTGCAGGTTTTGAACGTTTAGCAAATCCTTGCAATAGTTGCCCCTGGCAGCAGAACATTCTACTGTCAATTCATATCACTACCAGGTTGGTAACTCTATAAATCCACACAAGTAATTCATGAAATCGAATACCAATACTTTACCTTGAAAACCAGCTACATTAGCATAGCAAATACTTCTATTTGCTTAAAATAGTTCAAATTTGTTTTCCAAAAATTAAATAAAATAATTAAATAAATAAAATAAAATAAAATAAATTAAAAAAATTTTTAAATTAAATAAAATTTCATCTTTTTATAAAAGTCTTATATTCATTAGTTATAATTTTTCTTTTCTATTTGAATGTATAATTTGAGTATTTTAGCATAAAAAATAGCATATTATAAGTAATATGTATTAAATAAATTTAACTTAAATTTTCCCATATTTATATTAATACACATTCTTGATAAACATATATTCAAATTTTTGGACACTTTTAGTAGAATTACAGTGTATTTGCAACCCTTCAGGACACAAATTATAGAATATTGATTATAACGATACAGTGATTTTTACTGAAATGCAGACAAAAAAATCAATTCAATGAGATAGATAGTAAATTATGAATTATTTTTCTTTCATTTCATCACTCATCTAAACATTTCCAGCCCAACAACAAAACACCCAGACATATGCAATAACAATTACGCTTACTTGTCTTCGATATTTTCCCAACAAAAGCCATAACTTTACTTAGTTTTCCACTTTTTACCATGATGGTATATTTGTCAAAGTAGAAGGATGGAACATATTTTATTTAACTGTGTTTTAGCTGATTTTATAACTTTTAAATATTTAGACATACGGCCTGTGGGCGTTCATTTGTACTCTTGCCGTGGGCTCTGCAAATGTTAGAGGCAGGCCTGACAAAGGAAAACAAGACAAAACAAAACATAACAGAGACAAAACAGCAAGCTGAGGGTTAGGAAGTTGTAAGGACCATCTTAACCAAAGCCTCTTAATCAAAGCTGCTGGGCTTTAACCGCACTCAAGATATGCCACTTTCAACTGTGCTGTGCCCACTCCTATAACAGACAGTGTTCCAGCCTGCTGTGATTGTGCTAAAGCATGCTGTTTTTAATTGCTGAACCACTTCAATACCCAAATGGGAAGGATCCTCTCTGGATTTAGAGAACCCGCAGAAGATGCAGAAGTCACTGACTTTTGAGTGAGCTCACACAGGCAGACTGACGTGACCTACAGCCTTTTCATCGCCATGTCTGAGCCATGGGATGTCATATCCAGGTAACACTGAGAGTCCACATTCTCCCCACCCAGGAGAAAGGCCACGGACAGAAGGGAAAAAGAACACAGTGGCCTCAAATGCCATGCGGTTCAGTGAGGAGCCAGAAGATGTGCAACCACACAGTTAGCTGTGCCTACGATTATCCAGCAAGCGTTCACAGCTCTTTTTCTCTGTCCTGCCTATGGACCTTCAAAGAAGCAATTAGTCTGAGCTGGGCGACTCAGCAAACAAGCTCTGGTGTCTGCCTGATTCCACTCAAATCCTGACTCCACCAGTTACCAACTAGGGATGTAGGGCACTTCTACCCCTCTTCTACAAGATGGATACTAATGGGTACTTTCCCCAAAGGATGGCTGTGAGAATTATATGGGTTGGGTTCCTAGAAGAGTGTGGGAGCATGCGTTACTGTTGTTCAGTCGCAAAGAGTTGTGTCCGACTCTTTGCGACCCCAAGGACTGCAGCACACCAGGTTTCCCTGTCCTTCACTATCTCCTGGAGTTTGATCAAATTCATGTCCATTGAGTCGGTGATGCTATCCAACCATCTCATGTAGTAAGGGCAAAAAAAAATATTCTTAGTTATGCCCCCATTTAAAAGATCTGAAGGAGTAGTATTAGGACATATGTCTTTTCAAGAATTATAGTGTAGTAGATTTACAATATTATATTAGGTTCAGGTATACAACATGATGATTCAATATTTTTATAGATAATGCTCCATCTAAAGTTATTATGTTAGCTATATTCCATGTGCTGTACAATATATCCTTATATCTTATTTATTTTATACATAGTAATTTGTACTTCTTTTAATACTCTACCCTGTCTCACCCCTTTACCTGCCCTCTCCCCACTGGTAACCACTAGCTCATTCTCTGTTTAGTGTTATCTGTGAGTCTATTTCCAATTTGTTATTCATTCCTTTGTTTTATATTTTAGACACCACATATGACATCGGACAGTTTCTCTGTCTGACCTATTTCACTTATTATAATACCCTCCATGTCCATCCAAGTTATTAAAAATGAGGTCATATGTTTTGAGCAGACCACTACTGCAGGTCCAAGAAAAAAAATCTGGGCTATTTGTCTATTGTAAGGCTCCCCTTATCCTAGACTTTAGGTCACTTAAACAGAATAATTAATTGGCCTAACATCTTTTTTCCTTTTCCCTTTCTCCCAGCCCAAGCTCCCTTCTGAGCAGTATTGTGATAGCCTACAACATCAAAGGGGTTCCCTGCTGGCTCAGTGGTAAAGAATCCCCCAGTCCATGCAAGAGATGCCAGTTTGATCCCTAAATCGAGAACATCCCCTGGAGAAGGAAATGGCAACCCACTCTAGTATTCTCGCCTGGGGAAATCTCGTGGACAGAGGAGCCTGGCAGGTTACAGTGCTTGGGGTCCCAAGAGAGCCGGACATGACTTAGCAACTAACAACATCAAAGCCCACTTCACGAAGGTCAGTGAACACCAAAACAAAGAGACAGAGAATTACTCAGGGCCACAAACACAGTCCAAGGTGCAGCTGCCTTCCTGTGGCTCTGTGGCCCAGACATATGGGCCACAGTTATAATTTCTCCCCTGCAACCTCTCTCTCCCTCCCTTCAACACTTTTCCTAAAAGTGTAAAAGTGGAGGAAGGTTCAAAGAGGCCTGGACATGGGAAGGAAGAAAGATGGTGCACTAACCTCTGTATATTTATTTGTTCTTACTGTTTTGGTTATTGCTTCATACAGAAGCCCTAAAATTCTCTCCTGAAACCCAGAGGTTTGGGGCATAAACCTAGAAAAAGTCTGATGTAAGAGGTCAAGATGCTGTTTTTCAATCAGGCTCAAATTTCTGAAATAATGATCTCTTTTTGCATGTTTTTGGGAAGGACTGTCTGTAATATGGTTACAAAATTTTTAGCAGACACACCAAATGGCCCTTCTATCATCTTCAAGGTCCCTCATGTGTTTCCACAGATGATTTGCAGATTACTGGATTCAAGCAATCTTTATATCAGACACTCTAAAACTTTTTAGATGAGGTAGGTATGTCTCCCTGTGTTTTTTTTAACAGGTCTGAAAGCTAGGCAAGGATCATGTCTTTTAAAGTAAATTTAATGCATTTGTTGGCAGGATTTTGCATACAGGTGCCCCATAAATATTGACTGTTGATTACTAAAAAAGAAAACAATGAAAAAACAGTTCAAATTTTGTGGGACTTTTTTGGTAGGGGAGGGCTAAGCCAGAAATAGTCATTCTTATCAACTAATCACTATTTTACATGACTACAAAAAACAAACATCAAAAATCAAATATCAATACCTTAAAAGACGCTTAAAATTTAAAATGTACATGGCCTCAAAACTTTTGTGCAAGTAATTAGACTGATTCTCTAAACACACAGCCTGTTCATAGGAGAAGAGAAGAGAAAGCAATTTGTCACTCCATCTCCATTCCAGTTCTTGTTTGTGGCAGCTTCTAGCCACGCAAAAAGCACACCTCCAAGCTCACTCAAAGTAACTAAGATCATCTTTGCACAGGAGTGCATTACATAGGGTACTGGCTAAGTTCCTTTAGCCAGAACCCTCAAAACATAGCAATTTAAAGAAGAGGAAGTTTGTCTCCCAGTAGAGTCCAGAGCTCAGTAGCCTAGGTGGTAGTGGGGGGAGAAAGGGGCAAGGGGAACAAACATGGTGGTGGTTTAGTCAGTGCTAAGTTGGGTCTGATTCTTAGGACCCCATGGACTGTAGCCAGCCAGGCTTCTCTGTCTATGGGATTCTCCAGGCAAGAATACTGAAGTGGGTTGCCATTTCCTTTTCCAGAGGATCTTCAAACTCTGGTCTCTTGCATTGCAGGCAGATTCCTTACCAACTGAGCTACAAGGGAAGCCAGACCTGGGGTCAAATCTAGTTTGCTGTCTAAGGTAAGAGTAGTTTCCACATCTTTAAATGGCTGGGGGAAAAAAAAAAGAAAGGTAGCATATTTCGTGGCACATGACAACTTTATACAATTCAATCTTCAGTGTCCATTAAATAAACTTTTACAGGAACACTGATCCACAACTCATTCACAGTCTAGTATTATCTACTGCTACTTTTTGCACTACAAATGGCAAAATAGAACAGAGAGGTTATGACCTACAAAGCCTAAGAGCATTTATTATCTGGCCTTTTACAGACATAGTATGCTGAGCCCAGGCCAGGGAGCTCTAACTCAGGTGGTCCATCCAAGGCTCCAGGTTCTTTTCATCTTGCACTGGCTCCCCCATTTTAGAGGTTGTTTTCCGATTGGCAGATTCAGGCCACTCCTACATCCGTGCCCATTCAGGGCACTCCCACACCCGTGCCCCAGCCCTCCTTAACAAAGAGCAATTAAAAAGAAGGGCAAACAAAATTTCTTTTTCAACATGGTAAGCAGAAGTTGCACATATCAGTTTTGTTCACAAGGTTTCCTTTGGTGAACTTATTCAGATATTCTACACAGTTTGCTGTACAGCAGAAACTAACACACCACTGTAAATCAACCATGTAAATCATCCAATAAATTGTTTAAGAAAGATTCTACCCAGAGATGAAAACAAGGAAGCTGAAAGTGAAAGCAGGGAGGGTGGATAGAGGGGGTGGAGTGAACCAAAAACTTGATACAGCCATGGAATACATATTGTAAGTAAATCTTAAAGACCTATTGAGTGCCTTAAGTCCATTTTAGGTTCCAAATATGGAGAGTCATCCTTGCTTATGATGAAAAGTCTTCACGATATTTATTAAAATGGCCACTTTTTGATGTGAAGACAAATTGATTTTTAAGCTAGAACTTCTGCAAGAAATTCTCATATTTCAATGCACATGTTGAAGACAAAATGTTCTCCAGGTTCCCCTCAGGACCCATGCAGTAAAGACAGAAAATATTCTGGAAGCAAGAGAAAAGATTAAGCCTCAGTTAGGGCTCCAGAGTTACTTCCAGTCCTGTCTCAAGCTCTGTGACGTAGAAGAAGACATGAACTCACCCAGATCTAAGCTCTGCTCACTGCTTATTACAAGTATTTTCTGCACTTGTATGTAGGTAATTTTTTTAAATTGCAGTGATAAAATTTTTGCATTTTTGTCCAAGTGAACTTGCCTAGTTTGTGATCCTATCAAAGGTCCTCTTCTTGACTTGCTGTTTTGTGGGGGGGGAGGGGGGGGCTGTTAATTCACATTCTATAAGTATTTATGCAAGAAAAAAGATGAATTTTCTTTTTTCAAATCACTGATGGCAGGGACTAATCACTTTTACAAAAAACATAACATTGCTGGTGGTTGGTTATCACTTGGTATGTTTGAAGAGCTCCAATCAGCTGTATTCTATCCTGGAGAATATGGCTGCCTGAAATTACTCTCTTGTTTCTTAGCAGGACGAAGACAGAAAAAAAAAGCAGCTTCATCCTAGAACAGTACTGAATTAGCCTTTTAAATGAGAACCATAACCAGGCCGCACATATTACTATTCTAATACTTGACATGTTCTGAAATTAGAAACAGAATAATATTGGAAGTTTTGGGAGCCCAAGACGATTTAAAAATTTTGAAGATTAAATTTATTACAGTCTATTGGGTGTAACATCTCTCAAAACCTTGTTAGACCAATCTACATATGGAAAGGAATTCTCCACATATATGAGAATAGTTATTTCAAATTGATGGGGGGAAAGCTCTTTCATAAATTCCATAGGAATAATTGACCATTCAATTGGAGAAGAAAAAAAATCAAATTTGAGTCCTCCCTTACAGCACATGCAAATTCATCCCAAAAGGATTAAGGAGCTGAGTGAAAACCATTTTTTGAAGTATTAGAAGAAAATATAGACTTTTGCGTGCTTGCTAAGTTGCTACAGTTGTGTCTGACTCTTTGCAACCCTATGGACTGTAGCCCACCAGGCTCCTCTGTCCATGGGAGTCTCCAGGCAAGAATACTGGAGTGGGTTGCCATGCCCTCCTCCAGGGGATCTTCGAAACCCAGGGATTGAACCCATGTCTCTTATGTCTCTGGCATTGGTGGGCGGGTTCTTTACCATTAGCACCATCTGGGAAGCCATCTACTGCCCTGTGTTCATGTTTAAACCAAAGGCAAAAACCAAATTAGGTAAAAGGCAGTCTTCTTAATTCACATTGTCAATATATAAAGTATATATTTCATGGGGAAATGTTTTTTAAAGAACCTTTTTATAAATGAATAAGCATCTAACAAGGATATAAGCACATTTCTTCAACTAAGAAATACAAATGGCTTATAAATTAATGAAAAGTCTCTCAAACAATGAGACCTTTTTTGACTCATCATACAAGCAAACGTGATGAAAACCAAACATATGGCAGCATATGAGGAAATGGAAACATTGTAGGGGTATAAGTTGGGAGAAGATTGGGGGTATAAGTTGGGGGGAAATTTATGAGGACCTATCAAAAATTTTAAATCCTGTTTCCCCCAGTCGAGCAATTCTACTTTATTTATTTATTCCTTGAGAAACACATACATGCAGAAAGAGTCCCCTACAAGAATATTTAATGTTTATAATAGTGAAAACTGAAAAGAAAGAAAAGCTCCTAGGAGAATGCATAAGCAGATTATGGTGCATGTCATACCAGTTAAAAAGGTGGAGTTCCATTTATATGGACCCGGTATGAAAGTTCTTTATGAAATCATTGAGTGAGTTAGCAAGTTATAGTTTACTATTGTGTGTGTGTGTGTGTGTGTGTGTGTGTGTATGTACACATATGTAAAGTATGGTCTCATTTATTTCAAAAACTCATAAAACAAAACAATGATCTGCTTATATTTGTGTATGTCACTACATGGAAAAAAAGTTGAAAAGAATGGCCACCTCTTGGCGGTTGCCTCTCAGAAATGTGACTGGGTGGAGCTGGCTGAAGAACTCTCACGTGTACTCTTTTCTTTGATGTTTGAGAGTGCATTTATGGAGAAGGCCCTCTCTGAGGGAGTTTATTCTGTACCGTGTATGCAATTAGAGTTACATTATAAAGAAAGCAAAAATGAGATACGTCAGGGCCATCCGTTCTCCTAGTTTGCTCAGGATGTCTCTGCAGCTGGTTCTCTTGCTGCTTGCTCTGTTGTTTCACTTACGCACTCCAGTGTGTATCTTTACAAGTCAAACTGGCCAAGTGTGAGGAGGACTGGCTATTTGTTTATAAATTTACCACTTTATACTATTTGGCTGGGGAGCAACAGTCATTCCCTGGCTTTGTAATTCATTACATTGCTTATAAGTAATAACTGAAAGAGAGTTTAAAAGCAATATTAGTTTCAAAAACTTTGACCAATAATTGTTCTGAAATGTCAGGTTCCTTGGTAATATACCAAAAGGCTTATAATGAAGGCTTCTTATTTTTTTCTTTATGAGAAAGTTCAAATTACTTACATTTATAATTACACTCAAAGTTCAATAGGATGGATTAAGATTTCTGCCAAATGCTCTTAACATTTTTCTAGTTTTAGCAATAGCAATTGTTACTTGCACATTAAAAAAAAAACTTAGTAGCATAAGGCAAGTTTGTGGAAAACTTAAAATCTGTATTTTACACTTTAGTAAATTCAGGCTAAACCAACATCAGATTAATTAGAATTAAGATTAGGGTTCAAGTTTTGTGACTTGTGGCCTAAGTTTTCGGTTTTTCCCCCATATGTGGCCAGTATCCACAAACTACACACACTTTCTCAAATCTTCTGATAGTTCTTTCTAAAACTGAAAGTTTTACTTTTGAGGATTATAAAACAGTATTTCATATACTGGAGATTGGAATATAGCATAAGAAACTGAATAAAATTCATTTTAGAAAAAGGTAAAATTTAAGATGATAAATGCATCTGTACTGTGGATTAAAAGAAGGAATTTCTCTCTTGCATAGAAGATGACACTTGCAAAAATAAAATTCTGGTCTATTACACAGTATACACTCATTTGTATACTAGAGAGAGATTCTCCACACTATTTCACTTTAAAATGGACCCTCCACTGTTCTTTTTCATTTTTAAAATGGATTCCAATTATTAGGCTACAGTCTAAAGGAATTACCATGTATGTATTTTTCAATGACTTGAGACTGAGGTGTATGTTATTCCTATGACAAATTAAAAACATTTTGCAGAAAAACTTTTTGCTGTGTATATCAGATTTATAATGATCTTACGTGTAAAAATGCCTCAAAAAGTCAAAATCCTCCAAATACATTTTACATTTGAGTAAATACAGTTAAGACTAAACAATGAAATTCACTTGTCCTCTACTAGACTAAATACTACAAGAAACAGTTAGGTAAGCAGTAGAATACTGTGAAACTGCAAGCAACTGCATGCATGCCTGGTGCCTTATCCAGCACAGCTGACCAAAATATATATCAGAGGGGCGTGTTACAGCCGATTCAATTCCATTATATATGGCTGATGACCACCATCAGTCACAGAGTCCTTTGAAGAGAACCAGCCTCTTCTTCCTATGAATTATAAACTGGATCTGCTTTAGTTGTGAAACTTATTCGCTGCAAGTCAGTGGCTCAAATTTTATGGTGTATCCCTGACTTCAAGTCCCCACCGCGAGGTCTGTAGACCCACGACTGCACTGAACCCACCCTACAGAAGTCAAGTGCAGTGCCCAGGGCAAGATGTGAGAGTGCCACAACCGCAAACTGTGCGATAAATGAGAACCAAGGGCATCTCGAAACGGGAACAAATGATAGTATTTGTCTGCCGGATGCACACAAATTTAAACCATCGCCTCTCTCTGCTTTAGACGGTGCCTCTGCCGGGGCACAGTCGCGTATTTCGGGGGATAACATAATGGAAAATTCGGGGGTGACCAGTGCTGGAAACAATGGCTTTAGTGTACGTTTTAACCACTTCCAGCCACATTAAAAGGAAGAAGCTTGGGTGGGCCACCGCGCCAGGCTGGCCAGACACATTTAGGGGAGAAAAGAACAAATGATGTCGTAACTTTCAGGCCTGGGGGAAATCTACTTTCGCTCTTAAAAAAGAAAAAAAAAAAAAAAAAAAAAGATGAAAGGTGTCGCTGCCGCAGTGGGGCCCACGGCGAGAACGCGCGCCGCGCCGTGGGGACCATACAGGTTACCAGAAGCCCCGAACTTCAATAGTACCTAAACCACAGCTTTCGCTCCTCTCATATTTGAGGCGATGGTGGGAAGGCAAGTTTCACCTGTAAGAGAATCTGATAGGAGTCTCTCTCTCCTTGCATTGGGTCCAGGCTCGGGGTCCTTCCGAGTTCCATCGCCTTTGCTCCACGCAGGTCCTGGCCACGCACTCGCCGCCTCTTCCACACCTGGGTCGCCGTGGGTTGCGCACCTGGGCCCGCCTTTACCCCGCCTTGCCTCCCTCTTCTCCAGCGCTGGCCCTGGAAGGTGACTCGTACCTGGCTTGGAGGCAGCCAGGACCACAGAAGCCCAAGGACACGACGAGAAAAGGGCACAAACACCTTCTGCGATCCGCTCTCACGCGTTAGAGGCACAAACCGAGCTCTAGCTAACCTCACTCCAGCTCATCGCGAGGGGGGGGAAAAAAGAAGGGGGGCGCGTCGCAGGGCCCACTTCTGCCTAGCCACCCGTGGCGAAATTTCCGGCGCTCGGGCCAGCGAGGACACAGGATGCGCACCGCAGCCGCTCAGCTCCAGAGCCTGAGCCGGGAGCTACTGCATCTACTCCAATCGCTCCCCGAAAGGAGAAGGAAATCGCCCCTTTTGCTCCCTGCCTGCGATGCCGAGGGATCTGGGAGCCGGGCCCGACTGGGTAGGAATCGCGGGCCAGGGAATCCCCGGCGGCGCCGGCTGCGGCAGCTCCTCTGCGGCGAGGGTTAACAGAGGTCCCTGCGGTGGCTTCCTCTCGCTGGCCCGGGAACGTGTATACCGCGCCCGCAGGATGTTCGCCGGCTGGGCTGGGCAGTCAGGAAACATGAGAAGGCCTCGCTATTCCTGTTCCCGGGCTGCGCGCGCCGGTCCGGGTAAATAAAGCCGCGACGCTGGCGGTGGCGGCGGTGAGCGCGCCGGAGCCCGCGCGGAAAACATGCGGCGGGGATGGGAGTGCGCCTAGCCTCGACGCGGGAGAGCCAGCCGCTCTGCCGCCGGCCGCGGGCCCCACCGCGACAGGTACAGCCTCGGCCGCGCCATCACCGCGCTGAGCCGCGGGAAGGGAGGCTCCCTCCCCTCTTTAGCAGCCCCTTCTCTCTGCGCCCGGCTCTTGGAGCTCCCGGCCCTTCCCCCACCTCCCTCCGAGGTCCTTCGGGGACGCGCCGGGGAGGGGGGTGGCGGGGGGAGGGGTGGCGGCCGAGGCTGGCTGGAGGGTCTGCGAGGACTCGGAAAGCCCACCTGGCTGCGCCCCTTTGCTTAAAATTGTTCGCGGGGGTTGGGCGGGACGGATCCGAAGGGAGGGCTCTCCCCAAGCCACAGTGGAGTGAATCTGGGTAAGTAGGGGAGCTCGGGATCCGAAAGGCGGCGTTGGGGACCGTGCGGGGGCCCCCGGGGAGGGTTAGGAGCTGCAGTTCACACGACCCCGGACGTCGGGGACCCAGCTCTCGGCCCTTTGCCGCGCTGGGATCTGCAGTGGGCCTTCCGTACCGGCTTGGAGCAGCGGGGAGGGTCGGCAAGGCGAACCTCGCGGCGCAATGGCCAGGGAAAACACGCCGTCGCACACAGAACAGGGCTGAGGTGGGGACAAACTGCGGGCCGGGAACGAGTGTGCTTCCCAAACAGAGCAGCCTGGACGCAAATCACTAACGCACAGATTATAAAAGATAAACAAGGCGCGTCCGGATAGGGGAACAAGGGCTGCGAGCGCGGATGTCCGCTTTCCCCGCTGCTCGCTGAGGCTGTCTGAACCCCAGACGTACCTGTGTGCGCGGGAGGGCTCGGCGCTGCCGTACACCCAGCAGCCGGCAGAGGTCTGACTCCACCTCTCTACGAACACTGTCCGCAAGCTGAAGTTTAACCGTTGCGGTCACGACCCTAAACATTGCGCGTGGCCTCTGCTGCGGTGGCCCGAGGGCGGGGCGTGGGCGTTGGCGAGCGTGGGCACCCGGCGTGTGTGCCTGGGGGTGGCTGCCCTCGCCGGGGCGGGACGGGGTGAGGGGACGCGGATCGCGAAGCGGGGGCGGCTCGGAAGCCACGCGAGCTGTCCCCCCCCGCTCCTCCCCAGGCGCGAGACGAGGAGGTGCGGCGGCTAGGGGCGGCTGCGCGCCTTCGGGCAGCCACCCGGCTGCTCCCGGGCGGCGCGGACCGGCCCGCGAGGCTCACGCGCGGCGGGCAGAGGCTCCCGGCGGTCTCGGCCCGGGAGGTGAGCCACGGACTTTTCCCCGCAGGCTCTGTGGAGCGCGGACCGTGACGCCTTTCCCTCGCTCTTTTAACACCTTTTGCAACTTCTGCAATGGTTCCCCGAGACCCCAGAAAGGGGTGGGAGGGAAAGGACTCCGAGCTCGCGGCTCGCGCCCGCGCTGCGGAAGAGGACAGCGCTGACAACCAGCTCTCGAGGGCCGGGACTCGGGCCCCTTTGACCTGCGCGGACTCTGCGCATCCGGAGCGACTGGAGGGGTGGCAGGAGCCTCGGGGGAGGGCCGCTTAACTCCCTGAGGCCACTTAACTTTCTGTCTGTGGAATCTGCTAACTTTCCCTGCCGTCACCCCCACCCCAGGAGCTGTAGCTGGAAAAAAAAAAAAAAAAAAAGGACGCAGAGGTTTCAGCCAAACCACCCAGGATCTAGCAAACAAGCAAATCCCTGAAATCCTGTTATGCACTGGGACTCATTAACTGGGGCTGGCGGATGCGGTCGTTCGTGTTACCCCCAATTTTTCCTTTCTTCCAACCCTTCCTGACGAGCCCGAGTGGGAGCTCTGGGAGGCTTTAGACTCCGGTTGTGATTGAAGAATCACGCACGGCCCCGCGTTGTCCTCCCCCGCTTTCCGGAGTGTGCTTCATCCAGATTAAAACCAACTCTGGAAGGCTTGTTTAGGAATCACTTTCCTTTGTCAGGCGGGTAAACTGTTTCTAGCTGACATTCCTTGCGGGCTGGGAAGCCGGGGCAGAGAGGAGCGTGGGTACCAGTCCCGGGAGTGTTCGGGGGCGGTGACCCGGGTTACCGGGGAGCGGTGTAACCAGGTAGGGGAAGGCGGGAGTCCCCGGGTTCAGGTGCCGCGGCGTCGCTCCTCCCCTGGGCTCCGCAGCCCCGCGCCAAGGCCAGCTTAGGACTCGGGACGCTCCGGAGTATGAGCACTCTCCGCGAGTAATGTGATTCATCTTTATCTCCTAGAACCTGAGCCCTGCGGAGCTCCTGGCGGCCCGATCCCAAGGCGCTGCGGCCGCGCCGCGCGCCCCTGCCTGCCCGCGCCATGAACACGATCGTCTTCAACAAGCTCAGCGGCGCGGTGCTTTTTGAGGACCGCGGGGCTCCGGAGCGGGATCGGGGCGGCCGGCCCTACGGCGGCGTCCTGGACAGTCCCCACGCTCGCCCCGAGGTGGGCATTACGGACGGCCCGCCCCTCAAGGACAACCTGGGCCTGAGACACCGGAGGACCGGGTAAGCTCACTCTCCCGGGGCCTCTGCTGCCGGCTGCTGGGAGAGGTGGGGACAGAGAGACGCGGGCGCGCTGGGGGCAACCCGGGCCTGCGGGTCAGGGGCCCAGAGTTTCCTGGGAGGACAGGTCTCCGCCACCCTGTTTCGCTCATTCTCATTTTAAGATACTAGTTGTTCTAAGTATGGGGGTGGGGTGGGGGATCGATTCGTTAGAACAGCTCAAAAGAGGCTCTCTGGAAACGGAGGACACCTGAAAGCGCCCCTGAGTGCTCCGAAGCCTGGACCTCAGGGATGGGGGTGGGGTGGGGGTGACTGTCCCTCTCCGGACCACGATGCAGTTGCGCGGCTGAGGACGAGGCAGAAAGGCCTGCTTGGGATGCACGAGCACCGGGCAGGGTCAGGCAGTCGGGGCTCCCCGGGTCAGGCCGGCCCCGTGGGCTTCCCCATCTTGTGTCACGACAGGGCCTTGCATCGGCCAAGGTGTTGGGAAGGGCGGCTCTGCGCAGGACGCCCAGGATGCGCTCGCGGCTCGGCGGAGCCCGCCGCGAGCCCGGAGGGTGGGTGCCGCGGGCCTGGGTTTCGGTTTAGCCGGCTGAGGGCTGCGGGTTGAGTGGGAGGCGCGCAAGAGCTCGCAGGCCGCCAGCTGCTCCGGTGCAGAGGCCGTCTGCGGCCCCGCCACGTCCAGGCGACTCCGGGAGCGCCCCGCGGGGTGGGGCGGGGAGGGGGGCGGCGGGCGGCCGTGCTGGCCGGTCCATCTGAGAGATTGCATCAGCTGCTTGTTCTGCAGCGTTGCCTGTTAGTGAAGTAGAGATCGGGTTTCGTCAAAATGTTACTACCAGTCCTCACGGATGGAATTGGATTTCAAAGAGTTTAAAGAGGCAAAAGCCTTGGAGGCTGCGGCGCAGGCGCGCGTGCTCGCGGAGCGGCCAGGACGCGCGGGCGGCGGCGCGGCGACCCCTCCCGGAGCCGCCGAGGAGCGCAGCGCCCAGCACCCCGGCCCGCTCTCCCTCTTTGGAATAAAGCTCTTCCTGAGGTCTTTTTACTTTAGCAGGTGGGACAGACCTGTCCATAAGCTCTTCCTTATGTCGTGAAAAGTCCCCAACAGTGTTTTGGGTTACTTGTTTTTTCCGGTTCAGCATATTTCCTCCACAAACCCTTTCTTGGACAGTTTCTCCTTTACCCAAAGGAACCAAGGATACAGGGAAATTTTGCAGAGGAACCAGGGCAGGGGGCGGCCATCACCTTCTAGCTTTATTCCCACCGTCTAGTGGTGACCTTTGACCACAGACGACGGGAAGCCTCAGCGGCGGGCTTGAATCCCTGAAAGAACGTTCTTGGAGAGTGTACACGGCCCGCGAGGCCAGGGCCCCTGGCGGGGACAGCCCTGCTGCGCAGATCTGACCACCTAACTCTCCAGCCTCTGGCTTCAGGATCTCTCCCCCCCGCCCCCACTCCTTTCGGTATAAAGCTGGTGGCCTTGTCCTGTGACTCCCAGGCCATCCGCGCTCTGGCACCGCCAATGCCTCCTCCATGTCCGCGCTCGCGGGGCAGGAGTCCACGCAGGCTGAGACGCGTGCAGACGCGACCCCCGGGGTCACAGAGGAGGCCGCAGCTCACGGCCCCTCCTCTCCGGCTGTCCCAGGGCCCGACAGAACGGCGGGAAGGTGCGGCACAAGCGGCAGGCCCTGCAGGACATGGCGCGGCCCCTGAAGCAGTGGTTGTACAAGCACCGCGACAACCCGTATCCCACCAAGACCGAGAAGATTCTCCTGGCGCTCGGCTCGCAGATGACGCTCGTGCAGGTAATCCGGGCCACGAGCCCCTGCCCCTCTCTTGGTGAGGCCGGGGCGCAGGCCGCCTTTCTCCTCCCCGCTGCTGGGAAAGGACGGGCCGAAATCGGCCGGTCCGGACGCTCCTCCGGCCTGTGGATGACGCGAGGCGGGCACAGGGCAGAGTTCTGATGCGGGAAGAGCCTCTGAGTTTCCTCTCATCTTATCTCAGTTTGGTCCAGGAGGGATTGTGTGGTGTTCGTTAAGGAGGGCAGTGAAAAGTCAAGGGCAGACTTACAAGGTGTCCGGATTCTATACAAGTATAGATGGCTACGGATGGGACTACCCCCGCGGTGATTTTCAAACTTGTGTACGCATCAGACTCACCAGGAGGACTTGTTAAAACACGCATTGTTGCGCCCCACCCGGAGTTTGTAGTAGTCCTTGGGCGAGGACGATAATTTGCATTCTAACAAGTTCTTGGGGTGATGCTGAAGCTGCTGGCCCGACACCACACTTTGAAAACCAGACAGAAGGACACCCCACATCAGGGCCCCATGTTAAAGGTCAAGTACAGGATAACTTTTAAATTAACCATTCCTGACAGAGCTAGGAGGTGGATTGGAAAGGCAAGAAGTGGGTTTGGGATTTTCTTTTCTTTTTCTTCTTTTTTAATAAATGACACCCAGGGCATTAGCTAGAATCCACACAGTTTTGCCGCTGTTTATCTTTCTACTCAGGCTAAGAAGAGGCAGATTTCAAATGGTAGGGTTACTCGGTCAAATGTAAAGAAATGGTGTGAGTTTGTTGTCAGTCTAGTGAATTACACTGGACAAGTTTTTCCCCTCCATAATCGTATCACAAGCTTGGGTGATAGGTAGAGCACTTATCAGCATTTTGTAGATGATATAATCAAGGCAGGAAGAAGTTGTGTTCCTAGGGGTAGGGAAGGCCTGGAAATAATGTAATTCTATATCAGATGCTCTTTCTATCACACAAGTTTTCTTTCATAAATGTAGTAAAATAAACGTTTATGCACCAAACAAAGCATTTAACTGAGGAAAAAAGGAGGAGGAGGAGGTGCTAAATGAGCCAAGAAATCTCATGCATTATAGTAGTACTGCATCACTGCACGGTGAAATTTTGGTCATTCTGTGAAAGTTATAGTGAGAACCCCCAAATGAAAGGGAATATTTAACTATTAGATAACAAAGATTTCTTTCCAGAGTGTAAGATTGTCCTTTTAGGAATTACTAGAAAGTTTGACAAAGCATGAAAATTGACTTGTATTCAGCCTTATTAAAACTGTAATATGCGTTTTCTGCTTATTTTCAGAGTATGATTGTGGAGAAAAACATCTGTTTTGCTTTATATTAACAGTCAATAGTATTAATAGTGATTTGCTGCAGCACTGGAGGGGAAAATTAATTTAGTGTTCTTGGCTTAATATATGTTTAACATAAAACTATGACTTTTTATTTTAACATAAACTAGTGATGTTCAAAATTAGTTTTTAAATAAATTATTCCAATCAGAAAAACTTGACTTAAGAAAACAAATGCATGTGTTCAGATTTCAGTTTAAACTGGTATGCTATTTATTTTGAAAGTACACTACTTTATAGAGCCGTATGAATATTTCACTCTGATGTCAACAGTAAAGCATTAGATTATTGATTATATAGTTCTATATTTAATACTTGCCATTCTTTCAGACAGAAAGCAAAAAATGTTTATGACATATTTAGGACATTTTTAAACATGAACTGTATTTGTCATTAGCAGAGACATTTAAATTTTTATGTGCAATAATTTTTTGAGCTGCAATAGAAAGTTATTTTTTAATACAAAATCAAATTGTTTTCTACCTGAAATGGTCATTCAAATGCAGTTAACAATTCTTTTTGTGTTAAGATCTTGGTAAAACTATTGCATTTTTCTAATTTACATGAAGTTTTTATTCATGTATGAAAACTTTTGCCATTATTTTTTCTATTACACTATGGTCTTCAGAAAATAAAATGCCATTTTTAAATGGGGCAGAGGTACTTGTTTATAATTCTAATTGATACCCATTTAATGATTTCCAAGTTTTATAGTAAATGAAGTTAATTTCTAGAACATTAAAGTGATAAATGGAAAAATTCAAAATATATAGAATGACCAAGGGACCCTTATATAGCATTCAGTTTGGATCTATTTATTCTCAGTTAGGCACAGTGGAATGTCTATCAAAGAAAAAATATGTATTTATGAATATAAGGAGTTTGTATAAGTCAGACATGTATTAAACATCCAAAGCAAATTTTGACTCTGTGGAAACCAAATAAATTATGTCAATGCCTTTTACTTCTAGGGGAGAAATATCAAGCTGTGATCTGAAGCTTTTTGAGCCCTGGAAATTAGACTTCTGTTTCAGGAGTCAGGTTCTCCCATTGAATCAATTTCTCCTATTCACTTAGCCTTCTTGACAAGAGTGATCATGTTTTATCCATCTTCATCTTCCCATTTCACCCTAGTCCAGTACTTTCCATGTAGTAAACTCTTCATACATGTTTGAATAGGTTTTAATTTGGGAATACTACTGGAATCACCATGTGACTTGCCCAGACATATTTCTGAAAACTGGAGAATGTCTTGAAATCAGAGGAAGATATTCTGGTTTGAAATTTTATCTCATTGTAGGAAATACATGGAGAGCAGCAGAAAATGAATGAATTATCTTTAATGACACATGTTGGTTCTACAGAACAAGCATGCAACTGACCTTATTATTTTTGGTTTATCTAGAAATATGTCATATTTTATGTCTATAGATAAACATGGAATATTTCCTTTATTTCTGGCTTCAGACTGTATTTTTTGTTTATTATAATACTTCTTATCTCTGCTTCTCCTAATTTATATTAAGTTATCAGCATATTTATTCATTAACTACAAGAGTGTCATATTTTTGAAAATTTCTTTTATACTTAATATTTCCCTTTTGGTTGTGTGGTCAAACTCTCAAACTTTTCATAAAAAGTGCTTTTGCCTTATTTTGCTACTCTGAAGGGTATAAAACCTGGTTGGTCATCTTCATTAAGCCTAGAACCAAAAAGCTGAAACTTTAACAGAAGGAATGTTTTAGGATCACATAAGTTACTTTTTCCAATAAATAGAAGCTCTAAAGGACATTAAACAAGACTACATTTTGTTCATCCCTGGAAGATGAAGCAGAGAGAGGTATTTATGCAAACTTCATCTTTTTCTACCCACTAGACTTGGTAACTTGTCTTAATTAGTTATAACTGTTTGCATTATTAATCTGCCATCATCCTAATAAGATATAAGGATTTTTATAAAAAATTAACAGGAAGATGATTTGTGTACGTGTTTTGACTTTAACCAACCAAAACAATTCCATTGTGCTTATTTCCTATGACTGACCATTGTTCAAACATTGTAAAAATACACTCTCTACTCTCAAAATATAAACAACTTTATTGTGGAACAACAAGTATGTGATTGGGGTTTTGTGTTATTTTAGGATGTGGAGCTTACCCAGGCAATAACTGACTCTGAAGAAGTTTTTCAAAGAAGGGCAGATGGGGGCTGTACCTGGTTTCAATATTTCCTATTGGTTATGCAAGTATATTTAAAAAATATTTTTTTCTGGATTATAAGAGTGAAATGATGGGGTTTTTTCAGATAACAATACAGAATGCAATGCAAGTAGAGTTTGAGACTGTACTGAGTGATTGGACGTTAATGCTCCCTTCACTTAACTGAAGTGAAGTAAAGTGAAAGTCGCTCAGTCATGTCCGACTCTTTGCAACCCCATGGCCTGTACAGTCCATGGAATTCTCCAGGCCAGAATACTGGAGTGGGTAGCCTTTCCCTTCTCCAGGGGATCTTTCCAACCCAGCGAGAGAGAACCCAGGACTCCCACGTTGCAGGTGGATTCTTTACCAGTTGAGCCACAAGGGAAGCCCAACAATACTGGAGTGGGTAGCCCATCCCTTCTCCAGCGGATCTTCCTGACCCAGGAATTGAATCAGGGTCTCCTGCATTGCAGGGAGATTCTTTACCAACTGAGCTATCAGGGAAGCCATACACTTATAGTAGACGTTCCAAATTCCTGTCGTATAGCCATGTATCATTTGGTGAAATCTGCTATATTGCAAGATTTTGCCTCTGTGTTGACATAGCCTTTGCTTAATATTGAATGCGTCTGCTGAGATATGTGTGCAGTTATCAACTGCAAGGCTTATGGCTACTGTTAAATTTTCAACAAAATCTCAAATTGGTCCTGCATTCTTCTTTTTTTATTTTGGACATTCTGGGTCTTTGTTGCTGTGCATGGGCTTTCTCTAGTTGCGGTGAGCAGGAGCTATTTTCTATTTGTGGTGCACAGGCTTCTCTTCACAGTGGTTTCTCTTGTTTGAGAGCACAGGCTCTAGCGTACTCTGGCTTCAGTAGTTGCCATGCATGGTCTTAGTTGCCTTGAGGCAAGTGGGATCTTGCTGGACCAGGGATTGAACCCATGTCCCCTGTATTGGCAGGCAGATTTCTTAACCGCTGGACCACCAGGGAAGTCCTCTTCAAACAGGAAAAGGAGTACGTCAAGGCTGTATATTGTCACCCTGCTTATTTAACTTATATGCAAAGTACATCATGAGAAACGCTGGGCTGGAAGAAGCACAAGCTGGAATCAAGATTGCCAGGAGAAATATCAATAACCTCAGATATGCAGATGACACCATCCTTATGACAGAAAGTGAAGAGGAACTAAAAAGCCTCTTGATGAAAGTGAAAGAGGAGAGTGAAAAAGTTGGCTTAAAGCTCAACATTCAGAAAACTAAGGTCATGGCATCTGGTCCCATCACTTCATGGGAAATAGATGGGAAACAGTGGGAACAGTGTCAGACTTTTTTTTTCGGGGCTCCAAAATCACTGCAGATGGTAATTGCAGCCATGAAATTAAAAGACAATTACTCTTGGAAGGAAAGTTATGACCAACCTAGATAGCATATTCAAAAGCAGAGACATTACTTTGCCAACAAAGGTCCGTCTAGTCAAGGCTATGGTTTTTCCAGTGGTCATGTATGGATGTGAAGGTTGGACTGTGAAGAAGGCTGAGCACCGAAGAATTGCTGCTTTTGAACTGTGGTGTTGGAGAAGACTCTTGAGAGTCCCTTGGATTGCAAGGAGATCCAACCAGTCCATTCTAAAGGAGATCAGTCCTGGGTGTTCTTTGGAAGGACTGACGCTAAAGCTGAAACTCCAATATTTTGGCCGCCTCATGCGAAGAGTTGACTCATTGGAAAAGATTGATGCAGGGAGGGATTGGGGGCAGGAGGAGAAGGGGATGACAGAGCTGGATGGCATCACCGACTTGATGGACATGAGTTTGGGTGAACTCCAGGAGTTGGTGATGGACAGGGAGGCCTGGCATGCTTCAATTTATGGGGTTGCAAAGTCAGACACGACTGAGTGACTGAACTGAGAACTAACTACATGATGTAAAAATGAGGTGTTCAGTATTTTAGTAGAGTGACTGCTGCTACTGCTGCTGCTGCTAAGTCACTTCAGTCGTGTCCAACTCTATGCCCATAGACGGCAGCCCACCAGCCTCCTCCGTCCCTGGGATTCTCAAGGCAAGAACACTGGAGTGGGTTGCCATTTCCTTCTCCAATGCATGAAAGTGAAAAGTGAAAGGGAAGTCGCTCAGTTGTATCTGACTCTTAGCGACCCCATGGACTGTAGCCCACCAGGCTTGTCCGTCCATGGGATTTTCCAGGCCAGAGTACTGGAGTGGGGTGCCATCTGAGTATAAGTTAATTCTGTGCATTCAAAGGTAGACAGATACCAGAATATCCCAGTGGGTTTACCATAATGATTGCTCTACCAATATGAATGTAAACACTTCAGTTAGAGTAGAATAAAAATGATTTAGTTTTTCTTCCAGCTTCTAGATATTTGGTTCTGTAAGCTTTCCTTATAAAATACAGTGTTTTTTAAAGCTCTGAATTTGACATTAAAATGCTGTTGCAGCACCTGTCCTTGGTAAGGAGGCTTGTTGCATGTAAAATAGAATTTCAAGAGAATTTAAATGATAACCTGAAGGAATCCATAGAAAGTTAAAGGTGGCAAATTTGAACTGGTGTTTTTACCTTCAGTGAAACAGAGGGCCTTTGCATCAATTAATTGGGAAAAACCTTGCGAAATGATACTTATGTAGATTTGTTCACCACCTATCATCTGCTGTTTGCATAACTTAACACAGGAAGATATTAAACACCCCTGACTATATACAGCCATTAAGGCTGTACTATAAATTTCTGATAATAAAACATTGGCAGAGTAAATGTGTTAGTAGATTGGGTGCCAGTTAGACTTCTGAAATCAGTTTAGAAAGAACCTGTTAGACACCAGCAAACCTTTATGGAAAATCTCCTGGTGTATGATTAATATACTCTGGTAGGAACTATGAATATGTAAAACATAAAGAAAAATGTGACTCCTATATATGAAAAGCTGGTCAATCCCACCATGACATTTAAAGGTTCCTATTTTTATATGTTAGAATTGTAAGTGTGTTGATTTTTTAAAATAAGAAGTCCACTGCATTTTAATAAAAATATGAAGAGTTTCATAAGAATTGGATTTTACACTATGTGGTACAATGTGTTGGTTGTATTAAGAGTTAAGGTCAGTTAAGATTTAAGATTAGCCTCTGAATTATATGGTGTTTAGTAGAGAAAGTAACAAAAAATTTCTGGAGTTGGATTCTTTTAAGCATAAGTGACATGGCATAGGGGAAGTTGCAGGCTGTCCTATGTGTGAGAGGAGCAGAGAAGGACATTAAGCACCCATCCGTGATTGCTGAAGAAGTGGTGGTCAAGGGCAGAAGGTAGGTTGGTACCAATCGTAAAGGAGATGGATTAATACTTGTGTAGGAGAGTGTGGACAGTAAGTCGCAGATTTTAATTTTCAGAGCTGGCAAGGATGTCAGGAACCATGTAATTCTGAAAAGTTGAATGACTTATCTAAACTCACACAGCCTGTTTTTGGCAAAGTCAAAAGAGGAAACCCGGCTCTTTCTGTTACACCACAGTTGGAGGATGACAGGACATGAATGAGGATTTGAAGATGTTAAGTAATTAAATCCTAACAGTGCATCATCACTTGAATTTGATGGCGGTTGTTAAGATCCATTCACGTGGGCAGAAGGAAAGATAAGGAAGTTCAAAAAATAATGTTCTAAATGTTCCAGTTAGTACTGACGAGGACATGGACGAACATTTTGGCCATGACCTGGAGAACAGAGAGAGGTTTGAGAAAACATTGGCCAGGCATTTCATGCCTCCATTGTGCAGGTTCCCCCGTGTGTCACGTTCAGTCTCTTCACTTCCTTCTGTGTGTGTAGGGGACAAAGGTTATTCATTCCTAGCACTTAACACCGTGGCATACAGGACCTTCTCAGTGTGTATTTGTTGAACGAATAGCCCCAGAAGTTTTCTGTTTGTAGAGGTTGGAGGAGATGGAGAATTTGAAGTCGGGCTAAAACCATAGTAATAATAGCACAGTTTGGCAGGAAGAGTGGTCGGTGGAGTCTAAGGCTTCTGAAATGCCATGGTGAGGTATTACACCACTGCTCATAAATTTGAGGACAATCATCATTGCTTAAGATACAAAGACAGGTTAACATTGAACATATGTATATTATATATGAATTGAATATATATATTATGTATGATATGGTTTGTGTGTATACACACTGGGATAGACTACCCTATTTTACCCATGGGGGGAAAAAGAAAAATGAGTTAAATATATTTTTTTTAAGTAGGATTCACCACAGGTTCATTCAATAATTAAGGCTTGAGTAATGTGCAAAAAAAAAAAAAGAGTGTATTTATAGACTAAATGTTAAAAAAAAAGAAATTCCAGAGCAAGTATCACCACACAAACCATTAATATACTGTGGGATCATGTTATAGAAAAAATTGACAGAAAGACATAATCTTCTTCCCACATTTCATCCTTTTAAAGGCAAATATTGGCCTTTCAGGTTTTTAATATCTGTATATTTGGATAAGAACATGATATTTAAAAAGAAATGTCAAGTGTCATTTTAGCCTCTAGAAATTATGTCCAGCTCTTTGTAAAATTGTGTCCAGCTCTTTGCAACCCCATGGACTGTTGTCTGCCAGGCTCCTCTATCCAAGGGATTTTCCAGGCAAGAATACTGGAGTGGGTAACCATTCCCTTCTCAGGGGATCTTTCCGACCCCGGGATCGAACCCAGGTCTCCTGCATTGCAGGCAGATTCTTTACCATCTGAGCCACCAGGGAAGCCCTCCAGAAATCCAGCAGCACCTTAAACAAAAACAATGGGACTAACTGTGTTTTGCAGTATTCATTTCTTTGTCATCACCTATTTAGAAGCACTTAATTTTTAGCTTAAAGCTGGGTGTCATTTGGCTTTTTCTCTCTCTACTTGTCTGATTGCTCTATCTCTGCTTTGCCAGTTGCTACCTCCTTAATTGCTAGAGGTTTCCAGGGTTTGTTCCTTGACTCTCTTTTCATTCTACCTACTGTCACAACCTCAGCTCTCACTTCTGTGCATTTGACCCAGATCTGATCTTCCTTGCCCTTGAATCTCAGATGGCCTTTTTATTTTCTCACTGGCACATTTCACCTGTATGCTCTTCTGGTACCTCAAACTAAATGTTCCCAGACCAAACCCATCATTTCACCCTCAAACAATTCTTTCTTCCTCAGAATGGCACTGTCTTCTCTTCTTACATAAGTTTGATAACTCAAGGGCATCTCTAATTCTTCCCTCTTATTTACCTCCCATCATGTCTCTGTAATTTGATTTCTATTGTTCCAAGTCTGTACTGGAAACACACTTCCCCCCCATTATCCCTGACATATTCCTTCAAAGTCTAGCTTCATGAACTCTTGAGTCACATGAAAGTAACCCCTCCTTCTGTTTCATTGCTGTAACATTTTATTTTAATGCATCTTAAGCCCTTTATCACTTTCTTTCCTATATTAGAATTATTTTTTTGAATTATAGTTGATTTACAATGTATTAATTACTGCTGTACACCAAAGTGATTCCGTTACAGACATATATATGTGTTCTATTTATATATTATAGATATATATGTATTCCGTTATAGACATAAACATATATATTCCTTGATCCTGTTTTTATTTCATTGGTTCACTTGTGTCATTTTCTGGGTTCCACATATAAGTGATATCATATGGTATTTGTCTTTCTTTTTCTGACTTTCTTCACTTAGTTTGATTATCTCTGGGTCCATCCATGTGGTTGCAAATGGCATTTTTTCTTTTTTATGGCTGAGTAATATTCCATTGTGTATATGTACCATATCTTCCTTATCCATTTCTCTGTTGATGGACATTTAAGTTGCTTCCATGTCTTGGCAATGGTGAATAGATTTTAGAGTTATCTGTGTATTCTCCTACCTCTCTTACTAGCCTCAAAATTTTAGGGCAAAGTCCTTTAATATTTTTTTATTCCTAGGATATAGCTAGTGCTCAGTCTGTACAGTAAGGGCTTAGCACATTTGTTGAATGAATGAATGAACAGATATGAATTCCAGTACTGTTATGTCTGAGAATATGTAATAATCAGAGATTATGAGAGAGGCTTAGGTCCTTTCTGGGAAAGTAACTGTATGATGGATAATTTTTTATGTTGTGTTAACTGAGAAATAAAACCTTTTTAGGTGTCAAATTGGTTTGCTAATGCAAGACGTCGGCTTAAGAATACTGTTCGACAGCCAGATTTAAGCTGGGCCTTAAGAATAAAGTTATACAACAAGTATGTTCAAGGGAATGCTGAGCGGCTCAGTGTGAGCAGTGATGACTCCTGTTCTGAAGGTTTGTTAATATTTTTATCTTGCTTTCTTTACTCTGCCTCTGTAAGGAGTCATTCACCACAATTCCTATTTCTAAGGTTGATCCCACAAAACATAATGCTGTCATAATGGTTCTTTTTTATTGCACAGGATAACTTGACTTTTATAATACTATAAATGACCAACCAGATTACGGCTGTTTCCTCTTGTTCATAGATTTATCATGTGTCAGAATAATATTTTCTGTGAAGTTTATTAACATTAAAATACCAAAGGGAGAAATTACTTAGATTCCTGCTTTTCTTTGCCTAAAAATTAATCTTAAATATCAAAGATAACTTTACACACTTTAAATATTCTTCTTATATGTATATTTTAAATCATTAAATATAACAATTGGGTGTCTGGGGAAAAGTACATGTAAGAACTACCTAGTGGTATTTTCCTTCTTAGATGGAGAAAACCCTCCACGAAACCACATGAATGACGGAGGCTATAATAATCCAGTTCACCATCCCGTAATTAAAAGTGAGAGCTCAGTCATAAAGGCTGGAGTACGGCCAGAGTCACGAGCCAGTGAGGACTACGTATCGCCCCCCAAATACAAGAGCAGCTTGTTGAATCGTTACCTTAACGACTCTTTGAGACACGTCATGGTCACAAATGCGGCCATGATGGGAAAGACAAGGCAAAGAAACCATTCGGGATCTTTTAGTTCCAATGAGTTTGAGGAGGAGTTGGTATCTCCCTCGTCATCAGAAACGGAAGGCAACTTTGTCTACCGCACAGGTAAGTCTGTGCTTTTCGTGATAACCTTGTTTAAACAGAATGAAGGCTGCAGCAGAGGGCCTTCTTTCTACAGATGTCAAGACAGAATTTTTATAGCCTGCGCATCAGATTTGCACATGTGGCCCATAATTCGATTTGAAACCTTTCATTTTGTTCTTCATTAGCAGATACGCTTGTTAGCAGATGATGGTCTACAGGGAAGTTTTCATCCTCAATGAAGATCTTCAGTCTTAGCAATAAACCTACTTAGAGGAGATAAATGTTGGCTTTAAGAATAAATTATAATGGAGGAATGTCCCAGATCATAATTAGCCATGCAAATATTTTATATTCTATCTTTTCTCTTAAATTCTTTGATTGCTTATATTGATGGAAAATGAATATAAACTAGCATGGGTGGCGAGATGTTTGTGAAGGAAAAGTGGCTTAAATTGCTTTGGAAATCTTACTTTTATTTCTGAAAAGCACAAGTAGGGCTGATAAATAGCTTTGAAATCTTTACTTTTAGTTCAGAAAAAATGAATCAATTTCTACCTGTCCTCAGCTTTCAGATGGAGTGGCAAGCTTGGTAAAATTTTCTGTCTTGACTTCAATTCCCCCAAAGCTTTGCATGTAAAGAGTGTTTGAGCAAGTTTGCTTCAGGACAAAGGATTGTGTGTGTCCTACATCTGGTACGGGTAGAGTCCATGTCCTGAAAATGCCAGGCAGTGAGATTTAGAAATGTTACCCTGTGAATTAACTTCAGGAAGCATGGAGTTCAGCCGTATTATGTCACAGATAAGAAAGCCCAGACAAAGAACAGACTGCTAGTGACTCTTCTATAGATCAGCAGTGCAGCTGAGCCTGCACCAGAGGTCCGAGGAATGTAATTACTGCTAGACTGCTGTTACTGTTATTATTACACATGTTGTCACCAGTCACTAATTGAATATTTTTGATATACTAGGTTCTATGCTAAATACTATGCATGTACTACTACCCTTAGTCATTATAATATCAAGAACCTTGATATATAAACAATAGAGCTTTATAAAGACATTTAAAGTTGGTCTGCTGAATATATCCTTAAGGTTATTTAGTCATCTGATTTTCAAGTGTCTACAAATATGTACAAGATATACTATGAGGATTCAGAAGATGTCGCAATACATTTTTAATGACTTAATCTCATTTTCTGTTTGTATTTCCAATTCTGACGATTAAAACATCTCCAGACACTCAGAAATACATAGGCTTGTAAGTAATAATTGTGTCTAGAAAGAAGTAAAATATACAATAAAAGATAATTTAGCCAAAAACAAAAAAGTTCAAACTATCTGTTAATACCTAACTGATGTGGCCAGACCAGAACTTGTAATTCAGAATGTTTATTTTCAGAAAAAGGAAAAAAAAAAATCATGTCATTCAAGTACAGATAATTGAAAAAGGAATAAACAGAAAACAAAAAATGGTAAAATAAAGACTGAAAAACAGGTAAATAAATCAAGAGTTGGCTCTTCGAAGTCAGTAGTAAAAGAAATAAGCAAAAATTAACTCAAATTAAAGTTGGAAGTGAGAAAGAGGATATAGCAATCAACATATTTTTGATTAAAATAATATTTTTAAAAATTATTATAAAGTACTATACACAATCGCTTGACAGTATAGGTGTATGCAAATGTATGGATGAAGTGAATTG
Organism: Bos taurus; assembly: GCF_002263795.3. Classification (NCBI taxonomy): domain Eukaryota; kingdom Metazoa; phylum Chordata; class Mammalia; order Artiodactyla; family Bovidae; genus Bos; species Bos taurus. The sequence continues at coordinate 36,840,246 of NC_037340.1, forward strand.
CTATTATCCACACAAATTGTTATTTCATAGTAAGAAAACTTTTAAATGACTGCTAATGCAGGAAAAATTATGGTTTTTAGTAAACTCAGTTCCCAAATGCTTGATAAAGCCATTGGATTTCTTTTTCAAACTTTAAAGAAATAATTAATTCCTATGCTTTGTATATGTTTCTGGAACATATAAAAACATGGGAAGTATCTCAATTTTTAAAAATGTAAATGTTTTCCTAACCTCAAACCAGATGAAGACAGCATAAAGTCAAAATTTTTATTTGTGGTACTGCTACTGACTATGAAACAATGTGGGAAATATTGATAATCATCTACTGTTAAGTGGAAAATTTTTAATTGAGGATGCCCTGAATATGACAAGTGTGTATGGACAAGACAAGAAAGATAAAAACAATAAAAATTACAGTTGAATGAGGTGGGGTAATTGAGATCTGTTCTTTAAAAATTTTTTTTCTTTTTCTCATAAATTTATGTTGCCCAGTAAAAATAAGGTCATGTGCCTGTGAAATTTCCCCAGCGTGTGTGGGTCTTCTGAAAATGCAAGCTCTTTTAAAAAGTGACAAAATTTAAAATCAGAGAGGGACTAACATCCTGTACAGGCGATGCTTTTCAAAGTGAAATAGCCTGGCCATTTATTTTTATTAAAGCATTCCAGATGCACTTGGTTCGGGTTATGGACTATTCATTTGCCAAATTCTATTTTTAAATAAAAACCTATCTTTTAGTTATGCAAGCAATGAGATCACAGCCTAGACACGTAAGCTTCTGGTTTCTCTTGCATGTGTATAAGCTTTAAAAGAACAGAATAAAATTGTAGAGTTTGTGGATGGAAAATGAAGCAAGAGCTGTTGGTCTAAGACTGGTCTACTAAATTTCATACCAAAACACCAAATGACCGTCTTCTGTGAAAACTGACAATGTTGCTGCAGTTGTCGCTGGGTTAGCAGTCTTGCATGAGTAGTAGAACAGGGAATTTCAATAAATACTTTCTGAGAAACTGCTTTGGTTTTCCCTGGCACACAGGCTTGTTCCGAATTTCTTCAGTTCTTTCTGATTATATCTTTTTTCCTCACCTTAACAGCAAATTTCTAAGACTGCTAAGAGATTGATCACCTTTAAATACAATTTATTGGTTTATCTGTGCTTAGAAATTGTATCCATTTCTTCCACCCATTTTTGTAAGACAGCTGCAATCTCATGATGCATTTCATTAAGTATAAGGAGGCAAAAAGCCAAGAGAAAGAAAGAGTTGGTTTTTGGAAGGGTAATCACTGAATTTCATTTCCCTTGTTAAATTCTAGGAGGGAGAAGTCTGGGAGATCATAAAGCAGTAATCCTAATTGAAGATATTACTAGACACCATCCAAGTAGATACAAACATTTAAGTTTTATGTAGATATTAAATATTTCTCTGTAATCTGCAATCTACCACATCATGTAGAAAGAAAAGATATTTTTTCAAGGGCATAGCAGGCTATCAATAAGTATTCTGACGGGTTCCCTGGTAGCTCTGCTGGTAAAGAACCCGCCTGCCAATGCAGAAGACAAAAGACATGCGGGTTAGATCCCTGGGTTGGAAACGTCCCCTGGAGAAAAAAGTGGCAACCCACTCCAGTATTCTTGCCTGGAAAATTCCATGGACAGAGGAACCTGGTGGGCAGTACAGTTCATGGGGCCGCAAAGAGTCAGACATGACTGAGCGCTCTCTCTCTCTCTCTCTCACACACACACACACATATACATGTATTCTGATAGCAGCAATCATAACATAGAATTGACCAGAATTATTAAGGTTATTCCTTCTAAATAGAATTAAGTAATATGCAAGAAAATCTAGTCAGTCGGTCTCATCTGTTCAATGAAATCATCTAAATTAAAATTACAGTCCTCTTCATCATGTTAGGTTAAGTGTTAGTCACTGCTGCTGCTGCGTCGCTTCAGTCGTGTCTGACTCTCTGCGACCCCAGAGACGGCAGCCCACCAGGCATCCCCTTCCCTGGGTTGCCATTTCCACCTCCAGTGCATGAAAGTGAAAAGTGAAAGTGAAGTCGCTCAGTCGTGTCCGACTCCTAGCGACCCCATGGACTGCAGTTTACCAGGCTCTTCCTCCATGGGATTTGCCAGGCAAGAGTACTAGAGTGGGTTGCCATTGCCTTCTCCGGTTAGCCACTCAGTCGTGTCCAATTCTTTGTAACCCCATGGACTGTAACCAGGCTCCTCTGTCCATGGAATTCTCCAGGCAAGGATACTGGAGCGGGTTGCCATTCCAATGGTAATTTTCAGATATTGGGTGGAGTAACTTCCCATTGCAAACTGTCCTCCAGGTCTCTAGTCCTTAGATGGGTCTGCTCTCAGAGACATCAGGATAAGGGCTGTAGCTTCATGCCCACCTCCATTCCTCTTGACTCAGTAGTTGAGTTTCTCAAAATGGAACCATCTATGAACATCTGTAGCATCTTCCAGAGGGCGTCCTCCATAGAGCCTTTCCTAACTTGGATTCGAGTTTAATTTACCCTCCAAACCAAGCCTGTTAAATCTCCTTCTTCAGTGAAGAAGAGAGGAGTCACTTCTAAGAAGTATGCTTGATGAGGGGAAGGACAGGCACTTCTTGAAATAAAATGTGTGAACCTACCTGCTCTGTTGCTGGCATGCAGACAGGTTCCTATCCTGCTATTCCTTTTCTCAGTTCACAAGTGATCAGCTTATAAATGGCTAGTACATGCTAATGATTACTCTCTGAGCCCCAGTACCTCCCCAGTATGTAATTCATAAATTTACTCTGCTCCCTAAAGCCTGAATGTTTCCACTTCATCTTACTAAACTGCCTGAAATCCCTCTTAATTATACACATCTGGTATAGCAAAAACATACTGGTGGAGAGAACTCTTTTCTGTATTAGTGTGAATTAACCAGATTAGCTTTCCCTCCACTTGATGAAGGTGAATATCCCTGAAGCAATGGAGATTTTGATGGAAAGAAGAAATAAATCATTTATTCCGTAAACCAGAGTCTTTGGGAGGAAATGTCCATTTGAATGGCCTGCAAAATGAGGGAACTAGGGATTTTGGTTACTGGGGAAAGACAAACGAAGCAGCAGAAAGTAAATCTGTGAGGACACAAGGCTAAATGCCATTTCCAAATTTTGTTCTTGGCTAACGATGACCCCAGTAGGTGGGGAGTGGGGGTGGTGGTGGAGATGTTATTTTTTCACTCTCTTCCTGCATACTCGTGTACTTTAGAAATTAAGCTGGTATTTTCCATAGTAAAACATAGGGATGCTCATGAGTTGACTAAACCATTGGATTAACCTGGGATTTAACTGTAATCTATATAGCATCGTTTCTTTGGAGAAATGGCAGTCTCCGTTCTCAACCACTGACTTCACAGTGCACTTCTGAGACACGTAGGAGGTATCCTTCAGGCATTCACGTCACTTATCAAAAACACTCCAGGCTCTCCAGAGTCCTGGGTTTTATGCTGGGCTGCTTGTCGAAAAAATCATAGCTTAAATGAAGCAGAGGGAAAGATTTAAAGAACTGCCTGCCAGATCTTTTTGAACACTGAATGACGACGCTTGATTTGTTTCATCAATTTCAGGTGTTTGGGGGGTAGCTTAAAAAAAGCCTCATGGGAGCTGAGAGAAGGCTTTACTCTTAAGGATGGTGTGGGTTTCTGTGTCCTTGCTATTTTCTCTGGAATTTTGTTGACCAGTAAATCGACTTTGGATACTTTCATCTTCTTTTATTTCCCTTTTTATGCTTGTCACTTCCTTGTTTTTAGTGAAAGATTAAGCTCAGCCCTGTTGGATGATTCCAGACATTCTTTTCCTGGCATGCAAATGACTGTTGATGTGCTCCAGCAGAGAATAATAAAACCCTCTGTCACCAGCCCAGTTAGTGACATTTAAAGGATACTTGAAAGGTTATCCAAATTTTTTTTTCTGTCTTGTGTCTTTTACTACAATAATACCTCACCTATCAGATACCATCTGGAAATGAGGTTTTCCACCGAAGTGAAATTTCCAGATAGAAATTTCAGGACTGATTTTTAAAAAGATAGAATTTTCTGTTCCTCTGGACATACAGGATGAGACACAGCCTGTGGGTTGTGTCTCAGCATCCCCACGTCTTCCCTAAACTCCTCCTCCTGTTGCTTTTTATATGCTTCCACACTAAACTTGCTCCTGACACCTTTGAACAGTGTCTTTCTGATAACCTTTTTATAAAGGGGTCTTTCCTAATTACTTATTCCAGAGCAGTAACCTTTGAAATGAGGCTTACAGAAATTCTGACCTTTGGTGAGGCTTGGGATAGAATTATAAAAATTTAAGCATGATATTATGAACACTGTAGATGTTTAAATATTTATCAGTGATGACAATGGCAAAACACATTCACTTGGATTATTTCTGAAGTAGCACATTAGCTTGACTTTTGAAAGTAAATTTTCTTCTTGCAAAATTTAAATGAAGCTGCTTAAAAGCCCTTAAATATTAAAGGGCTAAGAGATTCGTGGCAGACAAAAATAGAAAAAGAGAACAAGCTTTGGCATAAGCAGTTTGGCATAAGCTCCTTCAGGGGTTAGTTTTTCATTCACTTTTCTTTGTTTGTTATTTGGTATTGTCGACTAAAAAAATACATAGTCACAACCTGAATGTAGTGTTGTTTTATTTGCTGGGAATGTTTAGGACTCGAGCCCATTTCAGTAGCTCTGAGAAAACTGCTCCAAGGAGGCAGGAGGGACGACAGACTACATACACGTTTTCAACAAAGGGAACAGGCCATCTGAACATCAAAAATCAGGCATAAAGTTACGGAGCTTACTATGTATGCGAAGATGCAAGCCTCTGGGCTCACTGAATTCATTGCTTTCATATATGCACCTCATGTATCTGGATCAGTCCTGTTTCCTTCTTCACCATACTTCTTGCATTTCCCCAGCCCCTCAGCAATCACTGTGGTGCCTGGCAGCATCCGCTGGATCGCAGTTTTGGGAGGCCTCATTCACATTTGAAGGCCAGAAATTACTGATGTCTGTGACATTTCTCATTTATTGATATGGCAGGAGATATTTTCATTTCACAGTATCATGTGAGAGCCGGAAAAAGTCTATATGCAGATGTTAAGACTTAGCAACCCCATTCAACAGCCTGGTTTACAAACAAATTGAAAATGCATAGCAGCTTCATTGAGAAAATGTACACCTTTTTTAGGGCTGTGTTGGAGCTGTCTATTTTTTTGTCCTTTTATACGGTCGCAAAGAGTCGGACACGACTGAGCGACTGATCTGATCTGATCTGATATCGTTTTCTCCAAGTGGAGCCTTAGAATGATGGCAACATTGTTTTCAAATTTGTATGACTGTAGAGAGACGGCTTCCTGGAGTGCAGCTGTATGGTCTCTCTCCTTTTGTGCTGATACTCACCGATTTGTGTGTATTAAAAGCCCTCGAATGCCCTGAAATAGTATTTTATTCCTTTTTATTGTCCCCCTAGCACTTAATACAGTGTGTCTCACATATTTGCTCCGGAACTCTTTTCTTAAGTGAATGAGTTAGTGTTTTCATGATTTCATCTGTCTGCCTCTTAAATCACCAAAGACATTGTAACGTACGTATGTACATGTTGATCTGTGTCTGTGAACATGACAAGGGAAAGAAAATGGTCCCAAATATGTTTAAATGGATTTTAAAAATAGGCAAACGCAGAGAAAGTTAAAGCTCGTGGAAAAAACTAAACAGAATGAAGCTTAGAACTACGAGATGTTTAAGAGAGTTGAAACAAAAACTTAGAAAGTATAAAATGAAACCAATTTTCAAGTTAAAAGAGTGACTTTCAGGAAAATGTAAGGATGATAAGTGGAAAAGTTTAGCAGTTTAAAAAAATCCACTGAAGAATAAAAAAGTGTAGCAGACAGGCAAATAGAAAAGGAACTTTTATGGATTTGACTTCATTAAGTAATGGTATCTATTGTTTACTTATCTAGGTCGTCACATTGTGGGTGAGATTTAAGAAACACAGTGCAGATTTAGATCCAGTGATTTAAACTCTTCTGTCCCATTCACTGTCAGGGTTGACATGACTTCTTTGGCTTTTTAAGAATGACTGTTTTTAATCCTAAGGTGAAATTGGAGAAAGTCTATGTAGAAATTTTACATTTTCTCTGTCCTCCACATGTAAGACTATAGATCTCATACATTTTTACCTATTTTCCTGTTAAAAACAAGTTCATCAGCGTTACCTTTTGATTCTGTGGGGGTATCCCCTGTATTTTGGCAGGACTGTCTCCTGGCATTCCGTCTATGGTAATTGATTTTCTGACACTCTGTGCATTTCAGACTTGCAGTGGTCAGTCACACCTGGTGTCGTTTCATAGAAGTGCTGGTTCATGTCACTGCATTTAATACTGTGTCAGTGTTTCCATTAAGAGACTCTTTTCATTCCCTAGGGCTTCTAAATAAGTCATAAAAACTCAAGCCAAACTCAAAGCTGGCATAAAAGGACCTTTTTCCCCCTTCTTCTGTGTATAAGGAATATAAGTGCCTAACTCCTGCTAATTCTAAATTTAGTCAGGTTTGTAAACTCTTTACACACTGACAAGACCAAATAAGATCTGTTGACACCTCTCCAGCCTGGGACTGAGAAGGATGTCAAAAAGTTTTTACTGTCTGTGAAAATAACAAGACATTCTGTTTAATGAACATGGAAGTGGTTTCTTTTTTTTTTTTCTTTCTTTCTTTTTTGGTGAGTCACAGTTAGTTTTTCCCTTCTGCCTCCCGACTTTGTTTCTAAAATTAAACAGGTATTTTTCTATGTCAAAATTTGTCTTGTTGATGTAACAGAATTTTCACTCAGAATAAATACGTGTTTTCTTCTAGCCCAGAATTTGGGTACTTTTAAATTTTGTTCTTGTTTTCTATTAGACATTATATTATCTATAATTGTGGTTTTTGAGGAAGAAAAGTAATAATAATTTTGTTCACTTTGTTCAGTTTTTTTCACATTTGAATTGTTCATGGTTTTCAGTTTAAATGAAGGATGGCATGTTTAAATGGCAGCTGTGTAATGAACCTTTCTTTTCTTCGTTACCCAATTTGTCTTATTTTCATCTTACTAAAGAGGAAAATGGTCAAGGATTTTTATAAATTCAGCAGTGAACCTTAAAGGGTCTTCCAGTTCAATCCCTTAATTTGCAGATTAGGACATCGCTTTGGGTTCTACGCTGAGCACTGAGATGGCTGAGGTTTTGTATGCAGGTGGTCGCGTTGCTTGGAAATGTGATCCTGATGATTGGTACCGTACGTCTATGGCTTTTGGCTATTTCAATTAATTGAATTTTATTTTTAAAATCATGTCTTTAGTGTTGAACTTTTCAGAATTTAGGATAGATGGTTGTGCATTTTTAAAAAACTCATCTTTTTTAATAGCTTAGGTCTCTTATTGCTACCTTCCTTTCCCTGATTCTTTTTTTGTTTTTTTAATTTATTTATTTACTTTTGGCTGTATTGGGTCTTTGTTGCTGTGAGGGCTTTCTTGAGTTGTGGCAAGAGGGGGCTGTTCTTCGTCGAGGTGCACAGGCTTTTCTTTGCAGTGGGTTTTTTTCTGGAGCACAGGCTCTAGGCACACGGGCTTCAATCAGAAACTTGTCTGTTTTAATGGCTGCAGTGGAAAGGTCTTCACACGTGTTGGTAGATAGTAGACTGTAATAGACATCTGGTACCTAGGGTTTATGCTGTGTTGCTCCGAGAAGAGAAATGGTTTGTAGAAGATCTCTAGTGGTCCCTGCTGTGGGGCAGAAGTCTCTTGGTGGGTGGGTGGGTGGGTGTGTGTGGGTGGGTGTGGGTGTGTGTGTGTGTGTGTGTGTGTGTGTGTGTAGCAGTCATAGCAGTAGAATTAAACACAGTTCGGAAAACAAAGAGGCTTTTGAAAATGACCAGTGGTATCCTTCCTCTGTCATGGGTCTACCCTAAAGACCTCGCCTCGTTACCTGAAAGTGGTCTGAAACACATGGGAGAGATACCAACAATCCAGTTGGAGATGGTTTGGGAAGTTAGATTGGACTCAGCTTAGCAGTGACGTCACTCATTGGCTCCTCACAGTGTTGAGTCTTTTTTCCGTCAGGCCAGTAGGACGCTGAAGTGCAAAGATAACACTAAGGTGCTTTGGGGTCAGGTTCACCTGCAGCTTTCCCTCAGGTAAGACACTCCACTATGTGAGTGTGGGAAAAGCTGAATTGCAGTGTAGATATCACCAGGCCCCAGGTTTGGGCAGCACCTTGCTGTGTGGCCGGATGGCCCTGTCAGTTTGTGTGGCATCTTCCACAACCCCTGGGCTGCGATGGGGTTAGAGCAGCCTCTTGCCCACTGACTCAGTGCTTGGATAGAGGGACCACGATGGACATCTTTGACACAAAGACTGTGTTCCTTTTTGAGCACCATTGTATAAAGCAGTTCTGCCTTTGATTGAGCTTCTTTTAAATGAAGAGAATAACATTTTAAAACAGTGATGTTGAGAGGACTCATTTGGTGAGATAAAATTAAAATGGAAAAACAACGCAGATGAAAAGGAAACCTTTTTAAAGTGCTGAAAGTTGGAGACAACCATTCATAAAGTGGAATTTCCAAGAAACAGTTGCTCTCAAGCTCCCACACCATCGCCCCTGCATTTGAAATTGAGAACTGATGGTCCCTCTCTCGAGCCAGATGCAGGTTACGATGGACAGAGCTCTCAGTATGGCAGAGACACTGCAAGGAAGAAGACCCTGTTCTGCCAAGACTGTCATTATGACACTAAAATGTACCCTTTTGCTGAGGCCAAAATTCAGAGTCGCTGCTTCCAGTTTCTGCACTGATTTAGACAGCAGATGCGTAAAAGGCAGAGTGGTATTCAGGATCATTTGTCACATGGCTTTGGGGCAAGAGGGTGGCTGTCTGGCAAGAACAAGAATTCCTTAGATGTTACTGGGTCTTACATTTCTAAACGTAAACTCCCGACCAGAAGTCGCTTGGTGCCAAGTGCCTTTGCTGTGATGTCTTCGCCCAGCACAGAGCTAAATGGCTGCTTGAGAACCACCAGCCTTCCCTGGTTTGCAGCCGAGGCCGAATGTTATCATTGTTTTGCATCTTCCTTAATCGTCTTGGTTGCATTTCGTCTCACTGTATTTTTTCTTCCTTTTCTCCTCTCCGGGGCTGCTAAATGTCTCCAGCTGGATCAAGGAGTTTTTTCACAACTTTGTCAGTAGTGCAATTGGTTTTGTTGTGGTTTTTACTGTGTCTCCTGGGTTCCTTTACTTTAGACCTTTTCAGAAATTATGGCACCAATTCAGATTTACTCATGACCCATGGGACCTCCAATTTATCTAACCTGTGTACTTTTTTCTTCCAGGATTTTTTTTTTCCTTAAAATGTGCTTTAAAAAGTATAAACGTAAATCATCTGGAATAGTCATTCTCAACTATCTTGAAAGGTGTTTGAGTTCTATTTCATGGTTACTATGATTGAAGCAGTAAAACTTTTAGTTTATAGTTAGAATAACTTTTCTCTCATTAGGAAAATATAAAAAAAGCTCAACTTTATGATTTCATGACATATTACCAACCCCCAAATACCATTCCTAATCCCCACCCCCCTACACACACTTGGTGAAACGCTAATAGGAAACTCAGAGAAGAAGCAGAAAGGTAAATGATCTGTGTTTGACCTCACTCTCTCTGGTGCTTTAATTAAAACGATAGTATAAAGCTCCGGGTCGACGCCCAGTGGAAGCATGACCAGTTCAATGTATATTTTGCTGCTGCTAAGTCACTTCAGTCATGTCCGACTCTGTGCGACCCCAAAGACAGCAGCCCACCAGGCTCCCCTGTCCCTGGGATTCTCCAGACAAGAACACTGGAGTGGGTTGCCATTTCCTTCTCCAATGCATGAAAGTGAAAAGTGAAAGTGAAGTCGCTCAGTCATGTCTGACTCTTTGCGACCCCATGGACTGCAGCCTACCAGGCTCCTTCGTCCATGGGATTTTCTAGGCAAGAGTACTGGAGTGGGGTGCCATCGCCTTCTCCGAAATATCTGCTGCTTCATCTGTAGTTTGGAAAATGACTTTACTATGCCCCAAATTTCTCTCCAGCCTCCCTTCTTACCCGACCTGAAATCGGGTAGATTTAGCCAGAGAAAGTTATGGCATCGCCTTAGACATTAGGCTCTCCATATTCACCCAGAACTGCTAGCAATTGATAATGTGCTCCAAGGGCCTTGGTTCCTTTAGCTGTAAAATGAGGGCTTATGACAAGATAATCCATAAGTACCTTTTTGTTGTTGTTGTTTAGTCTCTCAGTCGTGTCCGCCTCTTTGCGGTCCCATGGACTGTAGCCTGCCAGGCTCCTCTGTCCATGGGATTTCCCAGGCAAGAATATTGGAGTGGGTTTCCATTTCCTTCTCCAGGGAATTACCTTATTACCCTTGATCATCTGAGATCCTGTGACATTTTTAGGGAGAGAAGGGAGCCCACAGTTTACTGAAAGTCATAGTTAAATACAGACCGTATTATCTCTGTTAGAAACAGAACCTAGGCTCTGAGCAACAAGGGGAACATCTCGCAGGAGTATTAGGGAGCCCAGCAGGGGTCAGCGCACCGGTGACAGGTAGACCATCTGCCCAGGTGCTGGGCCAGGAGGTAGGCGAGGGACCCTTGTTAAATCTGCAGGGGTTCTATCTGTGTCATTTTAGGAAGACTCCTAATTTTATAAAAGTTTGCTTCCGCAGTTACTTCTACTGCTTGTATTATTTTATTTGTACACTTATATGCTCATAATCAGGCTTCCCTGGGGGCTCAGTCGGTAAAGAATCTGCCTGTAGTGCAGGAGACCCAGGTTTGAAGATCCCTTGGAGAGGGGAATGGCAACCCACTCCAGTATTCTTGCCTGGATAATTTCTTGGACAGAGGAGCCTGGTGGGCTACAGTCTATGGGGTTGCAAAGAGTCAGGACTGAGCGACTAACACTTTCACTTTTATGTTTATAATCTACCTAAAGTGTTTTTATAAATGGTATGAGCTAAAGATCTGATTTTTTTCCCACATTAATAGCCAGTTGTCCTAGCAGGACACCCTGAGTGCATCCACTGCTCCTTACTGATTTGCGGTGCTTCCCTTATGTGTGTGTCTGTTTCTAGACTGTACTGCTGCTGCTGCTAGATCGCTTCAGTTGTGTCCAACTCTGTGCGACCCCAAAGACGGCAGCCCACCAGGCTCCCCTGTCCCTGGGATTCTCCAGGCAAGAACACTGGAGTGGGTTGCCATTTCCTTCTCCAATGCGTGAAAGCGAAAAGTGAAAGTGAAGTCGCTCGGTCGTGTCCGACTCTTAGCGACCCCATGGACTGCAGCCCACCAGGCTCCTCCGTCCATGGGATTTTCCGGGCAAGAGTACTGGAGTCTGGTTCCATCGCCTTCTCCGCTAGACTGTACTGAATACCGTCAAACCTAAAAGCTGCTCCTCTGTCAGTAGCACACTGCTTTCACGACTGTGGCTTTGCTGTACATGTTGACGTCTGGCAGGCTGTGTCTACTTTATGTTCACTTTTTTCAAAGTATTCTCGTCTAGACTATTGAATGTACTTTTCTAGTTGGACTTTGGAAGACGTTTGACAAGTTCTACTTAAAAAAATCCCATTGGAAATTAGGATAGCACAGAATTTAATATCTTTATTGTGTCAGGTCTTCCCACTCAGGCATATGGTTTATTTCTCTATTTATTATGAGCATCTTTCATGACGCTCAACACGTTTTTGTAGTTTTCCTTTACATAGGGTCTGCATATTTCTCATTAAGTTAATTATAGGATCTTTTGTTACTCTTATTGTTTCTATTGTGAATGACTTGTCCGTTACATTTTATAATAGTCATCACTAGATATCCTAAAAATCTGTTGGATTTTGTATATTTTTCTTATATCCAGTTGAATTGTCAAGACACACAAACATATATAACTTTCAGAGAGTAACAGTTTCAGGTTTTTATTTCCTCCCAGCTTTCCCTTTCTTCCATCTTCCAGGTATTGCATCACACTGACCAAGTTTTCTAAAACAGTGTTGAGTAATAGCAGTGATGACAGACACTAAAGGGAATTTTCCTTATATTTTACCTTCAAGTATAATTTTCACAGCAAGCTTCTGATATGATCACTTTGTCATGTTAAGGGATTCTCTTTCCATTCCTAGATTATTTGATAAGGAATCCCCTGCCCATGTAACTAAACAGGTTGCTCCTTTTATAAAATGCTTTTCCACATTTTTTAAGAGCATCATCTAGTTGTCCACCTTTAATCTATTTAAATTTCTTAGAGTTCAAATGGCCTTGAATTCTTAGGAAAAGTTCTGTTCCATCAAGATATGTTGTTCTTTTAAAGAGATTTCTGGATTTAGTTTATTAGCGTTTTACTTAGTAATTTTATATCAAAATTCTCAAGTGGGGTTTGTCTGTAATTTTATCTTTTTCTAACGCTCTCCTTGAACAGTTTTGAGGTTAGAGTCACACTGATATTGTGGAATGAGCTGGAAAGTATTTCATCTTTTTTCTACTCCAAAAAGTTAAAATGAAGCATGGATTAGCTCTTTCTGGTACCTTGAGGGTTTGAAGGAATTCACCTGTGAAATGATCTTGGCCTGGTATTCTTGGTCCTCTCCTTTTCCTCTCACATTTTTCATCTTTCTTCTTTATTTTATGAACAGTTTCCTCAGCTTTTTCCTCCCGGTCACTAACATAACCTTCACCTTTACCACTTCCAGTTTATTAATCAACCTATTGCAGTTCTCATTGTAGTATCTCATTTTTGTTTTCCAAGAACATCTTTTTTTCTTATTACTCCTTCTTCACAGCAGCCATGATCCCACGTTGATCAGAAGTTGCCAGGGTCTCTGCTCTGCCTGTCTCTATGGCCTTCATGCCAGGCACCCTCTTTACAGAGGTTTCCTGCTTTGTGTAAGGACTTCCCTGATGCCTCAGTAGGTAAAGAATCCACTTGCAATGCAGCAGACACAGGAAACGTGGGTTCGATCCCTAGGTCAGGAAGGTCCCCTGGAGAAGGAAATGGCAACCCACTCCAGTATTCTTGCCTGGGAAACTCCATGGACAGAGGAACCTGGCGGGCTACAGGCCATGGGGTCGTGAAAGAATTGACACGACTGAGTGACTAAACAACAATTACCTTGTGTAAAGAACATTTGCAGAAGCTGTGTCCTGGGCCGGATGAACCAGAGGCATATCCCCCCGCCCTGCACCCCCACCCCAGACTCGGGAAGGCAGCATGGCCTAGCTCTTCCCTTAGCTGTCCTTTGACTGGTAACCCTCAGGAGCCCTGACCCACTTACTCTGTGACTTGGAATATCTTCTATGCCCTGCTGGGAGCAGCAGCTCATGCTCCGCCACGGTCTTGCCCTCCACATGGTTTGAGTTGTGGTTCTGTTTGAATTTCCCCACCCACTAGATGCCACATGCATTTCATCTTCCATGAATTTCTCAACTCTTCTGATTTGGCGATGGTACCCTTTATTGTTTTTGAGGACTGCTAGGCATTCATTTGGTTTTAAATTTACAGTCTGTGATTTTAATGGGGTTTTGAGAGAGAAGTAAATCAAGCTTAGTCAGTATACCATCTTAAAGGGAACTCTAGCACAGACTTCCAGTAAATGATTTTATCATAAGAGATGTTTCCTTTGTTTCTGTTTTACTGGGAATTTGCATACATTCAGAATTAGGCATCAATTCTGAAAATCAAAGGAAATTGTGTGCAGAGTGGAATGTGGGAACTCCTGGAAAATTCCTGATGGATTTCATGTACAAAAACATGACATGTTATGATGGGAAAGACTTTCCATCAACTATTTTTTGAAATAAAGCACTAAATACAATGTGGTTTTTTAAAAAGGCCTCTAATTATAACACTATGATATAGTGGTACTTGACGGTCATGCACCTAATAAATACTGCACTTTTGAAATGTGATTAGAACCCAAATCAATACCATTTTACTCTGAAGTCTCTGAAGTGAAGCATGTGGCAGGACATGCTGAAACTAACTTTTCTTTTTGTCCTTCCAGTGGAAAACTTAAGTTCTTTGTTTGAGCGAGTACTGTTGGGAATTTTTAAGTAAAAACAGGAAGCTAAGAATTCCATTCATTTTTGCCAATCTTTCCTTCTAGCAAAGTATCAATGGAGCATTAAATTTGCTTTATATTATTTTTCCCCTCTCATACTTCAGTTACTTTAATGATTTTTAGCTAGTGGTACAAATGTATTTAATTAAAATTATTTATCAAAATAAAGTAATGACATGGGAAGTGAAGTGAAGTGAAGTTGCTCAGTTGTGTCCGACTCTTTGTGACCCTGTGGACTGTGGCCCACCAGGCTCCTCCATCCATGGGATTCTCCAGGCAAGAATACTGGAGTGGGTTGCCATTTCCTTCTCCAGGGGATCTTCCTGACCCAGGGATCGAACCCAGATGTCCCGCATTGCAGGCAGACGCTTTAACCTCTGAGCTACCAGGGAAGCCCCTAAAAATACATTAAAAAAGTACATATTGAAATTTAAATGTTCAAGTTATTTGAATAATGTCTAAATATCTTGTCTTTCCTCTAACATCTTTCTTTCCTTTCTTCTTTCTTTTTTCTCTTATTTCTTCTTCCATCTTTCCTTCCTTCCTCCTGCTATTCTCCCTGTCTCCCTGCTTCCGTCTCTTTTCTTCTCTCTGTTTTAACAGTGAAGTCCCTTGTCTTTGCTCAGGGCTCTGCTGTCCAGATTCTTTCCCGGTTTGTTCAACTGTGGCTCAGTTGATGGATATTTCACCATATTTCTGTCTCTGGGCAGCGGTAGACTGACCACAGAATACTTTTCTATGAGGTTTCTTTCTTCCCTTAAGGATATGCTTGATTGTCCAGCTGTCAGCATGTGGACACTGTGCTGATTAAACACTAATGAGTTCAAAATGGGCCGCTGTTGCCAATATCATTCTGAGAGCAGCACCATCTCTTGCTGGAATGTCTAACGTTCCCAGAGTCCCTTGCTCATGATCTGTTCGGTGTCTGTTTTCCTGGGGGAAGAGGAGTTCTTTCCCTGAACGATGTACTGATGCTTTGGCACATCCACAGAAGTACTAGAATCCTCCCAGTGAGGATGAGGTTAAGAGCACCACGTGGTTTCTCTTCAATGACCCTGCACACCCTCTGCTAGAGATGCTACATGAGCAGGTACAGATCCAAGCAGTTATTTTCAGAAAGTGTTAAGTGAGGCCCCTGAAACTAAGACAGACAGAGAAATGTCAGAAGACTAGCCTGAAATCACAGCACATCCATTGGCAGAAATGGCAGCTTCTGTGTCACGGTTAGGGATGGAGTGTGCTGTTTTTTAGTTAAATAACCATCACAGGTTCAAAAGTGATGACTGTGGTTGTAAATCATATGCTTATATTTTGGTAAGGCGATGGCACCCCCCCCTCCAGTACTCTTGCCTGGAAAATCCCGTGGACGGAGGGGCTTGGTGGGCTGCAGTCCATGGGGTCGCTAAGAGTCGGACACGACTGAGCGACTTCACTTTATTTTTTCACTTTCATGCATTGGAGAAGGAAATGGCAACTCACTCCAGTGTTCTTGCCTGGAGAATCCCAGGGACGGGGGAGCCTGGTGGGCTGCCATCTCTGGGGTCGCACAGAGTCCGACACGACTGACGCGACTTAGCAGCAGCAGCAGCAGCATTGCTGCTTAACAAGCTTAGCAACTTAAAACAAATATTATTATAAATTATTATATAATAAATATTATTATATATTATTTCAGTGGACAGTCTGATGCAGCATGGCTGAATGCTCTGCTCAGAGTCTCACTAGGCTGACATCAAGGTTTTGGTCATACTGGATTCTTACCTGGTGGCTCTGGGGAAGAACCTACTCAAGCTTATTTAGGCAGCTGGCAGAATTCATTTCCCTCTGGCTGTAGGACTGAGGTCCTGCCCCTCACATCTCAGCCTCTAGAAGCTGCACCATTCCTTCTCTCCGGTCCTTGTATTTTCAAACCAGCAACAGTATGCCCAATCCTCCAAAAGCTTGAATTGCTCTGCCTCTGCTCTGTGGCCCCAACCAGGAAAAAGCTCTGAGTTTAAGGGGCTCGTGTGATTACATTGAGCCCACCCTTCATTTAACATCAGCTGATGGGTAATCTTAGTTCCATCTGCAAAGTCACTTTTAATGAATAACATAGCACATTCACAGATGTGACACTAAAGGGGAAAGTTATGGGGGGCAGAATTCTGCTTATCCCAGCAGAGATCACATAGCAGGGGGATTTGAATGAGGTTTTGCCTCTTCAACCTCAAATGTTTGGACAACAAGCGTCATCGTTAGTGTGATCCGTTAATTATAAAGTATAAGAAAGATATTGCTGTAAATGCTTTGGGTATGGATAATCTGTAAACTGAGTAATCAAATCTTGTCTAAGTAAATTAGTTAAAATTTACATAATTATTTACATATAAGCACAAAGAAACACGCATATGTATTCTCTTTATACCTTCGGTTAGTCTTGCTTCCCTGAAGGGTACATACCTCTTATCTATAACATGCAGACAGGCATCAGACAATTGACAGGGTGTGTCTAAGGCTGATGGCTGGAGAGTTCCCTATGGTCTGCACTTACTGAGAATAGCTGCAGTTTACTGAGCACTCACTCTGTGCCTGCATTGTGCTCCACCTGCATGTGTTACTTTAGTCCCTGGAGTGATTCTATGATACATGTGTTACAATCCTTATTTTGAGGATGAGAGAACACAAAACTTGCTGTTGTTAAGTCATTCAGTTGTGTCTGACTCTGTGACCCCACGCCAGGCTTCCCTGTCCTTCACCATCGTAGCTTGCTCAAACTCATGTCCATTGAGTCGGTGATGATGTCCAACCATCTCATCCTCTGTCACTCCCTTCTCCTCTTGCCCTCAATCTCCCCAGCATCGGGGTCTTTTCCAGTGAGTCAGCTCTTAGAATCAGGTGGCCAAAGTATTGGAGCTTTAGCTTCAGCATCAGTCCTTCCAATGAATATTCAAGGTTGGTTCCCTTTAGGATGGACTGGTTGGATCTCCTTGCAGTCCAAGGGACTTTCAAGAATCTTTTCCAACATCACAGTTCAGAAAGCATCAGTTCTTTGGCACTCAGCCTTCTTTATGGTCCAACTCTCACATCCTTACATGACTACTGGAAGCACCATGCCTTAAGCTACAGAGTCCAAAAACAATCACAGAACAAAGTTGATGGGGTAGAGGGAGATGTTACCTTGAAAGGAGCAGAGCATCAGTTGAGAAAATAAGCAGACTGCAACCAGATTCCTTCCTGTAGCATCCTGAGTGGCCCAAAAGAGCCGAGGGCATGAAGTGGGAAGCCCTTGCCTGGAGCCTGGGGTCTAAGCATTTACTTACTGCTCCTGCTGGTGCACTTGACTTAGAGCTTCTATTTTAGGCCACTCTGTATCAATCCACAGAGTATAATAAACTTGTGCCTTGAATTTTTAGATAGATACATTCTAAAAATATTAGATTTAAATTAAATCAGATTTTAAGGCCAGCACAGATACTTGGTATTTTAAAACAATCCGGCAGTGAATCCTTTTGTTGTATGAACAATGTAACTCAACTTCTGTGTTTTATAAATTTAGGTTCTACTAGGGTTTTCTGAAATTTAAAGTTAGACAACACTATCAACTGCCTTTTATTAGTTCTGTCATTGTTTCAGCAGTAGTGCCTGTTAAAATATTGCATCCTGGTCATAAAATACAACTGAAATCACTGGAAAATATAATACTGAGTAGATGAACTGTGACTATCATAGATTAAAAACCACAAAAATGTTGTCTTTGTGTGTGAGTGTGTGCTCTCAGCTTCCTATATTAATAAAGATTGTTACCTTAGAACTAATTTCAATTGTTTTCTCCAAAACTGGGACTCCATAGCATTCCTTAAAAAAAAAACGAAAAACTTTCACTTTTAATCTATAATTAAAACCAAAGTTTTCTTTTAATTTTAAAAGTTTGTCCTTGAACTAAAATAACATGGAACATTTTAAAACATGGCTCCAAGTTACTGTAGATACATTTTATTTAAACCACAGAGACTGCAGTTAGATTTCTCAGTGCCAGACAGACTACAAATTATAACTGTAGCAGAAGTGACTATGAATTTCTGAATGTTGTAGTACCAGCAAGGCTGGTTGTTATTTTGGAGCCGTTCTTCCCTTTGGGCTCCGCTCATGAATGACTTAATCCCTATGTAAGATCGAATGTCATGCTTATTGCCATGCATAGAAAAAAACTGCAAAGCTTCCTTTGCGATTGCACAAATTCGGCATGCACCCACAGAGGAGCAAAGCAGTAGGGAGCAAGAGTCACAAACAGAACTTGTACAGCGAGGCTAGAACACGGTGAAACTCCAAAAGTCAGATGAATGATAAAAATATCCTTTAAAGTCGGATGCCTTTATTTATTATGGCAAGAAGAGGGGGATAATGTCCATGATTGAATTGTAAAAATATTTTCACTAAGGTCATTTTTGTACTTACTATTCTGGTATTTGGTTAGCAGATCTAATGCCACATTAGCTTTAATAATATATTGTGTTGCTCTGTGTACTGTAGAAAGTGCACAGACATCTGTCATTTTATTGGATCCTCGTTACAACTCTGTGAGGTAAAAGTGAGGATAATTATTTGGCTTTTCTCACCAGGTGGGAGGGAGGGGGCCTGCTGGGGCCCAGCTACCTAATGGCAGAGCCAGAAAGAGGACTTGAGTCTTTCACTTCTCCTTCAGACTCTTTCCACTCGATTTTACGGTGTTTTCCATCCTGGTTAAGTGTACTCAGATTAAAAAAAAAAATCATTTATAGAGTTGACCTCTCCAAAACAGTGACTCTTAACTTATTTGGAGCTGTTCCTCCTTTTGTACATGGACTGCTTTGAAAACTGGTTAAAAAGCTTTGGATCCTTCTCCAAAGAAAAGCACAAGCACGTCCCCAGCCTGCACTTCTCTGCAACCAGGAACAGCAACAGGGCTGACTCTGATTCTTTAGGTCCAAAAAGGACACAGTTCCTGCTGTGGAAGAGCAGACCCTTCTGAAGGTTTCTGACGATGCCTGAGGGTTCTATCTTCAAAGCGTGTCGGAAACGTTTACTTTCAACAGTGCGTTCAGTCTGTGGTCATGCTGCCCTCCCACACCTGTGGTCCCTGCTCTTTATCACGTTGATTCTGATGTGCAATGTGGTCCTGTCCTCAGATTCTAGAAGATTCCACCCCCACCGCCCAACTCCCCACCCCCAGAAGGCATGTGCGTGTCCTGGACTGTGTGGAAAATTTGGAGAGAGCTCAGCTGATAGAGGAGAGAAGGCAATGGCACCCCACTCCAGTACTCTTGCCTGGAAAATCCCATGGACGGAGGAGCCTAGTGGGCTGCAGTCCACGGGGTCGCTAAGAATCGGACAGGACTGAGCGACTTCACTTTCACTTTTCACTTTCATGCATTGGAGAAGGAAATGGCAACCCACTCCAGTGTTCTTGCCTGGAGAATCCCAGGGACGGGGGAGCCTGGTGGGCTGCCATCTCTGGGGTCGCACAGAGTCGGACACGACTGAAGTGACTTAGCAGCAGCAGCAGCTGATAGAGAATCTGCCTGCAATGCAGGAAACCCCAGTTCGATTGCTGGGTCAGAAAGATCCCCTGGAGAAGGAATAAGCTACCCACTTATTCTTGGGTTTCTCTAGTGGCTCAGATGGTAAAGAATCCACCTGCAATGAAGGAGACCTGGGTTCGACCCCTAGGTTGGGAAGATCCCCTGGAGGAGGGCGTGGCAACCCACTCCAGTACTGTTGCCTGGAGAATCTCCATGGACAGAGGAGCCTGGCAGGCTATAGTCCATGGGGTCGCAAGGAGTCGGACACGATTGAGTGACTGAGCATACCATAGCACAGGAGGGCCTTACATGAGGGTGGTTCACCCCACTTCCTACAGAGCACTGCTTTCCTTGTTTCTAGGCTCTCCTTAGCCACTGCAAGTGGAACTCACCCCTGCCTTCTCTGGCCCAGCAGGTCCCCAGCAGCACAGCATCTTCCAGACCCATGCCTCCCCCTTCCATCTTTTCCTGCTCACTGCCTAACTCTCAAGTGGCTCCAAAGTCTCCAGGTTCCTTTCACACAGTCTAGCTCTTTCTTGCTTGTGTAATCTAGTTCTTTCTTGCTTTAGCTACAAAACTTCCTCCCAGGCCTGCTGTGTGTACTCAGCCCCTCCCCAGGTGCTAAGCAAATCAGAGGAGCTTGTAGTTCATACCTGTCACCTTCCTGCTAAGACATTTGTGATATGAAATGGCAATTAATTTTCTTATTCTGTGGTGGTGGTTGTTCAGTCGCTAAGTTGTGTCGGACTCTTTGTGACCCCATGGACTGCAGCATGCCAGGCTTCCGTGTCCTCCAGTATCTCCCAGAGTTTGTTCAAGTTCATGTCCTTTGAGTCGGTGATGCTATCTAACCATCTCACTCTCTACCGCTGCCTTCTCCATTTACCTTCTTCTTTTATACCTGTTCATTATTTCAGGGGTCTCAGCGATTTCCTAAAACCCCACTAGGACTGGAATACCATTTGGATATAGCTCTGGGGTTTCTGGTCTGCTTGGGGTTGTGTGAGTTCAGGACTTAACTGGGGCTCCTCTTTGGGGTAGACTTAGTGATCAGATGCAGAGCACTCTCATGCCCAGTGCAGGGTCCTCTCCAGTCGGGAGAGTTGGTGTAGAGGCCATCCCTGGGCTTGGATCCCCTGCTTGTGGACTACTTCGTTCCACTCAGCTGGCCAGACTAGAAACTGAGGATTGGTATCGAAACTTCTGGGAAAAAAAGAAGACAAATCAATTAATCCAACAAAAGCCACTGTGATTCATGCTTGAGTTCTTTAAAGAGAAAATGATACTTGTATTATTAGGAGAAGTGAAAAACATGATATAGGAATAGAAAATGGCATAAATTGTGTAATAAGCTGCATAGCGATTTTAGAAAGGAGTCTTTTTAGATCATTCCTTTTTTTCATTCGATTTAAATCTGAAGCTGTGTTATTCCGAGAGATGAATTCTCTTTGGCAGTGACGAGGTCCCCTCCTTGGTCTGTGATGTCAGAGGATTTCCTGCCATCTTCCTCTGTGTCAGGGTGTCCTGGCCTGTACAGCTTTGTTCTTGCTGTGACTCTGCAGTCCCAAAAGGTTTTTGTCTGACTTTAAAGCAGTGATATGATTGAGCTGGAATTTATCATATTTCTGAAGGAAACTCCAGGATCATGATGTGACTTGGTGAACACAGTTAAGAAACTGACAGAGGTCTGGGGCTGGGGCGAGACCAGAGATGTTGTTATACCTACTGCTGTTCCTAAGTTGCATTGCAGAGGTAGAAATTCTAAAATTGGACACTGTGCCCTATCCACACCTCCTCCTTCCACCAGTGGGGCACCACTCTCTGATCGATTGGAAGAAGGCTGGGAGGAAGCAGGATTGGGATGTTAAACCAAAGAAGCGACTTCAGACACGTTTTGTCTTGTCTCACTGGCTTTCCATGATTCGACTGGCCTCTGCAAGTCCTTCCTGCCTTTGTAGAAAGAATCAGCGAGGGTCAAAAATCACTGGGTTCACCTCTTTATTTTAACCAATGACCACTTGGGACAATTTATTTATAAATTTCCTTCCTGGGAAGGAAGGGATATCATAATATTTGACTGTGTATCAAATAAATACATCACTAAAGACTTAGAGAATCTGATTTTGAGAAAGAACCATCCAGGACAACGATATTAAGTATAAATATGATTGCATGCCAGGTATAAGAAATAATGACGTCAGAGACAGAAAGATAAAGGAAACAATGAGTAACAGGAAAGAAAATCTGGTGGAGAAAGATCTGAGAAAACTTCATAGTGATGTGGAGAAAAGGACATTTGGAAAGGTGATTGGATTAAAAAGGAGAGAGCTGGGGGGAGAAGAGAAAGTCAGAACCTAACAGGGAGATGGGTCAAGTTCTGCCTGCTAAGAACCAGAGGATCCCTAAATACCAGGAGTTACTGGCAAGTTCGGGCTTCCCCGGTGGCTCAGCGGTAAAGAATCGGCCTGCCAATGCAGAAGACATGGGTTGGATCCCTGGGTTGGGAAGATCTCCTGGAGAAGGAAATGGCTACCCATTCCAGTATTCTTGCCTGGGAAATCCCCTGGATAGAGAAGCCTGATGGGCTATAGCCCATGGGGTCACAAAAGAGTCAGACATGACTTAGCGACTCAACAACAGCAACAACAGGCAAATTAGGCCTGAAAGGGCCCTTGAAGAGGTTTGTGGATCTCATCTAGAGGAGCACTGCTGAGTCTTTACACTGGTATTCTTTACTTACCAAGTACTGAGGGATTTAGTTTAAGTGTAAGTTTGTCCACTCTTCTCCCAGGGGCTTATGAGCAACGTGGGCCTTTAAGGGAAGGCATCTTTAAGGGAAAGATAGTGTGCTGAAGTGCGTTGAGTCAGCACCCTCAGCAAACAGCTCCTTCTTAGGCCAGTACCAAGACCAAGATAGACTGGAAAGAAGAAATCTGGTCTTTGTGGCCTAAGTAGTGAATCCTTTCCACTGAGCCAGAGATTTTTTTTCCAGTAGTCATGTATGGATGTAAGAGTTGGACTATAAAGAAAGCTGAGCACTAAAGAATTGATGCTTTTGAACTGTGGTGTTGGAGAAGACTCTTGAGAGTCCCTTGGACTGCAAGGAGATCCAACCAGTTAATTCTAAAGAAAATCAGTCCTGAATATTCACTGGAAGAACTGATGCTGAAGCTGAAGTTCCAATACTTTGGCCACCTGATGTGAAGAACTGACTCATTGGAAAAGACCTTGATGCTGGGAAAGATTGAAGGCAGGAAGAGAAGGGGACGACAGAGGATGAGATGGTTGGATGGCATCACCGACTCGATGGACATGAGTTTGAGCAAGCTCTGGGAGTTGGTGATGGACAGGGAAGCCTGGCATGCCTCAGTACATGGGGTCAAAAAGAGTTGGTCACGACAGAGCAACTGAACTGACTGACTAAGCCAGAGATTAAGAACAGGAAGCAGAATATCTGGTGACCAAGCCAGCCCTAACTTATCTTCACCTGTTTCATTGCAGGGCAGCTCTGGGAATCTCTGCTTTCACAGGAAGTCTATAGCAAACTGTGGACATTTCTGTACTTTTGAAGATTCCTCAGAATTCACTCTCTCACTATGAGATTTAGTGAATAGCTCACGTTTGCATTCTACAGAGTCTCTTAGAACTGTGCTGTTCGTATGCTAGCTACTGGCCACATAAAACTGTGCTGTCCATATGCTAGCTACTGGCCACGTGAGGTGACAGCCCTTGAAATGTGATCAGTCCAAAGTGATATGTGTTAGCATGGATAGGGGGAGGGAGAAAACATGGGAATTATCTCACTGATAATTTTTATATTGTTTCCATGTTGAAATGGTAATATTTTGGCTGTATTGAGTTGAAGAAAATATTTTATTAAAACTATGTTTTCTTTTTCCTTTTCCTTTTTTCAGCATGTCTACCAGACAATTTAAAACTGCTTCTGAGGTTTGCATGTGTGCTGTCACCTGATTGTGCTCTCATCTCATGTGATTCTCTTGGACAGCACTGCCTTAGTGGTGCAGGGGGGCGGGAGACGAGTGGGTGAAAGATGCAGAGATGATCTTAAGGAAGCTCTGCTGTCTTCAGGGTCCTTCATGCATGTGGCCTCGAACCACAGCCGCCTATCAGTCAGTTCACCTTTGTCTTACTATTGTCACCAGATCTCAGAAATCAGTGTGAAGAACAGAACTACTTGGCTGCCCTCCTTAGATTCTGACTTCCCTACAATATAGGGGCTGTCTCATTCACCTCCAGCTCCCAACATAATCTGTGTTGATTTTCTGTGTGCATTCAAGAAATACAGAAATACATAGCTGAACGGTACACAAAAATAATATAGGTTCTGTAGGTTCAGGTATATTAGCGAAGACCTTGTGATGGTCAGTGAACTAAATTGGGGAGAAAGCACGTGAAATTGGGAGCAAATCTTTTTCTACAACACGTGTTAAATATTCAATGGTGGGCATCCGTGTCCCGGTCTCTCCAGCCAACATGTCTTCGAAATGGTTGGTATATGTGCCATACCAGCTGTTAACTTCTTTAATAGTCTATGGTTGGAAGTATTTCTTAAGCTTTAAAAAAATTTCTTTAAATCAGTGAGGAGAGGTAAATAGTTTCCCTCTTCAGGGATAAAATGTAGGAAAACGTTATTTAAAAAATTTATAAATGCTGGCATCATCCACTTTCCGTTTTGTTTTTTTTTTTTAACGTTTTATTTTGTATTGGGGTATAGGCGATTAACAAACAGCATTGTGATAGTTTCAAGTGAACAGCGACAGGTCTCAGCCATACATATACATGTATCTGTTCTCCCCCAAACTCCCCTCCCATCCAGGCTGCCACATAACATTGAGCAGAGTTCCATGTATGGTACAATAGCACTTTCTCATTTTTTTAAGGGCACAAATTTGCCACTGGTTTAACCTGCTTACTTCTGATAGAATAATATAGATCCCAGTGTAATTTAACCTGTACCCATATGACATGAGTCACTGTGATTTCAAACAAAATTTTTTAAAAAATAGGATATAAGCTTCCATTTAGAAAAACACATTTGTTTGTTTGTTTGTTTTCTTTAAATTAATCTCTCTTAAAAACAAATGAATTAACTAGAGGAATATTTAGCATAGGGTAGGAAGAAAGTTCTATTTTTCTTTTTTTGAAATTCAAAACTTAAGATATTTTTGCAGATATAGCCCATATTTAATGCTGCTGCTCCTGCTGCTAAGTCGCTTCAGTCGTGTCCAACTCTGTGTGACCCCATAGACGGCAGCCCACCAGGCTCCCCCGTCCCTGGGATTCTCAAGGCAAGAACACTGGAGTGGGTTGCCACTTCCTTCTCCAGTGCATGAGAGTGAAAAGTGAAAGTGAAGTCGCTCAGTTGTGTCCGACTCTTAGTGACCCCATGGACTGTAGCCCACCAGGCTCCTCCATCCATGGGATTTTCCAGGCAAGAGTACTGGAGTGGGGTGCCATTGCCTTCTCCGATATTTAATGCTACTGGTTGCCAAATGTTGCAGCAGTAATTGTCAGAGAGGGTAGAGAAACACTGGTGTGGAAGCAGGGGAGCTTCCACAACCATGAGATTGGCATGGTTGAATTTTTGTGCTTCTTTTACATCTCTTTATGCATGTTGGGTTCCTGTCTCCTGATCCCCAGTACCACAGCCTCTGGCGTGGTGTGAGTGGCATTGACATATATACACTCACCATGTGTAAAATAGGTGGCTAGTGTAACACAGGGAGCCCAACCAGCCAGCCAGTATTCTGTGATAACCTGGGTTGGGGGTGGGGTGTGGTGGGACAGAAGCTCAAGAGGAAGGGGATATATATATATATATAGTTGTTATTCAATGGCTAAGTCATGTCCGACTTTTTGCGACCCCGTGGACGTCAGGCTCCTCTGTCCTCCACTATCTCCCGGAGTTTATTCAAATTCATGTCCAGGGGGCCAAAGTATTGGAATTTCAGCTTCAGCAACAGTCTGTTTATTCTGTGTATATATTCATAATCTTTTTGCTATCGACCCTCCATTGATAATGTTTTATTAACTTGAAAAGCACTTTATGGAGCAGGGAGATAAGCCTGGGATGTTTGTGAGTAACAGATATTTTGTTCCAATTAGTTATATATACTTTGATTTTCCTTTCGGTTTTCCCCATGTAGTCTTTGAAACAAAATGTAATTACATGTATTGATCTTGCTTTGTATGGTTGCTAGATTTTATGTAATAGAACTTCCTCACTTCAAAACCTTTTTAAAGGGAGTGCCTCAGGTTTTCTTCTGGTGTTTCTGTGAGTCTCAATTTGTATCTCAAATATTTTATTTCATTGGAATGTATCTTAGCTTGAGAAATGGTATAATACAGTGTAGAGAAAACGTCCAACTTAATTTTTTTCCATAGAGCTACCTAGTTATTCTAATATTGTTTATTGATCAATTTCTCCTCCTTCCCTATTTGGAAATACTACATTTTAAGCTGAGTCTATCTTATCTTTCTGTCTCCTATGAAATTTTTTTTTTTCTCATGCTCCCATCACACACTGTCTTAACTACTGAGGCTGTAGAATATGTTTAACACCTGGCTGTGCTCATTCTTCCCCAGTCTTTTTTTTTTTTTTGTAGCTTTTTAAGCTATTGTTGCTGGTTTATTTTTCAATATTAACTTTAGGATCAACTTGTCTCCTCAAAAAAAAAATGTTATTTTTATTGGGATTGTGTTACATTTATGAACTAATTACAGAAAATGGACTTTTATTTAGGATGTAGACTCATGCGTCCAAAAGCTTGGTACGTTTGTTTAGGTCTCCTTTTGTGGTCGTTGTTGTTTTTTAGTTGCTAAGTTGTGTCCTCCTATTTTGCGACCCCAAAGACTATAGCCTGCCAGGCTCCTCTGTCCATGGGATTTCCCAGGCAAGAATACTGGAGTGGGTTGCCATTTCCTCTCTAGGGGATCTTCCCAATCCAGGGATCAAACCTATGTCTTCTGAATTGCAGGGGGATTCTTTACCACTGAGCACCTACCTGCCCTGATCACATGCGTACGTTCTAAGTCGCTTCAGTTGAGTCCTAATAGGTCTTGAACATTTCTTGTTAAATTTAGTCCTAGACATGTTATCTTTTTGTTGTCATGTTGTTGTAATCAGGGTCCTTTCTTCCACAGCTTTTTTAACTGTTGTTTTTACATAAGCAATGTTAACATTGTATGTTAATATTGTACTCTGCCACCACCATGAATTTGCTTATCAGTTTTGGTAGTTTGTTCAGTTAACTTTCTTACATTTTCCAGTAATATAATTCTATTATTTTCAAATAGTAATGATTCTACCTCCTTTCTAAAATTTCTGCCATGAAGTTTTTCTCTGGCTTCTTGCCTAGATTGTACCTGCAGCTCCGTGTTAAGTAATAGTAACGATGGGGCTCGTTCTTGCCTTGTTTCTGACCTTGCTGACCATACTGCTAATGTTTTCCCATCACTTGTGATGCTGGATTTTGGGCTTCCGTGACTGTCCTTTCAGATTATGGTTTTAGACTTCAAAGATCTGGGTTCAGATTTTCTTCTCTACCAGTAATTATGAATAACTAAGAAACATCTGGTAAATCAGATAACTTTTTTGATTTATGTCGTATCTTTAAAATGAGGGAAAGAAAGATCCCAGTGTCTCAAAGCTATTGATGATAACTGTGAAAGCCCTTGATGAGCTGTGTGTGTAAACACGCCTTGTGACTCCGGTTTTCTCCCGCATGAATGTTTCCCTGCTGTAGGACTGCCTTCCCCTCTGTGGCTCTGAGCTGTTTTGTAATTCCATTCACAGCACAGTTCCTACACATACTCCAAGGCTGGAAAGAAAAAGTGCTGTTTGAATGATGAGCAAATTCCTTTGCTGACATTTAACCAAAATGTCTTCCAAACCTGAAGCTTTTTGGAAGGCTAAGAAAATGTTGGTCACCTTCTTGTAAAAAAAAGTGAAATAAAAAATGTTTATGTACCTCAGCACTTCCTGACTGAGCTGGATGTGAGTGAGTGCACTGAGGTGGTGTTATTTTGTGGGGTTTCAGTTCTGGGAAAAACGAAACCAAAAAATATAGGAAAATTTTCAAGATTTTTGGTTGTGAAAGCTTTCCTTTTTTTTTTTTTTTTTTTCTTTTTTTTCCTACTTCAGTTAGCATTGAGAGGGCCATATAAATTTGATTCAACGACAGATCTTCTGCAAGCTAATTCCAGCCAGTGACCCATAACTAAATTCTACCTCTCTGTGAAATACTTTTGCATTTTAGATAATGAACCAAGTGTCTGGAGATGTGTCGGCTGTTCAAACATCACACTGCTCTCTGTAGACTTGCTCTGGTGTACAGTATCTGGCATGTGTAGGGGTTTGTATTCCTTTTCCAAGATGAGTTTCTGTATTAGTTTCTGTGAAGTTATGTCTTTGTCCAATCTGATAAAATTTGCCAATTGACTTTTCCTTTGTAAGAAACCACCCACAAGTAGAGGGCTACATTCTTCGCTGGAAGGGTATCAGCTGTTCCTTCCCTCCGTGCTTGAAATGTACAATGTGTGGTTGTTGGCATGTCTTGCACGTTCTCAGAGAATCTCATAGACAGAGGAGCCCGAGAGGCTACAGTCCATACAATCGCACAGAGTTGGACACGACTGAAGTGACTTAGCACACGTGTTCTCCAACTCCGCTTACCTTCCTTTTTTAGATGGCTCTCAGGGCACCTAGATACTGAGGTGGAAAGTTCCTTTTTCAAGCATCAGCAGCCTTCCTCATCTGGCTTGCTGGTATCTCTGTGGCTCTGGAGAGGGCTCTGGTTTTGTCACATGGCTGGGCTTCGGAAGTCAGCCTCGTACTCCCTCATTTTCCTGGATTCAGTTCTCTGACTACACGTTGAATTTGAAGACTCTCCTTTTCTGTGCATAGAATGATTGTGGGTGCAGTTTTGCACTAAAAGCTAATGAGGAGGCCTTATCTGTTTTCTCTCACAAAGATTAGTCTGAAGGCTGGCAGTCTCCAGCATGTGTTCTGGATTTGTTAGCTGATCTTGAAAGGTAGGCATGTTTGGAAGCATATTCCTTCTTTATTTATATATGCAAAAGCATCTTTTGTGAACCTCAAAGCCAAAGTATCGTGAGAGAAAACAATGGAGAGTGTGCTTTGAGGTCCATCAGTGGATTCAGTCCCTTCAGGAGAAATTTGGAAACCCTGTCTCGTTAGGCGTGAATGGCAGCCACTCCAGGAGTAGCAGTACCATTGTTTACATTATTTCACTTCACAGAGAGCTTTTCAAACCAAAATAGCGCATTAGTATAAAAGCCAAAATAGAGAGCATTAAATGAATCACTCAAGAACTAACCCTGTTACAGATGGAGCCTGAACTGCTAGAAGGAGCTGGTCCAGTGAGTATCCGTGGCTTCCTTAACACACCTAGCAATTCCAAATGAAGGGCCCCATCCCGAGGGTAATTCAGTAATCAGACAAGAGTCAGGGAAGAAAATGTGTTAGTTTCAGCAAGGAAAACACTTCATAATCATGTAAAATAAAGTGAAGGACATAGAAGACGACAGTATGTGTGCAGTGTATCTCTTTTCTCGTTAGATAGACTTGAGAGGACAGAAAGCATCTTCCCTTGCTCACTACTGTATTGTCGGTTGTTGGCAAAATGCGGCGAAGATCTGCTGACTGATGCTTCATTGATTGATCACTGGGGAATTTAATGAATACTTCCACCTCTGAGACAATCTTAGTTTGGAGAGTGTGTATATCTTTTGTTATGTAAATATAACAGCAAGCAAAGTAAATAAGATGGGCCAGCATCAATTCTTAGGTAATCAGGAACAGACTCTCTGCCATGCAAATGGTTTACATTACCCCCAAAGCAAAATTTCACATTTAGTGTAAGAAATAGTGGTAAAACACTGAGCTTTTGCTTTCTACCAATACTGTAAACATTACTCTAACATGTAGTTTCTGGAAATAATTTAGTTAACTCCTATTTTTATATGCATGTTCTGTTCTGGAGACTTTGTTGCAAAAATACTGATGGAAAGTTTTTTTCTTTAAGTGACAGTTTGTTTACAGAAATTCCTTGAAATCTTGATGGTTATTGAAAAGACTGAAATAGATGTTGCCTTGAAATTGCCTGTTGCAGATCAACTCCACACCTCCTGGGGCAAGGCGGCACTTTTTTAGTAAATCACCTGAAATCCGTGAAGGTCATGGACACTGCTCCCTCTGTGAAATGAAATATTTATGTTCCAATCCCAAAAGATATTGTGGAGCATTTTGGTGTTTTAAGTGGAGGGTACATAGTAAATTATTCCAAAATTATGGAGGCCAAATGTCATTCCCTCTAAAAGTTTGTGTAATATCTATTTATCTGTGGGCAGATGACTATTCAGAGTAATCAGAGGCAGACTTTGTCGAGTTAAGTCTAAGTAAACACAGCTGAACATAAGCAACTTGGACTATAAGAGTTTTTTGAGCTTTGCCAATAGCATATGACCTTGGAGAATGCTGCTGGGTTTTTTTTTTTTTTTTTTACAGCAATCTGCTTTCAATGGAAAAAAGAATTCTTTTTGTTTCAAATTAACAAGTGATGATTAGAAGCTTGTTATGTTCTAATTTTTAGATGCAAGACAGATGAACATCACGCACATACCCAACAAAAAGTCATCCTCCTGAGGGAGTTAACTTCCCGCTTAAGGAGCTCAACTTAAACCGTGAGAGTGGAAGCCAATTAAATGGTGTTCCTCTTGAAAAGAAAACCTTTTTTGTTGTTGTTTATTTGTATTTTGGTTTTTGTCTTTGTGCTGTTTCAACAGATTAAAACTGTGGCTCCAAATGCCACTGGAAAATGGACTTTATTGACTTATCCATTCTCTAAGAAGCATCTGTCCTCAATAGCGAAAAAACTTTGCCTTGTCAGTAACTTTCGGTTCTCAGTGGAAATTCTCATTAAGTGCTTTATGCTTTTCACAAGTCCTTTTATTCTTCTGTGTTTTTTTAAATACATTTTTTTTCCCACTTAACCTAATACGTTCTTCTTTTAGCCTAGGATGGAATCCAGTGTTACATTTTTTTTTAAGGGCACTTCGTGGTTAAAGTTCCCATTAAATATTTCATGTTAAAAGGTAGACTCTAAGTGAGAAGTTTGGTAAAAGATGGATTAGTGTAGATTTGCCTTGAAACTCCTAGCTTTTCAGAGTCCTTTGACTGGCAGGTCGCCAGGTGCATAGGCTGCTCTTGTCTGCTCCTTCATTGAAGGAAACTGTTTTTTTCCTTCTCACCCTCCTTCTCAAAGTACATGTAGTGTGGATAGAGGGCATGACTCATGAAGACTGTAAAATAATTCATCTTTCGAGACTTCTGTGTTGGAGATTGTTTTTTAAATTACGTGTTGAATGATATTAACCAGCATTTGGGAGAATATTTAGATATCTGTGCTAAAATGTCATTCTGTAGCTAGATTTATGTAAGACCTGTCCGTATTCATTTATATGTACACCTCTCTTGGGCTTCCCAAGTGGCCCAGTGGTACAGAACCCTCCTGCCAGGGCTGGAGACTCGGGTTTGGCCCCTGGATCAGGAAGATTCCCTGGAGGAGGGCATGGCAACCCACTCCAGTAGTCTTGCCTGGAGAGTCACTTGGACCGAGGAGCCTGGCGGGCTACAGTCCATGGGGTCGCAATAGTCGGACACAACTGAGTGACTGAGCACGCACACACACATACCTCTCTTACCTTATGCTGTTCAGTCTCGATGTTAAAATGAATATTTTGAGGAGGAAACACCACAGTTTTCCTAAATATGTTGCTAAGCAGTGCAGTCATGCTGCTTTCTTTACTGTTCAGGGCGACATCCTATGCACCTGATCACATCCACATGTGAAGGTCCTCAAAGCACCTCATGTTCTCAGCATGTCAACATCACACTCATGACAACCTGTCTCCTCCTGGGTGAAACACGTTCTTCCTCCTTCAATCCCTGGTTCAGAGACCCACCATCCTCCCAGTCATCCAAGGCAGATCCTGCCTCCTGCTCCCAAACCCCCTCTAGCCATTCAGCAAGTTTGCCCCATCAGTTCAGTTACTCAGTCGTGTCCGACTCTTTACGACCCCATGGACTGCAGCATGCCCAGCCTCCCTGTCCATCACCAACTCCTGGAGTTTACTCAAACCCATGTCCATTGAGTCAGTGATGCCATCCAGCCATCTCATCCTCTGTCGTCCCCTTCTCCTCCTGCCTTCAATCTTTTCCAGCATCAGGGTCTTTTCAAATGAGTCAATTCTTCGCATCAGGTGGCCAAAGTATTGGAGTTTCAGCTTCAGCATCAGTTCTTCCAATGAATATTCAGGACTGATTTCCTTTAGGATGGACTGGTTGGATCTCCTTGCAGTCCAAGGGACTCTCAAGAGTCTTCTTCAACACCACAGTTCCACTGTGTGTTCTTAGTCACTTAGTCATGTCAAACTCTTTGTGACCCCATAGACTGTAGTCCCCTCAGGCTCCTCTGTGCATGGGACTCTCCAGGCAAGAATACTGGAGTGAGCTGCCATACCCTCCTCCAGGGGATCTTCCCAACCCAGGATTTGAACTTGGGTCTCCTGCATTGCAGGCACATTCTATACCATCTGAGCCACCAGAGAATCCCAAGAATACTGGAGTGGGTAGCCTATCCCTTCTCCAGGAGATCTTCCTTATTCCCAGGGTTCCTCTTCTGTTTTGATGTTCCCGCCAAGATCCTGCCTGGCTCCTCTGACCCCGTCTTCCCCTAAGGCAAGAGGGAGCATTCTGAAATCCAGATCTGATCCTGTCACTGTTACATATCCTTTGGTCATTCCCCATGCCTTTCCCCAGTGGCTCAGTTGGCAAAGAATCCTGCAATGCAGGAGACCTAGATTTGATCCCTGGTCAGGAAGATCCCCTGGAGAAGGGAATGGCTACCCACTCTAGTATTCTTGCCTGGAGAATCCCTCGGACAGAGGAGCCTGGCGGGTTACAGTCCATGGAGTCCCAAAGAGTCGGACATGACTGAGCAACTAATACTTTCACTTTGATACCTTTCAGGATCAAATTCACATTCCTGCTCTTGGCGTGCAAACCCAGAAACCCTCAGTTCCTGGCCTTTATAGTCTCTCTTGGGTCGTTTCCCACCTGACCCTGCACACACCCCATATTATTCAGCTGCATCAAAGATAGAGCTCCCCGAAGGGCCCCATGAGAGTGTCGTCACCTGTGCTTTCACAGATGCCCCTTTAGCGGGAACGCCATCCCCCATCTTCACCTCGGCCTCTCCTGCCTATCTTTCCCCAGCCTGTGCTTTCCCATCTTTCCTGGGCCTGATGCCCAGGCGATGGTAACACTGGCTGGGCCTGGCATGAATAGAGGAAGAGGCTTGCTGGACATACCTGCCCAGCACCTCTCCTCTGCTGCCCAAAGGGCATTGTCTCAATCAGAGCTGCTTTCAGGAGCACTGTACCCCTGCCCCCACCATCGCTCCTTCAGCACTTCCCACACTGAGCTCTTGTCCTTTACTCGGTAAACAGTGAGCTGCATGGGGATGAGACCCATTTGTAATTTGTGGGATTTCTAGGGCCTCTCATGGTGCTTGATGGTCAGGGTGTATTCAGTAAATGTTTGCTGAACCAACCAGTAAACCCCTAAAGTAGTGAATGAAGACCCCATAAGAACAGCCCAGTCCGCTGAACTTAAAATGAAAGATGTGGCTTCTAGTACCAGCCCTATTGGACTTCCCCCAAGGCTCAGACAATAAAGAATCCGCCTGTGATTCAGGAGACAAGGGTTTGATCCCTAGGTCAGGAAGATCGCCTGGAGGAGGGCATGGCAACCCACTCCAGTGTTCTTGCCTGGAGAGTCCCATGGACAGAGGAGCCTGGTGGGCTATGGTCCATATGATCGCAAAGAGGTGGACATGTATGAAGCAACTGAACACGCATGCACGCACACGCCAGCCCTATTGTGTACTAACAGCTTAGCCTTGGACCTGTCAGTCAGCCTTTCTGTTTCTCAGTTATAAAATGGAGAAAATGATATGTGTGCACAGAAAGGAAATTAGATTAATTGCACATTTATGACTTGCAAAATGCTTGATAAATATTGTTGTCACCACTGTGAATTGTGTTAAGTTGATCTAGACCTTAATTATGCTCCCAAAAGGGATGGGGGGTAAAATGTGTACAAAGTGTAATTTTCCATTTGACATTAAAAAAAATTTTGGGTTTTACTTGGATAAGTTCAGCTTCACTGCAGTGTTGTTATACACTATGGAATTGAGTATTTCACATTCTTCTTTAAAGTGGGAAGAACTTGTTAATGAATGTTGGTCTCTTTGTAAGATATCAGGAGTATTGAAATAATCAATAAATTCTTGCTCCAACCTAAAAATTTAAGGACACTGTGTACAGCTGTTTAGGATGAAGCAATGAAGTTCTTTTAGGTAATGTATGTTTTAAGTTGTTATTTGTCCCTTGTGGAAGTACATCAGTTAGCTCTTCATAAAAAATTTTTAATAGCAGAGATTAAATACCTATCTTTAAAGAATTGGGCATTCCCAAAGCTGTTTGCCCACATCCAAATGTTATATTCTACCTTGAATAAAGACCTTCACATCTAAAACTTTTTCCAAGCCATTAAGAGCAAACTACTCCAGCATACCTATATGATGGCATGGGTAACATGTGTGAACTGCCAGTCTGATAACAGCCACATGCACCAACCCCAGAAATGAATAGCAAAGACCAGTTGCTGACATAATCCTGGAATTTGCCACGGGGTATGCTTATTCTCACTCTCCTAATGTTTTTCATATTATGGCTACTAAGCAACGGAAGTGACCTTCTCCAAGCGGACTGCAAAGCTGAAGTCTCCATGACATGTAGTCTTGCCCTTCAGGGAATTTTCCACACTAGAGTGTCATAGACATAACATGCCTGCCCTTGACCTGGCAGAGACGATTCTAATACAAAGACTACGCTGGACTGTTGTGTTATTCGTTATCTGTTCCATTTCAGGGTAAATCTTCCACGTGCATCCCTGATGGCTGCCACTATAAGAAGCATATTTGCCAATGTGAAATAATTGTAGCTGCTCTTTATTCAGAACTCCTGGCTGCCTGATGTTTTGTAGGGAAACTATTACTAATTTCTACAACAGCCTTCATTGTTCCCTGTTTTGTGTCTATTTTACAGATGAGAAAAAAAAATATCACGCAGAGATATTAACTGACTTGCCCCAAACCACACGCTAATAGGCAGCAGCACTGGCATTAGGACCCCCAGCTCTCTGGTTCCAATCTCCTCTCTTCCCAGCGCACCTACTGTTGGAGGAGTAACATGTGGTTAAGCGAATTCCACCCTCCCCAGGTCACACTGATGAGCAGCCAACAGGTGCACTCAATCTCTCAATGCAAGATAAACCCAATAAAAGGCACGAATCCCATTAAAAGCAGCTGTAGGAATTTGAGTAACTAATTGGTTATTCTCTGTCTTAAAGACGGCTAATGTTAGCATGGAATTTCCATTTGAATAATTTTTCAATTAATCATGAACTGGGACTCCCATTTCTAAAGCCACCTTTTGACAGATGCTTTCAACGCTTGCCCCACACAACTCCCGTTACCTCTTTTTTTCTCCAGTGTAAAAATAATCATCTTTTTTTCCATTTCTGGGCCCACTTTCTGCTTTTCCTAGCCCTGCTAATTATTATAATGATGATGACTATTCATGTGAATAATTCAGTGCATTTTCATCATTACACGTCCTTCGTTTCTTTATGCTTCTCCTATGGGCTCCTATTAGTGTTAATAGCTCAGTCATGTTTGACTCTTTGCAACCCCATGGACTGTAGCCTGCCAGGCTCCTCTGTCCATGGAATTCTCCAGGCAAAAACACTGGAGTGGGTAGCCATTCCCTTCTCTAGGGGATCTTCCTGACCAGAGATTGAATCTAGGTCTCCTGCATTGCAGGCAGATTCTTTACTGTCTGAGCCATCAGGGAAACCCATGAGCTCCTATAAATCAGCACAAATACACGTTCCTGAAAGTATTTTTGGGCATCCTTTTGTCCAAATAAGAATCTATATGTTGTCTAATAAACTGTCTTATAACTTTAATATTTTTAATTTTTAAAAATTAATCTCATGATTTTATTATTTTTCTAAGCAGATCATTCTATATTTTAAGTTGAAGTATAGCTGATTTACAATATTTATATTAGTTTCAGGTCACAGCATAGTGATTCGTATTTTTACAGGTTATCCTCTTATTACATTAACAGTTATTACAAGATAATGGCTATATTCCCTGTGTCTACAGGGATTATATATATGCTGTATATTCCCTGTATTTTATATACAGTAGTTTGCACCTTTCCTTCCCCCACCCCAGGTTGCCCCTCTTTCCTCCCTGTCTCCACTGGTAACCACGAGTTCGTTTTCTGTATCTGTGAGCCTGCTTCTGTCTTGCTGTACACATTTGCTTGTTTTATTTTTTAGATTCCATATATAAGTGATATCGGGCTTCCCTGATAGCTCAGTTGGTAAAGAATCTGCCAGTAATGCAGGAGATCCTGGTTAGATTCCTGGGTTGGGAATATCTGCTTGAGAAGGGATAGGCACCCATTCTAGTATTCTTGGGCTTCCCTTGTGGCTCAGCTGGAAAAGAATCCACCTGCAATGCGGGAGACCTGGGTTCGATCCCTGGGTTGGGAAGATCCCCTGAGAAGGGAATGGCTATCCACTCTAGTATTCTGGCCTAGAGAATTCCATGGACTATATAGGCCATGGAACTGCAAAGAGTCAGACACGACTGAACGACTTTCACTTCACTTTGTAAGTGATACCATTCAGTATTTGTCTTTCTCTATTAGACAGTTTTTATAAACCTCCTAAAGTAGACTGAAAATCAGCTAGATAATATATCCAGTTACTTAGAGTATGAAACATAAGAGAAATACCCTATGGACGGACTCCTGTTCTCCTCTTGTGCTGAGGGCTGTGTAATTAATTGCTGCCCCAGAGCCCAAGGAACAATGGCTCACTTCTTCCTGCGTGTTTGTAATGTCCCCTGTCCAGCTCCCATTGTGGGTGGCCTGGGAAGGATGGATTCTCTTCTGTGTTCAGTAGATGCCTTCAGCTTCCCTGGCTTGGGACCCACATGCAAACCGTATGTGTAGCAGAGCGTGGCTCACTCCTGCTGGCTTTAACTGGGGTGTGTCTAACAGGACAGACCGCTGACATAGTGGAGGATGCAGAGAGCAGTGCTATGGCACGTTTGTAGTTTCAGGAGCCTTCACAGCTCTGCTATTTTTGTAAGTGTTCTGCCCTCAGGTCCAAGACCGGTCCCTTCTGTTTCCCTGTCTAGAAGTGTGGAGAAAGTGACTAGAATCACCACAAGGGAGGGGAGAGGCCACCTGCCTGCAGGAACTTGGGGATCTTGCAAGGAATTACGATTTTCCTGCTGTTAGTACCTAAAGAAGGAGCAAGTTTTTGTCCTTTCATGATGACAATATGTAGTTTGTTTTCTCTTGATTATGAGAGGCAAGCTGTTTATTTAGTCCTTTGATTCAAAGCAATGACTTCAGTCTTCTTCACTGTGCTCACTCATCGCCTATTTCTGGCTGTCTAGAGATTTAATACTTAAGTCACTTTTGGGTATGTATGATATATCTTATCACCAAATGCTGAAGTGTGACTAAGTGGATCTGATTGGTCCTGGAAAGGTAACTTTTGTTTCTCTTCTCTTTTTTTGCACAGCTTTCTGCCTTTCCCTCTCTCTCTTTTATTTTAAAATTAGTTTACACAACTGATTGTTGAAACATATTTCTCTCTAAAAGTCATCAGAAAGTATGTGAAAGGGTAGAAATATAATAGCAGAGGATTGCTTCTAGTCCAAAAATAATATTGAATTCATTGTCCTTTTCTCTAAATCAGTCACTTTTAATGATTAAAACAAATATGTTTTCTCTTTTATTTTTGAGGTGTCTTATTTACTTATAACACAGGACTTCCCTGGTAGCTCAGCTGGTAAAGAATCTGCCTGCAATGCAGGAGACACCAGTTCAATTCCTGGGTCAGGAAGATCTGCTGGAGAAGGGATAGGCTACCCACTCTAGTATTCTTGGGCTTCCCTAAGGGCTCAGCTGGTAAGGAATCCCCTGCAGTGAAGGAGTCCTGGGTTCAATCCCTGGGTTGGGAAGATCCCCTGGAGAAGGGAACTCATTTATAGAACATTGTGAACAGCAGCTGCTGAGCATTTAAATATATTTAAATCATGCGAGCATGCCAGTCTTCTGTGTTTAAATTTCCATGAAATGGCTGTGCAGAAACTTTTCTGTATATTAAGCTCACTCTTCTTTCTGATGATCATCAAGCACTTGGATTTTTTCTTTTTAATCTAAGATCCTAAGAGTGCTCTCTTTACAGTTTCTTTGCTTCATGTTTAACTACTACATTTTTACTATCTTGTGAGAGAAACACCCCCTTGGAGACTGAACTTCTTCAGGCTGTGGTGTGGAGCCTGTATGTCTAATTTGGGTCAGCATTGGCGGGTGGTGGTCCCAGCACAGGAAGAACCCATGTCCTCTGCAGGAAGAAGGAACCCAGCAGATACTGGCTGAGGGTTGTTTCCAGTTTTCACCCTGCCCCTGGATCTCTGGGGGGCTTCGAGGTGACAACCCTTAGTACTTGGATCCTTTTCAGCCCTTTGAGTCAGAGTCTCTGCCATTTCTGCTCTTGTTCAGAAGCAAAGCCATCAGCAGGCTGAGACAGGAGCCCCTCCGACCTCCTTCACAGCTCAGCTCAGCATCCTGACCACTGAGCTCTATTTTAGTGATTTTGGTCCCGAGGGTGACCACATTGTTTGCACGGTGGTTCTGTTCCCTTTGTCCTCGTTCCTCTTTAGATATCATATAGCTCCAGTTACCTCTCGGGGCTGCTGTAAAAATAACAGATTAAAAATAACCAAAAACTGTTTGTAAACCTCATCACCGTGTGTAATAAAACCAAGGTCTGTTCTTTTTGAAGCAGGCCTGAACAAAATATTCTACTAAGGGCAACAGAAACTAAGTTTACTTTACTTTATAAAGGCTTTTTATCCTACCCTAGAAAGAAAAAATCTGCATTACATTGAATAATTACTTTTTGATGACCCCCATCTGGATTACTATTTGTCATTCTATTTTCCCAAAGGAAAATTTAGAAAAATATAAGACTCTCGAAAATAAAAGGCCCTACCATCACAGCAATATAGAAGTGGGTCTACATGTTTATTTTCAAAATAGAAAACACAGATCTTGTAACAGTCTGTCATTACCATAGCTGTTCCAGTTAGAAGAAAAAGGGTGATTTGATTATTTTGAAGAATTGTGCCATGTTTTACAGTGGAAATGGTGGGTTCCTTTATTCTTAAGTTGTATTTGTAATGACTCCTCCTAAATTATACATCACTCCGTAGCAAAAAATATAACACCTGGGGGAAATAACACAAGTCAAGTTTTATATATTGTTTAGTCGCTAAGTTGTGTCCAACTCCTTTGCAACCCCATCTGTCCATGGGCTTTCCCAGGCAAGAATACCAGAGTGGGTTGCCATTTCCTTCTCCAGGGCATCTTCCTGATCCAGGAATTGAACCTGCATCTCCTACCTTGGCAGGTGGATTCTTTACTGCTGAGCCACCAAGGAAGCCCAAAGTTTTATTACTCCTCCTATTAATAAAAAGGCAGGTTTTTTGTTTTTTTGTTTTTTGTTTTTAGTGGTGTTAAGCAAAAATAGACAAAAGCATTTTGAACCTGGAGTCACCCATTTCTGAACGTATTTTCCTAATACAGGTGTTATATCTGCTACTGATACAAAGATAGAGTCGGGAACTTGGAGCATTAATTGCAGCCTTGGCTGTCCCTACTAAGGCCTAGGGCGCTTGGCAACAACGAGGAGCCTGGAATGGCCCCCTCGGTTGGTGATGGGCGGCTGACAGCATCAGCGTCACTTCACTTGGGAAACTGTAGCATCATAGCCCTTCCTACCAGAGAAGGCGATGGCACCCCACTCCAGGACTCTTGCCTGGAAAATCCCATGGACAGAGGAGCCTGGTGGGCTGCCGTCTATGGGGTCTCACAGAGTTGGACACGACTGAAGCGACTTAGCAGCGGCAGCAGCAGCAGCAGCCCTTCCTACAGGCCAGGTTCTGTTTTAAGAGCTGGGCGCTGGCCACCACGTTGAATCCTCACTGCAAGCTCAGGAGGGACAGTTACTGTTTCCCCATTTTTGGGTGAGGCCTTCAGATGCAGTTCACGTAAGTGACTCACGCAAGTCCTGTTCCTAGAGAGCCCACACCTACTTTCCTGTGATCTTAAGACACATCCTATGACTTAGAGAAATTACTGTACAAAATCATGGGCTTGACCTATAAAATGTTTTTGATTTCTCCCCAAACTGATCAACTTGTTAGAGGTAAGCAACTTATCCCCTTCTTTTTTAAAGAAAATTTTTGTATCCTACCTTTGGGTGATAGCAGTGGAATAGGACCTATATACGCCATTGTGTGTGTGCTCAGTCATGTCCAACTCTTTGTGACCCCATGGACTGTAACCCACCAGGGTCCTCTGTCCATGGGATTCTCCAGGCAAGAATAACAGAGAGGGTTGCCGCTTCTTACTCTAGATCTTCCTAATCCCAGGAACCAACCCACATCTCTTGCATCTCTTGCATTGGCAGGCAAATTCTTTACCATTATGCCACCTAAGAAGCCCCTATGCCATTTCACAAATAGATTCCTGGTGATTATGTGGTCTTCTCTTGGTCCAAGGGGGTCATCAGAAGACTTCTAGACTAGGGGAATGCTTGGACCTACAGCCGCACCCACGGCCAGCAAAATCTTCTACCTCATCTTTATGCCTCCTGCCTTCCACACCACCAACAAAAACCTTCCCAATTTTCATTTGAAAGTCCTTCCCCACCCTAGTTTAGACTTTAAATGACTGTCCCTGAAATTAAAGGCAGAAAATCACAGAACCTTTTAAGTGTAGAAATGTGTGAACATAGAACCCTGACATGCCAAGTATAGTTTTAACATTTCAAGTGTATTAGCAACATCCAAATGTACTTGAAATGTAGGAGAAGGACTGGTAGTACAGTTCCTCTATGTCTGAAATATGCTTCTTTTCTATTAATAAATACAGCAGATGAACTGTGAGTAGAGAAACTGTCATTTGCTCCTCTTCTGAAAGAGCCAAGAAGTTGGCAAACATCCTCTCTCTTATTGTGTCATTTCTGGTGTTAATGCATTCAGACAGGTTTAACAGCAAGATCGCCTAGTCTGAAGTGTCATTTCTGGAGATGGTATTAAGGAATTTGAAAAGCATGGCCATAATGTGAGCCAAGTCAAGGATACACTACCGTTCATATATCAAAGCAGAAGTACTTTTTGATGATTTTTCAGAGATACTGACGAGCTTAAAAATACATAGATGGAGCCAGATTTTCCAGCCAATTTCTAGATTATAACAAATACACATTTTTCCATTTAAAAGGCCTTTTTTTTTTTTTTTCCGCTAAAGGAAGTTGTATTAGTACTTTCTAACCTAACGCTATTCAGCTATATATTTACTAAACATCAACCACCTAGAACTGCGGTGTGGCAGCCACACCCATGGCTGTTTTGCATTGTTGGGAAACTTGGTGGATGAATGTCAATGTCATCACCTTGGGACAAAACTAAAGTTTAGCCAAGAATCAGAGTAAGTCTACCCTGTTTTTAGAACTAGTAGCCCAACTTGCATGTAAAAGAGAGCACTTTTATAAACAATTAATGCTCCTTGTAACACACATGCACACACACAAGTTATTCGTGTATAATTAGGAAGTCGTTTTCTGAGATTTTGGCTGAAAACTTCACTTTCATGAATGAAACATTTGGGTGACATCTCCAGTATTCCCCTTGAGAAAATAAAGTAACAAAATCCATTAGACACTTAAAGTCAGTGGATATTCTTTAATGTGGCTCCAGTGTTCTCTGTCTTGGCATGTTACCGTACTTTGGCACAAAATAGCATCAGAAGAGCCATTTTGTCTTTGAAGATGATAGATTCTGCACACTTAATCCATTAATCTAGGCTGATGGGCTTTGCCCAGAGTTAAAATATTCCATCTTACATAATGGTTTTCATATCAAATCTCTGAACAATACTAATTTTTCTGGTGACTACATTCAACCTCTCTGAGAGGTTAATTTTTTACAAGGATTTATGTATCAGTAGTTCTTGGTATATATGCTTAAGCTTTCTTGTAAGTAGTTTCAGAAAATATGAAATCACACGGTCCTCATAACAACCTTGAATCTAATGTGATTAGCCCCACTTTCTAGGTAAGAAAGTCAGAGCACAGAGAAGTCAATCTGATGGCAGACTGTCACACAGAGAATCAGTGGTGGAGCAGAGATCCAACTCCAGCCTCTGGCTCTAGGGTCTGGGCTTTACCCACTGGCCCACACTGCCTCTGTACTTCACACCAGACCACCCTCAGAGTTAGCAATGACGTGCTAAGAATAGAAACGAGAATACTTAACATTTCCAGACCCCCTTTCTGGTTACTTACCAACAGTTTCCTCCCCAGAGACTACATTCTGATCTTCAAAGTGAAATTTCAGACTGAAGGTTTTCAACTTTGGGAAGGTGAAGCCCTTGAGATCACAGAGGAGCGATCTTGGTAATGGGACCACGCAGAGTAATTTAGGATTGAGGACATTTAATATCTTTAGTGGGAAAGATGGAAAGTGGAGCTGAGACATTCTAATTGGGTGGTACTGTGCATATTTGAAATGTTACTTTCAAGTTGCAAATCCCACTTCCTGTGCCTTTAGTCCTCTAGTCCAGACTGATGAGGTCAAAAGAACTGTTTTACCAGAACAAAGGTTCAGCTCATAATGAACAAGGAGGCCCTCTGCATAGTCAGAAAAGTCACAGGAAGGCTCTGTAGCCCCCTAACTGATAAGGACCCCACAACATTTACAGGTTTATCCACAGGCACATGTGCTCCTGGAACAAGGAAGGTGTTCTGCTCTTGTTCATGCAACTATAACCTATCCTGAAAGCTTTCCCCTCTTCACTGTTGGTCTAGTAGAGGGGTGTGGTTTCTAATGTTTTATTTTCTGGGAGGAGATAGAGAGCAGGCTGCATGGACAGAAAGGCAAGTGAAGGTGAGGACCCTGTGGATGCAGGCCATTTGGGCACCGATAGCTGTAGTGTGGGGCCAGCCCACATGAGAGGTAACAGGAAGGAGAAGAATCCTCAGCCAAATGGTGGAAGTCATGGCTAGAGGAAACACTGGCTTAATTTTTGGGAAAGATTTTTCTCTAAACTCAAATAATTTTGGAAGCCACTCATTCTTTAAGGCCCCAGGATAAATAATGTAGCTAGTATATTGCAAAAGGGAAAAAAAAATACCACTTCCATCCATGAAGCTGAGGTGGGTTTCATTTTGTAATTTTCACGATTGCAAAGGGCTTCCCCTGTGGCTCAGCTGGTAAAGAATCTGCCTGCAATGCGGGAGACCTGGGTTCGATCCCTGGGTTGGGAAGATCCCTTGGAGAAGGAAAGGCTACCCACTCCAGTATTCTGGCCTGGAGAATTCCATGGACTGTATAGTCTATGGGGTTGCAAAGAGTCAGACACGACTGAGCGACTTTTCACTTCACTTCACTTCACTATTCCAAAAGGCTCCATAATCCTTCCATGAGCAATAGCCTTGATAGTCACGGAGTTTTCATGGCAATCTTTTCCTGTCATGCTGAACTTTTAAAGTGCAACTCACTTTTGGTCTGTGACGCTGGAAAAAAAAGCAGCTGAATCATCAACAGATAAATGTTACAGGTTGTTGGATAGGTTTTTTTCCCTTCCTTTTTGGGCAAAATCACTCAGGATGATTTATCTTTACTCATTCAAAAGCTCTCACTACCCTTAAAGAGAGGATAACCACAAACATTTCCTCTAAAAGTGATGCAGTAACAGCTGTCTG
The DNA here is from genome assembly GCF_002263795.3 of Bos taurus. Taxonomy (NCBI): domain Eukaryota; kingdom Metazoa; phylum Chordata; class Mammalia; order Artiodactyla; family Bovidae; genus Bos; species Bos taurus. The sequence goes on from NC_037340.1 coordinate 36,883,967, forward strand.
GCAGTTACTTAGCAGTTATTCCCTCCTGGTGATGCAAGGGGGATCATAGAACAGAGGCCCCCGGGGCCAAAGGCTGGTCCAGTCCCTGGCCTGTGGAGGTGAAGGGCGGGGCAAGTGAGCAAAGCTTCTTCTGTATTTACAGCCACTCCCCATGGTTTGGCATTACCTGAGCTCTGCTTCCAGTCAGATCAGGAGTGGCATTAGAGTCTCCTAGGAACGCAAACCCTACTGTGAATTACACATGCGAGGGAGCTAGATGGTTGTTGTTGTTCAGTTCCTCAGTCATGTCTGATTCTTTGCAACCCCATGGACTGCAGCATGCCAAGCTTCCCTGTCCTTCACTGTCTCCTGGAGTTTGCTTAAACTCATGTCCATTGAGTCGGTAATGCTATCCAACCAGTGATGCTATCTGCTCCCTCTTCTCTTCCTGTCCTCAATCTTCGCCAGCATCAGAGTCTTTTTCAATGAGTTGGCTCTTCGAAAATCAGGTGGCCAAAGTATTGGAGCTTCAGCTTCAGCATCAGTCCTTCCAGTGAATAGTCAGCATTGATTTTTTTTTAGAATTGACTGGTTTGATCTCTTGCAGCCCAAGGGACTCTCAAGAGTCTTCTCCAACATTGCAGTTCAAAAGCATCAATTCTTTGGCACTCAGCCTTCTTTATGGTCCAACTCTCACATCCATACATAACTACTGGAAAAACCATGGCTTTGACTAGACGGACCTTTGTCAGCAAAGTGATTGCATGTTCCTTATGAGAATCATCCTGAAACCATCCCCCTCACACACCAGTCCGTGGAAAAAATTGTTATCCATGAAACCATTCCCTGGAGCCAAAAGGTTGGGGACCACTGTTGCTAGGGAGTGTAACTCTAACTTAAAGTGCAAAGATGGGGCTTCCTGGTAGCTCAATGATAAAGAATCTTCCTGCCAATGCAGGAAACATGGCAGGAGCTTCCACATGCCTTAGGGCAACTGAACCCCTTCACCACTCCCAAGGCCCCGTGCCCTAGAGCCCGTGCTTTGCCACTAGAGAAGCCACCGAAGCGAGGAGCGGGAGCACTTCTACTGGAGAGTAGTCCCCCTTGTTGCAACTGGAGTAAACCCTATGCAGCAATGAAGACCCAGCCCAGCCAATAAATAAATGAATAAAATTATTCAAGTGCAAGGATGAGCTCAACAGAGCTTTAGGTTTCCTATTCCGTGATTTGGATCATTTTTTTTAAATATTACAGATTAAATAATAAGGAAGGAGATAAGCCTTTTTGAGGTCTTCCCTGTAGCTCAAATGGTAAAGAGTTTGCCTGCAATTCAGGAGACCTGGGTTTGAACCCTGGGTCAGGAAGATCCTCTGGAGAAGGAAATGTCAACTCACTCCAGTAGTCTTGCCTAGAGAATCCCATGGACAGAGGAGACTGGTGGACTACAGTCCATGGGATGGCAACAAGTCAGACATGACTGAGCAACTAACGCTACACCAAGTGTTGTTGTTTTTTTTTTTTTGGCGGGGGATATCTTTATGGTCTAAAATACTAGGAAAAAGTACAGAAAAGATGTTGCTGCCGCTGCTGCTGGTAAGTCGCTTCAGTCGTGTCTGACTCTGTGTGACCCCATAAACGGCAGCCCACCAGGCTCCGCCGTCCCTGGGATTCTCCAGGCAAGAACACTGGAGTGGGTTGCCATTTCCTTCACCAATGCATGAAAGTGAAAAGTGAAAGTGAAGTCGCTCAGTTGTGTCTGACTCTTCACGACCCCATGGACTGTAGCCTACAAGGCTCCTCCGTCCAAGGGATTTTCCAGGCAAGAGTACGGGAGTGGGTTGCCATTTCCTTCTCCGGAAAAGATGTTGATAGGTTTTTAATAGGCTTTCTATGTAAACAATGCTTTTGACCTTGCCATAGTCTTTGAAGGTGGCTTTATCAACCAAGATCGCTTCAATGATGAAATGCTAGTAATTGTTAATGGTAGCCCCTTCTTATAACATTCAAGATTCTCAATATCCAAGTTTAAACTGAGTGGAGCTAGATTTTGAATTTTTTCAAGCTGTTTCTTTTTCATAGGTTCAAAAAGAAAAAACAAATGTTGCCACATCAGGGTAGGCCAGGTGATAGAGTATTATCTTCTTTGTTAGCAAAAGGTAAGGAAAAGGTAGACGTTCAGTGGAAAAGCAAGTTCTAAAACATGTACAAAATGACTCTCTTTTTAAAAAAATGTATATAAACTTACTTTGGGAGGCCATTCATCCAAATATTAATTCGAGTTATCCCTAAACTGCCCTCGATTTTCTCTTTTCCACTTTTTCCTGTATTTTCTGCAGCAAACCTGCATGACTTTCTTATTAGAGAGCAACAACAAATGCTACTTTTATTTTTTTTAAATGTTTATTTGTTAAGATTTTTTTTTGATGGGAACCATTTTTTTTAAATTTTATTTTATTTTTAAACTTTACATAATTGTATTAGTTTTGCCACCATTTTTAAAGTCTTTATTGAATTTGTTACAATATTGCTTCTGTTTTATGTTTTGTTTTTCTTTTTTGGCCGGAGGCATGTGGGATCTTAGCTCACCTACCTGGGATCGAACCCATACCCTCTGCCTTGGAAAGCAAAGTCTTAACCATTGGACCTCTAGGGAAGTCCCGAAATTCTGTTTTTAAAAGTAAATAAATGTAGAGTTACAGTGGAATCAGTCAGCCAGGTGTGTGAACCCAGCCCAGACCTAGTGCCTAGGGAAGTAGGGACAGACAGAACAAGGGGAATGGGGATCTGTCTATTATGAGATCCTGAAAATTTGGAGCAATCAGTATTTCGGAATCTTAGTGAGGCTTCATATCTGGCCAATTCCCCAAGAGTCTCAGTCTTTATGTCCGCTGCGCCAAGTATGTAAGTAACTCCAGAGATGATCCGGGTAGTGTGCCAGGGGCCCTCAGGATGCTGAGGTGAGAAGCACTGGGCCTGGGTATCCACCCCTGCTGTCTCCAGCAGCGGCCCCCAAACCGACCAAGGGTGAGAGGGTACAGATGTCAAGCATCTGGAGCTCTCTCTCCCCCTTCATTTAGGAAAACACACAATGGATGGATGACTCAGATCACTTAATTAGAGATACTCAGGTTCTTAGACATAATTTTATTTACCTTTCTGTGGTGTGAGTAGTCTTTGGGGAAACATTCCAAGACATTCCTAACTTTAGGACTTAACTGATTAAATTTGAAAACCATCTCAGCACAAAAGCTTTGGCCCTATTTTTGTCTCTTTTTATGACCAGAAATGTTACTTCAGGAATATATATTTCAGAGTTAATATTTCTGAACCATGTTTCTCAAACTTGAATGGACATCTGCCCACAGGGCTTTGCGCTCACAGGACTCTGAGGTGTAGTAGGACTGAATTTCCTTTATAATTGTTTCTCTACTTAACTTTATAAGGAAACACATGTCCAAACTGAGGATAGCCCCATTTTAAGTTTCAACATGGTTTGGGTTTTACAGCATCCAAGATTTTCCTAACTACGCAAGCCTTTTTTTTTTTTTTTTTCTTTTTCATTCCTTTTCTTTTTTGGTCTTAAAACATGCTCTTTTGGCTGGTTCAGTAAGTTGTTCCTGCCAACCAGTTGCTTTTATGGTAATTGACAGCGTAGCTGATTTTTGGAACCTGAGGATCTAAAAAGGCATTTTAGCTCAGACGTGGGAGAGGCTGAGCCAAGCTACTTGCAGAGTAGGAGATAGGCTGAGCTGAATGTAGGACATGCATAGACCTCGGGTCTGTGCATGGTAATTAGCGTCAGGGAAACGCCTGCTCTGGCTCAGACTGCCCTCTTTTCAGCAGCGTTCAGAGCCCTTCCTTCTCCTGTCAGATCCTTCCTTGAGCTACTGGGTGCCACTCCTGGAGGAGAGCCAACGAGACCGCCCATCTGCTGCAGTGGCGTTGAGTTGGAAGTGGGGAGGGGGGGAAGTGTTCAGAAACCCACCCTTCCTTAAATCCTGATGATCGGCTGAAAAGACACAAAGCCATTGAACCAAATGACTGCCAGCCGGTTTATACTTCAAAGGAAAAGAGCATGTGAAAAAAAAAAAATCACATTTAACACAATTATTTCATAGAATGAGCAGGTTGTGCATTTTCTGAACTCCCCTCAGATAATCTGGGGCATTTCCCCAGATTTCATCTCAGCGCAAGGAATAGGGGGGAAAAAAGTCTCCCCAAACTGCCAGATCTTTATAGTCCTTCGCTTTCCTACAAAAGCATGAATGTTTCAGAGTAAAAGGGCCCCTGTTTGCTGTCTTCCCCTGGCTGCTTCCTCTGGGAACTGCGCCTCTGAGGGGGCGGGGGTGGGGGGTGTCTCTCAGATGCATAATACCCAGTAGTAGGAAAAGCACACCCTTCTAACACCAGTGTATGTTCTGAACCAAAACCTGGGCACAGAGACCCCCCCACCCCCACCCCCAAAAGCAGTCACAGTCAGCTTTTCCTTCTCGGTTTGAGATCTTTGACATTGAAATTTGTTACATGCTGTTTTAACACTGGACTGATACAGAAGCAGACTGTTTCTTTTCATTCCTTTTTTTATGAAACCTTTTCTTCTGTGGTTGGGAAAGGAACCTGAACCCATACCTAATGACACTAAGTGCCCATCTGCCCTAGAAATAAAACACAGGAATCCTCTTTGTTGCAAGGACATTGTGAAAATTCCTGAAACTAATGAAGAACTCCCAAATGGGGATGGGGTCTCTGTGCTTACACTTTGAAGTGTATTTTCATAAGCACCAAACTGTAAAACACATAGGCCCCAAGAGTAAGCAGAGTTTTACAGTTTCACAGTTGGCTGTGGTCAAGGTGTTTGTTGGTGGAATGCTTCCAGCAAGCAGTCATGAAGTTAGGGAGTGCTTGCAGTGTCTAGCTGGCAAGGGGGCCAAGGAAGCTCTCCGTGGACCTTCACAGGGATGTCTGTGTCTTCCTTGCATGTGCAGTCGGCAGCCACCTGCTTCCTTCCTGTCCTCTGCTCTGTAACCACTCACTGTTCACAGTCCAGGTGGGGAATCTGATTCTGAACATTCAAGAGAGTTCCATCCCTGAGCCAGAACGTGAGTCACATGGTCTTCTCTAAATTAGGTTGTGTTATTTCCCTAACGTTGTTTAGGGAATCATGGACCTTACTCTGCTTTTGCCAAGACTTTCCATTGAATAAATATCTCCAACACCTATTGTTTCTCTTTGGCAACAGAATGGTTGCAATTTGTAGACAAAAGTGAGCAAAGGCTAACCCCCTTTTTTATTCTCTCTCTCTCTGTGTAAAATGTCCAATGTTGTTAGCTTTTCTTGTCCTAAACAAAGGTATTGACTTATTCTCTGTTGTCTCTGTCGTCATTGAGCAAAGATTTGCAGATAATAGCACCAAACAAAGAAAGACTTAATAGACAGCAGAGACTTGCTGCCCACACGCAGAGTTTTTTTTGTTGTTGTTCAGTCGCTAAGTCATGTCCAACTCTTTGCGACCCCATGGACTGCAGCACGCCAGGCTTCCCTGTCCTTCACCATCTCCCGGAGCTTGCTTAAACTCATGTCCATTGAGTTGGTGATGTCATCCAACCATCTCATCCTCTGTGGGCTCCTTCTCCTCCTTTTCCAGTGAATCAGCTCTTCACATCAGGTGGCCAAAGTTACTAACACCGAATAAGTTAGACCCAAAGTGCCTAGAATCATACAAGGAACATAGGACATAGTAAGCTAGGATCATCACAGTTCTGTGAATTCAAAGTTGTCATTGTTTTTCTTCTATTTACATGAGTAATATTCTAATTCCAAAATTATCAAGCACCAGAGGTGGAGCTAACCGTCCAAGCTGACCTTGCAGGGGCCAGAAGGTCCAGAAGGTGATCAACTGCTCACGGATCCACTTATTTTTCCAAAGATGCCTTAAAAGAAAACCAAAGGGACTAACACTTATTGTTCCATTTGGGGCCAGACACATGTAGCCTTGGGCTTCCCTGGTGGCTCAGACAGTAAGGAATCCACCAGGGTAATATCCCTGGGTTGGGAAAACCCCCTGGAGGAGGGCATGGCAACCCACTCCAGTATTCTTGCCTGGAGAATCCCATGGACAGAGGAGCTTAGCGGCTACAGCCCATGGGGTCACAAAGAGGCAGACAGGACTTAGGGATTAAGCACAGCACAGCAGCACACGTAGTCTCATTTATTTATTTATTAAATTCATTTAACGACTTTGTCATTTATTCACTAAGTGCTTTTGTTTCGCTTGATGTCTTCCTTTTTTTTTTTTTTTTTGGTGCGGGGGTGAGGTGGGCCTTGAGTAAAAGGTTGTGCAAAGAGCTCATGGCGACCATTATTGTCTCAGGTCTTCACTGCACGGCCTGACTCAGGATGTGTGAACACACTTCACTGACTCTTTTCTGAAGGCATCAAAGTTTAGCTACTATGTCGAAGTGGCCATATTGCTGTTTTCTCTTCCCTCTCGTCCCTGGAAGTGCCGCCATGGCTGGACTATATTATTATCATGTTCATGCTCTTCCCCCCAGGTCTCTCCTGGTTCCACAACCCTCTGGGAGCCCAGGGCTGGACATTGGGGTGCATGGCCTAACTAGCCTTGAGAATTGCAGAGAAAAAAAATTGGCCTTCAGAAATACTGGGTTAGGAGAGAAGAAGAAAAGGAGAGGACTGGGAGCAGGAGAAAGCTTTCCAGAAACCATGGAGTTCAGAGACAGCTGTGAGCAAATGCCATGTTTCTTGTGCTTCTCATGTGTGGCACAGCGCCTCCTGCAGCTTCTTGGTGGTAGTGGTGGTTGTTGATGGCAGTGACTTAACTACTGTATTTTGGGGCCTCTAAGGAGATCAGTCCTGGGTGTTCTTTGGAAAGAATGATGCTAAAGCTGAAACTCCAGTACTTTGGCCACCTCATGCAAAGAGCTGACTCATTGGAAAAGACTCTGATGGTGGGAGGGATTGGGGGCAGGAGGAAAAGGGGACGACAGAGGATGAGATGGCTGGTTGGCATCACTGACTCGATGGACGTGAGTTTGAGTGAACTCCGGGGATGGACAGGGAGGCCTGGTGTGCTGCGATTCACGGGTCGCAAAGAGTCAGACATGACTGAGCAACTGAACTGAACTGAACTGAAGGCTGATGGGGAGTCCCAACCCCATTCTTTGTTCTTCCCCCACTTCTTTACCCTCTGGAATCTTTCCCTCCAGCATGTCTGTTTTTGTGTTCCCAATATCTCGTTCTTTTGGCCAAAGGAGTTCCCCTAGAGAGGCTTAATCCAGACCAGAAACCCATTTCATCCTCCTTCGTAATAATGTGGTTTTGATAGACATGCATGTTCTGAGTGAAGGAGCCAATCTAAACCAAAGGTGAAAATGCATGAGCAGAGGCCACACCCTACGCTTCATTCCCTGCAATGGACGGTGCAGGGCTTATGTGGACCTTACACACCAGAGCTGCTTGTTCTGATACACCAGGAATTCCAGGTTGCTGTCAGCACTGGGTCATGTTCATCTGCTGACTTGCCAGAGGGGACTATTTGCCAGTCTTTCTCCTGAGATGAGGTTTGATTTCCAGGAAACCATAGACTGTTGAGCTACAGGCACTCCAAAGATCATCCAGGAGCCCCTATTTTATAGTTCAGGCTCTCCTGGTGGCTTAGTGGTAAAAAATCCTCCTGCCAGTGCAGGGGAAGAGAGTTTGATGCTTGATCCGGAAAGATCCCACATGCTGTGGAGCAGCTAAGCCTATATGCTACAAGTATTGTGCCTGCACTCTAGAGTCTGGGAGCTGCAACTCCTGAGCCTATGCACTGCAGCTACCGATGCCTGAGTGTGCTGGAGCCTGTGCTCTGCAACCAAAGAAGCCACCCCTATCAGAAGCCCGTGCACCGCAACTACAGAGAGCCCCCATTCACCCCAACTAGAGAAAAAGCCCAAGCAGCAACAAAGATCCAACACAGCCAGAAATAAGTAAATACTGGGTGTTTGTTTGTTTGTTTGTTTGTTTTTGGAAAAAAGAAAACAAAAAAAGAAAAGTAATCCAATCTTTGCTTTTCTTTACAGACACTCTGGAAAATGGATCTAATAAGGGTGACAGGTGAGTGGTATGTTTTTATATGCCATCCATGCTTTTCAGTGATGATCTTTTCTACGTACGCTGCTGTGAGTTTGATCATTTTCTTTCTGTTCTGCTTAAATCCAGTGCAGCTACTAGAAAGGGACCGAGCAAGGATGACACATACTGGAAGGAGATCAACGCAGCCATGGCCTTAACCAATCTCGCGCAGGGAAAGGACAAGCCGCAGGGGACCACCAGCTGCATCATCCAGAAGTCGTCCCACATTGCGGAAGTGAAGACGGTCAAAGTGCCCCTGGTTCCGCAGTTTTAAGAGTTTGTCACTTTTCAGATGGATGGCCGTTCTTCGCTTCAGTGTTTTTTCATAAACCCTCATCCTAAGAGCTGGAGCAGGAGTGACAGTGACTCCCTCTCAAACCTCTTCTTATTTTTAATCATCCTAAATGTATCATTTAGTTGCTTCTGTAAAAGACATATAAATTATAAAACTCCACTTTAATCAAAAATATTAACTTATTTTATGTTACTCCAAGTATGCGTAAAATGTCTGTGTTGCCGTTACAGTAAGTGCCTTGCTTCTTGAAAATAAGTTACAACGTGGGCACAGCAGAGCAGCAGTGCCTCAAAACGATAGCACCACAATGCTTACTAAACTGTGAGCTTTATTCTGGATGGACCTGCCACCGGTGCCAGGACTGGAACCAAAACTGCTGAACACCTTGAAATGTGTTCACTAGTTCCCATGTTAAAGCTTGGAAATCTCTTCAGCCCAGATGAAATGTTCCTTTTAAAAAAAAAAATCTGCAATATTTAAAATTGTTCAATGTGCTTTGCAGAGTGACAGTGAGAATTTTATGCATGTATCCTGCCTGGATATCTGGTAGGTTACAAACTTCCAAAAGGAAAGGCTTGGGAATCACATAATGTGTACATTCAAGGAAAATGGCAATGAATGCGATCAGAAAAATAAGTCTTTAAGCACTGCTGGAAGACACCATGATGCTCTTTAGAATTGATTTGGATTTTTTTCTCAAGTTTTGCCAAAGTTTTCAAAAACTTCATTATCTCAGTAACTCGAAATTTTCCTGTGTAAAACTCAATTTATAATTTAGTTTTAAAACATAATCCCATTTGCATTAGAGTCAGTGTTTTTTGTGATGGAAACTGTTTTTCATACGGAATAGCTCTTTTTCACATGGAAAAACCTTTTATTTGGTTCATTTCAAATCACAATTGCTGATGGGCAACTTACACTGCATTGAGAACAAGGCAATAAAGGAAATGGATCTCTGTGGGTATACATATACACACAACATTGATTTTTAAATTTAAGACATATGGAAAACAAACATTGAACAGTCTCTGAATTTTGCCAAGTAGGACATTAAAATGAAATCATGCATTAAAATAAAGTACATTTTGTTTCTAAATTAGGCTATCATTGAGTGAGAATAATCAATATCAAGAAAGAAGATCTTTTTCAGTCAAACGTTAGTATTCTCATCAGCCTGGGGAGGCTTGAAGTTTGAATAAACAGAAGAGATGCCAAATATAACAGAGTATTTGTGCTCAGAGAAGTAAAAGAGCCTTGACTCTTATGTTGGGATGTTTTTTCTGGGTATGTAATCTATTTTATAATTTTTTTTAAAAACTGGAAAGCATTTTTTTGAGTGTGAATGACAGCCAGCAGTGCAGCCGCATGGTGATATTTTTCTTTATTTTGCAAAATACGTTTAAAACCAAAGGCTGCTCTAGTTGATATATGGACAGTATCAGTCTTGATATAAATTGTAGGACACTTTTTCATGTAACATAACATTTGGGGGTTGGGTTTATTTAGTGTAATGAAAATAATTTGATATAAAAATATTTTGTATATATATATATTTTTACTTTGTTTTCTAAGTTGCTGTTTGCAGTAAGAGTAAGTGCAAAGCAAGATATGTAAGTTATGACTGTATGATCAGATGAAGTATGAGTTCTTTTGGTTTATAAGATCCTTAAATAGTTATAGATCCATGATAAAAACTTTGGAATCTTTATAAAACAAGTTTGCCAAAATGTGATCATGTCAGTGAAAACTAAGGACAAGTACTTCACTCTTTTTCATACTATTATAAGTTATTCTGGTATTAAATATTTTAATAAAATTGTTTTTGTTTTTACATATTTCAGTTAGATAAATGAATGCTGGTTGCTTTTTTATTTAAATTAGTCATAATTGATTTTTACCACCTTTTCAAAAAGAATCAGCAAATTTGTTCTATGTTATAAATTACAGATGACAAATCAATAAGGACAGCTCTTCACGTGATTTTTTGTTTTTAAACACCAAAGCTTGGAGTCTGGTCTATAAATACATCAAGACAATTATATAATTAGCACATCCTAGGCAGTATCTCCAGTTGCAATTACTTTTACTTTTTTTTTTCTTATGCTGCTTTAATATTTTCTGGAAATTAAAGTCCTCCCCCCAATCCTTTAAAAAAATTCTTCAACAATGCTGAGTCAGCAGCTGAGACCCTAACTCATAATTTATGTTGTAGAGAAATAGAATTACCTCTATTCTTTGTTTTGCCATATGTAATCATTTTAATAAAATTAATAACTGCCAGGAGTTCTTGACAGATTTAAAATAAAAGTTAATTTCTAGACCTCACAATGATCATAAGAATGTTGTTTTCCTTTGAGAGCTGACCAGGTGGAAAGAGAAGCAGAACAAAAGGGTCCATTATGTGCCATAATTCTCCTAAGGTTGGTCAGGGATGTGATGTGGGAGCTTCACATTTGGATCAGCGTTGAATTTCATCACCTGAGACCACCTGAGATCACCACCAACCCACCTTTTAAGAGCTGAGGAAAAGAATGTATGATGCTCACTGTTAAAATACAGAACTTTAAAATGAACGTTTTCATTAAATACCTTCCTCCAGTAGCTAATTCAATACGCATTATTATTGCGAGCTGTGAGTTAGAGAGAACCTTGGCTTTGAGGCTACACAGATGTGTGCCTGCATCCATCCCAGCTCTGCCACTCACTACTGATGGGTCCAGACCCAGTCCCGCAAAGTGAGAGCAATGAGTTATAACCCGTAGAGTGTGCTGCAAGGTTTAAAGATAATATATGATATACAAAGTGCCTGCCACAGGGGGTGCCTGTGTGCTGAGTCGCTTAGTCGTGTCCGACTCTTGGCGACCTGATGGGTCTGCAGCCCACCAGGCTCCTATGTCCATGGGATTCTCTAGGCAAGAATACTGGAGTGGGTTGCCATGCCCTCCTCCACGGGATCTTCCCAACCCAGGGACTGAACCCAGGTCTCATGCCTCCTTCATTGGCAGGTGAGTTCTTCACAACTACCACCACCCGGGAAGCCCCCTACCACATTGTTTGGCAGTTAATAGGTGCTCAGTAACTGGAAGGTATTATCATATAATTTTAATTCCTCTCTATGGAGCTTATGTGCAAGGAAGTAGAAATATAAGTGGAATACGAGATGTAGATAGTTTAATAAAAACCTTGGGAAAGAAAAGCTCTCTGACATGGAAGATTGCGTGAAATAGTTAAAGTAGGTATCAAAACTAGGCCTTCAAGAAAGATCATTTTATTACCATCACTTTGAACTTCCTGGAGAAAAGCTTAAAGTAGAACCAAGGTAGAAAGAACAGATGTGCCCATAGAAAACGCAGCGTGTGCTATGGCTTCCTTCATTCCGTCAACAGGAATTGCTTTCCCCTCTGTTTGTCCTGCTTGATCCTGTTCAAGATGACCAAGAACTCAAACTGCTGTCTGTACTCTCTGCTCACTCCAAGTAGCGATGTTTAACAAACAGTGGCAACAGCCATGGTCTGCTTTAAAACTCATCCAGCTCAAAGGCATAACATCAGGCAAATAAACACAGAGAATAAAAGCAAGCTGCCCAGGCGCTTCTGTCTGCACCACTTAAGTCAGATGCCTTGGAAGGCAGTGTGGGGTGGTGGTAAGAATCTAGGCTGCCACAGCCTGGCTTCGCCTTTTCACTCCTCAGTGTCTTTTGGGAATAAACATAAGCCTTCTGTACCCAGTGTTTACATCTATAAAACCTGATCTATAAAATCTACCTACCCCAAAGGTCTGTTATGAGGATTGAGTAAGACAGTGGATAAGAAAGTGCTTTGCAAACTGCATGGTACTGTACAAATGTTAATGATTATTAATGTGTTCCAGATGACTCTGAAAGGCCTAATATCCCATAATTTCTGGCAGAATAAATTGTGGTTTCCATGAAGCATATAGGAACCCTAGATTTTGAAAAGACTTGCTATGATCCACCATCTTCGGGCCTTTTTGAGCACAAAGTATCTTTTGGTCCTGAACTTCTTTGTGACAGTCACGATCTGAATTAGATCACTGATTGTCACACCGCAGGGACAGAGTCCTGACTTCACCAATTCCTAGTTTTGAGACCCATCCTGGAGATGGACTAAAATTTGCCTTGGGAGGTGTGTGCATTGGCCATAATAAGGTGAGAAAAATGGATTTCTGAGTTAGGAAAGACAAGCTGATGTGTTCTTACATCTTCACACAAATGCCTCCATGGAAATTCATCCCATCCCATTTAAAGATTATCTCAATAAGTATTCTGAAAGAAATTTCAGCTCAAATTTACAGTTTCTGGAAATTCACTCTGCAGTGAGCCTGATTCATTACTTTTGAACAAAATTTTTAATTCATATTTTAAAACATCATAGATGTAACTTATGCTAGTTGTAGACACATTTAAGCTATACAGAGGGACATAAGCATAAAAGCCCCACACCCTATCCCATGTCCCCAAGATAACCATGGTTCAAAACCGTCTTGTGTGTGCTTCCAGACACTCTGTGTACATGTACTTTTTCATCTTGTACTTTTTGTACTTCTTCATCTTGTACTTCTTACTATTAATATATTCCTACTGCTTTGCAAAATTTCTTCCACTCCATCCTGTGTGTATACATATACAGTGCATGGGTACATGCTCAGTTGCTTCAGCTGTGTCCGACTCTTTGTGACCCCATGGACTATAGCCTGTCAGGCTCCTCTGTCCATGGGATTCTCCAGGCAAGAATACTGGAGTGGGTTGCCATGCCTTCCTCCATGGGATCTTCCCAACCCAGGGACTGAACCCAGGTCTCATGCCTCCTTCATTGGCAGGTGAGTTCTTCATAACTACCAAGGGGATCTTCTTGACCCAATGATTGAACCTGCATCTCCTGCGAGTCCTTCACTGCAGGTGGATTCTTCACCTGCTGATCCTCTGGGGAAGCCCATATATATATATATATATATACAGTGTATATGTGTATATACCATGTGTAGATTTCCTTATTTTAAATGAATGCATAGAATTTGGGTTTGGGGTTATTAAGTTAATCCAACAAATACCCCTAAACACTTTTGAGTTATTTCCAGTTTTTAGTTATTATAAACTAGTGCTATTCAAAGTGCTGTTTCACAGTGAGATGAGGGGCTTTCACCAAATACAAATCAATATACTGCTTTCTTAAGAAAGTCTTTCTACGAAAAAAAATTGTCACCTGGACTCATGGTGCTCTTAAAAGTGAGACTGATCTACATTCTGGCCTCTGATCTCCTGGCAGACAAATAACAAGCCACCTATAGACTACCATCATTATGCAGACCATATTTGAGTAGCTCTGTATTTGTGTATATATGTCTTCAGCCACTTAAGTGTGCTAAGTTGCTCAGTCATGCCTGACTCTTTGAGACCCTGTAGTCTATAGCCCACCAGGCTCCTCTGTCCGTGGGATTTTCCAGGCAAGAATACTGGAGTGGGTTGCCATTTCCTCCTCCAGTGGATCTTCCTGACTGAAGGATTGAACCTACGTGTCCTATATCTCCTGCACTGGTAAGTGGATTCTTTAACACTGAGCCACCTAAGAAGCCCTCAGCCACTTATACATCTGTCAGATAGATAACTAGATGTGGAATTAATGTCAAACAATAGGTACATTAAATTTTTGATGTTCATTGCTAAATTACCATTTTAAAGTTTTACCATTTTACACTTCTAACAATAGGGCATGAGTGTCCGTTTTCCTCCTCTTAGTCAAAACATTGAATATTACTACGCTTTTCAATACTTGAAAATGTCATAAGTAAAAATTATATCATTGTTTTAATGATGAGAAACATTATGCATAAGCTTATTGGCCATTAGTATTTCTATTCAGTGAACTGCCTACCTGTCTGTCTGTTTTCCCTTTCTTTCTTTCTCTTGTCTGTTTGTTAGTGATGTGTATGAGCTCTTTGTGTATTTATAACTTCATTACCATAACAGGAAGAGATGGCTGGACAGCATCATCAATGCAAGGAACATGAACTTGGGCAAACTCTGGGAGATGGGATAGACAGGGAGGCCTGAGGTGCTGCTCTCCGTGGGGTCGCAAAGAGCTGGACATGATTGGGCAACTCAACAACAACAACAACCTTGTCTATAATATAGGTTGCAAATAGTTCCCCAGTTTTTAATATATTTTTATTTCTGTTATAATATTGAAAGTACTTCCCTACTGGCTCAAATGGTAAAGCGTCTGCCTACAGTGCGGGAGACCTGGGTTCAATCCCTGGGTTGGGAAGATCTCCTGGAGAAGGAAATGGCAACCCACTCCAGTACTCTTGTCTGGAAAATCCCATGGACAGAGGCGCCTGGTAGGCTATAGTCCATGGGGTTACAAAGAGTCAGATACAACCGAGCGACTTCACTTTCACTTTATAATATTAAAAAAATTTAGAACCTTAAACATCACACGTGCATACACCTACAGTGTGTAAGCGGGAACTACATACATTTGGTCATCATAGATGCAATTCGGCTCTAGAGCCAGACTGTTGAGGTTCAAGTTCTATCTCTTCTGCTTAGTAGCTCTACAATCTTAGACAAGACACTTAACCTCAGCTTCCTTATCTGTAAAATTTGAATCATAATGATACCTACTTCCTAGCATTGTGAGGGTTAAATTCGTTATATACACAACAGCACGTATAACAATAGTACCTGGTACATAGTTAGTGCCTAGATTATAAAAAGATTCATCTAACTTTTCTGCTCTTAGTTCTTTGGTTTATTTTTGTATATTTAATCTTACATCTCTTGGCAATTTATTTTGACACTCAAAATGAGCTAGGCATTTCTAAAAATTAAATATGTGTATATCTAATGAACTATGGATAAAATCTATATGAGGAAAACCACAAAACTCTGATGAACAAAATCAAAGATCATAGAAGAAGTAAAAAATTTGTTCCATGTTAATGATTGGAAAGACTCAATATTGTCAAGATGTCAGTGCTTCCCAATTTGATCTATAGATTCAATACAATCCCCAGAAAAATCCTACCAAGTTCTGTTGTGGATATTGACAAATTGATTCTAAAGTTTATATATAGAAGCAAGACTCAGAATAGCCAACACAGCATTGAAGAAGAATTTAGTGGGAGGACTGACACTACCTGACCTCAAGACTTGTCATCCAGCTCCAGTCATCAAGGCAGTGTAGTGTTGCTGAAAGTAAACAAATTCAACAGAGCAACAGAATAGAGAGCCCAGAAATAGACTCACACAAATACAGTCAGCTGATACTTGATAAAGTAGCAAAGGCAATGTAGTGGGGAAAAAACAGTTTTTTTAACAATTTGTGCTGGAACAACTGGACATCCACATATAACGGGAAAGAAAAAGAATCTAAACAGAACTTTCATGCATTCACCAAAATTAATTCTAAATGGATCATTGATCTAAATGTGAAATGTAAAACTATAAAACTCCTAGAAGACAACATAAGAGAAAACCTTGACGACCTTGGGTATGGCGATGACTTTTTAGATACATCAACAAAGACATGAAACATAAGAAAAAAAAAGTGCTTAACTGTACTTCATTAAAATTTAAAACTTCTGAAAGACAATGCCAAGAGAATGAGAAGACAAGCCACAGACTGGGAGAAAATATTTGCAAACAACACATGTGATAAAAGACTCTTGTCCAAAGAACACAAAGAACTCTTAAGTTCAATAAGAAAACAACCTGATTTCAAAATAGTCTAAAGACCTTAACAGACACCTCACCAAAGAAGATATACAGATGGCAAATGAGCATATGAAAAGATGTCTCACATCATATGCAATTAAGACCAAAATGAGATACCACTACACACCTATCAGAATGGCCAAAACCAGAACAGTGACATCACCAAATGCTGGTGTGTATGTGGAGCAACAGGAATTCTTATCCATAGCTGGTGGGAATGCAAAATGGTGCAGCCACTCTGGAAGACAGTTTGGTGGTTCCTTATAAAACAAAACATATTCTTACCATATGAATCAGTTATTGTGCTCCTTGATATCTATCCAAAAGGGTTGAAATCTGATCCACACAAAAACCTGCACATGGATGGCTATAGCAATATTATTCACAATCACCCAAACTTGGGGAGAAGGCAATGGCTCCCCACTCCAGTACTCTTGCTTGGAAAATCCCATGGACAGAGGAGCCTGGTAGGCTGCAGTCCATGGGGTCACAAAGAGTTGGACACAACTGAGAGACTTCACTTTCACTTTTCACTTTCATGCATTGGAGAAGGAAATGGCAACCAACTCCAGTGTTCTTCCTGGAGAATCCCAGGGATGGGGGAGCCTGGTGGGCTGCCGTCTATGGGGTCACACAGAGTCAGACATAACTGAAGTGACTTAACAGCAGCAGCAGCACCCAAACTTGGAAGCAACCAAGAGGTTTTTTAGTAATTGGATAGATAGATATCAGGCTTCCTGGTAGCTCAGTTGGTAAAGAATCTGCCTGCAATGCAGGAAACCCCGGTTCAATTCCAGGGTTGGGAAGTTCTCCTGGAGAAGGGATAGGCTACCCACTCCAGTATTCTTGGACTTCCTTGGTAGCTCAGATGGTAAAGGATCCACCTGCAATGTGGGAGATGTGGGTTTGATCCCTGGGTTGGGCCCTGTAGGAGGGCATGGTACCCACTCCAGTATTCTTGCCTGGGGAATCCCCATGGACAGAGGAGCCTGGTGGGCTACAGTCCATGGGGTCACAAAGAGTCAGACACAACTGAGCAACTAAGCACACAGATAAATATCATGTGGTACAGACAATGGAACATGGTTCAGCACTGAAAAAAAATGAACTATCAAGCCATGAAAAAACCTGGGAGGAAATTTAAATGCATATCACTAAGTGAAAGAAGTCAATCTGAAAAGGCAATATACTGTATTATTCCTACTGTATGACATTCTACAAAAGGCAAAACTATGGAGATAGGAAAAAAGATTAGAGATTGCCATGGGTTGGGAGACAAGGAAGAATGAACTGGCAGGGCACAGATGAAGTTTTAGGGCAGTGAATATACTCTGCAAGTTGCTGCTGTGCTGTGCTCAGTCGTGTCCCACTCTGTGGGCCCATGGACTGTAGCCTGCCAGGCTCCTCTGTCCATGGGATTTCCCAAATAAGAACCCTGGAGTGGGTTGCCATTTCCTTTTCCAGTCTAGTCCATTTTTTCATAGTAGACAATAAGTCTTGAAGTTATGAAACTAAATGCTCCATGGGATTTACCTCTTTTCCTGTGACCTGCCTAAGACCCAAGCCCTGGTCTTCCAAAGTAAGAGATTACTCATTGGCTATTTTAGGATTTTGTTTCACTCACTTTTAGGTAATCTATATCCTGCTTGAGATGTAGAGAGGTCTATGCATTAGTTCTTACATCACCCCTTAGAATGATCCCCGTGTCTCTATACACATCACACAGTCTTCATGTTCCCTGGTCGTGTCGAAGCCATGTTTCATCAAAGATGAAGCTTTGCTCTCTGTTTTTCTTCCTGTTGGAACTTGTGGGAAACTCTGGGAAAGGGAGTCAAGTAAACATAACTTTGTTCTGTCATCTTCTAACAGAGGTCTCAGGGGGGATTACAGTCTTAGTATTTTTCTTTATTGTAGTCTGAAAAATTCTGGTTCTGATATTTTGTTTTTACTTTCTTTTCTGTACCTTTGCTAGATTTGCTGAACTCTCCGGCACTAACCCCCTTTCTGCCTGATAAGTATCATGTTACCTAGAAATGACTTCTTCCTTCAAACAGCCTGAGTCTTGCCTTGTGTGTCACCGACCCCCTGAGGTCAATAATGAATGGAGTGGCCGCGAAGAAGTGATAACCTCTATTTCCTGTTCACTTTCTCACAGGCGGTTAAGCTTTAAATGTGTGCTGTAAAATCTCTTCAACCAACAGGCCCAACCATTTATCACTAGAGTCTTAACTACCTCTGCATTTTTGGATATCTTAACTCCCCAAAGGACTGTCAATTTAACCATAACTACCTAACAACTGCCAAGCCTCACTTTATGAGCTGCTGTTGAGAGTTTAGCTATTTAAGGCTGATTTTTAAAAATTTTTATTGGCACCTCATGGTGTTTGCTTGATTTACAGTGTTGTAAATAACCACAAATTAGGAACATTTCTTTAAGGTGTAGGCAAAGATTAAAATGGATATCAAATTGTCTTTCCTCCATGTTTATTAACTCCTTGGCGGGTCAGTCTTCCAAGTCTGACCAATTCTAAAAGGTCATATGTGGTCAGTCTTGATGGAGCCCTCTTTGGGTTCCTAAGGCAGAACTCTTTTCTTCCTTAGCCTGATTCGTAAGCAGCTGCTACTCCACCAGCCTTGGTGTCTTTTCTTAAAGCAAAGCCTTTGATGACATACGTGACTTCACACATTTTACTGAGGACCTTCTGTTTTTGCAAAGGTATCCAAAGTGGGGAAAATGCAATGGTTAAAAAAAGAGACTTTGAACATTCAGTTCAGTTCAGTTGCTCAGTCGTGTCCGACTTTTTGCGACCCCATGAACTGCAGCACACCAGGCCTCCCTATCCATCATCAACTGCCAGAGTCTACCCAAACCCATGTCCATTGAGTTGGTGATGCCAACCAACCATCTCATCCTCTGTCGTACCCTTTTCCTCCTGCCCTCAATCTTTCCCAGCATCAGGGTCTTCTTAAATGAGTCAGCTCTTTGCATCAGATGGCCAAAGTATTGGAGTTTCAGCTTTAGTATCAGTCCTTCCAATGAACACCCAGGACTGATCTCCTTTAGGATGGACTGGTTGGATCTTCTTGCAGTCCAAGGGACTCTCAAGAGTCTTTTCCAACACCACAATTCAAAAGCATCAATTCTTTGGCACTCAGCTTTCTTTGTAGTCCAACTCTCACATCCATACATGATTATTGGAAAAACCATAGCCTTGACTAGATGGACCTTTGTTGACAAAGTAATGTCTCTGCTTTTTAATATGCTCTTTAGGTTGGTCATAACTTTCCTTCCAAAAAGTAAGCGTCTTTTAATTTCATGGCTGCAATCACCAACTGCAGTGATTTTGGAGCCCCAAAAAATAAAGTCAGCCACTGTTTCCATTGTTTCCCCATCTTTTTGTCATGAAGTGATGGGACCAGATGCCATGATCTTAGTTTTCTGAATGTTGAGCTTTAAGCCAACTTTTTCAGTCTCCTCTTTCACTCTCATCAAGAGGCTCTTTAGTTCTTCTTCACTTTCTGCCATAAGGCTGGTGTCATCTACATATCTGAGGTTATTGATATTTCTCTCAGCAATCTTGATTCCAGTTTGTGCTTCTTCCAGCCCAGCATTTCTCATGATGTACTCTGCATATAAGTTAAATAAGCAGGGTGACAATATACAGCCTTGACATTTAGCCACAAAAAAGAGTGAAATTACTGACACATGCTACAATATGGATGAACTTTGAAGACAGTGAGTAACATGAGCCAAACACTAAAGGACAAATATTGTATGACTACCCCAATGGCACCCCACTCTAGTACTCTTGCCTGGAAAATCCCATGGACGGAGAAGCCTGGTGGGCTGCAATCCATGAGGTCGCGAAGAGTCGGGCACGACTGAGTGACTTCACTTTCACTTTTCACTTTCATGCATTGGAGAAGGAAATGGCACCCCTCTCCAGTATTCTTGCCTGGAGAATCCCAGGGACAGAGGAGCCTAGTGGGCTGCTGTCTATGGGGTCGCACAGAGTTGGACATGACTGAAGCGACTTAGCAGCAGCAGCAGCAGCCCTTGAGGTACCTAGAATAAGTGAATTCATAGAGATCGAAAGTGGATTTTATAGATTAACCAGCAAGCTCCAGGAGTTGGTAATGGACAGGGAAGCCTGGCGTGCTTCAGTCTATGGGGTTGAAAAGAGTCTGACGCGACTGAGCGACTAAACTGAACTGAACTGAATTGAATTGAGGGGCTGCAGAGGGAGCCGGCAATGAGGATTTACTGCTTCTTTGGGAGGCAATGAAGTTTTGGAAATAGATAGTTGTGATAGTTGTGCAACAACTTAACTGTGCATTTTAAAATACTCTCCATGGTTCGTAAAAAGACTTACCTAAAATTGAAATGTCAGGATGTCATTTCAGGACTTCCACTTCCTCCAGCCCTTCTGAGGGAACCATGAAGGTCCTGCCCGGGACCCCTTCTCCTCACTCAGAAAGAAAGACCCTTGGACTACGTCTTAGTAGCTCTCTCACCGTCACCCTCCCAACCCTCTCCATTCCTGGTTCTCCCTCCTGGAGGAGCCCCACTTGGCTCCTCTCTCCCACCCTTGCCCACTGCAAAGTCCCTCTGCTCACTTCTGAAGCTGAGTGACACTCCCTGCAGGAGTCCCACCCGCTCCCCCTCCCCACCCTCCCCACACACAACCCCCCCCCCCACCAGCCCCCCGGCCATGGGAAAGTGGCTGTGACAATTCCAACCAGCTGAGATTTAATAAAACACATTTCCCCAGTTCTATGCTGGCTCTGAGAACTCTGGGCAGAGACCACCGTGGCTCCTGTCCCTCTGCAGCACCTCAAGAGAGACAGGAGGGCACTCGGAGCAGTCACTTCCTGAGTTTTTGGCCTTTTTTGACTGTGAAGAACCATAATTTCAGCCCTGCCGGCCACTTGGGAACCAGGCCACGCTGGGGCCTGTGTTCCAAATCACCAAGTAGGCTGGTAACCATTTGTCTTCTGCCTCCAGGCTTAATCCTTCAGGTCAGGGGGGCCAGTTTGCTGTGGTTTTACTGCCAGGAGCAAGAGGCAGGTCCAGGCCATGGACGGGCAGGGCCTCAAGAGCAGCTGTGGGGCACAGACCAGCCAAGACAGAGAAAGCCCTAAACAGTGCTCAAAGAAGAAGACCTCTCTTCTTTCTAAACCATGATTGAGGCAGGGGCAACTGCTGCAGCAGAAGCCCAGGCCAGGGGTCAGCTCTGCCAGAGCAGGAAAAACAGGAAACCGTCTCACCACTGCAGCGATAGGACAGAGGTCGGCCGGGAGGTCGGCCGGGTGGGAGACCTGTGCAGAAGCCATGGCACAAAACTAGGGGGGCGGGGGGAGGGAACCCTTATTAATTCAAGAAGTGAGTCATTGAGTGAGCGGAGGTTTAGCGAATTTGCTTTCGGATAATGGGAGTGTCTAGCCCAGCGATTCCCCCTTAGAACCAATGCTGGTTCTTTTAAGTTGATTTTCAGATTTCTCAAAAAAGTCGAATGTGTCACATAACCACAGCAGGAGAGAAGTAGTATGCCAAATGCATTGATTAAATAGTAAATTCTTGTACTCAGTTGTGACAAAGAGGTTCTGGGGAACACAGGAAGTGGAGTTTTATTGCATATATCTGCTTAAATTAGTTAAGAATCATCAGAGGAACTTTTGCATGAGCAGGTGGAGGTGGTAAGAAGTGGCAGAGCTTCTGAGGCAGCATGGCCGCCAGAGCCACAAATGTGCAGGAGCATAAGGGGGCTGCCTATTAGCCTAAGAAAAACATCATTAGGAAGGAAATCTGCTACTGAGAGCTCCACCGTCGTATATCATGCACCCCCAAAGCCAAATACATTGGAAAGTTTTGTTTATCCACTGTCTGGAATTTTCCATACTTTTTGCCATTGGCCAATGGAGAAACAGCCTCAGCTTCAAGCTGGCTCATTAAGACCTTTCAGAAAGGAGCCAGTGGATTTTAGCATTTCACCCCAGAGGGAAGGTTCCTGATCACGTTAAACCAGAGTGGAGCTGACTGCTTCCTGTGCTGTTCGCTCAGATCAAAGCCCAACAAACGGCACTAAAGAACCTGGGATTACATTTCACTCCCTTTTCCGCCACTGTTGTCCCCAAACAGCCTACACAGGCTCGCTGCTTCTCTGCCTGGACCCCATGCTTCTGTTTCACATTCTCACTTCTCTTTAGTTGTTTGCCCATCCCCCTCCTCCTTTCCCTCCTTTTTCCTTGGTGTTTCTGTCTCAGAGTAGAAGTCAGTGCTCTAGTGATCAAAGCAAATAGAACACACACAATACACAAAACCCCAGCAGCTCAAGTGTGAGACCTTCTTTCTGAAAACTCCAACTTATACTGTCTTTGGGGACCTCATAGAATGAAGATGACAGGATTGTTGTTGTGTTTTAATACGGTTTTACTGTTGAATCCACAAGGGTTGGATTCCACCCCCGTTGGTGGGTGGAGTCTCACTGGAAAGATGGAGAGATTCCTGGGCCAACTTCTTTGGGAAAGAAGCTTGAGCCTCAGAAAGGAAATTGGAACCAAGAACACGAACCCAGTTAGGTGTAAAAGAGGGTTTGGCTTTTCTTGGTCTGGACATCACAGGGTCTGAGATCCAGGGGACACTCCTAAATTGTGGTTGTTAAGTGTGGCGTTTTCAAACTGACTCCTAGGAAAGAAAGTCAAAAAGCAAGGCCAGATGTTGGGACACATTCTGGGTCCCCCACCTGGCTGTGACCTTGGGCCACAACTCTACTTCACAAAGCAAGCATACAGCCTCCCCTTTCAGTGTTTTCTACGTTTATTTCCCTTTGGTAATCCCCATCCATGATCAGAGGATTCTTAAGGAGTCAAGGAAAGAATCTCATTGCAAATTTTAGGTCCAAGTGTCTTAAGGATTCAGTGAATCCCTGAGGTTGCATGACCCTATGGATGATGCTCTGTGGCAGGGACTCAGGGTATCTCCCCAAAATGGGAGTCCCCTGCTGATACTAAATTTATTACAGAAGTTAGGATTTCTTTTGCTTTCTCCTTCCAGTTCACTTAATGATCTCCTTTCTTCCCCAAATATTTCCAGCCAGCTACTAACTTTTGCTCAATGGAGTAAACTCTTAAGAAACAATGTCTTATTCTAGCCAGCAACCACGCCCCACAGAATCTGCAATTAGGGTATTCCACCACTAGGTGGAGTAGTGCTTAAAATTTCCTGGAAACCAGTAGCTTTAAAACCCTGGTCCTGACCAGCTGTGTCAAAACGGAGTGAGATCTTTTTACTTAAACAAACAAACAAACAAACAAAAATCATAGATTCTCAGGCCCTGTCCCAGATCCACTCAATAAAATCTCTGCGAACAGGATTCATGACTTTCTGTTTAACTGTTCTCAGGTGAAATCAGATTCACAGTTCCTGGTACAAACTGTGAAACATTTTTTTAGAACCCAACTTTTTTTTTTTTAATTTCACCAAGGGTCCCTCCGATTTATAATACATTTCCATTTTGCATTTACCAAAATATATTAGTAGAACTTGTTGCTAAGTCTACAAAGATAGCTTCTAAAACTATTTTCTCAGAATAATTTTTCTTCCTTTTCTCTTCATTTTGACAAATATTTTAAGCTGTGAGGGTGTGTTAAGTTGCTTCAGTCGTGTTTGACTCTTTGTGACCCAATGGACCATAGCCCGTTAGGCTCCTCTGTCCATGGAATTCTCCAGGCAAAAATACTGGAGTGG
Source organism: Bos taurus (assembly GCF_002263795.3). Lineage (NCBI taxonomy): Eukaryota > Metazoa > Chordata > Mammalia > Artiodactyla > Bovidae > Bos > Bos taurus. The sequence continues at coordinate 36,907,853 of NC_037340.1, forward strand.
GTTGTCATGCCCTCTTCCAGGGGATCTTCCAGACCCAGGGATCAAACCCACATCTCTTACTTCCCCTGCATTGGCAAAGTGGGTTCTTTACCACTAGCACCACCTAGGAAGCCCCATCTTCAACATTACCAACTTGATATTCTAAGAGGGGAATTCGGATCTTTCCATTCATCTTGTATCTCATAGCGTTCTTCCTTATCCCATTTAGCTTTTTCAGAAAATCTCAGCTTGATGACCGATTTTGGTCCTATTCATAGATTTCACATTTTCTTAAATTTTGAGTCTTGGCTCCTTTTTTCTGCAATAAATCTTTTATAGAATTAGGTTCCCTCTACCCTTTGGACTGCTGTGTTTTTCTTCTTATTAGAGAATTCCTTCCTAAGACCTGTGTGAGTCAGAATTCAATCAGGAAGACATAAACATCCTGGATATTTCAAACCGGCAAGTTACAGAGGGAGAATCGGCAGGTGGTGATAGAGGAGGTGCGAGGTCAGACAGGAACGCTGAGGTGCCGCCCAGGGTGGAGGATAAAAGCGGAAGTGCTGGTGGAGAATGGAACCGGCTGCCTGGGGAAGCCAGAGCCTCGGCCGCCTGACGTTTGCGGGGGTACGCGGGGCTTGGGATGGGGGGTAGTGCTGGCACAGGCAGGGGAGAGGAGCCAGTGTGCTGGGAGCCTGAGCCCCTACCAGGGGCCTCAGCTTGCCTCCTCCCTCCTCCCCCCGCCGCCTCTCATCAGCCTCTCCAGGGACCAAGATAGCCCCGGAGGCAGAGCAGTGGATCCTGGAGCTCGGCCTCCCGGTTCCTGCCTCCCGGTTTCCTTTCTCGTCTTCTGAACAATGAGGGTTCTATATGGAGCCAGTATTTGTGCCATAAGGATTCCTCTCGGAAGGCGCCGTGCTTCCTACGCTGGCCGCTCACCTGTGGGGATGAGGCGAGGACTGACCCTCCAGGCAGAGGCTCTGGGGGCCTCGGTGAGGCCACCCCCACCCCCACCCCCATTCCCAGGGCCTGGTCCGGAGTCTCGCCCCCTCAGAGGTCTGCAGCTTTTCTTCCTCGGGCTCAGCCTCCCTGGGGCCGCAGCCCTGGACCTGGACAACCTCTTCCTGCTCAGCCTCTGCCTGATGCTGTGGCCAGAGAAACCTGAGTATGCGCGGGCCCGAGACGGTCTGCCCTGCCCTGGCCTGGCTCCTCCCCGAGAGAGCACGTAGACAGAGACCCTTATCCCCGCTGTAGAGACATCCCCCTCCCCGCGCCGTCTTTTTCGACAGGGGTCCTGGGCTGGGGGGCCAAAAAAGACTCCGGCTGGGGCTTCCCTTCTCTGTTTGGGTCATCTCTCCTCCCCCTTGGACTGAGAGGATATTCGTGGACTTCGTGATCCTCTCTGTGTACTTCTTGCAAGACCCTGTGGAACATCTGCTTAAACTGTATGTTTCTGGAGCACAGTCACTGAACACATATCATAAGAATGCTTGTTGATGTAGATAATTTTGAGGTTCCAACTGACAATATACCATTCTTTTATATACTGCAATGTCTGAACAAGTAGCAAATAATAACTGAAGATTCTCTGTCTCTGCTTGGACATGATTCCATACTATGACCATGACCGTTTTTATTACAGTGTGCCTTGTGGTGACCTAGTCAAAGTTCTGCAGGTCAGGAGATGCATCTAGAGTCAGAAGAGCAACTTGAAGCACGTTGGAAGGACCAGCAGAAGCATCATCTGCGCGCACAGGAGTCCTTCATGGGACTGCTGGGCTCTTCAGAAGCTCTGGCTCACAGTGACCAAGCTGGACAGGCAAGTCTGTCTCCCTGAGTAAACACAGCCAAGTCAGGAACTGCCAAACTTGGTCTCTATCAAAAAAGTCCCCAGAGAGCCTGAAACTCATTTTGAGCTGTTTCAGGGAGAACACGGTCGAGGAACACGACTGGCCCCGGACGGCACCTTTAAAATAACAACGTTCCATTAGCTGTGAACACTAAGGAAAACATTTCTCCCAAATGTTTTTAACCAACCTCCAACAGAGCGTTGCCTTATGCAGCCGCCCTGGCTGAAACACTGCTTTCGTTCTGTGAGGAGCTGTAGGGCCTCCTGCAGACTCGAAGGGCATGGCCCTTTGCAGCTGTTTTAGGAGCAAAACTGAGTGGGAATTCTCTGCGCCATTTGTAATATTCTCTGGCTCTGTTTCACAGAAACGTGTACCAGAATAAAAGCAATGGTAAGATGAATGTGGGTTTACTATTGAAATTCCAGTCTTCAAAAACATAATTATGAGCACTTACTAGATACAGGCACTGTTATAGGTGCTGGCAATATGAAGGTAAGATTTCTCATGAAATCTATTCTCATGATGCTCACATTCTAATGCGGAGAGAAAAATAGTAAACAAGAAAACATACACATGAACAAAATAATTCCAGCTTGTGCTGGATTATGTGAAGGACTGCATCAGGTATAGAAGAGCATGAGGAGTTGGGGCGGGACTACACTTAACAGAGTAGTCAGAAATGTTTAGTTCAAGCATTTCACTGAGTAGAGTATTTAATTATGTGAAAATTAAATAAAATTCAGAATTTAGCATCCATAAAGTTTTATTGGCACATAGCCATGTTTATGTATTGTCTATTGCATTGGAAAAGACTCTGATGCTGGGAGGGATTGGGGGCAGGAGGAGAAGGGGATGACCAGAGGATGAGATGGCTCTGGGAGTTGGTGATAGACAGGGAGGCCTGGCGTGCTGCGATTCATGGGGTCGCAAAGAGTCGGACACGACTGAGCGACTGAACTGAACTGATTGCTACCTTGTGCTCTGGGGCTTCCCTGGTGGCTCGGTAGTAAAGAACCCACCTGCCAATGCAGGAGATGTGGCTTCAATCCCTGGGTCTGGAAGATCTCCTGGAGAAAGAAATGACAACCCACTCCAGCATTCTTGCCTGGGAAATCCCATGGACAAAGGAATCTGGTGGGCTACAGTCCATGGGGGTCACAAAAGAGTCAGACACGACTTCTTGACTAAACAACTTGCATTATAACACCAAAGTGGAATCATTATAATAGAGTCAGTATGGCCTGCAATGCCATTTGCACTTTATTTTTACATTTACTTTGTGCTTCTTTACAAAAATAGTTTTCCAATGTGGTCTAGATTTAAGGAAATAAAAAGGAAATGTAAGGAATGCAGATGTGCTCAGTCGTGTTTGATACTTTGCGGCCCCATGGGTTGTAGCCCTCCAGGTTCTTGTGTCCATGGAATTTTCCAGGCAAGAATACTGGAGTGGGTAGCCATTTCCTGCCCCAGGGGATCTTCCCAACCCAGTGATCGAACCTGCGTCTCTTGCACCTCCTACGTTGGCAAGCAGATTCTTTACCACTAGCACCACCTGGGAAACCCAAAGAATCAGTTCAGTTCAGTTGCTCAGTCATGTCCGACTCTTTGTGACCCAATGGACTGCAGCACAAGGGACTCTCAAGAATCTTCTCCAACACCACAGTTCAAAAGCATCAATTCTTCAGCACTCAGCTCTCCTTATAGTACAACTCTCACATCCATCCATGACTACTGGAAAAACCATAGCTTTGACTGGACGGACCTTTGTTGGCAAAGTAATGTCTCTGCTTTTTAATATGCTGTCTAGGTTGGTCATGGGAGAAGGCAGTGGCACCCCACTCCAGTACTCTCACCTGGAAAATCCCATGGATGGATTGGGATGGAAAATCCCCTGGTAGGCTGCAGTCCATGGGGTCACTAGGAGTCGGACACGACTGAGCGACTTCACTTTCACTTCTCACTTTCATGCATTGGAGAAGGAAATGGCAATCCACTCCAGTATTCTTGCCTGGAGAATCCCAGGGACGGGGGAGCCTGGTGGGCTGCCGTCTATGGGGTCGCACAGAGTCGGACATGACTGAAGCGACTTTGCAGCAGCAGCAGCAGGTTGGTCATAGCTTTTCTTCCAAGGAGCAAGTGTCTTTTAATTTCCTGGCTGCAGTCACCATCTGCAGTGAGTTTGGAGCCCAAGAAAATAAAGTCCATCACTGTTTCCATTGTTTCCCCATCTATTTGCCATGAAGTGATGGGACCGGATGCCATGATCTTAGTTTTCTGAATGTTGAGTTTTAAGCCAATTTTTTCACTCTCCTCTTTCACTTTCATCAAGAAGCTCTTTAGTTCTTCTTCGCTTTCTGCCAAAAAGGTGGTGTCGTCTGCATATCTGAGATTACTGATGCCCAAAGAATGAAGATACTTAATTGTTAAAATTGAGAGTGTTGTGACTTTTAGTGTTAGGATTAGCACAAAAATTGGGAAAATATTCTCCCAGTATTAAAAAACTATTGTATAGTTCAACAAAGAAATTTTTCACATCCTTACCAAACAAGTAAAGACCTGGCATGCTTCCATGTTGCTTAACTTTTTTCTTAATCAAAATAAACAAAATTATCAACTGACATTCATGATGTGAGTAATTCCTTTGCTGAATCAGACAGTAATCAAGCATTATTCCTAGCCTGATTTTATTAACACTATTTCTGGAAATAGTATAAATATAGAGAGTGGAGGACTGACATCAGGGAATATAGTAGGGTACGAATCTCCGGAAATCCATTTCTCTACCTTCACAACAATTGTCCTGTGAGGATCTGTCTGATGTGTCTGTTTTACAACTCTTGAGTCTATTCAAAACTTGCAGCTTCCAGGGGAAATCTTGGTCTGTAAACTGAGGTTAATTTTAGTTGATAATAGCTATTAGTAGGGTAATGGCTACCAAGGTCCCAGACCCAGCCCCACGGCAGGCAACCATGCCAACAAAAGTAATTCCTGGGAACCAGAGTAGCCAAGAAGCCAAGAAGGACCTTGCAAATATTGGGGATCTGTGTTCTGATCTCTGATTGCTGTTTCTGATCATAAAGTTGCAGATGCAGAAGTGGGCCACCATGTTGCAAGACACATCCATTGACTGCAGTGAGTTCCAGTGAATTTAAAGAAACAGTCTCTACTCTTCATTTTCTCCTTTTTTCCCTTTTTGGAGCATAACATTTAAGGATTAGGACATTTAAAAGCAACCACATACCCCAGGCAATTTATAAAGTCATTACACATGCCCAAGGGAAAGACACAGACTCAGAAAAAAACAAAACTGAGATCTGAGGGTTATGCCTCATGCTGTTCCCAGGCAGAGATGCCCTATGAGAATTTTTGAAGCAAACCCTGGGGAAGGGGATGAATCTGATTTCCAGAGTTACCACACTGTAAGATTTAAATGTTCAGTTTTAAATAAAAAATTACAAGGCATGTAAGGAAATAGGAAAATATGGCCCAAAGGAAAAAAATAGATCAAAAGAAAATACCTGTGAGGAAGATCAGATGGCAGCTTACCAGAAAGATTTTAAAACAACTGTCTTAAAAATCATCAAAGAGCTAAAGAATGATATAGATAAATTCAAGAAATGGATGTATGAACAAAATGTAAATATACAAATATAGAAAAAAAGTTTTGGAATTGAAAATTGCAATAACTGAAATGAAAAATTCACTAGAAGGACTCAAAAGTGGATTTGAGCAGGCAGCAAAAATAACAGTGAATTTAAAGAAAAAAAAAAAACAAAACCTAAAATATCAAATCTGAGAAACGCAAAACCAAAAGAATGAAGAAAAGTGAACAGAGCCCAAGGAACCTGTAGCACTTATCAAGAAGATCAACATATGCATTGTGAGAGTCTCATAAGTAGAAGACAGAGAAATGGTCAGAGAGATTATTGAAGAAGTAATGGCCAAAACCTTACTGAATATGATACAATATGTGAATCTACAAACCCAGGAAGCTTGATGAATTTCAAGTATGATAAACTTAAAGAGACCCTCCAAGAGACACATTATAATCAAACTGTCAAAAGACAAAGAGATAATCTTGAAGATTCAAGAGACAATTAACGTGTTCCTTATCAGCAGATATGTTGTCAGAAACCCTGGAGGACAGAAGGCAGTGGGATGATATATTCAAAGTGCTGAAAGAAATGACTTTCAACCGAGAATCTTACATCCAGCATAAACTGTCCTTCAGAACATGAGGGAGAATTTAATATATTCCTAGATAAACAAAAATGGAAGGAATTTATTACTGCTAGACTTGCCTTAGAAGAAATACTAAAAAGAGTCCTTCATGTTGAAATGAAGGCATGCTAGACAGTATCTAGGAGTCACATGAAGAAATAAAGCTCTCTAGTGAAGAGAAATTTATGGGCAATCATAAAAGCTAGTTTTATTGTAATCTTGGTTTGTAACGCCACTTTTTAATTTCTATATAATTCATTTAAAATGTATTAAGCTGTGTTTCTGGACACCAATGTAAAAAAGATGTAATTTGTGACATCAATAACTGAAAGGAGATAGGGACAGAATTATATTGGGACAGAGTTTTTGTATGCTATTGAAGTTAACATCAAATTAGAGTATTATAACCTTAGGGTGTTAAATGCAATGCCCAGGGTGACCACAAAGAAAATATCTGTAGAATATATACTAAAGAAAATGAGGATGGAATTTGAGTATTTCATTGCCTCCCCCCCCTGCCCCGCAAAAAAATCAAACACAAAAGAAGACAGAAATGAAGGAAATGAGCAACAAAAAGCTATAAGGTATATAGAAAACAAATGACAAAATGGCAGAAGTCCTTCTTATCAGTGATAACTTAATGTGTAAATGGATTAATCTGTCCAATCAAAAGCACAGATTGGCAGAATGGGTTTTAAAAATGATCCAATTAAAATAAATAAATTTATATTAAAAAAATGATCCAACTATATCCTATATCCTACAAAGACTCACTTTAGATCCAAAAACACAAATAGCTTAAAAAGTGAAAAGATGAAAGAAGGTATTCCATGAAAATAGTAACTAAAAGAGAGCTGGGATGACTATAGAAATCAGACAAAGTAGAATTTAAATCAAAAAAGTTTACAAGAGTCAAAGAAAGAACCTATATATTGTAAGAGACAAAGAAGGAAACTATATATTAACAACAAAATGACATAAAAACTATAAACAAAGGTGCATAATAATTCATCCAACAACAGTAGTATGCACAAATTGTCCTCAAGTGCCCATGGGACATTCTTCAATGTTAGATAGGCCATAAGTTAGTCTCAATAGATTTAAGAAGATAAATATATAGAGTTTCTTCTCCAACCACCATTAGATGAAATTAGAAATCACTAACAAAGAAAAACTGGAAAATTTACAAATATGCAGAAATCAAACAACATACTCTTAAACAACTAATGGGTCAAAGATCAAATCACCAGGGAAATGAGAAAATATCTAGAGATGAATGAAAATGAAAGCACAACGTATCAAAACTTATTCAATATAGCAAAAGCAAGGCTGAGTAAAATATATATATTAACTTACATTTAAAAAGAAGATTCCAAATCAACAACCTAACTTTATATGTAAAGCAACTAGAAAAAAACAAACTAAACTCAAAGCTAGTGGAAGAAAGGAGAGATAGAGATAAATAGAGACCAGGGAAAGATAGAGAAAATTAATAGAATCAACAGGTTTTTTTTTAATTGAAAAGATCAACAAGATTGACATTGACTAGAGCAAATTTAGACAAAACTAGACAAAATTTAACTAGAGCACCACAAACAAAAAGGATAAGGCTAAAAATACTAAAATCAGATATTAAAGTGAGGATAATACTACTGATTTACAGAAATAATAAGAATTATTAAAAAAAGCACTAAAATAATCGTATGCCAACAAGTTGGATAACCTAGATGAAATGAATGATTTCTTAAAAACACAAAACCTGACAAGACTAATTCATAACCAATTAAAAATCTGCATAGACCTATAACATATCAGTATGGAAATAGAACCAGTAATCAAAAATTCCCAACAACAAGAGCAAAAACACCCTGCACCTGATGGCTTCACTGATGAATTATACCAAACATTTAAAAAAAGAACAGTCCTTCTCAAATGCTTCCCAAAAACTGAAGAGGAAGAAACGCTTCCTAACTCATTCTATGAGGTCAGAATTACTCTGATACCCAACCCAGACAAAGACACTACAAACAAAACAAAACTACAGACCTATATCCCTGATGAATACAACACAGCGATCCTCAAACATATACTAGCAAACCAAACCCAAAAGCATATTAAAAAATTATGCACTATGACCAAGTGGGATTTTTTCCTGGGATCTCAGGGCACTTAAACATTCAATAATTAATCAATGTGATATGCCACATTGACAGAATGAAGGGGAAAACCCACATTATTATCTCCATTCATGCAGAAACAAAATTGAAAAAGTGAAACCCTTTATTGATAAAAACACTCAAAAACTAGGAATGGAAGGAAACTAATCAACACAGCTTTTGCTTGAAAATAAATCAAAATCGAGTTTCTCTCACTTCCACTGTTACCATCCCTGTACAAACCTCCATCCTGTCTCATCCACAGACACAATAGCTGATCTCCTTGCTTCATTCCTGGTCTGTTTTCAAAATGGAAGTCAAAATGATCCTGGTAACATTTAAATCACATTTAACATTTAAATCATGTTAAAATTTTAACATTGTTAAATGTTAACTTTTTAACATTTAAATCATGTCCCTTCTTTCCACAAACTCCTCTCACAGCTTCCCATCTCACATGAGGAAAAAGCTCAAGTCTTCATTATAACCTCCATGGCCCCTGAGACCTCTCTTAAAACATCTTGGGCAGCTCTTGGCCTCAATCCACAGCTCCAGCTGCTCTGTCAGGCACCTTCCTGCCTTACAGCCTTCCCCTAGGGATTCCGTCCGCTGAAACTCTCCCCTGCTCACGTGCTCCAGGTCTATCCTCAAGTGTCACCTCAGTGAGAACTCCACTGGCTACCCCATCTAAAACATCAACCACCTCCAACCATCCTGACATCCTTATCCCTGTCTCAGTTTTAAGTCTTAGCTTGCACTACTAGGGCTTCCCAGGTGGCACTGGTGGTAAAGAATTCTCCTGCCAAAGCAGGAGACTCAAGAGACCCAGGTTCAATCCCTGGGTTAGGGAGAGCCCCTGGAGAAGGAAATGGCAACCCACTTCAGTATTCTTGCCTGGAGAATCCCGTGGACAGAGGAGCCTGGTGGGTATTATAACCAACAGGAAAGCAGGATTTGGGGCGTCTGTTTTGCTTTCTGTCTTTGTATTGCTATGTCCTCAACACTTGAGCAGCGCCTGGCACCCAGTGCTCAGAAACTATTTGCTGCATGAATGCATGAATATAATACTTGGCAACTGCCATTTCAGTGGGTGCTTGTGTGTCTGGAGGCAGAGGATGGGCGTGTGAATGAGCAAGGACCCAGCGTGGCGCATTTCCACTGTCGTTTGGGTTTGTGATTCAGGGTAACAACATTGGTAGGGACCATCCTGCAGTTGTTTTGAAAGGAATAATCATTTCCAAACTCAAACTTTCTTCAGAGGCTGCAAGTGAGGACAAAGATGAGATGATATTGGTAGTTTTCAAGATGGATATTTTTAAATACATTTTTACCTTTATTGGAATGAGAGGAAGGGGTCGCAAAGTGTTGGACACGACTTAGGGACTAAATAGCAACAAGTCTGCAGTGGAGAGAAGGCCCGTGAGCAAGAAACAGCAGAACCCTTATGTGAGGCAAAAAGACAGGGCGAGGCCAAGAGAAAAGTGAGTGAACAGGGCCAAGAGTGATACAACCTTTGGCTTTTGTGGCATAACCCAAATATGACTGAAACCCACTTGGCGTAGCCTCAGCACATACATTTTGATTCAAAGAACCACACTCTGCTGAAATATATAAATGAAATCAGCTCCAACTTTTACTTAGGGAAAAATTGCCAAGAAATGTAGAGAGAACTACACTTTGAATGCACAGAAATCATGCTGGGTCCTTTCTCTGCCTCTGTCACTCTCAATATTCACCCCCGAATCGCAGTTGACTCCAGAAACCTCCTTGTCCCTCCATCTCAGCTCCCGGTCCAGCCCTCTCCGTGGCCAAGTCCTGCTCCTCTCTCTCCTTCCCTGTCCCTCCTCCCTTTCATCTCCAGTGGTCCTTCTCATGAATAATCTGGTCCTTTCCAACGTAAACCCCACGTTTTGGCTCATCCAGTTGTGTGTCTGTCCACCCGTTGCCTCCATTTCACATCGCACACTCTGAGCTGACGAAGCCAGAACCTCGGGAGAGGCAGGAGGGCTTCCGGAAAGGTTGTGACCACAAAACATTAATGATGTTCTTCCCCATCACAGTAGAATAAAGTCTCTATTCCCTCCCTGGATTTCAAGTATCTTAAAATATCTGATTTCAAAAGGGGGAGGAGGAAGAGTTCCTTGGAAAGACAGAAATACTAGGGAGAAGAGAAATCCCTTTCTTTGACTGGGAGTTTCAGCCAAGTGAGCTTAAAAGCCAGGATTCTTCTTAACCGTCCATGCCACAAGATGTAAACGAATCTATTTACTCAGCAAAATATTTCCTTATTACATTTTGAGTAATTTCCCATTGAAAACAAACAGTGCATGTCAAAAAGCTCCAAAGTCCCTCAGGCCCTGGAGGTTAGAACGGCCAGTCGTCTTGCCTTTTCTTTCAAGGGAGAAAGTCAGGCAAGTTTATTTTTACTTTTGTCTTTCTATTTTGACATTCAGAATGCCACTGCTCAATTGAGCTTTGAAAAAGACAAACAAAAGCAGCAACTACCTTAGTTTAGAATGACTACAGGACTTTTGAGCTGAGCAGAATCTTCGTGGGCACTTCATCTGATTGTGTTTTGTTTTACTGCTTGGGTAACATGAGTAGTCACAGGGACCAGCTTTGACACCGAGCACCCAGTTTTCCAGAAATCTTCATTAATTAACCACTGAAAAAGAAATATAATCGTTTTCCTGTCCTTTTTCTCCTGATTATCAACACAATTCACTGGACAATCTACTCTTTCTCTGCTAATACAAAATGCCATTTTTGTCATCTGTGAAATTTTCACATTTAATCCTACTCTGTTATACTGATCTGTCCTTTCTGGCAGCAGAGCCTCACTCTTTTAATTTCTGCAAATTTATGATTAATATTAATAGCTTACATGATAAGTAAGGTATTGTCTTTTATATTTATTATTCTGGATGAAATTTAGGATCATCTGACTGATCTTGTTAAAGATGATTAGGGTTTATGTATTAAATTGTTATTGTTGTTCAGTCATTAAGTCATGTCTGACTCTTTCCAACCTCATGGACTGTAGCCCAGCAGGCTCCTCTGTCCTCTAGTATCTTCTGGAGTCCGCTCACATTCATGTCCATTAAGTTGGTGATGCTATCTAACCATCTCATCCTCTGCTGCCTCCTTCTCCTCCTGCCTTCAGTCTTTTCCTAGCATTAGGGTCTTTTCCAATGAGTTGGCTCTTCACATCAAATGGCCATAGTATTGGAGCTTCAGCTTCAGCAATGGTCCTTCCAATGCATTAAATTGTTGTTCACTTGCTAAGTTGTGTCCAACTCTTTTCGACTCCATGCACTACAGCACGCCAGGCTCCCCTTGTCTTTCACTGTCTCCCAGAGTTTGCTCAAATTCATGGCCAATGAGTATTAAATTAGGGAGCACTTAACATCATTATAGTTTTTTTTTTTAATTCCTCTTTTAAAATTTATCACACGTTTTTAAACATTCAAATTGAGTTGTCTTAAACCTTCCCCTGACTTCCCTGGTGGCTCAGATGGTAAAAGCGTCTGCCTACAACGTGGGAAACCCGGGTTCGATCCTTGGGTTGGGAAGATGCCCTGGAGAAGGAAATGGCAACCCACTCCAGTACTCTTGCCTGGAAAATCCTATGGACAGAGGAGCCTGGTAGGCTACAGTCCATGGGGTCGCAAAGAGTCGGACACAACTGAGCGACTTCACTACTAAACCTTCCCCTAGATAGAGTAGAAAACCCAGGATAGGTGGACCCTAGGGATAGGTTGGGATATTGGTTAAAAGTTCTCCGGGTGACATGCAGAGTCTACAGAACTAGTAGCCTGGGCTCCTCAGCTGACTGGCTGACTCACTTGGGTCCTGCTGAAACCCAGTTGCTTGGGCTTCAAGAACACAGGGCTCTTGCAAGGAAGGATGAGAGCAGTCTTTTTATTTGGGCTGGGCAGTTTCCTCAGAGAAAAAGAACCAACTCATCCTCTGCTAGATGGTTCATGCTGGCTGTTAGTTTTCTGAGATCTACGTGAAGGAAGAGGACCAAGGTCTCACCACTGAGGACATCAACTTTCATCCGATCCTCTGTGTTCAGTATGGCACCTCACACTCACTGTTCTGCTGTGTTGGGTGTGCCTGTCAGACTGACCCTTTCCAAAGAGAAAGCTTTCAGACCTCCCTTGAAAATGGAGAGATGGTGACAGTGTGGGCTCAAGGGAAAGGATCCAGGGGTCTAACTGCTCACTATGAGGACTTTCAACCAACTGTCCTGATCTCAGCTGCTTGCTGTGCTCCTGTTTCCCTGAGCTTCTCTGGAGCTGTGTGTGGAAACTACCTCAGTTCCTGTTGGTTTCTCTGCCTATAGACTTAGATTTCAACTTTCTCTCTACTTTGTTAAGTCAGTCACCATTTTCCTGCTTCCAAAATGTTGACATTGTTTGCTATTGTTCTCTATCCTTCTCTTCTTGTCTTTGTGGATTTAAACCTTTTCAATATTCTTTTATAGCCATTTCAGGAGAATCTCTGGAGAGAGTAGAACTCGAATTTCCAATACACTGTTGTGTGCTTCCATTATTTTTTTAAACTTTTTCTATCCTTTATTCTGAGATATGTCTTTTGAAAACAACATATAGTTGCATTTTTAAATGCATTTTGAGTCTGTTCTTTTTTTTTCTGAGGTATGATTTGCATAACTAGCTGAAGGCTGCTCATTGACAGCACTTCCAGAGGCTGGAGAAAAAGTCTTTCCCTGAAGGGGGGCCTGGGCAGTGCCTCCTTGTGTCTGCCGTATCCTCCTTGTCAGTAAACTCCCAAGGAAAATAGCATCCTAACTTCTATCACCGTAGATTGTGCTTAGTTGCTCAGTCGTGTCCAACTCTTTTCGACCCTTTGGACTGTAACTGGCCAGGCTCCTCTGTCCATGGGATTCTCCAGGGAAGAACACTGGAGTGGATTGTCATTTTCCTCCTCCAGGGGATCTTCCCAACCAAGGGATCAAACACACGTCTTCCTGTGTCTCCTGCATTGCAGGCAGATACCTTACCTGCTGAGCCATCGGGAAGCCCAAATTAGTTTTGTTTAATTTTGAATTTCATTTAAATTGAACATCAAAGCATGCAGTCATTTCATTCTGGTTAATTTTGTTCGACAATATGTCTGTGAGATTCATCATGTTCCTACATGTAGCAAAAGTCATTATTTTTATTGCTATATAGTTTTCCATTTCGGAGAAGGCAATGGCAACCCACTCCAGTACTCTTGCCTGGAAAATCCCGTGGACAGCGGAGCCTGGTAGGCTGCAATCCATGGGCTCACTAAGAGTCAGACACGACTGAGCGACTTACCTTTCACTTTTCACTTTCATGCATTGGAGAAGGAAATGGCAACCCACTCCAGTGTTCTTACCTGGAGAATCCCAGGGAAGGCAGAGCCTGGTGGGCTGCTGTCTCTGGAGTCGCACAGAGTCGGATACGGCTGAAGTGACTTAGCAGCAGCAGCAGCAATATTCCATTTAAAGCCATAATACAACTTATTTATCCATTATTCATTTATGGAAAGGTGGGTTGCTTTCATTTATACTTATTATAAAAAAGTTACTGTTAATATTCTTATATATGTCTAGTTCATGCCTTATATGTATCCTATTATATATATATACACATATATATATGCCGTAAAAACTGATTTTTCTTGGTATGCACCCAAAGAGAACTGTTGGATCATAGGATAACCCCATGTTTATCTTTAATAGATATTGCCATACAGCTTTCTTAAATGGTATGTACTGTCACTTTATTTCATTTCCATTATATCTTTGCTTTCTATGTCATTGATTTCCCCTTTAGCTTTAGCTTTCCTTCCATTTACTTATTAATAGGATTTAATTTGCCTTTTATTTTGTAATTTCCTAAGACAGAGACTTCAATCATTGATTTTCAACTTTCTTTTTTCTTATGTACTCGTTTAAAACTATCTTTTTGGTCAGAAATTACATTCCACAGGTTTTGATATGCCAAATTTTTATCATTATTGAGTTCAAAATATCTCATAACTATTACAGTGATTTCTTTATTGATACATATATTACTGAAGTTGGAGATTTTCTACTAACTTTTCTGTTCTTGATTTCAAGTTTAGTTTTACTGTGGTCAAAAAACATTTCCTGTATATCCCTTAGTACTTTGAAATTTTTTTACTTACTTTGTGATCCAGCATATGATCTATTTTGGTAAATGTTCCATGTAAACTTGAAAAGACTGCATTGCAGTTGAGTGTGATGTTCTATATAGTATTTGTCAATTAGGTTCAGATCATACCAATTTTTTCTCTATGTATTACTATGAATTATGATCATTTACTGAGAAAGATGTATTAAATCTCTAATTGTATTGTGGATTATCAATTTCTACTTTTAGTTCAATCAGATCAGTCACTCAGTCCTGTCCGACTCTTTGCGACCCCATGAATCTCAGCACGCCAGGCCTCCCTGTCCATCACCAACTCCCGGAGTTCACTCAGACTCACGTCCATCGAGTCGGTGATGCCATCCAGACATCTCATCCTCTGTCGTCCCCTTCTCCTCCTGCCCACAATCCCTCCCAGCATCAGTCTTTTCCAATGAGTCAACTCTTCACATGAGGCGGCCAAAGTACTGGAGTTTCAGCTTTAGCATCATTCCTTCCAAAGAAATCCCAGGGCTGATCTCCTTCACAATGGACTGGTTGGATCTCCTTGCAGTCCAAGGGACTCTCAAGAGTCTTCTCCAACACCAAAGTTCAAAAGCATCAATTCTTCGGCGCTCAGCCTTCTTCACAGTCCAACTCTCACATCCAAACATGACCACAGGAAAAACCATAGCCTTGACTAGACGGACCTTTGTTGGCAAAGTAATGTCTCTGCTTTTGAATATGCTATCTAGGTTGGTCATAACTTTCCTTCCAAGGAGTAAGCGTCTTTTAATTTCATGGCTGCAGTCACCATCTGCAGTGATTTTGGAGCCCAGAAAAATAAAGTCTGACACTGTTTCCACTGTTTCCCCATCTATTTCCCATGAAGTGATGGGACCAGATGCCATGATCTTCGTTTTCTGAATGTTGAGCTTTAAGCCAACTTTTTCACTCTCCTCTTTGACTTTCATCAAGAGGCTTTTTAGTTCCTCTTCACTTTCTTCCATAAGGGTGGTGTCATCTGCATATCTGAGGTTATTGATATTTCTCCCAGCAATCTTGATTCCAGCTTGTGTTTCTTCCAGTCCAGTGTTTCTCATGATGTACTCTGCATAGAAGTTAAATAAACAGGGTGACACTATACAGCCTTGATGTACTCCTTTTCCTATTTGGAACTAGTCTTGTTCCATGTCCAGTTCTAACTGTTGCTTCCTGACCTGCATACAAATTTCTCAAGAGGCAGATCAGGTGGTCTGGTATTCCCATCTCTTTCAGACTTTTCCACAGTTTACTGTTATCCACACAGTCAAAGGCTTTGGCATAGACAATAAAGCAGAAATAGATGCCTTTCTGGAACTCTCTTGCTTTTTCCATGATCCAGCAGATGTTGGCAATTTGATCTCTGGTTCCTCTGCCTTTTCTAAAACCAGCTTGAACATTAGGAAGTTCATGGTTCACATATTGCTGAAGCCTGGCTTGGAGAATTTTGAGCATTACTTTACTAGCGTGTGAGATGAGTGCAATTGTGCGGTAGTTTGAGCATTCTTTGGCATTGCCTTTCTTTGGGATTGGAATGAAAACTGACCTTTTCCAGTCCTGTGGCCACTGCTGAGTTTTCCAAATTTGCTGGCATATTGAGTGCAGCACTTTCACAGCATCATCTTTCAGGATTTGGAATAGCTCAACTGGAATTCCATCACCTCCGCTAGCTTTGTTCGTAGTGATGCTTTCTAAGGCCCACTTGACTTCACATTCCAGGATGTCTGGCTCTAGGTCAGTGATCACACCATCGTGATTATCTGGGTCGTGAAGATCTTTTTTGTACAGTTCTTCTGTGTATTCTTGCCATCTCTTCTTAATATCTTCTGCTTCTGTTAGGTCCCTACCATTTCTGTCCTTTATCGAGCCCATCTTTGCATGAAATGTTCCTTTGGTATCTCTGATTTTCTTGAAGAGATCCCTAGTCTTTCCCATTCTGTTGTTTTCCTCTATTTCTTTGCATTGATCGCTGAAGAAGGCTTTCTTATCTCTTCTTGCTATTCTTTGGAACTCTGCATTCAGATGTTTATATCTTTCCTTTTCTCCTTTGCTTTTCGCTTCTCTTCTTTTCACAGCTATTTGTAAGGCCTCCCCAGACAGCCATTTTGCTTTTTTGCATTTCTTTTCCATGGGGATGGTCTTGATCCCTGTCTCCTGTACAATGTCATGAACCTCATTCCATAGTTCATCAGGCACTCTATCTATCAGATCTAGGCCCTTAAATCTATTTCTCACTTCCACTGTATAATCATAAGGGATTTGATTTAGGTCATACCTGAATGTATGTTCATACCTGAATGTATGTACTTGGATGCAATCTCAAAAACGACAGAATGATCTCTGTTTGTTTCCAAGGCAAACCATTCAATATCACAGTAATCCAAGTCTATGCCCCAACCAGTAACGCTGAAGAAGCTGATGTTGAACGGTTCTATGAAGACCTACAAGACCTTTTAGAACTAACACCCAAAAAAGATATCCTTTTCATTATAGGGGACTGGAATGCAAAAGTAGGAAGTCAAGAAACACCTGGAGTAACAGGCAAATTTGGCCTTGGAATACGGAATGAAGCAGGGCAAAGACTAATAGAGTTTTGCCAAGAAAATGCACTGGTCATAACAAACACCCTCTTCCAACAACACAAGAGAAGACTCTATACATGGACATCACCAGATGGTCAACACCGAAATCAGATTGATTATATTCTTCGCAGCCAAAGATGGAGAAGCTCTATACAGTCAGCAAAAACAAGACCAGGAACTGACTGTGGCTCAGACCATGAACTCCTTATTGCCAAATTCAGACTGAAATTGAAGAAAGTAGGGAAAACCACTAGGCCATTCAGGTATGACCTAAATCAAATCCTTAGTTCTATCAACTTTTGCTTTATATCTTTTGTAACTATTAGGTACAACCAAGGTTTAAATTATTATGTCTTCTTGATAAATTGACTCTTTATGGATTTTCCTCTGTCTCTTTTAACATCTCTTGCCTTAAATCTTATCATTTGCTATTAATACAACTATATCAGCTACCTTTTGGTTAGTGTTTATATGGAATATCATTTTTCTCTTCCTATTTTTCTATCTTCCTGTGTCCTCATAAATAAAGTAAGTCTCTTGTAAATGGTCTTCTGTTTAAAACGTGTCTCTTGTAAACAGCATAGTGTCCATTTCTTTTTAGAAAACCAAATTGACAATTGGTTTTAGAAAGAAAATCGCTGGTAATTCCCAGAAGACCTTAAACCTGGAATTCCAATTCATCTAGTTCTGTTTCCACAACTCTCCTATGTCTTTGGTATGTAATTTTGGAAATTTTCAGGACTTTTCTAGATAATATAGTGAGAACATTGAGTGACTATGACCTACCGTATTCTGCCATAAAGTGCAAGTCTCTTGAGTCCTTGTCATTTAATGGCACATTTAACTACTCACATAGCTATTTTATTTGCTTTAACTTCTTGTATTTCCTTTAATGCTTTGTGGCTATTTTTCATTTTACTTTTTGATAGATTTATCTTTTCAACTCTAATACTGTAGACACTATGTATACAGATATCACATGGCTTCTTGAGATTTCAAAACAAAACCACTGACCCTTGCTACCACATTCAATGAGAAATCTACCATCCTTTCCATGATCTGGGCAAATTTATAGGGACTTGTATTTTCATGGCAAATTTGCTTCTGATTGTCTGTGTCTTCTACCCTCAACATCTCTTGAGCATTTCCCATGGCTGTGGGATACCACAGCTTTGTCCTGGCCCAGATGTTTCTCTGTTCACGTTCTCTTTATTCCTCCTCAACCTCTCCACCCCTTCAAATCTTATACTAACGCTTTTAATTACTTCCGAACCTTCTGCAAAGCCTTTACTGAAGACTTGAGGTGATGAAGAGATTATGACTTATAGCAGTGCATGTGTGCATGCTAAGTCACTTCAGTTGTGTCTAACTCTTTGTGACTCTGTGGACTGTAGCCCACCAGGCTCCTCTGTCCATGGGATTCTCCAGACGAGAATACCAGAGTGGGTTGCCATGCCCTTCTCCAGGGGATCTTCCAGAGCCAGGGATTGAACCTGGGTCTCTCATGTCTCCTTCATTGGCAGGCGGGTTCTTTCCCACTAGTGCCATCTGGGAAGCACAATAATGACTAATATCAAATGAGGCAAATTTGTCTTTAAAACTTCTTTGGTTATCCTGACATTATAGATTCTTTGTGAACCACCTTCCACCACAGGTGATTGTTTCCTCACCATGTAAATCTGACTTATATCCTTCTCATTGTACAGTCACATTTCACAGATAATATTTTAGCTCTCCATTCCTAGTCAAGCCTACCCACCTTTGTAAATCCCCAAACTCACTAACTTGCTATGCTAGATGTAAAACAGAAACAATATTGTAACAAATTCAATAAAGACTTTAAAAGTGGTCCACATTAGAAAAATTAAAAAAAACATGTTATGTTAGAAAAGGGGCGTGCATTTTATGGATCTTGTGCTTACCAGCACCAAAGTATTTACATGTTTTTTTTTTTTTCTTTTAAGATTTTTTTTGATGTGGACCATTTAAAAAATCTTTATTGAATTTGTTACAATATTGCTTCTGTTTTATGTTTTGTTTTTTTGTCCATAAGGCATGTGGGATCTTAGTTCCCTGATGAGGGTTCGAACCTGCACCCCCTGCATTGGAAGGCAAAGTCTTAACCACTGGACCATCAGGGAAGTCCCCACATGTGTTTTTAACTTCAGTCTTTGCCTCGAATTGTCTATATATGTTGAAAGGACCAATATAAAGACGTTTTTTTTCCTTTTGACATAACTTACACTATGATTTTTTACCTCTCTCTATTCCTACATTTGGTCTTGAAAGTTGCCTTTCAATAATATTTGAGCCAAAATTCTTGATCACAATCAAGCACTGCCCCTCCCGCCAGTAAAATAAGACACTTAATAGCCTTTTATTTCATATCCCCCAGATCTAGATTGCTGTTGAAATAATCTAAGCTTTTGGATCCAGGTTACTAATAATGTTAATTTTTTACATTATGTTTGTTACTGTCCCAGTAACTTTTATCAATCTGCCCAGGAGCTGCATCTACAAATATTAGGATCAGTTTTCCTTCCCTTTACTGCTCTTTTCTGTCATATTTGCTTTTGCAAAAACCACTTAAACACTGATGTAGAGTTTTCTGTTACGTATTTGGTTATTTGAATGGGAATTTGGGATCTAAGCAAAATTATCTGCTTGCTTAAATGCAGGGGAGGTTATCTGCAACTTGAATTAGAAATCCCTTTGTTTACTTTTACTGATGCAAGGTCTCCTATTAAAACTCATTCCTTAGATGATATCATGTCCAGTTTTTAAAGTTAAATCCATACTCCCTTCCCTAATCCTACCTAATCCTTCAACTTTCTCCTGCACAATGACCCTCCCATCATACTTCTAGGCCACCATTTTGATACTTGCCTAGTAAGAATTTACTCAAAGAATACAAATTTATTTTCATATTCACCCCAATCTGTTTTTATTTTAAAATGCCTACTGCATTTTCACTGCATAACACAGATGTTGTTCCTAAAATTCTGTTTAAAATTGATTTTTTTGGTAAATTAAATGCACTAGCAGAGCTGTTATTTAAAGGAAGCTTTCAGTGAATCATTTTGCAAAGTAAAGAATTTTTATGCAATGTGAATAAACTCCCATTCCAACTCATTTCCACTTCTCTTCCCACTAACAACAATAACAAAAAATCTGTTTTATAAATTTGGAGTTCTGAATAGTAAATAGGGTTTACCATATTTCATTTAGAAACCAAATATAAACATTTACAGATTCTGCACTAAGGCTCTCTCATATCCGTATAAATTATTATACATTCTCTCTGTTTGAGAAGTTACTATTTCTTTTCACTGCTTTCACTTTCTCTTTTTTCTTCTCTCCACAATTCCCCCCTGTCCACCCCCACGGTGCAGATGCTTAATAGTAACTGAAAGGAGAGACAAGAAAGATTAAAGGGAAATAATGTTTTTCTTTGTAAATATTAAAAGCCTCTTAATTTTTCTTCCTGGGCTCAAAACTCCATCAGTTTTCTTCTGTGATTATTACCGGCTTTCAGAGGTAAAACAAATGTGCTAAACAGCGTGGACTCGCTGGCAGAATTTTGCATTTGCTGCTTTCTTGAGCAATGAAGCCAGCAGCCTAGGATAATCAATTCATTTGCTCGAGTTTAACTTTTTTTTGGCAAAAACTACCACTGCAATGTGAACGTCTGTTCCCATTTCAGGAATTTCTTTGCATGTACCTTTCTCAGTCGTGCACTCTTGATGTAGTTAGTAATGATGACTGTAATGGGGACGGAGTTTCCAAAAATGAGAAAACCTTGCAGTGAAAGATAAGCTTTTGCAGTTGTCCAACAAACACAGTCAAGTGCTGTTGCCGAGTGCTGGTGCTCACTAACTTTTGATGATTAAGGGAGAGAGCTCAATGGGCTTCATGCTGAAGTAATTAGCGGAATTTTTGATTATATTCTGACAAGTTCAATACAGAGTTGTTTGGTTACTTTCTACAGTCGCAACACACATGGAAAACACATGTGGTGAGGACTGGAGTTCCTACTACTTTAGAGGTATTGATAAAAACTTTTTTTTTTTAATGTAATTCACAAGCTTGTAACGTTCCTCAAACTTACAGGATGTGAACTTGCCTACCAGTCCAAGAGTGAAGTCTTTGCTGAGCACCCCAGTGCCACCATGCTGTCTGTACCACGCCAAGGTAGTGCCACCCTGCCCTGGCCCTGATCGTGGCCTCAACCCAGGCCACTGCTGGGACCTGGCTCAGTACAGGTTAGCTCTGCCTTCCAGAGATGGAAAACCCCAAGCCAGGCCTATGCTCACTCTCGTCGTCCCTTCCAGCTCCTCCAAGGCTTCTGTACTCCTGGAACCCGAGCACCAGGCTGCCAGCAGAATCCAGTTTTAAATCTTGAAGTGTGTTAGTTGCTCAGTCATGTCTGACTCTTTGCGACTTCATAGACTGTAACTGGCCAGGCTCCTTTGTCCATGGAATTCTCCAATACTGGAGTGGGTTGCCATTTCCTTGAAATCTTAGAAGGCAATATATAAATGACCAATGAACACAGTATTCTTGCCTGGAAAATCCCAAGGACAGAGGAGCCTGGTGAGCTACAGTCCATGGGGTCACAAAGAGTCGGACTCGACTGAGCGACTAACACTTTCACTTTCAATGAACACAGAGTAAATACAATCACCAAGTCCTTGGAAGTCCTCTTACACAATATTTCTCATTCATTCTGAATTCATCCATCATCATGATTGAACTCTTAACCCTGGCCACCATCACTTCTACCTTGGATGAAGGCAATAAACTCCTAAAATATCATTGTTTTCTTCAAAACATTCTTCCATTGCAGCCAAAGTAATATTTCTACAATGCAAATGTGATTGTGGTTTCTTCCCTCCTCAAAGGCCTTCACCAGCTCCTTGGACCTTCAGGATTGAATTCAATTTCTTTGGCATGGCTTGGATGAGGTGACTACATCATTTTAGGGTCCAAATCAGTCACTACCGAGAGTGAAGGAGGGGAGAAGGTGGCTGTGATGTAGAGCAGCAAGTGTAGGTAGATACCATCCCAGGGCAAGTGGGGCTATCTGGTCACCCGGAGCACACGGGATCTTCCTGAGCTGATCCAAACCAATCTCCCCTCCCTCACCCCACTCATTTCCCATTTTCCCACATGCTGTTCTCACTGCCTGGAATTCTGTTCTCCTTACCACCCTTGCCTTCACCTGGTGTTCCTTCAGGATTCTGCTGAGGCTCTTCTAGGAAAACTTCCTCCACCTTTGAAGACCAATGCTCCCTTTCAGATCCTTCCCTTCCCCTGTGCTAATTCCAGCCCTAGCAGAGATCACACCCTATTGTTTCTTTGTTTTTCTCTCTTATAGATTGTTCAGCTCCTTAGGAGTAGAGATCCTGGTATTGGTTGGCCCTCAGTATGTATGGCGTGGACTGAATCTTTATGTTCTCCCCAAATTCCTATGTTGAAATCCTAATTCTGAAGTAGATGGTATTAGGAGATAGGGACTTTGGGAAGTGACTAGGCCATAAGAATGGATCCCTCAGGAATGGGATTTGTACCGGTAGAATAGGAACCTCTTTCAGTGACTCAGATGATAAAGAATCTGCCTGCAATTCAGGAGACCTGGGTTCGATCCCTGGGTCAGGAAGATCCCCTGGAGAAGGGAATGGCCCCCACTCTAGTGTTCTTGCCTGGAGAATTCCATGGATAGAGCAGCTTGGCATGCTATAGTCCTTGGGGTTGCAAAGAGTCAGACATGACTGAGTGACTAATACTAACACACGCAGTCCTTCCATCATGTGAAGCAACAGGGAGAAGAGCAAGAATCAAGGTCCTCACCAGACACCAAATTTACTGGCACCTTGATATTGGACTTCCAGCCTCCAAAACTTGAGAAATGCCACCTAGTCTGTGATATTCTGTTACAGCAGCCTGAACAGATTAAGGCAACATATAAAATGAGTAACTTTATAAACTCCAAGGGCCTCTGGAATGGAGGAGCTAGTGGTCTGGATAGATTTTGGGGCCACAGTGTTCACGCTGTGCTCTGGGTGGTGCTGGAAGCCTGAGGAAGACGCAGGCAGCCAGTGGAGTCTGAGGAGGCTCTGGGTGTGTGCACAGCACACCCCTGGCCTGGACTCACTTTGCCCTGAAGTTCTGGCACAAAATAAACCATTATCGTCTTTAGTAACTGACAAGAAAATTGTAATTTAAAATATAATGATGAGAAGAAGAGAGCAGTGCCTGGCATCGAGCTGAGTGAGGCTTCTGGGTGCTGATCATACAGACGTGTTCAGCATGAGAAAGTGCTTTGACCTGAGACACACTTCTCTGCACGCATGTTGTAAGAAGTTTTAAAGCAGGATAAATACTTTCTCTCTAAATCCTGTTTCCAAACCGAATCGCTTGGGAATCATAGGATGTTAACTGTAACAAACCCAGCCTCCATCCTGCCCCCTTAGCCATAGCAGGGCTCTGGAAAGTCTTCCCTGGACTTAAAAGGTATTTGACTCCCACCACCGCAGCATAAAGATTTGGCTATCCGAGCCCCACAACCCAGCAAATCAAAATGAACCAGCTTGCTAACTGCTTGGGTGCAAGTTCAATGTTTCTAAGATATGCTTTCATTTTTGTTAATTGTGCATGTGTTTCCAATGAAAATTCCAAATGTGCGTTCGAACCCCTCCACCCTTTTGGGGGACGTTCACAAACAACCTCCGGGATACCCTGCGTGTGCGCGTTAACATTCCATTTGAAACACACGCTGCCCAGACATGCATATTTATGGCTGGAACTCTGTCTTTAGTCTCCTCGCGTCTCCTCACCCCCACGCTCCCACCATCCTCTCCCAGCCCCGTGCCCCCATTTCCATTTTTGCTTTCCTGGAAGAAGACTTCTCCAGGGACGCCTGGGATTTTTTTTACTGGCGCGTCCCCATGGTCCTAAAATGACCCCGTCTGCAGACATCCAGTGGCCGCCCGGCTTCATTACGGATGTATATTCTGTCTGGTTATGCTGGACTCTGTCCCTTCTAAAGGGGGCCCCTCCTGGAGCCGCACAAAAGACCCCCGCGCAGATGGAAGGGTCCATGCGGGCGGGTTTTGAGGGACAAACGGAGGGCCTGACGCCCCCCAGTGCAGCCGGAGGCGGCCTCGCTGCGGACAGAGGGCGCAGCCCCCTCCCCTCCTCCACCCCGTCCCCTCCCCTCCGCCTTCCCCCACCCTAAAGGGCTAGCCGGTACTCATTTCCTGACAGAAAACTTGAATTGTGAAACAGAAAGCCAGCTTTAAAGAAACTGACCCCACATTTTATTATTTTTCCAGCGAAAGCGGTGCCCGCCCCAGCCTGGCGTGGCTATGGAGGATGCAGATCGCGCCGCGCGCAGCCCTGGGTCCGACCGCCGGCGGCGCGCTCACCGCTGCGCAGGGGCGGCGAGCGCCCGGACTTCACAGGAAATCATTCCTCCGGGGTCTGCGACTGGGAGAGGGAGAGAGACTGTAAGCAGGAAAAAAGTTTGGTTTTAATATGTGAAATTGGTTCCCCTGGGGGAAACTTTAATTCTTGTCAAATGTTTAAGGAGAACGCACAAGGGAAACTTTCCACGTTTGCAGATGCTTTTCGCGGCGCTCCAACCCCCAGGCTCAGTGCAAAGGAGATTCTGCAGGGAAAGAGCGCGGGTTGGTCCGGGAACGGGAATGTCGCCCAGCAAGGCGACAAAGGGCCTGTGCAGCCTCGTGGGGTGTTAGGGGGAGGGGACCGAGGTAGGAACAAGACAAGCAAGTAGGGGGTGAGGGGTGGGGGCCGTCCAGGGGTGAAGCAGCCCCTTCCCAAGATGGCCAAGGCTGAGCAAACGCTTCTCATCAACTTGCGCTTTTCTTCTGGCTGCGTAGATTCTGCAGGTCTAGGGGGTTTGTGTGTCAGAAGATCTAGAAGCCCCCCTCAGAAGAGGGTGTTAGCTGACAGTGCCCTCCGCTGATCCCACTGGGCTACATACACGGAGCTATGGTTAGAGTCGTCAGAAACCCAGGTCCCAGCGCTAGTTCTGAAATCTAATATCTCCCTGGTAGCTCAGATGGTCAAGAATCTGCCTGCAATGCAGGAGACCAGAGTTCGATCCCAGGGTTGGGAAGATCCCCTGGAGATGGAAATGGCAACCCACTCTAGTATTCTTGCCTGGGGAATCCCATGGACAGAGGAGCCTGGCGGGGCTACAGCCCATAGGGTCACAAAGAGTAAGACATGGCTGAGCGACTTTCACTTGGGACAGAACAGTCAGGAATTCTGATTCTAACTGGTTAGTTTGAGGCACTTCTGAGCGGTAGCTGGAGTTTCAAAGAGGAAGGGGAAGAGCTGGCCACTTTAGAAATGCGCTAGAAATCCTGCAGGCATTTCTTCTGCAAAAATAAATCACCCTGCAGGCTGGTAAATATTCTGCAGATAAACAAAGTCTGGGACAAGCCCAGAATTTAAATTGAGATGAGCTGTGAAGTGAGATCTTATTAGATCACCTTCCCAAGACAACGAGGGAGCCCTCAACCACAGGGGCATTCAGAAGAATTTGGGTGGACAGGACTCTGGGCACCGTCCCCAGGGACAGCTGGCCTCTCTCAGGCTCAAGTTGTCCATGTCACCTCCCACATCATTGCCCTGACCCTCTGGAGCAAGGTAAGAGCTTGTCCTCCCCATAACCCTCTTCTCACACAGCCATTTTTATATGTTTAAAAACTGTCTTCCTAGTTGACCCAGTGACTTCTCAAGAGCAGAACTATGCTGTGTGGCTCACCTCTGAATCCCCAGTACCACCTCAGACTGGTGCACAGAATATGCTTAACAACTCTTTGCTGAATGAATGAACCCTCTTGCTTGTTGGTAATGAAGGAGCATGTTGGGAAGGGAGGTAAGAAAAAAAAAAAGAGATGGGATTTTTCACCTCTGGCTGGTCTAAGTTGGTTTAGCACAGTTTAGGCAAGAGCTTTGAAGGGAAAAATCCCTTGAGGCCATTTCCAATACTGGCTAAAATAAGCCTGGCTGAGGACCCATGGAGGGGTCCCACTGTGTAACCAGAGCGCCTGTCTGCCATGCTGGGGGTGGGGGTAGGTTTGGGGAGTTGTTGGCACAGCAAGAGTTGCCAGACATAGAAACAAGCAGATTGAGAAGAGGTCACCTCTATGGAATAAGCAGCAGATCCCATGAGATGTGACGACCCTGGTCCTTGGTGTTGCCACAAATTCTCCAGCCCCATGCCTTTGGGTTGAGGCACAGAGGATTGCTGTTAAAATGCAGGCGTTATCTCAGAGGACAAGCTAACAGGAGCTCAGGGAACAAATTACGCAAATTCTTTCATGGTACATGAAAGGTATCTTGGTCCTTGGAACAAGGAAGCAAGGGGATCCCAAAGGGAAACCAAGAAGGATGCCAGCAGCAAAGGCAGTGAAGCAAATAAGTTCATGTGGTTACTTAGAATAGAAATTTTCTGCCCACACGACCAACACAGTTTTCTATTCTAGATTTAGTTCCAGTTTTATAGCATCTGCAGGTTGATAGATGGGGAAACTGAGTGGACACGCTGTGCAATGATTTCCGCAAAATATGTGACAAAACATCCAACAATATTTTTGTAGAAAATGTGGTGAAATACAAGCTGTATGTCCTCTGATTCCAGGAGCACCAAGGAAGCTTTTAGTTACAGTACTGAATTATACAGAAGTATGGACATGGCACCCCACTCCAGTGTTCTTGCCTGGAGAATCCCAGGGACAGCGGAGCCTGGTGGGCTGCCGCCTATGGGGTCGCACAGAGTCGGACACGACTGAAGCGACTTAGCAGCAGCAGCATGGGCTTCCCAGGTGGTTCTAGTGGTAAAGAACCTGCCTGCCAATGCAGGAGACACAGGAGACACAGATTCTATCCCTGGGTTGGGAAGAGCCTCTGCAGTAAGAAATGGCAACCCACTCTAGTATTCTTGCCTGGAGAATCCCATGGACAGAGGAGCCTGGTGGGCTACAGTCCATGGGTCACACAGAGACAGACATGACTGAAGAGACTTAGCACGCATGCACGCTCCAAGCATTACAACAGACCATTTTGATAAGAATGCACATCTTAGGAAATAGGGAACAGAGAACAAAACACTAAAACAAAGCCCGAGTGGTCAGGAGGTTTTGTGCATGGACTTTGTGGGGGTGGATGTTTCACCTTGTGGACAAGGGTGGGTTTGAAATAAAGGACAGCAAAAGTGGAAGTTCCATAGCCCATGGTGGGAACTGCTTAGTGGAAAGGTGGTCTAACATCTTAGAAGTTCCTCTCAGACTTTTGATTCTGGGTCACTTTTTTTTTTTTTAATCCTTTTCCTTGCCTCAGTCTTGGCAAGGACACACATCATTAGGTCGCTGAGTTTTCCTTGTGAATCACTCATAGAACAAGCAGTTACTCTGCCATGTCATAAAATATTTTTCCACTTAAGGATACAAAAGAATTTGTTGTGAACACAGAGAATCCTGACACGCTGTCCTCTTTCCAGCAGTCCCAGAAATTGTCTAAAAGAAGAAGAGAGCCTGAGGAGGGAGGAGAGAAAGGGGTGGCTCCACACTCTTAAGGCACAGGGCTCCTCTAGGCAGGTCTTATTCAATTCGACTGGCTGGTCTCATGAAACATTCTGTTTTGTACCTTCTGGGGCTGTTGAAGCGGCAGAGCAGAGATTTATCACAACAGTTGTTCAATCCAGCCCAACTGGTTTGGCACCCGGAGGAGCTATGTTTTTCAGAACAGCTTTTCGACATTCCTACATGAGCTGAGATGCATGAAAATTTCAGTTTTGAAACAACCAGATGTTTTTGTCAGGAAAGAAATAGATGACCTAAAGGAGGCCAGGAGGATAAACTCAGGGCTTGGGGAAGAAAATGGGACCGCAGGGAGCTCATGTCTTTCTCACAGCTCCTACCAGCCACTCACCATGATTAGCCTACTTGTACCAAAGCCAGACCCCACTCAGCATTTCCCTTCCCACTGGGGCTGCAGAGCTGCCCAACGCGAGGCTAGGAGCTGAAGTCTCAGCCCACCATCTTCCACTGCAGACACGGAGAGCGGGCGGGGAGGTGGCTGGGAGCAGACCTCTCAAGGCAGAATCAGCCCACATTGAGTCAGATACAGAGTGGGCTGCAGAATGCAGAGAAATAACACTGAGCTTAAAAACAGGGGCTCTGGGTAGTCAGCCACTGTTTTGGTTGTTCACTTGAGCCCCAGGTTCATTTTCTATGAAACGAGGAGGGGCTGGGAACAGATAACTTTCTGTTCCCTGGATTCAGTAAATGTCCATTTCCTCTCTTCCTTCACAACAGGTGATACATTGAAATTGATCTTGAGGAAATAACTTCTCCAAGATCAGTTATCAGATAAAAGAAAAGGTTTTATTTCAACAAAAGCATTATTTCCTAATTTGAAGAGCAAATCACTTAAGTACATTTATGAATCAAGCCTATAGTGTGGTGACCAACCACAGTCATAGGTTTTTCAAAATTGTCAGGATTTCAAATATTCTGACCTGCTGTCTCACCATGGGTTCTGATTTTCAGTCAAGGAACCATGGTCAGGTATTTCACAATACTGGTGGGAAAATGGAGAAAGACAGAAGAGCCTAGAGTTCATGTTTCATGTGACTGTTTTAAATAATTTACTGATTTATTTATTTTTGACTATGCTGGGTCTTCATTGCTGGGTGGGCTTTTTTCCTAGTTTTGGCTAGTGAAACTAGTTGCCATGTGTGGGCTTCTCATTGCAGTGGCTTCTCCTGTTCAGAACACAGGTTCTAGGATGCCTGGACTTCAATAGTTGGGGGGCACAGGCTCAGGAGTTATGGTTCCTGGGCTCTAGAGCACAGGCTCAACAGTTATGGTGCACTGGCTCAGTTGCTCCGTGGCATGTGGGATCTTCCAGGACCAGGGGTCGAACCCCTGTCTCCTGCATTGGCAGGCAGACTCTTTACCACCGAGCCACCAGGGAAGACCCCATATCCTTTCCAATACATTGTTTTTTTGGATTCTTGAGCCAGAGAAGCCAAGGAGAGACACACCTCCTCCTCCTGCTTCCTGGTCTCCAGCTGTGAGTCCTCTTCAATGTGCCTAAGACACTGAGCTACACCAGGTGTCCATCTGTTGCTACAGCCAAGAGCCAAGAGCTCTGGGCATCCTAACGGATGCTCCTTGGTGGTCTGGCACCTGCTACCATTTCCACTGTAGTTACCTCTCTCCTCTGTTTTTACAAAATCCCGCTTGGTTATAAAGGGAAAGGGTCTTGATTTGGTCAGAGCTTCGAGGGTGCCTTGCTTCCTCTGCACTCACCGTATGCCACACTGGTTTGACTTCCAGAGCCACACATTCTACCCCAGCATCGCTCTTTGCTGATGAGACACCGATCCCCAGGCAGCTCCCTGTGCTTTCCAAGTGCTACTAGCACCTGGGTGATTTGTTTCACATTACTCTTGTAAAGTTGCTGCCTCTCCTAGGGCCGCGTCAGCGTGCCTCCCTCTTCTTCGGAGGGAGCCAAGAGAAACTATTAAAAATGTGTTTGAAATTACACATTCCCCACTCTCCTTGACAGAGGAGCTTTGCAGAGCTCGTTAAGAGAGCTGGAGAAAATTCCACAGCACATTTCTGGGTTTATGGTTATTATTTTGCATGTGCTGCTGAGCTAATAGAATGTGACTTTGGACATCCATGATCCAAGGGAAAATGGCTGCCTAAGTCCGGAGGCTTTCCTACCAGAGCAGCAGAGTGGGCTACCATTTTGGCTATTCACCTCTGTTTGCTCTGCTTGCAGATTTCTTGAAAGAGATGAGAGCCAAGGAGACGAAGACAAAGAGGAAAGGAATAAATTTGGGCAGATTTGGAAATGAGTCCTCTTGCTTCCTTTCCTTAGTGTCCCCCCTCCCTCCTCGCTTTTTTTCAGAATGTTGGATGGCCTGATTTAGGATTATTTTACAGTCTTTCTCTGACTCCTTGAAACTGAGCTCCACCAGAGCTGGACCCAGACTTGTAAATAATCTTCTGGAGAAGCCTGGCTAAGTGGAAGCAGCCTGTTCAGTTCAATTTTCTCCTCCAGTTACCACCGATGACCTCCAGACATCACAGTTTCTTACATAATCCTCCAGAAAGCGAAGCCACCTCGCCATTGCCTCTGTTGGAAAGAATGTGATGCTTGACCTTCTCCCTTGCTGGTGTGCGAGGCTGACAATGTGCGAATCCACCCGGCTCAGATCAGGAACCACCACATCAAAACTCCAGATACAGACCTCAAGATTTTATATCTTCTCCAGGAGATTTGAGTGCCTGGTAAATGTATTGCTAAACAGACACATTAGAACTGAAGTTCTCTACCACTTCATTGAAACCGATCTTTTGCTATAAAAACAATGGGGTCCAGTAAGGTTTCCATCAAGCAAAATGTGAAAAAAACACCATCTGACCTCAGGCCATGTAAATAACTTTAACAAGCAAAAGCTAAACCATGAGTCCATCTAACAAGAAACATATATTGAGAAATCTAGCATGTGGGAGAACTTCAGCAGAATTTTGAAAAGTCAGCAAAAATGGGAACTGAACACTCAGAAGTACCTGATTACCAGTGTCTTGTATGTTCTGGAATGGATTTCCTTGGTGGCTCAGCAGTAAAGAATACGCCTGTCAGTGCAGGAGATGTGGGTTTGATCCCTGGGTTGGGAAAATCTCTCAGAGAAGGATATGGCAACCCACTCCAGTATTCTTGCCTGGGAAATCCCATAGACAGAGGAGCCTGGTGGGCTGTAGTCTATAGGGTCCCTAAGAGTTGGACACGGCTTAGCAACTAAAGAACAACAACAATACATTCTGGAAGACATGCAATTCAATGAATATTACTTCATCTCAAATGAACCAGAAGTGCAGAGAGCCTGGGCCATTCCTTTCTCCCTACCTTCCTGCTTTCTAGGTTCTTGAATTGAGATCCCATTGTTAACTAGCCAGCCAGCCCCTAAAAGATTAACTCCATAGTTTTCATTCATTCCCTCAGTCTGAAGAAACTGGCAGAGAAAAAATATATTCGTATCTTATTAGATAAAAATATCTCTTGATAAAAATAAATGCTGAATTCTTAACAAGACATTATATAACCAACACCGAAAGCATTCTTTATTCTGCAAAATGTTAAGCACAATTTCAGGTCAAAGAGTTAAGAAACAATTTCCAAAAAACAATTCTAAAACTACATCCATCTGTCTAAAAAGACCGTTTCCACAACCCTGTTGTAAGCTTTTTCATTCCCCTGAATATGTTTTTCTTCCCATCTTAACTTTTACCTAAAGTGAGGACTGAGATTGACTTAGAGGAATATCTCAGAAAATTTTTTCATGAGAGTACTTTTTTTTGTTGATTTCTAAGCATCCCTACCCTCAAAGAAGGACTTCCTTTTGTTGTTGTTGTTTGTGATAATTACTGCCTGCAAAGATCTGATCCTTGTGAAAATGTGTGTTTTTTGGATTAACATCAACTTTGCATTCAATCAGTTGTTCAAAGTTCACAGGCTTTCAACAGTCGTCTTCATCTTTCCATTGTAGCCACAGAGGTGTACGCGCACAACAGGAGACCTCTGCTGCTGCTGCTGCTGCTAAGTCGTTTCAGTCCTATCCGACTCTGTGCGACCCCATAGACGGCAGCCCACCAGGCTCCCCGTCCCTGGGATTCTCCAGGCAAGAACACTGGAGTGGGTTGCCATTTCCTTCTCCAATGCATGAAAGTGAAAAGTGAAAGTGAAGTCGCTCAGTTGTGTCCGACTCTTAGCGACCGCATGGACTGCAGCCTACCAGGCCCCTCCATCCATGGGATTTTCCAGGCAAGAGTACTGGAGTGGGGTGCCATTGCCTTCTCCAGACAGGAGACCTTAGGTCTCCTAAAAGATTCATGTGCTCCTTGTATTTAGGAGGCACGTGGAGAACTTACTTTCCTGAGAGTTTGGAACCATCTGTTCATGCCATACAGCACATTCCAGGTGCTGGATTCCAACACACTGTCCTCTGGAGGGTGGCAGTTGGCTAAAGAGGAGCTCATGCATCAGTCTAACTGCTGGAACTTGAACTCTTGGTCCAGAAAAATAGTGTTTTCTAACTGGGCATAACTGAAGTCTTTCTCTGAGACAGGAATTCCTTTTCTCAAAGTGTACAAGTAGTCAAGGCATGGAGGTGTTAAAGACAACAACCCCAAATAGAGCCACTTAGGCTAAACTTCACATCACTGAATCAGACTTATTTACAGTTTTGACCACCCTCCCCACCCCCCCCCCCCCGAGAAATGGAATCTTAAACTAGTCCAATCAGGAATCACATGATGAGCACTAGGCCTGGTAGCCTCTTCCCCTAAAGGAATGTGACCTTGTCAAAACCAGCCCACTGTTTTGCCTCTCTCTTCCCACTCCCTTCTGGCTATAAGAGTCTTTAACCTTGAATGCACATGCAAAACAGAAACAGACTCACAGACAAAGAAAATGAACTCGTGGTTGCCAAAGGAGAAAGGGAAGTGAGGAGGGACGAATTAGTGGTATGGGATTAAGAGACACAAACTGCTAGGTATAAAATAGATAAGCAACTAGAATATGTACCGGATCCATACAGAAGCATACCCACTATCTTCTAATAACCTACCATGGAATATAATCTGCAAAAATATTGAATCACGATGCTGTGTACCTGAAACTAACACAATATTGAAAATCAACTGCGTGCATGCGTGCTAAGTCACTTCAGTCATGTCCAACTCTTTGTGACCCTATGGACCGTAGCCCGCCAGGCTCCTCTGTCCATGGGATTCTCTAGGCATGAATACTGGAGTGGGTTGCTATGCCCTCCTCCAAGGGATCTTCCCAACCCAGAGATTGAACCCTCATCTCTTACGTCTCCTGCATTGGCAATTGGCAGGCAGGTTCTTTACCACTGAGCCACCTGGAAAGCCCTGAAAATCAACTATATTTCAGTTTTTTTAAAAAAATCTTTCATTTCTATCTGCTAGATGGATGCTGCCTGATTCATTGAATCATTGAACAAAGGCAATGAGATCTCGAAAATTTACTCCACTGAGTTCTGTTTTTCTGCAGAGGGCAGGATTGGGTCACTTCAGTGCTTCATTCACCTTGAAGTTGAGACAGCTGAAAAGATGAACCACCCTACAAAAGCAGAGCCCTAACGACAAGCAGTGGAACAACTGATTTTCCTAGCGAAGAGCATTTAAAACCTCAGGCAGCTCTTAAGTCCCTAGCCTGTACTTAACTTGGCTTTCAGTGCTTTGGGAAAGGTGAAAAGGGACAGCGAAACTTATCGTGCTCCAGATGGCTCTTTCCACCACCATCTTCAGAAGCTGATTTAAATGAAGAGGAAATGCACAGAAGAAGTCTCCTTTGACCTGCACAGAATTTAAGGAGAAACAAAAACGTACCTGGCAGAGCCTGGCTGACGTCTTATTTGCCTATATCATCCTTTTGAGAAGTGAGTGACTCAGGCACACAGTCTACCTGCCCATGACAGATGCCGGGGCCCCTGTGCCGCAGCACTCTGACTTTGTGTGTGCGTGTGTGTGTGTGTGTATGCGTGCATGTCTGACATGCATGGGGAAGCTACCATGTAGTGTTGAGCTGACTTTGGAAGGAGGAGGAGCAGCTTCGCTCCAATCACACACACATGAAATTGTCACCATCTGACAAGTAGAAAAGATAAAAACATGTAGGACTAGGCATTTGAAATACCTGTGTTGGAAATATAAACAACCGGGGGGATGCAAATGTGGGTTGAAAAAAATCAGTGTATTTGTTGAGGAGAATTTCTTAATGCTTTTCAAAAAAACAGAAAGAAAAACAGAAAAGAAGGAAAGGAAAGGGAGAAAGTCAGTGAATTCAAGTGTAAAAAGCCTTGTGCAGCGAACTCCACTGGGCTCCGCGGAGTGGCCACTGCCCCCCACCACACACACACACACGATTTCCTTCTCTCATGTGTAATCTGCTTAGAGTCAAGCGAATGACTAAGTTAACACCAGGTTATCAAGCGGAAAAATCCCCTGGTGCTTCAGATTATATTGCTCTTCCAGGGAAGCACTCCCTGGGCCCCTCCATAAGGCCAGCCTCCTGTCACAATCCATCCTGCACCCCGAGATTTCCCTTCACAGCCTTGCCACGGAACCAAGGTGGGGGAGTGAGCATCTGACGGTTTGTCTCCTCTCCATGGAGGTTGGTAGGTGTTGATTCTTGCTGTTGATCCTCAGCCACCAGCAAGTACCTGAGACGTCCACTCATTCGTGTGCTCAGTTATTCATCAACAGATGTTTCCTGCGCTCCTTCTCCTTACAGGACACGGGCAGGCACTAGGGATGCGGGCGGCAGAAGCGAGGCCAGTGTTGTTGCTCAGTCGCTCAGTTGTGTCTGACTCTATGCAACCTACTACGGACTGTAGCACACCAGGCTTCCCTGTCCTTCACCATCTTCTGGAACAGGCTCAAACTCTTGTCCATCGAGTTGGTGATGCCATCCAACCATCTCATCCTCTGTCATTCCCTTCTCCTCCTCCCTTCAATCTTTCCCAGCATCAGGGTCTTTTCCAGTGAGTCGGCTCTTCATATTTGGTGGCCAGAGTATTGGAGCTTCAGCTTCAGCATCAGTCCTTCCAATGAATATTCAAGACTGATTTCCTTTAAGATTCACTGGTTTGATCTCCTTGCAGTCCAAGGGACTCTCAAGAGTCTTCTCCAACACCACAGTTCAAAAGCATCAATTCTTCGGTGCTCAGCTTTCTTTATAGTTCAACTCTCACATCCACACATGACTACTGCAAAGACTGTGGCAAAGTAATGTCTCTGCTTTTTAATATGCTGTCTGGGTTTGTCATAGCTTTTCTTTCAAGGAACAAGTGTCTTTTAATTTCATGGCTACAGTCACCATCTGCAGTGATTTTTTCGTTGTTCCCTGTGGTTAAAGCAACCTTTTAGGAACCCAGACACCCAAACTTGGTGACTCTGGCACATGCCATCTCCTCTGAGGCTTAACAGTAAAACTTTGGACAGAGGATATGGGGGAGAAAGAGGAGGCCAGGGTGGCTTCTCTAGTTCCCACAAGGCTGGATTTACCAATGAAATTTAGCTATCTTCTTCAGCAAGGAAATTTATTTCAACCCTGTTCACCTGGCAGGGTTGGGGGCAGCCATAGCAAGAGTCACAGACGATCACTTTTCAGAAAATAAAAGCACTCAAACACCTAGGAGTGAGGGAGGGTGGCCCCTGGGAAAGCAGCCTGTTCCCTGGAAGCTGAGACTGTTATGTGTCATGCCGTCGGGTTTGTGGGAACAGTGGAGCCATCCAGAGGTAGATGTCCCACATCCTGGGGCTGGGCACTCTGTCCCTCCTGGGGGGGGGAGGGGGCGGTGCAGCCTGGAAGGTTCTCAGGTAATGACAGGATTGGCTGCCTATGGAGCTTTTAAGAGGAGAAATATGGAAAGTTTGAAAAGAAACGTCTTCATGGCTCCCACTAACGTCCTGCTCTTCTGACGGAATTCCATGTGCTCACAGCTCAGTGGAGGGAGCCCTTGGTGACCAGCATCAGTTTGCAAGGATGTCATGGAGGAGGGCTTGAAGAATGAGTGCGATTCAGGTGGGTGCTGTGGTTGGAACTGCTTGTGTCTCCTCAAAATTCATGTGTTATAATGCTGACCCCTAAAGGGACTGGCATTAGTTGGGGGAGCTTTGAGAGATGCTTAAATCATGAGGGTGGAGCCCTTATGAGTGGGGTCAGTGCTTTTATAAAGGGGGCTCCAGGGAGGTCCCCAGCCCATTCCATCACGTGAGGACACAAGTCTGCAATAGCGCTGGTGCCCTGACCTCAGCCTTCCAGCTTCCAGAACTGAAATTTCTTCCAGTCTCCAGAAATAAGATTCTGTTGTTTAATTAGTTAATTAAAATGAAATTTAAAATTATAAAGTTTGAAATATTTAATCAATTGAGCTATTTGGTTTTTCCCTCAAAATGCTCTGATAAAAAAATTCCAACCCCCTGAGAGCCCCCCAGGGTGCTGCACTTTCCAGTGTGAGAGGTGACGTTCTAGGGCCGTTAGTGCCCCCCTCCCCCCACCCCATGCCCCAAGAATCAGGTCAGCACACTGCCTTAGGGAGGAAGGTAGGAAAGGAGGGGCTGAGAACCCTGCCCGGGTTCCACGATACGCCTGGAATTTTAGACGGTGCTCAAGTCCTTTGGGCTTCCCAGGTGACACTAATGGTAAAGAACCCACCTGCCAATGCAGGAGACGTAAGAGATGCAGGATCAGTCCCTGGGTGAGGAAGATCCCCTGGAGGAGGGCATGGCAACCCACTCCAGTATTCTTGCCTAGAGAATTCCATGGACAGAGGAGCCTGGTCGGCTGCAGTCCACATGATCGCAGAGAGTCAGACAAGACAGAAGCGACTTAGCATGCATGCACGCAAGTCCTTTACTGTAGCAGTCCCCAACATTTTTGGCACCTGGAACTGATTTTGTGGAAAACAATTTTTCCATGGATGGGGTGGGGATGGTTTCAGGATGAGTCAAACACATTAGGGTTCCAGACCCTGTGAGAATCTCATGCCAGCGCTGATCTAACAGGAGACAGAGCTCAGGTGGTAATTCGAGTGATGGGGAGCGGCTGCAAATACAAATGAAGCTTCACTTGCTTGCCCACCACCCACCTCCTGTGAGGTGCCCAGTTGGGCACCGCTGCTTCACTGCACCCCCTCCTCTGGGGTGAACCCCTATTTTTCCTGCAATCCTTGAGACCTAGGCTGACTCCAAGTCCAACAGCTATTGCTCCAGCCCTCAGATCAACCTCTCTTCTTGCTAACTTTTGAAGAAAAGCCATGACCTGTGCATTCACAGAAGAAAAACAGAGGCCTGCCTCATCCTATGTTGGCTTAGAAGCATTGTTCATGAAGTCTGCATGCATCTTCCTATTTTGCAAAACCATCACACTCCCAGGCAAACCAGCCATCAGTGGTTGTCTTTTTAAAATTTCAAATTGTTAAGTATTCTTGTTTTCCTGAAATGTCTTGAAAAAGTTATTTCCACACTGACACTCTGCTTGCCAGCTTTTATTTAGAAGCACATTTTTAATATATTCGATTCTCTGAAAGAGAAAAAGGCCAGGAGAGTAAATAAAGCAGAAGCTGAGGTTACTACCCATCAGTCAATCCCTGAGCCCAGATTAAGCCCAAGCCAGGAAAACACACGTTTGAAGGCAGTGGCACCAGCCAGACCTTCTTTCAAAAGGGACCCTTGTTGCCCTTGAGGGTTTAGAACTGAAAAGAAAAGCTTTTCAAAGCCATCAGAAAGTGAAAATTAATCTAAGTGCATCCATGTAGCACAGGAGTGTCAGAATTCATAATTAGGGGTCATAAATCTTTTTGCAATGGAACAAAAATAAATAAGCACGCAAGAGCACAGATCGAAAGGCAGCGGGCGTCCACACACTCCCAGTGTCAGCTTTAATTTATTTCTCTACTTGGAAAGGGGAAACATTGAAAGCTGGCTGCCAGTCTGAAGGGAGCCTCCTCAAACTCTTCTTCTGGCCCAGACAAAGGTTTGAATGTTGTGGGGAGACATGCAAAGAATAACACAGGAAGTGTTTGACTTTTTACATTGAAAAAGAGCACTTTGGGAGGTGAGGGGTTGGGAGAGAGAAATTGAGAAAGAGAAGAAAACTTTTTGCTAGGAATCTCTTTTGTATAATTTAAAATGCTCAGCACGTTAAAACCAGATACCAACAAACAAACAAAAAAAGGAAAGTCTGGTTTAAGTATGCTGTTGGACGTACCTGGAGGGGGCTTTGGAAAGGCATTCACAGACCATTTTAACAGCATTGAGAGCTCTGCCAAGACAACAGAGATCTGTACATAAATATGTACATATGTATTTACACAATGCAGAGTGCACATAATCATTTCCTTTGTGAGGGGAAACGATGTCATTACAGCATTAAAATTGGAAGGGATCGATAGTAATGGAATTTCCTGAGACTCCACGTGAAGAAAGGTCTAGGAAAACAGTACCTGTGGAGCTAATTACTTGTCATCAGACTCAGCAGCATGAAAACACACTCGTTCCCTCCCTTCTGCTGTCACTCACTCGAAGGCATCAAAATGGAAAGCTTCACGTGAGCAAAGTAAAAGAGCCACTCCAGGAAGATTCCAGAAGTTCTCTGGGAAGAGGTCTCCTGCAGCGTCCTTCCAAAATGAGAGCTATGCTAACAAGTGTATGAGCTGAGTCAATACCACACAGGAAGCTTCCAGACTCCTGGGTCACCCCTGAGCTTTTGTGTCTCAGTCAGTCAGTCAGTTCAGTTGCTCAGTCGTGTCCAACTCTTTGCGACCCCGTGAACCACAGCATGCCAGGCCTCCCTGTCCATCACCAACTCCTGCAGTCCACCCAAACCCACGTCCATTGCGTCAGGATGCCATCCAACCATCTCATCCTCTGTGGTCCCCTTCTCCTCCTGCCCTCAATCTTTCCCAGCATCAGGGTCTTTTCAAATGAGTCAGCTCTCTGCATCAGGTGGCCAAAGTATTGGAGTTTCAGCTTCAACATCAGTCCCTCCAATGAACACCCAGGACTGATCACATTTAGGATGGACTGGTTGGATCTCCTTGCAGTCCAAGAGACTCTCAAGAATCTTCTCCAACACCACGGTTCAAAAGCATCAATTCTTCGGTGCTCAGCTTTCTTTATAGTCCAACTCTCACATCCATACATAGTGGAAAAACCATAGCCTTGACTAGACGGACCTTTGTTGGCAAAGTAATGTCTCTGCTTTTTAATATGCTGTCTAGGTTGATCATAACTTTCCTTTCAAGGAGCAAATGTCTTTTAATTTCATGGCTGCAATCACCATCCACAGTGATTTTGGAGCCCAGAAAAATAAAGTCAGACACTGTTTCCACTGTTTCCTCATCTATCTGCCATGAAGTGATGGGACCAGATGCCATGATCTTAGTTTTCTGAATGTTGAGCTTTAAGCCAACTTTTTCACTCTCCTCTTTCACTTTCGTCAAGAGGCTCTTTAGTTCCTCTTCACTTTCTTCCATAAGGGTGGTGTCATCTGCATATCTGAGGTTATTGATATTTCTCCCGGCAATCTTAATCCCAGTGTGTGCTTCCTCCAGCCCAGCATTTCTCATGATGTACTCTGCATATAAGTTAAATAAGCAGAGTGACAATATACAGCCTTGACGTACTCCTTTTCCTATTTGGAACCAGTCTATTGTTCCATGTCCAGTTCTAACTGTTGCTTCCTGACCTATATACAGGTTTCTCAGTTCTCACTTATCTATAAAATAAGGAGACCCTTCTGTCCTTGTGAATCATTTTAATGTTTATGATAAAATGAGTTAAGAGACTGAAAGCACTTTTAAAGTATGAAGTGCCTTAAACATACAAGAAATGTATTGCTCCCAGATTGAAAGTACAGGGCAGAGAGTACAGTTCAGTACCATGTGGGTGAGAAGGCATCACTAGTCTCTCATGGTGGCCAGTGTGGGGTGGAAGGTAGTTCCAGGGTGACTCTGCGCTAGACTTGCATGCAGGCAGCTGGACTGGCAGGTTGGGAGCTCTTGGACAGCCATGGGCTTGCTTGAGAAATCCTGCCTCTTCCATGTAGGAGACACAGAGGAAGCCTGACTTGCTAAAATCACAGCCTCACTTTTTTAACGCATCTGTCTTCCATCGTCAAGAAGAACTGAGGAGTTAACTAGCTTTGGGAATTATTCTTTGGAGAGGAAAATACCTGATCTTACACTAGATTTCATCATTTCAGGAGACAAAGCCCACCAGTTTATCTAAAACCTACCCAGAGAATGCCAGTGCCATAAAGAACAGGGCACTTGTAAAATTCCTTGGCCATGCTAAGTTGTGGCTCTCATGAAGAGTCTCTCAAGATCCAAAAGTCAGTTGAAAGGACTCTCTTGAACTCTCCTGACACATCTCGTGGAGAAGGAAGTGGGCATCTGCAAGCAATATGGGCTGAGGTTTTGGCCAGTCTTCCCTATTTCACCACCCTTCCCCTACACTCAATCTCTCCCTAAACTAGCTTTTAAGCATCCTTCTGCTTAAAAGTCTTATTTTATCTGAGAATCCAACTCTTCAATGTTTGGAAGATATTGTGGAATAAAA
The DNA here is from genome assembly GCF_002263795.3 of Bos taurus. Classification (NCBI taxonomy): domain Eukaryota; kingdom Metazoa; phylum Chordata; class Mammalia; order Artiodactyla; family Bovidae; genus Bos; species Bos taurus. The sequence goes on from NC_037340.1 coordinate 36,948,027, forward strand.
ATCTGCTATTCCGGTAATCATTAACCAACCTGGGGGCATAATAACATTAACAAATTCACTTCTTTCTGCCAATGTCCACCCCTTTGGGCTGGTCTCCATGGTCTTTTACTTCCATCCCCCTCTGTTCAGCAGGTTCCCTTCTTATTGGCCTCCCTCAGTCCTCTTATACCCTTTATTGCTTACCACAAAACCTTAGGGGGCATTGAACAATAGACATTTATCCTTTGCTCAAGTTCTCTGGGTCCACCAGGCAGCTTTGCTGATCTGGGCAGGAATGGCTGATTTCAGCTGGGGAAAGAAGTGGAAACAGTGGCAGCTTTTATTTTCTTGGGCTCCAGAATCACTGAGGACAGTGAATGAAGCAACAAAATTAACAGATGCTTGCTTCTTGGAAGAAAAGCTACTGCAAACCCAGAAAGCATATTAAAAAGCAGAGACATCACTTCGGCACCCTGGTGGGTTCACATATGCACCCACTCTGTTAATGTGCTATTTGTCCCTTAGGTGAAAGTGAAAGTGTTAGTTGCTCAGTCATATCCAACTCTTTTCGACTCCATGGACTGTAGCCCATCAAGCCTCCTCTGTGCATGGGATTCTCCAAGCAAGAATACTGGAGTGAGTTGCCATGCCCTCCTCCAGGGGATCTTCCCGACCCAAGGATCAAACTCAGGTCTCTCAGATTGCAGGCAGATTCTTTACCATTTGAGCTACCTGGGAAGCCCCCATCCCTTAGGTGGCTAGATCCAATTCAAAAGCCTTTGGATTTTGCATAGTATAACCATCTACTCAGCGATGTAATAATTTTAGGAGATCGGAGAGCCAGGATTGAAAATGGTCTTTCCAAAGCCTAGGGAAATCTGGTCTAGGGAGAGAGTTTCCTGTGATCCCTCTTTCCTGAAAAAGAGGTTGAGGTCACTTCCCATTTCCTTATATTGGAAGTCTGGCCCTACAGTAAAGAAATTATTGGTACCTCTGTACCTAGTCCCTTTGCCATGTGATTTTAGTTCTTCCTTCTAGGTGAAAAGTTCTTTTTCCTTTGACTTTGGGCTCTGCCACATGACTTGTGTTGTCCACAGAATATTAGCAACATGACCAACAAAGGTCCATCTAGTCAAGGATATGGTTTTTCCAGTGGTCATGTATGGATGTGAGAGTTGGACTGTGAAGAAAGCTGAGTGCTGAAGAATTGATGCTTTTGAACTTTGGTGTTGGAGAAGACTCTTGAGAGTCCCTTGGACTGCAAGGAGATCCAACCAGTCCATTCTGAAGGAGATCAGCCCTGGGATTTCCTTGGAAGGAATGATGCTAAAGCTGAAACTCCAGTACTTTGGCTACCTCATGCGAAGAGTTGACTCATTGGAAAAGACTCTGATGCTGGGAGGGATTGTGGGCAGGAGGAGAAGGGGACGACAGAGGATGAGATGGCTGGATGGCATCACTGACTCGATGGACGTGAGGCTGAGTGAACTCCGGGAGTTGGTGATGGACAGAGAGGCCTGGCGTGCTGTGATTCATGGGGTCGCATGAATGAGTGACTGAACTGAACTGAACTGAACTGAATAGGATATTTACAGCAGCAAAAGTTGGGAATTATATCTTATCAATGTGGGTGACTGGTCCTCACTGACATTCAATTGACACCCAAGATTCCCTCCGCAGCTGAGATACCAAATAGATAAATTGGATAGAAGGAGATTAGATATTTCATTTCCCCCCATTTTTGCTACAGAAATGATTATATCCCAAAGGGAGCAATAAGCCCTCATACAACCATCACCCAGCCTCAACAATGACCAGCATTTTACAAGGTTTGTTGCTGCTCCCCAACTCATTGTTTTCTTGAAAATTAGCTCTTTTAAATTCCAAATCCACTACAGTATACCTTGGGTGAGTCCCTAGACTCAGTTAAAGTAGGAAAGACCCTCTCTTAGGATCTCTTAGGCCCTTAAATTTGAATTCAGGAGCCTTCAGAAATTTATGCAAAAGTTTGTGTATATACATGTTTCTGGGAGGATGTCCCTGGTTTCTATCAGATTCAAAAGATCTATGTTTCTGCACAAAAAAAGCATCAGCCATTCTTGCCTGTTTTCATCCAACCTTGCCGGATGCCAGCATCTCGCGCACCCTCTGCAGGCAGAAGGAAGCCCAGGTGGACAAGGCATCAAATCACCTTGGCCCAAGGATAATGGCAACCTCCCTAAATGGGCAGCATCACTGATTTGCTTGTGTAGACACAGAACTAAGACAAAATGTCAGCTTCCGTTTTAGTTATACCGGAAGTCACAATCTTTTCAATGATCGGGAAGAACAGCTCTGCCTTTCAATGAACATGTCTTGGGTGGCTTATGGGCTCAACTTCTAAATCTCAGCTGTCTAACAATCTCAGATGCAGCTGAGTGGAAAAGAAGCATCTCTAGGTACCACTAGTGCATTGGTCCTTGCAGTCTGGAGAATGTATAAATCGCCTGGCAGACTTAAAAATCTGATTTCTGGGTCCCATTCCAGACCTACCAAACCGGAGTCCCTGTGAAATCTGCATTTTTAACAAGCTCCCACGATTTGTAGCAACTGGTCCACAGACCACACTGGAAAGGCACAGCATAATGGGCAGCCAGGTCCAGAGTTCCCATCTGACATTTAAACTAGGTCTTCCTTTCTTGAATTCATATTTCCTTTCTGTCTGTAAATGGGGGCAGATTAAAAAATATAAATTAAAAAAAAAAACAACTCAAAGTCTCTATCAGCCTAAAAATCTCTGATTTCTAAGATTTCCAATTTCCTTTAGGGCCTGTGACCCCTACTATTTTTTAAGACTGCTACTGCACTGGGCTGATTGTAAAGGTTTAGGCTCTGGGAGAATTCTCATCAACCCAAACTGGGGAGTGCAGGCCAGGGACAGTGGTCCCCAAAAGTTATTCACGCTGCACAGGTGGCAGGCATGGGACATACAGTCAAGCACTATTTGAACTTCTAAACCAGGTCTTTGCAGGAGAAATGTCACAAAAGCAATGGGAGCTCCAGAAAGCATCTTCAGGTTCAAAAAGGAACAAGAACATAACGAGGAGCCCAGAGCTCCGAGGGACAGTAATGCGTGGTCCTCCCATTCTTTGTTCAACATCAAGGCCACTGGTGCAATGTGGGTTTCATTACTGGCTCAAAGACAGTATTTCACAGAGTTATAAGTTCAAGATGTTATTGAAAAACCCATATTGTGTTTTTTTATCCCCACCTACTCTCTCCCCCAGAGTTTTCTTAAATCATTTGAGAAAAAGAGAAAAACCTTTTAACATGGTTCCACCCAAGTGGTCATGTTGCTAAGGATATGGAGCAGGGTACACCAGGGCCAGTGAAACCCAAATGCTTTGGTAGAAGGATGATGTTATTTCCTCTGCCTCCTGGGGTCTGGGGGGAAGCCATGAACCCATTAAGTACATAAGCAGGATCGTGTGGGTGGCCCCAGAGAGGGACACCTGTTTTGCTACTAAATGCAGGATCACAAACACAATTTTTCCATAATACTATCCTGTCTGGGGCTCAGCCAGCAGTGAAAGCAAAGGAAATTTCTAAAGAAATTTAGAGCAAGATCTCACAAGGTCTTAAAGGCATAATCTTGGGAAAGAGCCCCTGCATTAAAAGAAAAAGCCTACGGACATTCTTTTTCACAGATGCAGACTATTCCATGGCACCACTGCACTGTTTACTGTGGGCAGGGTTTCCAGGCTCTTTTCCTGTTATAAACAATGTAGCAAGGGATAAGTAAATATATGTTAATATAAATTAAAATGCTGCTTCAATTTCCAGAGGGTGGATTCCTCCAGTCACTGAGAATGGGTTAAGAGTGTTAACAAGCATGGACATTTGATATTTCAGTAAATATTGTCATGTTATTTTCAAAACTTACAATAACAAGTCTTCCTTCCACCAGGAGTAGATACAAGCATCTGTTTTCCCACATTTCTGTGATCACAGGTTAGTTCTCCTCCCCTTCCCCACTCTGATGAGCATGAAAAGATCTTTTTAATTAAAAACCTTTTTATTTTGTATTGGAGTGCAGCCGATTAACAACATTGTGACAGTTTCAGAGAAAGAACTCAGCCATATATATACATGTGTCCATTATAAAATGATCTTATTCTTCTTGTCTGCATTTTTATGTCAGGTTGACCATATCTGCATATGACTTCTGGTTTTGTGAATGCCTGTTCTCACCCATATTATGTTCTTTTCCTTATGAATCTGCAAAAGCTGAATAACATTAACACTTGGGTCTTTCACATGTGTTAGTAATTTTTTTCCCCACAGACTTGTTTGTCTTTTACTTTTGCTCTTAATCTTGTCCTTTGACACAGAGAGATTTTTTTAATTTTTAGGGAGTCAGTTCTTAATGGATTCTGGCCTTCGCCACTCAAGTTTATAAAATATGTATCTTAAATTTTCTTTAAAAATACTTAGTTAAAAAGATCAAGAACTTTAACCCATCCATCTTAAATCTATTGTTGTGTGTATTATGTGAGGTTCGGGTCTTGTTTATTTCTTCTTCTCTGTGAAGTCCATCACGACAATGCCATCTATAACACAACACATTAGTCTCCAGTGAGCTGGGATACCATTGGGTCATATATTAAGTCCCATGGATCTGTTTCTAAACTTCTTTTATTAAATTCCTGTGCCTATGCTACACCGTTTTCTTTATAATACTTTCATAGTAAAATTTAATAGTCTATTTTTTTCTAAATATTTGGGGGCAACTCTAACATATCGATTTTTACATAAAAACTTAAAAAATACTTTGTGCACTAAAAAACTGCCCACTGAAATTCTGGTTGGAATTACATCTTGTGTGATTAAGTCTTCCCATCCAGAAATATCTGAGATTAAGACCTTTCCATGTATCTAGATCTTGTCTAATGCCCTCTAATACTGTTTTATGATTATCTTCACTTGAGTTATTTGTCCACAAAGAGAACTTTGCTGCTAATATGAATGAAGCTTTGCCATGTAGTTAATAACAATCTTCCTTATTCACAAATCCCATATGTGTAAACTCACCTACTCACTAGAATGTACCTGTAATCTCAAGTCAGTATGGCTGTGCTTCTCCGTCATTCACAGTCACAGGCAAAAAATTGGAATCACTTGATATGCAAGTTCCCAGCTGAGGACTGGGAACTTGTTCAAGCAGCTGAGGCTGAACAAGGCAACACTCAGCCTTTCTGTGTCAGCTTATTCCATAAACGTATCCTTCTCATGGTGTATTTAGTGCCATACTTTTGCATTTTTGTGCTTTTTATTGGTGGTTTTGCTATTTAAAATGCCACCTGAGCATGGTGCTGAAGTGTCATCCAACGTGCCAAGGTGCAATAAAGCTGTGACGTGCCTTAGAGAGAAAATTTGTATATTAGAAAAGCTTTCTGCAGGCATGAGTTATAGGTCTGAGTTGGCTGTGAGTTCAGTGTTAACGAACTAACGTGTGTGCATGCTCAGTTGCTCAGTTGTGTCTGACTCTTTGCGACCCCAGGGATGGTAACCTGCCAGGCTCCTCTGTCTACGAGATTTCCCAGGCAAAAATACTGGAGTGGGTTGCCATTTCCTCTTCCAGGGGATCTTCCCGACCCAGGGATCGAACCCAAGTCTCCTACAATTCTTGCACTGCAGACAGATTCTTCACCACTGAACCACCTGGGAAGCCCAATGAGCCAACAGTATGTATTAAACAAGGTTTCTCTAAACATAAACACACATAAAACAAGGTTATGCACCTGTAAGTTGAGAAAATTTTATGACAAGAGGCTCACAGAAGCCTAACCATATATTTCTCCCTGAAGTGGTGGATCAGTATTCACTAATTCAGTGTTAATGACAACTTTATAGAACATAAGTACTGCAAATAACAAGAACTGGCTGTATAGCTTTATCTGTTATTTTTATATCAGAGTTTGATGTTAAGATTATGCCAGCATCATAAAATTAATTAGCGAGCTTTGCAGCCTTTAATATGGTCCGTGTGTGTGCTCAGTTGCTTCAGTCTTGTTTGAGTCTTTGCGACCCTGTGGACTGCAACCTGCCAGGCTCCTCTGTCCATGGGAGTCTCCAGGCAAGAATGCTGGTGTGGATCACCGTGTCCTCCTCCAGGGGATCTTTCTGACCCAGGGACTGAACCTGCTTCTCCTGAGGTTCCTGCATTGCAGGCAGATTCTTTACTGCTGAGCCACCATGGAAGCCCTTAATACAGTCTAGAATAGTTTAAATAGATAAATTCTTTTCTTTATGGCAATTTGTATTCAAAGCTGAATACTCACTTCCTCTTCTATATTTTCCAACCCAATTATATCCACCCATGCTGTTAGAGGTTTTTCAATGAAATGGAGATAATCCATTATGTGTTTGTATTAAATCCCTTATTATTTAAGTTAAATGGTAAATTCCCAATAATATAGTGCTACTTCCAGTTTGAATAGGAACCTTACCCTATTATGAATTTCATCCTGAGAAATTAAAATTTGAAGATTAAATCCTAAAGAGATAAAAATCCAAAATTCTTAAGTTACAGTCCAAAAAGATAATATCCAAAAGCATTTGCCGTTTTGTGTTAACTAGACGGTTTTGCCATCACTGGACGGTCCTCAGTGCTTGGGTAGAGTGAGCATTGGTCAGCACCCGCAGCCTGGGGGTCCTCTGAAAGATGTGGTTCATCTTGAACTCAGGTTAAACTAGCCTGTCTTTAAAAAGTCCAGTGTGTTCAAAGAAAGGTAAAACTATCTCAACATTTGTTTTATTTTTAATTAATTTTTATTCCAGTATAGTTGCTTTACAATGTTGTGTTAGTTTCTACTGTATAGAGAAGTGAATCAGCTATGCTTATACATGTGTCCCCTCTTCTTTAGATTTCCTTCCCATTTAGGTCACCACAGAGCACTGAGTAGAATTCCTTGAGCTATACAGTAGGTTCTCATTAGTTATCTACTTTATACATAGTAATGTATATATGTCAACCCTCATCTCCCAATTGATCCTACCCCACCCTTCCAGCCTTGGTAACCATAAGTTTGTTCTTTATATCTGTAACTCTATTTCTGCTTTGCAAATAAGTTCATTTGTACTATTTTTCTATATTCCACATATAAGAGATATTATACAATAATTTGTTTTTCTCTTTCTGACATACTTCATTCTGTATAACAGTATCTAGGTCCATCCACGTCTCTGTGAATGGCACTGGTTCACTCCTTTTCATGGCTGAGGAGTAGTTGTATACGTGTTTCACATCTTTATTACTCTGTCGATGGACATTTAGGTTGCTTCCATGCCCTGGATATTGTTAATAGTGCTACAGTGAACATAGAGTGCATGTATCCTTTTGAATTCTGGTTTTCTCTGGATATACGCCTAGGAGTTGGATTGCTGGATCATATGATAGCTCTATTTTTATTTTTTTGAGAAACCTCCATTCTGTTCTCCAGAGTGGCTCTGCCAATTTGCATTCCCACCAACAGTGTAAGAGGGTTTCCTTTTCTCTACACCTTCTTTAGCATTTATTGTTTGTAGATATTTTGATGATGGTCATTGTGACCAACTTGAGTTATACCTCATTGTAGTTCTGATTTGCATTCCTCTAATAATTACTGATATTGAGCATCTTTTCTTTCTTCCTCTCGTCCTTTCCTTTCTTTCTTTTTTCCAGACTCCAGAATTTATTCTTTCAGGAAGGTAACTGGAAAGTAAGCTAACAAGAATTTTGCTAGGAAGACTTATACAAAATTTACATAAGCCCATTTCCTAGAATGTTCTCTGAGAAAAGAAGAATGTGTTGGAGAATAAGTACAAGAAACATTTCATTTGTCTCTCTGTTGGCATGAAGAGGCATCTTCAATGCTGTGCTACAGGGACTCTTGTGTGGAAGCCCTCCAAACTCGCCTCCAGGGGTGGTTTCTCTATGGGTTTGAATGAAATGGGTTTCATTCTCCATTTCTGTTTCAGCCAGAAGATCAAGACTGCCGTTGCTAACTGTGTTTGGATTCCTAGAGCCCTAGTGAAAATCATGCTTCTATTTAGTCTGCTCCTTCATACAATAAGCTGTGCAGTTTCAGTCCTGGGCATCTACAGCTATGTTAAAAGTATGTATAATTGATAGATCTAATATACAGTAGTCAAATACGATAGTATCCTCAGTTAAATATGAATTTCAGATAAACAACACATACTTTCTAGCATATGCCACATGCTGTGTGGGATATACTCAGAAACTCAATTTTTTTTTTTGTTTATTTGAAATTCAGATTTAATTGGGCATTCTGTATCTCCATTTTGCTCAATCTGGCAACTCCAATCTACAGCTAAATGGACATCACGTGGTGGGGGTGACTCTTCAGCCTGAGGACAGACACTCCCTCCCTTGGCCTTAATGGGAGTTGCCTTTTGGAGCAAACTGGTCCAGTGCTGCTTACCTGGGCCCAGTAACCACGTCAGCCTGGAGTCTGCCTAGTGCCCTATGGCACAGGTAGAATGCAGCTCCTTTGCAGTTTAATAGCACTGAACATTGTTCCCCGGTGGTGCTAATGGTAAAAAACCCACCTGCCAATGCAGGAAATACAATGAGATGCAGGTTTGATCCCTGGATTGAGAAGATCCCCTGGAGGAAGGCATGGCAACCCACTCCAGTTTTCTTGCCTGGAGCATCTCATGGACAGAGGAGCCTGGCAGGCAACTGTCCACAGGGTTGCAAAAGAATCAGACATAACAAGCAACAGTATGCACGCACGCAAACATTGTTTTCATCGCCAGTGCTTGAGGAGGTCTAACCCCACTTCAGTCTTTCCTGAAGACGCTATTCCAGTGAGAACCAAGGATATGCTGCCCCAGCCTCAGCCTGAAACCCCTCCCCACACAGCAGCCTCCACAGCTCTGCCTGGCTCAGGCCCACCAGCCCACACACCAACTGCACTAGGTAATCTTAGCCTGACTGACAGTGTACAATTGCTTGTCTGCACAAAAAGCGTCCCCTGTGTGTGGGTAAAACCACGCTAAGTGCAGTAAGCTGCCACGAGGTAATGCCACTTGACAGGCTCTTGAAAAACTTGAGTATTAAACATCTCAGTCAGTCTGTACTAACTCTGACCTAGTGGGACTTCCAGAGTGAGAACAGAAAGGTAAGAAAGGAAAAAGTATCCCTGCTGCTGCTGCTAAGTCGCTTCAGTCGTGTCCGACTCTGTGTGACCTCAGAGACGGCAGCCCACCAGGCTCCCCCGTCCCTGGGATTCTCCAGGCAAGAACCTTCACTCTAGAAGAAATAGAAGTTCGAATGCAATATAGAAAGTGAAATTTGCTCAGTTGTGTCTGACTCTTTGTGACCCCATGGACTGTAGCCCGCCAGGCTCTTCTCTACATGGAATTCTCCAGACAAGAATACTGGAGCAGGTAGCCATGCCCTTCTCCAGGGGATCTTCCCAACCCAGGGATCAAATCCAGGTTTCCTGCATTGCAGGCAGATTCTTTACCATCTGAGCCACCAGGGAAGCCAGAAACATCGTCCAACGTGAGGCTCAAACCCATGAAGCTGAGATTAAGAGTCTCATGCTCTATCGACTGAGCTAGCCATAAAAAATGCTTGATTTCATTTATAATTTTTTTCAAACTAGAGGAAGGAGATACAGTTTGAGGCCTATATGCTTGGCAAAAGTTAAAAGATTTATGGCCTTCCCTGGTGGCTCAGTGGTAAAGAATTCGCCTGCCAATGCAGGAGACAGGGGTTTGATCCCTGGGTCGGGAAGATCCCCTGAGGACAGGATGGCAACTCACTCCAGTGTTCTTGCCTGGAGAATCCCATGGACAGAGGAGCCTGGTGGACTACAGTCCATGGGGTCACAAAGAGTCGGACACAACTGAGCAATTGAGCACATGACAGAGGGCAACTGGACAGTGCAGAGAACTGTAGCTATAAACAGTACCCTCTATGTGAAGAGAACTCTGCCCCTCTTCCTCCAACTCCTTCTCCTCCTTCCCTGTCCCACCTCCACTTAGGAAAATGTTAGTGAGGGGAAGAGAGTGCCAGATCAAGGTGGAGCATTAATGAAAGCACAGCCCTCCACCCCCACCCTGCTGTGCACTCCTGAACCAACCCTTGGGGGCTGGAAAGCAAGGAGAGAGGAGGCTAGAACTGGAGGCGAGGTTGAGTTTTGTGTTATACTGGACTGGACTTCTAGTGTCTGGAAATGTGATAGTTCTCACAGCTGCAAGTGAACTGAAAAGCATGGGATTGAGTTGTCATCGACGAGCAGAGAAAAGGGAGGTGATGGAGACTTCGTTTAAAGGCAGTGGTGAGAAAAGAAATAGCTCTGTTTCCCGACTGTACCCTCACTTTGTTCAGCCCACTAAGGCAGTCAGTTACACAGGATAGAGTTCTCATTCAATTAAAAAAAAAATCTTTGTAAGACTGGTTACAATAGAGAATTTACCTACTTTATCATGGTAACACTGTACTAGGACATGGTGGTTTGCAATAGAATTTGCAGCTCCCAAGCATGACATGTGATCCCCTCAACTCACATTCACGGTCTTGATCACCATGAACAAAACATTTACAAAGTTCCCTTTTGTTCACTCCCTTGATTCCCGTCCCCTCCATCTTTTTCTAAGAATGGCAACCAAAATTTGTAATCATAATCGACGCTGATTTCTCTATGATTTGCTTTCAGCTGAATGACGTGGGTGAGACTAAGGGTCTCTAGGGTAACAGAAACGTGCAATTGCAGACTTTGGTGCTGGCCAAAATTTCAGTAGAACAGCCTCAAATTTTGTTACCAACGTATATAATTTCCAAATGCCTGTAAACAACGTTTAAGACTCAGGAATAGATGATCTCTTCCTTTGAGCAGTGTTTACATAAACTTCCCCATTTAGTAGCAACATGCCTTGACTCTCTTAAAATTTTCCTCCATTTTATTTTTCATATCACTGTGGCATGATTTCAACATCCACCCAAAGATACCACTTTCTAAAGCTGACGTATCTGTACCCCTTCAGTGCCACCCTCAAAACATCTACCTGCATCATTGCTCCCCTGCCACGATGCTTTCACTCAACAAATGATTGCCTGCATAATTTTTATGAGCTGGTCTGGACATTAGAAATGTAATAGCACAAGACAAAGTTCTTGCCTTTATGGAACTTCTACTATAGTGGGCAGTTAATTAACAATAAATATAGGGATACAGTAGTTCTCTCCAGAAAAGCAGAACCAATATGGTAGCTGATAGATAGATAATTAAGTATTGGCTTATGGAATTATGGAGACTGCAAGTCCGAAATCTGCAGAGCCAATGTGCTCGTTTGAATCTGAAGACCAATAGGCAGTTCTAGAACCAGGAAGAACTTCTGTTCCAGTTTTGAGGTCATCAAAGAGGAGAATTCTCTCTTAAGTAATGAAGGATCAACCTTGTTAGGGTCTTCAACTGATTGGATGAGGCCCACCCATGTTATAAAGAGCAATCTGCTTTATTCAGTCTACCAATTTAATGTTAATTTCATCCAAAAATACCCCCACAGAAACACACAGAAAATGAGCACCTCATGACCCAGTGAAATTGACATATAAAATCAACCATCACAAGAGATTAAAAGTAAGCTGATAAATAAATGTTTAAGACTTAGGCTACAGGGAAAATAAAGTTGTGATCTTCTTACATGGCAATATGAGAAAAAGTGACCGGGGAAGGGAAAAGATTAAAATAGCCATGTGTTTAAGTTACTGCCCCAAACTTTAAATACATTAGTATTCAAATGCCATCTTGTGGCTGATTGTTCACATTAGGTTTTATTTATTTTGTGTCATTCATCTCACATCTGTTAAAATCTGTTGAAGTGCCTGTTGGAGTCAATGGAGTTGCTGTCTTAAGCCTCCAGGGTTTTTGATCATGTTTCACGTATTTTGTTAGTAGTGATTCCATGCTTGATGGGGTCAGGATACAGGCAGTCAAGCCAACTTTACTCCATGTTCAAATCCCTTCTTTGGTTATAACGGATTTAATTCAAGCACACTATAAAATAAAATATTCATGGTCAGTGTACATAAGGATGCCATAACAGAAATATTTACACACTTAAACTAACATAGAGAATCGCTTTACAACCCCTATGTTTAGTGCAACGATAACATCATTACATAGAATAAACAGGACTGAACCATTTCCCAAATTCTGGGCCTCCATAAACAGCAGTCTGCATTCTTGGCTTAGTGTTATAATCTTTGCATTGTAACTATGCAATCTAATAAAAGACTTATCATAAAAATGGTCTTGGGCATGGCTCATAATTCATGATTTGTCTTGAAGACACTTTGTCATTATTGGGTAGGTCACAACTTTAAATTCTTTTCATGCACAACTAGCCCCATCACCTGCATTGTTCAGAAGCTCCCGTATGGTCAAGAGGCAGTTTTCTCTTTAATATATAAATTATTATATAATATATAAGATATAATATAATATGTATTATATTAAAGAGAAAGCTAGCAATTGACTTCATATATTATACAATATACAATATATTGTATACAATATATAATATACAATATATTGTATAATATATGTATACAATATATTATACATATATTATACAATATACATATATTATATGTTATATATAATATATCATATATATTATATATAATATATCATATATGATATATTATATATAATATATCATATATTATACAATATACAATATATTGTATACAATATACAATTATATAATATACAATATATTGTATAATATATGTATACAATATATTATACATATATTATACAATATACATATATTATATATTATATATATAATATAGTATCATATATTATACAATATACAATATATTGTATACAATATACAATATACAATTATACAATATACAATATATTGTATAATATATGAAGTCAGTTGCTAGCTTTCTCTTTAAGATATAAATGTATCAAATCAACACTTTGAACACTTTACACTCACACAGTGCTATCTTTCAACTGTCTCCATAAAAATAAATTTTTTAATTCTAGAAATTAAAAACATTATTAAAGAATGAAATCACACTGTTATGCTATAAATAAAAGATTATTTACAGCATAAGTAAAAGGTGCAAGTCCAACAATATAAATGTCCATGTACATCGGTCCCCCATTGATCATCACCACAAGCAGCAGCCTTTTCTCAGTTCTGTATGGAGGCCCAGCATGGCTGGACAGGGCTCTGCTGAAGTTACCACAAGGATGCAATCAGGGTTATGGCCCAGCTGAATTCTCATTGGAGGCCCTGGGGAAGAGTCATTTTCCAAGCTTATTCTTGGCAGAATTCAGTTCCTTGCAACTGTAGGATTTAAGTCCTCACTTCTTTGACGTGTGGCCCCCTCTGTCATCAAGAAAGCAATGACATGTCAATCAAACTCTTCTCATGTGTTGACTCTCTGACTTCTTGTTCTGCAACTAGCTCGAGAAAATGCTTTGCTTTTAAAGAGTTTAAGTGATCAGGTTAGACCAGCCAGACAATCTCCTTTTGATTAACTCGGAATCAACTGACAAGTCACCTTAATTACAACTATAAAATCCTTTTGCAATATTAAGTGACATAATCACAGGTGGAACACCAGGGGACAGAGATCATTGAGGCCATCATTCATGCCACACTTTGTAGCCAGTACCTAGGTAGAAAGATGGAAACATTGTTCATCATCTGTGAGTACCTCCCTGATCTTACCCCTTCCTACAATCTTGAATTTGGGGTTTCGCCTGCCCTTACTTTTCTTTGCCCCTCATCACACTTGCACACAACATGAAGTCATGCCATTCCATAGTAAGTACATAACTTCAAACTAGTCTAGCTGAAATAACATGAAAATAACCTTTTGAGTTTTGCATCTATATGGATCCAAGCAGGTGTCATTCATAAATGTCTATTACTGATTATAAGAATAGACCACAGTTATTTTTAATCTATCTTTTGCAGGTAAACACTTGTTTCCGGACAAACTATCGCCAATTGTCTTTTTAAAAAACAGGTATAGCATCTATGGGGGGCTTCTCTGGTGGCTCAGGGGTAAAAAACATCTGCCTGCCAATGCAGGATACACAGATTCAATTCCTGGGTTGGGAAGATCACCTGGAGAAAGAAATGCAACCCACTCCAAATTCTTGCCTGGGACATCCCATGGTGGGTTACAGTCCATGGGGTCACAAGAGTCAGACATGACTTAGTGACTAAACAACAACAATAAAAATTTCCTTGGCATTTTTGTGCATACGTCCTGGCTTACATGTGTCAGATTTTCTCAAAGGTAGAAACCTAAGAGTGTAATTATGGGGTCAGTGAATATGCACATCTTTAGCTTTACAGAAGGGCAGAAAAATCTTTACTTCAAGTTTTAGTTTTGATTTCTAGCTTAATATATAGTGGTCAGAAAACATGGTCTGTATAATATTCTTAGATTTTGTGTGTATGTTGACTTTATAACCTAGCAAAAAATCAGTTTTATTAAGTGTTTTGCATGTTCCACACATGTCCATCAGATAAAGATTTTTTATTGTGCTGTTCAAATGTTCTCTGTCCTTACTAATTTTTTTGTTGCTCTATCTAACCTTAGAATCAAAGTTTCTTGAAGGTAAGGATTTTTGCTTATTTTATCCACTATTGTATTCTCAGTGCTAGTACACAGTGCGTGCTCAGTCGCTCAGTCATGTCCGACTCTTTGCAACCCCATGGACTGCAGCCTCCCAGGCTCCTCTGCCAGAACATTCAGGCTAGAACACTGGAGTGGGTTGCCATTTCATCCTCCAGGGCTGGTACATAGTAGGTGCTCAATAAATATTTGCTGAAAGAATAAAGACATTTATTGTGAAATATTGAGAAATAAGTGCTCTAATCTCCCACTGTGATGCTAGGTTCATACTTCTCAATATATGCTTCACTTATTTTGAGGCTATGGTAATAAGGGCATAGAAGCATAGAGAGTGTCCTATTTCTTAGTTAACTGAATCTTTTAATGTTATGCAGGAACCCTCTTTATTATCAGTAATGAGTTTTGCATTAAAATATTTTGTATCTGGTATAAATATAGCAACACCAGTTTTATCTTAGTGAGTATACCATTTTTTATCTTGAACTTCTAATTTTTCTGAGTTCTTATGCTTTAGGTATATCTTTAAAAATTGAATACAGCTGAATTTTTTAAAAAGTCTCATCTTTATTTTTTCTAGATAGTATATAGTATCTTTACATTTATTGTTTAAGTATATAGCATTTATAGCTAGTCCTCCTGTATTATTTTATACATTCCCTTCTCCAGCCTTTTCAATGATTTTCTACCTCTAGTCTTGTCTTTTGGAATGAAACAGTTCTCCTCTCCACTCAGTTAATGTTTATTTTTTTAATCAATCTTTATAGGTTTCTCTAGATATTTTAATAAGCATATTTAACAACTCATTAATATCCTTCCTCTCTTCCTGAGTAATATAAGAACACTGAAACATTACTTTGATCATCTTTTTCTTTCAATTTTGATACTACTTTATTTTGAACACTCAACTTAGACATTATTATTAATGTTCACATTGACTAATGTTTGCTTCTTTACCACCAATTTTTCTGTTTATTTTTTCTTATATTTTAGATCACCCACCTTGGATCGTTTTCATTTTTCCTGAAAAACAGGCATTAGAATTTCTTATAGTGGAGGCCCCTCTACTGTTACCCAACAGTTTTATGTTGGTTTGACTGAAAATTCTTTTTTGACCCTTATTCTTCAAAGATAATTTTTGTAGGTATACAACTCTTAGTTTTTTTTTTTTTTTCTTATTGCATTAAATATATCTTACCACTGCCTTTGGCTTTCGATGTAGCTCTTAGGAAGTAGGAAGTCAACTGACAGTTAAGTTGCGTTTATTGGTGTTCAGTATGTTATTTCTCTCTGTGTATATTGACCAAGACAGTGGTACTGGAAAAAAACAAACAAACCACTAGAACAGATTAAAGTGTCCAGAAATAAATCCGTAGAAAGACCAACAACCAATTTTCAATAAAGATGCAGACACAGAGACTTCCCTGGCAGTCCAGTTGTTAAGACTCCATGCTTCCACTGCAAGGGACCTGGGTTCAATCCCTCGTCAAGGAACTAAGATACCATATGCCATGCAGCGTGGCCAAAAAATAAAAAAAAAGATACAGATGCAATTTAGTGGTAAAGGACCGTTTTCAACAAATGGTGCTAGAACAATTGGATTCCACATGCAATAAACAAAATCAACTTTCACCCATACCTTGAACAATATACAAAAATTAACTCAAAATGGGTCAAAGATCTAAATTTAAGGCCTAAAATGATCAAACTTTTAGAAAAACTACATGAGGAAATGTACGTGGCCTTAGGATAGGCAGACATTTCTTAAATATGACACCCAAAACACAGTCTGCATAAAAATTGAAAATACCTGCACTTCAAAATACACTCTTAGGAAAAACACACATACTACAGACTGGGAGAAAATATTTGCAGTTTGTATATCTGATGAAAAACTTATACCTAGAATACTTAAAGAACTATCAAAACTCAATAATTTAAAAAAAAACCTTGACTGAAAAACATGACAAAAGATTTCAATAGACCCCTCAACAAAGACAATATATACATGGCAAAGATACATGGAAAGATGCTCACTCTCATTAGTTATTAGGCAACTGCCAATTAAAACTACAAGACAACATTATTCACCTACAAAAATGACTAAAATTAAAAAGATGAATGGGTAAAGGAACTGTGGTAGAACTATACAGTTGAATGCTATCTGCCAATAAAAAGAAATCATGCATGATTCTCTAAACAATTATTCTGAATGCAAGAAGCCAGCCAACAGAAGTCCGTGGTATGATTCCATGCATACAGAACTCTAGAAAACAGAAACAAATCTCTTGGAATAGGAAGCAGAATGGTTGCTTAGGGCGATGGTTAGAATCAGAAGGGAAGGGTCACAAACTTTTACGGATTAGAGCTGTGTTAGTTAGCTTGATTGTGGTGATGGTTTCATGGGTGTATAAATATATTGAAACATCAAATTATTTATTTTATACATGTGCAGTTAATTGTATAACCGTTATACCTTAGTGCATTGCTTCCAAAAATTGTATAACAATTATACCTTAGTAAAGCCATTCAAAATACAATAGAAAGCAGTTTACTCTGAATTTTATGAATTAAAACATATCAAATTATTTGCCATCTGCCTCAGCACCTGCAAATGGATGCATGCCACAGAGGGGAGTTGTCTCAATTGTTTTGCTAGTGAAACTCAGGTGAACACAACTGAATAAATAAAAAGATTCATGCATTGTCTTTTATTTATTTTATTTCTTTGCTTATGCATTTATCATAATGTTATGAGGAGTCACAAGTGTCTGGTCAGCTGCAGGACTATAATTCTGATCATCTTTCTACCCATTTCTTTCCCTGGCCTTTCAACCCTGCTTCAAATTACCAACCACTCTGAACTTTCTATCTAGCATTCTCTTGATATCTTAGAATATTTTTATCTAACATGACTTAAAAAAAAAGATGTTTATTCTAAGTGTGTTTTTGAACTTCAAAAAAGAAAGAGTATTATGCTTATAGCAGTACTATTCACAATAGCCAAGAGGTGAAGTGAAGTGAAGAAAAAGTCAGTCGTGTCCAACTCTTTGTGACTCCATGGACTATATAGTCCATGGAATTCTCCAGGCCAGAATACTGGCATGGGTAGCCTTTCCCTTCTCCAGATCTTCCCAACCCAGTGATCAAACCCAGGTCTCCCACATTGCAGGCAGATTCTTTACCAGCTGAGCCACCAGGGAAGCCCAAGAACCAGGAGAGACTTACCCAAATTCGTCTGCACTCCTCGAGGAGGCAGATGGGCGCAAGGGGCCGCTGCTGGTACCAAAGCTCCAGTTCCTTGTGGAGTCCAGTCGAAGGAAGGAAGTCCACTCTGGGTTGCTTCGTCGGTCACCGTAACTGTTGACTAAAAAAAGATGTACAACTTGAGAGTTGTGAGCCAAGAGGCGAAAGCAGTCCAAGTGTCCACTGATGGGAACGAACCAGCAAAATGTGATACATAACGCACGTGTGTGCACTCTCAGTCACTTCAGTCATGTCCAACTCTTTGTGCTTCCTTACCATTTGAGCCACCAGGGAAGCCCTTCCAGAGGCTAGAAGTCTGAAAGCAAGGTGCTGGCAGGGCCCTGCCCTCTCCTGGGACTCGGTGGGATAAAATCAGTTGCCTCTCTCCTGCCTCTGGCGATTGCCAATAAGCCTTGAAGTTCCTGTTTGCAGCTACAACACTCCCATCTGTGCCTCGTTTTCACATGGCCTTCCCCACTGCGTGTTTGCATCTCTCTGCATCCAAATGCTTCCTTTCTCTCTGTTTATTTTATTTTTATTGTTGTTTTCTAATTTGGCCATACTGTGGGGCTTGGAGGATCTTACTTCCCGGACCAGGCATTGAACCCGGGCCTTTGGCCAGGAAAGTGCAGCATCCTAATCACTGGACCACTAGGAAATTTCCCAAATGTTTTCTTCATAATAAGGACACGAGATACTGGGGCCCATCTGGGGCCCATCCTAATCTAGTGTGATGCTCATCTTAACTGGAGCACACCTGCAAAGACCCTATTTCTGAATAAGGTCACATTCACAGGTAATGTGAATGAGGACTTGAACCACCTTTCTGGGGACAAACTCAGCCCACGACATTCTCCTTCCAAGGTTAGAACTTTGTATATGTATGGCTG
This sequence comes from Bos taurus, assembly GCF_002263795.3. Classification (NCBI taxonomy): domain Eukaryota; kingdom Metazoa; phylum Chordata; class Mammalia; order Artiodactyla; family Bovidae; genus Bos; species Bos taurus. The sequence continues at coordinate 36,966,813 of NC_037340.1, forward strand.
AGTCTCTTCACTGTTCACCTGAAACAACCTCAAATTGTTAATTGGCTATACCCCAATACAAAATACAAAGTTTAAAAACTAAAAAAATAATAAATAAATACACACATTTTCAAGTTCCTTCCTTTCCCTACCTGCCTTGTCACCTGGGTCTTGTGATATTTTCTAAAATTTAAATTCTCAGTTGTGATATATACAATTTCTCCCTCATTTCATTTATGTTCACTTTTATTCTGTTTTAACATATTGTGTTATCTGCATAGTTATTTGATCCTTCTAACTTTCCAAATTATTTGTAGCATCTCCTAGATTCATTCCTCCTCATATTTGAAGACTTTCCTGAAGAATGTTTGTGATCTTTGTGTAATGATCCTTTTGAAGCCTTGTATGTCTGAGATTGTTTCATTAAGCTCTGACACCACAAATGGAGATTAGGAAATGAATCCATTTTAGACTTCTAGCACCAGAACAATAAAAGAATAAATTTGTGTTGTTTTAAGCCACCTTCAGTTCAGTTCAGTAGCTCAGTCGTGTCCGACTCATTGAGACCCCATGGACTGCGGTATTCCAGGATTCCCTGTCCATCACCAACTCCTGGAGCTTGCTCAAACTCATATCCATCGAGTCAGTGATGCCATCCAACCATCTCATCCTCTGTCGTCCCCTTCTCCTCCCACCTTCAGTCTTTCCCAGCATCAGCGTCTTTTCAGATGGGTCAGCTCTTCATATCAGGTGGCCAAAGGATGGGAGTTTCAGCTTCAGTCACCTAGTTTATGGCAGTTTGTTATAGCAGCAATAGGAAACTAATACAGCTCAGCTTTCCCTTTTCATGTCAGTGATTCCTGTACACTTGTTATGAGAAGCAGACATCAATTTTTGTAATTATAAAATAAAAAAACAAAAAAGGATTATTTCTGATTACTAAAATGAACTTTGCATCCTGTGAATTAACATGTATATGTATTATATGTTCAAAACTAAAATATTTACATTAAAAATAAGTAGAAGGATGCAGGTTTATGTCGTTATCCATGCCTACATAACAGTCTGACATATACTATGGAGGATTGTGGGTGTCATGGGCCCAGGAACTTTGTCTTCAGCAACTTCATTTCTGTTTTTTTATATTACTGTTTATTTGTTTGGTTTCCTTGAACCATGTTCCTGGTGGAAGTATAGCACCTGAGAGGTGCATAAATGGCTTATCAGGGAGACAGGGCTGGGATTTCAGTGTGTCTTTCTGCAGCAGTGTTAACCAGCCATATTGCCAAGAACTTTAATGATGACAAAAAACAAACAAAAACACCCAACAAACCTTAGTGAGCATCAGCTTTCTGTGTGATGAGGGTATTCATAGCTTCTCTTCCCTTTCCTAGTTTTGGTACAAAACTGTGGAAATATCCCCAGATAAATTTGACCCAGTTCCTTCTTTGTTCTTTTTTTTTTATCTTGACAACTCAGCCCCTGAAGACTAGGATATTGCCATTGCTTCAGATCCAGCCCTTACAATGTTGTCCCCCTCATCCCAACCACACCACTGCTTCCAGAATGTCCTTTTTCACTTCCAGAAACACAATACTGCTTTCTCAGAAAAGGAAGAAACCTTTTTTGTGACACTCGCTTCCAAGTGACACTCCCTTCACCTGGTCCAAACTGTAATTTATGCAGCAGGAATTCCATGATTTTTGTACAGGTAGTTGGCATTTTCCTAAGTTCAATATTTATCTACTCTTACCGCCCCCCAAATTTTGTTTCTTTAGTCTTTTTTGAGAGTGGTTTTTGGGTCAAGAATGGGAATCAGTAATATGTAAGTTCACTCTTCTATGTTCATATTCCCTGGCTGTCTAAATTTTCTAATTTTCCTAAAATGACCTTATATTGTTTGCATAATTAAAAAATGAATTTCATCTAGATTCATTTTAAATGAATGTCATTAAGTTTTATCCTAGTGTTTTCTAACCAATCAATTAAATCTTGAAACAAATATTTGAGTTTACAAAATGTTTTAGGATGACATCGGCTAAGTTGAACTTGTTTAAATAGAACCATTTTTGTTCCTGTTACTATTAGTATGACAATTATATGAGCAGATCAGAGGGCACCTCTACTCAGGAGAACATAGGCAAAAATGATACAATTAATGTTTTAATTTTCTTCTGAAGCATTCTTTTTGAGTTTCAATCCTAAACTCTCGTAAACAGGATAAAAACATCAGCATTTAGATTAATAACAAGATTGTTTAAAACATTTCCTTAATTATAATGTATTTACTTTTTTTCTTTTTGCTGTTTAAGGGATTTTTGTTGTTATTGTTATTGGTTTCCAGAGAAAATCCCTTACTTGTGTTTCTTAAATGACGATTTTGTGTTTTGGGATTCAGAACTGAAAAATATGGTGGCACTTATTCTGAAACTTTTTATTTTGCTTTATTAAAAATCTGTACTCAAGCAATAGTTATCTTTTAAAGTTCACAAAACTGGAGGAAGGTCAGTGACTCTTGGAGGAAAAGTTTCAAAAGATAAAAGCAAGTAAATACTGCTAGTTTACTTCCCCTTGAAATGTAGAAAGACCGAAGTCACTTAAGAGCTACATGAACCTAAGATGCTAGTTTTTTCTCACTTTTCTGCTTTTTGAGGGACTGGAGGCACAGCCCACCTGTCACCATAGCAAGATATCTCAGAAAGCCAAGGTGGAACTTCATCATTTCAAAAATGATCAATTTTTATCTTAAGATCCCACACATGATTCAGACCAAAAACCTTCAAACTCCTAGAGACTCAAAAAATATCGTGGAATTAGTCCTGTTCTGATAAAAATAATAGCAGCAGTGACAGGAGAAATAAACCACAGTATCAAGATATGATACCAATAATTAAATTCATATAGTATAAATGAAGAAAAGGAAGTGGAAGTGGAAGTCACTATGTACTAAAACTGGGCATCCTGGAAAGTTGAGACAGTCATATTTGCAATAAAATGTTCACGAGGTGGTTCTGTAGCAAGGTAATAGAAACATTCCTCAGAAAGTGTTTTGAAACTGAGATTATCTTAGATTTTAGAGGTGGAAAGAAGAGAGGAACAACAACATCAAAAACACAAAACTCAAAGCAGCGATGGTGCAAGTAGAAAACAAATCACCAAATGGTAGATATGTGTACAACTGTTTCAATAACTGTTTAATAAGTGAATGAAAGTTGCTCAGTTGTGTCTGACTCTTGGCGAACCCATTGACTGTGGCCCGCCAGGCTTCTCTGTTCATGGAATTCTCCAGGCAAGGATCCTGGAGTGAGTTCCCTTCACCAGGGGACCCTCCCAACCTAGGGATCGAGGATTGGACCTGGGTCACCTGCATTGCAGGCAGATCCTTCACCATCTGAGCCAAGAGGGAAGCCTATACAACATATTCTAACTAAAACTACAGAGATCGCCAGATTTTTTTAAAAAGCCAAATCCAATTATATGCTGCCTACAAGAGAGGCACTTAAATTTGAAGACACTGTTAGACTGAAAGTAAAAGGATCAAAATAGTGTTTCATGCTGTAAAAAGCTGCTGTGTCTATGGTATCAATGTAGACTTCAAGAAAAAGAGAATTTTATCATTTTATAGTGATAAAAGAGCTGATTAATTAGGAAGGCAAAATTCTAAGTGTGCATGGACTTAATTTCAAAATAAACATTTATAATTTTATCTCCCTAATTGATCAAAGCAAAAGTTGAGAGAACTGAAAGGAGAAATAGAGAAACTCACAATTGAAATTGAAGAATTTAACTGCAGTCTCAGTGACTGATAGAACAACTAAACAAAAAATCTTAACTAAACTATGCTATTAATCACTTTTACCTCAATAGATATTTACAGAGTTCAATTTCCAATACATGGAATGTTTGCTAAAATAGATCATATGTGCTGGTACATAAAAATGTTCAATAAATTCCAAAGGACTGAAATTTTACACAAAATATTCTGTCCGCAATAGAATTAAATTAAAAATTAATTACAAAAATATATCTAAAATGTCTCCAGATATTTGGAAATTAATAAACATCTGAATAATATATGGAATGTATAAGCACCCTTTTGTCCTCTGATTGTCACATGGTTCTTCTTTATGAGATAAGCACTGTTGCCAATTTCTCACATATTCTTCTGGAGATTGTATTTTCAAATAAATATATATATATATTCTTCATTATGCAAATGACAGCCAGCATACACTATGTTGCACTGTGTTTCCTTCATTTAACAAATGAAGTCTTTCTAAAATTAGTATATTTAAAGATGTATTTCTATAATTTGTATATTTAAAGATGTCTTATTTGTCGCAATGTATGGTTGAACCATATTTTATTTAAAGAGACTCACAGATTTATAGGGAACAGACTGAGACAGGTCTGGGACCCGGGACCTTTTGCTGAATGAGGCAAAGCTTGCACCTGGACACATCTCTCCTCCAGCTACAAAATACAAAGGAACTGCATGAGACTAAAAATAACTGTACACGCACAATTGGGGCAAATTCTGGACCAAAAGATACAAAGCCAAAAAAAACCACCACCCAACTGCCGGATTTCTGAAGAGCCGGAAGCAAAAGCAGGGTAAAGCCCCCTGCACTCAACGCCACAAAGCGTGAGCAAACCACCTAAGCCACCCCTCCAGCCTGACCCCTGGACACATCCCTACACCACATTTAATGAACAAGCTCCTGTTCCCTCAGAGAGTGGGCAAGGGGGCCTGTTACTTGTTCTTGCTGCCTCCTGCAGCAGGCATAGGAGCCCCAGTAAAGCCTTCTCTGAATTTCTTGTCTGGCCGCTAGTCAGTTTCTGTTGCTTGGGGAAGACCAAGAATTCTGGTCGGTATCAAAACTAGTGGTTACCAGTGAGGAGAGAGGGGGAAGGTCAATACAGGGTTAAGGGATTAAGAGACACAAATTAAAGAAGCTACAAGAATATTTTGTATAACAGGTGACATAACCAACACTTTATAATAACTATAAATGGAATATAACCTTTAAAAATTATGAGTCACTGTAATGTACACCTGTAACATATAATATGGTACAGCAACTATACTTTAGGATATGTGAGTATATACCTGTTTTCAAATATGTGGACTCCTGGAAGAGCATCAAAGGAAGAATGTCTCAAAATTCTTCTTTGGAACCCAGGTGATGGAGTAGGTGAACAAGAACAATCAGTGTGTGAAATAAACTAATTTAAAAATTCTACCGCAGATACTTCTAGCCACTTCATCTTTGCAGAATGACTCAGAGCTGTTCCTCTGATGTGAGTTAATACAGGGATAAGGGAGGACATGGACCTTTCAGCCCAAGATCCTCATCTCTAGACATGGTACCCACCCTGCTTCTACCACTGAATTTGAGCATAAACTCTGTGTTTCTGCCTGAAAGCCCAGGATAGTTAATCCCTTGGTAATGCGACCAGATGTGCATATCTTTTAAACTAATATTCCCTTTTAGCTTGTGAAGAAAATCCCAAATTAAACTCAGCCTTCATCACTGATGGGATGAAAAATTGAGAGCAAGATTGCAGAGTCTTGCTCTTGTTCCTGGGATGCCACACTCATATCTAGAGAAATATTCTGTCAACAAAGGGAGCCAACTCCTGGGTGTGTAAAATAGTGCTCAGTTTGATCTCAAAGGAAATACTGTGGAGTGTCTTTTGCTACTGGAACCAAAAATACTGTAATCAACAGTTAGCATTTTTTGGAAGGAACGTTAGGACACTAGGGCTTCCCTGGTGGCTCTGATGGTAAAGAATTTGCAGCCAATGCAGGAGACCTGGGTTCAGTTCCTGAGTTGGGAAGATCTGCTGGAGGAAGGCATGGCAACCCACTCCAGTATTCTTGCCTGGAGAATCCCATGGACTGAGGAGCCTGGCAGATTTCAGTCCATAGGATTGCAAAGAGTCAGATATGACTGAGCATAGCACACACACTGTACCTTCTATTAAAAAAAAAAAAAATCTAAAGTCAACAAGCTGTGCATACATATATGCTTAGTCATGGCCGACTCTTTTATGACCCATGGACTGTAGCCTGTCAGGCTCCTCTGTCCATGGGATTTCCCAGGCAAGAATACCAAAATGGGTTGCCAGTTCCTCATCTATGGGATCTTCGTGACCCAGGGATGGAACCTTTGACTCTTTCATCTGCAGCTTTATAGGTGGATTCTTTACTACTGTGCCACCTGGGAAGCCCCAGCAAAGCACACATTAATATTTGCTAAATCTGTTCTTAAACACATAGATGTTTTGCCGTTGATTTTCTGTTAGAAGTATTTTGTAATTAAAAAAATATTATTTTATAAAATAAAACATTTCGTTTTAATCAAGAGCATTGCATTTTAACCAAATATGATTGTGAAATTATGTTTATTTTATTAAATTGTTTATCACACACTGTCTTCTTCAATATGACGAAATTAAAATTTAGCTGGCTGCCATCCAAAATACGTGGCAAATGAGCTAGCTGGGACCTGACACTACTTCCTACCTCTCTGTTCTTTATTGGTCTTTGGCTTGTCTGCCCCTTCTTGGGAGCACAGTACTCTGGAAAAAACACTGGCCAGATCAACAGGGAAAACACAGTAACAAAGAAGCCTGAATAACAAATAACAGTCTGTTTCCAATGCAAAGGAAGAATGGCAACCCCAACGAGTAAGTGTTTGACTCTATCAACAGCTCAGGTTAAAATATATTAACTACAGGCTCTATCCTCAGATTTCACTGGGTCAGAGAGATGCATGTGCTCCACGCACAGAAAAGCAAGCCATCCATCACACATGAAGCCTACACAGGAATCAGTGTGCTGGGGCGGGCCTGCCCCACTCTACAGCCGACCGCAGAGCTCTGCCATGTGGTTCTCATCAAAGCCCTCAAAAGTGCATTTCACATCATAATCTAAAGAGACGACGCTAGATTAAATGCAGGCCTGACACACATACATTTCAGGGCTTGGTAGAGGTATTTCGATGGTATAACATATGTAGTCATTTCTGGTACATAAATTGGATTTTTACAGGCCCTTACAGAATCCATAAAGAACCCTCCTACATTTTATATTCTGACAATACTCTGTGTAAATCGTTGACATTTATCCTTTGGCTTGTGTTAATTGGGTGGTATGGCTTCTGTGTCCTTGTAGGATGACTTTGAGATTTTAGTGTTGAGGAGCAAGAAGGGGAGAGGAAAGGAATAAGTGGGCTCCATGGGGGCAGTGAAGCGATAGCAGGGTGGGTGAGGGGGGAGTGGGGAAACTGACAGGGAAAGGGCAGAGGCACAATCAGAGGATCCACCCAAACCTAGGAGGCCTCCTCCTCACCTGCTTCAGAGACCATCCCCTGCTCTGCATCAACAGCCTATCTCTATAGGCGCCGAGGATACAGAATGATGGTTCCCCAAAGATGTCCACATTCTAACTCCCAGAACCAGTGAATATGTTCTCTTCTATCGCAAAAGAGACTTTGCAGAACCGACTTACTTAAGGATGTTGGGATTGGGAGGTTAGTCTATCACCTGAAGGGGCCCAGTGTAATCACATGGGTCCTTATAGGAGAAACGGAGAAGGATCCAACTCACTGAAGGAGATGTGGTGAGGAAAACAGAGATCAGAGGAAGATTCAGAGACAAACAGGCAGATCAAAGATCCTGGTTCTGAAGATGGAGGAGGGGCCATGAGCCAAGGAGTGGAGGTGCCTCTAAGAGGCCAAGAGCAAAGCCAGGGAATTGATTCTCCCCTACAACCTCCAGAAGGAATCAGGCCCTGTCGACATGGATTTTAAGACTTCTGACTTTTAGTGCTGCGAGATAATGCAACTGTTGTTTAAGCCACCAAATCTGTGACAAGTTGTTGAAGCAACAGTAGGAAACTAGTATGTCTCTCCACTCACCGAAGAGTTGGATAGCTCCACTCTTCCAAATGTTGATCGCCTCTCCAGGCTTCAAAGTTTGTGTCATTACTGACTATGAGGAAAACCTGTTGTGTTTTAATATGCTGCACATACTTTCCTCTAAACAAATTATGAACCTAATGTGAAAGACTCTCACTGGGGCCACAGAAACGGGTACTATTCCACTTATATGTCAACTGACAAGAAACGTGGGAGCCCCATACTCACAGGACAAAGTAGCTACTGGCAGTAAGAAAAACCCACCAGCATGAACATCCGCCTTGTCTTTCTGACACAATCTTGGGAATATTAACTTCCAGGAAAACAAAAGTTCCCAATTTGCTGAAGGAATACTTTTCAGCTAAAAGCACTGAAACAAAAATCTCTCCTCATAAACATAAGGATATTTCCAAGAACCACAGATGCCTGAGAAAACATGAAAAAAGAGCTGACACTTAAGGAAACATGATTTTCATAGTAGACCAGAGGAAAATAGTCATTAGTATCCTTAGAGAGATGAGAGGTTATCCCAACAAGAAAAATAAGGGTATTACAAAGGTGATCAGAGTAGTTGGAAAATAGAAACAATCATTATTCCCCAACTCCACAAACAAATTTCACTACGTGAGACTCATTTGAAAAGATCTGATGCTGGGAAAGATTGAGGGCAGGAGGAGAAGGGGACGACAGAGGATGAGATGGTTGGATGGCATCACCGACTCAGTGGACATGGGTTTGGGTGAACTCCGGGAGTTGGTAATGGACAGGGAGGCCTGGCGTGCTGCAGTTCATGGGGTCGCAAAGAGTCAGACACGACTGAGTGACTGAACTGAACTGAAGCTGAATTACATAATGGAAATGTGAAGATTAAATTGAACCTGAAAACAAGGGCTGAGGGATTCTTCAGGAATAGAGTGAAAAATAAACAGTAATGAATTATAAGGAAAAAGAGGCAAGGAAAAATAGGTAAACAGTCCACTGAAAGTCTAGCATGACTTGTTGGGGGAAAGTCATATCAGATACATCTAATTGAAATTCTTGGTAAGGATAGAGTTATTTAGGTGCCAAGGAAGAAAGGAAGGAAGAAAGGGGGAGAAGGAGGGAAGAAATGAGGAATGAAACAAGGAAGAAATGGAGAGAGGGAAGAAACAAAGGAAGGGAGGGAGGGAGGGGACAGGGCAAAGTGCGAAACAGGTTACCTAAAGTTTTTAAGTAGACTAGCATATGGCTCCACGTCTGCAGGGAGTCCATAGAGCAATGTTATATCCACAGCAAAAGAATTTTAAGCTTGGGACTCAAATGCAGAACCAAAACTTCATATAATTTTAAAGGCAGAAAAAGAAAAGATATTTTCAAATAGGAAGATTCTATAGAAAGTTGACCTCTCCTGGAACCTATTCCTATGGAATTACTAGATGGCGTACTTCACAAAATAACAATAAAGTTGGGGAAAAGCCATCATGAAGTTCAACAAATAATGCAAAGTAATGAAACCAGTAAAATCACGACATTTTTATTCTATATGGCTTTGACGCACAATACAACTTAAGAAACCATTACTTGAAAAGTAGAGGAATCAAGGTCTTAAAATAATAAAAATCTGCAAATATTAATTCCACATGCTTTTCAGAAAGTCAGTCCAATGGGTAGACAAAAAGAGGGATTGAAGTGCCAAATTGCTGACTGTTCAGCTGTTGAGAGAAGACAGTAAAGAAGATGTTTTTTTATAGAAAAACATAAGGTTACCAATTTGGAGAATAATAATAAGATGTATAACTTTCAAACCACAAAAATATTGAAAAAGGAAGGACAGAAGGGATGAAAGGATGAGGGAGAAGGAGGAAAGGAAACAGGAAAAGAAATAAGAACACATTAGTTTAAAATGAAAGTAAAATAAATGGGAAATATAAACCAAGGTAGGAAGTATAATGCTAAATATTTCAATTAATGTAGTAAAAATAAATGGGTTAAATCCAGTGTGTCTGGGAGGGCAGGGGGATTCTTAGACGGAACCCAAATAGAAAGCATAAACAACTTAAGAACACACACATAAATCACTGTCTACAGAATACACACATAAACCAAAATGCTACAAAAGTGGAAAATAATGGGATAGAAATAGATAAACTAAGTAAATGTTAGCACTTTGGCACTATTAACGTCAGCCAAAACATAACCAAAGCAGAAAACATATTTTGTTAAAAAGACACAAATAAGAGAAGTACCTTTCGTGGAACAGGAAGAAAGAGGAATGTAAGAATGGTTAAAAAAGCAAAATTTGATCAATATAATACATACAGCACAGTTACAGAATGAAGGATGAAACCAGTACATTATCTCAATTGATACTGAAAAAGTATTTAATAAAATTCAACACCCTTTCATGATTAAAAAAACAAAAAAAAACAAACACAACATTCAACAGAGTAGGAATAGAAGGAAACTATCTCAACATAATAAAAGCCATATGTGAAAAGCTCAGAGTGAACATTATACTCAGTGATAAGACTGAAAGCTCTTCCTCTACAATCAGCAACAAGACAAGAATGTCCATTTTCATCATTTCTATTCTACATAGTAGTAAGTTCTAGCCAGAGAAATTAGGCAAAAATAAATAAATAAAATGCATCCAAACTGGAAAAGAAGAAGTAAAATTATCTCTGTCTGCCGGAGAAGGCAATGGCACCCCACTCCAGTACTCTTGCCTGGAAAATCCCAGGGACAGGGGAGCCTGGTAAGCTGCAGTCCATGGGGTCGCTAAGAGTCGGACACGACTGAGCGTCTTCACTTTCACTTTTCATTTTCATGCATTGGAGAAGGAAATGGCAACCCACTCCAGTGTTCTTGCCTGGAGAATCCCAGGGATGGGGAGCCCGGTGGGCTGCTGTCTATGGGGTCGCACAGATTTGGACATAACTGAAGCGACTTAGCAGCAGCAGCAGCAGCCTATGATATGATCTTCTATGTAGAAAAACATAAAGCTCACACACACACATGCACACACACACACACACACTGCTAGAACTAATCAATGAATTGAGCAAGCAGCAGGATATAAAGTCAATACACAAAAATTGGCTGCATTTCAATACACTAGCAATAAATAATCTGAAAAGGAAATTACAAAAACTATTCCATTTACAACAGCATCAAAAAAAAAATACTTGGAAATTAAGTTAACTAGGAAGGTAAAAGACTTGTACAATGAAAACTAAAAAAAAAATTAGTGAAAGAAATTAAACAAGATATAGTAAATGGAAACACATCCCATATTTATTGACTGAAAACTCAGTATAAAATGACAGTACTCAAAGCAATCTACAGTTTCAACACAATCCTTATCAAAATCCCAACATCATTGTTTGCAGAAATAGAAAAATTCATTCTAAAATTTCTATACAAAAAAGATCTTCACGACCCAGATAATCACAATGGTGTGATCACTCACCTAGACCTAGACATCCTGGAATGCGAAGTCAAGTGGGCCTTAGGAAGCATCATTACAAACAAAAAAAGCTAGTGGAAGTGATGGAATTCCAGCTGAGCTATTTCAAATCTTAAAAGATGATGCTGTGAAAGTGCTGCACTCAATATGCCAGCAAATTTGGAAAACTCAGCAGTGGCCACAGGACTGGAAAAGGTCAGTTTTCATTCCAATCCCAAAGAAAGGCAATGCCAAAGAATGCTCAAATTACCACACAATTGCACTCATCTCACACGCTAGTAAAGTAGTGCTCAAAATTCTCCAAGCCAGCCTTCAACAGTACGTGAACAATGAACTTCCAGATGTTCAAGCTGGATTTAGAAAAGGCAGAGGAACCAGAGATCACATTGCCAACATCCGTTGAATCACTGAAAAAGCAAGAGAGTTCCAGAAAAACATCTATTTCTGCTTTATTGACTACACCAAAGTCTTTGACTGTGTGGATCATAATAAACTGTGGAAAATTCTTTAAGAGATGAGAATACCAGACCACCTGACCTGCCTCTTTAGAAATGTATACGCAGGTCAGGAAGCAACAGTTAGAACTGCACATGGAACAACAGACTGGTTCCAAGAAAAGGAGTATGTCAAAGCTGTATATTGTCACCCTGCTTATTTAACTTACATGCAGAGTACATCATGAGAAATGCTGGGCTGGATGAAGCACAGGCTGGAATCAAGATTGCTGAGAGAAATATCAATAACCTCAGATATGCAGATGATACCACCCTTATGGCAGAAAGTGAAGAAGAACTAAAAAGCCTCTTGGTGAAAGTGAAAGAGGAGAGTGAAAAAGTTGTTTTAAAACTCAACAGTCAGAAAACTAAGATCATGGTATCTAGTCCCACCACTTCATGGGAAATAGATAGGGAAACAGTGGAAACAGTGACAGACTTTATTTTTGGGGGCTCCAAAATCACTGCAGATGGTGACTGAAACCATGAAATTAAAAGATGTTTGCCCCTTGAAAGAAAAGTTATGAGCAACCTAGACACCATATTCAAAAGCAGAGACACTACTTTGCCAACAAAGGTCCATCAAGTCAAGTTTTTCCAGCAGTCATGTATGAATGTGAGAGTTGGACTTTGAGAAGACTTTGAGAGTCCTTTGGACAGCAAAGAGATCCAATCAGTCCATCCTAAAGGAAATCAGTCCTGAATATTCATTGGAAGGACTGGATGCTGAAGCTGAAACTCCAATACCTTGGCCACCTGATGCAAAAAACTGATTCATTGGAAAAGACCCTGATGCTGGAAAAGATTGAAGGCAGGAGAAGGGGATGTCAGAGGATGAGATGGTTGGATGGCATCACCAACTCAATGGACATGGGTTTGGGTGGACTCCAGGAGTTGGTGATGGACAGGGAGGCCTGGCGTGCTGCAGCCCATGGGGTCTCAAAGAGTCATAACTGAGCGACTAAACTGAATTGAACTGAAAGTTTCTATGGAATCTCAAGTAACCTTGTATAGCCAAAACAATTTTTTATAGGAAGAACAATCCTGATTTCAAAACTTACTACAAAGTTACAATAATCAAAACTCAAAACAGTGTGTTACTGCCACAGACATAGACAAAGGAAATAGAATAGAGAGCACAGAAATAAACCCTTGTATAAATGATCAAATTATTTTTGACATGGCTGCCTAGACCATTCAATGGGGAAAGGATCAGTTCAGTTCAGTTCAGTTCAGTTGCTCAGTCGTGTCCAACTCTTTGCGACCCCATGAATGGCAGCACGCCAGGCCTCCCTGTCCATCACCAACTCCCGGAGTTCACTCAGACTCACGCCCATCAAGTCCGTGATGCCATCCAGCCATCTCATCCTCTGTTGTCCCCTTCTCCTCCTGCCTCCAATCCCTCCCAGCATCAGAGTCTTTTCCAATGAGTCAACTCTTCGCATCAGGTGGCCAAAGTATTGGAGTTTCAGCTTTAGCATCATTCCTTCCAAAGAACACCTATGACTGATCTTAAGAATGGACTGGTTGGATCTCCTTGCAGTCCAAGGAACTCTCAAGAGTCTTCTCCAACACCACAGTTCAAAAGCATCAGTTCTTTGGCGCTCAGCTTTCTTCATAGTCCAACTCTCACATCCATACATGACCATTGGAAAAACCGTATCCTTGACTAGATGGACCTTTGTAGGCAATGTAATGTCTCTGCTTTTGAATGTGCTATCTAGGTTGGTGATAACTTTCTTTCCAAGGAGTAAGCATGTTTTAATTTCATGGCTTCAGTCACCATCTGCAGTGATTTTGGAGTCCAGAAAAATATAGTCAGCCGCTATTTCCACTGTTTCCCCATCTATTTCCCATGAAGTGATGGGACTAGATACCATGATCTTAGTTTTCTGACTGTTGAGTTTTAAAACAACTTTTTCACTCTCCTCTTTCACTTTCACCAAGGGGCTTTTTAGTTCTTCACTTTCTGCCATAAGGGTGGTGTCATCTGCATATCTGAGGTTATTGATATTTCTCCCAGCAATCTTGATTCCAGCCTGTGCTTCATCCAGCCCAGCATTTCTCATGATGTACTCTGCATATAAGTTAAATAAGCAGCGTGACAATATACAGCCTTGATGTACTCCTTTCCCTATTTGGAACCAGTCTGTTGTTCCATGTCCAGTTCTAACTGTTGCTTCCTGACCTGCATATAGGTTTCTCAAGAGGCAAGTCAGGTGGTCTGGTATGCCCATCTCTTTCAGAATTTTCCACAGTTTATTGTGATCCACCCAGTCAAAGGCTTCAATTCAGTCACTAGATGGGGAAAGGATAGTCTTACCAATAAATTGTGTTGGGAAGACTGGATATCCACATGCAAAAGAATGAAGATAGATCCTTACCTAACAACATATACAAAAATAAAACCCAAATGTAAGACGTAATACTTTAAAACTCTTAGGAAAAGGCACAGAACAAAAGTTTCACAAACTAGATTTTGGCATTGATTTCTATGGAATGACATCAATATGATTTCTTGGATATGACATCAAAAGCACAGGCAATAGAATAAAAATTTTTAATTGGATTTTATGAGAAATTAAAAATTTTGTACATCAAAAGACAATCTCAACAGAGTAGAAAGGTAACCCACAGAAAGGAAGTATTTGCAAATCATATATCTGATAAGGGAGTAAAACCCAAATATAGAGAACAACAGCATAAATTTAAACAGTATAAAAACAATCTCTTTCAAAACTGGGCAAAGGACTTAGAAGAGACATTTCTCCAAAGATATACAAATGGTCAATAAAAACATGAAAATATGATCAATATCACTCATCATTAGGAAAATGAAATATCAATACTAAAATGAGATAGCATTTCACACCCATTTCAAATCAAAAAGTCCAGAAAATAAGAAGTGTTGGCAAGGGAACACTGTGCATTGTTGGTGGGAACGTCAAGTCATAAAGCTACTGTGAAAAGCATTATGGCAGCTCCTCAAAAACATTAAAAATAATACTGCCACATTTTCAGCAATTTGTTCTTGGTATACACACAAAATAATTGAAAGCATGGTCTTGAAGAGATATTTGCACAGCTCAGTAGCAACATTATTCACAACAACTGAAACCTGGCTTCAACCCAAGCGTCCATCAATGAATGAATGGGGATGTACAATGTGGTATAACCATGAAACATCATGCAGCCTTAAAAAGGGAGGAAATTCTGCAACATGCTCTAATATGGATGAACCCCATGGACATTATGCTAAGTGAAATAATCTAGTCACAAAAAAACAAGAAATACTGAAGAGAGTCAAAATCATAGAGACAGAAATTAAAATTATGGTTGCCAGGAACTGGCAGGAAATAAATGGGGAGTCACTGTTTAGTGGGTATAGGATTCCAGTCTTACAAGATGAAAAGAGTTATGGAGACGGACAGTTGCACAACATTAAGAATATACATATAATATCACTAAGTTGTATACTTTAAAATGATTAAGATGGTGAATTTTATGTCTATTTTGCCACAATGAAAAAAATTATAAAAAAGAGATGAACTTCCTTTATAATTAATTAAAAATTAAAACAATAAAAAAGGTAGAGATCAAAAACACTGCAACAGAAATGAATAATGTCTCGAATGTGCTAGTTAGTAGACTGTATATGGCTGAGAGAAGAATCGCTGAGCTTGAGGAGACGTCAATAGAAACTTTCAAGAGAAAAAAGAATAAAAAAAAGTAACAGACTGTCCAAAAACTGCGAAACAAATACACAAGGTATAACATACACGTAACAGAAATACCAGAAGGAAAAGAGAGATAGAAAATACAAAATATTTCCATCGATAATGACTAAGGGGACTTCCCTGGTGGTGCAGTGTTTGAGAATCTGCCTTACAGCGCAGAGGATGCTTGTGGGAGAACTAGGGTCCCACATGTGGCAGGGCAACTGGGCCCACACACCACAGCTACTGAGCCCACACTCCAGAGCCTGCAAGTCACAAGTACTGAAGCCCATGCTCTGCAACTAGAGTCCAAGTGCTTCAACAAAAGATCCCAGATGATGCTCAGGAAAGATCCCCCATGTTGCAATTAAGACCCAATGCAGCCAAATAAATAATAAATAAACTTAAAAAAATGACTGAGAATTTTTCCCAAATTAAAGTCCAACACCAAACCACAGACCAGGAAGCTCAGAAACACCAAGCAGAATAAATGCAACAAAACAAAGCCCCCCAAACTCTACACCTGGTCATATCATTTTCAAAGTGCACAAAGTCAAAGATAAAGAAAAAATATTAAGGAAGTCTTCAGGAAAAAAAAAAAAAACTTACCTATTAAGAAAGAAAGATATGAATTATATCAAAAAGCTCCTCAGCACCATGCAAGCAAGAAGAAAGTGGAGTGAAATACTTTAAATATTGAGAGGAAAAAAAAAAAGCGAATACTTCAGAATTCTGTATTCTGCAAAATTATCCTTCAAAAGTGAGAGATAAAGACTTTTTCAGGCAAACAAAAATTGAGGGAATTTATTGCTAGTAGGGGCTTTCCAGGTGGTGCTAGTGGTAAAGAACCCACCTGCCAATCCAGGAGACACAAGAGATGTGGGTTTGATCCCTGGGGAGGCAGATCCCCTGGAAGAGGGCACAGCAACCCAGCCCAGTATTCTTGCCTGGAGAGTCCCATGGACAGAGGAGCCTGGTGGGCTAGAGTCCATAGCATTGCAGAGAGTCAGACATGACTGAAGTGACTTAGCATGCACACACGTGCATATGTAGGGCAAGGGGTATATGGAAACTCTGCTTTTTGCTCAGTTTTTACTGTGAACTACTATTAAAAAAAATAAAGTCTGTTTCCTTAAGTAGAGGGAAGAATTAATCAAAATTGAAACATTACCAGTAAAAGTATAGACATTATCAATAAAACCAACAGTTTAAAAGTGGCAAGGGTGATCAAGAACATTAACTGAAAAAAGACTTCTGAACCTTCTAAAAATGACTAACATTATAAACATATATTTATACCAAGCATGTCTGCCATTACTCAGTCCAGAAACAGTGCCATTTAAGCAAAGTAAGCAGAGAAAGAGAGGTCCTGCCAGATTCTGATGAAGAATACAATGACAGAATTGTCTTATAATTCAAAACATTTGTAGAAAAATAGCCTATGAGAATTAAGTGCATTCAGTATACTGGAGTCAAAATCATCGAACAATTTAGTTTTAAAAGTTTGGTGGAAAATGAAGTGCAATTTTAAATCCTTTAACTGAGTGTTTCCAGAAAAGTTCTCGGTCCCCACTTTTTGAAGCCTAATATAATCTCCTCTCTGAGCTCTAAAATGATTTAAAATAAAAAAAGTCAATAATTTTAAAGCCTTAAATGAATGCAGTTTCACAGAATATTTGTGGCATCCTCATCTTATCTGGAAAGTCTCTATTCAATCCCCCAAAACTTCTCTTTAAAAAGATATAAAGGCACACGAGAGGAAGGAAGCAGTCCTCTTCCAAAACGCTAGTCAATTATGCTTCCATTTTCTCCACCTCCAGCCAAGACAACCGTAAGGACTGTTATAAAGTCTATCCGTTGACTTTGGTATAAGTAGGTCATTTCAGAACAGAAAGCCTCAGGTCTAATAAAAAGGTGATCTGTGCCTGAACTTTGCCAGAAAGGAAAAAGAAAACAAAAACAAGAGATAGTGAGAGCGAGAAAGAGAGAGAAGGCAGGAGAGAGGGAGGAGGAAGATGGCAAGACAAAACAAAACAAAACAAAGGCAACAAAAACAACCCCACAGGCTGTAAAAATTCTCAAAAATATTGGACAGTGTCACGGCTTTGATTGTGACCGTCACTGCCGGAAATCTCAGATAACTGAAGCGCTGCTGCCCCCTCATGGTAAACTGAAAGATCTCATTTAGAAGCACTGATTCTGCACTCACACATTTATTAATATATCCTGACTTCTCTTTTTCGGGACTTTTTTTTTTTCCCTAAAGAGCCACAAACATTTTCTATAGAAAACACCCACTATTCTTGACATATAATTAAAAATAACTGATTTAATTTTTGATGACTGTGGTATTATATAGCACATGCATAGTAAAGGAATAAAATATAGAAATTCACTGTAAGTTTTTACTTGGATTAAGATGTTAAACTCTTTTTTCCCAAGCATGACTGTGGGGAGAACAGTCTGATGTTATGTGTTACAATTCTTCCCTGAACACACACTCTACAAATCTAACAGTGAGATTGCAAAGTTTAGCGACTTAGCAGCAGGAGCAGCAGAGAATAGTAAAGTTGAAAGTGATGTTATGGCCTCATGTCCACCTTTCCTGAAACAACCTGACTGAAAAATCAAAAATCTTTCCTTCTTGTCTTATGTATTGTCTTTCCAATTTCATGTCTTATGTCAAGCCCTGTGATCCCAGCAATAGAAATGGGCAAGCTCAATAAATTCACTTGCAAGAAATTTTCATATCTTATAGCAAAGCAAAGCTGCATGCCTTTTTCTTTTTCAGGGGAGAATAGTATTCTGTAGTGTGAATTTTGATCCAGGCAAAAAGTGACCTCAAAATCTAATCTTTTAATTGCCTGTCTCATCCTACTAGAATATAAATTCCAGGAAAATAGGGAACTTGTCTATCTCGTTCTAGATCATAGGCAATTTAAAACACTTCCGTGTCAATGCAAAAATTAACGTTGGTGTTTACACAGTGACAATCATCACTTTTTTTCCCACTAGCACCTGTATCTTGGCTGCATTTCTAAGTTTTTTCAAAGCACCTGATGTCATATGGACAGAAATCTATCCACAAAACTAGGTAAGTTTTCTCTTAAGTTAAAATTAAAACAGGAGCCGGCCCCTCGTGCCCATGACACGTGCGGAAGTGACAAAGGTGGGTCTTGTTCAGGGACATCTCGCCAGTCCTGAAGGACCCCAACTCTTTCCGAGCCTCCATCAGCCTCCTGGTGAATCACCTGAAAAAGACCCACAGTGGCAGGATCGACTACACCGCCGGGCCTAGACTCCCGCGATTTCCTTGTTTGGTCTGTCCCTGGCCCAGGAGCTGGGCTCGGACTACGTTCTCATCCGAAAGCAAGGGAAGCTGCCGCCCACCACCGTGCATGCATCATATGCGCTGGAATACTGGAAGGCTGAACTGGAAATCCAGAGACATGCCCTGGGACCAGCTGAAGGTGGTGGTTGTGGACTGTTCTGCTCGCCACTGGTGGAAACATGCACGCCGCCTGTGAGCTGCAGGGCCACTTGCGGGCTGAGGTTGCTGAAGTGTGTAAGCCTGGTGGAGCTGAGCTCAATGAAGGGCAGGGAGAAGCTGGGGGGGCTGTGCCCTTCTTCTCCCTCCTGCAGTATAAGTGACCCTAGCCCCAAGCCACCTGGAAGAGAGGACCAGCATGGGCAGCTGCAGCAACCCCCACTGGCCAGCAGGGGGCACTGGCTGCCCGCCTGGACTTGCTCTGTGTATGGCTGAGTGACTTTTCTTCAGAATGGGGCTGCCCCTCGGGCCCTTGTTAGGGCTCTGGAAGTCCCAACAGGAGGCTGCCGGCTGGTTGATAGTGGAATGAGAATAAACAACTTTCTAGGAAAAAAAAATTCAAAGAGGATGAACTTTGAGAAACTACTGAATTTACTTCGATCTCTATTTTCAAATACTAACCTAATGCTTATGCCTTGTAAGTCAAGACTCATTCTTGAAAAAAAGAAAAGCTCCTTGTATCCAGCTTTACTGGAAGCATAATAAATACTGTAGGATATTTAAAGTGCATATCATGATGATTTGATATAAATATGGATTGTGAAAGCATTCCCCCATCTAGTTAATTGATGCATCTAAGATGCAATTTATACAAATTATATTCATCACTGGAGCTTGAAATGGGGTTCCCAATAGCTGCATCTTAATTCTTAGAAACTAAGTGAGTTTTGGTATTTCCATATCTTCTTTGAATGCTTCAATAAGGACCTCTTCTCCATCAAATCTGTGTAAAAACTAAGACTTTTATAACTTTGTTCACCTACTTTTGACCCTACTTCAGCCCTATTATAACTGTTTTGAGCTCCCACTTAGATATTAACATGATTTGAGAACAAATCTGGATTCCTGTATTTTGAACATTCTTCAAATTTTTCCAAAGTTGGAAGAGAAAATCTAAAGGTAAAAGTCTATTTTTAATTTTATTACCAAGTCTGATTTGTATAGAAATTGAATAAATTTCCCAAAATAAATTTTATACAGACACATTCACAGCAGGACCTCAATGGGTGTTCATCATATTATTCTTAATAACATATCTACATTATCCATATTCTCTTATAAAGATGAAAAAATTAATGAAATAAAAACAAAATACATGGTTGTTATATTATTAAACAAAATTAAAAATGCAAATAGATTTAACAAGAGGGAGTTTATGTAATGATAAAAGATACAATCATAAAGAATATATATGTTCTGTTTCTTTATGGACTAAATAACATAAAGCTAAATCTTACAGCTCTATAGGAACTTGATAAAATCATCTATCATGCTAATACCCATTAATACAACTCTTTCAGAATTTGATGGCTCAAATACACAAAATAACAATGTATAAAACTTTATTCTCTATAATGATATATATTAAACCTCTGATATCCATGAAACATTTTTTTTAATGAATCAGAATTTCAACTCTATTGGCTGTGTGACCTTGAAAAAGTTACTTAATTTTTCTATTTCCTTTTCTGTAAAATAAAAATTGTCACACCTGCACTTCCCTGGTGGCCCAGTGGTAAAGAATTTGCCTGCCAATGCAGGGGACACAGGTTTGGTCCCTCATCCAGGAAGATCCCACATGCCACAGGGCCACTAAGCCAGTGAGCCACAACTGCTGAGCCCACATGCCCTAGAGTGCAGGCTCCACAAAAAGAGAAGCCACTGAAATGAGAAGCCCGCACATGGAAACAGAAAGTAGCCCTTGCTCGCCACAGCTAGAGAAAGCCCAAACACAGCGATGAAGACCCAGCGCAGCCAAAAATTAATAAATAAACCTAAAAAAAAAAAAAAAGAATATTATGAACCCAGAAAGTAAAAAACACTAAAGAGATTAGTATTAACAAATTTCAGTAGGATTATAAGAAACATATAAGCTAAATTACAGAGAAAAATAAAAAACACAGTGAGAGTAACAATAAAATGCCTAGGACTACATTATGCTGCGCTGAGCTTAGTTGCTCAGTCATGTCTGACTCTTTGCAATCTCATGGACTATAGCCTGCCAGGCTTCTCTGTCTATGGGATTCTCCAGGCAAGAATACTGGAGGGGTTGCCCTGCCCTCCTCCAGGGGATCTTCACAACCCAGGAATTGAACTGGGGTCTCCTGTATTGCAGGTGGATTCTTTACTGTCTGAGCCACCAGGGAAGCCCAGGAATACATTATAGGGGGTGTGTATCAAGAAGATTCTGAAATTTTATTGGAAGACATAAAATAAGAACTCAAGAAATGGAAAGATATGCCATGTTTCTGGATGAGAAGATTTCTTAAAATGTCAGCTTATAAATTAATACACAAATGTAATGAGGCTCCTGTCAGAATTTCAAAGAACTTTATTTTCTAATTGGATAAAATGACTGCCAAGATAAGTTGTTAAAAAAAAAAAAAGTAGTGACGGAGGGGGGAAAGCTTGCTTTATAAACACACTACAAATCGTGGTTCGGCACAGGATACATTTGCTGAACAGGACAGAATTGAGAACTTATTTAATTGCCTATCTATTGATTGAAAAAACATCCAGGACCAGTTTGGTCCCTTCACTTCCAAATTTTACCCATGTCAGGAATCACACGTTTATAATCATGATTTACTCCCAGAATCTCATTATCAAGCATCTCTCCACTATTGCCTGTCTTTCCAGCTCACTAGCTTTAATATATTGATTCTGAAATATTTGGCCTAAGGGGAACACTCAT
Organism: Bos taurus; assembly: GCF_002263795.3. Taxonomy (NCBI): domain Eukaryota; kingdom Metazoa; phylum Chordata; class Mammalia; order Artiodactyla; family Bovidae; genus Bos; species Bos taurus. Next base: position 36,988,614 of record NC_037340.1, read on the forward strand.
TTTTCGATTCTACCATTTTCCCCCAATCAATTTCCTATTGACCCCACTAGTTAACAATGACTGTTCACTTATGTGTGGAATTTAATCATACAACTAGTGAATATAACAAAAAAGAAGCAGACTCACAGATACACGAAGAAACTGGTGGTTACCCTTGGGGCAAGAAAAGGGGAGAGGAGCAGTACAGTGGCAGGGGATTACAAAATGCATGCTATACGACTGAGTGACTGAGAATGCACGCACAAAATGTACTTGACAATACAGGGAATATGGCCATTATTTAATAATAACTGTGAGTGCAGTAAAACTTTTTAAAATTGTGATTGTATTGTATAACTGTGTTGTTGTTCAGTCACTAAGTTGTGTCCAACTCTTTGCAACCCCATGAACTGCAAGATGCCAGGCTTCACTGTCCTTCACTATCTCCCAGAGCTTGCTCAAACTCATGTCCATTGAGTCAGTGATGCCTCCAACCGTTTCATCCTGTTGTCCCCTTCTCCTTCGGCCTTCGATCTTTCCCAGCATCAACGTCTTTTCCAATGAGTCGGCTCTTTTTATTAGGTGGCCAAAGTATTGGAACTTCAGTATCAGTCCTTCCAATGAATATCCAGGGTTGCTTTCCTTCTAGGATTGACTGGTTTGATCACCTTCCTGTCCAAGGGACTCTCAAGACAACTGTAATGTATGTAAAAATTGTACAGCAACTATAGTGTGGATAACACATGCATGCTCAGTGGTGTCTGACTCTTTTGCAGCCCCATGAACCATAGCCCACCAGGCTCTTCTGTCCAGTGGATTTCCCTGGCAAGAATATTGGAGTGGATTGCCATTTCCTATTCCAGGGGATCTTTCTGACCCTGGGATTGAACCCAGGTCTCCTTTTCCTGAACTGGCAGGAAGATTCTTGCAACTATGTTGCTGCTCTTAGTCGCTAAGTCATGTCCAACTGTTTGTGACCCCAGGGACTGTAGACTGCCAGGCTTCTCTGTAAATAGGATTTCCCAGGCAAGGATACTGCAGTGAATTGCCATTTCCTTCTTAAGGGGATCTTCCCCACCCAGGGATCGAAACTGCGTCTCCTGCTTGGCAAGCAGATTCTTTACCACAGCCAAAACTGAATATAAGCAGGAACAAATGAACTAAGTAATTTGAACAACTTGATGGTATATCCGTGGTGAGATAAACACCTTAAGGTCAAAAAAGAATGTAAGTGAATCTTGACATTTTCTTAGCAGGTTCATGCTTGGTAGTTCCCTTGGTATTACAACTCTGAAGTCATTCTGTAAGAATCGTTTATTTGTACTTCTATTAATGAACAGTGAACTGTGCAAGAGGTACATGTTCAGATCAGATCAGATCAGATCAGTCATGTCCGACTCTTTGTGGCCCCATGAATCGCAGCACGCCAGGCCTCCCTGTCCAACACCAATTCCCGGAGTTCACTGAGACTCATATCCATCGAGTCAGTGATGCCATCTAGCCATCTCATCCTCTGTCGTCCCCTTCTCCTCCTGCCCCCAATCCCACCCAGCATCAGAGTCTTTTCCAGTGAGTCAACTCTTTGTATGAGGTGGCCAAAGTACTGGAGTTTCAGCTTTAGCATCATTCCTTCCAAAGAAATCCCAGGGCTGATCTTCAGAATGGACTGGTTACAGGCATGTTTATTAATGTACATGGTTATCGTCTCTACCCAGCACTGCAAGATTTAGTAGTGTTGTTTTAGAGAAAACTTAGATGTTGCTTGTGTTTTCTGACTTAAAAAAAGAGGTGGTATGAGTGTGACACACAGGAATATTTAAGTAGCTTAAAATTCCTAGTGAAGAAAATATGGCTGAAGATACATGAATCTCAAAAGGACAACTGCCTCATGGCCAGGAGTCTGGACCACTTCCTGATGTGGTGGCAGGTCTGAACTTCAGAGGCTGGGACACACGAGATGCCTTAGAGCCTGATGTGAGGCTGGCTGACAACATCCGGGACTTCACAATGCAAGGAACCTGGCAGCATTTTCAACAGATACCTCATTTGCACTTAATGGCTCTCCTTGGAAATCACTCTATCATTCACTTTCAGTTCACTGTTCTACACTACCTTTCTGCTTGTTAAAAAGACCAGAGAGAAAAAGCACTTGCTGAAGAAAAAAGGAAAATATACATATACATGTGTGGAATGAGAAACTATAATCTTTTACAAAACTAATTTTCAAATGAGTATATCCACTTTTGTTCCAGAAAAATTTTAAACCTCCAAAGGAAAAATAAAACCAAACAACTTTGTTTCCTCTACATTAAGTATAAAAACGGACTTAGGAATAGAAAAACTGAGACCAATAACCACGATATGTTATCATTCAGTTCAGTCACTCAGTTGTGTCTTACTCTGTGATCCCAAGGACTGTAGCACACCAGGCTTCCCTGTCCATGACCAACCATGCTATTATTAATAACAGCTAAACGTACTGTTGCTCAGCTGGTAAAGAATCTGCCTGCAATGTGAGAGACCTGGGTTCGATCCCTGGGTTGGAACGATCCCCTGGAGAAGGAAAAGGCTACCCACTCCAATATTCTGGCCTGGAGAATTCCATGGACTGTATCAGGTCGCAAAGAGTCAGACACGACTGAGCGACTTTCACCTTCACGAACGTACTGAAGTGTACTGTCGAGCTTTATACTGTCTTAATTCATTTAGTGCTCAGAACAACCCTAGAAAGTGTTGAGACTATTATTATCTCATTTTCAATTTGAACAAACTGAGACCCAAGTCTAGGAAACGTACAATAACAACGACCCTATATGCGAGACAGCAAAAGAGACACAGATGTATACAACAGTCTTTTGGACTCTGTGGGAGAAGGCAAGGGTGGGATGATTTGAGAGAATAGCATTGAAACATGTATATTATCATATGTGAAACAGATTGCTAGTCCAGGTTCGATGCATGAGACAGGGTGCTCAGGGCTGGTGCACTGGGATGACCCAGAGGGATGGGATGGGGAGGGAGGTGGGAGGGGGGTTCAGGATGGGGAACACATGTACACCCATGGCTGATTCATGTTGATGTATGACAAAAACCACTACAATACTGTAAAGTAATTAGCCTCCAATTAAAATAATTTAAAAAAATAGGCAATACCCATTTTTAAAATTAAGTATTCCAGCATGTAGAAAAAGAATCCTCAAGTTTATCAATCTTGCAAGACATGAAGCTAGCATCAATAGAAATGACAGCCCAGTCTATGATTGCATATGTAAAAAGCAGAAAATGGTGGCCCTGAGAGCTTGGCCTGCTTAAGAGCCCTGGCCTGGGAGGGCTTACCGAGGAACTGAATGGAAGGTTGCAGACCTTAGCAGCGGTTGTGAAACGGGAGGTTTCCTCCACTTTGTCAGAAAACAAATTCAAAATGGTATTAGAAATGAAACAAACAAAAAAAAAGAAATGAAACAGATGGCTGTTAATTTCCTCTAAATAAACATTTATGTGTATTAAAATTACAATTTTAAGGCAATTTTGAAGGCAAAAGGAGAAGAGAATGGCAGAGGTGAGATAGAGAGCATCACCAACTCAATGGACATAAACTTGAGCAAACTCCAGGAGATAGTGGAGGGCAGGGAAGCCTGGTGTGCTGCAGTCCATGGGGTTGGAAAGAGTCAGACATGGCTTAGCGACTGAACGATGACAAAATTACAATTATATTTTCTCCCTTTTACCTAGAAAACGAAAGAAATCTTATTTTAAAACAAAGTACCATTGATTAGTCAGCTGGATAGAATAGCTTTTCCTTATTAGCATCAACTACATAGATTCCAAAATTAGAAGACCAAATCTACTCACACTAAAAAAAAGTTTTTAGGAATAGTTTTTAAAAAGAAGGTTCAGAACCTATGTAAACAAAAGTATAAATATAAAAAGAGCATAAACTCTGAATAGAAAGATATCTTGTTTCCTAATGGCAAGTCTTACCATTAGATTATCAGTTTTCTCACAATTAACACAGAAATATTTATCAAGTGATTTCAATAAGCATTCTAGTTTTTATAATTAAATTTTTACTGAAAATTTTTTTTAACTTTGCACTTTTCAAACAAATTCAAAAGACAAACTGCTATTTTGAGACCAGCAATATATATCAGTGACAAAAGACTAGTACTCATATCACATTTTATAAAGAACTCCTCTGTTAAAAAAAAGAGACCACGAAAAGGAAAAATGGGCAAAGGATAATAAAATGAAGGATCATATGTAAAAAAACAAATTGAAAAAGAATGGGAAAGAACTTGCCTTATCAGTCATGAACATATTATAGAGCCACTACCATGAAAACCTTGGTTTTGTCGGGCCTCTGGAGTTGTCTGATGAAACCTGCAAAGCCCTTCTTAGAATGCTTTTAAAGCATAAATCAAACACACAGGATTAAAGAAATCTAGACACACTAAAATCCATAACTTTCCATGGTGAAGAGACACTAAAATAAAAATAGAAAGCCAGAGTAGACTCCACTACTTACAGGAATTTTATCAAGGGCAAAATGATTATTTCAGCTCAGTGGGGAAGTGCTGGCTCCCATATGAGAAAGAAGATGGTTCCCTACCTTGTGTCATAAGCAAAAGTGAACTCTAAGTTATTAAGGGTTTAAAAAGAAAAAACTAAAACAACAGTCTCAGAAGAGGTTAAGGAGATTTGCATGTACAGTCTAAGAGCTGAGGAACCCGAAAGTGAAAGTGAAGTCGCTCAGTCGTGTCCAACTCTTTGCGACCCCATGGACTGTACCCTACCAGGTTCCACCATCCATGGGATTTTCCAGGCAAGAATATTGGAGTGCGTTGCCATTTCCTTCTCCAGGAGATCTTCCTGACCCAGGGATTGAACCCGGGTCTCCCACATGGTAGGCATTGTACGCAGACCGTCTGAGCCACCAGGTATAATAAAATATTTTTAAAAGTTGTAAGAAAAAACACAGCATAAACAAACTGAAAAGCAAACACTGGGGTAGAAACAAATGCTCAAAACTTAAACATATGGGTTAGTATCTGTACTAGGGCTTCCCTGTGGCTCAGAGGTTAAAGCGTCTGCCTCCAATGTGGGAGACCAGGGTTCAATCCCTGGGTGGGAAGATCCCCTGGAGAAGGAAACGGTAACCCACTCCAGTATTCTTGCCTGGAGAATCCCATCTGTACTATATAAAGAGCTCATATAACATCATAAAATCAGAAAAAAAAAAACTGAATAGAAAAATTGGCAAAGGATATGAATAATCATTCCAAAAAAGAGCAACTCCAAATAGCCTACAAACATGAAAAAATGCTCTACAGAAAATGCAAACTAACGTAAGCGAATATCTTAGAAATACCGAAGTGGCAAAATTTAAAACTTGAGGACACCTCCTGCTCCTGATGGTGAATGCAGGTGGAGGTATCTTTACATACTGCTAATAGAAATGTAAATTGTTACAGATTTTTGAAAGCAATTTACAAGACACATCAAAATGAAAAAATAAATTTTCTTTGGCCGATGGATCCAACTCTTTGAAGTTGGATCCCACAGAAACAAAAAGGTATATACATACAGGGCTATTTATTGCAGCACCATCTGCAAAGGCAAAAATGGAAACACCATAAATGCCCAATACTAGAGGAATGGTTAAGTAAACTGTGATAAGCCACAGCATCGAATATTAATATTGTGAAATCATTGAAACAGATGCCGTGTATGCTCAATTGTGTCTCTTTGCAGCCCCATGGACTGTAGTCCACCAGGCTCCTCTGTCCATGGAATTTCTTAGGCAACAATATTGGAGTGGATTGTCATGCACTCCTCCAGAGTATCTTCCCAACCCAGGGATCAAACCATGAATCTGTGTCTCCTGCATTGGCAGATTCTTTACCACTAGTGCTACCTGGGGAGCCAAAATAGATGCTGCTGCTGCTAAGTCGCTTCAGTTGTGTCTGACTGTGCAACCCCATAGATGGCAGGCCACCAGGCTCCACCATTCCTGGGATTCTCCAGGCAAGAACACTGGAGTGGGTTGCCATTTCCTTCTCCAATGCATGAAAGTGAAAAGTGAAAGTGAAGTCTCTCAGTTGTGTCCGACTCTTAGCGACCCCATGGATTGCAGCCTACCTGGCTCCTCCGTCCATGGGATTTTCCAGGCAAGAGTACTGGAGTGGGGTGCCATTGCCTTCTCCGGAAATAGATGCTAGATGCATCCAAATTGGCTTGAAGGGATTTTCAGAATCTACTGTTAGGTAAGAACACCAATATGCAGAGAAGAATATACAGATAATCTCATTTTTGTAAAATAGCAAGAGTAAAATAATGCATATATATAGCAGAAAGGATACACATGCCAGATTGTAACAATGATTATCTCAGGGAGGAAAGGGGGACAGTGAGTGTTAGGATGACAGAGGAAATTAAACCAAAAAAAAAAAACAAAACCACGAGACCCTATGAAGCAAGCCCTCAAAATTATATTGCTGTTGTTCAGTTGCTGAGTCGTGTCCAACTCTTTGTGATCCCACGGACTGCAGCAAGCCAGGCTTTCCTGTCCTCCACTATCTCCCGGAGTTTGTTCAAGTTCATGTCCATTGAGTCGGTCATGCTCTCTAATCATCTCATCCTCTGCCACCCTCTTCTTCTTTGCCTTAAATAGATACTTGTATATACCCACAAAAAAATATATGAAAGTAACCCCACTAAAATATCAAGTTATTTAAGAATAATGGCTTTTCAAGTGATAGTGATCAACACACTGAACTCCATGTAGGAAGAGTCCCCACAAAGACCACATACACCACAGCAAAGCTTTGATTACAAGAAAAAAAAATCCAACTCAAACTGGCTTAAACAAAAAGAGAATTTATTGGCTCACGTGAGTGAGAAGTCCAGAAGTAACGCTAACTTCAGGTGCAGTTTGATCCAGACGCTCCAGACTTCATCAAAGCTCCAACTCCGACTCCCTTTCCTTTTCTTAGTACAGCCCTCAAGCTGGCTCCTTTAAATCAGAAAAACTGGCTACAAAAAGTTCAGAGTTATCACACCACGTTATCTCCAACGAAGTGTCACCTTCTGCAGTTCCCGAGGGAGGCTTAGCAAACATGCTGTAACTAAGTGGCCTGATCCGGGTCTGTCACCCATCCCTGAACCATGTCCTGGGGGGAGGGGGCAAGTGGCACTGGTTTAAGAGAACCAGGTCAGCTCTGGAGCCGACGGTGTGACAGTCCCATTCAAACTGCGTTGTGTGATGGGCTGCCACTATCCAAAGAAAAGGGGGATGGTATTCTGAGGAGGTGGATGGGCGAACACAACATAACATGAAAAGGGAATAAAAGAAAATAATACAAATATCCGATGAAATACTAGAAGTGCTCAACCACACGAGTAATCCAAGAAATACAATAAAATTGCATACTTTTGTTATTTATCAGGTTAGTGAAAGAAAAAGACACTGCTGTGTGTGAGAGAGATGGTGAGGAAGCAGGCCCCACGAAAACTAAAAGCTCAACCACTACTGGAAACGTCTGTGACAAAACAGCTCTAACTCCAAGAGGCAATGAAACAAGCTTATACCATCCCTAGAAACACTACTGATTCATAAATATGAAACAAAAGGCTAGCAACAAATAGGAAAACTTAAAGGCCAGAATGTAACAGAACTTGAGTCATGTTTCCTTTCCTCCAACCTGACAGATGTTACTATTAAAAACAAACAACAACAAAAAAACCCCAGAGATTTCTGGGTAAACCTATATTCCTTATCTCCAAATCTTGACTTGGCTTATTCTTTCCGTTCTGTTCCTTCAACATTTCTAGACAAAATCCAAGATGAAATCTATAGTTGATTACCCTCAGCATAGCTGGGGTCAGAACTAGTATAAAATCATCTAAAACTTATTAAATTATCTTATTCCCATCTCTAACTTGGGAAAATAAATGAAGGACATAAAAATCTCCTAAGTATGACTGGTGAGATGAACCTCAAAATATAGAAGCATAAGGATTGAATACTGCAAAGATCTACAACCTATAGGATCAAGAGGATTATCCCACTTCATTTGAAAATCAGAAAAAAGACACATTAAATTGTATTTAAATATATTATAGATATGAGGTAGGTCTGTGCTATTCCACACTTGGAACAGAATCATGTAATCATGTGTATTTGAGTACACGAGTCACAATGAATCAAAATCAAGACCAATTCCACTGTGTTCAATTAGAAAGCCAAGTGTGAATTTGAACATGGCAGCTGAGTACCTGAAATGAAAACATCCCCTAGATTTTAATTTTGAGCAAAAGGCCATTCCCAGATTTAATAACTTTTCTCATGTCCAATTATAAACAGGAAATTAAGGTGCCATAAGTTCTGACTTTTCTAGGTCAAAGATTTTCATTCCACCATGAGGAGGTAAAAGAACTAGGAGACCACCTACTCTTCTACCTTAACTTTTAGGTAAAATGACTTACACAGTTGGTTTACATCAATGGGATTTACTCTATAACCAAAAAATCTGAAATACACCTATTACACATAACAAAAGAATGATAACCCTGCTATTTTAAAACAGAAAGCTAGTGACTAGCCATAGCAAAGGGAGCAGTGGTTAAGAGCATGGACTCAGGAGTGAAGATGCCTTGACTGGAATCCAACTCTCACTGATTTGCTTTGTGATCTTTGGGAAGTTCCTTAAAATATTTGTATTTTATTATTTTCACCTTTAAAATGGGCCTAATAGCAGTACCAACCAATCTCTCAAGGTTGCTGTGAGGTTTAATGAGATAAACCAGCACTTAGAACAGGGCTTGACATCAAGGAAGCTTCAATAAATGTTAACTATCCCTCTTAATATAAACCGAATTTGTTTGTTTAGCTCTATATGAATATTCCCAGAACTCAGAATGAAGTGAAGTGAAAGCTGCTCAGTCATGTCCAACTCTTTGAAACCTCATGGACTATATATAGTCCATGGAATTCTCCAGGCCAGAATACTGGAGTGGGTAGTCTTTCCCTTCTCCAGGGGATCTTCCCAACCCAGGGATCAAACCCCGGTCTCCCGTATTGCAGGCAGATTCTTTACCAGCTGAATCACAAGGGAAGCCCAAGAATACTGGAGTGGTAGCCTAACTTCTAATCGTTCTAATTTGCTCCATCTGCAAAAGGCACTCAACTTCAAATGATTTCAGAAATGAAGAACTGACAAAATCTTGTTATTTAAGTGACAATTTTTAGCTATTACAACTACTTCATTTAGAAAACCTACACTATGAAACAAGAAGCTTGCAACAAGAATAACTCTTGCAACAAGAGTTATATATATATAATATATATTCTATATTCCTACAGAATATAGGAAGTAGTGTAACATTCAGGACTTCCTCAGCTGATGAGAGCAACAAGGAAATGTATAATACTTCCTGCACAAATGCATCTAGGGAAAGCAGGCTAGATTTATTAAAAAACTATAAAAGGTTACAATATAAATCAAACAAAATTAGTTGTTAAAAGTTAACTGACTCATATGTATCCAAATTCTGACCAAATAAAGACAATCCAATGCATAGGAAGAATATTCTATGGCTCAAGGAGCAAATAGCAATAAACAGAAATGTCAATACAGAAACCACATATACAAATCTACAGTTTTAATGTAACAACAAATCATAAGTACATGTGTTAGCTATCTTTCTCTAACATTAAAGTAGTAGTATATGTTTCATTTTCTGTAAAAACATACGTAATGCATAAAACCTTTAATCCCATGTAATATAGTCTAAGAAGTGTGAACCATGTAGTATGTTAAGGTTTTCTTATGTGAAGATATACATTTCAGTCTATTATCACAAGCATTGTAAAGGTGACCCACAAAAATGTTTATCGTTTGCAACTGTATATAGAGAACAAACCGCCCAGAAATTAGTATTTCTTATTAATCTTACTGAGTGGTATTAAAGTGGCCTGCCTGAAAGGGCAAATCACTTATCTGCAAGCTTAAAATAGCAGAGATCAATGTATATTAAATAATACATGAGTGAAAAAAATATACAATGTACAATAGCAGGAGGTTACAAAACTGAATACTGTGTAAAAGATTTATTAGTCTGTACAAGTTTGTACCAAGATTTTCACTGCAACAGTATTTTTCCATACACATCGAAATCTGGAAGCAATATGCCTTTTTCAAATTATAGTTTAGTGTTTTTTCCCCCAACCCTCAAAACACAGAAATATGTTTTTGAATATCAACTAGTCATTTATGGAAGTCATAAGATACAGATATTCATTAACATTACACAAGCTATAATTGAAGTACCGGAACAAACACCACCAACATTTATGGGAAAAGGTGTTGGTTTTAAAGGTGATAAGTGCTACATGAGTTACACAAACATACTACTCCTGTCTTTCTGAAACCAAAATGGGGGAATCTTATTGCGATTCTGTCAAATACCACACAACCCAAAACGCTGCACAGAGGCTGATGAAGCCATGTACACATCACAGAATTAAAACTCCAGCTAAGCAATGAGCTGCTCCTCAAGTCAAGGAAGACCAAACTTCTTTAACATATTAATGCTACTTCTGAAGTATCGTCAGAACAAACGGGGATTTAATTATAAATTGGCCTCGACCACATCCTGCAAAGAGGATTTTGCTTAGTACTAAAGAGAATCCGTCAGCGAACATCCTAGGAAAGCTGTGGAATATCATGCTCTTTGTTATTCCTGAAGGGAAATCTGCCAGGTTTGATGACATCTGTTTATCTCCCAGTAGTCCTGGGAGTTCTACGATACCAATTAATTCAGTAATTGATAAGTATTTAAGCGAAAAAGAGACCAAAACCAGACCTTGTATCAACATATACTAGAGAGGTGGATTTTTAAAAAATCACATGATGAATGTAAATCATAAAATCAAATGTACTTATAAAGGTACACCTATTTTATGTTACATAAAAAACTGCAGATTGCAAACTTTGCATGCTTACGTTTTACCTGGAAAAGTCAATGAGTGGGCTTTCTCACAAATATTTACTGCCATGATACAAAACAAATATGTGCAAACTGCAAGGTCCCTAAAATAGCAGTTAAGAGAGTTTATATACAGAAAGATGACATTATCTGATCAAATACGCAAGAGATGGCGTTTCCCAGAGTTTATAACACAGAACAGTAACCACCACACGCTCCGCCTCCTTGGCCTTCTTCCCTGTGTGTCAGCTTGACTCCTTTATTCTGGTTCTCACTTTCCCACAGTCCAGGGGTCTGAATGATCTTTTCAACAAGTTCCTCAAAAGCACACTGTACACCATCACAGGTTTTTGCACTTGCCTCTGAAATTCAAGGAAAAACGTCAAGAAGTATATTCTCTTCTAGTCATAGTTCTATGTTTTCCTGGAAAACTATTATAGCAGAAATATCAGCGGACAATATATTTTTATATATATGATTTCTCCCCACAGGTTTAATATAAATGAATCTCCTGCAACTCTGAAAGTTGAGCTATTTAAATTCTATCCATAAGACTAGTGGTATGTAAGCTCAACATCTTGTGGTAGAATTGTACATTTTAACGCCCTACTCAAATATCCGTACGTGTGCCAAAGTTCTTAACTTTTTGGTTACTTGTTAAATTAGCCTCTGAAGCAGACATCATTCCCATTTTAGAATAAGGAAATTTAAACTCCAAGTTAAACAATAAATCAGGTTATTCTGTGCCTGCAATGAACAGCCATAGGTGGTTGGATAAGTGATGTACAAACTGTGAACACTAGTTCCATTTTCAATTTATGCTCAGGAGACCCATGTGGATATGCAGGACTGCTCTCTCATCTTGTGTTTCCCCACTGACTTTTTCCCAGTCTGATGACTATTTTATGTCTTCATCTTAAAGCTCCTCTACCTCAGCTGATGATCCAGCTCCACCCTGGGAAAAGCAGAAACAATCTGGCAAGAACTACTGATCACCCCACTAATAGATTGACTAACCCACCTGCATTGTCTTTAGGCTTTGCCTTCACTCCTGTTACAATGGGGGAACCCTCCTGGCTGCCGGCTGGGGCCATCCTTTTGTCTACTTCCCGGGATCCCAACCCTCCTCATTCACTGAAGGACCGTGTACCCGCTCTACTGGATTATACACCAACCAGCTTGAAAGCCCACCAAAATTACTGTCCATCTTATTAATCACTTACCCCCCGACTAACCAACCTGCCCTCCAGCCGACTTATCCTCTAGTAGCCACCTACTTTCCCCACTCTCTTCCAAAACAAAATGGTGATAAAGAGATATCTATATAAGTTGTTACCACTTTATCTCCAATTTTTCTTCAAACTAATCTGATTCCACCACTCCATGGAAACTGTTCTTTTAAAGGTGACCAACACCCGCTAGCTTGTCAAATCCAATATCCTTTTCTTATTTGACATCTTGCAGCATTTGATACAGCTGGTCACTTTCCTCCTTTAAATACTTTGTCCACTTGACTTCCAAGACAGCTGAACACTCCTGGTGCTCCTCTCTCACTGGCACACCGTTCACAACCTTACTCCCTGGCACCTCCTCTTTCTGCTGACTTCTAACTGTCGGAGTACCTCAGGGTTCAATCTTCGTCCTTTTCTATCCAGCTTTTCTTATAGTGACTGTTCCAATCTCATGAATGTCAATGTGATTGACATTGACAATCTAAACCCACCTAAATGTCAAACAAACCCACCTAAATGTCAATGACCATGATGTTTACTCACCGTCTCAAAGACAGTTCATTCTTATGTCTAAGCAGAAACCTTGGGTCCCTGCTCCTCTGCATAAACCTGTTCTTGTCTCGACCTTCCACATCTTACTTACGGCACCACCATTCACCTAGCTGCTCACGATAAGACTTGAACCCATCCTTGATTGCTCTTTCCTTACCCTGCACACCCAACCTATCCACCTGACAGCTTTACCTTTGAAGTGTCTCCTGGATCTACCAACTTTCCACCACTACTACTGCCACACTTTTTCTTCTGCTTCTTATGGCCAAATGAATCTTAAAAGAATATCAAACCACAGCACTACTCCCATGCTTTCTACCACACTTAAAATACAATTCATTTCTTCACCATATCCCAGGAAGTCCAACACTAACTTCCATCATCACCAACCTTTCCTCCGACACTCTGTTCCAGCCCACAAGCTTTCTCCTGTTTCTTGGACACAGTACACTGCTTCCTGCCTCAGGAATAAGATGCTCTCTATCTAGATCTTCATACCATGAATTCTTGCTCAAATGGTGCTCTCTCAAAGAACTTTTCCTTATTTCCTCCCACCCTCATCATTCTCTCTCCCCTTATAACATTTTATTTCACGCAGAGCACTAGTTATGAATTTGAGTCTGCTTCCCATACTGGAATTGTAAGCTCCCTGAGGGCAGAGAGTTGGACCATTTTGTTCATTGTTCTATTCTGTGTTCAATAAATATTAATTGAACAAACTAATATATGGAAATGGAAGACACCTAGCAAGTAAGCAGCAGCAGTGCTACTCAAGCCCATTCTAAAATTCCCTATACTTTCCATTTGTACCACCCCACTTCTATCCATATATGATGTTCTCCCATTTCCACTTCCTGATTCCTACTAGGTTCAAACTGATTCCTAAAGCTGGCTTGACATCACAACCAGCTAGGGTGTTTCTTATAAACTGCTTTCAAGGCTCTGTTTCAGACTTGTCGTAAGTAAAGCCCAGAGAGTTGTAATTTTTTAAAGCTCCCCAAGTGATACTGCCAGTCCACTTTGCCGGACAAGGGGTCAATCAACTTTTTCTGTGAGAGTAAATATTTTGGGTGGTGATGCCATATTGTTTCCATGTAATGACTGAACTCTGGCATGAAGCACAAGGGCAGCCACAGACAATAATGCAGATGGCAGGGCACGGGCACGGTGTGCTTCCTTACAAATGGTGGGGCCAGATCTGGTCCAGGCTGTAGCTTGCCAACCCTTGCTCTACAGTGCTTCTCAAATATTAGCATGATACAAATCACATCTTGTTAGAATGCAGATTTTAATTCAGAACCTATGGCTTAGGCCTCAAATGAAGCATTTCTGACAACAGTGGTGCTGCCAGACACGGCCCAGCAGGCACGCACGCCTACAGCACTGGGTCATGGGAGGAGAGAACGGTGTGCTGCGCTCCATACGGCCTCACAGTGATCCTGTTCTTTTTTACAGTGGGAAAAATAAGGAACCTACTTCTACAGTTAGCTAGTTTTACAGTGCAGCTATGAACTAAATACATATTTTTTATGGTTCATAAAGAGAAGAATGTAATAGAAACTCCATTTAAAAACTCTTCATTAATAATGAAAAGATAAATATTCACACACTTACCTATAAATAACATGGAATGCTTTCGTGCAAATTTCAGGCCTTCATTTCTATCAACTTCACGATTTTCCTAAAAGATAAATGCAAAGATTAAGAAAAGCTATCAAAATATACAACCAAACTGCCAAGTGTCTGACTTCTCACCTTATCAATTTTATTTCCAACTAGCATGTTTACTATGTCATTTCTCGTGCAGTATGTTTCCAACTCATTTAACCAATTATCCAGTTTTACAAAGGTGTCTCTTCTTGTGACATCATAAACTAAAATAAAAAGAATCATTTATTAAATAAATATCAAAAGCAAGAAGCAATGACATTATATTTCTGATATGTACTAGGAACTGACATTAATATACAGGCAAGTCTGTTTTTCTAAGCTGTTAATGCTTTAAAAATCAATGTCCACTGATCCAGATGGAAGAAACAAGTGTACTTTTAAAAAAATGCATTTATATACACACTTCAATTTAATTAACATATGCTGTTACAGAAATGAAATAGCTGCCTTCATAACAATAAAAAAAGTGAAAGTGAAAGCTGCTCAGTCGTGTCCGACTCTGCGACCCATAGTCCATGGAATTCTCCAGGCCAGAATACTGGAGTGGGTAGCCTTTCCCTGTTCCAGGGGATCTTCCCAACCCAGGGATCAAACCCAGGTCTGCACTCCCACATTGCAGGTGGATTCTTTACCAGCTAAGCCACAAGGGAAGCCCAATAAGAAAAAAGGTTTGTCTAAAAGCTAAAAGGTGTTTAGACCCAAATCTGTGGCAAAATACAAAGAAGTTTTACATAAATTTAAACATTTATGAACCTGTTAACTTATTTCTTACAAGGACCAGAATTTGCAAATTTGAAAACACATGTAAAGTTAGAGGGTGGGCAATGAGGACCTACTGTATAGCACGGGGAACTCCGCTCAATGTTATGTGGCAGCCTTGGATAGGAGGCACGTTTGGGGGAGAGTGGGTACATGTGCATGTATGGCCGAGCCTTTTGACCACCTGAAACTATCGCAACGTTGTTAACTGACTATATCTCAATACAAAATACAAAAAAAAAAAGGTCAGTGGGTGGAACCCTGATTATCTTCCTCTGTTTACATATTCATCATTCTGCATTATAGGAAATAATTTGTTAAAGTGTTTTCTAAACTTAGGAGGTACTGAACCAAAACCGAGAGTCACTGTCAAATTAACAGAAATGAAACCAAAGCCTCACAAGTTGTGATATAAAATGAGGTCTCGCCCTACAGTTGAACAGTATTCATTTTAGACAGTTTCCCAGCAATATTAAGAACAAGCACTTTTCAACAAATTATACCGAAAATCCACACTTGGTTTTTAAGTTCTGTGCGATTATAAACCAATAACATTAAGTGCTTTGTGCTATTTTTCAAGACTAATAAAAAAGATTCCACTAAGCAACCAACACTCCTTCCATATAATCTGGCAGTAAATATCAGTAAGCTGCTAACTGAAGATCAGTTCCTGGTAATACTCTAAGACAGATCAATGACACAAGGACAGGTCCTCAGTTATGTACTCATCAACACGTGCTTTTAAACCAAGTAAATAATAGAGGGGTTTTAATAAAGGTAAGCAATTTTTAGGCTGTACTTTAAAAAATGTTTTCTATGTATTTTCTTTTGGGAAAATGCATTAAAACCAAACCACTTCTTATTACATGTTTCTGATCTTTATTTTTTAATTGCTAGACAAAGGGCTGAAACAAAATTTTAAAAGTTTAAATATTTCCTAATATTACATAAAGTTAATATAAAGTCACATAAAAGCAGCCGTAAAGAAAAATAAAGCAAAAAATTACTGACCTTCACAAACAGGAAAATCAGAAATTCCAGTAATACAATAACAATATATTTTAAACAGTAAAGTAAAACCTTACCTAATATAACACCCTGTGCACCTCTATAATAGCTGGGAGTTAATGTTCTGAATCTTTCTTGACCAGCAGTATCCTAAAAGTGACAATCAATTATTATTAAACAAAACATTGGATAAATAACAGATCTTCAAAATATTAATTTAAGAGTAGAAAGTTAATAGCATGATTAAAACATCAAGCTTATTTAAAACTTAAAATTTAAATAAGACATGTTCTTTTACTGACAAATGCTACATAAAAATTAAATTAACAAGTACTGCCTCATCTCTAGGAAAAAAATGTAACAAAGTTCAGATTTTCTACCACTTGGACTCAAGATTTTTATCACATATGAAACCCATTCATAGGAAGCCATTGTTCTCAACTCTGGTGGCACAATAAAATTCCCTGGGAAATGAAAAATACAGATACTGAGGTTCAACCCATAAAGATTCTGATTTAATATGGGCATGAGAGAAGCTTTAATAAGCTTCTCAGGTGATTCTAACATAAAGTCAAAGGTTGAGAACTACTGTTAAAGAAAATTACAGGGCTGTTTTATTTCAGGCAAGCAGTGTTTAGGTTGTACTTTTAAAAATATTTTCTAGGTCTCTTCTTCCAGAAAAACGCATGAAAACCAAACCACTCCTTATTATGTTTCTGACTCATACCTGGGGTATAATATAAGAAGTACCCTAGCTAGGAAATGTAAATTTCATATGGAAGGGAATTTTTCTGCTCAATGACCAGTTTAATCCCAGAGCCTGAGGAATTCTTGCCATAGGACAGTTGCTCAAATTTTGTTGGGAGAAAAAAAAAAAAAGAACGAAAACTAGAAACAAGTCTCTTCTGGGCCTGGTTCCTTCTGTCTTCCTTCTACCATCCTTGGACTGTGGCTTCAAGTCTACCTAAGATTATGCAAATATGCAGTCTGCAAACTGCTGCCTTAGCCCACCACCTGTTTCATTACATAAGCTTTTATTAAACAAAGTCTGACTGGAACACAGCCAGGCCCATTCACTTGTGTACTGCCATATGGACTGCCGTATGGTCCACCTTGGGGCTGGACTAAACATTTACTATCTTGCCTTCAAAGAAAAAATTTGCAGTCTGCTAATGTAAAATGACCTGAAGAAAAATAAAGACACATCAAACATCAACAACTACCAGTCCTCTGATTGTGAGTGTGGGTTTAGCTATGGGGCAAGCATAGGCTCAGCTGGGTCAGGACTTATGATAACCATACAATAAATAGTCAGAAGTTAGATCATTGCTTGCCTTCAAAACAGGAATTTGTAGTAAGAGTATAACATCTTTGTAAGATAAAAGAAGCAAAGTTTATTATCTGTGGTTTTATTTTCTGATGGGAGAAGACAGAAGGGATATTAAAGACAGAAATGGACAGAGGAAATGGACAAAGCTGGAAAGGCTAAATAACAGAAACTGGGGAGTGGAAGGGCAGGAGGATTCAGAGAAGGTGGGTACCGCGTAGGTCCTGATGAACACGCTGCACCCCACCAGGGGAGGAGGAGCAGGGTGAGGCCCAGCTATTCTACTTGAGTAATCCCAGGACGTGCATCCAACAGGGAGAGGAATTGATTTTATTTATATATGAATAAAACCACAGAAAAATGAGAGGCAACAACAGATTCATATATTTCTAACACTGACTGAGAAGGCCCTCCTATATACGACATGACACCCAGAAGCATGAAGAAAATGACTAATTCAATCATGTAAAGATTAAAACCTTGGTATGACCTAAGAATCTCTCCCCAACACCACACTCACCCCCCCTTTTGCCCCCGACACTCATCCTCAACAAGATTTGAAGGTAAATCACAAACTAGGGGGAAAAAATCTGCAGCATATAACAGAGTGTTACACATACAAGAACATTAACAAATACTCATCTTAAGGTTTTGAAGACAAATGACAGAGTGGAAAAAACGTGGCGTATGACAAAAAGCTAGAAATTTTATTGTATAAAGACTTTAATCATGAAGAAAATGAGCACAATATAAAAAGGCAAAGCATATTAACAAAAATTCATTAAAATATAATCATATATAAGAAAAAAATCTCACTAATCAAAAGAAATGCACATATAAGTGAAAAACTATTAGAGAGAGGCAAAAATGAGAAAGATTAACAATATATAGTACAGAAGACCTTCTTCCTAAATCTTAATGTTAAATCTTCACATTCTTTCAGCCAATAATTCACTTTCTAAGTATACATCATAAAGTAACTGGACAAGTGCACAAAGATGTAAAAATCAGGAGATTACCAAGGCACTGATGATCTTTGTGAAAAACTATTAACACTGTAAATATCTTTCACTGAGGGTTGACTAAATTATAGTCATAAGATAATTGGTCATTATACAAATGGTCATTTAAACTGATGGACTTCTGTACTGACACAGAACAATGTATACAATGTGTGCGTGGGGGTGGGGGGCGGTGGGAGGGACAGCAGGTGAAAGGATTAAAATACAATCCTTTTGGAAAACTGCATATGAACACATGTGACAATGTGCATGCGTTCAACATATTTTATAGAATGTTCACTAAAATACACACGTTGACTAAAGATGGAACTGTCTTCTCTATTATCCTTTGGTTATCCTTTTTTATCAATAGAATGAGACTATATTATCCTCACAGTCAGGAGTAGCCTCTCATTTAAAAAACAGGGATAAGCTTATGATAAAGATGTCACTACAATAATACTTGCCAGCTAGTATTTTTATTGAGCAGGAACTAGAAAGTAAATTAAAAACAAACAAAAAACCTCCTGTATCAAAGTAAGATCTCACAGCAACCATCAAACCTCAGATCCCACCCTAAACTATTTCTCAAAGCAGGAGCAAGGGCAGAAGAGTTTATAAATCAAGCAAGAAAAACATGGAAAATCAGGTTCCACTTCAGGACAAAAAGAAGGCAGCATTCCTCAACATATATTTTACTATGGTCTAGTCCAACATTTTCCAAATTATTTTCTGTTAGGCATTACTGTACTGATTGATAGTATTTATTTAGGGGAATGGTCAAACAAGATACAATCATGTAAAATATTGCATCTTAGAAAGAAATTAATGGGGGAAAAAAAAGCCGTAAGACACACAGTCATTTGGAATAAAATGCGTGTTGGAAATAGAGTGCCATTCAGAGAATGCCATTAACATGAATGACATCATACAATGCATGAGCACTTGCTGGTTCAATCTGTAACTGACACCCAGCCAGCATTTACTCTTTAACCACCATGATGAAGTATAATTCAACTTGACTGCAGACCAGTTCTAATGTGATTATCATGTTATAAAAATATACTGAGATATTTAACTATAGCAGATGTGGGGATTTGATGAGTGTATTTTTATACATTTTATATTTAACACATTTACTATATAAGCAATCACATTTAGATTGAGAGACAGGAAGGCCGGAGAGAGGAAGGAGCAAACAGATACAGACTGGGCATCCTGGGGGTTCTGACAGCGAGTGCTGCCACACTCAGCACTGCCATGGAGGGGTCGACTTAGCAGAGAATGTGGACCAGAACAGCTGGGTTCACAGGCAGATGAAAAGAAGCCAGTAAGGAAAAACACTGGACATCAGTATTCAAAAAATCCAAAGTTGGCAAACTCAAGTGTTATAGATATTTACACTAACAAACATGAAAAATCATGTTTTCTAAGTATTACTTCATTCCCTTCTCCGCAACAACCACCTTCAGCACTAGTTCAGGGTGACTTGTCTTTTTTAAAACTTCAAAGAAACACATTCAATAACAATGATTCTCTGCGGCAGATGACTTTTTAAAAAAATACTGCTTTCAAATATTCTGAAGAGACTACATATTTTAAAAATCTGAGCAGGTGAAACAGGTCTCTGCCTAATTACAGAATTATAAAACATAACTACTTATTGTCTATCCAGTAATCAGCATCAAATCTCCCAAGTTATTTAATACAAATTGCTCATTCTCCTGTAGGACACTATACACATCAATCTTTGCGTCTTCAAAAAGTACAAGTTTAATATTTATACAAAATACATTTTAAAAATTCTTACCCATATTGCAAGTTTTGCCTTATTTCCGTCCACTGAAATTGTTTTCACCTTAAAATCAACACCTTGAAAAAATGAAAAATTTTATAAGAATTCCAATAAACTTTAAAAATCAATTATCAAGAAAACCAAGAAAGAAAAAAGCCACTTTATTAAACGCCCAAATTCACATCCAAATTCTTAGTTATGGATGTGAAGATGAAAGGAAAAGTGTCACTAAAGTTTAGCAGCTTAGGATTTAATCAGGGAAATGAAAACCAAATGCTTGTAGAATTCATTCATCCACCAGTACTTCTTGAAAAACTTAAAAAAAAAAAAAAGAAATTCAGTGTAAGGTGGTGACTGCGCATTAAAAGTCAAGAGCTAGAATTCACAGTGCTAATGCAGAGAAGATCTCTGGATGAGGGCACTTTACCAGAGGTGCTCTAAGCTATCATTAAAGAGTGTTGTCCATAGCTGGCCAACACCCTAAATCAGATTCTGACTGTGGGCATCTTGGAAGATTGGTAAAATTACAAAAGAGCCACTCTCTCCTTGCCTTATGAATTCTTTGTCTTTCTTTTTGTCCTAAAGAAAAGTATTCGCTTTACGTAACTTTATCAATAATCACTTGCTACTGTATGACTGCAAAAAGAGAATTTATACACAAAAACATTTATGCCCAATCCTTTAAGAATATTCGTAAGTGAAGAGGCGTGCTCAAGGAGCAGTGAGACTCTATAAGCACTGATTTATGTAAAGAGAAGACGAATTCCTTAAGAAGTCATAAGGGTTTACTACAGCAGCCCTGCAAAACCTCTCCCTTTCCAGAAAAAGGAGCTGACACATGCCATCTGGCTTAAATGAGCAGTGACTGCCCAGTGTCTTAACAGTATCAAAAATAATAAGCAGTCTCTCTCACTGGCCAGAGAAAACATTAACTCCAGACACTTGGAAAGAAACTTGCAAAAGATTTTAGCTTGTTGCAATTAATTCAGGACAGCCACAACTAACATGATATATATACATGCTCATATACTAAATGCTTCCTAGAACATCTATCATCAATATGGAAATATATTAGCAATTCTTGGATGACTTCTGGTAATCCATTATATACACAAATAAGGTAATACAATGCATTTCAAAACATGCATTACACCAGGTCTTTCTGTATGCCAAGGATTTTAAAACAACAGTTTGTGGTGTTTTGGGCTAAGGTGATAAGGAAGTTCATAAAGACATGTTTAGAATGTCAGGCAACCATGAGTTAAAGGACAGTGCTGACTGCAAAAGTCCAAGGATGTAGCCTAAATGTAGTTTCTTTGTAGCCAAACAAAAAAAATTTTATGTTAAAAAATCTTGTGTCCACCAGGCCTATATAAAGAAATATGCCACACCATCTATATTAAAAATATGGAATTTTTACATTCTACTTATATTTGCTTAAAAAAAAAACGTGAAAAATGCAAATGAGAATGGTTTTGACTTGGTCAAGGTACTAAATGAAGGCAATTGGTAGACATTTCATAGAGACAGCCTGTCATATATACTCTATAGTTAAATTCTCAAGGTTCTTCAGAGAAAATACAAAGAACTTATTTTCCCTTAAACACCTAAGACAACATGCCCAAGGGCAGACTGGCCGTTCTGCTAGCCTCCAGCTACGCAGTCTACCCAGGAAAAGAAACTCTATGTTCCAGTGTGCTTTTGTTCTCCTCCCTTCCCACTTCCTCTTTCTCTTTTATACTTTCTTGCGTGTATTTCTTGGCAGTCTAATGACTGTCTCTGAATAACTGTCTCTAAATTACTCTTCTGACAGATTTGAAACCTACAGATAACACCCACAGGAAACACTCCCCTTGGAGTCCCACTATCCAAGTTAAGAGACAAGCAGCCTGAAAAGGTACTTCATCTACACTCAGAACCTTCAGTTTCCATTTATCCTCCCTTGGTTCCTCCGCTGAATCTCGTGTGCAGACATTGACCCCTTTAGCTCTTACATGCTCAATCTGCTTCTTCTCCATGTCTGGATCTTGTATTTTGCAAGTGGCTATTAATTTGCCTTTATTGGTGGCAGCAGTGGGAATCTTTCTGATAAATTTGATTTTGCCAACTTCTCACTGTATTTGATTAAACTATCTTTTCAACCTCATGTGGATGACAAACAAGGAGGTCATAAAAGAAGCAGACTATTTAGAAAAAATACCCCTTCCCGTCTCTCCTCCTCTACAGCACTGAACACACTAATAACCAATTCTTTGACTTTCCGGGGACACCAGATGTGTGTCCCACAGTTCAGTTCAGTTCTGACATCATCTTCCTGACGTTAAAAGGTAGATCCCACAAGATAAAAGTGCAGTCCCACAAGACTGCCACACCCCACGTCAGATTTCAGTCTCATGTCCAGGTTATTACCTGTGCTTCTGACCAACTGGCTATACACTAGAGGTTCCCACTTAATTTGAGATAGTGGCTCAAAGAACCTAGGAAAACAGTCTAGTGACTTACTAGATAATCATTCTATTAGAAAAGGGCACAACCCAGGAACAGCCAGATGGCAGAGATGCACAGGGCACCGTGTGGGGAACTGGCAGAGCTCTCACGCCCTCTCCACGCATGTCATCCTCCCAGTATCTCCATGTGTTCTCCAACACAGAGCTCTCTGAATCCATGGGCTTTCTTATGGAGGCTTGGCTGGTTAAATCTTTTGCCTTTGATGATTAAACAAACAAAATCTCCAGCTCCTTTCCCCACCCTGGGAGTAAGGAAGATAAACTAGAGCTAAAGTTCCAGTGCTTTAATCACATGGTTGGTTCTCCTCCAGGCTTAGAGGCTTTCTAGAAGTCACAACAGTAATATAAATTCAGGTGTAGTTGAAAAAAGCCTGAAAATACAAAAAACATCCTGGGAATTCCCTAGCAGTGCAGAGATTAGGATGCGGTGCTTTCACTACCGGGGCCTGGGTTCACTTTCTGGTTGGGGAACTAAGATCCTATAAACTGTGCGGTGCAGCCAAAAAAAGGAAAGAAAGAACAGATAAACAAAAGACATCTTTAATGATTCTTATTACTTAAGAAAATCCAAGGGTATAGCAGAAAGCAACACAACATTGTGAATTAATTATTCTCCAATTCAAAATAGATTTAAATTGTAAAAAATGATAATAAAAAAGAAAATCCAGTAGTTTAGGAGTTCTGTGGCAAGAATCAAACATATATTTCGTAACATAAACTATAAAATCACAGAACTGTTGCTTCAGCTTTTCTTTAATTGTTCATTTGGGCTTGCATTTTTGATACAATATTCAATTCTGTTCCTTTGCAGGAATCTTTCCTTAGGCACAGGCCTATTTTATGAAGGTTAAATTGGCTAAAATGAGGTAATATAATCAACAAAGCCTTTGAAATAAGCAATAAGTGAGACATGAAAATTTACCAAAGGCATTATTAACTGCACCATAAAGAAATACCAATGAATGGGAAACCAGAACACAACAATGGAAGCATCTGCCTTACCAAAGACGAAAAAGCAATCAAGAGAAGCTGACTCAGAACTAGCAGAGATGTGAAAACTAGCAAATATTAAAAACAATTCTAACCATATACCACATGTTCAGAAAGTTAAGCAGACATGAGCTAGATTAAAAAAACCCAAAACAAACATCTAGAGATGAAAATGACAACATCTGAGATTAAAAAGAAAATACACAGGATGAGATTAACAGCAGATTAAGACATGCAGAAAAAAACACAACTGAATATATAAGAAAACCCCATAGCTAACATCATACTCATTGATAAAGAACTGAAAGCTTTCCCTCTCAGATCAGAACAAGATAAGAATGTCTACTCTTACCACTTCTATTATCAAGAGTACTGGAAGTCCTAGCCAGAGCAATCAGGCAAGAAAAGGAAATAAAAGGTATCCAAATTGGGAACGAAGAAGTAAAATTATCTCTGTTCACAGACCACATGTAGACAACATTTCTTATATGTAGAAAATCCTAATGACTCTATTCCACACACATACAAAAATACTGTTAGAACTATTAAGTGAATTTAGCAAAGTTACAGGATATAAAACCAACATGCAAAAATCTACTGCATTTCTGTATCCTGCTGCTACTGCTAAGTCACTTCAGTTGTGTCCGACTCTGTGCGACCCCAGAGATGGCAGCCCACCAGGCTCCCCCATCCCTGGGATTCTCCAGGCAAGAACACTGGAGTGGGTTGCCATTTCCTTCTCCAATGCATGAAGTGAAAAGCGAAAGTGAAATCGCTCAGTCGTGTCCGACTCCCAGCGACCCCATGGACTGAAGCCTGCCAGGCTCCTCTGTTTATGGGATTTTCCAGGCAAGAGTACTGGAGTGGGGTGCCACTGCCTTCTCCTTCCGCTAAGTCACTTCAGTCATGTCCAACTCTGTGCGACCCCATAGACAGCAGCCCACCAGGCTCCCCTGTCCCTGGGATTCTCCAGGCAAGAACGCTGGAGTGGGTTGTCATTTCCTTCTCCAATACGTGAACGTGAAAAGTGAAAGTGAAGTCACTCAGCCGTAACCGACTCTTTGCAACCCCACAGACTGCAGCCCACCAGGCTCCTCCGCCCATGGGATTTTCCAGGCAAGAGTACTGGAGTGGGGTGCCATTGCCTTCTCGCCTTCTCCTTCTATATCCTAGTAATAAACAATCCAAAAAAAAAAAAAAAATCATTTCATTTACAATAGCATCAAAAAAATAAAATATTTTAAAAATAGATGATGACAATACTACTACTCAGGAATAAAGCTAACCAAGGAGCTTAAATATTTATACACTGAAAACTTCCAAACACTGATGAAAGAAATTAAAGAAGACACAAGTAAGTGAAAGACATGTTCTGTTCATGAGTTGGAAGGCTTAATATTGTTAAGATAACAATATTACCCAAAGTAATCTACAGATCCAATGCAATCCAATAAAAATTCTAACAGCATTTTTGCAGAATGGAAAAGCTGACATTCAAATTCATACAGAATTACAAGAGGCATTAAATACCAGAACAGTACTGAAAAAAATTGAGGACTTGAACTTTACAACTTCAAAACTGACTCAAAACTACAATAACTAAAATCAACAGTGCCAGCATAAAGGACATTTAAACCAATGGCAGAGGCCAGAAATAAACCATCACATATACAGCCAACTGACTTTGTAAACAAGGAACCCAAGAACATGCAGTAGGGAAAGGACAGTTTTTTCTATAAATGGTGCTCAGAAAATTAGATGTTCACAAACAGAAGAATGAAGTTGGACCCTTACCTTACACCATATACAATTAGCACAAAATGTATCAGACTTAACTGTAACACCCAGATCTTAAAAACTCTTAGAAAACATAGGAAAAAAATTTTCATGACATGGGATTTGGTGATGATTTTTTTGGCTATTACACCAGGAACACAGGCAACAAAAGAAAAGTAGATAAACTGGATTTCATCAAAATTAAAAACTTATGTGCATTGAAGGACAACATCAAAGGGGTATGAAAAAAAAATCTCACAAAATGGGAGCGGCCACAACTGGAGAGCCTGTGCTGCAACTCGAGAAGCCAGCGCACCACAACACTGAGCCTGCGTCCTCAGAGCCCATGCTCCACAACAAGAGAGGCCCACACGACGCAACGAAGACCCAGTGCAGCCAAAAATTCAAAAAAGAGAGAGAGAAAAAATATTTGAAAGCTTTCTAATATGAAGAATGACTATAACTCAACAACAGAAAACATGATTCAAAAATGGGTAAAGGATCTGAACAGACAATCCTTCAAATAATAAACACAAATGGCCAACAAGCACATAAGATGCTCAACATCATTATCCATTAAGGAAATGCAAATTAAAACCACACTGAGACACTATCATAATGGATTAAAAACTATTATTAAAAAACAAAAAATAATAAGCATTGACAAGGACATAATTAGAATGCTTGTGCATTGCTGGTAGGAATGTAAAATGGTTCAGCCACTGTAAAAAATAGCTTGGTGGGTCCTCAGGAAGCTAAAAATAGAATTACCATATAACATAGCAATTCTACTCTTAGGTACAGACCCAAAGAACTGACAATAGGAACTCAACAGATACTTGTACAATGTTCACAGCAGTTGTTATTCACAAAAGGCAAAAAGTGGAAGCAATTCAAGTATCCACGGAGAGATGAAAGGATAAACAAAATGTGGCATGTACATACGATGTAATATTATTAGTCATAAAATGAAATGAAATTCTGATATACACAGCTATGAAATGGAATGAAATTCTGATATATGCTACAACACATATGAAATTTAAACACACTATGCTAAGTGAAATAAGCCAATTACAAAAGGGCAAATATTGTATGAGTCTACAAATATTGACAAATACTGTATGAGTCTACAAAAATATTATATGAGTCTAATACAAGGATTCTATAGACTAGGCAAGTTCATAGAGACAGAAGGCAGGAAAGGTTCATAGAGACAGAAGGTAGAAATAGCAAACTAGAAATAGAAGGACATTTCCTCAACCTTATAAAGATGCTACCAGAAAACTACTAGAGACCATCAGTGAATTTAGTAAAATTCCAGGATACGTACACAGAAATTGCTAGCTTCCTATACACTAACAATGAAAGATAAGAAGGACAGATTGAAGAAACAATCCCATTTACCACCAAAACAAAAAGAAAATAACCTAGGAATAAACCTCCCCAACAAAGATCTGTCTAGTCAAGGCTATGGTTTCTCCAGTAGTCATGTATGGATGTGAGAACTGGACTATAAAGAAAGCTGAGTGCCAAAGAATTGATGCTTTTGAACTGTGGTGTTGGAGAAGACTCGAGAGTCCCTTGGACTGCAAGGAGATCCAACCAGTTCATCCGAAAGGAGATCAGTCCTGGGTGTTCACTGGAAGGACTGATGTTAAAGATGAAACTCCAATACTTTGGTCACCTCATGCGAAGAGTTGACTCATTTGAGAAGACCTGATGCTGGGAAAGATTGAGGGCAGGAGGAGAAGGGGACGACAGGATGAGATGGTTGGATGGCATCACCGACTCAATGGACATGAGTTTGGGTGAACTCCAGGAGTTGGTGATGGACAGGGAGGCCTGGCGTGCTGCAGTTCATGGGGTCGCAAAGACTCGGACACGACTGAGTGACTGAACTGAACTGAAACCTCCCCAGGGAGACAAAAGACCTGCACACAGAAAACTGTAAGAAACTGGATGAAAGAAATCAAAGGTGACACAAGTGCAGAGACATACCATGTTCGTGGACTGGGAGAATCAGTGCTGGGGAAATGACTACACCACCCAAAGCAATATACCAAATCCAGAAATACATCAAACAAAGAAAGTAAAGACTTAACTAGGAAAGCAAGGACATTTCAGTATAAAAAGGTCTATCAACCTTAAGTTAGAGCTGAAAAGCACATGGGAAAAAAAAAATCACAACCTTTCCTACTAAAGCCTCTAAGTAGACTGGAAAAAAGAAACAATTTATATATGATGAAGACCATTTGACATTATTTGAAATAATGAAATGTCAGAGCCGTATTTATTGCTTTACTCCATTTAAAATGTTTACCTAAATTAAATTATATGAAATAGAATAGTTCTTTTTTTCTTTAGGTTATATTACATTTCCAAGTATTTTAACAAGTTTATGTTATGGCATTAAATAAGATGTATTAGCTGCTTTCTATTTTCATTAAGTCATCTTTCTGTTACGTAAGCTCAAACGATAAAGTAACATGTGGATGGAGATCTTATATCTGCCCTTAGAAGCCAAAATGTGAAAGGGAAGTCGCTCAGTCATGTCGGACTCTTTGCGACCCCATGGACTGTAGTCTACCAGGCTCCTTCGTCCATGGGATTTTCCAGGCAAGAATACTGGAGTGGGTTGCCATCTCCTTCTCCAGGACATCTTCCCGACCTAGGGATTGAACCTGGGTCTCCCGCATTATAGGCAGACGCTTTACTGAGAAGCCAAAATGGGTATTTTTAAAAACCTACTAAGGAGGTAATAAGAATCACTGACCTAAGTCAACCAACAACAACCAGAATTCGTGTAACTTTAGCTGAAATGCATCAACCCTCACAAAATAATTTAGCATTTGTAACAACTTTAAGTCTTACAAATTAAGAAGTAGTTTGTGAACCTGTCTTAAGTAGAGAAGGCGTTCTAAATTTTCTCTTTATTTGAAAGGTTTTACTTAAAGCACTTTTTGTATTCAAAGGTTTCTTTAGGAAGGGTAAATTAAAAAAACAAACAGAATACATGAAGAAAATTGTGGCTATTTACTCAGACTAGATCTAACATCCACGCTTAAATTCAACCAACTGTATCTAATGCAGCTGATTAAGTACTTCAGATAAAGACATGATTAAGCATCATCTTATGGCCTGGCCATGGAAAAAAGAAAAATCTAATGTTTCCCCCCCCCCCGAAAACATTCCCATGTAACAAAAGCCTGGTCAAATATTCTTACAGTTTTGTCTGTGTGTGTGTTTATTTTTATGTCAGAAATGTTACCTTGGATTATATCATTGAATATTGGCTGTTTCATTATGTTTCTTCTTTAAGATGAAAACAGACTATGTAACAATCTTCTTTTGTGATTCCCATGTTTTCTCACTCTAATTTGTTTTAACATTCTTATTCATTTGGGTAAATTCTACCACTCATCCATTTCTAGCTTTTGTTCTTTACTGTGTTTTCCACAGTCTCTACTGTCCCTTGTGAGCCCTCCAATTTCATCTTCACTTCAGCCATAGCTTTATCTTATTTTTCTTTCCACTCAGTCAGCTTACACTGCACTTTCTCATGTGGTCACACTGTCTCTTCCCTGACCTCATACCACTGTTTTGTGTTCTCACTGATAAATATTTCCATTAAGGGTCTTAAATTCATGGAAGATGTTGGATCATTATTTTCATCTTCTTTACAGCAATATTTTCCTCTGATGAATATTCTTCACCTGTCCTTTGTTTTTCCATTCCTTTCTCCTTTTTCAATTCTCGAATGGCAGTAGCGGCCTTGAGCTGGATTCTTTCTGCCAACTCATCACTGAAAGTGATGAGGTTTTCCTAGACAAGCTGTCTACAGGAAGCTAATACAGAAGGCCACAGTGGGATGAGTTCTGTACCAGCAAAATTTTGTTTTGATTCAGGGTTTTACATGAGAATCAGTTAGCTATTTACTTCTCAACATCCAGAGCAGACGGAAGGCCTTAACATTAGTCAAAGGCATCACCTCCCCTTGTCTGTGTGACTCCTTGTTTGGTTTCATTTCCCAACTTCTCAAAATCAAACCAGAGACAGGGAAACTCCTGCCGTTGGCTTGAGAAGCCATTCTGCTTTTACAAAGGCTAACAGGTTTTGCACCTCACGGTGGGCCTCTCAAACTCATGAAGCATCTCCTGCTGGCTCCAAGCTCTGCAGCCATGGCATCGTCCACTTTCTCTCATAGGTGGCCTGCCTGGTCTCCACTGCTTCAGGCAGCCATTCCAGTTTTGTGGCTTAGCAGACCATGTGCTTTGTATTTTAGTTTTTCCCTCTTTGTTGTTAATAGCCAATTCCCAGAAAGCAGAAGAAAATGCCAACTTAACAGTACCATCTTCAAACCCAGAGTCCAACAATTAACCTTAGTATTTTATACATGATAGAAACTTGAATGTCTCACTACATTACTGAAAGATCAAGGTATGCTTTACTTACTATTACATTGTGAGGTAAAATACTAACTTTCCACAAAATACTATTTTTCATATGGCCATTAACAACTAAGATAATTATTTTTATTTCAAAACCTCATGTGTATATTGGTTATAACCTAGAGCAGAAAATTATCTGATGCCAAAATGTTAAAGATTCTTTTCAAGACCCAGGGTCGACTGGGGGAACAAATTATGAATGTTCTTTCAGTATGCTAATCTTAGTATTTGTTTTTAAAGCAGAACCTTTTTAGTAATAAAGACAACAAGTCATCTGTCAATCTTTAAGAACCCAATGACATTTGGGTTTGAAATGAAGACAATTTATACTATGGGCTTCCCTGGCAGTGATAAAAAAATCTGCCTGCCAATGCAGGAATTGAGGATTCGATCCCTGGAACAGGAACAATCTCTGGAGAAAGAATAGCAACCCACTCCAGTATTCTTGCCTGGGAAATCCCAAGCAGAGGACAGGCTATCGTCCATGGGGTCTCAGAGTCAGACAAGACTTAGAGCTTAAAGAACAAGTTTATATTATATATAGGATCATTCCCTTAGTATTTAACTCTGAAAGTGAAAGTGAAGTTGCTCAGTTGTGTCCGACTCTTTGCGACCCCATGGACTTTAGCCTACCAGGCTCCTCTGTCCATGCGATTTTCCAGGCAATAGTACTGGAGTGGATTGCCATTTCCTTCTCCAGGGGATCTTCCCAACCCAGGGATTGAACCCGGGTCTCCTGCATTGTAGACAGACACTTTACTGTCTGAGCCACCAGGGAAGCCAGTATTTAACTCTAGGTACATTTTTTTTCCTGCCAGTTACTATTCTTCTACTCTTTGCTTATCCAATACCAGGGATGTTCTGAGTAAAATCAAGTTTTACTAATAGCTCACTTTTTAAAGAAGCAAATAATATACCAAAACCAAATTAAACAGATTTTGAACTAGTAGTGTTTTAAATGATTCCATTTTCATACATAACAGTGTATCTGTCAATGCTAACATGTCATACAAAAGAGAAGTAATGCCTGATATAATGTATTAAATTCAGAGGCACCATGAGATCATGTTGATAGAAACGAAGAAGAGCCTTTCCTCTGTTGTTGTTGTTTAGTCCCTAAGTCCTGTCCGACTCTTTGTGACCTCGAGGACTGTAGCCCGTCAGGCTTCTCTGTCCTCCACCATCTCTTGGGAGTTTGCTCAGACTCACGTCCAAAGCTCTTCCTTACAGAATTCTAAGTAAGAAATGGAAATGGAAAGATGGGATTTGAAAAACCACAGTTCAACAACCACCGGAGCTGGAATGACAGTGGACATGAAGAGACATGGTGCACTTCATCCAAGTAACGGAGGCCAGTCACCACTAAGGGCACTGATACACACCACGCTCTGAGAAGCACTGCTGAGAATTCCTGCCCAAAATGCACAACCTGAATCTAACCATGAGGACACATGGACAGCTGCAGTGGAAGGATATTCTACAGAATGACTGGCCTGCACACGCTCTTCAAAAATGCCAAGGCCACAGAGACACAGAAAGAATGAAGAATGTTCAGATTAAAAGAGACTAAGGAAAAATGACAGCAAAATTCAATGTAGGATCCTGGACTGGACTCTGGACCAGAAAGAATTCTTTCCTTTGGTATATACGATATTAGCGGGACAACTGATAAAAATCTATCTGCATACAGGAGAACTGTATCCATGCTCATCAAGGAAATATACGTTAAAGTACTTAAAGACACTGAAGATACTGAATGCAATTTTCTCTCAAACAATTCGAAAAAAGCAAGAATACTGTGCATGTGTATGTGGAGAGAATGCTAAAGCATATGTTATAAATGTGAACATTTCGGGAATCTGATAAAGACACTTTCCCTAATTGTAATACAAGATCAGATCCTTACTACATTCTACTCATCAGATCATCAAATTTTAGAGCTGGAAGAAAAATGTATTCTCTCGCCCAAATTACTTCCAACTTACAGATGAGGACAAGGAAGTTAATGACTCCCTCAAGATGACAACGTTTGAGGCAGAGCCAAGATGATCATACTGCTCTGACTCAGCTCTTTCTACTACTACAAGTTGTCTCTTGAACCTTTACATTGTCATCTACTCCCTAAACATGTGATACCAAATTATCTAGCTCTATCTTCTCATATATTCTAGTAAGCTGGTATGGCAAACCACTTTCAGGCAATCTAAACTTCAGTTTTTAAAAGGTATTTATGCACACAGTCTTTAATAACTAATATCAATAAATATGTTGCCAGAAACATGTTGGATACTATATGAAATGCTAAAAATACAAAACCAACACACTCTACTGTGAGTGACACTGCTAGGTCCATTATGACAGACACCACGTTTGTATTATTGATCACCATAACCCACCTCTTAGGACAGTGCCTGGCATACAATAAACATTCAAATGACTGTATGCTGCTAAATAAAAGACGTCCCACAGCACAAGAATGTGTATAAAGATAATCATAACATCCTCAGTGTTAACAAAGAACCATAAGACAACAGCAATGGAAGTTACATTTTTGCTTGATTAGATCTACAAAGACTTTGGAAACTGAATGACTACCAAAGGTAACACTAGAAAGACAAGTAAGATTTTGACAGACATGGAAGCAGTGGGGTAGTGAGAGGATGGGTAGGGGGAGTTAGATAAAACAGCCTGAAGGCAACAAAGTATTTGGCATTTCTACTAAAATTTTAAACATGGGCTTACCTATTGTTGCTGCAAGTTCTGGATCAAAAGTATCATCTGTGAACCTCAAGAGCAGGCTAAAAGAGATGTCAAAAAGACAGATTAGTAATTCAACTTTTCTTTCTCAACATTTGATAAATCTTCCTGACTGCTCTATTTTGTCACAAGTTAGACACAACTTCAAAGAGCTAATGTAGTCAGCTTCCAGAAACATGGCCTCATTGCAGGTATATTCAGAGGAATTATATTATTGGAAAGGCAATTAAAGAATCCCCAAAGCAAAGTAGTTTACTAGAAAACTTATCTCCTATGCTCCATTTCCTAAGTGTGAAAAGAGGTTTTTGTTTTTTTTTTATATAACTACTGGTATGCTCTTCTGAGAAAATGGTATTAGCAAACATGTAATGCTTTAACCGACATGGACAAAAGGGGAAGAGGAAGTCTCTTGGAATGCAACAAATTAAATTTTTAAGAAATCTAATGCTTCATCCACTCCGAATTCAGGTAAAAACAGAAAGGTGTGAAATCAAGCATTCTGAAACAAGTAGTCTATTACCAAGTGGGAAGAAGAGATACAATAAAAGTAAGGGCTGAAGGTCACATGCTGGCTGAAGTAGGTTTCCTCTGGCAATGCTGGGTAAGGCACATGAAACAAGTCGGCAATATGCAGCTACCAAAGGCTGTCAAAGAAAGGAATGGCAGGAACTGCTCTATATTTTGAAAAGTTAACGCCAGCAAAAAAAAAAAAAAAAAAAAACCCTAAGAAAATCAACAGAAGACAACTGCCATGATTATAGTAAGGGATAATGAAGGAGTACACCTAGGAAATGGTAAAGAAAGGAAGGAAGGCATGAAATGAAAGGAAAAGATAATCACAAAAGTATTCCAAGATTTTATCTTCCAGAATTATTTTATTTAATATAAGGCAGAAATGTCAGTTATTAGAAGTTCTTCAAAAATAAAACCTAAGTTTTTATTAAAGCCCTTTCAGTTCAGTTGCTCAGTCGTGTCCGACTCTTTGCAACCCCATGAACCGCAGCACACCAGGCCTCCCTGTCCATCACCAACTCCCAGAGTTCACCCAAACTCACGTCCATCGAGTCGGTGATGCCATCCAGCCATCTCATCCTCTGTCGTCCCCTTCTCCTCCTGCCCCCAATCCCTCCCAGCATCAGGGTCTTTTCCAATGAGTCAACTCTTCGCATGAGGTGGCCAAAGTATTGGAGTTTCAGCTTTAGCAACAGTCCTTTCAAAGAACACCCAGGACTGATCTCCTTTAGGATGGACTGGTCTGATCTCCTTGCTTTTAGATTTATAAAATTAATAAATCTCCCCTCACATTATCCCTAAGTAGGATGACACCATTCTATTGACTTAATTGTATTAATAAAATCAAGACAATAACTATCTTATGTCTGAATTTCAGGGGACAAAAAAATGTATGACTATTTCTATAGACTGTAATTACTGCTGCTAAAGATTTTTTTTTTTTTTTTTTGTCCACAGGGTATATTGCAAAACATAATGGCCTCCTGGCACTTTCCAAACCCAGTGTCATTAATTCAATTTGAAGGACTAACTCTCCCTTTCCCAGTTTTGCTTTCTGGTGATCACAAAACCAGCACGACAAAAGCAAAGTAAGACAAAAGAATCAAATTGGAGCTTTTTCTACTTAACATTGAACTATAACTAATTTTATTTAATTCCAACATGAATTAGGTGACAGCACTAATAAGAATCTTAAAAGACTACTCATAAAAATTTTCTTCTCTCCCCAACATTAAACTTCAAATTATGGAAGCCAAAAAATTTCAGTTACTCATAATTTAAGAATAGAAAAGTTGTGTATTTATACTCATGTCACCAAAGAAAATATTACAAAAATGTAGACCCTTACCTAGCACTAGTGGTAATGATACCATAACAATAACATAATTGATAAGAACAGTATGGGCTATTATTCATTGAACTTGGACAACGAGCCAGATACTGAGCCAGGGGGTTTTCTTATATAATTACTAATCCTTAAAACATCACTTGTCATTAACGGTATTTTGTCAGGAAAGGCAAGGAGGTAAAACAACAAATTTTAATATAGGCTCTGAGGATAAGGGAGCAGATCTTAGCCATGGGTACACTGTCAGATGAAAATGTATCCTAAATTCTACATGTGCATTTTTCTAGGTAGGGAGTCTACTTCTCTCCTAGATTTTGAAAGGAATCCACAACCCGAAAATGATTAAGCAACACCGTTCTAAAGCATGTATGGTTAAGCCTTCATTTTCAACAGTTAAGGAGCAAAATACTGAGCTGTAGATGGAAGGAATAACTCCTGCCATTCCACTTGGAGGAGACCAAATCTATAATTAATCAGTGTGATTATCACTAAGGTGCATTTCTCAGTTTACAAATGAAACTGGTCAAAAAGGACAGGGATGTAAGAGACACAGAAGGGACAGCAAAGTAAATAACAGCAGGTCTCTATAATCCCTTCCAGTTCTGAAACACCTTGCTACTTCTTTACTTCACTATGCGCTAGCCATGGACTCAAAGAATACTGCACATTTAACACTAGATAGGTTTGAGAGATTTCTACTCCAACCTCACTTTTGAAACAAAGAGATGAAGGCCTAGAGTGTCTGAGTGTCACACACAAGGTCACACAAGTGGCAGCACCAGCTTCATCATTCTGGTCTCCTGGCTGCTCTCACATGTTTGATTAACTCTAAGTATAAAATAAACTGGAAAAATAACCCACTAGTTTGAGTGAGTTAAGATCTCCTTTGTTGCGCAATGATTTCTCAACAACATACGTGATGCCTCACTTTCATTAATTCTAGATTTACAGAGAAATAGAAACTATTGGTTAGAACAATCCTGTAGAATTGTATTGATGTCAAATGTTTTTGTACTAACTCACCTTAAAAAGCATGCTACACTAAATGGCTTCAGTCATGTCCAACTCTTTGCAACCCTATGGACTGTAGCCCACCAGGCTCCTCTGTCCACGGAATTCTTCAGGCAAGAATACTGGAATAGGGATCTTCCCGACCCAGTGATGGAACCCAAGTCTCCTGTGTCTCCTGCTCTGGCAGGCAGGTTTCTTTACCACTCGCACTACCTGGGAAGCCCCTTAAAAAGCATAGGCTTCTAAGTAGTAGTTCAGTTGCTAAGTCACGTCCGACTCTTGGCGACCCCATGGACTGTAGCCCGCCAGGCTCCCCTGTCTATGGGATTCTCCAGGCAAGAATACTGGAGTGGGTTGCCATTTCCTTCTCCAGGGGATCTTCCTAACCCAGGAATTGAACCTGGGTCTCCTGCGTTGCACGCAGATTCTTTACTGACTGATCTATGAGGGAAGCCCAGGCTTCTAAAGAGTCATTTATTCTCATTTTATCTAGGAAGATAAGCGTTCCAAGTTTTTTTCCAGAGCATATCATGTCCACCAGTAATGTATATCCAGCTGGAAAGATAAGGTAACTTTCTCCCTAAATGTAATCCTTTCTTCAAAGAGGTAAGGGTGTTAAAATTGGAGCAGATAAGCTCCAAATAAATTTGTTTGCCAGGAGGGGACCAAGGAAACCAATAAATCCACTTAACAGATTTTACTCCAGAGAAAGAATATCAACTTTCACTGTGACTTAGCAACTACAGAACAATAACAACAATAGGAGTGTTTACTTTGGGCTTCCCTGGTGGCTCAGACGGCAAAGAATCCACCTGCAAAGCAGGAGACATGGGTTCAATCCTTCGGTTGGGAAGATCACCTGGAGAAGGGAAGGGCTACCCACTCGTCTTCTGGCCTGGAGAATTCCATGGACTGTATAGTCCATGGGGTTGCAAAGAGTGGGGCATGACAAAGCGAGCTTCACTCAATCATCCCTCCAATACACTTAGAATAGGCACCAACCAATCATGTTTTGGGCTGAACCACACAAAACAACATCCAACCACTCCTGACTTCAAAATCAGCAATTTCATATGCCTTAACCTAAACGAGAGTCACATCTCAAGAAGAAAAAAAGATCACGTGGCCAGGGAATTCCTAAGACAATGTTTACGTATTACTTAACTTTTTAACTCTCACATATACTAGATAGTGATAATGAAAATATTACTCAGCCCTTTAAATAAGACATACACACACACATACTATTTTTTTTTAGTCTGCAGTGTTTCATTTCTTTATTCCTTGTTACGTACAAATTCCTCATTCCAATACACAAAGTACATCAAAAGAGGGAAACTATGAAAATATACTGTCATGCTTTAAAAGTACATAAAGCTGCAGAACACATTACAGATTTCAAATGCTTAAATATCTTAAAAAAAATAAGATCTCACGAAGTAATTTGAAAGATAAGCTTATAAGGAGGCATAGCTAAAATATGAAATTGTTTACAGCTTCTGGAATTTGGATCTCATTTAAAGATCAAAGCAGCCTGGGACACACCCTACTAACCCTACTCACAATCGGATGACAAGGATAACATCACCTGGAGAACTTTGCTCTAAGACCTGGATGAAATCAGAGCTCTTGCCCAACACCCAGCAGGCTCCACGTCTTCCCTAATACTCAACTTTAACTACTGTCAACATTATTACCCGCCCCCCGCCCCCAGCAAAAACCGTCAAAAAGAAAAGACACATACTAACGTGTTTCGTTACCTCTATATGACGTGGCAGAGCAAGAAACAACAATTACACTGGATTCTCAAAAGTGGCCCATAGCTTAAGCTCCTGCATCTTAGACCAAAGTGAATTATTTAAGCAGTCAGAAGACTTACGAGTTCTTTCACAGCTGACTCATTAAAAAAAAAAAAGAATAATTGGCTACGGGGTGCACCCAAATAGGCCAGGAATGTGACCTATGGCGTCACGAAACTTCCTGTGCAGAACTTCACGTATTTAGAGAAAGCCCGACAGAAATCCCACGATGGTCAAGTCACAAGCTCTCCGCTCGCGGGGTGACAGGCAGCTCGATCCCTGGGGCTGGGAGGCCTCTTCCCTCCGCGGGACTCGGGCCCCGACCCGCCCGCCACGCCCTAGGCGCCTCTGCGGCGGCGACCCGGCCGGCCCAGCGGCGCCCTCGGAATCGCTCT
The DNA here is from genome assembly GCF_002263795.3 of Bos taurus. Classification (NCBI taxonomy): domain Eukaryota; kingdom Metazoa; phylum Chordata; class Mammalia; order Artiodactyla; family Bovidae; genus Bos; species Bos taurus. Next base: position 37,026,471 of record NC_037340.1, read on the forward strand.
TCTCCCGGTGCGACAGCAGGGGACGCGATCCAGGGAACCAGGCCGGGCCGAGGCCGCGGGGCCGCGAGCCGAGTTCGCCCCGGCCAGGCCCGGCCCGGCCCGGCCCGCCGCCGTTTACCGTTCCCGCCGGGGCCCCAAGAAACAAGCCGCCACGGAGGAGGAGAGCCCGCCACTGTCGTCACGGCTCGCAGACCCGTCTCACCTGGACTTGCCCACGCCGCTCTCGCCGATGATGAGGATCTTCAGGGTGGTCAGCACGTCCTCGTCCATCCTGACCCTGCTCCGCACCGCGAGCAGCCGGCCGCCCCTTCCGCTCCTCAGCCCTTCCCCCCCCCGGGGCGTGCTGCCGCGCATGCGTCCCGCCCCGCCCGGGGCCACCTTCCTTTCACACCGGGTGTTTAGCTTTTGCAGGGGCCCGGGACGCCCCAGTTCCGCCCGGAGGTAGAGCTCTGCGTCTGCGTAAAACCCGGAGGACCGGGCTTCCTTCCGGGGAGGGACCGTCTTCCCCTGCGCAAGCGCAGAGGAAGAGAGCCCTGGTTCGGTTTCACGCAATTCTGAAGAGTATTTCTCCTGCCTCAAGTTAACGTAACCGTCCTTTCCTGGTGCTTGGAAGAGGTGTGAGTTAGGGGCGTATAGTGCTCTTTTATTTCAGTAGCTTCTCAGAACAGCTGCACTGCAGTGGGAAGTTTTGTGCGTGAAGGCATGATTATCTTAATTTTAGTTCCAACCACCGTGTATGCTGTGTGCTTAGTCGCTCAGTCGTGTCCGACTCTTTGCGACCCCGTGGACTGTAGCCCGCCAGGCTCCTCTGTCCGTGGGGATTCTCCAGGGAAGAATACTGGAGTGGGTTGTCGTGCCCTCCTCCCTCCAGCGGATCTTCCCCACCCAGGGATCGAACCCAGGTCTCCCACATTGCAGGCGGATTTTTTTTTTTTTTTTTTTTACTACACCGTCTAAACATCAGGAAATCCCAAGAATACTGAAGTGGGTAGCCTCTCCCTTCTCCAGAGGATTCTTCCCACCCAGGAATCTAACCGAAGTCTCCTGCATTGCAGGCGGAGTCTTCACTGCCTGAACCATCAAGGAAGCTCATAGTCATAAGAGAACATTTTTAAGACTTGAAGTTTGGGATGACCTATGAGCAAGCCTCGGAGAAGGCAATGGCACCCCACTCCAGTACTCTTGCCTGGAAAATCGCATGGGTGGAGGAGCCTGGTAGGCTGCAGTCCATGGGGTCGCTAAGAGTGGGACACGACTGAGCAACTTCACTTTCACTTTTCACTTTCATTCATTGGAGAAGGAAATGGCAACCCACTCCAGTGTTCTTGCCTGGAGAATCCCAGGGGCAGGAGAGCCTGGTGGGCTGCCGTTTATGGGGTCACACAGAGTCGGACACGACTGAAGTGACTTAGCAGCATAGCAGCAGCATGAGCAAGCCTAGTTTGGAGGAAGGGATTGTAATTATGAAACGACTTAGAAGTGTGACGGGAGGGCGCCCTAAATCTGTGCTGTCTGCAAACATTCCCACAGCAGCAGCAGGTTCAGAAGGGGCCAGGTCAGCAAAGGGGAAAAAATGATCAAATTTGGACCATTGCCTCTTCTGCCTCTTTTTCTGTTCCTCTCAGCATCAGGGAAGAGAAGACTTAGAAATGCTGCTTGCAGAATTCGCATGCTCTGAACAGGTGGCAGCATGAGCATTGTGAGTCACAGCTTGTCCAGGGGTGCTCCTACCCAAGTATGAGAGGCCTTTGTGGCTACAGCTCAGGTGCTACTGGTGAGAAAGAGTCCTACAGCATTCCTCCCCTCCCCTCCCCATAAACTCCATTGGCCCCTGGCTAAGCAGAGATTCCAGAACAACACCCTACCTTCCGGGTATCTTCCTACCTCCATTGTTGTGCACGGGAACTTTGGTTTGCAGTGAAGGAGGAGATTGTTCCTTTGTTAGTTGTATTGATAAGGTCCTGGGGACTTGGGGGCTTCCTTGGTGGCTCAGTTGTGAAAGAATCTGCCTGCAGTGCAGAAGACTTGAGTTCGATCCCTGAGTTGGGAAGAACCCCTGGAGAAGGGAACAGCAACCCACTCCAATATTCTGGCCTGGAGAATTCCATGGACAGAGGATCCTGGTGCCCTTCAGTCCATGGAGTCGCAAAGAGTTGGACATGACTGATCAACTAACACTTGGGGTCTTGGGAGAGATGGGTGAGAGGGAGAGTCTGAGGAGTGGGGAGCTGGCCTGCCCCTTTGGCCCCTTGGATGAGATTCCAGCCCTTAGGACGAGAGGTCAGGATCAAGAGCTGGAGGAGCCAGATGAGGCTTTGTTATTTGATGCAGACAGTGCTGTTTCAAGGCCCACGGGACAGTATACCTGAGCCTGGGAAGATGGTCTTGTGTTTTAATTCTACATTTGACCCTTGTTCAGTCAGTCATGTCTGACTCTTAGCAACCCTGTGGACTGCAACATGCCAGGCTTCCCTGTCCTTCATCATCTCCCAGAGTTTGCTCAAGTTCATGTCTACTGAATAGTCGATGATACTATCCAACCATCTCATTCTCATTTGACCCTATATCTGTTACAACACACACAATATCACTTCCTACTCAGGGATTCATTCTTCAACAAAAGGTGTGCTCATGTGCACTCTTGGACTTCACCCATGTTGCCACCATAGCCCACCACCCAGAAGCAGCTGGGCTGGTAAGACTGGAAGGGCCTAATGCAGGCTCCATTGTAGTGCCAGCAGGCACTATATCCTGATGGTATCTGGTGAGATTGGGGTGCTCTCCTACAGAATGCAGCCTACCAATGATGCTTCTGCTTTCCTAACAGGCTCATAGTCCACGGGGAGCATCTGACTTCCCAGGTCTGGTTACTTGTTCCTCCTATGTGGCTCCCACCATGGCCCCTGATCTGTCTGGGCTCTGGTAGCACTATTTCCTGCCTCTTCCCCTTCAGGTCTAGAGTGGGGAAGACTTCCTACTCTGTTCATCTCTGAGTTTATCCTTTGCTGGTTGCCCTCCCTTGACCACAATGCTGTAAATAGCCCCCTTAATGATAGTGTCTTGAGACATCTGAACTGGATTGTTCCTTGCTGGGACCCTGACTGATACCGCCAGTCTCTTTACATCTTCACTGTGAACTGAACACCTAATAATCCCACTTTACAATTAAAGAGACAGAGCCTCACAGGGTTGAAGTGGTTTCCCTTGGGTCAGAAGACTGGGGGCTGAGAACGGAGTGCAGCTGTCCTAATAGGCTCCATTACGCCTATTAGCATCATCGCTGTGCACACTTCAGCTGAACTGGAAGAATTTATTTCACCCGTTCCTGATTATAGGAAGGTAAGTCCTAACTCCTCTGGTTATTTTCTAGTTTCATCCTTTAACCATCAACAATCCAGAAAGGAAGAGAATTTGACTTTGGAGAATACTGATTCAATGGGTATGAGTTCTGGGCTATGCAGATACTTGCATTATGTTCATTTTTTACCACTGACTAGAGCTTCTTAGATATTTCATGTTGATAATATTTTCAGTTCAAAATGCTGTGTGAGCTGTCTGATATGTGAACATGGGGCAGAATAGATGGACCACGATTCAAGGCAGGCAGTAGATTTTCTTGAAGTCATACTAAATGAATAGTTAAAATTCAGACTGAATAGTAAGACAACCGTGGTGCCCATGGCTAATAACTCAGAGTACAAAAAGCCAACTAAAGATAAGCTAGCAAAGTATTTCAACAGAGAATATAGTATTAGAGGTGAGTTTGTTTTTTTAATGTAAACTTAATTGTGACTTTTTAATCAATGTAATAGGAGAATCTAAAATTGAGATAAACTAGTATGGATATACCTGGAAGCAAAATTACAGAGTGGCCAAACTCTTGTCCTGTGAAGATACTTGAATTCTAGTCCTGGCTTTGCTACACATTGACTCTGTAACTACTGACAAGTCACTTAGTCTTTCTGACATGTTTCCTCATGTAAAAGTAAAGACTTGGGAAGGTGACATAATAAGAAATACATGCTTGGTCTCCACCCACAGTTCCTGATACAGAGCTCTTAAACCGCTTGTAACTTCCTGAGTGGTGAGACCAATACGAGCCCCTTACAGAGAGTCACCCAACCCTGTGGGATTTCCTAGGCAATAGGCACGTCTTTTGTTCTAATGAGGCAATACTCTGTAGGCTCCTGGATGGCTTAAGGTTGGGACTGGTCACTAGAAAGAGTATTTATAGTTTCTGATTTAAAGATTCTCAGCATCGAGCCCAGAAGTTAATCAATAAAAGGACAGTGCACATCAACGCTGTATTAGAAGAGGAGGGTTACAGCACAGCCAAAGAAATAAAAGAGAAAGTGAAGCACAAAGGCATTGAGAGGCCACATGAGTGGGTGGGAGGGAGCAGGACACTGAAATGGTGACAACCAGAGTAGATCAGAGAACTGGCATAGGTGAAGAGAAGGGCAGGTTAAGGAGGAATCTTAACCAATACTAAGGGGTTGTTTCCAGGGTCTTAAAATGGCTTACTGCCACAAGACTGTGCTTTTCAGTCCTTAAGCCTAGCCTCAAAAGAACAAGTAGCTTACAGTAAACTCTCCTACGTCCCTTCCAACTCAGCATTTTATTAATCTTGGTAACTGAGTTGAAGAGCAAAACATAACAAGCACCTACTCCTTGAAGAATCCATTGATCATGTTAGGAATATGTAAGCTGGAGTACAGGCTAAAGTGAAAGAAAGTGAAAGTTGCTCAGTTGTATCCAACTTTTATAGTCCATGGAATTCTCCAGGCCAGAATACTGGAGTGGGTAGCCTTTCCCCTCTCCAGGGGTCTTCCCAACCCAGGGATTGAACCCCAGTCTCCTGCATTGCAGGTGGATTCTTTACCAGCTGAGCCACAAGGGAAGCACAAGGATACTGGAGTGGGTAGCTTATCCCTTCTCCAGCAGATCTTCCCAACCCAGGAATCGAACCAGGGTCTCCTGCATTGCAGGCGGATTCTTTATGAACTGAGTTATCAGGGAAGCCCATAGGGAGTACAGTCTAAGCTGCTATAATAAAGAGACCTCAGAATACAGTAGTTCAGATAAGAAAGATGTTAATTTCTTTCCTACTTAATAGTTCAAAGAGACCTGGGTAATAGGGGTGTAGGGGTGGGGGCAGATGGCTGTATTCCAGATAGCAAGTCAGACCCAAGCTGTAGGGTTGATTGACCAATACCAAGTTACAGTTTCCAATTCTGGATCCATTTCTGTTGCTGTTGCTTCCTATCTAGGGAGAAGGGGAAGAAATGAAGTCCAGAGAAGGAACTCACCTTTACCTCAGTGGTGTGAGAGCTGACATATTTACTTCATGGCCCTTTGACCTGAGGTCTTCCCCAAGCCATATGCCGTGTGTGTCACGTGCTCAGTCGTGTCCGGCTCTGTGACCCTCGAACTGCAGCCCGCCAGGCTCCTCCTCTGTCCATGGGATTCTCTAGGCATGCATACTGGAGCAGGTTGCCATTTCCTACTCCACGGGATCTTCCCAACCCAGGGATCGAACCTGGGTCTCTTGCATCTCCTGCACCGACAGGTGGATTCTTTACCACTGCAGCACCTGGGAACTATTTACTTTTCAGAGTCCTCAAATAGCTGCTCCAAATATACATTCCAAGTTTTATAACTTCATTCAGTGGGAGGGAAACGGTAGAATATACTTACTCCCTCTTACCTGAAACTGGATCCCTTGACCTTTGGAGTTTGGAATCTCTGGCTCTCTATTCACAGGGCTAGCACTATTGAGTAAGAGGAGGACCACCTTTGTCAAAAGCTCAAACTTCAACAGAATGTCTTTCATAAATAGATTGAGTTTATAATATGTAATTCACATTTTTGATACACATGGAGGACATTGTCCAAACTCGTCTCACGAGAAGAAAACTTCTCAGTCCAGTTATATTGTCAAAGGAGCGTCCATTTAGGAGTAGGCTGCCAGCCCAGCACCACATCAAAACCTCTTGCCCTTTGCTTTCACTTGAGCATGCTTATGTTAGGTGTATCTACAGTTCTAGTACACCAGAGTCATTGACACACAGAGAACGTGGCAGGACTAGGCCCCAACCTGACTCTCTTTGACCTGAAAGGCCTGAGGGCTCAGGCTTTTCCTACTGTCAATGCTAGGGTGTTAGTGTCTTCTGGCTATCTAGCCAGCTGGCTGGACCTGCTTCCTGCTTCATCCCCGCCAACCCCATTTCCAGGAGACTGAGTCTGGTTGTTCTTCCTCTCTAGTTCTGAGATAATTCTGAGAACAACCTGACTCTGTATCTGTACTCCCACTGTCCTCGTGCCAAAGCAAGCTTGTATCCTTGTCCTTTAGATCAGGTTCTCCTTGTTGATAAACTGGACTGAATATGTTCCCTTTTGTTAGTTTTGGTCTTTTATTGCTATAAAAATTCTCCCACCTTCTATCTATGATACTTTTTATATGTGCTTAATGCACTGAGTAGCATTTCAGAAAAAAAATAATAATGATAATAATGTGGGTTACTTTTTCTAGTTCCTCATTTTGATAGGGGGCTTTCCTGGTTGGTCAGTGGTAAAGAATCTGCCTGCCAATGCAGGACACTCAGGTTTGATCCCTAGGTTGGAAAGATCCCCTGAAGAAGGAATTGGCAATGCACTCCAGTATTCTTGCTTGAGAAATCCCATGGACAGAGGAGTGTGGCAGCCTACAGTCCATGTGGTCACAAACAGTTGGACACGACTTTGCAACTAAACAATTTTAATAGGACTATCTATAGAGTTTTACCTACTGTTTATTATTCACCATAGCTTATCAATGTGATGCAATAATGGATTTTGTTATATTATTCTATGCCATGGTAAATGTTAACTGATTTTGGTAAATTATTCCTCTATTTCTGTTCAATTATATTTTCTGGCACTTCATCTGTGAGTTTGCACATATAAATATATCCCTAAGTGAGACTGATTTATCTTTTCCTGTAAGTCACTTTCACTTAGAGATGAAGGAGCACGACACATTGTCCTAAGATAATCATAGATATATTAATAGCACACATGCAGGCAATTTTTTGTGGCAGATTTATCGTGGTAGACATATGCTGTTTCTGACTACCCCTAAACAATTTCCCCTTCTTGTTAGCACTTTCCTAATTTCCTCCAGAAAGTTGTTGTTTAGTTGCTAACTCATGTCTGACTCTTTTGCAAGCCCATGGACTATAACCTGCCAGGCTCCTCTGTCCAAGGGATTTCCCAGGCCAAGAATACTGGAGTGGGTTTCCATTTCCTTCTCCAGGAGATCTTTACAATCCAGGGATTGAACCTGCGTCTCCTGCATTGGCAGATGGATTCTTTACCACCGAGTCACCAGGGAAGCTCAAACTCTAATGAAGTGCCTCCCTTAATGTCATTTGGGAAAAGCTGATCTCCAAATCACCAGTTCTAGGAGGAGGCACACAACCAAAGCTGAGCTAATCAGCTCACTCCCCTAGTCAAAGTGAGTTAGTTCATGGCCAGTCACGATTCAGTGGGATGAAATTCTAGGACTCTTATTGAAATTTTCAGAAGAGAGAAATCCATTTTACAAGAGATGCTGAAAGGTTAGGACATGGGGGTGCAGCTACTGGCAGCTTGAATAAGGAATAAGGAATTTGAATAAGAAATAGAACCCAGAAGAAGAAAGCAGAACCAAGATATGGAAACAAAAAGCTCCTGAGCAAGATGATTGAGCCAATTACTTCTGTTACATAAGCCAGTGAAGGTCACTAAGTGGTGTCCGTGTCCGATCCTTTGCAACCCCACGGACTATACAGTCTGTGGCATTCTCCAGGCCAGAATACTAGAGTGAGTAGCCTTTCCCTTCTCCAGGGGATCTTCCCAACCCAGGGATCCAACCCAGGTCTCCTGCATTGCAGGTGGATTCTTTACCATTGAGCCACCAGGGAAGCCCAAGAATACTAGAGTGGGTAGCCTATCCCTTCTCTAGGGGATCTTCCTGACCCAGGAATCAACCAAGGGTCAATTGCAGATGGATTCTTTACCAACTGACCTTTCAGGGAAGCCATGTAAGCCAGTAGTTCCTCCTTTTAAAGAAAATCATGAAATACTTTAAACATAGAGATATGAGTAGAGAATTGTATGATGAAAGCCAGCTTAATCAAATCTGTTAAGCATCCATACTTTAGATGTCTTAAAAATAAAGGATTAAAGACAGATTTGAGATACTCTGATCCCACCTCTCAGCCCAGAGACAGTTTCTGTCATAAATTCAGGCTTCATCATGCCCACACATGATATTATATTTTTTACTACCTATCTATCCTTAAGCTTCTTTTTTTTAACATATTTTTTATAACTGTATAATTTTATCAAATTGTATAGACAGTTCTTCCTCTTGACCCTATCAAGTTATATTTACGTTCAGTTATGTTCAGTGTTATGTTTTGGAGATTTAACTACGTGGTGAGATGAGCTGTAGCTCACTTCAAATACTGTAGTTATCGTTCTCGCTCTGGTGTTTCTGGTATTTTGCTAGTGTGTCTTTTTTCTCTCAAGTCAGGGTGAGTTTGAGTTTCCCTTACTTGTCAACCAGAAAGTCCTTAATTGACCCATTCAGGAAACAAGTGGCTCTCTTTTGTCTCTGAAGGCGATTTTACTGTCAACAAGTATCAGTCACTCACCAGCTTCATTTTGGTAGCTTGTGAGCGGTCAGTGGTGATGGGAGGGGGACAGCGAAGTGAGGAGACTGGGTTTGCTGCAGGTGGCTGGCTGGAAAGAGCTCATCCCGGAAGTTCAGCTCAGAGCATCCAGAGAGAGGTGTGAGCACTGACAGGGTCATGGAGGACATCATTCACAGAAAACAATCAGTCCTTGTTTCGGTTGATGTCATCATGCGCCTGCTTTCTCTGGAGGCTTTCTCTACCATAGGACATGTTGGGTCCAGAAGATGTTCTTGGAACTGTATCCTGCCTCCACCACTTGAGTGATGCAGTAACTGAAGGATGGGCAGTGGTGGGAAAGCATCTCAGAGGTGATTTGTCACTCTGGCCTGGGGCTCATATACAGATAAGAACTTAGCCCCAAATACCTCTGACCCCTGTTACATCTTTCTTCACAAGTTTCAAAGAAAGGAATTGGAAATCCCCACCTTTTCTTTCTGTCCTCGTCTCTACATGCTGCTTTTCTTTTCCCCCTCATTTCAGTTGCCCTTCATGTTCCTTTTAATCTAATATTTTTCTCTGTTGAACGCTAGGAGAATACATTGAGTGATCTGCTCAGAATGATCAAAGAGATGTTTTTGCTGGAAGTAAGTGTATACCACTTGATAAATTTACCTTTAAGCCCCAGCCTTGAAACTGGGCCCAAGGCAAACAGTTTTAAGCTCATCCTTCCATAGGGAGATAATGGAGATATTTTGCCAATTTCTGATAACTTAAGTATTAAATAAACCCTTGCTTTCAAAAAAAAAATGCCCTACCCTATGTTTGAAAGGTGGCTAGGGAATCAAGTTTAGTCTGCATGTTTAGTCACCTTCAGAACATTAGTGTAGTTTCTGAGATGCCTCAAACTGAAATGGAAGGGAGCTCCAACTTCTCCAGTAGAGAAGCTGCAATGCTTTCCAACCCTCCAGAAACCTGGAATTTTTACACTATTGATGCTGGACCCTATCCCTCAAGAGATGCTGATATCATTGGTTTGGGGTGGCCATGATTTTTGTTTTGGGGGTTGGGAAAAATGATAGTTGCTCTTTGTGACCCCATGGACTATACAGTCCATGGAATTCTCCAGGCTAGAATACTGGAATGGGTAGCTTTTCCCTTCTCCAGGGGATCTTCCCAACCCAGGGATCGAACCCAGGTCTCGTGCATTGCAAGCGGATTCTTTACCAGCTGGGCCACAAAGGAAGCTGGGGGAGGGTAGTAATTCTTCAGATAATTCTCATAGGCTTCCAGGGATGAGATTCATGTGGGGGAGAGAATTCTACAAGTTCAGGGTCTCGTGTGCATTGAGACAGTGTAAAGTGGTGGTGGTGGTGATTCTGGGAGCAATAGTTTCACATGGAATTAGTGTGAGCTCTGCTGGAAGAGCTGTAATCACTTATCAGAAGAGATAACACTCATAGAACTCAAAGACATTGGGGAGTTCTTGGGTAACTAGGAGAGAACCCCACCAAGGGAAGACTGAGGCTCTAGGAGACCCCAGGAAGAAGACCTAGGAGGTCTTTCTGTCCTCTTGAACCCCTAAACCACAATATTAACACAGTCACTACATGCTCAGTAACTTGTGTGCAAATAATGTGAACCTTTCTGCTTCATATGGTAAACTTCTGATCAAATGCAACACAGCAATAAAACCAAGTTCCTCACTGCAATGCTCTTGGATAGAAAGCACATGCTGGCATATACAAACCCTGTCATTTACAAAAATTGGTAGAGGGAACAAAGAGGTTCTGGAAAGCTTGTGATGTTCTGTTTCTTGTTTTAGGTGTTGATTACACAAGTGTGTTCAGTTTATAAAAATTAATTGGGATATATATGTATAAAGTGTGCACTGTTTTCAGTTTGTATTTTATACTTCAAAACAAAGTATTTAAAAAAATGAAAACCAAATGACCGTTGCTTCCTTTCATTATGTGCATGGGGGTGGCTAGATAATTCTTATCGATGGGAAAACAAATGTCTGTGTTGAACTCTTCGGCTCACAGAGCTTGGGAGGAGGAAAATGGGGGTGGTTTGGGGACACAGGACACACGGACAGTGCAAGGACTTCGAGTCCTTCAGAGCTGCACAGGGTGAGCTCCTGAGGAGACGGGTTTCCATTTGGCAGAGTGACAGATGCATCTTTGAATATGCAGAAAAGTAAAAAAGTGAAAGTATTAGCCACTCAATCTTGTACAACTCTTTGTGACCCTATGGACTGTAGCCTGCCAGTCTTCTCTGTTCCTGGGACTCTCCAGGCAAGAATACTAGGTAGGAAGCCATTCCTTTCTCCAGAGGATCTTCCTAACCCAGAGATCGAACCTGGATATCCTGCACTGCAGGCAGATTCTTTACCATCTGAGCCACCAGGAAGGTGGCCCCCAACCTGAGAAGGAAGTGGAAAGCTAATTGCTCTGCAAATGAAGGAAATCTAATTTAGGAGAGAGCCAAAGGTGAAAGGATCTGGAGAATCGGAGAATACGAGGGGATACCCAAGGGACAGGACTGATTAACCTGTGTGATGGCAGATTGAAGACCGGGGAAAGGATGACCAGGAAGAATGGGATGAACTCTGAGATGCATCAGCCAAAGGAATTTTGAGAAAAGAGGCATCTAGTATTTAATGCTCAATTGTTCATGTGGCTGCAATGAAAACCCCTTCCATTGTTGCAAATCCCCAGTAACATCTGCTACCCTAGTTACACTTGCCCTCTAGTGTTACAAACTGATCCAGGGGGAGTGTGGGATGATTTGGTTAACTGGCCTGTTGCAGGACACTGAATTGAATTTTCTTTTAATGCTGCTGCTGCTGCTGCTAAGTCGCTTCAGTCATGTCCGACTCTGTGCAACCCCATAGACGGCAGCCCACCAGGCTTCCCTGTCCCTGGGATTCCCCAGGCAAGAACACTGGAGTGGGTTGCCATTTCCTTCTCCAATGCATGAAAGTGAAAAGTGAAAGTGAAGTCGCTCAGTTATGTCTGACTCCAGCAACCCCATGGACTGCAGCCCACCAGGCTCCTCCGTTCATGGGATTTTCTAGGCAAAAGTACTAGAGTGGGGTGCTACATGCCTGCAACTTGGTGATTTGAGGCCAGACTCTTACGCTGTAAAAGTGTGCTGCTGCTAAGTCGCATCAGTCTCGTCCGACTCTGTGCAAGCCCATAGACGGCAGCCCACCAGGCTTCTCTGTCCCTGGGATTCTCCAGGCAAGAACACCGGAGTGGGTTGCCATTTCCTTCTCCATGTGACACCACCATAAAAAAATGAAGTGAGCCCTTAACGTGACAGTTAATTCTAACACATGGATTATAACTGCTATTTTCACCCTCAAGTATAAGAGATCAGTGTCTCACTGGCAGCTGTTATGTGGGATAAGTAAAAGTTGAAGTCAAGATGCTAAGTTAGAGTTCTAGGAAAAGATTAACATCTGTAAGCTTGTTTCCTGATCTACAAATGTAGGGAAATAACTCTCCTATAGAAATTATCCAAGATCTGGATCATCGAAAAAGCAAGAGAGTTCCAGAAAAACATTTATTTCTGCTTTATTGACTATGCCAAAGCCTTTGACTGTGTGGATCACAATAAACTGTGGAAAATTCTGAAAGAGATGGGAATACCAGACCACCTGACCTGCCTCTTGAGAAACCTATATGCAGGTCAGGAAGCAACAGTTAGAACTGGACATGGAACAACAGACTGGTTCCAGATAGGAAAAGGAGTACGTCAAGGCTGTATATTGTCACCCTGCTTATTTAATTTATATGCAGAGTACATCATGAGAAACGCTGGGCTGGAAGAAGCACAAGCTGGAATCAAGATTGCCGGGAGAAATATCAATAACCTCAGATATGCATATGACACCACCCTTATGGCAGAAAGTGAAGAGGAACTAAAAAGCCTCTTGACGAAAGTGAAAGAGGAGAATGAAAAAGTTGGCTTAAAGTTCAACATTCAGAAAACGAAGATCATGGCATCTGGTCCCGTCACTTCATGGGAAATAGATAGGGAAACAGTGGAAACAGTGTCAGACTTTATTTGGGGGGGCCCCCAAATCACTGTAGATGGTGATTGGTGATTACAGCCATGAAATTAAAAGACGCTTACTCCTTGGAAGGAAAGTTATGACCAACCTAGATAGCATATTCAAAAGCAGAGACGTTACTTTGCCAACAAAGGTCCATCTAGTCAAGGCTATGGTTTTACCAGTGGTCATGTATGGATGTGAGAGTTGGACTGTGAAGAAGGCTGAGCACTGAAGAATTGATGCCTTTGAACTGTGGTGTTGGAGAAAACTCTTGAGAGTCCCTTGGACTGCAAGGAGATCCAACCAGTCCATCCTAAAGGAGATCAGTCCTGGGTGATCATTGGAAGGACTGATGCTGAAGCTGAAACTCCAATACTTTGGCCACTTCATGCGAAGAGCTGGCTCATTGGAAAAGACCCTGATGCTGGGAGGGATTGGGGGCAGGAGGAGAAGGGGACGACAGAAGATGAGATGGCTGGAGGGCATCACCGACTCGATGGACATGAGTTTGGGTAAATTCTGGGAGTTGGTGATGGACAGGGAGGCCTGGTGTGCTGCGATTCATGGGGTCGCAAAGAGTCGGACATGACTGAGCAACTGAACTGACTGAACTGAAGTAGATGAATGTATTTGAAACAATGGCAAATTGCACATGTATTTGTAGCAAAATGTATTTGTAGCAAATGGCACATAGTAAATACCCAGGAAACATTACCTCCTTTCCTTCTTTCACCTCATAATATTGTATGTAGAAGTATTTTTTACAAGTATTTTGTAACTTGTAAAGTCATAAAGGTGGCTCAGACAGTAAAGAATCTGCCTGCCCTGCAAAAGACCTGGGTTTGATTCCTGGGTTGGGAAGATCCCCTGAAGGAGGAAATGACTACCCATTGCAGTATTCTTGCCTGGAGAATTTCACAGACAGAGGAGCCTGGTGGGCTACAGTCCCTGGGGTTACAAAGAGTCAGACACGATTTAGCAATTACAGAGAGAGAAAGTCATAAACATTGTTGGTTAAATTAGTGAGAACTAACATTTGCTGATTATTTGTAAAGTATATTACTTTAGGAGAGAAAACTTCCAGAAGTAAAAACAGTATTTTTATGCAGTAAGTGAAATTAATGGTCTAGTGGTGTTCTACCAGGATTGATTTTGCTTCCCAGTGGACTTTGCAATATCTGGAGGCATTTCTGGTTGTCACAAGTAGGAGATGCTTTTGGCATCTAATGAGCAGAGGCTAGGGATGCTGCTGAACATCCTACAATACACAGGACACAGACCTACAGCAAAGAATTATTCAGTTCAAAATGTGGACAGCACCACTGTTGAGAAATCTTGTTTTAACAGTAAGGCAAGTTAGTCTGGTTAGTCTTGATTTCAACTTTGTTGATGCCCAAGTACCTATTAACATTCCTGAACCTTAATGTATTCCTTCCTAGGCCTGTGAACTCTCATAATGAATGGGAAAATTCCTTTCTAAATTGACCCCTGTAATTATATATTTAGGCATATAAATTCTTTACCTGTAATACCAATACAAAGCTTGTGTTCTGCCCAGAAAAGTCTAGAAAACACTGCCATTAGACACTCTTCCACAACCCACTAGAGGATATATTTTATTTTGTAACATGTCACCATTTCGTAGGCCTGAACAGCGCTGCCTATCTCTAACAATACTCAGTAGACCAAATTCCACCATCCCCTACTCATTTCATGATTCAACTATGAGGATGGAGCTCTTTCTGGTAGAGAAGGTGATGGCTTCTCTACCAGAGTGAAGAGTTGCGCTTGATAACAAAAATCCCAGGTCTTCATTTTTAGAGATCAGAATGAGAGGACTCCAAGCTAGAAAAAAAATTCTTCAGAAACATTTCTACTATTAGAGAATAATTGTCAGGAATGTTCTTTCTGGTTGTGAATCTAACAGAGCATAGCTGGTAACCGGTGGTAACTGAGTCATTCAGTAGTGTAGTGTTAGTTGTTCAGTCATGTCCGACTCTCTGTGACCCCCCAAGGACTGTAGCCTGCCAGGTTCCTTTGTCCATGGGATTCTCCAGGCAAGAATAATGTAGTGGGCCATTTCCTTCTCCAGAGGATCTTCTCGACCCGGGGATCAAACCTGGGTCTCCTGCACTGCAGGCGGATTCTTCATTGTCTGAGCTACAAGGAACTATTAGGACTGCTATTAGCTATTAGCTATTAGGACTGCTCTGTTCAGCTTCTTCATCTCCAATTGTCCAGACTGATAGGGACAGATTAAATGGACAAAGGGGGTGATTAAATAGTTAACCCCACTAAGAAATCACAAGTAGAGAGAAAAGTATGGGAGAATCTGTATAATGATCACTCAAGAAAGCAGGTTTGCTTAGCAACAAAATCATGCAGCAGAAGCAGGAGACATGACCCCAAACAATAAAACAATGATGGAATGAGACTTACATCTAGCCCATTGAAGTCTGCATGCTAATGATCCTTGGGAAGAGGCTTCTTTTGCATGTATTAAGAGCAGAAACATAGGGCAAAGGTGGCATTATACCTGAACCCTGAGATAACTTATCATGTTTTAGTATATGTTACCGCCCTTTTGCTCATTTCTAGAGCCCCCAAACAGTCCTGGTTGGGCCAAACAGGGTCAAAAACTCCCTTGCCCAATGTGTAGGAGGAGTTAATGATGAAAGACTCCAAGAATGAGGAAGAAGGAATTAATGATGAAAGACTCCAAAAATGATGAAAGACTCTCACCCTCTCCACTTTCCCTTGATTATAAAACTATAGTCCACTCAGCTCTTGGTGCGTTACCCACTTGCCTGCCCTCTTGTATTTCTCACAAGCATCCTATACTGTTAAGTGCACTTCTTACCTGTCACTTTGCCTCTGAATGAATTCTTTCTTTGCAGAAACATAAAGAATCTGAGCTTCAGTAAGTCCTGAGACCAGGTATGCAGTTTCAATCAGAAGACTGTTGGTTCAAGTGCTCTCTTAAGCCCAGGGATTGTGAGTTCAAGTCTCATCTGAGGTGCAGCAGGTTTGAATCCCATCCAAGGAGTGTGGCTTCAAGACTACTACTGCTGCTGTCCTATGACTGGCTCAAGTGATAGAGCTTGGAGCTCCAACAGCAAGACCAGAGCTGGATCAGGACAAAGGATGCTGAGAAAGTGGGGTGAAACAGGCAGCCTGGAGTTGTCCTGAAGTAATAATGATCCTCTCCTTAACTTTGTATTTTCATAGCACATTATTTATTGAATCCTTTTAACAACCCAATGATGTAGGCAAGATAAGTAATTTTATCCCTAGCTTACAGATCAAAGCAACAGACCTATAAAGTTTGAGTGTCTTGTTCTAAATTATGTGGCTATTAAGAGCTTAGGATCCAGATTGAAGTTCTTGGAGTTCTGTACACAAACATGTAAAGTTTACCTTACGGTCCTTTCCTTCAAGTTCTCTTCATTTGAGTTCCTCATCTCAGTGGCAAAGAACTGGAGGTTCCAGCCTGGCATAGTAGGGATGCAAAAAAGGGGAAAAAATCCTTCACCAGAACAAACAGACTTTAACTCATTGGTGTTCTCCAAGCCGAGAAAGGAGCAGTCTTATAAAAATCTTTGAGAAAATTATTTGTTTCCTAAAAAGTCATTTTCATACTGTAATCAATCATCCTGGAAGGATTTTTTTCAATTAACCTTAAAATAATATATAATTTTGTTTTTGCCTAATTTTACTCTACTACTCTAATTTAAACCATATTACAGTGATTTAATTTATTTTTTCCAGGATGATTATTTTAAACATTTGAAGACAGCTTGTTCTAAGTTAGCAATATCCTGGCCTGAATGCATAAACTTACCCTTCATTAACTCTCTTAGCTATTTATTCTCCCCTGAAAGGATTTGTAGTTCCCTTAACTTCCTCTTACTCAAATGTTCAATGTGATTATTTTCAACAGAACATACAGATCTTTTTTACTTTCTTAGAATGTAGAGTCATATTTGTTCCAGTTACAGGAAGTCATTTTGATGAGGGTTTTATTGTGTTCATGTGTTTGAAGGTAGTTTTAGTTTTATTTTTGTTTGTTTTCATGGGAGTTAAGTTTCACAGTGAACTCTTAGTGCTATTTAAAGTTACAGTTTTTTTAAATATATAGTTACAAAATTACAGTTTAGCTTTATAAGTGTGAAGAACAAAACCAAGAATGTAGTATTTCCACAGCAGTGGAGAGCTGCTGAAATAAAAATATGCACCGTCTAACTTCTAAAAATGGGTTTCCCTGGTGGCTCAGTGGTAAAGAATCTGCCTGCCAATGCAAGCGACACAAGAGACACAGGTTCCATCCCTGGGTTGGGAAGAGCCCCTGGACACGGAAATGGCAACCCACTCTAGTATTCTTGCCTGGAAAATTCCATGGAAAAAGGAGCCTGGTGGCTATAGTCCATAGGGTGGCAAAGAATTGGACATGACTTAGCAACTAAACAACAACAACTTCTAGAAACACAACTCAAGAGTTATCCTGTTACTCCTTTTTGCTACTGTACTTTGTAAACTCATAGCTTCAAAGACATAGGATTCATTCACTACCTCCTGTAATAGGAGAGCTTCAGCTGGGGAAAAAATAAAACTATTTTGTTCTCATTTCATCTACTTTGTCCATGGAAAAAATGTCGCCTGCCATATCAGTGAACAAAGGATATTGAAGTCATCAAGTCATCATAATACCGCCAATGACAATGAACCCTGAGGGAACTCAATTGGAAAAAGGATGCCTGCCATCTAGTGGTCAACTGCTGCAGCCACCCCCTGTCCCCCACCTCAACAACGTATCCCAAGGAGACTCAGGATGAGAAACCATAGGATATTGGCCCCATTAGCTAAGGTGCAGATCAAAGCAGTGATTTCAGCGAGCCCAAACTCTTGCATCTTCCCATACAAAAAAATGGCACCCCACTCCAGTACTCTTGCTTGGAAAATCCCAGGGACTTCACTTTCACTTTTCACTTTCATGCATTGGAGAAGGAAATGGCAGCCCACTCCAGTGTTCTTGCCTGGAGAATCCCAGGGACGGGGGAGCCTGGTGGGCTGCTGTCTATGGGGTCGCACAGAGTTGGACACGAAGTGACTTAGCATAGCATAGCATACAAAAAAAAAAAAGAGCTAAATTATTTACCTTAAGTTGTCTGATTTTCTTTAGTTACCAGTAATCTCTTGAAGTTCCAACTACCTGGTCTTTGTTGCAAAAACTGCTATGTATCCTGGCTGTCTCCTCACCTCCTCGGAGTGTTCATTGAGTGATCTGAGAGTCCTGTCTCCCAGGCTTGAAGTCCTCAGGGTATCTGCTGAATAAAACATAACTCAATTTTTAGGTTGTGCTTTCCCCCACCCCCACCCCCCCAGTTGACAACTTCTAAGAGAAAACAGGGAGGCAGGTATTTGAGAAGCCACTATGAACTTAGAAAAATTCAGCACATAGGGGCAAGAATAGCACTGAATGAAACTGAAATGCTGAAGTTCATAGGCTCTTTAGCATTTCAACCCTTGTCTATGTTTGAACTACGTGCTGCTTTTCCTATAACTCAGTGTTTCTTTGTTGTTGTGTAGTTATGTCTAAGTTATGTCTGACTTTTTGCAACCCTAAGGTCTGTAGTCTGCCAGGCTCCTCTGTCCGTGGGATTTTTCAGGCAAGTATACTGGAGTGGGTTGCCATTTTCTTCTTCATTTCCTTCCTGACCAGGGGTCGAACCCGCATCTCCTGCTTGGAAGGTGGATTCTTTACCACTGCGCTATCTGGGAACGCTGGATGTTTCTTTTCTCATCTTCAGTGCATTTTCTAAGACAGCAAAAATTTTTATTATTGCTGGAAAATGCCTGCTTCAGTAAACAGTAAGTTTCTTGGGGCCACATAAACCAAACCAAGAATCAGTCAGTCAGTCTCTCTCTCTCTCACACACACACATACACGTATTTTTATTGTGAAATATTACCTATGTCTAAAATGTACATGTATGGTTTAACAAATAGTTTAAAACCATGTGCCAGTACAACCACCACCCAGGTCAAAAAATAGAAATTATCTAACACAGAAGTGACTCATCTGTGCTGTCTTTCCTACTCCCAACTCCCCTCCCATCCATGAGAGGATACCACTTATCCAGACTTTTATGCTAATCATTTCCTGCTTTACATTATATTATCATCATACATGCATGTATCCATAGATAATGTGTTTAGTTTTGCTTGTTTTCAAATTTCTTAAGTGGGATGATAAATTTTCTCTTGCTCTTAATTTTTTAAATAAGATGTATCTATTTTGTGTGCAACTGTAATTTATCCAATTTCATTGCTATAAAAATTGTACTTTATAAAAAAATCCCACAATATCTTTATCCTGTCTGCCAGTGATGACAGTTTGAATTGTTTCCAGTTTGGGTTAATTTTATAAAAAATGCTGCTGTGAACCTTCTTGTGTATGTATCAGGGTATAGCTAGGAGTGAAATTTCTGTGTCATACCTGGTAAGCATATCCTGAACATAACCACGTAGTGTGAAACCACCTCCCGAAGTTGTTTTGTCATGAAGTCACATCTGACTCTTAAGCGACCCCATGGACTGAGTCCTCCAGGCTCCTCTGTTCATGGAATTCTCCAGGTAAGAATACTGGAGTAGGTAGCTATTTCCTCCTCCAGGGGATCTTCCCAACCCAGGAATTGAACCCAAGTCTCCTGCATGTCCTGTACTGGCAGGCAGATTCTTTACCACTGTGCCACCAAGGAAGCCCATTTAAATCAATAAATGTCTCTGAAATTTTTTATTTTTTTTTCCTCTAAAGGTTTTGTGTATCCCTAGTCTGACGTATTCATAGATAATTGACTTTGTTTGGTGCTGTTGTAAATCATAATTTTAAGAATTTGCTGCTTTACAGAAATACAATTGGAATTTGTATACTGATTTTATTTGGAGCTACCTTGCTAAACTCTCTTACTGACTCTAATATTTTATTTGTGAATTACATTGTTTGATCTACAAACACAACCATGTTATACCTGAATTATGCCAGTTTAATTTCTTCCTTTCCAATCATCAAACTTCTGTGCCTTCCTCTTGCTTTATTGCTCTGCGTAGGAGCACTACTAAAATGCTGAATTGAAAAGTAGTAATGAACATTCATGTCTTTTCTTGAACTCAAAGGGGAGCTTCCAATGACTCATCATTATATCTGAAATTTATGGACAGTTTTTGGGTTGTTTACAAATAATTTCTATTCACAATTCCTGGGAATTTGAAATCAAAAAGCGGAAATGAATTTTATCAAATACATTTTTCTGGATCTGTTGAGGTAATTATAGATTTATTTCATTTGTTAATTACATTTATTCTTTTTCTAATGTTAATCTGCATCTTTGGGCTTCCCTGGTGGCTCATGGGATGGGAAGATGGCAGATGGATGGGAAAGAATCCATCTGCCAATGCAGAAGACATGGGTTTGATTCCTAGTCTGGGAAGATTCCACATGCTGCAGAGCAGCTAAGCCCATGTGTCACAACTATTGAGCCTGTGCTCGAGAGTCCGGGAACCACAACTACTAAGCCCAGGAGCCACAGCTGCTGAAACCCATGCATTCTAGAGTCCATGCTCTGCAACAAGAGAAGCCACTGCAATGAGAAGTCCGTGCACTGCAAGAAGAGTAGCCCCTGCTCGCCGCAACTAGAGAAAGCCTTCATGCAGCAAGGAAGACCCAGCACAGCCAAAAATAAATACAAAAATAATGTTTTAAAATATCTTCATCTTGTATATAAACCCTCTTTGGTGATGATGGATGATCCTTTTTACATGTTACTCACTTTGATTTGCATGTGAGTTTTCTTTCCTGTTTTCCCATGTCAGACTTTAGTATCAAAGTTTAGCTACTCTCAGAAAGTAAGTCTTCCCTCTTCTTACTCCTATTATCTCCTATTATCTGGAAGAGTCTGTGCAGTATTTCCTTGAAGGCAACTTTAGTTGTATCCCATTATATTAATGCATCACATGGGTTGACACGACAGCTTGGAATCCCAAGGAGCCTTATCCATAGATCAAATCTTCATAGTCCTGTCGACTCTCCCATGGGCTTTCACTGAATACACACTGGTGCTGAGCCAAGACCTGGGAGCAGGCAAGGAGAGCTGAGAGAAACTTCTGAAGGTTTCATTCAGTGCAAGGCACTGGCTGCCAGCTTCCTATGGCTAAGGGATGTCAGAGTACTGACACCAGTCCCTCACTGAGAGCACTGCATAGGCTTCCAAAGCCTGAGGGTAGGCTGCAGAGAGACCTCCTGAGGCCCTGATTGAGAATCATAGAGAGAACTTCCCATGGACCCCAAAAGCTAGCAGCTAGCCCGTAGAGCAGAGAGAGATCACCCATGATTTAGCAAGCTGGGTAACTTGGCTACAGAACAAGAGAACTGTAGGGTCCCATGCCCTGCTGAAGGAAAAGTGCTAGCTCTTCTTTCTAAACATTTGAAGCTAGTAACCTGAATCTAGCAAACCTGAAACAAAGGCCATACTCAACTCAGGTACAGATTAGATGGTAGCGTAGATGGTAAAGCATCTGCCTGCAATGCAGGAGACCCGGGTTCAATCCCTGAGTCAGGAAGATCCCCTGGAAAAGGGAATGGCAACCCACTCCAGTATTCTTGCCTGGAGAATTCCATGGACAGAAAAGCCTGGTAGCTTATAGTCCATGGGGTCACAAAGAGTCAGACACAACTGAACAACTAACTCACCCACAGATTATATGAGCTCAGGCCCCTAACCAGAAGGCCTTATTGAATAATTGAAATGCACTTCTCTGGAAATAAATATTATTAACTTCCCTGTCCATGTCTTGTCTAATATCAAAAATTAAGATACATTCAAAGAAGCAAGAACATATGAGCTAGGATTGAAAAAAGAAATGGTCAATAAAAGCAAACCCAGAGATGGCCCGGATGTTGGGCTTATCAGACAGTGACTTTCCATAACTATAATAAATAATAAATGTTAAGGGCTCTAGTGGGGAGAAAATGGACACTGCACAAGTAGATGGGCAAAATCCACAGAGAACTGGAAGTTATAGAAATGTTAGAAAATATATAACAGATATAAGAATCATTCAGTGAACTTAGCTGACTGGACACAGCAGAGAAAAAAAAAATTAGTGAAGCTTGTAGACAAGTCAATTGAAATGATCCAAAATTAAACTAAATAGAGGGAGGGAAGGAAGTTAAAAAGCGACAGAATCTGAGTTCTGCAAGATAATAACAATAGCCAAACCCTGTACATGTAATAAAAGTCCAAGGAGAAGAGAGTGGAGCACCAGAAAAATTTGAAGAAATAATGGTTGAGAAATTTCTTCTGTTGATTAGTGATACCAACCTACAGATTCAAGAATCTCAGTGGACTCCAAGCAGGATAAATCCAAAGAAAAGAGCTGGGGTGGGACTGTTGGACAGTTATGTCCAACTCTTTGTGGCCTCATGGACTGCAGCCCACCAGGCTCCACTGTCCATGAAATTTTCCAGGCAAGAATACTGGAGCTGGTTGTCATTTCCTACTCCAGGGGATCTTCCCGACCCAGGGATTGACCCGCATCTCTTGCATCTCCTCCAGGCAGATTCTTTACTGCTTATGCCACCTGGGAAGCCCTGACCAGAGTCAAAATGTACTAAAAGGCAAAGACAAAGAACAGATCTTAAAAGCACCCAGATGGTGAAAAATCTTCACTTTCAGGGAAACAATAGTGAGGATGATGGCTAAATTCTCTCAGAAATCATGAAGACCAGAGAACACTAGAACCATATCTTTAAAGTCCTGAAAGGACAATTAGGGGGTAAAAAGCTGGCAAGCTAAATATCCATTGAAAACCTCCTTTAAAAATTAAGGTAAAGACATTACAGAGTACCACTGGGAGAACTCTTTCCCAACAGACAGTTACTGCAAAAAAAGCTAACAGGTTTTAGGTTGAAGGGAAATGATACCAAGTGGAAGCAAGACTCTTAAGACAAAATGAAGAGATCAAAAGGATAATAAATATGTAGCTTTAGACTTGCTTGGCATAAAAGCTTGGCTTTAAAACCCAAGTCATGGTCACCAATCCTTTGCCCTAAGGGAACCAGAGCCTTTTCCTCTCAGAGTACAGGCTCTCCAGCTGCAACAAAGAGTTGGCCCCTGTCTCCTCCTCTCTGGTGACCTTGGGAAGGTGGCACAGTGGTAAAGAATCTGCTTGCAAAGCAGGAAGCACGGCTTCAATCCCAGGGTTAGGAAGATCCTCTGGCATCGAAAATGGCAACCTACTCCAGTATCCTTGCCTGGAAAATTCCATGGACAGAGGAGCCTGGCCGGCTACAGTCCGTGGGGGTCACAAAGAATCAAGGCTGTGTCAACTGAGCACACCCCCTACAGATGTTATCCTTGGGACTCTTTCTTTCTTCTTGACTATATTCTTTAAAAAATCATTTTACATTGAAACAGATTACCACCTGCCTGCACTGTGGCAGAAGTTTTACCTTCTAGGTAGATATGGAAAGAAAGGAGCCGTTGGTGGGGCTGGGAGTGGGTCAGTGGGAAAGCTCTGTCCAGCTCCCAACAGAGCTCACATGCAGAAGTCAATGGCTGAATGCTTCTTTGGTGTTTTAGTCCAAGAGAGTTCCTTGTTCTGGGCAGGCAGATGAGGTGAATCAATGCCTTTTGCTTTATTGCTGTTACCGCTTCTGCTTTAGTTTAAAATTCACAGCACGCAGAGCTCCAGAGTGTGTCCCTCAGCCCACCCCCAGGGACACAACAGTGCACTTGTCTTTCAATGCTGCAAACAGCCTTTTCTTTCCCCCTGAGTTTCCAGCACTGTTTCCAGTCGTTGGCCTTTATCTTCTCAGGTATTTTAATGAAATAGTTAGAGAGGTTACATCAGGTAAGTCTAGTTTTTTTTTTTTTTGACAACTTTTTATTACTTAAATTCATATATATAGGAAAGCTGAAAGAATTTTACAAGAAGTTTCCATACACCTTCCACCTAGATTCAATACCTAAGGTATTTTGCTTATTAATGATAAATTTTAAGACCCACAAAAAATAGTTTAAGCAGATTGTTATTATGCGTATCCTCAGGACCTATGAACATTAAATATGCTTTATCCTGTTAATAATAAAAATATTTAACCAGAGAAAAACTGGAGTATAAATAATTTTTTTATAAATGATATGTCAGCATTACATTAATAAATGGAGAACTGAAGCAATCATTTTAACAACTCATGTTTTACAAAATTTTAATGAGACTTACTTGAATAATTTTTTACAATGATTCACCTCATTCTATAGATTAAAATTGGTTGAATGATAGGAAAGGAGAAATAAATGACCCAGATGTCAATTTGAGCCTATGTTGTCCCAAGTAAAAATTTACCTAAACTATAAATCAATTTGGGCTTTCCTGGTGGCTCAGAGAGTAAAGAATCCACCTGCAATGTGGGAGACCTGGGTTCAGTCTCTGGGTTGGGATGATCCTCTGGAGGAGACCATGGCCACCTACTCTAGTATTCTTGCCTGGAGAATCTCCATGGACAGAGGAGCCTGGCGGGCTACAGTCCATGGTGTCACAAAGCATCGGACATGACTGAACGACTAAGCACAACACATAAATCAATTTAGAATTCAAGACATCTCCTTTTATAGCTAATCATATGGGCTTCCCTGATAGCTCAGATGGTAAAGAGTCTGTCTGCCTGCAGTAGTTTCTCGCAAGAGAAGAATGAGAAGATTCTTGACTTTGTAATTCATCACCTTCCAACACGATCACAACTTGGGAGAAACCGACATCAGCCACTGGGCTGACTTCTTGAGAAGCTGAAGGATGATGGCCTCAAAGCGCTTTACAAGGAGCACTTCAACTCCAACTTCCTTTAAAGGGCTATGTTTTTATATCAAAACTTAGTTGTAATATTCCTCCACTTTACATTTTTCTCCTCTCAATACAGTATTTTAAACAGCCCAGCCAAGGGACCCTAAAGCAGCGTCTTAAGTCTTACATAACCATCCCCTGCATATTATTATTATTTTTTAAATTGCTTTTCCCTGGCACACATTACAAAGAACTTTTCCTATATATCAAAACTAAAGGCTTGGACTGAGCCCATGTTTGTTTCAACTTGAATCACCACCCACCTGGGTCTGAGTCAGGCTGGCAGTCCAAAGGGAAAATACTGCCTAAGTGTATTACAGCCTCTGGATCTGTCCCCCTGCTCAGGAGCACAGAAGCAGATCAACTGGGAGAGGCCACAAGGCAAATTTGCCTAGAGATGAATTCTGGGAGGCAGCACGGTTGAGAGTAGCTCAGCCATTTGGCGGGGAGTTAAGTTGCAATGACTTCTGAGAGGAATCATTTGAGAAAGAGCAAGATTGCTCATGAGTCCTAAGTCAGGGCTTGCTGAAGCATTTTTTTAAAGCTAGAAATGCTTTCAAGGCAAGCCTTTTCCTTTTTGAGAAGTTTAAGACCTGAAAACCAGCCACCTTTGGTTATTATAAAACTTCAAAATGTATATAACATTTTAAAACAAAGACTCACGTTCAAGAACTCACTTAAAAAGCAACTAGAATTGATCCGTTCTTTTCTTCTAGAGGTCCTTTTCGATTCTAGATTTTACATATTCTAAAAGTAGAATCCTTTTCCAAAATAACTTTCAGGAAAAGGAAAGGTCATTTTATTTGCTAATTGTGGCTCTCTCCTTTCCCCCATAGACCAGATTCTGCCAGGTGAGTAAACTGTCAGTTGGCTGAGTCCAGCTGTCAAGAATCTTTAACTCTCTAAGCCTCTAGGACATTGCTCATCAAGGACAGGCATTAATTCCTCTCTGTCAAAGGGTCTAGCAACGTGCTGGGTCTCCTGAGAAACTGGTGAGGAGGAGGTATTCTATGCCTTATTTGGGGTCAATCAAGAGCCTGAAAGCCTGGGAGACCATACTGGCTGCTCTAGGAGGTCTTATGGCTGTGACTGGAGAACATCATTTCCAGCTGCCCTACTGAGTGGCTGGATAGATTGGGACACATTACTTCACCTCTAAGGCCTATTTCCTCATCTGTAAAATGGGGCTAATGGTAACAAGCACAGCAATGTGCTGTTTTGTATTTTATAATTTATCTTTATTTTTGGCTGTGCTGGGTCTTTGTTGCTATACAGGCTTTCCTTTAGTTGCAACAAGCAGGGGCTACTCTTTAGTTGCAGTGCTTAGGCTTTTCATCGCAGTGGCTTCTCTACGGAGCACAGGCTCCATAAGAGCCTGGGGAGTGTGGGCTGCAGTAGTCGCAGCTCCCAGGTTCTAGAGCACAGGCTCAATATTTGTGGTGCATGGGTTTCGGTGCTCTTCCTCATGTGGGATCTTCCAGGACCAGAGATGGAACCCGTGTCTCCTGCATTGGCAGGCAGATTCTTTACCACTGATCCACCAAGGAAGCCCCAGTGAGCTGTTTTTCAGATTAACTAAAATAGAGCACAAAGTAAATGTTAAACATATGTTAGCCATTACTATCAGACGTCTGTGTGTGTGTTTGACACATGTAACTGTACTACGACCAAATGTCATTTGTGCCAGTAGAACTGCATTGTCAGCTCTAGTCAGATAGATCTAGTCAGATATAAACTTCTTTCACGATTGTGAAAAGATTACCAAGAGGAAACCGTGAACTGAGTGCTGAGGCAGGGGGAGAGCCGGAATCTCTAGGGCATTTGCCCCCACCCTCCCTTGCAGCTCTCGCCACTAGTGAGAGTTACCTTGTTTGGACCAAGAGAAACCACTCCTGGGAGCCTCTTATAGCCGGGGTCCCCAACCTCTAGGATCTAATGCCTGATGATCTCAGGTGGAGCTGATGCAATAAAAATAGAAAGAAAGTGCACAATAAATGTAGTGCACTTGAATCATCCAGGAACCATCCACCCCTCCATCCACAGAAAAACTATCTTCCACAAAACTGGTCCCTGGTGCCAAAAAGGCTGGGGACCATTACTGTACAGAGCAGGCTTTGTGTGTGTGTGTGTGTGTATGTGTGTGTGTATTTAAAGTTCTTCAACAAATACACTAAGTTCTGCTTCGGGGATACATCATGGATCCACAAAGAAAACCCAGTCGAAAGAAACATTATGGATGCAGAAACATCATCAAGACCTCACAAATGCTTGAGTACTTTTGCTGCCTGTATTTACAGACAGACCCTTGAAAGGACCCAAAAGGTGGCCCAAAGAGTCACTACATAACAATGCTTTTAATTTCACTAGTGTCTATATGGCTACAGTTTAGTTTCACATAAATTCACATTAAATAAAATTACAAAATGCAATTTCTCCCCCCAAGGGATGATTTTATTGATTTTACATCCATTTTCCTAAGTATATTTTCAAAGTAGAGGTGTGTATACCTGGTAATAGTAAATAAAATTAATAGATATTAGGAAATGGGCATCACTGAAAGATATTCAGATTCTTTCATATCTTCTACTTTCTAAATGAAATGTAACGAGTTTTTGGCTTCTATTGCCAGAGAAACACAGAAGAACTCGTCCTTTCA
This sequence comes from Bos taurus, assembly GCF_002263795.3. Taxonomy (NCBI): domain Eukaryota; kingdom Metazoa; phylum Chordata; class Mammalia; order Artiodactyla; family Bovidae; genus Bos; species Bos taurus. The sequence continues at coordinate 37,053,745 of NC_037340.1, forward strand.
TTTCCATTTGAGAACCAAAAATCCGATCTCTTTTTCTGTGCCCTGTAGCAGACAATTGTTTAACTTGTCCCTTGTTAAAGAATATTTCTATTAAACAATTTAATCCCATTTTACAGGTGAAGACTAGAGAGATGTACAGGGAAATGAAGTAATTCACCTAATCTCATGCATGTAGTAAGTGGAAAACGTAGTGTTCTGATCCAGAGCCTACCTCCTTTACTACTTCCATTGTCTTCCTGCCAACAAGGGGAACCATAATAATACTTATCTACTGCATTAAGTAAGGTGTTGGAGGCTTTCCTGCTGGAGAATCTGCCTGCAGTGCAGGAGACCTGGATTCGATCCCTGGGTGGGGAAGATCACCTGGAGAAAGGAATGACTCCACATTCCATTATCCTTTCCTGGAGAATCCCATGGACAGTGGAGACTTGCAGGCTACAGTCCATGGGGCTGCAAAGCGTTGGACACAACTGAGCGACTCACACTTTCATTTCATTTTTTTGAGGAAGGCTACAGAGTGTACACACTGTGGGCTTTAGCAGTGTTTGTAATATGCTATTTCCTCAACTTAGGTCATGGATTCACAGGGATTTATTTTTATGTTTCCTAATTTACATCAATGTCACTTATGAACTTTTATATGTATCATTTACTACACAATTAAAACTGTTAAAAATACCCCAGTACTGGTATAAAGATGTGTGGGTAAAATCTATAGACTAATTTTTTAGGCTGCTTTAAAATTTGACCTGTTCCTACACGGATGGGGAAGGGAGAGATTGGAATGGTGATTTAGGAAAATGTGGAGAGCAAATCTCAAATCTGGTCTCACACTGACTCGTAAGACAACTTGTTCCTCTGGAATCTGCTTTTCTCAGAACTACTCTTTCTCCAGTAATTTATGGTTTTGGTGGGAGATGAATGATTCCACTTCCTGGATACCACTGATTGGAGCCGAGAGTGCTCCCTGGAGACAAAATGCTGTAACTTCGGTAATTCATTTCCTGGCCTAAGTCGATCTGTCTATAAGCAGGCACGTGATTCAGGCTAAGCCAATCCGTGTCCTTTACCTAGAATTTTAGGACCAGAATTAGAATACTGTTAAGATTCAAACTCAGATCTGGTAGTACATTTTTGGAGAAAAATTCATTTGTATTCAAAAAGAAGGAATGCAAGGCAGACAAAAAAAAAAAGGACAAGCCACTGGGAATCTTGATGGCATTCAAGGCTTGGTTCCAGAAGTTCTCAAGGCCCAGCTACACCCAAGATCTTCCAAAGATAAGTTGTTTTGTAAGAATCCACAATATACATTTAATAAAGTACCTTTTTAAAGTACTTTTTAAAAAGAGTTTTTTTTATAACCTAAGAGAGTTCTAATTTCCTTACATTAATTAATCAGCAGATGTTACTGCAAAGGTATAAGAAGACATTTATCCAGATAATAAGGACTTTCTCTGCTAGTCACTGAGAGTTGAAGAGGTTATAGGCTCACAGCAACTATTTCTACTGAACAGCCAAAAGAAAATACAAATAGCAAACCAAGAAGTATACCTGTGTGTGTGTGTATGTGTGTGTACGTGCATGCGTGCTTGTGGTCGGTTGCATCCAACTTGACTCTGCGACCTCATGGTCTGTAGTCCATCAGGTTCCTCTGTCTATGGGATTCTCCAGGCAAGAATACTTGTGTGGGTTGCCATTTCCTCCTGCAGGGGACCTTCCCGTCTCAGCGATCGAACTCTGGGATCTCCTGGATCAGCAGGCAGATTCTTTACTACTGAGCCACCTGGAAAGCTATTGGTTATGTCAAAAAACAGACAAAAGAAAAATAACCAGAGTTGCAAAAAAGAGGATAAAAAAAAAATTGAGAGGCAAAGTAGGAATAACAGCTTCCAATAAACATTAATGAACTATTTAAATGCTGTGCAAATGCATCAGTTTGGTGTAAAATAAAAGGTGTGGACCAGATAACTGCCTACCTCCTTACTAGCTCTAAAATTCTTTAGTTCTGATGTTAAAAACAGCAATGATAATTTATAATGTTTTTAAAGTCCTCAAAATGTGACAAAGATTAAAAATGGAGGTCTTAGCTAACTTAGTACCAATGATAGAATCAGACCAACTGGTTCAGAATCTGCTTTATTGGCTAGTTATCAAGTTTGCATTGGTGAAAAATTTTTACTAGCTCTCAGAGGTGATTTGTAAATATCAGATATAGCCCAGGCTCTGTAGATGCTAAAATTACATAGAAAGGTTGTATAAAGACACGAGAAAGCAAAATCCAATCCCTATCATTTTATTTCTTGATGGTTTTTAATTTAAAATCACTACTCTATTTTCCTTTTAAAGTTTAGTTTGTTTCTTCTTTCACACCAGTGGTCCACTTTATCATAAATATTTTCTCTATTGTAATTTAGTATAATATGTATATAGAGAGAGTAATGATTACAAAATATTTTTGACAAGTATGAAAAATAGTAGTTAATGTTTTCCATCTGTTTGCTGTATGCTGGCATGAAAAGAACCATTGGTCCTATAGAATCAGGAAACACCTATGTAAGTACATGACAGAAATACAAATGCTTAATGAATTAATTTTGATTGCTTACACATTTTTGTAAATGTTACCACATGTTGTTTAAATTACCCATTATCAAAACTAGTGCCCAAATGCTATCACTTCCTAGAGCTTCACTATGGAAAGTTTTAAAACTTGTAATTATTTAAATTTATTTGTGGAAAACGAACTGTCGTTTCTTTCTAGATATCTGATTTCTAAAGCTGAAGTTCAAGGTCTGAAATCTTCCTTCTAAGAACTTTTGTGACGCTGTCACAAAGTATTTTGTTTAGTAGACTTAAGTTCTCCAAAAAAAGTCAAAAGCAAGAACTCTATCTAACGACCTAATTCAAACTACAGATTGCAAAAGCGAATGCAGAATGTGTCACAATTTCGATCTGCAGGCTTGGAAGGTATTGCAGATTGTCCATGTTCTAGGAAGTCAGGTGGTGCTAGTGGTGAAGAATCCAGCTGCCAGTGCAGGAGATTTAATAGATGTGGGTTTGATCCCTGGGTTGGAGAGATCCCCTGGAGAAGGAAATGGCAACCCATTCCAGTATTCTTGCCTGGGAAATGCCATGGATAGAGGAGCCTGGTGGGCTATATAGTTCATGGGGTTGCAAAGAATTAGACATATCTGAGTGTGCACACACAGGAAGTCACCAGAGCTTGGTTCCATGTAGGAATCCAACTGTCCTCACCTCACCCCCATGCTTCCGAGGGATTGTGCCGGAGGAAGAGAGCTCCGTCAAGACAACACGAAGGAGTTTAGGAACTTTTTCTAGACAATTCTGTTTCACCAACTTGGCACAGAGATCAGAAAGGCTTCCCATAGGCAAAGTAATTGTTCTAAATATTGCAAATACTGGCATAGGCATTTGTTGTTTCTTGAATAATGATTGCGTTCTTATAAAAGCAGCACTATCTCAAACTCCTTAAAGGTAGGTGTTCTATGCCCATTTAAATGCCCAAGGTGACACACCTAAGATGTTGCCCAGCAGAGGGTGAACACAGGTGCCTTACTGTGGAGCTGCTGTTCTCACCACTGCATAAGGTAAAGGGCTAGATATTGGTACAAATGACACAAACAGAACTTCTTGTCTGAGGCGACGTTATCAGGGATTTACTGAGCAGATTTCCCGGGCTGAGTTTTTTAGTCTTATATTAATGTTTACAGAATGTGGTTTATCCCAATTCATATTGCACATACAAATTTCACACAGTGAAATTTCAAAGAGAAAAATAGGCATGAAATCACACAGCTCACCCATCTGGAGTACTGGCAGAGTAGGTATCAAAGACTCTGCACTGCACTCCCTTCCCCAAATAACTAGGCCAATGTAAAGTCCACAGGGGCCAGGAGCTCTTGGAAACAGGAAAAACCTTGAAAATACACACAAACGTACATTTTGCCTGAGGAGAGGTGATATCGGATATTCATATCCCAAAACATGAAGAACCACTGCATTAAAATCTTTTAAATTGTAGAACTGATTCCCCCCATGCTGCTAAGTCACTTCAGTCATGTCCGACTCTGTGTGACCCCATAGACGGCAGCCCACCAGGCTCTGCCGTCCCTGGGATTCTCCAGGCAAGAACACTGGAGTGAGTTGCCATTTCCTTCTCCAATGCATGAAAGTGAAAAGTGAAAGTGAAGTCGCTCAGTTGTGTCCGACTCTTAGCGACCCCATGGACTGCAACCCACCAGGCTCCTCCATCCATGGGATTTTCCAGGCAAGAGTACTGGAGTGGGGTGCCATTGCCTTCTCCGATTCCCCCCATAACTTTTATTATATAGGAAGAATGTTAATCCACAAAAGAAAACCTGCCCTGTTTGTTATATTTCTCATGGTAATAAATTAGTATTGTGATTTATTAAAAAGCAAAGTAAGAGAAAAACCAAAAATGCACTAAGGTTTACAATGTATATATAATATAACCATGTTAAAAGAAGCAACATTAAATTGGAATAAAGTGAGTCATTTCATCATTAATACAAGTCTTAGAGTCTCTGAGAAATCTTTATTTTACTCAATCCTGAAGGGAAAGGAACAAATGGTTCCTTTCTGTTTGAAACACCTTACAAAGTCACTGCTCTAAGGTTACATCTTAAGAGATAATCCGTCTTTAGGTTTCATGTTGAAATTCAAATGCACTGTTACAACAGGATGTAAAAACTTCAATTGTATGTGGGTAATATGGTGCAATCACTGAACGTCTGTCTTTGATAAAAAGCACCTATTGTGCTGAGAAATGGCAAATTTTAGTGATTCAACAACTGACTTGAATCCTCAATACCGTGGTACAAAATGGAGCAGGGAATATGAGAAAGAAGGGTTTGCTGATGTAGATATTATCAGCTTGAGAAGACTGAAGATTTTCCACATAAGCATATTTCCCCTTAGGAAAAAACACGTTACAGCACAGAAATATAAAAATCTTACCCAGTCCTAATCTCTCTTTTATGTAGCAAATGAGTATACATCATCTTTAGTGTCTGCAAGGAAATTGCATTGGAACCATAGAACCTCCTCTTATTGAGTTTTGTATTACAGAAGGTAAAAAATTTAATCCCTTTGAGAGTTAACAAATATAAGGATTTCTCCTTTCAGGGTGTAGGAAACAAAACAGAGAATTTATATTCTTGTTATATATTATCAGTATATGATAATATACTGATTGGAAGTGTTTGGATCTAGGCTTGTCAATACAAGTTGACAAGCTAACTTATTCAACAAATTATAATTCAACAAGTAAGTTGAATAATATTCATGTGGTATCCAATAACTGTTGAGCTTATTTCTCTAAGTGTGCTTTATTAATCTTGATAATGAATGGAAGATAATAAGAAAGAAATTGTATGGCAGTTTATACAAAAAATTTTTTTCCAAAGTGGACGATAATATTTGATCTCTGTGCTTCTTTTTTGAGGAAATTTAACTCTAGAAGTTTCTGGTCCTGTGGGGCTCAGAAACTACACTGGCAGTGAACAGAGTGCTTGCTGAATAAAATGAAGTGTGCTCAGACACAAGTGCTCAGGGACAGATTCTGCATGGGTGAAGCCATACTGGCAACTTTAATAAAGAAATCCCAACATTTCGGTGACTTACCACAATAAGAGTGTAATTCTCATTCGTGTAACAGTCACTGTTGATGCTCCTAGCCAGTGAGTGGCTATCTTGATCCCAGTAATTCAGAGACCCAGGTTCCTGCCAACTTCTGGTGTCATAATCTAAATGGCCTCTTCTGTTGCCTGTGTCTAGATGGCAGATGGGACAGAGAGCTTCTTAAAGGTCTTGGCCTACAGGTGACACACATCACTTCCATGTACATTTTGTAGTGACTACTGGTCACGAGGCCACACACATAAGTCAAAGGAATTAGAAAATGTAGTCCTTGATTGAGCAGCCATGTTTCAGTTAAATTTCATATTATGGAAAGGTAGCAAACATTCGCTTGAAGCAAGCGTTCAATGTCATTGACTCTTAACCACTTTACATTACATTAAAATAAATTTCCAGATGGATCACTTTTAAATGCAAATTTTTCCCTCTTCAGCAAGTGGTGCTGGAAAAGCTGGACAGCTGCATGTAAATCAATGGAGTTAAAACACACCCTCTAACCATACACAAAAATAAACTCAAAATAGCTTAAAGATCTAAGTGTAACACGACACCATAAAACAATTTAAATGTAACCATGACACCATAGAACATAGACAAAACATTCTCTGACATAAATCACACTGCTGTTTTCTTAGGTCAGTCTCTCAAGGCAATCGAAATAAAAACAAAAATAAGCAAATGGGACCTAATTAAACTTACAAGCTTCTGCATAGCAAAGGAAACCATAAACAAAATGAAAAGACAACCTACAAAATGTAAGAAAATATTTGCAAAAGATGTGACTGTCAAATGACTTATTTCAAAAAATACAAATAGCTCATATAATAACAAAGAAACAACCTAATTAAAAAATGGGCAGGAAAAAAAGAAAGAGAAGAAAAAGAAAAAAAAAAGAAAAGAAAAAAAATGGGCAGAAGACCTAAACAGACATTTCTCAAAAAAAAAAAAAAAAAAAGACACACAGATGGCCAATAGGCACATGAAAAGATGTTCAACATTGCTAATTATTTGTTTAGTTGCTAAGTCCTGTCCCACTCTTTCCTATCCCATGGATTGCAGCCTGCCAGGCTTCCCCGTCCTTCACTACCTCCCAGAGTTTATTTAAATTCATGTCCATTGAGTCAGTGATGTTATCTAACCATCTCATCCCCTGTCACCCCCTTCTCCTTTCACCTTCAATCTTTCCCAGCATCAGGGTCTTTCCCAATCAGGAGGCCAAAGCACTGGATCTTCAGCTTCAGCATCAGTCCTTCCAATGAATATTCAGCGTTGATTTCCTTTAGGATTGATTGGTGTGATCTCCTTGCAGTCCAAGGGACTCTCAAGAGTCTTCTTTCAGCACCACAATTCTAAAGCATCAATTAACCAGCACTCAGCCTTCTTTATGGTCCAACTCTCACATCTGTACATGACTACATGGACTTTTGTCAGCAAAGTGATGCCTCTGCTTTTTAATACACTGTCTAGGTTTGTCACAGCTTTCCTTCCAAGGAGAAAGTGTCTATAATTTCATGGCAACAGTCATCATCCTCAGTGATTTTAGAGTCTAAGAAAATAAAATCTGTCACTGTTTTCATTTTTCCCCCTTCTATTTGCCATGAAGCGATAGGACCAGATGCTACAATCTTTGTTTTTTGAATGTTGAGTTTTAAGCCAGATTTTTCACTTTCCTCTTTCACCCTCATCAAGAGACAGCACCAAATACTTAACTAAGTATATCAGTCACTATTTATAAGCAGATCTTTCAAACACTCCCCAGAATATTCTTTTAAGTATTTCAGTGAAGTAGCTTATGAATTATTTGAACATTATTTTAATCATTACAAAACTCTTGATAACTGCTAGTCCTTATGATGATCCTGTGTTATTTGAGAACCTGGAAGTTTGTATCAACTAAAGGTATATTTACTAAGGACTTGGCAGACAAAATTAACAATGTCAATTTAAATTAATAAAGATCTCCCAATGTGATTTGGATTAATTTTTTTTTCCTTTTTAAGTAAACACAGTAAAAAGTGATGTGTTTATCATTGCACTAAATACCTCTGAGGAACTGATTTGTAGATTGTGTACTAGGAATGATATTTGCATATAATAAAGCAATCTAAAGATTAAAAACAAAAAAGAGAGAGACTCTAGTTTCTTTTCACTTTCTGCCATTAGAGTGGTATCATTTTCTACATTCACCCTTATGGCAGAAAGCGAAGTGGAAGTAAAGAGCCTCTTGATAAAAGTGAAAGGGGAGAGTGAAAAAGCTGGCTTAAAACTCAACATTCAAAAACTAACATCATGGCATCCAGTCCCATCACTTCATGGAAAATAGATAGGGAAACAATGGAAAAAGTGACAGACTTTATTTCCTTGGGCTCCAAAATCACTGCAGATGGTGACTGCACCCATGAAATTAAAAGACGCTTGCTCCTTGGAAGAAAAGCTATGACCAGCCTAGACAGCATATTAAAAAGCAGAGACTTTACTTTTCTGACAAAGAATCGTCTAATCAAAGCTATAGTTTTTCCAGTAATCAAGTATGAATGTGAGAGTTGGACCATAAAGAAAGCTGAGCACTGAAGAATTGATGCTTTTGAACTGTGGTATTGGAGGAGACTCTTGAGAGTCCCTTGGACTGCAAGGAAATTAAACCAGTCAATCCTAAAGGAAATCAGTCCTGAATATTCATTGGAAGAACTGATGCTGAAGCTGAAACTCCAATACTTTGGCCACTTGAGGCAAAGCATAGGCTCATTAGAAAAGACTCTGATGACAGAGGATGAGATGGTTGGAAGGCATCACCAACTCAATGAACATGAGTTTGAGCAAGCTCTGGGAGATGGTGAAGGACAGGGAAGCCTGGAGTGCTGTAGTAGCAAAGAGTCTCAAAGAGTTGGATACACCTGAGTGACTGCAGCTGCTGCCTCTAAGTCTCTTCAGTCGTGTCCAACTCTATGCATCCCCATAGATGGCAGCCCATCAGGCTCCCGCATCCCTGGGATTCTCCAGGCAAGAACACTGGAGTGGGTTGCCATTGCCTTCTCCAATACTTGAAAGTGAAAAGTGAAAGTGAAGTCACTCAGTCATGTCCAACTGTTCGAGACCCCAAGGACTGCAGCCTACCAGACTCCTCCATCCACAGGATTTTCCAGGCAAGAGTACTGGAGTGGGTTGCCATTGCCTTCTCTGAATTGAGTGACTGAACAACAACAAATCTGCATATCTGAGGTTGTTGATATTTCTCCTGAATTCCAGCTTGTGATTCATCCAGCCTGGCATTTCAGATGACGTACTCTGCACATAAGTTAAATAAGCAAGGTGACAACATATAGCCTTGTGGTACTCCTTTCCCAATTTTCAACCAGTTTGTTGTTGCATGTCTGATTCTAACTGTTGCTTCTTGACCCACATACAGGTTTCTAAGGAGGCAGAGAATTTATAATAATTATATGATAATTATAATAATTTGCTAATTATTACAGAAATGCAAATCAAACTATAATGAGGTATCACCTCACACTACTCAGAATGGCCATCATCAAAAAATCTACAAACAATACATGCTGGAGGGGATGTGGAGAACAGGGAACCCTCCTGCATGGTTGGTAGCAATGTAAATTAATACAGTCATCATGTAGAACAATATGGAAATTCACTACTTCGAATACACCCTGAGAAAAACAACAATTCAAAGACACATGTACCCCAGTGTTTGTTCACTGTAGCACTATTTACAATAGCCAGGACATGGAAACAGCCTTGATGTCCATGGACAGATGAATGGATAAAGAAGCTGTGGTATGTATATACAATGGAATATGATTCAGCCATAAAAGGGAATGGATTTGAGTCAGTTGTAGTGAGGTGGATGAACCTAGAAGCTGTTTTACAGAGCTAAGTAAGTCCAAAAGAGAAAAATACTATATATTAACATGTATATATGGAATCTAGAAAAATTGTACTGATAATCCTATTTGTAGGGAAGGACTGGAGATACAGACATAGAGGACTTATGAACACAGTAGGGGAAGAAGAGCTTGGGATAAATTGAGAAAATAACGTTGACCTATATGCATTACCATGTATGAAACAGATAGCTAGTGGGAAGCTGCTATATAACACAGGGAGACTAGCTTGGCACTCTGTGACAACCTAGAACCCCTAGATGGGGTGAGGAGGGAGAGAGGCTCAAGAGGGAGGGGACATATATATACGTACATAATATATCTAGTTATACCTGATTCACATTGCTATACGGCAGAAAGTGTCATGGAATCTGGAGGTCCAAAACACACCTTGGAGGACTCTCAAGACAGTGGAGTAAAGTTTATTACACCAGCGAGTCCAAGGGGAATCAGTTCCCAACAAGGAACCCTGATGTTTCTGAGACCCAGTTTTATACTCCCTGCTATGTGATCGGTTACATGTTAGCAACCTCTTTGTTGTATATGACTGAATTTTACAACAAGTGGAACAATTAAGGTGAACAATTAAGGTGCTAGGAGAACAATTCAGGTGAAGGGGGGGCGACACTGATTATACATCAAGGGGGGATGTCTCCATGGTTAGTGTAACAGGGGCAGCCTGACCTCAACTACAATCTCCATTTGCCATCTGTAGGGAGGGAAGTCTCCAGGAGACCTGGATTTCATTAGCAATAGTTTCCTCACTCTTGGGCAGGGTTCAGGCCTAGTTTACATCCTGTCTTTAAGATGGATGACAGGCTTCAAGATGGAGTCTCTCCTGCTTTCCTCACACTGCTGCTGCTGCTAAGTCACTTCAGTCGTGTCCAACTCTGTGCAACCCCATAGACGGCAGCCCACCAGGCTCCGCCGTCCCTGGGATTCTCCAGGCAAGAACACTGGAGTGGGTTCCCATTTCCTTCTCCAATGCAGGAAAGTGAAAAGTGAAAGTGAAAGTGAAGTCGAGTCCGACTCTTCGAGACCCCATGGACTGCACCTACCAGGCTCCTCCGTCCATGGGATTTTCCAGGCAAGAGTACTGGAGTGAAGCCCCAGCAAAAGTAACACAACATTGTAAAGCAATTATTCTCCAAGTAAATAAATAAATAGAAACTTCCTGAAAGGTTGTTGCTGAGCTGTGAAAGAGGTTGGGATTCTTGGCCTCCAGAGGAGAGGAATTCAATCTGGGGCCAGTGATCGTTCAGAGCTTTTGTGTGATAAAGTTTTTATTAAAGTATAAAAGAGATAGACAAAGGTTCTGACATAGAAATCAGAGGAGGCAGAAAGAGTGCCCCCCTGCTAGTCTTCAGCAGTATGTTATATTCCTATCAGCAGGCTGTTAATTAGAGAAAGGAAATGTCTCAAAACTCAGAGTGGTATCAGGCCCCTCATCCACAACATACATTTTGAGATAACATTAGCACAAGGTAAGTTGTCTCAGGCCATAAAATGATTGACATGAATTTTGAAGAAAGGCAGGTTTCCAAGCAAAGACATAGTCTCATTAACATAACTTAAGAGAACATTTGCAAGTGTAAAACATACTGGTTTGTCAAGTGGGTTCTGAGTCTTAGGTGGAACCAACTTGAAGAAAGAGTGTTCAGTTCAGTTCAGTCACTCAGTCGTGTCTGACTCTTTGTGACCCCATGGACTGTAGCATGCCAGGCCTGGACCAAACACCAGCTCCCGGAGTTTACTCAAAATCATGTCCATTGAGTTGGTGATGCCATCCAACCATCTCATCCTCTGTTGTCCCCTTTTCCTCCCACCCCAATCTTTCCAAGCATTAGGGTCTTTTCAAATGAGTCAGTGCTTTGCATTAGGTGGCCAAATAATTGCAGCTTCAGCTTCAGCATCAGTCCTTCCAATGAATATTCAGGACTGATTTCCTTTATGATGGACTGGTTGGATCTCCTTGCAGTCCCTTAGACTGTAAGAGTCTCCTCCAATACCACAGTTCAAAAGCATCAATTCTTTGGCGCCCAGCTTTCTTTATAGTCCAACTCTCACATCCATACATGACTACTGGAACAACCATAGCTTTGACTAGACAGACCTTTGATAGCAAAGTAATATCTCTGCTTTTTAATATGCTGTCTTGGTTGGTCATAACTTTTCTTCCACGGAGCAAGCGTCTTTTAATTTCATGGGTGCAGTCACCATCTGCAGTGATTTTGGAGTCCCCCAAAATAAAGTCTATCACTGTTTTCATTGTTTCCCCATCTATTTGCCATGAAGTGATGGGACCAGATGCCATGATCTTAGTTTTCTGAATGTTGAGCTTTAAGCCAACTTTTTCACTCTCCTCTGTCACTTTCATCAAGAGGCTCTTTAGTTCTTCTTTGCTTTCTGCCATAAGGATGGTGTCATCTGCATATCTGAGGCTATTGATATTTCCCCCAGTTATCTTGATTCCAGCTTCTGCTTCATCCAGTCCAATATTTCTCATTATGTACTCTGCATATAAGTTAAATAAGCAGGGTGACAATATACAGCCTTGACATACACCTTTCCTGATTTGGAACCAGTCTGTTGTTCCATGTCCAGTTCTAACTGTTGCTTCCTGACCTGGATACAGATTTCTCAAGAGGCAGGTCAGGTGCTCTGGTTTCCTGTCTCTTTCAGAATTTTCCACAGTTTATTGTGATCCACACAGTCAAAGGCTTTGGCATAGTCAATAAAGCAAAAGTAGATGTTTTTCTGAAACTCTCTTGCTTTCTCAATGATCCAATGGATGTTGGAATTTGATCTCTGGTTCCTCTGCCTTTTCTAAATCCAGCTTGAAAATATGGAAGTTCACAATTCATGTACTGTTGAAGGCTGGCTTGGAGAATTTTGAGCATTACTCTGCTAGCGTGTGAGATGAGTGCAATTGTGTGGTAGTTTGAGCGTTCTTTGGCATTGGCTTTCTTTGGGATTTGAATGAAAACTGACCTTTGCCAGTCCTGTGGCCCTTGCTCAGTTTTTCAGATTTGCTGGCATATTGAATGTAGCACTTTCACTGCATCATCTTTTAGGATCTGAAATAGCTCAACTGGAATTCCATCACCTCCACTAGCTTTGTTAATAGTGATGCTTCCTAAGACCCACTTGACTTTGCATTCCAGGATGTCTGGCTCTAGGTGAGTGATCACACCATCCTGATTATCTGGGTCATGAAGATCTCTGTTGTGAAGAAAGACAGAGTCTAGAGTAAGTACATAGTTCATTAACATAGCTTAAGAAAAACATTTCCATAAGAAAAATGCATTGCTTAGCTCAAGGTTTGAGAAAAGTTAAGTTCAGATGGAACCAGGTGTAGTCATGGCAACACAGAATTTTAAAAGATATCTCCTTTTAAATTTGCATAGAGAAGGAAAAAAATCTGACACTTGTAGTTTGTTTCCTCCTGCCCCTTGCTGCTGCTGCTGCTGCTAAGTTGCTTCAGTCGTGTCCGACTCTGTGCGACCCCATAGATGGCAGTCCACCAGGCTCCTCTGTCCCTGGGACTCTCCAGGCAAGAACACTGGAGTGGGCTGCCATTTCCTTCTCCAATGCAGGAAAGTGAAAAGTGAAAGTGAAGTTGCTCAGTCGTGTCCGACTCTTTGTGACCCCATGGACTGCAGCCTACCAGGCTCCTCCGTCCATGGGGTTTTCCAGGCAAGAGTACTGGAGTGGGTTGCCATCTCCATCCTGCCGCTTAAGAGAGATAAAAATGTCTAACACTTGCAGTCTATTTTCTCATTTTGGAGACCCCCTAGCCTTCCTGCCTGTTACCCTCTCACTCCTATCTTTTGTTTCAGCAAAGATGAGCTCAGCTTACACTGAAGTCTCTCTGCTACTGCAGTAGCCTGAATAAAATGTTTGGCCACCTTAAAAAATAAAAAGTATACTTATATGTATAGCTGAATCACTTTGCTGTACACCAGAAATTAACATAACTACAAATCAACTATACTTCAACAATTTAAAAAAGGAATATATGGAAATTTTAAAGATTATATTATAATTATATAATATATATTATATAATTATAATTATATTAGATTATAATTACTGCAAGGAAAAGTGAAAGTGAAAGTGAAAGTCGCTCAGTGGTGTGTGACTCTTTTCGACCCCATAACTGTATAGTTCATGAATTCTCCAGGCCAGAATACTCGAGTGGGTAGCCTTTCCCTTCTCTAGGGGATCTTCCCAACCCAGGGATCAAACCCAGGTCTCTCGCATTGCAGGCAGATTCTTTATCAGCTGAGACACAAGGGAAGCCCTAGTGCAAGGAAAACGACCGTTTATTATGTAACAAAATCCAGAACTCATTAAAAAAATTAAGTTAATTCAACTACAAACATAAGGCATGGCAACCAGCAAAATGGGGGTGGGAGAACAGGGCAGGGGGATCTTCATCGCTTGAAGCACAGGAACAAGCGATTATTTCCTTAGCACACGGATAGTTTCTATAGTGAAGAAGAAAATGTAAATAGTCCAAAAGGGAAACCAGGAAAAGGTGAAAGTGAAGTTGCTCAGTCGTATCCAATTCTTTGCGACCCCATGGATTGTAGCCCACCAGGCTCCTCCATCCATGGGAATTTCCAGGCAAGAATACTGGAGTGGGTTGCCATTTCCTTCTCCAGGGGCTCTTCCCCGCCCAGGGATCAAACCCATATCTCCAGGGTGTGTTTCCTGCATTGCAAGCAAATTTTCTACCTGCTGAGCAATTGGGAAAGTCCAACTTCTATGGATTTTATCAAGAACTCTGAAATTTAAAATGGGATAGCCTTTGGTCCAGTAAATCCCATTCTACAAAATCATCTTACAAATACAGTTCTTGTGCTCTAAGAAAAAGATTTGTTCACTTAGCACTGTTCATATCAGCAAAACATTCTAAACAACCTACAGATCTATCAATAATGTTATGGCTAGTTTATGTCCCAGCCATACAATGGAAAATTATAAAGCAATTCAAAAGAAAAAGGTAAATCTACATACAGTTACATGTTAAGATCCTTTGATGTGTTTGGTTAAAAATGTAATCTGCATACAGAATTTTTTTTCTTTTTCGCTCAGCCCTGTCTGACTCTTTGCCACCCCATGAAATATACAGTCCATGGAATTCTCCAGGCCAGAATACTGGAGTGGATAGCATTTCCATTCTCCAGAGGATCTTCCCAACCCAGGGATCAAACCCAGGTCTTGCATACACAGATAGTGCAATAATATTTATGAAAAATATATACTTGCATATATCTGGATATGCTTGCAAATGCAAAGAAAACAGTTTGTAAGGATAAGCACCCACTTTTTAACACTTCTGTTAAGAAGAGGAATGCAATAGAAGGAAGTTTTAGAACTGGGCTTTGGGTTCTTCCTTTCCCACTTTTTATTTTATGCATTTACTTCTAACTTTTTACAAGGAGAACATTATGTCTATAAAGAATAAAAATAACAAACTGTGCTGGACCAGGTTCACCAAAGCCTTACCTGAGAACCATGCTTCTGGATCATCCCCTCAAAGGTAAAATCTACCACTTAGAACACAGGGAAAGTCTATGCCTTTTGTGTGTGTGAGTGTGTGCGTGTGTGTGTGTGTACCTGAACAAGCCAAATTCTCCCAGTCAATTGTGAGTCATGTAAGCACTCATTTCATTCGCCTTAAGAAGTGCCTCTTGTATTAACTAAATCCTGAGAGGATGGGTGCCAGGGACAAATTGGGGGCTAGTTAGATCATGGCATTTGGTCCCATCACATCATGGCAAATAGATGGGGAAACAATGGAAACAGTGACAGACTTTATTTTGAGGGGCTCCAAAACCACTGCAGGTGGTGACTGCAGCTGTGAAATTAAGAGACACTTGCTCCTTGGAAGAAAAGCTATGACCAACCTTGACAACATATTAAAAAGCAGAGATATTACTTTGCTATCAAAGGTCTGTCTAGTCAAAGCTATGGTTTTTCCAGTAGTCATGTATGGATGTGAGACTTGAACTATAAAGAAAGCTGATCACCGAAGAACTGATGTTTTTTAAGTGTAGTGTTGAATAAGACTCTTGGAGATCTTACCTCTGCAAGCAGATCCAACTAGTCCATCCTAAAGGAAATCAGTCCTGAATATTCATTGGAAGGACTGATGCGGAAGCTGAAAGCTGCAATACTTCGGCCACCTGATGTGAAGAACTGATTCCTTGAAAAAGACCCTGACGCTCGGAAAGATTGAAGGCAGGAGGAGAAGGGGATGACAGAGGATGAGATGGTTGGAAGGCATCACCGACTACATGGACATGAGTTTGAGCAAGCTCCAGGTGTTGGTGAAGGATAGGGAGGCCTGGCGTGCTGTAGTCCATGGGGTCGTAAATAGTCGGACATGACTGACTGACTGAACTGAACTGAACTGAACTGAGGCTACCACGTGACCGCCAACGACGTTCTAGCATTCGGGCACGAGCAGCCCAGGTTCAAACAGACTCGCTTAGAAGTTCTCCAGGAAACCGTTGGGTGGGTGGAGAGGAGTGCTCGGTCCAACAGCTCCTTTCTGATCTTCCGTGCTGTTTGAGAACGTGGCCTTTCCTTCCTGGAAATGAGCCTTAATCCCTCGAAGGTTGCACCAGAGCCGAAGCGGGAGGCGGGGCAAGAGCCTGGGTCCAAGTCCCAGGGGCCTGGGTTGGAGCTGGGGCCTGAGCTGGAGAGAGAGAGCTGGCCGCCCGCAGGGCGTGGCCTAGAGCCGGAGCCGCCCTCGTCCTCTGGTCAAGACCGGAACCGAGCTTGGCTGGGCGGTGGGGCAGAACGCAGAGCCCCCTCCCGAGTCGCGGCTGAGGCTCCACCACCTCCGGCCAGCATCGCGGTCTGAGAACCAATTGGCCCAGCGGCCCCGCTGCCACACCAACTGCCTGGAGGCGCCGCTGTCCCGGGCCTTCGGGCAGGTGGACTGAAAGGTGGGCTCGCATCCCTGGATCTGCTGCTGCCCATGGTGTTAAAGGCCTTTCTCGGCACTGGCCTGATTTACCAGCCCCAGGCTGAAGAAGACGACCTTGAGGAGCAGTACACCCCGGTAGGGAGACCCGCCAAGGCTGCGCTACGCTTTGTGCAGGACATTTCACCAACGACTCTCTCTCATCTCCGTCTCTAGGAAGAGCACCGAGGTCAGTTATGCCTCCATCCTAGTGGTCTCCAACTTTGAGACACTGCTGGAGCTGGAAATCTTAGAAGAAATTTGCAAGATGGATGACCCGGTGCAGGTTTTGATTGTGACACAGGACAGTGGAACCCAGATCCCCTACAACGAGGTGTGTGCTAAGAACCAGGGCTCCTGTGTCCCTCCTCCAATTCACTCTTGTTCGCCTGGAAAAGGAACAAGGGCCTCAATCTGAAAACCTACACCTTCCCCATCTACAGCCTAGCCTGTCAGATCATCTACTTGGCCACCATCCTGGGAGGAACTGGGAGAGGATTGGGCTGAGCCAGTTGCTTCTCCAGGCCAAAGCCATGTGGCTGCAGTACTACCTGAAGACAGATGAAGGAGAGGAAAACTAAGGTAGCAAGGTGTGGATGATCCATTTCCTAAGAAGGCTGGCAGCCTTGAAAAGAGTCTGGCCTTGAAGAAGATCAAGGTACCTAGTGGCTGGGGTTTATAGGGAGGCCAGGAGAAGGTGGGAGGGTTAAGAGGACTTGTTCCAAGTACCATAGCAGCAGCACTCCCACATTATCAGATAGAGTCCTTGACTGGAAGCTAGGTGTGCTCTGCTCTAATTGATCCTTAATCCAACTTTCTTAAAATAGCACACTGAAGAGAGCCAGGAAAGAATCTAAAAAAAAGTGGATATGTGTATAACTTATTCACTGTGCTGTACACATGAAACTAACACAACATTGTAAAGCAACTATACTATAATAATTTTTTTTTTGAAATAAAGTAAAAGGAGATAGGTCCTAAAAAAAAAAAAGAAGAATGCCTCAAATCTTAAGTCCTTGATAACATTTCACTTTCATGCATTGGAGAAGGAAATGGCACCCCACTCCCGTGTTCTTGCCTGGAGAATCCCAGGGACGGGGTAGTCTGGTGGGCTGCTGTCTATGGGGTCACACAGAGTCGGACACGACTGAAGCGACTTGGCAGCAGCAGCAGCAACATTCTGGTTAAAAACACAAATTGTACATTCTCAGGGTAGTTCTGTTCAGTACAGATGTTGATCTTCAGGTTTAATTTGGTTTTCTGGTCAAATTACTCTGAAATTCTTACTTCCAGTTTAAGCCTTTGCTGTTTCTGGGAGCCCCCTAAACTTTGTTTGGAATTCATTAGAATAAAAAGACAAAACTTTAAACAAAAGTTCCATGATGTTTTTGAGAAAGAAAGATGACCATTTAAAAAGTAAATTATAGCATAGTGCCAGGCACATATTACTACTGCTACTGCTAAATCTCTTCAGTCGTGTCCGACTCTGTGTGACCCCATACTCGGCAGCCCACCAGAGTCCCCCATCCCTGGGATTCTCCAGGCAAGAACACTGGAGTGGGTTGCCATTACCTTCTCCAATGCATGAAAGTGAAAAGTGAAAGTAAAGTCATCCAGTTGTGTCCGACACTTCGAGACCCCATGGACTGCAGCCTACCAGGCTCCTCCATCCATGGGATTTTCCAGGCAAGAGTACTGGAGTGGGGTGCCATTGCCTTCTCCAGGCACATATTAGCTGTTCAGTAATTTTTGTGCCGGCAAACCTAGTACTCTGAATAAAACTGGTGAAAATGAGAAGACACCTTCTGGAAAAAGCCTTTTAATACTCAGTTTCTGAAATGGTGTTTGTGCAGTTAAAATAGTAAAAGATGACAACCTAATAGAAGTTTAGAAAAAATCATAATGTCTATAGTAATTAATGCTTTCACAGTTTGTATAAGATTCAGATTTTGTGTATTCAGGAGTTTTAAACTTTAGACTGTGAAAGAAACTTTGAAAAGCATGCCAGAGATTTGTGGGAAGAAGCAAATCTCTATTACCTTCTATATTCTAAAATCATAATCCATATATTTTGATTTTTTACTGAATTTTAATGTTTAAATCAATAAACTGTAGTGTTGTAATATCATATGTAACTCACACACAATATCATAATTGAAGGTTATTTACCTGAATATATTTTTGTGGCAGGTCCTCTACTTTACATCACTTTCTAGACAACTGGAATTTGAGGCAACTTCTATGACAGTGGTCCCCTTGTTTCACTTGGCATACCTTCTAATCATATTAGTTGCAATTGTATCATGTTAAAGGTAAAACAATTTTATTAGTAAATTCTAAAAAATATTTTATTGTGTAATAAATATAATGTCTAGATATGTTGGAGTAGTATGTAATTTCCTTGGTTCTATCTCTCCACAGCAAAGATTTGAAACACAGTGGAACAGTGTTACAGCTCGATTACAGCTCAGAGTTTTATTCAGCAAGCAGAGGAAAGTATACCCTCCAGGCATGAGGGCAAGCTGACCCCAAAGAGGAGGCCTCAATCCATCTTGGCTTCCTGTTTTTATACATTTGTCTCCTCGCCCTGAGTCTGCCCTATGTAAACTGGGCTAGCCAGGAGGGCTGTTTGTTTCACCTGAGGGTCTCACTTCAACCCTCAGGTTTTCTTTCGTTCCATTTTTGCATGCTTTTTCCTTTCTTGTCTTTTAGCCACCACCATTTGGGACTCCTTTTTCCTATTCTAACTATCTAACATTCCCACCTCAAGAGACGGGAGGCCCAATTCTTTGGGAATTGGGGCGTCAAGCTCTCGCTGGCTACTTTGCTGAGGTGGGATGGTGAGTGGAAAAGGGCCTCCCCCTCTTGCTAGTCTGAAGCCTCAGAGTCCTTATAATGGTGTCCATCTAAGAGTGAGTGATATTTTCTGTGGTTGGGTGTAGTTTTATATATCCTTGTTGAACTGGCACTGCATGTTGCAGCTTGTTGACCTGGGCAGAGGTAAAATGGGTTAAAGAATTGATCATACATGGAACAATCATAAGCAGCATCAATATGGTGATAACAGGGATTAGTAGGGGCACTGCTGCTGCTGCTAAGTCGCTTCAGTCGTGTCCGACTCTGTGCGACCCCAGAGACGGCAGCCCACCAGGCTCCACCGTCCCTGGGATTCTCCAGGCAAGAACACTGGAGTGGGTTCCCATTTCCTTCTCCAATGCATGAAAGTAAAAAGTGAAAGTGAAGTTGCTCAGTCATGTCTGACTCTTAGCGACCCCATGGGCTGCAGCCCACCAGGCTCTTCCATCCATGGGATTTTCCAAGCAAGAGTACTGGAGTGGGGTGCCATTGCCTTCTCCGAGTAGGGGCATTAGCCAACTCCAAATTCCCCATCACCAGGAGAAGGAGCCCCCAAAGAGAGATTGTAGCCACCCTGATAACTCTGCAGCTCATTCTTTGAGATCCTGTAGGATCTGAATGTTTTTCTTGAGGACTGTGAGACTTTCTTTAACTTAGCTGGAGGTATTTACCCAGAAACAACACATCTTATTCAAGATGGCTCAAGTCCCTTCTTGTTCAGGGATCAGGAGATCTATCCCTTGTCTATTTTGGAATACAACCCCTGGCAAGCATTGTTGGTTCTTTAAATCTATCCTGAGAAATATTATCCCCAGAAACTTAATTTTTACGGTATTCATGAATATGCAGTCGATTGTAGTCTTGAATAGATATCTGAGATCTCACATGTGTATTGAGTGTCCTCTTCTCTTTCATTCCATGGTTTGACTCATGAGTAGTGAATTCAAGAGTCATGCCCTGGTACCTTGACTACTATGGGGGTAGAAAGTATTACAGGATAGGTAGGAGTCCTTCCATGTGGGCTGGAGTTGAGCCTTTGGGGATACATCTTTCCAGACTTTAAATAGGACTTGAGTCACTGGAGCATACAGTGGTGGCTCTTTAGAATCTATTGGGTCCTGATTGACACCCTACAAGTGTGTATATTGTTGGAATTGCCCAATAGCCATGGTATAAGACCAGAGGCTTATACCATGAGCCTCTGGATCTAGGAAGGGGTCATTGACATAAACAAAAGGTCTCCCATATAGCCTCTCATAAGGACTAAGACCAACCTTTTCCTTAGGGGCAGTATGGGTGCATAGGAGAGCTATTGGTAAAGCTCCTTCCATCCCAGGGACATCTCCTGGGGTTATCCTTTTTATCTCTAGTTTTAAGAATTGGTTGGCTCTTCCTACTTTTCCTAAAGATTGAGGCCTCCAGGCACAATGGAGATAATAAGTAATGCCCAATGCTTTAGAGTCCCCTTGGGTGACCTCAGGAGTAAATGATTTCCCTTTGTCACTTTGTAATGATCTGGGCAGACCAGATCTCAGAATGATTTTGTGGAACAGATTTTTTTTTTTTTTTTACCACCTCCTCAGCTTTCTCAGTCTGGGTGGTAAGCCTTCAATCCATCCTGTGAATGTATCTATCATGACTAGTAGGTATTTATACCCTTGAGAAACTGGCGTCTGGGTGAAGTCCATCTGCCAGTCCTCTCCTGGGTAGGTCCCACACCATTGGATGGGCTGGGTCAGCTGGGGTCTTTGAGCTCCTTGGGGGTCGTTTAATTGGCAAAGGGGACAAGAGGAGACCACTTGCCTTATAGTTGTTTGGAGGCCTGTTCCTCTGAAGGACCTTTCTAGTAATCTTTGGAGGGCCTTCTCCCCTAAATGAGTGGTGGGCTTGTAAGGAGTTAACCAACTTCCACTGGAGGTTCCCAGGCAGAAAAAGGAGTCCCTCCTTTTGGAATCACCCCATATGATCTTTTTGAAAGCACTTACTCTTAGCTTTAAGAGTCTCACCTTCAGTTTATGAAGGAATTTCTGGCAAAGTAGTCTGCGGAACTAGGGTGGCAACCCTATCAGGTCATTGTTCTGTAATGCTGCTCTCTTAGCTCCTTGATCAGCTGCTTGGTTCCCTCGTGCCACTTCCGTGCTCCCTTTTTGGTGTCCTTTACGATGGGAGACTGAAACCTCAGTGGGCAGGTGGATGCCTCCAAAAGCCTAAGGATTTGATCACCATACTTGACTGGGGACCCTCGGGTGGTCAAGTGGCCTCTTTTTTTTCCAAATAGCAGCATGTGCATGTAGCACCAGAAAGGCATACTGGGAGTCAGTGTAAATGGCTACTCTTTTTCCTTTTCCCAGCTTTAAAACTTGAGTCAGGGCTATGAGCTCAGCCAATTGGGCTGAAGTACCTGGTGGCAAAGGTTTAGCTTCTATGGTCTCAAAATTGGAGCTTACTGCATATCCAGCTCTTCTTTTGCCACCCAGGGTGAAGCTACTTCCATCAGTGTACCAGATTTCCTCAGGATTGGTCAGAGGATCTTCTGACAATCCTTCTCGGGGTTTTGTCCAGTGGTCCAAGGTTTCTAGGCAAGAATGAAAGGGGAGAAAGCCCTTGGAGGTAGGCAGGAAGGTGGCAGGGTTAAGAACCTCACAAGGGGATATAGTCAGGCCTGGATTTTCCATCAGCACTACTTGATACCTGAGGATCCTTTGATCAAACATCCATAAATGGCCTCTCCAATTCAGGAGTTGTTTCACCTGGTGACTAGTAAAAATAGTTTGCCCCCAAGAGAGAGTTTTAAAGCATCTTGTATCAGGACTGCAATAGCTGCAAGATTTCGAAGGTAGAGAAAGATCTCTTACCAATAATGGAGTAGGATACTCAGGGACCACCAGAAACTGGTGGGAAAATATTTGTCCATCCCAGCAACAAAGAAGTGCTCAGGTGAATCTTTTTATAGTTGTTTTTCTTATAGCACCAAAATGGTACAGGTTTGGGAGGAGAAGGCTCTGGAGTAGAAGGTCAGGACAGAGTAGGTAGCCCCTGTGTCAACCAAGAAATTCTCGGACCTACCTGCCACATCCTGTTGCACCCTTGGCTCCAGTCCCATGATGATTATCTGTGATAGGCAGGCTGGCTGGAGTGAGCTGCTTCAGTCTTGTTGAACCATCGTGAGGGAAGGCTTGGCACTTGACCTTCAGGCTCTTGGGTCCTGAGGGCAGAGTGCTGCCCAGTGTCCCAACTAATGGCATTTGTAGCAAGCTGTTTTAGGAGACTTGTCACGGTTTGGACACTCTTTGGCCCAATGTCCTGCCTGTCTACAGATTAGGCATTTGCCTCATATCTTGTCATTTAAGGACTTGGGGTTTGCCATAGGGCTCCCCTGGAGCAGGGCCAGCATCTGGGCATGGCTTGTCTCTTTCCTTTTCTCCCTTTCCTGGGCCTTGGCGTCCTTCTCCTATTCTCTGTTATTAAAAGTATTGGTGACTGTCTGGACCATCTTATTTAAAGAGTCAGCAAGGCCCTGCAGTTGTAGATGTTGTAGCTTTATCCTGATGTCTGATGCACATTGGAACAGTAATTTGTCCTTTAAAGTCACCCTCATAAGAGTCTAAGTCCAGATTGGTAAACTTTTGGAGGGCCTCTTTTAGACTTTCCAGAAAGGCAATGGGGTTCTCACTGGACTCCTGAGTTATTGCTGAGACTGGGCACAGTCCCACAACTAATAGGCTTCCTTTTATTTCCATGGGTGGACTTCCTTAGGGGTAAGTCTTTTTGAAGCTTATCCTACTCAGTACTGTTGCAACCTGAGAGCTGGGCATCCCCAGGTCAGGGTACAGATCCCCAGGCAGGTTGAGGAGACAGCCTACTGGAGATGGAATCCTGGGTCAGGTTGAGGCAGGTCGGCCTCTTGAGAATTGGGTCCCTGGGCAGGTTGAAGCGTGTCGACCTCCTGGGACTGCTGGACTGGAGGTCCCCATGCAGGATGAGGCATGACAACCTCCCAGGGCCTGGATCCCTAGGCAGGTCGAGGCAGATCGACCTCCTGGGACTCCCAGGCTGGAGTTGGGTGTCTCCGAGGTCTCCAGCATGACTAGTGCTGGATAAGATTAAGGGGCTGTAATCTTAACTCATTGCTGGTTTGTCCACTGAGGATGGAAATAGATACCATGAGGTAAAGCAATCCAAGCCTGTGCCCTGAGACTGGGAACCTGGTGAAATAGCCATAAGCCTTAATCTCTTATTGCTCTGAAGTAATGTAAGTCAGTGATTTCTTCCCCTAGTCCTCCATAAGAGCAGTTTAGGGTGTTTCCAATGGTAAACATATCATTGTCATAGACCCACTTTGGGTAATAGCAGAAGTAACGGCAAAGGAGTGGGTTATCTGGTCCTGCTACGGGCATTAAGAGTGTTTGAATAATAAGTGGGGTGGAGTGATGTTGCCTACAAGGGGGCAGGGTCCTGGTTGTAGGAATTAGTAAGTGGCTTAAGAACATATTGATAAGAGGCAACAAATCAGATTTTCCGTAAAAGTGGAGTGGAGATTTGATCTGGGGGTATGTTTGTAACTTTAGGAGAAGGGTAGGAATGGTTTGGGCCCAAACAGCCTTCAGGGCTAACTCCCAAAGTGGCAAACATTATCCCTGGAAGCCTGCGCAATTGCCCTCGAAGGGATGCCACCAACAGATGGACTTCTAGGAGGCATTGTGTGTCTGTCACCTGCCCTAGCAGGTTCACTGAGAGATGCTGTTGTTGCACATGTTGTAGGAAACGTGGAAGATGAAGGCTTGAATATCTAGAGGGATTGGATATTACACAGTGTTTCCCTCCCAAAGGCCAGCTATCTTCTGGTTGGTTGTCCTTCCAGAAGATTGTAGAGGCAACATTGTGGGCCCAGACGGGGCTCAGGAAAAGAGCATGAAACAGGAGCAAAGAGGGCAAGGCACAACTTTGGAAAGAATGACATAGCCCAAGGGCATATTATAAACTGATTAAGATGACAGACAAGTCAAATGCAACTAAACCTTGATTCTCAATCTAAATGACACACACGGAGGTAACAGGATAGTTCCAGGCACTATCAAAAGACCAAGGAGTGGCTGGTTCTCCAATTGTTGGAATGATCCTCCCACTCATTAGCATATGAAATCACCCAGCTTTCAAAAACTAACCACACCACATTCCCTGGCCACTGCACTCTGTGATGGCCCAAGCCCTGTGGAGTGTGCTTCTCTCTAAATCTGAACAAATCTACTTCTTACCTATCACTGAATTCTTTTTGCAACGAGACATCAAGAACCTGAGCTTCATTAGGTCCTGAAACCAGGCACTGTGGGTTTTTGCCAGGCTCAAGTCCCAGTCAGACACGACCGAGTGGCTAAGCATAGCACAGAGCCACATGGGTTTGAGTCCCAGTCTTAGGTAAACGGTTTCAAACACAACTTTTCCCCTTCAGGAAAGATGATGACCTGCCCAATACTTAGTAAGCAGTGGCATACATGGAGAGAGGAGCTGAAGGATGGGAGGAAAAAGCAGTGGGAAAAACATGCTGAGGAATCCCCTTCAAAACCTGCTGGGAAATCTGCTAAATACCTGACCTGTGCTCACAGTTTTCATTGGTCTGATTCTTGGCACAAAGAAGATTAAGGACAGAAGAACCCTCACCCACTTGGGCAACAGCTACTAAGGCACAGCAGATAGTAGAGCCTTCAGGACACACCGGCCAGAGTCCCTCAATGCACCCAGTGCCGCTTGCCTGTTTGCAGGGGGTTTGAGGAAACAAGAAATGATAGATTGTTTAGGAATTAAGATTTTGTGAGCTATATGTCCTCCTAGCCATAGGGGTGAGGACCCCCTACCTTAACCAGAAGTCTTCTGTAATCTGAGACTGAGCCACGTGAGCTTTCTGCCACATTTGTTTTTGCTGTCCTGGCTTCCCGCATGCTGGGCTTCTTGTCGCTTGCATCGCACTGGGTTTTATTCACATTCAGCTTCCACTGTGGGAGCTTTTGAAGAGTTGGTTTCTGCTGTGCTTGGCCTCCACCTCACAGGGGCTGAGCCGAGGTTGTTTCAGCCATGTGAAATCCAAGTCACAACACAAGATATGTCTGGGGAGTGTGTAATTTCCTTGGTTCTGTCTCTCCGCAGCAAAGATTTGAAACGGTGGGCCAGTGTTAGAGCTTGGTTACAGCTTAGAGTTTTATTCAGCAAGCAAAGGAGAGTACACCCTCAAGGCATGAGGGCGGGCTGACCCCAAAGGAGAGACCTCAGTCCTTCTTGGCTTCCTGCTTTTATCCATTTGTCTCCTCCCTCTGAGTCTGCTGTATGTAAACTGGGCCAGCCAGGAGGGCTGTTTGTTTCACCTGAGATTCTCACTCTGGTCCTCACATTTACTTTTGTTCCATTTTGGGGGGCGTTTTCCTTTCTTTGTCTTTTAGCCACCACCATTTTGGACTCCCTTTTCCTCTTCTAACTACCTAACATATAATATTTCTAACATAAAATGTACCATTTCAAAAACCATTTTTAAGTAGACAGATCAGTGGCATTAACTACATTCACAGTGTTGTGCAACCATCACACTATCTATGAATATTTTCCATCACTCCAAACAAACTCAGTAACCATTAAGTAATATTTCCCCATTGTCTTCCCCAAGTCTCGGCTAATTTTTAATCTAGTTTCTGTTTCTATGAATTTGCCTATTCTAGAGATTTCATATAAGTGGAATCATACAGTATTTGTCCTTTTGTGATTGACTTATTTTGCTTATCATAATGTTTTCAAGGATTATCTATGTTGTAGCATGAGTTCCTTTACATGGCTGAATAATATTTTATTTTATGTATATACCACATTGTTTATCTACCTATCTCTTGATGGGCATTTGAAATATTTCTACCTTTTGATGCCCATAATCACAGAAGCAATAGCAAAAGTTACCCACAAAGAACACAGGGGATGAGAAATTAACAATAAGGAAACAATGAACATAACTGTTGATGCAAAAGTCACATTTTGAACAGTGTTTTCTAATATTGCAGAATACTGACCAAAATATATGAATGCCTGGTAGTATACCTTTAGGGAGCTTCACACTTCTCGGCCATGTCTCGGAACTGGTGTAACATCAGTTTCTTATTGAAGAAGAAATATCCATGGTTTGAATGAAGGCCTGGAAACAGATGATTTCCTGTGATGATGTAACATTGTTATACACAAAAAGTGGAAATTCCATGTAAAAAGTGGGTTTATTGCTTAGAAAACTGTCTTATCATTTATATCTTGACGGAGGGTTTCCATATGTTTTGTATATTCTTGTAACCAAAACTCTGTAAGGTTTTTATCTACATACTCACTGTTTTCAAAATCTGCCAGATGACATTTTCCCAATTTTTGCCTTGTTTCTTTATCCCAGTATTCAAGAGTCTCAGTAATGATAACCATAACCCTGGGACCATAACTTGACAAATGTTCTTCTACATTACAATATGGTGTGATATAGGAGTTGTACCTTGCCAAATTTTGGAGGCCCAAGTCCTGGGTGTTCATTGGAAGGACTGAGGCTAAAGCTGAAACTCTAATACTTTGGCCACCTCATATGAAGAGTTGACTCATTGGAAAAGACCCTGATGCTGGGAGGGATTGGGGGCAGGAGGAGAAGGGATGACAGAGGATGAGATGGCTGGATGGCATCACCAACTCAATGGACATGAATTTGAGTAAACTCCGGGAGTTTATGATGGACAGGGAGGCCTGGTGTGCTGAGATTCATGGGGTTGCAGAGAGTCGGACACGACTGAGTGACTGAACTGAATTGAAAGCTTCCTGCACTTGGAAACATCCATATGTACTACTTATGATGTACAAAATGTATAGGAGCACTACAAAAAACTTGGACTCAATGCTTGTGAGAAAAGGACTAAAATATTCTCTAAAGAATAGATTCACTGGATCCCATATGTAAAATAGATAGCCAACAGGAATTTGCTGTATGGCTCAGGAATTTCTCACCACAGGCATTTCCCACCACAATCTCCTCCCTCACATCCCCTCGATCTGTCTCTCTGCAGTCAACAGCAGCCCTCGCCCTGGGATTGCTCCACAATCCCTAAACTCCAGCTCCCAGCTGCTGTACCTTCCAGGGGACCTGCATCCTTGTCCAGGGTTTATGGCTGCCACAAGGACTGTCTGATTCTCATTCTATTTATGCTGCAACAGATCATCTGTTTCACTCTCAGCCTTAAATGTTTCTCCTCTGACTCAGGTTTTTTCCGATATGGGGATCAGACCCCTGCTTCAGTTCCCCTACCAGCCGAGGGCAGGTCCAGTCCTCCTAAGACTCCTGTTTTCCCCCCTAGTTCCTTCATCCTACTGAGTTTTGCGTGGTTCTGTATATTCTTTTCCATTGGTCAGGTAATCCTGTCTGCTCTCAGCTGGTGTTCTGCATGCACTTCTGTGTCTGAAGATGTATTCCTGATGTATCTGTGCAGAGAGGTGTACTCCACGTCCACCTACTCCTCTGTCATCTTGTTCTCTCCCCTTTCAGGATATTTTAAATAACATTTTTTTTTAATGGTATTTCCAAGCCAAGGAAACGTGCCTTTGGTTTTAGTCTATTGACTATTCTTAATAGTGTGTTTTCATCATATTGGATTGGGGCAATCAGGAATACTGCAATTGGTCTTTGTTAGTGGCTTTTCAAACTAACTTTCAAAAAAAGGTTAAGAATACTGACATAAAATTAGACCATGAGCAGCTCCAAATACCATCACAAGAAAGAATCTGAAAAAATGTCCTGAAGATGTACGCTTTAGCTGCAGATAGGACATACATCCCTATTATTGCTGAAACTGCACTTTGTAACACAGTGTGGCCTAGCAGATACAATGCCTCAACGGGTTTTCAGTTTACTGAGGGCTCTGAACTGGAAACAAATGCATAAGAAATGTGAGCAGAAAAGTCAAAGGAAAACCCTATACAAATGACAAGATTAATCATGGCTATGATATCAAGATTGTCATTCCAGAAGGCCATAAAACCCATGATGCACATAATCACAGAAGCAATAGCAAAAGTTACCCACAAAGAACACAGGGGATGAGAAATTAACAATAAGGAAACAACATAACTGTTGATGCAAAAGTCACATTTTGAACAGTGTTTTCTAATATTGCAGAATACTGACCAAAATATATGAATGCCTGGTAGTATACCTTTAGGGAGCTTCACACTTCTCGGCCATGTCTCGGAACTGGTGTAACATCAGTTTCTTATTGAAGAAGAAATATCCATGGTTTGAATGAAAGCCTGGGAACAGATGATTTCCTGTGATGATGTAATATTAATGTTATACACAAAAAGTGGAAATTCCATGTAAAAAGTGGGTTTATTGCTTAGAAAACTGTCTTATCATTTATATGTTGACGGAGGGTTTCCATATATTTTATATATTCTTGTAACCAAAACTCTGTAAGGTTTTTATCTACATACTCACTGTTTTCAAAATCTGCCAGATGACATTTTCCCAATTTTTGCCTTGTTTCTTTATCCCAGTATTCAAGAGTCTCAGTAATGATAACCATAACCCTGAGACCATAACTCGACAAATGTTCTTCTACATTACAATATGATGTGATATAGGAGTCGTAACTTGCTGAATTTTGGAGGCCTAAAGCTTCCTGCACGTGGAAGCATCCATTATACTACTTATTATGTACAAAATGTATAGGAGCACTACAAAAAACTTGGACTCAGTGCTTGTGAGAAAAGGATAGATTCTCTAAAGAATAGACTCACTGGATTCCATATGTAAAATAGATAGCCAACGGGAATTTGCTGTGTGGCTCAGGAAACTCAAACAGGGGCACTGTATCAACCTAGAGGGGTGGGATGTAGAGGGAGATGGGAGAGAGGTTCAATAGGGAGGGGATATATGTATACCTATGGCTGATTCATGTTGAGGCCAGGACATTGGTGATGGTGGTGATTGTCATGGATACTGCCACTTTTGAATAGACATTGGACATCTGCTCACTTATGCTATCCATGTCATCAACTCCAACACCTGTTAGAGAAAGAAACACAGTCTCTGTACATTTTTAACATCCATTAAAAATTAACAAGATCAACTCAAACCATTTTCTTTGCCTGTCTCTCAAGATTTCACTGATTTTGCAGTGTGCTTGTGTGAATGAATGACATGTCCTGAGCAAAGCAAGTGATGAGCCCTGCTCTGGGGTTTTGCAGTGCCTTGAAATGACTGAAGGCAGACCCCCAAATGGGAGCCTTGTTGGGGTTTATATACCAACCTCCCAATGCCAAGAGACACCCAACATCCCTGCAAGAGCATTGAGCAGAAATGGGCGAAGCGTGTGGACTGAACTTTCTTTTCTTGGTCACCTTTTCCTGGTCTCTTTGACCATTCCATAATTGCATGGGGAATTAGAACTACTAACCTAATCTGTCGGATCATAGACTTTCAAGGGACTTGTGATCCATGCCATTATTCTGTACTTTTACTTAAACCTCAAACTATATGGATGGAAGTGCCTAGCCTTGCTAGGAGCTGAAAGTTGCAAGAGCACGTTTGGGAGTGAGGCGGAGCTCTAGTTCCAGGACCGTCTCTCAGACTAGAGGCCATTCTCTTGGCTGCTTGCCTCAGGGCCCAGGGTCTAAAAGTAAGTCTTTGTCATTGCTGTGCCTCTGATCTATGTGGGTAGGAGCATTGCTGGTGACCATGAGGTTTTTGAAGACACAGATCGGTAATTGCAGGATCTCGTCAGATTGGAAGTAGGGTGGGTTTCTTCCTTTGGTAGGACTAGCTCTTGGCAGACCAGAGAAATCTCTCCAATGGCTTGTCTCTCAACTCCCTAGATATTCCTTTTGTGAAATCACTGGGAATGAACTGGAAGGATTGGCCCGAGTAGCTTGAGGACAAAAATCATTTTTTTCTCGCCGGCCAACCCTTCACTCCCTCTTTTGCTATCACATATACTGGTGTGGCAACACTCAGAAGACACATCTTGGGTTTTTTATTCATCTCTTTATAACTCAGCACTTATACTGTCATCAGGACTATACTCAGGAATGTGCGCAGGCACATGGAACATTGATGCTTCCCCTAGTAGTCCTAGCTTGGGAAGCATTCCAGAAAACCTACTCTGCTCCACCCTGGGTGGCATCAGAGGAGGAGTGAAAATCAGACAAAGGTCTTAATGGTGAGGAACTGGACATCAGTCTGAGGTGCCATAAGGTCTACCCCTGGTGCATCTCCACCCTGCCTCAGTGGTAGAACTGGGAGGTACGGGTAATGCACCTGTGTTGGTAAGGGACAGATTAAGTCTGAGCATGGACGGAAAGC
Source organism: Bos taurus (assembly GCF_002263795.3). Classification (NCBI taxonomy): domain Eukaryota; kingdom Metazoa; phylum Chordata; class Mammalia; order Artiodactyla; family Bovidae; genus Bos; species Bos taurus. The sequence goes on from NC_037340.1 coordinate 37,084,511, forward strand.
TTCGGTGGAAAGTCTGTCTACACCCCCATCTAGAGCAGGGAGGGACGCCTCCGGTGGAAAGAAGCCATGGCTGTGGATGCCACCTTTTTCTCTTTTACAGATGGGAGCTAGCAGTTCCAGAATCACTTCTTTAAAATATATTTTAAAAACTGGGACAAGTTTGATCCCCAGAGTTTAAAAAAGACACGCCTGATCTTTTTCTGTGATACTGAATGGCCATGGCACCCTTTGGAAGATGGGGAACACTGGCCAGTTGAATGGTCTCAATTATAATACTGTTTTACAATTAGATCAGTCCTGCAGAAAACAAGAGAAATGGGTAGAAATGCCATATGTGTTGCTCCTTATCTGTCTGCAGGGCATGCCAGACTTATGTCCTAAGGGTTCAGATTTGGGTGAAACCTTCAGCTGCCTCCTGTTCTCTTACTTTGCCCCTGTACCTGGGGCTCCCAACTAAACAGGCTGAGTCATGGTGCCCTTCCAGAACAGGTTGCCTCAGTCTCAGTAGAAATTCAAATAGTCCCAATTCATAGAAGCCTTTATAGGACTAACTTTATGATCTTACTTGGAGAGATATAATGTATGTCTTGGGACAGATGCTGACTCCTGACCCGAGAACTCAAGTTTTGGGAGAAGCTACTACTTTTGGAAATGAATGGCTTGAGCATGAGACAAGGGGAAAGAGGGAACAAAAGAGCCCTCCTCCCTACTGAGAGGCAAGCAGTTCCCACAACAGAGCCGGACTGGGACTAAAAGGTAGGATCAGAACCACTTTGCCAGGTGTAATCTTGAAGGACTCAGGAAATGCACACTAAGACTTTAAACTATGCTAAGTTGGCTGACATAGAACAGGGAGAGAAGAAAACTGATAAATTCCTAGATAGACTACAAGAGGCTCTCTGCTGATTCCAAAAGTACAGAGAAAGGAATGATCTTAAAGATAGATTTCTTACTCAGTCAGCTCCAGATATCTGCCATAAGTTACAAAAACAGGCATTTAGACCAAATCAGTCTTCAAAAAACTGTTACAGCTGGCTCAGATGGTATATTATGGTAAAGAATACGAGGAGGAAAAGAGAAAAAAAAACTGGCAAAAGACTGAAGCCCCAAAAATGTCTGTTAGATCCACTCCGAAATGGCCTGAGGAGAAGTGCCCAGAGTAACCCAGGTGAAAAGGGGTGGACTTATTATTATGGTGGAAAGGAGAGGCATCTCAAGCAGGCTTGCCCTCAGGCATCTAGTCTGCACCTGGCTCCCTGTCTGTCTGGTCTGTAAAATGACCACACCTGAGGAGAGACTGCCCTCTGAGACATAGGACCCAGGGTTTGGACTCTCAAGGCAATTCGGACTGAAAGTGCCTGGGAGTCCCCACACAAGCTCCCATCCTAATTATACCTGCAAAGCCTGGGTATTAATAACTGGGGGCCCAATCAGTCGACTTTCTTTTGGACACTGGGGCAACTTTCTCTGTGCTCAGTGAAGCCCTTTGTCTGCTTTCCTCCTGATCCACTACTGTAATGGGACTGTCGGGATGAGCCAAACACTATTATTTCAGTCATCCTTTAAGCTGAAACTGGAACTCTGTGCTGTTTTCACAGGAGTTTCTGATTGTGCTGGAGTCTCCCTCATCCCTTCTAGGGAGGGATATACTGAACATGGTCCAGGCTTCTGTTTTCACAAATATGGAGCCTGCTCTTTTAATTGAACAAAATGTAAATCCTAGAGTGTGGGTTGATGGAAAACTGCGGGTTGAGCACAAAATGCCATTCCTGTTATTATCAAGATCAAAGACCCTCACTTATTTTCACATCAAAAGCAGTATCCACTAAAGCCTGAGGTTAAGGAATGGGCAAAACCTTACTGTACTGACTTCTCATGAAGTAAGTGGGATCTTAAACTCTAAAGTTCAGAGCAACAGTGATCCATCTTAAAGCTACTGTAACTCAAGGAGTGTCAAAAGTTCTAGAAATAGAATATCACTTACACGATCCTGGAGATCTCAATCTTCAGGAAAGATTGAAAAGGCCAATGCTGTTATTAAAAGACATCTGTGTAAGCTAACTCAGGAAACACAAGACAGTTGGTTTAAAGTTCTACTCATGTCTTTAAAGAAGGCTTGAACTGCCCCTAAGAAGAAGGGACTGTGTCTATGACAGACTGTTTTTGTGCACAGATATTGTAATAGATCCTAAAAACTTAAAATTAACTATATGACTCAGCTTTCAGCTTTTCAACCTCCTTGTCAGGGAAAGGCTTCATGTGGAGGGTTTCTCTGCTTCAAGGAAAGGACTTTCTTCAACTCTGTGAATACCCTCACTGACAACAATCGTATATGACACCTCTTCTTGATCTGATGCCATCGAACAATCCTAAAATGGACTGATGTAACCATGGACATAATGTAACTTTTAATTTTGATTATGTTTTAACTTGGTTTAATGGCTATTTTGCCTTACATCTGTAACTGTAAAATGGGGTTTGTCTCTAACCATCTTGTCACGCGAGTGTATGTTCCTCAGTTCTTTGTCTCGTCACAACAAAGATTTGGAGCGACGGACATTAAAGCCCTTGGCGCGTCACAGCTCTTGGGTCTTGGACAAACTGTGCTACAGCTCTTAGGCAAATCAGTGTTACAGCTCTATTTTATTTAGAAGATAGCAGGAAAGTGAGAGGGAGAGAGAGAAAGAAAAGAGCGCACGCACGCGGGAGAGAAAGTCCCAGAGAAAGCGCTTTGGCTCCTCCTTTTATATGTTTTTTCCTCCACCTGGGCCTGCCCTATGCAAATTGGGCTTAGCCAGGAGTGCTGTTTGTTCTGTTTGTTCTGCCTGAAGTCTTCACTCTGGTCCTCGGACCTTCCTTGTCTTTTAGCCACCGCCATTTTGGACTCCTTTTCCCTATTCTACCTACCTAACAATCTGAAAGCTTTTAAGTTACTAAAGGTTGTCCAGGCTCCTACGAGTGCCACAGCCTCCTCCAACTATTACTTGGGGCCCTGGGATCAAAGACCCTCAGTATGAGGGTTAGGAGAATATGTTCCCTCAACAACTTAGGGATGATGCCCGTCAACAGCAGGAAGTAATTATGGAATGAAAACGACAGCCCTTTCTCTTGGCAACATGATTCTCTTAAAAGAAAAGGGGGAGTGTGAGAGTCAATTCCTAGGTAGGTTGATAAGTCCAGGGTCCCTGAGGAGGAGGAAGGGGTCTGGGGCTCTCAAGGAGAAAAGGACAAACGTTCTCTTCTACACTGCTTTCTCTTAGTGAATATAACAATATATCTTGCTCGAGGACATGTTTCTCCTTAACAAGAACCTTCTGACTAATCCTGTCATCTTAAAATGTTTATTATGGGAGTGGATCTGGTAAGATCTTTCCATTGTTCATTCTAATCTTGTTAATTTAAGATGTATATTGTGGGAGTGGGTTTGGAAAAAGTATATAAGGTCTTGATAAGACTAGCTAGGGGGGCACTCTGCTTCCCCCTTCTGATGTCTATGTCAGAAGCTTTCTCTGTCCCTTTTTATACTTTAATAAAACTCTGCTACACAGAAGCTCTTGAGTGATCAAGCCTGGTCCCTGGTCCAGAATAAGTTGAATTTTCTTCTTCAGAGATCACAAATCCAACATCTTTCACTGAAAGCTATCATAGGATTAGCCTGTTTTTGTTTTTTTCCTATTCTATATCACACTGAAATGAACATACTTATTCTATTTTGTGAACACCTTTCCAATAAATAGGACAAATTCCCAGAAGTGTAGTTGGTGGGTCAAAGGTACTCCATTTTAAATTGTTAAGTCTTTTGATTTGTTGCAAAGTTATATTTTAAAACTGTACCAATTTACAAATTTTCCTCAGCAGAATGTGTTCATTTGCATACAACCTTCCCCAAACCTTCAGTCTTACTATAATATTCATTAATCTAAGAAGAAAAGGTGTCTCACTTTTGGTTTAACTTGAATCCCCTCATTAATCAAAAGGTCAAATATTTCTTTCTTATATTTTGAATGATTAGTGTTTTGGATTCTGTGTGTGTGTGTGTGAAATGCTTGTTCATGTCCCTGGTCTGTGTTTTTCCGTTTGGGGTACTAGATTTTTCCAACTCTTAAAGGCACATAATTCCATTTGATTTTCATTATCTCCTGATTCCTCATTTTGGATCTGTAGAGTCACTTATATATAATTATTTTGCTTACTCTAACCCAATACCCTTCCTTTACCCACCCCACATCTCCATATACACAGTGTGCAGCCTCACCCTTTGTTTTATTCACTTAGAATAAGAAATGGTGAATTTGCAACTATGATCTCATATGGTACCCCAACATACAACATCAGGCCAAAGCCGCTTACCACTGCCAAGGCAGCAGAAATGATTCCAAAGGCTGAGACCCACATTTTGTTTCGTATACAGTCTCACCTGTAAATTTCGAGGGAAAAGTCATGGAACTTGTGGTGGTAGCTTCCATACTGAAATTCTAGGAATTCATAACATCTTGACTCAGACACCTCCTCAGAGCCCTCTTATGAAATAATTCCCATACCTGTCTGCTGGAGAACTTTAATTTCCAGGCACTAGCCCAGACCATCTGAACAAAAGAAGGAGGGGGAGGAGGGGACAGAAAAGTTGGGAATCTGTGCTGTTACCAAATTACACTGGTTGATTCTTATGCAGCGAGCCAAGCATGAATCCACCAACTGACCTTTCAGAACCACAAAGATATACTGCTGCTGCTGCTAAGTCACTTCAGTTGTGTCCGACTCTGTGCGACCCCACTGATGGCAGCCCACCAGGCTCCCCCATCCTTGGGATTCTCCAGGCAAGAACACTGGAGCGGGGTGCCATTTCCTTCTCCAATGCATGAAAGTGAAAAGTGAAAGTGAAGTCGCTCAGTCGTGTCCGACTCTTAGCCACCCCATGGACTGCAGCCTACCAGGCTCCTCCATCCATGGGATTTTCCAGGCAAGAGTACTGGAGTGTGGTGCCATTGCCTTCTCCGAAAGATATACTAAAGCGTTGCAAATAGCTACTTCCACTCTGATCTTCAAAGGAGTGTAAATGGAAGCAAGCAATATGAAAGTGCCCACGTCTAGGTATCCTCTCACCAACCTATGAGTCCACTTAGCCATAAACACAATCCTAAATATCTCCTGTATGTCAAAGCTTGTTTACTATATATTGTGGCTAACAAAAAGAGTGAAAGCCTCCTTCTAGAAGATTTTCATGGTTCTCCTCTGCTAGAGACGTGTGCTCTAGAAAAGAGGTTGTGTGTGTGTGTGTGTGTGTGTGCTCAGTCGATTCAGTCATGTCCAACTGTTTGTGACCCTATGGACTGTAGCCCACTAGGTTCCTCTGTCCATGGGAGTCTCCAGGCACAAATAGTGGAGTAGGTTGCCATGCCCTCCCTCTAGTGGATCTTCCCCACCCAGGGATCAAACCCAAGTCTCCTGCAGTGCATTGCAGGTGGATTCTTTACTGTTGAGCCACCAGGGAAGCCCAAGAAAGGTGGCTACTAACTGCAAAAAAAAAAAAAAAGTAACATGTGTTCCATTTTGTATATAACACGTCTTATGCCTGTTTCTTGGTTGGACCAACAAAAGTGGGAATATATATACAACATTTTAAAAAGACTGGATTTAATACTTTAACTCCCCAACAACCACAACTTTACATCTTAAAACATTGATGACAATCTCTAGGTTTCTGTTTTACTTCATTGCTAACTGCTTCAAAGCAAATGACAGATAACTGCCTCTAGAAACTTTTAGTAGGATAGGGAAACTCGATTTGAAGACTAGCAAAGTCAATTATGGAAAAGGAGCTACTGATTCCCATAGAGGAAGAATATAACTAAAGACCTTATACATGCAGGCCACATTAAAATAACTAAACTTTCTTCTTATTAAAACAGCTATGTGTGTCTGTATTTCACTTTTTCTCAAACTGCTGGTGCTATTAGTTAAACTCAGGGCCCCAAATCAGCATACACACACACACACACACACACACCAAAACAAAAGGATTTTTTTTTTATTACAGAAAAAAATTTGATTACAACCAATACTTTCTGTGGACTTCCCTATAGCTAAGATGGTAAAGAATCTGCCTTCAATGGAAGAGATCTGGGTTTGATCCCTGGGTCAGGAAGATCCCCTGGAAAAAGAAATGGCAATCCACTCCAGGATTCTTGCCTGGAGAATCCTATGGACAGAGAGGCCTGGCGGGTACAGACCATGGGGTCACAAAGAATCGGACATGATTAAGTGACTAACACACACACACACAATACTTCCTTAAAGCAACAATATTGGTTTACAGGAGTTTAAGATAAAAGTAACACAGATAAACCTTAAAATCAGAAAGATTAACAGGATAAAAGCTACATATGACATGTTAAGCCCTATTATGTCTTTCAGGTTTCTGGATTGGTGGTATAAATTTTTCAGAGGATGGGGAGAGTGAAGTATATTATTGGCTAGAGATATTTGACTTTGACTAGCTGCTGTGTTGATTCTCCCTAAATGACCTTTATTTTAATAATCAATAGGCAATGGAAGGAAATATATGAATGTAGAACACTAGTGACCACACTTGCAGATTTTCTAGTCCCCAAGAAGGACTTTGGTTAAACAGTTTATCAGAATGACTTCAGAGAGTCTTAGAACTTTAGATTCCTGCAGTGCTGGAACACAGCTCTGCAGACTCTGAACTACGGTTTATAGAGAAGTTGCAGAATCCGTGTGTCTAAAAATGTCTTCATGTGATTCCAGTGCTCAGGCTGACTTGGACATCACTGGCAGCAAAATGACCAATCCAAACAACTCACTATTAAAAGCAGAAACTACACATTAAAGAAAGCGTAAATCAGGAGTTCCCGGGTGGTCTAATGGTTAGGATATCTCAGTGCTTTCACTTCTGGGGCCTGGGTTTACCCCCCAAAAAGGCATCAGTGGATGAAATGAAGGATAATAAGCTGTAATTTATACAGAATATTAAATACCCAAACAATAGAAGTAAGTCCTTCCTTGTCAGCAATTATTTTAAATCTAAACAGATTAAATTTTCCAATCAAAAGGATATATTGTCAGAATGGATAAAACAGCATGATTCAACTATATGCTATTTACAAGAGATTCCTTTTAGATCCAAAGACATAAAAAGACTGAAAGTTAAGAGGACTGAAAAAGATACTCCATACAAATAGTAACCAAAAGAGACTTGGAGTGCCTATATTGGTAACAAACAACACAGACTATTTCAAAAACTGTTAGAAGTTTTGAGACACAAGGGCGTTACATATTTATAAAAGGGCCAATTAATCCAGAAGATATAACAATTACAAACATAAATGGACTTCATAACAGAGATCCAATATAGATGAAGCAAATATTAACAGTATTATAGAGAGAAATATATAGCTCTACAATAATAGTTGGGAAATTCAATACATCACTTTCAATAATGGATAAAACATCTAGGCAGATAATCTATAAGGAAAAGGAAAACATACAAAATATCATAAAACTTATGAGATGTGGTGACATCAGTGCCCAGAGGTAAATTTATACTACATTACAAAAAACAGAAAAGATCTCAAACCACCTTGTGGATTTAGACACCTTGTGGAACCAGAAAAAGAAGAGAAGGCCAAACACAAAACTAATGGAAGGAATAAAACAAGAACAGGGATAAATAAAATTGAAACTAGAAAAACAATAGAGAAAACCAATGAAGCCAAAAGTTGGTTATCTAAAATACCAACAAAATTGAAAGACATTTATCTAGAGTGATAAAGGGGAAAAAAAGATACAAATAACTAAATTAGACATGATGAATGGGGACTTCCCTACTGAATTTACAGAAATAGAAAGGATTTAAGAGATTACCATAAGCAACCTATGCCAAGAAACTGGATAACATAGATGAAACACACAAATTCCTAGAAATACACAAAGACATACACACTGAATCAAGGTGAAACTCTCAATAGAACATGTAACAGGTAAAGGATTGATCCATAGTCAAAAACCTCCCCCCACCTTCAAAATAAAGTCCAGGATTGATGGCTTCACTAGTGAATTTTGTCAAATATGTAAAGAAGAATTAACATCAATTCTTTTCAAACCCTTCCAAAAAACTGAAAGGAAGGGAACACTTCCTAACTTTTGATGAGGCCATGATTACACTGATAGCAATGCCAGACTAAGACATCATAAGGAAGCTACAGATAATACCTCTTATTAACATAGATACAAAAATCCTCAACAAAATTCTAGCAAACACAATTCAATAAGCATATTAAAAGGAGTATATGTCATGACCATATGGGATTTACCCCAGGAGTGGAAGAGTGGTTCAACACGAGAGCATCAATCAATGTAATACAGCACACTAACAGAACAAAGGATAAAAACCATATGAATCTCTCAAAAGGTACAGAAAAGGCACTTGACAAAACTCAATGTCTCTTCATAATAAAAACTCTCAAAAACAATGAATGGAAGGAAAGTTCCTCAAAATTATAAAGGCAATTACGAAAACTGCATGGCTGATGTTATACTCAATGGTGAAAAAAAAGAGAGCTTTCTCTCTAACATCAGGAGCAAGATAAGAATGCCCACTTTCATCAGTGATATTCAAAGATGTGATGTCAATGTGTAGAGTCTTCTCTTGTGTTGTTGGAAAAGGGCATTTGCTATGACCACTGCATTCTCTGGACAATTAGCCTTTGCCAATAGAGTTTTTCTGTATACAGTCAGCAAAAACAAGACTGGGAGCTGACTGTGGCTCAGATCATGAATTCCTTATTGAAAATTTAGACTTAAATTGAAGAAAGTAGGAAAACCACTAGACCATTCAGGTATGACCTAAATCAAATCCCTTATGATTATAAGTGGAAGTGAGAAATAGATTGAAGGGATTAGATCTGATAGAGTACCTGAAGAACTATGGACAGAGGTTTGTGACATTGTACAGGAGACAGGGATCAAGACCATCCCCAAGAAAAAGAAATGCAGAAAAGCAAAATGGCTGTCTGAGGAAGCCTTACAAATAGCTGTGAAAAGAAGAGAAGTGAAAAGAAAAAGAGAAAACAAATGAGAAAAAGAGAAAAGAGAAAACTCTCCATTTGAGTGCAGAGTTCCAAAGAATAACAAGGAGAAATAAGAAAGCCTTCCTCACCAATCAATGCAAAGAAATAGAGGAAAACAACAGAATGGGAAAGCCTAGATCTCTTCGAGAAAATTAGAGATAGCAAAGGAACATTTCATGCAAAGATGGGCACAATAAAGGATGGAAATGGTATGGACCTAACAGAAGGAGAATATATTAAGAAGAGGTAGCAAGAATACACAGAAGAACTATACAAAAAAGATCCTCATAACCCAGATAATCACAATGGTATAATCACTCACCTAGAGCCAGGCCTCCTGGAGTGTGAAGTCAAGTGGGCCTTAGGAAGCCTCATTACGACCAAAGCTAATGGAGTTGATGGAGTTCCAGGTGAGCTCTTTCAAATCCTAAAGATGATGCTGTGAAAGTGCTACACTCAATGTGCCAGCAAATTTGGAAAACTCAGGACTGGAAAAGGTCAGTTTTCTTTCCAATCCCAAAGAAAGGCAATGCCAAAGAATGCTCAAACTACCACACAATTGCACTCATCTCACACGCTGGCAAAGTAATGCTCAAAATTCTCCAAGCCAGCCTTCAACAGAATGTGAACCACTTTTTATTAGACTTACTAAATTAATATGCATCTATTTCCTAAAATAGATTTCAATCCTCACCAACATTATTTTCATTTTATATTTATTGTTGTTACAGTTATTGTATACACTATGAAATCTTTTTCATAAAAATGAACATGAAAATGAAAGGAACTCTATCATAGCAATGTCCGTTACTGAGCTTCCTCTGATAGGGTGATTTATCATCAACATGATTTTTAATGATCTAATTTCTGAGGCTCAATTAGGCTGTCCATCAATTTTCATGAAAGCAAAGTATTAGAAATCATCTGAGTTGCAAAAAGATTTAATACTAAATGAATAGACTCATTCATTTTCTCAAAAACAGCACTCTGTCTGGCACCTGAGAAATCTGTGGGCCCTGGAGAAACTCATCACAGTAAGCAGAGGGAGAGAGGCAGGTCTCACCTTTATGGAGAGGTCTTTGTAGAAAGCGAGACCCTCCACCCCACTGGGACCGCTCACCACCTCTCAGCCCTTGGCAAAGCAACCTCTGGAAAGTCGGCACAGGCAGGCTGGGGATCTTCAATTTCTTTTTAATCCATATACTGATGTAACCTTAACAAGCATTCACATAGCACTAAGCATGTGGGGGCCCAATTGTAAGGTTACCCACTTGAAAAACATTTAGGAAAAGCTCCTTTTTATTTCTCCCTCCTAGAGATTTGCAATCAAACCAGAATATTAAAATCTAAAGAAAGCTGTTTCACTTTCTTTATCACAGAATTTTTGAAACCAGTTTGCTCCCCCACCCCAATCTTTTCTCCCAAAGAATACACAGTTGTATAGAAAGAGACTTTAAGTCCGCTGCTCTGGTCCCCAGAGCTCCAAACTGAGTCTCCTGTGAGTTCATATGTGGCCTGACCTGTTCATGACAACTACAGGCCTCTCTAGTCTTCAGGGGACCTGAGACTGGTTGGTTTTCATGGACTGTTACCTGCTAGGGCAGTGTTAATCTCTGCCCCAGCCTTCCTACTCACATTATCCATTTTTAGATGGATGTTTTGCTACAACAGGAAGGTGTCTGTGCTACTGATGTGGGGGCAACACCCACTGCAGCCATGAACTTGAAGCCTTATGATCAGCTCTCAAATAACCACCAGTGGATGGTCAGTTTGGTGCCTCCCTATCTGTCTTTCTGGGCCCCGTGGTCCATGATGATGTGGGCCAAGTCAAGAAGGACTATGATTAGAGGCAGAGTACAATTAAAATCCAAACATACATGAGTGGTATGTGTATGTGAGAAAGAGACTGTGTCTCATCAAATGACTGCTTTTTATTACACCCAGAGCCATGTGGATTGTAATCATCCGGTTTGAATTGTCCATCTTTTCATTGCCAAGCACAAAGAGTTGGCTACATTATCATGGTGAAGATGAGAAAACACAGTTCAAGTACCACCTCTAGGGAGAGATGTCCCCAAAGCTGTTCACTACCTGGAAAGAGGGCCGGGTTCCCTGACTTGAGTCACATTTTGGAACACCGCAGGCATATGATCTAAGACACCACTGACAGTACACAAGAACAAGTCCCTGCTAGCCTTTCCACCAGGAAGACCCCAGGACTTCAAGTTAGAAATCAGTCAATATGCGATGCACCAGTGCTGAACATTTTGGTTTGCATGGAGATCCAGTCAGATTCTCCACTCTGACTGCAGCTCAGAACTCAAACAAATCAGTCATATCTGCTGGGAAAGAAGGCTGGAGAGCAAGCTGGTGGGGCATCTCTGTTCTTGGAACACAGGAACCGTGAAGCGTGTCTGCCTGTACCTTCATTCTGCACACCACCTTCACTCTACCCAGAACGAGTGCTGGTGAGAGCCAGAGGCCAACCACATGAATGACTGGTCCAGCCTCAACTGGAACTGGCGTGGCCCTTGGGAAGCCTGTGTTCTCACCTGTGAAGCTGCAAAGTAACCGATGCATTTTTATAAGCCTCTGCAAACCAAGGAGAACAGAAATCAAAACAGCTGGAAGAAACAAGATAAGGCATTAAAATTAGTTTTTGATCTTAAAACCACTGGAGGTTTCCTGGGACATTACCCTCCCAAACTCCCATTGATGGGAAGACAAGAAGAGCAGAAATCAAATGGTTTGGTTACAGGTGACGGGGGAGAGCTCTCAGCACGTCAGGTCATGAGTTCTAGATGTTAAGGTTCAGGGAAACGTGCCAGTGAAGGGCCAGGAAATAAACACCACACAGCGAGGCCATGAGCAGGATACTCTACATGCTCAGTGAAAACTCCTAGACAAATTCGGCTTAAATATTTTATCTTTAATGCTTTGTAGAACGGCTGGGGAAGGAGAGTGGGGTGAGGAAAACAAAGTAGCTAGATTAAAATTTCTTTCATGTAATGAGATACGCAAAATATAGCTAAAAATAATAATATGTCTAAGTGTAAGTCTTGAGGAATACAGCTCTTTTTATTAAATAAGAAGTAACTTTTAATTAGACTAATGTTCCTCCTTTGGTTTCAAATAGTCCTGATTCTCTGAAGATGCTAATTGTCTACACCCTTCATGTGTCTTATGACCGTAATTTTAACTTTTTAAAGCAGCTGGATGATGTAAATATGGATCTGTGAAAAGCAGAATATATACTTGGTACTATATACATATATGTATATATACACAATAAATATGTCAAGCTTTCCTATCATTTACCAACCTATTAAATTTTTTATAAAAATGTAAAGTTAAAAAAAAAATGGTACAATTAGCACCAGAACACTGAAAAAACAAGGAGATATGTTGCTGAATCAGAAACTTCTGGCTTCTCATCCTTTATAACACCTCTGAAGGTAGTTAGCAAGATTCTTCTTTTAATCCCTGGCCATGCTTTGCCACTCTGCCGTCTTTAGTGTAGGTTTATGGATGTTCATAATGTTCTTGTTCAACAACTGTCATAGGAAGCAAATTCTGTTCATTCATCTCAAATATCCGGTTCTGCTGCTGCTGCTGCTGCTAAGTCGCTTCAGTCGTGTCCGATTCTTTGCGACCCCATAGACGGCAGCCCACCAGGCTCCGCCGTCCCTGGGATTCTCCAGGCAAGAACACCGGAGTGGGTTGCCATTTCCTTCTCCAATGATGAAAGTGAAAAGTGAAAGTGAAGTCTCTCAGTCATGTCCAACTCTTCTGAAGTCAAGTCGCTTCAGCCGTGTCCAATTCTTTGCAACCCCATGGACTGCAGCCTACCAGGCTCCTCTGTCCTTGGGATTTTCCAGGCAAGAGTACTGGAGTGGGTTGCCATTGCCTTCTCCAAATATTCGGTTCACTGCCCATCAATCAGGGCCCAAGCCATGTCCCAGGCCCTCCTAGAGTTGTCCTCTCCTGACCACACTAGTGCACATTCACCCAACTTCCTCCTAAATTCCTGCAACACTCTCTTTGGTATCACTGAAAATTCAAAACTTACCACCTGACATTGTCATTTATATATATAGACATAATATATAAAATGCAGTATGTAAGATATATGTAAAATATATAAAAATTATATAGAGCCCCTTGAAATAAAGAATTCTATTGAATTGGTTTCAGATGACTTGGTGTATTTTTTCTTGTCCTCTGCTTGTATGATATTCATCTGAAATTCAATTATTATTAGAACTGCAAGAAATAGAAGAATAGGATCTTACTTCCTAGAGGTCCCACGTCAGAGTCCACGTTCCCTGGTCTCATGCTCCCTTGAGTTCCCCTCTCTCTTTCATCTCCAACTTTTTATTATTTTTATAGGTTTTTGTACAATATTTTCTCTTTACCTTTTTATTTTGAAGTATGTTTCATAACTTCCATTCTTTGCTGTATAATGTTTCTCAGAAGACAAAGTACACACTCCTATCCTCACACCATCTGTGTGTTTAGGAGCTGTTTGACTTTGTCTCTGTGTTTGACTTACATTTTCATATTTCACAATATTACCACATGCCAGGCGAGGCAAACATTTTCCTGTCTGCTTCTCATTTTGACCCATGTCACGCTAAAATGAAGCAAAAGAAAGGGTTGCAGACAGACCATTGAATGCTTTATTTAAGATGCTGGCCTTTTATAATTACATTTCATACTTTCCAAAGACGAGCCCGTGCATCAGAGGTATGGCCAGTCATTTGGCGCCTTCTGCAGGACACAAAGAGCCACAAGCTGGGAAAATTAGATCTGATTTAATGAACATCAAGGTGGCCACCACATTCCTAGAACCACTCTGAATAAACTGTTTCCTGCAGTCAAAATAACTATACTACCTAAAGCAATCTACAGATTTGATGCAATTTCTATTAAATTACCAATGGTGTTTTTCATAGAACTAGAACAAAAAATTTTACAGTGTGTATGGAAATACAAAACACCCTGAAGAGCCAAAGCAATCTTGAGAAAGAAAAGCAGGAACTGACAGAATCATGCTCCCTGAATTCAGACTATACTACAAGCTACAGTAATCAAAACACTGGTACTGACACAAAACCCAAAATATATGGCATAGTTCAATAGAACAGGATAGAAAGTTCAGAAAGAAACCCACACACTTATGGTCAATTAATCTAGGACAAAGGAGGCAAGATGATGCAATGGAGAAAAGACAGCCTCCTTAATAAGCTGAGCAGAGAAAGCTGGACAGCTACATGTATAAGAATGAAATCAGAACACTCCATAACACCATCCACAAAATATAAACTCCAAATGGATTAAAGACTTAAATGTAAGAACAGACACTATAAACTTCTTGGAGGAAAAGAACATAGGCAGAACACTCTCTGCCACAAATCACAGCAATATCTTTTTTGAACCACCTCTTAATGAATATAAAAACAAAAATAAGCAAATGGGACCTCATTAAACTTAAAGGCTTTTGCACAAGATATCATAAACAAGACAGAAGACAACAGAAAGGGGGACAATATTTCCAAATGATGCAACTGACAAGAGATTACTCTCCAAAATATTCAGGCTTTCCAGGAGTCATGTACATATGTGAGAGCTGGACTATAAACTAGACTGAGTGCTGAAGAATTGATGTTTTCATACTGTGGTGCTGGAGAAGACTCTTGAGAGTCCCTTGGACAGCAATGAGAACGAACCAGTGAATCTTAAAAGAAATCAACCCTGAATATTCATTGGCATGACTGATGCTGAAGCTCTAATACTTTGGACACTTGATGCAAAGAGCCTACTTACTGGAAAAGACCCTGATGCTGCGAAAGACTAAAGGACAGAGGAGAAGGGGGCGAAGAGGATGAGATGGTTAGACAGCATCTTCAACTCGATGGCTGTGAGTTTGAGCAAACTCCGGGACATGGTGAAGGACAGGAAGCAGGGTGTGTTGCAATCCATGGGGGTCGCAAAGAGTTGGACATGACTGAGCAAGGTAACAATAACAATAACATGCAGAGGTTCACAAAGAAATGTGACTGGAAGGGGTGACTACAACTGGGAGTTGATATCAGTCAGCTCAGTTCAGTCGCTCAATCCTGTCAGACTCTTTGTGACCCCATGGGCTGCAGCATGCCAGGCCACCCTGTCCATCACCAACTCCTGGAGCTTACTCAAATTCATGTTCATTGAGTCAGTGATGCCATCCAACCATCTCATCCTCTGTCGTCCCCTTCTCCTCTGTCCCTCAGTCTTTCGAAGCATCAGGGTCTTTTCCAGTAAGTAGGCTCTTCGCATCAAGTGTCCAAAGTATTAGAGTTTCAGCATCAGTCGTGCCAATGAATATTCAGGGATGATTTCTTTAGGATTGACTGGTTGGATCTCCTTGTAGTCCAATGGACTCTCAAGAGTTGTCTCCAACACCACAGTTCAAAAGCTTCAATTCTTCAGCGCTCAGCTTTCTTTATAGTCCAACTCTCACACCCATACATGACTACTGGAAAAACCATAGCTTTGACTAGATGGCCCTTTGTTGGCAAAGTAATCTCTCTGCTTTTTAATATGATATCTAGGTTGGTCTAGCTTTTCTTCCAAGGAGTAAGCATCTTTTAATTTTATGGCTGCAGTCAACATCTACAGACATTTGGGAGCCCCAAAAGATAAAGTCTCTTACTATTTCCATTGTCTCCCCATTTATTTGCCATGAAGTTATGGGACCGGATGTTGTGATTTTAGTTTTCTGAATGTTGAGTTTTAAGCCAATATTGTCACTCTCCTCTTTCACTTTCATCAAGAGGCTCTTTAGTTTTTCTTCATTTTCTGCCATAAGGGTGGTGTCATCTGCATACCTGTGATTATTGATATTTCTCCTGGCAATCTTGATTCCAGCTTGTGCTTCATCCAGCCTGGCATTTCACATGATGTATTCTGTATATAAGTTAAATTAGCAAGGTGACAATATACAGCCTTGATATACTCCTTTCCCGATTTGGAAGCAGTCTGTTGTTCCACATCCAGTTCTAACTGTTGCTTCTTGACCTGCATACAGATTTTTAGGAGGTAGGTCAGGTGGTCTGGTATTCCCATGTCTTTAGGATTTTTCCACAGTTTGTTGTGATTCCCACAGTCAAAGGCTTTGGCATAGGCAATAAAGCAGAAGTAGATGTATTTCTGGAACCTGCTTGCTTTTTCGATAATCCAGTGGATGTTGGCAATTTGATCTCTGGTTCCTCTGCCTTTTCTAAATCCAGCTTGAATATCTGGAAGTTCATGGTTCAAGTACTGTTGAAGCCTGGCTTGGAGAATTTTGAGCATTACTTGCTAGTGTGTGAGATGAATGCAATTGTGCAGTAGTTTGAACATTCTTTGGCATTGCCTTTCACTGGGGTTGGAATGAAAACTGATCTTTTCCAGTCCTGTGGCTACTGCCGAGTTGTCCAAATTTGCTGGTATATTGAGTGCAGCACTTTAACAGAATCATCTGTTAGGATTTGAAATAGCTCAACTGCAATTCCATCACCTCCACTAGCTTTGTTCATAGTGATGCTTCCTAAGGCCCATTTGACTTCGCATCCGGGATGTCTGGCTCTAGGTGAGTGATCACACCATCACACTTATCTGGGTCATGAAGATCTTTTTTGTATAGTTCTCCTGTGTGTTCTTGCCACCTCTTCTTAGTATCTTCTGCTTCTCTTAGGTCCATACCATTTCTGTCCTTTATTGTGCTCATTTTTGCATGAGATGTTCCTTTTATATCTCTAATTTTCTTGAGACGTCTCTAGTCTTTCCCATTCTATTGTTTTCCTCTATTTCTTTGCATTGATCACTAAGGAAGGTTTTCTTATCTCTCCTTGCTATTCTTTGGAACTCTGCATTCAAATAGGTGTATCTTTCCTTTTCTCCTTTGCCTTTAGCTTCTTGTCTTTTCTCAGCTATTCGTAAGGCCTCCTCAGACAACCATTTTGCCTTTTTGCATTTCTTTTTTTGGGGGCTGTACAATGTCACAAACCTCCATTCATAATCTTCAGGCACTCTGTCTATCAGATCTAATCCCTTATATCTATTAGACACTTCTACTGTATAATCATAAGGTATTTGATTTTGATCATACCTGAATGGCTGCAAAAAATGTAATCAATCTGATTTTGGTAGTGACCATCTGGTGATGTCCATGTGTAGAGTCTTCTCTTGTGTTGTTGGAAGAGGGTGTTTGCTATGACCACTGCGTTCTCTTGGCTAAACTCTGTTAGCCTTTGCCCTGCTTCATTTTGTACTCCAAGGCCAAATTTGCCTGTTACTCCAGGCATCTCGTAACTTTCTACTTTTGCATTCCAGTCCCCTATACTGCAAAGGATATCTTTTTTGGGTGTTTGTATTAACATCCAAATTACCTAGAATTATCTAGAAGGTCCTGTAGGTCTTCATAGAACTGTTCAACTTCAGCTTCTTCAGCATTACTGCAATTACTGGGAGTTGATATACTACTTAATAAATGACAGGGAGTAGGAGAATAAGGCATCTTGTAAAAAACAGGTGACTTGGGTGAGGAGGGATACTTACAGGAGAACAAATAACATTTAGGAAAGATAAATGGTACCTCAGGTGGATATACGGGAGATAAGGGAGTTTTGTGAAAATGTTTGTTTGTCTGGTGCTTTTTCCAAAATAAAAAGTCTTTTTCCAAGACTTTTTCCAAAAAGCAAAGCAAAAATAGATAGATAGGTAGATAGGTAAAGAAAAGGTGAAACGTCTTGGGCAAATCTTATTTATCCATGAGGAACTTTCTCTAATTTTAATACTGTCTCCAAAAGTAAATCAAAAGTCAACTAAAACTGACTCAAAAATGCATTCCTTTTTATAGTTGAATAATACACAGCTTCTTTATCTATTCATCTGTTGATGGTCATCTAGGTTACTTCCATGTCCTAGCTATTGTAAATAGCGCTGCAATGAACACTAGGGTACATGTGTCTTTTTGGAATTTGCTGTATGATGCAGGGAACTCAAAGCTGGTGCTTTGTGACAACCTAGAGGGGTGGAAAGGGGAGGGAGGTGGGAGGGAGGTTCAAGAGGGAGGGGACATATGCATACCTATGGCCGATTCAAGTCAGTGTATGGCAGAAACCATCACAATATTGTAAAGTAATTATTCTCTAATTAAAAATGAAAACATTTTTAAAGTTCATTCATTTAAAAGGCAAAAACTCAGGCAAACTTTATTTCTCCATGAGGAAGGACCTGTGAATCTGTGTTTGAGGGTTCAGGATGGGGAACACATGTATACTAATTAAATAATTTTCTATTAAAGAAAAAAAAATAAAGTTACATATAGTAAGCTTTATGCTTCTATTAACAATTGTAATACATCAAAACATTGACGGTAGCCATAACATCAGTATCTAAATCTTTGGGTCTATATATAGTGATAAAAAGTGGAACATACAAAAAAGCTATCAATCAACACCACTAAATATTAATGACAAGTCTGGCTTTTTGGGTGCTGTTTAAACAGCAGGTATTAGGGCTCAGTCTGAGTTTGTAAAGGGTGTTCCTGGTGGCTCAAATGGTAAAGAATCCACCTTCAATGCACATGACCCGAGTTTGATCCCAGGGTCTGGAAAATCCTCCTGGAGAGGGAATGGCTCCCTGCTCCAGTATTCCTGCCTGGAGAATTCCATGGACAGAGGAGCCTGGTGGGCTACAGTTCATGGGGTCGCAAACAGTCAGACATGATTGAATGACTACACTATTGCTTAGAATATGGAAAACTCAACAGTGCTGGTTTTTAAATATGCTTAAAAGTAAGTTAGATGCAGAGAAACATCACTTAAAACGCTATATAAATTTTCATCATACAGATGTAATACAAAAATACTTTCCTTTAATAAAGATTTTCTCATCATCTTTAATGGAAAACAATGAAATGTCATGGAAACAGTCCAGTAGGGAAACTTTTATGATTTATCATTCTAAATCATATATTTTTCCTTCAAAATCTGTGTATACTGTGCTTTTGTTTTCAAAATTTGGTCATCATACACATTTGACCCATCTGCAGATACATGAGACACTGTAAAGGCATCAGATGCAAATTCAGCATCAACTGGAAAGAAAAGGAAAGAATTATATTCTTTACCTAAAATACTTGAGTTAACTAAGCATTAGTAAAAACAAAAAACAAAAAAACTGCCAAAAGCCTGAGACCTTTCCTAGTGTTTCGAAGAATGAAAAATATCTCTAGATGGCACCACATAAAATACAAGATTACAATTTTATAATCTGCTTATGGTCGCACGTGTGACTGAGTATCAGAGTTTCTGGTTTTCTCATCCTTCATTCATTTACTAAGTAACTATGTGCAAAGGTGTGCATAGTGACAAGCACTGGAATTATAAGATGAAGGTGACCCAGTCCACCATGAAAAATGAAATGCAAACTGGAAAAATAGACAAACAGGCAATTTCCTTACAGAGTCATAAATACAAAGACAGCTATAAAAGATGGCACAAGGAACATTCAGAAGGGACAGCCAGCTTTGTGTCAATACTGCCAGCTTTTTGGTAGAAGTGATATATATGTTGAAAAGCAGAGACATTACTTTGCCAACAAAGGTCCGTCTAGTCAGGCTATGGTTTTTCCTGTGGTCATGTATGGATGTGAGAGTTGGACTGTGAAGAAGGCTGAGTGCCAAAGAATTGATGCTTTTGAACTGTGGTGTTGGAGAAGACTCTTGAGAGTCCCTTGGACTGCAAGGAGATCCAACCAGTCCATTCTGAAGGAGATCAGCCCTGGGATTTCTTTGGAAGGAATGATGCTAAAGCTGAAACTACAGTACTTTGGCCACCTCATGGGAAGAGTTGACTCATTGGAAAAGACTCTGATGCTGGGAGGGATTGGGGGCAGGAGGAGAAGGGGACAACAGAGGATGAGATGGCTGGATGGCATCACCGACTCGATGGACGTGAGTCTGAGTGAACTCTGGGAGTTGGTGATGGACAGGGAGGCCTGGTGTGCTGCAACTCGTGGGGTCGCAAAGAGTTGGACATGACTGAGCGACTGAACTGAACTGGTATATATGTAGCTACCTGAAGGACAGGAAAAAGTACAAGAGATAGAGAGGGGAGAAGCACATACAAAGACTAGAGATGAGGAAGCGCACCTGTGGGATCCTACACAGTCTGGCTGCTTAGATGCAGAGCTGAGGGGCAGAGGAGGGTGGTAGAGAGATAAGGCCAACTTCTTTGGCGGGACCCAAATTGATGTGGGTGTTTGGAGCTTTTCCTGAGAATAAAAGATAAACTGGTGACAAAGTCAGTGACAGAGAAATTTTAAAGTCACCCACCAAGTGACAGCTACACAAACGTGACTGCTTGAATCTGGGTTTCTTAGCCTTAACCACTACCAACACTTGAGAAGTTGATGAACTCCACGTTTTCTGAGAATAGTGTCAGGTGTAGGTGGATAGTTCCACAGGGATGGAGGAAGTAGAAGAAGGATATAACCAGAAATAAAAAGAAATACACAGACCTTCAGAGATTGTTTTTCAAGCTATGGAACATGATGAATAAATGAGGAAGAAGGATATTTTTCACTATGACCACTCATACTTTCACATTTTTCATTAGCTATGTATAAGAAAAAATACTTAACATGGCATCTGTTATCCGAACAGTGGAAAGAGATCCCACTTACTTCTTACAGAGTATTTCAGAAATCAATGTCTAAATTTAATTCATACATTTTGGCAACATACCTTTTCTTATTTCTCTAGTTATACTCCTGTCCAACTCCTGCTGCATCTGAAATAAGTCAAATATTATTTATGTTTAAGATAAACAAGAGATATTATCATAGGAGTGACATAAAACTTACTAAATGCGACTTTTAAATAATACTTTTAGAGACCAGACCTAACTTCAAGATTACTTCAGTAGAAAAAAAATCACATAAATAAAAGAAAATGAATTTCTACTTATTCTGCTTATAGATAACAGAACCATATATATGGAATCCTATTTAGATTAATCTGATAAAAAGTACAATAAATATCAGTCTATAGTACACATAATTTCAGAGAATTAGGGAACGACCCATAATCCTAGGAATGACCCACAAGATTACTATCTTCTCCCCCAACAGCTCCTGCCCTAAATATGTACTTCTGAGACCTTTGATTTCTAGGTAAGGATCGTGTTCAAATGGAGGAATCTAAGTCAAATGCTAATAAGGAGAACACATCTGTGATTTTCTTTACACTTCTCCATTTAATGAAAAGACAGAAAGGTGAGAAAATTACACACAAGAAACAACGTACCAGCAAGTTTCAATTCTGAAGATGTTTAGGGAGAAGGATTCTCTTTTAAGTGTTAGTTTACGAACTATGTCCCCTTAGAATGGGAAGGTCCCACAGGGGTTACTGCAGGGTTGAGGAACAGAGAAGTCACAGCAGCAGTGCCTCTGGCCACTCTTTAGCTAAAAGCCTCTATACTTGGCTCTGTTTTATATAACACGGTTCCACGCAGAAGTTTTTTTTTTTCAAAGAAAGGTTGTTTTCTTTGAAAAAAAAAAAAAACAAAAACCTTTTTTTAAGGCATAAGAGTCATTGATTTAGTCAAAGTTCCTAATTCTACAAAAGAAGTAACAAAGGCAATGTCCTTCTTACTGAGCCCAGAGTTCTATACCAGCTACTTCCTCAGATTAAGGAAAAAACACATAGATTTTAAACTATAACATAGATAAAATGAATATGTAAAACCATGCTATATAGTTCAATAATGCTTGTGGCGTGACATGACTTTCTAAGTAAATGTGTTTTAAATGCATGAACAAGAATAAAATCAATATCAAATTCCTATTTGTAGCAATCGATATAGTTAATTTAGAAAGCATAAATATTTTTTAGACACAGGACAGGGAACTTGAAGGAATCTTTAGTTGATCAAGCAGGCCAAAACTGAAGAGATTCAACCTTAAAAGGATGTTTGTTCATTCCCTCTAGATAAAACCTGGCTTGCTAAAATGAGTCAACAGTGAATTATCCACATTTTGGGTTATTGAGGACAAAATTTAAAATACACAACAGATCTCTCTTTACTGTTTAGCATACTTCTCTATCCAAGCTCTCATCATCAGTTAATATATACAAAAAGTATGCATATAAGCTCATTTATAATCTAAATCTGATCAGAAATTGCAGTTGAACTTCATTTCCTCAGCCTGAAGTTTCAAGGGGAGGACTTATACTCCTACCCTCCTTATGAGAAGCGAGGAGATTTACCTAACAGGTGAGTCTGGGAGAAGAAACTACGAAGTGCTTGCTTGGTTCTGAATCTCTTCTTTGAAAAGGTGTATGTTTCCACAGCACCATGAACTTGGGTCTACAGTAGGCAGCCTTCCCCTGGGAGGGGTCAAGCATTTGCTTCCTCCTCTTAGGCCTACGTGGGGAAGTGTCTGACTTAGGATGAAATGTTTGGAGGCCCGCTGTGACTGCACAGCTAAAGCACATCCTCCAGGTTCATGGCTCTCAAGTACTAAGACCCAACGTAGCTGCAGTGCTTTCAAAGAAACCTTAGACTGCTCTTCTATGATGGCAAGAAGCCAAATGAGAAAACAGGTTGAGACTGCATTTAACAAAGGCTATTTTTCTCTGCATCATCAACATCATGAAAACACCATCAAAACCATAAACCCGTGTGCACTGACTGAAATGGATATTTTAATAATAATGACTATACAATGAAAACTAGTTGCAGTTTAAAGACTCCCCATCATTGCTATCTCAGTCATCATTCATTCAGGTGATGTCAAAACAGAGACAAAACAAACAGAGAACAAAAGTGAGCAACTTAGAAACATTCTAAAACTGCTTAGCAAGGTTTTTTTAGAAATTTAAATCAAAATTCTGTAAGTAAAATAGCAGTTAAAGATGTACTCTTGTATAAGAAAATAACAAAAAATGTTAACCTAAAACCAGAAATTAATCTTTGATTAGGTATTACAAGTTTGTTTAATTCATAAAAAAGATTTATCTAGGATTCCTTCAAATAAAAGCATCCATATGTGGTTAGTGTTTAGATGCCAGTCATTCACTTATGCTTAGGGGTAGAAAAACTGCAGTGGGTGCAGCAGAGCCTGGAAATGATTATGAACCACTGCCAAAGTGAAATAATTTAGAAAGTAAATCAAACAGCTGAAAGTATACTTTTGGTTACTAGACAATAAGATTTCATTTCTAAAGTTGAATTTAAATGCAGCTTTTCAAGAAATTTAAGATTTTAATAAATATCTCTTAAAAATGAGAGATCTAGGACAAAAAAAATCATTAAATGTCTCCTTGATTATCATAGTTAAGTATGGTTTTACTTAGTGTGCATAAGTCAAAAAAACAACGCAGAAGTTCACCAAATTAAAAACAAGGATCATTCATATCAGAAATCTGAAACCCAATGAAAAAAATAGAATAGAACTAACCTTGGTCAAGTAAGTCTCTATACTGTCATTTGAACGGCATGGAATTGAGGTAGAAAACCCTCTGTTTGCTCTTGAAATAACATTTGTGTTGAACCCTGAAGCAGGATTGAAGTTTCCAACAGAAGAGGACTCCAGGACTGGCCTTGTGCTGAGACTGCTGTGTATAGATCTGTTCTGTTTCTCCACCTCAAGTTCAGTGCTGATCTCTGTCAGCCTCTCATCAGTCCTGGGGAAGATGGAAAACACCAATTTCGTTCATGTTTCTCTAAATGACTGACATTTTTTAAAGTTGCCACAGAGTAAATGGAATTCCTATTGAACTATTTGAACACCGAAAAGACAGAGCAGACCTACTGTAAACAATGACAGTTGTAACCTTGTTCTGAAGAAGTACACATGTATCTAGGGCTCCACAAGTAACAAGCTACAGTTGGGAGAGGAGAGAAAGGGCATCAGAGAGAAAGGGAGGTGGCCTCACAGTGACACCTGCTGCCCTCTGGGACACACCTGCCTCCAGGAAACAGTTCAGGGATGAAGAAACACACCATCCCACAAAGTTCCTTTCAAGTGTTTCCTTTCACCACCCTTGTATATACGTTTCACTCATGACCTCAGAGAAATTAAGCATTTGGCTTTGAGGTATCATCTAGAGCCACAATCTCAAGAGGAGGATGAGAAAGTCAGTGGGTGAGACTGAAAAGAGCTAAAACAGCCCCAGGAATAATTACAAGTATCCCCTGCTTTCCCAAAGTTCACTTTATGTTACTTCACTTCTACTATGGGCCTATGTCAGCACCTGTTCCTGATGGTCCAAAAAAAAAAAAAAAAAATCTGAAGACAAATTTTGGTCTCATTTAAAAAGCCAAAACTCTAAACAGTAGTGTACGTTTTAGAGCGAGAGGCATCGCGCTCCCCAAGCAGGGAAACCGGCCCCACCGTGCTCCTTCCCTGGGAGCCATACCCCACATCTCAGCATCAAGTCGCCATAGCCTTGACCTTGTCTGGGATCACCTGTACTTCACTTGGGCATATTCGACTAGCATATGACCCACTGACTTTCTCACCCACTGACTTTCTCATCCTCCCCTTGAGATTGTGGCTCTAGATGATACCTCAGAACCAAATGCTTAATTTCTCCAAGGTCATGAGTGAAATGTATATACAAGGGTGGTGAAAGGAAGCACTTGAAAGCATATTTTAGCATCGACTAGCAGAATGTGTCCTTGGGTACCTGCTTCTTTGCTTTATGCTGTTTTGGCTTATGAAAGGCATCCTAGGAATGCTCTGCTTTCAGATAGTGGGGAAAGCTGGACTAGGCTCTGGAGGTGGGATCTGCCCTTTCCATTCTCCACACACTCCCTCGGCCAGGTCACTATATTATTTCTAGCCACTTTGTGAATTATCCTGCCTTTCACCCCTGTGTTAATTTCCCCCCTTTTCACAAGCATGCCTCTACATAGTGTGGAAAAACTTGATACAGTACTAATAGTTTGTCTAAGGGCGCCCCCTTAGCAGTGACTATCCACTTAGCTTTCACTTCCTAGTAATCTCAGGAACTGTGCTCTATAAAAATATTAGGCTTTAGAGACAAATTAATGAAGTAAATTTATTTTCTGTGATTCTGTGTTTTGACTTACTTGTCTAGTTTATCTTTCAATGACTTTCTAACTTCAAGTTTTACTAGGTAGAGATGCTTATATTTTTCCAACTCGTCTTTATTAGAATCTTCTTGCAAAGTTTTCATCTTAGAGAGTTCAGATTCTAAGTCTTTAATTCTGAGTTCCATCTGTTGAGATCTTGCTTGTATCTAAGGCAAGTTGAAATAGATAACATTTTAAAAATAAATATAACCAGGAAAATTATATTTGTTTCCTTTAGTTTTGAGTCAGTGATTCACAGAGTGATTACAAAGGTGAAAACAAAAAGAGCAGAAGTTTAAAAAATTATCATCAATGTGAAGTGAGTTAAATCGAAATTATAAAATTAAAGTGGAATGACTGTTATAGTAGTACTTATATAATCTGATAATTCAAAGAATAAGAGGATCAACTTAAAATTTTAAAAATTGAATGAGACAAGAATAATTCAAGAGGATGGTATCAGTTCTAAACCACAATATTTTCTTTTCTTCATAATGGTCTTATTTTATACCAACTGGTCTTATAAGTAAGAGGATTCTCAAGTGAGAATCATTCTGATAGGACAATTTAGTGAAAACTGTGGGGGAAACTGAAATATTTAAAGGGAAAACAAGTGCCCCCCCATTCCAGAAATCTACAAAACATACTGCTCTAAGGGAGGTAGAGGAAACACACAAGTTGTATATGTCTGAAATGTACTATACAGTGAAAATGATTTCAAGCACATGACAGATCAACAAATTAACCTACAAAAATAGGTTGACTTCTTTTCATTTCTCTATAAGATTCTGTCTTGCTCTTTCTTCAGTAGCCTGTTGATACTGCTCTACTTGACTGCGTTCTATCATATTCATTTCTATATGACTTTTGAGGGTCACTACATCTTGCTCCAACTTCTTTTTCTTCTCTCTAGTTTTTTCACATTTCTTTTGCATTCATTCCATAGATAATAACTCCTGTTGAAATACTTGATTTTTCTGCATCCACGTGCAGACATTTTGAAGATGCAGTTTCCAGCTCTGCTGGAAAATCATCAGTCTTCAAGAAGAAAATGAGACCATTTGGTAATGAGGAATGTGGATTAAGCACAGCCTAATTCAAACCCAGGATCAAATTAAAAGGATGGTATGTGTATTGTAGAATGTAGGACCAGGGATTACTCAGAGAATCAAGAAAGATGTTCACACCACCAAGATTCACAAAATATATTCTTCACTGTCATCTTTGTCAAACAACATTTGCACTTGATTTTATACTCTTTTATTGTTCTACAATAATATTTTTCTATCTTTCTTCCATAAAATGACTACAAGTCCCCTCTTAGTAGAACGTCTCTTAATCCTTCCCTCATCTTAATGTCCCAGGGTTTTAAAGTAGTTTAAGGGATACTATATTGAGTTATCTGGGGCTAAGTTAATAAATGCCTCTCAAAAGAAATCTGTGAGAATAAGACTCTAATTAATAAATCTTATAAATACAGAGTCTAATCCCATAAGCCTTTTCCTGAACTACAAAGACTTTTGCTAATTTGAATTGCAGTCCAAAGAGAAATGATTTGCAAAGATAAAGAAATCCCATCTCCTAACAGTTTACAGAGATGATCCATACATTTTTCTGAACAGCAACAACAACAAAAAAAGCCTCATTCTTGTAATCCTTTGTTACTGTCCTTTTATGCAAGACAAGTGCTGTGCATATCTAAAAATATTCCCTGTAATACCAATATATTCTTAGATAAGATTCCCCCTCATGGAAAAAAATGGCAACAGTGTAAAATTAGGGGCTAAACTCTTCCTCAGAGACTAGATAACAATGGCTAAAGTGAAAAGGCTCCATGAGAGGTGGACATTCAGGAAAGCCCCATGAAGGAGGAGAGACTGGACACCAGGTCTCAAATAATGGAGGCCTAGTCAAAAGGAAAAGAAACTGTAAAGACAGAAAGGATAGCCTGAGCAAGGGCCAAGAAAGCTGAAATCAGCCAGTTACGTCTGAGGATAAAAATTCAACCACAGGGAAACAAAAACATGTCCACACAGAAATGTGTAAATCAGTGTTCACAGCAGCATCATTAATTGCCCCAAGGTGGAAACAACCCAAAGCTCCACCAACTGATGATGGATACATGGCTTAGTCAAATACTATTGACTGATTGACAACCAACTAACAGAAGAACTGATACGTTGCAATCACACAGATGAACCTCGAAAACATGACATCAGGTGAGAAAAGCTAATCCCAAAGAAGCACGTATTGTATGATCCCATTTATATAAAATACCCAGAACAGGCATGTCTACAGAGACAGATATTAGACTAGGGGTTGCCTGGGGCTAAGGGATGGAAGGCCACAGGTGGTGGCTAAGGGATGCAGGGTTTCTTTTGCGGGGTGATGGAAAGGCTCTAAAATTGACTGTGGTCACAGGTGACACATCTCTAGACTAAGAGATACTGAACTACACATGTTGAGTGGGTGAATTCTATGATATGTGAATTATATCTCAATAGCTTTAAAAAAATCCAATGGTAGGATCTAGATAATCTTCTTAATTCTCTAGTTTGGATGTATGTACTATACATCATCTGAGTACCTCCATGCTTTTGCAATATACTTAAAATGAAAAGGAAAGAAGGCAATGCCTATATTTCATCTGGTTTTTATAATACCCTTTCTGCACAAGTTATTCTGAAATCCATGAAATAAATAAATACAGAACTCTACAGCCAGTCATAAAAAGAAAGATGAGCAATGATAATTTTCTGGAATCTTCCATTAAACATTATCCTTTGATTTTATCTGGCTAGCCTCCTTATGTAATACAGCTATCACTAAAAAAAAGTATTGTTTCAAAGAGAAAAAAGTCTCTCAACTTGTGTGAACAGTGAGGCGCAATTCTCAACTTTCCTAAGGGCAAATAATATAAGAAAAAATATATATAATGCAAATGGCAGAATGAAAGTCAGAGGTTAAGAAATGAGTGCATTATAAAGATAAGAAACTTATAGTAAATTACTTGTAACAAAAATACAAAAGAAAGCTGACCATGAAAATGAGCGTCCTAAAACACTTCATCCTACATATTAACTGTTGACACGTTCAATTTCATACATACCTGACTTGTGGGTTGATGTATGTTGTTCTTTAAATCCTGTGTCTCAGCTTCTAATTTAGCACAATTAGACATGCTCTCCAGCAAAGCCTCTGACATAGACTTCTTTTTCAGGGCATCTTTTTCAGCCAGTTCTTGTTGAAGTTGTCTCACAACTGCCTAATAAGACACTCTGTCACTGAGTTTAACAAATCACTTTACTTTCTGTTATGTTAAGAATAGATAACTCCAACATACGTACTTTGAAAACTATCACCACCTTCTTCTCCCTCCTCAATGAATTTGGTTACAGACATGGAAGGGGCCACCTTCCGGCCTTTCTGATATTAAGTTATTCAGACAAAAGATGCAGACCCGCTGTCCACGCCCTGCTCCTCCCACTAGATCTGCAGAGCTTCACCACCTCACAACCAGAGAGAAATAGATTTGAATGTGGGACAAGTGGTGGAAAATTCCACTCTGTGGAACATTTTCCCTCTTTCTTTATTAGAGGCTTCTATTACCTTCAGAGATCTTCACATATTCCAACCAGTGCTCAGATCTTTCCAACAGATTCCTAGCTCAGCAGAAAAATGAGGCCATTCCCTTGTGGCTTATCTATTTTCTGTCTAGTAGTATGTCTATGTTAATCCCAAACTCCTAATTTATCCCTCCTCCCCACCTTTGCCCTTGGCTAACCATAAGGACCTACTGTAGAGCATGGTGAACTCTACTCAATATTCTGTAGTCACCTACATGGGAAAAGGAACTGAAAAAGAATGGATATATGTATAAGGATAACTGAATCAATTTCCTGTACATCTGAAACTAACACAAAATTGTAAAGCAACTATACTCCAATATAACAGAAAAATAAAATTTAAAAGATGAGGTTGCGCCCATGGCCTTCAAGGAGCCTTATTAAAGTGGCCTCTTCTACCTGTCTCCAGACCGCAGGCCCTACAATCCTCTCCCTGACTCACTCCATTCCTGCTGATCATGAATCCTGACACCCTTCATTTTTAGTGGACAAGCTTGTATCTAAATGATATTAATTGATACTGAAAATGAGAATTATGAGCAAATTGTTGTAAAAATATTCTACTGCTGCTGCTGCTGCTAAGTCGCTTCAGTCATGTCCGACTCTGTGCGACCCCATGGACGGCACCCCACCAGGCTCCCCCGTCCCTGGGATTCTCCAGGCAAGAACACTGGAGTGGGTTGCCATTTCCTTCTCCAGTGCATGAAAGTGAAAAGTGAAAGTGAAGTCGCTCAGTTGTGTCCAACTTGTAGCGACCTCATGGACTAGGCTCCTCCGCCCATGGGATTTTCCAGGCAAGAGTACTGGAGTGGAGTGCCATTGCCTTCTCCAAAAGTAAATCATAAATAGCAGTGGGAAGATTAAATCAAGAAGAATTTTGCTAAAGCTCACCACTTGAGTCCCAAATTATGTTTTAATGATAAGTAGATGCATTTAAAGAGTTGAGTGGCTTTAAGAATAAATGATTCAAGGCTAAAATGTTTCCCATATTAACTCAAATTGATGTGAATAAACATAAAATTATACCAACAAATATGACACAAAGCTATGACAAGCTACCAAAGCCAAAATATGATATAGCCTCTGGGAAACCTGGAATTAACTGTCAAGGTAATCCATGTAACTGAAGCTTAATTTTGAAATGTTCATTTTAGGTTTGAGCATTTCATTTATCTGCTTCATCACGATACTGACATGTGGTAACATAAAGATTAAAATTATTACCTTAATAGTAAAAGAGTAAATTACTAATATCTATCTGTATTAACAATTTAGAACCGAATCTCTTAACATTTCATAAGACATGATGTCTCTACTCAAAGTAAAGCATTTCCTGGGTCTAATTTTGATTTGCTGGATACAAGTTGTGTTTTTAGGCTGGTTTAGAGACTATAGATTCACAGCCTATGTATTTTTATATTCAACTAGATTCAACATTTAGCCAGAATCAAGCCAAAATCAAAACTTTGAATTTTCTTTCAGGAAGTCTGAGAATTATTTCTCCTTCTGGATACTTACTTCTCTTTCTGCTTTTTCATTTTTGTACTGATACATTCTCTCTTTTAAATGATTACGTTCCTGGATTAACTCCTTGTTTCTTTCCTCCAGCATCAGACCTTGTTTCTCACTTTCAGCCTGAAGTTTTCTCATGATCTGCAGATACTGGTCTTGGATGCTAATGACTGTCTTCTCCTTACTGTTGGCTTTGTTTTGTGCATCATCCAGTTGCTGCCGGAGCAACATGTTTTCACTCCGGAGTTGAGATAATGTTTCCTCTAAGGAGTCCTGCTTTCCAAGGTATTTATTCACTTTTCCTTGTTCATTCAGATACAGGTGTTCAATTTCCTGCTTTTGACACTCTGCTTGGCAAAGGTCTCTCTGGACACGTTCTAACATCAAAATCGTTTCTCTAAGATTATCTCTCGTGTGCTGCAACTTGATTTTTACCTGATGGAGTTTACTTTCTGCTGTAGAAAGTTGCTGGGAAAGCGCCTCATTCTTATCTTTTAGGTTAGCCACATCAGACTTCATTTTGTCCTGCAAGCATAACCACTCATCTTCTGCTTTCTGGAAGGCAAGCTCCAGGTCTCTTTGTGATGTCTGACCTTGATCATGATCGTGAAAGGCAGCAGCCAGTCTAGAATGGTAGGATTCCGCTTCTGTTTCCAGTCTTTGTTTGTTTTCTTTTTCGTTCTCCAGCTTAGACTTTAGCATTGTATTCTCAGCTGTCAGAACATTAAGCTGGTCTATATACTGGGATATAGTTTTTGTTAACCTTTCCTCATTCAGTTTTATTGTGTTTTGAGCATCATCATTCTTTACTTTGACAGTTTCAATGTCCTCAAAATAGTTCTTTTCCTTTTCCAGATTCTGGTTTTTCATTGCCTCTATTTCCAGTCTTAGCATGGCAATTTCATCCTGCAACATGTGGTTTTTGCACAACAGGTCTTTTGGTTCTTCAGGACCAGCAGAAGCCTAAGTGAAACAAAGGAGATTTTTAGCTAGTACACAATAAAGTAACATTTCATAATTTCCTCTGAAATGAAAGACTATCTTGTATGCTTATACAATGAAAGGCTGTACCAAGTGTGTCTCCAAAACAGAAAAAATAAGGCTCAATACAAACCTCAGACTTTATAAAAGCAGAAATTTTCAAACGTTCAAAAATTTAATTGAAGACAATGAATCCATGAAAGTCAAAAAGAAATCCCAGGAGACTTTTCAAGAAGCTCAGACCTGGAGAGGCTTTTCTCTGAACTACAATAAACCCAGAAGGCTTAAAATATAAGATTTATAGACCTGACTGCACTTAAAAATGGCATCTGATGTGAATATTTATACAATGGAAAACTACTAAGTCATAAAAAAGAATGAAATAATGCTATTTGCAGCAACAGGGATGGACCTAGACATTATCACCCTAAGTGAAGAAAGTCAGACAAAGACAAGTATTATATCATACTGCTTATATGTGGCGGAGAAGGCAATGGCACCCCACTCCAGTACTCTTGCCTGGAAAACCCATGGATGGAGGAGCCTGGTAGGCTGCAGTCCATGGGGTCGCTAAGAGTGGGACGCGACTGAGCGACTTCACTTTCACTTTTTACTTTCATGCATTGGAGGAGGAAATGGCAACCGACTCCAGTGTTCTTGCCTGGAGAATCCCAGGGATGAGGGAGCCTGATGGGCTGCCGTCTATGGGGTCGCACAGAGTCGGACACGACAGAAGCGACTTAGCAGCAGCAGCAGCAGCTTATATATGGAATCTAAAATGAACTTATTCAAAAAACGGAAAGACATAGAAAAAAAATTTATGGTCCTCATACGGGATGAGGGGGTAGGGGAAGGGATAAGTTAGGAGGTTGGGATTAACATATACATACTGCTGCTGCTGCTAAGTCGCTTCAGTCGTGTCTGACTCTGTTTAACCCTTAGACGGCAGCCCACCAGGCTCCCCCGTCCCTGGGACTCTCCAGGCAAGAATACTGGAGTGGGTTGCCA
Source organism: Bos taurus (assembly GCF_002263795.3). Lineage (NCBI taxonomy): Eukaryota > Metazoa > Chordata > Mammalia > Artiodactyla > Bovidae > Bos > Bos taurus. Next base: position 37,116,857 of record NC_037340.1, read on the forward strand.
TTTCCTTCTCCAATGCGTGAAAGTGAAAAGTGAAAGTGAAGTCGCTCAGTCAAGTCTGACTCTGTGCGACCCCATGGACTGCAGCCCATCAGGATCCCCTGTCCATGCGATTCTCCAGGCAAGAGTACTGGAGTGGGGTGCCATTGCCTTCTCCGAACATATACATACTAGTAGATGTAAAATAACCAGCAAGGATCTACTGTACAACATAAGGAACTACACTTAATATTCTGTAAGAAGAATCTGAAAAGGAAAATGTGTGTATGTGTGAGTGTGTGTGTGTGTGAGTGAGTGTGTATGTGTGTTAATCACTCAGTCATGTTTGACTCTTTGCGACCCCATGGACTGTAGCCCACCAGGCTCCTCTGTCCATGAAATTTCCCAGGCAAGGATACGGGAGTGGGTAGCCATTTCCTTCTCCAGGGGATCTTCCCAACCCAGGGATTGAACCCAGGTCTCCTGCATTGCAGGCAGATTCTTTACAGTCTGTGCCAGCAGGGAAGCCTCATTTATACACACACACATACAAATATATCTGAATCACTGTGCTGTATACCTGAAACTAATGCAATATTGTAAATCAACTATAATTCAATAAACAACACCACTTGCTGGCTTTATAAATACTGCATCTGATACCTCCTATACAGCCACTTCACAGTAAGAGTGATTACTGTGTATATATTTAAATTTATTTAAATATACTAAATATATTAAATTTAATATTTAAATTTTATAGATTTAAATAGATTAAATTTAATATTTAAATTTTATAGATTTAAATAGATTAAATTTCATATAAAGATTTTCCTTGAGAATATGCTACCTTCTAACATTTTCATAAGCAATTATAAGAATTATACCTATTGACAACTGTACTAAGTACTTCTACAAACATCAATTAACTCATTAGCTATAATGATTCTGGAAAGGGAGAAGTTAAAAATATAAGTAAGCTGCAGGTGTTTCACCAGGTCTTTTGACTCTACTAGTTCTCTTACATCAAACCACAGTTACTTCTCTAGTACAAACATATAAATACAAAATAAGCCTCCTATTTCATTCATGGCACATACACTAATGGGAAATAAGGTGAAATTTAGAAAGCTCTTCTTAGGAAACCATGAGATTATTTGCTGCTGCAATAAATTTCATTATCTTTCCATAATGTTTAATATAGTAAGATGGGGGAAATATAATGAAAAACACTTAATAGCTATCACTAAATATATATTACGGCATATCTATCACTGTTTTCAAAAGTTCCTTGTACTGAAATAAGACACTACACAGAGCAGAGTGTTCATTTTCTTACAAGTAGAAGAATGACTTCCAAAATATGATCTCTGAACTGCCTATAGTTTCCTTCTTACCATCAGTGGAAGTGATAAACTACCCTAATGATGGGCCAAGGAAGTGAATTCACTACCAAACCCCAGAATATCTATTATTAGTAGCAAGTGCTTTTTTTTCCCCCCTTGGTGGGGGAGAGGCACTTTTATAAGTTTATTCTAAAGAAACAACTTTTTAAAGTGTTCGAAACTGTTCTTACAATGGATGTTGCACTTTTTACAAATTGAAAAACAATAAATGATGTGAAAAGGTCGTTGACAGGGTGTTGTTTAAAGAAATGACAGTGGAGCCAAGAACGGACTCTGATTCAGACACTGACGGCGATGACGTGCATGGAGCGATGCTCACCCCAAAGCAGAGTGACTTTGTTGGGTGGTGCGGTCGATGGGGGAGCACACGCGGTCTTCATGGCCTAAACCACAATCAGGGTTCCGGGTCCTTAGAGACAGTTGCAAAAGATTTGAGATCAATTCCTATGGAAAATAATAAAGGCCTCTCCTTGGATGAGGCCATTGTATGTCCCTACCTGACTGCTGTAGACAAATGGATTTGAATTACAAATAGTACTTTCCTGAGCTCTCCCTGAGAGCTTTCTGTTGCAGGAGATCTGCTGGTAGGACCTTGGGGATGAGACCCAGTCTGTATTTGAGAGGGATATCGGGCAGGGGAGTGAATTCCTCTGCTCTGAGATGCCACTCGACAACTCTTCAGAATGAAGGACAATCAACTTCAATAGTGTCTGGTTTCTACCAACTGCTGGAAAAAAATTCCACAGGGAACATTCTTGCACCTCTTGAGGATGCCACTTAGCACCTGTCCTTGAGGACTCTACTGTGAGGGAGAACTCAGCTGGGAAAGCTGGAGCCAGCTCTGAGCTGTTCATGGGGAAGGTGGACTGGAGGGCTGACGGGCACAGAGGGAGGGGGGTCCACGACCCTCAGCCACCTGCCAGATTGAAGCCAAGAGGTAACTTGATGTAAAATTAGGTACCATTTTCCCTCCCAGTTCCCCTTCTCTTCTAGACCTATTCGCTCACAAATGGTCCCTCAAGGCAGAAGGATCTGTTGCATGAGGTGGGCAGAGAGCTTAACCTCTAGTTTCTACACCAATCTCAACCCTGCGGTTTTTCAGTATCTATTGTGTGATCTACTGACCATGACCTCTTTGTCCCTCTGATCATAAAAGTGCACCCAGCATTTTAGGATTATAGAATTCTTATTTCTGGCCCTGTTACTTTGGGAATTTTTAATTTCTTTTGCTTTTGTTTTTAAGAAGTAACCTAAAATTTCCTATAACAGTAAATAAAATGACACTAAATAACTGGTACAACACAAAATAAAATGGTATTTTTCAAAAAAAGAGGGATATTAGATATAGTATTGATGAAGTAGTGTTAGAAATTTGAAATTTTCACCAAAGGTTAACTCTACCTGATTCTGATTATTTGTCACAGTCTTCAGTTCCATTTCTAGTGCTCGGAGAGTGAGTTCAAGTTGCTGCTTCTTTTCAACTTCTTTACTATATTCATCTTCTTTTCTTCTTAACTGCTCCCTAATTTTTTCATATAACATATTGGAATTTCTTCTATTCTCTTCTTCTTGATTTAAGGTGAATCTGCAAATTTTAGAGATCTCTTCTTAGAAAATTATGAGATTTATTTGCTGCTGCTGCAATAACTTTTGTTCCCTCTTCACAATGTTTAAAATAGTAAAAATGGGGGGAATACACTGAAAAACACTTAATGATCACTGTTTTCATACAGAGGGCTAAGAATAAAACTGCATAAAATTTTGTTTTTATTTTGTCTTGAGAAAAATGGCTACTTCATACCTCTGGGGGTCGGAATGTAAAGCAATATAAGCTTTCCTAAGAATAGTTTAGAAATATAGATCACAGATCTTTTTAAAATTTCTCTACTTTAACCAAATAATACAATATTATTAAAGAAAATGTATTCAAAATAATTAGAAAGGTAGAAATGAATTTATAGAAAAGATGCTCCTTGCAGTATTAAATAGAATACACAAAAGTGGAAAACAAGCGAAAGTCACTTTGGTAAATAATTAATGGGGTTTCCATTATGGTGGATTTCTGTATGGTCATCAAAATGATGATTTGGAAAAAATATACATTAAGTTATTAGAAGCATTCACTGTTAAGAACCTATTATATTATTTCCAAGAATTTCACACTCCACAATACTAATGATGTTTTCTTCCCTGTAAAATCTGAGAAGGTAAGTTAGTCCTTATAATACATCTACATCTCTGCAGTATTAAAGGAAACAACAGTTCAAATATTTCTTTAACAGTTCAAATATTTCTTTAAAAGCAAGATGTACGGTACCTCAAGCTTCTGTGCTCTCGTTCCCACTCCACTTTCTGATGCTCTAACTGTGATTTCACTTCTTTGGTTTCTGACAGCTCTTTTTGTAGCCCACAAAACTTGCTTTTCATTTTGTGAATTTCTCCTCTAAGTAGTTCACAGTGTTTTCTTTGAAAATTTACTAATCTGTCATGTGAAAAAATTGCATCCTGAATTTTCAACAAGCTACCAGAATCTTCATGATGAGAAAACAAAGATAGAAACAAACAAAAAAAATTAATGTGAATAAGTTTTGAATATAAAGGACTGTGCCTTTCATGGTCACTCATTCATGTACTGAACAAATATTAAGTGTCTATAGTGCGGAAGACATTATTCTAAGCCCTGAAGATAAAACAGACACCCCTGGCTCTTGTTTAGCTTGAAGTCTAGTACAAGAGAAAGAGAAATCAAATAATTATGATCTCAGATAGATACTACAAGAAAAGAGAGTTCTATGATAACAGAACTTGAAATAGACTGGGTCCTGGAAAAATTTCCCTGGGGAAGAGATGTCACACTGAGAAATGGAGGATGAGCAGGAAGTAGTAAGCAGAGTAGGAGGAACAACCCTGTGGACAGTCTCCAGCTACCATATGTTTCTAACCAAGACAGAGTTAACAGCTACCGATTTACCTTCCTGAGTGGAGCAAGCAAAAACTACACGCACAAAATACATTAAACAATGATTTTCATGACAAGAACTTAAGGGAATGAAGGACAATGATCCCGGAAACACACGAGGTTAGCCTAAGGAACGCCCCAGCTCACTGCCTTGAGAGAATTTCCAAGCCCCAACATGGGGAGAAGGAACAGAAGCACAGTCCACTGGACTCCCCACGTGGAGGTGATGAAGCTGAGAGTCTGGTGAAACCAATGTGGGCAGAGATCACAGGACAAAACCCTGGAGAGGAGAGAGTGGGACAGAGAAAAAGGACCCAGGAGAACTGAGGAGGAGCCCCTCAGGTATTCAACAGAGGAACAGACAGTGCACTTAAGTGAGAAACCACCTGAGATCAGGGAGAAACCACGTGGAAAGACTACAGGAAGCCGTGCCTGGAGCTCACGCGCTCCCAGGGATTCTATCTAGCCTCCTGAGCCAGGCAGGAAACACTCCTACCTACCAGCAGCATGAACAGGGTAGTCAGCAAGGTCTGGCCTCCAGGGCAGGAAATAATCAGCCCTAGCCCCAGGGCCCCTCTGGATGCACCTAACGCATCATGAGAAGCAAGAGCACAGAAGGATCTCTGGAAAACTCTCAATATTTGGAAACTAAATCATATGGATCTAAATAACCCTTATCAAAGAGGTAATGAAAAGAGAAAGTACAAAGTATTTTGAACTGAAGGAAAATGAAAACGTTAAGACCAGCAGACATTTTAGGAAACTGACAAGCTGATTCTAAAATTCATGTAGAAAGAAGGGTAAAAAATAAAACCAGATGAAGCTAGACAATTGTGACCTTTAAGCATGCAGCAAAAAGAATCAACAGTTGGGCTTTAAACAAGGGGGTAACATGATGAGACCTGAATTTTAAAAAATAGGTAATAATTACATTTGCTGTGCAGGCCGAGGTTCCGTGAGGTGGAGTGGCAGGGCAAGAATTCCTGAGATTATTTCAGTTATTCTAGGAGGAAAATGATGCTGACCTGACCGTGGGTGAAGGCACAAGAAAGAATAAAAGTCAACAGAAGGTACAGTGAGTGAGAGGATCATAGGCCTGTGGCTCAGAGTATACACTCACTTTCATGTTCCTTTAATGCAAAACAAAATTCTGAGATGCACAGCACTGTAACACATCCCTGGCTCTAGAGCAGTATTGACAAGGTGTGCATATATTACTACTCTAAACACAGACAGGCTTTCTGTTAACATTTACACTGTGGTCCTACCTTTACACCCCAAGTCAAGAGGTTCTACTTGCAATGTGGAATTTGCAGAGTGAAGTGCGTTGCCATCCTCAGAAACCATCTCAGACGACTGAGTTAAGTCATCCAGGTCGTTCACATAATTCATTTGTTCTTTGACCTAATATAAATAATACTGTTTCACAATGTCCTTAAAATATGTATAAAATATACTAAGTGTACAGAGGTGATAAATATCTCTTTATCAAAGCAAAAACAGATATTTCTTAAAAGAAGAGAGTTTTATCAAAAGGGTAAATTTACCAACAGTGTTTCTAAATGATGTGTTCAAAGTAAACTTCTCTACAACAAAGGAAGATTTTTTACTTTACCACTATTCCTTTTACAAAGTATTTTTGACAAGGATAATAATATTTTTGAAAGTTCATTTTTTTTTTTACTATACCTTCTTCTTTTCACACGGTGTTTTCCTTGCAGGCCTAAAAGAACAAATGATTCTCTTCAGGCTAATAGTAAATATTCAAAAATACAAACAATACCTAAACTTTTCTTTTTTTATATAAACTCTTTGCATTGGCAAATAATTTTCTATAAAAGGATGCAACAATAAACAAGAGGAGCATTAAAGGACAAAAAAATATGTCAGTAATATTAATAAAGTATTAAAGTTAGATCCAAGAAAAGGAAAAACATATTACTTGCGTTATGTGATAGGAAACAGTATACCAGTGTTTTTTGCACCTGTCCTTTAATCCCATGGATGGAGGAGCCTGGTAGGCTGCAGTCCATGGGGTTGCTAAGAGTTGGACACGACTGAGCGACTTCACTTCAGTTTTCAATAAGAACTAACCTTCATGGCAATAAAACGTATCTGGGAGGTATTCCTTCAGTCCTTCTAAGAAAGAAACCCATTTGAATAACCAAGACTTTTTGAGGACTTCCTAGGCATCGGTTATGCATTATTAGAACCACTTGACATGTCTTAAAGGCATTTTCATCCTCACAGTCATTCTGGGAGATAGGTATAGGAAGAAGTGGAGCGCACAAAGGCTGAGGAACTTGCCCAAGCTCACTCAACATGTCATCAAACAGACCCAGAATTCAAGCCCAGAAATCTGGCTTCAACACTGCTCTTCCAAAATACGCTGAGAAAGGAATATTGAAAAGTTTTTTTAAGTAATATGAGAGCAAATGAATCTATAGTATTATTCCATGTCTAGCTATAGCTATAAATAATAATTTCTGAATCTTAAAACATATTTCTCAAAAATTATAAAGACTTTAGGGGTAGGCAAGACTGGAGACCTACTTTAATAAAGTTTTGTTTTTTGTAAAGAAATTCATCAGTAGGCATTCATTCAACCATTCTGCTGTTTCTTCATTCATCTGACATACACTTATTGAGCACACAATATGTGTTAATGACACTCTTAGTACAGGAAGCACAGTTTTTGTCATTTAGATCTATATAATCCAAAAGAAATAATTTGTGAAAGACTGTTAGTAATTTTTTTCTATTGAATATAAACAAAATCTTCCCCTTTTGGTTGGAATCTATAAACAACTATGAAGTTAATATGATGTGACGTTTCAGAGCATCTTACAAAATCAAAGCTACTCACAATGTTACTATCAACTGAATCATCAAGGAATGATCAAATCCTATTCAGTATAGCCTAAATGTTTGTAAATTCACAATTATGTAATTTTTGAAAATCTATATATGATAGAACTAACTTAAGTAATCATTTGCATATTCTGTTACACAAGAATATTACTCTTCAGAACCAATGAGCAAGCCCTTATCATAAAACTAATACATGAACAGAACTATTATGTACAATTAGTTTACTGTAATAGTTTAAAGATAATGTCATACAATCAGTAAGCTTTCTGGTACTGGAAATGCAAACACGATGAAACTAAATAAGCACATCCTCTGCTGGCTCATTTCCAATAGCATACACACTCTAAAAGCTTCCTTCTTAACATAAAACGAGAAACACCTTTGAACTCCACATTCCTCTTGAGTTACCATCCAGTTCTTCATTGCCTGCCCCAATAATATTCCCTAGGGAATGTTTATGTGTATTCACTACAGTCCAGCTTCCAAATGGACTATTTACTGAAATGACTTCTGGCCAAAGGCACTGGCCCTCACCTTAACCTTTCAGCAGTGTTCATCCACTATAGTTGAGGAACCTCTTGTTTTGGCCTGAGCACTGTATTATGCTGCTCTATTTCCAGAAGAAGTATTTAATGCTAATATTTCTTCCCCTACAAAGAATCTGTAGAATGTACCTGTCATCATCCTGATCCACTTCGCTTAAAATGCTGTCATCATTCACGTGCAGCAGACCACCAGTCAGTGACTCGGTCTTTTCAAATACTGGTGCAATCATACATTCTTCTGGTGTCCGTTTGTCATTGTTCTTTTTCTTTACTTTCTTCCTGTGCACACCAGGATTGCTACGTTAAAAAATCCACAAAAAAGCCAATGTTTTCTAATAATTTGACTGATAAAGAATTAAAAAAAAACCAATTTTTATAAAATTCCAACTCTTACCCATCTAAAGTCATTGATTAATTCACAAAACAGTTACGAAGTACCAACCATATGCAAGGAAACAAATTCTTCCCTCAAACACAGATATACAATTCTGATACAATATGATATGTAAAAGTTGACATATGAAAGTGATAAGTGAAATAAGGAAGGATTTGCAGAAGTGAAGACAGGAGGTCGTGAGAAACAGAAAAGGAAGAAAATGATTCTACTTGGAGATTCAAATATGAGCACAAACATCAGGCACATGGCACCTAGGCCGTTTCCTAGGAACCTGGAAGGAAGAGTATAAAATACATGGAAGAAAGTAAAGAGATGCATCTGGAAGGACATTGAGAAGAACCTCAAGAGCTACACTGAAAACCTGGATGGAGTCCACTGGCTAAGCACCTTGACTCTTAGACATGGCAGTCATAATTAGATTTACACTATATTTGTTATTTTGCTTCTGAATATAATAATGGTGAATTTAGGGATTTCCCTGGTGGTCCAGTGCTTAGGAGTCCCCCTGCCAATACAGGGGGCATGGGTTCGATTCCTGGTCAGGGAAGATCCCACATGCCATGGTGCAACTAAACCCATGCTCTGCAACTACTGAAGTCAGCACCCTAGAGCCCACGCTCAGTATCAAGAGAAGCCACCACACTACAGCAGCAAAGAATCAGTGCAGCCAAAAATAAATTAAAAAGAATTCAAAGAAAAAACTAATTAATTTAGATGATATTTTAAATGACATGAGGCATATATACCATGAAAGAAGAAATCAAGGAAATATTTGGCCAGGGGAGGGGAGTTTACTTTTAAACATGATGGGGTGACATCAGCAACATGGCTGAAAGACAGGTGCCTCATCATTTTTCTCGCCACTAACAACACTTTGGCCTCCATCCATGGACATACTCAAAGGAGGAAAAACCCTGCCAACCAAGGGTACTCTATCCAGAAAAGTCTTTCAGGAATGAAGGATAAATAAAAACTTTCCCAGACAAAGCAAACCTGATGGAGTTCATCACCACTAGTCTCGCCTCATAATAAATGCTGAAAGAAGTCCTCAAACTGAAATGAAAGGATGTTCATTAGTGACATAAAATAAATTTAAATATACAACACACTGGTTAAGGCAAATATGCAGTCAAATCCAGAATACTCTAACATGTAACATGGTGGTATGTTAACAAAGGAACTCTAGTATTAAGGCTAAAGAACAAGAGTATTAAAAATAACTATATCTCTAGTAAAATAGAAAATCTGTAAATCACAAACATTAGCTCAAGTTAGAAATTATTTTATAGGAAAATAACAAGTGACCTGCTGTTAAATATTGATATAGAATTACCTATCAGAATCTTCATTCTCCATAGCAGGAAACTCCTGGTTGCTGTTTCCTCCACTCTTTCTCTGCTGAATCAATCCACTCTCATCAGCAGCGTCGCATACGTTGTCTGATATTTCCACTTCACTACTTTTGTGCTTCTTTTCTTCTTCAACCTTTAATGAAAGTTTGACACTAAGAATATTTGCTACTTCTTTATTATAAAGACCTTTGTTTTCAATTTTATTATTTGACTCAGTGTTTGCCCTGAATTTAACTGATAAAAATATATTTTTCTATTTATTTTATCACTTACAAGTCACTGGAATTTTTGTAAAATCTGCTCCTTTCTGTTTGAGGAAAAGAAACAAAATTCCCAAACTTTCAAAAATGGCTTTCTTAACAAGATGCAATTATTCACATTCAGTCTTCCCCATATGACTGGCAGAGACAGAGAAATAAAAAGACAAAGACACAAAATCTGTCCTCTTTGGTCTTTACTACCTGGATTTTCCATTAAACAGCCAGATGTAGAGGATGTGACACCGTAGTGCCTCAGAAAGGAAACATTCTTTCTGCACTAAAGCTATTCTTTCCCCACTGCCTTTTACAATTCTTTTCTCACTTGGATCTGGGAGATAGCAAAAAGGTGATGGTGTTCACTAAAATAATGAAACAAAGTTTACCAAAACACAAGGAGCAGAAAGAAACTGAGGAGTTTAGTTAGTGTGGAATTCTGGAAAATAAGTAATGCTTCCCAATTCCACATTCAATAACCATCAAACCTTACAGCTAGAAGGTATAGAAATAATTACCTATTACTGCCCCACTATTTGGCACCCCACTCCAGTACTCTTGCCTGGAAAATCCCATGGACAGAGGAGCCTGGTAGGCTGTAGTCCATGAGGTCGCTAAGAGTCAGACACAACTGAGTGACTTCACTTTGACTTTTCACTTTCATGCATTGGAGAAGGAAATGGCAACCCACTCCAGTATCCTTGCCTGGAGAATCCCAGGGACGGGGGAGCCTGGTGGGCTGCCGTCTATGGGGTCACACAGAGTCGGACACGACTGAAGTGACTTAGCAGCAGCAGCAGCCCCACTATTTAACAAAAACAGCAATAAAATTAAAAAATGTTCAAGGTTTTGTTCAAAGCCCCTAAAGCAGTACTCCTTAGCAAAAAGAGATGATACAATTCTGTGACATTGAATGTGATAAATTACCAAATGAATTCATCAGATTAATCAGATAAGTTAAAAGCATGACTTTGACACAGTAATTCAATGCCTTAGTTGGAGGGTAGGGCTCATCTCCTTTTTTTTTTTTTTTTTAACAGGAGAATACATAGATTTTTTTTTTATATTGTTCAAAGTCAGTCAAAGCACCTCTTACACAAAAGAGCAAACAATTTTAAAAACCTATTACTGAAGAAAGAAAAATCTCACATTATCTCAAAACTGTTTTCTCCTTTGGAGATAAACACTTAAATTTTTTAAATTTTTCTTTTTTTGCTCAGGGTTTATACTACCTATGAGCTTCCCTGGTGGCTCAAATGTTAAAGAATCTACCTTCAATGTGGGAGACCTGTGTTTGATCCTTGGGTTGGGAAGTTCCCCTGGAGATGGGAACAGCTACCCACTGTGGTATTCTTTCTGGCCTGGAGAATTCCATGGACAGAGGAGCCTGGCAGGCTACAGTCCAAGGGTTCGCAAAGAGTTGGACGTGAGTGAGCAACTTTCACACACATACACACATACTACCTATATGACAAAATCATACATGTCAAAACTTTCTACATTTTAGTAAACAACATAATGGAATGGTCTGTCTAAAAAGAAACATCTGAGAGTGGTAATGAAAACATATGTGGGAGCACATGTATTTGTTATTAAAAAGATCCTAAAGTGGCCATGCTGGAAATCTAAGTGCCCAGGGACAGTGGAAAGCAGAGATCACACATAATCAACCACAATGAAGAGATTAGAGGGAACATGTGTTCATGTCCCTTCTCTCAGTCACTGCTTTCTTCCCATTCTATGGAAATACAACTTCCCATTCTATGGAAATACAAGCTAAAGGAAAAAAAAAAAAAACACAAAACCCTAGCTGATTATACTTCTGAAGCAATTTCCTTGGTGCTTATTCTGGCTCAGAAGATCACATGGTAGATAGTTAAATGAGTTTCCCAGTCCATAGGAAAGACTGATAGAGACAGAATTAGATATTAGATTGATTGAAGGACAAAAGCCATGAAAATAGTTTCCTGAATTCCTATTATTGAGATAACAATTGATTTCTACACAATTACCTATTTAGATGACCCCACTTTATTCATAAGTGGAAAATCAAAATGGACCAGATCATCAAGAAAGAGAAAAACCAAAGCAAGAGTAAATGAACCTCTCCCTCTTTTGGAAGTTGAATTTTCTCTTTCCAGAGGCAGCAACTCTACTTGTAACATGTCTATTTCATTCTTAAACCTCTAAATGCTGCTGCTGCTAAGTCGCCTCAGTCGTGTCCGACTCTGTGCGGCCCCATAGACAGCAGCCCACCAGGCTCCGCCGTCCCTGGGATTCTCCAGGTAAGAACACTGGAGTGGGTTGCCATTTCCTTCTCCAACGCATGAAAGTGAAAAGTGCAAGGGAAGTCGCTCAGTTGTGTCCGACTCTTCGCGACCCCATGGACTGCAGCCTACCAGGCTCCTCCGTCCATGGGATTTTCCAGGCAAGAGTACTGGAGTGGGGCGCCATCACCTTCTCCGAAACCTCGGAATAGCCTTCTCTAATTCTTCATTTACATACACTTCAGATGCGCGGTGACTGTTAGGTGGAGAAGAATTCCCATTTTCTAATTTGGGTTCCACGCTTTTGTTGTCACTAGCACTGCAATTATCTGCATGCAGTGGCTTCTGGAACTAGCCCTGTATTGTTTTATTTTTCAGATCGGTATGTTTTTAACAGTAGGAGGACTGTGAATTTTTATTTGAATTATGTGTTTCATCTTACCGAGCAGACAAGCTGCAGACTACAATGACATGCCTGTCCCATGTCTAATTTTCGATTAGTGGGATCTTGCCTCAGATTTTGTGACATTTGCGTATCAAACTATTGGTCTTCTTTCACTTTAAATGTAATTACCGGGTCCCTTACATTTTTATTTTCTATATCATTATAAAAACTCTCCTCAATTTTGATAAACACATGTTCAATGTCTAGTTGATCATTTTCAAAGTCTACTTTATTTTCAGAGAAACAAAGCTTTGAAGATGACCGACAAGTTTATCCCAGGGACCCAGAATTTACAGATGATGGGAAAACATTTTTGAGACTGAGTTCTTTTTGTTCAGAAAATGCTTGGAATACTAGAGAGACAGATACTCCAAATGCATCTTCTTCCTCACAATCAGGTATATTATTTGTGAGATTAGGAGATATTTCCTTTTGGTTTGCTTCTTCTTTAGGGTTATCACATAGTGGATCTTCCTCAGGACAAACGATAATTTGATATTCCTCACAAATTTCACCGAACTTCTGCTTTAACTCATTTGTGATGGGTTTTAACTTATCTTTCCATTCTAATTTGCCTTGTTTGATACACATTTTCTCATACAGTATTAAACCAGAAATTGAAATTTACAGTTTTACATACCCGTGAAAGGTTATTTTCATCTCCATCAAATTTTTCTTGTTTTTCCTCTGTTATCATTTCCAAGTCTAGTTCTGTTGACAAAGCTGCATGTTTAGTTAAAATTACTTAGAATATTTAGATAAAAGACATAATGTTCATTTAAAACATAGATCTACAACATTGTATCAAATGACAGATTAAGTCAATCTTAATCTTCAGCTGAATATTTACTTCTTTAAGAACTACTTCCAATGATCTAAAAACTTCAACAAACCATTTGGGATATACCAGATGTCACCTGGTTACAGGCAAACAGCTCAAAGATTCATTCACAGATTCATCCAAATATCAGTGAACAAAACGAAATGTCAAAATACAGGACAGACATATAAAGTCACCATATATTCTCGTCTCTACTTCATAACAGGACCTTTTTAACAATACACCAAGCTTCAACTGTAACATTATTCATGGTTTATAAAATTCCTCTTATTTTTTATGCTTTTATCAGTTCCTTAATCCAAAATGCTTCCCTGTGCTCTTCCAACAAATTACTTTTCATTTTTTAAAGCTCAACCTGCTTTGTGAAGTTGTCTTTGGTTACTGCTATCTTTCCCCTGATAAACAGGTATCTCTTTCCTTGTAGCTACCTTACTTTAAAGATTTTTCTATTGTATCTTTCTAGATTTTCCTAGTGATAGATAAACATCTGAACTGTAAATTATTTCTTCACATGTCTATCCCCTTGGCTCCTAGACTACACAGGAGAAGCTCTTAAAAATCATGTGGGTATAGATTTTCCTTTTTTCCCACTTGTTATTTTACTTAAGGATAATTGTGTCAAAGAATTTTTTTGTTTTCTGTCAAACCTCAACATGAATCAGCCGTAGGTATACATGTATCCCCTCCCTTTTGAACCTCCTTCCCATCTCCCTCCCCACCCCACCCCTCTAGGTTGATACAGAGTCCCTGTGTTTCTTATTCAGTAATTATTTCTCAGGTTTCTGCTCAGTACTAGACCCTAGAGTTTAAGGGAAAATGTAGATAAAAGGTGTCAGGGATGGCTTTTCTAGAGATAATGCCTGAGCACAGACTTACACAGTTCAAGGGCACAGAGGGCAGGAGGGGGAGAGCACTTAAGGCCGGAGCAAGACGGGAAGAGAAGCACACGCAGGACAGGGTAGATACTTGTCCAAAGTAAAAGGACAGGGGCTGATGGAGGTCTTGGCATCCGGTCCCATTACTTCGTGGCAAAGAGATTGGGAAACAACAGAAACAGGGACAGACTTTATTTTCCTGGGCTCCAAAATCAATGCAGATGATGACTGCAGTCATGAAATTAGAGGATGCCTGCTTCTTTGAAGAAAAGATATGACAAACTTAGACAGAGTATTAAAAAAGAGACATTACTTTCCTGACAAAGGCCCGTCTAGTTAAAGCTAGTAGTCCTGTATGGACTACTTTTCTGGTAGTCATGTATGGATGTGAGAGTTGGACCAAAAAGAAGACTGAGCACCGAAGAACGGATGTTTTTCAACTGCAGTGTTGGAAAAGGCTCTTGAGAGTCCAAGGGTCTCTCTGTAAGGAGATCAAACCAGTCAATCCTAAACAAAATCAGTTCTGACTATTCATTGGAAGGACTGACGCTGATGCTGAAGCTCCAGTACTTTGGCCACCAGATTCAAAGAACTGACTCATTAGAAAAGACCCTGATGATGGGAAAGATTGAAGTCGGGTGGAAAAAGGAATGACAGAGGATGAGATGGTTGCATGACATCACTGACTCCATGAACGTGAGTTGAGCAAGCTCTGGGAGATGGTGAAGGACACAGAAGCCTGGTGTGCCGTAGTCCACGGGGTTGCATAGAATCAGACACGACTGAGCAACTGACCAACAACAACAGGGAGAGGTGAGGAGGGCATCAACAGCAGTTGATGGGCATCAGTGGTGCTTTAAGAGGTCTAGACACCAATATGATTTAGAGTGCTTCATGGTCACCTGTGCTTTTGAGATTGGTGACTCTAAATGCTATGGGAGGGATGAATTTGAAGGGTATACAAATAACTGGAGAAAGACAAATCTGAAGGCATTAATACTGAGGAAAAAAAGGTGATGCAGGCCTGAACTGAGGGAGTGTTTACAGAAATATTTTAGGATATAAAACTTTCAGGGTACAGTATAGATAAATTTTTAAGAAACCAATAAATGTACAAATCCAGGGACTCCAAAAGAGTAGATTCTGCTTGTTATTTTATAAAAGGTATCGAGTGAGAAGGGAAATGATCAACATGAACTGACTGAATTTGCTTCTATTTATTTTGTAGTTTTCCTATTTCACATTGTCCAGTGTTGAAGGGACTCGTGTAGGTGTTTTATTTGAATTTGCTTTTCCTGACCTACCAAGCTCATGGAGAAACAGGAGCAAATGACTCAGTTGTATAGATTAAAAGAAGAAAAAGCAAACACTTTGAGTTTAGAGCTTGTAGTCACTATTCTAGGAGATAACTGAGAATCTTCTGTAAATGCAAAGGTGAGGATAGAAAAGAAAAAAGTACAGGAGTGAAAAAAGAAACTGTATGATTTCTTACTATAGCCCTGACCATATGACTGTTTAAAGGTGCTAAATTAATTAGTATTTATGGACAACACATTATTAGATGTGGTTACTCAATAGATTTGGCATTCTAGTAGAGTCAGAATTGACTTTATATATACTGCTTTTAAATAAAACAGCACTCCTTTATACCAGCATCCCTTGTGAACTCTTAATTCATTACAATAATTTACAATAATAAAACAAGTTGATATACTATGTGGACACAGCTGAGAAGGAGGTACTATGTTGCAAATTTCCCATGACCCCATTACCACTGGCAAAGCCAATTCCAGAATATATGAAGTCAGAGAAGACACGAGAAATATTTTAGTATTTGGTATCAGAGTTGCTTTTGCAGTTATACTGATATAATCATAACTAATGAATTGACAGCTATATAAAAATATTGCTATGAAGTCGCATTTTGAGAAGGCAATCTCTAGATGTCTACCTAGTTTCCCAACTAGTCCCAGAAATAGCATAGCTGATATTCAGCTGATAGCATCAGCTGAATAGCATCGCTGATTCAATGGATATGAACTCGGGCAAACTCCGGGAGATGGTGAGGCACAAGGAGGCCTAGAGTGCTGCCGTGCAATGGGTCACAAAGAGTTGGACCTGATTTAGTGACTGAACACCACCACCGACAACAACTTCTTTAATTACAATGAGACAGTCTTTCCTCAAATTATCAATATCTTTAGAACTTATTTTTTAAGCCTTAGATAGACATCATAAACTTACATAAGAAATGAGTCTTGTGGGTGACTAATTGTTTCCATGTGAAAATAGGATAAGTCTAGGACCACACTGGATCCAAACAGCACAGAGTGCCATGAGGCAAGAATGAATACAACACAGAAATATTTGCTTTAGAAAAAGGAATTGTCAGGTCTAAATTACTTAAGAGAAATCAAAGAAACAAGCAAGATATGTAAAAGTGAAACTTTAAACTCCGTGTCAACACAAGGGCCCCTTTATCATTTCACATCCAACCAGGTCAATGGTTTAAAATGGTGGTTCTGAAGTGTGACCTAAGAATCCCTGAAGTCCAGAGATCCACTGGGCCAGGGGGTCCAAGAGGTCAAAACTATTTTCACAACTCTAAACATTACTTCCATTCTCATTCTTTCTGAGTGCACAGTGGAGTTCTTCAGAGATATTTTAAGACTCAGTGAAGTAAAATGGACTGGTTTGTGGTTTAGTCCTAAGTTGGGTCTGACTCTCGTGACCCCACGGACTGTAGCTCGCCAGGCTCCTCTGGCGATAGGATTTTCCAAGCAAGAGTGCTGGAGTGGGTTGCCATTTCCCTCTTCAGGAGATATTCCTGACCCAGGCGTCAAATCTCAATCTCCTGCACTACAGGCAGATTCTTTGCCGACTGAGCTACCAGCGAAGCACCCAAATGGGACTGGAATGGGTGAATTTAACTCAGATGACCATTGTATCTAGTACTGTGGGCAAGAATCCATTAGAAGAAATGGTGTAGCCATCACAGTCAACAAGAGTCTGAAACAGTACTTGGATGCAATCTCAAAAATGTTCGTTTCCACGGCAAACCATTCAATATCACGGTAATCCAAGTCTATGCCCCAACCAGTTATGTTGAAGAGGCTGAAGTTGAACGGTTCTATGATGACCTACAAGACTTTCTAGAACTAACACCCAAAAAAGATGTTCTTTTCATTATAGAGGACTGGAATGCAAATGTAGGAAGTCACGAGATACCTGGAATAACAGGCAAATTTGGCCTTGGAGTACAGAATGAAGCAGGACAAAGGTGAACAGAGCTTTGCCAAGAGAACATACTGGTCATAGCAAACACCCTCTTCCAACAACACAAGAGAAGACTCTACACATGGATATCACCAGATGGTCAATGATGAAATCAGATTGATTCTATTTTTTGCAGTCAAAGATGCAGAAGCTCTATACAGTCAGCAAAAACAAGACTGGAAGCTGACTGCAGCTCAGATCCTGAACTTCTTATTGCCAACTTCAGACTTAAATTGAAGAAAAGTAGGGAAAACCACTAGACCATTCAGGTATGACCTAAATCAAATCCCTTAGGATGATACAGTGGAACTGACAAATAGATTCAAGGGAGTAGATTTGATAGAGTGCCTGAAGAACTATGGGCAGAGATTTGTGACATTGATCAAGCACATTTCCAGGAATAAGAAATGCAAAAATGCAAAATGGTTGTCTGAGGAGACCTTACAAATATCTGAGAAAAGAAGAGAAGCTAAAGGCAAAGGAGAAAAAGAAAGAAATACCCATTTGAATGCAGAGTTCCAAAGAATAGCAAGGAGAGATAAGAAAGTCTTCTTCAGTGATCAATGCAAAGAAATAGAGGAAAACAATAGAATGGGAAAGAATAGAGATCTCCTCAAGAAAGTAAGATATACCAAGGGAACATTTCATGCAAAAATGGGCACAATAAAGAACAGAAATGGTATGGACCTAACAGATGCATAAGATATTCAGAAGAGGTGGTAAGAACACACAAAAGAACTGTACAGAAAAGATCTTCATGACCCAGATAAGCATGATGGTGTGATCCTTCACTTAGAGCCAGATATCCTGGGATGTGAAGTCAAGTGGGCCTTAGGAAGCATCACTACGAACAAAGCTAGTAGAGGTGATGGAATTCCAGTTGAGCTATTTTCAAATCCTAAATGATGATGCTGTGAAAGTGCTGCACTCAATATGCCAGCAAATCTGGAAAACTCAGTAGTGGCCACAGGACTGGAAATGGTCAGTATTCATTTCAATCCCAATGAAAGGCAATGCCTAAGACTGTTCAAACTACCACACAATTGCACTCATTTTACACGTTAGCAAAGTAATACTCAAAATTCTCCAGGCTGGGCTTCAACAGTACGTGAAACATGAACTTCCAGATATTCAAGCCAGATTTAGAAAAGGCAAAGGAACCAAGATCAAATTACCAACATCCATTATCATCACAAAAGCAAGAGAGTTCCAGAAAAACATCTACTTCTGCTTTATTGATCACCCCAAAGCTTTTAATTGTGTGGATCACAACAAACTGGAAAATTCTTAAAGAGATGGGAATACCAGACCACCTGACTGGCCTCCTGAGAAATCTGTATGCAGGTCAAGAAGCAACAGTTAGAACTGGACATGGAACAACAGACTGATTCCAAATAGGGAAAGGAGTATGTCAAGGCTGTATATTGTCACCCTGCTTATTTAGCTTATATGCAGAGTACATCATGCGAAATGCCAGGCTAGATGAAGCACAAGCTAAAATCAAGATAGCCAGGAGAAATATCAATAACCATAAATAAGCAGATGACACCACCCTTATGGTAGAAATCAAAGAAGAACTTAAGAGCCTTTTGATGAAAGTGAAAGAAGAGAGTGAAAAAGTTGGCTTAAATCTCAACATTCAGAAAACTAAGATCATGGCATCTGGTCCCATCTCTTCATGGGAAATAGATGGGGAAATAGTGGAAACAGTGACAGATTTTATTTTGGGGATCTCCAAAATCACTGCAGAAGGGGACTGCACCCATGAAATTAAAAGACGCTTGCTCCTTGGAAGAAAAGCTATGACCAACCTTGACAGCATATTAAAGAGCAAAGGCATTACTTTGCCAATATCGGTCTGTCTCGTCAAAGCTATGGTTTTTCCAGTAGTCCTGTTGGATGTGAGAGTTGGACTGTATACAGAAACCTGCACACTGAGGAATGATGCTTTTGAAATGTGGTGTTGGAGAAGACTCTTGAGAATCCCTTGGACTGCAAAGAGATCCAACCAGTCCATCCTAAGGGAAATCAGTCCTGAACATTCATTGAAAGGACTGATGCTGAAGCTGAAACTCCAATACTATGGCCACCTGATGCGAAGAGCTGACTCACTGGAAAAGACCCTGATGCTGGGAAAAACTGAAGGCAGAAGGAGAAGGGGATGACAGAGGATGAGATGGTTGGATGGCATCACTAATTCGATGGACGTGAGTCTGAGTAAACTCCGGGAGTTGGTGATGGACAGGGAAGCCTGGTGTGCAGCAGTCCATGGGGTTGCAGAGTCAGACATGACTCTGACTAAACTGAACTGAACTCCAATATAGTAAACATCAGTACACATAAACAAAAGTTCCTTGGAATTCTCAATAATTTATAAAAGTATAAAAGGATCCTAAAGCAAACAGTTTTCAGAATCACTGTTTTAAAAGATTATGTCTATCAAATATTTATTAAAGTATGATTACTTCCCTTACTTCTAATAATCAAAGACACCACAAACTCACACACACATACACAAACACACACACACACAGTCTGCTAATCAAAACATCTGATTGGCCTACTTTTATCTGTGTAACAGCACTATAATGAAATAATTATAAGCTGAAATATAACTGACATAGTAGCTAGTGAAGTTTTTTACTCTAGGGAAAGTTCAGAGTTCAAACAAGCATTTTTGGACATTGAAAAAATCTTAAAAGTCTAATATTTAATCTCTGAGAATTCCTGAGAAGTATAGAGATTCCAAACTGAGAACTTCAGGGTATTACAACATATACAGCAACATCTTATGTTCAAGCTTACATTTTAAAAATTTCTTTTTCTTATGCTTGTAAATATCTTTTGTTTCAAAGCACAGGTATCAATAATAACATTTGCCTTATTTATGTTAAATTCTTAAATTAAATTTGCAAAAATAAGTTAGAACTTTGAAGACTGAGCATTTCAAATATTTCAGTGTCCCTCTTTCCAGAGTTAATTGTGTACTGAAAAATTTACCTGAACCGGATGTTTGTAAATCCTTCATTCTGACTGTTTTATTAGGAACATAATCTTTCATTCTGACTGCAGGCTGAATGGGGTTTGGAAACAAGTTAATTACTAAATAATGCACATATGAATCAATCCACAGTTCATAATTCAAGATAAAATCATAAACATTTTTACCTTCATGTTATAATATTTCTCAGGAGAATCTAAAAGGGAAAAGGGACATAGAGTTAATTACACGTAAATATGAAAGCCAGCTGCATATTCATGCAGAGTTAGTACTGAGCAGAATCCTTGCCTTTGCACTGAATACATTCGGTTTTAGTGTCTTGTTTTTAGGGGGAATCTTAGGACACTGGTAAGACAGACTTATGAATCTGCTAAAGATAGTGAAGAAAAAATAGGAATCAGTTCAGTTCAGTTCAGTTGCTCAGTTGTGTCTGACTCTTTGCGACTCCATGAATCGCAGCACGCCAGGCCTCCCTGTCCAACACCAACTCCCGGAGTTCACCCAGACTCACGTCCATCGAGTCAGTGATGCCATCCAGCCATCTCATCCTCTGTCATCCCCTTCTCCTCCTGCCCCCAATCCCTCCCAGCATCAGAGTCTTTTCCAATGAGTCAACTCTTCGAATGGGGTGGCCAGGTACTGGAGTTTCAGCTTTAGCATCATTCCTTCCAAAGAAATCCCAGGGCTGATCTCCTTCAGAATGGACTGGTTGGATCTCCTTGCAGTCCAAGGGACTCTCAAGAGTCTTCTCCAACACCACACTTCAAAAGCATCAATTCTTCGGTGCTCAGCCTTCTTCACAGTCCAACTTTCACATCCATACATGATCACAGGAAATACCATAGCCTTGACTAGATGAATCTTTGTTGGCAAAGTAATGTCTCCACTTTTGAATATGCTATCTAGGTTGGTCATAACTTTCCTTCCAAGGAGTAAGCATCTTTTAATTTCATGGCTGCAGTCACCATCTGCAGTGATTTTGGAGCCCCCCAAAATAAAGTCTGACACTGTTTCCACTGTTTCCCCATCTATTTTCCATGAACTGATGGGACTGGATACCATGATCTTCGTTTTCTGAACGTTGAGCTTTAAGCCAACTTTTTCACTCTCCTCTTTCACTTTCAACAAGAGGCTTTTTAGTTCCTCTTCACTTTCTGCCATAAGGGTGGTGTCATCTGCATATCTGAGGTTATTGATATTTCTCCTGGCAATCTTGATTCCAGCTTGTGTTTCTTCCAGTCCAGCATTTCTCATGATGTACTCTGCATATAAGTTAAATAAGCAGGATGAGAATATACAGCCTTGACGAATTCCTTTTCCTATTTGGAACCAGTCTGTTGTTCCATGTTCAGTTCTAACTGTTGCTTCCTGACCTGCATACAGATTTCTCAAGAGGCAGGTCAGGTGGTCTGGTATTCTCATCTCTTTCAGAATTTTCCACAGTTTATTGTGATCCACACAGTTAAAGGCTTTGGCATAGTCAATAAAGCAGAAATAGATGTTTTTCTGGAACTCTCTTGCTTTTTTGAAGATCCAGCGGATGTTGGCAATTTGATCTCTGGTTCCTCTGCCTTTTCTAAAACCAGCTTGAACATCAGGAAGTTCACAGTTCACACATTGCTGAAGCCTGGCTTGGAGAATTTTCAGCATTACTTTACTCGCATGTGAGATGAGTGCAATTGTGCGGTAGTTTGAGCATTCTTTGGCATTGCCTTTCTTTGGGATTGGAATGAAAATTGATCTTTTCCAGTCCTGTGGGAAGACCAACCCGATGTCCAAGGAGCACTGGCTGTGTGGGCGCAGGAGGGCCTAGAGGAGCTATCCCACGCTGAAGGTCAGGAAGGGCGGCATTGAGGAGATACCCCTCATCCAAGGTAAGGAGCAGCGGCTGCACTTTGCTGGAACAGCCGTGAAGAGATACCCCACACCCAAGGTAAGAGAAACCCAAGTAAGATGGTAGGTGTTGTAAGAGGGCGTGAGAGGGCAGACACACTGAAACTATACTCATAGAAAACTAGTCAATCTAATCACACTAGGACCACAGCCTTGTCTAACTCAATGAAACTAAGCCATGCCTGTGGGGCAACCCAAGATGGGCGGGTCATGGTGGAGAGATCTGACAGAATGTGGTCCACTGGAGAAGGGAATGGCAAACCACTTCAGTATTCTTGCCTTGAGAACCCCATGAACAGTATGAAAAGGCAAAATGATAGGATACTGAAAGAGGATGTCCCCAGGTCAGTAGGTACCCCATATGCTACTGGAGATAAAGAGCAATATTGCATAGGAACCTGGAATGTCAGGTCCATGAATCAAGGCAAATTGGAAGTGGTCAAACAAGAGATGGCAAGAGTGAATGTCGACATTCTAGGAATCAGCGAACTCAAATGGACTGGAATGGGTGAATTTAACTCAGACGACCATAATATCTACTACTGCGGACAGGAATCCCTCAGAAGAAATGGAGTAGCCATCATGGTCAACAAAAGAGTCCGAAATGCAGTACTTGGATGCAATCTCAAAAATGACAGAATGATCTCTGTTCGTTTCCAAGGCAAACCATTCAATATCACAGTAATCCAAGTCTATGCCCCAACTAGTAATGCTGAAGAAGCTGAAATTGAACAGTTCTATGAAGACCTACAAGGCCTTTTAGAACTAACACCCAAAAAAGATGTCCTTTTCATTATAGGGGACTGGAATGCAAAAGTAGGAAGTCAAGAAACACCTGGAGTAACAGGCAAATTTGGCCTTGGAATACAGAATGAAGCAGGGCAAAGACTAATAGAGTTTTGCCAAGAAAATGCACTGGTCTTCCAACAACACAAGAGAAGACTCTACACATGGACATCACCAGATGGTCAACACTGAAATCAGATTAATTATATTCTTTGCAGCCAAAGATGGAGAAGCTCTATACAGTCAGCAAAAACAAGACCAGGAGCTGACTGTGGCTCAGATCATGAACTCCTTATTGCCAAATTCAGACTGAAATTGAAGAAAGTAGGGAAAACCACTAGACCATTCAGGTATGACCTAAATCAAATCCCTTATGATTATACAGTGGAAGTGAGAAATAGATTTAAGGGCCTAGATCTGATAGATAGAGTGCCTGATGAACTATGGAATGAGGTTCGTGACATTGTACAGAAGACAGGGATCAAGACGAACCCCATGGAAAAGAAATGCAAAAAAGAAAAAAAAATAGGAATACAGGTTTACCAAAACATGCAGTTAATAACATTACGTTTTCAATGGCTTTATAAAATGTTGAAGTGCACATAGACCAATGTGAACATATTGACTGGTGAGGAGAAAATGGATCTTAATCAGAGGAGCAAATCATGAACCCAAGAAGATAAATGTTAAAGCTGATGGTAAAATGCAACAGCATATCTTGAATGCAACACAGCAGTTATCATTTGCACCATTATATTACAAGTATTTGTCATGTTCTTCGATCTGTCCAGTCATTTAAGAAGTGCACAGTTGGGGTGACAGTTCACTAAAATGTATAATTCATTTCTCATCAGAGACAGAATAATGAACAGATTAGTCTGGATATACACTTGTAGAAAATGACTCATAAAAATATTCATTTTTTTTTTCCACATCCATGTGGGCTACTGGTTTGCCCACAATGTCTTGGCTCCTCTAGTTTAGCCATCTTAAAGTTTCTCGATCCACTCATACAAGAAGGTATATAAGACACATCTAGGAAATAATGTATAATAAATTCTCAATATTGAAACACAATTATCAAAAAGGAAATAATACATTTAATTGCCAAAGAATTATTAGAAATTAAAAATTTGCATGTTTCAAAATCAGTGTAGTATTTATTAAAAGTATTTCTAGCATTTAGGGAATGAACCCGATTAATCTGGCTTCAAAACTTAGTTTGGTTTGGTACTACATGCTAATGCTTCAAAGGATTTCTATGAAACAACTTTCAAAAAATCAGCTATGTTTAAAAAAAAAGAATCTATGGTTCCTTTTTCAAATTAATCTAATTTGAATAACAAATACTGGTACAACATTTGTCTTTGATGCCTGAGTGGCTGCGATTTCTCCCACTTCGAACACCCCCTCCAACCTCCAGGATTCTCTGGAGCAACAATGATCTTATCTCTTTTCCCTGTAAATACACTGAAGCCATCTAGAAGGAGTTCTCTCGAGTGTCCTCATCAACTCCAAACTCACCTCCCTAAGGCCTTACTTTCCTCCCTTTGTCCTTTCACTAGATTCTCTCCTCTCCAAACGGTAATCTCTGGATCTGTGGTCTTAAATCTTCCCCCTTTACATCCTTTCTATGGATCATCCCTACCATTTCTTTCTCCCTTTTTGCTTA
Source organism: Bos taurus (assembly GCF_002263795.3). Lineage (NCBI taxonomy): Eukaryota > Metazoa > Chordata > Mammalia > Artiodactyla > Bovidae > Bos > Bos taurus. Next base: position 37,141,673 of record NC_037340.1, read on the forward strand.
GCAATGGTATTTTACACCTATTAACTGCTACTTCAACTCTTTGTTTCCCTCTGGTTGTGGACATGTGGACAAGAAAAACAGAATAATGCTTTTCCTTGATCCTGTTATGTCCTCCACTATCCAAAGCTCTTCTTCCAGATTTCTCTAAATGCAAGGCTACACCCTTGCTACTCTGAGAGCTTGTTAGAAACGCAGATTCTCAGGCCTCCTGCTCAGCATGTGTACTTCACACGTGGCCCCCAAGTTACTAATTAAAATTCGAGGAACTCTGGTCTATAAGGAGTCTGCTTCTACGTTCAGTTCAGTTCAGTTCAGTTGCTCAGTCGTGTTCGACTCTTTGCAACCCCATGAATTGCAGCATGCCAGGCCTCCCTGTCAATCACCAACTCCCGGAGTGCTTCTACACGCATGAAAGCGAGTCCACTGGAAAGTTTCCAACTTCTAATGCAGTTTCAGTTTGCGGGGAAGTGTTAGAGTGAGGAAACAGAGGCTAAGTTTTCAGGAAAGTGAATTAAGTTGAAGTAATACTGCATTAGATACTGAAACTGCATTAGAAGTTGGAAACTTTCCAGCGAACTCGCTTTTATGCTGTGTGTTCCTTGTCTCCCCATCACGCCCCCTGCTCTCTCCTTCTTTCCAGTTCTCTTATTGTGGCCTTTGCGACACCATCCTAGAAAGCAGCATTTCGTATGACATCAGTTTGAAACATCTACAGCTGAGCACCTATGCCTGTGCTCCTCCACAGAGGATAAAGCACAGCTCTGCTGCCGAGACCTCAGATCTGAATGTCTTCCTACAGCTCTGCCTGCCAAGACCTCAGTTCTCAATGTCTTCCTAATAACTAGTAAAACAGGAAGAGGGGGAGAACTTTGCTGTTCTTCAGACAAGTTTTGGTGCCGGAAGCTCACTTCAAATTCATCGTCCATGTCAAATACTCTCTGTTTATATAAAGACCTTTATTACTTATTGCCACCTTCCCCCACAAACCCGTGCTTCCTTTTCTTCATTTCCTCCCTGTGCCCCCTCTGCCTCTCTCATCCTTCATTCCCTCTTGTTTCTTATTTCTTGACCTTCCTTAGGGTGTAGAATATCTTGAAACAGAACTAATAATAAATTTTTTCTTTTTTTTGGTCATGTGTCACATGGAATCTTAGTTCCCTGACCAGGGATAGAACCTGCACCCCCTGCATTGGAGAGCCTTAACCAGACAAAGTCTTAAACATTGAACCGTGAAGTAAATCTAATAACTAATAATTTAGCTTCTTAAACTGGATTCTCAATGTAATCTGTGGTTGACACCTGATAAGATATACAGTTGCCCTGCTTTTCTCATCTTTTTTTCTCACTACCCATCCGACAGGTGATTTTCTTTGCTTATTAGAATATATTAGCATTTCCATTTTCAATCAACGTTCTGTCAAATGGCTTTTCCGTAAAATACAGTTCTTACCTTCTACTTGTCCGTTTAATGTCTTTTTTCCTCTTTCACCAGCAGTTCTAGATAAATGATCCACATACTTCTGTGGAAGGCTCTCAGAGATACTCTGCTACAATTAATGATAATAATGAGTTGCACAAAAAGTTCCTAATCCCTTTTGAAGGAAATACCGTACTTTTAAAAACTGCCTACTTTTAACCCGGTTAAGACAGGTTTTGCCAAGATCCCACAGTTGCTATGTGACAGAACCAGGATGCTGAATTCAAACATGGTGCTGGATCACCAGGCAGTGGCTGCCTGCATCTAAGAGATCAGGCCCTTCTTATCTCCTTCCATAGCTCCCACCTTCAAACAGGGCATCGTTACTTTATGTTACTTCAAGTACGGATGCCATAAATGTACTCTGCACATGCTACTTAAGCAATCAAAAATGGTTTGCACTTACTAAAACATCACTAAAGCTAACTGCTGTTATTATAACCCCACATATTTATTACTATTTCCCATGCTTTTGCTTCTCTTGAAATGTTCTTTGCAAATCAACCTGACAATCCAAATGTAGTAATACGTTCAAGTTTCACGCACTTACTTTTCAACGTCAGTGTGGCAAAAAACCAAAATTCAACCTGTTTCTCTCTGACCCTAACAGTTTCACACATGCATATGTACCAAAGAAACATACATTTGGTTCGGAGATTGGGATTGACACATACACACCACTGTGAGTAAAATAGATAAATAATAAGGCCCTACTGTATAGCACCAGGAGCTCTACTCAGTATTCGGTAAAAGCCCATATGGAAAACGAATATAAAAAAGAGTTGATTTATATATATATATATGTATATATATATATGTAACTGATTCACTTTGATGCACACAAGAAACTGACGCAATACTGTATATCAACTGTACTGCAATAAAATTTGAAAGAAGAAAGGAAGGAACAGAGGAAGAAAGAAAGAAACATTTGATCATAGACTGACCTGGAATAATGCTACAGTTTTTAGATAAATGTAACTTCAGAACCCAAACGGATTCCTTAGGACTTCTAAGCCTTGGTTTCTGTACAACACTGATTTCATTAGGTGAATCTTGCAAATGAACAAAAGTGTACTATTTGGTAGTATTTAGCACAGAATTATTTTATTCAATACAGGTTTAAAAAAAGAACCAAGTTTTGATGCTGAAATGCAAAGGTGAGAAAGTCATAGCATCTCTTGCTTTTATGTTCTTACATCACTCAGTGCTTACATTTCAAAATAATAATAGAAGACAATACCTTAGAATCCCAAGGTGATTCTATATCTTCCTCTTCTCCCAATCCTAAGGCTGACAGCATATCTGGAAAATGGTGTCACAGATACATTAATGAGAACATTTACTAACTATGAATTTTAAAGACATATATAAGCCTATCTCTATCCATGAATATTTCAATAAAATAAAGTAGTGGAAAAGAATTTCAGAGGGTTGAAGCATTCTCAGGAAGAAAAGGTTGGTAGTAGGTGGGACAGTTATGAAGAAAGAGAGCAAAAGAAACTTACTTAAAAAGAAATTCATATAATATTTGGATGCATACTCTTTAGATGGTTTTATATTAGCTTTTAAGCATAGAAAAAATTCAAAGAAGTTCACTGACTTACCACGTCTATCATTTTTGTATGCTCCATCAACAGAAGTCGAACGGTCATGATTTGTTTGCTCTTGGGGAGCCCTGTCAATAATATCAGTATCACTTTCTTCTGCAACAAGTTCTGACTTTGTGGCCCCTTCCTATAAAAACAAGACAAAATAAAACAAAAACCCAACTTTAGAAAACATATTCATTCATTTGGTCATTCACTCAATCAGTAAGATGATAAACATTCACTCTGTCTAGGAAATCATAGACACTGTCCTGGAAGAAGTTAGAAATGTAAAGAAAAGAGTGATTCTGCGTTGTGTTCTAGGTGAGGCAGAGACACATGAAAACAAACAAGAGCAGAAAAGTATCCTTCAACAGGTCTGCAACTGAAGCACACAGAGCACAGGAAAGGCACAAAGGAGAAAGGAGGCAGGTGTACCTGTGAAGCTCAAGGAACGCTGTGATAAAGGGCTGTGTCTCAGAAGACAGAGAGTGCAGAGCCAGGATGTGAGGGGGATTCTAGGAAGGGCAGCCCGAGCAAATGGGTGAGGTGTGAAACAATGTTCACAAGTCATGTAGAAAACTAGAATAGAGTCACTGGGAACCATATAGAGAGACAAAACTGGAGAACCAGGTTCAAATGGGAGAAAGGAAGTGTCATCTTTTTCCTTCACATGTTGGGGATCTACTACACAAGTAAAGGTGTTCAGTTCAGTTCAGTCGCTCCGTCGTGTCTGACTCTTTGCTACCCCATGAACCACAGCATGTCAGGCCTCCCTGTCCATCACCAACTCCCAGAGTCCACCCAAACCACGTCCATTGAGTTGGTGATGCCATCAAACCATCTCATCCTCTGTCGTCCCCTTCTCCTCCTGCCCTCAATCTTTCCTAGCATCAGGGTCTTTTCAAATGAGTTAGCTTTTCATATCAGGTGGCCAAAATATTGGAGTTTCAGCTTCAACATCAGTCCTTTCAATGAACACCCAGGATTGATCTCCTTTAGGATGGACTGGTTGGAGCTCCTTGCAGTCCAAGGGACTCTCAAGAGTCTTCTCCAACACCACACTTCAAAAGCATCAATTCTTCTATGTTCAGCTTTCTTTATAGTCCAACTGTCACATCCATACATGACCACTGGGAAAACCATAGCCTTGACTAGATGGAGCTTTGTTGGCAAAGTAATGTCTCTGCTTTTTAATATGCTGTCTAGGTTGGTCATAACTTTCCTTCCAAGGAGTAAGCGTCTTTTAATTTTATGGCTGCAATCACAACCTGCAGTGATTTTGGAGCCCAGAAAAATAAAGTCAGCCACTGTTTCCACTGTTTCCCCATCTATTTGCCATGAAGTGATGGGACCAGATGCCATGATCTTAGTTTTATGAATGTTGTGCTTTAAACCAACTTTTTCACTCTCCTCTTTCACTTTCATCAAAAGGCTCTATAGTTCCTCTTCACTTTCTGCCATAAAGATGGTGTCATCTGCATATCTGAGATTACTGATATTTCTCCCAGCAATCTTGATTCCAGCTTGTGCTTCCTCCAGCCCAGCGTTTCTCATGATGTACTCTGCATATAAGTTAAATAAGCAAGGTGAGAATATACAGCTTTGATGTACTCCTTTTCCTATTTGAAACCAGTCTGTTGTTCCATGTCCAATTCTAACTGTTGCTTCCTGACCTGCATACAGATTTCTCAAGAGGCAGATCAGGTGCTCTATTCTCATCTCTTTCAGAATTTTCCAACAGTTTAGTGTGATCCACACAGTCAAAGCCTTTGGCATAGTCAATAAAGCAGAAGTAGATGTTTTTCTGGAACTCTCTTGCTTTTTTGATGATCCAGCAGATGTTGCCAGTTTGATCTCTGGTTCCTCTGCCTTTTCTAAAACCTTCTTGAACATTTGGAAGTTCACAGTTCACGTATTGCTGAAGCTGGCTTGGAGAATTTAAAGCATCACTTTACTAGCATGTGAGATGAGTAAAGGTGTTCAGATCAGATCAGATCAGTCGCTCAGTCGTGTCCGACTTTTTGCAACCCCATGAATCGCAGCACGCTAGGCCTCCCTGTCCAACACCAACTCCCGGAATTCACCCAGACTCACGTCCATCGAGTCAATGATGCCATCCAGCCATCTCATCCTCTGTCGTTCCCTTCTCCTCCTGCCCCCAATCCCTCCCAGCATCAGAGTCTTTTCCAATGAGTCAACTCTTCGCATGAGGTGGCCAAAGTACTGGAGTTTCAGCTTTAGCATCATTCCTTCCAAAGAAATCCCAGGGCTGATCTCCTTCAGAATGGACTGGTTGGATCTCCTTGCAGTCATCACAAATATATTTTATTTTATTTGGTGCCATGCTTTATTCAAATATATTCGTATTTACACCAGGAAGTAGTAAATATGACAGGATTTTAAAGACAGCATCATGGAAAAAACAAAAACCTATAAGCAATGCTCCACAGAGAACATTAAGCACCCTACACACTGTACATATATGTATGAAAGTGTAATTAAAAAGCAAATTTGGCTGTAAAAACAGCCAAATAAAGACGGTAAGAGTCATTCTAAAACAAACTGCAGAGTCAAGAGGAAAGAAAAGATTGGCAAGTATATTTTAGAATGATTACTCTGGCAGCAACATAAAGATGAACATCAGGAGAGCAAAACTAGAAAAGAATATTTCAAGATCATAGGTGAGAAATGAATTAGTGTAATAAGATATGAAAAATGTTAAACAGGTAGAAAACACTGAACTTGGTAAGTGACTGGATACAGTAATTTCAAGGAAGGTGGAGTCCAGAGTTTTTCCCGCTGTAGCATTTCAGTGATTCTGTCTGCTATGATGGGGAGGACAGATGACAGGGTTGCTTACAAAAAGGCAGGAAGGAGGGATGCATCAAGGACAATGGCTTCAGTTTGGGGTGTATTAAATGAATTTGAGGCATGCAAGGGGCTCGAAAAGATTTGGATAAATACCATTGGGTTAGAAATAGAGAAACTTTTTCAGGAAAAGCGTATACCCTTAGGATAATTATTTGTAAAATATACTAAACTGGTATAATTAGTATAAACATAGGCAGAATTCTGAACTTTTGAAAATAAAACAATACCAGGGGAAGAAACTATGAGATTAAAGTTGTCAATTATATATTTCAACATCTGTTTCAAAGATATAAAGCTGTAGTTTCATAAATATATGAAATATTCACTTGTGGGATATTACAATAATAAGCATTTTTAAGTTTAGTGAAAAAATTTAATTGTAAAACACCAATTCAAGATGTGACAAGAAGACTCCTTTTTAAAATTGATCTTAAACGACAAGTTTGAAATTGTAGAAGAGAAATGTTTATGTGAGGATGTAATTATGAATCATTTTAAAGTACTATTATGCTATAAGAGGGAAATAGAAAATCCTATTTGAAAAGAACTCATACAAAATTGGTAGAGAAATCAAAAGCTTTACAGACAAGCAGAAGTTAAGAGAATTTAGCACCACCAAACCAGCCTTGCAACAAATACTCAAGGGACTTACATAGCCAGTAAACACAAGAGAAAGGAAAAGACCTACAAAAACAAACCCAAAACAATTAAGAAAATACCTATAGGAACATACATATCGATAATTACTATAAATGTAAATGGATCAAATGCACCAACCAAAAGACACAGAGTAACTGAATAGATAACGATAACAAGAGCCATATATATGTTGTCTACAAGAGACCCACTTCAGACCTAGAGACACATACACACTGAAAAGTAAGGGTGGAAAAAGATATTCCATTCAAATGGAAACCAAAAGATGTGTACTCCTTTCCCGATTTGGAACCAGTGTGTTGTTCCATATCCAGTTCTAACTGTTGCTTCTTGTCCTGTAATCAGATTTCTCAAGAAGCAGGTCAGGTGGTCTGGTATTCCCATCTCTTGAAGAATTTTCTACACTTTGTTGTGATCCACAGAGTCAAATGGTTTGGCACAGTCAATAAAGCAGAAGTAGATGCTTTTCTGGAAATCTGTTGCTTTTTTAATGATCTAGATGATATTGACAATTTGATGTCTGGTTCCTCTGCCTTTTCTAAATCCAGCTTGAGCATCTGGAAGTTCATGGTTCACGTACTACTGAAGCCTGGCTTGAAGAATTTTGAGCATCACTTTGCTAGCATGTGAGATGAATGCAATTATGTGGTAGTTTTAACATTCTTTGGCATTGCCTTTCTTTGGGATTGGAATGAAAACAGACTTTTCCAGTCCTGTGGCCACTGCTCAGGTTTCCAGATTTTCTGGCATATTGAGTGCAGCACTTTCACAGCATCATCTTTTAGGATTAGACATAGCTAAGCTGCAATTCCATCACCTCCACCCGCTTTGTTCCTGGTGATGCTTCCTAAGGCCCACTTGACTTCGCATTCCAGGATGTCTGGCTCTAGCTGAGTGATCACAACATCCTGGTTATCTGGGTCATGAAGCTCTTTTTTGTATAGTTCTTCTGTTTATTCTTACCACCTCATCTTAATATATTCTGCTTCTGTTAGGTCCATACCATTTCTGTCCTTTATTGTGCCCATCTTTGCATGAAATGTTCCCATGGTATCTCTAATTTTCTTGAAGAGATCTCTAGTCTTTCCCATTCTATTGATTCCCTCTATTTCTTTCATCACTAAGAAAGGCTTTCTTATCTCTCCTTGCTATTCTTTGGAACTCTGCATTCAAATGGGTATATCTTTCCTTTTCTACTTTGCCTTTTGCTCTCTTCTTTTCTCAGCTATTTGTAAAGCCTCCTCAGACAACCATTTTGCCTTTTTGCATTTCTTTTTCTTAGGGATGGTCTTGATCACTGCCTCCTGTACAATGTCACGAATATCCGTCCATAGTTCTTCATGCACTCTGTTAATCAGATCTAATCCCTTGAATCTATTTTTCACTTTCATTGTCTAATCATAAGGGTAAATACTATATGAAACTAAATTCAGAGCAGGAAAACTAATTTCACAATGGAACACTTTACCTTGGTTTTAAAATCTAAGACTTCATCATCTGCTGTAGGCCCTAAATCAACGCCAGGTTTATTGGGAAACCTTTAAAGCAAAAACATACAATAAAAATGAGTGAGTTCATTTCTTTGAACAACAACAAAACAAGTGAAAGTTTTTTATATATTAAATGAACTTTCTTGACATGAATAAAATTTGGCCTGTTTTAAAACAGCTTTTTTTTTAAAAAAAGATTTTTTGATGTGGACCAGTTTTAAAGTCTTTATTGAATTTGTTCCAATGGTGCTTCTATGTTCTCTTTTGGCTGTCTGTCCCCGAGGCATGTGAGATCTTGGCTTCCCTGAATGAATATCAAACCCACACTGCCTACACTGAAAGAAGTCTTATTAACCATCTTAACCACTGCAGCCCCAGGCAAGTCTCCAAAAAAGTTTTTTATTACCTATTTCTGCTTCCGTCTCTCCCAACCTATGAAATATCCAGTTAACACTCATTCTTAGTTTCCATAACAGAGGGTGACAGCCTAAAAATAATCTGTTTTCACCAAAAGTTCTAATAGCTGAACAGAAAATCCAATTGATGGATTGAAATAATTTTTTTTGCCCAAATTGGAATAAACCTGATGACTTAAAACAAAGTGGAAGAATAGGCTTTTCCTCCTCCATTGTCTGTTCCCAGTTCAGAGACTAATCTGAGTCTGTCCAAAAGGGGAGTCTAGGTCCGTCAGCAGGGAAACCACTTATTGAGAAGGCACCAGTTCTCTCCTTTACTCTAAAAGAGAGTACATGGAGTTTCCCTACAATGTCAAAACTTAAAATGTAGACAAGTCAAAGAACTAATTTATATCTATCTTTAACTTATGTGCTATATGGGTACTTCTCAGTCTCTGCTGAGGGACATAGGATTAGACGTGGGAGCCAGGAATGCCAACTGTCAAACCACAGGTCAACTCATTTTAACGGCGGAATCACAGGTCAATTCATTAACCTCCTGAAACCAGAGTTGCCTAACATGGACGGAGGAGCCTGGTGGGCTGCAGTCCATGGGGTAGCTAGAGTCGGACACGACTGAGCGACTTCACTTTCAGTTTTCACTTTCATGCATTGGAGAAGGAAATGGCAACCCATTCCAGTGTTCTTGCCTGGAGAATCCCAGGGACGGGGGAGCCTGGTTGGCTGCCATCTATGGGGTTGCACAGAGTCGGGCATGACTGAAGCAAGTTAGTAGCAGCAGCAGCAGGACACAGCTACTTTACAAAGCTGCTGTGATGAATCTGAGGTCATAAATAAGCACGTAATGCAGTGTCTAACCCAGAGTAGAATGCTCAACAAACATTAGTTTCTCTTCTCCATGTTCCCTTAGTTAAACATATAATTTAAAACACCCTAAAAATCCTACCTGCTTAAAGAGTCTTCTTCAGAACTCTCATCCAATATTAAAGAAAAAAGCAAGATGCATTTTAAATCAACAAAAGAAAAATACAGAATATTAAAACCTCAAGACTGATGCTTGATTTAAAAGTATTCCTTTCAAACCACACCTGGAGGCCACACTAGAGGGAACAGTGATTGTACTATACTCGTAGGTTACTAATGCCTAAGAACCACTCCTCCCCTTTATAGTCATCAAATGCAAAACAAAAACACAAAGAAAGAACTGCTATTTACAATGACCATAATCCTAACCAAACTCCAGGAGACTGACAGAAAATGATATTAGACCATTGATAGAATCAGTATTATAAACTGACAGTAGCACACTTAAACAGCACAGTATTTCTGGACTTCCATTGCCTGGAGCAGTGAACAGAGACTATAGGTGTCTTTTGGGGACATGACAACTTCTCTGACTCTTCAGTTCACAATGAAAACGCCTGATCACAGGGAAGCTTGGTCTACAGGCATTGAACTTCAGAGCATGGTAAAACATAGGAAGCAAAGTCTTCTCTTCTTGGCCCTCTTTCCAAGGGCAAGAGAAGTATGAAAGATGTAGTGATTCCAGGTTTAGAAAGGATAATCTCTTGAAAGGGAGGTGGGGGAGGGCAAACGGGTAAAGGAAGTCAACTCGGTTGTGAGAATGGGGACTGGAATTGTAGTGGTGAGCATGCAGTAGGGTACATAGAAGCTGAACTTTTAAAAAACGTCTAAATACTTACATATATATATATATATATATATATATATATACATACATACACACACACACACTAATATGCTTAAAAAGAATCTCTTGAGATTCTCTCCTTCCATTGCTCAAGAGTATCTGGACCACATAGAGCAGGATGGTCCAAAGAGTGCTGTGTACTAGTGAGGGATATCATTATATCAATCCTCCCCATTATATGGCAAATGTTTATAGAAATCATGCTTTTTCAGCTTGGAAGTCATACATCATCACATTTTAAGCTGATGAACAAGGGGAGGGAGGAAAGGATGGAGGGAGCCATGGACTCTGGTGCCTTTGGACAACATTTCCCAGGGGTCGTCATGATCTGATGCTGGAGGGGTGACTCACATTCAGTGACTCCAGGGGAGAAGAGCACTGCAAGCTTGAGCCTGGAGAGCAGGGGCAGTGATTTTTAAATGTTTGCACCCTGTGACATCAGAACAATGCTTAGTACATAAGAGACTCTTGAAAGTTATCTGTTTAGTGAACAAGTGAACAACTAAATAGGCATGTTTTCTTTGAAAATGTTGTTTAGAAAAATACAGAAATTAACCAGAGACAACTCTTTTCTATTTTGAATGTATTGAAGACCAAGACTCTGTCATCTCTGTATTACCTCTGACTAATGTATTAAACCAACCTACAGTTCTTTGATAGATGTTTTTGTTGTTCAGTTACCAAGTCGTGTCTGACTCTTGCAACCCCATGGACTGCATCTCACCAGGCTCTTCTGCCAATGGGATTTCCCAGGCAAAAGTACTGGAGTGGATTGCTGTTTCCTTCTCCAGGGGATCTTACCGACACAGGGATCAAACCATATCTCCTGCATTGGCAGGTGGATTCTTTACTAGTGAGCCATCTGGGAAGCCCCCTTTGATTAGACAGAGGTCTACTCAGTTAAAGGTGTCCTCAGACACCCTGTGCAATGTGCCACATTGAGCAGGCCTAATGCTGTTTTTGTTAATCCGAAGTATTTTTTGTGCTTTTAGTAGAACCTGCAGAGTCCCAAGTTGATCTATTTGAATATCTATTATGATAATCTTTTAACTGATGGCAAGAGAACATCTTGTTCTTACAAAACTATACTGTCATGACAATTATCTAACACACAGAAGAAAACATCTGGTCCTAATGACGTCAACCTACCTCACTCTCTTTGGATCTGTAAGGAATGAAGTTGCTAATAGAGACCTGCTTGGTACGCAATAGGCAAAACAACTGGCTCTCAACCAGGCGTTGCTTTTCCGCCTTCTGTACTGTTGGTAGGTATCTTTCAGAAATAATCTCTCACTATTATGCTGCACACTGGCTCTGCTTTGCAGTTCTTTTGTTTATCATTTCTTATCCTACCAGGAAGGGATTATTCAGGTTCTCAGTTTTAATGATGGTAACTATTTTAGTGAGACTAATCACTACACAGTAACTACTAACTATTCATTCACTAAATGCAAACTATTTCTAAAAATGAATGTTCAGTTTCATAAGAAGTCCAATTTGATATAGGACTATAGATGAAATATACATCATACTAAGTTAAAAAATTTTTTTCTTATTTACACAAAGATCTAATATAGGACTTTAGGGGCCATATTAAATACATGGATTTCTTTTCAGACAATACTGTCTTTGATGTTAAATCACCTATAATTAACCTCTTAAATAATTATGAATACTAGAGTATTAAAAAAGTAATTTAGAAAATAAAACACATATGCAATTTACACCAATTTTTTCATAGTTCTTTCATTATTGAAACTTCCTCACTCCTACTTTATCTATGGTAGAATCACCAAGAGTAATTAGGTATCAGATGATGTACCTGGGTTGCTATTTTCAGGAGAAGTTTCAGGTCTCTTTTCTTTATATTCAGAAATCAGTTGGCGAATGCTATGTATTAAAATTGTGATAAATAATATTTTAACACTAATATGAAAAACAACTACCAAATTCTTAGATCATTTCAGATAAGGTTGTCAGAAGATATAAATCTTCAAAAAAAATTCTAAAAAAAATTGAAAGCAACAAATTATTTTTATCTGTACTACATTCCTATTACTGCCAAAAAGATCAACCCTGTCTGCTAATCCGACTTGCCTATAGACAGCTTGATTGACACAGAGTTTTACATTTTTTTGAGTTGTTAAAATGTTAATTCAATCTCCAGATTTCTTTTCCTTTTTTTGTGTGTGCCAAAATCCAGGAAACTCAAGAATTCTTGCTTTTGAAATAATTCTTAGTGAGGTCTTTGGGGTGGGAAGGAGGCTCACAAGGAAGGGGAAATATGTATACTTAGAACTGATCTATGATGTTATACAGCAGAAAACAACACAACATTGTAAAGCAATTATTCTCCAATTTAAAAAATTAAAGTTAAGAAACAATAGTAAAGGGAAAAATAAGGTCTCTGTCAGCAGGAAAAAAAATATATAAATAAGAATTTGAGATTTCTTCTGGTACTTTTCTCACTGTGCATATTTAAAATGTTTGATCCACACTCCATCTGAAACTTTTTGATGAGATAAAAATCTAGTTACTTTTCTCTTTTATCAGGTTATTTCTCCACCATCTATATACAATTTATCTTTCCTAATAGAAAATATCATCAGTATCAAGTTCTAAAGTTTTACCTACATTTGGGTGTTTGGGCATTTTCTATTCTGTTCCATTCATTTATCTATGCCCTTTACAGTTGTTAGTGAATGAATATTTTGTGGGCACTTACGGCACATTTTTATATCATGAAGAGCAAGTCTTAGTCTACTATGTACAATTTTAATTTCATCACAATAATTAAAGACAGCATATGTAATCCAAAATGTTTAAAATCATGATATATTGATTTGGTTTAAGTATAGAAAAACCATATATCCTAAGAAAATGTCTTCCTATTCAAGGACACAGCAAGCTTCCTACTTCAAAGCTGTCTTCTAAGGTCCTTCAACAAAGAACATATACACCTAAGTGTACACTGATATAAAACGGATATTGAATTGTATCTGAGGAATTTTTAATCCAGAAGTTGACCTCTCATGGGAATTATTTTGCTCACTATGCAGTTTTCTGTAACATATAACCTTATGGTATAAAACTATGTAAATTAAAAATAAGATGCTGACACCATCAGAAATCTGTCCACTGCCATGATCCATGGATTGGCGATCCATGAAGAAGTGTTTTCATAAATCACATGAGAAAAAATGTGAGAGCCAGGAGGTTCCAGAAGATTTCTTGAAGGCTATAGAACTTGAGAGCTCTTACTCATGAGTACATCATGCTAACCCATGCAAATAAAAAGTAGGAGGAAGACAGAAAAAACAGATGCTATTCATGTTTCATTTCATTTCTGTGATTACTGACATTCAGTTAAATGACTTCAAAACCATCAGCAAAGTGCCCTATAAGGGGAATTACAAGTGGGTCTGAAACCAGCTAAGGCTTTCTGCTGATCATAAATTCTGTGGGGTGCTGGATCCCAGGAAGGTGTCGAAGAGCCTTGGAGGGGAAACTCACAGGAGGGACCCCTGCCAGGCCCTTCCACCCCGCTTACCTATTCATCTTCTGTCATTCAGGCCATTCCTCCTGGGCAACAGAACCTGCTGCACTTTGGCTACGTTGCCTGCACTGGCAGCTTTGTGGATCTTTCCGAGGTCCTTGTCTCGGATGCAGTACCCGGGCTGGAAGTTGATTCTATGACAGCTGTCTCTCACTGGGTTGACGGAGGAGCCAAAGGGCGAGATGCCCTTCTTAACTCCTGAAGCCAAAACTCTTCTTCATCGCAGAGTCTACAAACTCCAACACACCTCACCTCCCCCTCAGCTCTTCAGAGTCCTCTAAACCCACACAAACACTAAGAGGTAAGCCAGAGCAGTCCTGCCACAACCTCCCAACTGGGAAGCTCAACAGTTTAGAATCTTTTATCCCAGAATGATCGTTGCTAAGCGACACCTAGAAACACATTGCCCATGTGCACAGAGGCTTGGCGTGCCAGACTGACAAGGGTGCATGTGCAAGAACTATAAGTTCATTTTCTGAAAGAAACAAACAGTATCAATAACCCCTTACCTAAACTAAGAGGGAAAGACAGGAAACTGAAATAAACACAGAAATCAAAGTGACATTAAAACTATATAACTGTCAAAATAACTATACTACCCAAAACAATCTACAGATTCATTGCAATTTCTATCAAATTACCAATGGAATTTTCCACAGAACCAGAACAAAAAAAATTTTACAGTGTATATGGAAACAGAAGGCCCCAAATAGCCAAAGCAACCTTGAGAAAGAGAAGCAAGAGTTGACAGAATCAGGTACCCTGACTTGAGCCTACTCTGCAAGCTTCAGTAATCAAAACACTGGTCCTAGTACAAAAACAGAAATATACTGAATGATCAATGAAACAAAACAGAAAGTCCAGAGAGAAACCTATGCCCAATGGTCAATTAATCTATGATAAAGGAGGCAAGACTATACAAAGACGCAAAGACAGCCTCTTCAACAAGTGGTGATAAAAAAACTCAACAGCTACAGGTATAATAAGGAAATTAGAACACTCCCTAACATCATACACAGAAACAAACTCGAAATGGACTAAAGACTTAAATATAAGGACAGGCCCTATAAAACTCTTAGAGGAAAATATAGGCACAATACTCTCTGACCTAAATTACAGCAGTATCTTTTTTCATCCACCTCTTAGAAAAATGAAAATAAAAATAGAAATAAGCAAATGGGATTTAATCAAACTTAAATGCTTTGGCACAGTGTAGGAAATCATAAACAAGACAGACCACAACCCACATAATGGGCAACAATATTTGCAAACGATGCAACTAACAAGAGATTAATCTCCGACATTTTCAAACAGCTCAAAGAGCTCAATATCAAAAAACAAACAACCTGATCACAAAATGAGTGTAGGATCTAAATATACATTTCTGTAAAGAACACCTACAACGACCAAAAAGCACGTGAAAAGATGTTCAGAAAGGATGCTCTGCATCACTAATTATTAGAGAAATGCAGAAATACTACAATGAGGTATCATTTCACACCAATCAGAATAACCATCACCAAAAAATCTACGAACAATAAATTCTTGAGTGAGTGTGGAGAAAAGGGAACCCTCCTACACTGTTTATGGAATATAAGTAGGTACACCCACTGTGGAGAACTCTATGAGGTTTCTTTAAAAACTAACTATAAACTTGCCATATGATTCAGCAATCCCAGTCCTTGGCATATATCTGGAGAAAACCATAATTCAATTAGGTACATGCACCCCAAAGTTCACTGCAGAGCTATTGACAATAGCCAAGACACAGAAGCAATCTAAGTGTCCACCAACAGAAGAATGGATGAAGAAGATGCAGTGTACACACACACACACACACACAATGGAATACAACTCTGCTATAAAAAGAATGAAATAATGCCATTTGCAGCAACACAGAAGGATCTCAAAATTACAATACTAAGTGAAGTAACTCAGAGAAAAACAAATATCACATCACTTACTTGTGGAATCTAATCAAAATAAGTTTATTTACAAAACAAAACCAACTCACAGATCTCAAAATCAAATTATGTTTATGAAAGGGGAAACATGAGGGGAGGGATAAATTAGGAGATTGGGGTTAAAACATAGATACTATTTTTCCAGTAGTGATGTATAGCTATATGAGAGTTGAACCATAAAGAAGGCTGAGTGCTGAAGGATTGATGCTTTTAAACTGTGGTGTTGGAGTAGACTCGTGAGAGTCCTTGGACTGCAAAGGGATTAAACCAGTCAATCCTAAAGGAAATCAATTCTGAATATTCATCAGAAGGACTGATGCTGAGGCTGAAGCTCCAGTACTTCAGCCACTTGATGTGAAGAGCTCACTTATCAGAGAAGACCCTGATGCTGAGAAAGATTGAAGGCAGGAGGAGAAAAGGGACAACAGAGGATGAGATGGTTGGACAGCATCACTGACTCGATAGATATGAATTTGAGCTAACTCCACAAGATAGTGGAGGACAGAGGAGTCTGGCAGGCTGCAGTCCATTGGTCACAGAGTCAGACATGACTGAGTGACTAACACTTTGAATTTGAAATTGGAAAACTTAACAGTGCTGGGTTTTAAATATGCCTAAAAGTAACATTCGTGACACTGTACAGGAGACAGGGATCAAGACCATCCCCATGGAAAAGAAATGCAAAAAAGCAAAATGGCTGTCTGAGGAGGCCTTACAAATAGCTGTGAAAAGAAGAGAAGCAAAAAGCAAAGGAGAAAAGGAAAGATATAAGCATCTAAATGCAGAGTTCCAAAGAAGAGCAAGGAGAGATAAGAAAGCCTTTCTCAGCAATCAATGCAAAGAAATAGAGGAAAACAACAGAATGGGAAAGACTAGAAATCTCTTCAAGAAAATTAGAGATACCAAGGGAACATTTCATGCAAAGATGGGCTCGATAAAGGACAGAAATGGTATGCACCTAACAGAAGCAGAAGATATTAAGAAGAGGTGGCTAGAATACACAGAAGAACTGTACAAAAAAGAGCTTCACAACCAAGATAATCATGATGGTGTGATCACTCACCTAGAGCCAGACATCCTGGAATGAGAAGTCAAGTGGGTCTTAGAAAGCATCACTACGAACAAAGCTAGTGGAGGTGATGGAATTCCAGTTGAGCTTTTTCAAATCCTGAAAAATGATGCTGTGAAAGTGCTGCACTCAATATGCCAGCAAATTTGGAAAACTCAGCAGTGGCCACAGGACTGGAAAAGGTCAGTTTTCATTCCAATCCCAAAGAAAGGCAATACCAAAGAATGCTCAAACTACCGCACAATTGCACTCATCTCACACGCTAGTAAAGTAATGCTCAAAATTCTCCAAGCCATGTGAACCATGAACTTCCAGATGTTCAAGCTGGTTTTAGAAAATGCGGAGGAACCAGAGATCAAATTGACAACATCCACTGGATCATGGAAAAAGCAAAAGAGTTCCAGAAAAACATTTATTTCTGCTTTATTGACTATGTCAAAGCCTTTGACTGTGTGTATCACAATAAACTGTGGAAAATTCTGAAAGAGATGGGAATACCAGACCACCTGACCTGCCTTTTGAGAAACCTATATGCATGTCAGGAAGCAACAGTTAGAACTGGACATGGAACAACAGACTGGTTCCAAATAGGAAAAGGAGTACGTCAAGGTTGTATATTGTCACCCTGCTTATTAAACTTATATGCAGAGTACATCATGAGAAACGCTGGGCTGGAAGAAGCACAAGCTGGAATCAGGATTGCTGGGAGAAGTATCAATAACCTCAGATATGCAGATGACACCACCCTTATGGCAGAAAGTGAAGAGGAACTAAAAAGCCTCTTGATGAAAGTGAAAGTGGAGAGTGAAAAAGTTGGCTTAAAGCTCAACATTCTGAAAACGAAGATCATGGCATCTGGTCCCATCACTTCATGGGAAATAGATGGGGAAACAGTGGAAACAGTGTCAGACTTTATTTTGGGGGGCTCCAAAATCACTGCAGATGGTGATTGCAGCCATGAAATTAAAAGACGCTTACTCCTTGGAAGGAAAGTTATGACCAACCTAGATAGCATATTGAAAAGCAGAGACATTACTTTACCAACAAAGGTCCGTCTAGTCAGGGCTATGGTCTATTTTCCAGTGGTCATGTATGGATGTGAGAGTTGGACTGTGAAGAAAGCTGAGGGCCAAAGAATTGATGCTTTTGAACTGTGGTGTTGGAGAAGACTCTTGAGGGTCCCTTGGACTGCAAGGAGATCCAACCAGTCCATTCTGAAGGAGATCAGCCCTGGGATTTCTTTGGAGGGAATGATGCTGAAGCTGAAACTCCAGTACTTTGGCCACCTCATGCGAAGAGTTGACTCATTGGAAAAGACTCTGATGCTGGGAGGGATTGGGGGCAGGAGGAGAAGGGGATGACAGAGGATGAGATGGCTGGATGGCATCACTGACTCGATGGACATGAGTCTGAGTGAACTCCCGGAGTTGGTGATGGACAGGGAGGCCTGGCATGCTGCGATTCATGGGGTCGCAAAGAGTCGGACACGACTGAGCGACTGAACTGAATTGAACTGAATCCCTTGCACTCCTATACGTTAACAATGAGAAAACTGAGAAATGAAGAAAACAATCCCATTCACCATTGCAATGAAAATGAAATACTTAGAAATAAATTTAATTTTAAATAAGTTGGGGCTGGGTGCACTGGGATGACCCAGAGGGATGGTATGCGGAGGGAGGAGGGAGGAGGGTTCAGGATGGGGAACACATGTATACCTGTGGCGGATTCATTTCGATATTTGGCAAAACCAATATAATATTTTAAAGTTTAAAAATAAAATAAAAATAAAATAAAAACTATAAAACACTTACGAAAGAAATCAAAGATGACATAAATAGATGGAGAAATATATGTTGTTTATGGATTGAAAGAATCAATATAGTGAAAATGAGTATACTACCCAAAGCAATCTATAGATTCAGTGAAATCCCTATTAAGATGCCAATGGATTTTTCACAGACTTAGAACATATAATTTCACAATTTGTATGGAAACCCCAAAAATCTTAAATAACCAAAACAATCTTGAGAAAGAAGAATGGAACTGGAGGAATCAACCTGCCTGACTTCAGACTCTACCACAAAGCTGTAGTCATCAAGACAATATATATTTCTTTTTCTTCCCGGCTATATCTTGCCTCTACTTCTGCCATCTCTGTAGAACTATCTGCCTGCACCCTAACAGTATTCTCAGAAAACATGGAGTTCATCAAATTGTCAAGTTTCTGTAGTCCTTAAGGCTAGGAAACCCAGACTCAAGCAATCAAGTCTGTGTCGCTGTCACTTGGTGGGTGACCTTAAAGTTTCCCAGACATTGATTTTGTCACTAGTTTATCCTCAGGAAAAAACCAACCAACCACATCCATATGGGTCCTGCCAAAGTATTTGGCCTTATCTCTTTACCACCCTCTTCTGCCCCTTAGCTCTGCATCTAACCAGACAGACTGTAGGATCCCACAGGTGTGCTTCCTCACCTCTGGTCTTTGTGCATGCTTCTCCCCTCTATCGCCTGTACTTTTTTCCTGTCCTTCATGTATCTACTTCCTCAGCACCTCCACCAAAAAGCTGACAGTATTGACACAAAGCTGGCTGTCCCTTGTGCCGTCTTTTATATCTTAGTATTTATGACTCTGCATGGAAATTGTCTGTTTTTCCAGTTTATGGGATATCATTTTTCAGAGTGGACTGGATCACCTTCATCTTGTAATGCCAGTGTTTGTCACAGCACCTTTGTATATAGTTATTGAATAAATGAATGAAGAATGAGAAAACCAGAAGCTCTGACAGCCACATGTGGGACCAAGGGCAGATTATGTAATTGTAATCTTGTATTTTGTTTCTCTAAATATGTTCCATTTTTCAGAACACTTAGAAATATCTCAGTTTTTTTTTAAACTAATACTTAGTTAACTCAAGTATTTTAGGTAAAGAATGTAATCCTTTTTCTTTCCAGATGGTGCTGAATTTGAATCTGAATCCTATGGCGTGTCTCCTTTAGGATCTACAGATGCGTCAAACCTGTATCAGGACCTACTTTTGAAAACATCACAAGAACATGTACAGGTTTTGAAGAAAAAATATATGATCTGAAAGATAAATAGTAAAAATTTCCCTTCTGGACTGTTTTCATGAAATTTTAGTTGTTTCCCATTAAACATGATGAGAAAGTCTTTATTAAAGGGAAATATTTTTGTGTGTATGATGAAAATTTATATGGTATTTTAAAAATGCTACTTTTAAGTAGTATTAATATTACTTTTAAGCAGTAGTATCTAAGTACTTGTGATACTAAGTATTTTCTCTCCACCTAACTTAATTTTAAGCAGATTTTAAAACCAGCACTGTGAAGTTTTCCATATTCAGAATGAAAGTGTTGGTCACTCAGTCATGTCTGACTTTCTGCGACCAGAAAGTCTGCCCGCCAGACTCCTCTGTCCTCCACTATCTTGTGGAGTTAGCTCAAATTCTTATCTATTGAGTCAGTGATGCTATCCAACCATCTCATCCCCTTTCTCCTCCTGCCTTCAATCTTTTCCAGTGTCAGGATCTTCTCTGATGAGTCAGCTCTCACATCAGGTGGCCGAAGTATTGGAGCTTCAGCCTCAGTCCTTCTGAGGAATATTCAGGTTTGATTTCCTTTAGGATTGACTGGATTAATCTCTTTGCAGTCCAAGGACTCTCATGAGTCTACTCCAACACCACAGTTCAAAAGCATCAGTTCTTTGGCACTCAGCCTTCTTTATGGTCCAACTCTCATATCCATATCTGACTATTGGAAAATAGTGTCTGTATATTAACTGCAATCTCCTAATTTTTCCCTCCCCTCATGTTTCTCTTTCATAACCATAATTTGATTTTGAGATCTGTGAGTTGGTTTCTGTTTTGTAAATGAGCTTATTTTGATTAGATTCCACATGTAAGTGATGATATTTGTTTTTCTCTGAGTTACTTCACTTAGTATTGTAATTTCGAGATCCATCTGTGTTGCCTCAAATGGCATTATTTCCTTCTTTTTATAGCTGAGAAATACTCCATTGTGTGTGTGTGTGTGTGTGTGTGTGGTGTGTGTGGTATGTTTGTGTGTGTATATACTGCATCTTCTTTATCCATTCTTCTGTTGATGGACACTTAGGTTGCTTCCATGTCTTGTCTATTGTCAATAGTTCTGCAGTGAATATTGGGGTGCATGTGTCTATTTGAATTATGGTTTTCTCCAGATATATGCCCAGGACTGAAATTGCGGAATCATATGGCAAGTCTACAGTTAGTTTTTGAAGAAACCTCCATAGAGCTCTCCACAGTGAGTGTACCTAGTTACATCCATATGCAGTGTAGGAGGGTTCCCTTTTATCCACACTCTCTCCAGCATTTATTGTTTGTAGACTTTTTGATGGTGGCTATTCTGATTGGTGTGAAATGGTACTTCATTGTAGTATTTCTGCATTTCTCTAATAATTAGTGATGTGGAGCATCCTTTCTGAGCATCATTTCATGTGGTTTTTGGTCGTCTGTAGGTGTTCTTTAGAGAAAAGTATATTTAGATCTTATACTCATTTTGTGATTGGGTTGTTTGGTTTTTAATATTGAGCTCTTTGAGGTGTTTGAATATGTTGGAGATTAATCCCTTGTCAGCTGCATCATTTGCAAATATTGTTGTCCATTGTGTGGGTTGTAGTCTATCTTGTTTATGATTTCCTGCATTGTGCCAAAGCTTTTAAGTTTAATTAGATCCCATTTGCTGATTTCCATTTTTATTTTCATTATTCTAAGAGGTGGATGAAAGAAGATACTGTGTAATTTATGCCAGAGAGTGTTCTGCCTATATTCTCCTCCTAGAGTATTATAGGGCTTTTCCTTATATTTAGGTCTTTAGTCCATCATGAGTTTATTTTTGTGTATGATGTAAAGGAGTGTTCTAATATCCTTCTTACACATGTAGCTGTTGAGTTTTCTCAGCACCACCTATTGAAGAGGCTATATTCTCCTTTGTATAGTTTTGCCTCCTTTATCATAGATTAATTGACCATAGGTGCATAGGTTTCTCTCTGGACTTTCTGTCTTATTCCATTGATCATTTCTGTTTTTGTGATAGGACCAATGTTTTAATTACTGAAGCTTGCAGAGTAGGCTGAAGTCAGGGTACCTGATTCTGTCAGCTGTTGCTTTTCTTTCTCAAGATTGCTTTGGCTATTTGGGGCCTTTTGTTTCCATATACACTGTACAATTTTTTTGTTCTAGTTCTGTGAAAAATGCCATTGGTAATTTGATAGAAGTTGCACTGAATTTGTAGATTGCTTTGGGTAGTCTGGTTATTTTGACAGTTACATAGTTATAATGTTGCTTTGATTTCTGTGTTTATTTCAGTTTCCTGTCTTTCCTTCTTAGTTTAGGTAAGGGTTTATTGATATCGTTTGTTCCTTTCAGAAAATGAACTTCCAGTTCTTACACATGCACGTTGGGCAGTATGGCATGCCAAGCCTCTGTGCACATGGGCAATGTGTTTCTAGGTGTCGCTTAGCAACGATCATTCTGGGATGAAAGATTCCAAACCATTGAGCTTCCCAGCTGGGAGGTTGTGGTGGGACTGCTCTGGCTTAACTCTAGTGCTCATGTTGGGTTTAGGAGACTGTGTAGAGTTGAGGGGAGGTGAGGTGTGTTTGGAGCTTGTACGCTCTGGGATGAAGAATTTTGGCTTCAGGAGTAAGAAGGGCATCTTGCCCTTTGGCTCCTCCATCAACCAGGTGAGAGACAGCAGTTATAGAATCAACTTCCAGCCCGGGTACGGCATCCAAGACAAGGACCTCGGAGAGATCCACAAAGCTGCCAGTGCAGGCAACGTAGTCAAAGTGCAGCAGGTTCTGTTGCTCGGGAAGAATGGCCTGAATGACAGGGAGAAGATGAACAGGTAAGCAAGGTGGAAGGGGCTGGCAGGGGTCCCTCCTGTGAGTTTCCCCTCCAAGGCTCTTCGACACCTTCCTGGGATCCAGCACCCCACAGAATTTATGGTCGGCAGAAAGCCTTAGCTGGTTTCAGACCCACTTGTAATTCCCCTTATAGGGCACTTTGCTGATGGTTTTGAAGTCATTTAACTGAATGTCAGTAATCACAGAAATAAAATGAAACATGAATAGCATCTGTTTTTTCTGTCTTCCTCCTACTTTTTATTTGCATGGGTTAGCATGATGTACTCATGAGTAAGAGCTCCCAAGTTCTATAGGCTTCAAGAAATCTTCTGGAACCTCCTGGCTCTCACATTTTTTCTCATGTGATTTATGAAAACACTTCTTCATGGATCGCCAATCCATGGATCATGGCAGTGGACAGATTTCTGATGGTGTCAGCATCTTATTTTTAATGTACACGTTTTTATACCATAAGGTTATATGTTACAGAAAACTGCATAGTGAGCAAAATAATTCCCATGAGAGGTCAACTTCTGGATTAAAAATTCCTCAGATACAATTCAATATCCATTTTATATTAGTGTACACTTAGGTATATATGTTCTTTGCTGAAGGACCTTAGAAGACAGCTTTGAAGTAGGGAAGCTGGCTATGTCCTTGAATAGGAAGACATTTTCTTAGGATGCATGGTCTTTCTATATTTAAACAAAATCAACATATCATAGTTTAAAACGTTTTGGGTTACATACGCTGTCTTTAATTGTTGTGATGAAATTAAAATTGTACATAGTAGACTAAGACTTGCCCTCTTGATGTCAAAATATGCCTTAAGTGGCCACAAAGTATTCATTTACTGACAACAGAAAAGGGAATTGATAAATGAATGGAACAGAATAGAAAATGCCCAAACACCCAAATGTATGTAATACTTTAGAACTTGATACTGATGATATTTTCTGTTAGAAAAGATAAATTATGTGTAGACAGTGTATAAATAACCTTGTAAAATGAAAAGTAACTGAATTTTTATTTCACCAAAAATTTCAGATGGAATATGGATCAAACATTTTAAATATGCACAGTGAGAAAAGTGCCAGAAGAAAATTCAAATTCCTATTTATACATTTTTTTTTCTGCTGACTGAGACCTTCTCTTTTTTCTCTTTCTACCCTTTCTTAACCTTAATTATTTTTTTTAATTGGAGAATAATTGCTTTACAATGTTGTGTTGTTTTCTGCTGTATAACATCATGCTGCTGCTGCTGCTGCTGCTAAGTCGCTTCAGTCATGTCTGATTCTGTGCAACCCCATGGACTGCAGCCCACCAGGCTCCTCCGTCCATGGAATTTTCCAGGCAAGAGTGCTGGAGTTGGGTGCCATTGCCTTCTCCGTATAACATCATAGATCAGTTCTAAGTATACATATATCCCCTTCCTTGTGAGCCTCCCTAACACCCCAAAGACCTTTCTAAGAATGGTTTCAAAGGCAAGAATTCTGGAATTTCCTGGATTTCAGCACAAAAAAGGAAAAGAAATATGGAGGTTGAATTAACATTTTAACAACACATAAAATTTAAAACTCTCTGTAGATCAAGCTGTCTATAGGCAAGTCAGATTAGCAGACAGGGCTTGTCTTTTTGGCACCAATAGGAATGAGGCACAGATAAAAATAATTTGTCACTCACAATTTTTTTAGAATTTTTTTTGAGGATTGATATCTTCTGACTTCTTTCAGCCTTTTCAGAAGTCAAGGGAATATTGGGAATTGCTTGGCTGTCCAATGGTTAAGACTCACTGCTCTGGGCCCAGAGTTCAATCCCTGGTGGCGGAACTAAAATCCTGCAAGCTACCAGGATATATTGTACACAATGGAGAATATAGCCAATATCTTATAATAACTTTAAATGGAGTATAATCTGTAAAAATTGAGAATCACTATGTTGTGTGCCTGTAATATATAATATGCATCATCTATACTTTGAAAAAAGCAACCTTAGACAAAAAAGACCTTATGGTACTCAGACCAATAGGAAAAATGAGCAAGGAACAAACAAAATTGATACCAATTATAGTTGTACAGATGTTGTGAATTATAAATTACATTCCAATGTCAGAGATATTAAAATGTGAGAAAGTGAGGATATTAGCATCATCGAAGTACAATGTTGTCTCTAATCCTCAAAATATATCTGCAAAAGAGGTGTCATATCCTTTGACTTCACTGAGATGTTGTCCTTGTAAAATAGTAGAATAGTAATAAATACGATCATATTACCTAACAATTACTGAGCTGCTAACCTGTGCCAGGAATGGTTTGCTTGGATCCATCCTTTGCATGGGTCTCATTTAAGCATCATAGTGGTGTCCTGTGAGATAACTACTACTCCCTCTCCATTTTGTTGATGAGGAAATTGAGGCACAGACTGGCTGAGCAACAGCCAATAAGTGACAGAGTGAATGTCAAATACAAACCCAAGATGAGCTAAATATCAAGGTCCTTCTATTGAAGTAAACTGTTCTTTCATTACCGTGGTAAGAAGAGCTAAAGCTAATATATACTGTTATTTCTCCAGAAGAAAACAAAATATTTGTTTTAGAGTGATAGGAATAGCATGCTATTGAATGTTTTCAATCATATGAACAATTGTTTGTTTTGAAACAGTAACACTACAGTTTCCCAAAAACTGGTCTTGCTTTTGTAGGGCTGCCTTCCACTTGGCCTGTGCCAATGGCCATTCAGTGGTGGTAACTCTGCTCCTGGAGAGAAAATGCCTGCTTAACCTCTGTGACAATGAAAAGAGGACAGCGCTGATGAAGGTATGGGACAGCGAACCATATCCACATGAGATGGGTGTGATTTAATTCCTGAGACTAAAAGTGAATTTATCTCATTGACATATAGCAAACTGGTGAAGCTTGTGGACTGTTTACTTTAAATTTCTAGAATTCACACTCTGTTTCTTGGCACATCTCTGACAGGCTGTAGAATGCCAAGAGGAGGAGTGTGCGACTCTTCTGCTGGAGCATGGTGCAGACCCAAATGTCATGGATGTCAGTGGCAACATCGCTCTCCACTATGCTGTCTTTTGCCAGAATTTATCACTCACAGCAAAGCTCCTTTCCTATGATGCTAATATAGAAGCCAGGAACAAGGTATCAGTCAACTAACTTTATTTACAAAATATTTGCAAAACATTTTTTTTAACCTACAAGTGTTTTATTTATAATAGTATGTAAACAGGTAAACCGAATAGTGTCCATCAGGCCCTGTTACCATGGAAACAACTCCAAACCCAAGTCGGGGGCTGGGGGTGGGGTAAAAAAAGTTGATACCCACAGAAAGAGCAAAGCTCTGTCTCCCAGCCACCCTTCTACCCCAGAAGGTAGATTTTCCCATTAGAACATGCCTGGGAGTGGGCAGTCGGCTCAGAGCCCACAAAAAATAAAGACCTGCGGGGAGTGAAGTGATGTGTGGGCTGGTTGTTTACAGGGGCTCAGGGAATGTACCCCACTGGGAGTGGGCAGAGGAGGAAGGAGACCCAGTGCTCAGCACGGAGAGCTAGGTGAGTGCAAGTGAGCCTGGGAGGCAGCAGGCCTGGAGCCCTGAGCCCTCCAGGACCCCAGGTTCTGAGATCCAGCTAGGTGAGTCAGGTCATGTTTGACACCCAGCAAGGGCATTCACTTGTGCTGGTGACCACTTGGTTCACCAGGTACACTTCGGGGTCTTCCACGCTCATCCCCGGGGAGCTGCTCGTCAGGGTTGCAGCTGTACCTGGGGAGCTGGTGATGGCAAAGCTGCCTTTCCTGCTCTTTCTTCAGGAAGCACATGAAGTCCTACCTCTGCAGCCCCGCCAGGAACTCCCTCCATTCTCACAGGTGGGCTCAGTTTTCCATATTTGGAAGCTCCAGTCTTTCCTGAGTGAAAGTACCAAATTGTCTAAGATTTCACTTTAAATCATGATTTTTCTCAAGCGTTAGAGAGTAAAACGTTCCTGTATGTGTTCATAGAAGATATTTGTAATAATGCTGCACTTGTTAAAGGTAAAACATTTTCCAAATATTTTCCCCCACTTAAGTTTCTTTTATTTTCCTAACCAATCTAAAATAACACAGGAAAGCAAAATTTGCCTCGGAAGTAGACTTTGTCTTAAAATTCAAACATAACAAAAGCATTTTACAACATAATATAAATCTTGCTGCTGTTCACAAATTCCCATTTTCATTTTATGAAAAATGATTTATATAAACAAGATTTCTCTCTCATTGCCCAATTCTTAAAAGGGTAAAAGGAAAAGGAGCGAACAAGTGAAAAATGCAAGTCAAGTTGGAATTATGGCAGTTGAGAAATGCCAAGAAGAGGATTTATTTATTTTAATATTTATTTATCTGGCTGTGCTGGCCTTAGTTTCAGCATGCAGGATCTAGTCTCCTGACCAGGGGTCGAAGCCAGGCCCCCTTTACTGAAAGCAAAGGTTTTCAGTTAAACTGAAGGGAATAAAAAGCAAAACCTAAAACCTCGAGACTTCCATGGTGGTTCAGTGGCTGGGTCTCAGTGGTTTCAGTAAAGGGGCCTGGCTTCGACCCCTGGTCAGGAAACTAGATCCTGCATGCTGAAACTAAGGCCAGCACAGCCAGATAAATAAATATTATCTATCTAAGTTCTCCTCAGACAGCAAAATGGCTATCTGGGGAGGCCTTACAAAAGAAGAGAAGCAAAAAGCAAAGGAGAAAAGGAAAGATATAAGCATCTGAATGCAGAGTTTCAAGGAATAGCAAGAAGAGATAAGAAAGCTTTCCTCAGCAATCAATGCAAAGAAATAGAGGAAACAACAGAATAGGAAAGACTAGAGATCTTTTCAAGAAAATTAGAGATACCAAGGGAACATTTCATGCAAAGATGGGCTCGATAAAGGACAGAAATGGTATGGACCTAACAGAAGCAAAAGATATTAAGAAGAGGTGGAAAGAATACACAGAAGAACTGTACAAAAAAGAGCTTCACGACCAAGATAATCACAATGGTATGATTACTCACCTAGAGCCAGACATCCTGGAATGTGAAGTCAAGTGGGCCTTAGAAAGCATCACTACGAACAAAGCTCGAGGAGGTGATGGAATTCCAGTTGAGCTATTCCAAATCCTGAAAGATGATGCTGTGAAAGTGCTGCACTCAATATGCCAGCAAATTTGGAAAACTCAGCAGTGGCCACAGGACTGGAAAAGGTCAGTTTTCATTCCAATCCCAAAGAAAGGCAATGCCAAAGAATGCTCGAACTACCACAGAATTGCACTCATCTCACATGCTAGTAAAGTAATGTTCAAAATTCTCCAAGCCAGGCTTCAGCAATATGTGAACCATGAACTTCCAGATGTTCAAGCTGGTTTTAGAAAAGGCAGAGGAACCAGAGATCAAATTGCCAACATCCACTGGATCATGGAAAAAGCAAGAAAGTTCCAGAAAAGCATCTATTTCTGTTTTATTGACTATGCCAAAGCCTTTGTGGATCACAATAAACTGTGGAAAATTCTGAAAGAGATAGGAATACCAGACCACCTGACCTGCCTCTTGAGAAATCTGTATGCAGGTCAGGAAGCAACAGTTAGAACTGGACATGCAACAACAGACTGGTTCCAAATAGGAAAAGGAGTACGTCAAGGCTGTATATTGTCGCGCTGCTTATTTAACTTCTATGCAGAGTACATCATGAGAAACACTGGGCTGGAGGAAGCACAAGCTGGAATCAAAATTGCCGGGAGAAATATCAGTAACCTCAGATATGCAGGTGACACCACCCTTATGGCAGAAAGTGAAGAGGAACTAAAAAGCCTCTTGATGAAAGTGAAAGAGAAGAGTGAAAAAGTTGGCTTAAAGCTCAACATTCTGAAAACTAAGATCATGGCATCTGGTCCCATCACTTTATGGGAAATAGATGGGGAAACAGTGGAAACAGTGTCAGACTTTATTTTGGGGGGCTCCAAAATCACTGCAGATGGTGACTGCAGCCATGAAATTAAAAGACGCTTACTCCTTGGAAGAAAAGTTATGACCAACCTAGATAGCATATTGAAAAGCAGAGACATTACTTTGCCAACAAAGGTCTGTCTAGTCAAGGCTATGGTTTTTCCAGTGGTCATGTATGGATGTGAGAGTTGGACTGTGAAGAAAGCTGAACACAGAAGAATTGATGCTTTTGAACTGTGGTGTTGGAGAGGACTCTTGAGAGTCCCATGGACTGCAAGGAGATCCAACCAGTCCATTCTGAAGGAGATCAGCCCTGGGTGTTCCTTGGAAGGAATGATGCTAAAGCTGAAACTCCAGTACTTTGGGCACCTCATGTGAAGAGTTGACTCATTGGAAAAGACTCTGATGCTAGGAGGGGTTGAGGGCAGGAGGAGAAGGGGACGACAGAAGATAAGATGGCTGGATGGCATCACCGACTCGATGGACATGAGTCTGAGTGAACTCTGGGAGTTGGTGATGGACAGGGAGGCCTGGCGTGCTGCAATTCATGCGGTTGCAGAGTCAGACCCTACTGAGTGACTGAACTGAACTGAACTGTCTTTCTTCAAGTCTGTTCTGCCTAAGACCTAGAACGAACTTGACAAGCCAGTATGTTTTACTCATGCAAATGCTCTCTTAAGCTATGTTAATGAGACTATGTGTTTGCTTGGAAACCTGCCTTTCTTCAAGATTCATGTCAATCGTTTTATGGCCCAGGACAACTCACCTTGTGCCAATGTTATCTCAAAATGCATGTTGTGGGTGAGGGGCCTGGTGCTACTCCAAGTTTTGAGACACTTCCTTTTTCTAATTAGTAGCCTGCTGATAGGAATATACATACTGCTGAAGGCTAGCAGGAGGACACTCTTTCTGCCCCGTTCTGATGTCTATGTCAGAAGCTTTGTCTATCTCTTTTATACTTTAATAACACTTTATCACACAAAAGCTCCGAGTGATCAAGCCTTGTCACTGGTCCTGGATTCAATTCTACTCCTCTGGAAGCCAAGAATCCTGGCATCTTTCACAGCTCAGCAACAACCTTTCAGAAGGTTTCTATTTATTTGTTTACTTGGAGGATAATTGCTTTACAATGTTGTATTACTTTTGTTGGGGTCAGTGTGAGGAAAGCAGGAGAGACTCCATCTTGAAGCCTGTTATCCAACTTAAAGACAGGATATAAACTGGGCCTAAACCCTGCCCAAGAGTGAGGAAACCATTGCTAATGAAAACCAGGTCTCCTGGACACTCCCTACAGATGGCAAACAAGACTGTAGTTGAGGTCAGGCTGCCCCTGTTACATTAACCATGGAGACATCCCCCTGTGATGTATAATCAGTGTTTACCCGCTTTCACCTTAATTGTTCTCCTAGCACCTACTTGTTGTAAAACTCAGTCATATACAACAAAGAAATTGCTAACACATAACCAGTCACATAGCAGTTTTAGGGGAAGCACACTGACTGAAACCACCCACCCTGGCCAGGCGCCATAGTAACCATTTGCATGAGTTGTTTTAAGACAGGAGGTTCTGGTAAGGAACACAGAACTAATAAGCCACCACCAGCTGGAAGAGTTTAGGAAAGATCAAAAGGAGACACCACATGTCTGACTACCTCCCAGAATCTCTAGCATCCATCTTGGCTGAACAAGGTGTGCACCACCAGGAAGGAATCTGAGTCAGAGTGATTGGCTAAAGACAACCCTGAAGCTAATCCCGTCACCATAAGAACCTGAAACTGTGAGCCTGGCAGAGCTGTTCTCCTGGCTTCCCTTCCCTTACTGCTCTCCACCTGGGTGCCCTTTCCCATTAAATCTCTTGCTTTGTCAGCACACGTGTCTCCTCGGACAATTCATTTCTGAGTGTTAGACAAGAGCTCAGTTTCGGGCCCTGGAAGGGGTCTCCCTTCCTGCAACAACAGGGGGTATAAAACTGGGCCTCTAAGAAACATCAGGGTTCCTTGTTGGGAACTGATTCCCCTTGTACCCTGCTGGTGTAATAAACTCTACTCCACTGTCTTGAGTGTCCTCTGAGGTATGTTTTGCAACTCCAGATTCCACAACACTTTCTGCTTATAGCAATGTGAATCAAGCATAACTATATATATATATATATATATATATATATATATATCCCTCCATCTTGAGCCTCTCTCCCACCTCACCCAACCTACCCCTCTAGGTCATTGTAGAGCATCAAGCTGGTTTCCCTGTGTTATATAGCAGCTTCCCACTAGCTATCTATTTCATACATGGTACTGTTTATAGGTCAATGTTACTTTCTCAATTTATCCCACCCTCTTCTTCCCCCACTGTGTTCATAAGTCCTCTATGTCTGCATCTCCATTCCTTCCCTACAGATAGCATTATCAGTACAATTTTCTAGATTGAACATATGTGTTAATATACAATATTTTTCTCTTTTGGACTAACTTGGCTCTGTGTAACAGGCTCTAGGTTCATCCCCCTCACTACAACTGACTTAAATCCATTCCCTTTTATGGCTGAGTAATAATATTCCATTGTATATACATACTACAACTTCTTTATCCATTCATCTGTCCATGAACATCAAGGTTGTTTCCATGTCCTGGCTATTGTAAATAGTACTGCAGTGAACATTGGGGTACATGTGTCTTTGAATTGTTGTTTTTCTCAGGGTATATGCACAGTACTGGGATTGCTGAGTCATATGGTAGTTTTATGCCTAGTTTGTTAAGGAATCTCCATACTATTCTACATGGTGGCTGTATAATTTTGCATTCCCACCAACTGTGCAGGACGGTTGCCTGATCTCTACATCCTCTCCATAATGTATTGTTTGTAGATTTTTTGATGATGGCCATTCTGACCAGTGTGAGGTGATATCTCATTATAGTTTTGATTTGCATTTTTCTAATAATTAGCTGGATGAAGCACAAGCTGGAATCAAGATTGCTGGGAGAAAAATCAATAACTTCAGATATGCAGATGACACCACCCTTATGGCAGAAAGTGAAGAACAAAAGAACCTCTTGATGAAAGTGAAAGAAGAGAGTGAAAAAGTTGGCTTAAAGCTCAACATTCAGAAAATGAAGATCATGGCATCCAGTCCCATCACTTCATGGGAAATAGATGGGGAAACAGTGGAAACAATGGCTAACTTTGTTTTTTTGGGCTCCAGAATCACTGCAGATGGTGACTGCATCCATGAAATTAAAAGAAGCTTACTCCTTGAAAGGAAAGTTATGACCAACTTAGACAGCATATTAAAAAGCAGAGACATTACTTTGTCAACAAAGGTCTGATTAGTTAAGGCTATAGTTTTTCCAGTAGTCATGTATAGATGTGAGAGTTGGACTATAAAGAAAGCTGAGCACCCAAGAATTGATGCTTTTGAACTGTGGTGTTGGAGAAGACTCTTGAGAGTCCCTTGGACTGCAAGGACATCCAACCAGTCCATCCTAAAAGAGATCAGTCCTGGGTGTTCATTGGAAGGACTGATGTTGAAGCTGAAACTCCAATACTTTGGCCACCTGATGCAAAGAGCTGACTCATTTGAAAAGACCCTGATGCTGGGAAAGATTGAGGGCAGGAGGAGAAGGCAATAATGAAGGATGAGATTGTTGGATGGTATCACTGACTCAATGGACATGAGTCTGGGTAAACTCTGGGAGTTGGGGATGGACTGGCATGCTGCAAGTCCATGGGGTTGCAAAGAGTTGGATATGACTGAGCAACTGAACTGAACTAAATAATTAGCAAATTATTATATTTATCATAAAATTATTATAAATTCTCCATCTCCTGAGAAACCTGTATCTGGGTCAAGAAGCAACAGTTAGAATCAAACATGCAACAACAGACTGATTGAAAATTGGGAAAGGAGTATGACAAGGCTACATATGGTCAACTTGTTGATTTAACTTATGTGCAGAGTATGTCATTTGAAATGCCAGGCTGGATGAATCACAAGCTGGAATCAAGATTTCCGCAAGAAATATCAACAACCTCAGATATGCAGATGTGTTGTTGTTTAGTCACTCAGTTGTATCTGACTCTGCGACTGCAGCACTCCAGGCTTCCCTGTCCTTCACCATCTCCCGGAGCTTACTCAAACTCATGTCCATGGAGTCAGTAATGCCTTCCAACCATCTCACCCTCTGTTGCCCCTTCTCCTCTTGCCTTCAACCTTTCCCAGCATCAGGGTTTTTTTTAATGACCCAGTACTTCCCATCAAGTGGCTAAAGTGTTGGAGCTGCGGCTTCAGCAGCAGTCCTTCCAATGAATATTCAGGACTGATTTCCTTTAAGATTGACAGGTTTGATCTCGTTGCAATCCAAGGGACTCTGAAGAGTCTTCTCCAACACTGCAGTTCAAAACCATCAGTTCTCTGGTGGTCAGCTTTCTTTATGGTCCAAGTGTCACATTCATACATGACTACTGGAAAAACCATAGCTTTGACAGATGAACCTTCAGATTCATTAGATTCACCTTAGATGAACCTTTGTCAGAAAAGTAATATCTCTGTTTCTTAAAATGTTGTCTAGGTTGATCATAACTTTCTTCCAAGGAGCAAGTGTCTTTTAATTTCATGGCTACAGTCTCCATCTGCAGTGATTTTGGGAGCCCAAGAAAATAAAGTCTCTCACTGTCTCCATTGTTTCACTATCTATTTGCCATGAAGTGATGGGACCAGATGCCATGATGTTAGTTTTTTTAATGTTGAGTTTTAAGCTAGCTTTTTCACTCTCCTCCTTCACTTTCATCAAGAGGCTCTTTAGTTCTGCTTCACATTCTGCCATAAAGGTGAATGTAGAAAATGATACCACTCTAATGGCAGAAAGTGAGTAGAAACTAGAGCCTCTTGATGAGGGTGAAAGAGAAGAGTAGCCCACCATGCTTCTCTGTCCATGGCATTTCCCAGGCAAGAATACTGGAGTGGGTTGCCATTTCTTTCTCCAGGGGAATCTCTCTAACCCAGGGATCAAACTTGCATGTACTGCGTCTCCTGCATTGACAGGATTCTTCACCACTAGCATCACCTGACTTCCTAGAACATGGACTGTCTGGAGTGCCTTCCAAGCCTGCAGATCGAAATTGTGACACATTCTGCATTCCCCTTTGCAATCTGTAGTTTGAATTTGAAATCGTTAGATAGAGTTCTTAGTTTTGACTTTTTGCAGAATTTAAGTCTATCAAACAAAATCCTTTGTGACAGCTCCATGAAAGCTCTTAGAAGAAAGATTTCAGAACTTGAACTTCAGCTTTAGAAATCAGATATTGAGAAAGAAATGACATCTCATTTTCCACAAATAAATTTAAATTACAAGGTTTAAAACTTTCCAGAGTGAAGCTCTGGGAAGTGATAGCATTTGGATACTAGTTTTGATAATGGGTAATTTAAACAACATGTGGTAACATTTACAAAAATGTGTAACTGATTAAAATTAATTCATTAAGTATTTGTATTTCTGTCATGTCCTTGCATAGGTGTTTCCTGATTCTATAGGATCAATGGTTCTTTTCATGACATAGCATGCAGCAAACAGATGGAAAACATTAACTACTATTTTCCATACTTGTCAAAAATATTTTGTAATCATTACTCTATATATACTTATTGTACTAAATCACAATAGAGAAAATATTCATGATAAAGTGGACCACTGATGTGAAAGGAAAAATAAACTAGACTTTAAAAGGAAAATAAATATGAGCTGGATCTTGAGTAGTAATTTCAAATTAAAAACCATGAGAAATAAAAGTGATACAGATTGAATTTTGCTTTCTTGTGTCCTTATACAACATTTCTATGTATTTTTAGCATCTACACAGCCTGGGCCAAATCTGATACTTCACAAATCACTTCACAAATCTGAGAACTAGTGACAATTTTTCATCAATGCAAACTTGATAACTAGTTGATAAAGCAGATTCTGGACCAGTTGGTCCAATTCTATCATCGGTACTAAGTTAGCTAAGACCTCCATTTTTAATCTTTGTCATTGTTTGAGGATTTTAAAAATGTTATAAATTACCTTTGATGTTTTTAACATCAGAACTAAAGAATTTTAGAGCTAGTAATGAGGCAGGCAGTTATCTGGTCCACACCTTGTATTTTACACCAAACTGATGCATTTGCACAGAATTTAAATGGCTTATTCATGTTGATTGCAAGCTGTTATTTCTACTTTGCCTCTTGATTTTTTTTAATCCTCTTTTTTGCAAAAGAAATTCTGCAACTCTGGTGATTTTTCTTTTGTTTGTTTTTTGAGGTCAGGAAGCAACAGTTAGAACTGGACATGGAACCATTTTAAACCATAGACTGGTTTAAAATAGGAAAAGGAGTACGTCAAGGCTGTATATTGTCACCCTGCTTATTAAACTTATATGCAGAGTACAGCGTGAGAAATGCTGGGCTGGAAGAAGCACAAGCTGGAATCAAGATTGCCGGGAGAAGTATCAATAACCTCAGATATGCAGATGACACCACCCTTATGGCAGAAAGTGAAGAGGAACTAAAGAGCCTCTTGATGAGAGTGAAAGAGGAGAGTGAAAAAGTTGGCTTAAAGCTCAACATTCAGAAAATGAAGATCATGGCATCTGATCCCATCACTTTATGGGAAATAGATGGGGAAACAGTGGAAACAGTGTCAGACTTTCTTTTTCTGGGCTCCAAAATCACTGCAGATGGTGACTGCAGCCATGAAATTAAAAGACGCTTACTCCTTGGAAGAAAAGTTATGACCAACCTAGATAGCATATTCAAAAGCAGAGACATTACTTTGCCAACAAAGGTTTGTCTAGTCAAGGCTATGGTTTTTCCTGTGGTCATGTATGGATGTGAGAGTTGGACTGTGAAGAAAGCTGAGTGCTGAAGAACTGAGGCTTTTGAACTGTGGTGTTGGAGAAGACTCTTGAGAGTCCCTTGGACTGCAAGGAGATCCAACCAGTCCATTCTGAAGGAGATCAGCCCTGGGATTTCTTTGGAAGGAATGATGCTAAAGCTGAAACTCCAGTACTTTGGCCACCTCATGAGAAGAGTTGACTCATTGGAAAAGACTGATTCTGGGAGGGATTGGGGGCAGGAGGAAAAGGGGACGACAGAAGATGAGATGGCTGGATGACAGAAGATGAGATGGCTGGATGGCATCACCGACTCGATGGACGTGAGTTTGAGTGAACTCCGGGAGCTGGTGATGGACAGGAAGGCCTGGTGTGCTGCTATTCATGGGGTCGCAAAGAGTCGGACATGACTGAGCGACTGAACTGAACTGAATGTGTCCCAATTTATCCAGCATCTATCGAGCCACTCAGTGGGGCAGCTGGAAATGATGCTCTCCAGTCACAGCCATAAAACCTCCTAGAGCAGCCGGTATGGTCTCCCAGACTTCCAGGTTCTTGAAAGTGAAAGTGAAGTCGCTCAGTAGTGTCCGACTCTTTGCGACCCCGTGGACTGTAGCCCACCAGGCTCCTCTGTCCATGGGATTCTCCAGGCAAGAATACTGGAGTGGGTTGCCATTTCCCTCTCCAGAGTATCTTCCCGACCCAGGGATCGAACCCAGATCTCCTGCATTGTGGGCAGACGCTTTAACCTCTGAGCCACCAGGGAAGCCATCTTAGCTAACCCAAAATAAGGCATAGAATACCTCCTCCTCACCAGCTTCTCAGGAGACCTAGCATATTGCTAGACTCTGACAGAGAGGAATTAATGCCTGTCCTTGATGAGCAATGTCCTAGAGGCTTAGAGAGTTAAAGATACTTGACAGCTGGACTCAGCCAACTGGCAGTTTGCTCACCTGGCAGAATCTGGTCAATGGGAAAAAGGAAAGAGCCACAATTAGTGAATAAAAACCACCTTTCCTTTTCCTGAAAGTTATATTGCAAAAGGATTCTACTTTTAGAATATGTAAAATCTAGAATCGAAAAGGACCTCTAGAAGCAAAGAACAGATCAATTCTAGTTACTTTTTATTTTAAGTGAATTCTTGAACGTCAGTATTTGTTTTAAAATGTTATATACATTTTGAAGTTTTATAATAACCAAAGGTGGCTGGTTTTCAGGTCTTAAACTTGTCCAAAAGGAAAAGGCTTGCCTTGAAAGCGTTTCTAGCTTAAAACAATGCTTCAGCAAGCCCTTACTTA
Organism: Bos taurus; assembly: GCF_002263795.3. Taxonomy (NCBI): domain Eukaryota; kingdom Metazoa; phylum Chordata; class Mammalia; order Artiodactyla; family Bovidae; genus Bos; species Bos taurus. The sequence goes on from NC_037340.1 coordinate 37,178,503, forward strand.
GGAATCATGAGCAACCTTGCTCTTTCTCAAATGGTTCCACTCAAAAGTCATTTCTGTTTACTCTCTGCCAAATGGCTGGGCTACTCTCAACCCTGCTGCCTCCCAGAATTCATCTCCATGCAAATTTGCCTTGTGGCCTCTCCCAGTTGATCTGCTTCTGTGCTCCTGAGCAGGGGGACAGATCCAGAGGCAGTAATACACTTAGGCAGTATTTTCCCTTTGGACTGCCAGCCTGACTCAGACCCAGGTGGGTGGTGATTCAAGTTGAAACAAACATGGGCTCAGTCCAAGCCTTTGGTTTTGATCTGCAGGAAAACTTTGTAATGTGTGCCAGGGAAAAGCAATTTAAATAATAGTAATAATATGCAGGGAATTGTTACATAAGACCTAAGACTGCTTTAGGGTCCCTTGGCTCGGCTGTTTAAAATGCTATATTGTGAGAAGAAAAATGTAAAGTGGAGGAATATTACAACTAAGTTTTGGTATAAAAACATAACCTTTTAAAGGAAGTTGGAGTTGAAGTGCTCCTTGTGAATGACTTTGAGGCCATCATCCTTCAGCTTCTCAAGAATTCAGCCCAATGGCTGACGTTCAGATCAGAGATCAGTCACTCAGTCGTGTCTGACTCTTTGCAACCCCATGAATCGAAGCACGCCAGGCTTCCCTGTCCATCACCAACTCCCGGAGTTCACTCAGACTCACGTCCATCGAGTCGGTGATGCCATCCAGCCATCTCATCTTCTGTCGTCCCCTTCTCCTCTTGCCCCCAATCCCTCCCAGCATCAGAATCTTTTCCAATGAGTCAACTCTTCGCATGAGGTGGCCAGAGTACTGGAGTTTCAGCTTTAGCATCATTCCTTCCAAAGAAATCCCAGGGCTGATCTTCAGAATGGACTGGTTGGATCTCCTTGCAGTCCAAGGGACTCTCAAGAGTCTTCTCCAACACCACAGTTCAAAAGCACCAATTCTTTGGCGCTCAGCCTTCATCACAGTCCAACTCTCACATCCATACATGACCACAGGAAAAACCATAGCCTTGACTAGACAAACCTTTGTTGGCAAAGTAATGTCTCTGCTTTTGAATATGCTATCTAGATTGGTCATAACTTTCCTTCCAAGGAGTAAGCGTCTTTTAATTTCATGGCTGCAGTCACCATCTGCAGTGATTTTGGAGCCCAGAAAAAGAAAGTCTGACACTGTTTCCACTGTTTCCCCATCTATTTCCCATGAACTGATGGGACCAGATCTTCATGATCTGGGCCATGATCTTCATTTTCTGAATGTTGAGCTTTAAGCCAACTTTTTCACTCTCCACTTTCACTTTCATCAAGAGGCTTTTGAGTTCCTCTTCACTTTCTGCCATAAGGGTGGTGTCCTCTGCATATCTGAAGTTATTGATACTTCTCCCGGCAATCTTAATTCCAGCTTGTGTTTCTTCCAGTCCAGCGTTTTTCATGATGTACTCTGCATATAAGTTAAATAAGCAGCGTGACAATATACAGCCTTGATGTACTCCTTTTCCTATTTGGAATCAGTCTGTTGTCCCATGTCCAGTTCTAACTGTTGCTCCCTGACCTGCATACAGATTTCTCAAGAGGCAGATCAGGTGGTCTGGTATTTCCATCTCTTTCAGAATTTTCCACAGTTTATTGTGATCCATACAGTCAAAGGCTTTGGCATAATCAATAAAGCAGAAATAGATGCTTTTCTGGAACTCTTTTGCTTTTTCCATGATCCAGCGGATGTTGGTAATTTGATCTCTGGTTCCTCTGCCTTTTCTAAAACCAGCTTGAACATCTGGAAGTTCATGGTTCACATATTGCTGAAGCCTGGCTTGGAGAATTTTGAGCATTACTTTACTAGCATGTGAGATGAGTGCAATTGTGCGGTAGTTTGAGCATTCTTTGGTATTGCCTTTCTTTGGGATTGGAATGAAAACTGACCTTTTCCAGTCCTGTGGCCACTGCTGAGTTTTCCAAATTTGCTGGCATATTGAGTGCAGTACTTTCACAGCATCATCTTTCAGGATTTGAAAAAGCTCAACTGGAATTCCATCACCTCCATGAGCTTTGTTCGTAGTGATGCTTCCGAAGGCCCACTTGACCTCACATTTCAGGATGTCTGGCTCTAAGTCAGTGATCACACCATCGTGATTATCTGGGTCATGAAGATCTTTTTTGTACAGTTCTTCTGTGTATTCTTGCCACGTCTTCTTAATATCTTCTGCTTCTGTTAGGTCCATACCATTTCTGTCCTTTATCGAGCTCGTCTTTGCATGAAATATTCCCTTGGTATCTCTAATTTTCTTGAAGAGGTCTCTAGTCTTTCCCATTCTGTTGTTTTCGTCTATTTCTTTGCATTGATCACTGAGGATGGTTGATGTTAGTTTCTCCCAAATCGTGAGCTTGTTGGAGGGTGATGAATTATAAAGCCAAGAAGAATCTTCTCATTCTTGTTCTCATCCTCTGGTGAGAAACTATTGCAGGCAGACTCTTTACCATCTGAGTCATCAGAGAAGCCCATATCATTATATAATATAATATAATAATATAAATAATATCCTTTAAAAGAAATTAGGTATAAAAGGACATGTCTTGAGCTCTAAATTTATTTATATGCTGTGCTTAGTCTCTTAGTCATGTCCGACTTCGATCCCATAGACTGTAGCCCACCAGACTCCTCTATCCATGAGGATTCTCCAGGCAAGAATATTGGAGAGGTTGCCATGCCCTCCTCCAGGAGATAGTGCCAATCCAAAGACTGAACCCAGGTCTCCCACGCTGCAAGAGGATTCCTTACTGTCTGAGCCACCTGGAAAGCCGAAATTGATTTATAGTTTAGGTAAATTTTTACTTGAGACAGCATAGGCCCAAATTGATATCAAGGTCATTTATTTCTCCTTTCCCATCATTTAACCAATTTTAATCTATAAAATGAGGTGGATCATTGTAAAAAATTATCCAAGTAAGTCTCATTAAAATTTTATAAAACATGAATTGTTAAAATGATTACTTCAGTTCTCCATTTATTAATGTAATGCTGACATATCATTTATAGAAAAATTATTTATACTCCAGTTTTTGTCTGGCTAAATATTTTTATTATTAACATTATAAAGCATATTTAATGCTCATAAGTCCTAAGAGTGTGTATAATAACAATCTGCTTAAATTAAACTATTTTTTGTGCATCTTAAAATTTGTCATTAATAAGCAAAATCAACACTTTTGAATCTAGGTGGAAGGTGTATGGATATTTCCTGTAAAATTCTTTCAACTTTCCTATATATATGAATTTAAGTAGTAAAAAGTTGTCAAAAAACTAGACTTACCTTATGTAACCTCTCTAACTTTTTCATTAAAATACCTGAGAAGATACACAAAAGACCAACAACTGGAAACAGTGCTGGAACCTCAGGGGAAAGAAAAGGCTGTTTGCAGCATTGAAAGACAAGTGCACTGTTGTGTCCCTGGGGGTGGGCTGAGCGACACACTCTGGGGCTCTGCGTGCTGTGAATTTTAAACTAAAGAGCAGCAGTAACAGCAATAAAGCAAAAGGCATCGATTCACCTCATCTGCCTGCCCAGAACAAGGAACTCTCTTGGACTAAAACACCAAAGAAGCATTCAGCCATTGACTTCTGCATATGAGCTCTGTTGGGAGCTGGACAGAGCTTTCCCACTGACCCACTCCCAGCCCCACCAACTGCTCCTTTCTTTCCATATTTACCTAGAAGGTAAAACTTCTGCCACAGTGCAGGCAGGTAGTAATCTGTTTCAATGTAAAATGATTTTTTAAAGAATATAGTCAAGAAGAAAGAAAGAAAGAGTCCCAAGGATAACATCTGTAGGGGGTGTGCTCAGTTGACACAGCCTTGATTCTTTGTGACCCCCATGGACTGTAGCCGGCCAGGCTCCTCTGTCCATGGAATTTTCCAGGCAAGGATACTGGAGTAGGTTGCCATTTTCGATTCCAAAGGATCTTCCTAACCCAGGAATTGAACCCGCATTTCCTGCTTCTGGCAGATTCTTTACCACTGTGCCACCTTCCCAAGGTCACCAAAGAGCTGCAGACAGGGGCCAACTCTTTGTTGCAGCTGGAGAGCCTGCACTCTGAGAGGAAAAGGCTCTGGTTCCCTTAGGGCAAAGGATTGGTAATCATGGCTTGGGTTTTAAATCCAAGATTTTATGCCAAACAAGTCTAAAGCTACATATTTATTATCCTTATGATCCCTTCATTTTGTCTTAAGAGTCTTGCTTTCACTTGGTATCATTTCCCTTCAACCTAAAACCTGTTACTTTTTTATTTTATTTTATTTTTGCAGTTACTATCTGTTGGCAAAGAGTTCTCCCAGTGGTACTCTGTAATGTCTTTACCTTCATTTTTAAAGGAGGTTTTCAATGGATATAATAGTTTATCTTGACAGCTTTTTACCCCCTAATTGTCCTTTCAAGACTAAAGATATGGTTCTAGTGTTTTCTGGCCTTCATGATTTCTGAGAGAATTTAGCCTTCATTCTTAACATTGTTTCCCTGAAAGTAAAGATTTTTCACTATCTGGGTGCTCTTAAGATCTGTTCTTGGTCTTTGCTTTTTAGCACATTTTGACTCTCAAATGTCAGGGTTTCCCAGGTGACATCAGCAGTGAAGAATCTGCCTGCAGGAGATGCAAGGGATTCAGGTTCAATCCCTGGGTCAGGAAGATCCCCTGGAGTAGGAAATGGCAACCTATTTAAGGATTCTTGCCTGGAAACCTCCATGGACAGAGGAGCCTGGTGGGCTACAGTCCATGAGGCCACAAAGAGTTGCACATGACTGTCCAACAGTCCCACCCCAGCTGTTTTCTTTGTGTTTATCCTGCTTGGAGTCCACTGAGATTCTTGACTTTGTGGGATGGTATCACTAATCAACTGAAGAGATTTCTCAACCATTATTTCTTCAAATTTTTCCTGTGCTCCACTGTCCCCTCCTTGGATTTTAATTACACGTACAGTGTTCGACTACTGTTGCTACTGCTTTGCAGAATTCAGATTCCATGGCTTTTAAACCTCCTTCCCTCCCTTTATTTAATTTTCAATCATTTCAATTGACTTGTCTACAGGCTTCACGAATGATTCTCATATCTGTAATATATATTTTAACATTTCTAAAACCTCCAGTTTTCTGTGGATTTTGCCCATCTACTTGTGCAATGTTCATTTTCTACCCACTAGAGCCCTTAACATTCATTATTTATTATAGTTATGTAAAGTCCCTGTCTGATAAGCCCAGCATCTAGGCCATCTCTGGGTTTGCTGTTATTGACTGTTTCTTTTTTCAACCCTAGCTCATATTTTCTTACTTCTTTGAATGTGTCTTAACTTTCGATATTAGACAAGACATTGTACATAAAAGATAAATGAAAAGGGAAGTTAATAATATTTGTTTCCAGAAAAGTGCATTTCAATTATTCAACATGGCTCTAAGGTTAGAGGCCTGAATTCTTCTAACCTGTGTGTGAGTTAGTCGCTCAGGAGTGTCTGACTCTTTGTGACCCCATGGACTATAAGCTGCCAGGCTCTTCTATCCATGGAATTCTCCAGGCAAGAATACTTGTGTGGGTTGCCATTCACTTCTCCAGGGGATCTTCCTGACTCAGGGATTGAACCTGGGTCTCTTGCGTTGCAGGCAGATTCTTTACCGTCTGCACTACTGTCTAATCTGTAGTTGAGCTGAGTATGGACTTTGTTTCAGGTTTGCTAGATTCAGGTTACTAGTTTTAAATGTTTAGAGAGAAGAACTAGCACTTTCCCTTCAGCAGGGCATGGGACCCTACAGTTCTCTTGTTCTGTAGCCAAGTTACCCAGCTTGCTAAATCATGGGAGATCTCTCTCTGCTCTATAGGCTAGCTGCTTGGGGTCCATGGGAAGTTCTCTTTGCTTTTCATCTATGATTCCCAATCAGGGCCTCAGGAGGTCTCTCTGCAGCCTACCCTCAGGCTTTGGAAGCCTATGCAGTGCTCTCAGTGAGGGACTGGTCTTAGTACTCTGACATCCCTTAGCCATAGGAAGCTGGCAGCCAGTGCCTTGCACTGAATGAAACCTTCAGAAGTTTCTCTCAGCTCTCCTTGCCTGCTCCCAGGCCTTGGCTCAGAACCAGTGTGTATTCAGTGAAAGCCCATGGGATAGAGTTGACAGGACTGTGAAGACTTGATCTATGGATAAGGCTTCTTGGGATTCTAAGCCGTCATGATAACCCATGTGATGCATTAATATAATGGGATACAACTAAAGTCGCCTTCAAGAAAATACTGCACAGACTCTTCCAGATAATAGGAGATAATGGAGTAAGAAGAGGGAAGACTTACTTTCTGAGAGTAGCTTAACTTTGATACTAAAGTCTGACACGGGTAACACAAGAAAGGACACTCACATGCAAATCAAAGTGAGTAACATGTAAAAAGGATCATCCATCATCACCAAGAAGGGTTTATATAAAAGATGAAGATATGTCTTAGAGTTATTTATGTATTTATTTTTGGCTATACTGGGTCTTCATTGCTGCATGCAGGCTTTCTCTAGTTGCGGCGAGCAGGGGCTACTCTTCTGGCAGTGCATGGGCTTCTCATTGCTGTGGCTCCTCTTGTTGCAGAGCATGGACTGTAGGATGCATGGGTTTCAGTAGCTGTGGCTCCTGGGCTTAGTTGTTGTATTTCCCGGGCTCTAGAGCACAGGCTCAATAGTTGTGGCACATGGGCTTGGTTGCTCCACAGTATGTGGAATCTTCCCAGACTAGGGATCAAACCCATGCCTTCTGCATTGGCAAGCAGTTTCTTTCCCACTGAGCCACCAGGGAAGCCCAAACATGCAGATTTAACATTAGAAAACCAATAAATGGAATGTTCATTACTACTTTTTCAGTTCAGCATTTTAGTAGTGTTCCTAGGCAGAGGATTAAAGCAAGAGAAAGGCACAAAAGTTTGATGACTGGAAAGGAAGAAATAAAACTGGCATAATTCACATATGATGGTTGTGTTTGTACAGATGGTTGTGTTTGTACATGAAACAATGTAATTAAGAGAGTTTAGCCAGGTAGCTCTACATAAAATCAGTACACAAACTCCAATTATATTTCTGCAAAGTAGCAAATTCTTAAAATTATGATTTACAATAGCATCAAACAAAGTCAATCATCCATGAATAAATCTGACTAAGAATATATAAAACCTTTAGAGGAAAAGAAAATAGAAAATTTCAGAGACATTTATCGATTTAAATGAACTTCCTAGGTGGCAGAGTGGTGAAGAATCTGCCTGCCAATACAGGACATGCAGGAGACTTGGGTTCAATCCCTTGGTTGGGAAGATCCCCTGGAGTAGGAAATGGCAACCCACTCTAGTATTCTTGCCTGAGGAATTCCATGGACAGAGGAGCCTGGTGGGCTACAGCCCATGTGTTGCAAAAGAGTTGGACATGACTGAAGCGATTTGGCATGTAGCATGCTTTTTAAGGTGAGTTAGTACAAAAACATTTGACAGGGATATAATTTTACAAGATTGTTCTAACCAATAGTTTCTATTTCTCTGTAAATCTAGAATTAATGAAAGTGAGGCATCACATATGTTGTTGAGAAATCATTGCACAACAAAGGAGATCTTAACTCATTCAAACTAGTGGGTTATTTTTCCAGTTTATTTTATACTTGGAGTTAATGAACATGTATGAGAGCAGCCGGGAGACCAGAATGATGAGACTGGTGCTGCCACTTGTGTGACCTTGTGTGTGACACTCAGACACTCTAGGCCTTCATCTCTTTGTTTCAGAAGTGAGGTTGGAGTAGAAATCTCTCAAACCTATCTTGTGTTGGATGTGTAATATTCTTTGAAATCATGGCTAACTGTGGTGAAGTAAAGAAGTAGCAAGGTATTCCAGAACTGGAAGGTATTATAGAGACCTGCTATTATTTAATTTGCTGTCCCTCCTGTGCCTCTTACATCCCTGTTTTTTTTTTGACCAGTTTCATCTGTAAACTGAGAAATGCACCTTAGTTATAACTGCACTGATTAAATATACATTTGGTCTCTTCCAAGCGGAATGGCAGGAGTTACTCCTTCCATCTACAGCTCAGTATTTTACTCCTTAAACATTGAAAACGAAGGCTTAACCATACGTCCTTTAGAACAGTATTGCTTAATCATTTTGGGGTTGTGAATTCCTTTCAAAATCTAATAGAGAAGTTTAGACTCCCTACCTAGAAAAATGCACACGTAGAATTTAGAATACATTTTAATCTGACAGTGTACCCATAGCTAAAATCTGCTGCCTTATCCTCAGTGCCTGTATTAAAATTTGTTGTTTTACATTCTTGCCTTTCCTGACAAAATACCATTAATGACAAGTGATATTTTAAGGATTAGTAATTATGTAAGAAAACCCTCTGGCTTAGTATCTGGCTTGTTTTCAAAGTTCAATAAATAATAGCCCATACTGTTGTTATCATTTATGTTATTGTTGTGGTATCATTACTACTACTGCTCAGTAAGGGTCTACATTTTTGTAATATTGTCTTTGGTGACTTGAGTATAAATATACAACTTTTCTATTCTTAAGAGTAATTGAAATTTTGGGCTTCCCTAATTTGAAGCTTAATGTTGCAGAGAGAAGAAAATTTTTATGAGTAGTCTTTTAAGATTCTTATTAGTGCTGTCACCTAATTCATGTTGGAATTAAATAAAATTAGTTATAGTTCAATGTTAAGCAGAAAAATCTCCAATTTGATTCTTTTGTTTTACTTTGCTTTTGTCATGCTGGTTTTATGATCACCAGAAAGCAAAACTGGGAAAGGGAGAGTTAGACTTCAACAGAATTAATGACACTGGGTTTGGAAAGTACCAAGAGGCCATTATGTTTTGCAATATGCCCTGTGGACCAAAAATATCTTTAGCAGCAATAATTACAGTCTATAGAAATAGTCATATATTTTTTGTCCCCTGCAATTCAGACATGAAATAGTTATTGCTTTGATTTTATCAATGCAAGTAAGTCAATAGAATGGTCTCATCCTACTTAGGAGATAATGTGAGGGGAGATTTATTAATTTCATAAATCTAAAGAGCTTTAATGAAAGCTTTTTGAAGAGCTTCTAATAACTGACATTTATGCCTTATATTAAATAAAATAATTCTGGAAGACAAAATCTTATAATACTTTGTGATTATCTTTTCCTTTCATTTCATGCCTTCCTTTCTTTACCATTTCTTAGTGTAGTCCTTCATTATCCCTTATTATAATCATGGCAGTTGTCTTCTGTTGATTTTCTTAGATTTTTTTTTTTTCTGGCATTAACTTTTCAATATATAGAGCAGTTCTTCCCATTCCTTTCTTTGGCAGCCTTTGGTAGCTGCATATTGCCGACTAGATTTCATGGACCTTACCCAGCATTGGCACAGGATACCTACTCTGGCCAGCGTGTGACCTTCAGCCTTCACTTTTTATTGTATCCCTTCTTTGCACTTCAGTAATAGTCAGATTACTTGTTTCAAAATGCTCAACTTCACACCTTTCTGTTTTTACCTGAATTCTGAGTGGATGACACAGTAGATTTCTTAAAAAATTAATTTGTTGCATTCCAAGAGACTTCCTTTCCCCCTTTTGTCCATGTCAGTTAAAGCATTACATGTTTGCTAATACCATTTTCTCAGAAGGGCATACCAGTTCAGTTATATTAAAAAAAAAAAAAAAAGCGTTTCACACTTGGGAAATGGAGCATGGGAAATATATTTGCTAGTAAACTACTTTCCTTTGGGGATTCTTTAATTGCCTTTCCAATAACTTCATTCCTCGGAATATACCTGCAATGAGGCCATATTTCTAGAAGCTGACTACATTAGCTCTTCTTAAGTTGTGTCTAACTTGTGACAAAATACAACAATCAGGAAGATTTACCAAATGTTTAGAAAGAAAAGTCAAAATTACTAATCTGCCTTCTTGACATCTCTTTTAGCCTGCTCTTGAGTTCACAGATGATACTTTTGATCCAGAACTTGTAGCAACAATAGGTAAGCCTGTGTTTAAACATTTAGTAGAAATGCCAAATACTTTCTTGCCTTCAGGCTGTTTTATCTAACTCCCCCTACCCATCCTCTCACTACCCCACTGCTTCCATGTCTGTCAAAATCTTACTTGTCTTTCAAGGGTTACCTTTGGTAGTCATTCAGTTTCCAAAGTCTTTGCATGCTGCCAAATAAAAGACATCCCACAGCGCAGGAATGTGTATACAGATAATCATGACAGATAATCATAACATCTTCAGTGTTAACATAGGACCATGAGACAACAGCAAAGGAAGGTATATTTTTGCTTGGTGAGATCTACAAAGTCTTCGGAAACTGAATAACTACCAAAGGTAACACTTGAAAGACAAGTAAGATTTTGACAGATGTGGAAGCAGTGGGGCACTGTCCTAAGAGGTCGGTTATGGTGATCAATAATACAAACTTGGTGTCTGTCATAATGGACCTAGCAGTGTCACCCACAGTAGAGTGTGTTGGTTTTATAGTTTTAGCATTTTGTATAGTATCTGACATGTATTCTGGCAATGTATTTTTTGATATTAGTTATTAAAGACTGTGCACATAAATGCCTTTTAAAAGTTTAAAAATTTTTTAATATACTACACAGATTTTTATTTCTTTTACAAATGTCATTTTATCTGTATATGTAATATATATTTTCATAAATTATGAATGACCTGATTCTGCAAATGTGAAAAAATCTTGTCAATTCATGACAAAAAAAAAAAAAAAATTAATCATATTCTTCCACAGAGAAAAGTGAGTGTAGAAACCAGTTCTTACAGCATTTCACATGGTAAAGTATCAAAAAGTCTGATAAAGAGCCCCCTTTTAAGGGAAAAAAAAAGATGTCAATGTGTTCTTCCTTTGAACTGTTCAGTAACCCCTGGTGATTTTTAAATTGGGAGGCAGATTACTGGCAATAAGTTCATCAAATTTAGATCTATCCTGAACAGGCACAGTATAGAAATCAAGAGCATCTCTAACCCTGCACATCTGGTGAAGCCTGGAGTTAGGCACTGCATGGCCCAAGTCGTCAGCCAAACGTGCTAAGAAGCTGAACTTCATATGAACATCTTCCAGGGAGATCTCCTGCCAACTGGTAGGAACAGAAAAAAAAAAAAAAAAAAATTGAAGTTTAGATTGCCTGAAAGTGGTTTGCCACAGCAGCTTACTAGAATATATGAGAAGATAGAGCTAGATAATTTGGTATCACATGTTTAGGGAGTAGATGACAATGTAAAGGTACAAGAGACAACTTGCAGTAGTAGAAAGAGCTGAGTCAGAGCAGTATAAGCATCTCAGCTCTGCCTTGAATGTTGTCACTTTGAGCAAGTCATTAACTTCCTTCATCTGTAAGTTGGGAGTAATTTGTGTCAGAATATGTTTTTCTTCCAGCTCTAAAATTTCATGATCTGATGAGGAGAATATAGTAAAGATCTGATCTTGTATTACAATTAGGGAAAGCATCTTAATCAGATTCCCAAAATGTTCACATTTATCACATATGCTTTAGCATTCTCTCCACATACACATGCACAGTATTCTTGCTCTTTTCGAATTGAGAGAAAATTGCATTCAGTATCTTCAGTGTCTTTAACTCTAAGTACTTTAACGTATATTTCCTTGATGAGCATGGATACGGTTCTCCTGTATACAGATAGATTTTTATCAGTTGTCCCGCTAATATCGTATATACCAAAGGAAAGAATTGTTTCTGGTCCAGAGTCCAGTCCAGGATCCTACATTGAACTTTGCTGTCATTTTTCCTTAGTCTCTTTTAATCTGAGCAGTTCTTCATTCTTTCTCTGTCTCTTTGTGGCCTTGGCATTTTTGAAGAGCGTGTGCAGGCCAGTCGTTCTGTAGACTATCCTTCCACTGCAGCTGTCCATGTGTCCTCATGGTTAGCTTCAGGTTGTGCATTTGGGCAGATTCTCAGCGGTGCTTCTCAGAGCGTGGTGAGTATTGGTGCCCTTAGTGGTGACTGGCCTCCGTTACTTGGATGAAGTGCACCATGTCTCTTCATGTCCACTGTCATTCCAGCTCCGGTGGTTGTTGAACTGTGGTTTTTCAAATCCCATCTTTCCATTTCCATTTCTTACTTAGAATTCTGTAAGGAAGAGCTTTGGACGTGAGTCTGAGCAAACTCCGAGAGATGGTGGAGGACAGTGAAGCCTGACGGGCTACAGTCCTCGAGGTCACAAAGAATCGGACAGGACTTAGGGACTAAACAACAACAACAGAGGAAAGGCTCTTCTTCGTTTCTATCAACATGATCTCATGGTGCCTCTGAATTTAATACATTATATCAGGCATTACTTCTCTTTTGTATGACATGTTAGCATTGACAGATATACTGTTACGTATGAAAATGGAATCATTTAAAACACTACTAGTTCAAAATCTGTTTGATTTGGTTTTGGTATATTATTTGCTTCTTTAAAAAATGAACTATTAGTAAAACTTGATTTTACTCAGAACATCCCTGGTGTTGGATAAGTAAAGAGTAGCAAATAGTAAGTATCAGGTAAACAAACTTGCTTAGAGTTAAATTTTTACTAAGGGAATGATCCTACATATAATATAAACTTGTTGCTTAGTCTCTAAGTTGTGTCTTACTCTTTGAGACCCCATGGATGTAGCCCGTCATGCTCCTCTATGCATGGAATTCCCCAGGCAAGAATACTGGAGTATGTTGCCGTTCCTTCTCCAGGGGATCTTCCTGACCCAGGGATCAACCCTTGTCTCCTGCATTGGCAGGCAGATTCTTTACTGCTGAGCCAACAGGGAAGCTCATAATACAAACTGTCTTCATTTCAAATGCAAATGTCATTGGGATATTGCAGATTGACAGATGACTTGTTGTCTTTATTACTAAAAAGGTTCTGCTTTAAAAACAAATACTAAGATTGTAGCATACTGAAAGAACATTCATAATTTGTTCCCCCAGTCAACCCTGGGTCTTGAAAAGAACCTTTTACATTTTAGCATCAGATAATTTTCTGCCCTAGGTTATAACCAATACACACAAGAGGTTTTGAAATAAAAATAATTATCTCAATTGTTAATGGCCATATGAAAATTAGTATTTTATGGAAAATTAGTGTTTTACCTCACAGTGTGATGGTAAGTAAAGCACACCTTTGTCTTTCAGTAGTACAATGAGACATTCAAGTTTCAATCGTATGTAAAATACTGTATTAAGGTTAATTATTGGATTTTGGGTTTGAAGATGGTACTATTAAGTTGGCATTTTATTCTGCTTTCTGGCAATTGGCTAATAATGACGAAGACAGAGAAAAACTAAAATACAAACCCCATAGTCTACTAGGCCACAAAACAGAGGAATGGCTGCCTGAAGCAGTGGAGACCAGGCAGGCCGCCTGCGGGAGAAAGTGGACGATGCCATGGCTGCAGAGCTGGGAGCCAGCAGGCGATGCTTAATGAAGTTGAGAGGCCCACCTTGAGGTGCAAAACCTGTTAGCCTTTGTTTGTAAAAGCAGGATGGCTTCTCAAGCCAATGGCAGGACTTTCCCTGCCTCTGGTTGGATTTTGAGAAGTTGGGAAGTGAAACCAAACAGGGAGTCACACCACCAAGGGAAGGAGATGCCTTTGACAAATGTCAATACCTTCTGTCTCCTCTGGATGCTGAGAAGTAAATAGCTAACTGATTCTCATGTAAAACCCTGAATCAAAACAGAATTTTGCTGGTGCAGAACTCATCCCACTATGGCCTTCTGCATTAGCTTCCTGTGGACAGCTTGTCCAGGAAAACGTCACCACTTTCAGTGATGACTTGGCAGAAAGAATCCAGCTCAAGGCCGCTACTGCCATTCAAGAATTGAAAAAGGAGAAAGGAATGGAAAAACAAAGGACAGGTGAAGAATATTCATCAGAGGAAAATATTGCTGTAAAGAAGATAAAAATAATGACCCAACATCTTGCCATGAATTTAAGACCCTTAAGGGAAATATTTATCAGTGAGAACACAAAACAGTGGTATGAGGTCAGGGAAGAGACAATGTGACCACATGAGAAAGTACAGTGTAAGCTGACTGAGTGGAAAGAAAAATAAGATAAAATAAAACTATGGCTGAAGTGAAGATGAAATTGGAGGGCTCACAAGGGACAGTAGAGACTGTGGAAAACACAGTAAAGAACAATAAGCTAGAAATGGATGAGTGGTAGAATTTACCCAAATGAATAAGAATGTTAAATTAGAGTGAGAAAACATGGGAATCACAAAAGAAGATTGTTATATAGTCTGTTTTCATCTTAAAGAAGAAACATAATGAAACAGCCAATATTCAATGACATAATACAAGGTAACATTTCTGACATAAAAATAAACACACACACAGACAAAACTGTAAGAATATTTTGACCATGTTTTTGTTTGTAACATGGGAGTGTTTTGGGGGGAAAAAATTAGGTTTTTCTTTTTTCCATAGCCAGGCCATAAGGTGATGCTAATCACGTCTTTACTGAAGTATTTAATCAGCTGCATTAGATACAGTTGGTTGAATTTGAGCATGGATATTAGATCTAGTCTGAGTAAATAGCCAAAATTTTCTTCATGTATTCTGTTTGTGTTTTTTTAAGTTTACTCTTTCTAAAGAAACCTTTGAATGCAAAAAGAGTGCTTTAAGTAAAACTTTACAAATAAAGAGAAAATTTAGAACTGGTTCTCTACTTAAGACAGGTTCACAAGCTATTTCTTAATTTGCAAGACATAATTGTTACAAATGCAGAAGTATTTTGGGGGGGGGTTGATGCATTTCAGCTTAAGTTAGACAAATTTTGGTTGTTGTTGGTGGACTTAGGTCAATGATTCTTATCACTCCCTGAGTAAGTTTTTAAAGATACCAATTTTGGCTTCTAAGGGAAGATACAAGATCTCCTCCATCCATATGTTGCTTTATCATTTGGGCTTACATAATAGAAAGATAACTTAATGAAAATCGAAAGCAGCTAATACATCCTGTTTAATGCCATAACATAACCTTGTTAAAATACCTGGAAATGTGAGATAACCTAAAAGAAAAATAGAACTATTCTATTTCATATAATTTCATTCAGGTAAACATTTTAAATGGAGTAAAGCTATAAGTATGGTTCTGACATTTCTTTAATTAGAATAATGGCAAATGGTGTTCATCATATATAGTTTCTTTTTTTTCCATTCTACTTAGAGGCTTTATTAGGAAAGGTTGTGATTTTTTTTTTTTTTTTCGTGTGCTTTTTGGCACTGACTGATGGCTGACAGACCTTTTTATACTGAAACGTCCTTGCTTTCCTAGTTTAGTCTTCTCTCATTTTGTTTGATGTATTTCTGGATTTGGTATATTGCTTTGGGTGGTGTAGTCATTTCCACAACACTGATTCTTCCAGTCCACGAACATGGTATGTCTCTGCACTTGGGTCACCTTTGTTTTCTTTCATCCAGTATATTTTGCTGCGTTCAGGTCTTTCTGAAGTGATTCATGCCATCGGCACTTCATTCTGATTTTATTTTTTTAACTTGTTGCTTAGACTAACCATACATCTCGTTGGGTGAACTACCGTCCTACATATTTTCCTGGCTTCCTTTTTGGACAGTTAGAATTTTCTTCTTGACTTTTTCTTTTGTTTTGAGTCATGAGGACTCCCTTCCTTAACCTCTTTTTTCTGATTGTTATGGATAAGTTTGTAATTGAATCAACTGTTTTTTTTTTTTTTCTTAATGAGTTTGGGATTTTGTGTCACAGTAGACATACTTTTTTCTTTCTGAGATTATAATTATCTACTTTTTTACACTTAAATATTGAGCCATCTGGAAACTTATTTTAAAGTAATGTAAAGAGGTTGAGAATCAATGATATTGAATGCTTGCTTCAAACAAAAATTGTGCCCCCTTTTCATAATATGGAATTTAATTGAAATATGGCTGCCCAGTCAAGGACCTCATCTTCTAAGTCCTTTAACTTACATGTGTGGCCATGTGACCAGTAGTCACTAGAAGATGTACACGAGAGTGATGTGTGTCACCTGTAGGCCAAGACTTTTAAGAAGTTCGCTGTCCCATTTGCCATCTAAACACAGGCAATGGAAGAGGCAATTGGATTCTGACACCAGAAGTTTGACAGGAACCTGGGTGCCTGAATTACCTGGGTCAAGATAGCCACTCACTGACCAGGAACATCAACAGTGACTGTTACACAAGTGAGAATTAGACTCTCATTGTGGTGAGCCACTACAAAATTGGGGTTTATTTATTGAACTGGCCAGTATGGCTTCACCAATACAGAATCCAGAGAGCTAACATTTCCTGAGCACTTGTGTCTGAGCACACCTCATTGTGTCCAGTGAGCACTCTGCCCACTGTCAATGAACAGGAAATGTTAGTTACATAATATTTGTAAAGGATCTGGGAAAGGGGTGGGGTGGTTTATCAGTGGGTGACTTTCACAATTAACTACATGTTAAAGTGAAAATTCTATTCAGTGCACCTGTGTCATCCACATCACTAAACTAGACCGTGGAAAAATCTGAACGTAAAAACCAGAGGTACATCAAACCAATCCAGGCTTATTTTCATTTATCTCTCTCTTTTTTTAAAATAACATTGCATTTATTTATTTATTTTTTAAATATAAATTTATTTATTTTAATTGGAGGCTAATTACTTTACAATATTGTATTGGTTTTGCCATACATCAACATGAATCCACCACAGGTGTACACGTGTTCCCTATCCTGAACCTCCGCCCACCTCCCTCCCTGTACCATCCCTCTGGTTCATCCCAATAGTTCATTTAAAACAAGGCATCCAGTACAAACTTAAAATAGGTGGTATACCAGGATGACAGTAGGAAACAATTTTGGCTTGGAAATTTATCAATTACCTCTATTAAGCAAAATAGGCTTCATCTGTAAATATGAAAGGATAACCCAAGATTACATCTGGAGGAATACATGAAAGGAGGAGATGAGCTAATAAAATACCTAAAGTTACTGAACAACAAATATGTAGCAATTAAGTTGAGGTTGAATTAAAAATATTCAAGCATGATAGCACACAGTTGTTCCTCTTAGCTGCCCAGTATTAGGCAGAGTTTACAAATACCTGATTCTTTGTGCAACTACTTTGAAAATCAAGCTGCTGCCCTGCAAACTTATTGAGCTAATTTGTAAAACTGACCAGTTTCTAAATAGAGTCCTCTACTCTTTTTTGTTGCAATTTGTTCAAAATCAGTTGTGATTCTTTAATCAAAATGTTCAATGAAGGAAACACCATAGAAACATAAAGTTTTGACGACTTTAGCAAAATGGAATTCTTGAAAACATGGTACATAAACAGGAAATAATTGAATTTGTCAATTCAAAAGTGAGGGACAAAATGACAAAATCAAATAAGAGGAGTTCAGTGTACCTGACTGAACTTTTATAACTGTGGTTTGTAATTGCATAAATTGTGAGAAGAATTTTTGAACGAGCTTCCATTTGTAGGGTGAATTTACATTCTATAATGAATAGAATGAAATTGAAAAGCACTATTTTTGTGACATCTCTATTTTGTTTGGCAAAGTATTCAAGATAATTAGAAACAGAGACAACACTGTTGTGGAGTTTTGTGTTATAAAATATTTGTCTAAGAATGAGTTTTAATGAAATAAAAATGATAATATGGTGAAAATATTTGGACTAAAGTATTTAAACATTTCCATACATAAAAACATAATTATGTACCTTCACTGAGAATTTTACTGAGCTTACCAGGAATCTCAACATATGTAGAAAGAATTATTTTTTTCAACAAAATATGGGCTACAGAGAAGAGCTTTTTGAAAGTGTCAATAAATTTCAATTTATTAATGATAAAATGCAATCTTGGGGACTATTACAATTTTATGGCAACTGAAAATAATGACAGCATATTTGTAATTAAGGTCACTGAATGAAAGGGGAAAGACAACATGGCAGAAAAACATTTGAAGCAATAAAGGCTAAAATATTTCCAAATATGATGGAAAATATCAAGCCACAGGTCCTAAGTGCTTAAAGATATCTAAGAAGATTGAATAGAAAAAAAACACCACATATAATCTCATCATAGTCAAATTGCTGAAGGCCAGTACTAAAAAAACGTTAAATGAATATAGAGGGAAAAAAGGCATATACCATAGAAAAGATCAATATGAAAGTGAAGACTGAATTTTAATCAGCATTGCATCAAGAAGACAGTGCAATGACATTTTTAAAGTGTTGAAGGAAAAAATTCTTCTCAACCTAGAGTTCTATATCTGTTTAAACTATTCTTCAAAAATGAAGAGAAAATAAAGATATTGTTTAATTCATGGTCAAAGACGAAATCACAAGGGAAATAGGAGCTTATTTTGGAATAAATGATAATGAACATCCCTCATAAAAAAATTGTGGATACCGTTAAAACAGTAGCTAGAAGGAAATTGATAGCATTAAAAGTTTTCTTAGAAGAGAATAAATGTGACTTATCCTACCACCTTAAAAAAATAGAAAATGTAGAGAAAGTTAAACTCAAAGAAAACTGGAAAGACTGAAGAGTAGAAATCAAACAATTAGCAAATAGAGAAACGAAAGAGAAAATAGAGCCAAAAGTTGGTTCTTGAAGAAATTTAATAAAATTGATAATTCCTTAGGAAATAAAAGGTATATAATACAAATTACCAGTATCAAGAATTGCATTGGGGACTTCCTTAGAGACATTTAAATGACAAGACACTTAAAAATGATAAGACATTTAAGTCACCAGGGCTTCCCTGGTGACGAATCAGTAAAGAATTGGCCTGCCAAAGAGAGACTCAGATTCAATCCCAGGGTCAGGAAGATACTCTGGAGAAGGAAACAGCAACCCACTCCAGAATTCTTGCCTGGGAAATCCCATGGGCAGAGGAGCCTGGTGGGCTACAGTCCATGGGGTCACAAAGAGTCTGACATGACTAAACAACAAGAAAATAATCGATTAGCCAATTAGCAGAATGGGCAAATTCCATATAAAACAAACATACCAAAATTGGCCCAAGAAGAAAAAGAACATCTTAATGGCCTTCTATTTGTTAAAGAGAGGGGATCTGACATAAAAATTCTTCTCAGAAAAACTCCATGCCCGAAGACTTTACTGGTGAACTCTACCAAACATTTGATAAGAAATGAAAAATGATGCCAACCATAGATCATATATTTCAGAAAACTGAAGAAGAGGAATATTTATTGGTTTGTTTCCTGAGGGCAGCGTAACCCTGATATCAAGACCTGAGAAAAGCATTACAAAAAAAAAGGGAATTGTAACCAATATGCCTCATGAACATCACTGATAAAATATTAACAAAAACAGCAATATGTGAAAATAACAATGTGAATTATTCTAGGAATGCAAGGTTAGTATAAAGTGATGCCATGTAAGCTGATTTGATTTAAAAAATCATTCAGTATAAGTTGTCACATTCCACAGACTAAAATAGAAAAATAGACACGATAATTTCGGTTGACAGACAGAAATTTGACAAAATTTAATACTCATTCATTTTAAAACATCCCAGAAAACTAGAAGTAGAAAGGAGCTTTCACAATCTGACAGAAAATGGCTGTGAAAAACTTCCAGGTAATCATTATATTTGATGAAATATTGATTCTGTTCCTTACAAAGTCGACAAGGCAATGGTGTCTCTATGTTTTCCTACATTTTCCTGGATGTTTTAAGCCAGTGCTTAAGTAATAGATAAAGTTTATGTAGGGAGAAATAAAATGGTCTTTATGTGATCTTTACATAATTGCATAAATAAAAACTACTAAAAAAAATACAAAAATCCACATGAACTAATAAATGAACCTAAAAAGATTACACAGTATAAGGTAGGTATACCAAAACCAATTGAATTTTTATATGCTAGTGAAAAAAAATTAAAAAGGGGTTTAAAATATTTACAATGCTAAAAAATTAATATTGAAGTAAATCCATGTATATCTATAAGATACTTCTGAGACACATTAAATAAGATAATAAGTAAGAGATAAACCATGTTAACAGATTGGAAGATTCCATATTGCTAATACATCTGTTTTCCCCAAATTGATCTGTAGACTGACTATAACCCAATTCTGATCCCAGAAGCCTTTTTTTTTTTTTTTTGATAAATGGACAAGTGATTCTAAAATTAGTATCTAAATGCAAAGAACCTATAACAGCCAAAATAATTTGGGAAAGAGGGAAAATGCTGGATAACTTACCTAACCTAATTTCCATAGTTAATATAAAGCTTCAGGAATCAGCACAGTATGGTATCCACTGTATTACAGAAAAACAGATTAATGCACAAAAATAGAGCCACACATAAACTGTCAGTTGGTTCTCTGACAGAGGTGTCAAGTTAGCCCATCTGGTGAAAGGACAGTCTTTTCACTAAAAATGCTGGGACAACTGGGTAACTATAATGAGAAGAAAACAAACCTCTATCCATACTTCCCAACAAACATAGGTCTATGAATCACAGATATAAGAAAGTGGAGTCGCTCAGTGGTGTCCCACTCTTTGCGACCCCATGGACTGTAGCCTACCAAGGTCCTCTGTCCATGGGATTTTCCAGTCAAGACCACTGGAGTGGGCTGCCATTTCCTTCTCCAGGGGATCTTCCTGACCCAGGGATTGAACCCAGGTCTCCTGCATTGCAGACAGGTGCTTTACCATCTGAGCCACCTAACAATAAAACTATTAGCTTTGAGAAGAAAATAGAGATGATGTTTTGTAATCTTGGATTAGGCAAAAATTTCTCAGGAAGTACTAACCGTAAAAAAAAAAAAAAAAAAAGATAAATTTGATTCCAAAACTTTAAAAACTTCTGTTTGTCAAAATACACCATTAACATAATGCATAGAAAAGCCCCAGACTAGGAGAATAAACAATAGTCAGTTGCTCTTTTACATAATAGTGCATATGAGAAGTACAATGAAAATAATATTCTATTTTGAGTACAATACATAAAATATTTGAATTCCAGGCATAAACTACTATTGATGAAATGAAAGGGCAAATAATTGGAAAGTTATGCTTGATTGTATAGACCATAATAAAGATGACAACACTTCCTAATTTAGTAAAGATATTTTAATGTAAGACAAATTAATTTTTCTTTTTCTTCCAAGGAGCAAGCATCTTTTAACTTTATGGCTGCAGTCACCATCTGCAGTGATTTTTGAGTCAAAAAAAAATAAAGTCTCTCACTGTTTCCACTGTTTCCCCATGTATTTGCCATGAAATGATGGGACCAGATGCCATGATCTTAGTTTTCTGAATGTTGAGTTTTAAGCCAACTTTTTCACTCTCCTCTTTTACTTTCATCAAGGGGCTTTTTAGTTCTTCTTCACTTTCTGCCATAAGGGTGGTGTCATCTGCATATCTGAGGTTATTGATATTTCTCCCAGCAATCTTGATTCCAGCTTGTGCTTTATCCAGTCCAGAGCTTCTCATGATGTACTTTGCATATAAGTTAAATAAGCAAGGTGACAATATACAGCCTTGACATACTTCTTTTCCTATTTGAAACCAGTCTGTTGTTTCATGTCCAGTTCTAACTGTTGGTTCCTAACCTGCATACAGATTTCTCAAGAGGCAGGTCAAGTGGTCTGGTATTCCCATCTCTTTCATAATTTTCCACAGTTTATTGTGATCCACACAGTCAAAGGCTTTGGAGTAGTCAATGAAGCAGAAATAGATGTTTTTCTAGAACTCTCTTGCTTTTTCGATGATCCAGCGGATGTTGGCAATTTGATCTCTGGTTACTCTGCCTTTTCTAAAACCAGCTTGAATATCTGGAAGTTCATAGTTCATGTATAGCTGAAGCCTGGCTTGGAGAATTTTGAGCATTACTTGACTAGCGTGTGAGATGAGTGCAATTGTGCGGTAGTTTGAGCATTCTTTGGCATTGCCTTTCTTTGGGATTGGAATGAAAACTGACCTTTTCCAGTCCTGTGGCCACTGCTGAGTTTTCCAAATTTGCTGCCATATTGAGTGCAGCACTTTCACAGCATCATCTTTTAGGATTTGAAATAACTCAACTGGAATTCCATCACCTCCACTAGCTTTGTTCGTAGTGATGCTTCTTTTTTTTTTCTAATTTTATTTTATTTTTAAACTTTACATACTTGTATTAGTTTTGCCAAATATCAAAATGAATCCGCCACAGGTATACATGTGTTCCCCATCCCGAACCCTCCTCCCTCCTCCCTCCCCATACCATCCCTCTGGGCCTTCCCAGTGCACCAGCCCCAAGCATCCAGCATCGTGCATCGAACCTGGACTGGCAACTTGTTTCCTACATGATATTTTACATGTTTCATTGCCATTCTCCCAAATCTTCCCACCCTCTCCCTCTCCCACAGAGTCCATAAGACTGTTCTATACATCAGTGTCTCTTTTGCTGTCTCGTACACAGGGTTATTGTTACCATCTTTCTAAATTCCATATATATGCGTTAGTATACTGTATTTATGTTTTTCCTTCTGGCTTACTTCACTCTGTATAATAGGCTCCAGTTTCATCCACCTCATTAGAACTGATTCAAATCTATTCTTTTTAATGGCTGAGTAATACTCCATTGTGTATATGTACCACGGCTTTCTTATCCATTCATCTGCTGATGGACATCTAGGTTGCTTCCATATCTTGGCTATTATAAACAGTGCTGCGATGAACATTGGGGTACACGTGTCTCTTTCCCTTCTGGTTTCCTCAGTGTGTATGCCCAGCAGTGGGGTTGCTGGATCATAAGGCAGTTCTATTTCCAGTTTTTTAAGGAATCTCCACACTGTTCTCCATAGTGGCTGTACTAGTTTGCATTCCCACCAACAGTGTAAGAGGGTTCCCTTTTCTCCACACCCTCTCCAGCATTTATTATTTGTAGACTTTTGGATTGCAGCCATTCTGACTGGTGTGAAATGGTACCTCATAGTGGTTTTGATTTGCATTTCTCTGATACTGAGTGATGTTGAGCATCTTTTCATGTGTTTGTTAGCCATCTGTATGTCTTCTTTGGAGAAATGTCTATTTAGTTCTTTGGCCCATTTTTTGATTGGGTCGTTTATTTTTCTGGAGTTGAGCTGTAGGAGTTGCTTGTATATTTTTGAGATTAGTTGTTTGTCGGTTGCTTCATTTGCTATTATTTTCTCCCATTCTGAAGGCTGTCTTTTCACCTTGCTAATAGTTTCCTTTGATGTGCAGAAGCTTTTAAGGTTAATTAGGTCCCATTTGTTTATTTTTGCTTTTATTTCCAATATTCTGGGAGGTGGGTCATAGAGGATCCTGCTGTGATGTATGTTGGAGAGTGTTTTGCCTATGTTCTCCTCTAGGAGTTTTATAGTTTCTGGTCTTACATTTAGATCTTTAATCCATTTTGAGTTTATTTTGTGTATGGTGTTAGAAAGTGGTCCAGTTTCATTCTTTTACAAGTGGTTGACCAGATTTCCCAGCACCACTTGTTAAAGAGATTGTCTTTAATCCATTGTATATTCTTGCCTCCTTTGTCAAAGATAAGGTGTCCATATGTGCGTGGATTTATCTCTGGGCTTTCTATTTTATTCCATTGATCAATATTTCTGTCTTTGTGCCAGTACCATACTGTCTTGATAACTGTGGCTTTGTAGTAGAGCCTGAAGTCAGGTAGGTTGATTCCTCCAGTTCCATTCTTCTTTCTCAAGATCACTTTGGCTATTCGAGGTTTTTTGTATTTCCATACAAATTGTGAAATTATTTGTTCTAGCTCTGTGAAGAATACTGTTGGTAGCTTGATAGGGATTGCGTTGAATCTATAAATTGCTTTGGGTAGTATACTCATTTTCACTATATTGATTCTTCCAATCCATGAACATGGTATATTTCTCCATCTATTAGTGTCCTCTTTGATTTCTTTCACCAGTGTTTTATAGTTTTCTATATAGAGGTCTTTAGTTTCTTTAGGTAGATATATTCCTAAGTATTTTATTCTTTCCGTTGCAATGGTGAATGGAATTGTTTCCTTAATTTCTCTTTCTGTTTTCTCATTATTAGTGTATAGGAATGCAAGGGATTTCTGTGTGTTGATTTTACATCCTGCAACTTTACTATAGTCATTGATTATTTCTAGTAATTTTCTGGTAGAATCTTTAGGGTTTTCTATGTAGAGGATCATGTCATCTGCAAATAGTGAGAGTTTTACTTCTTCTTTTCCAATTTGGATTCCTTTTATTTCTTTTTCTGCTCTGATTGCTGTGGCCAAAACTTCCAAAACTATGTTGAATAGTAATGGTGAAAGTGGGCACCCTTGTCTTGTTCCTGACTTTAGAGGAAATGCTTTCAATTTTTCACCATTGAGGATAATGTTTGCTGTGGGTTTGTCATATATAGCTTTTATTATGTTGAGGTATGTTCCTTCTATTCCTGCTTTCTGGAGAGTTTTTATCATAAATGGATGTTGAATTTTGTCAAAGGCTTTCTCTGCATCTATTGAGATAATCATATGGTTTTTATTTTTCAATTTGTTAATGTGGTGTATTACATTGATTGATTTGCGGATATTGAAGAATCCTTGCATCCCTGGGATAAAGCCCACTTGATCATGGTGTATGATCTTTTTAATGTGTTGTTGGATTCTGATTGCTAGAATTTTGTTAAGGATTTTTGCATCTATGTTCATCAGTGATATTGGCCTGTAGTTTTCTTTTTTTGTGGCATCTTTGTCAGGTTTTGGTATTAGGGTGATGGTGGCCTCATAGAATGAGTTCGTAGTGATGCTTCTGAAGGCCCACTTGACTTCACATTCTAGGATGTCTGGCTCTAGGTGAGTGATCACACCATCGTGATTATCTGGGTCATGAAGATCTTTTTTGTACAGTTCTTCTGTGTATTCTTCCCACGTCTTCTTAATATCTTCTGCTTCTGTTAGGTCCATACCATTTCTGTCCTTTGTTGTGTTCATCTTTGCATGAAATGCAACTATTCTGGTTGATTCTTATGTAATGAGCCGAGCATGAATCCACTGACTGGGCTTTTAGAACCACAAAGATACACTAAAACATTGCAAATAGCTAATTCCAACATATTTCTCCCAGCAATCTTGATTCCAGCTTGTGTTTCATCCAGCCCAGCGTTTCTCTTGATGTACTCTGCATATAAGTTAAATAAGCAGGGTGTTAAATAACATTTTTAAACAGTATTTATAAGCCAAGGAAGCATGTCTTTGATTTTAGTTTATTGACTATTCTTAATAGTGCATTTTCATCAGATTGGATTGGGCCAATAAGGAATTCTATAATTGGTCTTTGGTTTGTTAGTGGCTATTCAAACTCACTTTCAAAAAAAAGTTAAGAATCCTGGATAAAACATTAGACCATGAACAGCTCTAAATAACATCACAAGAAACACAGTCTTAGAAAATATCCTGAAGATGTGTGCTTCATACCCTTACTATTGTTGAAACTGCACGTTGTCACACAGGGTAGCCTAGCAGATACAATGCTTCAATGGCTTTTCGGTTTACTGAGGGCTCTGAACTGAAAACAAATGCATAGGAAATGTGACCAGAAAAGTCAAAAGAAAACCCTATACAAATAACAAGATTAATCATGGCTATGCAATCAAAATTGACATTCCAGAAGGCCATAAAACCCATGACACCCACAATCACAGAAGCAATAGCAAAAGTTACCCACAAAGAACACAGGGGATGAGGAATTAACCATAAGGAAATCATGAACATAGCTGTTGATGCAACAACCACATTTTGAACAGTGTTTTTTAATATTGCAGAATACTGATTATCATGAATGCCTGGTTATACACCATTAGGGAAGCTTCACACTTCTCTGTCATGTCTGGAACTGGAGTAACATCAGCTTCTCATTGGTTGAAGAAGAAATACCCATGGTTTGAATGAAGGCCTGGGAGCAAATGATTTCCTGTGATGATGTAATATTAATATCATACACAAAAAGTGGAAATTCCATTAAAAAGTGGGAATATTGCTTGGAAAAGCTGTCTTATTTAAATCTTGATGGAGTTTTTCTATATATTTTATATATTCTCACAACCAAAACTCTGTAAGGTTTTTATCTACATACTCATCGTTTTTAAAATCTGCCAGACATTTTTCCAGTTTTTGCCTAGTAACTTTATCCCAGTAGTCAAGAGTCTGTACAAAGTGCAGAGTTATTACAGAACAAGGAGTGATGAGTTGTCTTATGGACTCAGAGGCAACCAGAGAAGGTGTTAGAGAAAGCAGTATCCAAACACAGGCTCCACAAGATTAATGAGACCTTAAGAGATGGGCAAGGTCCATCTCTGGGATAACCATAACCCTGGGACCATAACTTGAAAACTGTTCTTCTTCTACATTAAAATATGGTGTGATGTAGGAGTCGTCACTTGCCAAATTTCAGAGATCTAAACCTTCCTGCACTCAGAAACACCCATATGTACTACTTATGATGTACAAAATGTGTAGGAGCACTACAGGAATCTTGGACTCGGTGCTTGTGAGAAAAGGACCAAAATAGTCTCTAAAGAATAGATTCCCTGGATGGATATCAGCTTTGTGTTCATCTTGGAGAGAATTACATGGGAGGCAGCAGGACTATTTGATGAGGAAAATTTTTGGTCAATTGTTTCCGGCTTCTTCAACCAGCGTAGACAGACTACTTCTCTTTTCCCATCCAGGGCCATAAATGCTCCAAAACAGGTGATGTTATAAAAATAACAAAAGAGCAGGGTTGTTCCTGTATAGATACAGGAACCTGAAAGAGGTTCCTGTATAGAAGGCCAGGACGTTGGTGATGGTGGTGATTGTAATGGGTACTGCTACTTTCGCTTAGACATCAGACATCCGCTTGCTTATGCTATCCATGAGGCTGGTCTTCTGCCAGACAGAAATCATGGTAAACATGTCATCGACCCCAACACCTGTTAGAGAAAGAAGCAGAGCATTCGTACTTTTTTAACATCCATTAAAAATTAACCAGATCAACTCAAACCGTTTTCTTTGCCCGTCCCTCAAGGTCTCATTGATCTTGCGGAGTCTGTGTTTGGATACAGCTTTTTCCGACACCTTCTCTGGTTGCCTCTGAGTCCACGAGACAACTCATCACTCCTTGCTCTGTAATAACTCTGTGCTTTGTGCACACTCCTATTTGTACACATAGCGCAGTACACTCTACTCGCAGTCATCATTCAGGGTATTCAATGAAGAGTCAGGAAACCTGGCTGACTGGGTATTAGGTGAAGCAGGATTAGCAATGTATCTCTGATTCCATCAGAACATTTGAGAGACCATTTTATCTTATAAACCATTTTATTCTAAGGCAGTAATATTGAGGTAACATCTTGTTGTTTAAAATATAAGCTGGATTTATCTGTTCTCCAGTTAGCATCTAGCTATCGATGTGGTATGATTTTAAAGGCACCTGTAGTTTATACACACGAAGATATCTACATCCATGTAGCTTTCCTGTTAGTCTGTTTCTGATACCGAGAGTGCTATCATTCAATTTTCACCTGCCCAGGCTAAGGCATTATGTCAGTAAAATGTAGGTACTCTTGAGATCAGAAATATGTACCAAAGTAAACCTTAAAAATCCTTTACATATTAAGTGAATACTAAAGTAACCAGTCTCTTCCACAGTGATGTTTCCTGATTGATTTGTAATAAAGAGGACGGGAGAACATTTGAGGACTCCGAAATTGTCACCGGAGGTTAGGAGAGAAGAAAGGAGATTACAAAGGACAGCCTAAGCATGTTGCAGGTAAATTTCACTTCCCTCAAGCTTCCAAGCTTCCTACCGCTTTCACTCCCGTACACCTCTGTTTCTGTGTGTATTGATACAAAATCAATACTTGGAACTGAAAAGTGAAAAGAAAGTTAAGTCGCTCAGTCGTGTCTGACTCTTTACGACCCCATGGACTATAGCCTGCACCAGGCTTTTCCGTCCATGGGATTTTCCAGGCAAGAGTACCGGAGTGGGTCGCCATTTCCTTCTCCAGTAGATCTTCCTGACCCAGGGATCGAACCCAGGTCTCCCGCATTGCAGGCAGACACTTTACCCTCTGAGCCACCAGGGAAGCTTGGAACTGACATGCTGATTGATTTTAATACCAACCTTGGAAGATCTTCTCCATGGGTTACATGGGAAGGTACTGGGAATCGCACTTTGCCTCTATTGCCGATGTTCTGTGTATATGATCTGGGAGACGGGCCTACAGTGACACAGCCTTATGTAGTCTGTCACAAACTGCATCCTGACACGCCCCCTGCTGCCAGCTTTGTGGATTTCACTTGCATTCAGCTGGATGAAGGGCAAGAATCCGAACTACTAAGGACCACAAATAAACTCATTGATATGGAATAGGTATTTAAAAACCGGTTTTATTATTTATGGAACTTGGTTCAGAAATTGTCCTCACACATTTCTTAAGCTACTTAAATCACAGCCCGCCCCCGCCACATTCACCCCTACACTCACATGTCTATGTATATACAGACAATATGAAGATGGTTGATATGAAGTCAGTTGTCTACACCTGAGTTGTTTATGGCTGTGGTAACATTGAATAAGCGTGAGCGTGTCCTAGGAAGGTATACATTCAGTGCACAGTTCCTCCCCTATCTCCCCTAGGAAACCAATTATTAATTCTTTCAAGCTGTTTACTTTCCAAAATATAAACATATTTACCTTCTCACACTTATTGTAAAATAAACCCTGAAAGTACAGGAAAATACAAAGAAAAACTTTAAACAACTGCAATTCCACCTGTCAGGGATAATCCTTGCTAATATTTTAAGTGTTATCTATCCAGAATTTGCTATACAAGTATACATGCATATTTGTATATTGCTCAATTTTAAACATCTTGTTTCATAACCAGCATTTTTAATTTAACACTTTATATCTACCTCTTTTTAAAGACTGAATAGGATTCCAAAACTTTAATATGCTCTGGGCAGACCAATCCCATGTTGATATAGGATTAGCTTGTTTTTGAACACCAGGAACCACAGAACTATTTTTCACAGAGGCGACACTGTTTTATATCCCACTAGCAATGTATAAGTTTTTATGTTTATGGTTGTTATATCTTCTTGATTAATTGGCCCTTTTATAAATATATAATGTCGTTCTCTCTCTTTGAACAGTTTTTGAAATAGTCTGTGTTGTCTGCTATCAGTACAGGCACTCCTAGTCTCTTTTGGTTACTATTCATATGGAGTATCTTTTTCAGTCCTCTTAACTTTCAATCTATTCATGTCTTTGGATCTAAAGTGAATCTCTTGTAAATGGCATATAGTTGAATCTTGCTGTTTTATCCATTCTAACAATATCTGCCTTTTGATTGGAAAGTTTAATCTGTTTAGATTTAAAATAATTGGTGACAAGGAAGGACTTACTTCTATTGTTTTGGTGTTTATATTCTGTATATATTATAGCCTATTATCTTCATTTCATCCATTTATGCCTTTTTTGTGGCCAAACCCAGACCCCAACAGTGAAAGTGCCAAGGAGTCCTAACCATTGGACCACCAGGGAACTCCTGATTTACGCTTTCTTTAATGTGTAGTTTTTGTTTTTAATAGTGAGCTGTTTTGATTAGTCATTTTGCTGCCAGTGATGCCCAAGTCAGCCTGAGCACCGGAATCACATGAAGACATTTTTAGACACATGGATTCTGCAACTTCTCTATAAACTGTAGATCAGAGTCTACAGAACTGTGTTCCAGAACTGCAGTAATCTAAAGTTCTAAGACTTTTCTAAGTCATTCTGAAAAACTGTTTAACCAACGTCCTTCTTGGGGACTAGAAAATCTCCAAGTGTGTTCACTAGTGTTCTACATTCATATCTTTCCTTCCATTGCCTACTGAACATTAAAATAAAGGTCATTTAGAGAGAGTCAACACAGCGACTAGTCAAACTCAAATCATTCTAGACAATAATATACTTCACTCCCCCCATCCTCTGAAGAATACCACCAATCCAGAAACCTGAAAGAGGGAATAGGGCTAAACATGTCATATGTAGCTTTTATCCTGTTAATCTTTCTGATTTCAAGGTTCATCTTGTTACTTTTATCTTCAGTTCAGTTCAGTTCAGTTGCTCAGTTGTGTTCGACTCTGCAACCCCATGGACTGGCAGCATGCCAGGCCTCCCTGTCCATCACCAGCTCCTGGAGTTCACTCAGACTCACGTCCATCGAGTCAGTGATGCCATCCAGCCTTCTCATCCTCTGTCATCCCCTTCTCCTCCTGCCCCCAATCCCTCCCAGCATCAGAGTCTTTTCCAGTGAGTCAACTCTTTGCATGAGGTGGCCAAAGTACTGGAGTTTCAGCTTTAGCATCATTCCTTCCAGTGAACACCTAGGACTGATCTCCTTTAGGATGGACTGGTTGGATCTCCTTGCAGTCCAAGGGACTCTCAAGAGTCTTCTCCAACACCACAGTTCAAAAGCATCAATTCTTCCACACTCAGCTTTCTTTACAGTCCAACTCTGACATTCATACATGACTACTGGAAAAACCATAGCCTTGACTAGATGGACCTTTGTTGGCAAAGTAATGTCTCTGCTTTTTAATATGCTGGCTAGTTTGGTCATAACATTCTTGCCACGGAGTAAGCATCTTTTATCTTAAACTCTTGTAAATCATATTGTTACTTTAAGAAAGTATTGGTTGTAATCAAATTTTGTCATAATAAAGAAATTTACTTTTATTTTGGTGCGTGTGTGTGTGTGTGTGTATGTTGATCTGGGGCCCTGAGTTTAACTAATAGCACCAGCAGTTTGAGAAAAGGTGAAATACAGACACACATAGTTGTTTTAATAAGAAGAAAGTTTAATTATTTTAATGTGGCCTTGCATGAATAAGGTGTTTAGTTATATTATTGCTCTTTCGGAATCAGTAACTCAATTTCCGTAGCTGAATTTCTTAGTCTTCAAACCAAACTTAGTTTCTCTCTCCTACTAAAAGTTTCTAGAGGCAGTTATCAGTCATTTGTTTTGAAGCAGTTAGCAATGAAGTAAAACAGAAACCTAGGGATTGTCATCAATATTTTAAGATGTGAAGTTGTGGTTGTTGGTGAGTTAAAGTATTAAATCTTTATTTTTTATTTTTTTTTAAATGCTGTGTATATATTCCCATTTTTGTTGGTCCAACCTAGAAAAAGGCATAAGTTGTGTTATTCAAAATGGAGCACATATTACTTTTTTTGCAATTAGTAGCCACTTTTCTTGGGCTTCCTCGGTGACTCAGCGGTAAAGAGTCCGCCTGCAATGCAGGTTTGATCCCTGGGTTAGGAGGATCCCCTAGAGGGAGGGCACGGCCACCTACTCCACTATTCTTGCCTGGAGACTCCCATGGAGAGGAGCATAGTGGGCTACAGTCCATAGGATCACAAGCAGACATGACTGAATCAACTGAGCACGCACATGCAGCCTCTTTTCTAGAGCACACTTCTCTAGCAGAGGAGAACCACGAACATCTTTTAGAAGGAAGCTGTCATTCTTTTTGTTAGCCACAATATATATTTTAAACCAGCTTTGACACACAGGAGGTGTTTAGGATTGCGTTTATGGCTAACTGGAGTCGTAAGTGGGTGAGAAAATACCTGGACTTGGGCACTTTCATACTGCTTGCTTCCATTCATACTCCTTTGAAGATCAGAGGGGAATTAGCTATTTGCAATGTTTTAGTATATCTTTGTGGTTCTGAAAGTCCAGTCAGTGGATTCTTGCTTGGCTCATTACATAAGAATCAACTGGAATAGTTATATTTCATGCAAAGATGAGCACAACAAAGCACAAAAATGGTATGGACCTAATGGAAACAGAAGATATTAAGAAGAGGTGGCAAGAATACACAGAAGTACTGTACAAAAAAGATCTTCATGACCCCAATAATCACGATGGTGTGATCACTCACCTAGAGCCAGACATCCTGGAATATGAAGTCAAGTGGGCCTTAGGACGCATCACTATGAACAAAGCTAGTGGAGGTGATGGAATTCTAGTTGAGCTATTTCAAATCCTAAAAGATGATGCTGTGAAAGTGCTGCACTCGATATGCCAGCAAATCTGGAAAACTCAGCAGTGGCCACGGCACTGGAAAAGGTCAGTTTTCGTTCCAGTCCCAACAAAAGGCAATGCCAAAGAATGTTCAAACTACTGCAAAATTGTACTCATCTCACACACTAGCAAAGTAATGCTCAAAATTCTCCAAGCCAGGCTTCAACAGTATGTGAACCATGAACTTCTAGATGTTCAAGCTAAATTTAGAAAAGGCAGAGGAACCAAAGATCAGATTGCCAACATCTGCTGGATCATCAAAACAGCAAGAGAGTTCCAGAAAAACGTCTACTTCTGCTTTATTGACTAGTCCACAGCCTTTGACTGTGTGGATCACAACAAACTGTGGAAAATTCTTCCAGACCACCTGACCTGCCTCCTGAGAAATCTGTATGCAGGTCAAGAAGTAACAGTTAGAACTGGATACAAAACAACGGACTGGTTCCAAATCAGGAAAGGAGTATGTCAAGGCTGTATAATGTCACCCTGTTTATTTAAGTTATATGTAGAGTACGTCCTGCGAAATACTGGGCTGGATGAAGCACAAGCTGGAATCAAGATTGCTGGGAGAAATATCAGTATCCTCAGATACACAGATGACACCACATTTATAGCAGAAAGTGAAAAACTAAAGAGCCTCTTGATGAAAGTGAAAGAGGAGACTGAAAAAATTGGCTTAAAACTCAGCTTTCAGTAAACTAATATCATGGCATTTGGTCCCATCACTTCATGGCAAATAGATGCTAAAACAATGGAAACAGTGAGAGACTTTATTTTTGGGGGGCACCAAAATCACTGAAGATGATGACTGCAGCCATGAAATTGAAAGATGTTTGCTCCTTGGAAGAACAGCTATGACCAAACTAGACAGCATATTGAAAAGCAGAGACATTACTTTGCCAACATCAGCCCATCTATGGTTTTTCCAGTACTCATGTATCAACGTGAGAGTTGGACTATAAAGAAAGCTGAGCGCCAAAGAATTGACGCTTTTGGACTGCAGTGTTGGAGAAGGCTCTTGAGAGTCCCTTGGACTGCAAGGTGATCCAACCAGTCCATCCTAAACGAAATCAGTCCTGAATATTCATTGGAAGGACTGATGCTGAAGCTGAAACTCCAATACTTTGGCCACCTGATGTGAAGAACTGACTCATTGGAAAAGACCCTGATGCTGGGAAAGATTGAGGGCAGGAGGAGAAGGGGACAACAGAGGATGAGATGGTTGGATGGTATCACTGATGGACTTGAGTTTGAGTGGGCTCCAGGAGTTGGTAATGGACAGGGAAGCCTTGGGGGCTGAAGTCCATGGGGTTGCAAAGAGTCAGACATGACTGAGCAACTGAACTGAACAGATTCCTTTCTGTTCCCTCCGCACATTTGTTTTTGTTCAGTTGGGATGGGCTAGTACCTGGAAATTAACATTCTCCTGCAGACAAGTATGGGAATTATTGCCCATGAGGACTCTGAAGAGGTTCTGAGTCAAGAACGTTATGAATTGCTGGAATTTCAGTATGGAAGCTACCACCACAAGTTCCATGACTTTTCCCTCCAAATTTACAGGTGTGACTGTATACAAAACAAAATGTGGGTGGCAGCCTTTGGAGTCGTTTCTGCTGCCTTGGCAGTGGTGAGCAGCTTTGGCCTGATGTTGTACATTGGGGTGCCATTTGTGATCATAGTTGCAAATTCACTATTTCTTATTCTAGGTGAATAAAACAAAGTGTGAGGATCTAACTGTGTGTGTGCTGGGGGGGATGGGGTTGGTAAAGGAAGGGTATTGTGTTAGATTAAGCAAAGTAATTATATATAGGTGGCTCCACAGATCCAAAATGAGGAATCAGGAGAAAAAGAAAATCAAATGGAATTATGTGCCTTAAAGAGTTGGAAAAATCTAGTACCCCAAATGGAAAAACACACACCAGGGACATGAATAGGCAGGTCACACATACACACAGAATCCAAAATACTAATCATTGAAAATATAAGAAAGAAATATTTGTCTTTTTGACTAATCAAGGGATGAAAGTTCAACCAAAAGTGAGTCATCTTGTCTTCTTATTAGAATGAATATTATAGCAAGACTGAAGGTTTGGAGAAGGTTGTATGCAAATAAACACATATTCTGCTGAGGGAAATTTATAAATTGATACACTTTTAAAATATAACTTTAGACAAATCAAAAGACTTAAAAATTTAAAACAGAATACCTTTGACCAGCCAACTTCACTTCTGGGAATTTGTCCTAATTATTGGACAGGTGCTTACAAAATAGAATAAGTATGTTAATTTCAGTGTGATTTAGAAGAGGAAAAAGCAAAAACAAGCTAATCCTATATCAACATGCTTGCTCTACTGAATGAATAATTCTGAATATGGTCAGTGTTGGGAACTTCTCTCACATGCAGCCAGCAGCCCCTCAAAATGAGTGAACTCAGTGGGAAGCTGGTGGACCACATGGAAGCATCTCTGAGTAACTGTGGGCTGACCCCACAGGCCAGCTGCTCCACCCTTCCCAGGTAAAATGTCCTGTTCAGTTGCCCAATTGTGTCCAGCTGTTTGCAGCCCCATGGACTGCAGCATGCCAGGCTTCCCTGTCCTTCACCATCTCCTGGAGTTTACTCCAACTCGTCCAGTGAGTTGGTGATGCCTTCCAACTATTTCATCTTCTGTCGTTCCCTTCTCCTCCTGCCATCAGTCTTTCCCAGCATCGGGTTTTTTCCAATGAGTTGGCTCTTTGCATCAGGTAGCCAAAGTATTGGAGCTTCAGTTTCAGCATAAGTCCTTCCAATAAATATTTGGGATTGATTTCCTTTAGGATTGATTGGTTTGATCTCCTTGCAGTCCAAGGGATTCTCAAGACCTCAGAGGCTGAAGGGAAGGGCTTGGAGCCTCTTGAGCCACAGCACGCTTGTCCGGTTGGCTCCTGCAGGCCAAGCAGGTTGCTCCTAGCCCTGGGTGAGCTTCTGGAAGCTTCCATTCCCTTCCTTGAGTTACTCCTCCCGTCCTGCCCGCTATTGCCTTTTTTCTTGTGATAGCTTCCAGCGAACAGTGTCAGATTCATGATCTCCAAAGAAGAACATTTAGCTTTGGGACCAGGGACCAGGCTTGATCACTCAAGAGCTTTTGTATAGCAGTTTTATTAAAGTACGAAAAGGGACAGAGAAAGCTTCTGACATAGACATCAGAAGGAGGATGGAGAGTGCCCCCCCTGCTAGTTTTAGCATGCTGTTTTATGTTAGAAAGTTAGTAATCAGATAAGACAGACACCTCAAGGCTGATGGAGTTTCACCAGGCCCCTCTCCCACAATATGCATTTTTGAGATAGGATGGCAAGAGGTGTGTCATCTCCTAGCCATAAAATGATTGATATGAATACTGGTTTATTGAGCTATTATCAGCCAAAGTTAGTCTTAAGTGGAACCATTTTGAAGAAAGGCAAATTCCAAAGCAAATACATAGTTTCATTAACATTGCTTAAGAAAAACATTTCCATAGAGTTTGTTCCCTCCTGCCGCTTAAGGGGGAGAGAAAAAAATGTCTGACACTGCAGCCTATTTCCCCCATTTGGAGACCCCTGGCCTTCCAGCCTGTTACCCTCTCACTTGCTTCTTCACCTCTGTCTGGGGGAGAGCTTCCAACAGCAGGTGCAGGTGACATGTCCTGTTCCTTAGCAGGTAGCAGCCTGGCAACTCCTGCGGATCGTCCTGCAGAGTCCCAGTCAGCCCAGGCTACCCACAAGGTCCTTACTCTTTCTCCAGCCCAGGCCCAGGGCAGAAAGCATGGCATCAGGTACAGCTGCAGGCATTCTTGTTGCATGGAGGGGGCCGTTATAAAGACTCACTCCAGACACACCTAAGAAGGGTTCGCTGACGGGCCTGGGTCAGCCAGTCCTCGCCTATCAGGGGCTCATAGTTGCAGAAAATGGGTTTTGCTGCACTGGCCAGTTCCAAGGAACAGGTTTGGGTCCTCAGGGTCAAGATGGACATGTGGCTTCAGCTCTGGTTTTGTTTTCTAACCATTTTAATTGGTCCATGAGTAGGAAGCAACTTCCCAAAGCCCTTCCCTGCATGAGAGGAACCCAGGAGTCAGGGAGAGGAGGGGTGGTGGGTGCAGACAGGTGCGCAGTGCCCCAGGGGCCATGGAAGCATCTTGAAGATCTGCTGGAAGGAGGCTGCACAGAGGGTAGCCCAGGGTCACAGACCTGTCCAGGAGCTGCTGTTTGTTAGTTCAGGTCCTGCTCTGAGGGGCTCAGGATCCACTCTGACCAAGAAATGCATTGGGAATGCTCTGCAACAAGGGCTATGCGCATGGTTCCTATGCGCTGAGCCTTGCCTTGGTGCCCATCCAGATAGGCCTCGTGCCCTAGAAGGGGCCTGGCCATGTGAACCCAGTACGCTGCTGGATGCCTGCCCACAAGAGCTCCATGCCCCGTGCAGCGAAGCCCATGTGCCACAACTAGAGAGAAGCCTTCTCGCTGCAAAGAATGAGCCTAAGATTCCATGTGCTGTAACTAAGACACCATGCATCCCAAAATAATCAAATAAATAGATATTAAAAAACAGACAACCTGGAAGAAATGGAGAGATTCCTAGAAACAGCCTCTGAAGACTGAATCATGAAGAAATAAGAAATTGGAACACACCAATAATGAGCAGGAGGCTGAAACGGTCATTAGAAAAAAAAACTTACCAACAAAAAAAGGTCAGGATCAGGTGATTTCACTGAACCATGTTTCTATTCTACCAAACACTTAAGAAGAATGAATGCTAGTCCTTCTCATGCATTTCAGGTCCAAATTCTTACACTCAGTCGTATCTGACTCTTTGCAACCCCATGGACTATACAGTCCATGAAATTCTCCAGGCCAGAATACTGCAGTGGGTAGCCTTTCCCTTCTCTAGGGGAATCTTCCCAACATCAAACCCATGTCTCCCACATGGCGGGGGGATTCTTTACCAGCTGGGCCACAAGGGAAGCCCAAGAATACTGGAATGGGTAGCCTATCCCTTCTCAGCAGATCTTCCTGACCCAGGGATTGAATCCAGGTCTCCTGCATTGCAGGTGGATTCTTTACCAGATAAGCCACAAGAGAAGCCAGTCCTTCTTAAGTGCTTCCAAAAATTGAAGAGGAGGAATAGTCTAAAGGAGAATTTCACAAAGAAAATATCTGTAGAAGATACAAGAAGTGTGCGCCATGTTCTCTAATTCTCCTCCCTCACCCTCGTCCCTCTTGTCAGGCTGCCTGCTTCATCACTGTTTCTCTGCAGACATCTGTTCTCTCAGGTTTATGGCTAGTGGTAAAAATGTCAGAGCTTCAGAATTTACACATCCTAAGATTAAATCTCCAGCAGGGATTCATGACATCTTTGTTTTTCAGGTCCAAATTCTTACAAGAGAAACTGTCTCATTGGTTCGATTGGGCTTTATTGGTAAACCTGAACCCAAGCATCAGTGGCTATGCAGGTGGTGGTGGCGGCTGTGGCTTTGCAGGCTACAGACAGAGCACACGCTGAGAACTGAAAAACTCACCAAAGGGCACCACAACATCTTTGTATATTACATGTATGTGTGTGCTCAGTGGCTCAGTGTGTCCAACTCTTTGTGACCCTGTGGACTGTAGCCCACTAGGCTCCTCTGTCCATAGAATTTTCCAGGCAAGAATACTGGAGTGGGTTGCTATTTCCTACTCCAAGGGATCTTTCTGACCCAGAGACTGAACCCTAGTCTCTTGCATCTCCTGCATCAACAGGCAGATTCTTTACCACTAGAGCCACCTGGGCAGCCTATATAGTTCTTAGTTGTGTACATAGACAGTACTGATGGCCCAAGTCAATCCGGGCAAATTTCAATGTGCTTGCTTACAATTTGCTTAGCGTATTGGTGACTTGTGGATTATAGAGTGATGGAGAAAGGCTGGTGATTTGTGTTCACAACAAAGAAACTGTATTTAAATATTTAAGCTGTGTCAGTATGAGGCAGAGAAAGGCATGATTTAAATGGTGCTGCGTAGATAATTTTAGCTTCTGTTGTGCTGACATAAAAAAAGAATAACTTTTGTTGCTTTTAGAGGATAAGGAAGAGATAAGTCGTTTTCCAAAATTGATTTTTTTAAACTCTAAGGATTGAGGTTTGTTTTCATTGTCCTTATTTCAAGGTCAAGAAGATGGAAAAATTTCTAGGTGTGAGAGAAAGTCAGTGTGTTTTGAGGAAATATGACTATTGAAGACAGTCTTAAAGACAAAAGAAGAAATC
The DNA here is from genome assembly GCF_002263795.3 of Bos taurus. Taxonomy (NCBI): domain Eukaryota; kingdom Metazoa; phylum Chordata; class Mammalia; order Artiodactyla; family Bovidae; genus Bos; species Bos taurus. The sequence goes on from NC_037340.1 coordinate 37,216,891, forward strand.
AGTTTATTATGTATGCTGTGAGTGGTGAATTCTAAGTATAAGGGAAGGAAAGAAAGATTGCTGAAAGATAAGAAGAAATAAATGAGGAGCGTGAGAAGCCTGTTTGGCCAATTTAAAAGAAAAAATAAAGGGAAGGCAAAATCAATACAGATTTATTCCTCAAGGTCATCTGGAAGAAAAATAAAAATATCAATAATTGGTGAAAATAAAAAGTTTTTTAAAGAGAAAGTACAAGGAGAAGAATGGGTTTCTCCTAATGTAAAATATAATGTAAATATTATATATTTAATATAAAAATAAACTAGATGGCTACAAGAATTAAAGGGGTGGTGCACTGGTCAAACACCTAATACACAAAGCAATAAAACAAAATAATGAGTCCTGAAAGAGACTCTAAACCTAAAAAAAAAAAAAGAAAAAGAAAACCTTGAAAATAAGATACAGGAAATATCACAAAGCAGTGATGAAATAGGATGGGGGAAAGATAGAGCTTTGATTTACAATATATGCTCAAATAAAATCCAGGAAGAGGGAACTAAAGGAAACAAAACAGAGGAAAGAAATAATACTTTTCCGGTAAACTAGTAGTTGGACTTTAGCTAAATTTGGTTGGGAAATGACTTCCTTAATGTAAAAGCAGGGGAAGAAGTCACAGCTGCTCAGCCTTGCTGTGTCCCTCCACCCAGGGGAGAGCTAACTGATCACAGAGTGAGAGCTGACTTCCTTTCATCTGTGGAAATGGTCTTCTGAAACAGGTGGATCTGGGTTCTCAGGATCAGGACCTGATGCCTCAAGACTGTTTCTTTCACTATGGTCAGTAGACCAACTGCATCCGAACCTCCCGAGATAAACTATGAATGAAGGAATCAAGGAAGGAAGGAGGAAGGAGAGAAGGAAGGACAGGAGAGAGGAAGGGAGGGAAGAAAAAAAGGAGGAAAGAAGATACAATTAAAAAAAAAGATTAAAAAGAAATTTCGATTCTATCTTAAACTGAATTAAAGTCTCTGGTAGTACAGCTCAGGACTCTATTTTAACCCACATTTCAAACACAGTAGCAAGTTTTGAGAATTGCTGGCTTAAAAAGAAACATTGCTAAGTGGACTAGAAGAAGGGCTTTTGAAAAGAGAGGTCAGAACATTCCATGGTCCCTATTGTGACATCCCAGGGTCACCCACAGAAAGACGTGGTTTCTGGTTAAGGACAATGCAGATTCTCTGACTGATCCCTGCCTGATCCCACTCCATACCCTTCACACCCCTTGCCATTCTGTCCGGCTTCATGGCAGCAGTTGGCTCATTTGCTCACAATCAATGGGTAAAAGTGCAAGAGAGAAATCTGTACAGTGTCTAGGCGGATTTTCTGTCGCTTGCAGAGAAAGCAAGCTACCTGCCAGTTGTCATCACTGGACAAATTCCTGTTGACTAGGTCCAAACCAGAACTGACTCATTAAATCTTCATTTCACCTTCCTTCTAAGTTTGAGAGGTTAGAAAGCTGAATGCTCTATTTCCCATGATTCTTTGCTGTTGGAGGTAATGGATGAAAATTCGATTCTGCGAATTGGATCGACTCACGTGATACTTGGATCACAGGAGCTCAGTGAAGATTGTCTTTCCATGCTCTCTGCTAAGCCAGGGGACTCTGAAGTATCTTCCTGCTGTATGTCCTCGGTTTCTTGGTGTATAGACACCAGAGGCTTGATGTGGAGACAACTCCAGGGGTGGTCTCCAAGGAGGTAGTTCTGCTAGTGGTTAGTTCTACAGTGTTCTGACAACAAAGATCCAGGAATCCCAGCCTAGAACTTGTGTTAGACTCCACAGTAACTGTGTAATCACCTAAGACTATATCCAACCCTTTCTTGCTTAAAACATGCAGAGTGGATTCTGTCCTTACACCAAGCCCTCATGAACAAAGTAACAATAAACAGTGTCAGGGATTCACCGTTAAATGTCTTGATCAGGTTTTAAAATGCCAGTTTCACTGAAGAATGACCTTGAAGAAGCAGTAACAATTATTAATTTTACTATTTACCCTTAAAATACATGTCTTTAAAATTTTCTGCATGATGAAAGGGAGGTAAGCATAAAGCACTTTTGCTTAATGCCAGGTTGTGCTTGTCTAAAGGAAAAACACTTGGAAGGTAGTTGAGTTGTGAAATGAACTATTTACTTTTTCACAAAACATAATTTTTACTCTAAATAACAAATGACAGGCAAAGCAAGTTTATTGAGATTCGGGTATTGGCAGATACTTCTCAAAAATGCACAAAATAAGCCTGTCACTGCAAGGAAAGTCACTTGGCAGTTGTCAATTACACAATTTGAACTTTCAAAGCAAAAAGTAAAATTTTGGGAAATTTGTGTCCACCACAGTAGACTTGACATTTTCTCAACTTAAAAACACTTTTCTGATGACACTGGTGGTGAAAATACTAAGTACATTTTTTCTTGTTGTAGAATGTAGTGGAATATGTTAAAACTCATAACTCAGCAGCCAGTGGCTTTCCAGAGGGTCACAGATCAGTGTTAAAAAATCAGGTGTGGATAAAGATAGATTCAAAGTGCAATAGAGACAACATATTTTAATGTAACAGAAAAGAAGTTCACTGATGGGCTTTAAGATTTCACAGAGCAGCTAAACTTTAAGGAACTACTACTTGTCAGGTTTCAATGTAGTAACAGAGAAGAATATACCCAATTATTTGAAAAGGCTATATACCTGTGAGGGTGGATTTTCTTCATGTACTTCAACCAAAGCACCGCCTAAGTGGACATGAGAATCTAGGTGTCTTTTATTAAGTTCTATACTAGATATGCAACAATTTAAAACAAGGCAATTATTCTCACCAATTTTTTGTTTTGGGAATCAATGATCTTTTTCATAAAGATGTTATTTATATTAATATGTAATGACTTTATTATTGTTATTTTAATGCCTTAAGGAATGTTAACACTTTTGTTTGAAGTTTATAATACTATAAATATTCTCAATATTGATCCTCAATAATTTTGGGTGTACAGGGTTTCTGTGAACAAAAACCTTGAGAACTGTTTTAGTGTGCGGTTCAATACGTCACCAGGAGGTGGCGTCATGAGCACACGTTGCACGCTCCCTGGCCGTGGCTTAAATTGAACGCTTCAGTATCCGTGCACACGTAACCTTGGGCCAACAGCCTCAGGAGTCTAAGACTCTACATGAGTTGATGGTGAGGAAGGAAACGAAAAAGAGAGGAAGATCGACTCTAAGTCTTATTAAAGCCCTAAAAGAACCTGTGATCGTCCTTAGGGAGGGAAGGAAGAAAACCAGATGGTCGGAAATCTGCAGGGGTGAAGTAAGCGCGTTTTAGTGGCAGTGCCTACATAAGTGATGCTGGCTCATCTGCACCTTGAACCTGAAAAGCATCTCTGCATGCCCAGCTATTAAATGAGACCAGAATTTTCCCCGAAGGAAACACTTCCACTCCTCTGGTTGCTCTTTACACCCAGAGAACGATTTCTTACTGTGAACATCAAGTTACTGTGAGACTTGGCCCTGACTTCATTCTTCACTGTCCACAAATTCAATTTCCCTCACCAAATTAACAGAAGCAGTTCTCTGCGTGGTAAGTCACAACCCTGTAGCTAGTGTATACCTAGAAATGCCAATTTCCTAGCATCATGAAAAATGATTGGATATAGCGTATATTCATGTGATTTGTTCCTTGGGAAATTTGTTCTGAAAAAGACACATCATTTCAAAAATGTGGTGCCCACCCCCTGGAATGTAATTGTGATTACTGTAAGGTTAGACTCTGCCAATTCTTTATTGCTAATCACCCAGCCCCATGAGGAACACTCTGAAAGGTCGATGTCCCCTCCGTGGACTGAGGTCACTGAGCTCAGAGGTCATCCACCCTTTCTAACGTACAGCTGCTCTAAACTATGAAATTTGAGGCCATTACTGTCCTGAGCTTCAGTTCTGGAGCAGCATCACTTCCTTTACCCACCTTCCTTCTCTGTTTCCTGTTCTGTGTCTGAATCCTCCTTGCTGGGCTGGCACAGGCTCACTTCATTCCTCCTGATTTTCATTTCACTGTCCCTTAAGGAAATCCCTGTGTCTTGAGCTGATGTCACACCCCCTGGCCTTGCTCTCACTGCCCTCCACCAGACAAGAAAAGGCAGTAGCTGTGTCTTCACCTGCAGAAGGAGAACCCCATCTACATCCAGCATGCATAGGAGATGAGGCATGATTTCTTAGGGTCTCTCACTTACTACTGTCCCTCCTACCCTGCTTTTCAGAGAGCCAGGTGGACTTGACCATCAGAGCCACCCCTCTGATTTGCGACCCCATGGACTGTAGCCCCCAGACTTCTCTGTCCATGGGGATTCTCCAGGCAAGAATACTGGAGTGGGTTGCCATGCCCTCCTCCGGGGATCTTCCCAACCCAGGGATCGAACCCAGGTCTCCCACATTGCAGGTGGAGTCTCAACCAACTGAGCCACCAGGGAAGCCCAGCTGGTGGATATCCAAGACCAAGTCTGTAAGGCATCACCTCAGCCTCTGGCTCTGCTTCCATTCCTCCTGGTCTCTGTTCTGTCTTATGACATAGGAACCTCAATACCTTCTTTGTGCAGAAGTCCACCCATTCACAGGTGCTGCCAGTGATAAAGAACCCGCCTGCCAATGCAGGAAACATAAGAGATGCAGGTTTGATCCCTGAGTTGGGAAGATCCCCTGCAGAAGGAAATGCCAACCCATTCCAGTATTCTTGCCTGGAAAAATCTCACGGACAGAGAAGCCTGGTGAGCTATAGTCCAAAGGGTCACAAAGAGGTGGACACAACTGAAGCAACTTAGCACAGCACATGCACCCACTCACAGCACTGGTGAGCCCTGTGCACTTGTGGGACCTTAGGGGAGTTCACAGGAGGATGTCGATAGAAATCACGCTGTCATGGGGCTGCAGGTTTTGCCAGGCTCCTCTGCTGGGTCCCTCTCCCCTGGTCCCAGTTGCATCCAACTTGCTTGTTCCTTTCTCCCCATCCTTCCTTTGCTTTCATCTCTCCTTTGTCTTCCTGAATCATAAGTATCAATACTTCTCTTTGTTTAGGAAGAAAGGCTGCTTTTACCTTCTCTTCTGTGGCCAGGTCCCAGGAAGGACCCTGTCCTTTAAATTCTCACTCTTCATCCCAGGATATATCAAGTTATATTTAGAAACCAAACCAAAACAAGAGAAGCTCTTTTGGTTACATAACGGATGACAATTTTTCTAGCTCATTGTTATTTTAGCTTTCAGTTTCTATTAAATTGGGATCCCACAGCAGACCCCAAGCCAAGAGTTTTCCCAAGAGTGCCTTACTTGGGGGGTGACCATGAAGGGGAGGAAAAGCAGTCAGAGCAGTGGGACACGCCGTAACGGTGCTGGAATGCTCCTGTGTGGGTCTTTCTGGGACATGGGTTTCCATTCCTCCTGGGAAATGCCTGGCAGCGCATGGGCGGGTCATATGCCAGATGTAGGTTTAATTTTTTAGGAAATTGTCAAATTTCTCCAAAGTGGCTGTGACCTTTTACATTGGCATCAGCTCTTTGTGTGAGGGGTCCGGTTTTCCAAGATCTGTATGCCAAAAATGATAATGCAGGGTGTGTGCATGCGTGCCAAGTGCTTCAATTCAGTTCAGTTCAGTTGCTCAGTCACGTCCGACTCTTTGCAACCACATGAATCGCAGCATGCCAGGCCTCCCTGTTCATCACCAATTCCTGGAGCCTACTCAAACTCATGTCCATCCGTGATGCCATCCAGCCATCTCATCCTCTGTTGTCCCCTTCTCCTCCTGCCCCCAGTCCCTCCCAGCATCAGGGTCTTTTGCCATGAGTCAACTCACTGAACTGAAGTGCTTCAGTTGTGTCTAATTCTTTGTGACCCCATGGACTATAGCCTGCCAGGCTCCTCTGTCCATGAGATTCTCCAGGCAAGAATATTGGAATGGTTTGCCATGCCCTCCTCCAAGGGATCTTCCCCACCCACGGATCAAACCCGCATGTCCTGCATCTCCAGCATTGCAGGTGGATTCTTTACCACTTAAGCCAGAAATGCAAAAGATGTGGGACAGACAAAATAACTTTGAGAAAAGAACAGTAGAGTTGAAGGGATAATCCCACCTGATTTCAAGAATTCTCATAAATCTGGGCAATGTTTGAAAGTTCTGAGGCCTGGCCCATGCTCAGCTGGGGTGGGGCTGAGCAGCAGGAAGTTTGAATCTCCCTAATTCCTGTGTGCTAATTCCTCTGTTGAGACTACTCTGAAAATCTACTTTAAGATTCTTAAGTGAACATATTTCATGAGACCATTAGGGGGCAGCCTAAGCTTAGGACTGCTGGGGTATTGCATTTGCATCACAACAGCCGGTCAAACTGACACTGCCTAATTTTTTCGGATAATCAGATAATGTGGGGAAAAGGGGAAGGGGAAAGAATAAAGACAATAAGCCGGATGCTTACTGCCTCTGGTAGTACTTTAAAAAATGCACTAAATATTCACTGGGCGTGGGGACTGAGCAGCCTTGATAGGTTTTTGATTCTGTGTTGATTGAATGCATCCTGATGTAAAAAGCAGCACCTACCACCTACACATGTTGGTGGCGGATAGAATTTTAAACTTAGCCTGGCGCTTGAAACCTTATCAAACTTGGCTCTAATTTAAACTTCCACGCTCTTCGAAGCTTTCCCAGACTCCTACATAAACCCTCTGTTTCAGCCACATTGGTCTAATCTAATCACTTCTCTCCCAACTTGAGGACCACTGCACTCTGACCTTTGAGGCCCCCAGCCAGAGAACGCCCCAGTCCTCCCCCCCAGGATGTCTTGTTTCCCTCTAGCCTTCAGGGACCACTCCTCCTCAGAGTCCACTAAGACCTCTTCTTCCTTGCTGCGAGTTTATTACAAGCCTGTGTGCATGCTCAGTCATATCCAGCTCTTTGCAACCCCATGAACTATAGCCCGCCAGGCTCCTCTGGCAGTGGAATTTTCCAGGCAAGAATACTGGGGTAGATTGCCATTCCCTACTCCAGGGTATCTTCCCCACCCAGGGATCGAACCCACATCTCCTGCATCTCCTCCATTGGCAAGAGGATTCTTTACCACTGAGCCACCTGAGAAGACCCACTTATTACAGGACACCCCCCTGTAATCCTGAATTGCTCCATACCTTGTCTGACGGACCATACTGGAAGGCTCTTTGAGTCCTGGAGCCCTACTTCCTTTTAATTTAATAATCTTTGGTAGTGTTGCATGTAGATGATTGATTATATTTACTTGATGAAAAATTTTGTTATGATTAGATGAGCTTAAAGTGAACTTCCCAAGAAAAGAGCTACATTTGATGATCCTTAACCCTTGTGCTTAGCATCCTGCCTGGAACAGTGCAGGTGCTTGATATATGATCATTGCCTTGAGATAAATGTGTCCACGTTCAGTATTTCCTTGCTTTAAGCTGAATCTTTTCCCTCCTCCTCTTTTTTCTCCTTCTCTTTTTTCAGGAGACAGCTTGGTGCAATCTGGCCCTGGGCTGCTGCTTTTCCTTCCCTCCTCCTACCTCCCCTCTCTTCCCCTCTCCTCTCTCTGATACATGTGCATCTGTGATAGAATGAGAAGCCCAGGTTTGGTCTCTGCCCCCAGTTTCTGGCACAGGGCTTGCAAAACCCTTGTAACTTTCTGAGTGATGGGTGCTGGGAACATCTCTTGGTTTAATATTTGTCTTTTGATTCCCAGTTCCTGACACAGAGCTCCTGAATTCATTGGAATTTCAGGGATGATAGCAACATCTTTTGTTCTAATGAGGTCACTCTGGGTGGGCTCCTGGATGGCTTCAGAATGGAGGGAGGTCACCAGAAAGACAAAGATGTGATTAGAAGCTTAGGACTTTCAGCTCCATCCTCCAGGAAGGGAGAGAGGCTAGAGACTGAGTTAGTGAGAGGTCATGCCTACATGGTGAAGCCTCCATTTAAAAAATCCCTAAACTATGGGGTTTGGGGAGTTTCTGGGTCTGCGAACACATCCACAGGCGTGGGGTGATGCACGCCAACTCCGAAGGGACAGAAGTTCCTCAACGTGGGACTCTTCCAGACATCACCCTACACACCTCTTCATCTGGGTCTTTATTTATATCCTTTGTCATGAATCAGTCAGTCCTAAAAGAAATCAATCCCAAGTATTCGTTGGAAGGACTGATGCTGAAGCTCCAATACTTTGGCCACCTGATACGAAGAGTTGACTCATTAGAAAAGACCCTGATGCTGGGAAAGATTGAGGGCAAGAGGAGAAGGGGACGACAGAGGATGAGATGCTTAGATGGCATCACCGCCTTGATGGACATGAGTTGAGCAAACTCTGGGAGATGGTGGAGGGACAGGGAAGCCTGGAGTGTTGCAGTCCATGGGTTGCAAAGAGTTGGATACAACTAAGCGACTGAAAGACAACAATAAACCAATGTAATTTTAAAATTACAATTGAAATGTAAAATGTAAATAAATGTAAAAGTGCTTTCCTGACTTCTGTGAGCCATTTTCACAAATAATGGAACCTGGAAGGGAGTCTTGGGAACAAACTCCAGTCTAGACCTGGTTAGTCAGAAGTACAGGTGATGTGATGGCTTAGGAAGTGGGATCAGCCTTACAGGCCAATTCCCTAACACGTGGGTTCTGTGCTGACTCTGCGTAGTTAGCTTCAGCATTAAATTAAGTTGTAGGACACCCCTTACCACTGAGGTCAAGAGAATGGTTATCAGTGAGAATAAAAACCCTATACATTAGTGTCAGAAGTTTTATGAGGGGAGAAATGGTTCTCCTTGAGCTTTATTAACACATTCAATAACAAGACTGAAGCAGAGACAGGCACAATAGCCAAGGTATTTACAACAACTCTCAAGCATTCTGCACAGAGCTGTGATGTTAATGGTGACACAGTCCGAAGAGCCACCAATGCCACTCTGGTTTATCAACCGATGTTCAGGGTTGAAAAAAAGTGTTAAATTGTGGCAGAATTTAGTGAGCATGAAGATGTAATTTCTCCCCAGATATGCTCACAAATCCATTTTGTCTAGAAACCTTGGGTGCCAGGAGGGGTCTGTGGTGTCTCCAAGTTAAAAACCTCTCTTGTAGTATGATATGTGAAGTGCGTGTTTTTCTTTAATGGTCAAACGAATTCTCTTTCATTTTCCTTTTATTAAAAAAATTCTTATCTTCAGAAAAGTTTCTAAGCTGCTACCTTTGAGCATTGGAGAAGGAAATGGCAACCCACTCCAGTATTCTTGCCTGGAGAATCCCAGGGACGTAGGAGCCTGGTGGGCTGTCATCTATGGGGTCGCACAGAGTCAGACATGACTGAAGTGACTTAGCAGCGGCGGCGGCAGCACCTTTGAGTATAAGGTCCCACGGATAACCTGAGACCAATATCAGTGGTGCTTAGACTTAAGCATAGGAATCAGAGGGAGAGTTCAGCCCAGAGGCCAGGAATGGCTCACCTGAGGCAGGTGAGCCCTGATAATGTTGCTGGTGTGGGGTGCCCCTCAGAGTGCCACTCCCTTATAAGAATTTTGCCTTCTGACATGCTGAGAGTTTGAATTGGGCGAGTGACCACCTGGGAAGGAGGTAGCCCAGGGGAAGCAGGAAGAGCTGCTGTGTGTGCTTGTGACATGAGGGGCCTTTGAGGGTGGACAGCCTTGGGGAGGGGCTGTGTGTAGACACTGGAGACGGAGCTGGGTGGCAGACGACTTGGACATCCCACCTCGCTCTGTGGTCACCCTCCAGCTTGCTGACGTTGCCCAGGGCCAGGCCTGTCCCCCGCATCACTGGGATCTGTGCCGCTGCACACCAGGAGAGGGGTGCCCTGGTTGGCAGCGTCTTCCCATCGAGGTCTCAGAACACATTCCCAGCCTCATTGTTCTTGCACCACCTGCTTCTATGTGGCTGAGAGCCTGTCGCCCAGGGCAGAGACATTCAGGCTGCATCCCACTTTACCTGCTGTCTCTGCCTTTCCTGTCTCACCCTCTTCTCTCTCCTCTCACCTCCCAAAGAAAATGACTCCTTCCCCAGTTCTTGCAGCAGGGGCTGTTTTGTGGGGGAAACTCAACTCACCCTAAGGCATGCTTTCAAATCCCAGCCTGCCCCTCACCCTCGGGGCGCCCCAGGAGTGGATCAGTCTCCCCAGCTCCATTTTTGCACCAGAACTAGGGGACCCACCTACCTATTTCCCAGTTATCACCGAGATGGATTCCTAGTTCAGAGGCACCCCAGGGCCAGAGCCTGCAGTGGGTTCCAGAGCTCAGCAGAGTGTAGTCCCTGGTCTTCCCTTGAGGCTGGTGGCAACCTGGGAGGAGGGAAGAAGAAGGCAGAGGAGAGAATGAAAGTGTCAGATCTGTGAAACCCACAGGCGAGGGGTTCTCATCCACCCGGTGATCCTCTGGGTGAGTGGGCGGACGCGTCTCTACTCCCCACAGATGCAGCTTTCCCTCTTAGAGAATCCGACTGACAGTAAAACCGTGGGTGGTGGCCTCGGATGCTTTGAGCCATCCTGCTTATCTCCTGGGATTTAAAAATCCTCCTCCCACAGCGCCTTCTATAACCGTATAACATATTCGGTTTCAGCGGCTGAGCTCCGAGTAGAGAAGATGGCCTCATTGATTATCTAACAACCTGGTCTTGCCTTCTCCTCCCTCCTTGTCTCACCCAGGAAGTGGGTTTGCATTTTTATTAATCTGATCATTTATCTCAGAAGTATTAATGACGTGCCTGGCATTCACTGGTTTGTTTGACGGTGGACCTTTTAATTTGTTTATGGTTAAGATAAAATTCTATAAGGTAGAGAAAGAAATAAAAAAAGCTTTAAATTAATTTCAGAATTTCTTGCTCAGCAAGAGTCTCCCCTTTCAACTGAAAACAAGATATTGAAACAAGTGGTGCGGATGGGGAGACGCGATCAATGGAACTGCCTCTTCCTTCTCCTCTACTCTGTGTGAATTTTCAAGCAAGCTCTGTCAGGGGAGATGTATTTTTAAGAACATTTGCTACAGGCAGATGCGTCCAAAGGACAGAAAAGGAGGAAGACAGAGTTAGAGAAGATGAAGAAAGCATGAAATGCAAGAGAATCTCAAACAAACACGTTTAGAGTGGCAAATCACATTTTGTAATTTAAAAGTTTTAAAAGACAGTTTTTATGAGTTCGGACTGAAAGGAGGGCATCTTTCTTCTGAGGAAATTTTACATGTAATTTGAAGTACGGAGCTGTGGATAGCAAAGTGCGCTTTATCTGCCATTTCATCCTTCAACTTGGTCTTAGCTCAAAAGAGCCCCTATGAGCCAGTGAGTCCATCTTTCTGGCTCCTGGCTGAGCAATGGAATGTGGCAGTGGGTCAGGAAGATCAGGGCAGATTTTAAATCGACAAATGGAATTTGAGATGCAGATGATTAAAAGCTAAGAAGCTGAAGTGAATTGCTTATTCTTTTGATAGATCATGGCAGACTGTTTCTTCAACCACAGTAGACACCAAGCTGCTTGGGTCCAGGATTCTTACCTGGCACATCCTGAGTTTTTGCACAGCATCCCTGGCCCTTGAAAAGGTCTTGTGCAAATAGTTTTAGCCTTCAGATTTTATTGCATAACATCTTTGCTATATATAGTGTGTGTGTATAAGCAAGATGTCATATATCAAATGTATACATGTGCATTCACACGTATACATTTGATATATTCTATCACTCGGAGTGAAGAGAGAGAAAGGATAGAGATAAACAGATAGAGATAAACAGATAGAGACAGAGAGAGAACCTTTAACCATAGAGCCCAGAAATTTGCATTGAATTCAGTTGGCCACAGGAGTCAGTCACTAAAAGCTTGTGCGTGGAGTATTGATAAAACCAACATTTGCTTTCAAGAGATTTATAGTGGTGATAGATGTGTTAATTATCTAAGAATTGTAGTGATGGGGTTGGTGATTAGAAGTAGAAAGGATAATCTGGAAGCTCTTGAAGATTGTCTGGGTGAGAAATAAGTCAAGCTTACCCAGTACCAGGGGCTTCCTGGGGGTTCAGATGGTAAAGAATCTGCCTGCAATGCAGGAAACCTGGGTTTGACCCCTGGGTTGGGAAGATCCCCTGGCGAAGGGAATGGCAACCCACTCCAGTGTTCTTGCCTGGAGAATTCCATGGACAGAAGAGCCTGGTGGGCTATAGTCCATGAGGTCACGTTGAGTCAGACACGACTGAGTGACTAACACTTTCACTTTCATCCAGTACCGGGAATAGAGGTGAATTAACATGCTGGGGACACACTGAAGGAGTCGGGGTCAGTGACACAGCAGCTCCTCGTGTGAGGGGGTGAAAGGAAGGGAGCGTTCAGAGAGTTCAGAAATGCCACATCCTGTTTGTCCATCTCTGATCAGGACCTCATTAAGAGTCCCACACCCAGTTATTTACAGTGTTGGAAAGTCCTCCCGAGAAATGCTGTGTGTCCGCCAGCCTCTGCTACCCTAATGCTGTCCATGCTGTCTATTCCACAGATGACAGCACTCCTTTCTTCCAGGTAATCGGTGAGAAGGCTCTGGTTTTATATAAAAGGAAGGGGGTAGCCTTTTAACATTGGATATATTCTTTATAGGGCTTCCCAGGTGGCTCAGTGGTAAAGAATCCACTTGCGAATGCAAGAGATGCAGGAGACAAAGATTCCATCTCTGGGTTAGGAAGATCCCCTGGAGGAGGAAATGGCAACCCACTCCAGTACTCTTGCTATACAGTCCATGGGGTTGCAAAGAGCTGGACACGACTGAGTGACTGAGCAGCAGCAGCATGCTCTTTTTTGAGATGGAATTTGGTTTGCCTTTACAAGATCAGCTAAATTATCTGAGAAGGAGAGAAGATGGCCTCCTCAACTTTTGGATGGGAAGATGGTACTTTGGGGCACACAGACAACCGGGACTCTAGCCCCCTAAGGGATGGCAGGACCTGAAGAGAGCCAGCCTGGATATTTCTGAAGTCTGGGCAGTAAGCACTGGACCTGGGGATGAGAGGAGAGGAACCCCAAGGACTCAGCCAGTGGTCAGTGGGGTGAACATTAAGAGGGACACACTTGTGGTTTTCCTAAGCCAGACTTCTTTCTTGAAGCCGTATTAGAAAACCTCTGGTTTGTCTATGGCCGAGAAGGAATGAGGGAGCCACGATAAGGACTGACATCGCCTGGACCTCTTACTGGCCCTAGTAAATGGAATCTGAAAGCCAGGCTTATCTTGATTTTTCTTTCACACATCTGTTCTCAACTTCATTCTGTTCCATTGATCCATTTATTTGTTTTTGTGCCAGTTTCATACTTGCTTAATTATCACAGCTCCATGTGTGTGCTAAGTCACTCCAGTCATGTCCAGCTCTTGCGACCCAGTGGACCATGGCCTGCCAGGCTTCTCTGTCCATGGGATTCTCTAGGCAAGAATACTGGAGTAGGTTGCCATTTACTTCTCCAGGGGATCTTCCTGACTCAGGGATTGAACCCAACTCTCTTAGGTCTTCTGAATTCGGCAGATGGGTTCTATTTTTTTAACCACTAGCACCACCTGGTACATACTACAGCTCCATAGTAAACCTTAGTATCTGGTGAGTCCTTCAGCTTTGGTTGTTTTCTTCTAGATTATTCAGAATTTCCATGTAAATATTATAACTAGTTTGTCAGTTTTCTATAGGAAAAACTTCTGGGGTTTGGACTGGAATTGCATTGAATCTATAAATCAGTTTTACATCTTTGTAATGTCAAATTGTTCTTCCCATACATGAACGTGAGTCTCCCTTCAGTTCAGTTCAGTCACTCTTTGTGACCCCATGAATCGCAGCACGCCAGGCCTCCCTGTCCATCACCAACTCCCGGAGTTCACTCAGACTCATGTCCATCGAGTCAGTGATGCCATCCAGCCATCTCATCCTCTGTCGTCCCCTTCTCCTCCTGCCCCCAATCCCTCCCAGCATCAGAGTCTTTTCCAATGAGTCAACTCTTCACATGAGGTGGCCAAAGTACTGGAGTTTCAGCTTTAGCATCATTCCTTCCAAAGAAATCCCAGGGCTGATTTCCTTTAGAATGGACTGGTTGAATCTCCTTGCAGTCCAAGGGACTCTCAAGAGTCTTCTCCAATACCACAGTTCAAAAGTATCAATTCTTTGGTACTCAGCTTTCTTTATAGTCCAACTCTAACTTCAAAGCTCTCAGCTTCCTTGGCTAGCCTGATGCTAGAGTGGAAATCTATAGTCAGTGTCATCAGGGGCCTGGGAAATATAAGCTATGTTGTAGATAATTTTTTTGACCCTTGTTAATTGTGTATGTGTATCTAAGATTCTGAGCCTCATCATGATAATTCCAAGTCTGGTATACCATTCTGGAGATTGACATTGGGCATCCCTGTTGTTATTGTTCATTCTCTGTCAGTTTCTTTGTGACCCCATGGACTGCAGCACACCGAGCTCCTCTGTCCTCTGCTATCTCCTGGAGTCTGCTGAAATTCATGTCCACTGAGTCAGTGATGCTATCTAACCATCTCATCCTCTGTCTGCCCCCTGCTTGTCTTGGATGGGTAGGATGATCATCTCTGCTGAAGAGGAAAGTTACTTTCAGATCAAAAATAGATAAATAGGAAATATTTTTTCTCTTATTTTTTTACTGAAAAAAAAATTTTTTTTTGACAACCCACTTCAGTACTGTTGCCTGGAAAATCCCATGCATGGAAGAGCCTGGTGGGCTACAGTCTATGGGGTTGCAAAGAATTGGACATAACTGAGCGACTTTACTTTCACTTTTCCCTTTAACTGTTTAACTAAGATGTATTAAGATGTAGCCTTATTCTGTGGAATGCTGGGTTAATTCTTTAAAAAATACACACACACATACCCATAAACACACATGCAAACAAACAAATGTCAAGTCATCTAAATGGTAACATTACTTGCTTAGGACCTTATATCAGATTTTCTGAATAAAGCTCTTGAGATTCTGCACCAAGACCTAGAATCTATTTTGTAGAAGAAGGAGAAGATAACCCTGTACTGGTCTAGAGGACACCTCAGACTAAAGAGTGGAAGTCATTTTAGGGGGCTGGCTTCAACCTGATATATGAAAAAAGATCTTTCTTACAATGATGACATATTCATAATACACTCTGTTATCAGTTTTTAGAATCTCAGGTTTTAGAGCAGTCTTTTCTTTAATTAGCTAGTTAATTTTCGACGGCACTGAGTCTTGGTTGCTGCCTGTGGCCCTTCTCTAGTTGCAGTGCGTGGGCTTCTCATTGCAGTAGCTTCTCTTGTTGCAGAGCACAGGCTTTAGGGCGCACAGGGTTCTGTAGTTGCAATGCACCAGGTTAGTTTCCCTGTGGCATGTGGACTCTTCCCGTACCAGGCATCAGACTCCTGTCTCCTACATTGGCAGGTGAATTTTTAACCACTGGACCACCAAGGAAGTCTTAGAGCAGTCTTTATAGTACAATACTATTTTTATCAAAAGGAAAACATGCATATATGCACAGTAAAAAAAGTTTGATAAGACTGAGTTTAAAATGATAGTAGTATTTTTCTTTCTTTTAACCTATGTTTTCTAATATGTATCCACAAGTCTGCATTTCTTGTGTCATAAAAATAGTCATGCAGAACAAAAGGACTTATTGATAGAGCTGTCCAAAGATGGGGCAGTGTATAAGGCAATAAAGCATTCATCAGCAGAGGAAATGAGCAAAAGTGAGAAGGTTAATTGATATAAATTCCATAGAAAGAGAGCCTTCCACTTAGTTGCCATTGGGCGAAGATAGCCTCTAATCCCCAGCTCAGCCCCAAGGTCAGTAACTTAGAATTCCTCTCATGTGGGCTCTATTTTTCCAAGCCAATTACAAATACTCTGACAGTCATGGCTTCTGGTCACATGAAGTGAAGAGACTGCTAAGATATTTTTAGCCAGTGTTAAATCTCAAATATCCTCGGTATGTATTTTTTTCAGCAAAGTGAAAAGGGCACCATTTTGTATAGAGACTGGTCTCCTTGTATAGTAACTGTCAGCACCCCTCATGCAGACCTGCCTCCTTCTGGCAACCCCATTTCATTATCCCCGAAGGAAGCCAAGTTAGCTGTCACTTAATGGCAGATCGCTAACTTCTTGATGAAGTAAATAAAATAATTGACAAATAAAGGATAACCCAGATTTTCCTGGCACAATGCAGTCTATCTTTTTTTTTTTTTTTAAAGAAAAAAACCTAGAAAACATTTTAACAGACAGTCATCCTGCTATCCAGACAGGCTTTTAAAAGAAAGGGAAGACCCCACAATAGGGCCTGTCCATGGGGGCCCTTGTTCAGTTTCTGTGGCTGGAGCAAACACTTTTCTATAGAAATGAGAAAAGCTATTTGTGGAGGATCAAAGCAACGCTTCCTCATGGGGCAGACAGGAGCGGAGGGATCTCGTCAGAAGACTTTATCCATTTCATGGGTCTCCTGCGTCTCACCTTGTGAAATGAAAGGAACTCTGTGAATAGAAACCCCAACTCATGAAAGAAAAGACACAAAACACTGAGTACATTTTCTTCACTTTCCTCCCATTTTTTTTTTTTCTCTCTTAGGACAATTTGTTAGGCTGGTAGGACCTGAAGGCCGCCTGGCCCCATACCTACCATTCCTCTAGATGTTCACTGGTCTTCTGCTTGTCCCAAGTGACTTTTCAGAAATAATGAGGAGGTTAGCGATTGCTGCTGTGCAGAATTTAGCCAGCAGAGAGGGCGTCTCCTCCTAAGTAACCCCACGCTTCTTCAGGGATCATTTCTTAAGAAAAAAGATGAAGTTCAACCACTGAGAGAGATTTTTTCATCATAGTTTTCTTTGCCATTTTTGTTATCATTAGGTGAGAAGGGCAGTATGACAGGGTTTTTGCTAATTGCAGGATATTTGTTCGGGATCTTGTGTCTAACTTTGACGCTGGGTTTTCCGATTGCACGGGGCTTCAAAGCCCGTGATTTTAACTCTGTTCACCGGTTGTCTTAAACCAGCTTTCTGAACTCAAGTAGCAGTCTTTTCATATCTAAATCTTTGTGAGGGATTCGTATTCCATTTTCCCCTTCCATATAAAATTATTACAATATTGTAAAGTTAAAAAATAAAATTAAAATAAAAAAAATAAAATTATTACACAGACAATATTACAATGGGAAGGAAGGCACCTTTTATTTATTTGCTTTTTTGACCTACTACACAGGCTTCATCAGTGATCAATGCAAAGAAATATAGGAAAAACAATAGAATGGGAAAGACTAGAGATATCTTCAAGAAAATTAGATATACCAAGGGAAATTTTCATGCAAAGATGGGCACAATAAAGGACAAAAATGGTATGAACCTAACAGAAGCAGAAGATATTAAGAAGAGGTGGCAAGAATACACAGAAGAGCTATACAAAAAAGATCTTCATGACCCACATAACCCCAATGATGTGATCACTTACCTAGAGCCAGACATCCTGAATGCAAAGTCAGGTGGGCCTTAGGAAGCATCACTACGAACAAAGCTAGTGGAGGTGATGGAATTCCAGTTGAGCTATTTCAAATCCTGGAAGATGATGCTGTGAAAGTGCTGCACTCAATATGCCAGCAAATATGGAAAACTCAGCAGTGGCCACAGAACTGGAAAAGGTCAGTTTTCATTCCAATCCCAAAGAAAGGCAATGCCAAAGAATGTTCAAACTGCTGCACAATTGCACTCATCTCACACACTAGCAAAATAATGCTCAAAATTCTCCAAGCCAGGCTTCAACAGTATGTGAACCATGAACTTCCAAATGTTCAAGCTGGATTTAGAAAAGGCAGAGGAACCAGAGATCAAATTGCCAATAACTGCTGGATCATCAAGAAAGCAAGAGAGTTCCAGAAAAACATCTACTTTTGCTTTATTGACTAGTCCAAAGCCTTTGACTGTGTGGATCACAACAAACTGTGGAAAATTCTTGAAGAGATCAGAATACCAGACCACCTGACCTGCCTCCTAAGAAATCTGTATTTAGGACAAGAAGCAACAGTTAGAACTGGACATGGAACAACACACTGGTTCCAAATCGGGAAAGGAGTATGTCAAGGCATTTTATTGTCACCCTGCTTATGTAACTTATATGCAGAGTACATCGTGTGAAGTGCTGGGCTGGATGAAGCACAAGCTGGAATGAAGATTGCTGGGAGAAATATCAGTAACCTGAGATATCCAGATGACACCACCCTTATGGCAGAAAGCAAAGAACTAAGGAGCCTTTTGATGAAAATGAAAGAGAAGAGTGAAAAAGTTGGCTTAAAGCTCAACATTCAGAAAACTAAGATCATGGCATCCAGTCCCATCACTTCATGGCAAATAGATGGGACAACAATGGAAACAGTGACAGACTTTATTTTTTATTTTGGGGGCTCCAAAATCACTGTAGATGGTGACTGCAACCATGAAGTTAAAAGACGCTTGCTCCTTGGAAGAAAAGTTATGACCAATCTGGACAGTATGTTAAAAAGCAGAGACATCACTTTTCCGACAAAGGTCCATCTAATCAGAGCTGTGGTTTTTCCAATAGTCATGTATGGATGTGAGATTTGGACTATAAAGAAAGCTGAGTGCCGAAGAATTGATGCTTTTGCATTGTGTTGATGGAGAAGACTCTTGAGAGTCCCTTGGGCTGCAAAGAGATCCAACCAGTCCATCCTAAATATCCATTGGAAGGACTGATGCTGAAGCTAAAACTCCAATACTTTGGCCACCTGATGCGAGCAACTGACTCATTGGAAAACCCCGATGCAGGAGGAGAAGGGGACAAGGGAGGATGAAATGATTGGATGGCATCACTGACTCGATGGACATGAGTTTGAGTGGGCTCCAGGGGTTGGTGATGGACAGGGAAGCCTGGCGTTCGGCAGTCCATGGGGTTGCAAAGAGTCAGACGCAACTGTGCGACTGAACTGAACTGACCACACAGCACGAGGGATCTTAGTTCCCTCACCAAGGATTGAACTCATGCCCTCAGCACTGGAAGTGCAGAGTCTTAGCCACTGAACTGCCTCGGATGTCTCAGGAAGGTGCCCCTTTTAACTGAAGAAATATGATCTCACCTTAAGGTATCAATTATTTTGTACTGCTGTGCTTTCTTCTGATCCTTATGTGTATTATATATGGTGCATATATATTTTACAGAGGTATTTGTAGAATAAGCCAACTGTTGTTGGCTTCATATTCTGTGGTTTTCAGTTAACTTTGTGTTGTAAACACCTTTTCCATTTCTCATGGTTGTTTGTAACAAATCCGTGACATAATATCACAGGGTATGATGTATTGTAATTTTCCAGGCCTTCTCTTATTGAACTTTTGGTCATTTTATTAATATATTCACACTATTGTAGATATGATATAAAGATAAGCTTTGTTTGCATTTCACTAAGGACACAAGCTGTCATTTGACTCCCTAATGGGTTACTAAAGATGTCACTAGCTGTGTGATTGTTTGTTAGTGTCTTTTATACACGATTATAATGCCATTAGCCTGTTGTGTTTAAGGCATACACTTTCTACTGATTGGCTTTCTGGGAAACTAGAATTGAAACATGGCACCATGAGGGCCACTCAAGTCTAAAAATGAAGTTTATCTATAAAAAGAAATTTGAGAAAATCCAAAAAGACCTTGATTAAACAAGAACAGTTGAGGGGAAAGTGTTCAAGTTTATCGAATTTCCTGATATTTGCCACTGCTGTTATTTTTTTTTTCTAATTTTATTTTATTTTTAAACTACATAATTGTATTAGTTTTGCCAAATATCAAAATGAATCCGCCACAGGTATACATGTGTTATTATTAGCATATATTTGAGGTTAAAAAACTGTTTTCTTGATGATGTTGTTGTTTTGTCACCAAGTCATGTACGACTCTTTGCGACTCCATGGACTACATCACACCAGTCTTCCCTGTCCCTCACCATCTCCCAGAGTTTGCCCAAGTGCATGGCCATTGAATCAGTGATGCCATCCAAACGTCTCCTCCTCCGTCGCCCTCTTTGTCTTCTGTTTTCGTGATATACTATTTTAAATCATGTATCTTGGATTTGTAGAAAGAAAACACTTGTTCCTTCTTTAACTTGGTTCCCAACACTGTGTGTAAATCCATGTGTCTCTCCGTGTCAGGGCAGCGCCACAAATAGTCCTTCACGTGGTGAATGTAATCTGCCCCCTTTGAGAGGGGGCCATGTAGACCTGCCCGCTGTCATTCTGGACACCATGCAGCTGGAGCATCATCCCCACCATTGCAGTAGAGGGGCCACAATATGACAAAATTTGAGGATTTACTCCAGAACCCATGGCTCCCTTTTGCATGCATGACCATTTCAACAAGGTTCCTGATATGAGTATTTGGGTCTGTACATTTTACCTGCTCTTTCCCATTACAGTCAATTGCCACAAGAAATTCCAGATCATCAAGGACACCATCGTTTAAGGTCTACAGAACTCCAGGACTTGAGAGATGGCAATAACCATCTAGGTGAGGAATTTAAAGCCCGGAGGAGTCATGAGTTTCCTTCAGAGATTAGGACTTGACTTGAAGCTCTGAAGCTTCATGACCCAGTGTGCTTTCATCCCCTTCAGCTAATATTTAAAGTTTTATTGCATACACTCTTGGATCTTTTTTATTGAAACAGAAGCAGTTGACAGAGCGTCACTTAAAACATTCACTGATCTTATCCTTGATTTTGCTGTCAACTTGCTTAACAGGACTGCATTAAGTCATAAAGCAAAGATACTTGATTTACTGTCTTCCTTCTATTAAATTTTTTATCATGTATCTATACTGTTTTAGGATACGAGCTAGGTGCTCAGAGTACAAGACGAAGACAGTTCATGAGGCAATTTGGTGTGGTAGCCAAACGTACTGGGGCTTGAATCGCAGTGCTCCCACTTATTAGCCAAGTACTGCCCTTAGGAGAGCTTCCCAGGTGGTGCTAGAGGTACAGAACTGACCTGCCAGTGTAGGAGACATAAGAGATGCAGGTTTGATCCCTGGGTCTGGAAGATACCCTGGAGGAGGACATGGCAACCCACTCCAGTATTCTTGCCGGGAGAATCCCATGGACAGAGGAGCCTGGTGGGCTACAGTCCATGGGGTCTCAAAGAGTTGGACATGACTGTAACGATTTAGCATACACACACACACACACATACACACACACAAACTGCCCTAAGGAACAGTGGGTTATTGATAGATTCATGTATTCATTCACAAACATTCAAAGACTGCTTCAGTAGCACACATGTGGTGAAAGAATAGCTAATACAACAATAAATTGATGAGATGCTACAAGAGTGTGACACACACGGCAAGAGGCCAAAATTTGGAATCCTGTGCAGTGACATGCTACCAGTGGGGCAAGAACAGCATGGTTGTCTCTCAGCAGCACCTGCAAGAGAGAGGGCACAAGCAGTAGGGGATTTACAACCAAAATCAGTGTAAAGACATGCTTTTCCAAGAGGCTAGTGAAAAAAAAGGTCCCTTGAATCCTGGTGTTTCGTCTTTCTTCAGGTTTTGAGAGACATGATAACAGCCTGAACATTAGAGTTGGAGAGGTCTGGTCCCGTCACAGATGTTAGCTAGGGTGAGCGTCAAACCTTGAAACTCAGGGCTGTCACGTGGGATAAACAGAACGACTCCCTGTAGTTTCAAGGTGGGACTGAATCTTTGGAAAAGCATCTTAGTTTTATTGTCATTGCTGTTGCTCTTCCTCCCTTTATGTCAGATGTAGCAAGAGGAGTGGAAAATGAGTTAGAAACCCTCTTCGCTCTCAAGGGTGTGCTTTTGTCTACAAATGGAAAATTACCTACACTCTGCGAATGTGAAAAGAAAGAGAACTTGTAACTCTTTTGAGTGGATGGAGGAGTAAGGAGCCTTCTTCCTTGCACTCAGGCACACTGGGTGCTGACTAATAGAAAGTTTTATGATATTTGTATGTGAAGTTAAATGAGTGATGACTCAGGAAGCCACGGTGAATGAGTGATTGTGAACCAGGCAAAATATTTCTGTGTACTCCTTCCTAGTTTTTTATTAAATGAGTCACAGAAAGGAAATATGAAACTGACTCCATAGAAGCCAATCTGTTAAGTAAAAAAAACCAACCCAAAGCTTAACAGCCGAAAAAAAACCGACCATAAATTACTCTCCCAAATGGGAGCTTGATGACAGTGTGGGGCTAGTGTTCACTGCTTTCAAAAGCAAGAAAAATTGAGCTACAACCTTTCCTTCTTCTCAGATAATAAAGAATGGAATTGAAGTTGGAAAGGGAAATTCTTGAAGCTGGTTTATTCTAAATGAATCCAATAGTGCTGTGTGGTCCCACGTGCCAGAGACCAACATTCCACCAGATTCACGGTCTCGATGGTTCCAATGATTTAATCCTGTGTAAGAAATAATCCCAGGCTTCCCAGGTAGCGCTAGCAGTAAAGAACCTGCCTGCCAATGCAGGAGATGGAAGAGACGTGGGTTTGATCCCTGGTTCAGGAAGATCTGCTGGAGGAGGGCATGGCAACCCACTCCAGTATTCTTGCCAGGAGAATCCCATGGACAGAGGAGCCTGGTGGGCTACAGTCCATGGCATCTCAAAGAGTCGGACACAACTGAAATGACTTAGCATGCACACATGCGAGAAATAATCCCAGTCTTCATTGGATTAAAACAATTAACTATCATATCTTATCATTCCTTAGATACTTCGGGATAGGTGCATCTGGGTAGTTTTCTTCTGTGCCACATGGCATTGCCTGTAGTCACTTGCTGGTATCCATCTAGCAGAAGGGCTAGTCTGGAGGGTCCAAGGTGGCCTCACTCACGTATCTTGGCTGGGGCCACTGTGGGGCTGAGCTCCACTGGGACTCTGGAACGGAACACCTATACAAGGCCTAGCCCCAAAGGCAGTCTCAGGACAGTCAGATTTATTCCATGGTGATTTTGAGCTTCTGGAGTGAGGATCAAATATCATGAGTCATAGCTGAAAGCATTCACACATGAAAGCTCAGCCCTCAGTCCCAGAACATCAATTCTACCACATTCTATTACTGGTCAAGCAACTCACCAAGTGCAGCCCAGTTTGAAAAGGAAAAGAGTGAGAACTGACCTCTTCATGAAAGGAGTATCTGAGAATTTGTGGCCGTATTTATTTGATTATACAGACTAACTCTTGGGTTATAAATGCTAGGGATAATTCAGACTCAAGTTTCTCATTATATACTATCGTTTAGCTCTGGATAAGCATCTTTCTGTGTATTCTCATAGCCTTTTCCTGCAATCATTCATTACTCTCTGCCCAAGAGTTTTCTCTGGCCACAGGGTTTTTCTCAGCCCGGTTGAGGATCAAGCTGGAAGACCTGGTACTTAATGCTTGCCAGTGAAGGATGGAGATGGAAAGTCAGTATTATTGTGTTACAGAAAATCATTGTGTTGGACTCATTTATCACTGAGGCTGTTTAGAAACTCTGACACACGGTGTTGAATACAAGCACTGTTAATAAACATGCCTGTCTAACTCTGAGATGAAGAAACAAAACATTAACAATCACCCCAGAAAACATCATGCTCCCTCATCCTAACTACTACCCCTCTCCCGAGGGCTACCACTCCCCTGACTTCTAACCCCATAGATTGGTTTTGCTTGCTTTTTTTTTTTTAATTAATTTTTATTGGAGTATAATTGCTTTACAGTGTTGGGTTGGTTTCTACTCTACAGCAAAATGGATCAGCCATGCATACACATATCTCTCATCTGTGCTCAGTTGTGTCCAACTCATTGTGACCCTGTGGAGTGTAAGCCCTCCAGGCTCCTCTGTCCATGGGATTCTCCAGGCAAGAATACTGGAGTCGGTTGCCATTTCCTTCTCCAGGGAATCTTCCCGACCCAGGTTTGAACCCACGTCTCCTGTAGCTCCCACCCGGGCAGGGAGATTCTTTATTACTAGTGCCACCTGGGAAGCCCCTATACAAATGTCCCCTCCCTTTTGGACTTCCTTCTCATTCAGGTCACCACAGAGCATTAAGTGGAGTAAAATGGAATGAAACTGGGTCATTGGTTTTGCCTGCTTTTGAACTCTGCCTGGGTGGAATTGTATAGCATATGCTTTATGGAGTCTGGCTTCTGTCACTCAACATTATGTTTAATCGGCCGTTTAAATCACTGGCACATGTAGCAGCTGTAGAGTGTCCCTTGGTTTAATATACCACAGTTTACTTTCCAATTCTGTTTTTCAGACATTGACTGGCATTTGGGTGGATTTCTGGCTTGGGTTCTTATGAACATGTCTTCTGAAGGAAACGAAGAGCATTTCTTTGTTGGGCACGAGCTGAGAAGTGGAGTCCCCCAAGTCTTCTTTGGAAATGCATTTTCCTTTCCTTTCATACTCTAGACCTCTGCTCATCTTTGCACCTTTACTTATGTCTCTCTTAAGCTACTGCAGCACTTTCGGTGTAAGTAGATCCATTCTCCAGTCTGTTTACTCTTTCATCACAGTTACTCTTCTAAAACTGATATGGCTTGATGTCCCTCTTCTAACCCCAAAACATCTGGTGAATCTTCACCGTCTTCAAAACAGAGAGCAGTGTGGGGGCGTCTTCCAATCTCATGCTCTGACCAATTCTGCCAGCTTCCACTGACCTCTGCATCCTCTGGCACATGCTGTTGATTGGTCATAGGATCTTATTTACAGTTCCTGAGTCACAGGTGGCACTAGTGGTAAAGAACGTGCCTGCCAATGCAGGGGACATAAGAGACATGGGTTCGATCCCTGGGTCGGGAAGATCCCTTGGAGAAGGGCATGGCAACCCACTCCAGGATTCTTGCCTGGAGAATCCTGTGGACAGAGGAGCCCAGAGGACTACAGTCCATAGGGTTGCAGAGTCAGACATGACTGAAGTGACTTAGCACACATGCATGAGTCACAGCAATCCTGTTCTTTGGGGGTATTTGTTCGGCCTAAAATACTTGCTTTCATTTTCCAGTTCTCAAAGTTATAGACAAATGTTTGTAGTGCAAAATAACAGTTGCTGTAGAATTACCAGTGGATCCTTGGCGACAGAATGTGTGCGTGCTCAGTCGTGTCTGACTCTTTGTGACCCCATGGACTGTAGCCCCCCAGGCTCCTTTGTCCATCAGATTTCCCAGGCAAGAATATTAGAGTGAGTTGCCATTTCCTCCTCCAGGGGATCTTCCCGACCCAGGGATCGAACCTGCATCTCCTGCATGGTAGGCGGATTCTTTACTACTGAGCCACCAGGGAAGTCAGCTGTGAAACAAGTATTGGCACCTCTTGATGGACTCATCCTCTATCTGCTTCTCCTCTACCCCAACGCAGTCAAATACACTTCACATTGGCTCAGCTCAACTCGGAAGCCACCTTCATATCCTCCTGCCCTCCTCCTCTCCACATTTAACTCCTGAATGGTTTCCGACCACCTGCTTTCTCTGCAGAACTCATCCCAGCTCTGACTCTGGCTTCTTCCCACTATTGGTCTTGTGCCAACTTCAGCACCCCAAGCTTGGACCACCCTGACACCTCCCTGGCTTCCCAGCCAGTCCCTTGCTCCCTTGCTCCCTGCAGTCAGCTCTCCACAGCAACCCACGTGATTATTAAAAATGAATCCATTCCACATCATCTCACAGTTTTGAAAACCCTCAAGTATTTCTGTCTTCCCTTGAAATAAAACCCAGCCTCTTTACTGTGGCCTAGAAATCTGCACGATGGGAGTTCTCTCATCAGTGTCTTCTTCCCAAACATTACTTCCTCTGAGATGGTACCTGGGCCCCTCCAGTTCACTCATTACCCCCTTGCCCTGCTTTAATCTCTGGACTACTATTGTCACAGGGTGGCCTGGCATGCTGCAGTCCAAGGGATCACAGAGAGTCAGACACAACTGAGTGACTGAACAGCAGCAACCATTGTCATGGCTGAAATAATACTTGTCATTTGTTTGTGGTCTCCAGTCATTAGCATGTCAGCCCTGATGGCAGAGCTTCATATGGGTCATTGCTGCACCCTCGAGGAACATCATTGTGTCTGCCCATAGTAGGCACTGAATAAATACTTGTTACATGAGTGAATATGTGAATGAATAAATAGACCAATAAAGACACAGCCCCACAATTCCTCTACTCATATCAGGACTCTGGATAAAGGCTTGCACTCTCCTGCCATTGTCCACAATGAGATCGACTTGCTCCTTCCTCTAGAATAATTTATATCAACTTTTCACATACTATTTATTTCATTCAGTCTGATAAACAGAATCAGCTTACTTGTCAGCCTCCCCCGTGGGTGACAGGCTCCTGAGTTCAAGGCCTCTCCATGCAAGGCCATCTCTGTGTCCTGAACAGACCCTGCACGTGGGCTTCCACCCTTCCAAGGTCACTGGTGCGTCATGGAGAGCTATAGGGTGAGTTATGGGAAATTATTCAGCAATTCTAGGTTCTAACAGGAGGTGCCTGTGATGTCCCTGGTTCTCTTATATGAATGTGGAGGATAGATATGAAAGGAAATGCCGCCTTGGTGGAACCCACAAACATTTGTTTATTTATATATTTATTCATTCATTCATCTGACAGGATTTACTTTTTAATAACCAAAGGGAGTAATAGAGATACAGGGACATCTTCTTTTCTCTTTTGAGATTTTCTGGCAGGACATCTCATGAGAACTAAAGATGTTTCATATGTAAAGAAAGAAATAGAACTAACGTTTCAAGCCATATTTCAATTATTTTAACAATCAACTAGAGAATGAGATGGTTGGATGGCATCACTGACTCAATGGACATGGGTTTGGGTAGACTCTGGGAGTTGGTGATGGACAGGGAGGCCTGGCGTGCTGCGATTCATGGGGTCGCAAAGAGTCGGACATGGCTGAGCGACTGAACTGAACTGAGGGTTTATTTCTTTTTCCCCTTCATTATTCTGCCATCAAGTAAATAGGACAGATAATCAGGTCATCAGAATAACAAAAAGAAGCCTGAGGTAAAATCTTATGAAGTAACAAATTCCTATTTTATTGCAAATGTAAAAAGTAGCAAAGCAGATATTTCATTGATATATGAATTTCTTTTAAGTCCCATGCTAGTTTAGATATCATAGCCCTAGCTCTAAAATGATTGGAGGCATACAGGTATGTACAGAACTTTAGTCATATCTCAAATCATTTCATCATATCTCTAAAGCCTTCCCAGGTGGCATTAGTGGTAAAGAATCCCCCTGTCAAGGCAGGAGACGAAAGAAACAAGGGTTCAAGCCCTGGGTCAGGAAGATCCCCTGGAGAAGGAAATGGCAACCTACTCCAGTATTCTTGCTTGGAGAATCCTATGGACAGAGGAGCTTGGTGGGCTATAGTCCGTAGGGTTGCAAAGAATTGGACATGACTGAAGGGACTTAGCATGCTGAAGTCTACAAAGTGACAATAACTTGTTACAAGAATGATATTGCAATCATAAACATCTCTTTGGGGAATTTCACCCTAAAATTTAACCATTTATAGTTAAGGGGATATAGCTGTGACACATCTAGTGCTTAAAAGCAAGTCTTTCCTTTGATGACAGACACCATCTTTCTCCAGTCTGGCCTCACCATTTACTAGCAAAATAAACTTGGATGAGTTACAAGGCTTTGATGAGGGTTCTTGGTCATAAGCAGCAACTAAGACTCTGGCTTACTTAGACAGGGAGGGTATTCATTAAAAGGATAACAGACAGGAAGGTTGGGAAACCAGGGAGGGGAAAACACAAAAGAACAGGGAAACTAGCTGGAACCACAGCCTACATCCTGCCCCATAAGCATCTACTGAGGGGCTGCAGTCACTGTGCCTGGACCCTAGTGCCACCACCACCCCGGACACCCCCATGGTCACCCTGGACTTGGGTGTCATAGCAGTGACAGAGCTGAAGATGCCCAGGTCAGTCCTTGGTCTTCTCGTCACCATCTACACACAATCCCTTCATCTCACCTGGTTCACGGCTCTAAACATTATCCCTATGATGTTAACTCCCCAGTTTACATCTTCTCTTCTCCTCTTTCCTAAACCCTAGACCCTTACCCTATTTCCTGCCCAACACTGGGATGTCCGAGAGAGAAAGCTCAACACAACATGTCCAAAACTGGACTTCTGTGCTCTCTCATTTCAATGAAAACTCATTCTTCCTTTTCCTCACATTCTACTTTCAATCCATTGGGAAATACTCATCATTCCATATTTAAAATACATGCAGAATCTGACCTCTGCTCTTTGTTCCTGCTCCCACTCTGATCTGAGGCACTATCATCTCTCATCTGGATTATTGCACGAACCCCTATTCAGTCCTCCTGCCTCTGCCCTCGACCCACCACCCCACCACACTCTGCTCTTAGCACAGAAGCCAGAGCGGTCACGTTAAATGTCAGTCCGTGCTGGTCTCATGCTGTTTCTCACTGCCATTCTGCTGTCCCCAGGGCACTGGTGTGGACCGCTGCCTCTACGTGAATGATTTTCCTCTGGGTCCATGGATCTTTGGATGTGCACTCAGGTGCCTGGGGCATCAAATCCAACTCACAGAGGTGCTGAGGGTTATTTCCCACAGCTTTATTGAGATATAATTGGCATACATCACTGTATAAGCTTAAGGTGAACAGCAGAACAGTCAGATTTACATGTATTATTATATTTTTAAAAGTCAAGGGAAATACAGTGACATCTGCTGGACACACAACAAACTACTAACTTCAGGTTCTTAGCATTTCAGCGTTAGGTTGTGTCACATTACTTTCTCAGACATCCCAGTTGTGGGGGGAAAAATAATAATCTTGGAAGTTAACAAGGAAGCACTGAATGAAAATTAACATTAAACAAGAAATGAGATAGTTCTTTCCTAATCCAATTCCAAGGATCTGAAAGTTGTTGCATGCCCAACTAGGCACGTGAAAGTAATCCCATTAGAAAGCTATCATGGTTATTTACGAATTCAATATATATATATATATTTTCTATTAAGGAAAGCTAAGTAAGCATGCCAGGGTCCTTGCATAGAAATTATCACCGCTTACTCAACCTTTACTGATGGGTGGTGAGGTAGTCTCCCATCTGAATTCATACAACAGACTTGCCTAAACTTAGGGAGATTGCAGAGACACTGGATAACCAAAGTTCTAAAAAAGGTTCACACCATGATGTAAACTCTCCCTGCCTTAGTTTATTCATAGATTACGTGGGACTTTTAATAACATCTACCTTTCAAGGCATTTTGAGAATGAGAAGATCTGATGCCTAGAAAATAGTTAGCAAAGTTCCATGTGTTCAAGGGACTCCAGGCCATTTAAATTAGTACTTTGTTTTTTCTTTTTTTGGCTGAGACCTGTGGGACCTTAGTTCCCCAACCATATATTGAACTCATGTCCCCTGCTTTGAAGGCTTCCCTGGTGGCTCAGCTGGTAAAGAAACCAACTGCAATGCAAGAGACCTGGGTTCAATCCCTGGGTTGGGAAGATCCCCTGGAGAAGTGAATGGCTACCCACTCCAGTAGTCTGGCCTGGAGAATTCCATGGACTGTACAGTCCTTGGGGTCACAAAGAATCGGACATGACTGATTGACATTCACTTCACCCCTGCATTGAAAGAGCAGAGTCTTAACCACTAGACCACCAGAAAAATCCCAGCATTTTGTCTTTGGGACCAATACAGCCCATTTATGTATAGGAGCTGTAGTCTGATGAATTCATCAAGAGAGCTTTAGAGAATATGATGGCACACATACCTCTTACCCACCTCAGCTACCGTTAGTGTTTCACTTCTCATAAAGTCTTCAGGAAATGGTGGTATTTGGTTTTTGTTTTATAATTTTCAAAGAAAAAAGTATAATGTAACGTTTTTGAGTCTTCTGCAAGGTGAATGGACATGTCTATGACTCTGATGCTGGGAGGGATTGGGGGCAAGAGGAGAAGGGGACGACAGAGGATCAGATGGCTGGGTGGCATCACCAACTTGATGGATGTGAGTTTGAGTGAACTCTGGGAGATGGTGATGGACAGGGAGGCCTGGCGTGCTGCGGTTCATGGGGTCACAACGAGTCGGACATGACTGAGCGACTGAACCGAACTGAACTGATGGAGTAACCATTCAATTTAGATGAAGTATAAGACTATCTCTTTTACTGAACATCTTCTAATCTCCTAAAGATGATAATTCACACAGAAAGTAGCATCTGATTGAGCACTCATGCATGACCATAAAAGTATTAGAAACCAACAGGAGAAATCAGCTTGGGTGGGGCAATGGATAAAAGGCTTTAGTGACAAGCTCATTCTTAAGATGGCTCCTGGATCCAATCATGTGGGCATTTGGGCTGTTGATTTTTAATTAAAAAAAAAAAAACTTTAAATTCATTTTTAATTTTTTAAAATGGAAAATATTTTTTTAAATTTTAAAAATTAATTTTTAAAAAAGTTTTAGAGTGCTGTGTTGGTTTCTGCCATACAGCAACTTGAATCAGCCATACTTAAACATATGCCCTCTTCTTTTTGAGCCTCCCTTCCCTCCCCCCATTCCACCCCTGAAGGTCATCACAGAGGGCCAGACTGGCTTCCCTGTGTTATGCAGCAGCTTCCCACGAGCTATCTATTTCACACATGATCGTGTTTTTATATACACCGATGCTGTTTTCTCTACTCATTCCGCTCTCTCCCTCCCCCACTGTCTCCACAAGTCCATTCTCTACATCTGCTTCTCGATTCCTTCCCTGCAAATAGGGTCATTGATACCATTTTTCTAGATTCCCTATACATGCGTTAATATGTGATCTTTGTCTTTCTCTTTCTGACTTACTTCACTCTGTATAACAGGCTCTAGGTTCATCCACCCAGGGATGCTGATTTTTAAAGAGGAAGATGCTTATGATGTGGAGGTATGTGTATTTGGAAGGAGAGGCTGAGAATATCAGCAACTCACCTGTTTCTCTTCTGAATACATTCTGGTTAATTCTGCACTGAATTCTTCTTCTAAATGACACTACCGCTTTCCTGGTGCACCGGGCACAAACGGCCAGGGCACCTTGGATTCGATAACTGTTGGGTTGGTATGCCTTCAGGATTATTATTTGTCTCAACTCTTCTTCCTTGCTCCAAAAGATTTTGTGTATGTGTGTGTTTGAAATACTTAAAATTGTGATAAAAAATTTTTTCTCTTCCGCTGTGTAATAGTCTAGTCACTTCTGTTTTTATCTTATGAAAGCAGGATAAATGGAGAATCCAAGGAATTCTCCAGACAAGAATACTTGAGTGAGTTGCTGTGCCCTCCTCCAGGGGATCTTCCTGACCTGGGGATCGAACCTGCATCTCTTATGTCTCCTGCATTGGCAGGCGGGTTCTTTACCACCGGCGCCACCTAGGAAGCCCCTTGTCCATCTCTACTGCTCAATAAGAACTCTATCATGGCCTCTCTTGGAAGCTGATTTTTCTCCTTTGTTCTGTTTCCAGAATTTGAGCCTCCATTTACTTTGCTCTTTTATTCTATTGCTCCCTAATCCAGAGCCTTGCTAACAAGATTCCCAGCTGCTTTAAAAGATGCCTTGAGTAAATGCCAGAAGGTACAAGTGGCATTTACTCAGAAAATATTTTTAGAGCCTCTGATGGTGTTTACAGTTGGAGCGATACTTGAAGGCATCATTTTCAATTCAGAAGCAAGTAAACAAAAGGGTCTTCTCAGCTTGAGATGTGTTGCCTTTATAAACCATCCATCTAGCTTGGAGAAGAACAGTGACAATGACTTACTTTCACCCTCCACTCTCTGCTTGACACCAGCAGCCACATTCCTACTTAGAAGAAAGCCACATCATCAAACAGTTTGGGGTTAATTTAGTTTTTTGTTTGTTTAATTAAAAAACATTCTGGATAGCTAAAACACGACAAAATATAAAAAGCGTAAAATGTTATACAGGGGAAAGTATAACTATTTCCCAGTCCTGTCTAGTTCCCTTTCCCAGAGGCAAACACTGTTGCAGGTTTCTTATGTATTCTCACAGCTAAATTTTATCTATACTTAGCACCGGTGGTAAAGAATCGCCTGCCAATGCAAGAGATACAAGAGATGCAGGTTCAATCCCTGGGTCAGGAAGATCTCTTGGAGTAGGAAATGACAACCCACTCAAGTATTCTTGCCTGGAAAATTCCATGGCAAGAGGGAGCCTGGGGGGCTACAGAACATGTGGTCACAAAGAGTGGGACCCAACTGAGTATGCACACAGTTCTGTTCTAGTTCTAGACATACTTTACATATATGAATATTTTCCGAATGGCAAACGCTGCCATGCATCTTGATTGTGTCGACTGACGCTAGGTCTTAGAGGTACTATTACACAGTGATATACAGACCTGGCTTATTCTTTGTAATGAGGGGTGTAACTTTCCACCATGCAGCTCACCTGTCATTTGTGGAACCTGCCTCTGCTGATAATCACTCAGGTTGTTTCACTATTACGGGCAGTCCTACAATTAACATCCTTGCACACATCATTTCTCATATCTGTAAAATATCTAAAGATAAATTTTTAGCTGTGATTTTCTGAGTCAGTGGGCATGTGCCATTGACTTCTAGTAGAGACAGCAGGACCTCATTAGATGTTTTCATTTGCATGACCCCCAGCAGGCCAGCTCCTCCAAATCCTCCCTAAGCCTGTTATCAAATGTGATGACTTTTCCAATCTGATATTTGAGAAAATGAAATTTCATGGCAGGTGAATTTGTGCCTCTCCTATTGGAAATGATGTTGAACATCATTTCATGTGATTTAGGGACTTCAAGATTTCTTATGTTTTTTGTCTCATGTCCCTTCTCTATCTTTTCTATGAGGTTTTTTGGGTTCATGTCCCTTCTCCATCTTTTCTATGAGGTCTTGCTCACTTATCTACTTGATTTTGGAGATTTCTTTACATATTTAGGAAAATAGTTCTTCTTATGATATGGGTGGCAGTTTTTATTTTTCAGAGATTTTCATTTGTACTTTGGCTTCTTAAAGAATGTTTTTATGATGCTGAACTTCCTCCATCCTTCCCTCCTCCTAACACTCCCCTCCTCTTTCCTTCTTTTCTTTCTTTATGCTTAAAAGGACTTTCTGCACTTCCAGGTTAGGAAAAATGCCCCATGTTTTAGCTTAGTGCTTTGGGGACTTTGTTTCTGCTTTTATGTTTTGTTTTGTTTTTTAATCTATCCAAAATTGATTTAGCACAGGCAGAGACACAAACACATATCTTACCCGGAAGCTGCTTGGATGTTTTGCACCATTTATAGATAATTCATTTCTCCCATCTCCGACATGCAGTATTATCTTTATCAGTAAAATTTAGGTTTTCTTTGTAACATTTGTCTGTTTCACTGTGGTCTTGCATTTGAGGGCTGTCTTGTACCTATAAATAGTATGTTCTTATATCTCGTTGGGATAGTTCCCCTTCATTCACATTCTGGCTATTTTTGCTTTTTTTTTTTTTTCATATAAACTTTAGAATCAGTTTTAAATAATTTAGAGTTCGTTCTTAAAAAAAATCTTTCTGTATATTTTTTAATGAATTAAACTTATTACTGATCCTTTCTATCACAAAACAGGGCATGCATTTTTTTCATGTTCTCATGTGGCATTTTACTGTTTTCTGCATATAAATCCTGTACCTCTTTTGTTAAGTTTACTTTCATATACTGCATGTTTTTTCTATAATCTACATATATTAGTATTTTAATTTTTTTTCTCCTAAATTCTCTTTTATTCCTCTTATTTTCCATTTGGCTGTTGTTTATATAGGACTGAGTATTGATTTCTGTATATTTATGTACCCAGGCAGCTTGCTGAATTCTGGTTCCGACAACTTTTCAGTTTATTCTCTTGGGTTTCCCAAGGTATACAGTATATAATACATAATTCATAATAGTTTCATCACCTCCTCTCCAGCTTTTAAAACACCTATTATTTCTTTCTCCCACTAAATGTAATGACTAGGACCTCCAGAACAATGTTAAATAATAGCAGTAATTGTGGACATCCTTGTCTAGTCGCACTTTATTGATGGTGTTGTTCAGTCGCTAAGTTGTGTCTGACTCTGCGATCATATGGACTGCAGCACGCCAGTCTTCCCTGTCCTTCGCTATCTCCCAGAGTTTGTTCAAGCTCATGTCCATTGTGTTGGGGATGCCATCCAACCATAACATCCTCTGTCAACCACGTCTCATCCTGCTCTGTCCTCAATCTTTCCCAGCATCACGGTCTTTTCCAATGATTCAGTTCTTCACTTCAGGTGGCCAAAGAATTGGAGCTTCAGCATCAGTCCTTCCAATGAGTATTCAGAATTGATTTCCTTTAGGATTGACTGGTTTGATCTCCTTGCAGTCCAAGGGACTAAGTCTTCTCCAGCACCACACTTTATTATTTCCCCATTAAACAGGAAGTCTCAATGTTTGCAGGAGACACATAGTATTAAGAATGTAGTTTTCTAGTCTTATTTAACTAAGGGACTGTTTGCTTACTGTTAAGAATAGATATAAAATTTTAATAAATGCTTTTCAGAATCAGAGAGTCATATTTTCTTTGGATCTATTAATATGTTGAAATATAGTAATAGATCTCCTAATATTGAAACATCCTTGAATACCTAAAACGTGTACCATTTCTCCATATCCTGTTACTCTTAAAATGTGCTTCTAGCTTCTATCATGCAAGATTTTATTAGGATTTATGTATAGGGCTTTGGCATCATTGTTATTTGTAAGTAGATTTGAAACAATAAGTACATGCTGAGGTATCTATTTTTTAATGATTTGATAGAATGCCTCTGTAAAAAAGCCCAGAACTTCAATTTTTTGAGTTAGAAAAAAACATCATTCTTTGAGATTTTTCTCAATTGTTTCCAGGATTTTTAGTCTCTTTAGATTTTTCTAGTTCTTTTGGGTCACTGTTGGGTCACTGTTGATAATTCCTATTTTCTAGAAAGGTGCCATTTCCCCTACATTTAAAAATTTTAGGATTGAAAAAAGCTATCTTTTATTAGTCTTTTAATTTTTTTCATTTGTATTATTTACCTGACCTTGTTTCTGTTTTGACTATTTATGCATTCTTACGTTTTTTTTTTTTTCCCTCCTGGATGGAGGGAACTACCTCACTGTGTTCCCCTCCAAGAAAATCAACTTAAAAATTATTCTACTTATTCTTATATTTTCTAACTTTTTAATGAATTTTAATTTTATTAATTTCTTTTTCTGATTTCCTTAGTATTGCATTTTTTTCTATCTAATTGGTTTTCTTTTTTTTCTTCATTTAAATGTATGACTATAAAGTTTCCTCTAACCTTTGGTTCAGCTGAATCCTATATTTTCTGATATATATATATATAAATCATATATATACTTATATCCATATTCACATTTATTTATATAGTAGACAAATGATTTTACTGTTACTTTTCCAGATATTAAGTAACTTTAATTTTCTTTTTGGTGCAAAAAAAAATTGTAAGCAGAATTATTTTTAACTTCTAGGTATATGAGCTTAAAAAAATTAAATACTAGTTATGTTGTAGTCTGAGAAGCAAGGGAATGAATACCCTTGGGTGACTTTCAAACTCCAAAGTGTAGAAGTTGGCAGACAATGCCTCAGCCCCTCCAGAGGCCCCAGCCTCTGTGGAGTTGATTCTGAGGTGTCCTGGACACAGTATCTCAGAAAGTTCCCAGCTGAATGGAGTTCAGATTTCTCATGGAAATAACTAGCTTATTAATGCACTCACTTGGCTTTTCTTTTTTCTCTATTTCTTTCTCCCCTTTTCATCACTATCCTTCTGGAATAGAAGCTAACTGCAGCCAGTCCTGTCTTGGTGTCTGTGCTGGGAGAATCAAGGTAAGACACAAGGTATCTTATGAGAAACCACTGAAGAGTGATATATGTGGTATTTTACTGTCATAAACGGATAGAGGTCAAACACTGTCTGGAAGGAGAAAGAAATGAGAAGTACTTCGATGCTTAGAATGACTGAAAGTGTTAGAAAGAGGAGAGAGAGAGAGAGACCATATTTAGTGGCTGAGTAGGAATATTCCAGAAAGATAGAATAGCATAATCTAGACGGGATACCAG
The DNA here is from genome assembly GCF_002263795.3 of Bos taurus. Lineage (NCBI taxonomy): Eukaryota > Metazoa > Chordata > Mammalia > Artiodactyla > Bovidae > Bos > Bos taurus. Next base: position 37,253,030 of record NC_037340.1, read on the forward strand.
GAGTGTGTGATGTCACAGTCAGTGAAGTTATCCACAGATTTGCATGGCTCAGGGGGTAAAGAATCTGCCTGCAATGCAGGTGACACAGGAGACATGGTTTGATCCCTGGGTTGGGAAGATCCCCTGGAGGAGGAAACGCCAACCCACTCCAGTATTGTTGCCTGAAAACTTCCATGGACAGAGGAACCTGTCCATGGGGTCACAAAGAGTATGACTTGACTGAATGACTAAGCACGCACGCACACCTTGAGGGAGTACTGAATGGCAAGCCATGTTCTAAGAGATAGGCTGCAGTGGAGGAGACCCCCAAATCTTTCCCCATGAGAGTCTGTGTTCTTCAGACATAGAGAACAAACTTATGGATATGGCTGCAGAGGTGGGGTGGGGAATGAAGGAGAGGGTGGGATATATGAAGAGAGTAACATGGAAACATACATTAGCATATGTAAAGTACATAGCCAATGGGAATTTGGGGTATGACTCAAGGAACTCAAATGAGGGCTCGGTAACAACCTAGACGAGTGGGATGGGGAGGGAGGTGAAAGAGAGGAAGAAGGAGGAGACATGGGTAAACCTAAGGCTGATTCATGTTGATATTTGGTAGAAACCAACACAATAGTGTAAAGAAATTATCTTTTGATTAAAAGTAAATAAATTGGAAAAGAAAAAAAGAGTCTGTGTTCTCCTTGGCCACCTGCAGTGTGATTCTGTAGATCAGAGAGCTGTGGCAGGTGTGACATGTCACGCATTTGAGAGACACAGGGGAAGTAGTAATTACAATGACTATGGAACTGGGTGCCTCTTGCTAAGTACAAGTGATGTGTTGGAAAAATTTAGCAAAAGGTCAGGCATGATTAATCATAGATTTAAGGCAAAATGTGAAAGTCAGAGGACTTCCTTGCCATTGTGTGAAGGAACTGTCATATCCTGCAGCCAGAAGGCAGTACAAATCCAAGGACCAGGCCTAGACTTTAATTTAAAACATGGCAGAATTCCAGAGAAAGTGGTCTAGTTATTACTATCTGGACATCCTGTATGTTGGTTGGGCTAAATTAACAAGGACGGGCAAGAGTACAGAGGTCTTGGTAAGAGTCACGTGTTCCAGATGAACGGGTAAACCCTGCAAAGGATTCAGGTCCTCCTACATCAGTGACATTGTTAGGGGTACAGTGGGCTGGGAACATGGAGGATACTCCATGCAAATTATTGGGTCTCTGCAAAACTTTGATCACTAAGAAGGAAGCACGAATCCTGGTAGGACTTTTCAGATTCTAGAGTAGCATGTCCAACACATCATGTGTTTCTGATCCATTTTCTAGATGACATGGGAGACTGCCAATGCGGAGTCAAAGCCAGAAAGGACTCTGGCAGGAAAGGACTCTGCAGCAGGTCAGGATTCTGATATAAACAGTCCTGCTGCTTGACCCATCAAATCCTAAGGCATTAGAGGAGTCTTTGGGGCAAAAGATAGTATGTAGTCTACATAGTGTGACAAAGTCACTATGTAGACTTTGGCAACCCCCTCCAGGGGCCAATCTGCCGCCATGACTGGGAGAGGCAAACATAAAAAAGCTGCCTTCTTACCCTCGACTTGTGATATTTCTGAAGGACCATCTAAGCTTCAGAACATCTCCTAGGGTCAGCTGAGTCTCTGTTGAGACTGAATCCATTTAACCTCTCCCTTTGCCCATGCCTGTTTCCCTCATTCTCTGCAGCGGCTTTTAAGGTTTGTTCAGAAACTGTTTGGCGTTCCTTCCCTCAAAAGGTGGAGCTGAATTCTCCTTCTCTTGTGTGTGGACAAGACTTGGGACTCATAGATTCATAGAAGCCATGCATGGAGCATTACACCCTGAATTAGCTCATGGGAAGATTGGTTCAGCCTCAGGCATACCCCATCCCTCCCTCACTCTTACACTCTTTCAAGGAGGCCAGCTGCCATCTTCCAAACACTGGGAAGGCAATGAGTTTGAGAGTGGATCCACCAATGGACAGCTTGATGAATCCTTGTGAAAGCTAAAACCACACATCTAAGCCTGACCTGAATCCTGAATCCCTGACCCACAGAAACTGTATGAGACAATAAATGTTCATTGGTTTAAGCTGAAAAGTTTGGGGTAATTTCCTACATAATAAATAGTGAATACACTCCCTTACAAATGTCCTTGAGAGAACTCTCCAGGGGACGTCTTGCCTGCAGATCTCTGCCTCAGAGTCTGTTTCCCGGGAAATCCATCCCAAGAGAGAAAGAAAAGGCATGTTGATATTACAGGCCTGGCTTTTTCAGAGGGATGCTGAATAATTTATTGCAGCTGAGTGTAGGGAAGCTGATTTATGGCTGTGAATGTGATGGGGAGTGAGACAGAAGGTTTTCTAAACCAGGCTCATAAAATATAACTTTTATTGTATAGGCAGTTGGGGGAGGGGGGAGCTACTGAAGGTTTGGGGGCCAGAAGAACATTCTGGAAACAGATGAATGGTGGAGGAAATGGAGAGACTAGCAGTAGGGAAGCAAATCTGCAGCTGGGTGTGATGTTTGAACAAGATATAAGGAAATAAACTACCCACTAACCCCAGATGGTGGGACCTATAAAGTCTACCTGACAAGGAGTTGTTAGGACTGAGTGAGATGACAATGGCGAAGGGCTGAGAACAGCTCCTGGCCTGTTGAAATCCTGTGCGTGTGTTCATTACGTAAATGTATGCTAGGCTGAGTGGTTCCTCCGTGGCCAGAGAATTTACCAGTCAATACTGGAACATCCAGAGTTCAAATAGGAGGGAAGGGCAGACAATGGTGTGATTCATGGTAAGGTCAGTGTTCTAGGAAACTCACTAATGGGAGAAAGCACGCTGGGTTGATGGTCATCATTCCAAGTTCAAGGCCTTGCTGCCTCTCTCAAATTGGGTTTGTGCTCTTGATAATAAGGGCCACTGGAAAGAGAAGCAAAAATCCATCACTGTGACAGTAAAAATAAATCCAGATCTTATGTCTTGCTGACATCTGATCAGCCACTCTGAAGTCTCCCGAGGAAACTTCAAGATGGAAGCCTATCCATCACGGCTGGCCGTGGCCTTTACTCTACTCTCGCTCTGCAAAGTGGATGCATGGCTGGAGACTTCCAAATCCTTCATGGCTGCACTGCACCTCCTCCACGAATAGGAGGGTAAACTGTGGATGATTTGACCTGGCAAGTTCCTGCTGCCTCATTGCATAGGTCACAACGGATTATTTTCCTGAAAGGCAATTTCCCATTTACTCAGGGCTTAAAAGGCTTCCTCTGATATTTCAGTTGCTGGCTCCAGCTAATGGGCCTGGTTAGCCCAGAGCAGTCACTCAATAGCTATGTAATTAAGAAAGTATTAGATATCATGTAGAATAAAGAGGAGGAAGTTTATGGCAAAAAAAAAAAAAAGTAAGATGGACTGATGCCACCTAAAAACTCAGTCAGAAATAAGGCAGAGTCTGCCCAAACTAGGGTTTTAGGTACAAAGCCATCTAATGGAGGTGCTTTAACGTGGGGTTTTTTGAAGATGACAAGTGAATTTCTGGAGAGCCATGAAGCCCGCATTCTCGAGGGGAAATGACATACAATTTTCTCAGCTGGGATTACATCCTCGAAAGAGAACTTGTGCCAGGGCTTATGCAGGGAGTCTGTCTGGAAGAGTGAGTCCAAGGTCAGGGGTGGGGCTCTGAGAAGAGTCCAGGTACATGCACAGATGCTATTACAGTGTGATTTTTTTTCACAACTCAACTGCAGGTTTCCGTCTTTGTGGATAAGTCTTAATTCGCTTATCCATTTTCCCATTGTTTAGTATTTATGTTGATCCCATTTTTTTTTCTGTTAAAAACAGTATTTTGAAATGTCCCTGTGCATTACCTTTGCAAACATAGTTGATTTCCCTAGGATAAATTGTAAAACTGAAATGGCTAAGTCAAAGATTTCGATGCAGATTATCACATATTCCTACAGAAAGTTATACTAATTTACATGCTTTTGGGTAGTGTATGAGAATTTATATTGCTTCCTAAGTGGCATATTACTATTCTTTTCCATTTTTACTAGATAGAAAATGAGATCTCAGTTGCTTATTTCTGATGTGAACATTTTAACCTGGAACAGAACATTTAAAGATGTACTTATTGGCCATTAGAATTTTTTCTTTTATGGATTTCCCATTCATATCTTTTGTTCTTTTTTTAATGAGTGTGCCAGAATATTTTTCATATTTATTTGAACAAATTCTTTATATAATAAGGAGTTTAGCCCTTTGCAAATATATATATATAAAATATATATATATTCACCATTGTTGCTTATTTTAAAATTTTGTTTATAACAATGCATGAAATTTTAAGTTTATGATATAAAATCTGTCAAGTTAAAAATATTTTATGCTTTTCAACTTATGTGTAAGTGCATATTCACCATATATTTAAGATATTTGCTTTCAACATAAATTAGTTTTATCTTGATCAAAGTTTTATTTTCTAATCATCTTTTATTTCTCAACTAATCTGATGCTATCTTTATCATAAAATAAATACATACACTTGAGTCTGTAAAATAGTCACAAGATGAGAAATACAGACATTTGAAAATGTTTAGAGAAAACTGTGTATAACTCTATGCTAATAACTTGAAACTATAAGTGAAATGGCAATTTTATATAAGAACATGAATTTTCAGTTAACTCATACAGAAAATTTGAAAAGATCAATAACCATTTAAGAATTTTTACCTTTTAATTTTAGCTTTGAAATGAATAGAAATTGAATTTAATTTATCAAATCCAGAGGATTTTTTTACTTTTTGATATTTTGCCTTACTTATAGACTGAAAAAAGCAGCTCTTTTGCCTGGATGAAAGAAATATTGTCCTTTAGAGTCATTTATGATTTATTTAATTTTGTATTAACTCATATCACATCCAGGATATAATTTGTGTAAGGTGTGACACAAAGAACTAACTCAATTTTCTCTTTCGAACAGTCAACTTCTAAATACCAGGTGTGAATCATCTATTTGTTTCTGTTTGGCTGGTGGATCCTTTACTGTGTTCTAAGTTCTTAAAAGTTCTAGACTCTTTCTCAGGGCTTCAGCTATGCTACCATGGGTCTCGTGTTGATACTCCAACTTCTTAATTACTGAAAAGCTACAATACCACGTAGGTTTTTAATCATATGATTTTAAACCATACAACTCTTTTATTCCAGTGTGAGGCTCTTAAGAGTTACGCAGTGGAAAGAGAACACACGGCTCAGAGAACCACACCCCAGGTATGCTGCCAAGTAACTAGGGGGCCCTTGAGAAGCCTCTGAACTTCCCCAGCCCCCAGTTTTCTCATTTGTTAAATAGATAATCAATCCTGAATATTCACTGGAAGGACTGATGCTTACACTGAAACTCCAATACTTTGGCCACCTGATGTGAAGAGCTGACTCATTGGAAAAGATCCTGATGCTGGGAAAGTTTGAAGGCAGGAGGAGAAGGGGGCAGCAGAGGATAAGATGGTTAGATAGCATCACTGGCTCAATGGATGTGAATTTGAGCAAACTAGGGCTCAGATGGTAAACCATCGGCTTGCAATTCAGGATACCTGGGTTTCATCCCTGGGTCGAGAAGATCCCCCAGAGAAGGGAATGGCAACCCACTCCAGTATTCTTGCCTGGAGGGTTCCACAGACAGAGGAACCTGGTGGGCTACAGTCCATAGGGTCACAAAGAGTTGGACACAACTGAGTGACTAAACAGATAGCTATAATCATATTAACCTCCTGGTTGTTGGACTTAACTCCTCCAGAGAAACAAGCAATAGAATGTGTAAACATACACACACAGAGAGGCAAACAGAAAGAAACAGAGTGAGTGACAGAGAAACAGGGGCAGGGAGAGAGAGAAAGGTAGAGACAGACAAAGAGAGAGAGACTGAAAGACTTATTGCCAAAATTGATTCATATGGTTGTGGAGCAGGGAAAATTCTATGCTGCAGTATGAGTCTGAAGGCATTCCAGAGATGCAATGCCTTCTTCCTCAGGGGACCTCAGTCTTTTCTATTAAGGCTTTCCCCTGATTGGATGGATACTTTGGCCACCTGATGCGAAGAACTGACTCAATGGACAAAGCCCTGATGCTGGGAAAGATTGAATGCAAGAGAGGACGGGGATGACAGAGGATGAGATGGTTGGATGGCATCAGTGACTCGATGGACATGAATTTGAGCAAGTTCCAGGAGCTGGTGATGGACAGGGAAGCCTGGCGTGCTACAGTCCATGGGGCTGCAAAGAGTTGGACACGACTGAGTGACTGAACTGAACTGAACTGAACTGATTGGATGAGGTCCCTCCACACTGCAGAGGGGAGCCTGCTTTACTCAGAGCCCACCGATTTAAATTTTATCATGGCTTAAAGTGTCTTTACAAGCAGTATCTAGACTTGTGTTTGACCCAAAATGGGATACCGTGGACTAGCATCACAATTATATAACCTTCAAGGTACTTTTACTTCTAAAGTTCAGAGGTGCCATGAATCTGAGTAAGCGCTTCTTGTGGGTTACATACATTCATTGTCTCAGATTCTTTAGTCCATTTGGACTCCCTGTCCCAGAACCTTCTCACTGTAGCTCCTTCTTTAGCCTACATTGGGTGGATGACCCGGTTTTATCCTACAAATGTGATATCCCATGTTAAGTCGAGTTCTGGGTCTCTTTCTCCCATCAGCGTTGTGTCCTCAAAGATGTCTAGCTTTCTTGTGTGCAGGACTGGAACTGCTTTGCCAGAAGACACCCCTTTCTTAACATTCTCAGAGAAAACTCAGATATTAGGAATGGCCTCTTTCTGAGCATAAATTTGGTGTCTAAATTTGGACTTGTCAAGGGGCATTTCCCTTGCAGGATATCACGCTGTCTTCCTGACAGTTCGGAATGCTTGAGAGTGGAACAAGAAGAGGCAAACTGCCATCTTGCCTTGGAATAGCATGACTTTTCTTTTCCAGAGTGAACTTAGTACAGTCCTGCATTTGAAGACTCTCTCCCTGAGACATCCGATAACCACTAATATCTCACCCTTTCCCATTAAATCAGTTGAATTGACTTTTATGAAGTCCTGTTATCCACAGCTTCCTATATCCAATTTAGGACAGACATAACAGTCATGCAGGAGACCCGGTAACTCAGATAGTAAAGAAACTGACTGCAATGCAGGAGACATAGAGACACAAGTTTGAGCCCTTGGTCGGGAAGATCCCCTGGAGAAGGGCATGGCAACTGACTCTGGTATTCTTGCCGGAGAATGCCATGAACAGAGGAGCCTGGAGGATCGCAAGGTGTCAGACATGACTAAAGCGACATAAGCATGCATGCATAGCCAATTAACACCGTTGTGATAGTTTCAGGTAAAGAGCGAAGGGACTCAGCCAGACATGTGCATGTATCTATTCTCCTCATCCACTTTGCAAAAAGCTTTATACCTCATCCACTTTACACTAAAGTCATGTTATCTGTGACATAACCTACTGACTCTGATTTCAATGTTAGGCTAAACAAAATTAGAGTAACACATACTTCAGAATCTCAGTGAAAACAAACGTGATGTATTGGTCACATTTACTCTCAAACATTACCAGGTCTAATCATGAAACATTCACACTAACCCTTGTTTTAAAGTATGACTTTTAAACAAGGTCATTTTATCTTTTTTCCTTGAGCTCTAGATCTCATAAGACTTTAGTCAAACTCATAAAAATTCTGACCTGATCACAGAGAAATGATCAGGCTCCAGGAGAGGGGACTTGAGAGGGACCCAAGAAGCTGCATGAAAGGTAAGTGCCTCTCTGTGTTGGTTCTGATTGTATTGCTGCTGTTCAATGTTCCAGAAAGGAAATTCTTCTTGATTAAAGGGGAAAAAATTACATTTTTTAAAAAACCAGAGCTTGTTCAACATAGTTTATTTTGACAAGGACATATTTGAGTAATTCTGGGTTATGAAGTGAAAGTGACAAGTTTTATTTATTAGCCTCAATTGGCAGGAAGATACACCACCATGAATACAGCTCTGTATTCACTCAGGGCAGCCAAGGGAGAGACTATACCTTCTAAGCATATTCTCAGGGCTTTAATTGTACCATGAAACCACAGACATGACAGATGTAGAATTAAGGAAAGAAGCAGATATATATATATATATACATATGTCAGTCTTCCAACTCAGCTGGGTAATAAATTTGATTTATTTGCATGATTCAAGTTAATATTTCAAACCTGTTTCTGCCAGAGTGACTTGGAAATAGCATGACTTTTCTTTTCCAGGAAGAATTTATTTTAAGAGGTGAGAAGAAAAAGAGAAAGGGGAACAACAGTAAGAAAATAGAGGCAGGAGGTGGTCTTCAGGGCTCAGAGACTCCAGCCCTGTCCTCAGGGAGAACAATTCTCTGATCTGCTGTCCCCATCACATGTCCCTTTCACCCCACTTCCCCACATCTTTCTTTCTAGCTTTATTCGTTCCTCTCTTTATAAAAGGGAACACCCTTTTGCCTAATTCTTGAGATGCCTGTAGAGCTTCTAGGGTTACAGTGTTTTCCATTCTGCAACAGCCTCCCCTCCTCTGACGACAATAGCTGACCCCTACGCTTTCCAATAATTCAGTTTGTTTTCTATGGGACAGCAAGTATTTTGATACCCATTCCATATAGAAAGGAAAGTTGAGGTTGGCGGGGGTTGATGTATGCCCCGGGTCTGGTTGTCTGAAGCTTAATGAAGGTTGCTGAAGAGTGGCACAGAATTCAAACCCGGGTCCTCTCCAGACGTCGCTTCTGGGGCTTTGTGTACTGCCGTGTGGTTCTTTCTCAGGGTTCTTACAGGTGACTTTGCTTGTGTAAACTGAGAAGACTGGAATAGAGTCCAGTTCTGAAATGATGCGGGGACAGTACAAAGAAGGCCTGATGCCCAGGACAGAGCCCAGAAGAGCTGTGTCAGATGAGACCAGGCCCTCTGATGCCTGAGAGCCCTTCGAAAGTGAGCTGTCTGCTCAGAAAATGTTCCCACCAAAAAATAAACCTAGGAAGAGAGTGATAGGCTCAAAAGAGGTAAGGGAGGGGAATTTGCCCATTCACCTAAAATCTAAAAATAAAAATCTGTGTGCCGAGTTTTCATATTAAGAGAATACATCACATGAAATCTTTGGGTGTATCTTGGCTTGTTCCTATCACTGAGATCTGCTTTTGACTCACTCTGGTTGCCTGAAATTATCTTTTGTCTGCTCTGTCAGAGTGAATTGCTTTTAAGGAAAATCCACAGAAAGCTTACAGAGAATACCTGAGTTATGGGAAGGAGATTCAGGCAATGCAGTGTGGTCCCAAGCCAGCAGCATCAGTATCCCTTGGGAACTTGTGAGTAACGTAGATCCCCAGGCCCCATCCCGGCCTCCTGAACCAGAAATGCTTGGGGGTAGGCACAGACTTCTGTGTTTTGACAAGCCCACTGAGGGATTCACGTGACCCTCAAGGGTATCCTGGTTTAAGGATGGGTTTTCAGGTCAGCTCTGTCCTGGGCAACAATCCTGAGGATGAATGGGACTTTCCCATCCTAGACTCCTCCCTTCTCAGGCACAGTGTTCTGCCAAGTAACTCAGCCCCACCCCCTCTCAATCATGCTGCCTTCCCAGGTGTCGTTTGAGAGTGTGTGTGTGTGTGTGTGTGTGTGTGTTTTCCCCCCTAGAAGTTCCTGTATTCAAAAAAAAAAGAAAAGGAATCAAAATGTATTGAGCATCCATGAATGTGACAGGCACTTGGGCTTGGCACCTTTGATGAGTTATTTATGTGATCTTCACAAAAGCCCAAAGGGTAGAAAAACACGTCTCATATTTCATACAGAGGGATATTTGAATGCTGTTAGAGGAACCCTTAAAGACCTAAAACATTTCATGACCTGGAAGGATTTCTGTTGGTGGAATCTCACGCACTTTATGGGGGTGGAAGAGATATTTTTGTCAAGGAGGAAGGCCAGGCTGGCACATGCACTAAAAGGATGGTACTTTCTAATGTAACTGTGGTCGTCTTGTCACGCCCTTTACCAGGGGTGCACACAGACTCCCAGGAGCAGGGCTTCCTCTGTCCCAACTCTTGCTATATCTTCTGGTCTCAGTATCCCTTTTGCACATGATTTCAGATTAAAAGAAAAGAAAATTCCACCAAAACACGGCTGATGGCTAAGCATGCATGTCCCCCTTCAATCTTTGTTTTGCAGTTTTAGTAGCCCCTGTTTTCTCATTTAAGAGTAATGCTGCCTTAATGGAATATTACTTGGTCATAAAAAAGAACAACATTTTGCCATTTGCAGTAACCTGGATGGACTTGGAGGACACTAAGCTAAGTGAAATATCAGGCAGAGACAGACAAATACTGTATGATCTCATTTACATGTGGAATCTAAAACATGTAGCTAACTAGTGAATGAAACGAAAAAGAAGCAGACTCACAGATATAGAGAACAAACTTAGTGATCACCAGTGGGGAGAGGGAAGTGGGGCAACATAGAGGTAGGGAAGGAAGAGGTACAAATGCTTAGGTATAATATAAGCTATAAGGATACAGTGTACAGCACAGGAAATAGAGTCAATATTTTATAACAACTATAAATGGAGTATAACCTTTAAAAGTTGTGAATCCCAACGTTGAACACCTGTAACTTACATAAGATTGTACAGCAGTAATATTTCAATTAAAAAAAAGGAGTAAAGCTGTCTGTGAGGTGTGTGCTGAGTGGAACAGCTGAGAAGGGGGAACCCAGGCTGCCAATCTGGGTTCTCTCCTTCCTTTAAAAGTCTCCATAAATCCACTTGTGTCTATAACGGGAGCTTGAGGCTGTCTGTAGAGCAGGCAGAATGGCCTGCAGGCTAGGGTCTCGGGCTCTGGTCAGATCCTGATGAATCAATGGTCAAGGCTATGACCTCCAAGGACCCACTTAACCATCTACCTCCAGCTTCTTCCCCTGGAGAATGTAGTATTGGTGCGTCCCTCGTGGCACCATTGTCAGGATTAATGAGACAATATATACAAAATACTGAAGCACAGCCTGATTGGCAGAAAGCACTAAAAATCATAATCATCACTATTACTATTCAAGGATAAAAATGAATAAATATGTGGATCTATATGTTCAGTGAGGATAAATCTCAAAAATGTGTGAGTGCGTGTTAGAAAGCACAACAGCATGTTCATATTCATGTTCAGGTAATGCTCATGGCATCTTCCAGATAGTGGTTACCTCTGGTGGTGATGGTGGTGGTGTGTAAGGGTGTGTGTATGTGTGTGTGTGTGTGCACATGCATGTGGGCAGAACAGAAGCGGTGTGCATGCTTGGAATGTTTCATAATTAAAAACTGCAGAATGCATTAAAAAACTTCCATCTGATAATGAGAAGGCTGTCTTGCTCATTTGTATTCTCCTTGGCCATTCAAACTTTCCTTTTGATATTCAAGAGAAGCTGCAGTGCGATATCCATCTGATATGTAAATTATTAATGAGGCTTTTGGTCCTGGGATCCTTCCAGACCAGGATTCTGTGGCTGGAATGTGGGGGCAGGATGGGAGGAAGGCCAGGAGACCGGTTTTATGAATTTACAACATACCGCCTTCCATGATCTGGGGAAAGAAAGATTTACAGCGAAACACCACAGACAGCTTGCTTAATCTCTCTCAGAACATTCCCTTCACTATAAAATAGAAATAATAAATCGTATTTTACGAGCTTGCTGTGAGAAGTAAATAAACACAGAACATGGCACTTGGTAAGCATATCAAATACCCAGCATTCTGACGTCCAATTTATTTTAAAAGCTTCCATGTGACAGACTTTAGAGAGGAAAAAAATATCCATTTTTTGCCAGGCTGAAAGATGTTCTCTGCAGGGGTCAGAGCAACCAGCAGAATCTCCCCTCCACCACCACCCACCCCAAATCAATGGATGCTTTTGAGACACCATAAAAGAAACATCCAAGTAAGATCTTTCTGGGTGTTTATGAAACCCCGCCTGTCTTTCCCTACCTTGTGATGTGTGAGCACTTCAAGCATCCAGTGAAGGGGGTTGGAACGTGAGCGGGAGGGAGGACAAACCCAAGGCAGCAGCCACAGGTGGCTTTGGGAAAGGGTGAGAGGCTGAGCAAAGCCAAGAGAAGGAGGGTTTCAAGGGAGAGAGGGTTGCAGGTGACGGAGGAAGGAGCTGCAGAAGGACCAAGGCTCAAGTAGAAAAGGTGAAGGCTGAGTGATGCCGTCCAAGGTCAGGGATATGTCTGAACTACAGAGCAGCGAGAGGAGAAATGTGACCTCCAGTGGAGGATCAGATCCAGGAGTGCTCTGAGCCTCCTAAACCAGCTCATGACTTCAAGCTGGATAGCACAAAGGTGTTCTTCCTGTACAAATCTGTGGTCAATCTATCCATGAGGGAACTAAGGTAGGAAGAACAGCAGATAGCCATAAATGAATCTTCAGTAAGGGGATGATGTGTTCTACACAGCCGGGAAAATAAAATCTCATCATGTTGCCAGTTCTGCTAATGATTCAAATCTCCATTTTGTGACTCTTGTCCTCCATGGATGTGAATGTTTTAAAAAATCGCCAAGCTATTTGGTGCCATTGACTCAGACATCACCATTTCAAAAAGCATTTTTGTCACCGATGCTTTTAGCCACATTGGATGACAAAGGAAAAATGTGTGGACTCCATTAGGAGGCAACTCAGTCTGGTGAGAAGAGTGGATTTGAGGTCAGACATACTCTGGCTTGCTTCCCAGGGGGCACAGTGGTAAAGAATCGGCGTCCCAGTGCAGGAGATGCTGGTTGGATCCCTCAGTCAGGAAGATCCCCTCCAGCGTTCTTGCCTGGAGAATTCCATGGACAGAGGAGCTTGATGGGCTACTATGGTCCAGGGAGTCGCAAAGAATCGAGCACAATTGAGTATGCTTGCACACAAGCATACCCAGACTCATCCATTCTTTCATTCAACAAATATTTATGGAACATGTCCTATGCACTGGGCTTGTAGTATTTACTTTCTAGTAGAGGGTGATAACTGGAGAAGGCAATGGCACCCCACTCCAGTACTCTTGCCTGGAAAATCCCATGGATGGAGGAGCCTGGTAGGCTGCTGTCCATGGCGTCACGAAGAGTCGGACACGACTGAGCAACTTCACTTTCTCTTTTCACTTTCATGCATTGGAGAAGGAAATGGCAACCCACTCCAGTGTTCTTGCCTGGAGAATCCCAGGGACAGCGGAGCCTGGTGGGCTGCCGTCTATGCAGACGCACAGAGTTGGACATGACTGAAACGACTTAGCAGCAGCAGCAGCAGCAGCAGAGGAAGTGAAGGAAGTAAAGGGAGGTGACTACATCAAAGTGTCCAGGAAGAGTAGGGGCTTTATAGTGGGGTGACCATAGGCTGCAGCCTCAATACAAAGCAGCCAACCCAGTGTTAGTCACGCAGTTGTGTCCAGCTCTTTGTGACCCCGTGGACTGTAGCCCACCGGGCTCCTCTGTCCATGGAATTCTCCAGGCAAGAATGCTGGATTGGGTTGCATTCCCTTCTCATGAGCATCTTCCCAACCCAAGGGTTGAACCTGGGTCTCCTGCATTGCAGGCAGATTATTTACCACTGAGCCACAAGGGAATCTGGGGGTGGGCATTTCATGCAGATCATGTAATGAGCACACTCTGTATTGCTCTATAGGAAGGCATTCAATTTTAGTGTGCCATTCATATTTCTAAATATCTTACCCAATTTTCATAAAATTTAAATGGTTTGAAGTGGACTCTATTGAGTTTTCTAGGTGGATGAATATATAATTGAAAGTATTAATTACTTGTCTCTCCTCCCCCTTTTAAAAATTGATTAGCTTGAATCCCCAGAACAGTTTTGCATAGTAGTAGTGACAGCTGGCATCTTTCCTTTGTTCCTGCTTCAGTGGAATTGCTTATGATGTTTCCACATTTAGTGCGGGGTCTGTTGAAATGGTCTAGTAAAAGTAATTGAGCTTTTTTGCATTATTGAAATTTGCCATTTGGTATTGGAACACATTCTTGAATAAAGGTGGTTATGTTAAACATCATTTTAATGCTCATTTCTTGCTTTATTTATTTATTATTTTTGATAATGACGTTACTAGCTATATATTTTGTATATATTTTAGACTGTGGAAATGATGTTAGACAAAATGCAAATTCAGGAGATTTTCTTATTTGAGTACAAAATGGCTTGTAAAGAAGCAGAGACAGCTCACAACATCCACAACACATTTGGCCCAGAAACTGCTAATGAATGTACAGTGCAGTGGTGGCTCAAGGAGTTTTGCAGAAGAGACAGGAACCTTGACGATGAGGAGCACAGTGGCCAGCCATCGGAAGTTGATAATGACCAAATGAGATCCATCACTGAAGCTGATCCTCTTACAACTAAACAAGAAGTTTCCCAGGAGCTCAACATCCACCATTCTATGGTTGTTTGGCATTTGAAGCAAATCAGACAGGTAAAAAAGCTCAATAAGTGGATGCCTCATGAGCTGACCAAAAATTGTAAAAAAAAAATCTTCATTTTGAAGTGTCATCTTCTCACACCCTATGCAACAATAACAAACCATTTCTCAATTGGATTGTGACATGCAATGAAAAGTGAATTTTATAAGACAGCCAGATATGACTAGCTTACCGGTTGGACTGAGGAGAGATTCCAAAGCATTTCCCAAAGTCAAACTGCACCCAAAAAAAGTCATGGTCACCATTGGGTGATCTGTTGCTGGTCTGATTCACTACAGCTCTATGAATCCTGGCAAAACCATTACATCTAAAGAAGTATACTTAGCAAATCAATGAGATGCACCCAAAACTGCAATGCCTGTAGTCAGCATTGGTCAACAGAAAGGGCCCAGTTCTTGTCCCTGACAATGGCTGACTGCATATTGCACGACCAACTTTCAAAAGTTGAATGAATTAGGCTACAAAGTTTTGCCTCATCCGCCACATTCACCTGACCTCTCACAAACTGACTACCACTTCTTCAAGCATCTTGACAACTTTTTCAAGCGAAAATGTTTCCCCAAACAGCAGGAGACAGAAAATGCTTTCCAACAGTTTGTCAAATCCCTAAACGTGGGTTTTTATGCTACAGAAATAAACAAACTTATTTCTCATTGCCAAAAATGTGTGATTGTAATGTTTCCTATTTTGATTAACGAAGATATGTTTGAGCCTAGGTATAATGATCTAGGTTTCATGATCTGAAGTTGCAATTATGTTCATACCAACCTAAATAAATACCTTTCTCATTTTTGTTTGTGAAGAATTCATTTTTTTCCCTAATATTTTCCTGGCATCTGTGGCATTTGTTACAGGATTTTTCTTCTTTAAACTGTAAATATAGTAATTTACATGAATGCTTTTTAATATTGAATAATTCTTACTTTTCTTGGGTAACTCTCAGTTATGATCATTTTGTCTTAATATGTATTCAGTAAGCTGATATTTTATGTAAAATTTCTCCCATCCATATTCATAAGTGAGATTGACCTGTGGTTTTGCCCATCCTTTGCAACCATTTTATGGTTTATGCATTGAAATTTGTACTTGTCTTACCAAATGAAATGGGTAGACACCACTCCGAAATAATGTATTTAAGATGGGGATTATCTGTTCTTAAAAGTTTAGTGGAATACTCCTGGATCTACTCCCTTTCCAGGGAATAAATCTTCCACTGCAGTGACATTTTCTTCTGTAATCATTGATCTACTTAGATTTTCTAGTTTTCCTGCCAAGTTTGATGGTTTGTAGTTTTTAACTTTATATTGTATCAATTATCTATATAAATTTGTATGTAGTATTTTCTTATGTTTATGTTTTCTGTATTTGTTAATTACAATTTTTTTCTCATGGGTGTGTATTTCTCCTCTCATTCTCTTTCTCTACCTTTTTGAGTCATACTAGCCAAAGATTCATCTATTTTATTTTCAAATTTTACAGTTTTAATTATCTTAACTATATGGCATTTTTGTTTTGTTTAACACTTGTATTAGTCAAGATTCTTCATAGAAAATATATAAAACATGAACAGACAGATATAAACAGATCTATTACAGGAATTGGCTTAGATTATGGAGGCTAAGAAGTACCATGAATCTGCTATCTGCAAACTAGAGAACCAGGACAGCTGCTTGTGTAGTTCAGTTGGAGTCTAAAGACCTGAGAACTGGGAGCACCAATGGTGGAGAGCAGGAGAAAGTGGAGGTCCCAGCTCAACAGAGAGCAAATGTGCTCTTCCTCAGTCTTTTTGCTCTTTCTATTCAGGCCTTCAAAGGATTGGATGATGCTCACCCATGCTGGGTGAGCTCATCTCTCCTGGAAACTCCCTCACAGACACACATAGAAACAATGTCTTACCAGCATTCTGGGCACCCTTTACCTCAGTCAGGTTGACACATAAAATTAGCCATCACAGCAGCATCTTACTACTTTCTGCTTTTATCTTTATTATTTTCTACCTCTACTCTTCCTGTTGTTCTTTTATTCTACCTCCTGGTATTGATGAAGAAATCATATTTCCAGACCAACCTGCAAAACCTACTAAGAGACAAGTCAATAAACTGAGGGATCTGAATGTTCTACTAGATAAATTTCATGACCAACTTCAAACATCATGGATTGCATCTGTTTAGAAAAGAAAACTGTAATTTGATGTTAGCTGTATATAAAATTCTAAAATTTATTTTCCATCAACACTTGGATGATATTCATCTACTGTCAGTTTGCATTTGGATGTTTGTCCATCTGAATATGGACCAGCTTTGGTGACTTGCTTGTATTGAGTAGAAGTTGATGCCACCCAACTGCTTTTTCATTATTGAAGGTGATACAGCCTCCATCTGACCTCTCTTGGGATGCTTGCTCTTGGAACCCTGCCACCATACTGTGAGGAAGCCCAGGACACGTGATGAGGCCATACTCAGTAGTCCAGCCAATGGTGCCAATCCAAGGTCCCAGCCACCAGCAAGCAGCAGCCAACAGGAGAGTAAGGAAGCCTTTGAGATGCCCCGAGTGCAGCCACTGTCTGACACAACTGTATGAGGGAACCCTATGTGAAAACCATTTAGTTAAGCCCAGTTGATCCCCAGAAATCTTGAGTTGGGCCTCCAAGCTCTGCCATTGACAAGCTGTGTGACTTTGGGCAGATTATATAACCTACCTATTAAAAGGCGCTAATAATATCTACACCAGGGGGCTGTATTATTAGTCAAAATAATACCTCTCCAAGGTAGTATTGTTAGGCTCTTTTTCATCCATGAGAACATGTACCAGGAATGGTCAATTAATTTACACAAAGTTATTCAAGCAGATACCAAGGGGCAGAATGTGAATTTGAACTTAAGTCTGACTCCAAGCCTGATCCTCTTTACCATTATTCAATTTCACCTCTAAAAAGGGATCACCATAGCAACTCATTAACCTACCTTGTCTCACACAAGGACCTAAGGAAATTGTGCCATCCTTTTGCGTGTTGAGGTTTATTTTAGATCAAACTTGGCAGCAGGCAAAGTTGCAATGCCATTTAAAGCAAAAGAGAGAGAGAGAAAAAAAAAAATACCATAGGTTTTGAATACCTGAGCCCACGGGCAGGGTGAGCAGACATCTCACTGTGCCAGTGTGAGTGAGAACAGCAAGTTCTTTCTAGCCTCACTTTCTTATAGTGCTGTTTGGGGAAAATGATTTCTTACCAAAATAGCATGCCATGGATGAATCTTGTTCAAATGCCAGAGTCACTCTTGGAACCAGAATGTAGTTGTATTGCATGTATTTGTAGAGGTTTCCAGCTCATGGAAACAAGGAGAGAGGAGCTGAGTAACAGAGTGGGGTGGGGGAGGGTGAGCAGAGTCTCCATGCAGAAGTAGATTTGCATGTGAATTTCATCCATCAGCCTGGGTTCAGATGACATCTCAATGTATATGATAAACACCAACAGAACAAGTCATATTTTATCTGAGTGTGTACCCTGGAAGCAATGTTATGAACCAAAAGGTAATGTCAGAGTTCTACCTTTGTCACATGGAGGAATGGGGAAATTTTATTTTGGAAAAGGAAGGCTTATTTCTCTGCTTTACTGTGATTTGCTGCTGACAAACTGGTTTACCTCCTCATTGGTGTCATCCTTGTCATCATCACTTAATTTTTTGAGCACATCCTAAAGGAAATCAGTCCTGAATATTCATTGGAAGGACTGATGCTGAAGCTGAAACTCCAATACTTTGGCCACCTGATGTGAAGAACTGACTCATTGGAAAAGACCCTGATGCTGGGAAAGATTGAAGGCAGGAGGAGAAAGGGATTACAGAAGATGAGATGGTTGGATGGCATCACCGACTCAATGGGCATGAATTCGAGCAAGCTCTGGGAGTTGGTGATGGACAAGGAAGCCTGGCATGCTGCAGTCCAAGGGGTCGCAAAGAGTCGGACATGATTGAGTGACTGAACTGAACTGAACTAATATACTTAATATGTAATAAAGTTACTGTGTTATATACTTACATGAACCAGGTAGAATTCTTAATAGTTTTCTTGTATTCTCTCCTTTAAAACTCAAAGTATGTTGTAAATACTTTTGAATGTGTGTTCTACAAAAGATGAAATTGAAGCTCAAAGAGGCCAGTTTAGCTGCCAGAGTAGGAAATATGGAATGTGCAAGGAGGCAGAAGTTAAATCCAGAGCCCATGTTCTTAAGTTCTCAGTTATTTATTAATGTTATTAATAGTAGTATGGGTGCCTGCTCAGTCACTTCAGTCATGTCAGGCTCTTTGCAACCTTAAGCCTGCCAGGCTCCTCTCTCTACGGGATTCTCCAGGCAAGAATACTGAAGTGGGTTGCCATGCGTCCCTCCAGGGGATCTGCCCCACCCAGGTACTGAACCCATGTCTCCTGTGTCTCCTGCATTGCAGGCGTATTCTTTACCCACTAAGCAACCTGAGAAGTCTCATTAATATTAGCATAATCATTATTCTAAAGGAGATCAGTCCTAGGTGTTCATTGGAAGGACTGATGCTAAAGCTGAAACTCCAATACTTTGGCCACCTCATGTGAAGAGTTGACTCATTGGAAAAGACTCTGATGCTGAGAGGGATTGGGGGCAGGAGGAGAAGGGGACGACAGAGGATGAGATGGCTGGATGGCATCACCGCCTCGATGGATATGAGTTTGAGTGAACTCTGGGAGTTGGTGATGGACAGGGAGGCCTGGCGTGCTGCGATTCATGGGGTCGCAAAGTGTCAGACACAACTGAGTGGCTGAACTGAACTGAACTGAATCATTATTAATTATAATTATTATTTATTGATATATGTGCCAGGCTAGATGCAAAGCCTTGACCAATGCAGAAGAATGAAGGAGAGTGAAAAGGAGATGTTTTTCCTCAATGTGTAAGTCAATGTTACCTAATTCCTTGCCTCTTTCCTTACTGCTCCTTAATGAATCCTTTGGGTTCCTTCCTTGTTACAACGTTTGAACTCATGGGTTCACAGGAAGCCAGAACTATGCCTTTTCTACTAGCTCCTTAATTTAACAGATGAGATCTGAACATTGAACTCTCATTAGAACTGTGCTCTCTGTCCCCTGGGAGCAGGAGTGAAATTATTCAAAATCATTCTCATATACCAGGTTCTGTGCCCCTGACTCACTGTGCAACACTGGCCAAAGTGTCTAATCTTACGGGGCCATGCTTTTCTCATGCATGTGAGGAGCTGGCTGACCCACGACATCTCAGATTCTTCATAGCCATTGTCTGGGTGGAATGTCTATGGTGTGGCTATTTCATCGTAAGATTAGGAGATAAAGCACTCACTAGGCTATGGTTTTTCCAGTGGTCATGTATGGATGTGAGAATTGGACTGTAAAGAAAGCTGAGCGCCAAAGAATTGATGCTTTTGAACTGTGGTGTTGGAGAAGACTCTTGTGAGTCCCTTGGACTGCAAGGAGATCCAACCAGTCCATCCTAAAGGAGACCAGGCCTGGGTGTTCATTGGAAGGACTGATGCTGAGGCTGAAACTCTAATAATTTGGCCACCTCATGCGAAGAGTTGACTCATTGGAAAGGACTCTGATGCTGGGAGGGATTGAGGGCAGGAGGAGAAGGGGATGACAGATGATGAGATGAGATGGCCGGATGGCATCACCAACTCGATGCACGTGAGTTTGAGTGAACTCCGGGAGTTGGTGATGGACAGGGAGGCCTGGCGTGCTGCAGTCCATGGGGTCCCAAAGAGTCAGACACGACTGAGCGACTGAACTGAACTGAACTGAAAGCACTCACTTATACAAAGATTTCATTGTTCTGTAAATCCAATCAGATTATCCTGTCCTAACCAGTGCTTCCCCCAGTAGGGGCTAAGATCACCCACGGAGAGTTCTGATTATAAAGAAGAAAGGGACAGGAATTCAATGACATGGAATTACATCTTTCTCTTTTGGTCTCTCTGCTCTCATCAAGGAGAAAGTCTTACTTTGAAGGTGATGTGTCTTAATCACTCCTCTAGCACTCGTCTCTCTTTTCTTAAAAAAAAACCAAAAAGCAAAAAACTTCCCAGACAACATATCTAGCCAAAATGTAGCAACATTCTTCAGTGATTTTGTTGTATTTGTTTTTGGTTAGTTTCCATTTGTGTCAAGTGAAATCATTTTCTATTTGCACAGTGCTATGAAGACTAAAAATTAAATGGAGAAGTTGCTTTAGAGAAAAATGTTAAACACATAGTAGTAGGTTCAGTCATTCAGAGAAGGCGATGGCACCCCACTCCAGTACTCTTGCCTGGAAAATCCCATGGACGGAGGAGCCTGGTGGGCTGCAGTCCATGGGGTCGCTAAGAGTCGGACACGACTGAGCAACTTCACTTTCACTTTTCACTTTCATGCATTGGAGAAGGAAATGGCAACCCACTCCAGTGTTCTTGCCTGGAGAATCCCAGGGACGGCGGAGCCTGGTGGGCTGCCGTCTATGGGGTCACACAGAGTCGGACACGACTGAAGCGACTTAGCAGCAGCAGCAGGTTCAGTCACTAAGTCACGTCCAGCTCTTTGCAACCCCATGGCCTGAAACACATCGGGATCCTCTATCCTCCACTATATCCCGGAGATTGTGGAAATTCATTTCCATTGAGTTGGTGATGTTATTTAACCATCTCATTCTCAGCTGCCTCCTTCTCCTTTTGCCTTCAACCCTTCCCAGCGTCGGGGACTTTCCCAATGAGTCAGCTTTCACATCAGGTGGCCAAAGTATTGGAGCTTCAACTTCAGCATTAGTCCTTTCAATGAATACTCAGGATTGATTTCCTTTAGGATTGACTGGCTTGATTTCCTTGCAGTCCAAGGGACTCTCAGGAGTCTTCTCCAGCACCACAATTCAAAAGCAACAATTCTTCAGTGTTCAGTTTTCTTTATGATCCAATTCTCAGTCAGTACATGACTAATGGAAAAACCATAGCTTTGAATATACAGACCTTTGTTGACAAAATGATGTCTCTGCTTTTTAATACACTGTTTAGGTTTGTCACAGCTTTTCTTCCAAGGAGCAAGCGTCTTTTAATTTCATGGCTGCAGTCACCATCTGCAGTGATTTTGGAGCCCAAGAAAATAAAATTTGTTACAGTTTCCAATTTTTCCTCTTCTATTTGCCATGAAGGGATGGGGCTAGATGCCATGACCTTAGTTTTTTAATGTTGAGGTTTAAGCCAGCTTTTTCACCATCTCTTTCACCTTCATCAAGAGGCTCTTTAGTTTCTCTTCACTTTCTGCCATTTAGAGTGGTATCATCTGCATATCTGAGGCTGTTGATATTTCTCCTGGCAATCTTGATTCCATCTTGTGATTCATCCAGCCCAGCATTTCTCATGATGTACTCTGCATAGAAGTTAAATAAGGAGGATGGCAATATACAGCCTTGTCATACCCTTTTCCCGGTTTGAACCAATCAGTTGTTCTCTGTTCTGTTCTAACTGTTGTTTCTTGAGCTGCATTCAAGTTTCTCAGGAGACAGATAAGGTGGTCTAGTAGCCCCATCTCTTTAAGAATTTTCTGGTTTGTTATGATTCACACAGTCAAATGCTTTAGTGTAATCAATGAAGCAGAAATAGATGTTTTTCTTGAATTTCGTTGCTTACTCCATGATCCAACAGATATGTGGTAATTTGAACTCTGGTTCCTCTGCCTATTCTAAATCCAGCTTGCACATCTGAAAGCTCTCAGTTCACATACTGCTGAAGTGTAGCTTGAAGGATTTTGAGAATAACCTTGCTAGCACATGAAATGAGCATAATTGAATGGTAGTTTGAACATTCTTTGGCATTGCCCTTCTTTGGCCTGTGGCCACTGCAGAATTTTTCAAATTTGCTGACATATTGAGATCATCACTTTAATAGCATCATCTTTTAGGATTTTAAATATCTCAGCTGGAATTTTGTCACTTCCACTACCTTTGTTCATAGTGATGCTTCCAAAGGCCCACTTGACTTCATACTCCAGGATGTTGGGCTCTAGGCAAGTCACCACACCTTCATGGTTATCCAGGTCATTAAAACCTTTTTTTGTATAGTTCTTCCATGCATTCTTGCCACTTCTCCTTAATCTCACCTGCTAATGTTTCTGTCCTTTATCACGCCCATCCTTACATGAAATCTTCCCTTAATACCTCCAATTTTCTTGGCGAGATCTCTAGTCTTTCCCATTCTATTGATTTCCTCTGTTTCTTTGCATTGTTTATTTAAGAAAGCCTTCTTATCTCTCCTTGCTATTCTCTGTAACTTTAAATTCAGTTGGGTATATCTTTCCCTTTCCCCCTTGCCTTTTGTTTCTCTTACTTCCTCAGCTATTTGTAAAGCCTCCTCAGACAACCACTTTGCCTTTTTGCCTTTTTTTTCCCCTTGGAAATAGTTTTGATCACTGCCTCCTGTACAGTGTTATGAACCTCTGTCCAGAGTTCTTCAGGCACTCTGTCTGCCACATCTATTTGTCCTTTACTGTATAATCATAAGGGATTTGATTTAGGTTATACCTGAATGGCCTAGTGGTTTTCCCTACTTTCTTCAGTTTAAGCCTCAATTTGCATTAAGGAGCTCATGATCTGAGCCACAGTCAGCTCCAAATCTTGTTTTTGCTGACTATGTATAGAGCTTCTCCATCTTTGGCTGCAAAAAACATAATCAATCTGATTCTGGTATTGACCATCTGGTGATGTCCACGTGTAGAGTCATCTTCTCAGTGGTTGGAAAACCATGTTTACTATATGACCAGCATGTTCTCTTGTCAAAACTGTGTTAGCTTTTGCCCTGCTTCATTTTGTACTCCAAGACCAAACTTGCCGGCTATTCCGGTTACCTCTTGACTTCCTACTTTTGCATTCCAATCCCCTATGATGAAAAGGACATCTGTTTTTGGTGTTAGTTCTAGAAGTTCTTATAGATCTTCATAGAACTAGTCAGCTTTAACTTCTTCACATCAGCAGTTGGGGCAGACTTGGATTACTGTGATGTTGAATGATTTGCCTTGGAAATGAACAGAGATTATTTTGTCATTTTCGAGATTGTACCCAAGTACTGCATTTCAAATTCTTTTGTTGACTGTGAAGGCTACTCCATTTCTTCTAAGGGATCCTTGCCCACAGTAGTAGATATAATGGCCATCTGAATTAAGTTCACCTATTCTGGTCCATTTTAGTTCACTGATTCCTAAGATGTCAATGTTCAGTCTTGCCATCTCCTGCTTGACCACATCCAATTTACCTTGATTCATGGACCTAACATTCCAGATTCCTATGCAATATTGTTCTTTACAACATTGGACTTTACTTTCACCACCAGAAAAATCCACAGCTAAGCATCATTTCTGCTTTGGCCCAGTTGCTTCATTCTTTCTGGAGCTATTGGTAATTGTCTTCTGCTCTTCCCCAGTAGGATATGGGACACTTTCTGATCTGGAAGGCTCATCTTCCAGTATCATATCTCTTTGCTTTTTCATACTATTCATGAGGTTCTCGTGGCAAGAATACAGGAGTGGGCTACCATTTCCTCCTCCAGTGGACTATGTTTTGTTAGAATTCTTCACTTTGACCTGTCTGTCTTAGGTGGCCCTGCACAGCATGACTCATAGTGTCATTGAGCTACACAAGTTCCTTCACCATGACAAGGCTGTGATCCATGAAGGGAAGTTTATTGGTTATTTATTGCTATATGACAAACCATTCCAAAAGTCAGCAGTTCAGACTAGAACCATTCCATTTTTACTGTGATGTGGGTGGGCAGTGTTGGCTGTACTCAGTTGAGTGATTCCTCTGGTCCCAGCTGAAACTCTCATGTATTTGCAATTAGTTAAAGTCCATGGATTCTTTCTCAAAATAGTGTCTCTTGAGGCATAAAATATATGGAACTACAAAAGAAACCAATTATTTTTGAAATACAAGTGTCAAAATACTACAAAAATAGCAGACTATTGATTCTTTATTAACACATGAAATGACAAGATCCAGTGGCAAGTCCATCAACTACTGTAATTTTGAATAGTGATGAATGTCAACAGTATTTTGAGATCTCTGCAAAAGCTTTAATGTGGTATATCTATTATTTCTATTGGTTCCAAAGTCATGATTCTAACAATATGACTGCTATCTGTGGCCTCTGTTCATAACAGAAATGGTAAATATTTCAGAAGATAGTGAAAAATCAAGATGTACCTTTCTTTTATCCATTCAAGTTCATTGTTTTCCTTTCCATAAAAGGGGAAATCTGCTTATGGGTTATGGCTGCACTCATCTTCATTCTTTTTTCCTTAAGAAAAGCAAAAGTGTGTCAAAAAATCTGGGGAAATCATGATTTCATTTTGATGAATATATGTTTTATCAAATTCTCATTGGCTCTTATTGGGATTTTTAATGGGTTATGTGTTCTCTTCTAGTACCTTGCATAGCCAAGTGTTCCTTCTGATTCTAACCTGAGGTTCCTTGGCATTCTGCTAAAACCCCAAGGAGCTATCTTTGACCCTTCTCTTATTTTCACAGGACTTAGCCTTCCTTGACACTGTGTTTGTGCTCAGTCACTCAGTTGTGTCTGAGTCTTTGCAACCCCATGGACGGTACAGGCTCCTCTAATCCATGGAATTCTCTAGGCAAGAATACTGGAGTGGATTGCCATTCCCTTCTCCAGGGATCTTCCTGACCCAGGGATCGAACTTGTGTCTCCTGTGTCTCCTGCATTGGCAGGTGGATTCTTTACCATTGAGTCACTTGGGAAGCCCTCCTTGACATTATCCATTCCTAAATATTTCCAAAAGATTCTCTGATGCCTGAGCTAAGTACCTACCACTCTGTAGTTGGTGGCCTGAGAATGAAAGTGGTGTGTGTGTAGGTGGGAAGGTGTGGGGAGGAGTGAGATTAGGAAGTACATACAGGGAGGGATGATGGATGAGATGAAATTCTGGTTCTTCTTGGATAACAACAATGTTTCGGAAATGTTGGAGATGCTGGGTGTCAGGGCTGCTGGAGCAAACCCAGAAAGTGCTTATATTTCCTCCCATTCCTCTGCTCTTTCTGGGTAATTCTCTAAGTATTGTGGGGGACATCACAAAAGATCTAAGGAATGAAAAGAGCCTGAAATAATTGATCCTTTGTTTCAAAGAATTTTAGTAGGTATTTATCATGCTTTGCTATGTGGGGTTCATTATGGCGTGGAGACCATTTATGCCAGTACATCTGACTCCTATATTACTGTTGAACTGTCTGCAATATACAAGAATATTTCTATGTAGAGTAGACCTGGGCAGTGAAAATATAAAAATTTTAAAAAGCAAAAGACTGTGCTGATTAGGTATAGCTGATGACCAGTATTGGTTAAGGAGTTTTTAAAATTTCCTTAGTAGAGTTGCAAGCAGAACTCTCTGCAGAAGAATGAGTGGTGCTACAAGTACAATGATGTATGGCCAAGCAAGTCAGCCAAGAACACTGTTATTTTGGGGGAAATTGAGAATGCACAAGTTCCAATGGCTCTCCTAGGGACTGCAAAAAATGAAACCAGCATTTTCTCCCTGCAGGATTAAATAAAGGATGATACCTGACTAATTCAGTGTCAAAACTAAGGAATCATTTGTACCCAGTAGATTATTTTTTTTCTACTGTGTCATCAAACAACCATGATTCACTCAAAGCATTGCTTGTTTTACTTGTTCTTCTTTTAGACTGCATAATTAATAAATGTTTATTGCAAAAAAAAAAAAAACCACAAGCAATACAAGTAAAAAAAGAAAGTTGTTTCTCCTCTGCCAATCTCATTCTTCAAGAAAATAGCCTTTAATAACTAAATATGTACACTTACTTTCTATATTTCTAAATGGGCATACCCACATACAAGTGTGTATGGATATACAAGCAAAATGGGATTATTCTCTACACATAGTTTTGAAACTTGCTTATTTCACCTAAAATAACCTTCTGGGACTTCCCTGGTGGCCCAGGGGCTAAGATACCATACTCCCAATGCAGGGAGCATGGGTTCGAACCCATCTGAGAACTAGATCTCCCTTGCCACAATTTAAAAAAGATCCCTCTCATAGCCAAACAAATCATAAAAAATATTTAAAAACATAACTGTGTTCTCTCTCTCCAGGTGTGTATTAGAGGTAAACTTCTATTTTTTTTTTTTTTTCAACAACTGTGTTCTGTGAGAGTCCATTGTGTGGCTGCCCGACCATTTGTTTAATATTCTCCTACTGTCTGGTATTTAGGTTGTTTCCCACTCAACAGATATTAATTGGAATCTTGTTATTCTCTAGAGATGCTGTGGAGGAGTATAAGATATATAAGGAGCTACTTCTTCTCTTGCAGAGTTTGAGACTGAATATGTGAGTTGGAGAGATTGTGTAGCCTTCACATGTCAGCAGAAGAGACTAGCGATTCCAATGTTACAAAATCTAATAGCAAACTGAACAAAAGTAGTCTCTCCAGAGAAAGACGTTGTACAAGAGCATTTTATCGGTAGAAAATCCAATATAATAATACAGAATGATTAAAGGGCAATTATTCACAGAATAAAGGCTTTTTATTACAAAACGTTTGATTTGTGAAGTTCCCCTCTAGTACTTAACTTTTGATTTTTGTACTGACAGCTATTTGGTACAGTTGAAGGGGAGCTGCCAAGTAAACAGAAGCTTGAACATTAGGGGGTCCATGAAGGTTGGAATTCTAGCTCCATTTCTTGAACTGTTTAAGTGAAGAAGTACCATTCAATATGTTAAAAGGGCTTTTTAAAACCTAGGTAGGTCAGGAAATTTTAGTTCCTCTTCAGATCATCCCAGGTTCATCTCCAAGACGCTTGGCCTTTTTTTTCTCTCCAGGTTTCACTTGGAGACCAATTTCATATAGTTGCTCATAATTGTCATGGCCTCACGCAATACTTACTATGCAAGAATTACCTGACAGTAGCTTGTCTCAAGTCCATGGCTTGATCTTCTTGTCTACAACCTAGGGTTTCCTTGTTGCCACTGAGACTCAAGATACATCAGGACCTGCTTGGAACTCACAGGGGCACACACCAAAGTGCAGGGTAATTAATGCCCCAGGGGATGAACCTTTGATCTGTGGGAATTGAGAGATTTGGTGGATAAATTTTCTTCCCTCTTGCTTCACACCTCACCTCCTCTCTATAGACTGTCTTAAGATGCAAGAGCCCTCATGGCCTCTCAGAAGAAGGGCCCTTGAGGTGATGCAATTAGTTGATCTTAACATGAAACAATGGCCATCTCTAGGGTGCAGCCCTCACACTGGGTCTTCCTTGATCTATTCCTTGCCCTCACTTCTGCTTTCCTGGGATTATACTCCCTGATAGAAGAATTGCAGAAAAGCTATTGACTCAACCTCTGTTTTCTGGAGAATGCATGCAAAGACAAGTCTCAACAGGTGAGGTGGAGGTGGATACATTGCACTGTATGTGTTCATTATCTGATTTCTAGCTACCCATTATTGAGCACCTAAGTACCCCAAGGGTTTTCAAAGTGCTTTATATGCCATTGAATAACCACCTTATGAAGAGGCTATCACTATTAACAGCAGTTTTTATTCTGCTGTTATTTATTCAGGTTTGGAGAGTACCTTGCTCAAGGATGCATCAGATCACTTTCCAACTTCTCAATTATTGCATTTGGTGGAGGATTGGGGAGCAAGATGGATCCCTTCTCTACATGGTAATTCAAGCCTTGTTTGACCTCAAGTTTCATATATGAGACCTTAAGGTCTCATATAGATGTATCAAGTGTGTAAAAACGTGGTCAGTGAACGAGAAAGACAGATTTTGGACTCAGAGTTTTGTGTGTGAGGCAAGGCAACAGAGGCGCCAACTCAGGGAGGCACCAATCTGCATCTAGTCAGAAAGGTTGGGCTCAGCCAGCATGGGAGGCTGTTATTCACGGCGTGACTCAGCTGCGGCTTCAGCTTTCACACCTCGGGCATGAGTAAGGTTGGCAAGAGTTTTCTGCTGAAATCATCCCCGACTTCTCAGAGTGGCTCATGGGAAACAGGATGGAGTGCTCTGTCATCAGGCTCTCTGATTCCTGCTGTTGCTCCTACCTCGTCGCACCCTCTGCTCCGGGACCATCTCCTTCACCTGGGTTCAATCTCACTCAAGTTTTCTGCAGGAGAGTCTCCCCTATCTGACTGACCAGCAGCCTTCTAGACCTGACTTCCAACCAGGGCCACCACACTGTCCAGCATTCATTTTCTCAATCTCAGGGCTCCCCCTTTAGTCCATTTTACATGGCAGCTGTTCTAAGCACTCACTGCTCTTTTGCCTTCTCTCAAATGGTTGTCCCCTGTCACCTACACACTCTCAAGAGAAGGAAGGTAAGAGCTCTTTACCATATTCCCCCAAACCACACTCATCCAGCCTTTCACCTGTCCTCCCCACTTTTGTCAACTCAGTCGTCAATTCTCTTTGGTGCTCCAAGCCCTGGTGGGATTCAAGAAGAGACCCCAGACCTCTGTGCTCTGCTCCCAGGTCTGAGGCTAGGTGTGGAGTGACAGCTTTCCCTCCCCTCTTTCCATATGATACAAAATATAGAAGGAAAAACATCACAGGGCTTTTGTTGTAATCCTGCAAATATGCTTAGCTAGCTTTCTGTGCATGTGTCTTACTTATAGAAGCCACTGTTGAGATTTCCCTGGTGGTCCAATGGTTAAGACTTCACCTTCCAATGCATGGAGTGTGGGTTTGATCTTTAGTTGAGGAGCTAAGATCCCCCATGCCTCATGACCAAAAAACCAGAACATGAACAACAGAAGCAATATTGTAACAAATTCAAAAAAGACTTTAAAAACTGGTCCACATTAAAAAAAACACACAACTTTATTTAAAAAAAAAAGCCATTGTGGACAGAGGTCACTTATGTATATGGATTCCTGTGGAAGAGATGGACACTGAGGTTAGGTCACTTCAAACTTTGTTGTACCTGGGGAGGTAGAGACTCAGAAGTAGGAGAGATAACACCTGGTTTTATTTTAATTGACCATAAAAGTTGTATAAAATCTTGTAAAAGTCATGATCTCTTGAATCACAGCAGAGTACTCTTCCCAGCATATTCATTCCTGAGCTCATCACACCAGCAGCCCTAATGGTAGAACTCATATTGTGCTTTGAGCTGGTGGAAATAAATTTAAATTAAGCTTGGTCATGAGCATGTGTCCGTGGCACTGCTCCTGGATTATTAAAATAAAATTCAGGTCAGAGAAAGCAAAAGCCCTTTTCACAGAGCTAAATTACTTTTTTTTTTTTTTTTTAAACCAAGTTCAATTAAAGAAACAACTTTCTCTTCTTGGCAAGTTTTTTTCATTTTTTTTCCAACCTCTCAGGTCTATTCCCACCAATACTTCTAATATATAATCAAACACAAGAAAATATAAACAGTAAACTTTCACTAATGGCTTAAAAAAGAAGAGATTGGTTTAAAGAAATTTGCATTGAACTTGGCAAAAATAAAATAAAATAAAATTTTTCAATGTGCTGGAGAGCACCATTTCATTCATGGTCTGCATCACATCTGAAACCAGGTGTGTGTTGATGGACACTTGGGTTGTTTCTACGTCTTGGCTGTTGTAAATAGTACTGCTATGAACGCTGAAGTGCATAAATCTTTTCAAATTAGAGTTTTTATCTTTTCAGGATGTATGCCAGGAGTCAGATTGCTGGATCAAATGGTGCCTGTATGTTTAGTTTTTTAAGGAACCTCCATACTGTTCTCCACAGTAGCTATACCAATTTGCATTCCCACCAACAGTACAGGAGTGTTCCTGCACCCTCTCTAATATTAATTATTTGCAGACTTTTTGATGATGGCTATTCTGACCAGTGTGAGTTGATACTTCATTGTAGTTTTGATTTGCATTTCTCTAATCATTAGCAGTGTTAAGCATCTTTTTATGTGACTATTGGTAATCTGTGTCTTTGGAGAAATGCCTTTTTAGGTCTTCTGCCCATTTGTGTTTGAGTTTTTTGTTTGTTTTGATATCGAGTTGTATGAGTGGTTTGTATATTTTGGATATCGATCTCTTGTCAGTTGCCTGTTTGCAAATATTTTCCCCCATTCTGCAGGTTGCCTTTTTGTTTTGATTATGGTTTCATTTCCTGTGCAATATCTTTTCAGTTTGATTGGATCCCATTTGTTTAGTTTTGCTTTTCTTTCTTTTGCCTTGGGAGACTGATCTAAGAAAATATTGCTACAATTTATGTCCAAGAATGTTTTGCCTATGTTCTCTTCTAGGAATTTTTTGTGGTTATCATGTTTATATTTAGGTCTTTAAACTATTTTGGGTTTATTTTTATAAATGGCATGAGAGAGTGTTCTAATTTCATTGATTTACATGGAGCTGCCCAGCTTTCCAAACACCCGTGTTGAAGAGACTGTCTTTTCTCCATTGTATATTCTTGATTTCTTTGTCATAGATTAATTGACCATACATGTGTGGGTTTATTTCTGGGCTCTCCATTCAGTTCCATTAATCTACATGTCTGGTTTTTTTGCCAGTACCATGCCCTTTTGACTATAGTAGCTTTGTGGTAGTTGTCTGAGGTCTGAAAGGATTATGTCTCCAGTTTGTTCTTTCCCCCTCAGGATTGCTTTGGCAATTCTGAGTCTTTTGTGATTTCATCTAAATTTTAGTATTATTTGTCCTTGTCCTGTGAAAAATGCCATAGGTATTTTGAAAAAGATTACATTAAATCTGTAGCTTACTTTGGATAGTATGGCCATTTGTGCTGGTTTCTGCCGTACATCAACTAATACCTATGAATCAGCCATAGGTATATACATGTCTCCTCCCTCCCAAGCCTTCCTCCCACCTCCCACCCCATCCTGCCCCCTCTAGGTTATCACAGAGCACAAGGCTGAGCTCCCTGCACTATATAACAACTTCTCACTAGCTATCTATTTTACACACGGTAATGTAGACATTTCAAGGCTACTCAATTTGTCCCACCTCTCCTTCCCCCACTGTGTCCGTAAGTCTGTTCTCTATATTTGAGGCTCTATTCTTGCCCTGCAAATAGGTTCATCAGTACCATTTTCCTAGATTCCATGTACATGCATTAAAAATATCATATATTAATACATATATATGGAATCTTTTGAAAGATATTGATCAGTCATTTCCTGGAGTATCCTTTGATTTGAATTTTTCCAATGTTTCTCTTAGAATTAGTTAGGTGATGCATTTGTTATGGACTGAATGTTTGTGTCCCCCAAGTTTCTATGTGGAAATCTTAATCACCGGCGGGGTGATACTTGTGTGTGCTTTGCCCTGTCCGTGTTTCATGTTGAGGAAACGTGGCATCCATCTTTCTTATTTCTGGTGAGGCTTACTCTCATCACTTGATAGTGGTGTCTACAGAGTTTTTTCATTGTAGTTCCTCCTGTTTGCCCTTCGGTAAAATGCTGTAAGGAAATTCTTTGAGACTATGGAAATATTCCCGTCCCTCTTCATACTTTCATTTAACTTTAGAACCCAAGAAAGAGTCTCACTGTCAACAATTATTGCTGTGGTGTCTGCCTAAGATGATTTTCTATTTTAATCATGTAGAGGTACATTTTCAATGTTCAGCCATTGGGATTTGACTCAGGCAGAATTTAGTAAGCATTTTCTAAATGTTTGTGCTGTGAGGGAAGGAGGTCAGGGAACCAGCCTTCCTTCTGTTCGTGGAGCGTTTCAGGGCTGGTCGGTTAAGCTCCAGTGGGTTGTTTGATCCCCACAACAGCAGCTGCAGAGGGAGGAGGAGAGGACTCACTTCCTTTGGCTCCTTGCTGCCCTCTGCGTGGCTCCTGCTGTTACCTACACCAGGTGCCCTCCCCATTCACCTTCTAATTGTTCCAACAGCCTCAGCTCCGGGGAAGACTTAGTAGGGAGCTTTCTTATTCTTCCTCCACAACCTTAGCACTTCTCTGGGCTGATTCTGTCACAGCAAAAAATATGCTATCCTAAAACAGCCAGATTTTCCCTTTACGCCCCCCATCACACTGTGAGTAAAGAACTCACAATTTACCTCTAGATTTTTGAGCTATTGGGCAGCATGTGACAAACAGGATCTCCCTGGGAAGGATCTAATACAGAAGGAATGAAAGTAAGATAGAGTATTTGTCACAAAATCCTTCCTTACACTTAGCATTTAACAAAACAATTTGAGGTATCATTTGTATACAGTTAAGTTCATTATTTTGGTGTATCATTCTATGAATTTTGACAAATGTATACTCTCAGGTGGGACTTCCCTGGTGGCTCCAGGGTAAAGAATTGCCTGCTGTGCCAGAGCCACAGGAGATTCGGGTTTGATCCTTGGGTGTGAAAGATCCCTCAGAGAAGAAAATGGCAACCCATTCCAGTATTCTTGCCTGGGAAATCCCATGGACAGAGGCTGCAAGAGTCTAAACCACCACCACCACTCACGCTCTCAGGTAATCATTATCTCATCAAGAGATGGAAATCTCATGTCCTCCCACAAAGTTCCCTTGTGTCCTCTGTAGTCATCCCCTCCCCCACTTAGCTCCTGACTGATTTATTTTCTCTTCTTTTAGTTTTGCCTTTTCCAGGATGTCATATATATGTAATTATACAACATGCAGCCTTTGGAATTTGACTTCTTTCACTTGCTGAAA
Organism: Bos taurus; assembly: GCF_002263795.3. Classification (NCBI taxonomy): domain Eukaryota; kingdom Metazoa; phylum Chordata; class Mammalia; order Artiodactyla; family Bovidae; genus Bos; species Bos taurus. The sequence continues at coordinate 37,286,208 of NC_037340.1, forward strand.
AGCTTGTAAAATTCACTCTTGTTGTTGTTGCTATGAGGACCTCAGTTCTTCTCATTATTGAGAAGTATTCTCTTTTACAGATTTACCACAGATTATTTATTCACCAGCCACTGGACATTGAATTGATTTCAGTTGGGGGCTACCACAAACATTCATGAACTAGTTTTTATGTGGACTCATGTCTTCATTTCTCTTGGGAACATGTCCAGAGGTGGAATCGCTGGGTCATATGACAAGTGTATGGTGAACAAACCTCTTCCTAGAGTGTCTGTATCTTTTTGCATTCTGACCAGCAATGCATGAGCGTTCCTCCTTGTCCTCCTCAGAATACTTAGTAACTGCATGCTGAAGCTTTCAGCTAAGGCTTTCATCCCATTACTTGAGACTAGTGACTGTGAGCATCTTTTCATGTGCTTATTTGCCATTTATATACCTTTTCTAAGCAAAGGAGAAAAGGAAAGATTTAAGCATCTGAATGCAGAGTTCCAAAGAATAACAAGAAGAGATAAGAAAGCCTTCTACAGTGATCAATGCAAAGAAATAGAGGAAAACAACAGAATGGGAAAGACTAGAGATCTCTTCAAGAAAATTAGAGATACCAAGGGAACATTTCATGCAAAGATGGGCTCGATAAAGGACAGAAATGGTATGGACCTAACAGAAGCAGAAGATATTAAGAAGAGATGGCAAGAATACACAGAAGAACTGTACAAAAAAGATCTTCACGACCCAGATAATCACGATGGTGTGATCACTGACATAGAGCCTAGACATCCTGGAATGTGAAGTCAAGTGGACCTTAGAAAGCATCACTACGAACAAAGCTAGTGGAGGTGATGGAATTCCAGTTGAGCTATTTCAAGTCCTGAAGGACGATGCTGTGAAAGTGCTGCACTCAATATGCCAGCAAATTTGGAAAACTCAGCAGTGGCCACAGGACTGGAAAAGGTCAGTTTTCATTCCAATCCCAAAGAAAGGCAATGCCAAAGAATGCTCCAACTACCACACAATTGCACTCATCTCACATGCTAGTCAAGTAATGCTCAAAATTCTCCAAGCCAGGCTTCAGCAATATGTGAACCATGAACTTCCTGATGTTCCAGCTGGTTTTAGAAAAGGCAGAGGAACCAGAGATCAAATTGCCAACATCTGCTGGATCATCGAAAAAGCAAGAGAGTTCCAGAAAAACATCTATTTCTGCTTTATTGACTATGCCAAAGCCTTTGACTGTGTGGATCACAATAAACTGTGGAAGATTCTTCAAGAGATGGGACTACCAGACCACCTGACCTGCCTCTTGAGAAATCTGTATGCAGGTCAGGAAGCAATAGTTAGAACTGGATATGGGACAACAGACTGGTTCCAAATAGGAAAAGGAGTACATCAAGGCTATATATTGTCACCCTGCTTATTTAACTTCTATGCAGAGTACATCATGAGAAACGCTGGGCTGGAAGAAACACAAGCTGGAATCAAGATTGCTGGGAGAAATATCAATAACCTCAGATACGCAGATGACGCCACCCTTATGGCAGAAAGTGAAGAGGAACTCAAAAGCCTCTTGATGAAAGTTAAAGTGGAGAGTGAAAAAGTTGGCTTAAAGCTCAACATTCAGAAAACAAAGATCACGGCATCCGGTCCTATCACTTCATGGGAAATAGATGGGGAAACAGTGGAAACAGTGTCAGACTATTTTTCTGGGCTCCCAAATCACTGCAGATGGTGACTGCAGCCATGAAATTAAAAGACGCTTACTCCTTGGAAGGAAAGTTATGACCAACCTAGATAGCATATTCAAAAGCAGAGACATTACTTTGCCAACAAAGGTTCGTCTAGTGAAGGCTATGGTTTTTCCTGTGGTCATGTATAGATGTGAGAGTTGGACTGTGAAGAAGGCTGAGTGCCGAAGAATTGATGCTTTTGAAGTGTGGTGTTGGAGAAGACTCTTGAGAGTCCCTTGGACTGCAAGGAGATCCAACCAGTCCATTCTGAAGGAGATCAGCCCTGGGATTTCTTTGGAAGGAATGATGCTACAGCTGAAACTCCAGTACTTTGGCCACCTCATGGGAAGAGTTGACTCATTGAAAAATACTCTAATGCTGGGAGGGATTGGGGGCAGGAGGAGAAGGGGATGACAGAGGATGAGATGGCTGGATGGCATCACTGACTCGATGGACGTGAATCTGAGTGAACTCCAGGAGTTGGTGATGGACAGGGAGGCCTGTCATGCTGTGATTCATGGGGTCGCAAAGAGTTGGACACAACTGAGTGACTGAACTGAACTGAACTGAAGTGTCTACTCAAATCTTTGTGCATTTCTTATTGTTTTTTTTTATTTCCCTATTACTGACTTTTGAGAGTTCATTATATATATTCTAGATATAATATCTTTGTCAGATATATGACTTATAAATATTTCCTCCAAACCTGTGGCTTCTTTTTTCATTATCTTAACAGAGTCTTTGAAAAGCAGAACTTCAACCTTTTGATAAAGTCCAATTTATCATTTTTTTTTTTATGGTTCATGCTAACATTTATTTGTTCTGCTTGATTGGTAGTAGGTTAAACTTCTTTGTCCAAATTATTTTCTTCTGATAGAATTTCTGAAAAAAAGTACAAGTCTTGATTTCTAAAGCCATAGGCAGGACAGGTCACTTAGCCTTTGTGTAACTTAGTTTTCTTATCTGTTAAATGGAAACAACAGTGCTGTCTTTCTTGGACGCACTTGTGTCGCCTCCAGGATAAATGCTAGAAGACGCTTACCTGAAGTGAAAAGGAAAAGAAAAGATTGGGCTTTGAGAGTTTTATGTTAGCAGCAACATGTTGAAGAAACAAGAAGGAAGTGAGGGTTTACAGGGGAAGAAATGATGGATCCTTACCTACAGGAAGACAAGGAGAAGCAGTCTAAGTCCAGGGGCTCCCCCTTGACTTGGCTGGACTCTAGAGCAGGAAAAGGGAAGTCTAGGAAGCAGATTTTAAAAAATTAAAAATGATTAATATTCAGTAATTTTAAGAGGAAGTCCAAATGTTGAAAGGTTAAAAAAAGAAACAGGGTTTTTAAAAATGTTTTTATTTTTATTATTTTTGATTGGAGTATAATTGCTTACAATGTTGTATTAGTTTCTGCCATATAACAACGTGAATCAGCTATACGTATATATATATTCTTTCCCTCTTGAGCCTCTCTCCCAGCCCAGCCCAGCCCACTCCTCTAGGTCATCACAGAGCATCACTGAGCTCCCTGTGCTATACAGCAGCTTCCTGCTAGCTAGCTATTTTACACATGGTGGCATATATTCATCAGTGCTACTCTCCCAGTTCATCCCACTCTCTCCTTTCCCCATTGTGTCTACACGTCTGTTCTGTACATCTGTGTCTCTATTCCTGCCCTGCAAATAGGTTCATTAATACCATTTTTCTAGATTCCATATATATGCATCAATATACAATATTTCTTTTTCTCTTTCTGACTTACTTCATTCTGTATGACAAGCCAGTTGTTTTTATTCTTTGATGATGTCATTACCACATCCTGTGGAAAGGTACTTTTCTGTGGAAATATTTCTGGCCTTAGTTCCCTCTAGAAGGTTAATAAAAAAGTAAAACAAGACAATCCCAGATACTGAATCTGAGGATTCTTGAATAAGAAACTTTGCACACCTCTTTCTCTGGGTGCTCACACCTCCCTGGTGAGGAGTCAACTTGCAAGGAGTCTCAGTCCAACGACTGAAGATGGAATCGATTATGAGTGACTTCATCATGCAGCAGGACTGAAAACTTGAAGGATCCTCTTCAGAAGGCCAAAGTTCATTCATCTTCATCACATGTCAACACACCAGGCTTCTTTCTTTTTCTAAAGACAAGTAGATCCAGAGAGAAATACAGGATTCTTGGTCACCATCATGAAGAATTCTTGTTGATACAGAATGGCTTCTCGACATCCTGTTTAATTATGTTCCATATCATGATAACAGTTTTTTAAAAAAGATACCCTTCAGTGGCACTGCTTGATTAGGGAGATTGAAGCCACCAGGGTGGGTGGCCCTTTCTCCCCAAACCACCATAATGAACTGCTGATTAATTCTTCACCACCCACTTTGTAAGCAAACTGGGTGTTGTGTTCAAGTAGGATGGGATAGAATCTTATCAGACAGGACTTCACCAGCTGGAACTAGAAACAAATCTGCCCATCTGGCCTGGGCAATGTGCCCTCCTGGAAAATTACTGAACAGCACCCAACTCCATAAAAATACATTCCTTAAAATGCCAGCAGAAGGCACAGACTTATGGTGAAACGAAGAAATTATACAGCCTGCGCAAAGCTCAATTCATCACCAGGTTTGGATAATGGAAATAAATGCCCACCCAGACTTCACGCCAAGAACATTAATAATTAGTTCATGGGAACTGTCATGCAGGAAGGTCCTGGCTGTGATTCAGACTCTGGGTGTGAAAAAATGTGATGTAAGTGCTGTGAGACACTAGAGTAATGAGACATTTGGTCCTGCGTGGGCTGGGAACCAGAAGCAGCTCCCTCTCTACAGGGAGGCAGGGGGAAGCGATGGCTTCGGGGATGGTGCTATGGGTTGAGGAAAATTTGCCAAGTTTCATCTGACTGCCTTTCCTTTTCTCTTATTGCATCCTTTCCAGAACTTTGGTTGTGGCCGTCTTCCATCTTCCAAAGGGGAAAGCCATCGGACTAAATGTGCTCCTTGCTGCCCTCAAAGTCTGTCCCCAGTCACCTGCCGTGATGTCCCCTCCCTGTTCTTCTTGCAATCATGGTCCCCAGGCAGGTATGGGCTCCTTTCTCCATGAAGCTCTCCTTGCTCTCTGGACTAAGAAGATACCTCCTGCTTGGCTCACAGCTCACGTGCTCAGTCCTGTCCAATTCTTTAAGATCCCATGAACTGTAGCCTGTCAGGCTCCTCTGTCCATGGCAAGAATACTAGAAGGGGTTGCCATTTCCTACTTCAGGGGATCGTCCCAACCCAGAGATTGAAGCTGCATTTCTTGCATCTCCTGCTTTGGAGGTGGATTCTTAACCATTGAGCTACCTGGGAAGCCCCACCTCCCCCTTATATTCCTTTTTTTTTTCTGGTGGCACATGTAGTTCCTATTTCACATCCTAAATATCCTGTGAAGCTCAGAACCATACCAGATTCAAATTCGGTTTCTTCTACCCAGAACATTGCTTGGCACATTGTGAGTTCTCTGCCAACATTTGTTGAGTGAATCAAAGAAATAACTTGTGATTGATAATGACTGTATGACCTCCTGGCAAGGAGCATTTTTATTTTACACGCACTTGAAGGTGGCATGGGGTGACCAAAATAACCAAGACCTTCCTGATCAGACAAATCTGGCTACGAATGCCAGCTAGACCACAGACTCTAATGTATTGTCTTTATTTCACTCATCTCTAAAGGGATATTTCTACCTATTGTATAGGATTCTGGTATGGATTAGAGAGGGCTTCCCTAGTGGCTCAGATGTTAAAGAATCTGCCTACAATGCAAGATCTCTGGGTTTGATCCCTGGGTGGGGAAGATCCCCTGGAGCAGGGCATGGCTACCCATTCCAGTATTCTTGCCTGGAGAATTCCATGAACAGAGGAGCCTGGCAGGTTACAGTCCATAGGATCACAAAGAGTCAGACCCAACTGAGCAACTAACACACACACACATGCATTAGAGAAGGTAACACATGCAAAGACCCTTTAACATTTAAAATGTTAGTTTCCCCTCTTCTTTGTAGTTATCAGAATGGAAGTGCTTAACCTGAAGAAATAAAGTTCTAACGAGAATGTTAAGCATCAGAGGCCCTGGCGGGGGACAGCTGCCTTCTGCAGGAAGCTCCATCTGAAGAGCCTACCAGCATCCCTCAGCTCACGGGTGAGAAGCCAGCTCCTCACCCTTTCTAGGAGGTAAGTGTGCTGAGAATCACGGAGTCAGGAGAGAGGCCCAGGAGTTCCAGTCATCAGAGCTGGGGTGAGAGCTCCAGACCCTGGGTGAGAGCCTTGCTATCTGAGCCCAGAGGGGCACCAGCTGGAAAGGCCAACCTGGCTCCATCACGTGAAGTTCCACTCAATTCAGCAACTACTTAATACATGGTGGCTCCCTGTGGATCCACAGAGCAGCGTGACCCCAACCTTCAGGGTTACCCTATTGCAGCACAGACAGTCACAAACCAGGGCTGGGAGCCGGAGATCGGGAGCTGTGGGCACAGTGAGCCTCACCCTCCCTGGATTCCACACGGGCATGTGCACCGACTCACTGAAACTTTTCACCTCCACCTTGATTCTCATTTTCCCAGTCAGTCACACATGTGTGCAGAGCAGGGAAGACATCTGAATCCTTCAACACGCGCATTCCCAAGTGAGGCGAATGAGGTGCTGTTTCAGCTCTCACACTATGAACATGGGTCCTTTTTATGACCTGTGTACTGTGCCACATTTTCCCCATTTCTGTGCTTTTTGCTGGTGATTTTTCTGTTCAGAATGGGGCTTCCGCACTGATGGCTCAGTGGGTAAAGAATCCACCTGCAATTCAGGAGACATAGGAGATGCAGGTTTGATCCTTGGGTTGGGAAGATGCCCTGGAGAAGGAAATGGCACCCCACTGCAGAATTCTTGCCTGGAAAATTCCATGGGCAGAGGAGCCTGACAGGCTACAGTCCATGGGGCTGCAAAGAGCTGGACATGACTGAGCAACTAAGCACACTTTTCAGTTCAGAATAGCTCTCAGAACAGCACTGAAGAGCCGTTTCACTTCCCTAAGGGCAAGAAGCCCGGGATGTGCCTTGGGGAGAAAATGCAGTGTTGGATAAGCATCATTCAGGCATGAATTACGGTGCCGCCGGCTCTGTGTTCAGTGTTAACAAATCAAGGATATACGTTAAATGAAGTGTTTTAAAACAAAGTCACATAAAACAAGGACCTGTTGATCGACTAATGAAAATATTGTGACCAGAGACTCCTGGGAACTGAACCCTGTATTTCCCCAGGAGCAGTGGTTCAATATTGTCTAATTCATTGTTCATAGTGACTTTATAGAATACAACTCCAGCAAATAGTAAGAACTGACTACATTTTGGTGTGAAGCACAGTTTGGAGTTGGATGCAATGGGAGGAGCTGGAGAGACACAAGCAGGGAATTTTCTCCAACAGTAGGGCAGGACCAGGCCTAGATTTTACACTCTGGTGCCTGTGAGAAGAAAGGATGAGAAGAAGGATTTTGGCAAATGGAGTCAGGTTTAAAATTACTCTCCAGGTACATTTTACCTACATCAGCCAGCCACACACAACTTGTAGGTTCACATAGACTTCTGCAAGTATGATCCTGTGTGTGTTGTGGACTGAATTGTGTCCCCTACTCCGAATTCAGACATTGAAACCCCAGCCTCAGATGTGATGGTAGTAGGAGGCCTTTGGGAGATAATTTGATTTGAATGTGGCCATGAGGAAGCCTTCATCATGGCATTCAGTTCAGTTCAGTTCAGTTCAGTCGCTCAGTCATGTCCAACTCTTTGCAACCCCATGGACTGTAGCATGCCAGGCTTCCCTGTCCATCACCAACTCCAGGAGCTTGCTCAAACACATGTCCATAGAGCCGGTGATGCCATCCAACCACTTCATCTCATCATGGCATTAGCACCCATATAGAAAAGGCTGTCTCTCTCTTTCTACCATGTGAGGACACGGTGAAGGCAGCTGTCTATAAGCCAGAAGAGAGTTCTCATGAGAAGTCCACCATGCTGCCTCCTTGATCCTGGACTTCTGGCCTCCAGAACTGTAAAAATATAGATTTTTGTTGTTTAAGTCTCTAGGTCTATGATATCTTGTTATGGCAACCTGAGCAGACTAAGGCAGTATGCAGACTCTAAAATTTTTAAAGGTGATTACAGAGAAGACTCAGAAAGACACCTTTTTTTATTTTTGATTGGGATAAAAATAATTTTGGTTGCACGATACTGGATGCTTGAGGCTGGTGCACTGGGACAACCCAGACGGATAGTACGGGGAGGGAGGAGGGAGGAAAGTTCAGGATGGGGAACACGTGTATACCTGTGGCGGATTCATGTTGATATATGGCGAAACCAATACAATATTGTAAAGTTAAAAAATAAAATAAAAATTTAAAAAGTCATTTTGGGTATTGGATATATGGTCATCTTTCTACCAAAAAAATTACGTGATGAAAAACAGTCAGATAATTTCTAATCTGAATTATTTCCTTTAATTAATTAAACACAAACACATTCACATTCAAACACCTTTCCAATTTTGGAACACATTAAAAAGAGCAATGACTTGGGAGCCAGGTGATTTGAGTTCAAGCCCAAGTTGCCACCAGCTAAATGGTACCTTTGTGCCTCGTCCCTCAAGGCTTAAGCGAGGACAATAATGTTGTGTCAGCTCAACCCAGATCACAGGGTCATTGCTGTGAAATGAACAGAACGCAGATGTAAAAATAAAAAAGTTAAAAGGCTATATAGATGCAAAGTATGAACACGGCAGAAATAGAAATTGCTTCTGAATTGCTGGGAATCCAAGCCTGAAATAATTCTTGGAAGCAAGAAAGTCATTTGGGACTTGATAAGTGTCACATTGCTCTTTATGGTTCAAGAACACCGGAGGAACCAAGACATGTTACTAAGGAAATTCGTTCCCACCACTTGATAATAGTCACTTTTATGGAACTCCATTTTTACTGTCATCTGTATGACAAATATGCCCCTATGCAAACTACGTCCAGCTTCAGCTGAAATTCTAGGGGGAAAAAAAAGAAAAGTTAGAAAGTGAAGTAGCTAACAAATTAATTTATCCTGTCCACATGTATCTGTGTCTCCATTATGTGCTAAGAATTGTTGGAAATGTTTGAGGAGGCATAAGGTCAAATTCCTGCCTTTGAGAAGATAACAGTGCAGCTGAGAACAAGAGAATGACACCAAGCGCTGCTAAATAGAGCTGGAAGTCGTAGAAGCGATGTCACTGGCAGATATGTGACAAGTGCTGACAGGATGTCTAGATTTCAGAGAAGGAACAGATGAGTGAAGGCTGAACCCGTCATTGAATTTCTTGTTGAAAAGAAGGGACTGGAGTTGGGTCTTGATGACTGACTAGGATTTAGATGGGAAAAGAGAACCAGGCTGGCTTTGCAAGGGGAAGGAAGTCACATGCAAATCAATTGGCTGGAATAGGCTGGGAGGAGCCTTCATGGATAGTGCAACCACAACATAGCTGGGTTCAGTCTGGGCTCTTGAAGACCCTGCTAAAAGAGCTGAGGCCACAGTCCTCATTGCTGCTGCCTTTTAGGTCACAGGGTCTTCAAAGTGCATGAGCCCTTCAGTTCAGTTAGTTCAGTTGCTCAGTCATGTCCAACTCTTTGCGACCCCATGGACTGCAGCATGCCGGGCCTCCCTGTCCATCACCAACTACTGGAGCTTACTCAAACTCATGTCTATTGAGTCGGTGATACCATCCAACCATGCCCACAATGATTTCCATGGAACCTTGATACTTTCTGGGGACTTCCCTGGTGGCTCAGTTGGTAAAGAATCCACCTGCAATGCAGAACTGGGTTTGATCCCTAGGTTGGGAAGATCCCCTGAAGAAGGGAATGGTTACCCACTCCAGTATTCTGGCCTGAAGAATTCCAGGACTATATAGTTCATGGGGTCCCAAAGAGTCAGACATGACTGAGTGACTTTCACTTGTTACCTTTTGAAGATCAGTATGTCTTGCCCCCAAAATAAAAACATATGGCCAGAAGAATTTAGGAAACATGATATACAGAGATGTTCAATACACATAAGTAGATTCACCAGATTGATTTTGGTAACTCTGAACCATTCCTTATCCCTTTTTATAAGGTTTAAAGATTCTCTGGGGCTTCCCCCATGGTTCAGATGATAAAGAATTCACCTGCAATACAGGAGATGTGGGTTCAATACCCAGGTCAAGAAGATCCTCTGGAGAAGGGAATGGCTACCCACTCCAGTATTCTTGCTTGGAGAATTTTATGGACAGAGGAGTCTGGTGGGCTACAGGCTTCCCTGGTGGTTCAGAGAGTAAACAACCTGCCTGCAATGCAGGAGACCTGGGTTCAATCCCTGGGTTGGGAAAACCCCTAGAGAAGAAAATGGCAACTCACTCCAGTATTCTTGGCTGGGAAATCCCATGGACAGAGAAGCTGGGCAGGCTATAGTCCATGGAGTGGGTCACAAAAAGTCAGACACTGAGCAACTAACACTTTGAAAGATTCTATGACTGCAGGACGAAACACAGAAGTACTCAGCTGAATGAAAGCAAAATTCTGTCACATACAGCTCCAAAGGAGACAAGGCTGCCATGCAGGACTGTGTAGTGGGTTGCACCCATGACAGGATGACAGCAAACTAGAGATGTCAGGGCACCTTGTATGTGACAAGCTGGCTGGGGTTTGCAAAGTTTCACAGACTTTCTGTGAACTGGTTAGTTTGAATAACTTTGTGGGCTCTGGAGCCTAGGGGTTATCCATTGTTTGGCACCTGACCCTGGGCAACTAGGATGAGCGTGTGATGGCCAAAAGTGTGAGATCTTGGTAGGGAAAAGGCTTGGGATGTGGACTTCATCAGGGGAAACTGACTGGCCTCTGGCCAGGTCTTCCAAATTCTAAAAGCAATAGCAGCAAAATATATCAGTCTTTTTTGTGATCTTTGTAAAATTTAGGGTCTAGCAGCCCAGTAACTTCATTACTGAGTCCCTAAAGGACAGAGCTCTGATAAGATGCTGCCCTGGAAAGACAATTATCTAAGAAAGAAAAGACAGAAGGGAGAGAAGCTCTACTGTTGTCTTTCCAGCTAGCAGCAGGAGCACATACAAAGGGATCTAAGGTTTCCAGAGAGCTTTCTAAACTTATGTCTCGGGGCTGGAGATGGCGGTGGCATCTCCAGCTTTCAAACTCTGATGACCCTTGGGTCTCTTGGAACCTTCACCTGACCTTGGAAGCTCCAGCCCTTTCAGGGGATCGTAAGTTCCTGCTCTGCCTTCAGTTCAGTTCAGTTCAGTTGCTCAGTTGTGTCTGACTCTTTGTGACCCCATGGACCACAGTCAGTCCTTTTCTACGGAATCCTCATGTGGTTGCTGCTGTCTTGACTGGACCCCAACAGTATGGCATAAGTAAGCTTCTGAGAAGTCTCACTAGGAGACAAGGCAACAAAACTTAAATTAGCATTTCCCACATACTTGATCACAGAAACTGTCTCTCCTCCCTCTAAACCCTGCCCCACCCCAAACGCTTTCCGATATCCTGGGGAACTTGTGTTCCATGGTCCACCTTTTGGAGAACACCCAAGGGTTTATAGACTGAGCACTAAGGAATCCAGAAATAAGGGCGTCATCTCAGCTGTGTGATCTTAGATAATTCACATCTGTTTTCTGGCCTTTAGTTTCATGGGATCTAAGGAAGTATTGGATGAAGTTCACCACGCAGGAGTTGTCCGAGCTATAACATGTTTTGATTCTGTGAGAAATGGTGTCCTTAAAAGAAAACAATCATTGTTCAGGTAGTAAAGGCAGAAACAACAGCAACAACAAACCCACTGTCCAGTATTTTGCTTTGCCTTCTCTTTCTTTCTGGCTTAATTAGCTTGGATATTTTGAGATTTGAGCTAGGAAAATGCATTAAGGGCAAGAAAAGGAAATAAAAGATATCAGTATTGGGAAAAAGGAATAAGACTTTATTTGCAGAAAACATGTTGTATATATAGAAAATCTAAAGGAATTGACTTCTAGAAAAAAATAATTTATTAAGGTCAAGGTCACAAGATAGAGGTGAATATAAAAAGGTCAAATGTATTTCTATGCCAGAAACAAATAGTGGGAAAATGATAGTAAATATAACAATATTCATATTAGTATAATCTAATAAATGATGTGCAAGATCTCTATGCCTAAAGCTACAAATATTGCTGAGAGAAATTGAAGATGTCCTAAGTAAGTAGAGTTGGACATGCCTGAGCGACTGAATTGAACTAAATAAGTAAAAGTGAAATACTATGTTATGAACTGGAAGACTCAATATTGTTTAAAATGATAATTCTCTCTAAACTGATTTATAGCTCTGAGGCAATATTAAGATTCAAACACAATTTTTATAGTTTATAAACTCAAAAATTTTATGAAAATGAAAAATCTTATAATTTTGTCAAAATGAGTAAAATTGGAGGATTTACACTACTTGACTTCAAGACATTTTAATATAAACCTACATACTGTGAAAAGACGAGAAGCGAAAAGCAAAGGAAAAAGAAAGATATAAGCATCTGAATGCAGAGTTCCAAAGAATAGCAAGAAGAGACAAGAAAGCCTTCCTCAGTGATCAATGCAAAGAAATAGAGGAAAACAACAGAATGGGAAAGACTAGAGATCTCTTCAAGAAAATTAGAGATACCAAGGGAATATTTCATGCAAAGATGGGCTCGATAAAGGACAGAAATGGTATGGACCTAACAGAAGCAGAAGATATTAAGAAGAGATGACAAGAATACACAGAACTGTACAAAAAAGATCTTCATGACCCAGATAATCATGATGGTGTGATCAATGACCTAGAGCCAGACATCCTGGAATGTGAAGTCAAGTGGACCTTAGAAAGCATCACTACAAACAAAGCTCGTGGAGGTGATGGAATTCCAGTTGAGCTTATTCAAATCCTGAAAGATGATGCTGTGAAAGTGCTGCACTCAATATGCCAGCAAATTTGGAAAACTCAGCAGTGGCCACAGGACTGGAAAAGGTCAGTTTTCATTCTGATCCCAAAGAAAGGCAATGCTAAAGAATGCTCCAACTACCACACAATTGCACTCATCTCACACGCTAGTCAAGTAATGCTCAAAATTCTCCAAGCCAGGCTTCAGCAATTGTTTACTAAGAGCAGACTCCTAAACATACAAACTTCCTGATGTTCAAGCTGGTTTTAGAAAAGGCAGAGGAACCAGAGATCAAATTGCCAACATCCGCTGGATCATCAAAAAAGCAAGAAAGTTCCAGAAAAATATCTATTTCTGCTTTATTGACTATGCCAAAGCCTTTGACTGTGTGGATCACAATAAACTGTGGAAAATTCTGAAAGAGATGGGCATACCAGACCACCTGACCTGCCTCTTGAGAAATATGTATGCAGGTCAGGAAGCAACAGTTAGAACTGGACATGGGACAACAGACTGGTTCCAAATAGGAAAAGGAGTAGGTCAAGGCCGTATATTGTCACCCTGCTTATTTAACTTATATGCAGAGTACATCATGAGAAACGCTGGACTGAAAGAAACATAAGCTGGAATCAAGATTGCTGGGAGAAATATCAATAACCTCAGATATGCAGATGACACCACCCTTATGGCAGAAAGTGAAGAGGAACTCAAAAGCCTCTTGATGAAAGTGAAAGTGGAGAGTGAAAAAGTTGGCTTAAAGCTCAACATTCAGAAAACGAAGATCATGACATCTGGTCCCATCGCTTCATGGGAAATAGACGGGGAAACAGTGGAAACAGTGTCAGACTTTATTTTTCTGGGCTCCAAAATCACTGCAGATGGTGACTGCAGCCATGAAATTAAAAGACGCTTACTCCTTGGAAGAAAAGTTATGACCAACCCAGAGAGCATATTCAAAACCAGAGACATTACTTTGCCAACAAAGGTTCGTCTAATCAAGGCTATGGTTTTTCCTATGGTCATGTATGGATGTGAGAGTTGGACTGTGAAGAAGGCTGAGCGCTGAAGAATTGATGCTTTTGAAGTGTGGTGTTGGAGAAGACTCTTGAGAGTCCCGTGGACTGCAAGGAGATCCAACCAGTCCATTCTGAAGGAGATCAGCCCTGGGATTTCTTTGGAAGGAATGATGCTAAAGCTGAAACTCCAGTACTTTGGCCACCTCATGGGAAGAGTTGACTCATTGGAGAAGACTCTGATGCTGGGAGGGATTGGGGGCAGGAGGAGAAGGGGACGACAGAGAATGAGATGGCTGGATGGCGTCACTGACTCAATGGACATGAGTCTGAGTGAACTCCGGGAGTTGGTGATGAACAGGGAGGCCTGGCATGCTGCGATTCATGGGGTCACAAAGAGTCGGACACAACTGAGCGACTGAACTGAACTGAACTGAACAGCACTCAAGACAGTGAAGGAATGATTGACATGTAAATAAATGGTACAAAATAGCCTAGAAGCACAATGGTACATATATGGTAGAATGATTCTAAACAAAGGACTCAATAAAGAAAATCTTTTCAACAAATAATGGAACAACTGGCCATCTGCAATTTTGTGATTTAGAAGAATTATATCTCTGGTCATTCAGGTGATCAAAATATATTACTCATATGTATTTGATCTTCATTCATGATTCATGGTCCACAGATTCCCAGACCTTTAGCATTTCCTAGGCAAAAGAACAATGGGAACAGCTCTTGCCCTAATATTTTATCTCTTGTCCTCAGTTTCTGGAATGACTTCAGAATGATAAAGGAGAGATGAGTGTCTTTACTTGTTATTCGTAAGAAGTCCATTTCCACCATAAGGTTTATGGTAGTAAGTTGACTTTTGGAACACATCTGAAGGCCGGGGGCGGGGGGTGGGGGGGTGGGGGGAGACTTGTTGTCAGGGAAACCAACCAGGAATAGAAGGTTTGACCTTCAAGTCCACCCTTTCTGGGAGGGGAGAGAGCAAACAGAGTTTGACTCAATCACCAGTAGCAGAAGACTCAATCAACCATACCTATGTATAATGAAGCCTCCACAAAAACTCAAAAGGAAAGGTTTTGGAGAGCCCCTTCTCCAAACCTGCAGAAATTTGGGGAGAGTGGTAAACTCAGAGAGAGCATGGAAACTCTGTCCCCTCTTTTTTCTCATTTTCTGGTTCTTTTTCTGACTTTGTTTCATCCTTTTTACCATGATCTCCACCTGCTTCCCTGTTTTGCCCTCTACTCTCTCTAGACTTCAGAAAAGGAAGGGATATATAATTTTGACCACAGATCACTCTTTTTGGTAAATTCATTGCTTTGTAATGCTCCACTAAATCTCTGATAATGGACAAGTATTTTAGGGAAAGGCCACAGGTAAGCAGAGACATGACTGAATAAACATAGCAAGTGAGCAAAAGTTGCTCATTGTGTCTGCCTCTTTGCGACCCCATGGACTATACAGTCCATGGAATTCTCCAGGCCAGAACACTGGAGTGGGTAGCCAAGGGGTCTTCCTGACCCAGGGATTGAACCCAGGTCTCCTGCATTGCAGGCAGATTCTTTACCATCTGAGCCCCGAGGGAAGCCCATTTGAAAGAAGTGCCCCAACAGGGTACCACCTCTGGTGCACGTTCCACAAACCACTTGAAGTTTTCTCATGGGACACCTGGCTTGTTCCATCTCAGGGAGTTTTAAATATTAATTACTAAGTGATTAGTTCAGCCTCACAAGTTATCACTCTAATAAAATGCATGTTGAAGCACGTATCTCAACCAATTTGAGTGTGTTATTGCTATTCTAACAGACCTCTTTAATTCGACAACTGAGAAGCATGAAATATAGTTTAATAGACATAATTTGATGATGTAAAATGTTATCTGGTGTGAGCCATTCATCTTTATTAATACATCTCAGGTCATGGGAATATGACTCTTTAATTTGACCTACAAAGGCTGTTTGCTTTTCTTCCTGGTCTTCTGACACAACTTAGCAGCTGAACAGCAACAACAAGAAAGTCCTCTAAATACCGGTGCTGAGAAACCAGGGGACAGGTTTTTCTGACGCAGTCTTTGTTATCAACTCTGCTGTTGGGCAAGCCAGGCCATCTTGTCTGGCTGGATGGTCTGCTGATGTGCATGTCTTAACTGCACAATAAAATCAAGCTCTGGGCAGAGAAACCCAGTTTTATGTCTCATGTGTATCCCCATGGTGTCTAAAAGTTACAATTAACAATTTGAACTAGATTAAAAATTAAATTTCAATCATTGAATTGAATCGAAAACAAAATCAGAGGACTTTCCACGTGGAAGTCCTGTGAGTTCACATAAACTAGGTAATTTATTAAATCATGTGTGTTTCTCTGTGTAGTGGTTCCCATTTCATTTATTCTTAGAGAATTAGCAGCCTCACAGCTTCTTTCCTAGACCCTCCACTGGCTTCCTAACATGACTACCATCCAGCCCTGACGTACTCCTGCCTCATTCATCTGCTTTTGAGTTCCCACCGTCGTCTTTGTCATTCATAAAATCCCTGGTCAAGCTTCTTTCCATTTTGGCCTATTCTTTGATTCCTAGTGTTATCACTCATGACCCTTTGAAAGTTGCTTTTCTGAGAAATTTTGATAATTAAATAGAATTTATATTTTCTTAAAGTACACTAATTTAAAAAGAAATAAAGAAACATTTTATTGATCAATTTTTTAAAAAGTACATTAATTTAGTGATAACCATTTCTTTTGTTCTTTAAGGATTTAATGTTATTTATTCTTTTTTGCTGCCTATTGGCCAAGTCAGCAAAATGTTGCCTTATTCTGATTTTGAACATTAAAAGGGGGAGCATAACAATGATAGAAATGAAAATTAATTGGGAAGGAAATGCCCCAGGTTCCTCATTTCCCTCTGCTGATAACTTAGCTTTCTCTATAACCATGGACAAGTTTCTAAACCTCTCAAAATCTTGCTTTACTTACCTATAAATCGAAGATAATTATACCTCCTAGGATTGCTGTTAAAATCAATTGGGGATAACTGAGGTAAAAATGCTTTAAAAAAAGTAAGAGTTCTGTACTAAACCATGATTAGCAATGTAGTCATGCATGACAGCCTGAAATATTGGCCTTTACCTTCAGGGTGGGTTTGTATAAAACTTACCTGCATCTCTAATTAGGTGACTGTCCTTTAGTGCCTCAGTCCCCAAAGTTCACAACCAAGCTGAGCATCTGCCTGCAAAACCTGCCATTTGATTTGTTTCATAGCATGGCCAGTTGTGTCACCATCTTTGTTGCCCGATCCTTAAACAGAATGAAGCTATTTTTGACTTGGGTGGCCATGTCCCAGTTTGGATAGAATCATTCTGGTTTATATCTGGTGACCCTGTATATTTGTTTCTAAAGTAGGCGGTTTAAAACAACAGGAATTTATTTTTTTGTAGCTCTGGAGATGAGACACCCAGAGCTAGGAGTCAGCTAGATTGGCTTTCTGGAAACTCTAAGAGAAAACCTATTCCATGTCTCTCTCCAGCTTCTAGGAATCACCAGGAGCCCTTGCTGCTTGTGGACACGTGGCTCCCGTCTCTGCCTCCTGGTTTACGTGGTGTGTCCACATGGTGTTTTCCAATGGTGTCTCTTGCCTCTTATAAGGGTGCCAGTCACTGAGTTTAGAGCCACACTAACTCAGTGTGGCCTCTTCTTGGATTACAATCCTATTTCCGAATGATTAAGACTCGAAGGTATCTCTTCGAGAAACATAATCCTTGTCACTGGGCTTCTTTGGTGGCTCAGATGGTAAAGAATCTGCCTGCAATGTGAGACCAGGGTTCAATCACTGGAATGGGACGATCCCCTGGAGAAGGGAATGGCTACCCACTCCGGTATATTCTGGCCTGGAGACTTCCATGGACAGAGGAGCCTGGCTTGTCAACCAACTCCTCATTCCCAAGTTGAACCACAAGTTGTCTGCATGGCAGATCAGCTTCTTCAGTGATCTATTTGCCTAAGGTAAAAATCATTCATCCTTTGAGTAATATATAATTTGGAATTCATGTAGTTCAATCTCTCCTCCTATAGGGATAATGCCTTGGACTATGACATATTCTGCTGCTTTTTTTTTAAGACTAAATTGAGTACATACCATGGTTGTTGATGTGCATTCTTACATCCTTGAAACTTCTTTTTAAATTTTTGAATGAAGAGTAGGATGAGGAAAAGAATTGGAAAAAGAGGTGGGACAATCAGCCCAAGTTCAAACATTTGCAAATTATTTAAAAAATATAATGATAATGTGCTTCTTTGGGTAAATATCAGAATGTTGAGTAAAGGGCACTCATGATGTTCTTACTTCAACTTTTTAGCTTTTAACAACTTGGTCTAGCTTGGTCTGTGTTCGTAGAAATCTGTGAGATCATGTGGAAGAAGGCTATTTCAGAACCTGAGTGAGTTCTGAGCCAGAGCCTGTGGGAGGCACACACGACGTCTGTCTGCTTTTTCCTTCTCGGGACTAAAATTGTAGTATTTTTGACTGACTTAAACTTCCAGAGATAGAAGAAAATTTGAGCAGTTTCTAAACAGGCAGTCTGCCCTGAATTCTGCTACATATATGTATAACAGGTCACCAACAGGCAGGGCATGAAGGCTGACTGTTTTTTAAAAACCTACAAAAGATTTCACATTTCTTTTTAGATTCCACATATAAGGGATGTCGTATGCTATTTCTCCCCTCCATCTGACTTTACTCAACATGACACTCTCTAGGTTCATCCGTGTTGCTTCAAATGGCATTATTACTTGATACAAATGAACTTACTTACAAAACAGAAAGAGACTCAGAAAACAAACTTGTGATTGCCAGGGAGAAGGGATAGTTAGGGAGTTGGGGATGGCCATATACACACTGCTGAATTTAAAATGAATAATCAACTGTATAGCATATGGAACTCAACTCAATGTTATGTGGCGGCCTGCATGGGAGTGGAGTTTGAGGGAGAACGGATACACGTAAATGTATGGTTGAGTCCCTTCGCTGTCCACTTGAAACTCTTAGAACATTGTTAGTCAGCTATACTCCAACACAATACAATGCTCCCATTGTGGCTCAGCTAGTCAAGAATCTGCCTGAAATACGGGAAACCTGAGTTTGATCCCTGGGTTGGGAAGATCCCCTGGAGAAGGGAAAGGCTACCCACTCCAGTATTCTGGCCTGGAGAATTCCATGTCCATGGGGTCACAAAGAGTTGGACAATGACTGAGTAACTTTCACTTTTTACTCCAATACAAAATAAAATTTTTTTTTTAAATCTTCAAAAGAAAGGTGGTGTGATTGTCTTATTTAATACCTCAAAATGAATGCTTGTGAGAGAGCCAGCAAGCTCTGTATGAAGCCCATTATGTTTAATTGTGTTAAAAATAGAATTAAAAAAAGAAACATCTTTTGGGGAATAGGTTTAGGATGGACTGGAAGATTCTGACATGGTTAAGTGTTCATCTTTGGCATTTGGAGCTAAGTACATTAAACCGGTTAAGCTTCAAAGGACAGAAAACAGACTGCAGTATACTCTGGGGTGGTTTTCTTTTAGCTCTGGCCAAATCACTGGAGCAAAGAGGTTTTCTTAAAAGAAAAGAGGGTAAGAAGGAAAAGGGAGAAAGAACCCTTTTTGGTGTAGTCAGAGGAAATGTTAACAGGAAGGGCAGGGGATGACCTTTCCAAGGAAGCAAGTGAGCAAATGAAGGCTCTCTCAGACCTACACCTGCAGTCACTGAGTGGCTGAACCTTGTGTCTGGGTCCTCCTTGTACATTACAAGGAGGGTAGAAAAATTCTTATCATGGTGAACTCCAGGATGGTTAGAAATAGGTGAAGTTTGGTGTGAGAAAGATAACAAATTTTAGCATTGGTCTTTTATTTTTTAGTTTTTTTTTTTTTTTTTAATGTGAACCATTTTCTTAAAGTCTTTATTGAATTCATTACAATATTGCTTTTTTTTTTTTCCCCCATTTTGGTTATTTTGGCCTCCAGGCAAGTGAGACCTTAGCTGCCTGATTAGGGATCGAACATGTACCCCTTGAACTGAAAAGTGAAGTCTTAACCACTGGACCTCCAGGGAAGTCCCTGTAGCATTGGTCTTGACTGTATATTCGTCTGTGTATTTGTGTTTTTTTCGCATGGTAATTAGACATAGTGAAAATACAATGCTAATTATGCAAATAATTATATCTTAAAGGAAGTACACCAGTGACAGGATGGCAGGCCCTCTTCCTTCCAGCTTTCTCTCTTCTTATCTTGCTAAGAAATACTCTCAGGTTGGGGGTTGGCCTTTCCAGCTGAAGCTGACTCCACCCTAACGTGTTGGGAGGACCACCCTCACCTGTGTGGGAGGACCACCTGCACAGTCTAGGAGGAAACAAAAGCTTGTTAGGCTCATATTGTAAACCTGGATCTCAGTGCATTTGATTGTAGAAGTCAGGCTGCTAGCTGTCAGCACACGAGTGCTAAGATCAATGCAGAGAAGGGAAAAATGTCATTTTCCTTTTTTAGAAGAAACTTTCTGCTTTTTAGATATTTATAAATAAGGGATCTTCCAGAAGCAGCACAAAAAAAATGGTAAATGAAAAAAGGGCCACATCAATGCAAACATTTTTTCTGGAAAATAGATTCCTACCAAAATTTTTATTTTCCAACCAAAATTTTTATTTTCCATCATTTTTGTCTTTTCTTATTGGAAGGAAGCTTTGAGAAAATGCCCTTGCCTTCTGGAGAGCTGTGAAGCAAACAGAAACTGATTTAAAAGTGCAACTTCCCATGTGGATGATAATGTTTATTCAGCCCAGTTTAAGTGAAGGGAAAGTTGCTCAGTCCTGTCTGACTCTTTGCAACCCCATGAACTATACAGGCCATGGGTTTCTCCAGGCCAGAATATGGGACTGGGTAGTCTTTTCCTTCTCCAGGGGATCTTCCCAACTCAGGGATTGAACCTTGGTCTCCTGCAGTGCAGGTGGATTCTTTACCAACTGAGCTATCAGGGAAGCCCCAGGATAAAAGCCTCTCAATTGGCAGGTGATGATATCCCAGGGGAACTGACAGCTGAGAAATCCAAGAGCTGCAGGTGAAACAACCACCTCCTCTGTCTCTTTCCACCATCTTCCTCCCCCGACCACCCCCTCGCCATCCAGCATCCTGATGAGCAGAGGATGTTCCAATACAAAGAGTACACAGATCTTAGAAGAGGGGCATTGAGGGCCAAAGGCAGTGATTATGTTAGTCTTTGTACTGATAGGAAAAGGAGTGATTCTAGGTCCACTTGCGGATATAGATAAAACAGTGTAGACTTGAAAAAAGCACAACCTGAAGGTTGTGAATAAAATTTTATTTAGGGGAAAAGGAGGACTATAGCCTGGGAAACAGTACCTCAAGATAGTTCTGAGAAACTGCTCCAAAAAGGTAAAGGAGGAAGGTCAATATTATGTGGTTTTGGTGAAGGGGGAGTACATGCAATCCAGCACATATTTTTTGCATACGATTTCTGCTGGTCATGAGGAGCAGACATCACCATGAAGGAAGTTAGAGCTTTTCTAGATACAAGGAGATACAAGAAGTGGGCTCATAAAATGAGCTCCTGAAAACATATAACTATCTGAAGACCTGAAAAGTGAAAGTGAAGTTACTCAGTCGTGTCCGACTCTTTGCGACCCCATGGACTATAGTCTGCACCAAGCTTTTCCATCCATGGGATTTTCCAGGCAAAAGTACCGGAGTGGGTCGCCATTTCCTTCTCCAGGAGATCTTCCTGACATAGGATGGAACCCAGGTCTCCCACATTGCAGGCAGACACTTTACCCTATGAGCCACCAGGGAAGCTATCTGAAGACCTGTCTTGCCAGTTCCCTGCTTCCCCAGAGCACAGAGTGCCTTATTTCTGCTCTCCACCCTGAGCTCTTTTCAAGGGGTGTTGAAGGTCAGCAGCTGCAGCAGCACGTGATTTAATCTAGGTAGAGGTAGATGGCAAGTGCCCACGGCAGATAGTTGACAGCAATATCATGGTAGCTTATTGATGAAACACTGACAAAGATTCTTTGCTTGGCCAAACTTTGATCAGGCCTCCTGAACCCTTTCCCTAGCCCCCAGAAAAGACCCATCTGTGTGCTTCTTGTAGAAACCAATTTCAGAAAAATCCATCTAAGTCAGTTTAGGAAGAATTCTCCATGGTCAAATTCCTCATCCCTACCATCCCTCCCCACCCCAGATGGTAATTGATCACCCTGGCCTGCCTTTAGCAAGAATCCTATTGGGTCAGCTCAGCCAGCATCCTCCCAGACTTGTTATCTCCTCTTAGTAACCTTCCACCCTCTCCCCACAACTTGCTCCTTGATTTAAAAATCCCCACTTGTTCTGGTTGTATTCAGAATCCAGCCCAGTTCTAACCTGGGCTCCCTCTTCCTCTCTTGCCATTGTTTGTTGAATAAAATCTGTCTTCTTTAACTTCTGTGCAGCTCTGTTTTTTCTTTGACAACACTAGCGCTCTTCAGGTAAGATTTGCATCAGCTTTCCATTAACACACCAGTGTTTGCTCTGTGACCGTTCATGGGGACAGCAGCCTTTTCGGACAAATTCCCTGCTTTCGTGTTGCGCCTGCACAGTGTGAGCTGGGAAGGTGCTGGCCAAGTGGTCAGCCCTGCAGCCCTGAAAAATGAGAACCCTGGTTTACACCCACCATGGAGAACACGGGCGAGTTTGGGAACTGCATCCAGGAATGCTGCTGGAGTGATGTCAGTGTGAGGACTGAGCCTCAACAATCAATCATCTTAGAACACTCCAGTTGGACTGAAGTCATGTTAACTGTGTCCGGTCCACTTCCACTGCTGTTCCCATGCCAAACTGCCTTTTCAGCCAGTGTGCTCAAAACAAAGAGCTAACAAGCTGAACTGAGCAACTCCCCTTCCTGCTCAACAGCTGCCCTCAAACTGACAATTGTGTCAAGAAAACAATGGCTCACAATAGAATAACTCAGAGGAGCATTTTACATCGCACTTGCTCTGCACTTGGAAATTTAAATTTGTATTCTGTTTCTTTTGTTTGCTTTAAAATTAATTGTGTAACATTGACCACTGTTCTCTTTCATTTGAGATCACTTATTGCCTGCTTTTGAGTGTTAAAATGTTCCCTTTCTCTTATGAACTGATGTTTACAGTGAAGCTGAATTCAGCCTCTGTAGCCCCGCGTTGAATTAAATCTTGGAGGCAGAGTTTTGGGTTAAGAAGAAAAGAATAGTTTTATTGTGTTGCCAGCAAAGAGGGCCACAGTGGTCTAATGCTGTCAAAACTGTGCCCTGACCTGGATGGAATAGTGAGGAGTTTTATAGAAATGTTTCAAAGAGGGCATGATCAGCTCGTGGACATACTTCTGATTGGTTGGTGGTGAAGTAATTGGGAGTCAGAATCATTACCCTTCTGGTTCCAACTGATCTGGGGGCTATGTGTTTGCGGGCAGCACTCATTCCACCTGATGGGAGTTTCAGTATCTGCAGAACAGCTCAAAGATGGATTCTTTACCACTGAGCCACTAAAGAAACCCATTCGGAATATTATTTTAACATGTAATCAACATAAAATTTGTTATTAATGGGATATTTTACATTCTTTTTTTCATACCAAGCAGATGAAATCTAGTTAGTCTTTTGCTCTTGAAGCGCCTCTGAATTTGGACTAGACATCTTTCACATGCTCTAACAGCCCCAGCTGTCTCATAACTACTGTACTGGACTATGCGGCTCTAAGGAGTTGCAAGGTTAAACATGGAGGGTTTCTAGCCTCAGAGAGAGGAGATAAAAAATGTACATTATTATCATTCAAGGCAATAGGAAAGAGCAAGTGCACAAAATGGGACTAAGCCTTGCCCTGTGAAATTCCTTGTATTGTTTGTATCTGTGGGGATTTGGGACGCTTCTATGGGGATGGGGAGTATCTGGGGCAGATGAAAGGTGAGTAATGGGAGAAGCAGATAAAAAGGATTCCACGTGGGAAGACTAACTGGAGTGATTTTAATACCCAGTACTCAAACACAGGGAGAAGGCAATGGCACCCCACTCCAGTACTGTTGCCCAGAAAATCCCATGGATGGAGGAGCCTGGTAGGCTGCAGTCCATGGGGTCGCTGAGAGTCAGACGCGACTGAGCGATTTCACTTTCACTTTCCACTTTCATGCATTGGAGAAGGAAATGGCAACCCACTCCAGTGTTCTTGCCTGGAGAATCCCATGGACGGAGAAGCCTGGTAGGCTGCAGTCCATGGAGTTGCACAGAGTCGGACACAACTGAAGTGACTTAGCAGCAGCAGCAGCAGCACTCAAACACAAGAGCCGGAGGATCCCAGCCTGTTCCTCTCACACGCTCACCACTACCTCGTATCAGCCTGCACTCAGGGAGGCTTCTTCTAGTTGAAATCACAGAAGGATGGCATTTCATTTCCTACATCTGTGGTGCCCTCAGCTGCATCTCTGCCTCAGGAAAGGATGGGGAGACTTCCATCCGCATCCTTAGTTCCTTCCTTGGCCACTAGCTGAGGGAAAGCGCTGACTTCTATACCTGTGCTTTTGTACTTTTAGTTCTCTTTACCCCTTCCATCAGTTAATTACCTTCTACTGGTTATTCATTCTTTGGATTAAACTTGCCTTGTTCAAGTAACTGGGGTGGCTTTTGTTTCCTGTTTGAACATTGACCAATATTCTCATTCACTCTCTCTCTAAAAATTACTGTTGTTCTCCTTTTTATTTTTATTCAATTTTAGAAAGGAGGCCAGGACAAAATGCCTCTATTTCACATTTAAGCAGATTTGCTCTGGCTTCATTGTGTGTGCAGCACACTTCCTCACGCTCTACTCATGTGCCTTGGGCCTCAGGGCTTCAGTGTAGCCACCTACTTCCAGCTGATGACATCTGACATATGATGAAATGCATATGAAAGGAATGATCTCAGTGAACCCAGACTCTTGCATCTTCTCATACATATAAAAGCATTAAATTCCTTAAAGTGGGAATCTTGTTTTCTTTAAATAACAGCAACCTTTTGATGTTCAGACTACCTCCCCTTTTTTGCAAAACTTTTGTATAAATCAGACCCTTCCCTTCCTTGCCTCTTCAGAGCAGTTCTCTCAGGGTTACTTGAGATGCTGTCTCCCAGGTTTGAAGTCCTAAAAATCCCACCAAATATAACTCCCATCAACCTAACTCTCAACATTTAGGTTGTGAACAATTGTTAAGTTCACAGCCTGACACTCCAAGTTCACTGGGATGGTATATGTTAGACTACAGGCGATTCACCATATATAAAAGTTATATAGATCATCAGTTATAAAACCAAATCATCTATCACAAGCTGAAGAAAATGAATTGTTCTTTTTAAAATCCTTAATATCCCTAGAAGCTGTGAAAACATGTTGCTAAAACATCTGTTTGGTTTATTTACTTCAGTCTAATCATCAGTCAGTTCAGCCAGAAACATGTTTGCTGGTATAAACCAAATACCCAGGGGACCGTTGCAACTTTCCACATTTCAGTTACTCACTCTACTGCTGCTGGGACACATCTGCTATCTCAACCACCTTCAGGATAAACTGAAATAAGCATAGCACCACGTTCCCTAGGCTGTTGTGAGGATAATTCCTAAATATTGTTGTGAGGCACATGGCACATAGGGAAGTGTTATACAAATGTTAAATAACAAACGTGGTATACACTATTTCAAGGTACCCAGAGGAAAAACACGGAGCTGTATCAGTGCTTAGAACCAGTGCTATTTTTCTCCTGTGTGCCACTGATTAAAAAGATATTGTATCCAGTAGGTTTCCTGGGCTCTTGGCTTTATTCTAAATGTGAATAGTTCCTGGTCTTGGTGGTACCATTGTTTTGCTTATGAAGTCTGATCACACAGAACTGACAAAACAGCATAAGCTAGAGTGGTTAATCATTCATTGTGTGCTGAGCTGTGTCTGACTCCTTGTGACCCTATGGACTATAGCCTTCAAGGCTCCTCTGTCCATAGGATTCTCCAGACAAGAACACTGAAGTGGGCTGTCATTTCCTACTCTAGGGGATCTTCCTGATCTAGGAATCAAACCCACGTTTCTTGTGTCTCTTGCATTGGCAGGCAGATTCTTTACCACTAGAGCTACTTGGGAAGGTTAATGTGCTGGATTGCAAATATGACCTGATTCATCATCCCTCCTTGCACCCACCATGAGACTTTGCAGTGTGGTACTTCCCACCTTGGGAAACCTGTCACTCCTTGATACTGGGCTCAGGCATGTGACTTGTTGGCAGACACCTTGCCAGCAAAGGCTTGATGGGGGCTTAGCCTATTTTAGCTTACTCTTCCTTGCATCATCTCTGTCTTTGCTATGAACACCTGGGTTAGTTTTCTGGAGGATGACGGGCATGTGAGACAATATTGAGTCACCCCAGGTGAAGCTGGTCACAATCAGCCAACAGCAAGCCACCATCCACCCATGTGAGTGAGCCCCGCAAATAGCAGAAGAACTACTCAGCTGAGCACAGCACACATTATAAACATATAGACTCATGGGCTAAATTTATGCTTCTTGTTTTAAGTGATTGCACTGTAGGAGGGATGTAGGCAGTGCTACATGAGTATATAACTTTCCATCAAATGTGGGCTTCCTTGGTAGCTCAGCAGTAAAGCATCTGCCTGCAATGCAGGTTCCATCACTGGGTCAAGAAGATACCCTGGAGGAGGAAATGGCAAACCACTCGAGTATTTTTGCTTGGAAAATCCCATGGACATTTTCCATGGACAGAGAGCCTGAAGGGCTATCGTCCATGGGGTCGCATAGTCGGACATAAATGAGCATGTATAGGGATCCAAGGTGGACACGTCCACTAGACCATTCGGCTGAAACATTGCTGCTCCAGCTTCCCACCTCATCTCCTTGGTGTGGGTTGATACCCTCAGACTTTCTACATGGCTCACATCTGAGATTTTCCTTCTTCTCAAGAACACCAAAGCTTTTCAACCTTCCTCTCCCCTTGGCATCGTCTCTCTAGCATGCTATGAGCCAAATATGGAGGCAAACTGTTCAATCTTATAACTAACTCCTCAGTAAGCTTCCTGCCCCCTTCACCTTTTATAACCAGAGTTCATTATGACACAGCCGGCAGCAACAAAAATATTTCATTACTCTGACAGACAGCTTAAAGTAATTTTTCTTTAACATTCTCTGAGCCATCGTGGGAGCTGGAGAAACACACAGTGGGTGGGAAGAAGCTGACTGATTGGCAGAGACATTTCTAATTTTTTTTTAAATTTTTTTACACAAAGGGATGCATCTTTAGTTTTCATAGCATTTGACTCGTTAGAACTGTAATAGCTGATTTGCTTCAATCTTAATACTATAATTCAGAAGAAAACTGCCTTCTTACCATGAATACACTTGTGACGCACACATGTAGCTGAGTTTCCTTTGTGGGGCCTTTGCATGCCCATCTCTTCCTTTCCTCCATTGAAGCTTTCAGGTAACCGCACAAGTACTAGGAATTAGTGAGGAATTTACTGGGGAAGCAGAGAATGAAGTCATATTGCCCATCAGTTTGCAAAATCTACATGAAGAACTCTTTCACCTTTGGTCCTAGGGAGAAGGAATTTTATAAGCAAATAGGAATGTAAATACTAAAGTCTGGATATTTAATATTATTTGGCTGGCACTAGTAGAGAAGGAAATGGCAACCCACTCCAGTATTCTTGCCTGGAGAATCCCCTGGACAGAGGAGTTATATTCCATAGGATCGCAGAGTCGGACACTACTGAAGCGACTTAGCACACACACAGCAGTAAAGAAACCTCCTGCCAATGCAGGAGACATGAGACATGAGTTCGATCCCTGGGTTGGGAGGATCCCCTGGAGAAGGAAATGGCAACCCACTCCCATATTCTTGCCTGGAAAACCCCATGGACAAAGGAGTCTGGTGGGCTACAGTCCATGGGGCCACAAAGACTCAGACAGAACTGAAGTGACTTAGCATGCATGCACCCAAGGGTAACAACATGTAGTATAAAATCTCCCTACTTCTGCTTGAAATACAAAATAGCTTCAAAAATTTGAAGGCTGCAGGATTTCTTGCACTCTCCTGAATTCAGTTGTTCTTTTTTTTTTTGGTGGGGGGAAGGGGTGGTATTCCTGAATATTAGCCAAGAAACAGCAGGCTCCAACAGGAATGTGCCTGAGGGGACCATCTTGCAGCCAGTCCTAGAAATGAGAGAGACATCTTTCTGGAGTTTCACCAACCTTTGGAGCCATAGTGGACACCACCGTGGAGCCTGGAGCAGAAAAGGAAGAAGGAGGAAGGCAGTCATTTCTCTTCCAGCAATATTTGTTTGTGAATAAGTGTGGGACACCACCATGATGCCCAGAGATATGCATGAGGTTTGTTTTACAGAGCACTGGAAGCTCTGCTCTGTTTGGCAGGGTGAGAGCCAGCAATGTAAATGTTATCCCTGGTTTTAAGGGAAAACATGAGTTATATAAGAATAGACTCCATGTACTAGAAATTGAACCTTTTCTAAGCTTCTTTAGTTTTGAATGGTATTACTTTGCAATATTCTTCATTAGCTTTTATTTAATTGCAAATACTTGGTATTATGCATACGGAAACCAAGAGACAGTGTGAGCCATAATATACTCACTTCAGCTTCTAATTTTGATTCTGGAGCCAAATAATAAAATGGAAATAAAGGGAGACTATTCCAAAATGAGTCATAAGATCCACAAAGGTCTGCAAAAATGATTTTTAACTCACGGATCATATTAGAATATACATAAGCTAATGAATCATATATCAATGCTACTTTCTGGGGTGCTAACAGATGGCACTTTCTCTGAAGGAAAGTGAATTTATTCATCTCTGTAGAATCCACATGGGTTGAGAACAAATGGTCCCAACTCTAGCAGCGCTCAGGCAGCCTTTGTCCATCTCCGTCTCTGCACAGTGGAATCAAAGAATTAGATATAAATAAGATGGAGAGGTGAATTATTGCAAGGGGACTGTCCTATTCCTAACTCAAAGAGGAGAAAGTGTAGAAGAAGAGGGGTTCTCCCTAAAGAGTAAGAAGCCTTATCGTTGGTTACACTGGATTTGTTCGCACAGAAAAGGGATGGATGTTACTGAAAGTGAAAGGACCACTGAGTTGACCCTCAGGACCCAGAGGCGATGGTTGTTGGCTTGGTTGGGTTTGCATGGGCTTCTCTGCAACCTTTGTATCAGACACTCTAGGGGCTGCATCCACATCTTCTTAATCTCTTTGATCATTTCTTTCCCTCTCCCTTGGTTCATGTTTGTTTTTGCTTTTAATGGCCTTTGCCTTGGTTCTCCTTGAAGGCAGGTCATTGGGTTTTGAGACCTGGCCCATGTGTGCAGAATGGGACATACCTTTGAGTTTAAGGGAGGCTTCCCTGGTGGCTCAGACAGTAAAGAATCTGCCTGCAATACAGGAGACCCAAGTTTGACCCCTGGGTTGGGAAGATCCCTGGAGAAGGGAATGGCAGCCTCCTCCAATATTCTTGCCTGGAGAATCCCATGGACAGAAGAGCTTGGTGGGCTACAGTCCATGGGGTCACACAGAGTTGGACACGACTGAGTGACTAACACTCTCTCTTGAGCTTCAGACCCTACCACGGTGGCTATTAGCAAAGACCGGTGACTGGGACAGATGAAGGTCCAGCTCTTTCTGCTCCCGAACTCCCTCAGGGTGCAGTCGAGCTGCAGTCACACCCTTGCTTGGCTTCCTCCCCTCTCCTTGTCTGGCTTCTCCACTCCTTCACTGGTTTCTCCTGGGAGAAACTCCTTAATATGGTCCTGACAAATTCTTTTTTAGCATTTCTTCCTAGAAGTCCAATCTAAGGTCCTCTCGAAAGATGGCCCTATCCATTTACATGTTCAAAGGGGCTTTCCTGCTCAGCCCTAGTGTCTGGTTGTAGGTTGTTGACTCGTTCACTTGGTTGTAAACTCACCAAACACATTTCGTCAGAACATCCAGGAATGTGTAGATGGCAACAGTGTTCTGAACTCTGGGCTTTTGTGGAAAAATAAAAACTGAATGATGATAAGCCTCAATCTTCTAAGGACAAGAATAAAACGTGGCTTTTTCATTTCAAGAAATACAGCTAGGGAGACTGATAAATTGACCCTCTTGATAAACAAAAGAATACGCCCTTCTCTCAATCAGCAGAAGTGAATAGTTTGCCTATTTAAGTTGGGGTGAGCTGGAAGCTATAATAATTCTGAATCTGAAGAAAGGAGTTGTAATTAGCTCACACGGAACATTTCATTAATTATGTGAGTTGCCACATATTAAGAATGAGGGACATTTACCCTGAGAACTGGGAGTGTCAAGTGGTGACTTTACCCAGACATGATAGGGAGATCTGAATTCTCCTGGCCTACAGCTCAGAGTCACAGTTGCTGATAGGAGGAGAAAATTCAGGTCATTACTTCCTGCTTCCATTTCTTAATGGAAATTTTGTTTTAGGAGGATTGATCCCAGTCAAATTTATGTTCCATGAGGATATAAATAGACTTTGCATGAGGAAACTATTGTTTATTTTAATTGACAGAACTTCCCAGAATCTATATCTTGCTAATGTGTGTTGCAAATCTCTCAACATATTATTTCCAAAATTTAATGGTCATAAAACAATTTTTCAAAGTCATCGTTGCTTTTATAGACAAGATTGTGAACTGATAGTTTTCTCCACCTTCCTGAACTTGACTTCTTTGTCTCCTTTCGTTGGTTTCTTATAAGAGCCATCTGGTGTGAAAATACGTGTGAGAAGTATGCTACTGCTGCTAAGCTGCTAAGTCACTTCAGTCGTGTCTGACTCTGTGCGACCCCATAGACGGCAGCCCACCAGGCTCTGCCATCCCTGGGATTCTCCAGGCAAGAACACTGGAGTGGGTTGCCATTTCCTTCTCCAATGCATGAAAGTGAAAAGTGAAAGTGAAGTCGCTCGGTCGTGTCTGACCCTTCATGACCCCATGGACTGCAGCCTACCAGGCTCCTCCGTCCATGGGAGTTTCCAGGCAAGAGTACTGGAGTGGGTTGCCATTGCCTTCTCCATGTGAGAAGTATAGGTGTCTATTATTTTCTTATTCACTTGTTATTTGAACTCAGGTATCCTTTCTACAAAAATTCAGAATGTATTTCTTGGGAGAGACAGCATCCAATACATTCTGATATGGCAATATAATATTCTGTTATTTCAGGTATATTTTTTCTGTCTCCAACTAGATTGTTGTTCAGTCACTAAGTTGTGTCTGACTATGAACCCCATGGACTAACACAGGCCAGGCTCCTCAGTCCTCGGGGGGAGGAGGCGGGGGAGGGGGCAAGGGAGAGAGAGAAGAATCATATGCATGTGGTCATGGTACTGTGCTTTATGCTAGGATGAGACTGCTGCTTTACCCTCATATCTAAAATACAGTGATCTCACTTAACAGGTGTGTAAGTGGTCTTCTGGAACTTGAGTGCTTTAGAATCATTCTGTTTGCAGAATGGGCTCCCCTGGGGATTCAGTGATAAAGAATCCTGCTTGCCAATGTAAGATGTAAGAGACGCGTTTCCATCCCTGAATCAGGAAGATCCCCTGGAGAATGAAATGGTGACCCACTCCAGTATTCTTGCCTGAAAAATCTCATGGTCAGAGGAGCCTGGTGGGCTACAGTTCATGGGGTCACAAAGAGTCTGACATGACTGAGCAACTAAACAACTTATAAGTCCTCAGTGATTGCCAAATCTGAAGGTGCCTTAGAAACAGCTTGAGATATTTTCAAAATGTGGAACAGGGGAAAGATGCAGCTTTTGTTTGGGCTGATCCAGCCCATTGAAGAGGCTTCCACGGAGAAAATCCACATACAGGGCAGGTCTGCACATGTTTAAATATCCAGTACAGCATAGTCCTGTATAATCACACAGAGTACATCCAAACGAGCCATGGCGATCCCAACCTAGAGTCCAAGAGCAAATCAGGAGAAGGCGTATAACCGGAGGGGAGAGGTTGTGGAGACAGGGATGCCTTCTGCATATCCAGCCACCCTCGGGTCACTGGTGGCTGCTGTTGTCGTTCTCCTCCTGTTCTGCACAATGAAGCCTGTTTTGGTCATGGTGGGAGCAGACTCTTAACACTCGAATCCTGAGTTCTGTGCCTCAGCTCTCGTCCTTCACTAACAGACCATCCTTGAAAATTCTAGCTGAGATAGAAGACAAATTCCCAATTAAAGGGACTGGGGAGTATACTTATCCCTTTATATCTGGAAAAACAAAGACACCAAGAATTTTATTAAATTAAACATAATCAAGCTGATCTAATTTCTGGATTTATTTACTTAATTTCCAGATGCTTTTGGCGAGTCTTCACTGACTATCTCTTCTGAAATTGAGCTTCAGAGTTTATACCAAGTCAGTATTCCTACTGACTTGTTATTATCAAATAACATTTTGAAGGGTTGTTCAAAAAATAATATTGCTAGGTAGGTTGTTGTGGTGCATTGCCTAAGGTATAATTTTGGTAACATAATGTTGCATTATGTAAACATCACACCTGAACTAAAATGATAAGTTGTGGGTATAAATTGTGCTTGGTATATATCACAGTCTTTTGTAGGATAAGCTGTAACTGGCTATGTGTTGATATATTATTAGTTTAAAATGATTACTCTTGCATGTCGGGGGTAAAATAGAAGAATGCTGCTATGTGCAAACTCACTGTTTTTTAAACTTTCAAGTTGGGCAGAAATTACAAATCGATCAGAAAGGTGACCAGAAGTTAAATAAAAGCACAGTACTATGTTCTAATATTTGAAACAAAGATGGAAGACTTTGCTATGACTCAGAGCCCCTTCCCCACGCCCCTCCAAAGCAGTGCAGGGGAGAGAAGGTATGTGGACAAGAATCTTTAGAAATCTGCCCAAATTCTAAGAAGAGTGAATTAAAAAGATGTGTAGGTGGTCCAGAAGTAAATGAAACATCTATGAAAATAAATGTTTCAATCACTTGAGGTCCCAAGAAAGATTAAAAATTCTATCAGGCTTTGCCATTTTGTTTCTTCTGCTGCAAGAAAAGGGAACTAGAAGACATAATGACTCTGAACTAACTACCTTCAAAGATGATTAGGAATCTAAAAGAATAGAAGACAAAAGAGGAAATAAATATGCCACGGTTCTTTGCAGGAGGGGGAAAGAGTAGTGGAGTCTCCTCCCTCTACTTCCTCCCTCTTGAAGGTTCCTCCTTCCTCTCAAAGACTCGCGTGTCTCACCTGTATTTTCCCTTCTCTTGTTGGAGGATGTGGAGTTGACGTAAGATGCAGGTGACATTGGGGAAGGAAGAACAAGATGTTTGTGAGAGTAAAGGCCATAAAACCCAGTTTTGAATTGGAGAATGACGTGAAATGTGCAGATGTCTGTAAGTATCTCCTGGACCAAAGAGAGTAAACCTTGGTTCAAGACAATTAAAATTTCAAAAGAGAACATAGAAGTGTTTCCAACTCCCAATCCACTAAGCTACAGAAAAATCCTAAATTTTCACAGCTTTTAATCTAAAGATCTGAGAGCAAGAAAAATAGCCTCAAGTAGTTTAACGAAAATTCACCCAAATCATTGGAGAATAAATTAAAAATTTTGATATAGCTTGAATTCAATCTCACACAAAATAATTTTAAATTTTTAAATAAAAATATAAGCAGATGGAGGCCATTAGCACCTTAAGTTCATGGAGAGGTTAACCTCTAAAATGTAAGAATGTTTAAGAATTAATAAATATTAATATGGTGTAAAATCTAATAATAGAGTCAACTATATTATGTATTATATCCATATTATACTATAAATAAATGCCTATACTAAATGGTAGATTATAATAATAACAGTTAAAAAATTAAGGGGGAAATTTAAGAATATTTAACATCTATTTCTATGAAAACCAAACAAAATTGCCTTACAACACACTTGTTTATTACTCAAAATGGTTTTGAAATGTATATCATGAAAGCCAGGATCTTGTGAGCTAATATTTGTTGATTTGGAGAAGAGGGCTTCTGATGTCCCAGAAGGCATTGGGTTTACATGTTAGAAAGAAAGCAGAAAATGTATCATTATTTGTAAAACTTTTTATTGTCTATAATAAAATAAATAAATAGAAACAAAAATAAAAAGTAAAATAAAAAGAAACAAAATTATGAATAGAATAATTCAAAGTCATTGCTAGTTACAAAATTAAAATGCAAAAATTAATAGCTTGTCTAGCTACCTATACTAGAGTCTTCATGACAACAAAACAAATACAACTGTGGCTTGAACATAGGGATATATTTCTCTCTCTCCCCAAGTCCAGAGGCAGGTAACCCTGGGATTATCACACTCGTTGCTATCAGGGAAGCTTCTATTATTTAGAGAAAAATGAGAAGTTCTATTGGGGAAGAGTTTGCTACTGCCAACTTGAAAATATATTGTAGTAAATGTTTCATTTTAAAAAGAAAAAAGAAGCCCAAATAATTTTTAATTACTGGAAATAAACTTAATAAGATACATAAAATTTTATATCCCATGTGGAACTCTTGGATAAAGAACTGAATGGATAAAGTTCTTTACGTAAAAATGTGGAAAAGATAGTGAAAATTGTTTGGGAGTAAGGTGTCTTCATGGTGCTAAAATATCCCTCCACAAAGCACTTACTAACATCCAAGGGAGTCACCAGCCTTTGCAGTGGCAAGATCAACTGGATCAGATGGAACAGTATCATTAGCATTGCAACACCTGATGGATGATTCAGTCTGAAGAGGACAGCATCTCTTGGAATGCGCTCTCACGAAACCTAGTCAAGCCTTTGACTTCACTCTAGATTCACAGGAAATATAGAAATATCAAAGAGCAGGTTGTTCAAGTAAAATACAAGATGGAGACCAAACTTGAAATTTCTTGAGCAAACAAAACCATTTAAGAAGTATAAGTGAAACTTAGCATATTCTGCAAAGTGAGTCAAACTTCTCTTGGGCTGCCTCTTGTAAATGCCTCTGAAAATTGTAAAGGGAGCTTAAGCCCTTCTCCAAAACAGGCATGCTATAGCCACTTTTAACCAATCCTGTGTAACTTGGAAAACTCTAAAGCTGCAGCTAATCATTTTAAAGAATAAACACCCTCTGCATTTTCACTGTGTTAAGTTGTCTTATAACCATATACCTCTGAGTCTCATTTTACTGTTGGTTTGAGAGCTCTCAAGTCACAAACTATTTTGATATACACAACAAACTCTTACTAAAGTTTATTTTATTGATCTGGTGGTTTTAATTTTGCTATGTTGAGATTTTTGACAAAATTAAACAACTCCTTAAGGAAATAAACACATAAGCCCAGAATGTAGATTATTCAAATGACCTCATTAAAAAGCTAATATCAGACAAAAAAAGGTAGAGGACTGTTGTATATCAAAGAGACATAACAACAGAATAAAGCAGATGAACATTAATTAAATCCTAGTTTTAAAACAAACACAAATATTTATCATTTGATGACTGGGTAAATAAAATATAAGGTATATCCATAGAGTGGAATATTTTTCAGTAATAAAAAGATAAATGAAGGACAGATTTATACTAGAACATGGATGAACCTTGAAAACAGCATAACTGAACAAAGTCAGACTCAAAAGTCTACATATTGTATAATTTTATTTATATGAAATGTTCAGACTAGGCAAACCCTTAGAGACAAAAAAACATCTATTTCTGTTTTATTGACTAAGCCAAAGCCTTTGACTGTGTGGACCACAACAAACTCTGGAAAATCCTTAAAGAGATGGGAATACCAGACTACCTGACCTGCCTCTTGAGAAATCTGTATGCAGGTCAGGAAGCAACAGTTAGAACTGGACATGAAACAACAGACTGGTTCCAAATAGGGAAAGGAGTACATCAAGGCTGTATATTATCAACCTGCTTGTTTAACTTATATGCAGAGTACATCATGAGAAATGCCAGGTTGGATGAAGCATAAGCAGGAATCAAGATTGCCGGGAGAAATATCAATAACCTCAGATATGCAGATGACACCACCCTTATGGCAGAAAGTGAAGAGGAACTCAAAAGCCTCTTGATGAAGGTGGAAGAGGAGAGTGAAAAAGTTGGCTTAAAGCTCAACATTCAGAAAACGAAGATCATGGCATCTGGTCCCATCAGTTTATGGGAAATAGATGGGGAAACAGTGGAAACAGTGTCAGACTTTATTTTTCTGGGCTCCAAAATCACTGCAGATAGTGACTGCAGCCATGAAATTAAAAGACGCTTACTCCTTGGAAGGAAAGTTATGACCAACCCAGATAGCATGTTCAAAAGCAGAGACATTACTTTGCCAACAAATGTCTGTTTAGTCAAGGTTGTGGTTTTTCCAGTGGTCATGTATGGATGTGAGAGTTGGACTGTGAAGAAAGCTGAGCGCCGAAGAATTGATACTTTTGAACTGTGGTGTTGGAGAAGACTCTTGAGAGTCCCTTGGACTGTAAGGAGATCCAACCAGTCCATTCTGAAGGAGATGAACACTGGGTGTTCCTTGGAAGGAATGATGCTAAAGCTGAAACTCCAGTACTTTGGCCACCTCATGGGAAGAGCTGACTCATTGGAAAAGACTCTGATGCTGGGAGGGATTGGGGGCAGGAGGAGAAGGGGATGACAGAGGATGAGATGGCTGGATGGCATCACTGACTCAATGGACGTGAATTTGAGTGAACTCCAGGAGTTGGTGATGGACAGGGAGGCCTGGCGTGCTGTGATTCATGGGGTCGCAAAGAGTTGGACACGACTGAGCAACTGAACTGAACTGAACTGATACTGATATATTTAGAAATAAGATACCATTCTGCCTATAATTTGGTAATGATAATATGATTAGCAGTCAAATGTCTTTGTTAGGAGATCCATGTTCATATATTTAGGCATAAAGTATCACACTCTTATGTCAGAAAGTGAAGAGGAACTCAAAAGCCTCTTGATGAAAGTGAAAGTGGAGAGTGAAAAAGTTGGCTTAAAACTCAACATTCAGACAACAAAGATCACGGCATCTGGTCCCATCACTTCATGGGAAATAGATGGGGAAACAGTGTCAGACTTTATTTTTCTGGGCTCCAAAATCACTGCAGATGGTGACTGCAGCCATGAAATTAAAAGACGCTTACTCCTTGGAAGGAAGGTTTTGACCAACCTAGATAGCATATTAAAAAGCAGAGATATTACTTTGTCAACAAAGGTCCATCTAATCAAGGCTATGGTTTTTCTTGTGGTCATGTATGGATGTGAGAGTTGGACTGTGAAGAAAGCTGAATGCTGAAGAATTGATGCTTTCGAAGCGCTTTTGAACTGTGGTGTTGGAGAAGACTCTTGAGAGTCTCTTGGACTGCAAGGGGGTCCAACGAGTCCATCCTAAAGGAGATCAGTCCTGGGTGTTCATTGGAAGGACTCATGCTAAAGCTGAAATTCCAATACTTTGGCCACCTGGTACAAAGAGTTGACTCATTGGAAAAGACTCTGATGCTGGGAGGGATTGGGGGCAGGAGGAAAAGGGGACTACAGAGGATGAGATGGCTGGATGGCATCACCAACTCAATGGACGTGAGTCTGAGTGAGCTCCGGGAGTTGGTGATGGACAGGGAGGCCTGGCATGCTGAGATTCATGGGGTCGCAAAGAGTCGGACACGACTGAGCGATTGAACTCAACTGATCACATTGCCCAGAGTTTGTTTGCAAATGGCCCAGCAAAAAATAGGAATAAAACAAATAAAAGTCCCTAGATAGAAATAAGATATGGCAAATGTCAACAAATTTTGGATCTAAGGGATGAGTATATGAATTATCATTTTACTATTGTTTCAGCTTTTTTGTATCTTCAAAAACTTTCACAGAAAGCTTTGGAGAATCCTGAGATTCTTAAGAGATAATGCAGGTTCATGGAGAGACACATAACGAAGCGAAGGTAAACAGTCTACTGGCAATTGTCGATACTTCAGTGTCATCCCAATAGGAATATCACCAGCACTATTTCTGGAAGTTCCCGTCATAACACAAAGGGTAAGCTGGAGAAATAAACATGTGGGAATATCCAAGGAAATTCTGAAAACTAAGGTTAATATGTGGAGGCCAACCGTATGGGCTATTAAGCCATTATATAGAACTAAGCCATCTAAAAACAGCTTAATATAGATGAAAATAGCCAATTTAAGAAAATAAGACAGAGAGTTCAAAAATTGACTCAAATGCATGTGGGAATTGCTTGTATTTAAAAGTGGTGTTAAAGACATAAGTGGAAAAAAGGACGGCTATATAATAGATTTCTCTGGATCAGATGGACAGCTGTTTGCAAAAATGCAAATTTGAATTTCTACTTGCCCTTATTCCAAATACAGTCTAGATGATACAAACCTCAAAAACAAAACAAAACCTAAAACACTAGCCTACAGATAATTAAACCATATCTTACTGAACAGCAAACTGAGGCTTAAAAGTAATTATGCAATACTTGAGTTTTCCTCAGTGAATTGAGCCATGATTCCTCAAATTTGGTGGTGGTGAGGATTTTCACTGCATTGCATTTAGTCAAGGCAACCTTTTCCAAAGAGCTTGCTGTTCTGAACATCACTGAATGTTGGAAGTTACTGCTGCCCCTTGTCTGGGGGGAGGGAGAGGGTCTGACTCTGGGTTAATTGTGGTACCTTGGCGCTAGAGATGCTCGTTATCATAACTCAAGATTAGATGGGTTGTGTGGGCAAGTGTGTGGTGCTTTCAAAGATAGGAACACGTGCCTGATACCCAGCATTTTGCAGCCTTCAAGGAGCATCCCAGGGCCTCCATGGTTAAGCAAATGACAGTCCTAGTGCCATTTCCTTACTCAGAGCTGTGCTGTGAACATGAGAGTGGACCCTAAGAACCACATGAGGCTAACATGGAAAACTAAACAGTCCACAGATCTGTCATATTCTTAGGAAGAGCATAATAAGGCTACATCCAAGTCCCCGCCCCCCCCGCAACCCCAGTGCAGTTTCATGGCCCTCATAAATACCCAGGCTCCCTAAATGTCTGGTATAACCAACAGTCACTGTAGACATATAAGAAAATAAAACTCAGCAAATGCATGAACAGAAGGCCCAATTTTGGAGGGTCAACTTTCTCCAGAATTAGCTGATGGCACACTGTACGTTTG
The DNA here is from genome assembly GCF_002263795.3 of Bos taurus. Classification (NCBI taxonomy): domain Eukaryota; kingdom Metazoa; phylum Chordata; class Mammalia; order Artiodactyla; family Bovidae; genus Bos; species Bos taurus. The sequence goes on from NC_037340.1 coordinate 37,325,149, forward strand.
AATGAGGTCAAATATGTGGAGCTTAAAGGAAAGTGGGGAGAGGTGGGGAGCATTTTCTAAACCAATGGTTTTGGTTTAAAATGATTGCTTTCTAGCCCTTTTTTTCTGACAATAACTGGCATGGGTGGAGATGAAAAAACCCCACCAACTGCAGACAAGAGAATGCTTCTTATTTTTTCATATTTATTTTTATCACCAAAGGGCATGCACTGGGCCCAGCATTATATGTAATACCATGAAACTGAATAAGCACCTGAACACAGCCCCTGGTGATGCAGACAGATCACAAGAATGAAGTCGACTTGTGGAACAGTTGGAATTCTCACACACTGCTGGTGAGAATGTACATGGTGCAGTCACTGGAAAACAGCTTGGCAGTCCTTCAAAAAGTTAAACATAGACTTACCATATGATCAGCAGTTCCACTTTGAGGCATATTGCCAAGAGAAATAAAAATATACAACCATGTGAAAAGATTGTACATGTATGCTCAGCATAGTACTATTCACATTAGACAAACAATGAAAATAACCCAAATGTCCATGAACTAAAGACTGGAGAAACAAAATATGGTATGTCCAAGCTATGAAGTATTATTCAATAATAAAAAGGAATCAATTACTGACATACTACAACATAAATGAGGCTTTAGAGCACTATGAAGGCAATCACAAAAGACCACATGCTGTATGAGTGAAAAGTCACCATCTGCAGTGATTTTAGAGCCCAAGAAGTGGAAGAACTGACGCTGAAGCTGACGCTCTAATGCTCTGACCACGTGATGCAAACAACTGACTCATTGGAAAGACCCTGATGTTGGGAAAGACTGAGGGCAGAAGGAGAAGAGGGCAACAAGGATGAGAGTGTTGGATGGCATCACTGATTCAATGGACATGAACTTGGGCAAACTCCAGGAGATCGTGAGGGACAGGGATGCCTGGTGTGCTGCAGTGTATGGGGTCATAGAGAGTTGGACGTGACATAGAGAGTTTCACGTGAACAACAGTGTGAAAAGTGCAGAATAGGCAAACCTATTTAGAGAGTAAGTGGATACTAGTGGATGCTTAGGGCGGCTGGGACTGGAGGGACAGGATGAGAGTGATACTGATGGATAGTTTCTTTTCGAGGTGATGAAAACGTTCTAAACTTAGATTGAGGTGATGGCTTCCCAACTCTGTGGATAAGCTAAAACCATCGAAACGTACACTCTAAAGGATGAATTTTGTGGTATGTGAATTATGTCTCAATAAAGATGTTAAAAAGGAAAGAACCAAGTAGGCAGTTTGGCTGAAACTATGGAGGAATATGTTATTCTAAGAGTAACTGTGGGAGAGAACCACAGATGGGATATTCCAGGCCAGGAAACACTTAGAACTGTGGTTACCAATTAAGGGCAATTTTTGTCCCCCAAAGGACATTTGGCAAGGTGGCTCAGATGGTAAAGAATCTGCCTGCAATGATGGAGATCCAGGTTCAGCCCTGGGTTGAGAGGCTCCTCTGGAGAAGGGAATGGCTACCCACTCCAGTATTCTTGCCTGGAGAATCTCATGGACAGAAGAGCCTGGCGGGCTACAGTCCATGGAATCGCAAGGAGTAGGACACGACTGAGTGACAACCACTTTCACTTTCAAAGACATCTTAGATTTTCATAACAGAGAGGAAGGCTACCGGTAGCTGGTGAGTAGATGTCAAGTGAAAGTCACTCAGTTGTGTCCAACTCTTTGCAACCCCATGGACTATAGAGTCCTTGGAATTCTCCAGGCCAGAATTCTAGAGTGGATAGCTTTTGCCTTCTCCAGGGGATCCCAACCCAGGGATTGAACCCAGGTTTCCTGCATTGCAAATGGATTCTTTACCAGCTGAACCACAAGGGAAGCCCAGTAGTTGTCAAGGATGATGCTAAAATCCCATCCCCTGCACCAAAGAATTATCCAGCTCAGAATGTTCACAGTGGTAAGGCTGAGAAGCTCTGCTTTAATTGAAAGGAGTCAGGCCAACAGTGCAATCTGCTTCACAGGGTTGTTCTTTGCATCTCCACCCTCCCAAATGAGTCTGGATTAAGTAGAGGTAGGGCACTATTATCCAAAGGCATCATTCATACTGAGAATTTCACAGTCTAACCATCTTCAGTCTGATTCTTAGAGCTGCTAGTCATCCAGGGTCTGGCTTGGTGGAAATTCACTCACATTTGATCAGCTTCCAAGAGCTGGTAGATTGGAAATAAATAGAAAATAGTATGTTGCTAATTTGTTCCTATAAGTATGTCCCATATTTAGTGTATCTTTCATAAACTCTCGGGGATCAAAGAAAAGTTACCATTTATTTTGAAGATTTGAAAATAAATTTATCTTAATTTACAAATAATCAGAATTAATTGACTGTGTATCATTTTTAAATCCAATTTCAAAGGGTTGTAAAATAATCACAAGGTGGAGGAGGGGACTTTTAGCCATTATCTAGTCCAAAAATAAAGTTTGTAGATTTACTTACTTGATGAAAAATCTGTATAGAAGCCAATACAAACACATGGGAGCTAGAAGCTTCTTCTAGGTTTTCCAGAGCATCATTATAATCAGCCACATTTAGAGACGAGCCAAGCAGCTAATCAATCAAATTAGAGGCAGGGAGTTTGGGAAAAGGATGTCACCAGAAAACCAGGCACTTATCAGGTTCATGCAGATAATTCTCCTAGAACCCGGGGACATCAAATTTGGTTCAGTTTGAGCATCAGGTACAAATAAGTTGCCAAAGGTCAGGAGATTTGGTTCATTCACTCCCCAGGGCTTTAGGATCTCATTTTTTAAATGTACAAAATAAAAGATTTGGAGTGAATTAGTGTTTCCCTGCAATTCACAGAGCTTATTAAATAAGTCTGGGTTCTTAGACTGAATTACTAGGAAGAGTGAGTTCATAGGTCTGGAGTCAGGCCCAGGCACCCAGGCTTTAAGTTATGGATGATTCTCATGCACATCCCATTTTGGGAATAACTGGACATAATTACCCTGTTGATCCTGGGTGCTTTAGCAAGACAGACATCTAGTGCTTAGCATGGTGTGCCATTCATTGCCCCTCTGCACTCTGTGTCCATGTAAATCATGAAGTGAAAAAAATAAAGAAATCTGCCAGGGAATAGGAGAGCCTGGCAAGGAGGGTGCTGAGGGGAGTGCTGGATGACGTTGCTATGGCAACCCCATCCTTTCCCAGCGTGTGTTCTGAAAGGCTGCCTGTGCTGTGCGGTGGGCTCCACCTCTGATGGAGGGCAGATCACTCATATCGTCAATTTGGGGATGAGGACTTGTGGATAGAGCAGGATAATTAAATTAAAGAGCGTCTGAATATTAACCATCAGCAGCATTTCTCAGTAATCTTAATTAAGTGTCTGGTTGTTTGGTTCAAGCCCATCACAGGTAAAACAAGTGGAGTGCTGGTTTCTAGTTTTTTTTGTTTTTTTTTTTCAGAGATTCTTTGAGTTTGCTACTTCTATGCTTCTTCCCACTCCAAGCCCCCACCTCCTGAAGGTTAATTGCATCTTCATTTAGAGGAACGACAAAAAAGTCACCAAAAATTTTGATTGACAAGTAAAGCAGCAAATTTAACCACAGGAGGATGAATTTCTCTTTCATGGAGTCAGTCTTTCTACATCCTTTACTTTTTTTCCCTGCACTACTTGTAAGATGGTATGAATGACAAAGAGGAAGGAGGTTGACTGGAATACTAAGTGTGGGCAGTGAATGTCCACAGAGAGCCTGCCCATTTCAGAGGTTGTTTTCTTGCTGATGGCTCAGCAATTTGAAGTGATGGGCTAGGGGCATCAGAAATGTGAACAGAGCATGCTGTATGCTGCCCTAAGCATTTTCATGAATTATTTATTTAGTCCTCAGAGTGACCCAATGATTTAGCTTCTATTATTTACCCCATTTTACAGAGAGAAAAATTGAGGTTTGGAGGGTTTCTATGATTTGTCCATGATCCCACTGCCAAGGGTGTACATGCATGCTAAGTCACTTCAGTCCTGTCTCTGCGACCCCATGGACTGGAGCCCATCATGCTTCTCTGTCCGTGGGATTCTCCAGGCAAGAATACTGGAAGGGGTTGCCATTTCCTTTTCCTTCTGCTAAGTGAGTAGTACAAAAAACTCTGACATCTGTCTGTCAGAGCCTGTTCTCTGAACTAACACTGTCTCCTAATTACCTGCATGGCTTTTCTTATGTCTACATGAAAGGGTTGAGTTAGACAAGGACATTTTGCATAGAGGTTGCTTGAAATACATTAGGGGAATGCCAGATGAAATAAATTAAATGAGAATTTTTTTACAGGACTTCTTAAGGCCTATTTGTTATGCTAACATATTCTGATGGAAAACATGCCTCCTTTTCCCACATTTATTTGACCTTGGAGCACACTCTCTGCTTATCTTGGAAAACTATCATTGAATAAAACCCACCTTAGGAAAGTATGGCATTTGATGATTTTTAGAGCCCCACCTGCGTTGGGAAGGTCCCCTGGAGGCGGGCATGGCAATCCACCCCAGTATTCTTGCCTGGAGAATCCCCAAGGACAGAGCAGCCTGGAGGGCTACAGTCCATGGAGTCAAAAAGAGTTGGACATGACTGAGCAACTAAGCCCAGTACAACACAGGATTAAAACCAAGGTTCTCCTTTTCCTTTGCTTGCTAATGCTTGCTTCGTTCTTTGTCTTGCCCCCTCCCTTTTTACTGACATCTTTACTCAAGTATAATTCGTCTATTAACATAATCAACTGCTCACTGTTGGATGAGTTTTGATAGACATAGATACCCATGAAATGACCAGTATGACCAAAGCACCAAATGTCATTGTTGTTTCCTGTGTCCCATTGCAATCTCTCTCGACACCCCACCTCTAGGCAACCACTAGTCCCTCCAGTGTTAAAGTGAGTAGTCTGACTTCTGACCAAGCTGAAGATTATTCTTGGCAATGGTGAAGCACCTCATGGTTTCTGAGTCATTTCATCAACTGTATAAGGAACTTTTTCTATCAAATTAATTTCCAAGCCCCCTTTTTCCTTTTTCCTTTCATTTTCATTAACACAAAATGGTGTGCCACCCAGACACTGCATCAGTCATGTACTTGAAACTGGCACTAGAGCCCTCATCCTGCCCATTGCCATGACAGGAAGTCTGGCAATGCTCCAACAATCAGAAGAGAAAGAAAAGGCTTTTATGTGTGGGATGTGGGATCTAGGAAATGTTTATCATCATAAGAAATAGAAAGGCATTAGGAGATAATTCACTGAATTCTTCAAAAAGATGTTTGGCATTTCACAAATATTTAGGTGAAGAGAATTAATTGTATAATCTCTTTATTCATAGGGAAACAAGAAAACTTGGAGACCTGTACTATTTAGATGAGCCATGTGGTCTGGAGGCTTTCTCTTAATTCAGAGATTATCTAGGAAGCTTTTACTATGGGAAGCAGTACTTTACCAGATCCTAGTGAGTCAGAGATAAATAAAACAAAGCACCGGTCATGAAGGAGTCAAGAGTCAAAAGTCTCCATATCATTGATTGTCATCTCAGTATTTAGTTTTTAGTGAGAAACGAACAAATAAAAATGTTTCACTTATCAAGTTGTCTTTTGTGACAGAGTCAAATGTTTAGAGATTGTTTGCAATAATAGCACTTAAATATCTCCTCAAGGAAATTTGCAAAAACTGACCTCCTAGAAAATGGTAGAATTTTAAAAAATCTTATTTTAATGTCACGTAGTCATTTCAATTTTTTTCAACAACCTTTGACATGATTTAGCTTATTTCATTGCCCAGATGACCTGGTAAGATAGGTGAGAGGATGTTATCATTCCAATGCTGTTGGTATTTTAGGAAGCCCTCTGAAGGGATAAAGGCAACGATGCTTTCATATTCTGGTTGAAAGATGGCACCTTACAGCTTGACAGCTGTGATCGCCTCCACGAGACAAAGATAAATGATACAATCAGCTCAGGAACCCACAGCGGGTCAGTGCTGGAGTAAGGCAAGAATTCACCATTGGAAATGAAGCAAAATGTTAATATGAACTTGCTGCCCTGGGGTGGAATGGAATCCGCACATCCAGAGGACAATGTGTGCGACTCCAGAGGGCTTGAGCCAACTACATACACAGAGACTGGAGGCAGGGCAGACCCACAAATCTGACACAAAGCTGAGCCAGTTGTTTCCCACCACATTCTGCTTGAGCCTTCAGAGAGAGCTCTCACAGAAAGCTGACATCCTCTCTGCTGGACAGAAGTCATGATCAGCCACCTTTTAGCATTTAACTTTAAGGCGGACCTCTTGATTGGGGTGAAGAGAAAATTAAGGGTGGGGATTGTACCATGAGTTACCCAAGGCATTGAAGTAGGTTTATCCCAGATGTCCCCACTAACCATCTTCATTAGTTGGTTGATGCATTCATTGATTAATGTACTCACCAACTCAAATTTCCTCACAATGAATCTTTTGGTTTCCATACAGTATTTTTGAAAGGATGAGAAGACTCGTGCATGCTTTAATTGCAAACTCTGTAGAAATTTTAAAATTCACATTTTATCTGGGATTTTCTCAGATTTTAACTATATATTCTTCACATACTCTTTCACCTTCCACATTTACATTTCTAAAAATTGGGTTCCTTTGTTTTTATTCTTTGTTCTATGGCTTTAAAAACACTACTCTATTAGCTATCATATGAATTACTGGCCTGGATTCTCTGCCGTTATTAGGAGGGATGTGGGTCTAAAGTCAGACACCATGGCAGTAAACGACTTCAAAAAAAGCCAACCATCGAGCTGTTAGAACCTCGTTCCCGTTAGAGGCATATTGCCTCTTCCTAATCAAATTACCTTATGATTGTCAAGTTGTTCCTTTCATAAAACCGCCTCTAGTATATTTCCACAAGTGGGGTTAAACTGCCTAGCATGTAATTATTTACTTCATCTTTTTTCTGTCTTTAAATAATGCCATTTTAAATTTCCAGACTTTGAGTATTTAACATGCTACAAGATATTCCCGGTTTTTCAGGATTCGGGCCGCAAAGACTGTGTCTTATTCACTATCTTTGACCCCCTAGAGTCCAGCAGACTGCTAGAGACACGAGATTAGCACTTGTTTTTCCTCATCATTTTCTTTCTTTCCTCATCCTGGAGTTGGGACTCAAACATTTACCACATGTATGTTAGGTTGGCCCTCAGACCTCAGAATACCGCCTACGTTTTCTCACTGAGCCCATGTCCAATCCTATGACTCTTCTCATATTTCCCCTGTAGCAGAAGGAAAGGGGCTGTTCTCACAGCTGCAGGGTGTAGACGTTACTCTACAGGAACGTTATCTCATTTTATCCTCCTAGCGGTCCTGAGAGATAAGTCTTTTTATCTCGTTTTTGCAGCTGAGGAAACCTTGAAGGGCTGAAGGAACTGGCCTGATTTGACAAGAAGAGGAAGTGGCAGAAGCAGAGTCCAAATACAGTCTTTCGATTCCTAAGTCTGTGTTTTTTCTTTTACATCCTTCTGCCTCACTTTTCCCGGAGAAGGCAATGGCAAGCCACTCCAGTACTGTTGCCTAGAGAATCTCATGGACGGAGGAGCCTGGCAGGCTGCAGTTCATAGGGTCACTACTAGTTGGACACGACTGAGCGACTTCACTTTCACTTTTCACTTTCACGCATTGGAGAGGGAAATGGCAACCCACTCCAGTGTTCTTGCCTGGAGAATCCCAGGGACGGCAGAGCCTGGTGGGCTGCCGTCTATGCGGTCGCACAAAGTTGGACACGACTGAAATGACTTAGCAGCAGCAGCAGCCTCACTTTTCCAGCCTGTAGTTTCTCAGCAGGTTGTTTAGAATATTTTCTTCAACGTTGAGAGTCAGCAGCTAATTTTATCTGCCCTTCGGTTTCCAAACTTGTAGTACTACTCTCTCAATCTTCTTCTTTTTTTTTGGCCCATTTCTTTATCTAGATCAACCTGACCTCTCTCTTGAGCCCTGCCTGTTCATTGCTTACTGTACCTCTCACTTCTGTCCCAGAGTCTTCAGGCTGCTCTTCCCTCCTCTGCCTCCACTTTGGTTCAACAACTCCATAGCGATTTCTTTTAACACCAGAGCCAAGGGCTCCACTCTCCTTCAAATCCTGCTGACCTCAAACCTGGCCTCCAGACGGGATAAAGGCACAAAGCTGTGATCTACTAAATGTTGAAATACAATTCAAGATTTAAACCATCATTGAAGACAATAATTTGAGAATGATCACAAGACCGTGTGTGACAATTGTCTATTGGGAGGATGTTTGTATCATGTGGGATGTTGGAGGAGCAAGATGATCTGACGATGGAGGAAAGCAGGACCCAAACAGGCAAAGAAAACATGGGGGCGAGGCTGTCAGGGAAACGATGGGAAGAAACATGGGGGGATTACACAAATGTGACAAATGCAAAGGATAAGGGAGGAATGTGTATCGAAAGAGCTTCTTCATGAGAGACGATGTGTTCTTTTGAAGAATAGGTTTAAGGGCCATTGAAGTTGCAAGGACAGTGTTCTGTTTCATTCTTTTCATTATTCAGTTCTATCATTTCTCGGCAGGTTGTTTAGAACATTGCTTTAGCATCACAGAGGACAGATAAATTTAGAAGCTATGATTTAAGCACTGACTTGGGTATTTATCAGGTTCTATAGGAATGTACCTTGCATCTCCATAATAATTATTAGTATTGTTCCTTCAATTATCTATGTTTTCAGCTTTGCCTCTGCTAACACTCTTTTTTTTGTATTTTTAGCAATGACTGAGTTGTATATATTAAAATCAAGTTCTTCTCTGTCCTTTAAAATAAATTCAGCTGCAGCCTGAATACTCTGTCTAAATATTCTGATGGTAACTTTGACCTGACTTCATTTTCAAGACTGTCAAAAGTAATTAGGGACAGAGAAATTTTCCTGTTCAGCATCTGGAACTGCTAAAATACCAAGAAGGAGTCTAAGTGTCATTAGCATCACCTTTCTGCCTACTTTTTCCATCACTCTATAAAATAGTCTATTCCACAGCCAGCAAGGTCTATTAAGGAGCTGTCCTTCTCTCTGCAGTCTCAGATTTCCTCCTCTGTTGCTGCTGCTGTTTAGTTGCAAAATCATGTCTGATTCTTTGCAACCCCATGGACCATAGCCCACCTGGCCCCTCTGTCCATGGGATTTCCCAGGCAAGAATACTGGAGTGGGTTGCCATTTCCTTCTCCAGAGAAGCTTCCCAGCCCAGGGATTGAACTCACATGAAGGAAATGGCAACCCACTCCAGTGTTCTTGCCTAGAGAATCCCAGGGATGGGGGAGCCTGGTGGGCTGTCGTCTTTGGGGTCACACAGAGTCAGACACGACTGAAGTGATTTAGCAGCAGCAGCAGCAGCAGTCCTACTTTGCAGTCAGATTCTTTACCACTGAGCCACCAGAGAAGCCCCTTTCTCCCTCTACTGGGAGCAAAAAAGAAGTCCTACCTTTGGAAGGTAGCACTGGTTTTGTTGTCACACTGACATTGGGCCATTTAGTTCCCCTCCCTGTCTCAATTTCCTTATTTTAAATTACCTCTAAAGATTTTATGAGGATTTCACGGAATAGCACATGTAAGGCAACTTGCAAAGTGATTGGCATATTATAGTCCTCAATAACATTAGCTGTCGGGGTTGATGAATATAGCAGTGGAGAGCTTTGAACTCACAGTATTTGATAGACAATACATTTTGTTTTAATGAACAGAAATCATATTCTAGAAAAACTTTATTTTTCTCCCCACAAATAGCATGACCAATCATAGTCATAATTTTGGAAGAATAGAGTGAAATGCAGAATATCATAAAAGTGAAGAGTGTGTGTTATGGTCAGGACCTGTCCTTCATTCATTGATAACCAAAGTCACAGTGCACTTAATGATTTTTATTTTGTAATAATTTAAATAGTACAGAAAAGTTGCAAGAATGCACCCATCTATCCAATCAGATAAAAGTAAAAGCTGAAGCAGAGGCTGAGAACAAAGATGGACTTTCATGAACTCACATCTTCACCAAGGGCTTCCTTTCCTTCTCTTCTTCAATCAGTGAAGAAGTAACAAAACATTTGCAGGACTCTTCTGGTTTGTGTACTCCAGTAATGCACATTCAGGGAAGTGTTACCTCTCTGCTGCAAGATAACCCAGCTTCTCATGACTTAAGGTAGACTTTGTTTTCAACACCATTCCCCTTTTATTATAAAAGACTTAATAACAAAGTTATCCTTCACTGGGCTTCCTTGGTGGCTCAGTGGTAAAGAATCCACCTGCCAATGCAGGAGACACAAGAGACTAGGGTTTGATCCCTGGGTGATAAGGATCCCCTGGAGTAGGAGATGGCAACCAACTTCAGTATTCTTGCCTGGGAAACTCCATGGACAGAGGAGCCCAACGGGCTATACTCCACGGTGTGGCTAAGAGTTGAATATGACTGAGCACACACACGTACATTATTCTTTACTGTAAAACCTAACTAACTGAGCTAAACCTCAAGCAGGCTCAATGAAATGTGATCTTTTTGTCATTCCAGTTTTAGAAGAGAAAAACAAATGACAAGAAGAAAACCTTAATTAGTCTGAATGACAAATTGTGTAGCCCAAATGACTGGGCTACACAAAGGGTCTCTCCATCTGAGAATCATGATATCAGGAATTGCCATGTAATTACACAGGGAAAAAAGTCTCTGGTTATTAATGTTACTCTTTATAAAATAATCAGCTAACATGGAGCTGTGCAGGACATAAAGATTTTCGTTTTAGCAAGAAGCAACATTGGATGAGACACATAGCAGCTAGTTGTTATGGTGAGATTGGTCCGGGCAGGTAGCTGCCAGTTGTCAGGACGAACTGATGGTCACCAGGGTTACAAAGAGAGCTCAGGACGAGGAAAGCCTGGGGCCTCCAGAAGGTTCTGGGAGAACAGTTGTCCTGATGAAGGCAAACATGCAAATGGACCAACCTATTCATAGGCCCTTAGCTACCTTTACTTTATTTCTGTAGCAAAGAACCTTGGAAACAAAGGTACAGTCCCGGTTTGGCTGGCTTTACCATTTTAAGTGATCTGTTTTCCTTTGCCTAGAAACCTTGTCCACCAGAAGTGTCCTGTATTCTGAGATAATCAGAAGACAGTTTAGGGGGGGTGTCTAGTTTCTGGTTTGGATTAAATGCCACACACACTCCCCTCCCCCGCCGCCAGATATAGGGGGGATGATCAGGTGTGTTGTTGATCACAGAGATGTCTGTGATCCCAAAATCTTCCCCAGTCTTAGGGAACTGAAGAAGTCTAGGCTGTAAGGATGAAAGCTGGAAAGTAAGCCCACATTAACGGGAAATAGGTAGGGTCAGCCCACGCTCACATGTGTGCGTGTGCACACACATATACACACAAGGTCTAATGTTTAATTTTAAATTCTCCAAACTTGCATTTAGAAACAAATGTTCTCACTGCAGATCTACTAAGTCAAAAACTCCAGGATGAGAACTAGCACTCTGTGTTTTAACGAGAACTCTACAGCATCCTGGGGACCCTAAGGTTGGGGAAACCACTACATTGAAGAAACTCTGAATGATCAGAGCCGGTGCCCCAGGAGGTTTTCTGCTTCTGTTGCAGCTACTTACCCGCAAATGAAAGCAATGTTGGCCTTATCGGTAACAGTTGTGCCTTGAAGAATGAAGATTCAGATGTTTATTTTCACATAAAAATAAGAATGATTCTCCTGCATTGCAGGTGGATTCTTTACCGTCTGAGCCACCAGGGAAGCCCCATTCTCAGGCAGGCAGATTTAAGGGGAAAAAAAGTCATAACCTGAAAAGTTTGCCTGAATCCTTTTTGGCTCCATGGAATTTTAAAATCCTCATCTAAAACGGCCACCCTCTGAGGCTCCAAGTCTCATGCTCAGGACAGCTGTGGGTTCATGTCCACTGCTCGCCTTTCTGTGACTCCAAGAGCAGCCTCTTCCTGGCAGGGAATGTACTTGTTCTGTCCATTAGGAAATCACCACAGAGAAAAGAACCCATATAATGATGCAGTCTTGGACTTCCCTGGTGGTCCAGTGGTTATGAGTCTGCCTCCCAATGCAGGGGACACCAGTTCGATCCCAGGACTGGGAAGATCCCACATGCTGAGGGTCTGCTAAGCCTGTGTGTCACAAATACTGAAGCCCGTATGCTCTAGAGCCCATGCTCTGCAAGAGGAGAAGCCACCACAATGAGAAGCCTATGCACACCAATTAGAGGAAAGCCCGAACACAACAACAAAGACCCAGGGCAGCCAAAAATAAATACATAAATAAACAACATTTTTAAAATGATTCAGCCTTCCAGGGGTTCAGAGAAAGCAGGAATTGTGCTCATCTATGGAGGTGAAATGTCCATTCTCTTAATCGCTACTAGCACTCAGATGCTTCTTATTTGGGAAATTGCCCAAAGCAGCTTTACTTTGAGAAGCTGAGATCCTGAGGGAAAAAGTGTGTGAATGGAGGCAGTTCTATCAAAGAAGACTAAAGAGCTCCGTGTGGTACCAGAGGAGGGATGCAGGGTAGGTATGCCTGACAGCAGGAAGAGGAGTGAGAAATAAGTGGGGAGAAGAGACATTAGCATGTGGTGATGCTGGGATTTAGGGTCAGGGAGGAGCCAGTAGAGAATGCTCTAAGTCCTGGCAGCTGGAAGAAATTCCAAGATGCCCGATAGTATTAATAAACTGGCAACTTTCGTGTGCCATCATTGGAAAGGCTTCTTGTCCCCTACACTCCTCATAGCATATTGTGTGGGTGGGATATTTTGTGCATGGAAAACAAAGCCGATGAGCTGGCTGGAGGTCCAGGTTGACATGGAAAGAAAGCAGGAATCAGGGATACAGAAGTCATTATAGGAACAAAGAGGCCATGCATACATTTAGAAATTGGACAGAACTTAAGACCTCCACCGAGTGTTGAGGGAGAATTTAGGCTGAGCTTATTTAGCTTCCTAAGACAAAGAGACCTCAACGGGTGCATTTCTTTGGGGTGGTGTTCAGTCATTGGGCTTTTCTGTTGTCTCAGATGGTAAGGAATCTGTCTGCAGTGCAAGAGACCTGGGTTCAGTCCCTGGGTCAGGGCAGTCCCCCTGGAGAAAGGAATAGCAACCCACTCCAGTATTCTGGCCTGGAGAATCCCATGGGCAGAGGAGCCTGGTGGGCTACAGTCCATGGGGTTGCAAAAGAGTTGGACATGACTGAGCGACTAACACTTTCACCTTCACTTCATAGTCATGGGAGTTGTGAGAGTTGCTTTCTTCAAGTTGCAGGAATACTGTGAGAAAACTAATGAGAATGATGGTCTTCTCTCTAGACCAGAGCTGGCTGATAGAACTTTCTGCAGTGATGGAAGTGTTCTTTATCTGCACTGCTCAATTCAGTAACCACTTGCCACCTGTGGCTACTGCACACTTGAAATGCAGCCAGTGAACCTAAGGAGCTGAGCTTTTAAGTACATTTAAATTTAAGCCATTCCGTGTTGCTACCATGCTGGGTACACAGATAGAGAAAGATTGGTATTTATTCTAGAACTGATTGAGCTAGACTTCCACTTCTATTCTCAAGGCTTTTAGAAATGTTGTTTTGTGATTATTTTTAAATCTCTCTGTATCAATTAGCATTTCCCTTTTAACATTTTACTTCTTTGATAGTTCCATATTCTCACCTCTTTTCCCTAAGTGAGTTATTTTTATAGTGTATTGTTATTTTATTTTTATTTTTATTTTTTTCTGTTTTTCGTTTGTTTATTTCTTTTTTTTTTTTTTAACTTTACATAATTGTATTAGTTTTGCCAAATATCAAAATGAATCTGCCACAGGCATACATATATAGTGTATTGTTATTTTAATACAGTTCTGTGTTGAACGTGTTGGAGATTTCTTAGGATCTCTTGTTTTCTTTCTGATTTCTAATCCCTTATTTGACTTTCTCTTTATTACCTTTCCTTTCTGTTCTCCTTTAGCTCATTTTATTCTTCTTTGTCTTTTTTGACTTAGGTGTTTATTTAATTATGTGTTTCCTAATAATTACATAGTATTTAAGAATTTAAACTTTTTTATGAACTAAGCTTTAGCTATAATAAATTGCTCTTTCTCTTAGATATTTTTGGCTCTTTTATTCAGTGAATTTTTCTTTTCATAAAGTATGCCATATTTTTCTTCCCTTTCATTTATGATGGGGTCTTTTTTGTTGATGTCTACTTTACTCTTGATGGTGTCTTTGTTATTTTGTGTGGAAAAAAAAAAAAAACTTGGGGGTGATCTATTCTCAAACTGCCCCTGTAATCCTCAAGTTCTGGGTAGATTACATTTGCTTACACATTTTAATTGAGATATATTTGACATTTAATATTATGTTAGTTTCAGGTGTACAACATAATGATTCAAAATTTGTATATATTGTGAAGTAATCACCACAGTAAGTCTAGTTAACATCCATCACCACACATAGTTACAATTTTTTTTCTTATTATGAGGACTTTTAAGATCTACTTTCTTAGCAACTTTCAAATATACAATTCAGTATAAAATATAGTTACCATGTTGTATACTAGGTCCCTAGGATTTACTTGTTTTATAACTGAAAGTTTGGTATATGACTTTTTGACATGAGTTTTTAAAACTATCTATTTGGCTGCACTGAGTCTTAGCTGAAGCATGTGAGATCTTTTAGTCACAGCATGGGAGCACTTAGAGCATGTGGGACCTAGTTCCCTGACCAAGGATCGAACCCCTGTTCCCCGACCAAGGATCGAACCCCTGTTCCCTGCACTGGGAGCATGGGGTTTTAAACACTATACCACCAGGGAAGTCAGCTGTGGCTAGACATGACATGCAATCATGTCAACACGTTTTTGGAGGACTTCCCTAGTGGTCCAGTGGTGAAGGTTCCACGCTCCCAGAGCAGGGGACATGGGTTTGATCCCTGGTTGGGGAACTAAGATCTCCCATGCTGCACAGCGCAGCCAAAAGAAGGAATGTTTTTTATTTTGTTTTTAATATGAGGATGTTGTGATAAGCCTTGAACAAATTTACAGCTTTAAAAAAGAACTATAGTACGTATGAAATTTAGCCTCAAACTCAGGTGTGCATGTGATTTTCTAACTGAAATATCTGATGACTCTGCACCCTGTCTCTCTAGTATAATTCAAGCCAGTCCCTGTGAAATGCAGTGATTCCTCTGTCAGCTGAGCCTCATTTGTATTTGTGTCCCAGTTGCAGACCAGAGCTCAGAAGCTCTGTGCCACCTAGACAGTTCCAGCACTGGGGATATTAGCAGAGGCTCCTGTAGAGGCTGAACGTGTCCACTACTCGTTGGCTAAAGTGATATTGAAATCAGTGGTGCACGGGTGGACCAGGCGGAGTTCCACTCCCACACCAGGCCTGGCTGCACTAGGTCTTGGAGCTGTGACTATGTTTCCCCCAGCTCTTAATCACGGCATTTTGAGGCAATAAAGCATATCGTGTTTCGCCATGTGACCCCAGAGACTGTCTCTCCGTCTTTCTCCCTCTCACTGTCAATCTCACCTTTGTACTTGCTCTCTTTCTGCAAACCTCAGACCAGGGATGGAGTCATGATCCACAGTCCTCTTGGATCCAAGGGAGGTGCGAGGTCTGGAACACCAGGAACTGCCAATGATGCCAGCTCTCTCAGTGATGCCAGTTCTCTATCATGCAGGTGAGAGGGACAGAAAATGCAGTGTTTCTATCCCCTTGAGGCCCGAGCAAGAAAAGACCCCCAATATCAAGGCAGAGAGTTCACTCCATCCAAATTCTTCTTACACAGCTTTCATCTCCTTTCGCCTTTCAAACTCTTTTCTCTCATCACTTTAAATGTTTCACCTCCTTTTCTTCTTGTTTGCTTAGTTTTTAAGCAGAAGTTAGATGTGATTCTTGTTTGTTATTCTACAACTAAGGCATTTTTCTCCAGACTGGCTTCTCTCAAGATTGGTTAAGTGAGGCCACAGCTCAGTGCTGTGGATGGGCAGGGCCATTGGCTGGATGTCTGCTCAGAAACGGGGTCCAACAAGATCTGAGGACCAGTCTTCATATACCCCTCCTCTTTCTCCACAGTCTAGTTCAGTAAATTCCTCCAGTGACCCTCATGAGCCCTAGGAAGGTGCTCCTCAATATTGGGGGAGCTGAATGTTCATCTTTGATTCTTTTCCTGCTGGAGAAGCCACAGGCCTTGGGGACCTTCTTGGGGCAGTGCTGTACCTGCCTGGAGGTGGTGTGATGCATTCAGAATGCAGGCTTCTCTGTCTCTGTGGTCTGGGGAAGCTTCAGCCCTAACTCCGAGTTCTGGGGTCTTCCCACTGATGTCTTATCCATAGTTGGATAGTTGTTGCTGGGTGTCCTTGTGAGGGGTGTTGTGTTGGGGACCACCTGTGTCTCCGCATTAATGATGTCACTTCTGTCTGCCTTTTATTAGGGGGACTTGCTCCAATTTCCACTTAAAATTTTCAGTGTTATTTTTCAGTGGCTAAGTTGTGTTTGACTCTTTGCAACCCCATGGGCTTGCAGCATGCCAGGCTCCCCTGTCCTTCACCATCTCCTGGAGTTTGCTTGAATTCAGGTCCTTTGAGTAAGCGATGTTATCTAACCATCTCATCCTCTGTCGTCCCCTTCTCCTCTTGCCCTCAATCTTTCCCAACATCAGAGTATTTTGCAGTGAGTCAGCTCTTCTCATCAGTTCTTCCAATGAATATTCAGGGTTGATTTCCTTTAGGATTGACTGGTTTGATCTCCTTGCAGTCCAAGGGACTCTCATTGTATATCACATTCTTTTTAGAGGCTTTTTAGTTATGCCAGCTTTATTTGATCTGTTATCTTTGGGCTGTGGGGGTGTTGGGAGTGTTCGTTCACAGTATGAGCTCTTCTTCTCAGCTTCAGAGTAGATCTTTATTTTTTAATCATTAAATTTCTCAAACTGATAAATCATTTAAGCAATGCATAAATGAAAAAGATAAAGGTCCTTATGCTTGGGTTTGGAATTAACCTGGGACAAAAGGCTGGAATGGAATAATATTGAGATAACGTCAATCATATCCATCGTCTAGTAATAAGCATCAGTTTCACATTTTGACTCAGCTGAGAATGTAGCACAAAAATGACTGCCCTAAACCAACTCCACAGTTGAATAGGAAGCCTTCTGTTGTAAACTTGGCCGTGACAGTAAGAAGATAGAGCAATACTTGGATGGGTTTGCAGAGTTTAACTTTTTTTGGTTGTTATTCTTAATTAAAGGTGACTCTTAGAATATGTGAAAGCCGAGGAGAGGAGAGACTCTTTCAACACAGCTGGGATCAGATCTGCAGATGGCAAGGAACGCAGAGCCAAACCTGCCCTCATCCTTCTGCTGTGCAGGGCTGATGTTCCTGGCTTTCTTTAAGGTGCCAGATGGAAACCACCCTTGAGCACCCCTCCTGGGTGACTCACTGGCTCATTAGCCCACGGCCAGCTCATGAATTTATACCCTTGGTCATTTGATCTGGTAAACACTCCAGCACATTGGGACCTGATGGTCCATTTTATTGGCTCCCTCACTGACTATCAAGTGCAGTCTTTAACTGAGGAGATATTTCGAATGCCTTGTGAATAGTTTTCTTATATAAAGGTAAGCATTTGTTCAAGGCAGTTAGTTACAGGGAAGCAGTGCTTAGTCATCAATCATATCCACCTATCCCTTCTCTATGTCTGCATCTCTATTTCTGCCCTGCAAACATGTTAATCTGTACAATTTTTCTATATTCCATATATATGCATTAATATACAATATTTGTTTTTCTCTTTCTGATTTACTTCACTCTGTATGACCAATTCTAGGTTCATCCATGCATGTATGTGTGCTCAGTTGCTCAGCCATATCTGACTCTTTGAAACCCTATGGACTATAGCCCACCAAGCTCCTCTTTGCATGGAATTTTCCGGGCAAGAATATGGGACTGGGTTGCCATTTCCTTCTCCAGAGGATCTTCCTAACTCAGAGACTGAATCCCTATCTCTTACATCTCCTGCACTGCCAGGTGAATTCTTTACCAATGGGCCAACTGGGAAGCCCCTAGGTCCAGCCACATCACTACAAATGACCCGATGTTGTTCCTTTTGATGGTTGAGTAATGTTCTATTGTATGTATGTATCACATCTTCTTTATCCATTCATCTATCAATGGATGTTTAGGTTGCTCCATGTCTTGGCAATTGTAAATAGTGCTGCAATGAACAATGGGGTACATGGGCCTTTTAGAACTATGGGTGTGTGTGTGTGTGTGTGTGTGTGTGTGTGTGTGTGTGTGTTTTGTTTTGTTTTGTTTTGTTTTGAGACAACAAGGATTGAACCAATAACTTAGTCTGGAGTTCAACTAAATGAAACAGAAGTCTAGGTCATATGAAACCAAGCAAGTACAACTACTTTTACCCCAATTATGGACTTCTCTAGGACAATACAATGAGAAATGCCACATGCATTGAAGTAAACAGTAAATGGGGCAAAGGCGTGTGTGGTCTAGAGCTCCACCTGGAGGAAGGCTAGGGAAGAAGAAAGAGAGGTTTGCTTAGTAGGAAAAGGAGATTATGAGGGGAATGGACTTGGATTCTAAGTAATATCCAAGCATTTACCAATGTCACAGATTTGAGAGGCAAATTAATACAGTGTTAGAAGGTGTAGATCCCCAGTTCAGACTCCTTGGGTTCAAATCCTCATTGCGTAAGAAGCCTAATCTTTTAGTTTCCTTCATAGTAAAATGGTAACAGTTGGGGGTGATGACTGTGAGAATTAAAGGATACGTAAAACAGCACTTGATCCAAGGAAAAGTAACTCTAAATATCAGCTATTATCATCCCCCAGTGACTCGGTCATAATCAGTGTAGACAAACTGAGGGTATTGGAGATACATTGCTTCCCTTGGCTGTTGCTTCCTGGAAGATGCTTAAGGATTAAGTATGATCTGATGGATTGCCTTAGTGGGTTTTGTGGAAAGATTCCACTTACCAGCAGTCTTAATGACTTTTTTTGGCTTAAAAAAAATTTTTTTTTTTTTTTTTGCTATTCTTTCTGACTAAAGGCTTAGGACAGTGATATGAGAGTCAATATTTGTATATTGTAACATACACATGATTTGATTTTTTACTTAATATTATAATAGGCCTTCTCCAGTGCCATACATTTTTATAATGTTAATATTGTTAGTTCATTTGGCTCAATATTCCAGCAGTGGAATTGCTACAATTATGATTTTAAAATTTGGCAATACCAGTGATGACTTTTGAGACACTATTATGCCTTAGCACACCAGGGATTGTGAATGATATTTGCATCTAGTAATTTCTAAGGGGCTGCAATCACTTCTCTGGCTTTGTATTATGCTTGTTGGAAGACTTAAGTTGAAGAAAGTAGGGGAAACCACTAGACCATTCAGGTATGACCTAAATCAAATCCCTTACGATTGTACAGTGGAAGTGAGAAATAGATTTAAGGGACTAGATCTGATAGACAGAGTGCCTGATGAACTTTGAAATGAGGTTAGTGACATTGTACAGGAGACAGGGATCAAGACGATCCCCAAGAAAAAGAAATGCAAAAAAGCAAAATGGCTGTCTGAAAAGGCCTTACAAATAGCTGTGAAAAGAAGAGAAGTGAAAAGCAAAGGAGAAAAGAAAATATATACCTATTTGAATGCAGAGTTCCAAAGAATAGCAAGGAGAGATAAGAAAGCCTTCCTCAATGATCAGTACAAAGAAATAGAGGGAAACAATAGAATGGGAAAGACTAGAGATCTCTTTAAGAAAATTAGAGATACCAAGGGAATATTTCATGCAAAGATGGGCACAATAAAGGACAGAAATGGTAAGGACCTAACAGAGCAGAAGATATTAAGAAGAGGTGGCAAGAATACACAGAAGAACTGTACAAAAAAGATCTTCATGACCCAGTTAATCACGATGGTGTGATCACTGACCTAAAGCCAGACATCCTGGAATGTGAATTCAAAAGGGCCTTAGGAAGAAACACTATGAACAAAGCTAATGGAGGTGATGGAATTCCAGTTGAGCTATTTCAAATCCTAAAAGATGATGCTGTGAAAGTGCTGCACTCAATATTCCAGCAAATTTGGAAAACTCAGCAGTGACCACAGGACTGGAAAAGGTCAGTTTTCATTCCAATCCCAAAGAAAGGCAATGCCAAAGAATGCTCAAACTACCGCACAATTGCACTCATCTCACACACTAGTAAAGTAATGATCAAAATTCTCCAAGTGAGGCTTCAACAGTACATGAACTATGAACTTCCAGATGTTCAAGCTGGTTTTAGAAAACGCAGAGGAACAAGAGACCAAATTTCCAACATCCATTGGATCATTGAAAAAGCAAGAGAGTTCCAGAAAAACATCTATTTCTGCTTTATTGACTATGTCAAAGCCTTTGACTGTGTGGATCACAATAAACTGTGGAAAATTCTGAAAGAGATGGGAATACAAGATCACCTGACCTGCTTCATGAGAAATCTGTATGCAAATCAGGAAGCAACAGTTAGAACTGGACATGAAACAACAGACTGATTCCAAATAGGGAAAGGAGTACGTCAAGGCTGTATATTGTCACCCTGCTTATTTAGCTTATATGCAGAGTACATCATAAGAAACGCTGGGCTAGATGAACCGCAAGCTGGAATCAAGATTGCCGGGAGAAATATCAATAACCTCAGATATGCAGATGACACCATCCTTATGGCAGAAAGTGAAGAACTAAAGAGCCTCTTGATGAAAGTGAAAGTGGAGAGTGAAAAAGTTGGCTTAAAGCTCAACATTCAGAAAACAAAGATCATGGCATCTGGTCCCATCACTTCATGGGAAATAGATGGGGAAACAGTGGAAACAGTGTCAGACTTTATTTTGGGGGGCTCCAAAATCACTACAGATGGTGACTGCAGCCATGAAATTAAAAGACTCTTACTCCTTGGAAGAAAGTTATGAC
Source organism: Bos taurus (assembly GCF_002263795.3). Classification (NCBI taxonomy): domain Eukaryota; kingdom Metazoa; phylum Chordata; class Mammalia; order Artiodactyla; family Bovidae; genus Bos; species Bos taurus. The sequence continues at coordinate 37,346,166 of NC_037340.1, forward strand.
CAACCTAGATAGCATATTCAAAAGCAGAGACATTACTTTGCCAACAAAAGTCCATCCAGTCAAAGCTATCGTTTTTCCAGTGGTCATGTATGGATGTGAGAGTTTGACTATAAAGAAGCTTGAGTGCCAAAGAATTGATGCTTTTGAACTGTGGTGTTGGAGAAGACTCTTGAGAGTCCCTTGAACTGCAAGGAGATCCAACCAGTCCATCCTAAAGGAAATCAGTCCTGAATATTCATTGAAAGGACTAATGTTGAAGCTGAAACTCCAAACTTTGGCCACTTGATGCAAAGAACTGAGTCATTTGAAAAGACCCTGATGCTGGGAAAGATTGAAGGCAGGAGGAGAAGGGGATGACAGAGGATGAGATGTTTGGATGGCATCACCAACTCAATAGACATGAGTTTGAGTAAACTCTGGGAGTTGGTAATGGACAGGGAGGCCTGGTGTGCTGCAGTCCATGGGGTCGCAAAGTCGCACCTGACTGAGCGACTGAACTGAATTGCTGGAAGAAATTAAATAATAATGAACAAATAGCCTCAATGTTTTATGGAAAAGGGAGATTGTTCTCCTATGAAAATTGATTTGTTTTAAAGTGAACAAAAGTAGGGCAAGACCGTCTGAAAAAAACATTTTTTCCCAAAGTCCTAGAACATTAACTGAATACAAAGATCTCAAACACGTTTTTGAATAAAATAATGGCCATACATAAATCACTGAGATTTACATTAAAGAGCATGACATGTAAGATGGCAAAGTATGAAGGCCCAGAGCTTATCTCCTCCCACGGGCATACAAAAATTACAGAGCAAGTCTTTGCAGAGCAACTTTTTTTCCCTCTTTTTTAAAAGTAAGGAAATGGCATCCTACTCCAGTATTCTTGCCTGGAGAATCCCATGGACGGAGGATCCTGGTAGGCTGCAGTCCATGGGGTCGCTAAGAGTCAGACACGACTGAGCGACTTCACTTTCACTTTTCACTTTCACACATTGGAGAAGGAAATGGCAACCCACTCCAGTGTTCTTGCCTGGAGAATCCCAGGGACTGGGGAGCCTGGTGGGCTGCCATCTATGGGGTCGCACAGAGTCGGACTCGACTGAAGCGACTTAGCAGCAGCAGCAGTGAATTTTGTTACAATATTGTTTCTTTTTCAGGTTTTTTGGGTTTTTTGGCCAACAGGCATGTGGAGTCTTAGGTCCCAGATCAGAACTGAACCTGCCCTCCCTGCACTGGGAGGTGACATCGTAATTGCTGGATCACCAGGGAACTCCCCAGAGAAACTGTTGATGAGAAACACCAGAAGACTAGTAGAAAATATATACTTATAAACTAAATACATTAAGAAAGAATCACGGTGGGAGGGTGAGAGGGGCAGAGTCATGGTCAAATCAAGACTCACCCCAAACCAAGGTGGGTGGCTCTCAAGCTAGAGGATAATTACAATTGCAGAGGTTGTCTGAGGAGTGAGGGGCTAAACCACAACTAAACCAACCACAACAATAGATGATTCACTTCGCTGTACAGCCGAGACTAACACAATATTGTAAAGCAATTATACTCCAATCAAAAATAGAAGATACTACCCGAAAAGGGGAAAGGGAGGAAAAAAAGTACTGGGATGTAACATACAACATAATGAATATAGTGAACACTGCTGTATATTGTATATGAAGGTCATTAGGAGAGTAAATCCCAAGTGTTCTCATGACAAGGAAAAATGTTTTTTTCTGTATCTTAAATTTTGTACCTATATGAGATAATGGGTCTTCAGTAAACTTGTTTCGAGAATCATTTTGTGATGTGTGTAAGTCAAAAAACTAGGTGCTATATGCTTTACATTTATACTATATAGAATAAACTTTTACAACTTAGGGAAACAAAGAAAAATCACAAACACACAGTTTACCCATTTTGATTACAGAAAATAGAGTCACAAAATAATCATATTTTTTGCCCAGGCCACCATCTTGGGTTGAATGAACATATCCTTTAAAAAACTGGAGAATTAATGCATTACCTTTGAACCTTTTAATGTCATTGTCTGATGATTTTAATTTTTTTCTAATGACAAAAGTAATAAATCCTCAGAATGTAAAATGTGAAAAAATACAGAAAGACACAACAAGAAAACATCATTCACTGATTACTCAGAGATAATTTCTGTTAACATGTTAGCCAGTTTCCTTAGATGTTGAGTCTAAATTTCCCTGGGATTGCAGAAATAGATGTTGTTAAGGATAAAGAGATATTAATAAGTCAGAAAACCAAACTTTCTCTGTATATAACACCACTGTTGCTATGGAAACCAACATCTGACCTGAAGGTAACAAGGAAGCTTGCTTGATGAGGAGGAAATGTGGTGAAGGAGGGCTGCTGGGTGGAGGGGCCTTTTCCCTGTGGGAGCTGACTGCGCCCCAGACGAGGACCGCTAGAGAAACACACAGGGCACCCAGATGTCAGTGTCAGGACTGAGGGCCTGTGAAGTCTGGTGTCTGATAAGAGGCTGGTCTACCTGACCCACTCACAAAACCTGGACCCCAGAGCTCTGACCAGACCACCCAGGACCATTCACCACTGTTATGGCAAAGAAGGTGTTTTCTACATTATCTGTTGAGTGTGTGAGTAAAATAGGGAGAGTGACCAGAACCAAATGGCCTTTTCCAAATCCTTTCTCTTCCATTCATAAATGGCCTCTAACCAGTGTGTGATTGTTATAATGACTATAAATTCAGAAGACTCGCTATAATGTGATGGTTGACTTTTCCCTGAAAACACATCTCCCTGGCTCTAGTGAAGCTCTCAGAACCAGGAACTCTGAACACAATCCAACTTTGCACTGAGTTGCCAATTAGAAAATGATTAGGCACGGATGACCTTCATCCTGGAGAAGTAATTTAATAATAGTATGCTCTGGCTGGGGCCTATTTGTTATAATCCCAACAAAGAAAGCAATTTTACAGCTGAATGACAGTACCCCAAATCCATGGTGGAACCCTCTTTCCATAGCAGTCCAAAGGGTAAAATTCCTGACTTAAAATTTTATAAGATCCTCCGGGAGGTCGCTTTCACTGCCAGTTGCAAAATTTATGAATTTTTATGAATCCATCCAATTAAAGAAATAGAGTCTCTCTCAAAATACAGTCTAATTTCCTTCTATTTTTATTCCAGTTGATTCTGTTGATCGAGGCCGGATAATAAGGCCCACAACTTTCCTATGATACTGAAAAGCAAGTGAAAACAACTCCTTTTGAAAGTCATTTACTGATTATTTTGTAAATGAGGGTAATTTGTTTCTGAGCAATTAAAGAAATATAATCAAAAGGAAAATGTGGGGTCCTAATTAAGAGAGTAGCCTGAATAAGACCTATTTTAAGGTCGTATCTATAAGCTGTTGTAGCCAGTTAGGAGGTAAGAATTTGGGGGTTCTGTCATCAGCAGTGATGGGAGAAGAGCCTAACCCCCCAGGCAGGGCACGGTTGTACGTGTCATCTGTGTCATAGGAGTCATTAACTCTTCTTTTAGTCTCATCAGAAGCATCAGCCCAGTCTTAGCTGTGATTTTCAAGGTTCTCCTGGTTCTCTGAGAGGTTTACCAGTGGAATCTAGATACACACACACCTGGGAGCCAGTGTGGTATAATGAAATCCACACTCAGCAGGAAACACAAAAGTGAAAATTGCTCAGTCGTGTCCAACTCTGCAACTGCATAGTCCATGGAACTCTCCAGGCCAGAATACTGGAATGGGTAGCCTTTCTCTTCTCCAAGGGATCTTCCCAACCCAGGAATTTGGCTTGCAAGTGGATTTTATACCATCTGAGCCACAAGGGAAGTAGGAAACACGAAAGGGGGTGACAAGGAATAGATTTGTGTGCTAGTATTTAGTCCCCTGTGTGATCTTCCTTATCAATCCAGGCTGCCCCCATGACTCCCAGATGCTTATTCTTGTTCGGGCCTCATACACCTGCCTGACTCTCTTCCCCAAGCCTGATACCTTGAAGATCTGGTTGTTAGACCTGCTACCAATTCAGGGCAATACCGCTTGACTAATTCCATAAAAACAGGGCCTTTGAGAAATCAAACATCGCCTCATGAGGCCATCCTTGTAGATTGTGAAATGACTTGTGGCCATCCTGTGACAAAGGAAGCCCCAGGAAGGGCCGGAAAGAATCCGCCCACCAGAGAATGGTGTAGCAGTTATGTGAGGGCTCTGGAGTCAGAGGTGACACTGGCTTTGGAAGAAGGCATTTTCTGTGCAACTGTTCTCTTTGCTGCCAACTCTCAGTCTGTAAAATGAGGCGCCCACCTCAGTTGGTTGGTGGGGGTTGAGAGGATTGATGCGTGTGACGCTGTTACTCAGAGACGATGAAGTCACTCAGAATGACGTCACTAACCCCTGCTGGTTCATCCACATCAGTCTCCTAGGCTTGAAGGCCTCATTCCCCCAACTGCAAGCTACCAGGCGCTAGTGACTGAAGCACCCAATATCCGATCTTGTCTGATATTGGACACGAGCTGATCAAACCCAGGATCAGGAAACCATCTCTTCAGTAGCTTCCTATCCAAACAGAAACAAAGTCATAAGGTTGGAGACATATAGAAGCTATACTTGTAAATATAGCTGGAGCCTGAAAAAAATACACATGCACACGTAAACGAGGACATTCCATGAAGGTAATCAGCATCAGGCAGCCACTGGTCCCATTGCCCCCGAATCCCTTTAATTTTTACAAACAGCTGGCTGTTCCTCAGACTCCCCCAAGGATGGAAGGCTTTCCAACTGAGAGCTATTGGGTCACCTTGCTCTGTGGTGAATTTACACCTGAATGATTTGGGGGCATTTCAGGAAAGACCATCTATCCAGCTGTGGCCACTCTTCCAAAGTCTCTAGGCACAAATGGGGAGATCAGTTGTGGTAATAGCTTTTAGCGAACAGTTTATTCATCTCCATCATCTGTGATTATTGGTAGTTCCTGACAGGGTTTCTTCACCAGGGGTCCCCAGATCCATAAAAAGATATCAGGGGAGTCTGTGAACTTGGGTTGAAGAAAGTCTTTATTTTCCTCACTGATATGTTTCATGTGCCTCTGATTTAAAGCTTGGGAACAATCCAAAGCACTACTGGCAGTATTTGTGATTTTGTCACTAACAGAAGTCATACATATTTTCATACCACACTTTAGTAGCTGCATCTCACAAAACATCATTTATGCCCATTGCAGCCTCAAAATTAGGATAGTTATATATGAAGGTCGTTAGTTATTTAATGCACTAAACAGATAATTGGGACTTCCCTGTAGCTCAAACAAAGTTAGTGGAGGTGATAGAATTCCAGTTGAGCTATTTCAAATCCTGAAAGATGATGCTGTGAAAGTGCTGCACTCAATATGCCAACAAATTTGGAAAACTCAGCAGTGGCCACAGGACTGGAAAAGGTCAGTTTTCATTCCAATCCCAAAGAAAGGCAATGCCAAAGAATGCTCAAACTACCGCACAATTGCACTCATCTCACACGCTAGTAAAGTAATGCTCAAAATTCTCCAAGCCAGGCTTCAGCAATACGTGAACCGTGAACTTCCTGATGTTCAAGCTGGTTTTAGAAAAGGCAGAGGAACCAGAGATCAAATTGCCAACATCCGCTGGATCATCGAAAAAGCAAGAGAGTTCCAGAAATACATCTATTTCTGCTTATTGACTATGCCAAAGCCTTTGACTGTGTGGATCACAATAAACTGGAAAATTCTGAAAAAGATGGGAATACCAGACCACCTGACCTGCCTCTTGAGAAATCTGTATGCAGGTCAGGAAGCAACAGTTAGAACTGGACATGGAACAACAGACTGGTTCCAAATAGGAAAAGGAGTATGTCAAGGCTGTATATTGTCACCCTGCTTATTTAACTTATATGCAGAGTACATCATGAGAAACTCTGTGCTGGAAGAAGCACAGGCTGGAATCAAGATTGCCAGGAGAAATATCAATAACCTCAGATATGCAGATGACACCACCCTTATGGCAGAAAGTGAAGAGGAACTAAAAAGCCTCTTGATGAAGGTGAAAGTGGAGAGTGAAAAAGTTGGCTTAAAGCTCAACATTCAGAAAACGAAGATCATGGCATCTGGTCCCATTACTTCATGGGAAATAGACGGGGAAACAGTGGAAACAGTGTCAGACTTTATTTTTCTGGGCTCCAAAATCACTGCAGATGGTGACTGCAGCCATGAAATTAAAAGACGCTTACTTCTTGGAAGGAAAGTTATGTCCAACCTAGATAGCATATTGAAAAGCAGAGACATTACTTTGCCAACAAAGGTCCATCTAGTCAAGGCTATGGTTTTTCCTGTGGTCATGTATGGATGTGAGAGTTGGACTGTGAAGAAGGCTGAGCACCGAAGGATTGATGTTTTTGAACTGTGGTGTTGGAGAAGACTCTTGAGAGTCCCTTGGACTGCAAGGAGATCCAACCAGTCCATTCTGAAGGAGATCAGCCCTGGGATTTCTTTGGAAGCAATGATGCTAAAGCTGAAACTCCAGTACTTTGGCCACCTCATGCGAAGAGTTGACTCATTGGAAAAGACTCTGATGCTGGGAGGGATTGGGGGCAGGAGAAGGGGATGACAGAGGATGAGATGGCTGGATGGCATCACTGACTCAATGGACATGACCTTGAGTGAACTCCAGGAGTTAGTGATGGACAGGGAGGCCTGGCATGCTGCGATTCATGGGGTCGCAAAGAGTCGGACACGTCTGAGCAACTGAAATGAACTGAACTGAATTGAAGTCAAATGGTAAAGAATCTGCCTGCAGTGCAGGAGACCCAGGTTCAATCCTTGGGTCAGGAAGATCCCTTGGAGAAGGAAATGGCAACCCAGTCCAGTATTCCTGCCTGGAGAATCCCATGGACAGAGGAGCCTGACAGGCTACAGTCCATGGGGTTGCAAAGAGTTGGACAAGACAAAGCAACTAACGCACACACAAACATATTATTATTAATATTTGCTGCATTGATTAAGGTAGCTGGTTATTAAATGTACTCATAATCAGAATTATTTTGGAATTTTTTGAAAAATACAAATGCCCAGATATGCCTTTTTCCCCTCAGAGCTCCAGATATGTTTCTGATGAGCAGCCATGTTTAAAAGCAACTGGACTATATAATGATCTTCATTTTTAACCAGTTTGTTTAGCTTTTTCTATTTCATATTCAGCACGCCTATTTAATTTAGCTTATGTTTTCCAATTTCTCCACCTCTCCTTTTTGATATGCTTTCTCAAATCTTTATCAAGTGTAATAGAAAAGCTTTTGTACATATAAATACACATATAAATAATATGTATAATACTTGTGAATTTTTGCCTAACTAAAATGTTTATGACATTTTGATTCCACTTGTTTGACTTAATATGAATAGAATGTTAGATTTATAATTTTAAAAAAATAGATATGCAATAAGCAACAAAGGTTTACTGTATCATATAGGGAAATATAGTCAATATCTTGTAATAACCTGTGATGGAAAATAATTTCAAAATAATACACATGCATATGGATAACAGAATCACCTTGCTGTGTACCTGAAACACTAACTCAACTACACTTCAATGAAATATATATATATTAAGAAAAAAAGAAAACACATCTGGTAATAAATGCATAATCACAATCTAGTCATAAGAAACACCAGATAAACCCAAATTAAGTGCCATTCTAAAAATAACTAACAAGTATTCTTCAGACGTGTCAAGGTCACAAAAGACTAGGGAGATACAACAACTAACTACAGTGTGAAACCCTGGATTGGATCTTGGAACAGTGGAAGGACACTGACGGGAAAGCCAGTGAAGTTCAAATACAGAGCACACGTAAGTTCAGAGAATGGCACCAATACTAATTCCTTAGCTTTGATAAACGCACCATGGTTGTCTAAGATGTGAACATTAGGGTAATCTGAGTGAGGTGTGTATTAAATGTGCTATACTGTTTTTGCAACATTTCTGTAAATCTAAAGTTGTTTCAAAACAAAAGCCTAGAAAGAATGACATTATTTTTTATTTGAATAAAAAATAAAGAACCACATCTACTACCACAATTTGTTTTTATAATATTTTGGCAAAAGTATTTTAAAGAATTATTTTCCTTTGAAGTCCTGTGCACTGTACTTCATGATTTAAAATATTACCCTGAGAGGGACCACTGACTCTCTCAGACTGCCAAAAGGATCATGGAGCAAAAAGATGAAGAATCACTGATTTAAGATGACTGAAAGCTGCAGACACCAAATGTCAAAGTGATTGGATTAAAATCTATGGGAAACAAGTGGCTGGAGGAGTCTCCTCACTTTGGCTTTAGTTTTGAATGAGTTGGTCTGAATCCAAGTTCTTTCCTTTAGCCTCCTTCAGTTCTCCTCTATAGATGTGTCATGGGGGGAAAATGACCTTGGATGACAGGCAGGACCCGCACACCATGGGGAGCCATACGCGCCATTCACTGGGCACTCGTGCCCTCCTCCTGGCCCAGCACCACACTTCAAAAGGCTCATCTTTCTCTATCATCCCGCTTGGGTTTTGAGCTCGGGTCAGGGTTTAAATCATTAATCACTTTCTGGGGATATTTGTTTCTCAAGTCAGTTTCCAAACCACCTGAACTTGTTCACACAGGTTTTATCCTTCTGCCATGCAGTGATGTAAAAACAGCTTTGTCGCTGTTACTAGCCCCTCTGCAGGTGCTGGTGATGGAGCCAGATCCACAGAGGAAACTAATTGGAAACATGTCAGGATGCTTTGAGGAATAGTATTTCTTCAAATGGCTGCGTAACACAAGAGGCAGAGGGGAGAAAAAGCCGTGCCAAGAAAGAACGGTGGGATGAGGAATGTGGCTGCAGCCTCGGATCTACTGTAAGGATGGCTACAAAGTCTGCCCCCAAGAAGGGATGGGCATCTGGGCACCAAATCTACACCCTTCCCTCTCCACTTCTGACTCAAAGAGGTCAGGAAGTCTTTACTGGGATGAACTCCAGTGTCTCAAAATGGAAATATGGTTTTCAAATAGTGTGGAAACTGTTCTTTTAAAGTAATCTAATTAAATGAAATGGGAAAACTAGAGACTGTTGGTTTTACAGTAGTGAATTATGGTTTGGCCATCGTGTTCAGAAGTACTGTGACGTGTGTGCTCAAGAGCTCAATTGTGTCTGACTCTGCGACCCCATGGACTGTAGCCCACCAGTCTCCTCTGTCCTGGGAATTTCCTGGCAAGAATACTGGAGTGGGTTGCCATTTCCTTCTCCAGAGGATCTTCCCGTCCCAGAGATTGAACTTGTGTCTCCTGCATCTCCTGCATTGGCCTGTGGATCCTTTATTGCTAAGCCACCATGGAAGCCCCTGTTCAGAAGTAGGGCAATGTTAAAACAGTGCTGTCAAGTGACGAGGGTCTGTCCACAACCCCTCCCTGCTTAGTAAACCCCTTCTCTCAGACCTCCAGAGTGGGGATACCTACAGAACTGTGCCTGTGTATGGCCAGTTCTGTGTTGTGATGCTGCAGCTGTAGGGACCTTTAGTATCCGTGAGAACTACTGAGGGTCAGGCAGATTCAGAACTGACAAAAACCTAAGGGGAGTCTCAAAAGCAGAACTGCAGATAAACACCAAATGAGGGTCTGGAAACACCAGAATGCTGGATGATTTTATTTGTGTATAAAAAGAGGTTTAGGGCTTTTCCAGGACTTCAGCAACCTTACATCCCATAGGGTTTTATAACCCCTCTTTGCGCTTTCTCTATTGAACAGAATTACAAATGCAAACGTGTCTTGCATTCTCTCAAGGAACTTTTGAAGCTACTGAATGGAAATTTAGGTGGATCACTTACCATACGCTGCTGCTGCTGCTCAGTTGCTCAGTCAAATCTGACTCTTTATGACCCCATGAGCTGTAGCACACCAGGCTTCCCTGTCCTTCACTATTTCCGGGAGTTTGCTCAAATTCATGTCCATTGACTCGGTGATGCCATCCAACCATCTCATCCTCTGTCATCTCCTTCTCCTCCTGCCTTCCATCTTTCCCAGCATCAGGGTCTTTTCCGATGAGTCAGTTCTTCACATCAGGTGACCAAAGTATTGGAATTTCAGCTTCAGCATCAGTCCTTCCAATGAATATTCAGGACTGATTTCCTTTAGGATTGACTGGTATGGTCTCCTTGCAGTCCAAGGGACTCTCAAGAGTCTTCTCCAGCCCCACAGTTTGAAACCATAGTGCCAGGAAGTGATAACTATTACACAGAGATTAAACTGGACTATAAATAGGAGAGATCCTTGATCCTTTTGACATAGACACAACCTTGGAGGAGCAGGTCCCTCTCGATGCATCAATCACAGCTGTCACTTGACCACACATCTGTTCTGGAGACTCCCTTCTGCCAGCCGACTGGCCAAGCAACTGCTCTTTTGCTCCACAGGGCAGGGACCGTGCTTTTTTTCCCCTCATTATTCCAGCCTCTGCACCTGGAACTCTGTGCTGGAAGGGAGGAAAGGAGAACAGGAGAAATATAATTAATATAACATATGAGCCTACCAGGCTCCTCTGTCCATGGGATTTTCCAGGCAATAGTACTGGAGTGGATTGCCATTTCCTTCTCCAGGGGATCTTCCCAACCCAGGGATTGAACCCAGGTCTCCTGCACTGTAGACAGATGCTTTACCATCTGAACCACCAGGGAAGTCCTAATATGACATAAGAAAATGATTATAAGTTACTGGTACATGCAATCCTGGAGGTTGAGAAGTCCCATGATCTGCAAGCAGGAAGGCTGGTAATTAGTTCTAAGGCCTGGAGACTGCAGAATTGATGGCATAGATTTGAGTCTGAGCCTCAAGACCTGGTAAACAAGAGTGCAGAAGGCAGGAGGTCCTTGTTCAACAGTCAGGCAGAGCGAGCACTCAACCTCAACCACCCCTCTCCCTGCCCCCCGCCCAACCTTTCTGTCCTATTCAAGCCCTCAACAGATTGGAGGAGGGCCACCCACTGACACGCAGGGGTGGGGGTTGCATCTGGTTTACTCAATCCACCAATTCAGATGTTCATCTCTTCCAGAAACACCTTTATAGACACACCCAGAAGTAATATTTAGCCAGCTATCTGGGTAACTGTGGCCGGTCCAGCTGACAATAAAATTAACTTTCCCAGAGGGAAGCAGGCAGCAACTTTTCTCCATCACTTGGTCTGCCTGCTTCACTGCCTTTTATGGAAATTCCCTGTCCAGTCCTTCCTCCCCACGGTCTATTGCAGAAGAAAGCAAGAGTTGACCACAGAGAGAATTCACTACCTTTTATCTGTGGGAATTCATTTACCTTTTATCTTTTAAAGTTTGGCCTTTATGCCCAAACTCCGAGGAAGCTGATCTTTCCTATGCTTACTACTTGGTGCAGGCACTAAAGAAAAATGAGCAATTGTCTCTCTGGACCAACATTTCCAAAACATGCTGGGCTGGAGGTTTCATTTGCCTGACAAAGATGCCAGCCCTGGTGGGCCAGGTGGACTTTGAGGCCGAGGGATGCTATGAAGCTATTGAATTGCTTGTTATGGAGGGGACCCCCTCCAGACAACCATGCTCAGGCTGTGGGAGTGCTTCTCTGCAGCCTGTATCCTTGTTCTTAGAGGATCCAGGGTATGGGAATGGGATGGGGGGTGGAGGAGCAGGGACCAGTGAGAACCATGCAAACTCCCCAGCTCTGTCCCCAGGGCTTGAGGGCCACGCCTTCAAGGTGGTAGCGGGCTAACCCTGACTCACAAGACTCACCTCTACCATAACCATTTCCTTATTTATATATATATATATATATATATAATATATATTTGGCTGCATCTGGTCTTAGCAGCACTTGACATGCGGGATCTAGCTCCCTGACGAGAGATCAAACCCTGGCCCCTTGCATTGGGAGCACAGAGTCTTAGTCAGTGGATCACCAGAGAAGTCCCAGCCATGATCATTTTCTTCCTGATATTCTGCTTTATGGATCAGTCATGTGGCCTCTTTGTTTGTGTTCAGTCACTCAGTCACGACCAATGCTTTATGGCCCCATGAACTGTAGCCCACCAGGCTCCTCTGTCCTTGGGATTTTTCAGGCAAGAATACTGGAGTGGAATGGCCTCTTTAGGCTACAGGATTTTCATCTGTAAATAGTTCTTGGGAACAACTCTCACATCTTGAGCGTGTGCTGAGCACCAGGCATCATTCCAAGCACTCTCGTGGGTTATCACGTGTAACACTGATGGCTGCCCTTGAGCTACAGATGAGTCTCGTATCCATTTTACAGACGAAGATGCTAACCTCGTGCTATACCTAAAGTCTGCCTTGATAGACGGCAGTGCCCTCCTTGCTGGGCTCCCTGTGTTGTGTGGAAATGTAATTTCTGTCTGTTCAGAATGCCACTGGCTGGCTCCTGCCCCCACCTTCCCCCTCCCCTCTCCTAACAGATTCTGGATTTGCTCTAAGCGACAACACCAGGAGACCAGGGATTGGCAGCATTTGTACACAGGATGTGTTGGGAGACGGGTGCAAGGGTTTTCTCTCTCCAGTTTTCCAATCTCGTTTCCCATTTTCCTTATGGTGTGTTCTTCATCTTGTCCACTCACAGCATCTTTCTCCTTCTCTCTGGTCACCCCAGAACCATAACTGATGGTCTTTCATTACTTCCATTAAAACATCCCCTTGCCAGTAGTATGTGGTGTGTGTGTGTATGTATATATATGTATATATGTATATATATATACTTTTTTTTTTTTGAGCCTCCCTCAGATAGGTCCATGAAAGAAGGCAAAGATCCCAGATTCTATTGGGGGAAATATTGATCTATATGTTAATTATGCACCTCAATTCCCATAGTGTGTTACTTTGGTTGCAGACCCAGCTTAAGCCAGATCCAAGGTAAGTGGAACAACTGAACACCCTGGGAAGGACAATGATGAGTGAGGGGTTTCAGGACCCTCTGCCCCAAATACAACACCATGGCATTTTGAATATTTTAAGCTAAAGGAGTTTGAGAAAACAGCAGAACCACCCTTCTCCCCTGAAAAAGGTCATAAAATCCTCGTGTGATGGACGCCCTCCCTCTACCCATAAGAAAGAGCATCTTTCTCCCGAGACAAAAGGACTCCAAAAGGAATCTAAACAAACAGGACATGCTGCGTCTTCCCCAGTTCACTAGCTCTCCTCCTACTCCTTAACCTACCATATTCCTCCACGACTGTCTGCTCTTCATCAAATCCAGTATAAAAATAGCAGTTCTGTTTCTTCGGGTCTTCATCACCTTATGAAGGCTCCCATGTCACGTAAAACTTGAATAACTTTGAACCCTTTTCTCCCGTTCGTCTGTTTCTAGCATTCTATTAATACGTTTCAGACCCAGTCAGGCACCCTACAAGGATCCAGGAACATTTCTCTTCCAATGGGCTCCACAGGATGAACCCATGGCTCAGGAGCCCTGGAGGGCGCGCCTCTGTGCTTGAGTTTCATGTCTCTTTCTGATAGTTTTGTTTCTCTCTCATGAGAAGGAAAGCATGGCTGAGGGCAGCTCCCAGGCTTTCTATTTAACAACTTCACAGACAGACTTGCAGTGTCCCTTTCTCTTCCTCTGGGAGGATTCACTGGGCCAATCAAAGACCCAAGATAACAACATGGCAGACATTGGGATCACGGGGCTCTGCAGAGGAAGGTAGGGCATATGGAACCTTAGATATCCAGGACAGCCCATCATCTTCATTAACATCTCAGCATAATCTCTAAGGTCAGCATATTATTGGACTTACTGAGTATTGAATTATTTCTGGACTGTTAACCAGCACCCATTGCCTTCTGTTTTGATGTTAGCTTCAGCCAGAAAGATTCCAGTCCCGCTGCTACCCCATTTTCTGCATTTGTTCCTTTCTCATGTCTCCCCCACCACGCACCTCCCTGGGTTGTACTGATTCAAGCTGCCCGAGTTTTTCTTCTCTGAAGACACATTATTATCTCACACCTTTCACTTCATTCTCATTTCCTGCTTCTATCTCCTAATTAGCACCTTTTCTATAATTTATTAAGCCAGAACATAATGCTGACAGCATGGCGCCTCACTAACTGGATAAAGGGAGGGAGCAAAGCATTGAGAGCAATAATCCCACCCGTTGAAAATCATCTCATCAGCCTCTTAATATCACCTGTCCTCTGGCCTCTTCTGAACCCCAGGGCAGTGCCTGGCTGGGTCTGTCTCCTGAGACTCCTCACGTGTCCTGGCATTTCCTGCAGGGAAAACCTCTGTAGTAGACTGTCTTGGGGCCCACCATGCAGCCATTCCTCAGCTGCTGTGAGTGTTGAGTGCTAAGGCTCAGAGCTGTCCCCCGCTACCCCTACCCCCATCTCCACAGAACCACCCTCTGCTGATTCGACGCCCCACTCTAAGAAGGGAACACAGAGACATGACTGATTCATGCAGAATACAAAATCCAGCCCCATGCCCCAAAGTGAGGCAATATAACTTAGCTTCCAGAATGTGCCTGTGGATCAGGTCAAAGCTAAATTTTCTTTGAGACTACATCCTTTGTCCTTTTTCTATCCTGTGTCTCTTATCTCATTTGCAGTTTTCTCCTAAGAGACAGTCTTTGAAAAATGAAATGCACTGGAGTCTTTTTCTCAGGCTCTGCTTCTAGGGAATCTGACCTAAGACAATGCCTATTTTTCTGAAATCTCTTTAGTGCCTCCACAGTACCCAGTACCCTGCCACTTCACAAACTGAAGTGCCTGAGATGAACAAAACATTTAGAAATTTCCCTTGCTTAGGTTGGATGTGTGAAGGCTCCTCAAAGCCTGTATTCAATATTTCTAGCCATCTGTACCAACATCCACTTCATTTCTTCATCTTGACCACATGGTCACTGCAGTTCCTCATACAACATCTTATGTGACCTGTGTATACCCAGAGTGTCTTCTCACCCGTCACTTCCAGGAGGAGTTGCGTTTAGTTGAGTGTGTTTTCATTTGGAACTTGGAATTTTGACTAGGATACCCCTGAGGTTCCGAGTGACCACACTCCCTTTTCTTTCCACACAGATGTTAGCCTGGAGGTCCAGGACAGGGGAGGCTGATGTTCACAGAGGAAAGAAAGTGAGCGTGGACTTTGGAAATGACAGATCTGTGCTCAAATCCTAGTTCTGTCCTTTATAAAGCTGTAGTTTTGACCAAGTTACTTAATATCTGAAAGTCTCAGTTCAGCTTCTATACATTAAGTATAATGGTATTTGAATAACAATGATACTCTCCTTTGCACTCAGGAAAAAAAATTGGCTACAAAGGCAATCTCCCGCAATGCTATGAGTTGCTTTTGAGCAGTGTCCTGAATCTCAGGTGTGTTTCACATAGAGAAAATGGGACAACACGCCGGTGTCAGGCAGGTCTGGGGCAGTACTAGCACAGTGACAGCTTTCATGCGTTAGGTGCTTGTGGTACGTCGGCCACTATGCTCAGCTCTCCATGTCAGTTCTCTTGGAATCCTGTCAACAACCTGGCATTGTTCTATCTCCTGCCTCTTGATGGCTATGGGCAGTTGATCAGCCAATGACCTTGAAAATGTTCACAACTGTTGACTTCCATCTCAGGAAATCAAGATTTGGGAGAAGGTGAAGGAGTCGGACTGGAAAGTGCAGACGTGTGTTGCCTGGAAGGACCAGATGTAATGAGGGAGCTCATCCACTGCACTCAGAGAGCATCTGAACTAAGAGGCTTTTTACCCCAACTGTGCTTCCTAGGATCCATTTTTGTTTGCTTTCTGTAGAAATCAGTCTTCGTCATCTCTTCAAGACTAATTGGTTTCATCCGTTCTCCTAAAACTCTTATTTCATCTTCATTCTGTGTGTCTAGAGACTTCTCTGGTGGCTCAGATGGTAAAAGCATCTGCCTAAAATGTGGGAGACCCAGGTTTGATCCCTGAGGTGGGAAGATCCCCTGGAGAAGGAAATGGCAACCCACCCCAGTACTCTTGCCTGAAAAATTCCATGGACAGAGGAGCCTGGTAGGCTATAATACATGGGATCACAAAGAGTCGGATACAACTGAGCAACTTTACTTTCTTTCTCTGTGTATCTAAATCCTTTCCCCAACCTTGCCTTCACATTCAGATTTCTGCCTTTCCACAAATAAAATGCTTGGGCTTTGCGGGGATAGAACCCTGACTTGGAGGAAGAAAAACCAAAAAGTTAAAAATACCCTCCTCTCCTGTACACCCAGGAAACTGTGATTACAATTGCCATTTTCTACAAGGCTAAGAGCTCCTGGTTCCCTGGTGCCTCGTGTCCAGATCTGAAATGATAGCCAGTTTTTTTCCATATCCATGACTTGTCTTGGCACCAAACACAGCTGTGTAAATCTCCAGCCACTAAATTCAGCTCTGCAATTCCCCAGGCTGTTCATTTATTATTAATTACAACCATTATTTATATAGAACTGGAGAGTTTTATGTCAAGGCTGAGGCCCAGCTAGAACATAAAGCTGAATGGGGACCAGTTCAGAGGCAGGGACATGAAGGATCAGTAACCTTGTCCCCCACATGCCCCATCCCCCCAAGGACAGAGGTGGAAAAAGGAGGCATGAATGGATGTAGACAGGAAGCTGAGGGAGATGCATGCCTTTCATGAGCTTTCAGGCTCTGATAAGTTCCCTTTTGAAGCAAAGGGAGCAGCTTGAGTAGGCAGAGATGGTAATACATTCTGAAATTGTATGATTGGAAGGAAGGACCATTTTATTCATGAATTTACTTATTTGTTCAACAGTGAGTCATTGAGTGTTGATTATGTACTAGGTGTGGGGAATACAGAGATGCACAAAACAGACATGGTCCCTACCTTCCTGGAACTTACATACTGGTTGCATTAATGCATAAAACTGAGACTAGGGCAGTGGTTTGGGTGTTGGGGTCAAAGAGGGTGGTGGCGTAGAGTGGTCAGGGTGGCAGGAGTGGGATAAGATGCAGACTATTACTTAAGAGCAAACACAGCACAAACACCCTTTTCAAAGAGACCCATTGCGTCTCAGCATGGCCATTTTGTAGGCCTGTATTTCTGTTCTAACTCTCTTAGATGAACTCAGAGGCTATGATTCCAACATCAATAGGGTATGGTGTTAATTGTTACTTAACACACACTAATCTAGCTTTCTACATGCCAAGTACTGTGCTAAGTGTTTTATACATATTGATTCATTTAATTGACATAACATTTTCTTAAGGTAGATTCTATCAATACTATTGTTTTCATGTTATTGACGAGGAAACTGAGGCACAAAAGCTTAGCTGTCTTGCTGAGGTATGCAGGTGGTAAACTCGGCATCCCTGAATCCAGAGTGATCCTCTCAGTCACCTGTGCTTGGATTTGAAGCTGCTGCAGCTCCACTCCCTGAGTCTTATCACAGTAAATTATCACTTGTTCTCCCTCTAAAAGAGAGTATCAAATGCTAACTACATACATAGGAATACAGAGACACAGAAAGCAATCTGATGGATGCCAGGAGCTGAGGATAGGGGAAAATTGGGAGCAACTGCCTACTGGCTACAGGGGTAGGGTTTTCTTTTGGGTGATGAAAGTGCTTTGGAACCGGCTGATTACACAACCTTGTGAATGAACCACATGCTGTGACATGTTTACTCTTACATGGTTAGTTCGATGTTATGTGAATTTCATCTCAAAAGGAAAAAAGAAAATAAGGATGGAAATGAGAGGCCTGACAGGATGAGAGAGGGGTGCCCACTTCATTCCAATGTCATGATGGATGGATGCTAAGAGAACCTTCACACACCTTGCGTATTGATACAGAGAGCCAGAGGATGCAGGAATTAATTCAGCCTCAGTGGTCAGGGAAGCTTTCACTAAGGTTTCCATTTGAGCTAAGCCATAGCAAAGATCCCCGATGGCTCAGCGGGTAAAGAATCTGCTTACAATGCAGGAGACACAGGTTCTATCTCTGGGTCGGGAAGATCCTCTGGAGAAGGAAAGGGCAACCCACTCCCCTCGACTAAGCACAGCACAACAAAGACTATGAATCAGGAAGCTTTGTATGGGACAGGACGTAATGTAAACAAGTCGTCAGCAGAAAGGTGACAGGAAGGGGTACACACTCTGTCCAGTGTTCATGTCCCATTCTGTCCTTTCTAGTGACTATTCAACAGACTCCACCCCATCTTGCCACCAGGGTTGTCTGCGTGCCAACAAGACATTTGCCTGAGAATCACCATGTCACAGTAAGGCCCTGTTTTTCACTAGATATGTTGGGAGTGTAAGTGTAAAAGTTAAGAAACTCTGAGACAGATTGGAACCAAGCTGGACAGTCTGCAAACATGCATTTTCCTAGATTTTAGAGTGTGGTGTCACTGACTCGACACTCCTCAAAACCAGGATTTGAACTGTATAGAGGGCTGCATCTGTGACTTGGGGAGTTGGAGCCAGTCTGTAGCTCTTCTTGCAGGAACATCTTCATTGTCTGCTGTAACCTCTCCTTTTTACTTCTAATTTTGTTGATTTGATTCTTCTCTCTCTTTTTTCTTGGTGAGTCTGGCCAAAGGTTTGTCAATTTTATCTTCTCAAAGAACCAGCTTTTAGTTTTATTAATCTTTACTATTGTTTCTTTCATTTCTTTTTCATTTATTTCTGCTTGGCTCTTTATGACTTCTTTCCTTCTACTAATTTTGGGGTTTTTTTTTCTTCTTTTTTCAGTAGTTTTAGATATAATGTTAGGTTGTCTAATTGATGTTTTCTTGTTTCTTGAGGTAGTATTGTATTGCTATAAAATTCCCTCTTAGAACTGCTTTTACTGAATCCCATAGGTTTTGAGTTGTCGTGTTTTCATTGCCATTTGTTTCTAGAAATGTTTTTTATTTCCCTCTTGATTTCTTCAGTAATTCTGTTATTTAGAAGTGTATTGTTTAATCTCCATGTGTTTGTGTTTCTTACAGTTGCTTTTTTTTCTTGTAACTGATATCTAGTCTCGTAGTGTTGTGGTAGCAATGGCAACCCACTCCAATACTCTTGCCTGGAAAATCCCATGGACGGAGAAGCCTGATAGGCTGCAGTTCATGAGGTCGCTAAGAGTTGGACACGACTGAGCAACTTCACTTTGAGTTTTCACTTTCATGCATTGGAGAAGGAAATGGCAACCCACTCCAGTATTCTTGCCTGGAGAATCCCAGGGACAGGGGAGCCTGGTGGGCTGCCGTCTATGGGGTCGCACAGAGTCGGACACGACTGAAGCGACTTAGCAGCAGCAGCAGCAGCAGCAGTGTTGTGGTTGGAAAAGATGCTTGATATGATTTCAATTTTATTAAATTTACTGAGGTTTGATTTGTGACCCAGGGTACAATCTATCCTATAGAATGTTCCATGCACTTGAGAAGAAAGTGTATTCTTTGGATTACACCTTGCATTTGGCTGGGATGTCCTGAAGATATCAGTGAGATCCATCTCATCTAATGTATCATTTAAGACTTGTGTTTCCTTATGAATTTTCTGTTTGATGATCTGTCCATTGGTGTGAGTGGGTGTTAAAATCTCCTACTATTATTGTGCTACTGTCAGTTTCTCCTTTTATGTCTGTTAGTATTTGTCTTACATATTGAGGTGCTCCTACATTGGGTGCATAGATATTTACAATTGTTATGTCTTCCTCTTGGATTGATCCCTGATCATTATGTAGTGTCCTTCCTTATCTCTTGTAATCTTCCTCATTTTAAGTCTATTTTGTCTGATATGAAGATTGCTACTCCAGCTTTCTTTTGCTTCCCATTTGCACAGAATACATTTTTCCATCCTCTCACTTTCAGTCTATATGTGTCTTTAGATCTGAAGTGGGTTTATTGTAGACAGCATATATATATGTCTTGTTTTGGGATCCATTCAGCCAGTCTGTGTCTTTTGATTGGAGTATTTAATCCCTTTACACTTAAAGTAATTATTGATATGGATGTTCCTATTGTCATTTTCTTAATTGTTTGGGGTTGATTTTGTAGATCTTTTTCTTTCTCTTGTATTTGTTGACTATATAATTCCCTCTAACATTTGTTGTAAAGCTGGTTTGAAAGTGAAAAGTGAAGTTGCTCAGTCGTGTCCAACTCTTTGCAACCCCATGGACTGTAGTCTACCACACTCCTCCGTCCATGGGATTTTCCAGGCAAGGGTACTGGAGTGGATTGCCATTTCCTTCTCCAGAGGATCTTCCCGACCCAGGGATTGATCTCCAGCATTGTAGGCAGACACTTAAACCTCTGAGCCACCAGAGAAGTATTGGTGGTACTGAATTCTCAAATTTTGCTTGTCTGAAAAGCTTTTTATTTCTCCATTAATTTTGAATGAGAACCTTGCTGGGTACAGTAATTTCAGCTGTAGATTTTTCCCTTTCAGTACTTTAAATATATCCTGCATTCCCTTCTGGCCCGCAGAGTTTCTGCTGAAAGATCAGCTGTTAAATGTATGGGGTTTCCTTTATATGTTACTTGTTGCTTTTCCCTTACTGTTTTTAATATTCTTTCTTTGTGTTTAGTCTTTGTTAGTTTGATTAGTATGTGTCTTCCAATGTTTCTCCTTGGGTTTATCCTGCATGGGACTTTTTGTGTCTCCTGGACTTGACTGGCTATTCCCTTTTCCACGTTGGGGATATTTTCAATTATAATCTCTTCAAAAATTTTCTCATACCCATTCTTTTCTTCTTCTTCTTCTGGGACCCCCAGGAACATCTTCAGAGGCATCGTTTGCCCCTCAGATCTGGGTCTGAAGCCCAAACAAGGATTATGGGGCCTGTTCCAGGACCTCAGGTGTGTCCTACAAGATGAAATGTGTTAAGAGTAAGTTTAAGTACTGTTAACCCAATCGTGATGAATCTAAAGTTTGCCTTTCTTACAGCGAAACTGTGGGCATCATATGGGCTCCTCAGAGCATGAGTCCAGACAAAGTTGGCTCACTTGTGAGATGATCCTAGGAAGTACCAATAGGAAAGTAAGGAAGTGAGCTAGGGAAGGGAGGAAGCAAAAAGGATGGAGTGTTAAATGAGGTGACTAATTGGACCTACCCCAAAGGAGATGCCGAGAATTAATGCAGAATAGAAGAGCTACCAACCAAAGGTAGAGGAAGTTGGAGCATTTCCCTGCAGACCCTCCAGTCATTGGTCACTGAAGGTTGCTTCCATGGTTACGAGCTCTTCGCCACCTCTGGCTTTTCCTCAGTGATTGTAGAAAAGGCACTTTCCTGTAGCCAGAAACAAGACATACAAACAAGAAACTGCTCAGGCAGAATCTGAGTGTGAGGACCCCAAGAATATGGGCAGGGCTCTGGCAGCTCTGCTGGGATGCCTGGAGCTGAAGTGAAATGGTTTTGTGCTTCATAAAGCGTTGGGCACATTATAACACTGTTTCTGAGTTCACATCATCTGTCTCCATTCACTATCTTTTTCCTGCCACCCCAGCCAACAATCATAATAATAATTCATCACAGGCAGGGAACGTTTGTTCCAGTAATACATCACAGGCACTGTATTCAGCTCTATCCATTGATCAGTTAACTGTTTATTCAACTATTCAAACAAATTCATCAAACATTCTCCATAGCCAGGAGCTATGACAGGTTCTGTGAACAATGTCATGTGCAAAACAAGTCCTGCCTCTGTCCTTACAGGAGGGTAGACAAGTGGGGGGAGAGGCATGAGCTGAACAATGCTATAAATAAATGTCTGTATACTAGGGTGAGGGTTCTGATGGATAAAGTGCACTTCATGGGGATCCCATCCATTAGCCTGGGGATTTAGAGGAAAGTGCAAAGGAAAAAGGACATGTAGGCTGAGGCTTGGAGGAGGAACAGGAGAAGAGGAGGTGAGAAGTAAGCTCAGAATGCAAGTATAGACAAAAGCACATGCAAAGGCCCTGAAGGAAGAACATGGGAAATTGGAGAAACTGGGAGCAGACCAGTGAGGCTGGAAAATGATGAGTGAGGTGGGGATGCAGTGAGTGCTAGACTTGCAGACCATGAAGGACACATGAAGGGTAAATGCAGTAGAAGCCACTGCCAAGTTCAAGCTAGAGCCAAGGGGTAGAAAGGAGGAAGAGTTTTGTTGCATTTTAGAAGGTTTCTCTAGTTCCAGAGTTCTGAAGGGTTAGAGTAGATCAGCCACAATTTGGGAGATCGATGAAGAGATGATCCCAGCAACTTAGCAGCAAGGTAAAAGGAGCCTGCGAGATGCGGCAGGAGAAGAAATAGGGAGAATGTGAATGAAATGGGGAGATCTCAAAAAAGGAAAATGCACAGAACTCGATGAGTTCATAGGTATTGGGAGAGAGAAGAGTGGTTGTCCAGAAATACTCTGAGATGCTGGCTTGTGCCATTTGCACAGATGGGCGTGCTTAGCTCTTTAGTTCTTACTCAGCTTCTGGAGACAGACACTAACATTATCACTCATTTACTGAATGAGGAAATGGAGGCTCAGAGAGGTTAAGAAGTGCCCAAGGCCATAGAGCTAAGTTTCCAAGTAGGGACATAACTGAAGAGCCAGTAGTTACTAAAATCCATGCTCTGTCATGCTCTGTGTGGCACCTGCTCTGTCCCGTCCACCTCCATCACCTTGCATATGGTGCTTTTGGTAAAGCATCTGTCTACAATGTGGGAGACCGGGGTTCAATCCCTGGGTTGGGAAGATGTCCTGGAGAAGGAAATGGCAACCCACTCCAGTATTCTTGCCTGGAAAATCCCGTGGATGGAGGAGCCTGGTAGGCTACAGTCTATGGGGTCGCAAAGAGTTGGACACGACTGAGAGACTTCACTTTCACTTTTCACTTATGCTGTCTCTTTAAGTAAATCACCCAGCACCGTGCAGGTGTTGTCCTCTTGGAAGTCAGCTCTGTGCTGAGTTTTGCTGTTGCTCAGTTGCCAAGCTGTGTCCAACTCTTTGCAACCCCATGGACTGCAGCACACCAGGCCTCCCTGTCCCACACTATCTCCCAGAGTTTGCCCAAGTTCATGTTCATTGAGTCGGTAATGCTACC
This sequence comes from Bos taurus, assembly GCF_002263795.3. Taxonomy (NCBI): domain Eukaryota; kingdom Metazoa; phylum Chordata; class Mammalia; order Artiodactyla; family Bovidae; genus Bos; species Bos taurus. Next base: position 37,369,195 of record NC_037340.1, read on the forward strand.
AACCATCTTGGAAGCCAGCTCTGTGCTGGGTGCTATCCAATAAACAAATCAATAGAACTAATTTGTGCTAATCAGACAAAATGTATCCCCTTGACTGAAGGCTTTCTGACTAGCACCTTTGTGCAAAGTTACAAGAACAGTATTCAGGATTTTGACATCTTGGCCGAGTGGCTTGTGACCCCACCTTTGGGCAGCAGCACTGGCTTTGCTAGAAAGACGTTCAAGGTCTGGTCAGAGCTCCCAAGCAGACTGCCTTGATCCTAAGATCAGGGTCCAGATGAAACAATGTGTGGTGTCTGTCGTGTCTGCTCGCTTCAAATCTCAACAGTTCTCATACTTAGAAGCAGACTCTAGAAATGCACATGGGCTCGCCTGGGTTTTCTAGAAGCTGTCAGCTGGTTTGAAGACAAAAATCAGGAATATTGAATGGACTCTGAACACCAGAAGGAAGGTTTAAAACAACACTGAACTATGAAAAATTAATAGTCATGCTCATGGACCGATTCATTCACGTATTGCAATCACGAAGATTTTTTTCCCATTCTCAGGAATCATCTAAAGCAGACAACATCTGAATAACTTCATAGTGCTTTTCAGGTCTACTTTATCCTTCTACTTTTATGTCTATTCATTCTATTAATTTTTGAGAGTTTCATATTGAAGCTCCAACTAAAAATCTTAATTTATCTACTTATAATAATTGTAATATATAATGGAATTATATGTAATTTTGTTCTGTTATTTTCCAAGTCACCTGGAAATGTGTTATTATACTGTCATAATTTTAAAAATTTTAAAAAAAGAAAGAGAAAAGCAAAGTGAGCAGCATAAGAAATCTCAAGGAGTATTATTGTCCAAGTTAAAATAGGAGGCTCAGATGACCTGACCTCGTTCTTCAGTTAACTCAGGACCACAAACAGTGGGCAAAGGTTGGCTTCTTGATGTTTCAAATATTCTCTATCTCCTCCTGGGGACACTCATCCAACTGGAGTGGGACCTCAAAACTGGAGTTAAGTACCAAGCCCTCTTAAGTGGCCATGGGTAGCTGAGAGCCATGAGTTCAAAGGAGAGGTGTGTGTCGCTAATACCATTTTACATCACTGATTCTCAGCCTGTAGGAGACGTCACAGCAGATGGCAGCCATTAGCACTCCATGTTATTGTCATCACCTCACCCCAGGACACACTGTCAGATCTCGGAAGGCAGGTGCTGTCAGATGCAAACTTCATTTGGCTGCTTGTTTTCTCTTGTATAGGTTTCCTGCTTGCTTTTGACTTCTTTGCCTTCTGTGATTGGTTAACTGTCAAAGGATAAAGAAAAACACTCCTAATAAAGCCCTTTTCATGTATTTCATCTTCTGAATAGATGGGAAATGATATTTATGAAGACACCCACCAGCAGACCCCTATAGAGAAGTTATTTTGTGTCAAAAACCTACACTGATTGAGAACAGTGCAAAAACATTTAAATTTCTTCCCCCCTGAAGCTTGGAAATTATGTTTTTCAAGATCCTTCAGGGGCTTTGATAAATAACATCTAAATCTGAACAATCTTGTGTTTGTTATGGGTTCTGATTTTTAGAAATGTAAGTTGTTATTCTAAGGCCCTGCTAAGCTCTTCTCCATTCCCCTGGAAAGAAGAGCAAGGAGAAATGAATGCATATTTCAGCAAGAAGCCTATCCGTGTTCAGTAGGAAAAACTTAGAAACACAAAAATGCAAGTTGGAGTGGGTCTTCCTGATACATGTTCCAAATGAGTTACACAAATACTTACTGCCATTTTAGAAGTGTAAACAGGGCCTCATTGGCCATTGGAATGATCTACTAAAGGAATTATGTTCACAGTGGAGAGGATTCTTTGTATTTATTGTATATATGGCATCATGGGCAAATGTGACTAAAACACAGTTTACTGCTATGGATTAAAGAGGAACACTTGAAATTCTTATTTAATGTTAATAGTTAAACTTCTTGGCACTTGTGAAAGATGGCCTAGGGATATTCATCTTGAGAACTTTGTTATTTTAGGAGATACTTAAAGCCCAGGACATCCTTTGTTCCACAGATCAGCACTCTCAAGCTTTCGTGTGCCAACAAATCTTTGGGGGACCTTGTTAAAATGTGGGTGCTGAATCTGCAGTCTGGGGTGTCTCCCAAGAGGCTGCACTTCTAACCAGCTTCTGGGTGATGCTGTAACTGGGATCAGTCCTGAGTGGGAAGCCGTAGACAGATCCTGTGGATTCTGTCAGGCACCGCCAGTCTATTCTAGGAAAACTTGACAAGTTGTACACATTCAAATTCTCCTTTAGATTGTGAAATTCACTCTATTTTTCTCTTTAAAAGAAGAACAAATTGGAAATAATTCAGAAATGTATGTATAAGAGAAAGGAGTGAAGACTACATAATTCATATGTAACCACTCTTAACTTAATAGTCTTTCTCAATGGGTCTCAACCTCTCCCAGCATCGCAGCTGCAGAGAACTTTCATACACCGCAGACCCTGGAACCCACCTCTCTGTATAACCCTGGACTAAACCTACGGCAATAAATGAACCCAAGAATGGAATAATTGGGATATAGCTAATGTTCTATGTGCAAAAGAGAGAGGATTAGAGAAGGGGGAGTCTTTGAAAGAGAATCTTAAGAGACTAGACTTGGGAGTGATGCTGGGCATGGAGGGTTCTGGAAGTAAGTGTTATAAACAAAAAAACCTCCTAATTTCTAAGATAAGCTCTGTTCCTGCAGAGAACCTTCCAAGTGTGTAATGTTTTGTCTGCAGAGATACTGGCCCCTCAGTGGTCTCAGGTGGGGTTCTTTCTGGTGGGAACAATATCACTGAGATCCAACATCATTGATACAATTCCTAATGCAGGGCAGGTCACGCACAGCCATGATTCCCTAAGAAAAAAATCCAGGCAGCCAACAGGACAGGGTTATATGTTCCCTTGTTTCCCTAGATTGAGACAATGGCTGACAGCATTTCCAAGGGTGAATATGAAAACAATGGAAAGAGTTACACCACGTCTGTGTGAATGGTTATTGTGTGGATGGAGGATACTTGCTTTATTTTGAATGAAAAGAACAGGAACTCAGAGGACCAGATGGATGAACATATGATATTACTGTATAAATCGGTCTCAGTGTCACAGAGGGCTTTTGCCTTTGACTCCTGCAGAAAATACGTACAGACTTTTGGCCAGTAATATATAAAAAATTATAACATTGGCCCAAGTAATAAGAAGATACCATAAAATTTGAAAACATTTTGATGATTTTATTGTATTAATTAAAGGAGAAAAACTATAGTTACCTTCATAGTTTCAAAAAGATTTTTATAAAATACTCCTAGAAATTAATAAAACAAAGCAAAAAAAAAATAGCTAAAAATAAAAGAGAAGTTACTTTACCTAAAAACATGTCACCACAAATTATTCTCATTTTTAAGTAGAGTATTAGAAACATTCCCTTTATTCTGGAATGAAACACAAATGAACACTCTAGTCATTTCTCTCTATAGAATCAATGGCCAATGCTCTAAGTATATGAAATGACATTGAAAAAGAAGAAACAAAATGGTCAGTATTTCTGATTATATGATTATCTACACTGAAAAAAAGCCCTATATACATATATATATATATATATATATATATATATACTAGTATACGTATACTAAATGATACTTGTTAATACTACAAATTCAATAAGATTTCTGGGTAGATGATCAATAATCAGAAACAAATTATAAATATAATAATAATGATAATAATAATAAATCCATCATCAAAGCAACATGAATTCTAAGAGGCAAGAAATATTTATCTATCAAAATAAGTATAAAACCATTATGGAGAAAAATGTAAGACTGTAGTGAAATACATATAAAGTGAGCTAAATGAGAGGAAAATATGCCATACCATAGTCAGGACATTGAGATTGCAGTTACATCTAGGCATATATAACTTAGAAAAAGTCTCAGACAAAAACACTGAAAGATGTTCTAGAATAGCATTGCAGAACTAATTATAAAGGAACAATAAAAATCAAGTAGCTTGACTGTTAATCAATAGAAGAAATGGATGCAAGCATATATGTGTTATAGTATTTAAATAGAATACAGCCTTTAAAATTAATGAGCTAGGTCTATATATACCAATATGTGTGAGTCTAAGACAATGTTGAGTCAAAAAAAGGAAGTTGTGGAGAACTATGTGTATATAATGTAATGTTATAAACCAAGAAATAAGACTAAATACTTTCCAATAAATATATATGCACCCAATAGAAGCAGAAAATTATGGCTGAGAATAATGCCCACTGAATTCAGATTGTGAATGCTCATCTCTGGCTGAGAGGAAAATTTAATGGGTGAGGCCTTCATCTGTATCTGTGGTATTTTATGTCTTCGAAAAAGAGGAGACTCTGAAGTTAATTTGTTGATATTCGTTAAATCTGAGTGACGTGTTCACAACAGTATGTTTCTCAACTGATCTCATCCCTGTTTGTTTCATTGCAGAAGCTCCGTCTTCCCACAGATCAGAATCACCTTCACGGCACAAGCTGTATACTAAACTTAGGCTTCTCCCAGAGCAAAAGAAACCTCCTAGAAACTTGTTAGTTGTTTTCTCACTGGAATACTAGCGTGGCTTTGCATGAGACCTCTCAAGGTTTCTTCTCATTGACAAGACTTTAATCCAAAATAAATAAACAGCAACTTTAATGGTGCTGAGTAGAGCATGGTGAACTCCATCAAATGATGGCTTGGCTGTTGTGAATCTTTGCAATTTGCACTAAGTGATCTCCTTGACAAAGAGGTCAGCCTTGGATTAATCCACTTTTTAAGAAATCCTGAATAGTTTTTGTTTTTTTTTTTCCCCATTCTAGTTCTTTTCTCCATGGTTTAAGAGTTAATGGTAAAGCTTTCACCAATCTTCAGAACAGAAAAATCACAATGGGTCCTCTATGCAGACAAGTCTACTTGAAACACAGTTGATTATGAATGCAGTGCCCATCATGGTTTATCTACTAAATGTTTGTGTTAATCAAATTTGTAAAAAGGACAACTGGCCATAGGTCACAACCTGTCCTCAAGTGAGTGTTGAAGGAGAACAGATCACCAAGAATTGGGGCTTAGTGGGGAGGGGTGCACTTTGTATGCAAATAATCAAAGCTGACCAAGTAGGTGGGCATGGAGAACCAAGAATCTAGACAGTGCCCGGCCAGGGGCAACCAAGAGCAGGGATCATCTGATGGAGCTGTAGGTATGGAATTTGAGGGTGCTCAGTAAAAAAAAAAAAAAAGCCAAGAGCCTAGCTACTGTCTCCATGAGGCATAACAAGATAGAAAAGTAATGAAGAGCAGAGACCAACAGTTCAGTCTATCACACAAGCCCAAGGTACGCAGTCCTCAAGACACACACACACACACATGTATCCATTTTACCAACACACCGTAACTTCTTCAGACTGAGACATTATTTCTGATAAAACTCTTCAGTTCAGTTCAGTCACTCAGTCGTGTCCGACTCTTTGCGACCCCATGAATCACAGCACACCAGGCAACCCTATCCATCACCAACTCCTGGAGTTCACTCAGACTCATGTCCGTTGAGTCAGTGATGCCATCCAGCCATCTTATCCTCTGTCGTCCCCTTCTCCTCCTGCCCCCAATCCCTCCCAGCATCAGAGTCTTTTCCAATGAGTCAACTCTTCACATGAGGTGGCCAAAGTACTGGAGTTTCAGCTTTAGCATCATTCCTTCCAGAGAAATCCCAGGGCTGATCTCCTTCAGAATGGACTGGTTGGATCTCCTTGCAGTCCAAGGGACTCTCAAGAGTCTTCTCCAACACCACAGTTCAAAAGCATCAATTCTTCAGCGCTCAGCCTTCTTCACAGTCCAACTCTCACATCCATACATGACCACAGGAAAAACCATAGCCTTGACTAGACTGATCTTTGTTGGCAAAGTAATGTCTCTGCTTTTCAATATGCTATCTAGGTTGGTTATAACTTTCCTTTCAAGGAGTAAGTGTCTTTTAATTTTGTGGCTGCAATCACCATCTGCAGTGATTTTGGAGCCCCCAAAAATAAAGTCTGACACTGTTTCCACTGTTTCCCCATCTATTTCCCATGAAGTGGTGGGACCGGATGCCATGATCTTCGTTTTCTGAATGTTGAGCTTTAAGCCAACTTTTTCACTCTCCTATTTGACTTTCATCAAGAGGCTTTTGAGTTCCTCTTCACTTTCTGCCATAAGGATGGTGTCATCTGCATCTCTGAGGTTATTGATATTTCTCCCGGCAATCTTGATTCCAGCTTGTGTTTCTTCCAGCCCAGCGTTTCTCATGATGTACTCTGCATAGAAGTTAAATAAGCAGGGTGACAATATACAGCCTTGATGAACTCCTTTTCCTATTTGGAACCAGTCTGTTGTTCCATGTCCAGTTCTAACTGTTGCTTCCTGACTTGCATACAGATTTCTCAAGAGGCAGGTCAGGTGGTCTTGCTAACATGCAAATCTCTTACCTGAGACTGAACGAATGAAAACCTCAATAGTTATAAAGAAACAGAAAGTCATATTTTATTGCTCCCTGTCTGCACGACATAAAACTTGATGAGGGAGCTCTTGGTATCCCCAGGTTTTATAAAAAGAAAACCATGTTCAGTCATGTAATTAAATATTGCTATCAAGAACAGGGCCATCTCTGAACAAATACCGTTATGTTAACACATGTATATGGAATTTAGAACAATGGTGCAGATGAACCTATTTCCAGGGCAGGAATCGTGACAGAGATGCAGAGAACAGACTTGTGGGCACAGAGGGACACAGGGAGGTGGAGTCAAATTGGGAGAGTAGCATTGACGTATCTATGCTACCGTGTGTAAAACAGCTAGTTAGTGGGAAGCTGCTGCATACAGCAGGTGCTCTGTGATGACTTATAGAGGTGGGATGGGGTGGGGAGAAGGTGAGAGGCTTAAGAGGGAAGGGACTTATGTATACATATAGCTGATTCACTCTGACAGTGGAAACTAACACAGCATTGTAAAGCAACTATACTCCAATAAAATCAATCAATCAGTCCATAAAGGACAAGATCGGTCTCTGAAATTAGCAGAGGACAGCAGTTTTGATCCGGGGCCCTGTGGGGGAGGCACAGACCCCCCCAGGAGGGTGTTGGAGGAATCTGCAGCCTGACAGGTATACCAAAGTGCAACACAAGTCCACCCACAGTGTGACTCCTGCTGTTCCTACTCTCAAGCTTGCTAACCTCACGGGTCTGCTAGGTGTGGTCCTTCTTCTCAGACGCTGCCTGTTGCTCTTGCTGTTGTGATGACCTGTGCTTTCCCCAACATTTCAGAACCCAGAGTTCCTCTTCCCATCAGGCTTTGGGTACACCATGGGCAGCTTCCTGGGCCTCGTGGTCTAAATTTACAGCAGCAGCAGACAGCATCTGAAAACAGCAATTTGAAGAACTATTGGCTGGTTCCTGGTTCTAAGATTAGCATCAAAGGCTAAATCAATAATGGAATGTCCCTCATCACAGAGGCACGCAGACAGCAATTAGGACTACATTACTGGGATGACGCACCACTCTGCTCTCTGTACCTGAGATCAAACTCGGCTCATTTGCCACTCTTATTTTAATTCTGCCAATTAGAGAAATAAATTGCCAATAAAAGCTCATCTTTTAAAAAGGTTTATTGTAACCTTTTTTAAAGTACTTGGGCAAAAGCATAGAGAAGAGCTTCCTAAGTGACTGCTAATTTGTCAGGGTCAGGAGACAGACGCTGTGAAAAATACTGCTTCAAACAACAGCTGAACACTGTCAACCAAGGGGGGAAAAGAAAGAAAAAGAGGAATGCGTGTTCTAGAGCTTTCAGAAACAAAATGGAAATATATTGGGTTTAGAACATAGTATTAATGTGAGCTAGCAGGAAAATATCAGTTCTATTTTCAAGCATCCATTCTGTTGCCAAGTATTTATTGAGCACTGGAAGTGTACTAAGTTCTAGAAAGACAGTGATAAACTCCATGGTCATGGTTCTTGCGTTTATAGAACTTGCAGCCATGTTGCAGAGATAGTCATTAGACAGATGGACACACAGATATGAACAAAATGATGGTGTTCAGAGATGGCAGTGGTGGTAGGGCAACCATGGTGGCATGCAGCAGGATGACACAAGTTAGAGTGAGAAGATCAGAAGAGGGACCCTGAAGGGGAGTCTTGGATAAGGGATTCTGTTTAGTAACTCAGTCGTGTCTGACTCACTGTGACCCCATGGACTGCAGCCCACCAGGCTCCTCTGTCCATGGTGATTCTCCAGGCAAAAACATTGGAGTGGGTTGCCCTGCCCCCCTCCAGGGGTCTTCCCAACCCAGGGTTCGAACCCAGGTCTCCCACATTGCAGGCAGATTCTTTATCATCTGAGCCACCAGGGAAGCTGGATAATGGGTTAGAGCTACCCAAGTGGAAGGGATCATTCCAGGCAGAAAGAATGGCCCATGAAAAGATTAGGAGGCGAGAAAAGCATGGAGGGATCTGAAGGACCCTTGCTTGGAGGGTGGATGCAGGGAGAAAATAGAAAAATGTAAAAACTGTGACTTAAGACAGAATCTTAAAGCTCTGGAAGGAACCTCACTCACCACCCATCCTGTCATCCTAATTATACAGAAGACAAAAATCTAAGTTCCCAAGACAGGACTGAATTATCCAAGATGTCAGAGCTAGGGTGAAAACTCTAATATTGAGTACTTGGGGTTTTCTAGACATTAGATCCAAAGTGCTCTTTCTAAGCTTATTCCTGCCTAACTTCCACTGTGACTGTCACTGTGATGTTGTAAAAGACTGAAGTGTCTAAGATTTAAGTTGGAAGGCCTGGAGAAGAGGTGGGGCCAAGGGTACATCCTCCTACTCTATGCCTCAGCCCCTACCCCATTGCACTGTGAGTATATATGTGGGTGTAAGGTTATGCCTGATGACTATTCACAACTAGAGTATACGCTCCATAAAGGCAAGGAAAAGGTTTGTACTCTTGGTTTCTATAGCTATGGCAGTACACCTGGCAGAAGGTAGACAACCCAGGCTTCCCTGGTGGCTCAATGGTAAAGCATCCACTTGCCAATGCAGGAGACTCAAGTTTGATTCTTGGGTTGGAAAGACCCCCTGGAAAAGGGAATGGCAACCCACTCCAGTATGCTTGCCTGGAGAATTTCACGGACATAGGAGCCTGGTGGGCTCTAGTCCATGGGGTCACAAAGAGTCAGACTGGACTGAGCAACTCACACAGGCAGTAAGAACAAAGCAGTTTCTTTTAATCCCAGGCTTTGTGAAGAAACAACATGCATTATTTAAGGAGCAACAACAAAAATAAACCCTTGTAAATATTGCACATCCATTTGCAAGCAGAAGATTAATACAATAATAACATATTGGATATGAAAAACAGGCAGTGAAATGCAAACCTTGCTGAGAGAAATTGCCTTCCTTCTTGGAGAAAAGTCACAGGAGACTGGAGAGAAAATTATTTTTCTCAGTTCTGGTCCTTTAGGGCATCTGAGATTGCTGAAAAGGATTATGCATCATGGAAAGTGTTAATGTACCTTATTATTCCATTTGTCTCCTATGAATTCTTTGGAATCAATAAAGGTACTTAACAGTTAAGAATTACATTAGGCCACATTGCAATACCAGGAATCTCTTAGATTAATATAACACCTATCTTCAGCAAGTTCTTTTGAAGCAATCAGAGAGGATGAATAGGTTTTCCTGCTGTGCAAACCCAGTGAATCATGCTGATTTAGGGTGTTTTTCTCCTTGTGGACTTGTTGAGCTGTGGGTAGCGTGGAGCTTATGCAAGTACTGCAAGTTTCCTATATGTTTAACTTTCTGTTGGTATGTTTTTGAAATATGTAAGTTCATTAAGCATGTGTCCAAAAAGTGGCTGAAAGATGGGAGAAATGCTACTACTACTCAGGGACAGAGAATTTGCTTTAGTTTGTAGCTGGGAAGATGAGATGGAGATGTTGCTGTTGTTCAGTCTCTGAGTCATGTCCAACTGTGTGACCCCATGCCAGGCATCTTTGTCCTCTACTGTCTCCTGGATTTGTTCAAATTCATGTCCATTGAATCAGTGATACTATCCAACCATCTCATCCTCTGCCACCCCCTTCTTCTTTTGCCTTCAGTCTTTCCCAGCATCAGGGTCTCTTCCAGTGAGTCAGTTCTTCACGTCAGGTGGCCAAAATATCGGAGCTTCAGCTTCAGCATCAGTCCTTCTAAGGGAGATTCAGGGTTGATTTATTTTAGGATTGGTTTGCTCTCCTTGCAGTCCAAGGGACTCTCAGTAGTCTTCTCCAGCACTACAATTTGAAAGCATCAGTTCTTCAATGCTCAGCCTTCTTTATGGTCCATCTCTCACATCCATGCATGACTATTGGAAAAACTATAACTTTGACTACATGGACTTCTGTCCGCAAACTGATGTCTCTGTTTTTAATATGCTAAGTTTGTCATAGCTTTTCTTCCAAGGAGTAAGCATCTTTTAGTTTCATAGGAGAGGGAGATAGGGAAAGTCAAATACCTCTGCAAGACAAAAATGAAAAAAAAATGCCACAAGGCAGTCCTTTGAACAATCAGTTTGTGAAGGATAAAACTGGAGGTATTGAGAGGGCATTACCCATGGGGTCTGTTGTGTTCTTGAGAAGAAGGAATTGACCCTTGGAGGAGAAAAATATGAGTGGCATAAATGAGCACTGAGATTATTCTGAGAGGCATCCAAGGATGGCATACTATTTGTGTTGATTATGCATTTCTTGCAAAACTTCTATCTATTTCAAATTCACTCCCAAGGGCAATGATCACTGGCGAAATATAAAAGTTGCATGAGGATCATCAGGAAAAGAAAAGAAAATTGAAAGGAAACATTTCACCAAAGCTGGAAACCAGTTTGAGCTTGAGAGGCTCCTGCTATGCCATGTTTTTCTACCTTGACTGTTTTGTAAACTTTACTGCCCTAGAGGATCCTGTAACTAGACTATTCTGTGGCTTTGTGAATTAAACCATCCTTTGATCACTCAGTTATTCTGGGGTCATTTGATAAAACAACCTGATCCAACATGAAACAGCATAGAACAGGTCTTCGTTGATCCCTACCAATAAATATGCAGCTACCAAAAGCTAAAGAACTTCCTCCTTGTAATACTGAACCACCTATCACAACTTGAACCCATTCACAGATTTGCATGCATTTGGCAAAACTTACAATAAAACCCACTTCTCTGTATGTTGCTGAGTGTTGTGTGAGATATCACAGCCCTGAGTCCAGCTGATTCCTTGGAATTGTGAACATTTCCTACACAGGAACATGCAGGGGGAAAGAGAGGCGGTTATCTGAATGATACCTCTAAGAAAGCTGCCAAGGGGGTGTTGGAGAAACAGAATGCTTTGGTTAAGTCCACTGTATACTTACCCTTTTTTTTTTTTGCATCCTCTTTGCTTGTATGTGTATAGGGTGTCCTTAGAGTGTTCTCATTTAGAGAAACAGTACCTGTGTTTCCTTGTAGAAGAGTTTGTTTTTTTTTTTTTTCCTCAAGTGCAATCAAAACACAAGGACTATTCTGATGACATTCTTGGTTTCTGGGGCAGGCTTCTTTAAATCAGTCTTATCCCAGTGCATTCCAACTTGGATCTTCTCTGATTTTTCACCTCTGTGCTACATAGGCATCACTTTCCTAAAGTTAATAGGAAGATTATAGTCTGATCTATCAGGAAACATCTATGTCTTGATAAACACCTCCTCCTCCACCTCCAAACTGATTAATTTCAGTTCTAATCACTTTTTCTTTGTGTGAAACAAAACATCTAAATTTGTTCCTCCCAATCTTTGTCTACCTTCAGATTCCTAAAAATATCTCAAAATATGCATAAACATAAGGTTCTGAGAAGCAAGCCTTCTCTCTTAACCCTTAGCATTTTTCAACTTGAAATCTTGTCAGAGAAATTGGATGCAAAACATTCTCTCGTTAGCCAAAGAAATATCAGCATTTTCCATATTTGGGGATGTTGTTTCTTCAAGGTAGATTTTCTTACTTTGGTTTCAGATCACATTAATTGCACTATTTATCTCTCTTCCCTTGAAGGTTCTTTTTCATCTGTTCTTACTGTCTCCTGAATACATTTCTGACTAGCAGGAAGCTCTAAATGATAAATAAGGTAAGAGTCTTAACCTTATCAAACTTTAAGGCATTGGTGTCTAAATTTTGTGTTTTCTGATAGCAGGAGGCTTTTTAATAGGGAAGGAGGTTGTAAGCATCAAACTGGGTGGGAGGAGGTAATTATCTCCTGATCAAAGACTTAGACAACAATCTGTGAGTTTTAGAGAGGTTGATCCATAGCCCCCTAAGGGCTTAGATGGTGTGCTGTCGAAAGAAAGTAGCAAAAAGCCCCATGGCTACCTCTTAGATCTGCCTAGAAAACCTGAACAAGGTTTCAATCAATCTTTCTACTTGTTACATAAAACACTTGGCCAGAATACAAACAATGCTCCAGAGAATAGTGTGCCACATGGAAAGACCTCTTGACAGAAAGTCAGGAAGCCTGGGTTCTAGTCCCTGTCTGACCCCCAACCTAGACATTTGACCTTTGGCTTGGTTTGTCACCTCTCTGAGGCTTGGCTGCTTTCACTGGTGTTACAAGAGGGTGAATGAAAAAAACACAAAAAAAGAGATCTCTAAGTCCTTTTGTAGCTTTAATATACAGTGAGGCCATAATTCTATGCCATAATTCCATAATTCTAAGGGACTAAACAATAAAACGAAGGGACTGAATTTTGAGTCTGAGTTTCTCTCCCTTTGCATTGTGCAAATCTGGACACCTTCAGCATATAGACAGGGGAGGACCACGTCCTACAGTGTGATTAGTTAGCCTGCTTTTGGAGTGAAGGGAAAGTGCAGGGAACTGGAGGATGTGAAGATGTGAAACTCCTCCCGTGTAATCAGGGGTACTGAGGGCTGGGCAGGCATGAACACTGCAGAGATAACCACTCCAGCCTTGGGCTAAGCTTCTGAATTAATGTGTTTAAACCCTTGTGACTGCTAAGTGTTAAAAATACCAGAAGCATCTTTTGTTCAAATACGTGGTCTGTGTCCCTGCTTCTGGGTATGCCTGCATGTGCGCACTCAGTCATGTTTGACTCTTTGCAACCACATGGATTGTAGCCCAATAGGCTCCTCTGTCCATGGAATTTTTCCAGGCAAGAATACGGGAGTGCAGAGCTCCTAAATCCCTTAGGATTTCCTGAGTGGTAGGATTGTCTTTTGTTCTAATGAGTCAATACTTGGAGGGCTCTTAGATGAAGAGTAGTCACTAGAAAAACCAAGCCATGAGTAGAAGCCTGGAACTTTCAGCCACCTCCCATCCTCCAGGAAGAGGAGAGGGGCTGGACACTGAGTTAATGATTCATCATGCCTACGTGATGAAGCCTCCATAAAAATCTCAAAGGTACAGGTTCAAGGAGCTTCCAGATTGACAAACACACCCACATACCTGGAGAATGGGGATACCCAACCTCATGGAGACAGAACCTCCTGCTCCCAGGACCTTTCTAGACCCCGCCCTATGTACCTCTTCATCTGGCTATTCATCTGTATCCTTTATTGAATCCGTTGTTACATAGTAAACTGGTAAACATGTTTCCTGAGTTCTGTGAGCTGTTGTAGCAAATGATTGAATCCAAGGAAGGAGACATGAAAGTCTGACTTGGAGCTACATCCGACAGAAGCTATGGGACACCTGGGGACTTACTATTGTAATTGGCCTCTGAAGTGGGGAAAGTCTAGGGATCCAACCCTTACATGTGCAGTTCGTAATAACTCTAGTCTCAGAACAGAACTCAGGTGTAGGGCATCCAGTTGGTATCACAGAGAATTGCTTGTGGAGGGAGAACCATACAGCTGATAATCAGCAATCAGTGTCAAAGGTGAAGCTTGCTGTGTGGGCAGTAAAAGAATGCTTTTTCCTTTATGGGGGACTTCTGCAGAAATTTTCACTTTACCTCTTAACCACGTTCTGAAGGTCCCAGTATTTCTAACTCAATCTAAGTGTATATACTTCTGTGTTTTCCTGGGGCGGGGCGGGGGGCGGGTGTGGGGGAAGTGATGGATTATGTCAAATCCTGCCATGGTCAAACTCTGCAGCACGGGAGCAAACCCAAATGGGAAAGTCTTTCATTTTTAGGATTCTCAGGCCATCTTCAATCTCCCTTCGGGAGAGTCCTTTCTAACTGGCCTGCATCGCTTCTGTCTTCCGCCAAAGTGTTGTCTCTCTGAGAAATGGAAGAATGTGGGGCAGCTGGCCACTGCTGGTGAAGTGTCTGACTTTGTCTTCTGCTATTTTTATTCCCCTGCTTCTAAGGCATCAGAGTGAACTGGTGGACTGTCAGCCTCTGGCTGGTGAACACTTGTCAGGTTCACAAGACAACTTGTTTAGTGTCTTGTCTTGAATACTTCCTTCCCCTGCCTGAGGCTGGATTTACTTGTGATGTGGCCCAGCTGAGCCATAGGCGTGCAATATCTTCTGAAACAGGTAATACCCTTGAGATACATGCCTTATCAGTTAGATGGGTGGAAATATTCCTGTAGTGGAATTGCTGGAGTACCCATCAGGGTCATTTGATCCACTGGCCCTGGGCCATCTACTTACTAGTACCATTTATGATCAAGGCAAGGGTCCATAATTTTTGTAGTATAAACTCTTTCACTATGACTAAGGATGGGGAAAAATGGAGAGAGAGAGTTGGTAAGAAAAATGGTCATATGGAACAAGATTGAGCTCTCCAGGAGGTCACATTCTTTGTGTTAGAAAATAAAATTATCTTCCATACACCTTTATAGACATAACAAGCACAATTTGCCTCTTCAGAAGTGCATTCCTATTTTAGTTAATCCTATGACATGCCAGTGCTCTCTAACTATCTAATTAGTGTCATGTCAGTCTTAGAATCGGAGAAAGCAATGGCACCCCACTCCAGTACTCTTGCCTGGAAAATCCCATGGATGGAGGAGCCTGGTGGGCTGCAGTCCATGGGGTCGCTAAGAGTTGGACACGACTGAGTGACTTCACTTTCACTTTTCACTTTCATGCATTGGAGAAGGAAATGGCAACCCACTCCAGTGTTCTTGCCTGGAGAATCCCAGGGATGGGGGAGCCTGGTGGGCTGCCATCTATGGGGTCGCATAGAGTTGGACACGACTGAAGCGACTTAGCAGCAGTAGCAGCAGCAGCAGTCTTAGTATGTTCTACAACCTTCTTTCATGAGTGAGGTAGTGTTGAGATAGTTAGAGAAGGATTTCTTTGCCTTCCCATTATTGTATAGTTAGGTCTTACCTGGAATTTTACCTGTGTCTCTTTGATTCAAGACAGCCTTGGTTTATACCTGTTGCCCTGTAATAAGTATTAATAGCATCCCCTTTTCCTATCAACGTATCCTGGATTGGACATTAAGTGATATATACATTCTAGCTTTGCTTATCATGCCAGGAACCATGGTGGTGCCAAGAAGTTCTGATTACTCGGACTCAGATGGTGACTTTAAAGTATTTTTCAGTCCATATGTATAAAGGGCTCATGAGGTCACCAAATAGTCTCCTTGTGATAAATGTCCATCAATTGGGTACAAAAGCAAATCAGAAATAGGATTCATTTTCTCCATTTTCAAGATGATCTCCTGCTTAGTACGGTGTGCAGGCTTTTATGTGATGGAGTGAAGCTCACATGGAGAATAGTTATAAAAGATATTGCACTATGGCCTTGAGACATCACATCACTTATTCCCGTGATATCTGTGAACAGTGGCTAGTTGAAAAAGTAGGCATGACTACTGTGGAACCTTGGTTATGACCACGTCAACATCCCAAAATGCAGAGCTAGGTGAGACTGGCCTTTCCCAGGTTTAACTCTTCTTTCTACTCCAGTCCTCTTTCTCTTCCTTCTATTCTTCATGCCCAGAGATTATATGAAGGGAGCAGGAAGCCTAGCTCATTCAATTTTGACTAATGGCTAAATCAGGACAGTGTCTATGGAGTTGAGTTAATGATATGAGTGTTGAGTTGTTGGGGCTGCTCTACAGTTGATAGAGTCTGGTTGGGTCTTTGCTTCCACATTTGGTATTCAGATATCAAACTCAATTGATTATCACAGGGTGATTGAATTGATTGTTTTGTATCCTAGTTCTGTTTAATCAATCACTGTCCTTGTATTCATCACTGACATTTGGCAGCATGGAAATAAGGCCCTGCTTGCACTGTTCATAGGTAGTGAATGCTTGAGCTCTAGAAAAGCAATCATCCACACAAATTCAGTTTTATTTTAACAATTTTCTCAGATTATGTCTTTTTCAGAAAAAAAAACACAAAACATGAAATACTCTTCCTTGCATGCCTGTGGTTTAAAAACATAATTTTCAAAATGGGCCAGTTCTTTGCCTAGCAATGTATAAACTAAGATTCCTTATAGTTAGTTTATAGGGGTACATTTGAAGATGCTGAAATTGACAGTACAATAAATAAATGTCTGTGGCTGGAAAACACCCAGGCCACTTGTGCAGCATCTCTCAAACTAATAGTGTGTGAAATCATACTGGAATATTTGTGAGCTTTGTCTTGCCATCATTTTGAAGCAATATACATACATATATATATAAGCAACGGAGAAGGCAATGGCACCCCACTCCAGTACTCCTGCCTGGAAAATTCCATGGACGGAGGAGCCTGGTAGGCTGCAGTCCATGGGGCCGCTAAGAGTCGGACACGACTGAACGACTTCACTTTCACTTTTCACTTTCATGCATTGGAGAAGGAAATGGCAACCCCCTCCAGTGTTCTTGCCTGGAGAATCCCAGAGACAGGGGAGCCTGGTAGGCTGCCATCTATGGGGTCACACAGAGTCAGACAGGACTAAAGTGACTTAGCATAGCATATATAAGCAATTATATATATATATATATAATATATAGAATTTCCTTCTATATTCTGCACAAATACAGACCATGAGTTTATAGTATGGACCGCAAATATTGATTGAGGGAGTGAAAGTCGCTCAGTTGTGTCCAACTCTTTGTGACTCAATGGACTATAGAGTCCATGGAATTCTCCAGGCCACAATACTGGAATGGGTAGCCTTTCCTTCTCCAGGGGATCTTCCCAACCCAGGGATCGAACCCAGGTCTCCCACATTGCAAGTGGATTCTTTACCAGCTGAGCCACAAGAGAAGCCCAATATTGATTGAAATGCCTTCTATTCAAGTAGCGATGATCAGTGATGATCAATTTATAAACCTGCTGTACATGTGCACCTTCATATAATTCTTTCAACTGTATGATGAGATATTTATGCCAGTGAATTTGGAGGTTGGTTTTAAGCTGAAGAAATAGATTTGGGAGTCAAGTCTGTTCAGTTTAGAGAGTAACAGACTGCGCAATGTTCCAGAATCCTACAAGGAAGTAACGATGCGTTGTCCTAGGAACTATTTGAAGAAACGAAATGCTGTTTCCTTTAGCTTATTTGTCATGAGAACTAGTCTTAGAAGAAGACTATTAGAAGAAAAGCTATTTTTGGAAGTGCACTTATTTATTTTATTATTGGGAATATAATTGCCTGACAATTATTGTGTTGGTTTCTGCTGCACAACAAAGCGAATCAGCTGTATGAACACATATATCGTCTCCCTCTTGACCCTCCCTCCCACCCCTCATCCCACCCCTCTAGGTCATCACCGAGCACCAAGCCAAGCTCCCTGTGCTGTACAGCAGCTCCCGCTAGCTAACTCTTTTACACATGGTGGTGTATATATGTCAATGCTACTCTCCCAATTCACTTATTTTGTAAAAAGGGTGAGCTGACCTCATTCATTCAAATGTCTGGGGTACAAGTTCCTGGCTGTGAGGTTCTTAGGCTCTTTCTAGCATGCAGACTGGATGTAAACACCGTGGCAGGCAAAGCATCTCTTTCCAGCCTCATAGTACTGGAGCAGTTGAGTCGTGTTCGCTATAAAACGCCCTGTTTGCTGTGCACCTGGAAGACTTAATGAAGCATTGTGTGCGCAGGCGGGGTGATGCTGCCTGCTGACTACTGGGCTGGAAAGCAGGTGGTGGAGGAGCCCATGGCTTCTGGAACAGCACAGGTAGAACTATGATTTGATCCTACTTGTTTTCCTTTAAAACTCTCTTTCTGCCCTTTTTCTGGCGTTTTCTTGTCTTCCTGCTAAAGGGCCGATTGTCCCAGAGACAATTAAGGAATATGTGTGAACATGTGTGTATGTGTAAATGTGTCTGAAAATTAGTTTTACTCCATAAATCTATTTTTCTCAAGAGAAAGATAATAGATCAGGTTGGAAACACCCTCTTGAAAAACACCCACAGAAAAAATCAAATAAATACTTTCTAGTGAAAGGTGAAAGTGTTAGTCACTAATCCATGGAGTTCTCCAGGCCAGAATACTGGTGTGGGTAGCTGTTCCCTTCTCCAGGGGATCTTCCCAACCCAGGGATCAAACCCAGTTCTCCCGCATTGCAGGCAGATTCTTTACCAGCTGAGCCACCAGGGAAGCCCAAGAATACTGCAGTGGATAGACTGGCCCTTCTCCAGGGGATCTTCCTGACCCAGGAATTGAACTGAGGTCTCCTGCATTGCAGGCGGATTCTTTACCAGCTAAGTCTGCTAGTCACTCAGTCATGTCTGACTCTTTGTGACCCCGTGGACTGTAGCCTGCCAGGCTCTTCTGTCCATGGGATTCTCTGGGCAAGGATACTAGAGTGGGTTGCCATTCCCTTCTCCAGGGGATTTTCCTGACCCAGGGATGGAACCCAGGTCTCCTGCACTGCAGGTGGATTCTCTACCATCTGAGCCACCAGGGAAGCTCACCTTAGATACTAAGAAGAACCAAATATTTCAGTCATTGAACAGCTCAATGCCAGGTTTAACATTCTTTCCTTTCCTTTCCTCCTCCATCTCCCTTGTAAAAGCACCTGTGGAAAGATGTTCTTTGCATCAAGCAAGTCAGGCAGGCACTTTTGTGCCACTTTCCTGGCAAGAGGAAGGTCGGCTTTATCATCTGATTCATTCTGAAGATTCTCCAGTTAGAGTCATGTGACAGAGCACTGAGATATGCGTTTGTGCATCCCTCACTCTCTCTCCCATCTCCCTCTTCCCCAGCTTCACTGTTTCCTAAGCACATTGAAAACATTTAAGACTGTGTTAGATCTTCAAGAGCCACTTGGCTGATAAATCGTCCCAATTGTTCTCAGACGCAAATGCAGTTGCCAAGTGGGCTGGCACTAAGTCTGGATTCATTTCAGTACATGTGTAGCTGCTTGTTTGAGAGTTCATAGAAAATTAGGATTCCGGAGGCAATATTTTCATACATGGAGGGGCCATAGGATCTGGACTCACGTGGCCAATGTCAGGTCTGTGGTACTCGGTAAAAAGAGAGGATCCAGTCTTGGGATCAGGCTTTGCAGGTTCCCAAACACACTGGAAAGTGAAAGAGCTGCCATTGTCAGTCCCATGAGTGCAGTTCTTACAAAAGAGAGACCCTCAGACATGAAAGAGCCTTTTATCACTTTGAAATCTCTGTTACTGTTGAGAAGCAGAACTTTTATAACTTCTCATGATTTAAGTACTTAGCTCACTGAACAGGCACCTTTTAAGTGCCTAAAATAAATCATCTAACTTTTAGCCTCTCTAAAGAGTCTATATATGTGTGAAATTATACATAATGTTAATGAAAATAAGGATAATCAAATGCTCTTTGATTTTACAAAAGTGGTGATGCTCATTTGTAATGTCCACACAGGGTGCAGCCTGTGAGCAAAACTTTCCTAGAGAACCACACCCACAATTAGTTCTTCTAAAAATATGAGAGCATTTGGCCAATGATCCAGGCAGATGAATGCAGTACAGGCTTGTACTTCCAATAGAAGTTGTGTGCTCTTTGTACAATGTCTCAGGAGTTAATCAAGTACCCATTCTAGACAACTGGCAAAGGGGACTTGAGACCTTCCAATACTGATATCTTTGGAAGAACCTTTGCATTTTTGGGGGGCTTCCTTGGTGGCTCAGATGATAAAGAATCTGCCTGAAATGCAGGAGACCTGGGTTCGATCCCAGGGTCGGGAAGATGCACTGGAGAAAGGGATGGCAACCCACTCCAGTATTCTTGTCTGGAGAATTTCCATGGTCAGAGGAAACTGGTCGGCTACAGTCCATGGGGTTGCAGAGAGTCAGACACAACTGAATGACTCACACTTTCACTTTGCATTTCTATATAAAGACTGGACACTTGGCCAACGCACAGGCAAAAGAATATGTTGTTGAGTTTTTTGTTAGTAGTGGAGATCAGTTTTTACCAAGCTGCTAAAATTTTCCTCCTTTGTCTCAATTGTGACCTGTCACACACATGTGTAGACATGTTCATGGGAAAGAATGACCATAGGCCTCGAATCTATAGGCATAGTGTCCATGACCTTGGTCTACTTTGATCACAGCTATTTCCATGGTGTTCATTGGACTGCACTATTCATCCATGGGCTTCCCTGGGTAGCTCAAACTGTAAAGCATCTGTCTGCAATGGGGGTGATCTGGGTTTGATCCCTGGGTCAGGAAGATCCTTTGGAGAAGGAAATGGCAACCCACTCCAGTATTCTTGCCTGGAGAATTCCATGGACAGAGGAGCCTGATGGGCTACAGTCCATGGGGTCACAAAGAGTCAGGCACGACAAAGCGACTAACACTTTAACTTTCATTCATCCTTCTACCCATCATCAGTCCATCTCCCTCCCACATTGTCCTCAAAATCATCATTGGCTGTGGCTCTCTCCAAAGAGAGCTGCAATGGTATCTTCCAGTCCACATGGTCTTCTTACAATGTAACTCCAAGGTTCCTACCACTAAGTGTTGGACTCTATGTCCCTTGTCTTTGAACATGGATGGGACTTTGTCATTGCCATGACCAACAAAGTATGGCAGAAACAGCACTATGTGATTTCCCAGATAGAACATTAAAATGCTATTCACTCCTGCCTTGTTCTTTGGGCATAGTTTGTCTTGGAATCCAGTTCTGTCCAAGCAAACCAAACTGGCTCCTATGGAGAATCCACCTGTAGATGTTCCAGCAAAGTCCCAGCTGGATCCCAGGGATCTGCCAGCAAAACCACCAGACATGGAGGCATTGATGCCTCCAGGTGATCCTAGTCACTCTTTTTCAGTCTCTCAGCTAGGTCCCAGGCACTGAAGAGAGAGAGAGAAGATAAGGACCCCTTATCATCCAAATTCCTGATGCACAAAATCCATGAGCATAATAAAAAGATTTTTTTATGCCATTAAGTTCCAGGGTAGTTTGTTATGCAGCAGTGGTAACTGGAACATTGTCAAAGCTTAGACTTGGATTGCCTTCAAGCCCTGAAACAGAAAATTGTATTCCATCCTCAGAGTATTTCCATGGCTCAGAAACACCCTCATGTTTCCACAAGGTGAAGGCTTAGGTAGTAGCCAGTGGTATGAAATATACAAGCTCAAAGTGCTTCAAGACAAAGATGAGGCTCTTTTCTGAAATATAAGATTTTTGAAGAAAATAAAAGTCCCCTTATTTAAAACTTTTTTTTCTTTTTAAAAGATTTTTTTGATGTGGACCATTTTTAAAGTCTTTATTGAATCTGTTGCAATATTGCTCCTGTTTTATGTTTTGTTTGGTTTTTTTGGCCCCAAGACATGTGGGATCTTAGCTCCCCGACCAGGGATTGAACCCTTGACCCTTGGGTTAGTGAAGCATTGGGAAGTGAAGTCTTAATCACTGGGCCATCAGGAAAGTGGCTAAAACATTTTCTTAATCCTGGTGCCTCGAAGATAGCTGTCCCTTGGATGAAAACCTTGAAAGGGAGATGCATTCCTCCTCCGTGTACAAATTTGTAAGGTCTTCTCTGCATTTAAGATGACCAGTCCTCTGTTCCTGTACCACTTTCCCCAGTGTCAGAAGACTCAAGCTGTACTTCAGACCCACACAACCTGACTTAGATTTTAGACTGATTGTATGCTTCCACAAACCTTCAGTTTTATGGCTTCAACTATTACACGAAAGAGATCTGCCTCCTATCAGAGCCACTGATCCTCACTTCTTGATTGAGCTGACATTAATCTTCCTCCCTGACTAATCTTCCTCCCTGAACATACATGCAAAGGAAAAAGAAAAAAAAATCACTAACTCCTTCCCTCCCCTACCCTCACATGAGTCAATGCTGACTTTTGCCCCAAGACTCCTCTCTCTCTTTTTTTCTTTCTCTCTCATGGGAGTCTCCTTAGAGGCTCTCAAGGGAACCCGATGGTGTTTTATCTTGTCCTAAAGCCCAAATCTTCATTGTTTGGTGGTAAACAACATCCACATGCCCAAGTGCCCCCTATCAACCCAAACCAGGCAAAGGCCTCTTCAATTTCCTTTACTCATCAATCTCAGGGGACAGAAAATACACAATTTCCTCCAACATCAGACCGTTTAGAAAGTGCATCTTGTTCGGAACTAGACACTTGCTCCCAAAGATGACAGTTTGATTTGAATCAGAGAAAGCAATCAAAGCAGGAGGCAGTTACAAGCCCCCGCAACTGCCAGGCCACCAACCAAGGTCACTCTTGGGATTGTCTTGTCCTAGGGCAAGAAGAAAACATTTGATGAAAGGTAAGATTTCAGTGGCAGCTGAAGAGGCACCTGTAATACAGATCAAAGCATCCCCCTGGGGAAAGCAGAGGAAAAGTTCAAAAGCCAAGGAATGACTTAGGACAAAGAGAAAAAACTATAAGCTGAAGTAAAACCTCAAAGTACTAGCTGTGATGCTAGTCATTGTTTGAAAGTGTGAAAGTGTTCATCGCTCAGTTGTGTCCAGCTCTTTGTGAACCCATGGACTGTAGTCGGATGACTCAGGAGGTAAAGAATCCGTCTTCAATACAAGGAGACCCCGGGTTCGATCCCTGGGTTGGGAAGATCCCCTGGAGAAGGGAATGACAACCTACTCCAGTATTCTTGCCTGGAGAATTCCATGGATAGAAGAGCCCAGCAGGCTACAGTCCATAGGGTCTCAAAGAGATGGACATGACTGAGCAACTAACACATTTATCGTCTGCCAGTATCTTAGTTGAATTCAACCAAGTTCTTTTTCAATGATTGTGTTGATGTTATGCATGCCCCCAGTGTAAGACAGCAGCAAAGATTTCATCCATTTTGTGAGCTATATTTAGGCATCTTCACTCACATTTAATTCACAGAAAGGACCATTAGACCAGGTGTCAGAAAATCTTGGTATTAAACCAACTCTATTTAAAAAGATCCATATAATGAAACTTTAATATCCAATAGGCATTCCTGGCTCACTGTGACCTCTACACAACTGCCTCACTCTCCTTTTCCTAAATGCTGTAGAATTCCACAAATTCTCATGCTTTCTGTAAATTTTTGGGATAAGGTAAATGTTGCCTTGGTACCTCTAATCTTGGTTCATCTTTCAGTATGTGTTATCTCTTCTAAATCCTTTCAATTCACACATAAAGCCCAGTCTCTTCCTCCATACCTACATAACATTCCTATTCACATCAAGCATTTGGGGAGAAGGACACCATGCATCACGTGGCAAGCAATATAGAAACACAGGTCAGGCTTTCCTACTCTAAAGCCTTTCTGATTATCTGCCAACCTGAGCTTCCTGGCCCTCCATCACCACCTTCAACTGTGGGGCTGGACACTCTGCTAACCACTCATTCCTCTCGCTTTTTTCTTCCTCCTCTTTGCCGAAGGACAGTAACTGATAAACTTTCCCCATTTTATCACAAAGAGCACTTGAATAATTTCTCTTATAACTCAGTTGGTAAAGGATCCACCTGCAACACAGGAGACCTGGGTTCGATTCCTGGGTCTGGAAGATCCCCTGGAGAAGGGATAGGCTACCCACTCCGGTATTATTGGACTTCCCTTGTGGCTCAGCTAGTAAAGAATCAGCCTGCAATGTGGGAAACTTGGATTCTATCCCTGGGTTAGGAAGATCCCCTGGAGAAGGGAAAGGCTACCCACTCCAGTATTCTGGCCTAGAGAATTCCATGGACTGTATACCCGTGGAGTCGCAAAGAGTTGGACACAACTGAGTGACTTTCACTTTCACTTATTGTCAAACTCTAGCAAACAAAAGATCTTATTAAAAAAAAATCGCCAGTCCAGGTTCGATGCATGATACAGGATGCTCGGGGCTGGTGCACTGGGATGACACAGAGGGATGGTACGGGGAGGGAGGTGGGAGGGGGTTTCAGGATGGGGAACAGGTGTATACCCGTGGGGGATTCATGTTGATGTGTGGCAAAACCAATACAATATTATAAAGTAATTAGCCTCCAATTAAAATAAATAAATTTATATTAAAAAATAAATTAAAAACAAAACAAACAAAACTACTCCATGGGCCTTCCGTGGTGGTCCAGTGGTTAAGACTTTGTCTTCCAATGTGTGTTCGATCCCTGGTCAGGAAACTAAGATCCCAAATGTTTTGTAGCCAAAAAGTCAAATCATAAAACATACACATTATTGTAACAAATTCAATAAAGACTTTACAAATGATCCACATCAAAAAAAAAAAAAAATAGTCCTGTGTCTAACTGAAATGATGGCAACTGGTCATTGAGAAAGACACGTCCCATCTTGGTACTTGAGTTTGTCTTCCTTTAGATGCCCTGATTCCCCACTGTGGAATTCTTAAGCCCACTGGGGACCAACATTGTGCATGTGGAAAAGAAATGTCAGCATATCAGCATCTGGGATAATAAACAGATCTACTAATCATGCTTTACATGGAACGTAAAATTCAAGGAAAACCCAAGGGGATGTTAACGGGGCCAAGCAGAGTCCTGTGCTGTTCCCCCTGTTCTACCACGAATCATCTGTGAACTTTGGGTAACTGGTTGGCATGTCTGAACTTCGCTTTTTTCAATTTTGCATCTGTAACCTGCTGTGATGAGTTTGGGTATCTCTAAGGTACACTGTAACCGCTTTGAACGACTGTTTGATGAGATGTACTAAAGCTCAAACAACACCCTGTGGCTTACACTACTCCTCCCAGGAATAAACCCAACAGAAATGCACACACGTGCCCCACAAAGGACGGTATGAGAATGTTCACAAAAGCACTATTCACAATGATCCTAGGGTGGGTGGAATGTTGGCACCTATAAGATATGGTGGAGGTGGTTTAGTCACTCAGTCATGTCCAACTCTTGCGACCCCATGAACTATAGCCCACCAGGTTCCTCTGTCCATGGGTTTCCCAGGCAAGAATACTGGCATGGGTTGTCATTTCCTTCACCATGGGCATCTTTCCAAGCCAAGGATCAAACCCAAGCGTCTCCTGAATTGCAGGTGGGTTCTTTACTGCTGAACCAGCAGGGAAGCTCCCTCAATAAGATATATTCACCTCTGAATCCCCAGAACCTGTGAACATGACCTTATTTTGGAAGAGTCTTCGTAGATGTAACTAAGGTAAGGTTCTTGTGATGAGATGATCCTGGATTAGATGGTGGGCTCTAAATCCATGACAAGTGTCCTTTTGAGAGACAGAGGAGAACAGAGATGAGGAAGAAGGGAGGCCACGTGAGACAGAGGCAGAGATCGAGGTGATACAGCCAGGAGCGAGGAACACCTGGAGCCGCCTGAGGCCGAGGAGACAAAGAAGGAATCTCCCCCTGGAGTCTTCAGGGGAACACGGTCCTGAGGCACCTTTATTTCAGACTTTTGGCCTCTAGAAAGAAATCCCATGGACAGAGGAGCCTGGCGGGCTACACTCCACGGGGTCGCAAGAGTTGAGCATGACTTAGCAACTAAACCACCACAACCAAGAGATGAAGCATTTCTATTGTTTTAAGTGACCGAGTTTGTGGTTGTTTGTTACAGAAGCCCTCAAAACCAATACACATGGACAGGGCAGCCCAGAGCCACTGCCTCTCTCCTTTTAGTGCTGGCCTGGGCACAGGAAGAGTATAAACCTGCCACTCCCCTGAGTTCCACCCACAAAGCTGAGCTTAGGTGTCCTGTATCCTCCAGTCACTCCAAGCCTATCAAAATCCAGGGGGCAAAAGTGTAACGAGAGACAGGGCACGCTGTCCTTTCTCAGGGACACAAGGCATACAGATGCCCTGTTCTCTCCTTGTTTGCAAAGTAGGATCCTGTGGTGGTTGGAAGCTCATGACCTGTAGGCAGTTTGCCTGAGTTGGAATCCCAGCCCCTAATGTAACTGTGAGCTTGCTTGCTTGCTTAGTTATTCAGTCGTGTCTGACTCTTTGGGACACTTTGGACTGTATTCTGCCAAGCTCCTCTGTCCGTGTGATTTTTTTTTGTTTTTCCAGGCAAGAATACTGGAGTCAGTTGCCATTTTCCTCCTCCACGGGATCTTCCCAACCCAGGGACTGAACCGGCATCTCCTGTGTCTCCTGCATTGCAGGTGAATTTTTTACACACTGAGCCATTAGGGAAGTCCATAATTGTGAGAGTCTGAGCAAATTACTTAACCTCTATAGCTTACTTTCCTGGGTCTCAAATGAGAATAATAGTCACATATACCTTCTGGAATGATTTTGAGGGCTCAGTTCAGTTCAGTCACTCAGTCATGTCTGACTCTTTGAGGGTTAGATGAATTAATACATGATGTTAGATGAATAAACGTGGCCCATAGTGAGCATTCACTAAATGTTTCCAGTTTTTTATGATCAAAGTCAGGGCAGAAACTTCATCCAGTAACAAAGACAGAGAGAGGCACATTTACTGTGAAACTAAGGAAGCTCAAACTCCAGGGCCCCTCATTTAACTTGTGTTAGTAATGTCTTATAACTTTTCTTACAGAGCACCTCCCAAACTATATGAACTTCTGGATCCTACAAAATCTGGCTTCACTCTTGGAAATGAGCTATAGTTTCCCTTTGGCTTCATCTCTTGGAAACTTGAGCATAGTTGAGGGAATAGGGGAAGAGATAGGGACCCACCATTAATACCTTCTGACTAGGAAGGATGCAGCGAGACCACCACCTACATCCATGCTATCATCCTCATCAAGCTGGTCGTCACCATCCTCCCCGTCCTGATTGCCATCAACTCCACCATCACCAGCAGCATCCTCATTTTCACTTGCACCTCCAATCAGAATCCTCCTCTTCTGCTTCATTATCATTCATTTAATGGTATTTCTGTTCCAAGTCCTCATTCATTCTCCCACCTCCTCTGAAAAAAAAGAAAAGGAGCTAAGATCTTCATTTTTGAGTCAGATAAAGAGGGACACTGATTGATTTTACCATGATTTACTCTTCATATCAGGATGCTTTCAGCCTTGCTCAGAGAAGACTGGATAGGTCACAGGAGTCAGGGTCCAAGGTCTCTTGACCAGAGATCAAATCTAGGCTCTGTCATGAACAGTTAGTGCATCTCTAAAAGGAGATGAAACAGGACCTATAGCACAGTGAGGAAATGCAAGTCTAGACCCATGTATCTATGTGCTCAGTCATGTTCAACTCTTTGTGACCCCGTGGACTGTAGCCTGCCAGGCTCCTCTGTTCATGGGGTTTTCCAGGCAAGAATACTGGAGCTGGTTGCCATTTCCTACTCCAGGGGATCTTCCTGACCCAGGGATCGAAACTTCATCTCTTGTGTCTCCTGCATTGGCAGGCAGATTCTTTATCAGTGAGCCACTTGGGAAGCTGAGATAAAGTATCAGTGCAGGAGACCTATGTATATAGCATTGGCCAAAACGTTCATTCGTGTTTTTCCGTTGCACCGTATAGAAAAAATAAGAACTTTCTGGGCAACCAAATAGTTGCAACATGGAAGGCACTGACCAAACCTCTGGAATCAGCTCCCTGTCTCCACTGGACCCCTTCCAGAGGACAGATTTACATGATAGAATAAGAAAACAAAGAATCAGACTCACAAAAGGGAAGAAAAACCAAGTACAGAAACCACAAGAGCCAATTTAATTCTAACTGCTAATATTTGCCTCTAGGTTCCCTGGAAGCCAGGGAAGCAATGAAATAAACAGGAAGCTTTCCCTAAAAGAAGTACATCATTCTTCAACAGAAATGAGTTTACCTTGACATCATATTCTAAAAGATGTTTTCCTTCAGAAATTTTACGTGTGATTTTCTGAGACCAGTTAAAAAAAAAAACAAAAGCGTTTTCAAATGGCTGCTGTTTATGTAGACCTTGAATCTACTGGGGGCCTAATATTAAAATCCAAACGATCGAGGTGATTCTTCAGGGGATTATGCAGATGTAGTTCAAGAATAGGAACTGATAGTGATCAGACTTAATATTGGGACAGAATTCAGACAGCATGGAGGAAGCCAGGATTTTGTCCCTTATACTTCCTTCCCTCAATGTTAGTTCTCTCAGCTGCCTTTTCAGTAAGAGAGATGATGAGTGGGAGGTTCAAGGTTTAATTCTTTGATAAGAGGTTCATGTACTGATGTTCAGATTCAAGGTAGGCCCATATGTTATTATATAATAGTAAATAATAATAAAGGCAGCGGTGATAATAATAAAGCAGTTTGTTCAATATCCCATGAATTCTTGAATTTTGGCTGATGGAACATAAGAGAATATCTGCTAATAACCTATGTGTCAAAATGATTAGCAGGAACCCTTATTTCTGGTACTCTATCCCAGTGGCTCAGCAGTAAAAAATCTGCCTGCGATGAAGGAGATGTGTGTTTGATCCTTGGGTTGGGAAGATGCCCTGGAGAAAAGAAATGGCAGCCCACTCCAGTATTCTTGCCTGGAGGATCCCAATCCAAGGGGTCGCAAAAGAGTCAGACACAACTGGGTGACTAAACAACAATTTTTTCCTGTAGGAAAAAAACCTTATGATGCTAGTTAAGAAGCACAGCCTTATAGATTCAGTTTTCGTCTATTGAGCTCAAAATATACCAAGAAGTTGGGACTGGTTTTCTCAGAACTTCCTTCTGCTTCCTGAAAGCCAAATAATTATTCAAACCATTCAGATAATTGAAGGGTTTGGGGAAAATGTGTTTCTTTTTCAGGTACAGACATTTCTCTCTTACCCTCTTGGAGCTTTTTCTCTTCATCAAAATGACATCCAAAAAGAACACCATCAATTAAAATTTCTAAAAGTTTAGCTCTTTTTGCTTGTTTATCTCCCAGCTCCGATCCCTCCCAGTTAGCACTTTGTAACAGTGGGCGCTGTCAGTGGACACACTTCAGTGGCAGCCTGTACCCTGCCTATGTTATAGGACCCTGGCAAGGAAGTAACCTCCAGAAAGTGAAAAGTGAAAGTCTGACTCTTTGCAACCCCGTGGACTTTGGGATCCCATGGTCATCTGTCCATGGGATTTCCCAGGCAAGGATACCAGAGTGGGTTGCCATTTCCTTCTCCAGGGGATCTTTCTGGCTCAGGGATCAAACTCGGGTCTCCTACATTGAAGGCAAAGTCTTTCCTGTCTGAACCACCAGGGAAGCTCAACCTGCCAGTGTGGCCCTCAAAATTGCACAGCTAGGCTTGGTGTGATAGGGCACGATATGTCTCTGGGGTCTTGGAACCACTCACTCTAATTATTCCAAGTGGGTGACCAAAGTGTGCTTGTCAGTATTTGTGGAAAGGTTATCCCTGAGGAGCTGGAGTGTCACGTCACAGGGACATCTTGGAATGAATACGATCTTGGGTGGCCCCAGCCATAGCTGCTTGAAGCAGGGGTTTTGTTCCCAGCCAGAGACTGAGGTTGGATTGCAACAGTGAAAGCACCCAAACCTAAGTCCTAGACCAGTCAGTGACAAGGCCCTGGCCCTTCAGCTTTGCAGAAAGGAATTTGCACAAAAGGAAAGTAGTGAAAAAAGTCAAGTGTTTATTAGGAAGGAAAAAGAGTACCGTAGATGTGGATAGACACATGGGCAGGTTCAGAGACAGGATCTCACCCTTGTGCTGGTTTGAATCACTTTTATAGGGCATTTCTTCCAGGTTTCTTTTGGCCAATTTTTCTGAGTTGCCTGGTTCTGAGTCCATTTGGTACATCTCAGGGCCTTCCTGTGTGTGCCAGCATCTCTCAGCCAAGATGGATACCAGTGAAAAGCCTATGGTAGGTTGATACCACTCCCCTTTTGACCTTCAAGAAATTTTCAGTTGGGAAGATCTCGACCTTGAGAATGAGAAATATGTGGTCTCTTGTCTTCTATCTGGGCAGGGCCCAGCCTCCTCTCTCGATTGTCCTACTATTGATATTTTGGAGTTTTCAATACAAAAAAGATCTTCACGACCCAGATAATCACGATGGTGTGATCACTGACCTAGAGCCAGACATCCTGGAATGTGAAGTCAAGTGGGCCTTAGAAAGCATCACTATGAACAAAGCTAGTGGAGGTGATAAATTCCAGTTGAGCTATTCCAAATCCTGAAAGATGATGATGTAAAAGTACTGCACTCAATATGCCAGCACATTTGGAAAACTCAGCAGTGGCCACAGGACTGGAAAAGGTCAGTTTTCATTCCAGTCCCAAAGAAAGGCAATGCCAAAGAATGCTCAAACTACCGCACGATTGCACTCATCTCACACGCTAGTAAAGTAATGCTTAAAATTCTCCAAGCCAGGCTTCAGCAATATGTGAACCATGAACTTCCTGATGTTCAAGCTGGTTTTAGAAAAGGCAGAGGAACTAGAGATCAAATTGCCAACATCCACTGGATCATGAAAAAAGCAAGAGAGTTCCAGAAAAACATCTATTTCTGCTTTATTGACTATGCCAAAGTCTTTGACTGTGTGAATCACAATAAACTGTGGAAAATTCTGAAAGAGATGGGAATACCAGACCACCTGACCTGCCTCTTGAGAAATCTGTATGCAGGTCAGGAAGCAACAGTTAGAACTGGACATGGGACAACAGACTGGTTCCAAATAGGAAAAGGAGTTTGTCAAGGCTGTATATTGTCACCCTGCTTATTTAACTTATATGCAGAGTACATCATGAGAAACGCTGGGCTGGAAGAAACACAGGCTGGAATCAAGATTGCTGGGAGAAATATCAATAACCTCAGATATACAGATGACACCACCCTTATGGCAGAAAGTGAAGAGGAACTAAAAAGCCTCTTGATGAAGGTGAAAGTGGAGAGTGAAAAAGTTGGCTTAAAGCTCAAAATTCAGAAAACGAAGATCATGGCATCCGGTCCCATCACTTCATGGGAAATAGATGGGGAAACAGTGGAAACAGTGTCAGACTTTATTCTTCTGGGCTCCAAAATCACTGCAGATAGTGACTGCAGCCATGAAATTAAAAGACATTTACTCCTTGGAAAGAAAGTTATGACCAACCTAGATAGCATATTGAAAAGCAGAGACATTACTTTGCCAACAAAGGTCCGTCTAGTCAAGGCTATGGTTTTTCCTGTGGTCATGTATGGATGTGAGAGTTGGACTGTGAAGAAGGCTGAGCACCGAAGAATTGATGCTTTTGAAGTGTGGTGTTGGAGAAGACTCTTGAGAGTCCCTTGGACTGCAAGGAGATCCAACCAGTCCATTCTGAAGGAGATCAGCCCTGGGATTTCTTTGGAAGGAATGATGCTAAAGCTGAAACTCCAGTACTTTGGCCACCTCATGAGAAGAGTTGACTCATTGGAAAAGACTCTGATGCTAGGAGGGATTGGGGGCAAGAGGAGAAGGGGATGACAGAGGATGAGATGGCTGGATGGCATCACTGACTCAATGGACATGAGTCTCAGTGAACTCCAGGAGTTGGTGTTGGACAGGGAGGCCTGGCGTGCTGGGATTCATGGGGTCGCAAAGAGTTGGACACAACTGAGCGACTGATCTGATCTGATCAGTCAGGAAACAAACTCTAATGGCCTAGGGCTGGCGGTGCCTTATCTACCTTTGCCTCAGATGGACCCCAAATTTTGCAATTCCTGAGTCTTGATTTTTTTTAAATTTGGTAAACAAATATCCTACTTTCGTTCAGCTGTAAGCATGCTCTGTGCTGTCTCTAGGAAGTCTCAGCAGGATTAAGCCCCCAGGTACCTTGGTGAACCCTATTCACTGATGCACTTGGGACAGACTTCCTTCCCCACCTCACTGTCCACAGCCCTTACTTCCTTGAGGTCTTCATCGAGATGATCCTTGTCACAGGATTAAGTTTTTTTTATGGCTCGTTCTTGTTTTAAAAAGTTTTGTTGAGGTGTAATTGACATATAACACTATATTAGTTTGAAGTGTCCCACATAGTGACTCAATACCTGCGTATCTTTTAAAATGTTCACCACAATTAAGTCTAATTAAAATTTGTCGCCTCAGTCATGAAAACTTTTTCTTTTGATGAGTTCTTTTTCATGTGATGAGAACTCTTAAGATCTATTTTCACAGCCACTTTCAAATATGCAAGACAATATTATTAACTCTAGTCACCAAATATTAGCTTCAGGAGGAACAAAAAAAAAAAAAGAGAGAGACACTCTTCATGCACTTTTAATATGCGATTTTCATTCCCAGTTTACAGAGAAGGAAACTAAGACTTGGAGTCATGAAGGAACTAGCCCAAGATCGGACATCCAATAAACAAGAAACCTTGAGTCAATCCCACAGGTCCCTGCCCCTCTCCATAGTGCCTTGTTGAATTGGAAGAGCTAATTTGCCCTGCAGCTGGTACACAGATATAGCTTTAGGAGTACAAGCATCTAGAACTTGCAAGTCCTTTTTCATTAAACTGGTTTTCGAATTTTAAATATCTCTGCAGGGCATTTTTCTCCTTTCTGTTTCATTGGTAACAAAGTGTATTTGGTTGCCGCCTTGGAAGTTATGCCTTCGTAGTTGCCCAATGAAAGTACTTGCTGTTTCATGTTAGCATAATAATGCTCTTCACCTGGTACGCTGGGTGAGTTCTTTTTGTCCCTGGCAGGTCCTCTGTCCCCCTAGTTTACCACCCTGGGAGACTGCCCAATAGAATTGACAAAAATCCACATGTGAGCAAGAAGGCATGGAATTCAAAGGTAATGGGTTAAGCTTTTTTCCAATCATGCTGTCGTAATAACTGAAATCAGTTTTTCAAAGGAGTCAAAATTAGGCAGTAGGATGTGATGAGCAAACACATCTTTGCTTATTGTTAGAAAAACAGAATTCCTTGTTTCATATTGTAATAAAAATGCATTTAAAATGTTACAGGAAAAATGTGATCAAAGAGAGAGAAGCCTGCCTTTTTAGATGTCCCCACAGCAGAAGCACATGTTAAAATGTCATATTTTTTAAGTTCTGGAGATAAAAGGTGAGGCTGAATGCATAAAAGTGCAAAACGGGTATTTCTAGCTGTGGAAATGCGTAATGGAAAAAGTAGGTAGGAAGGAATTGATTAGGTAGGCAGAAAAAGAGCAAATGTCCAAGCAAATACAGGACATTTGTATGAGCAGAGCTGTTGAGAAGGGAGAGGAATTAGTATGTCAAGCAGAAATAAAGCCACTTTCCACAGCCCCCATCTTCTGGAGAAGGCAATGACATCCCCCTCCACTATTCTTGTCCAGAGAATCCCATGGACAGAGAAGCCTGGCAGGCTACAGTCCACGGGGTCACAAAGAGTCAGACACAACTGAGCAACTGAACACACACGTAGACTCCATAGTCTTTCCCAAGAGAGAAAAAGGAAATTATCTGGGAGGGTGACCCCTAGAATGCCCTTCTGCATTTAAGACAATTTTACCCAGCCTGAAGCCTCAAATCCGAAGCCTTTTCCTCAATTGGCTGACAACGCCCAAGCCAACTAACCTCTTTGGGTTTCACTCCTGCCCTTCTTTCAGAGCAAAGTCAGCTTCTTAGCAGTGGTTTGCACTTTGCAGCAGGCTTACTTCTCTGGCTTCAACCAGGCACAATCCTCTGGTACAGCTCTGTCTGTGCTCAGTCATTCAGTCGTGTCCAACCCTCCTGTGACCCCATGGACTGTAGCCCGCCAGGCTCCTCTGTCCCTGGGATTTTTCAGGCAAGAACACATGTGGGTTGCCATTTCCACCTCCAGGGGATCTTCCCGATCCAGGGATCGAACCTGGTCTCCTGCATTGCAGGCAGCTCCTTTACCACTTAGCCACTGGGGAAGCCTATGGCTCTGTCTGCTTCCTGGCAATTCCATAGCTGTGCCATGTGATGTGGAGATAGTCTGTCCTCTCTGTCAGGAATATCTTCACCACCCTGTTGGCCCATCCACCTGGCTCATTCCTATTTGTTCTTTAAAACCAATCCATGACACCTTCTGCAGAAAGTCTTTTTGATTAGCTTCATTTACCAAGTTTTCCACCCCCTCTTAAGTGTGTTTGAGCCTAGGGATGATCACATGGAATGCAATTGTGTATTCACTTGTCTCTCTTTTCTAATACGCTGGAAATGTCTTAAGGGCATTGGGCTGTATTTTATTTATCTTTGTGTGTCCAGAGTTTGACTGGGACACTGAAGCTAGTAGTAGGGGGATGTTGAACTGAATCAGGTTGAGTATATTTAACATGGACTTTGGACTATGGAGATGTGGGTTCAATCCCTGGGCCTGGAAGATACCACTCCAGTATGCTTCCTGGAAAATCCCATGGACAGGGGAGCCCAACAGGCTATAGTCCATGGGGTCGCAAAGAGTCAAACATGACTGAGCACGCATGCGCAGTGTGGTCTTTATGGTATGGTATAAAGTAAGGCAAGTGGGGGTAATCAAACTGTACCCACATTCAGCTGAGTCCCAAAAGGCAAGGAATGTCCACAGTCCGGTAACTCAAACTAGAACTCTTTTAAATGAGGCTAGCAGATACTTCCATAAAGAGGTTTACTTCCGTGGGTGCCCCTGATTTTATGACTATGGTGGCCTGAATTACCTGACTCTCAGCTGTGTGTCTTTCACATGATCCAGGCAGTGCTTGGCTCCCAGGAAAGTGGGTCGCCTGTGATACAACGTCACATCTGTAAAATCTGACAGTTGGGAGGGAGCCGGCTGGGCGCTGCAATCAGAGGGAATTTTCTGCTGGTAGATGGCGATTTGCTGCATTTTGCATTCTCTGAAGTACAATGTCTTTGATTGCCAGCACTGTCATTTCAGGTTTGACATCTTTCTATGGGAACATCTGTGGCATGAGACTTTCTGTACCGGCAAAAAGACAGACAAGACTAATTTTTTTTTTTTTAATCACATGATACAGTCTGACATATACAGTAACAGCTAGGCTGCATTTAGGCTGCAATTATTTTTCAATTTGACAGCTAACGTTTGCTCATCTTGTCTTTTCTATTGGTTTTTCTGACTCTTGTGTCCACCCAACCTTCCAGGGCTCTGAGCTGAGGCCAAAAAGATGGGGTATTTCATTCTCATTTCTTCAAGGGATATGTCCTTTTCACTATGACCCTCAGCCACCCAGGAAAGCCAAGAAGGGTCATCAGGGCCCATCCTTCCCCTAGTCTTCCCTATTCTTCTGTAAATGTCCTCCTTTGACATCCCCAGCCATACCTGCATCACAGACTCTCCCATGTTCTTCATTGGTTCTTGGTTCTTGCAGACAAGAGGGCAGACCTGTCTAAGAAATGGTTCTACACCAGACCTTGGTAACTTTATGTTTTAACTCCTCCCCAGTCTCCTTACACACAATGGCATTCACTTAATGTAATTAATTACTCTTTACCAGGAATAACACCAAATGCATCCCCGTGGGAAGAATTTCAGGCATCAGTGGTGGTTTTTGAGGAATTGTGAGTAGAAGCTCTTCCACATTCCCATTGTAAAAATGGTCTTGCCTTTTCCTTAGTGGGTGACGTGTTGAAGGAGCACCCAGCCTCAGATTGGTTCTGGTTAATGCACTGAATTAGTGTGGGACCCTGGACAAAGGAGCTTAATGCTCTGGCCACAGTTCTGTCAAATTAAAAAGAAGAGAATTTCCCTCATGGTCCAGTGGCTAAGACTCCATGCTCTTAGATGCAAGGGGCCCGAGTTTGATCTCTGGTCAGGGCCCTAGATCCCATATGCTGCAACTAAGAGTTCACACGCTGCAACAAAGACCCGGTGCAGCCAGATAAATAAATAAATATTTTTTTAAAGAAGGGAATGTATATTAAATAATAAACATGTTGCTCACAGCTCTAAAATGCCTACATAGCAGTCAATGAGTGTTTCTAGAACATTTCAAAAAAGTTTTCAGCACTTTGACACAGGGACGGTAACACAAGTAACAACAAGGCAGCTTATTCTGGAGATTATCATGAAAGAATCAAGATGATAAATGATGATGAGACCTATGTGTCAGGTCTCTTTAAGTTGGGATCAACAGGACATGGATTCTTCATGAAGTTACATATTTGTCCCTGCTAATGAAGCTGGGAGGCTTTCCATTACTAATCATTTGGAAGAGTTTAATGGGTCTAAAATCCCAGGTGGTGTGTGTTTGGACAGAACTATGGATGACTTCTTCTGCTCTGTGCTGCAAAAGCATGAATCGGCAGTAGCCGCTTTGTTTGAGGACAGGATTCAGAGAGTAGAAGTAATACAGACAGAGTCCAGGTGGCCACAGGTAACTCTCCTCTGAGATGCTCCAGTATGCGCATTCTTACCAGGCAGAGACCCTCAATGCTAAACTTTTTTCTGGAGCTAGAGAAACTTCTATCAACTTGAGACTTTTCTCTTATCATTTGTAAAGTCCTTTCTAGGTTTCTTTTCCCCTTGTATTCAATTTTCAATAGTAAATTCTTCTAGCTGCAATATTTGGGGGGCTTTAAAAATTTTAGATTTATTAGCTTTTTCTTTTGTGTGTATGCTTTCTTTTAATTAACAGACTTTTTTGGATACAGTTTTAGGTTTACCAAAAAAAAAAAAAAAATGAGTGCAAAGTACAGAGAGTTCCTCTAAACCCCTGACCCCCAACCAATGTTCCATGTGATTAAAATCCCACATCAGTGTGGCACATTTGTCACAATGAAAGATCAATGCCAATGCACTATTCCTAACTAGTCTAGCAATTACATTAGGGCAGACTCTATGTTGTACATTCTGTGGGTTTTGAAAACTGTGTGATGACAAGTATCCACCATTAGAGTATGATGCAGTTCCAGATTTACAGAGTTATTGCAAAGACAGCACAGAGTTTGTGTATTTCTCACACTCTGTTTTCCGCATTATACACGTCTAACATTATTATGGTACATTTATCATGATTAATGAACCAGTATTGATGCTTATTAGCTGAAGTCTATCCTTTATTCAGATGGCCTTATTTTTCATCTAATGCTCCCTTTTTGTGCCAGGATTCCACCCAGGATCCCACATTATATTTGGGCTTCATGTCTCAAGCTCCTCTTGGCTGTGACAGTTTCTTAGACTTGGTTTTTGAAGAGCTTTAAAATTTTCAGGTATTTGGTTAAATGTCTCTCAGGATTTTTTCATATTGTTAAACTAGGATGATATGTTTTGGGGAAGGAATACTACTGAAGTAAAGTATTCTGCTATTGTTGAATGCAGTACGTATTTCATAAATGTCAATCAGATCAAGTTGATTGATAGCGCTTGTGAAGTAAGCTATTTCTTTATTGATTTCCTGCCTGTTTAATACATCAATTACTCACATGGGTGTTAAAGTGTCCAAGTGTAACAGTGGGTGTGTCTTTTTCTCCTTCAGTCACATCAGTTTTTTGGCTTGTGTATTTTGATGTTCTATTGTCAGGTATGTATCCATTTAGAATTTTTATATCCTCATGAAGAACTGACCCATTTATCATCATGTAGTGACACTCTTCCAGAGGAGGCAATGGCACCCCACTCCAGTACTCTTGCCTGGAAAATCCCATGGATGGAGGAGCCTGGTAGGCTGCAGTCCATGGGGTCACTGAGAGTCAGACACAACTGAGAAACTTCACTTTCACTTTTCACTTTCCTGCTTTGGAGAAGGAAATGGCAACCCACTTCAGTGTTCTTGCCTGGAGAATCCCAGGGACGGGGGAGCCTGGTGGACTGCCATCTATGGGGTTGCACAGAGTCGGACACAACTGAAGCGACTTAGCAGCAGCAGCAGTGACACTCTTTACCCCTAACAACTTCCCTTGTTTTGAAATCTGCTTTGTTTGAAATTAATACAGCTACTCCAAGTATCCTTTAATTAATGTTAGCATGGTATATATAGTTCCAACTCTTTACTTTTAATCTATCAGAGTCCTTATATCTAAAGTGGATTTTGTTTGGACAATATATACTTGGGTCCAATTTTTTATCTGACAATCTAGATCTTTTAGTTGGTGTATTTAGACCATTCATTTAAAGAAATTATTGATATATTTGGTTGAACATCCACCATGCTTTTAACTGTTTCCTATACCTCTGTACAAGAATGCCTGGTATTGCTTTTGCTTTTGGGGATTTATTCTGTTTGATGATCTCTGAGCTTGTTAGATCTGTGGATTGGTGTAAGTCATTAATTTTGGAAATTTCTCAGCTATTATTACCTCAAACTTTTTTTCCTGCTCTTCTATTTCTTTCTTCTCCTTCTAGTATTTCAATTATAGGCATGTTACATCTTTTGGAATTGTCCCACAGCTGTTAGATGTTATGTTTTTTTATCATTCTTTTTTTCTTTGCATTTCATTTTGAGGAGTTTGTATTGATCTGCCTTCAAATTGCTCACCCTTCAAGCCTTGACTTGACAAGTTCAGTTCAGTTCAGTCACTCAGTCGTGTCTGACTCTTTGCGACCCCATGAATTGCAGCACGCCAGGCCTCCCTGTCCATCACCAACTTAAGCCAACAGTATTTTTATTTCCAGCATTTTCTTTTGATTATTTCTAAGAATTTCCATATCTCTGCTTATTCTATCAATGTCTTCTTGCATCTGATCTTGTCTACTTTTCCCATTAGATTCCTTTACATATTAAACAGTTATTTTTAATTCCCTGTCTGACTCTAAGCTCTGTGTCATATCTGAGTCTGGTTCCCATGCTTGGTTTGTTTTCGCAGACTGTGCTTTTCTCGTATTTTGACAAGCCTTGTAGTCTTTTGTTAATGATGGACATGTCACATCAGGTAACAGGAAAGGAGATGAATAGTCCTGTAGGGTGAGGATTTGTCGTTCTAACTAGGACCTGGGCTTTGCTTAGTGTTTCCAATAGCTATAGACCCAGAAGCTTCAAGTTCTTTTGGTTTTTCTGTTTGTTTGTTTTGTCTTTCCTCTTGACTTTGGGCTTCTTTTAATTGCTCCTCCTCGGAGAAAATCTGCGTCTTACAACTCTTCCAGCTGTGATTCACTGTTATTATACAAGAGCCCAGCTGGTACGACGGCAGGTATAGGGGGTGGGGAGCATTCTGTAATTACATCTTGGTCACACTGAGGGGGTCTGTGTCTCTGGACTGGAACCTTTACCCGTGTTTTGTCCTGTAGAATTTCCTCCTACCTAAGCAAGAGAGGAAGCCCAGCAGGGGCTTGTGTGAGAGGACTGCCCTTCCCCCACAGCTCTGAGAGGGAGCTCTGTTTAAGTTTCCCGCCTGGGGAGTGGGCATTTATAGAGAAAGCTCTGGGCATCTTGCATTAAAATTTCTTCTTCCCTCCCCCTGCCAGTTTCACAGTAGGGTCTTTATCGGATCATTAACACAAAACATAGTGGATTCCTGCAAGTAAAGTTGACAGCAGTGTAAGGGCCCCTCATACAGTGGCTCCCGGGAATTTCTCCCTCTCGTGCCTCCAGAAATACACCAAAATTGCCATTTATGTATTTCTTAATGTTCAACCCATTAATGGCTCCTGGCTTCCACCCAGGAAGATCTAAGCCGTGACTCTCAGCTTTATCTTTTCTCTCCTGAGCTCAGGGCAGTTGATTTTCCCTGCAAAGTCAGTTCTCTTATGGGTCCAAGAGAAGTCTATTATTTTAGTTTGTCCCAATATTTCTTGTAAGAAAAGGAGAAACAACTTCCACACTCTTTATGTCAGAGGTTGTAGGGTCTGCAGGTACGATAATTCTCAGGCAAAGTCAAGGTTGTGCCCTTGGGGAGAAGTTGTGTTAGGTCAAAATATGCTGCACTTTTCTTTTAAAAAATAAAACCTTAAACACAGCATGAATATATGAATCTGCAATGTCAACCAATATAGTGAACTTCCCAACTGTCTTAATAATCTATTCTAGTATTTTTCTAACAGTTTCTAGTATTTTTCTAGTACTTTTAAAATACTATAAACAGATGTTATTAGGAGTCGATTTTGGAAATTTAGTGACTATTTTGGAAATTTAGTAAGTAAATCATAATTTCCATTAAAATACATGGCTCTGTATCCAATTTAAACCCTAATGTGCTCAGGCAGAACATTCTTTAAAGAGGAAGCTTTGCTACTCATCAAAGCCTGATAACAGTTTCACTTGAGAAAAATCACAGGAATCTGATAGACCAGATGACATCCAGGGGATTTCCCTGACTTTTCTTAAGCTGCACTGTGGAAGAGGAAATAAAATACTTCCTCTTCAGTCCCTTCTTTATCTAGTTTTGTTTAAGTTTATTGTGCCTTTAATTGCCTTTACACTGAATACTAAAAAAATAAATAAATAAATGATGACACAGAACAGACAATGGCAAACAATAGATTCTTCCAATTCAAAGAAAATTTCTTTTTCTTTGGACCTACTTATGAAGTAGGCACATTAGAATTATTCTGTTTATGCACATAGGAGGAGACCCTAGGAATCCTCACTGTGACTCAGCCATGAACATCTTGCTGAGTTAACTCCCCAAGACCAAGACGTCAAGCAAAGGAGGAAGTATTGACATTACTGTTTTATTTTTATTCTATTCATTGATTTTTGGCTACTGACAAATGAGAGCTTTCCATAGGTAATTTTTTAAAAATCTCTCCATGTCTCAGAAGACATATAACAAACAGACAAACAAGAGATCGTCTGTGAAGGGTAACTGTTGGGAAGACACTCCAAGAAGTGTAGGTTTTGTTTACTGAGGTCCTTCCTCTCTCCCACCCATCACTCATTTCCTGAGCTCCTCGGTTAGACTCTCAGGCATGAGACATCACCTTAGTGAAACGATATCTGGGATCCAACCATTTTAGGTCTAGATAAGAGCTTAGAGATAAAATCGTCCTTTCTCAAAAGAGAAAGTGAAAGCTCTGGAGGAGCTCAGAGATCCACCCAAGCTCCCACCACAGGTCAACTGCCATTCCTCCCTTGTGCCATCTTCCTTGCTTTTGTAACAGCAAACCCACCAACAGATCAGAACATTGAGTGACTCCTATGTGGACCTGCCTGATTCTCCAGTTTTATTCTATTGGCAAAGGGGAGGCATTTGAGGGAAGTTTGAGCCACTTTTGATTTCAGTGTGTTCTCAGCTAAGTTGTTTTTCCTTTGGACTGTTAATTGCCATTGTAGCAAACAAAAATAACCCAGGTTCTTAACATTTCTGTTGGCAGCAAGCACACTTGATTACATATCCCTTCAGTCCTGTGGGCAAAGACCACAGTCCTGAGTTCTGCAAGGACTTGTCCTCCCTGGAGCTCCCTTGATGATGGAACAGGGGTACTCCTTCCTTGGTATGTATCAAGGTCCTTCTCCTATACACGGGGAGACAAACTCTTGGGCTCTGCAGTGACACTGTGACCATGCTGACAGCTTCTCATGTGTGGTCAGAGTCAAATATCCCCTCTGTCATGATGCTCCCTGGCTCCAGCCTGGGTCCATATCCCTCAGCTCCAATTTAGGGCTGGCTAAGCCTGTTTATTGCATTTGGAATCTTTCTCTTTGAGGGTTTGGTTCTATCCAGCTTTTATCCGAGGAATGTTTGCTCTCTGCACCCAATCCTCTCTCTAATTCAGTCAATATTTGTTTTCTGCATCAGCACTCTTCTTTTTCTAAGTGTTGACCTGATGGCAGTATTTGTCTTTTCCTGCTCGCTTTCACTTCCTTTTCATTCTGTCACTGTTGAATTTCTCTTAAAAGTAGCTTTGGAATAAAAGAAGGGAAATTAGGGGTATGGGATGAAGAGATGTAAACCACTCTGTATAAAATAGATAAGCAACAAGGATATATTGTATACTACTACTACTACTAAGTCGCTTCAGTCGTGTCCGACTCTGTGCAATCCCACAGATGGCAGCCCACCAGGCTCCACCGTCCCTGGGATTCTCCAGGCAAGAACACTGGAGTGGGTTGCCATTTCCTTCTCAAATGCATGAAAGTGAAAAGTGAAAGTGAAGTCGCTCAGTCGTGTCCGACTCTTAGCGACCCCATGGACTGCAGCCTACCAGGCTCCTCCATCCATGGGATTTTCCAGGCAAGAGTACTGGAGTGGGGTGCCATTGCCTTCTCCTATATATTGTATAGCACCTGGAATTATAGCCATTGTCTTATAATAACTTTGAATGGAGTGTAATCTATAAAAATACTGAGTCACCATGCTATACACTTGAAACTAATCTAATATTGTAAATCAACTATACTTCAATAAAAAAATTACCATCTATAGCTCCCTGGGTCCCTTCAGCTGGCCCCTGACTCTTAATCCTCCTTTCTTTCTGTGAACAGTGGCCTCTGCATTTTCCACTGTTACCTCTGAGCACAAAATAGCAAAATCTGTGATGTGATGTCTTTTTCAGATGAGACTTTTTAATGAATTCTGCCCTACTGGTGAAGATGGTCTGCCTGAAAAACAACAGGAGAAGAGATGAGGATGTCCCTTTAGCAATAAATACCCCTAAATTCATCAGCTTCAAAGAAATATGACCCATGCTGCCAAAGGTTAAGCAGTGCATTTGTAATCAATGACTTGGGAACTTGTCAGCCTCTGACTTCAATAAGAAATAACTCAGAGGGACTTCCCATTCTCCCAACACAGGTGTCCTGCATTCAGTTCCTGGTCTGGGAACTAGATCCCACGTGCCACAGCTATTAATAAGATAGAAAATCCTGCATGCCGAAACTAAGATACAGCACAGCCAAATAAGTTTAAATAAATTTTTTGAAAAGGAAATGACTCAGAGACTTCATACCCTCTAACTGGAAGGCTCTATCTTCTACTTACAGCCTTATTAATTCCTGCTTATACTTCAAGTCATGAATTAATGTCACTTCTTTAGAGAAGTATTCACTGACCCTCCAAACTAAGTTGTATCATTTTACTTGATCTTCAAGTCTACAGCCAGCCCTCTCCTTTGAAGCACAGTTTCAGATATCCAACCACTTACTCAGAATCTCCAATGGATATCCAATTTAAGGCATCTTAAACTTTATAAGGCCAAAGGAGAAGAGGACAGAGGATGATATGGTTAGATAGCATCACCAACACAATCAACATGAACTGGAGCAAACTCCAGGACACAGTGGAGGACCGGGAAGCCTGATGTGCTGCAGTCCATGGGGTCTCAAAGAGTTGGACACGACTTAACTGAACAACAGCTACAAACTCAACAAACTGAACTCATTTCCCCACCTCAAACCTGTTTACCCCCATTTCTGTAAATGTCACCACAATTTATCTAGTTATTCAAATCACAAGCTTCAGAGTTCATTGTCTTAGGTTCCTTAAAAGCAGAGGTGAAGGCAGAGATTCTTGTGTATGTGAGAAAGCTCATAGGAAAGCCCTGTACAGGTATAAAGGAAGCTGTAGGGGCAGGAGAGGATGTGTGGCAAAGGGGTGGGCTCTCCTGGGGTCCACCCTGAGGCCAGGCAGCTTGGAGCATGAATGGCACCAGCGTGGGCTCATTGTGTGATTGGGGGCTGGGCGTTGTATTCCACTAGCAGTGCGTCACTGGTTACAAGTCCGCCTCTTACCCCAGGATTTCCATTGACTGAGATCCACTCTCCAGAGAAGGAGGCAGCCAGGGGCTCAGCTGGTGATGGGAGCACCCATCTTGTGGAGGGGCATGTGTGCAGCCCTGGCCGAGTCTACTACACCATCCTGAACTCCTTCCCCCACCTGCTGCCATCTGCTTCCTCCACACTCCATAAACAAATCCTGGTAATTTGACCTCCAAATAATATCCCAACACAAACAATCTCTCACTGTCCAATCAGCATCGCCTTAACCCAAACTACCATCTCTCATCTCTTACCTGGACTACCAGGAGCAGATGTACTCATCCCTCCCACAAGAAGCAGGAAATAAAAGAATTAAGTTTGCTTTCTGAGAGACAAGCTCGAAGACCAAGACATGGCCAGTCAGAAAAAGGGTGGGCAGTTGCATGTAGAGGAGTAGAATGGTGCCCCTCGGCAAACCCAGACTGATCAATTGAGTGGACAAGCATATTGAAGAAAAGATTCCATCAAGGGAGCAGCTTGTCAGCCAAGGAGGAGACGCAGAGAAACAGTGAGAGAGAGCCCAGAAGTTTCAGTCAGTAAATATCACAAGACCAGTCCAATTTTAACCTGCTGCCGCTCAAGTCATCCACCCAAACCCTCACTCCTTTGTTCTGATTTCATGCTCACCAGGTATATAGAAGGCAAAAAGAATTTGAGTGGTCCTAGAGCAATGGCATTTCCTTCTCATTATAAATAGTAAATGGGCATCCCAGTCTTATTCATCAGAGCATGTTAAGTCACTTCAGTTGTGTC
This sequence comes from Bos taurus, assembly GCF_002263795.3. Classification (NCBI taxonomy): domain Eukaryota; kingdom Metazoa; phylum Chordata; class Mammalia; order Artiodactyla; family Bovidae; genus Bos; species Bos taurus. The sequence continues at coordinate 37,413,780 of NC_037340.1, forward strand.
CAATTCTTTGCAACCCTACAGACTGTAGCCCCCAGGTGCCTCTGTCCATGGGGATTCTCCAGGCAAGAATACTGGAGTGGGTTATCATGCCCTCCTCCAGGGCATCTTCCCGACCCAAGGATCAAATTCCAGTCTCTTCTGTCTCCTAAACTGGCAGGCGGGTCCTTTACCAGCACTACCTAGGAAGCCCCATTCATCAGTATCTTGATACAAAAACCCACCAAGTGATGAATGTTCCAGCCTGAGCTGCAGCAAATTCCACAGGATGCATAGCAGATTCTATTTTCGATAAATAGCCACAGCGAGAGCCCTGGTTCCACCTGGTCTTCCAGAACTTTGCCACAGCCCTGTCAAAAGTGGGAGTCCATCCCCACACCCAAATCTACATGGTTTTTGGGCTACTGCCAAATATATAGAATGTTGTACAAGTGATCAGTGCAAAGAAATAGTGGAAAACAACAGAATGGGAAAGACTAGAGATCTCTTCAAGAAAATTAGAGATAACAAGGGAACATTTCATACAAAGATGGGCTCGATAAAAGACAGAAATGGTATGGACCTAACAGAAGCAGAAGATATTAAGAAGAGGTGGCAAGAATACACAGAAGAATTGTACAAAAAAGATCTTCACGACCCAGATAATCACGATGGTGTGATCACTCACCTAGAGCCAGACATCCTGGAATGTGAAGTCAAGTGGGCCTTAGAAAGCATCACTACAAACAAAGCTAGTGGAGGCAATGGAATTCCAGTTGAGCTATTTCAAATCCTGGAAGATGATGCTGTGAAAGTGCTGCACTCAATATGCCAGCACATTTGGAAAACTCAGCAGTGGCCACAAGACTGGAAAAGGTCAGTTTTCATTCCAATCCCAAAGAAAGGCAATGCCAAAGAATGCTCAAATTACCGCACAATTGCACTCATCTCACACACTAGTAAAGTAGTGCTCAAAATTCTCCAAGCCAGGCTTCAGCAATACGTGAACCATGAACTTCCTGATGTTCAAGCTGGTTTTAGAAAAGGCAGAGGAACTAGAGATCAAATTACCAACATCCACTAGATCATGGAAAAAGCAAGAGAGTTCCAGAAAAACATCTATTTCTGCCTCATTGACTATGCCAAAGCCTTTGACTATGTGGATCACAATAAACTGTGGAAAATTCTGAAAGAGATGGGAATACCAGACCACCTGACCTGCCTCTTGAGAAATCTGTATGCAAATCAGGAAGCAACAGTTAGAACTGGACATAGAACAATGGACTGGTTCCAAATAGAAAAAGGAGTACGTCAAGGCTGTATATTGTCACCCTGCTTATTTAACTTATATGCAGAGTACTCTGTACTGGAAGAAGCACAAGCTGGAATCAAGATTGCCAGGAGAAATATCAATAACCTCAGAGATGCAGATAACACCACCCTTATGGCAAAAAGTGAAGAGGAACTAAAAAGCCTCTTGATAAAAGTGAAAGTGGAGAGTGAAAAAGTTGGCTTAAAGCTCAACATTCAGAAAACGAAGATCATGGCATCTGGTCCCATTACTTCATGGGAAATAGATGGGGAAACAGTGGAAATAGTGTCAGACTTTATTTTTCTGGGTTCCAAAATCACTGCAGATGGTGACTGCAGCCATGAAATTAAAAGACGCTTACTCCTTGGAAGGAAAGTTATGTCCAACCTAGACAGCATATTCAAAAGCAGAGACATTACTTTGCCAACAAAGGTCCATCTAGTCAAGGCTATGGTTTTTCCTGTGGTCATGTATGGATGTGAGAGTTGGACTGTGAAGAAAGCTGAGCGCCAAAGAATTGATGCTTTTGAAGTGTGGTGTTGGAGAAGACTCTTGAGAGTCCCTTGGACTGCAAGGAGATCCAACCAGTCCATTCTGAAGGAGATCAGTCCTGGGATTTCTTTGGAAGGAATGATGCTAAAGCTGAAACTCCAGTACTTTGGGCACCTCATGCTAAGAGTTGACTCATTGGAAAAAACTCTGATGCTGGGAGGGATTGGGGGCAAGAGGAGAAGGGGATGACAGAGGATGAGATGGCTGGATGGCATCACTGACTCGATGGAGGTGAGTCTGAGTGAACTCCGGGAGTTGGTGATGGACAGGGAGGCCTGGCATGCTGTGATTCTTGGGGTCGCAAAGAGTCGGACACGACTGAGTGACTGAACTGCACAGAACTGTACAAGTGATGCTGTCTAATTTCCAAAGTGAGATCATAGAAAGCAATAGGCTTCTACTTGGCCCTTGCTCTTTTGGGATGCTCACCCTTTGAGCCCACCACTCTATTACAAGGAAGTACAGTCCTCAGGGCAAGGCCACCCACAGGTGTTCTGGACAACAGCTCCAGCCAGGATCCCAGCCACCAACCACGGGAAGAAAAGAAACTTCAGATGATTCTAGCCCGGGTCTTCTGACTCCACAGCTGATGACGTATAGAGGGGAGATGAACCAGGCTCACCTAGCCATAGCCAGATTGCAGTTTCATAAGAACAATAAATGTTGGCTTTTTTTAAGTCACTAAATTTTGGGGTGGCTTGTTACATGACAGAAGGTAATCAGACAAAAGAACCTGTTCCAAATTGGAGATCAGCCCAGTATTGCCACTTAACTACATGAGTCCTTGTATTAATCCTTTTCTTTTTAGTTTTTTCTATTTTTAAAATTGGAATATAATCACTTTATAATGTTGTGTTAGTTTCTGCTGCACAATAAAGTGAATCAGCTATATGTATACATATATCCCTTGCTCTCGAGCATCCCTCCCACCCCCTCATCTCACCTCTCTAAGTCATCACAGAGCACTGAGCTGAGCTCCCTGTGTTATATAGCAGTGAGTGAGTGAAAGATGCTTAATCATGTCCAACTCTTTGCGACACCATGGATTGTAACCCACCAGGCTTCACTGTCCATAGAATTTTCCAGGCAAGAACACTGGAGTGGTTTGCCATTCCCTTTTCCAAGGGATCTTCCCAACCCAGGGATCAAACCAAGGTCTCCTGCATTTCAGGCAGATTCTTCACTGTCTGAGCCACCAGGGAAGCATGTGTTATATCACAGGTTCCCACTAACTATCTACTTTACACATGGTAGTGTGTGTATGTCAACACTATGCTCCCAATTCATCCCACCCTCACCTTCCCCCTCTGGGGCCACATGTCTGTTTCTCTATGTCTGCATCTCTATTCCTGCCTTGGAAATGGGTTCATCTGGACCACTTTTCCAGATTCCAAATATATGTGTTAATATACAATACTTGTTTTGCTCTTTCTGACTTACTTTATTGTGTATTACAGACTCTAGGTCCATCCACATGTCTACAAATGACCCTAGCTCTTTCTTTTCAGTGGCTGACTAATACACCATTGTATGTATATACCTTTTATTAGTTCTTCATGCTCATAGTACTCATGGTGCTTGGATTCTACTTCTATCCCATGGGAATCTTCATACCTGTTCAGAGCCAGCCTTAGAGGCTGGGGGTTTTGGATGACTCCACTCATTCAGGTGAGTCCTCTGCCTGTTCCTTAAAGGCCGAAGCTTTGCCTGGGTCCTTTTCTCAAGCTATATTTGAATTATTGTATCATTAGCACAACTTTTCCATCTATCCTCACTCCCTTGATGATTTCACTTGGTTGCTGAGCTTTAAGAAAAATTTTGTTCTGAAGACTGTAACAATGCTTTACCTCTAGCCTGGACATCACCCTGCACTCTAAATCATATTGCTCACTTGATTTCTACACTTGGATAAAGAGTAGGCACCTTAAAATTAATGCTCACAGTTGGCCTCCTGCTCTCCTACTGCCTCAAAATTGTTCCTCCCAGGCTCTCTTGTCTCCAGTGAACCAGTGAACCAATGAAGTTGCTCAGTCATGTCCAACTCTTTGTGATCCCATGGACTGTAGCCTACCAGGCTCCTCCATCCATGGAATTTTCCAGGCAAGAGTACTGGAATGAGTTGCCATTTCCTTCTCCAGGGGATCTTCCCGATCTAGGGATAGAACCCAGGTCTCCTGCATTGCAGGCAAACGCTTTACCATCTGAGCCACCAGGCAATTCTAAATTTTCAGTTCACTCAGACTGAAAAGCCAAGAGGTAGAATTAGGGGAGTACAAGATGAAAGATGTTTATTACAAGAAATTGGCTTCTGTGATTGTGAAGACAGGCAAGCCCCAAGATCTGCAGGGTGAGTCACCAGGCTGGAGACCCAGGAGAGGTGACAGTGAAGTTCTAGTCCAACGGCCAGCAGGCTTGAGATTCAGGAAAAGCCAATATTGCAGTCTGAGTCTGAAGGCAGGAAAAATTCTCTCATACCCAGGAGAGGGTCCAATTTTTTGTTCTATTCATGCTTTCAACTACTCGAATAAGGCCCACCACACAAGGGAGGGCAATCTGCCTCACTCAATCTAATGACTTAAATATTAATCTCATCACAAAACATGCAGAAAAATGTCTGACCAAAGAGCTGGGTACCCCATAGCCCAACTGAGTTGACACACAAAATTAACATCACAAATAACAAGTGCAGAGTTTCCCTCAGGGCCCCTTTAACCAATTTTGGGAGCCCCTGCCTGGCTCTCAGTGGCCAGCCCTGTGCGGCCTATTCACAAGGTGCCCTGGGGCTACTAGAGCCACACTGCCCTTGTTTAGCAGAGGGCCTCCAGGCACAGAAAGCTAGGAGTGCCTTGGAATGTGCCTCCCAGGGTGACCCTGAAGGTGTAGGAATATGAAGCCCCTGGCTCAACTTCAGACTTCCTATCTTCCCTTCCTGGGTTCTCCTTGGATCAATTCTTTAATAAAAAACTTGCATGAGAACTTCTATCTCAGGGTCTGCTTCTGAGGGAAATTAGTCTTAAGATAGCAGCCTTTTTTTTAATCATACTTTGTTGGCCTTCATAAATATTGTCATTTCCACCTTAAAGCTGGTCCTTACTCAGTTTTAGGAGACAACCTAAAGCTTCCTAAAGCTTTAACATCATCAAATGATCAATTAAAAACATCTTTTCTTTCAGTACCACTAAGAAGCAAGACCTCAGGGTTAGGAAGGTGTGAGCTCTGAAGTCAGTACGTTTCCCCCAAATCATCTAGGAGCATAAAAACAGTCAGCCTGGCTACTGCATCCTCTGGGAGAGAAAACTCTCTTCCCACTAGTCTCCAGAAGGAGAATTTGGGGCAGCCTGCCATTTGCCGCACTGCATGCTTTCCTGTGAAATGAGAGCACCAGGGAAGAAACTAGCTCTGGAACTAATAATAAGACCCAGTTAGCATTTAATTTACACACATGCTGATTTATTTTATAATTGCAGTTGCTGAAGAGGTATGTCTTTCCATTCCCGAGCCCCCAGTGACCCCAGAAGGTAATTACAGAAACGGCTCAGCTCTGCTCATAATACAGAATCATCACATTTCTTGAAATGACTTAACCTGCGATGTCATTGAACATCCCCTGAAGAAAATTGGAAGCTAGAAACCCACCTCACAGAGCAGAAGAATCTTTCTCTTTACTCATGTAGAGGAATCTACTTTAATTACCTTTTGGCTCTTCTCTGTGTAAGATGGTACCCAGGAGACTGGAAAACAGTCGTTTAAAGCACCTGATGATAAGCACTGTCAAAGAAAGCCCTGTAGAAAATAGTTACACCATGCTCTTTGAAGCCAAGATGTTTCAAGGGATTTTACGCTAGTTGAGAAATCTAGGTTATCAAGCTATGGAATTCAGTGCATGCACACAAGTGTGTACATGCATGCACATAAACACACACACACAGTTATCAGTTCTACGAAACCTAATGCCTGCAATGGCCTGTGAAGAGTGCTGACACACCGTAAGAAAGGAGATGAGAGAGGTTCCACGATTGACTAAACGAGCATTTCACCTGTCAAAGTCCTGCTGGTGGTCTGACAGCGTTTACAACCCCATTGTGCTGTAACCCAAAGTCAGACCAAGACCACTGCACACTTTCTTCCACTGTATGCCTCACCCCTCTTCCCTTGTTGGCTTCCCATCCAAGGTTTGCCCTCTTGGCCTTGCCTGACCTTGACTCCAGGGGATAAGACACCCTTCTGTGAGGTTAGACAGATGCCCCTCAGGTAGGTGGATGGAGAGAGATTTCCAACCAAAAGCATCAGCAACACGAAGGGTGGGACCAGGAAATGGAGCCCCGTTGTTGGGAACTCATTTATTATGGCTCAACTCTAAAAGATAAAGAGGGGCAAGAACTGCAGGGGGAAGGGGAAGGTGGGATGAACTGGGGGCTTAGCACTGACATATATACACCACCATGTGTAAAACAGATAGCTAGTGGCAAAGCTGCTGTATAACACAGGAAGCTCAGCTTGGTGCTCTGTGATGACCCAGAGGGTCATCAGTGGGATGAATGAGGGCTGATCAAGAGGGAGGAGAGGTAGGTATACAAATGGCTGATTCCCAAAGGAAATCAATCCTGCATATTCATTGGAAGGACTGGTGCTGAGGCTGAAGCTCAAATACTTTGGCCACTTGATGCAAAGAGCTGACTCATTGGAAAAGACCCTGATGCTGGGAAAAACAAAAGGCAAAAGGAGAAGGGGACGACAGAGGGTGAGCTGGTTAGATAGCATTAATAGACAAGGATTTGAGCAAACTCTGGGAGACAGTGAAGGACAGAGGAGCCTGGGGTGCTGCAGTCCATGGGGTCACAGAGAGTTGGACACGACCTAGAGACTGAACAACAACTATGGCTGATTCACCATGTTGGACAGCAGAAACTAACACAACACTATAAAACAATCATACTCCAATTAAAAAAATTTTTTAATAAAAACGGTAGCCAATCCACATCAAGGAGAAATTCACAACCAGGCCAGAGTTTGATTTAAATACCTGTGGAAGTGCTTGTCAGGGGAGGGACACATCCCCTAAAGTTTACGTGAGTCTCATTCAGGCAGCAGAGTGGAGGACAACCTGAGCAAAGAGTAATATAGAGGTGGGAAGGCTGGACAGAGGAAGTTGAGGTTTGATGATCGAGGTCATAGGCTAGGTGCTAGGCTGTCAGATCGGAGTTAAGAGTAGACCACAGACATTTTGTCGGTAAGAACCGGCAAGAGGAAAGAGTATTAGAGGTCACGTCGTCGTGACTAGAGATGGTGCTGTGGCAGGAGCCCAGAGAGCCAGTTTCCTGGGACCTTTCCTCTTCTCCCAGGACCATTCCCAGCAGTGGGTGTGTTATGGGCGCTCAGGAATTACCTGTTTTACTCAACTGACCTCATAGTCATCTCTCCTCTCAACCATTCTCTAGGAGAGGCAGAAAATGATGAGATAAGCAAATTAATGGAACTTGGGTAAGTCTCATAAATTTGATTCTGTGTTTCTGCCAGTATAAAATGAGGGCGCTGGACAAGGATCTGGCTGACCATCTCCAACTCTCATACCCAGTTCTCAGGGGTGGGGCTGGCAGCTGCCTTCTGTGGGGATGTTGGCAGAAATCTTGAGAGATGAACAGACTGCAAAGAGGCTCTTCCAGGTCCCTTCAAACCCAGGGTTAAGCAAAAGATTGCTGCATTTATTGATTTATTTGTGTTATTTACAAACACTGAAATAGTCATTGTGCTGTAGTTCCCTCTAATGGAGGAAATAAAATGATCTCTATGGAAGGAGGGAGTGGAGTAGGGGACCTGTGTTGCCAAGGCAAGCTTACTGGTGGCATAAAATTCTGGATTTTTTATGTTTGTTTTGTTTTAATTGGAGGATAATTGCTTTACAGTATTGTGTTAGTTTCTGCCATACATCAACATGAATCAGCCATGGGTATACACACGTCCCCTCCCTCTGGAACCTCCCTCCCGCCTCCCATCCCATCCCATCCCCTTCTAGGTTGTCACAGAGCACTGGGTTTGAGCTCCCTGCATCACATAGCAAATTCCTACTGGCTATCTATCTCACATATGGTAATGTATATGTTTCAATGTTACTGTTTCAATTTTGTTTTTATTTAAATTGAATTTCCAGTTGACTGGATTGATGCTGCCTTTGACACCCATTCAGTGCTTTGAATAGAACCTGATTCTCGTGGCTTTGTTTTCTCCAGGCCCTGAGAGGGGATCCCAGGATTGTTGATGAAAAGACATTCAGCACAGCCTGTCAGTGTCTCACTGATAACATTCTCTTGACTGACTCATCAGGGCTGCCCTATGCAGGTGGGAGCCTGGCTGGGTCTCCCCAGACCGGTGTTGCCATCTCTGGGCCTTGAGCCTCCAGACACTTGAGCAGAAAACCTAAGGGGAGGGCAGGAAGGTGCCCAGTGCAGGCTTGTCCCAGACATCACCCCTGTTCCAGTGACTTGCCTGGGTTGTGCGTTGGTCCCCCGGCACTGTTTTCCCTTGTCAATTCCGCGAAGCGAGTGGGAGGCTATATGGTGAACACAGTGTGCTCCTGGTTTAAAAAGGAAAGAAAGGAGAGGCTCTGTGTGGTATTGCAGCAACCCTTCATTACTGTGAGAAAGGGAGGCAGGAGTCGTACACAAGGGAGTGTTCAGGGTTGAAATCTACTTAGTGGAAGTGCCGGCAGGAAAAGACCCCTGGATTCAGAAGCTTAGTTATTAATCTCACAGCTTCCTTATCTATAAAATCACGGCAGGGTGTTATCTAATCTCTACTGCCTCTCAGGTCCGCGTGTATGCTAGGTCACTTCAGTTGGGTCTGACTTTTTGCAGCCCCATGGACTGTAGCCCACCAGGCTCTTCTGTCCATGGGAATTTTCCAGGCAAGAATACTGGAGTGGGTTACCATGCCCTCCTCCAGGGGATCTTCCCAACTCAGGGATCAAACCTGTGTCTTCTGTGGTTCGTTCATTGGTAGGCAGGCTCTTTACCACTAGCGCCACCTGGTCTGAGATTCCTAGAAATGCAACTGGAATAGTTAATGTTAGTTGCTGTTGATCAGTAAGGTCAAAGGGTAGAAACCAAGGGAGAAATATCAGTGCTCTCAGATGCTTCCAGCTACAAGCCTGGATAAGAACTGTCCAAGGTGCTAAGAAGGGAGAGGGATCAGAGAGGGCTCTCACTGTTTCCACCAGGACAACAGGCTTAAGCTGGGACAAGTGTTCGTCTCAAGAGAGCAGCATCATTTGGGTGAGATTAGCCTGATAAGTGCTTCGCTGTGTTCCTTTTTATGTTCCTATAAATGCATGCTTCCTACCACTCTGCCCACATGCCCTGAATTAATCCTATGGCCCTGTTGGTCTACCATTTATCAGTGATCTAGTATCAGGCATTCTGCATGGTGAATTGCTGCAATAACATCTCCCTTACCCATGACCATGGGTGTTCCCTTCCACACTGACTCTGGGCTAGGCCAAGTGACTTGCTTTGGCCAGTGGAGTATTAGCAAGCAAACTGCAGGAGACTGAAAAATGCTTGCATATTAGGGCATGCTCTCTGGGCACTTTTGGAAGTTTGGAATGGTAATGCAAGTAACCCCATGTTAACTTGCTGAATAACTAGAGTTTGGATAGAACAGAAAAGGGACAATTCAGATGAGGACTCTAGACCACTCAGACCCCAGCCAATTTAGCTGTTGATTGAAGACACATGAGACAAGCTTATCTGAGACCAGAATATACTTTTGCCTAAGCCTATTCTGAATTTCCAACCTACAAAATCACGAGCTGAATAAATGGTTTTTGTTTTAGTCCAGCACATTTGGAGTGTTTGTTACACAGCAAAAGCTCACTGACGCACCTCACGCTGTTTTAGGAGCTAGAAGCATGCCCAAGAGTGGTACCTATGTCCACAAAGACTTTCTTGCACTCTGATTCTGTGAGTAAGCCTGCTCATATGAAATGGTAGAGAATAATTCAAAACACTGAGTCTTTGAGAAAAAAAAATACATGTTACTAATATTTGAATATCCTCATAAAAGTTGGTTCACAGTTTGTACCCGAAGAGTAAAAATGATGATTACATGGAGAACCTTGTTCTGACCCCTAAGATGAAGTAGGTGGGTCTGATTTCTTGTTTCCAAGGTAACCTCTTTCAAGAAGCCTTGAGAGAAGAATTACTCTGTGTGAAGACTTGCTCTGCATCACACATAGATGCAGTTCCCAGACAACACGTTCACATAAGAACACCAGGTGCTCATGGAATTACCTTGACTTTATGAAGTGAAGCTATTCAAAGTTTAAACACCTGTCTGTAAAAGACTAGAGAAGCATTAGTTTAAAAGTATCCACTTGTTTCAATATGAGATGATTTAGTATAAAAATTTTAAAAGATAAATTTATCCAGTTCTTGCACTTCACAAATTATAAAATCAAGGCCCAGAAAATTTAAACTATAAGCTCCACATCTCAGAGCACATTAATGGCAGAACTGGGATAAAAAATTGAGTTTCCAGATTCCTGGTCTTGTGGTCTTCTCATCATTTTGTGTATTTTGTATGACTGTCAATGAGGCAGAAGGTATTTGAATATAATATATTTAATTATTTAAGGCAGCAATTAATAATTGACAATTCAAAAATACAACAGAGCACAAATTAAACTACAATAGTCCTTCCACTCAGAAATAATCATGGTTAATTTTTCATATGTATCCTTATAATCATCTTTTTACAAGCACATATTTTTAAAAAAGAGGGATCACACTAATGTATATTTTAACTTGTTTTGTTTCCTTTAATACTATATTTTAAATATATGGTCCATGTAATTAAATATGCATTTATAGCACCATCTTTTCACCATAGTTTCTCCTCTTGTGGCTTTAACACGCACAAATAAGCTTGACTCTCAAATTAGCTCTGTCCTCAATATCTTCTGACTAAGTCAGCCTCAATTTGTTCCAGATACAATTCTAGTGAGTTCCTGGGATCCACAAAGTGGAAAACCACCCTCATCACAGTCTAAGGAATAGAAAGCCACAGCCCACAGCTCTTAAGACATCAAGAAGAATCCTCAGTGTTGTGCACGGGAAGAGAAATGCATATTAAATTTCCAATTACCCTCTTTTTCCTGTTAAAGTGGAAAAGGTCAATCTGACGACACATTTTAATGGAAAGCACAGTAAATTTTCGAAATTAGCTCTCTGATGTATTGCAGCTAAGACGGGAAATCAGTGATATAGCTTCAACAGAGAGAAATTTGGCAAAATCTATTAAAATCCTAATACAAACATCTTTCAATTCAGCAATGTCTTCCTAACTGTAGGGCCTCCCTGGTAGCTCAGCTGGTAAAGAATCTACCTGCAATGCAGGAGACTCCAGTTCAATTCCTGGATCTGGAAAATCTGCTAGAGAAAGGATAGGCTGCCCACTCCAGTATTCTAGGGCTTCCCTAGTGGCTCAGACAGTAAAGAATCCACCTGCAATGTGGGAGACCTGGATTCGATCCCTGGGTTGGAAAGATTCCCTGGAGAAGGAAATGGCTATCTACCTTAGCCTACTTGCCTGGAAAATTCCATGGACAGAGGAGCCTGGCAAGCTACAATCCATGGGGTTGTAACTCTAGGAAATATCATTCATATTTATCTTCCCAAGTATAAAATGGCATGTGCTTAAAGTTAATGATGGCAACATAGTTTCTAATTAGGCAAGGTTGGGGGCATCTTAAATATGCATAAATAAGGGACCAGTGTCTTCTCCATAGAATAGAAAATCACACAGCCACCAAGAAGAATGAGGAGCCCTTCTGTGTACTAATTTGGATCAAAAATCAAGAATTAATGATAAGTTAGAAAAACAAAAAAAAGAGATAATATGTAGGGCTGTGTTGCCATTTGTGTAAGAAGAGAATTTGTTTTTAAGATGAGAAATATATGGTTATCTCAAGAATGTTCAAGAGATTCTTTTGCCATTCATAATTTTGGGTGCCTTGAGTGCGGTGTAGCTCAGGGATAGAGCATTTAATTGCAGAATGTTGGGTACCATGGATATTGACATCCTTGAACAAACAGCAATGTAGGTCCAAGTGTCGGCAAATCTACGTCCATTAGCAGCAAATGATCTGTGCTTCTCATGTCACTGTGTTGTTTATACTTCAGTCTGCTTTTTTATACCCTACAGATGACTGTTTTTCTCATCAATAAGATTGGGCATATTCAACAGTATTTAAGGCTAGAAAAGGTAACTTCTGTGTTAGGACATGACCTTGATTCTCAGGCCAACACTTGTGTTTTGTAAACACACCCTTTGACGTGAGTCTTAAATCAGCTGACAGGACTTCAATCAAACAACCGGGTCGGAAATAGAACAAGGGCACTGTGACAAGCTGCTAACACAATTGCTGCTGCTGACTAGACATCAGTGGCTCATGCAGAGAATCTCTCTTACAAATAAAGACTGAGCAACCGAAGCAAGGGAGCCCAGACTTACCACCTGGTTATATCCTGGGGGTGAGCAGAGTTGTCCCTGGTGCCTAGTCACACATATCTTCCATGTAGGCTCTGAGTTTTAAACAGTAAAACCGTAAGTCTCTCATTACAAGAAAGTGTCCCACTGTGTACATCCAGCTACTATCAGCTCTGCAAAATGATCCCAGGCTGCCACCATCCTTCACCAGTTGCCATGGCTTTGTCTCTTCCCTTTATGTCATCTTTCTCATAGCACCGAATTCTATGTCTTCACACATTCCTACCTTCTGCTTGAAGATCAATCATACCATCAGATGGCTCAGCCAGCCCTTCAGAGCATCAGCAATCTTGAAGTCTATTCCGATCAATTAAATATATACATATATATATATATCCTATATGTGCTTGAATTGCTGAGAGCAAGAAACCCAAAGCCCAAGGGCTTCAAGGTTCAGGTTTGCCTTAATCTTCATGTCACCCAGTGTCCTATGGCAGATACTGTGAGAAGCCCTTCCATAACCTCTCAGCTCTTACCTGCACATGCTGAGAGCAAGTACCAGGGATGTTCTGCCTGAAGGCTCTCTTTCTGTCTGTGAATAGAGCAAGCCCAAGGTGCTAGAGTCCATGTGTTTGGAATTGTCTTAATTACATGATGAACTTGGAGCTGGTCCCTAAGGATTTCAGCTTTCTAATCCTGTGCAGGAGCCACAGATTCAACAGCACAGGAGTGGCTGAGTGGAGCTACCCCGAGTCCAAGGTAAGGAGCAGCGGCTGCGCTTTGCTGGAGCAGCCGTGAAGAGATACCCCACGTCCAAGGTAAGAGAAACCCAAGTAAGACAGTAAGCACTGAGAGAGGGCATCAGAGGGCAGACAGACAGAAACACAATCACAGAAAACTAGCCAATCTGATCGCATGGACCACAACCTTGTCTAACTCAATGAAACTAAGCCATGCCTGTGGGGTCACCAAGACCAACGGGTCATGGTGGAGAGGTCTGACAGAATGTGGTCCACTGGAGAAGGGAATGGCAAACCACTTTAGTGTTCTTGCCTTGAGAACCTCATGAACGGTATGAAAAGGCAAAAAGATAGGACGCTGAAAGATGAACTCCCCAGGTCGGTAGGTGCCCAATATGCTAGTGAAGATCAGTGGAGAAATAACTCCAGAAAGAATGAAGGGATGGAGCCAAAGCAAAAACAACACCCAGTTGTGGATAGGACTGGGGATAGAAGCAAGATCCGATGCTGTAAAGAGCAATATTGCATAGGAACCTGGAATGTTAAGTCCATGAATCAAGGCAAATTGGAAGTGGTCAAACAGGAGATGACAAGAGTGAACATTGACATTCTAGGAATCAGCAAACTAAAATGAACTGGAATGGGTGAATTTAACTCAGATGACCATTATATCTATTACTGTGGGCAGGAATCCTTTAAAAGAAATGGAGTAGCCACCATAGTCAACAAAAGAGTCTGAAATGCAGTACTTGGAAGCAATCTCTGAAACGACAGAATGATCTCTGTTCATTTCCAAGGCAAACCATTCAATATCACAGTAATCCAAGTCTATGCCCCGACCAGTAACACTGAAGAAGCTGAAGTTGAATGGTTCTATGAAGATCTACAACACCTTTTAGAACTAACACCCAAAAAAGATGTCTTTTTTATTATAGGGGACTGGAATGCAAAAGTAGGAAGTCAAGAAACACCTGGAGTAACAGGCAAATTTGGCCTTGGAGTACAGAATGAAGCAGGGTAAAGGCTGATAGAATTCTGCCAAGAGAACACACTGGTCACAGCAAATACCTTCTTCCAACAACACAAGAGAAGACTCTACACATGGACATCACCAGATGGCCAACACCAAAACCAGATTGATTATATTCTTTGCAGCCAAAGATGGAGAAGCTCTATACAGTCAGCAAAAACAAGACCAGGAGCTGACTGTGGCTCAGGCCATGAACTCCTTATTGCCAAATTCAGACTTACATTGAAGAAAGTAGGGAAAACCACTAGACCATTCAGGTATGACCTAAATCAAATCTCTTATGACTATACAGTGGAAGTGAGAAATAGATTTAAGGGACTAGATCTGATATACAGAGTGCATGATGAACTATGGACAGAGTTTCATGACATTGTACAGGAGATAGGAATCAAGACCATCCCCAAGAAAAAGAAATGCAAAAAAGCAAAATGACTGTCTGAGGAGCCCTTACAAATAGCTGTGAAAAGAAGAGAAGCGAAAAGCAAAGGAGAAAAGGAAAAATATACGCATCTGAATGCAGAGTTCCAAAGAATAGCAAGGAGAGATAAGAAAGCCTTCCTCAACGACCAATGCAAAGAAATGGAGGAAAACAATAGAATGGGAAAGACTAGAGATCTCTTCAACAAACTTAGAGATACCAAGGGAACATTTCATGCAAAGACGGGCTCAATAAAGGATAGAAATGGTAAGGACCTAACAGAAGCAGAAGATATTAAGAAGAGGTGGCAAGAATACACAGAAGAAGTACAAAAAAGATCTTCATGACCCAGATAATCATGATGGTGTGATCACTCACACTCACCTAGAGCCAGACATCCTGGAATGTGAAGTCAAGTGGGCCTTAGGAAGCAACACTACAAACAAAGCTAGTGGAGGTGATAGAATTCCAGTTGAGCTATTTCAAATCCTAAAAGATGATGCTGTGAAAGTGCTGCACCCAATGTATCAGCAAATTTGGAAAACTCAGCCGTGGCCACAGGACTGGAAAAGGTCAGTTTTCATTCCAATCCCAAAGAAAGGCAATGCCAAAGAATGCTCAAACTACCACACAATTGCACTCATCTCACATGCTAGTAAAGTAACGCTCAAAATTCTTCAAGCCAGGTTTCAACAATATGTGAACTGTGAACTTCCATGTGTTCAATCTGATTTTAGAAAATGCAGAGGAACCAAAGATCAAATTGCCAACATCTGCTGGATCATGGAAAAGGCAAGAGAGTTCCAGAAAAACATCTACTTCTGCTTTATTGACTATGCCGAAGCCTTTGGCTGTGTGGATCACAATAAACTGTGGAAAATTCTGAAAGAGATGGGAATACCAGACCACCTGACCTGCCTCTTGAGAAATCTGTATGCAGGTCAGAAAGCAACAGTTTTAACTGGATGTGAAACAACAGACTGGTTCCAAATAGGAAAAGGAGTATGTCAAGGCTGTATATTGTCACCCTGTTTATTTAACTTATATGCAGAGTACACATGAGAAACGCTGGGCTGGATGAAGCACAAGCTGGAATCAAGATTGCCAGGAGAAATATCAATAACCTCAGATATGCAGATGACACCACCCTTATGGCAGAAAGTGAAGAAGAACTAAAGAGCCCTCTTGATGAAAGTGAAAGTGGAGAGTGAAAAAGTTGGCTTAAAGCTCAACATTCAGAAAACGAAGATCATGGCATCCGGTCCCATCACTTCATGGCAAATAGATGAGAAAACAGTGTCAGACTATTTTTGGGGGGCTCCAAAGTCACTCCAGATGGTGATTGCAGCCATGAAATTAAAAGACGCTTACTTCTTGGAAGGAAAGTTATGACCAATCTAGACAGCATATTAAAAAGCAGAGACATTACTTTGTCAACAAAGGTCCATCTAGTCAAGCCTATAGTTTTTCCAGTGGCCATGTATGGATGTGAGAGTTGGACTACAAAGAAAGCGAGTGAAGAAGTATTGATGCTTTTGAACTGTGGTGCTGGAGAAGATTCTTGAGAGTCCCTTGGACTGTAAGGAGATCCAACCAGTCCATCCTAAAGGAGATCAGTCCTGGGTGTTCATTGGAAGGATTGATGTTGAAGCTGAAACTCTAGTACTTTGGCCACCTGATGTGAAGATCTGATTGATTGGAAAATACCATGATGCTGGGAAAGATTGAGGACAGGAGGAGAAAGGGACGACAGAGGATGAGATGGTTGGATGGCATCACCCACTCAATGGACATGGGTTTGGGTGGACTCTGGGAGTTGGTGATGGACATGGAGGCCTGGCATGCTGAGGTTCATGGGGTCACAAACAGTCAGACACGACTGAGCAATTGAACTGAACTGAACTGATTCCTTCACATATGATAACTTTAGACCCATTCTACAGTTCCCCAGGGTTCTTCAGCTACATCACACTCCAATTGGCCAAAAAGATAATCTGATGATTTACACATAGTTACAAATGCAGCAGCAGTGTATAACAAAAGATCAGGAGAAATTCTAGTTACAATACTGGATTTAAAAAAATAAAGCAAAAAAATAAATTAAACTCCTGGATAAGTTAGGTGCCAAAGAAATAAGGGAATTATTTGAAAAGTAGAAATAATGAAAAGCTGAATCCAAAGAAGTAAGCATAAAATGTCAACATTTTCTCTGTAGTTATCACTGATCTCAGGTGCTCTAAATCTTGAAATTTAGTTGAGCATGTTAGAGAGCAAGAGACAAAACTTGGGCTCAAACTGGGTGGGAAACCCAATCAAAAAGCCATACAAAAGGCTGAGATCTTTTGAAGGCAATGCTCTGGGATATAGACTAGAAGAAAACACCCTGCTAGTGGGAGAGAAGGTGGCAATCTGTTCATGTCTGGCTTTGGCAATGGAAGAAACATTAGAGATAACAGTAATTTTTTAAAGAAATTTTAAAAATCTGTAACCATAAGCCACCATCACCAAGCTGGGGGGAAAACTGATATAACCCAAGTGTCCTGAAATAATCTAAACTTTGATTGTATCCTGAGTTGGTCATACCCCAAGAACCGGCAGAGACAAAGGCACATCATATTTGGAGGACTATTGCCTTGAGTCAATTACAAAGAATTCCCAGAGATGAAGTTTCAAAGAAATTAGCTCACAAATATCACAGGACACAGAAAGTAAGGTACCTTGAGTGACAGTCAGGAAAAACAGCAAATGAGATCATCAGATGGGCAATGAGAGCAGACATTAGGATTATCATAGATAAAATCTATGGTAAATATTAATAAATGTACAGATAGAAGAGAATTAGAAGGATGTCCCTGGTGGTCCAGTGGTTAAGACTCTGAGCTCCCAGTGCAGGGGATGTGGCTCCAGTTCCCAGGGAACTAAATCCTGCATGCTGCAGCTGAGGGCAGCCAAATAATTTTTTTTTTTTTTTTAAAGAGAGAACTATAATGATGAACTAAATAATAGACACTCAAAATTGACTAAGTATATTTGAAAAAGAACCAAATGGAACTTATTCAGAACACTGTTGTAATTAGAATGAGAAATTCAGTGGATGGGGAAAACAGTAGATTAGACACACCAGAGATGAGAGTTCATGAATGGGAAATGCCTCTGAGAAAGCACCCAGAGATGTGCAGAGAAATGCAATGCAGTGACGGTACAATGGAGGAGAGAAAGAGGTTTAACACATTAACACCTGTGATCGAGTTTCCAGGAAAAAAAAAAAAAAACTTGAGACAATATCTGGAGAAATAACGAGTAAGACATTTCCATTAATTTAAAGAAAAAATATAATATATGACAATTAGAAATAGAGCTGTTGCATCAATGACAATAGAAAGCACAGGACTGTAGAACAAAATTTTCAAAGCACTAGGGGAAAAAAATAACTATCAGCATAAAACTGTACAGCCAGTAAATCTGACAAATGGAAGATTAAATAAAGCCATTTACAGACAAATAGAGACTTTTCTACCAACAGACTCTAACCACAGAAACTTCAAAAACCAACTTCAAAAAGAAAAAAGTCATGCTTGGAAAATCTAAGATGCAAAAGAGAAGGGTAAGCAAAGAAAATGATAAACACATTATGGTAAATTAGTGGTGTTAAAAAGTAAAGTTGAACTAAAACGATTGACAACAACAGTACAGAAATCAGGAGGTGCTGGTTGGAGTTAAAATATTCTAAAGTAAAATCTTATCTTTAAGAAGAAGCATACAGATTATCCTGAAATTTTAGGACTTGTTCGGCTTAGGTAAATGTGTTTGATTGTCTAGGGTGTATGCAGAGGGTTTCTGGGCCTGCACTTTCTTTCTTGATCTAGATGCTAGTTACATAAGTGTGTTTGTATTGTGAACATCCAGGAAGCTGTGTACTTATCATGAGTATATTTTCTATATGTAAATTATTCTTCAGTAACAGTTTAAAATGTAAGGATGGAAATATCCAGGGCAAATAGCATATACAAATAGGATATACAATCTCCCAACCAAAAGAGGGAAGAATAAATTAGAAAAACACATACATGATACAAAAGACAGTAAACCAGGTAAAAAGTAAAATAAAACAAGAAAAGATGCGTGGAAAGGTAAAACAAAATATAAAATAAGATAATAAAAGAATTCAGATATACCTGTAATCACAATCAATGTAAATTTGGTTATATGACAAAAATTTACAGTCTGTTAAAAGATAGAAATTATAGGCCACCATTCGATCTTTTAAATTGTCTAGCAAATGGTATTTATGAACACACCTGAAACAAATAATGAGATATTATGCAATTCCTAACTAAAAGAGAGTTAGTGTATATTAATATTAAGCAAAATAGACTTTCTGGACAAAGCCAGATTGGTCACTAAAAATTGGTAAAATTTGCAATTCACAAAAAATACTACGAATTCTAAATTTGTGTGATAATAATAACAAAGCTCCAAAATAAACACACTTTTTCAGAAGACTGAAAGACATTGGCAAATCTACCTTGGTTGTTGTTCACTAAGTTATGTTTGACTCTGCAGCCTCATGGACTACAGCATGCCAAGCTCTTCTGTCCTCCACTATCTCCTGGAGTTTGCTCAAATTCATGTCCACTGAGTCAGTGATACTATCCAACCATCTCATCCTCGGTCAATTCTTCCTCCTCCTGCCCTCAGTCTTTTCCAGAAATAAGATTGCTAGAACTCTGCCTAGGGTTTTTTCAGAGAGTCAGCTCTTTGAATCAGGTGGCCAAAGTTTTGGAGCTTCAGCTTCGGCAATAGTCCTTCCAATGAATACTCAGGACTGATTTCCTTTAGGATTGACTGGTTTGATCTCCTTGCAGTCCAAGGGACTTTCAAGAGTCTTCCCCAACACCACAGTCCAAAAGCATCAATTCTTCAGTGCTCAGCCTTCTTTATTGTCCAACTCTCACATGTCCAACTCATACATGACTACTGGAAAAACCATATCGTTGACTGTGCTCTGCTTAGTCGATCTGTTGTGTCCAACTCTTAACGACCCCATGGACTGTAGTCCTCCAGGCTCCTCTGTCCATGGAGATTCTCCAGGCAAGAATGCTGGAGTGGGTTGCCATACTCTCCTACATGGGATCTTCCCAACTGAGGGATCAAACCCAGGTCTCCTGCACTGCAAGCAGATTCTTTACCATCTGAACCACCAGTGTAGCTTTGACTATATGGACTTTTGTTGGCAAAGTGTTGCCTCAGGCTTTTTAATACCCTGTCTAGATTTGTCATGGGAGAAGGCAATGGCACCCCACTCCAGTACTGTTGCCTGGAAAATCCCATGGATGGAGGAGCCTGGTAGGCTGCAGTCCATGGGGTTGCAAAGAGTCGGACACGACTGAGCGACTTCACTTTCACTTTCCACTTTCATGCGTTGGAGAAGGAAATGGCAACCCACTCCAGTGTTCTTGCCTGGAGAATCCCATGGACGGAGAAGCCTGGTAGGCTGCAGTCCATGGGGTAGCACAGAGTTGGACACGACTGAAGCGACTTAGCAGCAGCGGCAGCAGCAGATTTGTCATAGTTTTCCTTCCAAGGAGCAAGTATCTTTTCATTTCATGGCTTCAGTTACTATCACAGTGATTTTGGAGCCCAAGAAAATAAAATCTGTCACTGCTTCCACCTTTTCCCCTTCTATTTGTCATAAAGTGATGGGACCAGATGCCATCTTAGGGTTTTTTTTTAATGTTGAGTTTCAAGACAGCTTTTTTATTCTCCTCTTTCACCTTCATCAAGAGGCTCTTTAGTTCCTCTTCACTTTTGGCATTAGAGTGATATCATCTGCATATCTGAGGTTATTGATATTTCTCCCAGCAATCTTGATTCCAGCTTGTGACCAGCATTTCCCATGATGTACTCTGCATAGAAGTTAAATAAACAGGGTGACAATATACAGCCTTGTCATACTCCTTTCCCAATTTTGAACCAATCAGTTATTCCATGTCCAGTTCTAACTATTGCTTCTTGACCCATACACAGGTTTCTCAGGAGACAGGTAAGGTGGTATGGTACTACCATTTTCCACAGTTTGTTGTGATCAACACAGTCAAAGACTCTACCGTAGTCATTTAAGCAGAAGTAGATGTCTTTCTTGAATTCCCTTGCATTTCCCATGATTCAACAAATGTTGACAATTTGATCTCTGGTTCCTCTGCCTCTTTGAAACCAGCTTATACACCTGGAAGTTCTCATTGCACGTACTGCTGACGCCTAGCTTAAAGGATTTTGAGTAAAATCTTGCTAGCATAATCTTGGTTGTGGGGCTGTTTAACTCTCACTTCTCGGTAACTGAATGATTGAGAAAAGGGGGAGGAAGCACAGACTGGAGAAGCTTTGCACAGCAGCAAGCACCAAAGCTTGCACTTTAAATAATACCATCCTTGGGAGAAGTAAAACCATTTTAAAACATGACAGTACCTGAGATAGAAACACCTACATATCTCTGGATGAGTTTATTTAGAATGCAGTTTTAAAAAATAAATAAAATAAAACCTTATGAATTTTTTTTCTGATTCCAAAACCAATATAATATTTTTCAGCAAAATTGCAAGGTCTAATAAGCATACAGTTAGGCAGTTGGTTTTCTTCTGCTGTCCTTGATCTCAAGTGTGAGGCAGGAAGTGTTTTTAATGAGTATGTGTACTAAGAATTACACACATTGTCAAGCCCAGCACAGGTGACAACAGTCCCATCAATTAATTAAGTCTCTCAACTCTGATCTGATGCCTGGAAAATCACTGGTTTGAAATTCTGGGGGAAAGGGGGGCAGCGGGGAATAAGTCAGTGCACTAGCTGAGATTACAGAATCCAATAAAGAAATTGATTTTTCTGTCCAATTAGAGGGTAGAGTTAAGAGCAGGGTAAAAACTAAATGAATACTGTTTTTATGGATTGGAACTTTCAAAGTCCTTTCCTGAACAACAGTCTGGATATACATACAGCTTCTAGGGGGTCAAAACCTTAAGCAGAGGAGGACAGTGGGAAAAGATGAAGAGCCAGGTGCATGTTCTGACGTTGTGCAATTGCAAGGAATACTGAGAACAGATCCACTTGCTTCAAATCAATGCACCCAAGTTCTCTCCCTCTTTTCTCTGATAAGCAGAAGCATCATATGGGATTTGGCAAAGTATTAGTCTCCCTATATTAGCAACCTGCAGGGAGCCACTAGCGAAGATTTGCTTTCTCCTCTCAGAGGACTCACAAGCATGGAGAAAATCTCCACCGTCAGTGTATTTATTTTTCCATTATGTCCATAGCAGATAACTGCAAACAGAGGCACAGAGAACACAAATTTATTTTCTTAAAGTTCTCTAAGTCGGAAGTCCAACATGATTCACTGGGCTAGAATCAAGGTGTCGGTAGGGCTGTGTTTCTTCCTGGTGGCTCCAGTGGAGATTTCATCTCCTTGTTCATTTGGTTGTCAGCAGAATTCATTCCTTTGGGCTGTAAGACCAGGATTCCTTGCTTCTGGTCAGCTGAGAGCTCTTCCTGGCTTCTAGAGGCCACCACATGACCTGGCACACAAACTCCTTTCTGCTCCTTCACAACTGGCAGTGGGGGGGTCAAGTTCCCTTTGTGCTTCAGATCTCTCCTCCTTCTTCCATCACATCTCTCTCCCCAGCCGGGAATAGTTCTCTGCTTTTAAGAATTTATGGGATTAAATTGTACCCTCGGATAGTCCAGGCTTCTCTCTCCATCTCAAGCTGCATAACCTTAATCACGTTGCAACGTCTCTTCTCCCATCCACACAGGGTGATCTATATCCACAGACTCCAGGGATTAAGGTGTGAGATCTTCAGGGGGAACCTTTATTTTGCTAACTACAGTGAGATAAAGAGGTGGATCTAACACAGTTTCGGTCTCACAGTTTGGGGATCAAGTTGGCACTTCAAGCAACAGTAAAGTTCTCTCTTGAGTTGGGAGCCTTGCGATGGAGAAAGAGGTGGTAGTCTTGTTCTTCCCCTGCCCCCAGCCCCCTTCTCCACTCCTGCACTGCAGGGTCCAAGACTGGGAGTGAGGAAAGTCAAGAAAAGAAGGCAGAGCAATCCTCACTGGGATGTGGATTTCTCACTCATTGGCCGAGTTGATGGTTCGAGGACCTGCTCAAGGCTTCTCCAGAGTCTCTTCAGGCCTTCTCTCCCCTACAGTCCTCTTGAGCAGAGAAAGTCCATCTCTACCTACATGGTCAGATGCACTCCTCTCTCTGCTCTTGGCTTCGGTGGCTTCAGCAAGGTTGGTCCAACACGTTCCTGTTGAGGTTTCCTCACACCTTCAGCCACCAGCAGACCTCCTTCTCTGGTGGTCTCATTGGTCCATGAGAAACAGTGGTCCTCTCCCCACTCTTCCAAGCTGCATGTGATCGGAAGAATAACAGGAAATCATACTTCAGGGAGCTAGCACATGGTGAGAGGTGGGAATGCAAGTGGGGACCCAGCCATAAGAACTGGGGTTCTGTGAAGATTTGGGAGGTGGTCAGCAAATCAGGTACCCAGTGGGCTCTAAGACAAAATCTTAAGGCTTCCTAGAAGGAGAAACCAAGATGAGGATTTGAAGGCAAGCAGTCTACCTGGAAAAGGAAATGGGAACCCCCTCCAATATTCTTGCCTGGAGAATTCCATGGACAGAGGATCCTGGCAATCTATGGTCCACAGGGTCACAAAGAGTCAGACACGCCTGAAGAGACTTAGCACAAACACACAGTTTACCTGGAAGTTTCCTTCGACCCTATAACTGGGAGGTGGGGGCTTACTCCAGGGATGGGAAAGCAGCCTACAGAGGTGTGCTGTTCAGTCAGCTGTGTAACAGACCCTTGGAACTTCCCACCATGGGCAAGTGTGAGGACACGTGTGGAACACACCTCAGTGTTGTTGCACCTGAGAGGCAAAGGCCTAATGTATTGGTACACCCTCTCCCATCACTCATGTGCCGCGGGCCCTCCTGGGATATGTGCTGAGCCAGAGAAGCTCTGTTGAAAGCCCCCTGTCACAGAGATGCGGGAGCCATCAGCTACACGTGGACATATTAGAATTCCAAGCAGACAGTGACATATCCAGGGCTGAGAGTGAAATGAAAGGAAAGATTTAGAGGAAAGCATGTGGGCTCTTGAGCCTTTTAGAGATGGAATATGTCCTAGTATCTGGATAGGGATGAATCTAGAAGTAGACACAAGGGTTTCCAAGTAGAAACATACAGGGTTCTCTTTGAGGAGCCAAGACTAACAAAGAAAATGGCAGAGTGAGAAACCAGCCTGTGAGAAGAGCTCTTATGCATGAAGGAGAGTAAGCGCTGAGAGGAATCGACAAGGCAGAGAAGCGAGCGAAGCCTTGAGGGAGGAAGACAGGCTGACCCGCTTCTTAAGGGATGTGGTAGAAGATGGCAGAACTCGTCTCATGATTTGCCTTGGTAACCTTTTTCAGTGTGATGTTTAATTAAAGCCAGGAGGGAAAGTGAGAGAGAAGATGAAGGTATCAACACCAGGAGGGGCATGACATATCTGTGGTGATATCCCCAGGCAAGGGATGAAAAGCGTGGATTTGCTGAGTGCTGAGATTGTCTCAGAAGAAAAGCTCCCGTGGTGTTATTTTAGGGCTGAAATGGCTTTCTAGGCTCCCTCTTCTTAATTTGCTGGAGGCTAGTCCAAAGAAAACAATTAGAGCTGTTTCAGGAATGTGTATGCTCTACCACTTTCGATTAAGGACAAGAATATAGTGAGAGAGAGAGAGAGAGAAAGAGAGAGACAGAGACAGAGGCAGACAGAGAGAATGAGTTTGATCACAAGCCCAACAGTGAAAGTCTCTTTCTGTGTCACCACATTTCTCCACGTAAATTTGCACAACATTCCCTTGGTTATTTTAAAGCAATGAATTCCTACCTTATTTCATTTAAAAGAATTTTATTAAGATATAATTATCATACATAAAACACTGGGCATATTTAGAGTAGACAGTTTTGATGTTGTGTTATATACACATGCTAGAACCACTACGACAGTCAAGAGACCTGCTGGAGACTTCCCTGCCTTGGGGCTTCCACCGCAAAGGGACCTGAGTTTCATCCTTGGTCGGGGAATTAAGACTGCACATGCTGAGTGGCCAAAAAATATAAATCAAATACATTTTAAAAAATGTTAAAAAAGAGAGCAACTCATATCCATCACCCCAAAGTGTTCTTCATGCATTTTGTAAACCCTTCTCCTGTGCCCTCCTGCAGCTCTGTCCCCAGGAAACCACCTGCTTTCTGTTGCTGTAGGTTGTTTAAATTGTTAGGATTTTATACCCATGGATCCATACACTATGTACTCTTTTTTATCTGGCTTCTTTCACTCACAACTATTCTCAGATTCATCTGTGTTTTTTATATGCATCCATTACTTTCTATTGCTGAGGGATCTTTAAGTTTGCATAGTCAGGTATCTTTTAATTTTGAGACCTGTCTATCATATCAGTTTCCTAGGACTGCCTTAAACATTACCACAAGCTGTGTGGCTTTAAACAACAGAAATTTTTCTCTTTCAAGTTCTGGAGGCTAGAATCTGAAACCAAGGGACTTCCCTGGTGGTCCAAGGAAGTTGGTCGATTGGGACTTCACCTTCCAATGCAGGGGGTGAAAGTTCAATCCCTGGTCGGGGAGCTAAGATCTCACATGCCTCATGGCCAAAAAAACAAAACATAAAACAGAAGCAGTGTTGTTACAAATTCAATAAAGACTTTTTTAAAAAAAGGTGTCAGTGTTAACATTCGTTTGCCTGATGCACAGTGAGACCAAATGAACTGAAACTCTGGTGTTGGGAGCAGAGAAAGGTTTACTGCAGGGCCATGCAGCAGACAGGTAGGTGGTTCAAGCTCGGAGAAGCCTTGAACTCCCGTTTTGGCAAAGTACTTTTAAAGAGGCTGGGTGTGGGGGCGCAGAGTTTGTGATCAGCTTGTGCACAATCCTCTGATTGGCCGAAGGTGAAGCAGCAGGACAGAGTCACAGGGTCATGTGAACATTATCAGTCCTTAGTGCTCTTGGTCATCAAGTAGTTAACACCTTCTATTTGGTGGGGGGTTTTCACTTCTGCAAAACCACACTCAGGAAATCTGCATCAAATAGGGACTTCGAGATGATGCAGTGATAAAGACTCTGCCAGCCCTTGCAGGAGAAGAAAGAGACTCTGGTTCATTCCTGGGTCTGAAAGGCTCCCCTGGAGGAGGAAATGACAACCCACTCCAGTATTCTTGCCTGGAAAATTCCATGGAGAGGGGAGCCTGGCAGGCTACAGTCCATGGGGTCACAAAGAGTCAGACAGGACTGAACGTGCATGAATACACAAACACCTCTTAACTAGATATCTCAGAGAGGAGCTAAAGCAGGATATGGAGGAAAGCCTATCCTAGGAAGGAAGGGCTCAAGGAGCCCTCCTCCTTCCGAAGACTAAAGGGGAGAATGTGTTCCATGCCCTTTTCTTAGCCTCTGGTGCTGGAGCATCCATGCTGTTCCTGGGTTCTAGCTGCATCATTGCCTTCTCTGCCTCCACCCCTATAGGATGTTCTCTCGAGTGTATGTCTCTGTGTTTTTTTCCTTGTGTAACATGTAAGTTGTAGATTAAGGGCTCTTCCTATTCCAATATGATCTCATCTTAACTAATTACAACTGCAATGATCCTATTTTCAAATCAGTTCACTTCTTAAAGATCCAGGAACGACACAAATTTGGGGAGATGCTGTCCCACCAAGGACAGTTGTCCCTCCCATTAAACTCTATATGGCTCTGTTAAATTAAATTGGGGAGAGTGTTTTTTTTTTTTATTCTTGACCTATCTTGAGATAATGTGAGCCAGGAATCACATTTCCCAAAGTGTATTCCAAATAATTACATATGAAATCACATTTTCTAAAAATAGGATAGTAAGCTCAAAAAAGTTTGGGAAGTGCTGGATTAAAAAAAAAAAAAATTGTCTTTACTGAAGACTTAGCCAGTCTTTAATATGTATAACTAGAATAAACCTGGCTCTTTTCATTACCTTTCTCAGCACAGCATTGCTTTCACAAGAGCTACAAAAGAATTGAAAAGCAATTTAAGTCTTTATTGCATAACTCTTGAAAACACCACAGGGGAAATATACCACATTATGTACAGTAAAAATGCCCCCTAAATCCACACTCATTCCCCACAGCCACCTCCCAGCAACTGCCCCCAAATTGTAGAGTCATCCTTTTAAATAAACCTCCCTAAAGCTTTCTCCCAAAGTCAATCCAAGCTGATCTTGTGGCCTTTGCCCCCTCCTACCCTCCTGCTCTGCCAAGATACACTCTTTTAAAGAGAGGAAAAACTCTCAGTTCTCTCTAATGTAGAAACATTTAGCCTTTGGGAACATCTCTGGTTTTCGCCTCTAACTTCCTTGCTGATGCAAACCCATGGAGACCTTCTTAGAATGTACAAAAGGCTCTGGAGGAGGCTGGCCATGAGGCGGAATTCTACCAGGTCCCGCGGTACAGGTGCAGCTGAACCAGAAAGAGGGCCTAAGGGAAGGAACGTGGCAGTCGCTTCAGAAAGATGGCCCAAGCCCAAACTCCAGGGCTTTCTGGTGAATTCCTGAACAATGGAAATTGTTATCTTTGATGCCCCCAGTTGGCCTCTTCAAAAACAATCTGCCCAGATGGACCTCTCTCTGCTAGCTTCCAGATAATCAGTTTATGCAAAAATAGTGCACACAAAATTTATGTTCCCAGACTGAAACAGTCTCGTTTTCTCCCTTCTGTCTTTGATTCCTATTTTTGCCTTCATTCCTTGGCTCAGTCTGCCAAGTGGCTCTTTCTCATGTGAGTAAACAATCTGCCTGCAAAATAAACTAACAAATGTCTCTGAATTGTTCTTTGACAAGAAACATTATTTTCATCCCAGTCACATAAACTGCATTTCACCAAGAATATCCAAGTGGGGTATGCCATATTCTCCAGCTTTTTCTAAAGTGCCACCTTTGCCTCTTAGAGTCTTTTAATTGATACAGGAGAGGCTTTAAATGGTGATTCCCGCCCCCCATACCCCACCACCAACAATACTTGATAATGTTGGGAACAGTCAGATTTGCTGCAGACCTACAGTGTTTTTAGTTGGAAACCACCAAAAAGCAGGCGACCAGTCCATTGAACATGCACCATTCACGGGATATACTCAAAACATAATTTAATGTTTTTTGCCATTTCCCCTTGAAGTAGATTCCCTTTCTGTTTTTAAAGATTGGAGAGGTCTAATGAATTAGGCAATACATAGTTTTATAGCCACGAAGACCTGGGTTTGATCCCTGGATCAGAAAGATCCCCTGGAGAAGGGAATGGCTACCCACTTCTGTATTCCTGCCTGGGAAATCCCAGGGACTTTGACTAAATAAGACACACAGATTTCAGCTTAAAAGTCAGAAGCACTCCTTTGACAGTAATGAAATATCTGAACTCTGTGACTAAGTGTCAAATCTCCCACTTCCCTATTCAGCCTTTCAGGTTTCAGGGGTGGTCCTTCTCCACTCCTGATTCACACTGTTCTTTCCTCCTGCAACTCCTGGCTACAGAGTCTGCCCCTCTGGGACTGGCCCAGGCAGAATTGGGCTTGTGAGAATCCACATCTGACAATCCCTCTCTGGAGTCACCTTTGCAGGTCCTTCCAGATGCAGATCTCAAATGAGGACCGTGCTTCTCCTCTGTACAGACATCTGAGACATAGAGTATTTCCTGCCATATCCATAAATATGGATGTCATAGTCATCAGCGATTTAGGCCCTCCAAATGTGAATTTCTGAGTTCTAAGGGCAACCAGGAAGGAGAACAATACCTGCAATCCAGCAGCCATTAGGCTGCAGTCACTCCCTGCTGTGAGCACTATGGAAAAATGCCAGATACTGGCCCCAGATAGCTGACAGCTGAGATGCATATGAAAGGAATGATTTCAGTGAGCACAGACTCTTGCATCTTCCCAAATAAAGAAAAGCGCTGAATTCCTTAACTAAAGATATCTGAAAGTGAAAGTGTTAGTTGCTCAGTCATGTCTGACTCTTTGTGACCCCATGAGCTGTAGCCCGCCAGGTTACAGAGAATTCTCCAGGCAAGAATACTACAGTGGGTTGCCATTCCCTTCTCCAGGAGATCTTCCAGACCCAGGGATCAAATCCAGGTGTCCTGCATTGCAGGCAGATTCTTTACTACTGAGCCACCAGGGAAGCCCCTTAAGATATCTGGTTTTCTTTAATTCACAAAGTCCTTTTGATATTCAGACTACCTGCCCTTTGTTGCAAACTTATATACAGCCTCCTCAGAGCAGTTTTCTCAGGGTCACTTGAGACACTCTATCCTGGGATTGAAGTCCTAACTCTTTTAGATCACGAATATTTTCTAAGTCAACACACCCCAGGTCCAGGCCATGGAGCACACACTCACCATTGAGGGTTTCATCATCCCTTCAAGTTGGTTCCTCTGGCCCAAGACCTGAAATGGCTCCATTAGGGTCTCTTTCTTCCAGGGCCAATAGCTGGTCCACGGGAGCCAGTCATACACACTGTATCCAGCGGTGAAGAAGGGACACATGCTTCCCACTGCAGATAACTCAGTGATAACTACCAAAGGATCCCACCAGCTTTCCCCTGACCTCCAGATAGCAGGCAGACTGTCAGCTCCTGGGCCTGCAGAATTCAGGGGATGCACCTCAAGTTCTCTGAGGGGTCCCACTGAACTCTCCTCTCAAGCAACTAGGGTTCAGGTGGAAGAATCACTAACCTTTCTAAACCTCCCAGCAGGAGTTTTCTCTAAAAAGTACTCATCAAAGAACACTCTCTACCTCTGCACACTCTTGAGACTCTAGACAAGCTGCCAGGAAATTCTGAAACGAATTGTCTTCTATTTTCTTTACTAAGTGACACATACTTCATTTGGAATTCCATTTATATTGTGCCTTGGTTCTTATTAGGAACTTCAGTTCCATGATCCTATTACAACAAGATGTGTCAGAGGGCAAAACGCCAGCATACTCATTCTCGAAGGAAAAAAGAAAGCCAGATATTAGACAAGGCTAGCACTAGGTGACTTTTTTTTTTTTCTTTGATGCTGTGCTGGTCTGATTCTCTCTGTTCATGTAAGGTAGAAAAATAAGACCTATGTAAATATGAAGAAAATCATGACTCAGAGCAAAAAAAGTAATGAAGTTAAATTTTAGCTACTTTGAAATTTTGAACAGTGTGTTCTAAGTTCCGATACAATTTTTGAGATAAAACATTTAAGAATAATTAGCTGTTAAAATGATCTTGAGAAGTAATCTAGATCTCCCAAAAGAAGTTATTTATGAAGTAAGTAGATGTATTTTATATTTTGGATAACCATGCAGTAATTGCAAATAATAATCTGTCTCTAAATGTATTGAAAAGACCCTGATCCTGGGAAAGATTGAAGGTGGGAGGAGAAGGGGACGACAGAGGATGAGATGTTTGGATGGCATCACCAACGCGATGGACATGAGTTTGAGTAAACTCCAGGAGTTGGTGGACAGTGAAGCCTGGCGTGCTGCAGTCCATGGGGTCACAAAGAGTCAGAATCAACTGAGCAACTGAACTGAACTGAAATGTATTGATTAAGAAGTGTTGTTCATGCTATACTGTTAAAAATAAACTTAAACCAAACAGTTTTTTATAGCATGGTATCCTTTAATAACTGTGTGTTTATGTGTGAGTGTGTGTGGTACACTCATAAAAATTGTATGAAATGATATATGCATGTGTGCGTGCTAAGTTGCTTCAGTCATATCTGACTCTTTGTGACCTCGTGGTCTATAGCCCACCAGGCTCCTCTGTCCATGGGATTCTCCAGACAAGAATACTGGATTGGGATGCCATGCCCTCCTCCAGAAGATCTTCCGGACCTAGGAATAAAACCTGTGTCTCCCATGGCTCCTGCATTGCAGGAGAACTCTTTACTGCTGAGCCACTGGGGAAGCCTGGAAGCATATATACCAATATATTAAAAGGAGTCACTCCTAAGTGATAGAATTATGGATAATTTTCAGTTTTATTTTACATTTTTCTACATTCTCTGATTTTTTAATATTACATGGCTTTACTATTTATAGTGAGAATAAAAACAAGAAAAACATTTTCATTGAAATGAAATATATTTTTCTCATAAATGTGAGGTTTTTAATCAACATAATTATGCTTGAGTTTACTGTTATGAAATTCAGTAAGAGCATTTTTATATTAACTATAATTTGGCTTCGATTCTGAATTAGGCAGTTTTGGCATGTAAATATGTCCATGACAATTTTTTTAAAAAAGATATTGATGAACCAAGCCATTTGCAAATAGATCTGTTTATATTCTCACAATTCAGCAGATATTCTTTTTATTCAGTGGCTGTAAACTGATTGTAGGCAAGACTTTAGCCACAAAATTAAAATTTGTAAACATTTTCCTGAACAATATCCTTAAGAATTGGGTGGCTTTACTACACATTATTGTTCGAGGTTCTTGTTAAAATAGATTGCTTAACACTATGTGAAATATACACTATGTCTGCAATTTCTGCACATTTATTTTAATACATATTTCATAGTCACTTTAATATAACTTCATGCTTCACTGACATCAGTTCTTCCTGTTTCCCACAAGGAAGAAATTCAGCTGCTAAAGTAAAGTGAAGCGTTTGAAGAAAGAGGAGGGAACAGTAGTATGGTTTAACATGTGCAGAATGTTGTCCCTGAGCTACCTTGGGTATCATAGGGCTCAGGATGTAGAGTGGATGCAGAACAAGAGTGATCTGGTACAGCCTTATCTTTTAATTGGAGTTTCTATTTCTGTCACTGTTTCATTTGCTCGCCATAATAGTTTAAACCATAGCAATTGGCAGAAGCATCATTGTTGGTTTGGACCGCAGACAAAAGGACACATGTGAGTGTTTTATTTCCAAAGAGGCTTGGAGAGGAATTTAGGATTTTGCCTGGATTTTGCTTGGAAAACAAATTTGATCTGAAAATAGCTAAGCACACACTGAAGCCACGTTCCTGAGGCATCTTTGCATCCAGCAACACCTGATGAGTCCTCCCAACTCTTTTTACCTCTGCTGCCCATTTCTAGCTAATGGTTAATTTTTATAACTTGAAAGATGTATTTTCCTGAAAACAGCATATGAGGAAACTTGGAGCCCTCGTGTTTGTTGGGAGCTAATGTCCAAAAGACATCAACACATTTATACACATAAAATGTGAGCCAACAACTTTGTCCTCACATAATAGATAGCGACATTTCTGGTAATTTCTGCTCCAGAGACAGTTCACAAATGGAATAAGAAATGTTGAGTCTAACTTGCCTGGAGAATAGTATTTATATCTGCTGTTCATGGGTCGACATGAGCTATTAAGGAATACTTTCTAAGCACCCTGTCCTCTCTTGCTTCCAGTAGTTGAGTCCTGTTCTTACCAAGAGTCAGCTGTGCTTGTTCCCAAGCTTCTTTATCCCAATTTCTGAAATATGCTAGCTGTTTGAAAGTCACATAAAACAATGAAATATGAATGAAAAGACATTTTAAAAAATAAAATGAAGTTGAGTACTTTGAAAAGTCTCAATCCAGATGAATAGAATGTGAGTGTAATCTCACTCTTGGAATAACTGATTTAGAGCTTATTATTAAGCTCAAACCAGCAAAGATTTGCACAAGTATGCCACTCATTGTAGCAACCCAAGAACAGAAATTTTTCAGACACTAAACATTTGAAAAGAATTTGGTGGATATTTATTATGGATAAGATGTCGGTCTGCTCAGGAGAGAATGCCAGAGAATTAGTAAAAAAAAAAAAAAAAAAAGAGTCAAAATAAACTACAAGTGTGTGTTTAGATTGCATTTTTCAAAAACAGCCACATCAGTGTCTCCACATATACTCCTATATGGTGATTTGACAGTCCTCTCATGGAGAGACAGGGTCTCTGTCCCTCTCCTCAACTCTGGGTAGATTTTGTGACTACAGCAGAAGCGGCACCATGGTTCTTGCAAGGCTAGGTTGTAAAAGGTGACAGAGTATCCAGCCGCTCTCTTGGGATGCTCCTGTTGGAATCCAGCCACCATGCTATACAAAAACTCACAGCAGCTCCATCAGAGAAATGGCATGAACAGGTCCTGTGTGATTTTCCAGCCAACAGCCAGTTTTACCATCAGACAGGTGAGTGGGGCCACCTCCAGGTCATTCCAGCCCCAGCCATCAAGACAAGTCTCCTTCCAGTCTTTTCAGCTAAGATCCCCAACATCCTGGAACACACACAGGCCATCTCCACAATGCCCTGCCCACATTTTTGACCCGCAGAACTCACACTCCTAACAAAAGAGCTGTTTTATGCCCATGCACTTTAGGGTGCTTTGTTATGCAGCAATAGATAACCAATACAGAATGACCAAATTTTCTGTTGTTCCTTATAACTATAATATCAAGCTTTCGGGATAAGTGAACAATTAAATCTGAGGCTGTTACATGTAACTTAAGGATGTTAGAAATTCAGATGTATAGCTTACAGTCTCTGTAGTAAAATTAAAATGATAGGTGTGTTTGAAATACAAGATGAAATAAATCTAAACATTAAACACTGTGTGATGCTAAGAACACATCAGTGAATAGACGTGCATATAGTAATGGGAAGAGAAAGTGTGAGTGCCAAGCTGTGATTCAAACTCAGTACATTAAAGAGCAATAAGGAAAATGCCAGGTTATATTTTAATGACCTACTTAGGGATCAGTTCGGTTCAGTCGCTCAGTCGCGTCCAACTCTTTACAACCCCATGGATTGTAACACGCCAGGCTTTCCTGTCCTTCACTATCTCTCAGGATCTGCTTGAACTCATGTCCATTGAGTCAGTGATGCAATCCAACCAGCTCGTCCTCTGTCATCCCCTTCTCCTCCTGGTTCAATCTTTCCCAGAATCAGGGTCTTTTCAAATGAGTCAGTTCTGCACATCAGGTGGCCAAAGTATTGGAGTTTCAGCTTCAGCATCAGTTCTTCCAATGAATATTCAGGAATGATTTCCTTTAGGATGGACTGGTTGGATCTCCTTCCAGTCCAAGGGACTCTCAAGAGTCTTCTCCAACACCGCAGTTCAAAAGCATAAATTCTGCGGCACTCAGCTTTCTTTATAGTCTAACTCTCTGAGCGACTTTCACTTCACTTCACTTACTTAGGGATATAAAGGCACAATTATAGCCAAGACTTCATTTACAAATGACAAAATACTTAATTACATTTTATTTAAGCAAAATGAAGGCAGTATTCTTGCCTGGAAAATCCCATGGACAGAGGAGCTTAATGGGGTACAGTCCATGGGATTGCAAAGAGTCAGACATGACTGAGCAACATACATATATATTAGTTTTTTAATCCATATTATGAATATATATTAGTTTCTATAAACGTATTAGTAGTTTTGTGAACAGATTTCATTTCCTTCAAAAATTTAATGAGTTGCTAAGTGTCCCCCATTTCGGAAAACTGCAAAACTAAACATGGCTTACAAATATAATAAACATACAATAACGAAACAGGCCAATCAATCACATTACCACTGTGCTACAAGGTACCTGCTTTGAGACTGGTTCTTCTCTTCTCATGGATCCAGGAGCATGGACCTCAGGGTAAACAGGCTAAAAAGGGACGCTGTGGTCAGTTTCTCCAACATCCACCTCGAAGCTCTAGCACTGTGGGATCCCCGTTCTAAAGAGTAGCTCTTGGCAAAGCAGAAACAGAGACACAGACGTAGAGAACAAACATATATACACCAAGGCGGAGGAGTGGGAGGAGGAATTGGGAGATTGGGATTGACATATACACTATGTGTGAGTTAAGTCACTTCAGTCCTGTCTGATTCTTTGCGACCCTATGGATTGAGCCTGCCAGGCTCCTCTGACCATGGGGATTCTCCAGGCATTGCAACCCACTCCGGTATTCTTGCTCTCCTCCAGGGGATCTTCCTGACCCAGGGATCGAACCCATGTCTCTTGTCTCCTGCAATGCGGGTGTTTTTTTAACCGCTAGTGCTCCTGGGAAGCCCAGTAATAGGTATATATATCTACTATAAGAAGCAGGCGATATTTAGATCTCTTAAAGTTTTCCTTTTTTTTTTTTTTTTTGACTTACAGAATTTTCCACTCCAACAAGCTGCTTGCCTTAAAGGCTTGCCTGTTGGGGATATGTATGGCACTGGGGTAAGTCTTGTTTATTTTTCTCTTAATTTTGCCTGGAAGACCATCTCTTTTTGAATCTCAATCATACAAATTGTGGATTTGAGTAGAAGGCTGAGCGCCGAAGAATTGATGCTTTTGAAGTGTGGTGTTGGAGAAGACTCTTGAGAGTCCCTTGGACTGCAAGGAGATCCATCCAGTCCATTCTGAAGGAGATCAGCCCTGGGATTTCTTTGGAAGGAATGATGCTAAAGCTGAAACTCCAGTACTTTGGGCACCTCATGCGAAGAGTTGACTCATTGGAAAAGACTCTGATGCTGGGAGGGATTGGGGGCAGGAGGAAAAGGGGATGACAGAGGATGAGATGGCTGGAAGGCAGCACTGACTCAATGGATGTGAGTCTGAGTGAACTCCGGGAGTTGGTGATGGACAGAGAGGCCTGGCATGCTGCGATTCATGGGGTCGCAAAGAGTCGGACATGACAGCGACTGAACTGAACTGAGAGGAATAACAGGAATGAGAAACACTTCTGGAATATTCAGAAGAAACTGAATCAAATTTGTTTGATGAAGCATCGCTTTCAGTCTAAGCAACTGTAGATGTTAAAACCTGCAAAAATGGCTAATGAAGGCAAGATTCGCACTGTGTTTTCAGGAAACAGGAAAGCACCTGCTGTTTATTTATGCTTCTTCAAATGCAGGTGTTCAGAATCTAAATACAAGTGGGCTTGCATTTCTTCCAAACAAGCTACTCTTCAGCTCTTTAGAGTCCTAAATACCCAATACACTTACAGATGAAGGTCTAACCTGGACCACAAATCAAACACAGCCACTGCTATCTTTGCACCAGAGTCACAAGCTTGCAGGATTGCGGTCTTGCTTCTCATGAGGCTCTGATTGGGAAATGGGCATCATTTAATGGCATATTGAAGAGGCAGAAGCCAGTGAAGGATGAGGTTAAAAACTAGAACCCGGCCATCTCCTGATAACCCAAAGAATTTCCCCAGTGGCCACTGGGTATCACTGGATGTTCTTGTGTGTGTGCATGCATGCATGCTCAGTTGCTCAGGCGTGTCTGACTCTGTGATCCCATGGACTATAGCCCTCCAGGCTCCTCAGTCCATGGAATTTTCCAGGCAAGAATACTGGAGTAGGTTGCCATTTCCTACTCCATCTTGTATACGTGCATTCATGTGAATGCATATATGCCTCAGCACATTCCATGTATGTTCTTACACATGTTAATAACAGTGTTTCATCAAAGACAGAGTAAGAGAGGGGCACCCAATTTGAAGTGACATGTTTATAAAGAATGTCTGTGATTTCCAACCCAGTGACCCACTGGGGAGTGAAAGAATTATGTGGAATTGACATTTCTCAAAACTGAAGCATGAGCAACTACCAAAGGTACACATTTCCAGCTCTCAGAACTCCCCGTGGGAAGGAGAGTGGCTAAGAACTTGACATCTAGAATCAGATTGTTTAGGTTCAAGTCCCGGCTCCATTATGTAAGCTCTCTGCACCTCAATGCTCCCATCTGCAAAATGGGAGTGTTCAGATTGGTCAGTGATCTAATGCCTGTAAAGAGCAAGAACAGGGCCTGGTCTCATCTCAGCACATAGAAGCTAGACATTAAGATACGACAGCAATGAAGGACTGGCCAGTATACACTGCTTTTCTTTTTGTGTTCCAAGGATGTTGTTCCTTCCATTTTCCTAAGATTACTTTTAGATTTGTTTAGATTAGAACTTTATGCTCACGGCCAGCACCAGAGGATTGAGGGTAAAGTAACCTTCCGACGGTCTCTGCCTCTGCCTGCCTGCCATCCAAATCTCCCATGACCGCCCAGGCCCTGTTTGTTCAGCGCTGCCTCTGCCTCACCACTCAGTACCCCTCGCTCCACACGCAGCCTGTGTCCTCTGCCTGGTTTCCCAAACTCCATGCACTTCTACATAGTGGGGCAAGCCCAGAAATACCTCCCTCTTTTCCTACAACAGTGGCTTCAGTGTGAACTGGGTCCTGTGGATTCTGCTCTTTTTGAGAGGAGAAAGGAAGGGTTTTCCCAACTGGAAAGAAATAAAGGAAGCCGTGAATCAGATGGCCATTTTGAAGTTGGGAGATGGCACCATTTCAAGACTCAAGGAAGAATGGAAAACAGCCTTTTAAAATATATATTTTGTTTTTATTTTTGGCCTCACCTTG
Source organism: Bos taurus (assembly GCF_002263795.3). Taxonomy (NCBI): domain Eukaryota; kingdom Metazoa; phylum Chordata; class Mammalia; order Artiodactyla; family Bovidae; genus Bos; species Bos taurus. Next base: position 37,450,711 of record NC_037340.1, read on the forward strand.
CGGCCTGTGGGACCCTAGTTCTTGGACCATGGATCAAATCTGTACCCCCTGCATTGGAAGGTGAGTCTTAACCACTGGACCATCAGGGAAGTCCTGAAAGCAGCTTTATACTCTTAACTCCCTCTTGTCTTCACATCCATGAGCCCGCCTCCCTCACCCAGCACTCGGGACATGAGAAGTAATCAGTGCCTGTCAATGTGCTGGTGATATCACAGGAAGAATTGATGTGTGGCAACCCAGTATTCTTTTTAAAAAATTATAATGGTTGTGAGAGGAAATAATTCAGAGCACAGCTCTTAGCTTTCATATCTTCTCTTTTGCTCTTCATCCCATGGTGTTTTTGGTTTGTTTTATTTCTGCAGCATCACCTCCACTGTTCTCAGTCACCCCTTCTTATCTAGCTTTGGGTTTCAAGGAGGAGTGCTCGTGGTAGAATCCTGTAGCTCTGACTATAACTGGGCCAAGTGGAGTCCTTCCTGGGAAGTTTACAAAATCTCACCCCAATGCCTGCTCATTGCATTCTCTTGCTCACAGGCCACTGTATTGTGTCCAGCTGGGACCCTGCACACCCCCAAACCCCCCACTCCCGCTTCTGCCTTCACAGACTACCCCTCTTTCAAAAGCTAGATGAATACTTTCTCCAAATTTTATTCAAAGGTTCATTCTCTTGTTAGCATCCCATTCTGATGAAATTCAGAATTTTCACCACCTCCCACTGGCTCCCACATATTACTTCCAGCCACCCTCCTCCCACTGGCATGCTGCTCCTCGAACTTGACAGATACATTTTCCCCACCTGGGGCCTTTGCACAAATCTTTTCCTCTACCTACAATGCTCTTCCCACCAAGAATGGGTCACCCTCCCCTCAAATGGCCTCATGGAGAGGCCTTCCCCAAAGTTGCTACACAAAATAACCCCTGTGGCCACTCTGTCCACACATCCTGTTTTCCTAATCTTCTTAGCACTTGACATGACTTGAGGTCTTCCCCAGTGGCTCAGCAGTAAAGAATCCACCTGCCATGCAGGAGACGTGGGTTCGATCCCTTGGTTGGGAAGATCCCCCAAAGGAGGAAATGGGAACCCACTCCAGTATTCTTGCCTGGAAAACCCCACAGACAGAAGAGCCTGGAAGGCTACAGTCAATGGGGTTGCAAAGAGTTGGACATGACTGAGCAACACACACACACATGACCTGAAATCAGTAGTTGTGGGGTTGGTGTAGATTATCTCTTCTTACCAAAATTTAACCTTCACGAGCAAGGGGACTTTGTTTACTTTTATTCCCTGTTGTCCTTCCAGCACTGAAACAGTATTCCTCAGAGTAGGACCTCAGTAATTATTTTGTTGACGAATGTCTTACTGAACCATTTCCTTGTTGAAAACTCGTACGCTGATGTCCCCAAGCAATTCCTAAAAGACGTTGAAAGGCCACATTCATAAATGTCTTAGGAAATGAATGAACAAGAGAAAGACTCAGAAGTAACCTCATCCAATCTCCTCTTTATTAAGATGAGAACAAGGAACCAGGGTGGGCTGAGTGAAGTGCCCAGGAGTGCACGTCTATTCACGGCGCAGTTGCTTTTGGCAGAAAAATAAAAATCCAGGCTGAAGCTGTTTACTAGTTTCACAAAGGAAGGCACCCAGGCGCATGCGAACCCCTCCTGATTTCAATTACATCTGGGAAGCTCAGAGCAGGAAGCAGGTGCTGGCAGCTGGCTTTGTTGTCTCTCAGGCCAAAGCTATACTTGGCCTCCATCTCCAAAGACAGTCTCCCAGCCCCTTCTCCTGCCTCTATTATCTTTGACAAAGGGACTGAATAAGTTCCTGTAACACAAAAGACTCCCATGCCCCAGAGCCAGAAGTGAGACAGCACAAGGGGACACACCAGAGGTGTATCAGCCGCAGCCCTCTTCGGTCTCGCTCAAGCAAATGTCCCTGTTCCCTCCCTATCTCCATGGTGCACAATTGCACTCCTGAAGGATGGTGAATCACAGTGATAAATGATACCTAGCTTGTTTGATAAGAGAGCTCTAGTCCCAAGAGTCCTGATTAGCATCTCATAGATTCTTTCCACATCCCCTTTGGGAAACGCAGCCACAATAGGACAATGTAAGTCAAGAGGCAGTGCCATTCCTTTGTAGGATTTCTGCAGCACCCAGGTGAGCAAACCAAAGTCTGGGAGGTTTAGAGACAGGCCTCAGGGTCACCCACACAGTTTCTGCACAGTGCACTGCAGGCTGCAAACTTTTCCTCTAAACCAGGCTGCCTATCAAACTATATCAATTTTGGTTTCTGGAGAAGAAGCAAATTCAATTGTATTGTTCTCATTCAGTACAATTCTTAGGGTGTGCGTGGTAGACAATTAAACACTGCAAAGAGTTTTGTGTTCATTTACCTAATGAAATGCAACATATCATGGTATTAGTAGTATTGTTCTATTTGCCTTACTGTATGTCTGAAACTTCATATATGTACATGCAACATGTACATAATACATATGTGTATACATGAGTTCTTTATATATAAATATATGCATCCACTCCAACAAGCTGCTTGCCTTAAAGGCTTGCCTGTTGGGGATACCTATGTACATATATGAAGTTTCAGACATACAGTAAGGCAAATAGAACAATACTACTAATACCATGCACCCACTATCCAGTTTGAGATATGAAACAGTAAAAACACCAGCAAATACTCCTGTCCTTGAACATTATGGTTTTAATCTGAACTGCCTCATTAATAGTAAGGTTGAATGTATTTTCATATGTTTACTGACCACGCGTGTTTCCTCTTCTAGAAATCGACTACTTGGGTACTTAACTGATCTTTCTATTGGATTGCTCATCTTTGTAAGGGTCTTTTATATACTCTGGAATTGAAATCTCATCATGTATATTGATTATACTTCAATCAAATACATTGGTATTTTCCCCCAGACTGTGACTTGTCTTTTTAATTTTTCATTTTGGCTTACAATGAACGTAGTGTTTTGGCCTAGTATAGCTGGATTTACTACTTTGGTCACCTGATGTGAAGAACTGACTCATTGGAAAAGACCCCGATGCTGGGAAAGATTGAAGGCACACACAACTGAGTGACTAAACTGAACTGAAAAAATATTTATGATTTTTAACTCTTAGAAATCTTTTCCTACACCAATCATAAAGATTTATTTAAAAAGTTCAGTTCAGTTCAGTTGCTCGGTCGTGTCTAACTCTTTGCGACCCCATGGACTGCAGCATGCACCAACTCCCGGAGTTTACCCAAACTCATGTCCATTGAGTCAGTGATGCCATCCAACCATCTCATCCTCTGTTGTCTCCTTCTCCTCCTGCCCTCAATCTTTCCCAGCATCAGGGTCTTTTCAAATGAGTCAGCTCTTCGCATCAGGTGGCCAAAGTATTGGAGTTTCACTTTCAACATCAGTCCTTCCAATGAATATTCAGCAATGATTTCCTTTAGGATAGACTGGTTGGATCTCCTTGCATTCCAAGAGACTCTCAAGAGCCTTCTCCAACATCACAGTTCAAAAGCATCAATTCTTCAGCACTCAGCTTTCTTTATATTCCAACTCTCACATCCATACATGACCACTGGAAAAAACATAGCCTTGACTAGATGGACCTTTGTTGGCAAAGTAATGTCTCTGCTTTTTAATATGCTGTCTAGGTAGGTCATAACTTTCCTTCCAAGGAGTAAGCGTCTTTTAATTTCATGGCTGCAATCACCATCTGCAGTGATTTTGGAGCCCCAGAAAATAAAGTCAGCCATTGTTTCCACTGTTTCCCCATCTATTTGCCATGAAGTGATGGGACCAGATGCCATGATCTTAGTTTTCTGAATGTTGAGCTTTAAACCATTTTTTTCACTCTCCTCTTTCACTTGCATCAAGAGGCTCTTTACTTCTTCGCTTTCTGCCATAAGGGTGGTGTCATCTGTATATCTGAGGTTATTGATATTTCTCCCGGCAATCTTGATTTCAGCTTGTGCTTCTTCCAGCTCAGCATTTCTCATGATATACTCTGCATATAAATTAAATAAGCAGAGTGACAATATACAACCTTGACGTACTCCTTTTCCTATTTGGAACCAGTCTGTTGTTCCATGTCCAGTTCTAACTGTTGCTTCCTGACCTGCATAGGTTTCTCAAGAGGCAGGTCAGGTGGTCTGGTATTCCCATCTCTTTCAGAAGAGGCTGTGCAGTGCAGGAGCAAGTGGCTGTGAGGAGATACCTCACGTCCAAGGTCAGGACCAGCAGCCAAGAGAAGATACTACAAGTCCAAGGTAAGGAGCAGTGGCTGTGCTTTGCTGGAGCAGCCGTGAAGAGATACCCCACTTCCAAGATAAGAGAAACCCAAGTAAGTCAGTAGGTGCTAAGAGAGGGCATCAGAGGGCAGACAGGCTGAAACCACAATACAGAAAACTAGCCAATCTGATCACATGGACCACAGCTTTGTCTAACTCAGTGAAACTAAGCCGTGCCGTGTGGGGCCACCCAAGAAGGACGGGTCATGGTGGAGAGGTCTGACAGAATGTGGTCCACTGGAGATAGGAATGGCAAACCACTTCAGTATTCTTGCCTTGAGAACCTCATGAACAGTATAAAAAGGCAAAAAGATATGACGCTGAAAGATGAGCTCCCCAGGTCAGCAGGTGCCCAATATGCTACTGGAGATCAGTGGAGAAATAACTCCAGAAAGAATGAAGGGATGGAGCCAAAGCAAAAAGAAACCCAATTGTGGATGGAACTGGGGATAGAAGCAAGGTCTGATTCTGTAAAGAGCAATATTGCATAGGAACATGGAATGTTAGGTCCATGAATCAAGGCAAACTGGAAGTGGTCAAACAGGAGATGGCAAGAGTGAACATTGACATTCTAGGAATCAGCAAACTAAAATGGACTGGAAGGGGTGAATTTAACTCAGATGACCATTATATCTACTACTGTGGGCAGGAATCCCTTAGAAGCAATGGAGTAGCCATCATAGTCAACAAGAGAGTCTGAAATGCAGTACTTGGATGCAATCTCTGAAACGACAGAATGATCTCTGTTTGTTTCCAAGGCAAACCATTCAATATCACAGTAATCCAAGTCTATGTCCTGACCAGTAATGCTGAAGAAGCTGAATGGTTCTATGAAGACCTACAAGACCTTTTAGAACTAACACCCAAAAAAGATGTCCTTTTCATTATAGGGGACTGGAATGCAAAAGTAGGAAGTCAAGAAACACCTGGAGTAACAGGCAAATTTGGCCTTGGAGTACAGAATGAAGCAGGATAAAGGCTGATAGAGTTTTGCCAAGAGAATGCACCAGTCATAGCAAACACCCTCTTCCAACAACACAAAAGAGCCTACACATGGACATCACCAGATGGCCAACACCAAAATCAGACTGATTATATTCTTTGCAGCCAAAGATGGAGAAGCTCTATATAGTCAGCAAAAACAAGACCAGGAGCTGACTGTGGCTCAGGCCATGAACTCCTTATTGCCAAATTCAGACTTACATTGAAGAAAGTAGGGAAAACCACTAGACCATTCAGGTATGACCTAAATCAAATCTCTTATGACTATACAATGGAAGTGAGAAATAGATTTAAGGGACTAGATCTGATATACAGAGTGCCTGATGAACTACGGATGGAGGTTTATGACATTGTGCAGGAGACAGAGATCCAGAACATCCCCAAGAAAAGGAAATGCAAAAAAGCAAAATGGCTGTCTGAGAAGGCCTTACAAATAGCTGTGAAAAGAAGAGAAGCAAACAGCAAAGGAGAAAAGGAAAGATATACCCATTTGAATGCAAAGTTCCAAAGAATAGCAAGGAGAGATAAAAAAGCCTTCCTCGGCGATCAGTGCAAAGAAATAGAGGAAAACAAATGGGACCTAATTAACCTTAAAAGCTTCTGCACATCAAAGGAAACTATTAGCAAGGTGAAAAGACAGCCTTCAGAATGGGAGAAAATAATAGCAAATGAAGCAACTGACAAACAACTAATCTCAAAAATATAGAAGCAACTCCCACAGCTCAACTCCAGAAAAATAAATGACCCAATCAAAAAATGGGCCAAAGAACTAAATAGACATTTCTCCAAAGAAGACATACAGACGGCTAACAAACACATGAAAAGATGCTCAACATCACTCATTATCAGAGAAATGCAAATCAAAACCACTATGAGGTACCATTTCACACCAGTCAGAATGGCTGCAATCCAAAAGTCTACAAGCAATAAATGCTGGAGAGGGTGTGGAGAAAAGGGAACCCTCTTACACTGTTGGTGGGAATGCAAACTAGTACAGCCACTATGGAGAACAGTGTGGAGACTCCTTAAAAAACTGGAAATAGAACTGCCTTATGATCCAGCAATCCCACTGCTGGGCATACACACTGAGGAAACCAGAAGGGAAAGAGACACGTGTACCCCAATGTTCATCGCAGCACTGTTTATAATAGCCAGGACATGGAAGCAACCTAGATGTCCATCAGCAGATGAATGGATAAGAAAGCTGTGGTACATATACACAATGGAGCATTACTCAGCCATTAAAAAGAATACATTTGAATCAGTTCTAATGAGGTGGATGAAACTGGAGCCTATTATACAGAGTGAAGTAAGCCAGAAGGAAAAACACCAATACAGTATACTAACGCATATATATGGAATTTAGAAAGATGCTAACAATAACCCTGTGTATGAGACAGCAAAAGAGACACTGATGTATAGAACAGTCTTATGGACTCTGTGGGAGAGGGAGAGGGTGGGAAGATTTGGGAGAATGGCATTGAAACATGTAAAATATCATGTATGAAACAAGATGCCAGTCCAGGTTCGATGCACGATACTGGATGCTTGGGGCTAGAGCACTGGGACGACCCAGAGGGATGGTATGGGGAGGGAGGAGGGAGGAGGGTTCAGGATGGGGAACACATGTATACCTGTGGCGGATTCATTTTGATATTTGGCAAAACTAATACAATTATGTAAAGTTTAAAAATAAAATAAAATTTAAAAAAAAAAGAAATAGAGGAAAACAATAGAATGGGAAAGACTAGAGATCTCTTCAACAAATTTAGAGATACCAAGGGAATATTTCATGCAAAAATGGGCACAATAAAGGACAGAAATGGTAAAGACCTAACAGAAGCAGAAGATATTAAGAAGAGGTGGCAAGAATACACAGAAGAACTGTACAAAAAAGATCTTCATGACCCAGATAATCATGATGGTATAATCACTCACCTAGAGCCAGACATCCTGGAATGTGAAGTCAAGTGGGCCTTAGAAAGCATCACTATGAACAAAGCTAGTGGAGGTGATGGAATTCCAGTTGAGCTATTTCAAATCCTGAAAGATGATGCTGTGAAAGTGCTGCACTCAATATGCCAGCAAATTTGGAAAACTCAGCAGTGGCCACAAGACTGGAAAAGGTCAGTTTTCATTCCAATCCCAAAGGAAGGCAATGCCAAAGAATGCTCAAACTACCGCACAATTGCACTCATCTCACACGCTAGTCAAGTTAATGCCCAAAATTCTCCAAGCCAGGCTTCAGCAATACGTGAACCGTGAACTTCCTGATGTTCAAGCTGGTTTTAGAAAAGGCAGAGGAACCAGAGATCAAATTGCCAACATCTGCTGGATCATGGAAAAAGCAAGAGAGTTCCAGAAAAACATCTATTTCTGCTTTATTAACTATGCCAAAATCTTTGACTGTGTGGATCACAATTTTTAAGAAAAGTTAATGATTTACTTTATTATCTTTAATCCAAAGTGGAGTTTATATTTGCATACATTATGGAGGAAGGACTGAAACAAAATCGTCTATTCAGTGAATTATCCCACCACCACTTACTGAAAATTCCAGTCTTTCTTAGTATATCTTCATTGCCTGCTCCGCCATTTGTCAAGGTTCCACGTGGGCATGTACCTACTTCCAGGTCTTCTCTTTTGTTCCACTGTGCTCTGTTCTGGAGCCATAAAGCTAAAAACTGATAGGAAGTTGATTTTTCTTTATTTTTGAGCCAATACAACAGCTTGTTTATTTAGTTAAGGTCTTTAAAATGCCTGTTTAACTAAAAATGATTTTCAACCAGCACAACAACTATCCTCATAGGAAGAGATGCCCATATGAATTAATTTCCTTAAATATTTACTACATTCTATGTTTTGTAATTCAGAGTTTCTTTCTTTTGTTTTCAAACTTTATTTTTTATTTTGTATTGGAGTATAGCCAATTAACAGTGTTTCGGTTGTTTCAGGTGAACAGTGAAGGGACTCAGCCATGCACATACATGTATCCATTCTCCCGCAACACCCTCTCCCATGCAGACTGCCACATAATATTGAGTTGTGTTCCATGTGCTATAAAATAGGTCCTTGTTGGTTATCCATTTTGAACACAGCAGTATGTACATGACCTTCCCAAACTCCCTAACTATCCCTTCCTCCCAGCAACCATAAATTTGTTTTCTGTGAGTGTCTTTCTATTTCGTAAGTAAGTTCATTTGCAGCTTTTTTCTTTAATAACACAAGATCACTGAAGCTGGTTGATGGGCCCATGGTACCTCATTCTACCCCCCCCCCATTTTGTGTACATCTGTTAGTTTCCGTAAGAAAGAAATGTGCAGGTGTTCCCTGGTGGTCCAGCCATCAGGACTCTGAACTTTCACTGCTGAGGTCACAGGTTCAATCCCTGGTCTAGTAACTAAGATCCCACACGCTGCTTAGCATGGCCAAAAAAAGAGAGAGAGAGCTGTGCAAGGACCTGGATCTCGGGTCTCAGTGGAATACAAAACTGCTTTACTGGGTACAGGTGGTCATGGGTAGTGCCGTTAGGGACACCAGATCTCTGCTGTTGAATCCTTCTCTGGGAAACATGCTTCCTTTCATACAGCACCCATTCTTCTGGCTAATGAGACTCACCCCTAATGATTTATCCCCTGGAAGCACTTGCTGACAAATCCAGGCTGAACCGTTTGGGGGCCCTTGTCCATACCGTACTCCAAGCAAGGCTCTCACTCCAGCATGTCTGGGTCTTGCCTTTCCTAAGGCTACTGCTACACTGAGCTCCCTGAGAGCAAGAAATGTATCACGTTTATTTCTGTTTCCCCACAATGCAGCACACTTCAGATATCGGATGTTTAATGATTACTGGGTGAATGACTAAATGAGTCTTCAAATATTCTTTTAGGACTAATGATAAGCAATAGGAAAGACATGAGGGGACAAGCAGGATTCTGACTCATAAATTTGGCCTTTAGCGTGTCATCAGTGTTGGGATGATTCCAGTTGTGAGACCCAGACTCCATCAGCAGAAGGGCTGGGGAAACTGATCCTGAAAAGCAGCAGGTGTCCAGAAACATCATCAGAATGTGTGACCTAATATACGCAAAGGCGTCTTAGAAATGTAAAAGCCCAGCCCTTCTACACAAAGTGATGCGATGTTATTATCAGTAGCTTCTGGTAACTCTTATACTATTCCTGATTATCTCTTGCACTCATGATAGGGTGGCATTTTTTAAAGACATTCCAGCTGAAGGTGAAAAATCATCAAGATCATTTTCTAAAAAGGCTAAGAAGTGCAGGATCTATCAACCAAGCAGACAGCACAATTCAGCAAAGAGTTCACAGGTAATATGACCTGCTTGCTTCAGTGAAATGCACTTAGGAAAAAGAAAACCCTTTACTAGCAGAACCCTTTAATTGTCAAAGCGGAGTGATAGAGTCTGTTTTGAGTGGTACAATATTTTCTTTTTGTTTCCAGGATCAAGCACAAGTGTTTTCATGTGATTGCTAAGAGCAGTTCTCACCGACAGAGGAAAAAGCTTACCTTGGATAAAAGACACTCTACCACTTCCCATCACAGAGTAAACCCTTTACTTTTCTTTGGTTTTCCCTTTATTTCTTCAAAGGAGTAGCAGGAAGCTGTTTCCAAGAGAATAAAAAGGACAACCTACAATGTTAATAAGTAAATGCTGTGCTTAGTCACTCAGTCACGTCTGACTTTTTGCGACCCCATGGACTGTAGCCCACCAGCTCCTCTGTCCACGGGTATTCCCCAGGCAAGAATACCTGACTGGGCAGCCTATCCCTTCTCCAAGGGAACTTCCTGACCCAGGAATTGAACCAGGGTCTCCTGCATTTACAGGCAGATTTTTTACCAGCTGAGCTACCCAGGAAGCCCTAATAAGTAAATAAGTAATGGCTGTCTTGGTTTAGAATCTGGAGCCCAGAGAGATGAAGGGACTGGACCCAAGATCAGGAGGTAGTGAGTGAGCTGCAATATTTCCTGACTTCAGAGCAAATGATCTCTCCCCTCCTCCGTGAATTTATTTTTACTCTGCATTACGACCCAATGAGGATGAATCAAGCAGATAATATGTGATGCCATTTTAGAAACAGAAACAAACTTGGGCAGTTTGGTAATTGGACCACAGATGAAATCAGTGAGAACCTAGGGAAGGATTGCAGGCATTCTTCTGTGGGGTAACCCTCCATCAGATGGTGTCACCTCAGAAGCTTAAGACTAAGTCATCTACCCAGAATCTGAAACATGCTTTGATCTACCTACTTAGCACAGTGTGAGTCTATGAGAAGGCAGTGAGGTGTGGTGTGTGGTTTGATAAAAATTAGTAAACATGGTGCCAGAAGAGAGGGGAAAAACACAAACAGATGTGTAAGCATGTATAATCAGAAAGGCATTATGTGCATAATCCTAGCAGCTTTATTTAATGGCTTATTCCGTTTCGGTGATCATGTTGGTAGATGAGCTAATTGCAAATTTGTTAAATATTCATAACCAGCAATTTCTGCTAAGTGACAATGAACTGTCACAGTCGAAAGGATTACAGACCCTAAGGTGACATGATTCCATACGCTGCCTCCTGTCTTCACCCAGAGATCATATCTACCCGTTTCCTACCTACAGCACAGGTATTAAGGGGCAGGGCAAGTTGGAGGAAGTGCCCAGGTGTGGAAGGACAGAGCATAATCTGGATACCAGATGGAAACTGATGCCACAGCTTTCAACTACAAAGCTATTCTCCAACGCCCAGACTTTCCCAAGTTTGGGGACTCTGTTATTCTGTTCATTCTCAACTCATTTTCTGTAAATACTGCCTTTAAAAGTGGAAAAACTACAGGAACAGGGCAAATTATTTTCACCAATGAGTTTTTCTGTCCCCTAGAGCCTTACTTTTCAAAGTTGCGGTTGGGAGCATGTTCACACCCAGCATCTCAGGCCCCACCCACACCCTTGTGTCCAGATCTGCATTTTAACATGATTTATATCCAAGGTGAATATTATGCAGTTTACTATGCACCACAGCAAAAGGACTTGAACTTTGTCAGGGGAACTGACTGATACCTTTTGTGGTTCAAGATCACATGGGCTTAGAGCCTTAGAGGAAATAGCACAGAAACCTGTGGTTTTCAGATCTGTTAATACCCACAGCGTATTTGGAGGTTAACCCATCTGTTTTGCACATTGCTGTCACAGTTACCGCAGTTGCTCTAATAATGGTCATTAGTGTGTCTCCTTATCCAACGTGTAGGAATTCCTCGGTTCTCTGTTGGCTTTCAGGATACGCTGCCCAAGGTGAACTAAGCCCCAAGTTTCTCCATGTGATGCGATTTACTCTTTGCCAGTCAGTTCCTCAACAGCCTTACTCTTTATTAGGCAGTTTCCTCATTATCCATAGTCTGCTTACATGTCCATGCACACTCCAATCCCTCTTACAGACCTGCTCGTTCGCAATTTTACGTGTTGATTTCAGATGCATGTGTTCACAGGAATGTGGTTTTCATTTAGCCTTGACATTTGTCATTACGGTCAAAATCAACCGACTAGTTCATTGCTTGTTCATTGTCACAATGATCCATCACTATTTATCAAGCACCTACTAGGTGCCAGACACATTGCTCAGTTCAGTTCAGTTCAGTAGCTCAGTCATGTCCGACTCTTGTGCGACCCCATGAATCGCAGCACTCCAGGCCTCTCTGTCCATCACCAACTCCCAGAGTTCACTCAAACTCACATCCATTGAGTCGGTGATGCCATCCAGCCATCTCATCCTCTGTCGTCCCCTTCTCCTCCTGCCCCCAATCCCTCCCAGCATCAGAGTCTTTTCCAATGAGTCAACTCTTTGCATGAGGTGGCCAAAGTACTGGAGTTTCAGCTTTAGCATCAGTCCTTCCAAAGAACACCCAAGACTGATCTCCCTTAGAATGGACTGGTTGGATCTCCTTGCAGTCCAAGGGACTCTCAAGAGTCTTCTCCAACACCACACTTCAAAAGCATCAATTCTTCAGCACTCAGCTTTCTTCACAGTCCAACTCTCACATCCATACATGACCACTGGAAAAACCATACCCTTGACTAGACGGACCTCTGTTGGCAAAGTAATGTCTCTGTTTTTAATATGCTATCTTGCTTGCTTGCTTGCTTGCTTAAGTTGCATCAGTTGTGTCCGACTCTGTGTGACCCCATAGACGGCAGCCCATCAGGCTCCATCGTCCCTGGGATTCTCCAGGCAAGAACACTGGAGCGGGTTGCCATTTCCTTCTCCAACGCATGAAATGAAAAGTGAAAGTGAAGTCACTCAGTCATGTCAGAATCTTAGCGACCCCATGGACTGCAGCCTACCAGGCTCCTCTGTCCATGGGATTTTCCAGGCAAGAGTACTGGAGTAGGGTGCCATTGCCTTCTCCGAATATGCTATCTAGGTTGGTCATAACTTTCCTTTCAAGAAGTAAGCGTCTTTTAATTTCATGGCTGCAGTCACCATCTGCAGTGATTTTGGAGCCCAAAAAAATAAAGTCTGACACTGTTTCCACTGTTTCCCCGTCTATTTCCCATGAAGTGATGGGACCAGATGCCATGATCTTCGTTTTCTGAATGTTGAGCTTTAAGCCAACTTTTTCACTCTCCCCTTTCACTTTCATCATGAGGCTTTTTAGTTCCTCTTCACTTTCTGCCGTAAGGGTGGTGTCATCTGCATATCTGAGGTTATTGATTTCAATTTCTCCTGGCACTCTTGATTCCAACTTGTGCTTCTTCCAGCCCAGCGTTTCTCATGATGTATTCTGCATATAAATTAAATAAGCAGGGTGACAGTATACAGCCTTGACGTACTCCTCGCTGCTCAGTACCACACAAATGTTATCTCCAATCCTCTATGCAAAGAAGCATGTAGTATTTTCCCCAAATACAGATGAAAAAAATCATCTCAGAAAGCTTAAATGACAGGAGAAATGACAATGTCACCTTTAAGACATGAGGGTGCCAGAATCTAAAGTGGCATCTTTTCACTGCCTCACTGGTCCCTATTGCCTTTGCCAACTTACATCATTGTGATCACAGTTTTGCATATGCGTAACAATGTTATGCGTTGATCCTTTCTAGGTGTTAAAAGCATTGACTTCACATTGTGTGATGCATCCATTTCATTTGCAAAAGCAGTGTTGACATTCTTAGCTCCATATATTGTTGAACAGCCAGTAGAGAGAGTCATAAATAATTGTCAACTCAGAGTTGAATTATCTGCCTATAGATTTAACTTTTTTTTTAAATTTCTGGAACATGTAGATATAGAAAAAGTATCAAAGAATTAGGTGGTTATTTTAAAGTTTAACAAGTAAATCTTGTTCATAAACCCTTGGGCACTATGAAATCAAAAGATTTAACCCTAAAATTCCTTTTATAGTAATATCTAATTTATATTTTTTCATTTCCAATTTACATTGAATGTATAGTCTGAAAAGACTATATCATAAATAGATACATAATAATATATGCAGTTTTAGGAACACCAAAGAATGATGTCCAAAATAAACTTTTGAACACCTATTTATACGTATCTGAATATTTTCACTCTAATATTAGGAATTTTGATGAATAGGATGAATTAATTTTAGTAGGGATACCATTTTCTTATCTATACCATAATGGCAAACGTAAATAATATTTTTGTCTTACAAGTTTTAATATGTGAGAGATTTCAGAAATTTGTTATGTTATTTTGATATCCCTTGTCTTTGAAATCTTTACACATTTTCTGGTCCAAAATCTTCAACACATATTAAAATTTTTGAGTGGTGGAGAAAAGAAATGGACTCATGTTCCCATCAGATCTCTTAGGGTTGCAAGAAGGAGAAACTCAAATTAGCTGGAATAAAAGACAAGTGTGAAGGTTCAAGACAAGGAACTCACCTGGGACCCCAGGGACTGAAGCAAGGTGCTTAGAAGACAGGAAGAACCAAAGACATCTCTGGGGTCCATGGGATCTGTCTCAGTCTCGAGTACTTCTGTCCCAACTTCTTCTGATTAGGGACCACCACCAGCTACAGGAAGTGGCTTCCCTATGTCCTAGTAGAAGGGGCCTCACTGTGAAAGAATTCCTCTTAACAGCACAGCCATACCTGCTGAACAGACCATAGTCCCAGTGATGAAGAAGTGAGCTACAGAAATGTCCTAACTTGGGGAAAATCCCAGGGAGAAATGCCTGGATTTATGGTTCTTGTCCTCCTGCATTTTATGTCTTGCCAGACTCCCCTGCGAAATCAAACCCCTTTGAGCTGGAGAATCCTGGCCCAAGTTTCAAAATGTTGTCATGAAATTAATGTCTTATTGTCTTCTCTTCCAGTATCTGGTGGCCCCAAATGGTTATCTTGACCTTCACTTCATATCATTGTATCTTATTCAGAGGGAGGGAACAGAAGAATTTTGTGGACAGAGATGCTTATGCAGCTTAGATGCTGAAATAGATGTTTGAAATCATGTGGCAACAAGTCAAGGAAAGCCATTGGCCACCAGGAGCTGGAAAAGGTGGGGAGTGGCTCTCCTCTCCAGCCTCCAGATGAAGTGTGGTCCTATCTGCACCCTGGTTTCTGCCCAGCGATATTAATTTCCTACATCTGGCCTCCAGAAATACGAGAAAATAAACTTCTCTTATTTTAGGCCACCAATTTGGGGGAATTAGTTATCGCAGCCACAGAAAACTAACACATTTGGACACACCAAAATTCTGTACGTATATGTGAGTGTATCTCTACAATAAACACTCAGAAGATGCTGACCTACAAATGCATAGTTACAATCTTCATGGCTACTATCAACTGCCTCCATAGTAACCATTGAACAGCCCCAGAAGCAAGATTTCAAGCTTGCATATGCTAGTACTCTTAGTATCACAAAGTTACTAAATGCTTTGATTATAAAATTGAAAATTATATTCTAATTGTCGTTTGAAAGTGAATTTCTATTATTCATGGGCTTGTTATTTTAAGATCATTTGTAATATCTGATTGTGTCCACTGCCAATTTTCTGCTGTGCTTTGTTTTTTGTTTACTCGAATTTTTTTTTTTCAAATCTTTTGGCCAAGCTGCAAGGCATGTGGGATCTTAGTTCCCTGACCAAACTCTCGACCCAGGCATTAGCAGCGTAAAGTCTTAACCACTGGACTGTCAGGGAAGTCCCTCTGCTGTGGTTTTGATATTTTGTGTAATCAGTGTCTGTGAACATTTTTATGTTCAAGTAATTAATCTGAATATGAATTACAATTAATTTTTATTTATCATTTGATTTTACTTTGCCTACAAGATTTTTACCATACAGGATTTCCTCTTTTTTTATGTAATTAATATTTATAGCTGCTGGCTTTCAGGTCATGCTTTGAAAGTCTTTTCCACATCAAAATTATTTTTTAAAGTCCTCTCTTGTAATTATGAAGAGTTTCAGTTTTGATTATTAAATTTAATTGTTTATCCACATGTGTATCCTGGAGTCCTAATGCTGCTATAAATGATCTATCTTTTGTATGTATTTGGGTCTACTTCAGGACCTTCTCTTCTGCTACAGAGATCTTTCTGTCTATACCTCATTTTAAATAAAACAAAGCAGGCTGTAAAATGTGAATTCTGATTAGGGTGTTGAGTTCCCCCACCACTGATGCATCAACCACCATCAGGTCTCCTGTTCATTTAGCTCCTAGACCAGACGTGAAGGGCCCTGCACCATGAGAAATCCCTCAGAGACAAGCACCTGGCAGCAGCTTTGATGACTGCTTCAGCTCCTGCCCGGGCTCCTGGTGAAGTCAGGCTGCACCCGAAGGACCTGTTCATGAGAGAAACTACAGGACACCTTCCACTTGGAATCAAGAAATAGTCCCTTTGAAGGGATTGGTGAGGAATCAAGTCAGGACAATTGTGGGGCACTTGTGAGAGAAATGACTAAAACCCATCCCTGGTGTTGCCAACGTGGTTACCCCAGATGCAAAATTACAGTCTGGGCTGGGGACGGAGCCAAGCACAGTCACGGGATGTCTCAGGAGTCCTCCAAGCTTCCCACCGCGGGAACTGTGAAATTTCTAAAGCCATTCCGGGAGTGAAAAATAAGGTCGTACATAGGGTCACTGAGTTCTCAGCATCAAAGACTTGAATTGTGTTCAAAACAGCGGCGGGACGCAATGACTGCCTGCTTCCCATAGATCCACGTAGGGGTGGGATGGAGTGGTGAAAAATGTTCTCTGACGTGTCCCTTTCCTGGGATTGTTTACAAATCTTGCCATGTTTTCTATGCCATTTGCTGCTCCTTTGCAGTCTTTTTCTTGCTTGTTATTCATTTAGTTAAGCCTCTTTGACTGCAGAGGCATGCACCATATGACAATATAGCAGGATTTCTTGTTCTAAAAAAAAAAGTCAGTCAGTTAGCTAGATGCCTGTCACAGGCAAATGCAGACAGGCAGGAGAGGCTAGTTTGCTTGTCAGTCCAGGGTGGAAAGAGGTTTCTGTCAATCAGCTCCATGATAGCATCAGTCTTCTGCATCGCCTCAGAGACAAGAGACTTCACACAGAGCTATCATTGTGGCAGGACCTGCATAGGGTTAGAGATATCCTCCGAGCTCATGAGCAGTAAGGGATCCACCCTCCTTCCAGTTAGTCTAGATGGATCTGCATCTTGGGGGCAGCCTCAGCACCAGAAGACCTTATGAAAATCAAAATTAGGAACCTACTATATAGCAGGAGGAGCTCAGCTCAGTGTTGCACAATGACCTAGAGGGGTGGAATGTGGGAGGGGGGAGGTTAAAGAGGGAGGGTGTATATGTAAGCATGGGGGCACGCTAAGTCGCTTCAGTCAAACCCAACTCTTTGCAACCCTGTGGACTGTAGCTAGGCTCCTCTGTCCATGGGATTCTCCAGACAAGAATACTGGAGTGGGTTGCCATGCCCTCCTCCATGGGGTCTTCCCAACCCAGGGATCAAATCTGAGTCTCTTAACATCTGCTGCACTGGCAGGTGGGTTCTTTACTACTAGCACCACCTGGGAAGCCTGTGTATATGTACACATATAGCCAATACACTTCACTGTATAGCAAAACTAACACAATACAAATTAATAAATAAACACATTTTGAAATAAAATAAAATGTAAGAAAGATTAGCTAAGGAGAGAAAAATAAAACTTCATCCTTCTTCACCTTTAAAGCAGAAAGGTTCATCCACTGGGCTGGAGGAACCGTGTGAAAGGAACGTTGGCCTGGGGTTGACTGGGAGAGGAGGAAGAGGGTGATGGGAGCGACCAGACATAGATCACACATACATGGTGTCACTTGAAAACACTCAGTCTCATCTCAGACCTGGCAATATTGCTTTTCCACAGTAACATCTCTCATCCCTGACAGCAATTTATACTGAGCTACTAACTCTTCCTTCAAGAGGTTATACATGTTTTTTAAAAAAGATTTAAGGGTCATCTTTGGACATCTGAAATAAAAATGGTAAGGAGTAAGACAGGGAACTCTTGGAATCTAAAAATGCACATTCCTGCTGATCAGTATATAGACATACATGTGTGTGTGCTCACACATACACATATGTATGGATATTTTTCCATTCAATATCTTAGGTCATTAAGAGCTGATTAAACTGGAGAGTGACAGTGAAGGGTAGTCTTTCACAAAGTGGATTCTAAAAATGGGATATTCATGTCTTTGATTCATACCTGGCACAGTATACAAAAATTAACACAAAATGTACCATAGAATTCTGTGTAAAACCCAGAACTGTAAAAAAAAGTAAACATAGGATAAAATATTTGCAGCTTGGTTTAGACAAAGGCTTCTTATATATGACAACAAAAGTATACACATAAGAACAAACTGATAAATTGAACTTAATCAAAATTAAACCCATCTGTTCTTTGAAAGACATTACTAAGAGAATAAAAAGAAAAACTACAAACTAAGAGAAAATATTTGCAAAGCACATAACTGATGAAGGACTTGTGTCTAAAATACATAAAGAACACTGAAAATTCAATAATAAGAAAATAAACAATCCAGTGAAAGAAGGAAAAGATCTGAACAGACACTTCATCAAAGAAGATACACAGATGTCACATAAATACAAGAAAACATACTCAACATCATTAGTCATTGTGAAGATGAAAATTAAAATCACAATGAGATGCCATTACACATCTATCAGAATTACTAAAATCAAAGACTGACCACTCCTGGTCTTGGTAAGTAGTAGAGGCCTCTCATATACTATTGGTGGGAATGTCAAGTAGTCCAACCACCTAGGAAAACATTTTGGAAAGATACTACAACCAGTTCAATGGAGAATCCAAAGTACCACACAGTTATAGGTATAGACAAGAAATGCTAAAATAAATTAACAGCTATATGCAAAACCAGTTAAAAGACACAAGACATTGGTGGTGGTGGTGGTTTAGTTGCTAAGTTGTGTCCAACTCTTTGCAACCCCATAGACTATAGCCCACCAGGCTCCTCTGTCCATGGGATTTTCCAGGGAGGAATACTGGAGACGGTCGCCATTTCCTTCTCCAGGGGATCTTCCCAACACAGGGATTGAAACTGTGTCTCCTGCATCACAGGTGGATGCTTTACTGCTGAGCCACTATGGATTTCTCCACAAGGTACTAATCACTTGCATTTCACTGGAGTGAATTTGCATTTCATGGGCAAGACTCATTTGTATTACTCTCAATTTTCTGCAAGTTGCAGAGTTGTGACATGGCTCAAAGACGATGGAAGGTGAACATAACCCAGATGCATGAGCTACCAGTTAAATTATTCTCTGATGGGCGCTCATTCTTATCTGTATAAGTGTCATGATTTTACCTCTTACAAAATTATCCTTTAATAGGAAACTTGAACAATGTCTAACTAATAAGAAATACTCAATAAATAATAGTTTTTATAACATTAATTTTGTTATTGTTCAGTCACTCAGTCATGTTCAACTCTTTGTGACCCCATGAACTGCAGCACGCCAGGCATCCCTGTCCTTCACCATCTCCCGGAGTCTGCTCAAACCCATGTCCATTGAGTTGGTGAAGCAATCCAACCATCTCATCCTCTGTCATCCTTTTCTCCCTAATAATTTAAAATATTAATGTTTAAATATAAATAAGCATTAATTTTATTAATATTTAAAGTGACTGGAGTCACACTTTAAAGTCATCTGGGAAAGGTACACTGTGAAGATGGCATTCATGTGCTCAGTCACTTCAGATTATTCCAGTCATTACTGAGTGATTCCTGAGAATAAGGCCCAGTGTTAGCTGTCACTTATTGATGAGACAGAGTTGGGTGGACTCTTCTGCGGTAACGGGGAGTATTACTTAGCAGGTCTTAGTAGCACTCAGAAGGGGCAAGGTAAAGTAGATTTGAAATCTAGTTTAAAGTGAACCTTTCAGTAGGAGGGGCTGTGAGCTAGGTTAAGAATTATAAGGATCTTGACATAATGCTTTAGAACTGGTAAACACAGCAGGGTAGGGAATTTGTGGTGACGATTAAACTTGTAAGGTTCAAAGCTTCAGGATATAAAATGTCATTTGGTTCTTTCTTTGAAGAGTTGATTAATCTTTTAGGGAAGTTTCTGGAATGACCAATCAAGTTATTTGTAATTTCTTGGGCAAGAGTTATCTGAAACAGTGACAGCATGTTGATAAAGACAGTGGAATATGAAAGTCATTCAATGTAGGCTTTACACTGTGTGGGTACAGATGGTTTGGTTCTCAAGTAACATTTTTCTTTTATACTTGTTGTTGTTCAGTCACTAAGATGTGTCCGACTCTTTGCGACCTCATAGACTGCAGCACACTAGGCTTCCCTGCCCTTCACTATCTCCTGGAGTTTGCTCAAACTCATGTCCATTCAGTCGGTGATGCCATCCAACCATCTCATCCTCTGTCGCCCGCTTTTCCTCCTGCTTTCAATCTTTCCCAGCATCAGGGTCTTTTCTAATGAGTCTGCTCTTCACATCAGGTGGCCAAAGTATTGGAGCTTCAGCTTCAGCAAAGTCCTTCCAATGAATATTGATTTCCTTTAGGACTGACTGATTTGATCTCTTTGCAGTCCAAGGAACTCTCAAGAGTCTTCTCCAACACCACAGTTCAAAAGCATCAATTCTTCAGTGCTCAGCCTTCTTTTTGGGCCAACTCTCACATATATAACATGACAACTGGAAAAACCACAGTTTTGACTATAGAGACCTTTTATACTTATTTATCGTTTATCATTTGTGGTCTATCTTCATAATCACATATCCTGTGCTAAATACTCCTATTACTAATAACAACTACCAATATTACAGCAGCAGCAACCGTTGTGTTTATCCTGTGCTCACTTAGATCTGTGATTCTGAAAGCAGTCTTGTAAATAGCATTTGTTATCCCCACTTCATAGGTGAGGAAACCAAGGCTCAGGGGGTGGCAGGACACAGAACTGAATGTGGGACAGCAGGCTCCAAAGTCTACATTATGCTTTCCAACTAAACAGTAAGCTTCCAATGCCACGCCCAAGGTCATGATCTCCAGCAAGCAGTATAGTCCTGGGCCCAGAGTGTAAATAAACCCCAAGTAAGTATTTGTGAAGAATGCTGAATAGTGAGACAGTTTGTCCAAAGGCATCTGAGAAGCTTTCCAAAACAGGAGCATCTTCTGACTTTCAATCGAATCTCTATTAGCTGCAGTTGCTGCTCACTTGACTGACCAGGAAGGCGCTGCACAGTTTTATTTCTGTTTAACGACTGAAGTCTTAAAGCTCCCACAGTCACCTGGTCCTTGATTCGGCTGCATAACAGACACAGCGAAAGCTATAAGGACTCTATTAGCAGCAAATTGGTACTTTAAGCCACAATATTGGTTCAGTCTGGATGCATTAAAGGCCCAGCACTAGGTACATACCTTCCTTCTCTAGCTTTTTCCATTATATACAGAAGATCATTGGTCCCCAGGGTGGAATAGAGGAAAAGATGAATTTAGAGCACATGACAAGGAAAGAGAACAAACCTCACGCTTGTGTCCTTTTCACCTCGGTTTCCGTGAAATTATTGTAGCTCTCAGCGTGTGATTTTGTTCATTATTTTGCTTGTGGTATTTTCTTTTACCTGGTGCACATTAATAATCTGTCTATCTAAATGTAATATGTGTTCTCAGTCGCTCAGTAATGTCAGACTCTTTGCGGCCCCATGGACTGTAGTCCACCAGGCTCCTCTGCCTGTGGAATTTTCCAGGCAAGAATTCTGGAGTGGGATGCCATTTCCTACTCCAGGGAATCTTCCCCATCCAGGCATAGAACCTGCATCTCTTGCATCTCCTGCATTGGCAGGAGGATTCTTTACTAACAGCACCAATTGGGAAGCCCCTATCTAAATATAAGATTCAATGTTAACGATCCAACATGCCCGTGCTTTTCATCTGGCCACATAAAGAACAGGTGCCTAGAAAATCTTGTTTCATGGTTCCACTGGGAATCAAGTTTTAGTCGATTTGTCTTACCAGTTTTCTCTCCAAACCTTAAGTCTTTTGAACTTTTCGTCACATACCCTGGAACTGTTAAAAGCAGTGACAATACATGCTTAGGATTCATAGTGGTTTTTATTCACCTGAAGCCTTGTTTCACTTTGTAGTTTAATTCTGTAGGGAAATAAATCAGAACAAGGTGAGTGGTGTTTGTATTCATTAGTGTGAAATGAATCACTTATTGGATCAGATTCTTTCCTTGAATTCATAAACAGTGCAAAGGAAAAAACCCTCAAATAGAATAATCAGAATATTAGGATTTATTATAATCTCTTTTCAAAGTGAAAGTGAAGTTGCTCAGTCGTGTCCGACTCTTTGCGACCCCATGGACACCAGGCTCCTCCGTCCATGGGATTTTCTAGGTAAGAGTACTGGAGTGGGTTGCCATTTCCTTCTCCAGAGAATCTTCCCAACCCAGGGATCGAACCCAGGTCTCCCGCATCATAGACAGACGCTTTACCATCTGAGCCACCAGGGAAGCAATTAATTTTACAAAGTTCTAACAGATTTGATGTAGATTTGATAGAAAACTAATAATAAAATAATTTATAGGTTGAAAATATTCTAGAACTGACAGTAGGAAAATGGTTAGTCTACAGAATACTGCATTTTGTTTTGTGGGCTTAATCCCATTAGAGTTACTTTCTAATTTTATTTATTTATTTTTTCACAATACTTTCTCCTTATGTGAAAACTAATCTAAAAATTGTCTTTTTCTAAATGAAACGGGTTAAGTTAGGAAAATTTCTGTTTTTGGTAATAAATGACTAGGTCATACTTGAACTAGACAAACAGAAAAAATATATAAAAGCACCAAAAGCTAACAAAAATAAGGAATTTCTGGACCAAGATCCAGGAGAGAAAGGGAATCAAGAAAGGCAAGCCCAGAACTCTGGGCAACCTTCATCCCAAGGACAATTGTTGTGGTTTAGTCACTAAGTCGTGTCTCACTCTATGACCCCAAGAACTGCAGCACACTAGGCTTCCCTGTCCTTCACAATCTCCCAGAGTCTGCTCAAACTCACATCCGTTGAGTCAGTGATGCCATTCAACCGTCTCCTCCTTTGTCGCCCCCTTTTCCTCTTGCTTTCAATCTTTCCCAGCATCAGGGTCTTTTCCAATGAGTCAGTTCTTTGCATCAGGTGGCCAAAGTTCTACTATTACTACTATCCTACTAGTTCTACTTTTACAAAGTTCTTCTAATACTACTTCACAATCGTTTGGCCACTATTGGAGCTTCGGTGTCAGCATCAGTCCTTCCCATGAATATTCAGGGTTGGCTTCTTTCAGGATTGACTGATTTGATCTCCTTGCTGTCCAAGGGACTCCCAAGAGTCTTCTCCAGCACCACAGTTTCAAAGTGTCAATTCTTCAGCACTCAGCCTTCTTTATAGTCCAAACCCCGCATCTGTACATGACTACTGGGAAAACGGTAGTCCTAATATCAGGGCTGATAATCTGAATTGCAGTTTTGAAAAATCTCACCAGGCCATACAAGCCAGAGTCCTGAACCTGCCACAGTAAACCACACCCCATTTTGGTGTAAGATTCCAAGAGTGAAACAAAAATAAACCAGTCTTTATACAGACTGCAGCCTTGCTTCAATATTTTAGTAGTCCAGAAAGTTGCAAATCTTAAAACTGGGTTAAGATGATCCCAGCTAGCCAGTGCCCCTAGGAGCGTAAGAAAGTAAATGGAAAATCTTTGGAGGAAAAAAAATTCATCCTATATGACAAATTATTTTTACAAATAATATTGCAAACACAATTTCCAGCACATAGTCAAAGATAAATGGGCACACACAAAAATAAGACATAGTGAATGAGAATCAGCAGAAAGAGGAAATAGGACTAAGCTAGAATATAAGAAAATAAAAGAAAGAGGTAAATATGTAGGTAAATCTTACTGATGATTGACTATATAAGACAGTAATAATATAATAATATTATTATTTATGATGTGCCAAAAAAAATGAGAGCAATCAAAACGGCCTTCACTGTTAGGTTGTTTAGTTGCTAAGTCATGTGCTGACTCTTCGTGACCCCACGGACTGTAGACCACCAGGCTCCTCTGCCCATGGAGTTTTCCACGCAAGAGTACTTGAGTGGGTTGCCATTTCCTGCTCCAGGGGACTTCCCAACCCGAGGATCCAACCAGGGTCTCTCACATTGCAGGCAGATTCTTTACTGTCTGAGCCACCGTATATGTATTCTATTTTATAAGAAAAGAAATTTAAAAGGTGAATTGTATGCAAATTAAAAAGAAAACAAAAAAGGAGGAAAGGAGAGAGTGAAGAAACTGTAAAATTTAGCCCACTAGCGTGATTGATCCCACTCCAGTATTTTTGCCTAGAAAATCCCATGGACGGAGGGGCCTGGTGGGCTGCAGTCCATTGGGTTGCTAGAGCCGGACACGACTGAGTGACTTCACTTTCACTTTCATGCATTGGAGAAGGAAATGGCAACCCACTCCAGTGTTCTTGCCTGGAGAATCCCAGGGACGGGGACGCCTGGTGGGCTGCCGTCTATGGGGTCGCACAGAGTCGGACACGTCTGAAGTGACTTAGCAGCAGCAGCAGCAGCAGCAGCATGATTGATGTGCTTTGCCAAAATGGAAAAAAAAAAATCTTAAACAGTGTTTTCAACTACTACTTGATTTGATAGGCAATTTTATAGGAAATGACTGCCCATTTATAGTTTATAAAGGGCTTAGCTTTGAGAAAAGGTCAAGGTTCTTGCTGAGAATAAAATATTTATGAAAATAGCCTTGGGTTTGCTTTGTTTCCCTACTGGTGTCCAGCTGCCAAGACTTATGGTGTGCTTAAGACTTGCCCTGGTCTCCATGCCTTTCAGAGATATTTTTGTGACATCCTTTCAAAGGAGCTGAGCCTTTTTATCACCATTGGCAAAGACTTCATTCTTTTTTTTCGTTTCTTCTATCTCTCTGAAAATATTCCACTTACCTTATTTTACTAAGTGAGTGACAGTTGTAGATCATGCATCAGAAGACCTTCAGAGCTGCCATATTGCCCAGCTCCGGGGGCATGCTCACATCATGGCCACGCTGCCACTCTTGAGTTTGCCCAGTGCTCAGATCACCCAGCTTAAGCAGCAGCCTTGTAAGTACTGTGCGGGGGAGTTAGCACTCATATTTCTATGGGTTTCAGGTAGAGGGGAATAGATTGTCTATTGCACGAAATATTCAAGTTAAAACATAAGTGAAGGGGGCTTCCTTGGTGGTGCTAGTGCTAAAGAATCTGCCTGCCAGTGCAGGAGACGCAAGAGACGTGGGTTCAGTCCCTGGGTCGGGAAGATCCTCTGGGGTAGGAAATGACACCCCACTCCAGTATTTTTGCCTGGAAAACTCCATGGGCAGAGGATCCTAGTGGATGGCAGTCCATGGGGCTGCAAAGAGTCGAACTGAGCAACTGAGCCCAAATAGTAGGTGAACTTTTTGCTGTAAAAAATTCCAAGATATTAGTAGGCACAATGCATTTATAACACTCTGCAGAATACAGAGCTCTATCTAATTTATATACCTTCTGAATTTTCATGTGCTGTGGTAGTAGATTCTCACAATCAAAAACTAATAGCAATAGCCTAAGTAACAAGTTTATGTGAACTGCATCAAATAGACCTGCCCTAACATCTGGGGTCTACCTTTCATTGTGAGATCTTGCGCAAGTTGCTTAACCTGAGCCTCAGATTCATCAAAAGAAAATGATGATGGTGATGAGAGTATCCATCTACCATGGAGACAAAAGTGAGATAATATGCATGAGGCACAGTGACTGGCAGATGTGTGCCGTATAACAATTAGATAATATCTTTATTTACTCTCTGATCATTCCTGCTTCCCTTTGAAAATGTTCCCTTCATCCTCCAGTCCTCTGCTCCAGAAGCTGGGAGGAATCCTCTGCTTCTCTTACTCCTTCAGTCTCCCCATACCCATCTCTGCCACAGCCATGTAATCCCCAAGCACCTTTCATTATCCTTAATCTCACATGCTTCTATTACCTCTTCTCAGACTCTTACAAACCTCTTGAGGGACACATTGCCTCTAATGTTCCCTGCCTCTGTTTATTCGTCCATCCACCCATCTATCCATCCATCCACTCAAAATTATACTGAATACACAGAGTAAGTGGCTGAAGAAGACCTCTCTGAGGAGGTGACATCTGGGCAGCTGGGTCAACTGAGGGAGTGAGCATGGAGAGGGCAGGAGTGGTGGGAAGAGAAGACATTCGTGCCAAGGCTCTGAGACAGATGTGTTTGAAGGAATTAAGAAGGCAGCGCATCTCTGCTGGGTGCCAGGAGACGTGGCTGGAGTGGCTGTCACAGGCTGAACCACATCAGAGGTGCAGCGACTGACAGGTTTAAGCAGAGGGGGCGATCTTTTTAGAAAACCTCACTCTAGAGGCAAGGGGGACACTGGGGGACTATGAACAAGTCATTACAGGGGCCGGAGGGTGAAGACCAGCTCGGCAGCAGACAGTCTTCCTAAAACACAGTTCTGAAGGGTCACTCTCCCTATCTGGCCCCTGTTGACACCACACATACACACACCTGACACCAGCCAAAGTTTTCTCCACTGCCCCTGCTGCTGCTCAGTCGCTTAAGTCGTGTCCGACTCTATGCGACCCCATAGACGGAAGCCCACCAGGCTCCCCCGTCCCTGGGATTCTCCAGGCAAGAACACTGGAGTGGGTTGCCATTTCCTTCTCCAATGCATGAAAGTGAAAAGTGAAAGTGAAGTCGCTCAGTTGTGTCCAACTCTTAGCAACCCCATGGACTGCAGCCCTACCAGGCTCCTCCCTCCATGGGATTTTCCAGGCAAGAGAACTGGAGTGGGGTGCCATTGCATTCTCCACCACTGCCCCTAGAATAAAGGTAAACTCGGGACCACTTTCCCAACTCCTGATCTATGTGATCCCGACAGAGGTCATGGTTCTGTAACCCCTCCCCCATATCTACCACTCCCTCACCCAGGAATCCTCTTCTCTTGTCTTTTAGTTTATTCTCCAAAACTCTGCTTTATGATCATCCCCACCCCCACCACCCCCAGAAGCTGGCCTTGATCCTTTTCCTCCTCCTCTCCCAGGAAGACATTACTACCTCCTCTCCCGAGATGGAAAAATATCATATTTATCTCTGTCCTGTATGTTGTGAGCCACTTATGTGCGATGTTCCCGTGTTTTAATTTCTTATCTTGAGCCCTCTGTGTAATTACTGCCATCAAGTACGTGTTTAATCTGTGATTAATTGCATAGTAAATAGAGTTTTCTCTCTGGGTAAAGCAGATTGCCTGGGGTTATTTGGGTATCTCTTTGCTGGAATGTCAAAGAATCTCTGTTCACATCCTTTTGATTTGTTTGTCTCCATGCTCTCATGTCACACTGCCAACTGCTGGATGAATTTGGATTCAGAATCTAGCAATCAGCACCTCCCCCACTATCTTCTCTCTGCTTTCTTGGGTTTTGAGTACAGTTTCAGAAGTGAACAAATGAGTTCCCCAGGGGCCACCCTTCCTGACCTTCAGTCAATCCTAGACCAACTCTCCTTTCTCATCAAAACCAAATAAAAGGCATATACCCTGTCGATTCCATCTTGACTTCAGCTCTCAGAAATTCTTCCTAAATATTCTGTCTTGAAATTCATCATTAATGTTTCACTTAGTCATCATCAAGGGTCTGCTTCACTGAAGTAGGCTTTAAAATGCTGTCTTTTACAGATTTTTCTCAAACTCCATGGATAATTAGCAGAGTGATGCTGAACTCTGGCTTGTGTCTTATTGTGTGATGTGCTTAGGTTCTGGCCTGGACACAATCTTACGTTCTCATGTGAATTGCATTTCCTGTTGCTTATCCTGCATGTTAACTTTCTGCTTGGTAAAATTGCAAATTCCCAATGAAAGCATTCTACAATTGATTATACCCAGGCCATTTGGCAATTTCTTTCTAATCTTTTTTATTGTGCTTTCCATAAAAATGACAGCCCTGGTATAAATCCTAGTTTAAATCAATACCAGTAAGTGCTAATCTCTTCACAGCATTGGAGATGAAAATGTCAAATGGTACCTTCTGGGCATCAGAACTCTTACTGTAAATCATCAAAAATTAAAGCAACACCAAATTGATTTTATTTCACTTCTTTAAAACAGTTACTTTCAGATTCATTATTTTTCTGTTGAGTTATTCTTCTCCCCACCACCAATTATATTCTGGTTGGATGAGATTGATGAACTGAATTTGGCATAGCAAACAGATTGATGTTTCATGGTAAAATATATAGGACCAAGACTTGTACTAGGGAGAGCCCTAGGATAAATTTGATGTCTTAAAGAATGATGCATATATTTAAGTTATATTTCAAACATTATTCATGTGATTGTTGCTGTTCAGTCACCTAGTCGTGTCCAACTCTTTGTGGCCCCATGAACTGCAGCAGGCCAGGCTTCCCTGTCCTTCACTATCTCCTGGAGTTTGCTCAAACTGTCCATTGAGTCAGTGATGGTATCTAACATCTCATCCTCTGCCACCTCCTTCTCCTCTTGCCCTCAATCTTTCCCAGCATCAAGACCTTTCAATGAGTCGGCTCTTCGCATCAGGTAGCCAAAGTTTTAGAGCTTCAGCATCAGTCCTTTCAATGAATATTCAGGGTTAATTTCCTTTAGGATTGACTGGATTGATCTCCTTACCATCCAAGGGACTCTCAAGAGTCTTCTCCACCACTGCAGTTTTTGATGCTTTTGCATCAGTTCTTCAGCACTCAGCCTTCTTTATGCTCCAGCTCTCACTTCCGTACATGACTATTGGAAAAACCATAGCGTTGACTATAGTAGCATCCTGGTTGAAGTAGCTATACCACAAGAAGGTATCTAAAAATGGTACAATTACAGAAAAGGATTTCTAGTCCTTTGTCTCATATCTTTGAAGATATTGTCAAAGTTACTCAAGCTTTAACTAGATGATACATCCT
This sequence comes from Bos taurus, assembly GCF_002263795.3. Classification (NCBI taxonomy): domain Eukaryota; kingdom Metazoa; phylum Chordata; class Mammalia; order Artiodactyla; family Bovidae; genus Bos; species Bos taurus. The sequence goes on from NC_037340.1 coordinate 37,479,525, forward strand.
CTAGAGGTTGGGTGCCTAGAATCTGGGCATTTCACAGTCAAGATAAAGGAAAATGCACAGCTTATGTACTAAATTGTCAAGTGACCCTGGAAGAGCTGGGAAATCCCATGGTTTTTAAATCCAGGAGGAACTAACTTAACTAAGCATCTTTCCCAACTTCCCATACTAAATAAAACTAAATAAGAAACTGAAACCTTAGGAGACTTAGTGACAAAATGATGGTCATCACAGATTTAAAGGCAAAGCAGCAGGTCTCCAGATATTTAACCCCCATCTCTTCTTGTTGCATTGCAGAGAAAAATAGAAATGCTCTACCCACATTGAGCAAAGGACATACAAAACTCTGATATTTGTGGATGTGTGTGTGTGTATTCATAAAAAAAGAACAAACTCTTCAAATGTGCCAATAGAACAAAACAGTGGCAGGAGAAAACATATTACGGATTAGGCAAAGACTTAATTTAACTGGCCAATTTCAGGTTTACTGCCACACAAAATATTTTTTATGCTTCTTGCATGGTTCCCCTCTCTCTCTCTGCTAATTAGCAATGACATGCTTAAAAAATATGTGGCCAAAGAAGTGGCAGAAAAACACATCCCATAGAAAAAGCAGGTCATAAAGGACCCAACTTTCGAATAATGGAGGATTAGGGAAACTGCCAAGAACAAACAACAAAGATTTCTCCAATCTCTTTTAGTTCACTTAGTTATTCATTGTTTTGGTGGCTCAGATGGTAAAGAATCTGCCTACAATGAGGTAGATCTGAGTTCAATCACTGGGTCAGAAAGATCCCCTGAAGAAGGGGATGGCAACCCACTCCAGTATTCTTGCCTGGAGAATTCCTTGGACAGAGGAGCCTGGCAGGCTACAGTCCATGTGGTCGCAAAGAATTGGACTCCACTGAGCGACTAACACTTTCACTTTTCTTTCACAACAACAGTAACCAAAGTGCAAGGTTCTCAAAATTACCTGCCTTTTCTCTTATCAGCTTAAGCCCTGCAAGAGTAGCAAGGGCAGGGACTTCACATGTGGTCTGGTTAACAGTTCGCCATTCAATGCAGGGGGTGCAGATTGGATTCCTGGTCAGGGAATGAAGATCTCGTATGCCGTGAAGCAACTAAGCCTGCTTGTCACCACTAGAGGAGCCCTTCAGCCTCAGCGAAGACCCAGCAAAAGAGTAGCAAGTACAGGTGACTGTGGGGGTGGGGTGTGGGTGGGGGTGGGGGCAGTGATGAGCAGGCAGGTAGCAGGAATGAGCAACGTGGAATGGGTAAAGACTGGCAAATTTCAAAGCACAACCTGAGGTCACAGCTCTTCTGTCTCCAGTTAAGACAAATTTGAGTTGTAATTTATACTCCAGATCTTCCCTGCAGGACCAGGTGGAGATTTTATTTGAAATCACACAACTGTTCCACCTGCTTCCCCCTTGTTTCTTGTCTCACTTCCCCGATTCCTTCATCAGAATGCTTCAGGAGCACATCTTCAGAGACTACTTACACATGAATCCTTTCTTGGCCTGCTTCTAAGCATCTGTCCTAGAACACCCACAAATGTATTGCCTTATTTTATTAAGAGCTGCATTTCCATCCAAATATTTAAGGTAGTTTTACAAATGAAATGATTGTGTGAATTATGGAAAAGTCATGGTGTGGTATGCTCTGTGTGTGTGTGTGTGTATAAACAGTTACACTTTAAATGTTACATAACAAATATTATTTACATCCTTCAAGACATTACATACAACTAGAAAGCAGTGAGTGATACAAATCTCACTGTGCAATTAGAGATATTTAGGCATTAGACAGGATGTAATGGCCAAGAAAGCAGAACAAAGCCATTTTACCTGATTCTTTAAAGGTAGGATATTATGATGAAAAGTATGATTCTACTATTTCTTGGATTTGACGACTATGTTGCTTATTTCAAAAAAGAGATAAATAATATGGCATTTACAATTACATTATTTTCCCATATCCCCAAATCAAGAAAATGTTTCTTCCACAACACAAGCTACATCAATTAACCAATTCTACAGTAATTGCAAATGCACAGATATGTAATTTAACTAACAGCTATTTGGGCAGCCAATTAGAACAGAAATACTACTGAAGTCATAATGCATTTTTCAAAATAACTTAGTTGAATACTTCAGTTCAGACACATTTGGTTATAATAATTGTGAAAATCAGTAGGTAGATTAATATCCAGGAATTTCCACTCTGTTCTTAAGAACCATGTGCTATTTGTTTTATTTTAATAGCCTGTACAGTTATAGGAATATCAGATCAGAAAAAAATATATCCTCACAGATAGTATAATTTCAAGTCATTTTTAAGAGATTAGAAATGAGAAGAATATTAAAATGTAAAAATGTCTTAGGAGAGTGAAGATTATTTTGTTGTGCTGAAGCAGTTTGCTAAGCCTTATATTGGTGTCTTTCCTCAGTTATACAACCGACTGGTTTTTCAAGGGCTGCTTCAAAAATAGTTTAGTAAATATGAGCACAAGTTTTTATATTAAAAAAAATCTAAAGGAAGAAAGAAGATGGAGTAATACTTTCAAACTTAGAATCTACCAGTAAAAGTTACATTTAGCAAAACTACAGTTTAATTGCAAAGGCAAAAAGTATTCTCAGACACTTGAGGTCTCAGGGAGAACAGTGCATGCACGTACACACACATACACGCAGGTGCACACACACGCATGTGCACACACGCACATGTGCACACACACGCATGCACACACTTTGCTGACACCTTCTCAGAAAAGAAAGAAATGAGTTTAGAACAAATCAGTGGCTTATGGGAAGTAAGGGTAGGTAATGAAAAGTAAGCCACATATCTCTTAACTTTCCTAGTCCAGTTCAGTCTCTCAGTCACGTCCGACTCTTTGCAACCCCATGAACTGCAGCACGCCACGCCTCCCTATCCATCATCAACTCCCGGAGTTTACCAAAACTCATGTCCATTGAGTTGGTGATGCCATCTAACCATCTCATCCTCTGTTGTCCCCTTCTTCTCCTGCCCTCAATCTTTCCCAACATTAGGGTCTTTTCAAATGAGTCAGCTCTTCACATCAGGTGGCCAAAATATTGGAGTTTCAGCTTCAACATCAGTCCTTCCAATGAATATTCAGGACTGATTTCCTTTAGGATGGACCAGATGGATCTCCTTGCAGTCCAAGGGACTCTCAAGAGTCTTCTCCAATACCACAGTTCAAAAGCAGCAATTCTTTGGCACTCAGCTTTCTTTATAGTCCACCTCTCATATCCATACATGACTACTGGAAAAACCATAGCCTTGACTAGACGGACCTTTGTGACAAACTAATGTCTCTGCTTTTTAATATGCTATCTAGGTTGGTCATAACTTTCCTTCCAAGGAGTAAGCGTCTTTTAATTTCATGGCTGTAGTCACTATCTGCAGTGATTTTGGAGCCCAAAAAATGAAGTCTGTCACTGTTTCCACTATTTCCCCATCTATTTGCCATGAAGTGATGGGACTGGATGCCATGACTTTAGTTTTCTGAATGTTGAGCTTTCCTAGTAGTTCCCCTTATATTCTAACGAGAAAAACTTTGGGGGCTCCAATCAATTGCACAATCACTTTTGAGCAAATACAAAGTAGAAAGAGTATTTGTTTCTCTCCCCTCAAAATACACACACACACACATGCGCATGCACATCAGGCAACCAGCACTCTCTCCTCTTCTCCCCTTATTCAAATTCCAAACCCCTGCTCAAATAAGAGTGCTACTTGCTTCCCACCTGCCAATCAACCCCAGCTCTTGCAGGCAGCCCCTTCTGAGGGGTGTGATCAGGTCCTTCCCTCTTGACTTCCACCAGCAGCATCGAATTGGAGTGCCAATCCAGACTAGACCACATCCCCTACACTAAACTGCAAGGTGGGGGGTATATGCGTAGGCAAGAAGAAACCTTGGGAGGAAATCATCTTTTCCTAGATTTTCAGACTTCATTCTAAGAATGTTCCACCCAGCTGGGATGGTATTCCACAATTGGAAAAATAGATACTTAGAAAGCATACTATCAAAAACACTGCTCCCTTGTTTAAACAAAAAGCACCTGTATAGAGGTTTTTTAAGAAAATAAAAATACAGTTACCATATGATCCTGTGATCCCACTCCTGGGCATATATCTGGAGAAAAACATGGTTTGAAAGGATACGTGCACCTCAGTATTCACTGCAGTGCTGCTTTACAATAGCCAAGACATGAAAGCAATCTAAATTTCCATTGAAGGATGAATGGATAAAGAAGATATATAAACATACATATATATATATGTACATACATACAGAAACATATATACATACTACTGTTCAGTTCAGTTCAGTTGCTCAGTCGTGTCCAACTCTTTGCGACCCCATGGACTGCAACATGTCAGGCTTCCCTGTCCATCACCAACTCCCAGAGCTTATTCAAACTCATGTCCATATACATAAATATGTGTATATGTACATATATATATATATATACATACATACATGCAGACGTATATGCACTGAAATATTACTCAGCCATAAAAAGGATGAAATGATGCCATTTGCAACAACATGGATGGACCTGAAGATTATCATAACAAGTGAAGTAAGTCAGAGAAAGACAAATACAATATGGTATTGCTTATATGTGGAATCTAAAAAAATGATGCAAATGAACTTATTTACAAAACAGAGACAGATTCACATATTTAGAGAATGAAATTACAGTTACCAGGGGGGAAGAGGTGGGGAAGAACAGACAGATTGGGAGTCTAGGATGGACATGTACACACTGCTATAATTAAAATGGATTACCAACAAGGACCTATTGTATAGCACAGGAAACTCTGCTCAATACTCTGTAATAACCTAAATGGGAAAAGAACAAGAATAGATACATGTATATATATATATATATATATATATAACTGAATCACTTTGCTGTACACCTAAAACTAACACAACGTTAATCAGTTCTACTCTGGAAACAGAACAACAGACTGATTCCAAATAGGAAAAGGAGTGTGTCAAGGCTGTATATTGTCACCCTGCTTATTTAACTTACATGCAGAGTACATCATGAGAAACGCTGGGCTGGATGAAGCACAATCTGGAATCAAGATTGCTGGGAAAAATATCAATAACCTCAGATATGCAGATGACACCACCCTTATGGCAGAAAGTGAAGAAGAACTAAAGAGCCTCTTGATCAAAGTGAAAGAGGAGAGTGAAAAAGTTGGTTTAAAGCTCAACATTCAGAAAATGAAGATCATGGCATCTGGTCCCATCACTTCATGGAAAATAGACGGGGAAATAGTGGAAACAGTGACAGACTTCATTTTTGGGGCTCCAAAATCACTGCAGATAGTGACTACAGCCATGAAACTAAAAGACGCTTACTCCTTGGAAGGAAAGTTATGACCAACCTAGACAGTATATTAAAAACCAGAGACATTAGTTTGTCAACAAAGGTCCGTCTAGTCAAAGCTATGGTTTTTCCAGTGGTCGTGTATGGATGTGAAAGTTGGACTATGAAGAAAGCTGAGAGCTGAAGAATTGCTGCTTTTGAACTGTAGTGTGGGAGAAGACTCTTGAGAGTCCCTTGGACTGCAAGGAAATCCAACGAGTCTATCCTAAAGGAGATCAGTCCTGAATACTCATTGGAAGGTCTGATGCTGAAGCTGAAACTCCAATACTGTGGCCACCTTATGTGCAGAGCTGATTCATTTGAAAAGACCCTGATGCTGGGAAAGATTGAAGGCGAGGGGAGAAGGGGCCAACAGAGGATGAGATGGTTGGATGGCATCATCGACTCAATGGACATGAGTTTGGGTAAACTCTGGGAGTTGGTGATGGACAGGGAGGCAGTCCATGGGATCGCAAAGAGTCAGACATGACTGAGCAACTGAACTGAACTAAACTCCAATGTAAAGTAAAAAATGAAATAAACACAGTTAGAATGCTGAAAACAATTGTAGGGCCAGATTTTCTACTAATTTTGTACACTTCCTGATAAATAAATTTAATGCTATAAGAAAGATAAAGCACCTGATCTTGTTTTAAGCCATGCTTCAAGAGTGCTCAACTTGGAAGCGATCAGGTCTCCTGTCTGCTGCTCAATTCTTGCCAACTGAGCAGGAACCCAGAGGCTCCAAACAGCGGCTTCACTTAAGTCATTCATTTTCGTTTGCTCTCCCTTGGTGATTGCACGGTTGGGACAGAACTGCAGTCACCAGAAACAATTGCCTTATTCATTCTGCGGCTGCTCTTTATTGGATGTGTGACTGCTGTCTTCATAGGTCCTGGAGACTATTTAACAGTCTGAAACTGATCAGGCTGGGTGATCCATGCCATATGCCTTATTGCCACCAAACTCAAGGAAGAGAAAAAAAAAAGAACAGCTACAATCTGTCTCTTGGAACTGCTGCCTTCCCCTTGCTCAGAGCCAACTCACAGCCTCTCAAGTCTTTCTGGAGCCAGTCTTCTATGCTCACACTCACTTCCATGCCATGGTCAGGGTGCTGTTTTCACAGTGATCTTAATGTTGTGTCCAACTCTTGTAACCCATGGACAGCAGCCTGCCAGGGTCTTCCATCCATGGGATTCTCCGGGCAAGAATACTGGACTGGGTTGCCATTTCCTTCTCCAATGGTCTTAACGTAGGGATATGAAATCACATCCGTCGTGCTCTGCCACTCATCAGTCCCTCCACAGTCCTCTGAAAAGTCACAGTGTCCAGGTCTCACATTGAGGGTCATTCAGAGTGAGGGTCCTGGGGGATATTATTGACTTGTAAAGGTGAATGTAGATGGTAGATGTTCAGAGGCGTTAACATTGCCAACAGAATACAATAAATAAAATTCTCTAAGACAAGGATGTAGTGGGTTTCAGGGAGAAAGGGAAGAGCAAAAGAGAAGTGTTTCTTCCATGAGAGCCTTTCTTGTCTTCCTGTGGGAAGCTGGAAGGTTTGAAAACCAGCTGCAGAAAATTTATTCCAATTAAGCATGTATTTTGAGTATCTTTATGCTTATATTTGTGAGCAAAACTCTTGAATAGTGGTTTAATTTTTCAGCTCATGGCACCTAGCTTAGTTCTGTACTCGTAGGTGCTCAGCAAGTAAGTAAATTGTTGCTTCAAAAGAATCCTATCTCTTGGCACTTAAAAGAACCTCAGAGAAACTAAGAATTAAAGAGATTAAGCTCAAGGTCACACAGCTAGAAAGTTACGGAATCCAAACGTGAATCCAAATCTGCTCTTTTTCTTGGTCATCAGAAAGAGAACGAGGCACAAAATCATGCCTAAGAGCAAAAACTTGGGGGCCAGACTCCCTGGGTTGGAATTCTAGCTCCACCACTTACTAGCTCTGTGATCATGGTCAGAAGAGTAACTTTGTCTTGGTTTTGGCATTTGTAAAATGAGGGTAAATATGAAATAAGTCAATGTGTATAAAATACCTAGAACAGTGCCTGATATACAGTGAGCACTCAGTTAATCATTTTAGCTATTTTACATGATTACTGAAGGTCAGGAAGTATATTCCATACAGTAATAAAAATTCATGAATTATGCTGTAAGTTCCCGTATGCTGCAACTCTTGAAAATATATACATAAGGAGAGGGTAAAGTGACTGAAAATAATCACAGCTTTTGTTTGCAACTCAAGTGCATCATCATTCTCTTCATCACCACCAACATCTTCATCAGCTTCATCACCACCATTTTCTATATTATCACCATCAACTTCATTATTTTCATCACCAAATTCCATTTTGAGACTTGTTTGCTTTCTGTTTCACTCATAATTACAAACTTCTCTGCCAGAAAAAGAAGGGACCCATGTAAAGGTCCTCATGCTTGAGTCAGGTTAAGAAGGACAGAAATGCTTAGTTTTATTTCACTGAGCCTTGTGTGTATATATCTGACTCTTTCAGCCACTAAGACAGCCTGACATAGTAGAGACAGATTGAAAGTCCCAATTCTTGTCATTCTCCATTTAGCAACCCCTGATCTAGTGGCAACTCAGTTTCCTTGTACATGAAATGGAAGAAAAAATAAGATAGAGAGAATGATATAGAGAATGTCAAGACCAGATGACGCTAGGTAGTCACTGAATAAACAGATTTTGTCAGTGCTTTGTTCTGTCACAACCATTTCCTACCTGCCACAAGTTAGAGTAAAAAGCAAGTATACTTTAAGATCAAATGGGATTAATTAAATGCATGATAAAGAAGAATAAGCAAATACATTGGAAAAGAAGATATTTCTTGTTATTATGCATCACATATATCTCTGAGCCTCCCAGAAGCAAGGGCAAAAATTGAATGTCCTGAAAAGGAAAAAGTATACCAATGTTTCAAAAGAAATAAATAGTGAAATAAATAAATAGCCAGAAATAGTGATACTCTTCTCACATGAAATCTTATAAAGATAATGTTGAGTGACACGATGAACAGGTCTCCTGATGCCATTTTTAATTCAGGTTTTTACATGGATCTTTTCATAAGTAACTTGCCTAACAAGCTGAGAGGTTAACATCAAAATCCATTTCAGTTCAAATAGTTTCTTGAGGGGATTAAGTTGACGTTGTCTAAAAATGTAATCCCATGTACTGATAATATGAGGGAAGAATTTAGAAATCATAACCACTCTGAGCGCTATGGAATAAGGAGTTTATTACAGGAATTCCAGTTTGCAGGAGTGTGGGAGGTGCTGGGGAAGACAGGGTCCAAAAAGGAGAGATGGAAGGTGAGGGGCCAGTCACCAAGCTGGCCTCTGGAAGCACTGCCATGAGTGGATATATTGGAGTCTTCAGAGCAATTTGAAAGCCAAGCACATCCTGCAACTGAAGTGGGACCCTCACCCTGCCAGAGCTGTGTAATAGTAAGATGAGAGACTCCACATGATTGCTTAAAGCTGCCAAGCACACTGCCACTGACATCTTGGTTCTGGGACTTCATCCTAGTATGCCTGGAAAGTCTTCCTCCTTCAAAGACACACAAACCCAGCCTTGAATTGGGCCAGAACATTATATGTCCTCTCACACATCTGTTGCAAGACATTCCTTTAACATATTGTTTTTAATTCCATTGCATCATTAAGGTCTTCATTTTATTGTCCATACATTGGACGCTGGTGAGAAGCTGTAAGCTTGTTCTGATCATGAAAGCACAGCCCCTTATTTTGCAAATGGGGTCAAGGTATCAATGATCTGCGCTGAAACATGGCAAGAAAGAAGGGTGGTACTCCGTGTTTTGCATCCTCCATAACACATTTATCCAAAAAATTATGACCAAAATCATCAAAATAGACAGTCCACAAATCCCTAAACACGGAACCCCTAAAGACAGACCACAAGTTTCAAAAAGAAATGTATTAAATGCCTTGTACTTTATTTTGTTCATGAACAGAAAAACTTTTAATAAGCCAAATTTCTAAGAAAAGGAGGAGCTGTCAGCTAAAAATGACTTACAAATTAAGTTCAAAGCCTGGGCCATGTGCTCTGAACATATTTTTTTTCCTTTAAAACATTTTCTAAGTGCTCAAGAATGGGCACATCACAGATTTGTTCAATTTATTCTCTATTGACATGAACAAGTCATGACTGAGATAGAATAATTTTATCTCTAGTTCTCAGTGTTTTCTCCCTGTAACATTTCACTGGACTGCATCAGTTAGCATTTATGTAGCTCTATTTGAGTAGAGTCTTTGAGTTCTAGTTATTTATTTTTGTACCCTCTTAAGTGGTTCATTCAGTAAAGAGTCTTCCTGTATTGCAGGAGACCCAGGTTTGATCCCTGGGTCGGGCTGGGTTGGGAAGATTGCCAGGAGAAGGGAATGGCTACCCACTCAAGTATTCTTGCATGGAGAATTCCATGTACAGAGGAGCCTGGCAGGCTACAGCTCATGGAGTTGCAAAGAGTTGAACATGACTGAGCAAGTAACACAAGGAAGTTTCCATGGTTCTGTTATCATATGATTAATTTGTTAGTAGTCATTAAATCAATATAACAGGAAAAGTATTTTCACTTTCTATAATTCACATGATTTCTACAGAGGGTACCTCCTGCTAGGTGCACAAGCAAACATACTCTTGAGTACCTTCATGGTTTGAATATTCAGGTTTGAGAGAGAAAATTCAAGGGACTCTGGATCATGGAAAAAGCAAGAGAGTTCCAGAAAAAACATCTATTTCTGCTTTATTGACTATGCCAAAGCCTTTGACTGTGTGGATCACAATAAACTGTGGAAAATTCTGAAAGAGATGGGAATACCAGATCACCTGATCTGTCTCTTGAGAAATTTGTATGCAGGTCAGGAAGCAACAGTTAGAACTGGACATGCAACAACAGACTGGTTCCAAATAGGAAAAGGAGTACGTCAAGGCTGTATATTGTCACCCTGCTTATTTAACTTATATGCAGAGTACATCATGAGAAACGCTGGACTGGAAGAAGCACAAGCTGGAATCAAGATTGCCGGGAAAAATATCAATAACCTCAGATATGCAGATGACACCACCCTTATGGCAGAAAGTGAAGAGGAACTCAAAAGCCTCTTGATGAAAGTGAAAGTGGAGAGTGAAAAAGTTGGCTTAAAGCTCAACATTCAGAAAATGAGGATCATGGCATCCGGTCCCACCACTTCATGGGAAATAGATGGGGAAACAGTGGAAACAGTGTCAGACTTTATTTCTCTGGGCTCCAAAATCACTACAGATGGTGACTGAAGCCATGAAATTAAAAGACGCTTACTCCTTGGAAGGAAAGTTATGACCAACCTAGATAGCATATTCAAAAGTGGAGACATTACTTTGCCAACAAATGTTCGTCTAATCAAGGCTATGGTTTTTCTTGTGGTCATGTATGGATGTGAGAGTTGGACTGTGAAGAAGGCTGAGTGCCGAAGAATTGATGCTTTTGAAGTGTGGTGTTGGAGAAGACTCTTGAGAGTCCCTTGGACTGCAAGGAGATCCAACCATTCTGAAGGAGATCAGCCCTGGGATTTCTTTGGAAGAAATGATGCTAAAGCTGAAACTCCAGTACTTTGGCCACTGCATGCAAAGAGTTGACTCATTGGAAAAGACTCTGATGCTGGGAGGGATTGGGGGCAGGAGGAGAAGGGGACGACAGAGGATGAGATGGCTGGATGGCATCACTGACTCGATAGAGGTGAGTCTGAGTGAACTCCAGGAGTTGGTGATGGACAGGGAGGCCTGGCGTGCTGCGATTTGTGGAGTCGCAAAGAGTCGGACACGACAGAGCGACTGATCTGATCTGATCTGAGTTCCATATCTGAGTTAATAATGTTGTGAAAGGCTGTCAGCGCATTGCAGAGAAAAACTAATTCTGACTCCACAGTTGGAATTGTTTCTTTAGCTTGCTTTTCATTGCTTTTGTTATTATAATCATACATAATGGCTGGCCTTAGAGAATCCTGCCTCTCTGCCTGACTGTTAAAGTGCCTTTGTTCAGAATCCTGTCTACTTTTGGATGGCAGAAAGGAAGAGGTGAACACATCCCCTGCCTGAGGCTTGCCGTTCTAGGAGATATTTGCAAGATTAATGGCCTTTTTACTTTGTTTCCTCACCTCCCCTATCTGTATTCAATAAAAGAACCTGGCATCCAGACCCCAATAAGATGAGACATTATTCTGAGTTATTTTGAGACATTAGTCTGCCTCTTCTTCATCAGCCAGGTTTTCCTTGCATCAGTACCTTGTTTCTGATTTATTGGCCTGTCCTGTGGGGAGCAGAGCAAGCTTGGACTCTGTAGCCAATGGATACAAGGAGTCTAGGAGTGAAGGTGTCTATGATAAAGCAGTCTTCAGGAAGTTTCAGATACCTTGAGGGGGATTAGGATACCCCAGGCCATCTAACTGGGGCTTGGGACAATTCTATATAGATCCCAAAGGCTGGAAGAGTCCATGGAGATCTCTGGGTTACTTTTTATATACGTTTGTCTCTCTTACATTCATATGTGTGCTTATTTAAAATCCAAGGTAACCTTGTGAACAAGATAGCTTGTGTTTGGGGGACAAAATAATGTTTCAAGATGCTACAGCATCTTTATGATAAGGCTGGGAACCTAAATCCTGTCATTACACCAGATACTTTTCCAAAACTGGAGGATGAAAGGTACAAGATTGGACACAAGTTCTTTCAAGTACTTGCCTTTCCAAGTGATGGTGGCTGGAACTGTGATTGGAGGGGTATTCAGTGTTTTTTGAAAACATGATCACAAAACTGGGAAGACACCTTCTTCTTCTGTTTGGTGACCTCATCAGCTTAATTTTCTTCTCCTTGTTGCAATTACTCCCAGTTTTCTTTTCCCATTTTCACACCAGTTCATTCTAGTCTAAGAAGTCACTACCATACTCCCATTAATATTAAATGCAACATTTTAAACTGAAGATCTTTAACATCCACTCTCCAAAACTTCTCAAGACTGCCAGATGCATAAATTTTCTCATTGACAATACATTAGATATTTTCCTGAGAAACTACATTCTTTGGTTCTCTAATAATTATCAGACTAAGAGACTTTAAAGAGCTATCCATTTTCCTTGGTTAGTATTGTTATATGTATCACTTATGTAAAAGGTAAAACTTTAGATTTAAATTTTGATTTCTTCCCAAAACACAGAAGTATCCTTTGTGGTATAAGCTGACTTATTTGTACCTTAGCCTATCCTTTAAACTTAATGTTTTAAATAATTGTATTTATTTATTAATTTTTACTTGTGCTGAGTCTTTGTTGCTACCCAGGGTTTTCTCTAGTTGCCACAAGCAGTGTCCACTCTCTAGCTGTTGTGTGCAGGTGTCTCATTGCAGTGGCTCCTCTTGTTGCAGAGCATGGGCTCTAGGGTGCACAGGCAGCATGTGGACTTCATAACTGCAGCTCAATAGTTGTGGTGCTTGGGCATAGTTTCTCTGAGGCATATGGGATCCTCCCAGATCAGGGATTGAACTCATGTTGCTTGCATTGGGAGGCAGATTCTTTACCACAGGGCCACCAGGGAAGCTCTATCCTTTAACTTTTAAAAATCATTTTTGGGCATGCCATTACATAATCATTTTTCAGCCCAGAAAAAAAAATAATGGAAGGTACAGTAGAAATTCAGTCCTGTATTTGTGTACAGACATTTGGAGTAATTCCATCATATGATTTTATTCTCACCTTGGCCTCTTATTTTGAAACTGCTCTTCAGAGTTCTCACATTTGTGCCTATGTTGTGGTAAATTGTTTTAGCATGGTAATATGCTTAGATCAATTGCTGGCAGCAGTAATGTTAGTATCAATCACGTACAAATGTGTAATAACTGAGAGATGGATGGTATTACTCCCCTTCTTTTAGCCTGGTACAGTTTGCTCTTCTGGAGGATGCCTTTAGTACAAAGTAATTTTCAGAGAAGTCTGAAGGCACATCAGTCAAGCATTCAGAATTCTTTCAGCTCCTCTCATCCTCAGAAGGAGAGGGGCAGTCCATGCAGTAGCAGGGACTTGGCCAGCACCATGGACAGAGCCACCACATGGATTCTAGGTGCTTCTGAGTGCCGTCATCCAACAACGTCCTGCAACCTCTAACCCAGCACTTTATGCCCTTCAAACACACACACACATACACACACGCTTTCTTTACTTTCCTCTTTCTCTGTTTCTGTATCTCTTGTTTCCTAGCCCTCAATGTTAAGATTTCCTGACTATTCACAATTTTGAATTCCGGTATTTTGTCCTGGGAACTTTTCTCCAAATTTCTGATTTTCCCATTTTATCTATGCCTCCTAATACAGTTTTTCTTAATATTATTGCATTTGCCCCAATGTATGTCACATTTTTGTTCTTATTTGTTTTTACCTTGGCTACTATTTATATTCAGCTGCTCTCCTGGCAACCCACTCCAGTGTTCTTGCCTGGAGAATCCCATGGACAGAGAAGCCTGGTAGGCTGCTGTCCATGGGGTCGCACAGAGTCGGACACAACTGAAGCGACTTAGCAGCAGCAGCCCTCCCAGGAGGTTGAAGTTTGTTTTGATTATATTTATCATAAGTGCTGTATTTAAATATGTAATAACTTTAATACACATGTATTCTATGTCCTGAAAACACATAGCAAGTGTCATATTTCACATAGGTAGTATGTTGGTCAAGATGTTAGCAAAGAAGAGATGGAATATGCAGATGGGAAATTAAGGACAATGTATTAAGCGACTGTTTATAAATGTATGGAAGGATCAAGCAAATCCAATGAAACATAGTTGAGCTCCCAGGACTAACAACCTATGGGAGCCATTGTCCTTTCAGCCTGAAGAGACAACGTAAGGGAGTGGTCACCGGAATTGGAGAGGAGTGGGCTTCCCTGGTGCTTCAGGTAGTAAGAAATCCACCTGCAGTGCAGGAGACCTGGGTTTGATCCCTGGGTCAGGAAGATCCCCTGGTGAAGGAAATGGCAACCCACTCCAGTATTCTTGCCTGGACAGAGGAGCCTGGTGAGCCACAGTGCAGAGGGTCACAAAAAGTCAGACATGACTGAGTGATCAACACATACATCATATGGAGAGGGCTCTACAACAAAGCTGTGGCATTTAGAAAAGGGATGAAGTCAATGCATGGTGACCCAAAAAGGAGGGAGACTAGAAAATAAAAACCTCCTGCCCTACTCTCCAATTTGTTTCAACAGTTCTTCCCATTGACTGAATGCAATGGAATGCCGTAAAGCAATGAATCTCATTGATGTGACCCATAAAAGTCAGCCTCCCAGGGCATAGCACACATTGGAGAAAGGTGAAGAGGAGATTTGAAGAGGAAAATGGTAATTACCAGGGAGATATAATATACATCATTGGAATCTACATAATAAAACAACAATGTTGAAAATTACTAATATATCATAAACTCAGATGTATTATAGACCCAGGTTATCCATATTTACCACCTGATGACCTCATAGCAAGTAGCTGACCTCAAAGGTCTCTTGCTCAGGTATTTTGTTCTCTCTTGAGTGTCAAATCTCATTATTCTTCGTGGGATTCTGACTCAATACCACTCACTCAATAAACTAGACAAATATGAGTAGGTAACTCACCATTGTCTAATGCTCTAGCCTATTTTTGAAATGCCTTCAGGCCAGTATATTCAGCCACATGAGAATGATTGACTTCATGTTCTACCAAAATCTTTTCTTTAATTTGTTCATTGATTTAGCTTTTTTAAAAAAATCCCCTTGATTAAGGCTGAATATAACCCTTAAATCTGAACACAGCCACACTGCTGTGGTTTTTGACAAATCGCCTCAGCTAAAAGACGCAAGCTCATGCTTCTTATTTATTTGTCTGCTCTTGCCAGCTGAACTTGCCAGTTCCTCCTGGTGTATGTCTCCTGGGAAAGAGGAGAGGAGAAATAATAAGGGCACCTTGAAGAAACAATGTAATTATACATAACGTACTGTGGGCAAGGCATTTCATGTGGAACTGAGAACAAGAGCCCTCCTTTCTTGTCATTGAAAGAAATATGAAGACTCGCTCTAGCATAGGTGTATATCTTGGCGAAGATTTATTTTTATTCACCATTGAATCCTGGAATTTACACATTGCTACTTAGTAAAATGCCTAGCTGACTTTCCCTCGTGAAGACTGAACCCATGACTTGACTTTGCTACCCTTATACTTCAAACAGTTGAGTCAACCCATCATCAACAAGTCACCAGACATGAATTTGTGACATAAGACTTGGAGCTATCATAGCTGGTTGGACACATGAACATGGCATGATTTTTCTTAACATCCACAGACAAATAACTGATGAGGGGGAAGAGGAAGAAGTCAAGAAGAAGGAGGAAGAGGGAGGAGAATGAGAAGGAGTGAGGAAGGAGGAGGAAGACGGAGAAGAATAGAAATTACTCTGATTGTTATAATCTGGAATATGTTCAAAAGTCTAAGGTCACATAACTAGATTCCATTATCTTTTATCAACTCTAGGCTTCACACACTGTATTATGGCTTAGCCTGAGTTGATGCATTTTGAGCCAAGATCAGCCTTACCTCCATCATCCTCAAACTGAAACATTGCCATTTAAGTCAGAGTCAGACCCCAGCAATGTCTACTTGGCTATTCTGAAAAAAATGTCCAGAAGGACACCTACTTTAATTTTTGAGGCCTCTATGAGGAGAGTGATTCATTCTTCCATACAGAAATTAAATTATTGAAATTTCTTTCCCAACACTTTAGAACAATATACCACAGATATATTGAAGATATTAATTTTAAAACTCACCCTTTAAATTAAAAAGTCTGAAGCCAATAGGTTTTCAATCATTTAAACTGGCTTGTGAAAATACACTTTTCAATTAAAATGTCTATAGATGCTGGACTTTGTTTGGTATATGGTCTGGATTGCTGTTCAACAAATATTATTTCCCTTTACTCTCCCGCTGTAAGCCAAGTTAGGCTTGGCAATATGACTTGCTTTGACAGACAGAATACTAGTGGACATGATGCAATGGCAGCCATAAGTGTTGTTCCATGGCTTGGCTTGGATTTTGAGCTCCATTGATAAGTCCTAAGAAGAGCATGCCTCAGGTAGCCACTGCCACTCCAACTTTGGCTTCAGGAAAAAATAAACATGGAGAAGATCTAAACCAAATTCATGGATTAGAGACAAACTGAGCCAACATGCAGCTTAAAGTAAAGCCACTCAGCCAGCCTAGATCAGCCAAACCAGAGGCAACTGTAACATGAGAATAAAATACATGCTCTAAGCCATCGAGTTTAGGGTGATTTGTTACACAGCACTGCCCTGCAATAGCGGACTGCTACACACTTTGTATGACGGCATTGCCATGTTTCATGTACCAAAGCATAGCCTTGTGAAACCAGTAGACCTTAAGAGATACGACAGGCACGAGAGAAATGAGTGCTTGGTAGAAAATATTTTTATTGAAAACTAGCCCTAAACAGAATCTTAGACACAATCAGTCTAAGCAAATACTACCCCCAACTTACATCAAAGCTCAGAGGATGAAGCCACTTACTCCAGGTCCCATGGCTAAAATAAGAGACAGCATGAAACAAAGGAGTCTTTGCTTCCAGCTCATGATCCTCCACGTGAACCAAGTCAAGGATGTAAAGCATAGGAGTCATTAGGCTGGTGAACATTCTTGCAACTAGGGCAACTCAGGCCCTGTTATATTTGGTGGTGGGAGGCTAATTGTGACCGAATCACCAAATCTTTGATTATTTTACAAGAAGTCACATTTTGGACTTTGTTATGGGAAATGATTCATTTCCAAAAGATGGTGACTCTTTTTTTAACATTGTAATCCATATAAAAAAACAATACTTGTGAACCAGGTGCCACTAGCATAAATTAATACATCATAGACTGCGTTATTAGACATTAAGAATACTATGATTAGGCCCTATATGAATTGTAATCTCCTGATTGTAGAATTTTGGTAAAGAAAATAATTCTATAAAAGCCCCTAAGTATTGTCTTAAGTAGCTAGTTCTAAAAGTATGTTTCTAAGGTGTAGGGTTTGGTTTACCCTCTTTAGTGTCATAAAAAGAAAAAACAGATATTGTATGATGAAGTTTCTTAAAAATAGATCAGGCCATGTTTCCAAAACCATGAAATTATAGAATAGTTTCAGAAGAAATAGGAAAAGGAATATCTGAGAGCACAGCCATAAATTTATAGCTATTCCTCCAGCATTTAAATTACATGATATATCAATTTCTCTGCTTGGGTGAGGTCATCCAATCCAGTACTAAAGAGTGTATAATTACTGAAAGAATTTAGGTCTAAGTAAGGACTTTCCTAGAATCAGATGCTTCTTGCAATGGCAGAATTAGCCTTTAAAAACTGGTATACACATTTTAATATTTGAACTTTTGTTTTACACATAAAATTCTTATCTTTTCAAATTCCAGTTTATATTTTCTAACAAGCCATGTTCTTTGTTCTCTCTGAATTATTTCTATGTGAGGGGTAGTTTGAAGAGCTCAAAAAATCTCCCTGCTAAAGATAATTTCCATAATCATTCAAAAAAAAATGAATTGAAGATTTGCTGTATTTTTTTAAAGACCATGAAACAGAAAAGGAAATAACACAAGGTAGAGAATTCATGAATAGGTAATCACTTTCTACAGACAATAAGCAATGTTCCAATAAGCCCTGAGAAATAACTAATTAATTTTCCAAGTGAGCAAACATTATTTTGTAGTCCTGTAGACCTAAAGAGGAATCTAAAGATAGTGAATAGCAATGTGTTCCTAATTTTCAAAAGAAGATGAAAAAGGCCCTTGGTCCTCATTGTTTAGCTTCTCCAAATCCTAGCAAAATAATAGAACCTAAATTAGCACAAAAAATAAATTTTTACTGTCCTGAAAAATAAGGAAGCAATGAGTAGCTTCTGTTTATGAAGAGTCAATTAGTCTGAATAAATTTGATGGCTTGTTGATGAAGTTATAAAATGAATACAACCCATTCTAGATTTAATGCCTTGCTGATAATAAAACTCTCACTAAAACCCCATGAGTCCTCCCCACTGTATTAATTTAAGGCAGCTTAGATACAAGAGTCAGCTGAGATTTCACAACTGAAGGAAAAAACAGGGCTAGGTCATTTAAGGAAAAGGTATAAACTGGTAAAAGCTACAGGAATGGGAGATGGGACCATTCAAGTCCCAGTGATTTAAAAGGAGTGAGGATGTGGGAGGAAGGCTCAAAAGGGAGGGGATATATGTGTACATATATCTGATGCATGTTGTTAAACGGCAGAAACTAACGTAACATTGTACAGCAATTATACTCCATTTAAAAATGAATTAAAAAATAAATAAAAGGAGTGGATGCATGCCAAATAGCTAATTAAATTTTTCAAGCACCTGAATTTTTAGTTAGAGCAAATATGAGAATGTAAATAAATACTGCAGGGAAATGAAATGAGATCTTAGAAAATAAGAATTATCTGGAGAATATTTTTTAAAAGCTTGATCAATATTGAGTTCAAAATACGGCAGAAATCTATAAGGTGACAACAGCACTTCAGAAAAAGCCTAAATATGGACTTGGGCGGGGGGAGGGGAGGACAGTGTCATTAGGAAGAATCCACCCGAAGAGGCTGGTAACACACTGTGATCGTAGAGTGTTGTGGCACACTGTGAAATTATATTATTACTGCTCTTAAGGGCTTCCCTGGTGGTTCTGTGGTAAAGAATCCACCTGCCAGTGCAGGAGACACAGGTTTGATCCCTGGATCAGAAAGATCTCCTGGAAGAGTAAATAGAAACCCATTCCAGTGTGTTTGTCTGGAAAATTCCAGGGACAGAGGAGCCCGGTGGGCTACACTCCATGGGGTCACAAAGAGTCGGACATAACTGAGCATTCAGGCACCACTCTTAAAGAGCTCAGAGTGATCAACAGAAATGAAAAAGCCCAACCTGATTTCTAACAAGGCGGTATTTTAAATTGTACCTTCTGTTTTTCATATCTTACTCCCCTTCACCTCATCTAATTTGATTATCCATCCAACCAATTGAAGAGACATGAACAGAATTATCTTTCTGCTAACAGTCCAAAGACTATTCAAAGATCCAGCATCCTCTCCTAGGACTGCTTCTACCTTTTCCTCTCCTCCACGGTGATGGGTTTGCCTTCACCTGACCCTCCCTGGGGCCAAAATTCTCCCCAGAAATACATCTGAATGAGAGGATCCCAATCACATCTTGGGTGGTTCAGACACTTTTAATCACACATAGGGCTGTTGACTTAAAGTTATGAAGCCATGAAATGAAATATTCTGGTCTTTTCAGGACAATATTTTGTTTTTTCAGGACAATTTCTTCAGAGAGACTCGAGAGCGTATGTGTCCTATCTGAACCAGAACCAAATGCCCATGTTTTCTCTACATATACAACAGTATCTTTAATAGTAAGAATCTCAGAACTGATGGTTTTCATGTCTGATACTAAGTGTCAGACAGATCAGTTTATCCGTGCATGTGCACTCAGATCAGTTCAGATCAGTCCCTCAGTCGCGTCTGACTCTTTGCGACCCCATGACTCGCAGCACGCCAGGCCTCCCTGTCCATCACCAACTCCGGAGTTCATTCAGACTCATGTCCATCGAGTCAGTGATGCCATCCAGCCATCTCATCCTCTGTCGTCCCCTTCTCCTCTTGCCCCCAATCCCTCCCAGCATCAGAGTCTTTTCCAATGAGTCAACACTTTGCATGCGGTGGCCAAAGTACTTTAGCATCATTCCTTCCAAAGAAATCCCAGGGCTGATCTCCTTCAGAATGGACTGGTTGGATCTCCTTGCAGTCCAAGGGACTCTCAAGAGTCTTCTCCAACACCACAGTTCAAAAGCATCAATTCCTTGGCGCTCAGCTTTCTTCATAATCCAACTCTCACATCCATACATGACCACAAGAAAAACCATAGCCTTGACTAGATGGACCTTTGTTGGCAAAGTAATGTCTCTGCTTTTGAATATGCTATCTAGGTTGGTCATAACTTTCCTTCCAAGGAGTAAGTGTCTTTTAATTTCATGGCTGCAGTCACCATCTGCAGTGATTTTGGAGCCCAAAAAATAAAGTCTAACACTGTTTCCACTGTTTCCCCATCTATTTCCCATGAAGTGATGGGACCAGATGCCATGATCTTCGTTTTCTGAATGTTGAGCTTTAAGCCAACTTTTTCACTCTCCTCTTTCACTTTCATCAAGAGGCTTTTGAGTTCCTCTTCACTTTCTGCCATAAGGGTGGTGTCATCTGCATATCTGAGGTTATTGATATTTCTCCTGGCAATCTTGATTCCAACTTGTGCTTCTTCCAGTCCAGCGTTTCTCATGATGTACCCTGCATAGAAGTTAAATAAGCAGGGTGACAATATACAGCCTTGACGTACTCCTTTTCCTATTTGGAACCAGTCTGTTGTTGCATGTCCAGTTCTAACTGTTGCTTCCTGACCTGCATACAAATTTCTCAAGAGGCAGGTCAGGTGGTCTGGTATTCCCATTTCTTTCAGAATTTTCCACAGTTTATTGTGATCCACACAGTCAAAGGCTTTGGCATAGTCAATAAGCAGAAATAGATGTTTTTCTGGAACTCTCTTGCTTTTTTGATGATCCAGCAGATGTTGGCAATTTGATCTCTGGTTTCTCTGCCTTTTCTAAAACCAGCTTGAACATCAGGAAGTTCATGGTTCACATATTGCTGAAGCCCGGCTTGGAGAATTTTGAGCATTACTTGACTAGCATGTGAGATGAGTGCAATTGTGTGGTAGTTTGAGCATTCTTTGGCATTGCCTTTCTTTGGGATTGGAATGAAAACTGACCTTTTCCAGTCCTGTGGCCACTGCTGAGTTTTCCAAATTTGCTGGCATATTGAGTGCAGCACTTTCACAGCATCATCTTTCAGGATTTGGAATAGCTCAACTGGAATTCCATCACCTCCACTAACTTTGTTCGTAGTGATGCTTTCTAAGGCCCACTTGACTTCACATTCCAGGATGTCTGGCTCTAGGTGAGTGATCACACCATCATGATTATCTGGGTCGTGAAGATCTTTTTTGTACAGTTCTTCTGTGCATACTTGCCATCTCTTCTTATTATCTTCTGCTTCTGTTAGGTCCATACCATTTCTGTCCTTTATTGAGCCCATCTTTGCATGCAATGTTCCCTTGGTATCTCTGATTTTCTTGAAGAGGTCTCTAGTCTTTCCCATTCTGTTGTTTTCCTCTATTTCTTTGCATTGATCACTGTAGAAGGCTTTCTTATCTCTTCTTGCTATTCTTTGGAACTCTGCATTCAGATGTTTATATCTTTCCTTTTCTCCTTTGCTTTTCGCTTCTCTTCTTTTCACAGCTATTTGTAAGGCCTCCTCAGACAGCCATTTTGCTTTTTTGCATTTCTTTTCCATGGGGATGGTCTTGATCCCTGTCTCCTGTACAATGTCACGAACCTCATTCCATAGCTCATCAGGCACTCTATCTATCAGATCTAGGCCCTTAAATCTATTTCTCACTTCCACTGTATAATCATAAGGGATTTGATTTAGGTCATACCTGAATGGTCTAGTGGTTTTACCTACTTTCTTCAATTTAAGTCTGAATTTGGCAATAAGGAGTTCATGGTCTGAGCCACAGTCAGCTCCTGGTCTTGTTTTTGCTGACTGTATAGAGCTTCTCCATCTTTGGCTGCAAAGAATATAATCAATCTGATTTCGATGTTGACCATCTGGTGATGTCCATGTGTAGAGTCTTCTCTTGTGTTGTTGGAAGAGGGTGTTTGTTATGACTAGTACATTTTCTTGGCAAAACTCTATTAGTCTTTGCCCTGTTTCATTCTGTATTCCAAGGCCAAATTTGCCTGTTACTTCAGGTGTTTCTTGACTTCCTACTTTTGCATTCCAGTCCCCTATAATGAAAAGGACATCTTTTTTTGGGTGTTAGTTCTAAAAGGTCTTGTAGGTCTTCATAGAACCATTCAACTTCAGCTTCTTTAGCATTACTGGTTGGGGCATAGACTTGGATTACTGTGATATTGAATGGTTTGCCTTGGAAACGAATAGAGATCATTCTGTCATTTTTGAGATTGCATCCAAGTACTGCATTTCACTCAGTCATGTCCAACTCTTTGTGACCCCCTGGGCTGTAGCCCACCAGGTTCCTCTATCCATGGAAATTTTCCAGGCAAGAATACTGGAGTAGGTTGCCATTTCCTACTCCAGGGATCTTCCTGACCCAGGGATCAAACTCGTGTCTCTTGCATCTCCTGCTTTGGCAGGTCGATTCTTTACCACTGAGCCCCATGGGAAGCCCTGGGATCATTTACTCTTTCCTCAAATTTGCAAAATTAGTAAATATAAGACTCTTTGAGAGAGGTTGTGTTTGTGCTTAGTCGCTCAGTCATGTCTGACTCTTTCTGGCCCCATGGACTATGCCCGCCAGGCTCTTCTGTCCATGGGATTTTCTAGGCAAGAATACTGGGGTGGGTTGCCACGCCCTCCTCCAGGGGATCTTCCCAACCCAGAGATTGAACCTAGGTCTCCCACATTGCAGGCAGATTCTTTACTGTCTGAGCCACCAGGGAAGCCCATGAATAGTGGAGTGTGTAGTCTATCCCTTCTCCAGGGGATCTTCCCGACCCAGGAATCAAACCAGGGTCTTCTGCATTGCAGGCAGATTCTTTATCAGCTGCTCTCCCAGGGAAGCCCCTTAAGAGAGGTTACCTAACAATAAATAGGTCTATTGGCCACCATAATGTTACTGAAAAGGCATGATTGTCTTCAACATTCCTCAAGCTATTGATGATGTTTTCTATGTCAAAGTCTGTACTTGGGCATCTCTTTGAAATTGCTTTCAGATCTGGAAGGTGTCTAATTCAACCGTCTCCTTTTACGGATAAGGAGACAAAGGCTTTGAGAGATGCAACGGTTTGGCCCCAGTGACATAGCCAGTGACAGCAGAAGCTGCAATAGCGTTCTTGTCAACGGCATTCCATTTCAGTCCTTGAAACAGTCCGCTGCCATCTTCTGTTCACCTTTTACAACAAAGTTACTATTGATAATAAAAAAAAAAATGGTAGAGATAGTTATATAAAACACATGATGCACATGGATGTGCATTTGTATTTCAAATAATATCAGTGCATTTCCTCCACTTGCTTACTACATTGTTATACATTAGAAATTTAGTACTTGCACCACAAAAATTTCTATTTTCATTCACTATGCTGTTCTGACAATATTACGATGAGCTGCATTCTATATAAACCACTAAAAATGGCTTATTCTAATCAGCCACCCAGGCTTTATTTAGCTTGTATCCAATTTTACATGGTTTTAATTATTTAAAATGCAGATACATAAGATTCAACACTGACTAGCATTTCATTTTTAGAATTTATTTAGGAAATGAAGTATTGCTCTGTCGTTGCAGAAAAAAATTAATAAATGTCTCTGAATAGATGGTAATTTCATGCTCATTTTCAGAAAGAGTTAGCTACATTAGCAGCACTATTTCCCAATACCCATAATCTTCTAAATTGACTTATTTAATGCTCTTCAGATCTATTTTTCTAAAGACTTAGATTTTTATCTCTGTTGCTGCTTTTGAAATGCTCTCCATGATTGTGAATCCATCTAATGTAATTTTCACATTTGGTGCCATTTTTCTCAAATGATAATACAGGGTAGGAAGAACCACTTAGTATTTCTTCTTCCCAGCCTCATGTGAAAGTGAAAGTGTTAGTCCCTCCATCGTGTCTGACTCTTTTTGACCACGTGGACTGCACCTCTGTCCATGGAATTATCCAAGCAAGAATACTGGAGTGGGTTGCCATTCCCTTCTCCGGGGATTTTCCTGACCCTGAGATCGAACCCGGGTCTCCCACATTATGGTCTCATACTTTGATTCAAAATAGGGTAAAATATAAGGAAGTGAGAGAAAGGAAGAGTTGACAGTCTCTAGATAAGAAAACCTTGTGTTAAAATCAAACAGATGGACTATCAGTGATAAGGGATGGAGTAAGATAGGGTGTTTTTGTTTTTGTTTTTTTTAATCTTAGCAGAAATGAACCTCTGAGCAGTAAAGAACTCAGGAAATGAGAGTAGCTCTGCTCCCTTTTATTGACACTTTTCCAGAAACTTTGTCTCTACTCTAGTCTTGTGTTTTAGCACCTTCTCAGCACCTTATTTAGTTTTTCTTAAAGGAATTCAAGTAGTAGTAGAGGTAGTCATAATAATAATAATAACAACTGTATACAGATTTCTTGTGCTACTATCAAAATCTTCAGTAAAACCTATACTTTTATTTGGTAATGCCTGAACAGGTTTTCCGGGAGCCAACTTCAACAATGAGATCTGCTTCAAAGACAGTGTCCCATGGGACTGTGTATTCATTTCTACCGTTAGTGGTTTTCTTATGTAGATTCCAACTTCATGCTAAAATGAAAAGGAGGAAGTCTGAAATACACACACACATATATGTAATGTGTGATTATTATAATCTCTCTCTCCTTCCCACCTCCCCTGCTCTGGATGTATTGCATATAGTTAAGCGTCTGGGGGCGGGGGGGAACCCTCTTATCTCTTATTCAAGTAAGGCAGGATTTTGAACTTTGGAGCTACACAGTTGAGATCAGTGTACACCTCAATATTGTTTGAGTTGCTTTAAAACAATCGCATTCATTTTATTGCAGACATTGCCTCCCTGCTTCCTCTCACTAGGGCAGAAAGAAGCCAGTAGTAAGCAGTTCCTAGGACATGAGTGCACATTGCTTAACTAGATAACTTAGTTGACCCTCTGCCACTTGGCCTGAATTTGCCCCAGTCGAGGACACTCAGACAGTGTCATCCCAGTGCCTGGATCTGTGGCTGTGCCTTCCCCAAGACGCACCCTCCCTGTCCTTGGGCCATGTCCCCAAGCCTGAGAAGGCACCTCCAGGCTTCAGTCCTTGCCGAGGCGTCTTGAAGGCGGTCTCCGCGGAGCAGCCCAGACTTCTGGAGGAGTCTCATCTGATCCCACTTGCTGGTGGGGGCGAGCCTGGTCTCCTGCCAGGCTGCCCAGCTGTTTCGTTCCAGATCCGCCTGGAGCCTACAAAAAAATTAAAAAATAGCTCGCTCCTGCACTCTCGCCCCCAAGAGTCACCCCAAGAAGGCTACGTTCCCCCGCTCCCCCACTCCTTGCCTGTAAGGGAAGCTAAGCCTGCCCAAAGTGGCGGGAGGAGAGTTAATGTTCGCTTTGTTATTGAGAGAAGGGGAAGCGAGTAGGATTTCAGTGTGTGTGTGTGTGTGTGTGTGTGTGTGTGTGTGTGTGCGCGCGCGCGCGTGAGTGTGTGTGAGAGAGAGAGGGAGGGAAAGAGACCGAGAGAGTTGTTTTGCAGCAGAAAATAAACAGGGAAGCAGAGAAGGGAGAGGCCGGTGCCCCAGCTGTCCTCGGGGCCTCGGGAGCGGCGCACACCGTAATTCCCTTTGCAGAGCCCCACAGATTTCCACCAACAATGACATCACTCCGGCGCCACCGACCGGATTACAGCTGGGGGGATTTTCCCGGGAGCGCGCGGCCCGGGCGGAGATGGGGGCGCTCTCCAGGGTGCTGAAAGGGGCGGGGGCGCGGGCTCGCCTCACGGCGCCCCCAGCGGGCGGAGGCGGACCGGCCCGGCCGGGGGCGGGCAGGGGCGGGCCCCGGGCGGCCCGGGGCGAGGGCCGCCGTCTCTGCAGCCCTCATTGGCTGCCGGCGGGCGCACGTCACTCAGGCTGGTGCTTTCCTCCCTCCCCGATGGAACTGGAGCCGAGGAGGAGCTGAAAATGCAGATTTAGCATCAAGCACAGATACACTCGCTCTTTCTCTGAGATACACACAGCTCTGCACGTTAGCACCGCTGCGAGCGAGCCGGGCTGCCAGACCACACGGCTTCCCCGCCGGCCAGAGGCTGGAGAACACACACTGATTTGCTGCTTTCCAAACCCCTAATCAGTGTTTTCCTCTACACAAAGATTTTTCAAAAAACAAACACCAACAACAAAAACTACATCTTTTTTTTTTTTTTTTAATTTGGACCTTCCTTGTGGGACCCTGCTCCGCCATCCTGCGCGCCTCCTGATACCACTTTTCACTCCCAAAGAAAGATGAGAGGTGGTTGTATCTCCCAGGGGAAGGCGGCCGCGGGGCTCCTCTTCTGTGTCATGGTTTTTGCATCTGCTGAGAGACCGGTCTTCACGAATCATTTTCTTGTGGAGTTGCACAGAGGGGGAGAGGAAGAAGCTCGCCAAGTTGCAGCAGAGCACGGTTTTGGAGTCCGAAAGGTAAGCATCTCCCTTGCATTTCGCATGTTTGTTTCTAAACGGTGGCAGCCCTGCGCAATCTCATTGCAGATTCGCAAGTTTTCTTTCTTGTGCGATGCAGATATTCTGCCATCGGCTCTTCACACGACATCGCCTCCGGTGATCTTTCACGGGTTATGTAATTAAAATGCCCTTCAAATGCTACTCGGAAGGTCATGAAAACAATTGATCGCCCTTTGACTTGGTGGAGAAAACAGGATAACACCTTTCAAACAATGCGGTGCGCCCGGGCTGCTGTCCGAGCGACCAAGTTCTCAAGGCTGCCTGGGGGTGAGGCAAGAAGTGCCCGCCGTCTGGGCTTGGCGTGGCAGACCCGTCGGGGATGTGCCCCCCGCCCCTATCTCCCGGAGAAAGGCTAGTTTCCGAGGGACAGGGCTGGAAGCTTGGACATCGCAGTTCATCTGCTTGCTATTCGAACCCCGCGCCAGGAGGACTTCCCTTGCCTGACTCTGGTCCCGGCTCTTTTCCAGGGAAGACAGCCCCCAGCTCCAGGAGACTTGGAAACAGAACTGGTTTGTCTTTTCAAAATCGAGGGCTGAAACTTGCCCACCTCGCCCCTGCCCACCCACCTCGAAGCGCACTCAGTCGGCTCCCCAGTTTTCAACTTGCAGCGGTAGACGCTGGGGAGGTAGATTTTAATGGGATTTCCCCTCGGAGAAGTCGGGGTATCTCTCCCTGTATGTGGGCAGCCGGCTTGGCTTTCCCACCAGAAAGCGGGGATCCCCATCCAAGAAGTTGTCAGAGTTCAGCCGTTTCCCAGCCGGGATGCCGCGGAACTGCTTCGGAGACTCCAGGGTCCCCAGTCTGCAAGGGCGAGGGAGCGGAGAGCACTGGATGGGGGTCGCGGCTGATCTACTTGCTTCCTGCGAAATGTCCTGCCAGGGATCTGAAGTGTCCTTAGGGGACCTGACGAGGGGTGGGGTGGGGTGAGAGGGCAGAGAGAAACCGGGGCGAGCGGAATCTGGAGGACTGAGGGCTGCGTGCGATCTAGCGACCGGAGGGCTGGCCGGGTGGAAAGTCTGTGGGATTCCGGTCCCAGTCCTCCCTCCTGACCCCAGGAAAGACTCTTGAGCGGTGGGCGCTTCAGGTGATGCTTGTGCGTCGCCAGGGCAGCGCGAGCTGGGGACTCGGTCCCGACTTCCCACGCGTGGCGCCTCCTTCCCAGCCGCGACTCAGGCTCCTTCCACCTGCTGCGGGTTCTCTTGCCTCGGTAGGGCGTTGGCCACCGCGGTTCTGACCCCCAAATGGGTCTGCCAGGGAGTTGGACGGAGGTCCGGGAAACACCAGGGCTGCCGGAGGCGCGCGGGCGGCTCCTGCGGGGGAACTTGTTGCTCTAGGAGGAAGCGTGGGTGGAGCGGGGAGAGGAGACGCGGACCGCGGCATCCCGCGCTGCTGGGGCCCGGGGTATGGGGGCTGTTTCCAGAGTGCCGCCAACACAACAAACAAGCATCCCCTCCTTCTTCCCACCCTCACGCCCCCAAACTTGGCAAGATCCAGGAACCAGGCGCATAAATATAGTACTGATTATTACTAGCTGACAGTCACGGGGGGTTGGGAGGGTGATGGAGTCTCTATACACACTTTTATTTAATACTTTCAACAACTCTGGGAAACTGCTGTTATTATGAAGCCTATGGTTCTGATAAGGAAATTGCCTCAGATAAGGGTCCACGATGAAAACTGTCAAGAATTTAAACCCAGATATTTGCAGGGCAGGAATAGAGACGCAGACGTAGAAAACAGACTTGGGGACACAAGGGAAGAAGCAGAGATGAACTTACGCTCTTCAACCTGTTAGTGTATAGCACTCCAAGCTACCTGCTCTGCAGGGCATGCTCGCCTTTAGGGTATGAAAAGAGATGTGGCAGCAAGCTCTTTAAAAACCCCACCTTTGTAAAAGAGCTGCAGTTGGAGGGGAAAATCTAACCCTCTCCCCGCCCTCCGCGCCCGGGCTACCCAGGTGACTCCGTGGTAAAGAGTCCTGCCTACAATGCAAGAAACACTGGGGACTCGGGTTCTATCCCTGGGTGGGGAACATCCCCTGGAGAAGGAAATGGCAACCCACTCCAGTACTTTTGCCTGGGAAATCCCATGGACAGAGGAGTATGACTGGCTACAGTCTGTGAGGTTGCAAAAGAGTGGGACTCAACTGAGCGACTCAACTGAGCGACTAAACACCAACTCACCCCCTACCAGGCCCTTTCCATGGGATGGGCAGACATCATTATCCTGTTAACTTCTCCTTTTTGAAACTGTGCCCTTAGCATTTGATCTCAGCAATGTAAGCAAACCCAGGTGTAGCTGAGACAGATCATGGCTTAACATATTAATTTTCTAAGAAAGTTATTTCTTTTTTGTATGGTGGTGAACAGCTCAACAAGGGATTTACAGTTTTGGTGATGGGAATTGAGCAACGAGGTGTAGAAAACAATCTCGTAAAAGAATCTAAATTCTCTGCATACACTTACCTTAGAATCTCAAGGAACTCCTATTTTGGGGTGAAATCAGACACCTCAGCCTCTTTCCCATCCTTTGCATTACAGCCTCAAACTTGCAATTCCCATCTAGGAAAGATGGGTTTTTACTTTGCCACATCCTCCTTACTTTTCCACGATCTCTCAGAAGTACTCTTATCCAATGATTTTGTTCTGAGACATGTTTAAGTAAAAGTCAGTGACACTTCCGATGAATTGTTGCATGAAACTACACTTGTTGAGAATAAACGTTCTTTTCCTTCTTTGGATCCATGCCCACCCATCCTCCTAGACTGAGTCCCCAAGCTTCCCTGATGCTATGAGCTTTCCCGTCTCCAAATTCCTGTGGGATGAAAAAGCAAAGACTACGTGACTTAAGCTGTAATGTTTCATTACTTGTTCTCTAGTCAGTTCATGAAACTTTTTGCCATCCTATGGACTATAGCCCCCAGGCTTCTGTGTCTGTGGAATTCTCCAGGCAAGAACACTGGAGTGGGTTGCCATGCTTTCCTCCAAGGGATCTTCCTGGCCCAGGGATCAAACCCATAGTCTCTTACATCTCCTACATCGGCAGTTGAGTTTTTTTTTTTACTGGTAGTGCCCCCTGGGAAGCCCAGTCAGTTCATACATGTAAGTAAACATGGGTGTTAGTGTCTTCCCACTTGAAAAGGTAAATATTCAGGGATGGAATCTTCTGTATTTCTGGTTTTCTTACCAATTCCAGCTATTACTGGATTTGCCAGCCTGTAAGAAAACTTCTTTCCTTACTCCTCTGGGTTTCCCAAACACTGTTCAGTCTTATTTTCATCATGCTGTAATGTACTTTGGTCAACATTTCTTATCTATTTTTCATTTTAAACCCTCAACACTTCCTTTT
Source organism: Bos taurus (assembly GCF_002263795.3). Classification (NCBI taxonomy): domain Eukaryota; kingdom Metazoa; phylum Chordata; class Mammalia; order Artiodactyla; family Bovidae; genus Bos; species Bos taurus. Next base: position 37,509,717 of record NC_037340.1, read on the forward strand.
CCTTCCTCTCCCTATCACACCATCCTTCTAGATGCTCAGTGTAAGACAGCAGAGACTCTCAGCAGTTATTCATCTGAAGGATGGAGGAGGGCCTGCTATTTTACTAAGTTATTTCATCTCATGCATTGGTGAGATAGAAATTATTGGCATCAGCTCTAATTCTCAGATGAAAATCTTTAAAGCTCCAAGAGGTTAAAAGTACCCTCAGATTTAAAGCCCAATGGAAAATAATTTTGTTTTTCTATCATGCTGCCTCCAGGAAGCTTTCCCTGACTGCCAAATACTTTGCCTTTTGGGCACCATTTTAGAATTCAGTTATTTTTTCTTTTCTTTTTTCTATATTTAACACTTATTTGGTATTATATGAGCATATGTCATTAGTATGCTTGAGTATGCACTTCTTCAGGTAGGCTGTAAATCTTCCAAAAGACAATATACTATGTCTTTTTATCATGTCTATATTGAGCACAGTAGCCTATGTCTAAGAGCCTCAATGAATATTTGTCAATTATTTTGCCTAACTCCACAAGACCATGAGCAAACAGTTATATTTCCTCTTGAAAATGGAATAAAAGTACCTATAACTTTACCCTCAGGAAGGTGTGTTGAAACTAAAGTTTTCTATTTTATCATGATGTGGCCCAGATCTGTGAGAGAGATGTATATGTACTTAAAGTTTACAACAATGACAAAGACATTATTCTAAAGATTGCTTTAAAATTTTCAATGCGCTGCCAATTTTAATTCCTTTTAAAAATAAGATGATGGTACGGGGAGCGGGGTGGGAGGGGCGTTCAGGATGGGGAGCACGTGTACAACCATGGCAGATTCATGTTGATGTATGGCAAAACCAATACAATATTGTAAAGTAATTAGCCTCCAATTAAAATAAATAAATTTAAATTTTAAATAAATAAATAAAAATAAAGAATAAATAAAAACTTAAAAAAATAAGATGAAAATTATTTATCAAAGTAATGTGTTGAGGGTTGACTAAAAAGCATGTGAGAATTAAAGTAGAAATCCAAACAGCTGACAATTAAGTTTTTTTCTTTTACTATAATGTTTTATTTTTTGCTCATGAAGGACTGAGGCTAGGATGATTACACAAGTAAAATCATGTGACCACTTTTATATGTATAATTGTTAAAAAATTTTCTAGTCCAGTAGTAATTATACTATTAGGTAATGAAAGAGTAAATTTCTGGTCATTTTAATTTTATTGAAGTATAATTTAGGAAAGATTTCTTTCCCAGATGCTGGGAAAGATTAAAGGCAGGAGAAGAAGGGGATGACAGAGGATGACATGGTTGGATGGCATCCCCAACTCGATGGACATAAGTTTGAGCCAACTCCAGGAGTTGGTGATGGACAGGGAAGCCTGGTGTGCTGCTTCCAAGGGGTCGCAAAGAATTGGACACAACTGAGCAACTGAACTGAATTTAGGAAAGAGCACAGCTTGAAAATTTTTTGTTAAATGGGCACACATATGTACCCAGCCTCTAAATCAAGAGATAAACTATCATCAGCATTCCAAAAGTCCCCTTTATGCTCACCTGGATAGTTTTTAGCTTTAGGCTAAATTGCTTAAAAAATATTGCTTCTGTGAATATTGTAGTATATGTATGTTGGTGAATACATTTATACCTTTCTGTTGGGAATATTCTTAGGAATATCAGTTTTCCTTTGTTGTATAACAAACCAGTACAAATTTAGTGACCTAAAACCACACAATTTGGTTATTTCTTTTTCTTGCATAAAGAATCTGGCACGTGTTAGTTGGTTAGTGAAGCTTCTGCTTAAAGCCTCACAGACTGAGCTCTGGATATTGACCAGCTGTGTCCACATCCAGAGGCACAACTAAGGGAAAATCCTCTTCCAAGCACATTCAGATTTTAATGAGAGTTCAACTCATTGTAGTTGCAGACCTGGAATCTTTATTTTCTTGCTGGCTGTAAGACCAGGACTACTCCCAGCTTCTAGAGGTGACCCTCATGACCTTGCCACATGGCCTCCTCCATAAGCTTTCATACAATCTCACCCTTTAGATCTCTGCTTTCTGGAAGGGACAGTCCCTGGTTTACGTTAACCTGATTAAGTCAGGCCCACCCAGGAAAATTTCTCTTTTGATTCTTTTGAATCAGACTAAACTGATCTGGTGCCTTAACTACATTTGATAAACCTCTTCACCTCTGCCATGTGATGGAATCTAATCACAGAAGGAAAATTGTCATAGACACCATCCTGCTCTTACTCAAGGGGAGGGGATTATTTGGGGCACAAGGACACAGGGAGCAGAAACACTGGGGGCCCTCCCAGAATTCTGCTGACCACGGACAAACTGGCAAACAGTTTTCCAAAGTAGTTGTGCCAGTTTGCATGCCTGCCAGCCGTGTGTGAAGATTCCATTTGCTCCACATCCCCACCAACATTTGATATTTTATCCCTTTTTCCTTTTAGCTGTTTTGACGGGTACGTAGTGTGTCTAGTTGTGATTTGTACTCTGTGTTTCCCTGATGATCCTCTGAAGCTGAATGCCTCTTCACATGCTTATTTGTGTTTTGGATTTTTTTTTATGCAGTATCTGTTCAGGTGTTTTGCCCTTAAAATATTTTCTTTTGGGTTATCTGTCTCAATTTTTGGTTTGTAGGGATTCTTTACCTATTATGGATAGGACTCTTTTGGCAGATATATGTATTTTGAATATTTATTTTCACCATTTTAATAGTGTCTTAATACCCCAATGATATTGAATCCATATTGTATAACTTTACTTTCACTTCCAATGCAAGTAATTTTGTCAGTCAAAAGAATTCTCTGGCCATCTTCCTCTGTTTGGGGGATGAAGACAGAAACAATAGGAAATAGATTTGATCCTAAGTGTTTCCAAAAGGATTCCTATTTAAGAAGCCCTTAAGGGATAGTTTTTCTGACTACAAGATCTACTCCCATGCTAGCTAAAGGAAAAGACCCCAGAACCCTACTTCTCCAACATGGCTGCCATGAATTCTTTTCAGACTCCAACTTAATACATTATGACTTAGGTCAAGTCCAAGTTCTTCCCTCACACCTTCTCTGATTGTTCTAGAACAGAGCATTTATCTTTTGGGAATTTCCATTGCACATAATTTGTTCCTTTCCTTGGACCAGTCACCAGTCACATCTGTCACAGATATCACCATGCCCAATGCCCCTCTTGTAGTTGAAGGAAACCAAGAACAGTAATGTCGAAAGGAAAAGATGATGTGATTTGGATTAGACAGCACTGGAGACTTGGCTCAATAATGAAATCCCTCAGAGGCTCATTTTATTTGAAATGGTTAATAAAATATGGGGGTTGTGAAAGATCAATAATATAGTGCGTGTCAAGTTCTGGACACAGTGCTGAGTGCATAGAATAAAGGTCTATTATTGGTGGTAGCAATAGTAATAAGATGATGACCTAGCCATATTTTTTACTCAAGAAAGCTTTTGTGGGTTGTACCTTCTCAGGAGTGACAATCTAATTAAGTGAAGAATTAGACACTCAACCCAATGGCAACCCACCCATGAATCAGCCATGGTCCATGAGATGGCCTGGCCCAGATAGTTCAGTGATCTATAATTCATTATAGACCATGGTAATTATCTCCACCAATCATACCGGCTTCCTTAGGAAATTTGACTCACTAGTTGCTATAGAATGGAGAATAGAGTATAGTTAGCATGAGAGCACCCACCCAGGTCTTGGGAGATGCAAATATTTCATCTGAGTTTCTAATAATTTCCTGCTCAACTTCTCAGCCAAAGAACTCTGTGACAGAGACTTAAAGCTAATCATCAAACTAACTTCCTCTTCTACATGAGCTACCTCATGTAGAAAGATCTCATTTCCCAGACTGCCTTGCAGGTAGATGTGATCATATGATAATCCCAAACAAGGTATTGTAAACAGAAGTGATGTGCATTTCTTCTATGCTTGATGCATAAAAACTACATACAGGTTGATTTTCCACACTCTTTTCTGCTCTGAGTCTTGATGTGATCGAGAACAGTAACTTTGAAAGCAAAAGCTAAAGATGTCAGAGTCAAAAGATGAGAGGAGCCCACATCCCTGACTCTTGACTTAGATGACCTTATGTGAATGAAAAATTATTATATTAAGGCACTGAGATTCAGGATTTTATCTTTAGAACAACCAGCATTACTCAAACCAATACATTCTCAATAAATGTCCCTTTATTGCTAAAATGATTCTCCAAGCCTTGCAACCAAACCAAGCCAAATTATAGCAACAATAGTATTTTTAAAAGACTTATACATATGTATGTCTTCTTTGGAGAAATGTCTATTTAGTTCTTTGGCCCATTTTTTGATTGGGTCATTTCTCCAAAGAAGACATACAAATGGCTAACAAACACATGGAAAGATGCTCAACATCACTCATTATCAGAGAAATGCAAATCAAAACCACTATGAGGTACCATTTCACACCAGTCAGAATGGCTGCAATCCAAAAGTCTACAAGCAATAAATGCTGGAGAGGGTGTGGAGAAAAGGGAACCCTCTTACACTGTTGGTGGGAATGCAAACTAGTACAGCCACTATGGAGAACAGTGTGGAGATTCCTGAAAAAACTGGAAATAGAACTGCCTTATGATCCAGCAATCCCACTGCTGGGCATACACACTGAGGAAACCAGAATTGAAAGAGACACATGTACCCCAATGTTCATTGCAGCACTGTTTATAATAGCCAGGACATGGAAGCAACCTAGATGTCCATCAGCAGATGAATGGATAAGAAAGCTGTGGTACATATACACAATGGATTATTACTCAGCCATTAAAAAGAATACAGTTGAATCAGTTCTAATGAGGTGGATGAAACTGGAGCCTATTATACAGAGTGAAGTAAGCCAGAAGGAAAAACACCAATACAGTATACTTACGCATATATATGGAATTTAGAAAGATGGTAACGATAACCCTGTGTATGAGACAGCAAAAGAGACACTGATGTATAGAACAGTCTTATGGACTCTGTGGGAGAGGGAGAGGGTGGGAAGATTTGGGAGAATGGCATTGAAACATGTGAAATATCATGTATGAAACGAGATGCCAGTCCAGGTTCAGTGCACGATGCTGGATGCTTGGGGCTGGTGCGCTGGGACGGCCCAGGGGGATGGTATGGGGAGGGGGGAGGGAGGAGGGTTCAGGATGGGGAGCACGTAAAATAAAAAAATAAATAAAAATAAAAATAAAAGAAATTATTCCTATAGTACCCATTTATTTATAGGCAGAAATTTAGAAAATAGAAGTTGTTAACAACCAGCAAATCACTGACTGACAGACTCCAGTGTTTCCCTGAAATTCCCAACTTAGAAATTATCAATACTAGAATAGATGAGTTCTTTGAGCAGAGAAAATAAAGCCTGCAGTTAAAACCTAATAAATATAAAAGAAGGGAGAAATTATACCTCTTTTTCTCAAGTGAGTGAATATCTAGAAATCAGTTTCTATTTCAAAAGGTCTTATTAGCTGTAGATCATAATGTTATAGTACATCAGAGAGTGATGCTGATAGTTAAGTTTGCAATAATTGTATATTCAAGTGTAACTACTCAAAGAAGTCAAGCTTTAAAAATAAAATATGAAACCTGATGTTTAAATGATTTCCCCCGACTACAGCAGAAACTTTATTTTACATTAGAGCTCAGATTCATCATTTTGATAGAAACCCTGTACAAAATTTCTGGAATATATTATTTGAGATTCAAATAACCACAGGGCAGTTGAAAAACAATAATTTTAGTTTGTCTTTTTCTACTAAAATGTATCTGTTATAGCTAAAGATGATTTGGTGGCTAAAATCCTCTGATGGTCAGGGAATCAAAAAATTACATCTGAGTTAACTCTTCTAACCTAAATATAATGATTGGGTATTAGTTGATGGCTTCTACATGGCTTTCTACATATAGAAAAAGTAATAAACTCTCTTGACAAGTTATTTTTGTCCCTAAAGCTATTTGACCATGATTTTTTGGATATTGTTGTGATATGCTATGGTCCTCTGATGAGAATAATTGGAAATAATAAGTTCTTAGGTTGCAAATGAAACATTGACACAAACCCTTAATTTTCTGACATAGAATGAAATAAACTTAAGAATGTTACAGCATGTTAACACTTTCTCCCATTATAAAGTTGATAAGAAAATGAAGAAAATTGTAGGATCCTAGAATGGCCCTTCATTTATAACTTTAAATGTGGCGTTGACTCCCCTAAACATCCAATTCTTCTAGTTTTTCCTAAAATCTAATTTCACCACAAGTCCTTTTACCAGAACTTCTTCAATCCCGAGCTCTTCATTTTCGAGCATCTCCTGGTTAGCTGGGTTTTATTTAAAAGTGAAGGGATGAGCCAGCACATGAAAAAGGAACTCTCCTTTCTTTGATATAACAAAGAGAAGAGTGGGCAGATGAAGTTCAGTTTTTAGGTCACAGAGGAAGATATGGGAAGAATATCCACTTAGGAGTCACAGTTATTTCAAAGATGTAGGAGGCAAGGTCAATGTTTAGAGTGAAGAAAGCAGGGCTGGGATGGGGGCTTCAAAAGAGATAAAGTCTTGTGCTCTGAAAATGAGAATGGGAGAAGATGCTGACAGAGGGCTAGCAATGACTTCTGGCCAGTACCAAGGGGCCAAGCAGGATATAGTATTACCAACTGAGTCATTTTCGTAAATAGCACTCAAATGGGGATGATGGAAGTGGGAAGAAAAAGAAATGGGGTTTTTAAAAAAATGGAATATCAAAAAAGTAGAAGAAAAGGTTAATTGAGTTTAGTAGTGAGAGAGCTGAAAGGAAGAAAGATATGGTGAGTAGGGTGTTAAACTCAAGACTCCCCAAATTGAGCACTTCCAAACAATGATAAGGTCTATGGAGGTAAGTTACCAAAGCCAAGAAGAGGTGAAGGTGATCAACTAGCTGAAAGTCAAATGTACAAGCATCCATCCACATGCTCCTCAGTCATGCCATAGCTAAATAGCCATCACCAAGGAAGAGTGTTGAGAGAAAATGAAGTGAAGAGGTTTTAGCACAAAATTTCAGGGGACTTTGGACGCGGAGGGAGAAAGAGGAGCCAGAACTTGGACTGTTAGGGATATGGAAGGATCATTGAGAGAGTGCAGGACTGTGAACAGAATGCAGTTGAGGATTAGGAAAGGAGGGATGGGGCAACAGAGGCCACTGGCTTTAGAGATGAGGTCATTATTAAAATTGGAGGAGCCACCTTAGCACATGGGAAGAAAAGTATGTTGGTTTGGGTCCCCAGGAGTAGTCCTTGAGATAAGGATTAAATACAAGTTGTTTATTCAAAGAGTGATTCTAGTAAATATTGGCAGGGGAGTGGGCAATTGAGAAAGGGAAGGGAAGGCAGGAACTTAGGGTATATCATATAACAAGTTGTCACTGTGAGTAACTGGGACTCAGTCCCACTAGGAAACTCTGGGAGCTGGTTTAGAATCATGTCCCAGAGTCATACTGCCTGAGTGGGGAGGGAACTGGGGTATTTATACACCAATTGCAATCAGACACTGATTCATGATTGATAGTTTCTTCTGGGTGACATGGACTCTGCAGCATTTTGACTTGGCAAATGTTCAAACAGAGCATAATTTGGTCGCCAGAGAAAATTCTCAGACAAGTAGATCCAGAGGCTTGCATGCACTAAATGCTGAGGCCCAAAAGGATTTGAACAGGAAATGGATAGTGTCTGCTACAGGAAGGAAGCCAAACTGTGAGGCTGCAGTCAGTAAGATGCAGTAGAAGTATCAAGTGTTGACAATTCCTTTATATAAAGGGGGGACAAGAAGAAAAGTTTTGCTGCTCTCCCAATTTGTCTCACCCTCCACCCACCCCGGAGCACAGCCACACATCTGTTCTCTAAGTCTCTGTCTCTATTCCTGCCTTGGAAATAGGGTCATCTGTACTATTTTTCTAGATTTCATTTGTATGTGTTAATACGTGATATTTGTTTTTCTCTTTCTGACTCTACTCTGTATGACAGGGTCTATCTAGGTCCATCCATATCACCACAAATGACAAAATTTCATTCCTTTTTATGGCTGAGTAATATTCTGTTATATACATGTATCATATCTTCTTTATCTATGCATCTGTCGGTGGACATTTCAGGTGCACTGAGAGAACAGCATTGACATATATATATTGCCTATAAAATAGGCAGCTAGTGGAAGCTGCTGTGCAGCACAGGGAGCTCAGCTTGGTGCTCTGTGATGACCTAGAGGGGATGGGGTGGGAAGGGAGGCTAAAGAAGGAGGGCATATATGTTCACATATAGCTGATTCACATTGTTATACAGCAGAAACTAATATTGTAAAGCACTTATACTCCAATAATAAAATTTTTTTAAAAACTCAAGAAAGAGGAAAAGTATTATTATGGTGACTTAAACTTCTATGCTTCTAATGACTTTTATGATAATGATTTCTAAACACTTGTCAGACCACTCACCAATTGGTACCCCACCAAAATATTGTGAGATACCTGCTGGTTATTCTAACTGGTTTATCCAGACTCATTTAAATTTTGACAACCAATAACTTAAGTTATGGAATTACAGCTTGTCAGAGCAGGAAGAGATCTTGGAAAGGCATTAGATTAACCCCAAATTTTACACATGAAGAAAAGGAGATGAAGTGTGATGTTTATGTTCCCAGAAATTTGCTATGAGCATTTGAACCCTTTTGCTTCCTGCTGTGGTTCAAACGATGCATTCACACTAGACAAGAGAGAGAACCAGACTGAACAAGATTTCTTTGAGTGATTAGGCATGTAAACCAACTTGTTTGCCAGTTCATTTCAGGTCTTCCTGGTCTGCTTTTCAGTTTTGCTCCTACATTTTTTATGGATTCCAGGTTCCCAAACAAAACTGCTCATAGATGCAGAGATTAAAACAATGATCTATTGGATTTATACTTGATAAAAGGTAGAATAAGAATTTTGTATTTCTTTGACTGCCTCCTTAGTGTCTAACACAGTGCTGTACATTTAGCAAGCACTCAATAAATATCAAAATATGTGGTTAGAAAAAATTCAAAAATTTCGCAATAGCATTAGATACTCAGTAAATGATAAACAGATGTGTTATGAGATACTGTAATCAGGAAAATCAAGCATGTTAGGAACAGTTATAAGAATATCCTAATTTGTGCCTAATTGTGTTCAATTAATTAATTAACATTAATAGTCTAAAATCTTGGGACTTAAGGAGAAATTAAGAAGCCAGCAGCAGAAAACAGCAAGGAGATCCACAAATTCTGTTTCCTCGCCCTTAGCTTGTTCTCCACATCTCTGAGGGCAGGGGTTGGGGATGGGGGGAGCAATGTCAGTTTCATCAGGACACTATCAGTTCTCTTAAAAAATGATGGAGTTTGCATGTAAAAAGGTAGTTGGCATGAAAGTTTATTCTAGTCAGTTCTTGTTGCCTGTGTCAACCAAGAATAGGAGACCAAGTAAGACCTTGCAGAGCCCAAGATGTGGGGAGGAGTTTGGGAAACAAGCCACTGTTGGTCTCTTGGAGTCCAGGAGCAGTACCATCAGGGAGTGGGATGCAGAATCAGGCCAAGGGAACCTTGGAGAGTTGTGTCTGCAATGAGGCAAGGTGAGAGCCAAATTTGGACCCAGAAGCTGAAGCCTGAAACAAGCCATTCTGGCCATGAACTTAGAAAGGAGGAAAGGACCAAAAAAAAGTTATGGGAGTTTGAAACCAATGGACAAAGAAAGTAACAGGAGCCACAGCCTTAGCAGGGTAAGCATACAAGCAGAAGGTTTAGTCCATTCAATAAACATGTGCCTAGTATACTCAGGCAAGTGTGATATCAGACCCCAAGACATGGACTTGGGGACAAGTAAGAAAGGTTTCAGATATAGAGAAGAGGTCAAACTCTTGTGTGCAAACACTTTTTGAATCTTTGGTTGTGTTACATTTATTAAGTCCCATTGGCCAAAGAAAGCCATCTGGTCAGGTTCAAAGTCAGTGTGGAAGGGAACCATCCAAAGGAACTGATACAGAGAGACATGAGCAAAGTGAGGGGAACTTCCTCAGTGGTCCAGTGGTTGGGACTTCACCTTCTGATACGGGCAGTGCCAGTTCAATCCCTGGTTGGGGGACTGTGGTCCCACATGCCTTGTGGTCAAGAGACCAAGGCATAGCACAGAGGCAGTGTTGTAACAAATTCAATAAAGACTTTTAAAAAATGGTCCACATTAAAAAAAAAAAATGAGGACCACTTCTGCAACATTCTCCTACAGGACACTCTGGGAGCTATAGCAAATCTGAGTTATCCCATCCAAGGAGGAGTAAGCCAGAAAATGTAGCCACCAGCCCCTATTCTTCATCAGATTACACCTGAGGGGCAGCAAATCCCTTGTACTTCTGCCCACCCCAAGCAGACCAAGCATGCATCCACAGTCAGAGAACCCCCTCAGCAGAGAGATGCATGAAGACTTTGGCACAGAGAGACACGGTCTACAGTGATCTCCAGGGCAAGGAGAGGGGATATAGGAAGGGCATTAAAACAGTGTCTACTGCACAAGCAGTGGAGACACAGACATTGAAAACAGACTTATGGACACAGCTGCAGGGGGGTGGAAGGAGAGGGTGGGATGTATGGAGAGAGTCACATGGAAACATACATTACCATATGTAAAATAGAGAGCCAATGGGAATTTGCTGTAGGACTCAGGGGACTCAAACCAGGCTTCGGTAACAACCTAGAAGGGTGGGATGGGGAGGGAGGTGGGAGGGATGTGCAGGTAAAAGGGGACATGGGTAAACCTATGCCTGATTCATGTTGATGTTTAGTAGAAACCAACATAATACTGTAAAGCAATTATCTTTCAACTAAAACTAAATAAATTAAAAAGAAAAAAAAATCATCTGCTGCACAGAAGGCATAAATAAAATACAGAAATAGAGAAATCCCAGATAAATTGGAGTGTCTGTCATAGGCAACCAGAGTCCTGACCGTGTATTTTGTGATGGATCTGTGATATCCGACATGTAAAGCAGAAGGGGAGTCTTCACAAGGCAGGCAAGGTCAGGTTGAGGTGATTTGCAGTGAGGCTCAAAATTTCAGCAAGTAAAAGGGAGTTTATAAATGTTCAAGCTGGTTTTAGAAAAGGCAGAGGAACCAGAGATCAAATTGCCAACATCCGCTGGATCATCGAAAAAGCAAGAGAGTTCCAGAGAAACATCTATTTCTGCTTTATTGACTATGCCAAAGCCTTTGACTGTGTGGATCACAATAAACTGTGGGAAATTCTGAAAGAGATGGGAATACCAGACCACCTGACCTGCCTCTTGAGAAACCTATATGCAGGTCAGGAAGCAACAGTTAGAACTGGACACGGAACAACAGACTGGTTCCAAATAGGAAAAGGAGTATGTCAAGGCTGTATATTGTCACCCTGCTTATTTAACTTATATGCAGAGTACATTATGAGAAATGCTGGGCTAGAAGAAGCACAAGCTGGAATCAAGATTGCTGGGAGAAATATCAATAACCTCAGATATACAGATGACACCACCCTTATGGCAGAAAGTGAAGAAGAACTAAAGAGCCTCTTGATGAAAGTGAAAGAGGAGAGTGAAAAAGTTGGCTTAAAGCTCAACATTCAGAAAACGAAGATCATGGCATCTGATCCCATCACTTCATGGGAAATAGATGGGGAAACAGTGGAAACAGTGTCAGACTTTATTTTTTGGGGCTCCAAAATCGCTGCAGATGGTGACTGCAGCCATGAAATTAAAAGATGCTTACTCCTTGGAAAGAAAGTTATGACCAACCTAGATAGCATATTGAAAAGCAGAGACATTACATTGCCTACAAAGGTCCATCTAGTCAAGGCTATGGTTTTTCCAGTGGTCATGTATGGATATGAGAGTTGGACTGGGAAGAAGGCTGAGCGCCGAAGAATTGATGCTTTTGAACTGTGGTGTTGGAGAAGACTCTTGAGAGTCCCTTGGACTGCAAGGAGATCCAACCAGTCCATTCTGAAGGAGATGAGCCCTGGGTGTTCTTTGGAAGGAATGATGCTAAAGCTGAAACTCCAGTACTTTGGCCACCTCATGCAAAGAGTTGACTCATTGGAAAAGACTCTGATGCTGGGAGGGATTGGGGGCAGGAGGAGAAGGGGACGACAGAGGATGAGATGGCTGGATGGCATCACCGACTCAATGGACGTGAGTTTGAGTGAATTCCGGGAGTTGGTGATGGACAGGGAGGCCTGGCGTGCTGCAATTCATGGGATTGCAAAGAGTTGGACACGACTGAGCGACTGAACTGAACTGAACTGAAGAGAGGATGGTGTAGCAGGTGAAACAAAATGCACTGGAATTGTATAAGGTTTACTGTTAGTGTCACCTGACTAGACGCTAAGAAAGAGGGGAGATGAAGCCACAGAAGTGTACTGAGGACAGTTCATGAGGGGTCACCCACACCATGTTAGGCATTGGAATTTTGTGCCTAAATGGAAGGGGGCATTGAAAGATTCTTGAAAAGTATAACCAAGTGGCCACATACAGGAAACCCTAGGATAACAAGTTGAGCTGATAGTGAAGTTGGAGGTAGAGGCTGCCTTGCTCTTTTGTCCTAAGAAACCATTCATATCCTGGAAGCAGGTAGCACCATCCCTTTTGACAGATGTTGCTATTAGGGAATCAGGTTACCTGTCTTTTATCCCATTGCCACTGGATGATGACATCAGAGATGCTAATAGCCACAGTGAATGGCTCGTAGAGGTGGCCAGTTCCATCTATCAAATATATTCCAGCTAAGAACAAAATGATTCAATGCATCCCACTTCCTCTTAAATACACAAATACATGAATCTAAAACTAGCCCCCTAACTTACAAATCAAACAGAAAAGCCAGGACAGAAATGTCATCTCAGCACACCAGATAAGCCCCTTATTCCCTGATATTCCAAAGGAACGGTGCCTATACTAGATTTTTATTTCTGAGATGATACATGGAAATTTTTCCTTAGTCTAGAAAGGAACTGTCTGTGTGAGTAAGGCTGAGACTCAGCTATTCTTCACCTGTCTCGTTGTCTGTCATTTTAGATTTGATATAAATTAGTTGTGTAGTTCTTGGGGATAAATCAGAGTTTGAATCCCACTGTGGACTAGTAGCTCAGTCCTACAGAAATAAACAATCATGGACATCCCAAGCTGTTTTGCCTTTTGGTGCTCCTAGTTGTAGGCAAGAGAAGCTCTTAGCATGACAGAAGAGAATTGAGTGTTGTCCATGGAGAACAATGCTTAGGACAAGCTTAGAAATGAGCTGGGTGGGTTTAGAACCAGCTGTCCTGAGTGCTAGATCAAGGATTTTCCCCTTTCTCCTTTATCTTCCTCTCAAAGAGCTGATCCCCTCCTCTTACAAATAGCTAATTCCAAAGGAACATCCATCCATATAGTTATATTCTATTGACAAGTTTTTATTGAGACCTGCAGAGACAAAGTGCTTTAAAAGGGCTAGGTTCTACAGACAGCAATGTGACATACTCAGATTTATGTGCAAAGAAAAGCATATTATAGTTCTCTAGCTTATAAGACTTCACTTGATCTGATGGCTTCATCCAGCTCTTACAAATACCTATTTTAAGTGTTGAAGTGTGGAAAGCTCTGTTTAGCAATTGGCTTCTGGTTCTACACACAAAGGGCTTTCTCATATCAGGTGACCCTTACAATATGCCCTGATAAGTTCGGGCTGAGTAAGATTTTCTGTCACATCTGGTTACTGAAAGACATGACATCCTCACACCACAGGCTTCCTCCTGTTGACAGAGGAGCTGAAGGCACAAATAAATAATTAGGCTCCTCTGCTGTTTGAGCGGCATCTGTTCAAAGGAGCTGTCAAGCCTTCCACTTCTCTGGTGAAATCATATTTACTTTATTCATCTAAATAATGTGGCTTATTTGCCTTCAGTATGAAATTGTCTTGGTCTGTTTCTTGTTGATTGATTTTTATGAGATAGCATGTCATTTGCTGTGCATCCCTATGCCAGTCTGCTAAGAGTGGAATGACTTCTTATTGAATAGTTCCAATTATTATCTCCTTTTATAGTTTTAGAATCACTGGATTTATTCAAAATGCCCAAGTCCTCATCTCCATGCTATTCACTGCCCAAACATGCCCCTCAAACAAATAAAAGGAAAAGAATGATCAAAAGAAATAAAAATAATAAATAAAAATTGAAAAAAAGAAAGATACATAGTCTATATTCCTGGAGAAGGAAATGGCAACCCACTCCAGTATTCTTGCCTGGAGAATCCCATGGACGGAGGAGCCTGGGGGCTACAGTCCACGGGGTCGCAAAGAATCGGACACAACTGAGCGACTTTACTCACTCACTCACTCACTCTATATTCCATTTCCAACACGCTGCTTTGTTTGGGTAATTATAGCAATTGAAATCCACTGAAATGAGCGTCTTTCCTGGTGGCTCAGATGGTAAAGAATCTGCCTGCAATGTGGGAGACCCAAGTTTGATCCCTGAATCAGGAAGATCCCTTGGAGAAGGAAATGACTACCCACTCTAGTATTTTTGCCTGGAGAATTCCGTGGACAGAGGTGCCTGGCGGACTACAGTCCATGGAGTCACAAAGAGCCAGATAGGACTGAACAACTAACACTTTCTTTCTTAAATGGATTATATTATTTTTAAGACTATTTTTAATATTATTTCTTTTAATTGGAGGATAATTACTTTATGATATTGTGGGTTTTTTTTGCCATACATCAATATGATTTGGCGATAGGAACATGTGTCCCCTCCATCATGAACCCCCTCTCATCTCCTTCCCCACCCTATCCCTCCAGGTAGTCACAGAGCACCAGCATTGTGTGCCCTGCTTCACACATCAAACTCGCACTGGTTATCCATTTTACATACAGTAATGTATATGCTTCATTACATACAGTAATGTATATCCATTTTACATACAGAAATGTATATACATCAAACTCACACTGGTTATCCATTTTACATAAGTAATGTATATGCTTCAATTTGAGCTATTCTCTCAAATCATCCCGCCCTCTACTTCTGTCACTGAGCCCAAAAGTCTATTTTTAAGACTATTTTTTAAAAGCAACTTTAAGGCACTTCCCTGGCAGTCCAGTGGTTAAGACTCTGCACTTCCAATGGAGGAAGTACAGGCTCAGTCCCTGCTTGGGGAGCTAAGATCCTACACGCCACATGGCCAAAAAATCAAAACAAAACACAGAAGCAATATTGTAACAAAATCAACAAAGACTTTTAAAAAGGTCCACATCAAAAAATCTTTAAAACAAAAGTATACTGCTCTTTTTTAAAAAAAGCAATTTGAAGTGTACAACAAACCTGAGAGAAAGGTACAGATAGTTCTCATATATGCCTGCCCCACACACATAAGCTGTCTACTTGTATCAACATTTTTCCTCATTACTCACCAGAATGGCACCTTTTTTTTTACCAAGGATGAACCTATATTGCCACGTCATAATGCCAGAAATTCATAGTTTACCTTAGGGTTCACTCTTGGTGCAAATTCTGTAGGTTTGGACCTGAGTATAGTGACATATCTATCATCATAATATCATACAAAATATTTGGACTTCCCCCATATTCTCTGTGCTCTACCTGTTCTTCTCAGCCCCCACCACCTCTGGCAGACACTGAACTTTTTTTATTCTCTGCACAGTTTTGCCTTTTCAAGAATTTCAGATAGTTGGAATCATACAGTATGCAGACTTTTCAAACTGGGTTCCTTTGCTTTAGTAATATGTCTTTTCGTGATTTGATAGGTCATTTCTTTTTAGCAGTGCATAATAGTCCATTTGGAGAAGGCAATGGCACCCCACTCCAGTACTCTTGCCTGGAAAATCCCATGGATGGAGGAGCCTGGTAGGCTGCAGTCCATGGGGTCGCTAAGAGTTGGACACGACTGAGCGACTTCACTTTCACTTTTCACTTTCATGCATTGGAGAAGGAAATGGCAACCCACTCCAGTGTTCTTGCCTGGAGAATCCCAGGGACGGGGGAGCCTGGTGGGCTGCCGTCTATGGGGTCGCACAGAGTCAGACACGACTGAAGCGACTTAGCAGCAGCAGCAGCAATAGTCCGTTATCTAGACATACCACAGTTTATTTATCCATTTACCTACTGAAGGACATCTCGGAAGCTTCCAAATATTGACAGTTATGAATAAAGCTGCTGTAGACATCTGTGCGCAGGTTTTTGTCTGAACATGAGTTTTCTACTCATTTGGGTAAATACCAAGAAGTGCAATTGCTGGATTATATGGAAATAGTATGTTTAGCTTCTTAAGCTGCCAGACCGTCTTTCAGAGTGGCTATGCTGTTTTGCATCCTCACGAACAATGGATAAGACACCCTGTGCTCCACCTTCTCACCAGCCTTCAATGCAGTCAGTGTTCTAGATTTGGGTCATTCTAATAGATGTGTAGTGATATGCCACTGTGGTTTTCATTGGCAATTCCTTATGACATATGATGTGGAGTATCTCTTCATCTGCCTGTTTGCCACTTGTGTGTCTTCATTGCCAAGGGATCTGTTATGGTCCTTGATCCATTTACTTTTTAACAATTAAAAGAATATATATACACTTAAATTTATTTGGCTGCATGGGGTCCTAGCTGAAGCTGCAAGATCTTTGCTCTTTCGTTGTAGCATGCATTATCCCTCTTGCTCTCTCTCTTTTTTTGTTTTTGCAGGAAAAATAATACTAGTTTTTGGTTTTGTTTTTAACAACAGGGAATCCTGCTTAATGCACTCTGGGAAGCTGAATGGGAAGGGAGTCCAAAAGGGAGGGAATATATGGATATGTATGGCTGATTCATTTTGCTGTACAGTATAAGCTCTTTGTACACAACATTGTAAAGCAACTATACTCCAAAAAAATTAATTTAAAAATTTACACATGTGAACTCTTTTAGTTGTGGCATGCAAACTCTCAGTTGCACCATGTGGGATCTAGTTTCTTGACCAGGGATTGAACCCAGGCCCCCTGCATTGAGGAGCGTGGAGTCTTAGTCACTGGATCACCAGGGAAGTCCCCTTGGCCCACTTTTAAATCAAGTTCTTTATTTTCTGATTGTTGAATTTTAAAAGCTCTTCGTGTATGTTGGATAGCAATCTTTTATGTATCCTTTGCAAATATTTTCTCCCAGTCTGTCACGTGCTCTAAATTCTCTTGATATATGAAGTCAGTACCTGAGAGGCCACTCAGTAAGCTTAAATTTTTGATCCAGGAAACTGAGCTAAATAATCCGTTTCTGTTTGGAGCTACTAAGATTTCAGAGAAGGAAGTAGCAACCCACTCCAGTAATCCTGCCTGGGAAATCCCAGGGACAGAGCAGCCTGGTGGGCTACAGTCCCTGGGGTTGCAAAGGGTCAGACACGACTTAGCAAAACAACAGCAATAAGACTTTCTGTGGTTTGTAACACACATTATCATGATACATGACTGAAACCCCTATGCCTGAGAGGCTTTCTCCAAGATCAGAGAAGCTTAATGAGGACTCCAGGGTCTCCTCAGCCATCAGAGCCACAGACTACCTCCCTGGGTCTGCTGCTGTCTCCATGCTTAGCCACTCATCATGCTCTCTGAGCTTCTTTGTTAATCACCCAAGAGCCTGACAAGAGCTACAATTTATGTTGGTCCTGGGGAAGTGGAAGACAGAGAAGGAGCCTCATGCAGGAGAGGTGGTGGTCTTTACTGATATTCCTCCAGACCCACTTTCTGCCCATCTCTTTTCCCAAAACAAGACAGAAAGAGGTGAGAGTATTCAGATGGCTGAGGTGTGTGACCCTAGGTCCAGACTTGAAGGAGGAGGAACCTTGATTGGGGGATAAGATACAGGTTAGCACAGATGAGCCCTGAGAACCTATTAAACAAGAGATTATTCAGGCTGAAGAATGGGTATAACATAGGCAGGAATACACTTTGGTACCGACCCTGCCCCAGCCCCTGACCCTTGTCCCCCATCCCCATAAATTCTCCTCTCTTCCTTTCTGGACCTCTGACCCTCCATCCCATCAGCAAATTTCAGTGAGGCCTTTAGCTGACCATGGCTTAGGGTGTCATCCTTCCCAGAGATAATTGGATTTTCACTCAAGTGTTTGATATGAAAAAAGAATTAAATTTAGGATGGAGTTGAGAGGGAAACTTTGGTGGCAAGGAGAGGCCTTTTAATGCTAAATCATATCAACTGAGCTTGCCTCTCTCCAAAATGTTCTCGGGGTACCCCTTCCTCTCTCTTTCTCTTTTTTTCCTTACCTTCTAATTGTGGCTGTAAAGCTGCAATCTCCCTATTTCTGTCCATCTCTGTTTCTATAATATTATATGTTTTTGTCAATTGAACATTGTAATTTTCCTGTGTGTTTCTTCATTGGCCTGTAAGTGCCAGTAGGGCAGAGTCTGGGACCATGTCCCTGCCCCCGCCCCCCCAGTTCCCTTTCTCCCTCCTCCTTACTGCAAAGTGAAATTCCCCCACCCCTAAGAGAGTGCATGCAATCCAGGGAAATTAACCATGGTCTCAGGAAATGTCAGTAAAATGAAGAACTAGGCCCCCTTGTGAAATGCAGAATTCCTCCCCCCCCCCCCAATGGAACTGTTATCAGATGGGCCAGTTTTCAATCCTTGATGTTTTATTTCCCAGATTTTACTCCTTGAACCCCGTACAGGAGCTCCCCTTGCCAATAGAATTATAAAATTCTTTATATGTGGAACGAAGTCCAATATTCCACCAAGCTTGACTCTCAAATAAACATGACTAAGCATCATGAAAATCAGCATAAGGGAAAAACCTGCCAAAGGAAAAGTGATGGGTCAGGACCAGAGACCTCCCACCATCACCATGTTTGGGAGTTCCGGACCCATTTGAGAGCCTGTGGGAAGCAGTGGTCATGCCTAAAACAGCAAATGCACAAAAGCACAAAATTTGAGGTGGAGACTGTTTTCGCAGACCAGCGTCACAGTGGGTGCCTAAGGGGAAGGGACCCTGGTCTAAAGGGAGACAGGTGTGGGCTCCAGGAGGATTTAGCATGCCTTTTATCTGTTCACAATCAGGAGCCAGTTCTTGCTGTTGAGGAAAGTGAGCGTGTGGGTTCAAAGAGGAGCTTTAGCTCGGAGCCATGGTTATCCATGGGAAAAGGAGGCAAGAGAGACAGAAGAGAGGCAATGAGAAGCGTTGCTGGGATCCATAACATTCCGTGGCATAATGAGAATTTCTAAAAACTGCAAGTCTGAGTTAGCAGCGTTATTATACTGTCACCCAGCCTGAACCTTCAAGCTGACAATTTGCTGTGAATTCTTCGTTCACTTCTGTTTTCTCCTTCCTTCTGGAACCATGCATAGTTTGCCTTAAGAGACAAAGGTGATGGTGTAAAAGAAGAATAGAAGGGTATGTGTGTATGTGTATGTGTGTTTAAATGAAGATAACATTGGTCTGGAAGATCCCTGGATGAGGGCATGCAACCCACTCCAGTATTCTTGCCTGGAGAATCCCCCTGGAAAGAGGAGCCTGGTGGGCTACAGTCCATGGGGTTGCAGAGTCAAACACAACTGATGCGACTAAGCATGCAAACAAGAGTTGAGATATATGAGAAGTTTCTTACTGGGAAACAAGTGAAGCTTTGAGGACTTAAGATTACTTTTAATATATCATTCCTCTTTGGAAGATCAGCATTCTACTTAAGAAATGGAGGAAGGCACTGAGGTCTCTGTGGACAGCAGGTACCTTGCACTACTGAAATGGGCATGGCATCTGTCTTTCCCTGCCTGACGTAGGCTCAAACTTGCTCATAATCTCCTCAAACAGTCACTTCTCAGAGGCTCGGAGGCCTGTGGATTTGGAGTCTACACTCCAAAGACAAGAGGCAAAAAGGGCTCAGAAAAATAGCCAATGCCTGCAGGTTAATCTTCTGTTTAGTCTGTGATCAGTCAATTTACCTGTATATTGCCCAAGTTTCCAATATCAGCTCTATGAGACCAAGTATTAGTAACTCCAGGTCTTCTCTATGAGACCAAGTATTTGTAACTCCATGTCTTCTAGAGCCACAATAGTGCTTCTAGTCGAAGAATCTTGGGTCATGGGTCCCCAGGACACAGCAGAGGTCACTCACCAGCTTGGCTGTGCTTGAGTCACACTCATCTTTGTCTGAAGTCCAGCCTTCAATCTTGTGAATTCATAGCACTTGTTACCAAGCAAGAGATTGCAGTGAAAGCTGTGTGGTGGGGAGGGTCTGGAGGAACAGTCCAGAGACCGAGGATTTCCTTTAAAAGCTCCCCCCCTCAACTAGGAAGTCCTGCTCCTCCATGAGCCATGGTGTCTTTTTCTATAAAATGAGGCAGTTAGACCAAGCCAGGGTGCCATTCAACTGCCCTCGGTTATAATCATGTGGAAGGACTTCAGGATGTGATCATGGGAAGTGGTGGGACCTTCAGCTTGAACTTTTTAAACATATGACCCTCTTAAGGCCATCCAAATGTAATTTTAGAAAAATATTTTTACATTGTAAACACTTCCAATTTGGGGATCATTTTAGACTTAAAAATTTTGCAAAAAATTGCACACAGGTACACCCATGTTCACAGCAGCATGATTCACAATAGCCAAGAGGTGGAAGGTGTCCATCAGCTGATGAATGGATGGACACAACGTGGTACATACAAGCAATGGAATATTATTCAGCCAGAAAAAGGGGAAGGGAATTCGGGCAGTGCTTCACACAGATGAACCTTGAAGCTATTCAGCTGAGTGAAATAAGTCAGTCACAAAAGGATAAATATTGTATGATTCCACTTACATGAGATACCTAGAGTACTGAAATTCTTAGAGACAGAGAGTAGAATGGTGGCAGCCAGGACCTTGGGGAGAAGATATGAGGGGTTATTTAATGAACATAGAGTTAAATGTGCAGGATGGAAAGAGTTCTGGGTATCAATAGTAGTGAGGGTTACACAACAGTGGAGAGATACTTAGTGTCGCTAAACTGTGCACTGAATACTTTAAAATGAAAAGTTTTATATTATGTATATTTTACCACAATAAAAATTACTCCTTTTTAAATAGCAGAAAGTTCCCATATACCCCTTATCCAGCTTTTCCAAAGTCAACGTGGACAAAACCATAGGACAATTATCAAAGCCAGGAAAAACATTGCTACAACACTGATAATTAATCTATAGATTTGGTTCACATTATTCCAGTTGTTCCACTAATGTTCTTATTTCTGATTTAGGGCCCAATCCAAGATAGGAATTGATTTTGTTTTCCTGTATCGTTAGTCTCCTCCAGTTTTGAAAATTTCTACTGTCCTGATTTGACTTTCATGAACTTGAAGATTTGGAAGGGTAGTAGCCAGCTAAGGGCTTCCTCTGACTGAACACAGATTACCTTTTTTGGCAAGAAAATCATATAAGTGATGTCTCCTTCTCAGCGTATCGTATCAGGAGGCACATGATTTTGATGTGTTTCATCTGTGGTGAGATTAACTTGGATAGCTTGGTTGAGGGGGTCTCTGCCAGATTTCTCCACCATAAAGGTATTATTTCTCTTTGTTTATCATTAGATGTGACCCACTATTTTAGCATCCTTTGGTGACACTGGCCAACCACAATTATTTGTGTTTTTTTTAGTGGAGTGTAATTGCTTTACAATGTTGTGTTAGTTTCTGCTGTACAACAACATGAATCAGCTATAAGTATGCACATATCCCCTCCCTCTTGAGCCTTCTTTCCCCGACCCCACCATCCCACACCTCTAGGTCATCACAGAGCAACTGAGCCGAGCTCCCTGTGCTATACAGCAGCTTCCCACTAACCACTGTTTTACAATGGTAGTGTATATATGTGTCAGTGCTACTCTCTCAATTCCTCCCACCCTCCTCTACCACTGACGGTGCGTGTCCACAAGTCCATGCCCCACGTCTGTGTCTACCATCATAATTACTCATGGTGCTTCCAAATGGTGATATTCAGCTTCCTTTCATGACTTCTACTTTTGTTAATTGGAATTCTACTGTAAGAAAGAGTTTTCCATTTGCCTCTATTCAAATTTAATTAAAAAAAAATCAGTAAAACAGAGCCAGAACAATGTCTGTCCAAAGCTCAATGGTGCTTGATAACCCCAAATTTCCTTTCTTGTTAAAAAATTCACAGATTCTTCATGCCTTCCAGAATAGGAAATAAAATTCCCAAGTTTTTACCACCTGATTGTGGTCACAGGCACAAGTCTTTAGAGAGCAAAAGATGAGCACACCTACATTTTTTTTCCCCCTTCTCCATCTTCCCTCTTCCTTTCTGATAAATCTTAACATTTCCCTGAGTGCATCAGCAGGGTTAAGTAGAGAAAACATTCAAGAACCTTTGAGCCTGGAAAGATGCACATGAAATATTTATGTTTAATTTGCCCTGAAGAAGGTGGTTTTAATGAACAGAAGCTAAATCACAAATGCTACAGTGTTCTAAAAAATTTTCATTCACACACCCCTAGCCAAAGTTGCTATGCCCTTGAAGTTCATCCAGTATCTGCTTCCTTGGCCTCAGATCCCCTCCTCCAGTGCCAGGAACATCCCTTGAAGGCCCTTATCTGGGCTGCTCCAGGCTGGTGTCACCAACTGACAGACAGAGCCAATACTATTGTAGAGTTTCAAATACGCACAGTCCTAAAAATGGAAGGAATATAAAACTTTTTTTTTCAGCTACCCATTTGTTCCTGTATTCCATTGCTGAGTAACAAACCAACCCCAAACTTATTAGTATAAAGCAACAACTATTTTTTAAACTTTTTATTTAATAATGGACTATAGCCAATGATTACCACACAACTGCACTCATCTCACATGCTAGTCAAGTAATGCTCAAAATTCTCCAAGCCAGGCTTCAACAATACATGAACCATGAAATTCCAGAGGTTCAAGCTGGTTTTAGAAAAGGCAGAGGAACCAGAGATCAAATTGCCAACACCTGCTGGATCATCGAAAAAGCAAGAGAGTTCCAGAGAAACATCTATTTCTGCTTTATTGACTATGCCAAAGCCTTTGACTGTGTGGATTACAATAAACTCTGGAAAATTCTTAAAGAGATAGGAATACCAGACCACCTGACCTACCTCTTGAGAAATCTATATGCAGGTCAGGAAGCAACAGTTAGAACTGGACATGGAACAACAGACTGGTTCCAAATAGGAAGAGGGGTCGTCAAAGCTATATATTGTCACCCTGCTTATTTAACTTATATGCAGTGTATATCAGGAGAAATGCTGGGCTGGATGAAGCACAAGCTGGAATCAAGATTGCCGGGAGAAATATCAATAACCTCAGATATGCAGATGACACCACCCTTAATGCAGAAAGTGAAGAACTAAAGAGCCTCTTGATGAAAGGGAAAGAGGAGAGTGAAAGTTGGCTTAAAGCTCAACATTCAGAAAACGAAGATCATGGCATCTGGTCCCATCACTTCATGGCAAATAGATGGAGAAACAGTGGCAGACTTTATTTTTGGGGGCTCCAAAATCACTGCAGATGGTGATTGGAACCATGAAATTAAAAGACGCTCACTTCTTGGAAGAGAAGTTATGACCAACCTAGACAACATATTAAAAAGCAGAGACATGCCAACAAAGGTCCTTCCAGTAAAGGCTATAGTTTTTCCAGTAGTCATGAATGGATGTGAGAGTTGGAATATAAAGAAAGCTGAGCGCAGAAGAATTGATGCTTTTGAACTGTGGTGTTGGAGAAGACTCTTGAGAGTCCCTGGGACTGCGAGGAGATCCAACCAGTCCATCCTAAAGGAAATCAGTCCTGAATATTCATTGGAAGGACTGATGTTCAAGCTGAAACTACAACACTTTGGCCACCTGATGCGAAGAGCTGACTCATTTGAAAAGACCCTGGTGCTGAGAAAGATTGAGGGCAGGAGGAGAAGGAGACAACAGAGGATGAGATGGTTGGATGGCATCACTGACTCAATGGACATGAGTTTGAGTAAACTCTGGGATTTGGTGATGGACAGGGAGACCTGGCGTGCTGCAGTCCATGGGGTCGCAAAGAGTCAGACACGACTGAGTGACTGAACTGCACTGAACTGATAGCCAATGAACAATGTTGTGGTAGTTTCAGGTGGACAACAAAGGGACTCAGCCATACATTTACATGTATCCATTCTCCCTCAAACTTCCCTCCCACCCAGGCTGTCACATAACATTGAGCAGAGCTCCCTGTGTTATACAATAGTAGGTCCTTGTTGGTTATCCATTTTAAATATGGCACTGTGTACATGTCCATCCCAAACTCCCTCTCTTTTCCTCCCATCCTTCCCCTCTGGGAACTTGAGTTTGTTCTCCAAGTCTGTGAATCTGTTAATAAAACAACAACTACTTTATTATGTTCACGGACTTGGGATCAAAGATTTATACAGGCACAATGGGGGGACCTGGGGATGGTCCACATGGGATCCATTTTAATGGCTAATGGCCTGCAGTTTCCTTTTCTTGTGATTGCTAAGAGAAGAGACTAGAGAAGTTGGTGTGGGGATGGACATAAAGGGAAGTCCCTATGGATGAGAAGAGAAGATGAAAAGATAGACGAAAACTACAATAGTGGAAGAAAGAATGGGTTTGGGGGAGAAGGGAGGTGAACATATTACATCAGAAAAGTGGGGAGATGGGGAAGAGAACAGTGACAGAGAACCAGAGGGTCACATGTGGAGTCCCATCCCAGGAGTCCCAGCATGCACCCCGGCTCTGACATCCCTGTCCAGGGGCACCCCCAGAAGCTAACCTTGCCTGTGTCTGTCTGACTTTTTGCAGCTCCCCTTTGCTGAAGGCCTGTACCATTTTTATCACAATGGCCTGGCCAAGGCCAAGAGAAGACGCAGCCTACAGCATCAGCAGCAGCTGGAGAGAGACCCCAGGGTGAGTCTTCCTAGAAACCTGCCTTCTAACGTCTGCGGCCACAGATGAGCCTGTGGAGAGAGTGTGCAAGGGTGGGGCTGGGGGCAGGACTGTGGAGTAAAGGCCCTCAGTGGTGTGTTGCAATCACCCACATGGACCCTTTACAGAGTGGTCCTGGGGACTCTGCTCCTCTGTCTTATACATAATAATTTTACCCTCAAGAGGCCAAGGGAAGGGAGTAAACAGGGATACCACCCCTTTTCTGGCCTTTCCTCTTGCATTGTTATGTGAGGACTTCAGGTTGCCAGGGGGTGTGTTTTGGCCTCTGATGGATGGGAAGACACCAGCAGTTTAATGAGTCGTTTTATGGGAGGTTTCTCCTGGTGAATCCACATGCCCTGAGGAGACTGCCATGCCCCATGTGGTGAATGGGAACATGAGAGGGCCAGCAAGCCATCAGCTTGCAGGAGACAGCTGGCTTCTCCTGTCCACACATGACTGAGTCCACGGCCTCCTCTGCCCATCTGCCCATCATGGCACTTTCTGGTCTATGTCACCCAGGCCCCCTGTCTTCCTGATGCTTAGGACTCCCACTCTGAACTCCAATCTTTACCTTCTCTTGGACTCTAGGTCTCAATTTCTACTCCCTTCCCCTCCCTGGAAATTTAAATCCATTTACTTACAACTAAACTCATCACCCTGTCCAAAAGCATCCTTCTCCAGTGTTCCCACTTCTTGTTTTCTCAGAATAGAAACTTTGGGCATCGTTGAACCCTCCCCCTCTAACCCCTTCTGCTTTCCCCACTCATTCAACTGGGAGGTTCTGATTTCTTATAGACAGTTCACCAAGAGGGAAAGTCATCATCCAGGCAGCTTGCTATCTGTACACTGAAGGCTTCATGCCCTCTTGCCCAGGACATGGGGGACACAGATGTAAAGAGGACAGATGTTTGAATTAGACATTTACATATGAGACTCCTTTTGAGCTGGTGGAATCTAGAATCATTCTGGTGGGGCTTTTCATGGAAACATGTGACTGCGCTGAATGTGGACTTTAATTAGGAATACAGATGAAGCAGATTCCCCCAGCCGATCACCAGCTGACGTGCCACAGGCAATTTTCCTGGAACTCCTCAACCCAGGGGATCCCACATTCCCTAGAACGGAAACACTGCTTTGAGAATCCACTTTATCTTTGCTTTTGCAGTAGGTTTAAAGATGTCTGTACTGTCATCCTAGGCCAAGCATTCTTAAAGGGTCTGTTGTAGAAGCTGGCACCCTTACTTAAGAGAGAAACTCTTTTCTGTCATCACATCCTTGACCTTGACTGTACTAGTTCAGTGTCTGGGGATGTCCTTGAGAAGCCCATGGGCAGGGAATCCTGCCTGTCTCACCTGTGTACCCAGAGAATGTACCAGTGGACCATGACCACCCTGGTACATGTGACACTGGTTTTCCTTATGCTTCATGCCTGCCCCATGGTCTTACCCTTTATGGTCAATTATTTACTTTTATTTATATAATTCTTAAAAGTCCCTTATGTGTCTCTCCTCTTCCATGATTAAAGACAGTGCCCCGAGATCATTCAGAGAGAAACAATAAAAGAAACTGGGAAAGAAGGAAAATGATGCTTAAGAGGTTTGGATCGGGAAAGAGAACCAAGAAATAGTGAAACTAAGAAGCCATCGTTTGGTTCAGAGAGACACCTTGAGCCCATTAGATTAAGATTGTTTTATTCTTGCACTTACTTGAAACGGTCTTTGAAATGTTGATTCTTGAAGTGTACAGAGATGTTTCTGAAAGAGAAGACAATATGATGGGATGGGGAATAAAGAAGGAAATCCTGCATTGGTGATTCCAGTCACTTGTCTTTCGTCTCAAAGTAGTATCTATTTTATCCAAACGGAGCATCCATTCTCTCTCCATTGCCCATTATAAGGGTCCTGGTAGCCACTTTCCTCTGCCTGCTGGGGGTATCCATCTGCCCTATCCACAGAGAACAAGAGAAGATAACAGTGAAATTGAAGATCATAAATCTCCTGTATCTTTTATCTGCCTTCTCATACAGGTTAGGTGTCAGGGCTGCTGTCATTAATACAATCATTTTAGGAAAAGAAATAAAGCATAAAATCTCATAACTCTTTGCAAAATGAAAAAAAAAAAAAAAAAAAACCCTGCTAGTAATGATTGCCTTGTTCCCAAATGTGAGATTAAGGCCTGAGTCTTTTCTGCATGACATGCTTGGGGTCATCTAGTTTTGGCATCAGCTGATGCCAAACATGAGGATGACTGCTCTTAAACAAAAAAACGTTGACCAGGGAGAGTACAAAAACCGTATTATAAGGATGCTGTGAGGCCTGTGGACTTATAGACTTCAACAAAAGACAAATACATTGAGTTAGGATACCTCAGTTTGGGGGTTCCCAAGCACATTCAAACAAGGTGCAGAAAGAGAAGAAACTGGAAGAATAGGAGAGGGGAAGGACTGGGTAGCTGAAAAGGATGTTTTTGTCTCTTGCACAGATGTTGCAAGTTACTTTTCATGAATCAAGATCTTAAGAGCAAGTTGTTTTAGCAACTATATTCCAATTAAAAAATAAGTAAATAATAATAATAAAGAATAACAGAGCCACAATATGGAGAAAGCTTGGGTCCCTAAATTACCACATGGAGGGGAAACAAGGCACTGGCCTGAGTTCCTTACCAGGACTGTTTTAGAAACAAGAATAAATATTCTATGGTTGGAATCATAAAATATTAATAAATAAATGAAATAAAATTTTATAGTTATTTGAACACTGGAACAAAATATCTATTTCATCGCTTTTCTACACCAAAAATCAGTTTCACCAAGAAAAAAAGCTTGATTATTTAAAATACTTGGTGATATTTCAGTGAAAAAGGGCACAGGTAAAATAAAAGGGCTTAATGAAAGGGAAAAGAAGACCAAGTTATTTCATCCTTCTCTGAAACATGTTATCTCATAGACCAATCGACTTGAATCATGTTTACTGCCCCAGCTTGCTTCTTACCCCGTCTCTGCAATATTTCCTGGCCACCCTCACTTGCTATTCTCAGGCTTGTTAAGGCAAATACAGAGTCCGAGGAGCCATGCACATATTCCCAGGATGGTTTTAGCTTCTACAGGCTCTCAGGGCTCAATCTACCTAAGTAGATTTTTAGCGAAAGAAACCACCAAGCTCTCCTATCAACCCAAGAAATAAAGAAGACAAAGATAGAGGACCAAACTTCTGATCAGAAATTTCAAGGATGTTTGTCCTTCATTTCACTACTAAATTTTTTGTTAAAGGAAAAGAAGAAAAAGACTAGAAAGGGATAACATGGGCTTTTGCCCACACCAACACAGTGCTACTTTCAGTATGCTTACCTTTGTTCATCAATATGGAGGGAAGTAGCTAAGACAAATATTCGGATGCAGGACTGTTTTAAAGGTGCTCCCTTGTCTTTCCGCTTCTTTCTGCTAAGAGGATTAGCATAATGCTGTGTAACATCATTTAGATGCTAAAAAGCAAAAATTGCGTCTTTATTTCTAGGTATCTTTCTATAGTACCATTCTGAGTACACAGTAGATGCTTGATAAATGACTGTCAGATGAATAGATGGATGGTTAATATTTTTTCTTCAGGGTTTTAATCCATGAAATAATGTTGTTCTTCTCATCTTATGTTTTCATTATTATTCTAAAGTGGAAACAGAAATATTGCTGTCTTTCCCGGGCCTCCTTTAAATACATTCTTAATTGTGGATGAAAGAAACCACTTCATTTCATCATTTTCAAGTATTGTCACTGAGAATCCCATGAACAGCCAGCTTTTAATTTCCAAAGTCACTCTGTGTTCCTGCTCATATTCAAAGTCACAGTGCAACCACTGAAGCAAGAACAATGTGTTTGGAAAGTACGAAAAGCTAAAATAATTTGAAAATGTAATAAATAAACCCAAAGCTAGAATGAAATAAGAAAACTGAAAATTCCTTCTCAGCATCAAGGTCAAGAACAATTAATCCACGTTCAAAGCCTCTGTGACATTAGTCAAACTTCAGCTAAGAGCAGCATCAACAAATCCTAAAGTCAAACTAAACTGTGGTCCACAGTCTACATATCAAACCCCATACATTCAACAAGTGCTTGAAAAGCCGCTGGGAAATACATTTATTTAAAACATTTGTTTCACAGTCCTTCACATCTGCTCATCTGACATAGAGAGCATTGAAATGAAATATGTTCAAAAATTTAAAGACTCAGTTACTCAATGAGAAACTCCCACTAGTCATATGGAAGCCAGATAACTTACCAAAAAAAAAAAATAATAATAACCTGAATGTCATTTGTTGAGAAAGTTATATTTGATTTAAGAATTTTAAGCATTTATTTCCTTTTCTCAGCAATGATACTAGACCATCCAATTATCTCTTGGGGTTCTCTTTAAACCTGTTTCAAGTCAGAAACTCCTATCAGTCCACTGAAACCTTTTCTTATTTCCCCTGGTCTCAAAGAATATTACATGTTTCCTCTGCATTCTTTACATTGGAGCTGCTTCTTCCTAGCTTGTTCCACATCCAAGAGTTTTGACAAGTCTTATAACCACAGGTGTCAGCACATGACCCCATAGTGAGTCAGTTTTGTTCTTTAAGGATCTATTCGGAGCATATGTGTGAGTTTTTAGGGCACTCCAAAAACCTACAAAAATTAGTTTCACTGGATAGTACTTCAAAAATCTCACAGACCATGCAACCTGAAAAAAAAAAGAGAACTTTGTCTATTCTTTAAAACTAACTGGACATGTCTGGTGTGATCTGTTTGTAAAAATCTGAATAATGAGTGAATCAGGCTTTCTTTGTTTGTGGGACTTCATAATACCATAATTGATAATGCTTTTTTAATAGAGTCATTATGGTAACTGAAACTCAGGTGGTTGACAGAAGCTGGAAATGGCTTGCAAGTGCCATTTGGGTCCTTCAGCAATTCAAACAAGCAGAGAAATTCATCTACCCTCTTCCTCCACGAGTTACATGAAATTTTGTCATAATCACTAAGCTCTTAGCTTCCAAGCATTTTCAAACACCTGGCATCACTCACAGTAATTTGTAATGATAATGACAACCCACCAGTATGTTTCATGTCTTTCCTTTAATTAATATAACTATTTGATCACAGCCATCCCTCAGTTTCCATAAGGAACTGGTCCCTGGACCCCCGCAGATACCAAATTCCAGATGCTCAAACCCTTTATGTAAGCGGCATCAAGAAGCTGGCCATCCATATCCGTGGGTTCTGCAAGGGCGGATAGAGAAGACTGACAGTACGTAGATTAAAAGTTGGAGAAGAGAAGAATAAAACACAATTATCTTCTGGAAAATCTACTTTCAAATTGAAAATGTCGTGGAGAAAAATGCCTTCCCTCACTTTTCATTTTGGTTTTGACGAAGCCTTCCCCCAGTGGGTATGTTCTGTCCTTATGTCACAGGGACACCTGAGAACATCCCAGCCCACGGGGCTGGTGAAAACAAAAAATCCATCTTGTTAGTGCCTTTTAAAAAGAATTTTTAACAATAGGTTGATTTATTTGGTTGGTTGATTTTTATACCCTAGAAAAATTGTTTCCATTTTGTACATTTCTTTTTTTAATAGGTTGTTTTTTATCTTCATCAGTTCAGTTCATTTCAGTTGTTCAGTTATCTCGGACTCTTTGCGACCCGATGAACTGCAGCACGCCAGGCCTCCCTGTCCATCACCAACTCCCGAAGTTCACTCAGACTCACGTCCATTGAGTCTGTGATGCCATCCAGCCATCTCATCCTCTGTCATCCCCTTCTTCTCCTGTCCCCAGTCCCTCCCAGCATCCGAGTCTTTTCCAATGAGTCAACTCTTCACATGAGGTGGCCAAAGTATTGGAGTTTCAGCTTTAGCATCATTCCTTCCAAAGAACACCCAGGACTGATCTCCTTTAGAATGGACTGGTCGGATCTCCTTGCAGTCCAAGGGACTCTCAAGAGTCTTCTCCAACATCACAGTTCAAAAGCATCAATTCTTCAGCACTCAGCTTTCTTCACAGTCCAACTCTCACATCCTTACATGACCACAGGAAAACCATAGCCTTGACTAGATGGACATTTGTTGGCTAAGTAATGTCTCTGCTTTTTAATACGTTATCTAGGTTGGTTATAACTTTTCTTCCAAGGAGTAAGTGTCTTTTAATTTCATGGCTGAAATCACCATCTGCAGTGATTTTGGAGCCCAAAAAAATAAAGTCTGACACTGTTTCCACTGTTTCCCCATCTATTTGCCATGAAGTGATGGGACCAGATGCCATGATCTTTGTTTTCTGAATGTTGAGCTTTAAGCCAACTTTTTCACTCTCCTCTTTCACTTTCATCAAGAGACTTTTTAGTTCCTCTTCACTTTCTGCTGTAAGGGTGGTATCATCAGCATATCTGAGGTAATTATATTTCTCCCGGCAATCTTGATTCCAGCTTGTGTTTCTTCCAGCCCAGCGTTTCTCATGATGTACTCTGCATATAAGTTAAATAAGCAGGGTGACAATATACAGCCTTGACGTACTCCTTTTCCTCTTTGGAACCAGTCTGTTGTTCCATGTCCAGTTCTAACTGTTGCTTCCTGACCTGCATATAGGTTTCTCAAGAGACAGGTCAGGTGGTCTGGTATTCCCATCTCTTTCAGAATTTCCCACAGTTTATTGTGATCCACACAGTCAAAGGCTTTGGCATAGTCAATAAAGCAGAAATAGATGTTTTTGTGGAACTGTCTTGCTTTTTCCATGATCCAGTGGATGTTGGCAATTTGATCTCTGGTTTCTCTGCCTTTTCTAAAACCAGCTTGAACATCTGGAAGTTCATGGTTCATATATTGCTGAAGCCTGGCTTAGAGAATTTTGAGTATTACTTGACTAGCATGTGAGATGAATGCAATTGTGTGGTAGTTTGAGCATTCTTTGGCATTGCCTTTCTTTGGGATTAGAATGAAAACTGACCTTTTCCAGTCCTGTGGCAACTGCTGAGTTTTCCAAATTTGCTGGCATATTGACTGCAGCACTTTCACAGCATCATCTTCCAGGATTTGGAATAGCTCAACTGGAATTCCATCACCTCCACTAGCTTTGTTCTTAGTGATGCTTTCTAAGGCCCACTTGACTTCACATTCCAGGATGTCTGGCTCTAGGTGAGTGATCACACCATCGTGATTATCTGGGTCACGAAGATCTTTTTTGTACAGTTCTTCTGTGTATTCTTGCCACGTCTTCTTAATATCTTCTGCTTCTGTTAGGTCCATACCATTTCTGTTCTTTATCGAGCCCATCTTTGCATGAAATGTTTCCTTGGTATCTCTAATTTTCTTGAAGAGATCTCTAGTCTTTCCCATTTATCTTCATACTTGACTCTAAATTGGTGAGATTTGTGGTGCTGAGATCCTGCTCTAAGAAATGGATAGGAATTCCTTGGTTTCTCTTCTGAATGTCTTCTCGAGGGAAAGAATTAAAGCTGATAGATTTAATCATTTTACTTATTTAGAAACACAGACACAGTGAGTTTATTATAAATAGTACAGCAAGTACAATAGTATTTTGAATTGCTTTCATGCTTTTATTCCAGAGGGCCTTCATGGCTGCTTCTCTTCATCTTCTCATTACCTTGGAACATGAGTTGGACCAACAGTTGTTATTCCTTCTTGAAATAAAGGTAACAAAGAGGTGGGTGTGCGCTTGAGTCACACACGAGTTTGAAAGCCAAAAACTGACTCAGGTCTCCAATATTGGCCCCATCTTTTCCACCCTGGATTTAGGTCTCTTGGTCAGCAAGGGAGCAACCTATTTGGAATTGAGATTCTTACAAGGAAAGGACCATCCAGGATGCATGATTATAAGAGCTCTGGGGTCCACGGATATGATTGTGTCCGACTC
Source organism: Bos taurus (assembly GCF_002263795.3). NCBI lineage: Eukaryota > Metazoa > Chordata > Mammalia > Artiodactyla > Bovidae > Bos > Bos taurus. Next base: position 37,542,618 of record NC_037340.1, read on the forward strand.
TTTGCCACCCTATGGACTCTAGCTCACCAGGCTCCTCTGTTTCTGGTGATTCTCCAGGCAAGAATACTGGAGTGGGTTGCCATGTCTTCTCCAGGGGATATTCCCAACCCAGGGATAAAACCCAAGTCTCCTGCATGGCAGGCAGATTCTTCACCATCTGAGCCACCAGAGAAGCCCAGGAATACTGGAGTGGTAGCCTGTCCCTCCTCCAGGAATCAACCCGGGGTTTCCTGTATTACAGGTGAATTCTTTACCAGCTGAGCTACCAGGGAAGCCCATGGTCCATTGATAAAGTCATGCAAGTAGAGAGTTAGCCAGTGGTGAGGTTTGAAATTCCTTTAACTCTTGAGGCCTCGGAGACACAGATTAGCTGGAATTCCCAAGAGACACTCCTGAGCAGGATAACAGGATTCATGGGTGCCTCTGGCATGTCTACTGCAAACAGAATAGTAAACTGGGGACATGGGGAATTGAAACAAAGTGAAGGTGATGCCAGAGGAAGATAGAGAAGGTGAGACGAGGCCCAGAAAACACATTTTTTAATTATTGGTGAAAATTGGATGAGACCCAGCCCCAAACCCCCCCCTCAAGGATTGTCTCAATAACACTTGAACCATGTGACCCCTTCAGTGACCTGGACTTTTCTTGCTCTGTTATCGGCTCAATTTTCTATCATGAAAAAAGGAACCACATTGACCACTTTGAAGAGGCAAATCACTTCTCAAGGAGTGCACAGAAAAACTTCGCATCATTTCTTCCTTTTTCCTCGGGTTTTTCCTCCCTGCTTCTATGCACGTTTCCTCTCCTCGAGAACCCTGAAGTAGCAAACACACACTTTTAGAATGTGGGTCTCAGGGTTCGAAAGCAAAGCTCCTTTACAAAAAATGAACCAAAAATGCAAGGGAACCACTACAGCAACATCTAGTAGGAAGGCATTTGGGCTTATACCTCTCCACACCCAACCAGCCAGCCAGCCAGCGACCTTGTGGACGTAAGTGGGGAGAAAGCACTTTACACGGTCTTTACACAGTCCTTCAAGATCCTGCTCATGACACTTCTGTAGGACTCAGATGGCTGAGGAAGAAGAGCCCAGAGGGGAGTCTCTCCAGGGCCTCCTCTCAGTTTAATTTCATAATGGTTGTTAAGATTGGTTCGTGTCTGTTGAAGGCTGCTGTCTTAGTTTGGGTTCCTGCAAAAAGCAAACCCTGGGACAAGGACCTGGAAGAGGGTCACTTATTTGGGAGGTTGATCCTCAGATGCACAAGAGGAAGAGTAAATTGATGGAGGGAAGTGACAAAAGTAAGCAGAGGCTGAGATTTACAGCAGGTCTGCATTTAGACAGCTGAGCCTTGGTTTCACGGGCACGCTTCAGAGCTGTCCCACCAGAAAGACAGTTGCCCTTTCTGGTGTCTCTTGTTTCCGAGCTGTCTGTTTCTGAGCTGATCTGAATGTTAAACCCCTGGTACATCCTGTGCATGAGCCTCAGAATGCGGGAGAGAGTCCCCAAGCAGAGGTAGAAATGGAGATGCTTCATGGAAGAAGCTGTCGGCAGTGGCTGATCTCTCGCTACAAATCCTGCTGTCCAACCCATGCTAAGGATTAGCAGGCATCATCTCATTAATCCTCAGAGATCTCCTGTGCATTAAGTGGCATTGGATCCTGAGTCTACAGGCGAGGAAACAGGGGCTTAGGGAGGCTCATGACGTACTGACCATCCCGTGGTTTGTGAGGGGTCCCCACACTGCATGGTGCTGCTGTGTCACTGACTTAGATTTCATAATTTCCCTGGTCCTCTGCACAAAGAGAATTGTAGAACAGGAAGATTCCATAGGAAACATTGATTCAACACTCTGCCTTCCAGCTTTAAAATATCATTGAGATAAAATAAACCTAAGAGGGTGACTTCTCTGGGGTCACACAGTCATGATTGATGGGGAAGAAATCATAAAACTGATGACGCCTCTCAATACCAGAGATGATTTAGATAGCAAGCTAAATGAGGATTGATACTGCTTATGAACTTGTGATTCTTTAAGAACTCGTTCTCACTCACGAGTAATTGGATTCCCTCAATCAAAAGTAGTGTAATGGGAAACTATGAAGATATATCATCAGCTTATGTGATTTATGTGAATTCAACGCTTGAGTTATAAATGGAAATGTGAAAAAGGAAGGGAAATAACAACAAAGTGGGCACTTCTGCTCAGGAGTCTGCTTAACCCATGTGTGCCCTCCAGGGGCCAGAATAAGCAGAGTCATCTGAGGATGCAGCCCACATCCTTCCCTCCCAGGTCATAGTGGGAGCGATTCACCTTTCTGGGTGAGAGCCTTTAGCATTTATAGATAATACTTCTTAAGTCAGAAAGAGAAAAACAAATGTTGTATATTAATACATATATATGGAATCTAGAAAAATGATACTGATGAACCTATTTGCAGGACAGGAATAGAGCCTCAGACATAGAGAACAGACTTATGGACACAGCAGGGGCAGGAGAGGGTGGGACAAATTGAGATAGTAACATGGAAACATGTACGTTACCATATGTAAAAGAGATAGCTAATGGAAAGTTGCCACATAACACAGGAAGCTCAATGTGATGCTCTGCAACAACCTAGGAGGTGGAAAGGGATAGGAGATGGGATGCAGGTTCAAGAGGGAGAGAAACACATGTATATCTATGGCTGGTTCCTGTTGTTGTATGGCAGAAACCAACACAACATTGTAAAGCAATTATCCTCAGTTAAAAATAAATTAAAAGATAATGATAAAGATAATACTTCTGACGCAAAATATTTCCTAAGTACAAGCTAGCTTGTTCATCTGCTGTGTGAACAATGAGACAGGATTGGGTTCCTTGTGGAAGGAAATTCCACACATTTGTGATGCATTGAGACGCAGTATATTGATTTCTAACTTTCCTAAGAAATGTCCGAAGTTCATTTTGACCATGCATAGTTTACATGTTACCTACTTCAGAGCTCTGTCCCTACGGCGGGATTTCTCTACAAAAGAATAAACAAAGATCGGGCTTTAGCTTGCATTCTGTGGAAACAGACTCTGAGGCGGGGAGTTGAGTGTATAAAAGATGTTTCTGAGAACGGGGTTGCAGTGTCTTCTCCCGTGACTCCTTCATTCTCAGATCAACAACACACATCTGATCCTTCTTGTCTTCACATCCCTCTGCTTCTCTTCTGCTTCAGGCTTCTGGGACTCCATTGGACCCACCCAGATAACCTAACATAATCCCCCTCTCTATATTTTAGCAGATTAGTCACCTTAATTCCATCCCCAAAGTCCCTTTTACCATGAGATATATCACATAGTCATGAGAGTGACACCAGGGTCTGGAGACCATGGGGACCAACATTCTGCCCTAAGCCTTGCCTTTCTGGCAATGTTGGCATGCCTCTAGGGTTGGCAGCTTTCTCTAGGCAGCCCAGCTTCCCTCACTGCCCTCCTCCCAGGACTGCATGAGCTCAGAGGGAAAAGTAAATCTGTAGACATGCAACTTTGACCACACTTGGAGCCCAAAGGGTGAGCCTGAGAAACCCACATGGAGCAGATACTGACTTAGCTTCCCAACTAGTGACCAAATTCATTTTCTAGACCCCTCGTTAAGAGATAGGCTCAGCAAGTATAAACCTTCATGGGGTGCACATTTTTGAGAGTGATGAGAGCATCTGGAGAAGGAACAATGTGTTGGGGGAGGAAGCAAAAGAGAGCCACCTTTAGTGATGTTCTAACCCAAGGGAAACTGAATCTGCCCTAATCTGCTGGCTTCACGATTCAGCAGGGAGCACTTTCTGTGTCTCCTCTGGGCGCTGCAGATGTACCTGGCTTCCTGCCGCAAAGAGCTGCTGAGAGAGCTATAATTAACTCTTTGTGGGGAACAGGGGAGCTGTGTTTACTATGGATTCAGAAAGGCACAGGGAAAGCTGCTAAGGAGTAAGTCAGGCTTTTTCTAGATGGTGTGAGCTTATTTTAAATGATCACTTATGCTGACACTGCCTCACGGCCAAAAGAGAAAGAAGAACACTGGAAGACACCATTCTGGTAGACTTCTGGGGAGGCGTAACTTTCTTTCTAAGAGGTTCTAAGGCAGAGAAAAGCAACATGGAAAGAAGAAAGTGCTTTTGTATCATCTTAGTAATTCACAAGATGATAACTCTCAGAAGGCGAGCTGGCAAACTTTTAGGACTTCCCACCAAAATCTTCAGTGTTTTTAAGGTGAATTTCCCCTGACCTGCCTCCCATCCAGGGCGTGTTTGATGTGTTCTGTGAACAACAAGGATGCCAGTAAGACTGGGAAGATGTGTGCCGAGGAGAACAGGAAAAGAAATGAAGTCAGCAAGGAAGCAAGATCACATAAGACATTATAGGTCAGGATAAGGACTGAATCGACTGACTGAATGAATGAGATGGGATTGCTCTACTTTGGGATGAATGATAGACTATGAGGTAGGCATGGGGCTGCACAATGGAAATTAGGAGATCAGTGCAAGGTGATGTCATCTTTCAAGAATGATGGTGGGGAGAGGATGGCAGCTTAAACCAGGGTAGAAGCTGGTCAAGGTGGTAAGAAACAAGTCTGATGTAGGGATGTTTCGTGAAGGTAGAGTCTTCATATTTGCTGATTCATTGGAGAAGGAAATGGCAACCCACTCCAGTACTCTTGCCTGGAAAATTCCATGCACTGAGGAACCTGGTAGGCTACAGTCGATGGGATCGCAAAAAGAGTCAAACACGACTGAGCAACTTCACTTTGTTGATGGATTAGATCAGGAATGGGAGAGGAACAGAGAACGCCAGGGTAACTAAGGCAGTTGGCCTGAGTTACTCGGGCACAGAGTAGATAGACTTTTATGTAGATGGACAGATGGGAGGAAAAGCACATTGATTGGGAGTGGGTAGGGAATCAAGAGACAAGTTTTAAGCATGTTAACATCTGAGAGTTGCTTGGAGCATCCAAGTAAAATAAGCAAGTACATTTAAAAGTTTAGGATTGAGGTTGGAGTTGATGACATAATTTGGGAGCCACCATCTACTAATAGCGTTCAATGCCATGAGACAAGTTGAAATTATCTGAGAAATGAGTGCAAATAGAGAAGATAATTTGTGTGGGACTGAGCCCGGGGCATTCTATTAATGAAAGTTAGAAATCTGGAAGATGACTGGGAGCCAGCAGAGGAAATAGAGAAGTGACAGATACCAGAGAAAAAGGGTCAGAGGTCAAGCAAAGACCCATGTAGTCAATGTGTCCTACTCATTCACTTTTACCAGAGTATCAAGATATAATTATATTTGTATATAATTCCCTATAATTATTTCTTGCTAAAACCACCTAGAAATACCAATGAAATATGAGTTTCTTCAGTTTTTCCATCTCTAACCTATTTTTTATGAAAGAGTATTGAAATTCATGGCACATGCATGAGATTATGAAATAAAAATGGTGGCATGAATTTTAACTCAACCGGACACTGCTGTATCTGGGATGGATGGTGTATTTTTAAGCAGGGAGTCACATTTGACTCAGAATGGATAAGAACCCATCTAAAATCTCAAGGCCAACGAGGCAATATCTCAGAGCCAAGCCAGTTCTGTGAGTTACTAGGCGGAGTTACCCAGAAATAGCCTCTGTTTGACATGGCAAGAGGGACATCTGAGTTGGGCACTTATTTTTAATTTTGCTGCTGCTGCTGCTAAGTCACTTCAGTCGTGTCCGACTCTGTGCGACCCCATAGACGGCAGCCCACCAGGCTCTGGGATTCTCCAGGCAAGAACACTGGAGTGGGTTGCCATTTCCTTCTCCAATGCATGAAAGTGAAAAGTGAAAGTGAAGTCCCTCAGTCGTGTTGGACTCAGCGACCCAATGAACTGCAGCCTACCAGGCTCCTCTGTCCATGGGATTTTCCAGGCAAGAGTACTGGAGTGGGTTACCATTGCCTTCTCCGTCTTTTTAATTTTAAGAAACTATAAAAGCTATGAGACAGATCAAGTTGGACTGTAGACCCACAGGTAAGAACCTTAATCACCAATTCAGAAATGCAAAATCCAAGCTCTGTTGATTCTGCCTTGATCACATTTTCATGTATTTCAGAAAGGTAGAGTTCTTAAAATAATTCCCTGTTAAGACATAAAAATCTGTCTAGAAGGTAGACAGATCTGAGCGGTTTCCTCACTCTGGAAACCACTGCTCCAGAGTGAGCTGTATTCAATGCTTAGTTGAAGGAGGTTCTCTGTGCTCCTTCATGATGACACAAACAAATGGTTAAAATAAGTATGTCTATCTGGCTATGGGTTTTCCTAAGATCATGATTCATGGATAAACCTAAGAAAGGTTTTAAAAAAAAAACAACCCACTCTGAAACTCTCTTGGAGTATTTTGAAACTGGTTTAGCCATTTTGCTTTTATGATGTCCATTGACGTGTTTGTGATCACATCTTCATCCATAAGCAAGCTTGTGCTCTTCAGTCCAAGTCAAAGGAATTTAGAAAAATGAGAGGAAATGAATTCCTACCATTTCCAGTAGCTTCAAACCCTTGTGAGTGGAGTAGAGAAAATGACTGAAGCAGCTAGACAAAGAGATTCACTTCTGAATAACAGTCCAATTCCTAGAGATTATCCAATTGGTTTCCCATTATCTGTACTGAAAATATTGTGTTTCCCATCTTTTCTATGGCAAGTGTGTCCCAGTCAGCAATAAAGAGCTAATTGCCTGAGAGAAAACAGGTAAGACAAAACAATTTTCTGCTTTCCATTCCCCTTGAAAAAGCAGAGCAGGCCCCCTCATATAAAGGACTGCTTAATGGATGTCAGTTTGTAAGGACACCTCGGAGAAATGACAGGGGAAAGCCCTCCCAGAGAACAGGAGTCATGCCCAACTCTTTGTGACCCCAGGGACTGTAGCCTGCCAGGCTTCTCTGTCCGTAGAATTCTCCAGGCAAGAATACTGGAGTGGGTTGCCATTTCCTTCTCCAAAACCAGAGTGGTTCACAAATCCATTGTGTGTAAACAGAATCAAAGAACTGCCAAGCGAGGAGCAAAAGGAGCATGATGGAGGGTGTGCCACCCAAGGTCATTCTTGGGTTCTGACACCAGCTCTGATAATAATTAGCCATGTTTCCTTGTCAAATCATTTTATCCCCCTGTCTTCAGTTCCTTGTCTACGAAGTGAGGAGTGTAGACTGGTTAGCCTTCGAAGGTCCCTTCTGATGTTTATATCTGAGGTTCCTCCATCTGGTTGATGTGCAAGTAGTGAAAGTATTAATCGCTCAGTCACTTCTGACTCTTTGCGACCTCATGGACTGTAACCCACCAGGCTCCTCTGTCCATGGGATTCTCCAAGCAAGGGTAGTCATTCCCTTCTCCAGGGGATCTTCCAGACCCAGGAATCGAACCCAGGTCTCCCACATTGAAGGCAGATTCTTCACCATCTGAGCCCTGGTTGATGTGAAGCCAGAACCAAAACCCAGATTTCCTGCTAGTTTGTGATCCTTCCTTTGCATATCTTTATTTTCATATGAGAAATGGGAATTTTCTTTAAATGACTACCATAAAGCAGGGGTCCCCAATCTCCAAGACCTAAGGCCTGATGATCTGAGGTGGAGCTGATGTAATAATAATAGAAATAAAGTGCCCAGTAAGTGTCATGTGCTTGAATCATCCTGAAACCTTCCCTCTCTCCAGTCCGTGGAAGGATTATCTTCCGTGAAACCGGTCCCTGGTGCCAAAAAGTTGGGGACTGCTACTGCAAAGTGTTTGGAAGAACTACTGCTTATGTTAGTATCCCCAGCTTTTAGAAGAAAATTTCACATCATGTGTTGTTCAAACCAGGTCATCAGAGCCCTAAAATTCCATTTCTTGCCTCAAGGGAAACAAGAGATGATGAGATAGAGGCTTTTCATTCACTTCAAAGATAATAGATTTTCCTCCTGTTTTTTTTTTTTAATTCATTTTTTAATTGGAGGAAAATTGCTTTACAATGTTATGTTGGTTTCTGCTGTACAACAATAGAAATCATCCATAATTATACATACATCCCTTCCCTCTTGGACCTCCCTCTGCTCCCCTGTCTCACCCTTCTAGGTCATCACAGAGCACCAGGTTGGGCTCCCTGTGTTACACAGCAGCTTCCCACTAGCGATCTGTTTTACACATGATAGTGTATATATGTCGATGCTACTTTCTCCATTCATCCCACTCTCTCCTTTCCCCACTGTGTCTGCAAGTCCCTTCTCTACATCTGTGGATTTAGTGTGAGATTTCATTTGTCAAACTGGGTGGCAACGAGCAGAAGTATTGTTATTTCAACTAAAAAAAAAAAGTTTGAAAACCAGTGATTTCTAACTAAATTCTATTCTCCAACACAGTCAATCAGATCAGGATAACAAACAGAAGGCCTTGAGAGGCTAGGCAAATAAGTCACCAGTTGAGATGGGTTGGGTGTAAGCAGAGCAGTAACTCAAGCAAGTGGACACATGATCACTTCTTCTTCTGCCTCTAGGTGGGGACACAACAGGGAGTGGTGGGGAGTGTGGAGAACCAGGGAGCATAATCCTTTCACAGGAGGAAGCAGAACAGCTTCCTCAGATGGTTGTTATCTCACAAAAATGGAGATCCATGGCTACCAGATATGCCAATGTTTCAAGAAAATCAGAAAATGCCTACCTTAGTACAAAATCTTTGTGCTTCTTAAATATATCAGTGGCTTAGTCAAGGATTCTTAACACATGAAAAAATAAGTCAGCAGAGCAAATTTGTCCATGGAGCTCCATTTTTCAATCCCTCCTCTTCAACTTTCCCAAACAGGATGACTCAGTATTGGACAAGTCACCGCTATGCAAGCTTCCCCAACCTCTCCAACCCCTCACTGACCTCACAGTTTGCAAAGGTGGTCCACATAAAAGTTCTTCCTTGGGATTTCCCTGGTAGTCCAGTGGTTAGGAATCTGCCTTCCTAGGTGGGGATACATGTTTGATCCCTGGTCAGATCCCACATGCCATGGGGCAATGATAGAGCCCAGGCACTGCAATGAAGATCCTATGTACTGCAATGAAGACCAGATGCAGCACCGCCCGCCCCCTCCCCCCCCGCAAAAAAAAAAAAAATCTCCCAGGAAAATGAAAGCTTAAAAAAAAAATTCTTCCTTAAGGCAATCCCAATGCATTGGGACACATCCAGGTTCTGCTTTCCGGGGCTAAATGATCTCTTCCTCCATGTGAGAACACTTTAAACATTTGAATATACTTATTATGACTCTGGACCTGCTTCAGAATAAACATTCCTGGTTCTTGAAGACACTTTAATTTGATTTGACTTCCTGTCCTTCCTCATCCCACCTCTCTGAACATTGAGAACTAAACACACAATCCAGCTATGATCTGATGTCAGAGTAGCCCTGGAGTCTCATTCCTCATACTTTGAAGGCTGTTCTATGAACACACCATTGGATCACTTTATCCTTCTTTAGAGGTCACGGATCTTATGTTGACTAATACTGACCTTTCAACTAGTCAGAATTTCTAGTGTCTTCTCGGATGTGCTTCAAATCAATCCATCCTTGGAAGATTGGTGTATTGGTCCTAAAGCAAAGACTTAGGTTTAATTTTTGAACTTTTCATCTTATTTATATTTTATCTTTTCATCTTATTCGTATTTCAGTTTATTATGACCTGTTAAGTTTGTCTTGGATCCTGATTCAGTATCTTTCCCACCTTCCTGTCATTCCTTCCCACAGAACTTCCTGTCCGATTTTGATCAACATCAATATCCTCAACCAGTTCTTAATAAAAAGGTTGAATAGAACAGAAAAAAAAAAAAAAGACAAAGCTCAAAAGCCTTTGTCCAGGATGATATAAATCTATTAATATAAACTCCACGGAATATCTCACACTGACTTCATATTGAAAGGAAATTATAAAGTACCCACAACCCACAAACATCATTCAGGTTAAATGAAAAACAGGGTCTTGCCAGGGAGGCTATTTGAAGACTGGGTTTATATAGCTTAACAGCATCACTTTGAATCTAGTTGATTTGTTTGTGTACACTGCTCTCTGAGCAATCAGTTTCTTTCCCAGGGAGCAATCTAATTCAGCTGTTCACATGACCAAAATCACCAGACCAACCAGTTTGCAATCTGGTCTTTAGAGGTAATTTGAATTCAGTTGATAATTTGTCCACACATCTGCAAATGGTTGATGTTTAATCATGAAAATTTTTAATCAAAAAACCAAAATCAATGAGTAATCATCAATGCTAATCATGAGAGTATACCAGGTGGCACTCAAGTGTAGACCAAATCAGATTCTTCTAAAACTTAATACAGTGATTCCTTTTTAATGAGTAAGTTAAACCATTTCAGAAAAAAAATAACTTGGCCAAGGGTCATATTCTCCATGGCTAAAATATAACTTGTCATTTGACTTCTTCAGAGCATTAAAAAAAAACTCATCTCCTACTTAGTCATGCAACATGGGCAAGTCACTTAACCCTTACTAATTGCTTCTATTTTACCATCCGTAGCATTAAATAACAATGAAAGTCCAAATATCTGAAATAAATTGTCTCAATTTGTCATCTCTATCATGGAATCACAATGCAAGTGCAAATGGCTACAAATGAATGCTCAAGCATTTCAAAGCTATGAGGGTGACTTCATCTTTAAAAATACATATTAGTTTCACAAATAACAATGACTTTTGCCAGAGCAGAAAAGCTAACATTACCATCTACTACTTTTGTGTTTTCTCCCTCTTAATTCTCCATTTATTCTCCTTGCTTGCCTCTACTCCATGAAAAATTTTAGTGTGAATTAGAACAATGTTCCTGAAAGTGTATTATGTTGGGACTCTCACATTTCCTACCAGAATGTTATGAATAATAAAAATATTAGTTAAGATAAGCTGGATCATGTTGCCCCTAAGTTCCAACAGTTTGATGTACAAATGTTTACTGTTCCTTCATACTGCATGTCCAGCATGGGTCCATGGGGGCTTTGATTCACATAATCTTTCAGCAACTGATGCTGTTGAAGATTCCAGCATCTTGAGATGCCTCTGCTCTAATATGGAAGAGGAAGGGGAAGAGGAAGCATGATGAAATCAACCCACTCTTAAATGCTTTGTCTTGAGAAGGACACATATCATATCTCCTCATCACCTACGGGCCAGAAGGAGACACTGTGTGTGACTCAGTTTGAAGAAGCTGAGATGGATACAGCACCCACATTCTCCTGAAGGAGAGAAAAACTGGACATGGGCACAGTAGAAATGCCCTTATATGGTACATTTTTTACTCAAAACAGTAATAAAAATACAAATAAAAGCATGCTCTAACTTTATGGGGGACTCCTTGGGACAGAGGCTCTTTTATAAGCTCAGCACTCACATTCATAATTATATTGGCAGCAATTAGTACCATGTAGTCCCTGGTTAATGAGAAAGGATGGGGCATTTGTGCCAAACTGGGGAACTTACATTTTGCTAAGATGTCAAGAACAATCTCTCTCATCACATGTGCTCTTCTGCAACATGACTTGGCCCTTCTCCATCAACAAGTGGAGTCCCGTTTCTCCATCCTGTAAATCTGAGGAGGCTTGTGACTTTGTGCAGTAGAATGTGACAAGAGGGATGCTATGCCAATTCTTACATTTATGATGAAGCCCTTAAGAGTAGCTTCCACTCTTGACTGTTGGAAGCCAACTCCATGTAGAAAGTGTGACCATCCTGAGAATACTCTGTTCTGAAGTGAGGCTGAGACACCATGAGGAGAAAAGGATAGCCAAAGTGAATCCAGATACAGCCGTAGGAATGAAGAAGCTTTTGGAAGTGGTCCTTTCAGCCCCAGCGGCCACACCATCTGCTGCTACCCAGAGACAGGTCTCTTCTGAACTTCTGACCCACAAAATCTTGACCCAAATAAGACAATTGACTCAAGACATTAACTCTTGGAGCATTTATCATACAGTAATAGTCAATTTTCTCACCATTCAGGCTAAATATGAAATGTGGAGAACTGAATCAGGTGTGGAGCATGTTACAGTGGACGGACAGTCAGAGCCACTACACCCCAGGGGTCTATATCTTATCCAAAGGGTCTTTTAGTTAATGGTATTTCATCGGGTATTATTGTACTTGTGGTGCTGTTTGTATATTACTTGTAAACTAGTGTTAGTTTCACAGGTATGTAGGAGCTATAAGCCTTAGGAGTTGCTACCAAATTCTACTTTGTGCATATTTTAAATAACATGTCAAAATGGAGAAGCCAAGGAGAAATGATTTTCTTTATAAAAGAGTCCATTCCTTGTTCAGGTATATTCAAGTTTAAGAAATCAGTGAATCTGAAAAAGATTTCAGAGAAGTGGGCTTCTCTAAGGCATGAACTTTGGCGTGAGACAAAAGCAAAATGGCCCTTTCGGGGCAGAGGCATCAGTGGCGGCCACGTGAGGGGCTGTACGTGTTGTGGGGAGAGTGGTGCACAGAGGATCAGGAGCCGTGAGTTCTGACCACAACTCTGTCATTGTTGTCTTGGGCTACAGAAAGCCGCTTGGCTTCGTGGTCCTCATACCCCATCTGTGATATGATGAATGAACACCCTGCTCATTTTGTGTGTTCCTGTGGCAATCAGAGATGAAAGATGGGAGATGTTGATATTGTTCACAGAGATTCAGGGTAGCATTTTAAGTTTCATGCTGAAAAATCTAAAAATAACTTGATGAAAAACGTGTAGGAAGTGAGCTTAAAAGAATGTCAAAATTATTTTTTTTAATGCAAACCAGTGCCTTATCAAATAGCAAATTACATTGGATTTGAATGCTCTTTGAAGTACAAAGAAATTTGCCCTCTGCTGGGATGCTTGGTCTGGAATAGAGGGTGAATCTAGAGTTCTGGCCATTCTAGAAATTCCTATATCCTCCTAGTCTGTCTGGAATGTAGACTCGTGGCCAAGTTTAGGAACTTCGGTAGGTTCAGATTTTAATCACAGGTCCACTAGTTCATTTTCCAGCTGCATAAATTCACATAAGTTGTTTAGCCTCTCATAAGCTCCTCTATGAAATTTGGTTAATATTAACAGCACCTATCTCAAGGGTTGGTGTGAGCATATGATGAGATGGTGCTAATTTGTGATCAAAAGATGATAGCTGTGATTAGCAATATTTCATTCTATAGTATATAATTACAAAGTGACTGATACTGATTTCTGAAAATTACCTGTTTTAGCTCTTTTATTCACTGTTGTCCTTTAACAATTTTATACATACATCATGAACACATTTAGTTGAGTAGGTGATTTTGTTTTCCCTGTAATTTTGCCAAAACAATACAGTTTTAAAAATTAAATGCAAGCCCTAACATTATTGATGGCCCCCCTCTGAGGGGCCCAAGTCTCAGCCCCTCAGAGGCATTATTCATCAATGCTTAGCTGTTCCTGTGTTAACTCCATATTTTAAAATAATCTATGTATGCTGGAATGTGCTGTTTCATCTCAGATGTAGTCTATTGGCTTTCTTCTATGGAGGATGAGAATTTAACTTCTTCAGATTCAACACACACACACACACACACACACACACACGTTTGTATTCCAGTCTTTGAATACCACAGTCCCCATTATACCTGGGGAATACAATCCAACATCCTTAGTAGATGCCAGAAACCACAGATAGTACCAAATCCTACAGATACTATGTTTTTTCCTATACATACATACCTATGATAAAGTTTATTAGGCACAGTAAATTAACAATAATAATAAAACAGAACAATTATAACAATGTACTTTAATAAAAGTTAAGTGGCCTCTCTTCTCTATCTTACTCAAAAGATCTTACTGTACAAATTCAATGCCTTTTCTATCTTAACAAAGCTTTTATCAGTCACTCTGGGCATAACCTTTATAGTTTGAGGTGCCACAGCAAAACCAGCACAGATTTTTTTTTTCTTCACAGTTTCATAGATAGAAGATTTGTTCTTACTGGAAATCCTAGCAATTGCATATGATTTTTTTCTTTCCTTATTAAGTATATAGCTTTCATCTTTTCACTTAAGGGAAGCACTTCGTGGCTTCTCCTTGGCTTATTCAAATTGCCAGCATCACTACTCATGTGATTTGGGGCCTTATTAAATAAAACAAAAATTACTTAAACATAACCACCAGGATACCTTGACAGTCAGTTTGATAACTGAATGACTGAGGGACAGACCCGGGATAGAGTGAGATGTTGTGAGATTATTATTGCTACTGATGTTATGTATTATTATGATGATGATATTATTATTTTAATAATTTCTTTCTCTGTTTTCTGGAGACCTATCAGTTAGCTGCTGAGCAAATTATAGGATTAATTTTTATAGTTTTGTTATTTTTCCTTGTTTCCTTTCCATATTCTTTGTCTTTTTGTTCTACTTTTTGAGAAGATTTGTGTGTGTCCATATATCCACCTGGGCTTCCCTGGTGGTTCAGTGGTAAAGAATCCACCTGCCAATGCAGAAGATGCAGGTTAGATCCCTGGGTTGGGAAGATCCCCTGGAGAAGGAAATGCCAACTCACTCCAGTATTCCTGCCTGGGAATCTCATGGACAGAGGAGCCTGGTGGGCTACAGTCCATGGGGTTGCAAAAGAATCAGACACGACTTAACTAAACACCAACAACAAATATATCCATATATATGTTATCTGTATGCATACATACATGTAACTGAAGCAACTTATCATGCATGTATGCATATAGATAACATGTATATGGATATATATGTTGTTGTTGTTTGTTAAGCTGTGTCTGACTCTTTTGCAACCCCATGGACTGTAGCCCACCAAGTTCCTCTGTCCATGGGATCTCCAGGCAAGAATGTTGGAGTGGGTTGCCATTTCCTCCTCCAGGGGATCTTCCCAACCCAGGCATCGAACCCTCGTCTTCTGCACTGGCAGGCAGGTTCTTTACCACACTAGTGCCACCTGGGAAGCCCATGTTGTGTGTATATATCTATATACACACATTATTTTTTTTAAGCAAGATTTCTTCCTGTTCCTTTTGTATGGCATCATGCTCTTGTTTCATTGATGAGACTTCTATTCCCTGTAGAGTTTTCCTCCTAGTTCTTTTAAACTTTTGTTCTATACCCTGCATTTTCTCTTTCCCCTGAATTCACTATTTTATGGTTTTACTTAGTATATATTTGCTTAAACTTTTAGATTACTTTTTCAAATGCCTGATTATCTTTAACTGTCCATTCATTTTTAAAAATTGATTTGAACCTCTACGTGCCCTAGTGGAGACAACAGCCATTTGTGAGGAGTAACTCCCAAAGAACTACAGGTCCCATCTCTTGATCATACCAGTTTCCCAAAGAGGCATACACCTACATCCAGCCTGGAGAGCAGCATCTTGCTGCTTGCACTCTGGGGTCTGGTCATGGAAAGGGAATGTTATGGTACAGTGATGAGATCATTTTAGTGAATCCCCACTTTTAATATGACACCTCTTCCCAACTCTTTATATGTTTGTTATCTCCAATATGGAAACTTTCTGGTTCAATAACCAGAAGAGTAACCCCAGTCGTTCTTCATGCAGACTTTCAATCCCTCCCCTCACCATTGACATAGCTGGTGCCTATGATTGTGGAATCTTCCTGGGTTGCCACAGTGTGAGTCAGCTTCATCTTCTTGGCTCTCCCTCAGCGCTCACTTGAGTTCCAGCTTCTCAATTCAGCTACATCAGTGATACATTCTGTACGTGGCAAATAACACGTCACATGAAGTTGACCCTATTAACAAACATTTAGGTGTGCAGTACAGTGCCAGTAACTATGAGCAGATCTCTATAATGTTTTCGTATTGTGTGGCTTAAACTCTCACAGAACAGCAACTCTCCTTTCCCTCTTCCCCAAGCCTCTGACCACCACCATTTGACTTTCTGCTTCTATGAGTCTGGCTACTTTAGATGCCTCCTATGAGTGGAATCGGGCAGCCTTTGTTCTTCTGTAAGTGGCTTATTTCTCTTAGCGTAATGTCCTCAAGATTCACCCATGTTGTAGCACATGACAGGATTTCCTCCTTTTTTAAATTTGTTTTAGACTTTTCACTATGTGTTTTATGCCGCTATGTGCACACCCACTGTTGCTTCTTTGGGGTAGCCGCCAGAAACAGAACTAATGGGTCAGAGCTGTATTTTGGCCCTGGACTGAGAGTGAGGCTTCATCCTACAGGAAGTGGACGTGGGTCCTTTGTGTTTCAGAAAGTGTGACAGAGCCTTCCTCTCACCCTCGGAGTCACCCGAAGGAAGTTCGCTGGTGGCCTTACTCATTACAACGTGTCCTCATTTCCCCTCCTTTTTTCTTGTTTGTCCCCATTTAACTTTATCCCATTTTGCAATGAACTCACACCCCAGCTGTTGAGATACTTGGTCTCCGATGTCCCCAGCATATCACCTGTTACCGCTGTCCATTAGGCTGAACACCACACCCGCTACACCCAGCGTCGTGAGCAATAGAATAGAGTAATGAGTCATAAAAGTCACAGGGGACCCACGCCTGAATGTTGTGGAGCATATATAATAAGTAGATGACTTTGCTCCAGAATCCTTTGGTTGGGGAAATACTCCAACATCTTAGATCTATCCAAGACAAACAGAGGATTCTTCATTTATTCATTCCTCCCTTCAGGAGGTGATAATGAGGTACACTTAGTGTCAGGTATTTAAGGTGAAAAATATAACTAAATAATTGCCCTTCTCCATGTCTGTGAGGCTGTCTAGTCATCCAAATAGTTGTAAGTAAGGCATAGCAAATAAACTCCCAAGTCAACAGTTGGGAGACCTTGTGTCTCCTGCAAAAATCAACTGTTTTCTCATTTGCTTCTAAGTAATCTGGCCAGATTATTCCTCTCTACACACTGAACTTTAACTTGCTCACGCCTAGCAAGTGATGCAAACGCTACTTGGAGTCAACTCCGATATTCTGCCACCTTTGCCTTCTCTCTGTCTTCCCCGGAGACTTTCTTTATAGCCTTTTTAAACCATTTCACTTGAATGTGAAGTGGCCCTGGTGAAGCTCACCATCAAGCCTCCTGATTTGGGTCCAACCCCTGCAGCTGATTGACCACCATGTTGATGACCCATCTGCTAGGCAGACTTTGGGGAAAACCTCTTTATCCTCCTAACTGTGCAATGGAATTAGACATCTCCCCAGCCTGCAATAGATCTACACCCAATGTCAGTCCTCCTGGAGTACCCTTCTTGTCTAGACACTTCCCTGGGCCCTGATGATGAGGGAAGGCCAGAAGAAAAGCCAATGAACTTTGAAGTCAGGTGCACATGTCCCCTTGGAGGAAAACCTTAGTAAGGTCAGAATCCCAGACTTGGGTGCTTTTATAAAACTAGTTCCAGCCTTTGCTGTAGCTGCGTCCCCACCATGATGCTGAGAACGTCTCAAAGACTTCCCATCTAGTTTGTTATTCTTCCAGGTGGGGCAGCTGGTCCAGGCATGTAAGTGACCTATGCAATGTTCCTCTTTGTTCTAATTCATCTGCCCACTTAACATGGCTGGGATGGCTTCTTATCTTTGGACAGTCTTTATCATATATGCAGTTTTAAATCAGCTACTTCCTGCAGGTCGCTGTGAATCCCAATGCCTACTGCGTCTGTTGGCCAAGCAGGGTATTTAAATACCTTTTCTTCAGTTCAGTTCAGTTCAGTCACTCAGTCATGTCCCACTCTTTCCAACCCCATGGACTGCAGCACTCCAGGCTTCCCTGTCCATCACCAACTCCCAGAGCTCGCTTAAACTCGTGTCCATCAAGTCGGTGATGCTATCCAGCCATCTCATCCTCGGTTGTCCCCTTCTCCTCCTGCCTTCAATCTTTCCCGGCATCAGGGTCTTTTCCAAGGAGTCACTTCTTCGCATCAGGTCACCAAAGTATTGGAGCTGCAGCTTCAGCATCAGTCCTTCCAATGAATATTCAGGATTGATTTGCTTTAGGAAGGACTGGTTGGATCTCCTTGCAGTCCAAGGGACTCTCAAGAGTCTTCTCCTACACCACAGTTCAAAACCATCGGTTCTTCGGTGCTCAGCTTTCTTTATAGTTCAACTTTCACATCCATACATGACCACTGGAAAAAACCATAGCTTGGACTAGATGGACCTTTGTTGGCAAAGTAATGTCTTTGCTTTTTAATATGCTTTCTAGGTTGGTCATAGCTTTTCTTTTTTTTTTTAATTTTATTTTATTTTTAAACTTTACATAATTGTATTAGTTTTGCCAAATATCAAAATGAATCCGCCACAGGTATACATGTGTTCCCCATCCTGAACATAGCTTTTCTTACAAGAAGCAAGAGTCTTTTAATTTTACGGCTGCAGTCACCATCTGCAGTGATTTTGGAGCCCCAAAAAATAAATCTGTCATTGTTTCCCCATCTATTTGCCATGAAGTGATGGGACCAGATGCCATGATCTTAGTTTTTTGAATATTGAAATGTCTCTGAACCTTGAACCTTGCCCTGCCACTCTTACCTGACTCCCACATATACTGTTCCTGCCTATGGACAGAGGCTTTCTCTGGGAACTGTAGGCAAATTCTCCATGATCCTGCTTGACTGTTATTATTATGATGCCCCAAATCAACCACTTGACTATTGTCCTTGGATGAACTTCCCTATCCCTGTATCTGTTCTTGAACTCTGAGCTTCCCTGTGTTGTGTGCACAGCCCATAACAGTACTCTCCTGCCCTGTAATATTCTTTATTACTTTGGCTTCATCTTTCAGAAATTTCCCATGGTATATGCTCTATCAAGGGAAGGGAATATTTTCTTATTTTCCAATGTAGTTAAGGGTTTTTAAAAATTATTTATTTATCTATTTATCTATCATCCTATAATACTTAAGAACTCGAAGGAGGTGGGAAGGAAGTGGCTCTCAGATTGGTATTTGTGCTGATTCCTAAGTGACATTAAATATGGAACATTGATTTCTTCCCTTGGCTTGCTTGCCTTTGGCCCAAATATAATCTCCAGGATATGGCAAGCTTGCTCAAGGAAAGAAAGAGGGACGTGCCCCGTTGTTGAATCAAATGCAGATAAGTGCACACCAGATAATACCTCCGCCTCATCTTTTTTTATGTAGCTCAGGATAAAAAGAAAATCTCCAAAGGAGGCCTAGAGAACAGCCACATTAATTAAAGGAAAAAAAATTTTTTTTTCCTAAGAAGGGTCTAATAATGAATGGACCAGCAAAAGAGACTCATTAGAGGAAATATTTCCTCTGAAAGGGCATACATGCTGTGAAAAAGTGTCATGCCAGTTTTTGTTTGTTTGTTTGTTTTAATGAAGTAAGACCTTTTGCCTTTTTCCTGTTTATCCCACAGGCTGGAGAAAATTAATCTGTGTGAGTCTCGTAGATACAGATAAGCTACCATGACTTGAATATTATTCACATCCCAGGTTACTTATTTCTCCCTATTCTTAGGGAAATTTTTTCTTCACTGTTCATGGCCTTGCCTGAAGGATGGTTAGAACAGGGAAACCCCTTTAGGGAGTCAAATCTAAGTGTGGGAGCTTTGACTCCATCATCCCTGTTAACTGATCCACCACTTGCCAATAGTGTCTTTTGTGGGTCTTGCCCCACTGAGCAACTGGGTGGGAACCTGATCTCATCACTCAAGATGCTACAGTCAAACAGGAAAGGAAAAGATGCTACAATAGAAAAATGTATGAATGCATGTATAGATAGATACAGAGATACAGATACATAGATAAAGAGACTAAAGAATAATTGGAGAATAAACTCTGTAGAGGACCTATAATTTTAAAAAAGATATTCACAGGTAAGGGAGCTTAGAATGAGTGAATCCTTAAGGAGCTTTCAAGGAGGTAGGGAATAATGTCTAGTATTTGCAGGGTAAATGGAGATTGCATTTGGATTTCATTTTACCACCCCACTCCCATCATGATGGTTACACTCAGAAACAGCCCTGGAATCTCCAGAAGAAACTGGCCAGTTCAATGAGCACAGTCACTACTTGACCAAAGGAAGAGATGCCTCACATTGAGTACCTAGGCATGAGATCAAGCCTAATTTCTATTTCTCTACCAAGCCAGAGGATGACCACTGTATGATTTTAAGGATGAGCAATTTTTGACAGGTGTTTAAGCCTTCAGTTTCTTGGGCTGAAGAACGAAGTCTATAGTGATCTTGTCACACTAAGGAAAAAGGCAGAAGACAATTAGATTTCAGGTGTAGCTCTTCCAGCTGCTGTGCATACTGTGCTAAGTTGCTTCAGTTGTGTCCAACTCTGTGCGACCCCATGGACTCTAGCCCTCCAGGATCCTCCGTCCATGGGATTTTCCAGGCAAAAGTACTGGGGTGGGTTGCCATTGCCTTCTCCGTTCCAGCTGCTACCACTCCCTAAATTAAATGAGCAGCTATACCCGGACCAGGATCAGCAGGCTGAGAAATTACTAATCTACTTTAGTTCTATGCAAGTCTTTCTTTATGGGCACAAATGAACAAAATGAGCCTCAGAGAAATTTCGTGACTTTCCTGAGATGATCCAGTTTGCCATTGCTGGTTCCATAGCTAGAACCCACATCTCCCATCTCCAGTGAGTATGGCTCCTCTGTGTTCTCAGTTGGTATTTAGATCTTTGGCAGGCATCCATGTATATCCATGGTGCATCCATGCTACATTCACGGAGTATCCATGAAGCAGCCACGTAGTCCTACCTCTCTTGGGCGTTCCATAGTATTAGCTCTACCCCCAGCCACATCACCATCTCGGTGAGTTTAGGAGTTTACAGAGCTCTTCATCTCCCTGAGCACTGTGTGAGATGAGCCAGGAGGTATCATTGTCCCCACTTTGGGAACATTGTTCCCACTAGACAGAGACTGAGGTTTGTGGAACCAGCAAGTCAAGGAGTAAGAATAGCATGCAGGTTTTCTGTGATACCAGTCTTGGCCTCTGACTACTTCTTAGCTAACAGGACTGACTCTAATCTCCTGAGACTGCCCCTCATACTTGGCTAACTATAAGGTCCAGCATGCTCTTATTGGCAATAGTTTTCATCCTATCCATGAAAGCGTTTCTCAGTTTTCCCTGAGCCATTTCCTAATTGCTACCAAGGCCATTTGATTCTTCATTCCAGGAATTACATCCTCTGCCTTTTCCCTGTCATTTCCTCATGGGAAAGAGCAGGCTCACGCAAGCTCTAAGTCTGTCCACAGGGCTGAATTCTTGAGGAGACTGTGTTCTGAGCTCCCCCTTCAGAAAGAGTGGACAGAGTGGACCCATGAGAAGAGTAACCTTTCAGACCAACACTTTGGGGAAGTTCCAAAGCCTGGCGCAAATGCTGGACCTCTTTGGTCCCTGGCAGCTATGACCCATCATTACAATGAAAGAATTAGGAGTGGAATTTTCCTTCTTCCCGATCTAGAAGTCAGGCTGTGGTGTCCATCATCCAGGCTCAAGCACATCACAGACCCACCTGAAGCTCAGCACTGGGTCCTCAGAGGACACTTGAAAAATAATCTTACTACCAGAACCCATAGGAACTGCTGCAAATATTCCCATATGACAGCAGCTGCAGATTTATCATTGGTCTTTTCAGTTAAATTATATTTTATATAAATTTTAATTGATAGAAAATATAATTTTCAAACCCTGCAGAAAACGCATACATATAAGCAAAGATGGTTGAGACTTTGTTCCCAAAAAAATCTCCACTCCATCATTCCTGTTTTCTCCACTGTGAACAAGCTTTGCATAATGAGGGAACCGTGCTTGCTGGAGCCCCGCTGCCAAAAATTAGCAATAAAAGAAGACCTCACTACCTGGCACATGCGGCTACTCAAAAATTATCTGAAATAAAAACAAGCCAGAATCAGGATAATAGTGTATAACAAAACCCAGACGTCTCTTGAATAAAAGGTTAATCAAATGCTAATGTTAAATGAAAGAGCTTCAAAGGCAGGAGGAAGAATGTTGAAGATAAATGGGAAAATTAAGTGCAGCCTCCATGCACTGGAGAGCAAGCTCTCTGCACAGAATATTTTTTTTTAAAGGAAATTAACCTTTTCTTTAACACCTAGGATGTGTCAGATGCTTTATAAGAAATGTACTAAATACCATTCCCGGAGTTTAGGCTTAAAAAAGAAAAGCCACTAAGATGCATTTGAAGGGAGAAAAATGTAACAGTTGCTGCAATGCTTTGAATATTACCCTTCAGCCATATCTCAGATGTTAACATATAAATCCTGGTTTTGTCAAAAATTCAATAGGAGTTTGCAGTGTCTTTAAGCCCACCTGTTCTACTTCCTGGATTGCAGACTCGTCCTGGCCTCACTTCCTAGCACTCCCAGCCTTTGTCCCCACCTTGCTGGAGAGGTCATGTACATAGTGTATATGTCAGTGTTCTCCAGAGAAACAGAGCCAACAGGCTGCATATGTAAAGAGACAGAGATTTATCTTAAGGCATTGGCTCACGTGACTGTGGGGATGCAGGGGGCTCACAGTCTTAAATCTGAAGGGCAGGATGGCAGGCTGGAAGTTCCAGCAAGAGTTGATGGTGCAATCTTGAGTCTGAAGGCACCCTGGAGGCAGAATTTCCTCTTCTTCACGGGACCTCAGTCTTTGCTTTTAAAACTTTCAACTGATTGGACGAGGCCCACCCACATTATGGAGAGTAATACACTTTACTCAAAGTCTACTGATTTAAGTGTGAATCACATTTAAAATATACTCTCACAGCAGCATCTAGACTAGTGTTTGACCAAATATCCGAGCACCTTAACGTAGCCAAGTTGACGTATAAAATTAAAACCGTGACGTGGTCCAGTGGGCAAGGTCAGCAAACCAAAATAGCAATTGATGTGTGGGAGTGTTTGGGAGGGTAGCCAAGAAAGGGTGATGAACTGGAGAGTAAACCACAGCAGAAAGGGGGTCAAGAAGGGCATTTCAAGGATTTTCAGGTTCAGAATGTTTTTTTCTATTGCAGTATAATTGCTTTACAATGCTGTGTTAGTTTCTCTTGTAGGACAAAGTGAATCAGCTTTACATATGTATATATCCCCTCCCTCTTGGACCGCCCTTCCCTACTCCACTCTACCCAACTAGGTCATCACAGAACACCTGAGCTGAGCTCCCTGTGCTATATAGCAGCTTCCCACTAGCTATCTATTTTACACTTGGTAACGTATTTATGTCACAGAGTGTGTGTGTGTGTGTGTGTGTGTGTACATGTGTGCTTGCACATGCTGAAGTGGGAAATGGACTCCTGTGATACAAATGACCCAGAAGAAGTAACAGGCCAAGAGGAGGAGGGTTATCCTTTTGTGTCCACTGTGATTTGCTCCTCAGGCATAGAAGCAAACGTGGGTGGATATTTTTTAACAAGTGGATTAGGAATCTCCATACTTACTGGAAGTGAAAGAGTGAAAGTGTTAGTTGCTCAGTCATGACTGACTCTTAGTGACCCCATGGACTGTAGCCCACCAGGCTCCTCTGTCCTTGGAATTCTCCTGGCAAGAATGCTGGAGTGGGTAGCCACTCCCTTCACCGGAGCAAGAAGACCTCAATTCTCCAAGAACCAGGAGCTTCAGGAGCAGCAGTACCACTAGCAGCCATAGTTGGGCAAGCCATGGTAGAGTGAAAGTGAAAGTCATTCAGTCGCGTTGGACTCTTTGTGACCCAATGAACTATACAGTTCATGGAATTCACTAGGCCAGAATACTGCAGTGGGTAGCCTTTCCCTTCTCCAGGGAATCTTCCCAACCCAGGGATCGAACCCAGGTCTCCTGCATTGCTGGTGGATTCTTTACCAGCTGAGCCACAAGGGAAGCATGTTCCATGGTAGCCAGGCACCAAACCCACAGCTCCTTGTAGGTAAAATTCCTGTCTGTAGCCACCCAGTGTTTCTCAAGACACCCTGTGGGGAGGCCTGGAAGGCTTAAGGAGGCCTAGGGAAACCAGGGGAGGCTCAGCAGCCTCTCCACTACCCCCCACTCTCCCCCACACAGGCCACAACATGTGCCTGTGTTATGGGCTAAACTGTGTCCTGCCAAAATCTAATGGTTCCTTGGTAAAGAATCTGCCCACAATGCAGTTAACCCAGGTTCCACTCCTTGGGTCAGGAAGATCTCCTGGAGAAGGAAATAACAACCCACTCCAGTATTCTTGCCTGGAAAATCCTATGGACAGAGGAGCCTGGAAGACTATAGTCCATGGGGCCACAGAGTCCTATACAACTTAGTGACTTAAACAACAACAGCAGCAGAATCTAATGAAACAGTCCAAACTCCAGTATATCGGAATATAACTCTTATTTAAAGATAAGGTCTTCAAAGTTCTACTTAAGTTAAAATGAGGTCATTGGGATGGGCCCTACTCCCATATGAATAGTGTCCTTATAAATGGAGGCCATTAGGACACAGACACACCCAGATATAGGACTATGTAGAAGGAATCTATGAACAGCCATCTACGAACCAAGGAGGAAGACCTTAGAAGAAACCAACTCTGCCACTACCCTGACCTCAGACTTCTGACTTCCAGAACGGCAGGAAATTAAATTCTGTTATTAAGACACCCCAACCCATGGTATTTTGTTATGGCATATGTGCATATATGCTGGGTAATGTCCAACTCTTTGCGACCCTATGGACTGTAAACTGCCAAGCTCCTTTGTCCACAGGATTTTCCAGGCAAGAATACTGAAGTGGGTTGCCATTTTCTACTTCAGGGCATCTTCCCGATCCAGGGATCAAACCTGTGTCTCTTGTGTCTCCTGCATTGGCAGGCGGATTCTTTACTACTGAGCCAGCTGGGAAGCAACCCTAGCAAACCAACACACCCAGCTTTACTCTAAATAAGATTACAGTTAGCAGTTGAAGAAGAATGCAGGAAGCTGTCCTAAAAGGCTACAAGAAATAAAAAGCTGGGTTCTTGGGCTGTGCTATTGGATCATAGAAGGATTATTTCCTTCTATGAAAGGAAAACATACACGTATTTCCACAGAGCACCTTGTGCCTAGAAGGAGACGTCTCATTTCCTGCAACAGAAGAACAGCAGCAGAGTCCCAGGCGGTGCTGAACAGACAGTGATCAGATTCTTTGCCATTTTGAAGATAAATTTATGCAGTGCTATTGCCTTTCAACTTTGCTTGATCTTATGAGCTGGTTGGCTTAATCAATATTTAGGTTGAAGAGCAAAATAGGTGGTGGAGTTGGTCTTTTGAAACCCAAATTTGTACACCTAAAATGAGCCTAATTAATTTTGTGTACAAGAAGTACAAGACCCTGATTCTGGGAAATATTGAAGGAAAAAGGAGATGGGGACAGCAGAAAATGAAATGGTTAGATAACATCACTGACTTAGTGGACATGAATTTAAGCAAATTCCAGGAGATAGTGGAGGACAGAGGAGGCTGGCAATGAGAGTCGCGAGTCAGGCTCAACTTAGAGAATGAAAAATAATACAAGAGGTAGTAGATGCATATTGGAGGGTCTATATGACCCTCTCTTAAAGAGTAACACCCTGATTATAAGAAATGTTCTGCCGATTGTTAATAGTTGGGGAAGTTGTACATGTGTGTGGTGTGAGTGGGGATACATGGAGCCCTCTGAACTTTCCACTCTGTTTGCCTAAAACCTCTCTAAATAATAAAGTTTACTAATTTTTTAAAAAGTACCAAAATAGTAACAATTTAAAAATACTTTCACTATCAAAAAAGGAACCCTTTTATTTATTTATAAATCAATACGTATTTTTTAAAAGTCTAACTTTTGTCTTGATTAGCACAGGCTGTTGTAATAAAATACCAGACTCGGTGGGTTAACCAACAGACACTTATTTTTCATGGTTCTAGAGGTTGAAAGCAGCTTGGGTTCTTGATGAGGGTCCTCCACCTGCCCATAGCATCCACAAGGGCTCCTGTGTCCCCTACCTTTGGTCTCCAGCACTTGTCAGTCACGCTAAAGCTCTGCCAGTACCAGGTCTTCCCAGGCTGAACCCTACCTTCTGTCTCCATCAATGTGCTCTATCCACAAGAGGTCCTCCCCAAGGCTCAGATCTAGAAATGCGATGCTCCAAAGACCTGGACCTTTCATCCAGTCTCCTACAATGCAGACAAAGACACTCGGTGGAAGAGACTGGCCCAGGACCCTCTGCAGTTAGGGATGTCTGGTCCCACGGCTGTTTCTGCATAGACCCAGGACTGTGTGCATGCATGCTAAGTCACTTCAGTCGTGTCCGACTCTGCGACCCCATGGACTGTAGCCTGCCAGGTTCCTCTGTCCATGGGATTCTCCAGGCAAGAATATTTGAGTGGGTAGCCATTCCTTCCTCCAGGGGATCTTCCAACCCAGGGATGGAACCCACATCTCCTGCATTGGCAGGCAGATTTTTTAACACTAGTACCACCTGGGCTTCCCTGGTAGCTCAGCTGGTAAAGAATCCACCTGCAATGCAGGAGACCTGGGTTCGGCTCCAGGGTCAGGAAGATCCCCTGGCGAAGGAATAGGCTACCCACTCCAGTATTGATGGGTTTTCCTGGTGACTCAGATGGTAAAGAATCTGCCTGCAATGCGGGAGACCGGCTTTGATCTCTGGGTGGGGAAGATCCCCTGGAGGAGAGCATGGCAACTCACTCGTGTTCTTGCCTACAGAATCTCTATGGACAGAGGAGCCCACAGTCCATAGGTTCGCAAGGAGTCAGACACGACTGAGCAACTAAGCACGCAAAGTGCCACCTGGGAAGCCCAGACCTAGGACTAGCCACACGCTTTCTAGGGCCTCTTATTCAAAAATTATTAAGAATTTCAATGATAGTGACACAGAACCAATTAAACCATGGGCAGGGTCCTGTGTGAACATACGAGTCACACAGGGGGCACAAAACCCACCTGTGTAGACCCCTCCTCTCCCAAAGCAATCCCAGAGAGGCAGGTGGGTGCTTTTGAATCAAGGGCGTTTCGGATATAGGAGCTCGAGTTGGACCCCAGCTCTGCTTCCCACATTCTATGTGCCTCACAGGAAGTGCTCACCCCTCTGGCCTGAGTGTCTTCACCTGCAGAATGTGGGTGAGATGGCAGGAGCGTGGCATGTGAAAGGCGCTGACCGAGAGGGGTTCTTTGCCCTCCCCTGACCTTCCTCCACCATATCAGTTATCAGTTTCTTCCCCTCAGGCTAGAAGAACCAGGACATTAAGCTTATCCATTACTGGGAAAAGTTGAAATTCATAGCCTTAAAATATTGGGTCTTCCCCTTCAAGATCACACTATGTTTCCCAATTTATTTACATCTTTTTGTGGGTTCTTCAGTAAAATGTCATACTTTTAGGTTTTTACATATTTCCTTTATTCCCAGGGCTTTTATCATTTGGATTGCTAGTATGAATACTTTCTTTTTACTATTTTTTCTCAAAGACTACAGTCGGAGGAGCCTGGTAGGCTGCAGTCCATGGGGTCGCTAAGAATCAGGCACGACTGAGCGACTTCACTTTCACTTTTCACTTTCATGCATTGGAGAAGGAAATGGCAACCCACTCCAGTGTTCTTGCCTGGAGAATCCCAGGGACAGGGGAGCCTGGTGGACTGCCGTCTATGGGGTCTCACAGAGTCGGACACGACTGAAGCGACTTAGCAGCAGCAGCAGTGTGCAGGAGAGCTATGAAGTTCTTAAATGTCGACTTCCTCCAGTTTGCTGAAGCTTACTATGATAGCCTGTGAAATGGTTCTCTTGAATTTTTTAGGAAGAAACTCAGATGAAGTATATAGATAATGATCATTTGACATATCTTTTGTAATATTTATATCTCATACGTTTTTCTTGACATTTTGGTTACAACCTCCAGAGAGAAATGAACAAGAACTGTCAGTAGGGACGTCCCTGTGTTGTTCATGATTTTAATGAGAGTGCCTCTGTTTTGTTTTTTTATATCCTTTGGTAGTGGTTTCGTCACTAAGTCGTGTCCAACTCTTGCGACCCCATGGACTGTAGCCTGCAAGGCTCCTCTGTCCCTGGGATTCTCCAGGCAAGAATACTGGAGTGGATTGCCATTTCCTTCTCCAGTGGATCTTCTCCACCCAGTAATTGAACCTGAGTCTCCTGCATTGCAGGCAGATTCTTTACCAATTGAACTACTAGGAAAGCCCTTATATCCTTTGAACCTTATCAAATATATCAAATATACTTGAAATATTTATCTATATGATTACAGTGTTTGTTTTTCTTTTAAACAATTAATTTAATATTTCCTAAATATAAAAGCACACCCAAATTGCTAGATTAAATTTTACTTTGTCATGAGATATTATGTTTATTATGCTCTGGATTTAATTTATCGATATTTTATTTAGAATTTTTGAAATCTGTATATTCCTAAAAGGTATTTGTCTGTGGTTTCCCTTTTTGTCAATCTTTTTCTTAAGAACTGTTAAGTCTATAAAATGAACTGGAAGCTTTCTGTTTTGTAATGCTTCTTAACAAAAGAACAACATGCTCTTTGAAATTTAATGTAACTCATTTTAAAATAGGGTTATTCTTGTCAGTCTTTAGAAATGTATCTTTGACAACTTTTCTGCTTCTTTTTAAATGCATATTGCCTATTCAGACTTTCTACCACTTCCTGAGCCCATTTTGGTAATTTATATATTTCTTGAAGAGTACTTATTCATCTCAATTATCAAATTTGTTGCTGTAAACCTGTGTATTTTATCATTTAAAAATCCTTTTAGTATCTATAATTATATGCTTTTATTTCTAATGTACTGTATTGCTCCTTTTTCTCTTTCATTTTCTTTTTTATTATACTTTAAAAAGGTTTGTCGAATTACATTAGCCATTACAGAAAACCAAAGCTTGGGTTTATTTATCAATACAACTCTGAGGGGGGAAGGATTTGGTTTCTGCTTTTATTTTGATAATGTTTTATATTATTATTTTATCTTAATATTTCTTATTTCTCTTGAAATTATTGCTCTTGTTTTTTGAGCTAGTGCTATTTTGTTTTATTTGTTATTTTATTTGCAGTAAAACGTGTATATTTCCTATTTATATATATACTTTATTAAAATGTTTTCCTTTGAATCAAGATTTGGATTCATCTCACAGACTTTGTAAAGTGATCTTCCATCATTATTCCCTTCTTCGTAGCCTACAATTATTTTGAAAGTGATATTTGAAGAAAATGTGCAGTAACTCCTTGACAATTGCAGTTTTCCACATAATAAAATATAATAGTATAATAAAATCTGATGTGTTCCTTGTGATACATAAGTTCTCTGTATCCTTATGGTTCTTAGCTCTTCCTAGATTGCCAGTGTTTGAAGGAAGTATGTAAAGTCTCCACAGTAACCGAGGTCCAGGTGACCCTTCGTTTTATTGCTAGGAATGTTGATTTGCAATCCCAAAGCTATGATGATTGTGTAAAAGTTTCTGATTGTTGTAGCTTTTAGATCAGGGTTCCTTTTAATATGAAATATCTCCTCTCGTCCCTTTTAGTCCTTTTCACATAGTTTCTCTTCTGATATTAACATCACCAGCTCTGTGTTTTGAGAAGGTCATCATTTTGCATTTGTTTGGCAAATCTTTCATCATCTGTTTTCAGGTTTTCTCATATAGATGTGTCTGTTGCTGAGAGTATATAACTGGCATTCCCTTTGTTTTATTCAGCTGGACAAACTTGTCTTTTATTAGGTATCTAAATCGTTCATATTTATGATGATCACTGATTTACATGTATCTTATTCCTCTCATATTAAGTCGTCTGTATATTATACTTTTCTATTATTTCCTTTTTTCCCTTTCTAATCTTATGCTAGAAAACCAACTTTAATGTTATTGCTTCTACCCTCATACACAAATCTTAGTTCCAAGTTAAATTTAGGGGTGGTTTTTGTTCTTCAGTTGCTGAGTTCTGTCTAGCTCTTTGCGACTCCATGCACCACACACAGCATGCCAGGCTCCTCTTTCCTCCACTCTTTCCCAAAGTTTGCTCAAATTTATGTCCATTGAATTGGTGATGCTATCTAACCATGTCATCCTCTGCCATCCGTTTCTCCTTTTGCCTTCAGTCTTTCCCAGCATCAGGGTCTTTTCCAATGATCGGCTCTTTGCATCAAGCAGCCAAAGTATCCTATCGGAGCTTCAGCTTCAGCATCAGGCCCTCCAGTGAATATTCAGGGTTGATTTCTTTTAGGATTGACTGGTTTGATCTCTTTGCAACCCAAGGCAGGAACTCTCAAGTCTTCAACACCATAATTCAAAAGCATCAATTTATTGGCACTGAGCCTTCTTTATGGTCCAACTCTCAAATCCATACACGACTACTGGAAAAACCATAGCTTTGACTGTATGGACTTTTGTCAGTAAAGTCATGTCTCTGCTTTTTAATACACTGTCTAGGTTTGTCATAGCTTTCTTTCCAAGGAGTAAACGTCTTTTAATTTCATGGTTGCAGTCACTGTCTGCAGTGATTTTGGAGCCCAAGAAAATAAAATCTGTCACTGCTTTCAGTTTTTCTATTTGCCATGAAGTGATGGGACCAGATGCCATGATCTTAGTTTTTTGAATGTTGAGTTTCAAGCCAGCTTTTTCACTCTCCTCTTTCACCTTCATCAAGAGACTTTAGTTCCTCTTCACTTTCTGCCATTAAAGTGGTATCATCTGCATATAAGATCATCTGCATATAAGAGTTTGTTGATTTCTCCCAGTAATCTTGATTCTAGCATTTGAGTCATCCAACCTGGCATTTCACATGATGACTTCTGCATAGAAGTTAAATAAGTGGGGTGACAATATAAAACTTTGTTGTACTCCTTTCCCAGTCCGGAACCAGCCAGTTGTTCCAGGTCCGGTTCCAACTGTTGCTTCTTGACCCACATACAGGTTTCTCAGGAGACAGATAAGGTGGATAAGGTGGTCTAGTACTCCCATCTCTTTAAGAGCTTTCCTCAGTTTGTTGTGATCCACACAGTCAGGGTGGCACAGTGGTGAAGAATCCTCCTGCCAATTCGAGAGATGCGGGAGACCCCAGGGACATGTGTTTGATCCCTGAGTCAGGAAGATCCCCTGGAGTAGGAATGGCAACCCACTCTAGTATTTTTGCCTAGAGAATCCCATGAACAGAGGAGCCTGGAAGGCTACAGTCCATGGAGTCACAAAAGAGTCAGACATGACTGAGTGCACATGTACTCACACAAAGGCTTTAGCATAGGCAGTGAAGCAGAAACAGATATTTTTTGGAACTCCCTTGCTTTCTCCATGATCCAATGAATGTTGGCAATTGGATCTCTGGTTCCTCTACCTCTTCGAAACCCAGCTTGTACATCTGGAAGTTGTCGGTTCACGTACTGCTAAAGCCCAGTTGGAAAGATTTTGAGTATAACCTTCCTAGCATGGGAAATAAGCACAACTCTACAGTAGTTTGAGCATTCTTTGGTGTTGCCCTTCTTTGGGATTGGAATGAAAACTGACCTTTTCCAGTCCTGCAGCCACTGCTGAGTTTTCCCAATTTGCTGACATATTGAATGAATCCAAGGTACACAATCTCTTTTCCTCTGAATTCTGTAAACCTTATTCTGTCTTGTCCTAGCATTTAATATTTCAAATAAAAATCCTAGAATCTAAGACTATCTAGGTCCATATTGATTCTCCCTCCTCGGCATAATTTCTGTCTAAAAGTTTACATAAGTTTATCTTTACCCTGAAACTTTAGAAATTTCCCATGGCATGATTTATTTCCGGTAACCTGTCTATCATTCAGTGAGATTTCATTCTGTGAAACAAAGTTTCTGAGATCAAAAATATTTTGCTTACTGTACTCCATTGCCTGTTTTCTCCTTCTCAGTGACATGTTACAGATGTGAGATACTCTGGGTCCATGTCTCTTACCGCTACTTTCTTTCTTTCTTTCTCTCTCTTTGCACTCTTCTCTGAGAGAGTTCCTTCAGTTTATCTACTTATTTATTAACTTGGCTTTTAGCAATGTCTATTTTATTCCTGAATTAAATCAGGAACAGTAATTGTTTCAATTTTTTTAAAAGGTTCTCTTTTTCCTGTTCCTTCTTTTCTCATAGCAAATGGTTCTTGTCATTTTGATAGAAATACGCCTCAGATTTCACTGAGGTTATGAATTCAAAATTGGGATGACCTCCCCTGCTTTTGCGTTTGTTTCAGTGAGGTTCACACTTATATTCAGGTAACATTTATGGAGAGCTTAATGTACTCCAGTATTCTTGCCTGGAGAATCCCAGGGACAGAGGAGCCTAGTGGGCTGTTATCTATAGGGTCGCACAGAGTTGGACACGACTGAAGGGACTTAGCAGCAGCAGCAGCAGCAATGTGTTCCAGAGGACTCCCCAGGTGACTCACTGGTAAAGAATCCAACTGCCAAGGCAGGAGAAGTGGGTTTGATCCCTGGGTCTGGAAGATCTCCTGGAGGAGGAAATGGCCACCCACTTCAGTATTCTTGCCTGGGAAATCCCATGGACAGAGAAGCCTGGTGAGCTGCAGTCCATGGGGTCACAAAGAATGGGACAACAGCAATGTGTACCAGATGTTGTTTGAAATGCTTTACATGTGTTAACGCATTTAATCCCAACAACCCTTGCAGTTATTATTACCAAACTTTCACAAGCAAGGAGAGCAGGGTAGAGCCTGGGTGCCAACCTGGCCATCTGGCTCCGGAGCCCTGAAAGCCCCACCACCCACTGAGAAAAGCTGGTTTGCTCTTTATGCTCAGGTAGGTGTCTTTTTTCAAGCTGCTGCTTTTATAGACATATGTCCATGGTTTTCCTGTTATCTGCCTTGTTTTCTTAAATAAAATGTAAAATGTATTCAGATCCATAAGCAGTGTGACCTGCATGCCTGCCCCTCCCTGAGTGAGATAAAATGACCCCAGAGAATCTGGGAGGTGCTTGTTCCAAGGATGTTGAGCCCCAGGGCAAAGCTGTGCAGCTTCCAGGGTGCAGGGCTCAGAGCCCGTCCAGAGCATACTGCTCCCCCACCCCGGAATCTGTTGTCTGTCCGATACACGGCTCCTGCCCTTGATGCCTGCTGGCAGAAATGCACCTGTTAATGCAAAGCAGCAAGGCTGCCTGAACAAAGCAACAACTCCCTTGGGGCAGAGACACAGTGTGAGGAGGGTTAGTGCCGGGGGCAATAAGTAGGACAGCACCAGAGTCCGCTGCATCTCACACCAGACTCCCAACATCCCAGAGCAAGACAGGGCAGATCTCTGATTCACAGAAATCATGAAACCTAAACCATAGGGTCATTTTTATCTAAAAGTATAAAAAATATTACCAATTTTTAAAGATAGATAATAAATTCAGAGGCCCCTAGATATGACAGTTTGTTGACACCCCACCCTTGAGGCAGACAAACCATATGTGCCCATCACCCTTCACCTGGCCTCACCTTGATGCCATCTGTTTCCCGTCTCCCAGAAATTCTTCCGACCTGGCCTATCAAGTTTGTCCTTCTGGATTTTCAGCTCTGCTGCATATTTAATTTTACATTTACATTCATTTGGTTATTTCAATAGAATTTTTTGTAGGGGGGGAAAAAGAACTCCTGAGCTCAAATCATTGCTTTGAAAGTGGGTCTTGTTGTATTTCTGGCATGTTTTGTGTTGCATATTTTTAAATTAATTATCATAATTTTTCTAATCAGAAGGAGAAAGTGTGGGAGGGATTTCGTTACACAAAATCAGTCAGTCAGTCAGTTCAGTCGCTCAGTCATGTCCATCTCTTTGTGACCCCATGGACTGCAGCACACCAGGCCTCCCTGTCCATCACCAACTCCCAGAGTTTACTCAAATGCATGTCCATTGAGTTGGTGATGTCATCCAACCATCTCATCCTCTGTCATCCCCCTCTCCTCCTGCCTTCACTCTTGCCCAGCATCAGGATCTTTTCAGTTCTTCGCATCAGGTGGCCCAAGTATTGGAGTTTCAGCTTCAACATCAGTCTTTCCAATGAATATTCAGGACTGATTTCCTTTAGGATGGACTGGTTAGTTCTCCTCACAGCCCAAGGGACTCTCAAGAGTCTTCTCCAACACCACAGTTTAAAGGCATCAATTCTTCAGTGCTCAGCTTTCTTTATAGTCCAACTCTCACATCCATACATGACTACTGGAAAACCCATAGCCTTGACTAGACGGACCTTTTTTGGCAAAGTAATGTCTCTGCTTTTTAATATGCTGTCTAGCTTGGTCATAACTTTTCTTCCAGGGAATAAAAGTCTTTTAATTTATTGGCTGCAGTCACCATCTGCAGTGATTTGGGAGCCCCCCAAAATTAAGTCTGTCACTGTTCCCACTGTTTGCCCATCTATTTGCCATGAAGTGATGGGACCAGATGCCATGATCTTCGTTTTCTGAATGTTGAGCTTTAAGCCAACTTTTTCACTCTCCTCTTTCACTTTCATCAAGAGGCTCTTTAGTTCTTCTTCACTTTCTGCCATATGGGTAGTGTCATCTGCATATCTGAGGTTATTGATATTTCTCCCAGCAATCTTGATTCCAGCTTGTGCTTCATTCAGCCCAGCATTTCTCATGATGTACTCTGCATATAAGTTATATATAAGCATGGTGACAATATACAGCCTTGACGTACTCCTTTCCCTATTTGGAACCAGTCTGTTGTTCCATGTCCAGTTTCTTCTTGACCTGCATACATATTTCTCAAAAGGCAGGTCAGGTGGTCTGATATTCCCATCTGTTTAAGAATTTTCTAGAGTTTGTGGTGATCCACACAGTCAAAGGCTTTGGCATAGTCAATAAAGCAGAAATAGATGTTTTTCTGGAACTCTCTTGCTTTTTCGATAATCCAACGGATGTTGACAATTTGATCTCTGGTTCCTCTGCCTTTTCTAAAACCAGCTTGAACGTCTGGAAGTTCACGGTTCATGCAGTGTTGAAGCCTGGCTCGGAGAATTTTGAGCATTACTTTACTAGTGTGTGAGATGAGTACAGTTGTGCAAACTACCACACAAATGCAAAATCACCTCAACCCTAATAGTTTTGGTGAATTCACTTCTACTTTAAATGGTAGACAGGAGGCCCATTGGTGATAGCTTCTAACACGTTCACGTGTGTTTCAAAAAGCTCTGTTCATTGGCCCAAAGGTGCTGTGTGAGAGTAAAATATATTTTGTTGCAGATCATGCAGTAATATACTGAGAGAATGACCTTAGCTTAACTAATACTTGAAGTGGCTCCTTTGTATTTGTATATTTATTTTTAAGAGTATTTTAGAGGATCAATGTCTTCATGACAGTGGAATTTAATTACAATTGCATATGTCCCTGGTAGCTCAGATGGTAAAGAATCTGCCTGCAATGCAGGAGACCTGGGTTAAATCCCTGGGTCGGGAAGATCCCCTGTAGAAAGGAATGGCAACCCAATCCAGTATTCTTGCCTGGAGCATTCCATGGACAGAGAAGCCTGACAGGCTATAGTCCATAGGCTCACAAACAGTCGAAAACGACCAAGCGACTAACACACACACAAGCTATAGTAACTAAGCATTGGCATTTGAGCAGAGAATTTAGTGAACGCACAGAGTTGCAGAGTACACGCTGAGTGTTGTACACAATGGGACAGTCAAGTTCAAAGTCAAAAAGATCTGTTTATGTTAGAGACATAGGAAGAGCCAGGCTGGCAGGAGTAGAGGGAGCAAAGGACGACAGGGGACTGAGTGTCTAGTAGAGACCTGGGATCTTGGAAGCCATGGCAGTGAGCTGTGATTTACTTTGGAGAAGGAAGTGAGAAGAGACGGGATTTGGGAGACTAGATCATTGACTCCCCTGAGACTTAAGAAGAAGGTGGAAATCACAGGAAGATACTGGTGTGTGGCAGGTGCTGTGGTTGTCTTTCTGGGAAGAGAGGACAGGGAGATTGTTTAGTGAGAGAGCATTCTCTGGACAGCTGGGACCAGATTTGTCAGGAGAAGGCTGGACCCAGGGCCACCATATCTCCAGTGCTAGCTGGCAGTGAGCCTGAGGTGGGTGGCTGGGTGCTTCAGCCTGTGGGCTGGGTTCAAGTCCATCCGTGAGTCCCTCTTTCCCAGACTAGTGGCTCCCTGGAGCCTCCCTTTTCATGGTGCTTCATCAGCTGAGGCTGCTATAACAGAAATACCACAGACTGGGTGTCTTAAACAACAGACATTTCTTTCTTTTTTTTTTTTTTCTTTCTTTTAGTCTCAATTGACTTGTATTTATTTATTTATTAAACTTTTTATTTTGTATTGCAGTATACCCGATCAACAATCACAGACATTTATTTCCCACAATCTGGGGGACTGGAAAGTCTGAGATCATGGTGCCACACAAGTCAGTCTCTCTAGGGTCAGCTTCCTCTTTCATAAATGACTGTCTTCTGTGTCCTCACTTGCCAGGAGAGCGAAGAACCCTGTGGGCACTAATGCCATTCCCAACGGCCACACCCTCATAACCCAAGCACCTCCCAAAGCCCCGCCTCCCAACACCATTGCATCACACTGAGGGTTAGGATTTCTGCATATGAATTTGGAGGGGAGACAAACGTTTAGTCTATCACACATGTCAAATGCCAAGAGTGGACTGTGTACTTTGACACAGTATTATTTGGCTCATGCTTACCATTCTCATATCATCACTGTGAACATAATGCCTTAACAATAGAAAGTCACATCATTCAATGCTTTTTGCCTTCAAGTCTACTTTGTCCAACATTAATATATCACCACCCTTGCTCATATGAGTACATGAACCAGATTTGTCTTTGCTAATCTCTTTATTTTTTGCCTACCTGAGTCAATTTCTTTTTTAGGTAATTTTTTTAAATAACGCATAATTCAATTGGGGGTTTCAGTCTCAACTGAAAGCATTTTTCTTTTAGTAAAGCACTCTAAGGCATTTTTATTATTAGAACGAATACATTTATTCTTTTGACTTTTAGACAGCTCTTTTTTTTTCCATTTTTAATTGTATGGGTTTTATTTGTATTGTTCCTTTTTCTTCCTCTTGTGCTTTAAAAGCTACAATCCATCTTTATTCTCCTCATGGTTACTGTAAAAAAGTTTAAGTATATAGATCCATTTTATCCTAATTATAACATATAGGACTTCGCTGGCAGTCCAGTGGTTAAGACTCCACACTTAGAATACAGGGGGTACCAGTTCGATCCCTAGTGGAGAAACTAAGATCCTACATACTTCATGGCCAAACAAACAAACAAAAATATCTAATTATAAAAAGTCTACATCTAACCCATATTTATTAAAATCATTCCTGAGGCAGATAACAGGTTTCTGCCTGCTGTTACTTCCTCTCTATTTGGCTACCTTCCAATTTAAATTGATGTTGATGGGGGGCAGGGGGTTAGACTTAGCTAAAATCCACCCCATCCCTCGCTGAATCATGGACATTTTATAATTTAGCTTTAGACCAATTGGTCTCACCAGCAGGAGAGGTGATGTGGGCCCCGAGGAGACAGTCGGCAATGCCTACAGACAGTTCAGATTGTCCAGTCGCTCCTGACATCCAGGAGTAGAGACCAGGGATGTTGTTCAGCCTTGTCTAGTGCCCAGGACACAGCCCACAGCAGAGAGTTACCCAAACCCCAAAGGCCAATAGTATTGAGCTTGAGAAACTGGGCTCTAGAGGTTTTGTTCCTGTGATGGTTATTTTAAGTTAATATTACATACCATACTTAGATTACTTTTACTGCCAGTATTTTAATGCCCTCATTCTGAAAGTTTTTAATTGCTGTTTATCCCGTGACTGGCTAGAAAATGTTTTCAAGTCATGTTTTTTCAGAGACCTTAGAGAAGAGCTGTATTTTCTGAGGCTCATAGTGCTGGAGTGTTTCCCACAGACAAGCTCTCCTGAAGGAGTGTGAATCGTGCCGCTATGAACACAGGGATACATGCACCTTTTCAAATCAGAGTTTTTGTCTTTTCTGGATGCTTGCCCATCTGTTGTCTCTTATGCAATTATATTCTCTATGGGTAGTAGCCTGAGGTCTGACATATGTATTAATACCACAAATATTTAAACTATGATGTTTAAGATATCATTGACACCTTAGTTGTATTTCAGACTTTTTATGTACAGAACGTTTATTTTTTAATTTACAATCTCTTCCTTTACTTTCTTTTTTTATACAAAGGTTCTTTATTTTTGGTTGTGTGGGCTTTTCTCTGGTTTCGGTGAGCAGGGACTACTCTCTAGTTGCAGCGTGCAGGCCTCTCATTTCAATGGCCCCTCTTATTGCAGAGCACAAGCTATAGGAAGAGCAGGCTTCAAGAGATGGAGCACGCAGGCTTCAGTGGCTGTGGCTCCCAAGCTCTAGGGCTCAATAGTTGTGGCACACAGGCTTAGTTGCTCCAGGGCATGTAGGATCATCCTGGACCAGATATGGAACCTGCATTGGCGGGAGGATTCTTTACCACTAGACCACCAGGGAAACCCTCCTCCTTTACTTTCTTCCCAGAATGCCCTTCTTCATCCTGAGATAAGATATTTTCCTAGTTGTCTCGAGTTACATGTTCAGATGCAATAATTTTCAGCTAACAGGATTCATCTGGGTGTTTGTTACAAAATGATCTCAAACAGTTCGCAGTTCTCACAATATAATCTAGTAAACAATCCATCCTTGCCCCTCTGATTTGAAATGCCACGTTTATGACATGCTAAACACAAAGGCCAGTTTCTGGAGTTTATGTTTTGTTTCATCAAATCTAACTTTTCTTGCGCTAATCTCTGTTTTAATTATTTTGGCCGTATAATGTTTTCATAGCTGCCAATCGTTCTTCACTACGATCACTGCTAGCAACCGTCCTTTTTAGCTTTTCCAACTCATTTATTCTTCCAGAAGAATGCCTGTAATTTTATCCAATTCCGAAAAATATCCCTTGGAACTTTAATTAGAATTGCATTAAATTTTGGAATTAATGTGTGAAGCATTGACCCCTTTTGCAATACTGGTTTATCTTCCATTTCTCTTTTCTACCTTCATTTTTATATCTTCATCATTTCCTCTGAGTTCAGAAAGAATTTTTCAAATTTACCTTCTCTCTGTCTAATCCGATTTTCTACATTATCTGCCCTTCTCCTGGCATGGCAGTGTTGAATTTAATAATCCTGTTCTGCTCTTCATGCAATCTTTCCTGATATCAGAGCAGTCCCTTTTGAGGACTGTCAGCTCTTTCATAAACCTGGTTGGGAATTAGAAACACTTCACTCTCCCATCCCTTGCCATGGATGTGTTTTGGCAGAGAGCATCAGCTCTAAGTCTGTCATGAATGACCCAGGCTTCCTGGGGTCTGCGGAAGCAGGTGTATCGTCCTCCCTGGCTCACACCAAATGCCTCCCCGAGAGACTGCGGTCCATGTACCTCAGGCCTTAGGGAAGGAAGGAGTGAAAAGCTGAGATTCACTCTGGTTTGATCCTACCTGTTCAGAGACCCAGGGGAAGATGCCGAAGCTGGAGGCACAGTCATTCAGCCAACCCCCTGTCCCCTTGGCGGAGCAGCCACGAATTAGCCCCAGCAGGGTCTTCCAGGCTCCTGGAGGCAGCTGTCCTCATTACAAGTCTGCAGGCCTGTCCTCCCAGCAGGGCCATCTGCGCCCGTCTGGCTCAGAATCTGCACTGCTGTGGGCGCCTGCTCCCAAGTGGGTGGCATTGATGGGATTAAAGTGCATCTCCCAGGGCCTGGCTGGGGGAGCCCTCCCTGAGGGCTGCTGCCCGGCCCATCCACAGTGAATCTGCCAGAAACGCCCGGCAGCTTCTGGAACATTCCTTAGTTTACAGCCTATGCATTGGTTTCTCTGTTAACATCCCTTCTAGTGATCTCCCCAGCAGTTGGGGAGGATGAGATTTTGGTCTCTATGTCCAACCCAGTCTGTGGACACTTGAGAAGTTCAGCAGTGGTCAGGGGGAAGTTGAGCTTTTATTTGTGTTTCAATGGTTATATATATATAAAAATTAACATATTATCATTCTTTTCATTTCTTATTTTCATACTTTTTTGATTAATAATGAAATATTTCAATAATATTTTCAAAATAATTCATAAAATATTGCAGTTATCCTAATGTAAGTTCTGATTTTACTTACTTATAAACAAACCTTTGAAAATCAATTTAAAAAGCAAATGAAGTAAGTCCGAAAGAGAAAAACAAATACCATACATTAACACATGTATATAGAATCTAGAAAGATGGTACTGATGAACGTATTTGCAGGGCAGCAATAGAGACACGACATAGAAAACAGACTTGTAGACACAATGGGCCAAAGAGAGGGAGGGATGAATTGAGAGAGTAACATTGAAACTTATATGCCACCATATGTAAAATAGATAGCAGTGGGCATTTGCTATATGACTCAGGGAGCTCAAACCCAGTGCTCTGAGACAACCTAGAGGGGTAGAATGGGGTGGGAAGTGGGAGGAAGGCTCAAGAGGGAGGAGACATTTATATACTGTTAGTCTCTCAGTTGTGTCCAACTCATTGCAACTCCATGGACTCCTCTGTCCATGGATTTCTCCAGGCAAGAATAATGGTGTGGGTAGCCCTTCCCTTCTCCTGGGGATCTTCCACACCCAGGGATCAAACCTGGGTCTTCTGCATTGCCGGCAGATTCTTAACCATCTGAGCCACCAGGGAAGCCCAGACGTATGTATACGTTCTGGCTGACTCATGTTGTATGGCAGAAACCAACACGATATTGTAAAGCCATTATCCATTATCCTCCAAATAAAAATATATTAAAAAAAAAAAAAAAAGGAAGACATTGAGCGTGGAGATAGTGGCCTACAGGATAAATGAAAAGAAGAAGGCTGTTTGATGTAGTATGAATAGGAATGGGGACTTGGGATAAAAATTCCGACACTGGCATCTTATGTGGATTCAAAAGTGCTGTATCTCAGATACTCGCAGGGGCAATGGAGATGTTAGAAGCCCTGCCTGACACTGTGATGATTCAGAAAGCATCTGGAGGAGGAGGGTCAGGGTCAGAATCTGCTGTCCGAGGCACTTGCAAAGAGTTTGGAAAAAACAGGGTGACAGACAATGGGAGTGAAAAAGCAATGGTTTTTAATCAATACTCCATAGGTGTCATTTTAAACATGAGTAAACAAATAATCTGATTACCCCACGGAGACATTTGACTGATTCATCTATAGTTCAAAAAGCTTTTAAAGTCACATTGCCCTTAAAACATTTTTGGAGATTCTTCTAGGGAAAATGGGGCCTCGCCTTAGATTTGAGGTCACCTTTTATTTGGACAGATTCAGTATAAACACTGTCATAAAACCTAAAATATTGCAAGGCAGAAGTGGCCCTTTCATTTCATTTTACAACCCAATTCTGTTCATGACCTTATAAAATACCAAGGTTATGAACAATATATAGTTGGCTGTGTCATCCTCTTCACTTATTAGCAAGTTGCAGTATATTCCCAATGTGCAATATGTCTTGATGATTTTAATTTCAATTAAAGAGTTTGAAAGATGATGGTTATTTGGTGCTGGCCACAAAAAAAAAAAAAAAAAATTGCTGATGATGAAGTTGTTTGGAATCCTCAAGCTGAAAGATACCCAACATTTTCCAACAACCAGGAGCCAAGAGATCAAAAATAAATATGCGTCCAGATTTCTCCTCTTTCACTCACATACTGGGTACTGCAGCTTTGACCTTCACATCCAAGTCAATGTCTGTGAAAGCAAAAAAAAAAAAAATCACACATCTATCTGACTTCTCTCCATAAGCCATCTCTGCTTAGCCCAGAACTGCAGGCAACCCAGGCCTTGAGGAAACCAAGAACTTTCCTGTTGGAGTCCAACAGAGGCTCCCTGCTCATGTCAGCACAGCTCTCTGATATTAAATTTTCTTAAATCCTAGAATTTCATGACCCAATACCTACTCCTCAGCTCCCCTCCAATCCATGTCAATTTCCATCAATTATTTTTTATCATTCACACCTGGGTGTGATTAAACTGACTTAGGCTAAGATTAAGTCAACTTGGATTGTTGACTTAGATTGCAACTAAGATTGTTCATTCCTGCTGTTCATTCTGGCTTCTTGTGCTTCATTCTTTCTCTCCAGACCTTTATTTCTTGCTTTAAATTCCAACTTGGCCACTTTCTAGCCATGTGGTCGAAGCTAGTCACTGTTTTCTCATCTTTTTTTTTTTAATTGAAATATAAGAGTCTGCCTGCAATCCAGGAGACCCGGGTGGATCCCTGGGTCAGGAAAATCCCCTGGAGAAGAGAATGGCAACCCACACCAGTAGTCTTGCCTGGTGAATCCCATGGACAGAGGAGCCTGGAGGGCTACAGTCCATGGGGTCGCAAAGAGTTGAACACAACTGACCAACTAACATTTTCACTTTGGCTTTTCATAGTTGATTTACAATATTGTATTTCGTTTCAGGTGTATAGCATAATGATTTAATATTTTTATAGATTATGCTCCACTTAAAGTTATTCAAAGTTACTGGCTGTATTCCATTTGCTGTGCAATATTTCCTTGTAGCCAATTTATTTCAAGCATAATAATCTATGTCTCTTAATCCCTTACCCCTATCTCTTCCTCCCTTCTTCCATCTCCCCACTGGTAACCACTAGTTTGTTCTAACTGTGAGCTTTTGGTTGCTGTTGTTGTTGTTGTTATATACATTTTTAAAACATTTTTTAGATTCTACCTATAAGTAAAGTCATGCAGTATTTATCTTATTTTACCTATCATAATACCCTCCGGGTCCATCCATGCTACTGCAAATGACAACATTTCATTCACTTTTATGGCTGAGTAATATTCCATTGTATATATGTACCACATCTTCTTTATTCATTTCTCTGTTGAAATGGCAACCCACTCCAATATTCTTGCCTGGAAAATCCCATGGACAGAGGAGCCTAGCGGGCTACAGTCCATGGGGTCACAGAATTGGACCCGACTTACAGACTTCACTTCTCTCTAGGTTGCTTCCGTATCATGGCAATTGTAAATAGTGCTGCTATGAACATCAAGGTGCATGTATCTTTTCAAATTAGTGTCTCCATTTTTTTCTGGATATATAGCCATTAGTAGAATTGCTGGGTCATCTGGTAGTTCTATTTTTAGTTTTTTGAGGAAGTTCCATACTGTGTTCCACAGTGGCTGTACTAACTTATATTTCCACTAACAGTGTATGAGGGTTCCCTTTTCTCCACGTCCTCACCAACATTTGTTATCTATAGATCTCTACTAATAGCCATTCTGACAAGTGTGAGGTGATATCCCATTGTGGTTTTAATTTGTGCTTATCCAATAATTACAATGTTGAGCATCTTTCCACATGCCTTTTGGCCATCTCTCTATCTTCCTTGGAAAAATGTCTATTCAAGTTCTCTGATCAATTTTTAATCTGGTTATTTGTTTTTTTGATATTGAGTTGTGTGAGGTAGTTACATATTTTGAATATTGTTCTCTTATTGGCCACATCATTTGCAAATATTTTCTCCCATTCAGTAGTTTGCCTTTTTGTTTTGTTGATGGTTTCCTTTGCTGTGCAAAAGCTTTTAAGTTTAATTAGGTTTCGTTTATTTTTGCTTTTGTTTCCTTTGCTTTAGGAGACAGATCCAAAAAAAATATTGCCACAATTTATGTCAAAGTGTGCTTTTCCTATGTTTTCTTCTAGGAGTTTTATGGTTTCCAGTCTTAGATTTAGGTATTTAATCCACTTTGAGTTTATTTTTGTGTGTGATGTGAGAAAATGTTCTAATTTCATTCTTTTACATGTAGCTGCTCAGTTTTCCCAGCCCTACTTGTTAAAGAGACTGTCTTTTCTCCATCATACATTCTTTCCTTCTTTGTTGCAGAT
This sequence comes from Bos taurus, assembly GCF_002263795.3. NCBI lineage: Eukaryota > Metazoa > Chordata > Mammalia > Artiodactyla > Bovidae > Bos > Bos taurus. The sequence goes on from NC_037340.1 coordinate 37,586,467, forward strand.
TAATTGACCATAACTCCAGGTATATTATTTCTGGTTTCTCTGTTCTGTTCCATTGATGTATAAGTCTGTTTTTGTGCCAGTACCATCCTGTCTTGATTACTGTGTATTTATAACATAGTCTGAAGTTAGGGAATGTGATACCACCAGCTTTGTTCCTTTTTTCTCAACACCTATGGTACAAGATCCTTCAAGGATCATTATAAGAACCTAATCAGAAAAAGATGAAGCATACAGCCTATTAAATGTGCATTCAGGACAAGAAAGAACACTGAAAACATAAAATAAGTACAGAAAGCTGTTTTATTTACTTAATTTATTGTTTGCATTTTTAGCACTTGACATGGCATCTATAATAGTAGACATTTATTAAATCTTTGTCAAAATAAATAAATGAACAGAAAAGCTTTATTAATTCACTGAATGGGTAATTCATCAAACCTTTGTAAGTTTAGCAGGATGCCATATACACAAACATTGAAAAGAATATTACCATTGTCATTAAACTGAACATGATGCATTCCATTACTGTTAGACATTCCTGTTGTAACTGCCACAGTATTGTCCTAGCCAGACATTTTTCTGCAAAAGTGTCATTTCCAAAATAAAAGCAGAATTTGCATGAATAGTGTTTTAGTACTAAACATTAGATTTTGAAGATGAACTATTTTTATAGAGCTTTCTAAAACATAGTGACTGGACATAAAGATGGACAATACAATCTCATCCCCCTTTAGCTAAGAGGACAGTCAATACCATTTCTCCAGAGTTGACATGAACTTCTAGTCCCACTGTTCTTTCTTAATTTGCAGTTAAATTATTCATGTGAAACAGATGATTTGCTATCAACTTGGCACTGACACTAAATGAGTGAAGTGCCATGACTAAGTGACTAAGCACACACACACACACACACACGCCAAAATAAATAAATTAATTAAAATGAGCCCTTTGGTGAGTAACCCACATACGGGCTGATTATGAAAGGTGGGAGCTTCCTTAAGAGAACTATTTGAATCCTCAAACAGACAGCCCCATACAGGTGATGACTTACTGTGTCTACAGGGCATTGGATTTTGAAAGTGAACCTGCTTTCCTCTAAATTTGAATGTATGTTCCATGGGAACAATGTCCTCCTACCCCATCAGTGTTTCTCATTAATACTCCATCTATACAAGGCCCAGCTGGACCATTGGATTCATTAACAGAAACTTCAGTGACTTCAGAATCCTTAAGTCCCATGTAAAGAGCTCAGAGCAATATGTAGTGAGTGGCATACAAGCTTTCTAAGTCTTGATACCTTACCTGGAGAAATTGCTGTCAGAATAATTATAACTCTGCCATAAGTCTTAGAGCAAAGTCTCTCTTAAAACTGTATTGATACTTAGAAAAAACTTTGAAATCTAAATGTGAGGTGTCACTCATTTAGATAGCTAATTTGGAAGTAAAAGTGTTCTAAATGTGGCTCACTCATTCATTACATTAAGACTGCTGTGAGATGTTAATTTTTAAAATATTTTTACCCAGCTAGGTCAGCCCTAGAAACAGCCACGTTAAATTGTATGACTACAGTCCCCTCTGCCATGCCGAGTTATTTCACAGATTGTATATTGTTTAATTTGGCAAATGCATATTTTGGGACAGCCTTCTTGCCAAGCACTGGGAATGCAAAGTTAAATAAGTAACAGTCTCTAACTTAAGTGAATTTTCAGGCTATTGGAGAAAATTATCATAGAAACATTTGTGATGAGCTCTAAAAATGTAAAAGAATAATTAATTCTCCTTGGTGACAAGAGATGAGTAAAGGAAGAAACTGAAAGGTGAGCCAAGATCCTTGAGGGTTGGATGGGAGTGTGTCAAAGGCCATTCTGGAGTGGAGGCCTGGTCAGGAGTAATGAGCCATTAGGGAAAGTGACACAGGGCCCAGTGTGGCCAATGGATGGTGGTGTACAAAGAGTGAAGTGTACAGAGAGAAGTGAAGGACTGTGGCCGGTTTCACACAGTATCCCCTAAAATTGAAAAGATTGGCCTGAGACAGATCACAAAGGGTTTAGCAACCTCTGCTGCTCAACTCATGACCAGCAGAGAAGACAGTCAATGAACAGAGAGACTCTTTGCATTTATTGCATAAAATGAAAGTTAAGACTATGGAAAGGAAGAGACAGAAGCCTTAATGATGATCATGATATAATTGTCAAGCTGGAAGAGGCTTTGTTGATCCGAATGCAATTTTCTCCTCCCCACTAAGCTCCAAAGAGTTAACAGATGAGCTGACATTGAAAAGCAGGTCCCCTAATTTCCATCCAGGACTCATTCCATCCACCGTTCTGTCTGCTTAATTAGACACTCTGCAGTGTTTGCTGCCACCTAATAGGCTGGGAAATGTGGAAGCGACGTCTAAAGTTTGACCTTCTTCCCCCTGGGCTCTATGTCCGGAAGTTTGGTTGCTATCAGAAAATGGAAAACATTAATGGTAATAAACAAGCTTGATAATATTTCCTTTATGTGGAAATTTTATCATCTGATATCCTCACCATTTAAAAGAGCTAATGAAATAATAACATGATGATTGCTAACACTGCTTGAGAATTTGCCTTGTTCGTCTTACCTTGACCTCTAAAATGCCAAAAATAAATGCTAATCCATGCATGTGGGATTGTTCAAACCAGATTTTCTTTTATCGAAACATAATTCTCAAAATTGGTCTGTTTCCTCACTGCGTCTCAACTTCCTTGAGGTCGGGGACTAGGTCTCATCCATCTTCATGTGCCCAGTTGGGTCCTCAGAAAATGTTTGTAGAATAAATGAATGAAGTTTCCCTAAAGAACAGGCGAGATAAAAATAAAAAGCCATCTGCACTCCAATGTTCATAGCAGTGCTTTTCTTAACAGCCAAGACACGGAAGCAACTTAAATGTCCATCAACTGATGAATGGAAAAAGAAGATATGGCACATATACACAATGGAATAGTACTCAGCCATCAGACAGAATGAAATAATGCCATTTGCAGTAATAGGGATGAACCTAGAAATTATCATACTAAGTGAAGTAAGCCAGAGAAAGACAAATATCATGATATCACTCATATGTGGAGTCTAAAAATACAACACAAATGAACTTATTTACAAAACAGAAGTAGGCTCACAGACATAGAAAACAAACATAGTTACCAAAGGAAAAAGATGGGGAGGGATAAATTTGGAATTTGGGATTAACAGATACAGACTACTGTGCATAAAATAAACAACCAGGACCTACTGTATAGCGCAGGGAACTATATTCATTATCTCGCAGTAACCTATAACAGAACAGAATCTGAAAAAGGTTCACTGAATCACTTTGCTATATATCTGAAACATCATAAATCAGCCATAACTCAATTTTAAAAATTAATTTAAAAAATTTTAAGCCATCAGAAAGATTCAACAATCAGAGTAATTTGAGGTCATTAAGTGCAGGGCAAATATCCTTGGAGAAACTGCGATTTCATCACTGTGTATTATTTGAGCATCTTAATGGGATATAAAAGGTAGGTATTTTTCAGTGGAAATCTTTCCAAAATCTGTTAGAATGCAAAATGGACGCTAAGGCCATGTCTTCATGAAGACAGTCTACCTTTAAGAAAGGTAAGAAAAAGCCTTAGCACCCATTTTGCATTCTAACAGATTTTGGAAAGATTTCCACTGAAAAATACCTACCTTTTATATCCCATTAACAATAAGTAGATAAGTTTCAGTTCCTGGAGAAGTCACTTATGTGGAATAATTTATTTCCTGATAAATATTACAGAAATATCTCATGTGTATGTATTCATTAAAGAGCTTAAACATAAATAACCAGATTGTTATTCCAACAGGAGCAGTGAAGGGCTGGGTGGTGTCAGTACCATTTAACTTGATGCTGTAAGCTCCTGGTCTTCGCAAGGTGACCCAGAAAGTAGATGACGGAATCTAAAAGTGGGTGATTTATCATTTCATTCTGGGGGAATGAGAAGAAGTTCTTGGCTCTTTGGATGCACCTTGGGTCATTAAAGAGCACGTTGACAGTGATGGATGGTCCTTCAACTGTGTGGTTTATATGGATAGATCAGGTCTGGGACAAGAACCCAGGACTTTGGGGTCTGATAGAATCTCTTTTTAGGAAGCATCACTCCCATCGATGATCCTGCAAGGAATCTGGACTGGAGTGAAACAGGCTGTGGGGTTACAAGACAGAAAACAATGGCCCCAAACCTGGTTTTATAGGTTTAGCAATATCTCTAGGAAATAATTCTCTTTCTCTCTCCCTGATCTGTAATTGGCATATACTCCAAATGCCATTAGAACCAGCTTGCTCAAAAGATCTGTGGAGATAGCATTTTTTCTGGTTCTTTATTCAGTACTCACCCATGGCTAACTAAACAGAGGGACCCAGATAAATAAAAGACGTTTCATTCAGATGCTATAACCTGGCTGCTTTTCTCTGCAACCTCTTTTTCTTGAGAATTATCTATTTCGACTACAAACACATCATTTCAACAAAGCAGTTGACATTGAAATGCCGTCTCTCCTTTTTCCATTTTAGAGATTAGGTTTTATGAACTTCAAATTCAGACGTCAGCTCTCCAACTGGGCCAGTCCTCTGGCCAAGCATAAATTCTGAAATCAGAGTGATGACAACCTCAAAGCAGGGAAACGGAGGACTTCTGATTTCCCGTAATTTCTCAGGGAGTAAATTCTCTCTCCTTCTGGACCATCACTCATTAAGAACCATTTATTACTTGCCAAAATACTTCCAAAACTAGGAACTCCTTTGATCAGTTTTATAAGGTCAGTAGGGCAAATACTAACACTTAGTGAATGAGTAAATGAGACACAGTGTTTAAGGGATTAAGCCAAAAATGAATAGAAAAACCAGAGCATCTCTAGAACAACAAAACTCTGACCTGACCCCTGACCAGGAGGTTTTCCACTTTCCCGAAAACAGTTTCTCTTCAAGACTGTGAGGGGGGAGGCGCAGTCTTATGACTGTTTCAATATAGCAATGTCTCAGCAATGGCCATCAACTTGCCCTGAAGAATTGCATCTCAACTAGAGAATGGAGCAGGTACAACTGTGTGTCTGGGCTTCTGACTCTGTTAGATTTATTTGTCCCAAATTTAGGTCTTTCCCCCCCTCCCATCAGACTCTTCCCACAAGCACTAACTTTATTTCCTAAAGGAGCATTTGGGTCCCCTGCTCTAGTCAAAGCATTTTCCCGAATTCACCAGTATAACAAATACTGTCCCTGAGTAAAGTAAAGGGAGCCACAAAGAGGGTCTTAAACTTGCCAGCAGGTACATTTTAAAAGCGGAGACAAAACAAGATGTAATTTTAATAATAGGTTTTATTTAACCCAATACACCCAAAGTACAATCATGTCACCATGCACTCCATCTTTTCAAATATATTCATGAAATATTTACGCTATCATTTTTCATCTTGAGTCTGAATAAGCAGGTACTCCACACTCAGAGCATAGCTCAGTAGGGGCCGCAACATCTCAAGTACCGGAAGCCTCAGATGACATGGTCCGTGGTCGACAGCAACAGCTCAAGAGCTCTCGTGAGCCATTCCTCATCTCTTTGGGGCTGTGCCCACCCTGCCCCTATCACCCCGACTGCTTCATCATCAGAGAGGACCCCAGATGGTCTCATACTGTTGTTTCTAAGGAGACCACAGGTAGCAGTAAGCCCAGAGGTGGGGGGACAGTTAGCATTAGACCTCAGAGCGGTGTCTTTGTGGGGAGGGCAAAGAGAGGCTGGTGAGCAAGGCAGCCCCTCACCCTCACCCACCACGTCCACGGCCTCTGTTCCCCCTGGAGGGGGGAGGCCTTCATAGCCCCTTTCTGGGTCACTGCTGGTTGAGCCAAACAGTGGACTGTAATTTACAACGCCTCTCTCTGCAAGTCAACTGTGGCTAATGGTGGTTCAACATTAATGTTGATGCTGACAGACTGGAAAATAAAAAGGTGCGTGTTTGTTCCGTTGAGAAACCAGGACCCAAAGCCATTAAAATTTCCTAACAGATAAATGAGACACAAATCATGTGTACCTGAGGGTCAATGAATAGCTCACATGCACAAAGTAAACTCTGAAAACTCCATTTTTCAGCCAAGAGAGCATGGATGAGTGACTCGTTTTTGTTTTTACCAAAGATTGAGGGCTTCTCTTGGGGAAAACAGACCTGTGTTTCCACCCCACCCAGAAAGGCCAGTGACTTTGAGCTCTAACATATGTTTCCAAACAAAATGCAGGTGACCAAACACCCAACAATTGTAGCCATTTAAATTGTCTTAAAACAGCACCTCACCAGATAGATAGACCTCCCACTTAGCAATTTCCAGGATTTCAAATCACTTTAATTTCCTTCCTGTGTAGCTTTAAAAAAGAAAGAAAGAAAGAAACTATTTATTTGGCTGCACTGGGTCTTAGCTGCGCCTTGTTGAATCTACTTCTCCGACTAGGGATCAAATCTGGGCCCCCTTCATTGGGAGCACAGACTGAACCACCAGGGAAGTCCCATCTACATAGCTTTTTGATTTTGTGTTCCATCGAGCACCAACTTTGAAATATTAAGGGAAAACTGGGTTTGAGAACAAGGCCAGGACGTTGAGATTCAAACCTAGAGCACAAGTGGGCAGAGGTTTCCACATCCACAGGCAGTGAAATACTTCAGTTCTGACTGTTCACCGCCCCTGTAGACTAACAGGGTGTTTGTCCCTGTTCTCCAGCGCTTAGTCTCTGCCTCAGGTGTGACTGCCTTGGGGAGGGAACGAGTTCATGTGTGTGACCTATGGGGAATACAGGAGGGTTTCTAGCTGGGCTGCACAGGTGGGCTTGTTTTTTTACTGCACACTAAACCAGATAAACTCAAAGATGATGGTTTTTGCTTTTTGTATGATTTTTGAAACAATTCCTCTAACAGAAGATATTGATTTACTCTAGATTTTTTTAAAAATCTCTTCCAGTTCTCTAGTCTATGCTAGTCATTGGTCTCAATAATTAAATTTTCCTGTGTTGCCTTTGGGTTCCTAGATGGTGCAGGGGTAAAGAATCTGCCTGCCAATGCCAGAGATGCGGGTTCGATCCCAGGGTTGGGAGGATCCCCTGGAGAAGGAAATGGCAACTCACTCCAGTATTCTTGCCTGGAGAATTCCATGGACAGAGGAGGCTGGTGGGCTACAGTCCATGGGGTCGCAAAGAGTCAGATACGAACTGAGCATGCACACACGTTGCCTTTGCCACCAACGTTATCAGATGTTTCTTAAACATTTACTGATCTAAATATGACTCTTTTCATGTTTGCTGTGTCTGAGTTTCTTTTGTGTTTGCAAATTTGTTCTCTGGGGATATGCTGATTGTTAAATTGCAGCAAGAGAGATTTAGAGTAGACGTAAGGAAGAACTCCTTTACAGCAAGAGGTATTACATGCTGAAAAGCTTCTCAAATCCTTTCTAAAGTAAGCAATGGGACCACTCTAGTGAGGCTCCTTGAGAAGTCCCCATGGTGCTCTCTGTGTGTCCCCCAAGTTGGGAACGCCAGCTTGAAACCTGGGAGTACCCCAGGAGTAGTTCTTGACACAACTGCCAGCCTCTCAAAATGAGGCCTGATCCTGCTGGTGATGGTGATCATCTATGAATGTGAAGGGGAAGGTGGGAAGGGCCAAGGAAAGGAGAACTGGAGGAAGGAAGAGAGCTGGAAATTAGTCTTTTCAGAACCTAGGAAAACACAATAAAGGTTGGTCTTAGCAAAGTCGTTTACTTAAGTGAGCTGTGAACTTGGTTAACAGTTGACCCTTCTCCCTGCCGGGCAGGTCCCTCTTAGAGAAGCAGGTTCATGCCTCCAGACAGGGCTGCTCCTCGGCGGCAGCGCTGGGGGGCAGGCTTCATGTCCCTGTGGCCAAAGCAAAGGTGCTGTGAGACCCCCGTGATGCTGCTACCTTTCCTTCCCTTCCCTGTGTCTCCACCCTTCCTGCCCCAACCATGCTTCGGACACAGCACTGCAGGCTCCAACAGGCTAGAGAACCAGGGCGGTGCTGCTAGCCTTCCTCGCAGCACACCCTAGACATCTATTTGGTGAATAATTGAGAAGAAGAAAAACCAAGCATTAAGGTATACAGGGAGCTGCTGAAAGTAAACTGACCTCAGGGCCTCTTGTCGGGCCTCCCGCTCCCCTGATGGCCTTGCAGTCCTGTGGGTTCACCTCATGGCCAGTTACCTCCCCAGTATGAACCCAGGCCTGTGGACACAGCAGAGGCAGGTAGCTGGGGGTTCTCTAGACACGAAAGCCATGTCCATTCCCGGAATTAAAGATTAACCACAGGGCTTTCCCTGGGTCTCTGTTAACAGCTCCATCATTCTTGCTGAACAGCCCGGCTCCACTTCTTAGCCTTCTTTCCCTGGGAGCAGGTGCCTCATGGGGTTCAAGGACTCAGCCTCTGACGTCTGGCTGCCTGAGTGTCACCCCTAAATCCCATCCTCTCGCAGCTGGTTTATCAGCAACCAGGTGGGAACCCTGACCTCACAGGGTCACTCCAGCACCCAAAACACTGGGCACCATGGTAGGCAAGCTACTTTTCTTCCCCCTTCCCCTGTGTCTCCCATCCCCATCTTAGCTCCCATTCCTGCAGCCTGCTCTCTGCTACCATCACTCGTTTCCATTCCCACTTCCAGCTGAACTGTTCCTGACCCATAGTTAGGCTGTTGGAAGCAAAAAACATCAGGAGGGCAAAGTACTGTATCCAAGTCATTCAAGGGTTTTGAAATTATTGGGGGTGTATGGATATGTCTGCACACACATAAACATGTATGTTTGTATATATCAGCCTCTGTGTTTCAGTCACCCTACAAGTGTGTGTAGGGGTGAAATAGCGGTTCAGCAAGGCTTTGCACAGTTTTCCATAGATCCCAGACTTGGAAACACACCCTCCCCTGCTTTCCTTGCCTTCCCTGGCCCTTCCTTACTCCCCTCCCTGAGTTGCCTTGACTTCCTCCAAATAAGCTCCTTCCTCTGGAACCCCAGGTCAGGGTCTGATTCCATGGGAGTCTAGAGGCTGGCAACATAGCATCCTTTCCCATACTCTAGGATGATAGAAAACCTGCATCTGTGCGGGAGAAAGGGGGTCTTAAGACAGCGTGAACCTACATTGACCATTCAAGGAAGAATAGCCCTCCGTTGTCTCTGTGTTTCTGATATTATGATGTGTGATGTGCAGTGTGTGATGTGACAGCTGGGCTCTAAGAGTGGAGCCAGGAGGTTTTCTGTTACATAAGTAGCTCTCAGGCTCCACACAGTCCAGTCTCAGCCAGCACTGCATGCCCAATCCAATTTAGATTCTTTCCAGTCTTTCCTGATCTCTCACGAAGAATGTCAGTGGGAGCATTTCCACAGTCTGCTTTTCTCTCCTCTCTACTTTCCTCCACTTTGTCAGGGTGTCACATCCTCTCCCCTTGCCCTGATGCCTCCTAGCACCCTGAACACCATACCCCAAAGGCTTTTTTTTCCCTCTCTCAACAAACTCTTTCTCCAGCCAGCTCTCAGGTAAATCACTTAGGCTCTCCACAGGCATTAATTTTTCTCTCAGTTCCCAAAGTCTCTGTAATAATGAAGACCTTGGGAGCTGACTTGACTGATCCTCAGAAGAATATGGTGAGCACATAAATGGAGAAATGTTAATATTTACACATTAATAACTTTTGCCCCATCAAACTTTCCTCCCTGGAGCATCCTTGCTGGTTCTGTGCATCAGGGTCCAGTGGTCACATGAATTCTTCAGAAGCTCCATCCGTTCCTTTGAGTGTCTCTCTCTGACATTTCTGGGCATCATTTCTCGTAGTTTCCTGCTTTGTTGCCTGGCTGATTCTGACTGTGTGCATTCATGCCCCTACTGGCAAACTTGAGTTCAGAAAATGGGTAACTAAATATTCATTTATTAGAGGTGTTTTTCTTTCACTAGCAGCTGCCATCTGTTCCTCTCCACCTCAACATAATCCCCACCGTTCCCTCCAACATCCTCTTGAGACATTTCTGTTCATTGTTCTTTATTCATTTGTGCATTCAATAGGCAGCCAATTTTTGAAAGAAGAGAAATAAGTAATTCAAAAATAGAAATAATAATAAAAATATTACCCTTAAGTAAAAGAGACATGGAAAGAGGTTTTTATTTTTTAAGAACATATAGACAATACATGAAATATTGGGAAGTAACAAAGAAAGTGAATGTTTAAAAAAAAATTATCTAGATGCAGGAAGGACAATTAGGGCATGGCTGGGAAGATGAATAATTACTAAAGAGCTGGAGGACAGCCCATGACAAAGATGAAGGGTATAAATCAGAAAAGGAAAAAAATGTTTGCCTGATTCTATTTTACAGACAGTCCTTTAAAGCATGACATGTCACTCGAATTTGTTTTGATGTGCCAGACTTCTCTGGCATCCGTTCTGGGCTTCAGATACAACTTGCGTGCTCAATTGCTCAGTCGTGTCCGACTCTTTTGCAACCGCATGGACTGTACCCCTCCAGGTTCCTCTGTCCATGGAATTTTCCAGACAAGAATACAGGAGTGGGTTGCCATTTCTTCCTCCAGGGGAGCTTCCTGACCCAGGAATTGAACCTGGGTGGATTCTTTACGCACTGGGCCACGGGAGAGCTGCTTGGATGCGACTTAGGATATGTCTTAAGAGCTGCCATTCAGGTTACCTCCTGACTTACTGGCAGACAGTGAGTTCCCAGAAGGAACATAGTTCCAAATGCCAAAGAGAGCTGAAGACCCAGAACACGTCCAGTTCCACTTCCATCCACCACGTGGAAACTTAAAAACACGGTCCTCGGAACGGCACTCTGGTCTGTTATTTGCCATTTAGAGTTTCTGCAGGGATGTGGCTTCATGCCTGCCTCTGCAGAGACGAGGGAAGAGCCTGGACCATAATGAATAGTAGGCGTTTGAGATTCAAAATGCACTGAAGTTGATGTGTTTGTCATCATGTTTTCCCTTTGTCCAGGTCCCATATAGACAGAAAACAACATTACCAGCCCCTGTTTCAAAGGCAAAATGCATTCTGCATTGTATATGAGCCGTGTGATGTCAAGTAGCTATGATTGCAGCGTGGGAGTTGTTTTCGTTTGCTTTGTTTTGACTTAAGTCAGGAAACAATGAGTACGCTTGTCATTTTCTAAACATTATAGCCCCAAACCACTTTGGGCTGGTGGTCTTTCATCTCTATGGGGCATTCCACCCAACAGCCACCTCTGCAGGGATGCCTACAAATGTCAGAGTTCTGCTGGCTTTCTCTGAAGCCCGCCTCTGCTTTCAGAGCTCTGAATAAGCTGCAGGGCCACAATTTACTTCTATTGTCATCTCTTCAGAGAGACAGAGAGAAATACAGCTGCCACTTTAGACGAGGAGCCCATGGGAAGAGTACACACACAATCAGAAAGGCCCAGTGCAGGATCATTCAATTCAGCTGCAATCAAAAGGAAGGAGGGAAAAAAGAGAAAATCCCCGTCTCATTATTTCTGCACCAGTGTTTGAGGAAGGAGCATGCTGCTAACTCTGTGAGGGGAAAAAAAAACTACTTTCTTTTTTCATTTAAATAGAGTATGGTCAAGGAAGAATCCATCGTTAGAGTGGGCTGTTAAAGGGTCAGTTGTAAGGGGCAGGGCACTAATTTCTAATGATAAAAATGACGTATTTTATCTCCATTGTAAATAACTTTCAACCCCATTGAAGAAGTTGTAATAGAGAATTCAAGATGAAGAAGCCATACCAAACCGTCTTTTGCTGTGTAACCAACCATCAAGGTGCAGTAGCTTACAACCAGCTTTTTTATTCAAGGTTTGTTTTTTTTTTTTTTGATGTGGCCCTTTTTAATGTCTGTGTTAAATCTGTTGCAATATTGCTTCTATTTTATGTTTTGGGTTGTTTTGGCCAGGAGGCATGTGGGTTCTTAGCTCCCCAACCAGGGATCAAACTTGCACCCCCTGCATTGGAAGGGGGAGTCTTAACCACTGGACTGCCAGGGAAGTCCTGACAACCAGCTTTTATAACCTCCTGATTATCTGGCAACCTGGGATGGTTCAGCTGTGCAGATGTGCTCCCCTGGACTGGGGTTACTCAAGAGGGTGCCATCAGATGGGGGCATGGCTGGGAGCTGATCTGTCTTAGAAGGCCTCACTCACATGTCTGGTATTTAATGCTGGCTGTTAGCTGAGCTGGTGAAAGTGACTCGGCCCTGCACCTCCAAGAGTCTAGCTGAGTTTGTTCACGGGTTGCTGGCCACACAGCTCCCAAGTGCAAACCCCAAGATACAAGCACTTTTCAAGCCTCGCTTGTGGGATATTTGTTGTACCCCACTGACCAAAACCTGTTGTGCAGCCATGCCCATGATCAGGGTCAGGCAGGCAGGAAACACTCAGTGCTGTGTTTATAGAGAGGGATGAATTGGGACTGTCACTCTGACAATTGACCGTGAAAGTATTCTTGGGAATATTTTTATCTGTTTCTATCAGACTGAAATTAGGGGACTTAGAATCATGCAGTCATGGTACAGAAAGGATCTTAGGTGTCTCTGAGTCTAAACCCTTCCTTTGACAGATAAGGCAACTTAAATTCAGATAGATCACCTTTACGCCTAAGATCACATGATGAACTTGATAATCCACTTGTTATGAAGACACGGGAAAGCATCTGGAATCACTGAGACAGTAGTTGATTTAGTGTGTAGAATAAGTTAAAATGGTTTTTACTGGTTAAAAAAAAAAAAGAAAAACATTTCCTCAGGACTAGACAGTCTGGAATATATTTTAGGAAAGAAAAGATGGAGCTCAGGTCAGCAGGTGAATAGTTAGATGTAATAAGAGAAAACCAACTGAAAGCTCAAGGTATCATGTTTTCCTCTTATTCTTTTAGATTCACAAGGTAGTGTTTCTCAAATTGTTTGCATATGAATCACCTGGAATCTTGTTAAAATGCCAATTCTGATTCAGGAGACAGAGCCTGAGGTAGCAACAGTAACCAGTTCCCAGGCCAGAGCCGATGCTGCTGGTCTAAGGACCAAGATGGTCCAGAAGCTGGGCTCCTCTATCCAGTTCCTCACCTCTCATCTCTATTTGGGCTTCCCAGGTGGTGCTCGTGGTAAAGAATCCACCTGCCAGTGCAGGAGATGCAAGGGACTCAGCTTCGAGTCCTGGGTTCGGAAGATCCCCTGGAGGAGGGCACAGCAACCAACTCTTGCCTGGAGAATCCCATGGATATAGGAGCCTGTAGTCCATGGCATTTGGAGTTTCCAGTAGAAAGAATTCTCCAGCACATTTGGCTTTTGGAGGCAGGAAACTAGCATTTGAGAAAGGCCTTCAAGTAGTGAGTCACTGGAGACTGTTTACAGAGGCAGCTCCCTACTGTGGAGGAGAGAGCAGAAGGCGGTGGGCAAGCCTCAAGTCCTCTGCCTCAACCGTCCTGGGCGAACTAACCAGAAAGGCAGGAGGAACTTAAATGTACGAAAGCTGGAACTAAAACCTAGGGAAGTGCAGGAAAACAAAACAGTATTAAAATGAGCTGACTCTTAAAACCATTCGGGTTATTTTTATTTTTTTCTCTCTTGGAATTGACAGCGGTTTATGTTGGTTGGTTAATTGGTTCCGTCTATTTTGTTGTCAACATCATTGTTTTTATGTGAACTAAGAATGCCTGACTGCCTTAAATACATGCTTGGTTGGCTTTCAACTTGATCTACCTAAATCACTCAACAGGCAAGCAAAGATTTATTTTCACTGCTTTCTATTGGAAAACGATAGTAGACCTGCATTTCATTCTATCCTAGTCATTTGCCTAACCGATGACCTGGGCCAGGTTACCCTCTCCAAAGCTTCAGTTTTCTCATCTATTAAAAGAGAAGAGCAATTCTGCCTGCACAAAATGGTGGTTAAGGACTAAAAGAAAAGACATATTTGAACCAGTTCACCCTCCTCCTGCTTTACTCTCTAAGACTCTCCTCATTGCTAAAGACTAAATTCTATTCTATTCCATCAATTCATATTGAAGTTTCACTATATGCAAAAAAAAAAAAAAAATCAACGAAGATTCCAGGGGAAATATAGAGCTAGTAAAACATAAGGCGGTCATATAAAGAACTCTAATAAAATCAGATAGTGGTAGGTATTACTTGCAATATAAAGCATGCTATGTTCTGATTTTACACAGAGAAATTACTCCCTATTTTCCTGTAATTTACATAACAGAAGTTGGTCCCATAATTCACACTCAACTGCTGAAGTGTGCAAAATTCCCAGCAACTGCCACATTTGATGGAATTGTATTACACGCCGGAAAAAAAAAAAAAAAAAAAACCAACTTTGAATAAGCTCTAATTGAGTCTGACATTCTGAAGATTACAAGAAAGAGTTGGAAATAATTTGGAAACTGCTGATTTGTATTAGGCATCAGATCAGATCAGATCAGTCGCTCAGTCGTGTCCGACTCTTTGCAACCCCATGAATCGCAGCACACTAGGCCTCCCTGTCCATCATCAACTCCAGGAGTTCACTCAGACTCATGTCCATCGAGTCAGTGATGCCATCCAACCATCTCATCCTCTGTCGTCCCCTTCTCCTCTTGCCCCCAATCCCTCCCAGCATCAGAGTCTTTTCCAATGAGTCAACTCTTCGCATGAGGTGGCCAAAGTACTGGAGTTTCAGCTTTAGCATCATTCCTTCCAAAGAAATCCCAGGGCTGATCTCCTTTAGAACGGACTGATTGGTTCTCCTTGCAGTCCAAGGGACTCTCAAGAGTCTTCTCCAACACCACAGTTCAAAAGCATCAATTCTTCGGCGCTCAGCCTTCTTAACAGTCCAACTCTCACATCCATACATGACCATAGGAAAAACCATAGCCTTGACTAGACGAACCTTTGTTGGCAAAGTAATGTCTCTGGTTTTGAATATGCTACCTAGGTTGGTCATAACTTTCTTTCCAAGGAGTAAGCGTCTTTTAATTTCATGGCTGCAGTCACCATCTGCAGTGATTTTGCAGCCCAGAAAAATAAAGTCTGACACTGTTTCCACTGTTTCCCCATCTATTTCCCATGAAGTGATGGGACCAGATGCCATGATCTTCGTTTTCTGAATATTGAGCTTTAAGCGAACTTTTTCACTCTCCTCTTTCACTTTCATCAAGAGGCTTTTTAGTTCCTCTTCACTTTCTGCCATAAGGGTGGTGTCATCTGCATATCTGAGGTTATTGATATTTCTCCCAGCAATCTTGATTCCAGCTTGTGTTTCTTCCAGTCCAGCGTTTCTCATGATGTACTCTGCATATAAGTTAAATAAACAGGGTGACAAAATACAGCCTCGACGTACTCCTTTTCCTATTTGGAACCAGTCTGTTGTTCCATGTCCAGTTCTAACTGGTGCTTCCTGACCTGCATACAAATTTCTCAAGAGACAGATCAGGTGGTCTGGTATTCCCATCTCTTTCAGAATTTTCCACAGTTTATTGTGATCCACACAGTCAAAGGCTTTGGCATGGTCAATAAAGCAGAAATAGATATTTTTCTGGAACTCTCTCGCTTTTTCGATGATCCAGCGGATGTTGGCAATTTGATCTCTGGTTCCTCTGCCTTTTCTAAAACCAGCTTGAACATCAGGAAGTTCACAGTTCACATGAAACAGAGATTAAAAGTTTTCAAAGTGAGATTATTTTGTCAATTGGACATGACAAAAGAAGAAAATATAGATTATTTTTCCAAGCTTTGAAAATCCCGTTCTGTTGTGATGAGATTGCACTAGGAGAAAAAAAATAACATTTATTGAACATCTCGAAGTTCCAAATATTAGGACGGAGTCTTCATTTATCATTTTATTTGATCCTGTTGATGTCCCAAAGAACCCGAGAAAGCTATTGATCAGCAAAGGAACACCCTGCAGTAAGGAAGAACTCAGTCTTGAGAAAGAATGGTTTTAGAGCTGAGCTGGTGACTTTGAAGAGGATCTTGCAAGAGAAAGGATTTGTTGGAATTGGGCAAAATTTACGATTTATTATTATTTACTTCAGGTTAGTAAGCACACTAAGGGGAAAATTCTGATGGAAATTGCAACAAGCAGGCTGTTTTTTCCCTTTTCCCTGAGTCTCCTCCTCACCCCTAGTGTCTCAGGATGAGACCGTATTTGGAGGTGGGGACACCTTTGAATAAGACATCAAGAGGGTAAGCGAGGTCATATGGGTGGGCCTTCATCCCATTTGACTGATGTCCTCATAAGAAGAGAACACTGGAACACAGACACACACAACAGGGAAGTCCACGTGAAGACAAAGGGGAAGACAACCATCCAAAAGCCAACGAGAGAAGCTTCAGAAGAAACCAAACCTGCCACAACTTGACCTTGGACTCTAGTGTCCAGAACTGTAAGAAAATAATTTCCTGCTGTCTAAGCCACCCGGGCTGTGGTACTTTGCTATGACAGCCCTCGAAAACGCATACAGCAGGTTCAGAGTCTTTTCTAGATGTGGGCACTTCCAAAGAAGAAGGTTAAGTAACACACCCAAGATGACATAGCTATGAAGGTGACCCAAGAATCCTAACTTCAGTCAACCGGACCTCAAAACCAAGTTCTCATCTATGTTGAACTTTAAAGCAGAAATAATTATAAATACGGACTAAATAGAAAGTACTGGGGCTTTGCTGTACCTTTTATCAGATGGTCGGTTTCATGGGGCAGGAAAACAGCACTGGATGCCCATGGGTTTTTTTCCCTACATCCTCCAGGCTAGGTTAGCTTTGACTGTTCACAGGATATAAGGACCAGAAAGAGAGAATACTCTTGTGTCTCCTGCCCTCCCCCACCCCAACCCCAACACCTCTTCAGCCCTGACCTTTTGTGAGTGCAGAGACTCTGAAACTTCCAACTGCCAGTACCTGCAACTCATCACCTGAGTGGGTTCCCAGGGCCCTGGAGCCCATCTGGCCTGTGTTCAGGGCAGACAGGAGGCTCTGGGCAGTGAGTAACCCTGTCTTCCTGAAGCAGCTCTTAACCAATGACCCATGGAGTTGGTGGATAAATTCCCCAGCACTGTCCTCCCTCAAGCAGAATAACCCTATTCCCACAGCTCCCAGTAGGACTGACCCCTAGAGGTGTCATGCCCATGGAGGTAACTGGCTTGATGATTCCCTCTTTATGGCTGCCATCCCTCCCCTACTGGTGCTTCCAGGATCACCTCCCAAATTAGCTGTTTGCACTCAACTCCTTGTTTTCGTGTTACCAAGCCCAAGCTCGTTCTGCTCACCATGCAAAAGGCCAATAAATCAGAAGACAAGTTGTTGGAGCAAGGAATGATGACTTTAATCAGAAGGCCGACAGACCAGGGAGATGACAGACTGGCGTCTCCAAGAACCATCTCATCTCGGGATTTAGGGCTTCCCTGGTGGCTCAGACCATAAAGAATCTGCCTACAATTCAGGAGAACCAGGTTCGATCCCTGGGTCAGGAAGATCTCCTAGAAAAGGGAATGGCAAACCGCTCCAGTATTCTTGCCTGGAGAATCCCATAGACAGAGGACTGAGCAACTAACACTTTCACTTTCTCACTTTATATACAATAGAGAGAGGGGGAAGGGGCATTCAATGGCCCCTATCAATGGTAGAGCAGAACTATTAACTGGTTTCTGGTTGACAGTTGCTCACTTGGGAGGAGGAGGGGCCCATACAGGTGCCCAACCCATAGCTGAGTAGTACTGTTATAGCCAGGGTCTCTCTCTCAATGGAGCTGCAGGCCAGAGCCAGGGAGGGAAAGGCCCCTTACACCTTGGGTCCCATCTGGGACCACAGCTACATTAGGATGTGAATTAGAGACTTGAAGCTCTAACTCCTGCTCCAGTACCTCTGTGGACCTCTAGTTCTCTTAGGCTAAAGGCACATTCCTCAGGCTGACCTTGAAGACCCAGCATGACCCAGTCCTTATCAGGGTTCTCACCTTTAGCAACAGAAATAGACCCTGAGTAACTAAAGCAGAAAAGTCATTTATTAGAAGGGCTTCCCGTACAAAATCAGCTGGAAGGCAGGGGACCAGGCTTGTTCAGAGCTAAGCAGCCAAGGCACTGCTGAAAGGAGCACCATGTAGGACACCCCTGGGGACCCTGTGGCTACCTTGGTTCTGATCATTCTCCTGGGGCCAGATTCTGCAGCCAGACACCCCTCCCCCCCAACAACTGAATGCTTGGCTATCAGCAGCCCCCATGGGAAAGTCCCCATCCAGCACGTGCCTTCTTGGCCCGTACTCGAGTTATGGCCTGTGAAAGAGCTTTAGGCCTGCATGCAAGCATGGTGCCAGGATGTACACATCATTCTCCCTGCTCCAGGGGCACGGGCAGTGAGAGTGTGTGTCAGTCGCTCAGTCATGTCCAACTCTTTGCAACCTTATGGACTATAGCTTGCCAGGCTCCTCTGTCCATGGGATTCTCCAGGCAAGAATACTGGAGTGGGTTGCCACGCCTTCCTCCAGGGGATCCTCAGAGCCAGGGATTGAACCCAGGTCTCTTATTTCTCCTGCACTGGCAGGTGGGTTCTTTATCACTATCGTTACCTGGGAAGCCCACAGTGGGAGTGGGGACACCCCAAATAGGCAGCTTGTGCTCAGATAGTGGGTGATCCAGAGCCAGTGCCCTCCTATCCCCCAGACCCCTCCTTGCCCTGAAGTCCAGCCCACACCTCCTTCTGCCATAAAAAGTGATATTCTCTGTTCCCCTCTTCTGTCCCATCAATGCCCATTGCTTCAGAATTCAGGTCAGCCTTCCTCTCTGGGAAGCTTTTCCTGAGACTGCGAACAGGTCAGATCCCCCACAAATGTAGGCACAACAGCTGTCCTCTGAGAACCACAACCCTTGTCCTTGCATCCATACTCAGCCCTTCCTTGAGGTCAGCTCCTTGGGGACGGGGGCCGTGTCCACCACCTTTGCTCACCTCCTGTGATCAACGCCAAGCAGAAGTCCCAGCACAGATTAGGCACCAACTAGATAGCTGCTGCAGAAATGCACGAGCACATTCTTCAACAGTTCAGTTTAGATTCTACTCAAATCACAGCTTGTCAGTAGCTGAAAGCATTGCCCTTTGGGCTTGGAGGTGAGGCAGCTCAGATTTTGCTCCCCTTTTTTTTTTTAAAGCCACTGGTAATTTTTCAAAAAATGGTTATTAATTTATTTGTTCATTCATCTCTGTAGTTTATTTGGCTGTGCCAGGTCTGAACTGCTACATGTGGGATATTCAGTCTTCATTGTGGCATGAGGGATATTTAGTTGAAGCATGTGAACTCTTAGTTGCAGCATGTGGGATCTAGTTCCCTGACCCAGGATCGAACCCCAGGCACCCTGCCTTGGGAGCGTGGAGTCAGCCACTGGACCACCAGGGAAGTCCCGAGGCAGTTCAGATTTTCAGTGACATACCTGTCCTCTTGTGACAGACACTAAAATAATCCAATGAAACCTGTGGCCCTCCTGATTGCTGCTGCTGCTAAGTCACTTCAGTAGTGTCTGACTCTGTGCGACCCATAGACGGCAGCCCACCAGGCTCCCCTGTCCCTGGGATTCTCAAGGCAAGAACACTGGAGTGGGTTGCCATTTCCTTCCCCAACGACTGCTGCATAACAAATCTCCCCAAAGCCCAGAGGCTAAAAATACCAACTGGTGAATATAGTCCATTCATCTGTGAGCTGGGTGGGGTAAGCTGGTCTAAGCCGGGCTCTGATGAAGGTGGCACTGCTCCTGCCAGCAGTGGGCGATCCTGGACACATGCTCCTAGTGACAACGACCAAAGCAGAGGAGTCCGGGCCCCCTTGAAGCCGCAGCTCAGTTTGGTCCCCTGTCACATCTGCCCACTTGCCTTCGATGATCAAACCCAAAGTCAAGAGGTGGGGAAATATATTGTATTTACAGTGAGGGGTGAAAAATCACGGCCACCAAGGCAGTCAATCACAAGATCAGAGGTCAAGTACCCGATGAGACGCACTTAGAACAACAAATGGCCAGTTGACATTCATCTTCTCAGTCAGAAAGTAGGTTAGATTTCCTTTGAAAAGCAATGTCCTTCAAAACTGTCAAAGAGTCAAAAGTAAGAAAAGTTTATAAATTGTCATAGCCAAGAAAGAATAAGGAAACATGAAGACAAAAAAACATAAAATGTGGAATTCTAGATGGGATTATGGGACAGAAAAAGGACATTAGATAAAATCTAAGAAAATTCAATTAACTTCCCAGGTGGCACAGTGGTAAAGGATCCGCCTGCCAATGCAGGAGACACAAGAGACTCGGGTTTGATCCCTGGGTCAGGATGATCTCCTGTAGGAAGCAATGGCAACCCACTCTAGTATTCTTGCCTGGAGAATCCCATGAACAGAGGAGCCTGGTGGGCTAAAGTCTACGGGGTCACAAAAGTCAGACATGACTGAGCACACATGTACAAGTATGTGTGTGTACAAGGGCAGATTATTATTGTCAGTTAATAAAAATGCTTAGTTGTGAGAAATGTACCAAACTAATGTGAGATGCTAATAGGAAAGAGAGTGTGGGGAACATGGGCATTCTCTGTACTTCCAACTTTTCTAAAACTGTTTAAACAAAAAAGCAGTCAGGTATGGAATATGGTTTGTGATAGCAAGAAAAATCTGTCCCTCGGAGTCATCAAATACATGGCCTTACTACTGTTTTACAAATGTCAGATTTGCTGCCTAATGGGAGGATGGTGGAGGTGGGGACCCCCTTTTCTGGGACGCTATGACCAGTGATTACTTTCACCTGAGAGGCACTGGACCTATGGGAGTAGGGAGTAGGGAGGGCTCCCATCTGCCAGAAGGAAACAGCTTCCTGCAGTTGCCCGGGAGGTCATGAAGCTACCTGCCCTGCCCTGCCCTTAATCCTATCCCTAAAGTGAAGTGATTCTGCATCCAGATTATTCAAGAGACCCCTGCCTCTATTTTCTCAACTTTTAAAAAACTACTCTCTAAAACCTGTAGTAGCTTTCAGTTGCTGCCAAATTATAAAGACCTTTTGGTTACTCTTGCCTGGAAAATCCCATGGACAGAGGAGCCTGGTAGGCTGCAGTCCACGGGGTCGTGAAGAGTCGGACACGACTGAGCGACTTCACTTTCAGTTTTCACTTTCCTGCATTGGAGAAGGAAATGGCAACCCACTCCAGTGTTCTTGCCTGGAGAATCCCAGGGACGGGGGAGCCTGGTGGGCTGCTATGGGGTCGCACAGAGTCGGACATGACTGAAGTGACTTAACCTAACCTTAAAGTGAAGAGAAACTCACTCAGTTGTGTCTGACCCTTTGTGACCCCATGGACAGAAGCCTGCCAGGTTCCTCTGTCTGTGGGATTCTCCAGGCAAGATTACTGGAGGGTGCTGCCATTTCCTTCTCCAGGGGATCTTCCCAACCCTAGGATTAAACCCTGGCCTCTTGCACTGCAGGCAGATTCTTTACTCTCTGAACCACCAGGGATTTGAGGACCCTAACCCTAATCTTAATCCCGGCCCCGGGGCCTTCCTTTGGGCTCCCTCGAGCCTTGTCCCGCTGCAGTCTTGCTCCTCTGGGCACCGGCACCCTCTGGTCATTCCTCTTCTTCTCCTGTTTCCTCAGCTCTACATGAAGTTCGACTGGATAAGTTCTAGACCCAGCACCAAACTTTGAAGATTTTGGAATAACACAATGCAAACAGGCTGACTTAAAAATCCACACCTACAATGTGATCAGGGGGGCCACTTCAGTTTCATGTATTCCTCAGAATCTAATTTAAATCCTACCTCCTTCTGAGATGGCTTCCTTGACTGCCCCAGCCTTCATCATATGTGCTTCCTCTGGACACATGACATCCTTACATTACAGGATAATATACCTGTGTTAGGGCATCTCAGCCTGACTGTGAGCTCCTTGGAGGAAGGGACCAACTTGAATACAATATATATCCTCCAAAGATTAATGGGAAGCTAGGTCCTCTGCCCCCAACCTCCACCTGCCAAACACCCAAGGAAGACCCATGCTCTGCACCCCTTCCCTGGGGCAAAACCAGCTGTCTGAGGCTGCAGGCAGCTCACCGGCATTGCTGCTGCCATGGCAACCAGCGTCCCTCAAGCAGACCATGCTCCATGGAGTCCTGGAGCAGCTGCTACCACTGGTCTCCACCAGTGCCATTTCTGCTTCCCTGAATTTGATATTTTCTGGGATAATAATACAAATTAAGGTATTTGCTGGTTTCTATTACCAGTTTTTGGTAAATTGCTTTTTCCATATAAATGCATGGGAAAGAAATTGTCAGCAAACATACCATTTATTTTACTGAGAAAAAGCTTTAAATGCTCAGTCATATTTTTCTAATACAATTCAGCGCTTCCAAATTTATTTACTGCCGCCTCAGTAAGTCCAGGTAAATCATTCTTTTATACACACACGCCATGCCCTTGTTGAGAAGAGATTTGTTAATAGTCTGTTTGTTGGGTCCTGACTATACACCTAGAACAATTGTAATGAAATTCTAGTTTATAGTGGAATGAATGCTAGCAAAGAATTCTTCCTTCATCCTTCAAGGAGTTCTAGTTTAGAGATGCTGGGGAAATGGAAAAACAAAGCAGGCTAAAGGGAATTTAAGCTGACCATCCAGTCCCTAAAATTCAGTTTCCAAACAACAGTTATAAAACATTTTAAAACTTAGGTTTTATTGCATATTTAGAAATATAATTAATTTAATAGTTTTTTCTTTGACTTCTCCCAGAGAAATTTTTGGAGCCTGGGAGTTTGTGCATGTTTTCCACAATTAAGTTTCTTCCTCATGTGTGTCTTTTTAGTAAACATATGCTTATATTTACATATAGTATATGATTATATGTAATTATATATAATATATGCTTTTATACACAATATAAGATATATAAAATATATTTTTAAGGTAAATGTTTATATTTTGCTTATATTTATATATAATTTATATTATTACATATTTGATAAATCATATTATTAAAATGTAATACAAGATATAATATTTTGTACATACTTATATATAATTTAAATGTTAGTCTATGACTTAACATATAATGTAAATATAGAGTATGTGTAACTAAATAAATAGTTCATACAAATTAATATACATTAAAAGAGAAAAGTGAAAGTCACTCATTCATGTCCAACTCTTTGCCATCCCATGGACTATACAGTCCATAGAATTCTCCAGATCAGAATACTGAGGGGGTAGCCTTTCCCTTCTCCAGTGGATCTTCCTGACCCAGGAATCAAACCAGGGTCTCCTGCGTTGCAGGTGGACTCTACCAACTGAGCTATCAGTGCTTCCATTGTGGATCAGCTGGTAAAGAATCCTCCTGCAACGTGGGAAACCTGGGTCCGATCCCTGGGTTCGGAAGATCCCCTGGAGAAGGAAACAGCTACCCACTCCAGTATTCTGTCCTGGAGAATTCTATAGACTGTATAGTCCATGGGGTCACAGAGTCAGACACAACTGAGGGACTTTCACTTAATATACATAATGCATATATTTTAGTAGTGAGGACATCTCTAATGTAGACAATTAACTGGCTTTAAATGTCAGAAAAAGCACTTGTTTTACTAATTACATTTGGAGAAAGAGGGTGATACAGAGGGGAAGGAAGAGGAGAGTAGGAAAGGCCAATTCAAAGCTGGAAATGGTTTTTGAGATTATGTTTTAATGGCCTGGAAGATGAGGTCCAAAGCAGGTATCACTATCATCCAGCTTGCCTGTGACTGAGCTGTAGTAAACAATGAATGATTCTTACCTTTTTTTTTTTTTTGGCATGCCGTACGGCTTACGGGATCTTGGTTCCCCAGTTCAGTTCAGTTCAGTCGCTCAGTCGTGTCCAACTCTGCGACCCCATGAATCACAGCACACCAGGCCTCCCTGTCCATCACCAACTCCTGGAGTTCACTCAGACTTATGTCCATCGAGTCAGTGATGCCATCCAGCCATCTCATCCTCTGTCGTCCCCTTCTCCTCTTGCCCCCAATCCCTCCCAGCATCCGAGTCTTTTCCAATAAGTCAACTCTTCCCATGAGGTGGCCAAAGTACTGGAGTTTCAGCTTTAGCATCATTCCTTCCAAAGAAATCCCAGGGCTGATCTCCTTCAGAATGGACTGGTTGGATCTCCTTGCAGTCCAAGGGACTCTCAAGAGTCTTCTCCAACACCACAGTTCAAAAGCATCAATTCTTCGGCGCTCAGCCTTCTTCACAATCCAACACTCACATCCATACATGACCACAGGAAAAACCATAGCTTTGACTAGACGGACCTTTGTTGGCAAAGTAATGTCTCTGCTTTTGAATATGCTATCTAGGTTGGTCATTACTTTCCTTCCAAGGAGCAAGCGTCTTTTAATTTCATGGCTGCAGTCACCATCTGCAGTGATTTTGGAGCCCAGAAAAATAAAGTCTGACACTGTTTCCACTGTTTCCTCATCTATTTGCCATGAAGTGATGGGACCAGATGCCATGATCTTTGTTTTCTGAATGCTGAGCTTTAAGCCTACTTTTTCACTCTCCTCTTTCACTTTCATCAAGAGACTTTTTAGTTCCTCTTCACTTTCTGCCATAAGTGTGGTGTCATCTGCATATCTGAGGTTATTGATATTTCTCCCAGCAATCTTGATTCCAGCTTGTGTTTCTTTCAGTCCAGCGGTTCTCATGATGTACTCTGCATAGAAGTTAAATAAGCAGGGTGACAATATACAGCCTTGACGTACTCCTTTTCCTATTTGGAACCAGTCTGTTGTTCCATGTCCAGTTCTAACTGTTGCTTCCTGACCTGCATACAGATTTCTCAAGAGGCAGGTCAGGTGGTCTGGTATTCCCATCTCTTTCAGAATTTTCCACAGTTTATTGTGATCCACACAGTCAAAGGCTTTGGCATAGTCAATAAAGCAGAAATAGATGTTTTTGTGGAACTCTCTTGCTTTTTCCCAACCAGGGATCAAATCCGTGTCTCCTGTGTTGGAAGTGCAGTCTTAACCACTGGAGCACCAGAGAAATCCCCAAACCATTTATATCTCTACTTGGATTGTGAGAAACCAGGAAAACACTCAAAATCTCCACTGTACACACCCAAAGTCAATTACCAGAGCTTTGGCGGTACCAGCAATCAGCAGCCAGGCTGCCCACAGGCCCTCCTCTCTTCCCCCAGCCAGCCAGGGGGCTGTCCACCACTGGTTTCCAGAATCCTCGATGTTACTTTCTCCTCTAGCTCCATGAGCAGATTGAAAATCGTGTGCTGACTTTTTAATTAAAAATAATAATAATTAAAGGACTAAACACAGAGTTGACTAGAAACAAACCATTATTCTTCCTTAATCACTTAAGGCTGAGCAATTTATCTTTCTATTTGGCAAACTCTCAAAAAGAATAAATCAATGTTATTCTGAAATTCAATGACTCGGAGGTTTTGGAGAAAAATAAACCTCCCAAGGCATCACAAAAAGGCAAGAACCAGAATGAGTTCCACCAGTGAAAACAGATCATCAATTTTACTAGATATATACGAGCTAACCCAAAGCACCTTAACTTCTTTATGCCATCTTTTACATTTTTGATATTGATTTCATAAAAATGTCCCCAATTATTCAAAAGCAAGCTCACTTTACATATAAAGTTTTCTGATAAAAAGCAGATACATTCTGTTTCATCACCATATTGTCTAACATTTCAAGTTGTAGAGATTTTAAATGCCTGGTACCTATATTCAAGCACGAGTAATGTTCCAAAACAGGTGATTATCAGCTTGGAAGTCTTTCAACTTGCATATGCATGACTTCACAACTGACATAGCATGATCAAAAGTGTTAATTCATTTGTTTTTATCATGTCCTATATTCCTAAAACTCACAGAAGTAACCTACAAAGTATTGCTCATTGTAGAAAATTCAAGAAATATATGTAGGAAGAAAACCCTCCATATCAAGCCCATCTTTCACTTTTACCTCCAGGGGTGACCACTATGATAAGTTTGTTATCTCTCCTTCTGAAAGCATGCTGCCCTAGAGGATATAATGTTAGCTATAAAGGGCTACATGATATTAAATAGCCGCATTTTTTAAAAGTAAAAGTGAAATTAATAGTATATTTGGTATAATCCATTATATCCCAAATATTATAATTTTATCATGCGGTCAGTATAAAACTATAGTGGGATGTTTTGCATTCTTTGCTGGTACTGGGTCTTCAGAACCCAGTGTATGTTTTATACTTGCAGAATATCTCACTTCAAACTGATCACATTTCAAGCACTCAGTAGCTACATGGGACAGTGGCTATCTACTGGACCATTTGGCCCCACATGTTTCTTCCTATATAGATCGAGAGTATGGTGTGTGTGTGTGCGGGCATGCGTGAAAAAGAAAGAAAGAGAGAGAGGTATGGGATGGTAGATCAGTTAAGAGGTCTTTGCTGCCAGTAACAGAACTAATAATAGCTTAAATAATAAAAGCCCTAATTAGCCTGTGTAACAGAAATCAAGATTTCCAAAGCTATCATTTCCAAGTCTGGGCCAACAACTAATAGTCAAGGCTCTGGTTTGGTGTCTCTGAAGGTCTCTCAACCTTTCTCATGGTTGCAGGATGGCTGCTGTCAGTTCAGAGAATGCATCTTCATCTACCAGCCTCCAAAGACAGGAAGCAGGATGGCTGGGGAAGTGAGAATAGGCCCTCCCTTTATTCATGGAAGGAAAAGCCTCTCCTAGATTCCCCCTTTATAGCTCATGGGCCAGAACATATCACATAGCCTTCCCTAATCACAGGAAAACTGAGTAAACAGGTGTCAAGGAGAGTGGGGTCAAGAAGGGGTAGCAGGTAGGCCCCCAGAGATCAAGTACAGCTCTAGGAGTGGAGTTCCCAGCTAAAACGGCACATTCGCTGTAAAGTCAGACAGACTTTAAACACACAACCCACATGGGCTGTGCCAATTTACACTTCCTCCAAAAATAGATTTAAAAAAAAACTATGTTTCACCACATCTGCAGCAGCACTGGCGTGATTGGATTTTCAAATATCCCTTTACAGTTTACGCTTTTATGAGCACAGCCTTCATTCTGCCCAGAAGTTAGATGACTTCCCCAGGTCATAGCAAGCAGAGACTGACCCAAGAACCACATCTTAAATCCAGGTCTTCTGTTGACACACTGCTTCTTCTATTCTCAGCTGAGATCTGCCTGACAAGAATTGTTTATGGAAATTGAATGCATAATTACAGAACCTTAAACTCAATTTTATGACCAGTCTGAACACCCAGTGTAAGTTTCAGTCCCTTTCTAGCATAATCTCTGGCCTTTGTGAAAACCTATACACCGAATCCTCTTCTGAGCACCAGGCAGACAGATCCTGGGACCCTGAATGATCTTTCTGTTGTGATCTGCTCAGGATAATTTTTATTCTTGAATAAACAATAAAAATCTCACAGTGCTTTGTGCTCATCATCTAATGTGATTTGAAAAACAGAAAAAAAAATTTAAAAACCTGTAAGATTGGCATAAATGTCCAAATTTACTTAAGTCATCATCACTGAGACTTAGAGAAGTAGAGTGATAGGGTCAAGATCAAATATGTGAGCAGGAACCCAAGTCTTAGATTCTTGAGCATGAAAGAAAGGCTTAGATGCTAGTGGTGAGGAGAGGATTCCATTTCTCATATTATCAAAACCTTCCCAATGGTCTAGGCACTGGATGTAGTAATAATTACAGCTCACACCTACACAGCGTCTACTATGTGCTCATCACCATTCTGAGCCCTTTGTATTTGTTATCATACTTTATTGTCACAGTAGTTTTATAAGGTTGTGTATCAGTCAGCTATTTCTCATAACAAAGAGACTTTCAGAAGCCTACAGTAGGTGTTCAGTTCTCATTAACGTGTATGTAGCTGGGCTGCCGTTCAGTTGATTAGAGGAGGCTCAACTAGATGTGGCTCTAAGCCAAGGACTGGGTTCAAGTTTGTTCTGATTATCTTATCACTTAATGACCAATGGGTTATCTGACAGAAATCAAAAATTTCCAAAGGAAAAACAGAAACACCTGATTCCTTATATATGTAGGTTTCCTATGGTCCCCATAATTATACTCACATCCTATTGGCCTAAGCAAGTTACATGACCAAGCCCAAACTCAATAGAATGGGAAATATGTTCCACCCATAAAGGCTGACGAGGACAGAGGGTGACTATCTGCTGTACAATAATTTACTTTAGGAGAATTTTATTATTATTCCTTGTCTTTAAGGTGCAGAAACTAAAGAGAGATTAAGAAACATTCTGAAAGTTTCTGTGCAGCTAAAAAGTTCTAGAGTTGAGATGAAGTAATTGTAAGATGAGTAAGACTCACTCTGTCTAGAACATGCTTCTCTTTCTTAACTCTCACATTCATCGGCACAACAAAAAAATTCTGGTGCACCATCTCAATTTCCAGCTTTACTTAATCTTTTCAGCCACATCTATTGTCATGTCAACAAATTCACAGAAACCAACCCCCATCGTGTGTCTGTCTGTCTAACTCAAAGGGTTCACACTCATTGGATTGCACATAGAAATCGTATTTTCTCAGTGTTCCTAAATAGGAACTGTAGTCACTCCAGTGTCTGGGCAGAAATGGGAGATCTCCAAAAAGCAGAGAAATTCCACAATGTCCATCTGTATCACAGGATAGAATGGAATTGAGAATAGGTCACTAGATTTGATAAATAGGCGGTTGCTGATTGAGCTGTCCTGTGAAATTCCTGGGTGAGGGCATCACCTGACGTGGGTTTCTTTAGAGCAATATGTGTCAAATTGTGGTCCGCTGGATCAGCACCAGGAGCACTACTTGGGAACTTGATAGAAATACACAGTCTCAGGCCCCACCCCAGACCCACAGAATCAGAATCCGGAGGCGGGAACCAGCAATTTGTGTTTTATCAAGCTCTCAGAGGCTTCTGATGCTGCTTCTAAATTTAAGAACCACTGCTCTAAGGGATTCTGAGCACACAGAGAAACACAGCTGCTACAGTGTTACAGGCGCTGACCTGCTAAAAAGGTTAACAGCTTTCTACTCTACTGTAGCTTTCACACTCTTGGTTCCCTGAGCTCCGCCTTCACTTTACAGCATATACAATGGATGGGTTTGCTTCCAGTCTTAGCCAGTGCCTGCAAGGAGGACCCCACTCTGTGTTAACTTGGGGTTTGGCTTCTCTAGAGATGGAAAGTTGGCAACATTTTCCTTTTTGAAAATTATGTAAATCATCTTGCATTGGATCTGAATCATTTTTTTTTTCTTTTGCCATAAAGAATTTCAGT
This sequence comes from Bos taurus, assembly GCF_002263795.3. Taxonomy (NCBI): domain Eukaryota; kingdom Metazoa; phylum Chordata; class Mammalia; order Artiodactyla; family Bovidae; genus Bos; species Bos taurus. The sequence goes on from NC_037340.1 coordinate 37,615,791, forward strand.
AGGATAATTGATGAAACTTGAATAAAGTGTGCAGATTAGATGATAGTGGTGTTTCAATGTTAATTTCCTGATTTCCGCAATTGAAATGTGGCTATGTCAGAGAATGTAATCGTTTTTAGGAAACACATGCTGACATATTTAAACTTAAAGGGGCATACTATTTACAACTTACTCTCAGATGGTTCAGGAAGAAAAATTGTGTGTATCTGGGTATGTGTGGAGACAGAAAAAATAATGATAAAGCAAATGTGGTAAATATAAGTATTTGGCATGTCTAATTGAAGAATATGTGGGAATTCAATTTTGCCAACTTTTTCTATTGTTTCAAAATAAAAGTTTAAAACGGAAAAGCAAATAGAATCACCATGACAGTATGCATACAACCAATTTCACAGGCTCTCAAGTTATTATTACCAAACGTGTCCTCATTATAAGCCACTTCATATACTTGTGGCTTCAAGTCCAGACAGTTGTGAATCCATAGTGAGTTCACAGCATGTTCAGGTTTATCTGGTTCACTCTCTCATTTTACACCTATTGAAAAGGAAACCCGAGAGGTTAAGTCTCTCCCCGCAGGGGAACAGAGCCTGTCAGGATGACTTACCAGTTCAAGTCATCTGTGCCTGGAATTGCCTCTGCCAACACACTCTCAAGGTTAGGGGTGTGGAAGAGCATGGTAAGGGCGCTCTTTGGTTTCCAGAGAAGGTTTTCAGGCAGGAAACAGCTTTGTCTTAGTATGAGGCACCCCTTGAAGTGAAAATACTATTTCTCAACAGAGTCATCAGAATAAGAAAGGGCCGGGTACTTCAGGAACACTGAATTCATGTTTTTAATGTTTAGTATTTTTGAGGACTATGGGAAGGAGCACAGTACAATTAGAGTCAGAAAACTGTGGGTTAAAATTTACTAATTAGCTTGAGCAAACGGCTTCATTTCTCTAAGCCCCGATCTCTGCATCCACAAGAGATGGGTGGCAGTACTTCTCTCAGTGCGGTGACTTAAATCAAATGAAAGGATCCTGGGGGGATGTGTCTGGGGCCATGGTGATCGATGAGTTCTTTGCTCCCAAAAAGAGGATGGCTGACTTTGGGGCAGAGAAGCTGATGGCAAAGATCCAGCTTGCAAGGGTCAAGAGGAAGATGCCTGGGCGGAGGGTGGGGGTGGGACAGGTAGGGAGCAGTTCCTAAAAGGAAGCTTCCGAGGTTTCTGACCTAAGACCTAGGATCGCAGGACAAGGACTTTTCATTCACACACTCATGGGTGTGGGATGAAGACCCTCTCCACCACCTGGATCTTCAGTAAAGCATATAGAATAGTGAGGTTTCATTTTTTATTCATACATCCTCAGTGGTGTTGGGTTTCCCCCTGCAATTCCCTGACTAATTAGAAAGGCATTACAGTATAGTCAAGTGCCTTGGTTTCAAACTAGGACAAATCTGACCAAAAAAAAAAAAAAGGCAATTTGAAATTGTGTGATGTGGGGCAAGTTCCTGAAATTTTGTGAGGTTCAATATCTTCTACTCATAAAATGGTGGGTAATTGATCCGGTTACCAATGCTGTGTCATAAGTCACCCCTGAACTAGAGATGTGAAACAATCACAATTTCACTTTGGCTCATTGTTTCGTGGGTCAAGAATTTGGAAAAGGCTCAGCAGTTCCCATCAACAGGGTCCCTTGTAGTCCCACATGGCTATAGTCAGATGGGCCCCTCCCACACCCATGGGTCCACAGGACCCATGCATGACCTTCAAGCACAGCAGCCTTAGGGTGGTTGGACCTCCTTATGTGCAACTGGCTTCCTAGGTCTATAGGACCAAGTGAACTTTCTGACCACCTGGTGATATTGGAAGTCAGAGAGCATTTCTTCCTCCACGTTCTACTGGTCGTATTGGTTTACAAGTCCATTCAGAGCACAGGGAGGATGTGGGTTCTACCTGTTGCTGAGAGGACCACTGAGGAACTTACAGACGTGTTTTAAAGCTGCCACTGCCCTGGTGGCTCAGATGGTAAAGAATCTGGCTGCAATGCAGAAAGACCTGGGTTCAATCCCTGAGTCTGGAAGATCCTCTGGAGAAGGGAATGGCAACCCACTTCAGTATTCTTGCCTGGAGAATCCCATGGACAGAGGAGTCTGACAGGCGACAGTCCATGGGGTCACAAAGAGTCATACACGACTGAATGACTAGCTTTTTTTTTTTAAATAAGATTACTGAAATCACTAGACATCCAATAATTGTATTCTACACATTGAGTTATTTTTGAGATTTTTATAGTTACCGGGTTATAGCAGAATAACAGGGTGCTACTTCTCATCAGTCAGAGAAACGTATGTTATGAGAGAAACATGGGTAGATGGTATCATTTCATCAAGCCACAGTTTAATAAAAACCTAGTCACTTGAAACCAGGCTAGTGACTAGTTGAATGCCATCGATTGCTCAGATAACCAGACTGAATGACTTCTCCAGGTCCTTACAATGCATGGATCGCTAGTGTCCCTCCCCGGCGCTGTGTGAATGTCACTGAATGGTGAGAGGCTGTCTAAATGGGCAGAGATATTGATTTTCTTTTCTACCTTTTCTGAAAGCTCTTTGCTTACCAGGTGCTGAGCAAACATCAGGCAAATAGCAGACCATGTAGAAACAGATCAAGTAAGCAGCAACGAAGGCATCCATGGCTTTCTGACCATGAGGCTGGTTAAGTTCAGGAGCCCAAAACTCTGGTTTTCTATTGGAAAGTACACACCTTTATTCACACTCTGCTCTCTGCCAATTGATAATACAACTCACCTAGTTGGTACTAAGTATCATCATGGAAAATGTTCCCAACCAACCCACAGAAATGAAGAGAGGTGAACATCTGTTCAGAGTGTGAAGGACAGGGTGTGCTGTGTGTTTCAGAGGATAGGGTGTGCATGCCAGGTGTTGGGGCAAAATTGCTTATAACCTTGGAAATGGTAAGAAAGGTCTGTCTTAGTCTATCTCAGTGGTGACAGATAAACCAGGATTTCTTTAATATAGAGGACATTGGAGAAACCACCCATAGGCTCTATATTGTCATTGTCACCCAGGGAAATTGAGTTGTGGTCATCTATTCTCAGGAAGAAAAGTCAACGTTTCCCCAGGGAAGCCAAGGGGAAGCAGATTAGAAGTCACCTGCTACTCACACCATCGAAAGGAAACCAGTGACTAGGATGGAGAAGGGTCCCTCTGGATTCTAACTGGCTCTGTTTCCAATGTGAATTCCTAGAGAACCACAAAAGGGAATCTGCAAAGAGTGATACTTTTTACTGATTTCACCAGATTTTCTATGGACTATAACTTTCCACAATATGGTAAAAAGCATAATGGCCCATTCAAGGGCTTGGTGTTAGGTTTTTGCAACATTCTTTAAGGAAAATTCCATAAAAAGACAGGTGTGCTAGGCTCCTCCTTTGGAGCACATTTTTGGCACTTGGTTTGAAGATCATCAATTTTGCCCTCAACTGTAGATAAGAACAGGATGCAGTGATTTCATTTCAAGCCCGAAAACAAAGTTTGCATTTTCTGCCCAGTTGCTAGAAGGAGCAAAAGAAGAAAGCCACCTTGTCTGACCTTACGAAGATGGCAGTCTTGCCTTCCCTGAAATGAATGGTAAAGTTATTTAAAAGTGTTGAGAGAGAAAAACGAATAAGGTCTAAATGTCTCCATTCTGTATGTTATTCTTTGGCTTCAAGGACAGAAAACCAGAGATCAGGCAGGCACAGGACCTCTCCCTGAACCCATACACTTCTGCACCTGCCATCTCTCTGCACTCAGGCTTATTCTGCTGAAGATAAACTTGATTTCTTCATGCTATTCTTGTTGCTGTTTGGGTTGGTTTTTTTTTTTCTTTTTAAATTTTATTATTTGTTGGAAAACAATTGCTTTACAATATTGTGTTAGTGTCTGCTGTACCATGAAGTGAATCAGCTATACATATATCCCCTCCCTCTTGACCTTTCTCCCACCCACCCCCATCCTACCCCACTAGGTCATCACAGAGCACCGAGCTGAACTCCCTGTGCGGTACATCAGTTTCCCACCAGGTATTTCACACATGATAGTGTATATATATCAGTGCTACTCTCACAAGTCGTCCCACCCTCTTCCCTCATCCCATGTCTGCACATCTGTTCTCTATGTCTGCATCTCTATTTTTGCCTTGGAAATAGGTTCATCTGTACCGTCTTTCCAGACTTCATAAAGTGACCTATTTGCTTTTTCTGTGGAATCATTTCGGAGCATAGCAACCCTGAATAAGATTCCCTTTCTCTTCAATAAATCTTTCATTTTAAAAAATCAAATAAATACTTAATGATTTCCTACTGTGCACCTGCTACATCTGAGAACTGAGAAACAAAGGGGATCAGGGTTCATATCTTCCAGGGCTTTGTCTGCCACTGGGAGGCACAAGTGTACCTTATTCGTAGAGCAATTAATAGATGATGTTGCAGTGGTAAAGAATCCACCTGCCAATGTGGGAGATGCAAGAGACCCAGTTTCAATCCCTGAGTTGGGAAGATCCCTTGGAGAAGGAAATGGCACCCCACTTTAGTATTCTTGCTTGGAAAATTCTATGGATGGAGGAGCCTGGCAGGCTATAGTCTATGGTGTCGCAAAAGTCAGACACAACTGATCACACAGGCACATATGTTGAAATTCAAAGAGAAAACAGTCTCAAAACTCTAGGAGTCTGCTGCTGCTGCTGCTAAGTCGCTTCAGTCGTGTCCGACTCTGTGCGACCCCATAGATGGCAGCCCACTAGGCTCCCCCGTCCCTGGGATTCTCCAGGCAAGAACACTGGAGTGGGTTGCCATTTCCTTCTCCAATGCATAAAAGTGAAAAGAGAAAGTCTAGACTCACCTAGAAGTCTAGGTGAGTCCAAATTGACAATAAAAACTTTGAGCAAACTGCCCTTCCTTCAAATTCAAGATAGCAGTCCCAGAAAGGCTGTGACAGTGTTCACACAGCATCTTGCTTTTGGGGTGATTTTGCAGAACACATCAACATGCCATGTGTTTTTTGCCAAGAGATCTATTTTTCAGGAGATCTATTCAACAATTAAATAATAAGAACTTACTCTAAAGACACCTTAAGGGCACATAGAACTTTTCAGTTTTCATATAAATTGAATGTGTAAAAGTGATTGAGAGACTTCACTGGTGGTCCAATGATTAAGATTCTGTGCTTCCAATGCAGGAGGCGTGTCTTTCAGCCTGCAAACTTCTTGGAAAGGGGTCAAAGTCCAAATTCTTTTATGTGAAATAAAACATGATGGAGCTCATCATGGGCTTCCCCGGGTGGCTCAGTGGTGAAGAATCCGCCTACAATGTGGGAGACACAGGAGACTCAGGTTCGATCCCTAGGTCAGGAAAATCCCCTGGAGGAGAGCATGGCAACTCACTCCAGGATTCATGCCTGGAGAATCCCATGGACAGAGGAGCCTAGCCAGTTACAGTCCATGGGGTTGCATTCATGTTTGGAAGTAAAAAAAAAACAAAAAAGTGAATAGAAATCATGACCTGTCAGATAACGTCAGGCTCCCAGTGCAGACGAGGTGGTGGTGGAGCTGGTAAAGAGCTCTCACAGGCCCACTGTTCCATAAATGCAAAACTGTCATACGGAAAGGGCAGACTAGTTGTTCTCTGAAAGTGAAACAAAATGTACTTTTACAATTGGTTTTGTCTGCCCCTAAGAAATTACAGTTTAACAGCGGGTACCATACCCAAGTTCAAGAACTGTGTGATGGTGCTAAATGACTATTCAAGTCCCAGCTGTATGGTTTAAACAACTTGTTTTCCGGGGGGTTACCAAAAATGCCAATGGCTGTGATCAGGAAACACAGCAGACATCACAGAATGGGGAGGGTATGGGCAATGGGATGTGTGTGGATTTTCTGACACACGAACGTTGAGGCACGAGTGCCTGCGCCCTAGATAGGAGGCCTGTGAGGACACGTGCAGATTTATAGGGAAACCAGCCTGGCTGGGTCATGGCAGAGGGACTGCAGGCTGGGCGGAAGGGGTGAGAACGCTCTGGCTCCTCGAGTCCCAAACTAAAGCACCTCTGCATTCCCCAGAAGTGGTGCTGGTGACTACAGAGAAAAGTATAGAATGTAGACATGTGACAGGGTGACAGCAACTTCCCTAGCTGACCATCTGCCTTCCCCACAAATCTCTGGCTAGAGAGGAAACAAGCCAGGCTGCCAGGAAATGACGTGTTCTTCTGGCCGGATCTGCCTGAGCACCTAACCCAGGAAGGACCATCTTCACACCTGAGGCAGCCCCAGCCCTCTAATCACACCCAGCATTGGAGTCATTGCAGCTGAGGCCCCAGAAATAATGTCACAGACACAAGTCCCATCCCTCTGTGCCATCTCCAAATTCCTGACCCACAGCATCCATAAATTAATGGTTGCTTGAAGCCCCTACGCCTCAGGGTAATTAGTCAGCTGAACACAAACACTGACCTCTTGACCTGTCTCCATTCCCTTCTTGGCTTCTGGCATTTTTTATTGCAGCCCAGTTTGATTTTTCATACCTTTGTGGTTAATACGGTTATTTTTTTTTTCTGCTTAGATGCTTCTGAGACTTTGTCTCTATTGCTGCAATGCAAATATTCCCTGGAATATGACTAAGTATAGATCTCACATTATGACTCTTGCTGAGAATGTGGTGAGCCTTTCCAATTATAAAATCAAGTGTTTTGCTTTGTGTCTCTTCCAGTGGCTCCGAACAGTTTCTCCTGGCAGGAGTACTGTTAGCAGCACCGCCAAGCTGAGGAGCCAGCTCCCTGGTAAATTGGGAACCTTCAGTCTGAGTAACTCCCCACTACTGCGTGCCTCCTGTTACTGCCCTAGGTCTAAGGGCCAGCAGCAGGAGACAGTCAAGCAGCTTCTGAGCTGGACTGCAGGCTCAGTTTACTCTTCATCACAGTGAACACAAGCAGTGGAAGGGTCACCAGTTAACATTCAGATCTCTCAGGACTGGAGGTTCAACCTTCGTCCTTTCTAATGTCCACGTAACCCACCCCTACAGGATGCTGCCTGTTATACAGTCCGTCCGTTAGATCTCAGAAATGATGCCTCACTGGCTATAAACTCTAAGCAAGATAATCCATCCAGAATGCTGGCATCAATACACACAAATAAGACAAAAAAGTCTGGGATCCCCCTGGTGGTCCTGTGGTTAAGACTTTGCTTCCAATACAGGGGGTGAGTGCAGGTTCAATCCCTGGTCAGTGAGTTAAGATCACACATGCCTTGCAACCAAAAAACAAGAACATAAAACAAAAGCAATATTGTAACAAATTCAATAAAAACTTTAAAAATGGTCCACATCAAAAAAAAATCTTTAAAAATTAAGAAAAAAAGATAAGAAAGCCCACCCTTATCACCTCCTTTTGAGGCTTTTTAGTAAGGAGTTGAAGCTTCTGAAGTAAAAACACACAGGCAGCTTGAAGATGGAGATTTCCAGGGCACCAAGAACTGGTTATTTGACCTTAAATTACTCCCATTAGATATCAGTTGTGTTTGCTACTGAGCAGGCATTCAGGAATGTTCCCATCCCCCCATTAACTAGAACTTTTATGTTGAATCTGTTTCTCTGTTGTATTTCCTGTGTGCGTGCTTAGTGTTCAGTCATGTCTGACTCTTTGGAACCCCATGGATTGCAGAGTCTCTCACACTGCAGGCGGATTCTTTACCATCTGAGCCCCAAGGGAAGCCCTATATCCCATGACATACACATCGACAATTTTCTCTACACCATTTTTATCTCTTTCTGATAAAACTGTGAAAATTTACCTTTATCATGACCAATCTGTTTCTGCATTGTCAATTCTGCTCTTTGCTGCTTTCAGAAAAATGTTCATTTTGCTTTTGTGCTTGGTATCCTCTTATTTGTGCTAGTTGTGTGACTCTGCGACCCCATGGACTGCAACCCACCAGGCTCCTCTGTCCTTGGGGATTCTCCAGGCAGGAATACTGGCGTGGGTTGCCATGCCCTCCTCCAGGGGATCTTCCCAACCCAGGGATTGAACCCATTGCAGGAGGATTCTTTACCAGCTGAGCCAGTAGGGAAACCTGCTGGCTCATGTTTGAGTTGTTCTATGTTTCATCAATTCCCTTTTTGTTTTCGTCCTGATGTGTTTTTTCCTCTCAGTCTTACAAATTTGTAGCATTAAAATCCTGATTTATGTCCTAATCAATATATCGAAGAATATCCTTCTGGCTCTGATGTTGAATCACTTTTTTGTACAATGCTTCTGCCTGAGTCTTCAGCGTGACCTGCCTACCTTGTTCCTAGTATTTTTCTTTCCAGTTCTCCTATATGGGTTCCTTTTCCTCTGGGTCTTTTGTTTGTTTGTTTGTTTGTTTATTTACTGCTATTTCTGAATGAAATAAGCTCTATCCAGATCCAGCATTTGCCCTCCGACTCACTGTTGGCTTGCACTTGGTCCTACCTAGCAGTTATACTACCTTCTCAGACACAGTGCTGGGAGCACATAGTTTGCCAAATTTCCAATGTCTAAAGGACTTTCAGGATTGAGATGGAATCTTCTCTTACACTCCCTGCATACTTCCCTGACACTCTGAACAAATGTCATGGCTAAAAATAGTGTGAACTGCCACCAGGGCTCTTCCTGGAAGTTTCTACTCACACAGATGGCACTCGGTTTTTGGGATTGACAGTTTCCAAAGTGAAATGCCCACCCTGGGCATTATTCTTCTCATGGCCATGACTGGAAGGCAAGAAATCTCACAGTGGACAAGGATATTTGTTCCAGCATAAGTCCAAAGCAATACACATGGCCAAACCCATATCAGTGGAACAGAGAAATACCCCTCCTTTAAGTGAGGTGGGAGGTCAGAGGCGGGTAAATAAATAAAAATTGTATAGTTCAACCAGTGGACGTTTCTGAATCAGGCCTTGGAAGATTGTGCCCAACTGAGTCACTGTCAGGATACTCAGTAGCCCCTCCCCATCTGAGTGCCCCCCCACCACTGCAGTCTACCCTATGAACTGAGTTTCTATAACCATCTCCACTTGCCTAATGTGATGTTTCTCAGATTCGTCTTCACACTAGTTCCTTTCCTCTGGACACCAAATCTGCAAAGTGCCCTGTTGAAAGTGGACTCCAGAACCAGACCAGATGTCTCAAAAACATTTGCTCTATCCTTTACCTAGGACCCTATTTCTCCTAAAGCATCCAGAGTTTGACTTTTCTTTTTTAGCTATTGCTCATTAACTATTATTCTTCTTTCATGTTAAGCTATGTGCATGTATGCTCAGTCATGTCTGACTCTTTGCAACCCATGGACTGTGGCTCCTCTGTCTATGGGATTCTCCAGCAAGAATACTGGAGTGGGTTGCCATTTCCTCCTCCAGGGGATCTTCCCAACCCAGGGATCGAACCTGAGTATCCTGGATTGGCAGGTACTTTCTTTATCAGTGAGTCACCACGGAGACATCTGAAACCCTCCCCTCCCACCAAGACACTCTTCTCTTCCCTGTAATTGTACAACGGATTATTTTTAACCTAAGAATAGCATTGGATGTCCATTTGCACTGTCATATTTTATTTAGTCCATATAAGCCAATCACTTCAATATGCTAATGTCCTTTGGTGTGAAGATCCTCGTCCATGAACTGGACCATTCCTCCTGAATTAGAATCATGCCTCAGCTGTTGATAGAAATAGTTCCAGTTACCCCACTATGGTCCTTCTACTACTAGATAAGTTTCATCGGCACCTTGATTCATCCAATAATATAGCTGCTTTGTTTCTTTTTCCAAAGAATTCTGGGTGCTCAGTTTCTCCATCAAACATCCTTCTTTCCTGTATGGGTATCTTCAGTAGAATTGGTCTACACGCAGCCTCACTTTCCCACCATAGATGTTAGCTCCTGTCCTGCATGTGGTAGGAAAAATACTGGCCCCCAAAGATGTCCATGACCTAAACCTTAGGTCATGAATCCTTAGGTCATTCATGAGAGCCCATGAATATGTTATGGTACATGGTGAGAGCTAAGTAAAGTTTCTAATCAGCTGGCTTTAAGATAGGGAGATTATCCTGGGTTATCCAGAGCTTGATCATCACAAATACTTCATCAGATGGAAGCAGAAGAGGAAGTGGTGCCATGTAAGAAGAATTTGATCCACTGTTGCTACCTTAGAAGTTGGAGGAAGGGTTTGTTGTTTAGTCCCTAAGTCGTGTCTGACTCTTTTGCAACTCCAAGGACTGTAGCCCGCCAGGCTCCTCTATCCATGGGATTTCCCAGGCAAGAATATTGAAGTGGGTTGCCATTTCCTTCTCCAGGGGATCTTCCCAACCTAGGGATTGAACCCATATCTCCAGCACTGGCAGGTGGATTCCTTACCACCGAGCCACCAGGGAAGACCTAGAGGAGGGGGACCATGAACCAATGAATGCATGCAGCCTGTAGCAGCAAAAAAAGGCAAGGAAATGGGGCCTTTGGAAGGAATACAGCCCTGCTCACAGCTCAATTGTAGACTTCTAGCCTTCAGGACTGTAAGAAAATAAATTCATGTTGCTTTAAGCTACTGAGTTTGGAGATGTGTTAGAGCAAGCATAGGAAAGGAGACTTCAGAATGAGAGGCTGTTCCCTCCTGGCATTTCTCAGAGTGCAGATCCAAGCACATGATGGTTTCTGTACCTTCCAGGAGCACAACTGCAAAGTCGGTGCGTGACTTTCTTCATTTGTTCTGCATTGCTGGGCTGGGGCTCGTTAATGCCGCGCACTGGGTGCTCTGTGCATTAAGTAGAAGAATTGATCACTCTGACCTTTATTCTTTGTTGGTGTTTCGTCATTCGTGGGCTGCTTGGCTTGACATATGAATTACTCTCCAGCCTCCTGGTGCGGGGGATGCACAGTCACCAGCCCCCGTGTATTTTAGACATATGCCAGTTGTCATTTCTACACACATCTCCTTTTCCACTCTTTCAATCTGGGATTGTTCCACTGGCAATTAATGAAATATGGATAAAAGGAAAGAACCGACAGGGCATTGCTATTGACAAAGAGGTTAGCCTTTGAGGAAGATGAAAAACACATGCCCTTTAGGAAGAACCCACGGAGAAATGGAATATTCAGTCCCCCCTTGCCAGGACTGAACCCTGTTCCTTAATTCATTGGTCTATGGTCCTAACCCCCAAAAACCAAACTTCAGTGTGTGTGAGTTTAAGAAAAGGAGATTGTAAATTTTCAAGACTCCACTTATGTTCTGTAGCGGACTACTTTTTGGCTTGTTCGCCAACTGAAAACGTGTAAAGAAACAATGCAACCTATATTATAGCCAATCAACAGTCAGCATATCCTTCCACGCTGAAGACATACCAGGCGTAAAGAATGTCTCAGGAAGCAAACAAGTCTAGAGGGTTTTCACTGCCCTCTCACCTCCTTTGTCTTAATCCTCCCTCTTCCAGGGCCTCCCGGTTCTAAGCCCTGCATCCTTTGTTATTGCTTTCAGTAAGCACTTCTCCCCGACTTGCAAGAAACTGCCCGAGAATTTGAAAATGACCTTTTCCATAAACTCCCATTCCTTCCTTGCACCAATCTCAATCAGCATCGTCAAGAAAAGCCGTCTCACTAATGAGCTCCTGCACACGTGTTGCTAAGTGGTAACACCTGGATGTGTTGCCGTCCCCAGAGGACTTGTTCTCCAAATCTTTTCAAGCAGAGACATAATCTGGATGCTGAAGGCTTAACTCTTCATGGCTGAAACCCAGTCAGTGTGCCCGTGTTCAGGGGAGGTGATCTGAATCATCCCCGGAAGCTCTCTTTGTGCCCCTCACATCCCATCATTTGCACCGCTGCTCAGAATTCTGCCCCTGCTTCCACACTCATAGAGGAGGTGGATCCCATAGACACGTTATCCATCCTCTGATAGACAGGAACATGTAACGTGTGCCACATGGTGTCCACCAAGGAACGGTCATTCCATATGATCCTCACCATCAGCCTGTCTGGTCAAGAATTCTACCATCTCGGTGCTATACACTGGGGGGTCCACAAACTTTCTGTAAAGGGCCAGAGAGCACCTACTTCAGACTTGTGAGCCCCATGGCCTCAGTTGTTTGCACTTGCTCAGTCTCTCTCAGTCATATCCAACTCTTTGCCACCCCATGGTCTGTCGATGGAATTCTCCAAGCAAGGAGATTGGAGTGGATCGCCATTGCCTTCTCCAGGGAATCTTCCCGACCCAGGGATCAAAGCTAGGACTCCTGCATTGCAGGTGGATTCTTTACCATCTGAGCCACCAGAGAAGCCCATGGCCTCAGTTACAACCACTCAAATCTGCCATTGCAGTGAAGGAAGCCAGAGGCAGGAGATAAACAAATGAGCACAGCAGCATTTGACAAACTTTATTTACAAAACACCCCTGACCTAGATGAGGAAATCATGACTCAAGAGACCTGAGGGAGCTACTCAGAACACCTAAATAAGAAGCTAACCCCTTCCGCCAGGACTGAACCTGTTCTTTCCGGTTCTGAGTCCTAGGGCTGGTTCACTGCACCACAGTGCACGGTCTTTCGCGCTCAGGTAGAGCCATGACTTGAACCGAACCACCCACCCTCCCCACCCATCCTCTTTTTCCCCACACACATTTGTGGGGCAGCATCTGGGCTGGGATATCATCAGTACCCTGTGATCATGGAAGCAAAGCGAAGGCAACAAACCCATAGGACCAAGCCAGGTGCCCCTGACACTGCAGTTCTGCCTAAAGAGGCGACCAGCAGTAGACATAATTCATGAGACTTGCATTGTACCTGATGTCAGATTCACCTGTTCCTTCCAGAAGCACACTCTTGAACCCCCAGTCAAGTGTAGAACGGGGACTAGGGATCCTAGGGACATCCTACCCAGCATCCTCTGTTTGGCCCATTAGCAGAAGTGGACCAGGTACCATCATCACTATGGAGGCTGTGCAGGGGAGGAAGTTTCTGGAAGCTGTGTGTTCTAGGTTCAGCTGCAGCCACTCCCTCCCAGCTGGGTGCCACAAGCACCTTCTCTGTGGGCCCTGCTGGCTTCTCTTCACTTCTTACCTCTGTACCTTTCCAGGAAGACGGAGCACTGAGTGGGCGAGTCATGTGTGAGGACACTTGGAGGGGCCGCAGCTGGCGTGGACAGGGCAGAGCCTTCGCCTCACTCCTCCTCCTCCCCGCTTATGACCTCCTGGGAGCCTTCTGTGTTAGCCTGAGGTCCTTCTGCCCTCCTGCAGTGGGAATCAGAGCCAACCACCTGGCCAGCAGACTCTGCATCAAGTCATTATGTGTGTAGCCAAAAACTATTAATATGCTAAAGCCACTGAGCCTTGCTTTGCTTCTTTTCCACATTTCTCAGGAGAACCTCATTGAAAGGGTCACATCATTGTGATCCCAGACAGCATTTAGGGGTTCCTGGCATCCTCAGAAAGTCATCTTCTCAACTGTACCTCAGTCTAACCAGCCCTGCCCCAACACCTGGCACAGCTCCTACCATCTTTTAATGTTATTTTTTGTAATAAAATCCCCGAAACCCAACTTGTGACATTCTCTGTGGAAAGAGAACGTCAAGAGGAAGATTGAGATCAAGACGTTACACACACCTTCCAGCTGTAGTTTACCTCCTACAGGCATTCCCATCTCTGGTCTCTGTCCTTGGCTCTGCTAGAAGCATCTTTTGATCCCTCCCTAATTACACTGACTTAGCTCAAAGTATATCTTGTATACACAGCTTTAGATGATAGATAGCAATTTGTTAATATCTTGTCACTGAGAGGCAGTGACTGGAACTGTGGCCGGAGGCACACAACCGTATCCTCTCTTCTCAATTGGTCGCCTTCATTCTTGAAAGATGGGCAAACCTCTCTAAATGAGGGAAATCAATACCGTGCATTCAACCATCGTTATGGCTTAACTCCCTGTTCTTTGAAAAGTTAAGCCCTGTGATTTGCCTATAATTGGACTTGCAGAGAAGTCATACCTGCCTACTCAAGGAGGAAATTAAGCCGCCAGACTCTCTGAATGTTCTCTGCCGGCTCCCTGCCCCCACCTCGGGTGAAGGACACCCGTGGGTCAAGTCTTCCCTCCACAGTCCTCTGCCTCCAGATCTTGACAGCTAAGGCCAATGATGGGTGGAAAGCGATGAATTGGAATATCTGAGTTTATGTGGCCTCCCTCTTCCCTAATCTCCCACCTCATCCAGCAGTGATGGCCTTTCTGGGTTTCTTGTTTGATGAACTGTCTTCAGCTCCTTGGTTCAAACACAGAGCTAACATGCTGCCTCGGAAATTTACCGGGAGAGAGGTGGTTATGTGCATTTCCTGCAGGGGGTCTTCTGCAGTTAAGACACCCATGAGAATGACTTCAACTGGGTACTCTCGCCATGTTGAACTTGATTTGTCTTCCACTAGCTAAGAGCAGGAAGAGTGAATTAAAGACACGCTGAGCTGCTTTGAGGGGCTTCTCTGGTGGCTCACATGGTGAAGAATCTGCTTTCATTGCGGGAGACCTAGGTTCGACCCCTGGGTCAGGAAGATGCCCGGGAGAAAGGAATGGCAAACCACTCCAGTATTCTTGCGTGGAGAATTCCATGGACAGAGGAGCCAGGCAGCTACAGTCCATAGAGTTGCAAAGAGTTGGAGGTGGCCATCTTCATCCTATCCCTTTGTATCATTCCTCCATGGGTCCTTGTTCAGATTTCCTCTTCTTATAAAGGACACCAGCCATACTGGATAAAGGCTCACCTTAGTGACCTCATTTTAACAGAATTATCTAAGACATTGCCTCAAAAAAAAAAAAAAACCCAATCACATTCTGACACACTGGGGATTAGAGCACTGACATGTGACTTTTTTCAGGGGGTCATAATTCAACCTGTAACAGATCTGACTCATGGCTCCTCCTTTGGCTCCCTGCATGACTTTTCGTGCCTTCACTCCTAATCCCTCTTCTGCCCCAAGATTGTTGTGAAAATTATCTGAGATGATGTACGTAAAGGTCTGAAACACCTCCTGGCACACAGTCAGCTCAATCAGTGTGAGTGGGTACTAGGTCTCACGTCCATTTTACAGGTGAAAAAAACAGCCTCAAATATTTTCTGTAGCTTGCTTGAGATCTCATGATAGTGAACAGTAGGTATATCAGAGTCTCTAATTCACACCTGTCTGTCCCAAAGACCAGCTCTTGTCCACAATGCCACACAGCCTGTTCTTCCACGTTTTATATTCAATAAAAGTCAAGCTATATCGTTCTTCCCATGAGATGAAGACCAACTCAATACATTTCAATTCTCCCCAGCAGCTCAAAACTTAAAAGGACAGCCCCCCAGCATGGCTCTGGCATCTCATGCACCAGAAAGGAGGGTCCTTTCCCCACCCCAGGAGAGTCATGACAGATAATCAGGCCAGGGGCCAGAGGCTGGGAAGGGGTGGGGAGTGGGAAGAATATCCAGAATGCAGCAAATTGTCCAAAGAACACAGCTCTTAAAAATAAAAATTAAAACTCTCTTAATTTGTACAGTAAATTACCTAGCCTGTATCAGCTGATGATTGGGCACAATGTTTCTGGAAGAGCTATTTTTGTTTTGTCTGAACCTATCAGAAAAAGAAAGTCCTCAGCCTCCCCTCCCCCGCCTCCCAGCAAGCAACCTGAGATGAATAAGGAGAGATTTAATTTTTTGTAAGCAAATACAATGTATGTTCTTATGGGTTTGGGTTTGGTCTCCTACAGAGAGCACACCCTTGAAGTTGCTTAGTGTAGATGCACTTTGTCCCTCTCTCATCCGTAGTTCGATTTCGTTTCTCTGTGATGTGTCAGAACGGGGTCAAGAGACAAGAAGCGGGGGATAGAGGAGTCTAGCACACAGCTGCTCAAGCCCCGGGCTCTTAGGAATCACCTGGAAAGTTCAAGAGACATGGAGGCCAGGGCTGAGTCTACTGCTCTGTTCATCCAGGCTCGGAACCTCTGCTTCCTGCATCACTGATGCACCAGAGAATCAGGAGGGGATCTTGGAGTTTGGAGTCTCCCAGAGACCTCAGTCCAGGACACACGGCGTGGCCCTCTAGGAGTTCTTCAAGAACAGGTTCCCAGGCGGCACCCCAGGCCCCCAAAACAGAATAGCCATGTTAGGGTGTCTGAGGGCCACACATGCTCAGGTTCCCCACACTCTCATGCACTGTCAGTGAGCATGCAATTCAGTATAAGCTTTCTGGGGGTCGTTTGGCAGTAACTGCCTGATGAGAATTTAAAGTCCTACCCAGTGATGAGTTTATCCTGATGACATAGTCCATAAACATCACCACAGTGTGTGTGTGTGTGTGTGTGTGTGTCTCCATCCTCTTCTTATGAGGACACCAGCTGTACTCTATTAGGACCCAGGCTGCCCTCACCTGAACTAATCACATCTACAATGGCCCCGTCCCCAAACTCGATCACTTTCGGAGCTACCAGGGATGACAACTTCAACATGTCTTCTAGGGGACATAGGTCAACCTGTAATAGGCTCATTGGTAAAGAATCTGCCTGCCAGTGCAGAAGACACCAGAGACTTGAGTTCAGTTCCTGGGTCAGGAAGTTCCCCTGGAGGAGGGCATGGCAACCTACTCCAGTATTCATGCCTGGAGAATCCCATGGACAGAGGAGCCTGGTGGGCTATGGTCCATGGGGTCACAATATGTCGGACACAACTGAGCAACTGAACATGCCCATGACACAGAAAAGCGTAGTGTGACACAATCAATAGCATCACAGATCACAAACCAAGTGCCCTCAGCCCCACGTTAGTTCCATGTTTTATGGTTTTTCTTCACAGGCTCACTGCAAGCCTAGATGTTCTCCTACTCTTTGGAGGCAGATTCCTAGATTGCCCCCTTTCTCCTGGCCTCTCCCTTGCCCAGCACAGTCAGTGCTAATTATCAGCTATTTAATTATCAGCACAGCAGGGAAGTGATCCCCGCCCTGATCCTTAGGAAGTTATAGGTGGTGAAGGTCAGTCGTGTCTGACTCTCTGCGACCCCAGGGACTGTGACCTACCAGGCTCTTCCGTCCATGGGATTTTCCAGGCAAGAGTGCTGGAATGGATTGCCATTTCCTTCTCCAGGGGATCTTCCCGACCCAGGGATCGAACCCGGGTCTCCCGCAGTGCAGGCAGACGCTTTACCGTCTGAGCCACCAGGGAAGCCCATTTAATTATCAGCCCAGCAGGGAAGTGATCCCCGCCCCGATCCTTAGGAAGTTATACTCGGTGAAGGTCGACTATGTTCCATGCCTCAGGGAGAGGCTGTGTGCTTTAGCGGAAAGTTCACAGCATTTAGAACTGATCAACTTGGGTGACTGCCATGTTTTCAATTTTTGGCCAATGGTCTCTGAACCTTTGTTTCCTCAAGTTCCTTTGAAACTGAAAGTGTTAGTTGCTCAGTTGTGTCGGACTCTTTACAATCCCATGGACTGTAGCCCACCAGACTCCTTTCTCCATGGGATTCTCCAGGCAAGAATACCAAAGTGGTTTGCCATCCCTTCTCCAAGAGGTCTTTCCTACCCAGGGATCAAACCCTGGTCTCCTGCATAACAGGCAGATTCTTTGCCATCTGAGCCACCAGGGAAGATTAAATGTAGTGAAAGTACCTTGTTAATGCAACTTGTAAAAGAGTATGCCAACATGCAGGGATGTCTGCCTCACCCTAGTACCGTCTGTAACTAGCATATTGTAGATTCACAAAAATGTTTGTGGACTGAAAATCTCTTCATTGAGGGGAGACAAAAGGAAGGGAAGGCAGTAGGTGGAGTTGTTCCAGCAAAATCTGTGTTTGTACATGTTTCCAATTAAGGTTTAAAACCTGAACCTGAATCGTAGAATATCCATCTGTTCATTTGTAATAAAATAATACCCAGTAACACATACACCTGCTTTCTCATATTTTTTTATTTGTATAAATGTTTAAGTCAATGAACCAACTTGGGGGAGCATTCTAAAACTAAATACCGAAGCTAACTGTATGTTTTATATATATATGTATACACATTTTTTTTTTTTTTGAAAAGGCGAGAAGCCATGGTTAAGTTTTATGTGTGTCATTGATCCTACATCTAAGTGGTAATGAAGGGAATCATCTGTGAAAGGTTACAGTTCATAGAAGGAAGAAAAGAGAATAAAACTGGTCTTTTAGTTATAATGTGAGGGAAGATTATAGATGCTAGGAAATACTTCTCTGACATTAAGAGCTTTATCACACATAGAATTGTAACACTGAAACCTTCCCCAGAGGTCTTTAAAAATAGTTTATAACCTCATCTCTCTGCTCATGGCAATTTCACTTATAATAGAAAACAATTAAATGACCACTAAGAGGGAACTCGTTGTATAAGTTATGGTACATTCCCCTATGGAATGTTTAGGAAGCCATTAAAAATTGAAAGATGAGAGCTATGTAGCAATGTATTAAAATTCTTATGGTCAGATACTCAACAAAGAAAGAGTGCTCAATTTTATCAATGATGTGATTACTATTATGTAAAAATTAGGTTTAAATGCAAGTTAGGATTGAACAAGAACCAAAACACAAAAGTGACTGATGGCAGTATATGGTACCATTGTAGGGGAAACGCTGTTATCTAGTTTTTTGTGTAATAAGTGAAAATATATGTCTTAAAGGTGTTCATCCCTCTTGGAACTCTAACTGTGATCTTCACTGAGGACATGATTCAGAAAGCACTCTGCAATCTTAGGATTCTTGGTTTTTGATAACATAAGGTGCAAAACTATAGACCTCTCAAGTCATACTGTGGCGCTTCTGAGTTACAAGGAGGATGCTGTCCAGTAAGCATGGCATTCCAAAGCATCGCTGGTCTCCATTAAAAACTAATTTATGAAATTAAAAATTAATTTTATGGAAATGAAGTTAGACAGCCTTTTCATCTGAATGCACTTGGTCTGAGTTTGAAGTGACGTTGTGACAGCCATTCCTCTACTGTTATTCGAAAAGATGGAATCTGAGATAGTCTTCCTGTTCTCATGCTTCTGGGAACAACCTGCAGAGTTTTCCAACATAAGTCTATACGATGGGGCCACCGCCAACCAGGGGAGGCCAGGCAAGGTCCCCATCTGAGAGCAGAGCAGGTGAAGACTTGGGTGTGGAACCAAAATGGGTAGATGGGCACTCAGGGTGGGCAGGCAAGCTCCAGTTCCTGTACTGGAAATTCCAGTAACCAGAAGCTTTGAGAGGGGGCATTTGGTGGCTCTTTACAGGTTGAGAGTGTAGGGGAGGAAGAAACCTCCCTTGTGCTACTCACAGGTTCCCATGGCTGGCCTAATACTAAAATGGACTTGAGACAGATTAATGGAAGAAAAAGAAACAAAATTTAATTCATGCACATGGAGGTCTCATAGAATCCACAGGACCTAAGAAGTGGCCAAAGCAGGCAGCTTTTTTTAGACAAAGAAACAATAAATTTGTGAAGAATTGTCAGGACAAAGAAATTCAGGTTTGGAGTGCCCAATCTGTGAAGAATCTAAATAGAATTGAAGCTTGAGGTAGTAAATAAGGGCTTCCCAGAGTTTCAGTGGTAAAGAGATGCAGGTTCAATCCCTGGGTGGGGGAGATTGCTTGGAGTAGGAAATGGCAATCTGCTCCTCTATTCTAGCCTGGAGAATCCCATGGACAGAGGAGCCTGGCGGGCTACAGTCTGTGGGGTCACAATGAGTTGGATACAACTGAGTGACAAACACTTTCACCTTACTTTCAAGGGGTAGGGGTTAACTGTATCACAGGGAATGTCTCTTGTTGGACTCCCCACTCCCCAAAAAGAAGTCACAGAGCAAATGGCACACCCACTACTTCTCTACATGGACAGTTTCTTGCAGAATTGAGAATTTTTCTGGCGAATAAGCCCGGGCCTTCCTGTGTCCACGTGTGGAGCAGGAAAGTGAGGAACTGCTCAGCCGCAGCCTCCCTCACCTCCCAGGGCAGCAAGGAAGGGGAGGGTTTTCAGTCACGCCTATGGTCTCTCTATTCACCCCCTTCCAGCTTCACTCCTAACGTGGAGTCTTCTGTTTTCCCTCATCCCGTATCTGAGTTCATACGGTGTAGGCAACAGAAATTGATTCTGGATCATGTAAGTGAAAGTGAATCTGTTGGAAAGTGGTGCGGAGCTCACGGTCTGTGGGAGGCTGAAGGATTGGTCCTGGGGGGCTCCAGGCTGGGCTGTGGCTAACAGTGGCAAGGATCCTTTAGGGGGTGGGGTCTGGTGAGTGAGCTTCTGAGACAAACACCCTCCAAGGGTCCTTTCTGCCCTCACACCATTTCCCCATGATGCAGACCCTGGAAGAGAGACACCCTCTGAGGCAGAGAGGCTTCGGTTCCTTTACAAGAGGTTGGTGCCTGGAATTTCACTCCCACAAACACAGAACCCAGTGGGCTTGAGGTCATCCCCCCAATATACTGGGGAACATGGCAGAAAGAGAAATGAACCTTTGGCAACAAAATATAATTGTAAAAAATTAACAGCATCCAGAACATACCCTTTTACCCATTTGCATAGTCCTGGAGCAGGTAGATGTTCAGCTACAGCTACTGCATGATGAGTTCGTTTTTGCCCAAGTGGAAAGAAAGCTTCCCTTTTGGGACAAAGCCCAGCTGTTGCCAGGAGCCTCCTCATTCAGCTCCTAAGTTTCATTTCCATCCAAGGGCTTGGGGTTCAATCTGACTGTCCCCAGATGAAGTGTCATCATTGCAAAGAGAGCACCAATTAATCTTTGAGGTTCCCTTACTCACCTTCTAGAACTTTGTTGTGGACTTACTGGCTTGTCGGGCAGGTTTTTCTTTTTTTCTTGTTTTGATGTTTCGTTTTGGCTGATTCCCAAATGTGATAGTACAGGACTGTCAATAAAAGTGGCTACTGTTGTTGCGGAAACCAGTACTGGAGAAACCACGCACCACACTCGGAGAGTTGGATAGTCAGGTTTATTACGCTGGCGGGCTTCCGGAAGAGTTAACACTCCAAGCTCTGAGCCCCGAACAAAGGGGTTACAGAGCTTTCTATACACAGACAGGCATGATTAAGCAGGTTTGCAGGGGCTAGAGCGATTGCAAAGAGCAGGACAAGGGTGAGTGAGATAAGCTCCAGTTCCTAGTATTCTGAGTCCCCACTTTCTGAGACCTATGTGATCCAGACTTTGTAAGGAGCAAGCTGGGTTACAGAGGCAGAAGGAGCAGGAGGTAAAATGTCTGTAAAATTTTAACTTTTCCTCTTCATTATGGTGCCTCCAGAAAACTAGGCTGTGATGGGTCCACCCCCTCCCTCTCTGAAATCACATTCATTCCCTTAATGCAAGTGTTTCATTGTTTTATTTCACCTAATGCCCCATACCACCTTATCTCCACCTAATTCTTATTCTCACAAAACTCCCTGAAGGCCATCCCCATGGCCTTTTTGTTCAAAGCAAACAATAGTAAATTATCTTAGGAAATAATCAGAAAGTAAGAGTGTTCATGAGATGAGCTCAGCTTCTACTGAGGGAATGAAAAAAAAAAAAAACATTATATACAAACGGAATTTGAATTTGTGGAAATGAATTCTAGAAGAGGGGTGTTCGGCCAATAGTCAGGTAACACTCAGGCATTGTCATTCCAGGTAAAGAGGGCCTTGCAGCAGGAAGGATTCAACCGGAAAAAGCGAGGGTACAGAGACATCAACGAGATCGACATCAACGTGAATGACCCTCTTTTCACGAAGCAATGGTACCTGGTAAGCATCTCGGTCCCCTTCATAATGGTTCCCATCCTGGGACTTCAGACAAAAGATGCATTTCTATTTCCTCATTAGTCTGTGGGATGCTAGCCAGCACCAGCTTGGGGGAACTTTTCTGTCCCCTCTGATCAGTATTGATTTTCCATCACCTTCCACACATCTCATTCTCTAATCGGCTTTCTTTCTGGAACTGCTAAACAGCCATAACCTTCTGGGTTCAAAGCAACTACCAAGAGCTGCTTGGTTTCTCCCAGACCAGTGTATAAGTGAAGACTTGCAGAAACATGTGAAAGTCAAGTCAACGTTCTGGGAGGAGTAACCAGGGCCTCAAAAGGTAGAGGACTGGGAGGCAAGGATGGGGCCACAGGTGTAAGAGAAAAGAGTGGGGTGACTTCACAAGGGACAAGCAAGAGAACTCAGAGACTAAAGTCGCAGGAGTACCACCTATTGGTGCTTCCTACAATAAAGGCAGTCAATTCAGTAGAGCTTAACTGATGTAGGATTCAAGGCACAGAATCCTAGTCTGTCTGGTGAAACGAATATATTTTCACAACCTATTTGGGTGGGTTGGGTTATGTTTAAAAGAGACGGGCTCACGTGCCTCCAAACCAACCCAAACCACAGAGTATATGGAATGGAAGGGGTGACTAATTTGTAAATGTTTGTAATTTATAAACAGCCCATTGTAGGAATGCATCACAATTTTTCCCTTGGAGTTTCAGAGCTGGACTATGCTCTAGGCTTCAGGGCAGGGAATTCTATAAATCCAGTCTGGGTAACTGAATGAGTTTATGTGTGTTAGGATTGCCTAGGTATCTTACAATAACAAACAACCCACAAATCAGAGTGGAATAACAACATCAAAGCTTGTTTCTCACTCACGTTATGCATCCAACACTTTGAAATCCCTTAGGTACCCAGGCTTTATCTTAGCTGCATCCCAATCCCTGGTTACAGGAGCAACTCAATGGCGGGAGAAAAGCAAATCACGCGCTGGCTCTTAAAGCTTCTGCCTGGACGTGATGAATGGCATGTAAACTCACATTCCATTGGCCAAAACCAGTCACATGGTTCTAACTTCCAGGGCATGAGGTGTCATCTTCACATGTGCTTAGGAGAAGAGTAGTCATTTCTATAAAGAGCGCTAATAAGAGTTGACTCATTGGAAAAGACTCTGATGGTGGGAGGGATTGGGGGCAGGAGAAGAAGGGGACGACAGAGGATGAGATGGCTGGAAGGCATCACCGACTGGATGGACATGAGTTTGAGTGAACTCTGGGAGTTGGTGATGGACAGGGAGGCCTGGCGTGCTGCGATTCATGGGGTCGCAAAGAGTCAGACACGACTGAGCGACTGAACTGAACTGAACTGAACTGAATGATATTTACATGTTTCAGCAGCATCATACCAGCTACTTGTCACTGTGGGCATCAGTCAATACCAGCTCTAACTTCCCTATTTTTTTTTTTAATGATTTATCTTTGAGAGAATCTCTGCAGGACAAAAATGCATAAGAAGAGGGTAGTAAACATATTTGTATGGAATTTTTCTTTTTTCCTTTTCTTTCTTTTTTGATTTTTTAAGGGGGAAGGCTTTTTTTATTTCTTATATTAGAACTTGCACTAAAGGTAAGGCAGCTCTCTTTAATTCAGTTCAACAAATAATTTTAAGCGAGACTTGGTGTGGGGGTATTGAACTTAAAAGGTAAATAGAGCATGCTCCCTCTTGCAAAGGATATTATTATTTAGTGAGGAAATTATTCAATCAGAATAAAGCAAAACAATACGAACTAAATTCTGAAAGTGAGGAATAAATACAGAGCTACAAGAGTTGTGAGCACTTAATTCTAAACTGGGGAGGGTTTCTTGCAATGTTGGTCCTCAAGAGTTTAAAGATGATGATCCAGTAATGAGGTAGGGAGACAGAAATTGCATTTGAATATTTCCATGAGACAGAAAATACCGGTGTTCTGTGTATCAAAAAACAGAAGGAGCAGACTAGAAGAGGTAGATGGAGGGAACACCCCTAAGTCCTGTTTCATGGAAGACGTGACCTCTGATCTGGCCCTGAAATATCAGGTGGCTGCAGAGTGTGTCAAGCAAATACTTACCATCTGGTACTTTACCATCTACACCAAACTAATAAGAGCCTCTGCTTTGGCATTCCTGAACCAGATCAATACCGGGCAAGCTGATGGTACTCCCGGTCTCGACTTGAATGTGGCAGAAGCCTGGGAGCTGGGATACACAGGGAAAGGTGTTACCATTGGAATTATGGACGATGGTGAGTATTCCAAAAGCTTCATTCATCTGGAACCAAGTGTGTCTTTTGCATGTCTTTGGAACAGAAAAGATCCATCGTTTGGGAGTCAGAGGTAGGAGGGCCAGAGGCTGGGCATGGTCATGTATACTGTGCCGACATCCTCAGCCTCCTCACGTCAGTGATCCTCAAGCCCTTCACCAATATGTACTGAATTAATAAGTTTACATTTTTTTAATGAACAAATGAAAGTTGACAACCACTGAATTATAATTTCTCACTGGGGCCACTGGACTTCCCCTGGTGGCTCAGTGGTAAAGAATCCACCTGCCAATGCAAGAGACGTGGGTTCGATCCCTGGGTTGGGAAGATCTCCTGGGGAAGGAAATGGCAACCCACTCCAGCATTCTTGCCTGGGAAATCCCACAGATAGAGGAGCCTGGCAGGCTACAGTCCATGCAGGTCACAAAAGAGCCAGACAGGATTTAGCGACTCAACAACAGCAGCAACAAACACTGCTTATATCTCACCTTGAAACAGCTTCTAAACCTGTTTATATTTACCACCTATGTCTCTAGATCCACACTGTTCAATGTAGTAGCCACTAGCCGTATGTGGCTATTTACATTTAAGTTTTAATTAGTTAAAGCTAAATACAATTAAAAATTCAATTCCTCAATCACATTCACTTAATTTCAAGGTCTCAATAACCACATGGGGCTAGTGGCAATTCAGTTCCACTTCATTTCTATCATCACAGAAAGTTCCAGTAGGCAGTGTGGCTCTAGATCCCCAAAAGCATTTTGACTTTATTGCTGCTTTCAGAATGAGCCCTGGTAAAGCAAAGTGATCACAGTTTACTATTCTTGCCCCCCTGTACTGTTAATTCTATCCCACATGCCTGCCCGACAAAGATTTAGCAGAGCTTTATTTTTTATATATCATGATATGAAAGCCAAAGGGTTTGATGAACTGCTGTTTTTCTAACTACATGTGCCATTGGCTCTGCCGAGATTCTGGAGTACCTCTACCCTGCAGGCTTCTCATTGGGGATGCACTTTCACCTCTCATCAGCCGTCTGGATCCTCCATAAAAGCTCCGCTGGGCAGTACTGGTCCAATTACATATAAAGTCTGTACAGAAATGAAGCAATGGAGCCTTTCTCTTCTCAAGATCCTCAAAGAATATGATGTTCTCTAAAGCAAGCCTTTGAAGCAGGATTGATGGGAAACAAGGACAGACAGCGTGCTTAAAATCAGCGTGTCTTTGTGTGGGCTCAATTAAATATCGACATGAAAACAATGCCCAGTGCTTTCTGAGGTGTGAGATGTTTTGAAGTGGAGGCAAAAGCTTTCTCCAGTGGCCAAGGGCTTTCACAGGGAAAAAAAGGAGCTCTCACAAGAGTGAGTGTATGTGTATATGTGTACGCACACACTCATGCCACTGTGGGCAGCTTACCTGTTTTTCCTTCCTGATGCTTTGGCTCAGAAAGCACCACGGTTGAGGCCAGCTCACCTAGGAGAAAGATGCATGTAGGTCTGGGGGGAACCTGCCTAGATTATACTGGAATCACCATTTCATCACCAAGCATCTGGGGGATCAGAGCAGCACCCTTAAAAGGGGTCACAGGCAAGTGGTTTTGCTCTTACAAAACCTCCAAAGTCTCAACTGAACTGTTAACATTGTAACTAAGGATATGTACATGCAGCCCCTTGTTGATTCCCTGAGGGCTCCAGAACTGCCAGCAATTCCTGAGGATTTGGATTGTTGTAGAGAAGACTTTCAAACTAATGACAGGATACCAGTGATTTATGAACTAAAGTATAACCAAGTATTTGTCATTTGCGCACCATATTGCATCATGATGGTCTGGTGATGAGTCAGCGCCCCCTGTAGACTGCAAGCCTTAGGTGGCTGTTCAGCTCAGGTTCTGTGTCTAAATGGTCTGTTTTTCCAAGACCTGCGTAGCACCTGGCATTCATTGCTGAACATAAACCTGTGAATGAAAACAAGAATGAATCCATTAATAATACAAGAATTGAAAAATAAATAAGCTGATTAAGAAGATGTATTCAGTGTCTTCCGCCTCAAAAGATAATCAAATATACCAAAACATTGAAATACTATTTAATTACCAGGTTATCGTTTTCATGCTTAGTTCATTATTATTTTTCTGGATCATGTCTGTCATCCTTAATCCATCTGTCAATAATCTTCCTCAGACCAAAGTCTGTGTCTGTTCTAACTTAACATTCAGTCTTCCACTTAACCTAATTAAAGATCCTTTATTTTAATTAGGCTAAATTTATCTTGTTTTAATTCTGATTTCCTTGGTCTTCAAATTATCTCTGGGCTTTTCCCATCACAGAGATGAGACTATCACATCTTAGAAAATTCCTCTCCTAAGTAACTTGAATCATCAGAACAGGAAGCCATATTTTAAAAATTAACTGTTAGGGAAAAAAGAAACTTATTCTCTGCATGTGTGTGTATCTTTTCTTTTAAACTTATCTGTTTGTAACATGTTTTGCCTAACAACGAGTGCACAAAATGTTACCAATTTCAACAAACATATAGGACAATTTAATTTCAACACAACACTCTAAAACCAAGTTGCTGCTGTTGTTCAGTCGCTCAGTCATGTTGGACTTTTGTGATCCCATGGACTGCAGCACACCAGGCTTCCCTGTCCTTCACTATCTCCCAGAGTTTGCTTACATTCATGTCCATGGAGTCGGTGATGCCATCCAACCAACTCATCCTCTGCCACCCGTTTCTCTTCCTGCCCTCAATCTTTCCCAGCATCAAGGTCCTTTCTAATGAGTCAGCTCTTTGCCTCAGGTGGCCAAAATATTGGAACTGCAGCTTCAGCGTCAGTCCTTTCAATAAGTATTCAGGACTGATTTCCTTTAGGATTGACTGATTTGATCTCCTTGCCGTCCAAGGGACTCTCAAGAGTCTCCTCTAACACCACAGTTCAAAAGTATCAATTCTTTGGCATTATAGTCCAACTCTCACATCCATTCATGACTACTGCAAAAACCATAGCTTTGACTAGATGGACCTTTGTCAGCAAAGTGATGTCTCTGCTTTTTAATATGCTGTCTAGGTTTGTCATAGCTTTTCTCCCAAGGAGAAAGCATCTTTTCATTTCATGGCTGCAGTCACTGTCTGCAGTGATTTTGGAGCTCAAGAAAATAAAGCCTGTAGACTTTTTGAATTATTTCTTCTTTCTGCACCATCCACAAAACTCTAGTAATGTGGTCAATGAAAGTACTGATGAGGATGCAAGGAATATAATTGGTTACGTGTTTACTGCAAGCTAAACACTTTCAGTGAACTGGCTCCGACCTCGAAAACTGCTTTTCGAGGAGAACAGTACTTCCGTTTCAAAGATGAGGAAGCTGAGACTCAGAGAATCTATGCGGCCAGAGTCACACAAACATTTCGGTGCCTGAGCCCGGATAGAACTGGATCTGGAAGCCTGTGCTTATCCCCAGCTCCATCCCACAGCCTACACTGACATCTCTGAATCAGGGTTGAGAACAAGGGTCTTAAACTTTAAAAATATTAGCCTTTTTATCTTCCTCCCCCATCTTCCTGCAGTTTTGGGGAGCAGGGTAAAGGAGGTGAAAGAGAAGGGCCTGGCTATCGTCTCCCAAACTGTAGAAAGCAGAGTAACATCAGCAGTTGCTTCTGATGTGAAAACATCAGTAGATCAGTGACTCCCAGTCCAGGAATTACTTGTGCAACCAGAAAAAAAAAGGAAAACTTCCTTTTAAAAATACAATATTTGGATGCAAGTTCTTTTTTGCAGGACAAAGCTACAATGTGGCCTGGCCTTGTTATGCATGCAGCAAAGATGACTGACACTTAATCATGATCAAGACTTAATGATGCCTCTGGCTTGCAAATATTGCAACCCAATAGAGTTACTGACGCCTCTGGAATAAGACCACACTGTTTTCACCCCTACCAGGTTGAGAAGAATGCAAGCACAGAGAAGCCAAGTACCTTGCCTGAAGTCACTCAGCCAGTCAGCAGCATGGTTGGGATTAAAACTCTGGTCTTTGACTCCAAAGACTACACTCATAACCATACTAGGTAGCGCAGGAACCCAGCCAATTTCTGAGAGGGCTGGATGCTCTGATGTTGTTGCTGCTTTTCAGTGATTAGATACTACAGACCTGGATGAGAGCTTTGCAGTTTGCCCTTTGAAGTTCCTCAGTGCTTTCTGAGATCTACATGTTGATGGATCCCAGCAGCATCAGGGACCATAATCCTACTGTTGCAATGACCCTGGACAAGATAGGCCGCATGCGGGAGAAAGCACAGGACTCCCACCAGAAGATTCATGGTCTCAGGCCCCCTGGAAAGCTTTCTGCAAAAACAAGAACCAGTTCCCACCTGGGACACCTCCAGGAAGCCACTTGCCCTTTGCCTAATGGCTTTTCTCGCCAAGCCATGTTTCTCTTGTTATTTCCGTGCCTGGCAATGCTCTCCTAATCCACTGCTGTCTGAGCCCTGTTAAATAATCATCGCTTTTCCTCCCCAGGGCAGGCTTCACTTCAGAAGAAATGCCAGCTGATGCTTTAGAAATGTCAGCACTTCCACAAATCTCTCTTAGATCACTTCTCTGATGAGACGTCCATCTTGGGGCCACTAAGCTGACATATGTGTCAGAAGTGTTATGCTAGGGCCCTGAGCTGTAACTGGCTTCACTCCTCTGACACATCTGGTGGCCACTGGCTCTGCATCTGGGGTGTGGGGGTGGGCAGTGCCCTCCCCCAGGGGTACCTGAGGCGGGGGCCCAGTGCTCACCCCCTCCCCATCTTCTGATGCCCACACAGAAGGTGACTTCTTGAGCAGGTCTCCTGAGGACGCGTGGCAGGTATTAACCCTCTGTTCCTGTGCTCTTGTCTTTTCACAGGAATTGACTACCTCCACCCGGACCTGGCCTCGAACTACGTAAGTGTAAGCTGCCCTGTGTGGGGAATCGCGCGTGTCCTAAATGCTCTGGTGCCCCTGGTGGTGGGAGGACACACGCACACACACACATCTGCCTGCACATAGGCCACACCCAGGGCACACAGGTACCCTGCACATGCACGCATACCAGATGGCCCATCTTATGGAAGCTGAAGCTCGTGTCAAAGACAGACGAGGCGTGGGGCCTGGACCAGGCAAAGGTGAGTGACTTCGGAGAGAAAAAGAAGGAACTGAGGTCTGAAAGGACAAAGTGTCAAGAAAGAAAAGGTAAAGGGAGCAGGGACAGAGCCTTGGCAAAGTTTAAAATCAGCTCCAGCTGAGGACATTGACTGGAGGGTGGAAATGAGCCATTTGGGTTCTTGCTGGACAAAACCTATGGCAAAAAGCCCAAAGGGCAGCAACTTGCACAAAACCCACAGCTTTATGAGAGCAAGCATGCCACCTTCTTAAGATTATCTTTGTCCTGATGACTTTCCCCACAAACTCAAATATGGCATATTGCTTCCCTTGACAGAGGAGAAATATTAACAGGGAATCACAGTAAATGTCTGGGCTCTGACTTTTGATCCAGCAAGTCACCTACTGATTCCTGATAAGATCTGCAAACCCTTTAAACTTAAGTGATCAGTTTACTATAACCCCAGGGAGTATACCATTAAAGCATCAGTGTAGTCACTCAAAATAACCCAAACTATTACTAAGCTATATTTCTCCTACAACTTCCAGATCTAGGTACTTTTTTTTTAGTATTTTGTTTGCTGAAAAGACTCATATATTTAGAGAATATAGATTTAAATAGAGGAAAGATGATTAACAAGAAGTATTTGGGGATCCACGTTCTTCCTGGAACGTGTGAGTGTCCACACTGCAAAACAAGAAGGGAGATTTTACATGCGTGTGGTGGACAGGAAATTAGGAAGCAGAACACAGACATGCTGGGTTTCTATTGATCTCATGGGTCTTATAAACCTAGAAGAGTGTACATTGGGCTGAGCATCTTTTTTAATGGAAAAAAAAAAAGTTAAATTAATCATTGGCGTTGTCCAGCCAATGTGCCTCCAGAGAGAAACAACAGGCATCAATCCAAATCTCACTGGATGAATGAGAATCCACTCTGCTAGATCAGGCAATAAAGAACTTGGACTTCCCTGGTGGTCCAGTTGCAAAGACTTCACCTTCCAACACGAGGGGTGTAGGTTCGATTCCCTGGTCAGAGAGCTAAGACCCCACGTGCCTTGGGGTCAAAAAACCGAAAGGTAAAACAGAAACAATAATGTAACAAATTCAGTAAAGACTTTAAAAAATAGACCAAAAAAAGGAAAGAACAGTCTAGGAGCTGTTTCAATAGATTCAGACTCCCAGCCATCTGCAGAGTCTAAGGACAGCAGGTGCTCGTCCTCTCAGGCCTCCCTGCTGGCACATGGAGCCACTGCCTGGCTGTTCCTCTGCTTCCTTAGAGGGACCGCCCTACGCAGGGCCTTGTCTGTCTCCTTGAAAGCCCCGTGTGTGCATTCACATGTCCAGCTCTTCTCGACTCCATGGACTGTAGTCCGCCAGACTCCTCAGTCCATGGACTTTTCCAGGCAAGAATACTGGAGTGGGTTGCCATTTCTTCCTCCAGGGGATCTTCCCCACCCAGGGATGGAGACATCTCTTGCATCTCCAGCATTGACAGGCAGATTCCTTACCACTTTTGCCACCTGGATTACTCCAAAGCCCTGCCTCCCCCAGAAATGCAGAACCATGGAGAGTTTGCCAAGAAGAGGTGGGGAGATGCATGTGCCTCGTTTTCTCCCAGGTTCTGATCTTGGAAGCCCTTCCTTGCAGAGAAATGGTAGGGAAACCAGTTGCAGGCGGAGGTTCGGCCTCAGGGCTGCCCTTGGAACTGAGGCACTTCTAGTTTCCTCCCTGAATGAATTCCTCTTGCAACCTGTAGAGCATCACTGTGGGGTGGCTGCCAGTCAGGCTGGACAGTGGGCAGCACATGCCTCTCTCTTTCTAAGGCTACTTACTGCCCTTACTGGAGATTGACCTGGCCACCCCTGCCCAGCCCAGGTGTTTCTGTGACAGCTGTTCCCAACACCAGTCACCAGACAAAAAAGAGATAGTAATTCAACACCAGTCACCAGATTAAAAAGAGACAGTAATTCAAGTGGGAAAAAAATTCTTCCGGGGCTCTGGTGAATGGTAGGTATAATGCCAGTGGACAGTGTCATTCACCTGCCAAAAACCCTCATCTGAATCAGGAAAGTGAAAGATACACATTGAAGGGTGTCAGCTCCCCTCAAATCTGCAATATCAGAACACATCTGAAAAGTCTATGAGTTCTTTGAGTGCTGTTTTCTTTTTTCTTTTTCTTTCCTTTGTTTCTTTCCAAAACAAATGTTTATAAATTAAAAAAAAAAATGTCCTCTATAGAACATGCAGAAAAACATAAAACGATTCAGAACTAGCTATATCACCATTCTTAACATTTTGACATATTTTGGACTTCATTTCTATGTGTATATTTCTAATAAAACTGGGCTCTTGTTGCATATACAGTATCCCCCCTTCCATGTGTTATGTCATGATATTTTTATATTATCAAATAATCTTCAAAACCTGATTATAGAAGCTATACAGTATTGCCTCATGTGATAATTTACTTAAACTCTGCCATCCCCAATAATTGGACAACTAGGTTGCCTCCAATGGGCATCTCACTCTTAGAGAGGTAGTGACAGATGGTGACAAGGGTGGTTGAGGGTCTCCAAACCACAACAGGCTAAGGAGAGTGAAAAGAATTGGAAAAACACACACACACACACACACACACACAACTTAAGAAGCACATTAAATACGTTTTCAAATATTTCCAGTTCTCTAGAATGGATGAGGCATTCAACCTGTTCAGTAGTTTCTCCCATGGAAATTCCCACCAATGAGTGACCACTGCAGGAGGATTTTAGTTCAGTTAAAGCAAAAACTAATGATTAAGGAATAAATAAAAAGCATTAGCTCTCCCAGGAAGTAATGAGCTCTCCTTACCTGAGAATGTTCCTGAAGAGCATTGATGGCCATTTGGCAGGGTTGTTGAAGAAATGACTTAAACTAGATGACATCTAAGACCCAAATGGAAACTGTGAGCTCTGGACAGAACCACATGATTCAACAACTTCCAACCAGAGGAAGGGTCCATGTCTTCAGCACTCACCAAAACGCTTTTAACTTTATGAAGTGAGTATGTCTAACTATACTATGCCTTTGAAAATGTCCTCTGTCTTTGGTAGAAGTGAGAAAACTGAACACCCAAATAGCCCATCCTTAACTCCTCAGCGGAAAACTTGAACCAGCTAGTTTTCACCAGTCATGCGTCTCCTTCACCCTGGGTAGGGTTGAGAGTGACAACTTTAAAGCTACTTTAAAGCAACTTTAAAGCTGCCAGATTTATCTTCTTTATTTTTAATTAAAAATTTTACACTACAATTAACAGAATGAGGATGGCAAGTGGAGTAGACCTGCCCAAGAGGGCAGTGAAGTCAGTGGATGGTGATAAACTCAAAAATTGTTTGAGCAAAGGATTAACAGGCAGCTTCACACCTTGTTAGGTGACTTAATGGCTTGGATTCAAGAGCTAGCCAGTGCTCTTCTAGAGAAATGTACTAACTTTGGGAAAGTCCACGTTTGGGTTCCAGCCAAAGCAGACCTGAGACAAGGGTTTGAGGGCAAGTGTTTTATTTGGGAGGTGACCTTAGGAAGCAAGATGAGAGGCAGACGGAATAAGATGGGAGAGGGAAGGCAGCGGCAGGAGGTGCATTTCAAGCAAGTCACCATGGCAAACCAGCCGGAACTTAATCCCACTGGGGCATCTGTGAGCACATGCTGGGCACCAGAGTTCTCCCACATGGGATGGGACACCTGGAAGCTGGGGTGTTTATACTTCAGCTCCCATCAGTCACTGCTGAGGGCTTCTCCCAGGGGACATTAAGACCCCAGCACCTCTGCCCTCCCCAACATCTCGAGAAGAGCCCTCCACAAACAGAAGTGGAAACAGGCAGCTGGAGCCCATCAAGTGTGTGGAAACGACAGGCTGGGTCCTGGCAACATCTGTCTGAGGGACGATGACTTGGCAACTTATTAAAGGTTAAAATAAACAGAAACTTGCTCAGTGAGAAGTAAAAGCCCCTATCAGAGGCTCTTAGACAAAAGGACAAAAACTTCTTCATAATCAAGCCAAGAAAAACATTTCCCAGAGCAGAATTATTATCAAAGCTTGTTTATTCTGCATATTAAAAGACAAGACTCAAGGTAGGCTGGTCGTCCAGCATTCTTTCCATTTAAACTGAGAATTTGAATCCTCTGAAAACTGCAAATTAATATACAAATGTAAGTCACTAGTGTTAATTTAATTCAACAACTCCACCCTGAATCTGTTGAATGTTAGGAGCAAGAAATGATAGAAGCCACTTCCACTGTTGCTCTGTTGTTCTATGATTGAATTTAACCTGAGGATCCACTCTCCCTGGTAAACGCTCACTATTCCAAATAAATAAATTCTCTCTTCATCTCAATAGTAACAACATGAAATGAGTCTTGGCCAAGTCCCTATTTCAGACCAAGCTGAAATCAGTGTTCCTTTACCCAGCCTCTCTGGAGAAACAGTCTGGATATGGGCTCCAACTCAATCAGATGGCCATACATTGGACCCACTGTGAGAAACCAGACACAGGTTCTTCGGAGGAGCCTGTGGTCCGTAATGACATAGGCCAGGGGCATGACTTGCAGGTGAGGGGTGGGCAGGCAGCGGGGGTCACTGTCTTTGTGCTGGGTGGTCCCCTGCAGCAATGATCACGTGTTCACGGTGCAGGTCCAAGCCTGTGGTCCTCCCAGGCCTGCAGAATAGAGGGAGACTTTTGTTCAAGGACAGGCAGGTGTGACCGAGATCGCAGCTTTCAGGGTGTGGGACAGGTGAAGCCGAGCATCTCCCGCTTTGTTCCCAAGCCCGCTCTGCTGAAGCTGATGGGGTGAAGCAAAGGCTGGCGGCTCTGTAAAATCCAGAGAGGGCCTCCGTCTGTGGTGGGGGTTTTCTCAGAGGCAGACTGAAACAAAGACTTGAAGGCAAGTAGTTTACCAGGGAGGAGACCCCAGTGGGTGTCAGCCAGTTCTCCCCAGATTACCCGCCACCCATACAGAACAGGGCCAGGCAGGGTGTGGGGCTGACACTGGCGGAGCGGCCAGCACACCCCCAGGGCCAGTGTGGAAACTGAGTGAACCCTGAGCGTGACTCCCGGCTTCCCGGCTCACAGACGTGCAACCTTAGACTCACCGAGTAAACCTCTGTGAACTTTAATTTCCTATCAGGTGTGCTGTGAGGTATCGTGAAAGACTGTGTGTGTATCTCCTGATAGATAATGTGTGTGCTCAGTCACTCAGTCGTGTCCAACTCTTTGCAACCACATGGACTGTAGCCCTCCAGGCTCCTTTGTCCGTGGGAGTTCCCAAGTAAGAATACTGGAGTGGATTGCCATTTCCTTCTCCAGGGGAACTTCCCAACCTCGGGATCAAACTCGAGTATCCTGCATTGCAGGTGGATTCTTTACCACTGAGCCATCTGGGAAGCCCCTGAAAGATAACAGATGCTCAATAAACATCCATTTTTTTCTGAAGAAAGTTGAGATGACACAGGCAGCCTGTCCCGATGGAGAAACAGGGACATGAGCTTAGTGTTATCAAAAGAGAAAACAGGGTACCTCCAGATTCCGTGTAAGACTGTGAGGCTAAGAAAGCAGAGACTGAAAGGTGAAGGTTACCCAAGTCAATCTCAAAAATGGATTTGAAAAAGAACATCCAAGGCAACAGAAGAAACAGGGAGAGAGGACCCTTTGCTTGAAGCCAAGATGGAAGGAAGAGGTCCCACTGACATATTAGGGTCATTTTATGCAGCAGCTCTACAGTTTCCCATGCTAGACTCTCTTCCAGGTCCTCTCACAGTCACTGAGGCCATCCCAGCCTAAGAGAAAACAGATTTGTCTGGCCCCATCCCAGACCTACAGAAATAAAATCTCTAGGAATAAAAAAGCCTCATCACATGTATTTCTTTGACAATATTCCCAGATTTTGAGTGCTGAAGAACTGATGCTTTTGAACTGTAGTGTTGGAGGAAACTCTTGAGAGTCCCTGGGACTG
This sequence comes from Bos taurus, assembly GCF_002263795.3. Lineage (NCBI taxonomy): Eukaryota > Metazoa > Chordata > Mammalia > Artiodactyla > Bovidae > Bos > Bos taurus. The sequence goes on from NC_037340.1 coordinate 37,650,977, forward strand.
CAAGGAGATCCAACCAGTCAATCTCAAAGGAAATCAACCCTGAATATTCATTGGAAGGACTGATGCTGAAGCTGAAACTCCAATACTTTCGCCACCTGATGCAAAGAGTTGACTCATTGGAAAAAACCTTGATGCTGGGAAAGATTGAAGGCAGGAGGAGAAGGGGATGACAGAGGATGAGATGGTTGGATGGCATCATCGACTCAATGGACATGAGTTTGAGCAAGCTCCGGGAGATGGTGAAGGACAGGGAAGCCTGATGTGCTGCAGTCCACGGGGTGGCAAAGAGACACGATGACTAAACAACAACCAGATTCTGATGGTTCACCTCATCATTTGTTTTGACACTTTCCTCATTCATTCATCCATTTATTTATTCAACAATGCTATTTCCAACAAATGTATGACCCTATTGCAACCAGATCACAAGCTCTTTGTAGGGAAGTGAGTACCTCTTCAATTTTGTGTCCTTCTTAACGTTTAGCACAGCACTGAGCAGGCATTTAATAAATCTGTGTCAAATTTCATTGCATATTAATCAATCACAATTGCGTATTAATTAATCAATCCTTTTGCAAATGAAATCAGGACCTCAGTCGCGTCTTGGGCCTCTGTTAGTGGTGATGGGAAATGCTGGTATGCAGCTGTCATCCACCCCCACCCCGTGCTGCACCACCTGTGTCACTCGTGAGGGGCACAGAGGACCACAGAGGTTAACTGAGGTTTCCCCACCACCCCCAACCCTCCCCTGCGGCTGAAGACCTGGAGAGAATGTGATTCTCAGCATGGATAATCCACCTACAGATAACCAAGAGCTCCTTCTTTTCTGTAATGCTTAGAACTCCGGAGGTTGGTGGGAATGAAAGTAAGTTCTCAGATGGGAGAAGACAAATTATGCTCTTTGTTTCAGTTCAAAATTTGGAACATTATTTATGCTCCAGGGTTGTAATTTCACCAACGGAAGTTCTTGGAAAAGAAAAGAGGCCACCCCCTAGGACCTGTACTTTTCCACTCTTTTGATGGGCTCCTGACTGTGACTGGCTTTGAAGAGGGGCCTTTGGAGCGCCCTGAAGGGCTGTCAGAACGCAGCCTGCAGCAGGTAGCTTTGAGCTCGGGCCCTGTGCTTGCTGGGAAGCCACCATGATGAAAGGGTGGCGGCCGGAAGTGACCAGGCCTCAGTCCTGAATGACTCAGATGCTATGAAGTATTGATTGCATGCATCGCTTCAGGCTTTTAGGCTGATTAATATTTAAATAAAGCACATTAATATTGCATATGCAATTGAGGTTGAAACAACCTTGTTGGAAGAAGGAGCTGGGTTTCTTTTGATGTACTCATTAATGCTGGCCAGATCACCATGCGCACTTGATCACCAAGAGGCCAGATTGAATACTGGGGGGTAAGAACCTTTCTTTTCAGTCCTTTGGACAGACCATCAGTCAAATGAATAGGATCTGACTCAACCCATGTACTAGAGGAATCTGTCCATTTTTAGGAACAGACTTTGACATAGAAATGGAAGAATCTTGATTAATGGAAATGAAGTTACTTACTCGGACCTAGATTTCCAACTCCAGGCAAAAGCCAAGAGGAAAAAAAATCTGGTTAATCTTTCTGTATTGCTCAGTTGACTGGTTTCTTTCCATTGAACTGAGGCAAAGATTAAGAGAATTGTATTGAATTTCTACTGTGTTGAAGATACTGTGCAAGGTGCCTGAATGGTTGTATGAAAAATCTGGTCCCAGCCCTTGGGGAGCTCAAAGTTCAGTGTGAGAGGCACACCTGTAGATGTGACATGATATCATGACATCATGACACATGCAGTGCTGACCTGGAAGGAAAAACACCACCCACAGTGGGGAAGCAGAAAGGAGAACAAGCAAGTGGGCCCTGAAAGCTAGAGGCAGGAAGAGGCTTGAATGCATTTAAAGAATGTTTTCCTGCATTGATATAACATGGGAACTCATCTAGAAGCTTTATCTACACAATATTGAACAAAGGGTCATTGGCTTCTAATTGGTTTTTCATCTGGAGTTCTGTTTCTACCAAGAAGCCTAGACTATAAGTAACCTGTTAAAAAAATTTTCTTATCCCCAAATTTCCTAAAGGCCTGTGACAGCCTCTTCAACTAAATGTAAGTGACTTTAAGAACAAGATAATATATTCTTATTCTTTTGTTCATGAGAGACTCAACCAAAGGCTTCATTCCCCAAGGAGATCATTAATAGAAACTCTTCTGTTAATGAATGACTGAATCGATGGGTGGTGGATAGATGGATGGTTGGATGGATAGATGCTAATAATATTATTAGGCTTTGAGAGGTGTTTGTGTAAGTCCCTCACTTACTACAGGAGGAAACTGAGGCCCAGGATGAAGGTGAATGGCCAGAGGCCACACACCAGGTTAAAGAAGAGCTAGTCCTGGACTCGGGTCCCAATCCTGTGAACCCCACAATTCACACCACATGACCAAGGCGCACATCCGGCCAAATCTGGCTCCACTTGGGGAAGCCCCTCTGAGTCCCTCTGCCGGAGCTTCAAGGCCCTCGGCCCCTCCCAGCCAAGTCCTTCTCTGCCAAGTCCTCCTGCCCCACCCTCTGCCACTGCCACCTCTGCCTTCAGCCACCCAAGGGGGCCCTCGGGAGCAGAGTCTGCCTCTCCCACCCTTTGAACCTGATTTCTGCATGCCCCGACCCTGGCAGCCATCTGGTCTTGCCTCAGCTTCCGGTAGCTGTTGCTCTTCTTGGAGGATTGCCCCGGGGCTCCTGGAACCTGCCCTACCCCTCATACGTGGAGAGCTGGTGAGTCCGGGAATGTCCATCCGGTCTTGGCACACCTCAGCTGCCTACAGGAGCATTAAGGCCTTTGGGAAAATGCTGGGCTGTAACCAACCTTCTGGGGCCCCCTGCTGGACGCGCCTGAAATCACACCCAGGTTTGCCTCCCTCGCCTGTTCCAGGCTGCTTCCCCACTCCCACCCTCCATCACTGGTTTACCCTGGGAGCACATCTTCAATAAATCACTTGCCCACAAGCCTTCATCCCAGAGTCTGTGTTGGAATCCTGACCTCCTTACATTTGAACAGTCTGGAGCTTCAGGCAAAACAGCATTTTCCATCCTGCATGGCCAAGGCAGAGGGAATCTCTGACGTAGCAATAAGATTAGCTTCTCAACCATGGTAACCCTGCTGGCTCCCAATCTATGGGAAATTATTTTTTCACAAAGAAAGAACCGGTAATTACTAACCAATATTTAAAACCTGAAGCCACGTTCAGGACGCCGGGCTCGGCTTGGAGTCGTGCTGCTCACCACCCGTCCCCAGGACGGCAGGGAGGTCTGTACCTTGAACATCGGGCACACAGCCCCTCCACACTGAGAGCTCTGCTGGGCGGAAGAATAGGATGTATTACAGTGTGTGGGAGATATTTTCATTAAGCTATGGAAATAGGAGGCTTATGTTTTATAGCTCAAACGTTGCCAGTTTTTTTAAGTAAGAGGTTTAGTGTAAATCTCAGCTATTCAAGGAGCCCCAGCTCTAGGGATCCCACTGAATCACTGTGAGCAAATAATGCCTCCTTCGATCTTTGCGGTCCTCCGTTTCCCCCTCTGTAAATCAGGGGTGACCAGCTTCCCTGCTTCAGAATCAAAGGATTATAGTGATTGTCCACATTACTGATAAGAACAGTGAGTCTTTGCCCATCTTTCCAAAAGTATACACTGAACTCCTCAGAGCTGCTGCAGGCATGGATACCCGTCTGGTGCTGAACCTGGGCCTATCTCCACCATCCCCCACAAACACACACACACATGTTCTCTCTTGTACTTGTAGAGAATGTTCCAGAAGACTTAGCAGGAAGGAGCCAGTGCTCTGTGGGTGCTGGCATGGTGACCAGGCAGGCACTGAGTCACTGGGTACAGTCAGTACCATGTTGGGATTCTTCCCAGGCACCTTACAAATAAATATATATATATATTCCTGTGAATAAGACCATAGCTCAAGTTCATTAACACTTCAAAAACTAGTCACCTGCAAGCTACTGCAATTATCCTGTCCTACAGGATGGTTTGGTTTGGGAGTTTTCACTGTTACTTATTTCCACGTGGTTTCCTTAGTGTAGTGGTCTTCATGTTTGCCTGACACGTGTTTGTTTGATCTTGGCTCACACATCCTTATATGGAGAGTTGGTTGTTGGCAAGAGAGGGTAAGATCCCTCTTTTCTCGCTGCCTCAGTCCTGACATGTCCATCCTTTGATATCGAGCAGCTTCTTCTGAACTGCAGAGATTCTCCACCCAGCATTTGTTAGAAGGTGCTGTGTGCCTGGCTTTGTGTTTTGCATGTATTATCACATTTAATCTGCATGTTAAAATAATAGAATAGACGGTAAAAGAATCTTCGTGCAATGTGAAAGTCCAAGGTTCAATCCCTGGGTCAGGAAGATCCCCTCAAGAAGGTAATAGCAATCCACTCCAGTATTATTGACTGGAGAATTCCATGGACAGAGGAGCCTGGTGGGCTACAGTCCATGGGGTCGCAAAAAGTCAGACACCACTGAGCAGCCAACACTTTCCCTTTTTTCAGACACTTTTTACCCACCTCTCAAAGATAGGAAACTGAAGGTCAGAGAGGTTAGTCATCTGCCCTAGCTCATATAGTCGGCAAGGAGTGAGATGTGAAGTTTACCATCTGTCACACGACTTTTTGAACTTTGTTCAACTTAGCTCCCCTCCAGGCTCCCACCACTCAGCAAACGGCACCACCATGGACCCAGTGATGAAAGCCCTGAACACGAGAGTGGTCCTTGCCTCTTCTCTCCTCCCGGCTCCTGTCATCTGGTCCTAGCCACGCTCTGCAGCACACCTGCTTCTCTGCCTCCACCACAGGCATCCTGGACCAGGTCAGCATTGCCTGCCTCCTGGACCTCATAGAAGCCCCAGCTTCCTGCCACCACTTTTCCCTCTACAGTGCCCTCTCCCTCAAATCGCCAGTTATTGTAGAGGACAAAAATGACAAGAGGCCACGTCACTGCCCCAGTTAAACCATCTGGAGGCTCTTCCTGCACCCAGAGTCACACCCCTCCTTCCCAGCTCCAGCCACCCTTTCAACCTGTCTCCTCCTCCCTTGCTATATATCAAACTCTACAACTGCAGGATTTGCCCTGATTCGAGACTTACAAGGCTCATACCCTGAGTCTGTTTCAACCTCTGGTTTAGTCTCTTCCTAGTTCTTAAAGCCATTTGTAGTGAAAGTCTCTCAGTCTTGTCCGACTCTTTGTAACCCCATGGACTATACAGTCCATGGAATTCTCCAGGACAGAAACTGGAGTAGGTAGCCTTTCCCTTCTCCAGGGGCTCTTCCCAACCCAGAAATTGAACCAGGGTCTCCTGCACTGCAGGCGGATTCTTTACCAGCTGAGCTACTGGGGAAGCAGTGATTGTTTATTGTGCCTTCCACTGGAATGTCAGCTCTAGGAGCATGGGGACCTTCTCTGTCTCATTCATCTCTTCGTCCTCAACAAGGCATCATGACCATGGCCAGTATGTGTTGGATGACAGGCTAAAGAAGAAATGCTTTCCTTTTCCTTTTCTTTAGCCTTCATCCCTAATTTCTTCTGGCCGTGCTTTCCCCTCACAAAACCCCTCTCCACAGCTTTGTTAGGTTCTTTCCGTCCTGCTTATAATAGAAATTATTTATGTGCACCTTCATAAACACTGTGACAGGAAGCTTCTAGCCAGCACCACCAGGAGGGTGCTCTACACAGCAAATGAACACGCGTTAGTACTTGCTGGCTTCTGGGGAGAACTGCTGTATTTCTTCATAGCCGCGATCCAAGCCACAGGAGACCCCTCTATCCAGGCTGACCTATGTTTCTTAAAAGAGGAACTAGAAAAAGTGACAGCCATGATTGTCTTGATGTTTAACTCATTCGTTTGTCTTAAGCAATGAACATAGCCAATCGACTTCAGCAAGCATGCATTTTCAAGCTAAAAAAAAAAAAATCAACCTAGCTTTTTTCTACTCTGTTAAGTATCTTAAAGGTTTTGAAAATTGGAAAACAAAGCTGTCTGTGGACGTGTTCTTAGATAATAACTTTGCTTATCCACCATTCCACCAGGAGAAGGGAATTCTGAAATATAGGAATGCTACACACAGGGCTCGGAGAAGGAAATGGCAGCCCACTCCAGGACTGTTGCCTGGAAAATCCCATGGATGGAGGGGCCTGGTGGGCTGCAGTCCATGGTAGGTGGTAGTCCTGGTAGGCGGCGTGTCCACTCTTAGTCCGACCGCTAAGAGTCAGACACGACTGAGTGACTTCACTTTCACTTTTCACATTCACTTTTCACTTTCGTGCATTGGAGAAGGAAATGGCAACCCACTCCAGTGTTCTTGCCTGGAGAATCCCAGGGACCAGAGAGCCTGGTGGGCTGCCGTCTATGAGGTCCCACAGAGTTGGACACCACTGAATCGACTTAGCAGCAGCAGCAGCAGCAGCACGCACAGGACTCTCTTAAGAAACATGTGGTGTCACATGTTCTCCTTATTAATATTAAACTCCAGGCACCTTATATACAAAGCCTTCCAAAGGAAAACAAACCTGCCCCAGAAACAGAGCTCATAATTATAATCACAGATGCTATTTGTTCCTCACAGGGAATGCTTAAAATATCAATTTAAATGCAAATGAATCTTATCGTTCCAAATGAGGCTCATTCTATTGTGTTGAAATTAATATAGAAAATAATTTTGAACACTAAATTATGACTAATTAATATTGACACTGCAAAAAAAAAATACACTTATTTCAATATTCCGAAGCGGAGCATACTCGTCTGTTTGCTGTGTATACTGCGAGCAGCGCCCGGCAGGGCTAATTTGTGGGGTTAATACAACAGAAAGGAGGCGCGGGAGACACATGGCAAGGATACATCTTAGCTATTCTTGGATCCAAAGAAAGCACACTTACGTGATACTCATTTATTTTATTTTGTTCTGGCTGCACCACGCAACATGTAGAATCCTAGCTCCCCAACCAGGAATGGAACTCATGTGTCCTGTGGTGGAAGCACAGAGTCCTAAATACTGGACCACCTGGGAATTCCCACTTTTGTGATATTTAAGAATAAATTATTCCAGGAATACTAAAGAGCTACATTTAAAGAATTAAAATCTTTCTCTTAAACATTAAAACAAAAAGGACCTTTGTCTCCTCTACCATCGAATCTAGAGGTTGGCAAATTACCATCCATAGATCACCCACCTCTTTTGGCAAATAAACTTTTATCAGACATACCCATCTGTTGATTGATTGTTGAGGACTGCTTTCATGGTACAATGGCCATGTGGGGGAGTTGGGACAGAGACCATCCGACCTGCAAAGCCTGCAATTTTTACTATTTGACTCTTTAGAAAAAGTCTGCCAAAACCCCCTGACGGAACCAGCTGTGTATCAACAGTTTTTTTTGTTTGTTTTTAAAAAAAAAAACAAAACAAAACAACAACAGTCCAGTGAGTTGCAATGAAGGACCAATCATGGCTGTTTCACTTCCTAGCCATGGGGAATCTGAAAAAATGCTACTTGTGTTGGAAGCATAGCCGTCTCATTTGTAAGCTGAGAAAGTTGGACTCTTGCCTGTTGTAACTCTAAAATCTTATAACGCTCTCCCCCTTTCCAATAAAATCACTGATTAAGAAACAGAAGCTGAATCGGTTTTCTAAGGAAATGAAATTGTCAAGTAGTTTGAATCTCCTTAACTTGCTTTTGAGAATGACAGACATAAAGTCAAAGTTATGCTCCTTTCCCACGCATAAAGCTCTCTGCATTCACCACGGTGTCTGAGTGATTTCAGAGAGTTTTGCACTCATTTACTGTCTTAGTTCAGCTTCCTCTGGAAACCCAGCCTGAGGCTTGTTTATCATGGTCCAAGGAAGCAGGGGTGGGAGGAGTCCAGACAGGGTGTGTATCAAGTTAGTTACCACTGGGGAGCTCAGGTGTGCTGGGAAATGCTGAGCTGTGGGTTAGAACTTGAGGAGGGAAGAGTTGGGGTGTTAATACACCAGCTCCCATCAGTCATTGATTGCAGGTTGCTGCCAGGATTGAGGGGAGAGTAGTCTCCGCTTCGGGGCTGCCACAGTCAAGGGTAGATTGGGCTCTGGAGATACAGAGATGAAAATGTGACAGAGGAAGGTTGAGTCAATATGCATTGAAAAGCTAAAAGCAAGAGTCATGAATGGGATCTCCAGCAGCATTTTCTCACACAAACCATGTCTCCAAACTTTCCAATCATGCATCCCCATCTGTAAAACTTTTAAGTAGGCTCTCCAAATATATCCAGTTATTTATTCACACAATGTATGTGCTACTGTAATAGTTAACTGTGTTCAGTTCAGTTCAGTTGCTCAGTCATATTCGACTCTTTGTGACGCCATGGAATGCAGCACAACAGGCCTCCCTGTCCATCACCAACTCCCAGAGTTTACTCAAACTTATGTCTATTGAGTTGGAGATGCCATCCAACCATCTCATCCTCTGTCATCCCCTTCTCCTCCTACCTTCAATCTTTCCCAGCATCGGGGTCTTTTCAAATGAGTCAGCTCTTTGCATCAGATGGCCAAAGTATTGGAGTTTTAGCCTCAACATCAGTCCTTCCAATGAACACTCAAGACTAATCTCCTTTAGAATGGACTGGTTGGATCTCCTTGCAATCCAAGGGACTCTCAAGAGTCTTCTCCAACACCACAGTTCAAAACCATCAATTCTTTGATGCTCAGCTTTCTTTATAGTCCAACTCTCACTTCCATATATGACCACTGGAAAAACCATAGCCTTGACTAGACCGACCTTTGTTGGCAAAGTAATGTCTCTGCTTTTTAATATGCTGTCTAGGTTGGTCATAACTTTCCTTCCAAGGAGTAAGCGTCTTTTAATTTCATGGCTGCAGTCACCATCTGCTGTGATTTTGGAGCCCCCAAAAATAAAGTCAGCCACTGTTTCCCCATCTATTTGCCATGAAGTGATGGGACCAGATGCCATGATATTAGTTTTCTGAATGTTGAATTTTAAGCCAAATTTTTCACTTTCCTCTTTCACTTTCATCAAGAGGCTCTTTAGTTCTTCACTTTCTGCCATAAGGGTGGTGTCATCTGCATATCTGAGGTTATTGATATTTCTCCCGGCAATCTTGATTCCAGCTTGTGCTTCATTCAGCCCAGTGTTTATCATGATGTACTCTGCATATAAGTTAAATAAGCAGGGTGACAATATACAGCCTTGATGTACTCCTTTTCCTAATTATGTATGGTGGTGCTAATGGTAAAGACCCCACCTGCCAGTTCAGGAGACATAACAGACGTGAGTTCAATCCCTGGGTTGTAAAGATCCCCGGAGGAGGGCATGGCAATGTACTCCAGTGTTCTTGCCTGGAGAATCCCATGGACAGAGGAGCCTGGCGGGCTACAGTCCATGGTGTTGCACAGAGTCGGACACGACTGAAGTGACTTAGCACATGCATGTACATTATAAAACATATTCAAGAAAGAAAATTTTAAAAGATAAAATAACAATAAATAACACTCATGTTCATAACAGCACTGGTGATGAGAGCCAAAAGGTGGAAGTGACACAAGTGTTCATCAAGAAAAGAATAAGAATGAATGGACACAAAGTGGTCTGTACATAGGATGGAATATCAACCAGCAGCTGAGGGAACCGGGCATAGGAAGTTATTGCTTAATAGTTAGACTATTTTGGGGAGAAGGCAATGGCACCCCACTCCAGTACTCTCGCCTGGAAAATCCATGGACAGAGGAGGCTGGTAGGCTCCAGTCCATGAGGTCACTAGAGTCGGACACGACTGAGCGACTTCACTTTCACTTTTCACTTTCATGCACTGGAGAAGGAAATGGCAGCCCACTCCAGTGTTCTTGCCTGGAGAATCCCAGGGACAGCGGAGCCTGGTGGGTTGCTGTCTATGGGGTTGCACAGAGTCAGACACGACTGAAGTGACTTAGCAGCAGCAGCAGCAGTAGACTATTTTGGAAGATGAAAGATTCTGGAGATTGGTTGCCCAGCAATGTAAACATACCTAACACTGCTAAACTGTGTATTATGCAAGTGTTAAGATGATTCATTTAGGCAATGCCTTTTTTTTTTTTTTTTTGCCATAACTGAAGACAAATACATAACTTAAAATCAGGTTAAAACTGGGAAATTATAATATTTCTCCCCACAGAGGATCTTTTTGCACATCCTCTGTGGTGGGTGTGCCCACTTTAAAGAACTTTGCATTCAACAGCCTGTAATCCTGTCCACAATGTGGTCAGTAAAAGCTTCTGAATAAAAACTCCTTTGGGGTCTTTGCTGGTTGACTCAGTGGTAAAGAATCCTTCTGCCGGTGCAGGAAACACAGGTTCAATCCCTGGTCTGGGAAGAGCCCACATGCCGCGGAGCAAGTAAGCCCGTGCGTCACAACTGTTGAGGCTGCATGTCACAACTATTGAAGCCCGCTGGCTCTAGAGCCTGAGTTCTGCAGCAAGAGAAGCCACGACAATGAGAAAACCACGCACCACAACTGGAGAGCAGCCCCCGGTCGTCACCGCCAGGGAAAGGCTGCATAACAAAGACCCAGCACAGCCACAAATAAATAAATAAATTTATGGGGAAAAAACTGCTGTGGTCAGCTCGATGTGAAGAGTTCTCTCTTCAGGCAAAATAAAAGAGTACAAAAGAAGTGATGCTGAGGAGGTCATGCAAACAGGGGGACCAGCTCCAATCCTGCCTCTAGCTTTTAGTTACCAAGATTTGAAGCAAGTTAATCAGCCTCTCTGAGTTGTATTGGGTTGGCCAAAAGCTTGTTCTGGTTTTTCCATGAGATGTAATGGGAAAACCAGAACAAACTTTTGGCCACCTCAATACATCCCTCAAATGTAGAAGAGAGATAGTAATGGGTTTTCATTTATTCATTCAACAACTATTTATTGAGTGCTATACTATGACAAGATCTGTGGTATATTGTTACCTAATGTATTATTTTGTCATTCAGTTACCAAGTAGTGTCTGACTCTTCGTGATTCCATGGACTGCAGCAGAGAAGACCTCCCTGTCCCTCACCATCTCCCACAGTTTGCCCAAGTTCATGTCCATTTTATCGGTGATGCCATCCAACCATCTCATCCTCTGTCACCCCCTTCTCCTCCTGCCTTCAATCTTTCCCAGCATCAGCGTCTTTTCCAATAAGTCTGCTGTTTGCATTAGGTGACCAGAGTATTGGAGCTTCAGCATCAGACCTTCCAATGTGTATTCAGGGATGATTTCCTTTAAGATTGACTCGGTTAATCTCCTTGCTGTCCAAGAGACCCTCAAGCGTCTTCTCCAGCAGCACCACAGTTCAAAATCATCAGTTCTTCAGTGCTCTGCTTTCTTTATGGTCCAGTTCTCATGATGTAATATTTAGTCTATAATATTTGGTATGTTAGTCACCTATATTGTATTCGCTGCTTAAAAAATTACTCCCCAAACTTGGACATGCAGTATCTGTGGGTCAAGAATCCTGGGACAACTTGGCTGGATGGCTCTGTTTCATGGTCTCTCATGAGGCTGCAGTCAGGGCTGTGTCATCTGAAGGCTTGACTGATGCTGGTGGCTCTGCTTCCAAGATGGATCACATGGCATGGGGCTGCCGGCAGCAGACCTCCTTTCCTCGCCCCCATGTGGGTCTTTGTGGACTACTTGAGTATCCTCACGCCTAGGCAGCTCACCTCCCCTGGAGCAAGTGATCTGAGAGGTCTGTCTCTCATGACTCAGCCTCAGAAGTCACCCACTGCCACCTCGCAGAATCCTCTGGGTCGTACGTGTCAGTTTTGTTCATCGTGGGAGACTGTGTGCAAGGTCATGATGCCAAGAGGCAGGACTCCCTGGGGGCCAGTTGGATACATCGATGAATAGAGTGGACATGGTCCCCACCCTCAAAAACCTTTTTGACCGAAAGTGTGTCCCCAGATAGACTCCATCCAAATAGTTACAGAAATTACTGTTTATTTACGACTGCGGTACTTGCCTATGATTCAAGAGTCCTAGATCCTGTGAATGTGTGTGGGTTTTTTTTTTTTTTTTTTTTGGCTGTTCTGGGTTTTCATTGCTGCACACAGGCTTTTCTCTATTTGTGCAGAGTGGGATCTCCTCTTCATTGCAGTGCACAAGCTTCTCACTGTGGCGGCTTCTCTTGTTGCTGAGCACGGGCTCTGGGCACATGGTCTTCAGTAGTTGCAGCTCCTGGTCTCTAGAGCACAGGCTCAATAGTTGTGAATGAGGGCTTAGTTGCTCTGAAGCATGTGAGACCTTCCCAGACCAGGAATCAAACCCATGTCTCCTGCATTGGCAGGCAAATTCTTTATCACTGAGTCATGAGGGAAGCCCTGAAAATGTGTTTTATGTGAAGAACCTGACCTCATTTGCTGGGTGAGGGAAGAGTTCCCTGCAGAGGAGACACTTATGCTGATACCTTAAGGATGAGGAGGAGTTAGTCAGGTGTCTGGCAGCAGAGGAAACAGCTGTGCAAAGGCCCTGAGGCAGAAATGTGCCCTGCCCTTTCAAGGATCTGAAGAAAGCCAGTGTGTATGTGAGCAGGAGGAGGAGCCAGGAGCGTATCAGTCCAGGGAGAAAACAGCCTGAGTGACACTGGAGACACAGAAAGAGGCCCGATTGTGTGGACTTCAAGAGCTGTAAAGATTTTCTGCTTCATCCTAGGAGCAAAGGAATTTTTTTTTCCTTTGGGTGACAGTGTGGGGTGGAAGTGTGACATCAAATTATATGACTGGGTTTGAAATTTTTCAAAGATCTGTTTGCTTTGGAAATGGATTGGAGGTGGGAAGGAATGGAAACAGGGAGACCCCATAAGGGGACCTTTCTAGGGTAAGTTATTTGCAAAAGAGCTGTCGTGTTTTTTGTTTTTTTAAGAGAGAGCAAAAGAAAATATAACATACTCTGAATTTAGGAGACACTCATCAAATGTTACCTCTCTCTTCCTCTTAAAAAACAAAGAGCTTGGGAGCATTTAAAATAAGGTGGTATCTTCAAGACCTGTGTGTGCATGCTAAGTCACTCAGACGTGTCCGACTGTGTGCAACTCTATGGACCGTAGCCCACCAGGCTCCTCTGTCCATGGGATTCTCCAGGCAAGAATACTGGAGTGGGTTGCCATGCCCTCTTTCAGGGGATCTTCCCTACCCAGGGATCAAGCCCACATCACTTATGCCTCCTGCAGGGGTTCTTTACCATTAGCACCACCTGGGAAGCCCATCTGCAAGACAGCTATCTTTAAATAGAAGACAAAACCATCATCCAACTGAAAGCCTCACTAGCCACCTTGTAAGCTCAGGGTCCAGAAGGAGCCTTGTCTTGGAAACAGGGAACAAGATTCAGCAGCAATTGGAATGCCTTGCTCCACTGTCAGCAGGAACCCAGACCAGCCCACAGAGAGCTCTGAATAGCATTTATGATCCTTAATCAGCAAGCATGCAGCGTTGATCTGGAAATTAATTGGATGCTCGGGTTTTTCACACACTGTGGAGAGTTAGATATTACAAAGATTTTGACAGGAATATATTTAGTAACAGCATCACTGATGCTCTATGGCATGCAGAGACCCACATCCACTTTGGGACTCATTATATCCTGAGTGACAGTGGATGCTTAGCAAATCTCTCTTGATTATGATGATTAACCACATTGCTCAGTGTCTTTAACAGCGAGTGAGGAGCTGGACCAGAGCTGGGGTTTTCTAAATATGACCCACTCTACTATTATTTATTTAACCATCTTTACTTAATTGACTCATTTATTAGATTGTTTTTAAGGGTAATTGTATGTTTCCACTATAATGGAAAAACCTCACTTGCCATGCAAATAGGACAGTCTTTAAAAACAGATACAGTCCTCCCCTAATCCAGATCATGGCCCATTGTGGGTGCGTCACGCCCCAAGAACTGCTGGGCTGGGATGGGCTTGCAGCAAAGGAACTCAGAATAAAGAGCCAGGGTCATGTGTTCCCACAGCTGTGTGAGTCTGCCGTACACAGCAGGTGATACAAGGAAGGGATAAAGAAGGAGAAGGGGACAGTTTCTCAAGTGAACAGAAGTGAAGATCTGTTGCAGTTCCTGGGAGCACCAGCTAAAAGACAGAGAGAAGTGGGTCTTCTGGACTCACCTCCAGGGATCAGAACTCAGTTGTTCAAGGAGGCAGGGACAGAAATGGACAGGGGCTCAGGGTCGTGTTTACTGCTGCTGGAAGTTTCCTTTAGCCTTTACTCTGTTAAAAAATATTTACAAATGTACATAAATGTAGGTTTCTTCAGGGGCAAAACATTGCTTCAACTTCATACATTGCTAGTAGGAAGGTCAAATGGACAACCCCTTTGAGAAGAGGCAGGGTGATTTCTTACGAAGTTAAACACACACACAGCTGCCGTATAACCAGCAAGCCCCCCCCCCCCAAGTATTTACCCAAGAGAAAATGAAAACATATGTTCATTAAAAGACATGTGCAAAAATGTTCACAGCAGCTTTATTCATCTTTGCAAAAAGTGTAAATAATTCAAATGCCCATGTGCAAGGACAAATAAAGTTGAAACATGGTCATACGATGGAACATGGTTCCACACAACCAAATGAACATGCGGACAGCAAAGTAGGCAAATCTCAAAAATGTTATGTCAGGTAGAGACGGCAAGCATGGAAAGGACATGCTCTCTGTTTCCATTTACATCAAGTTCTAAAACAGGCAAAATTAAGATGTTCTACAGAGATGGAAAGCAAAAGACTGGTTGACTGAGCGGGTGGAGACTCGGAGAACTTTCCAAAGAGGCGAAAATATTCTGGGTTTTTATTGCCATGATGATTACATGGGGGCATATGTGGCCAAAACTCTTTGAGCTGTTATTTAACATTACATATTTTGCTAGAGGTAAAATATACCTCAATTTTACCTCTAGCTAAAGAGTCAATGTATAAATGAGGTATTACTGAAAATGTCTAGTGAATATGAAAAGAAGCCAAGGGGAAGCTGCTCGTCTCCTAGGAGATGTGCTTTCTCATTGGCCTCCCAAAAGAGGTTGCAGGCCCCGCCTCCTTCCCAGGTCATCTCAGACGCAGCAGAAAGTAACACATGTCAAGACACTTGGAAATCCTCCATTCGATACACAGACTGCAAGGGATGCAGTTTAATGATCACTTTTTTGGGGCTCCAAAATCACTGCAGATGGTGATAGCAGCCATGAAATTAAAAGACGCTTGCTCCTTGGAAGGAAAGTTATGACCAACCTAGATAGCATATTCAAAAGCAGAGGCATTACTTTGCCAACAAAGGTCCGTCTAGTCAAGGCTATGGTTTTTCCAGTGGTCATGTATGGATGTGAGAGTTGGACTGTGAAGAAAGCTGAGCACCAGAGAATTGATGCTTTTGAACTGTGGTGGTGGAGAAGACTCTTGAGAGTCCATTGGACTGCAAGGAGATCCAACCAGTCCATTCTAAAGGAGATCAGCCCTGGGATTTCTTTGGAAGGAATGATGCTAAAGCTGAAACTCCAGTACTTTGGCCACCTCATGCAAAGAGTTGACTCACTGGAAAAGACTCTGATGCTGGGAGGGATTGGGGGCAGGAGGAGAAGGGGACGACAGAGGATGAGATGGTTGGATGGCATCACTGACTTGATGGACGTGAGTCTGAGTGAACTCCAGGAGTTGGTGATGGACAGGGAGGCCTGGCGTGCCATGATTCATGGGGTCGCAAAGAGTCGGACACAACTGAGTGACTGAACTGAACTGAAACTCTTAGAACGACATCACTCTGTATAGAATACTATTCAGTCATAAAGAAAGCTGAGCACCAAAGAACTGATGCTTTTGAACTGTGGTGCTGAAGACTCTTGAGAGTCCCTTGGACTGCAAGGAGATCAAAGCAGTCCATCCGAAAGGAAATCAGTCCTGATTATTCATTGGAAGGACAGATGCTGAAGCTGAAACTCCAATACTTTGGCCACCTGATGTGAAGAACTGACTCTTTGGAAAAGACCCTGATGCTGGGAAAGATTGAAGGCAGGAGGAGAAGGGGATGACAGAAGATCAGATGGTTGGATGGCATCACTGACTCGGTGGACATGAGTTTGAGCAATCTCCGAGAGCTGGTGATGGACAGGGAGGCCTGGTGTGCTGCAGTCCATGGGGTCGCAAAGAGTCAGACAGGACTGAGCATCTGAACTGAACAGTCGTAAAAGAGAACAAAATGTTGCCATTTGCAGCAACATGGATGGACCTGGAGGGCATTATGCTTAAGTGAAATAAGTCAGACACAGAAAGACAAATATTATATAATATTTATATGGGGAATCTGAAAAATACAACAAACTAGTGAATAAAATGAAAAAGGAGACACACAGACATAGAGGACAAACTAGTGTTTACCAGGGGCAGGTGGGAGGTACCAAGTACTGGGTATAAGACAGGCTCAAGGATGTACTGTACAACACAGGAAATACAGTAAATATTTTGTATTAACTGTAAATGGAAAGTAGCCTTTAAAATTGTACAATTTTTTTTAATTTAAAAAGAACTGCATCACTCTTGTTTTTTTTTCCATATTTACATTTTTTAATACAGATGGAGGCTTGCTCATCATAAGATTCAGGCAGTACAGAAGTGTAAATAAAATTAAACTTTAGGTCCTCTTCTCTCCCTTCTCCCACCCATCCTCTACAAAGCCTACTCACTTGTCAGTTTGGGTGATGTAACTATTTTATGTGGATCCTTCTAGATTTCTTTCCCTCAAATTGGAATCACAGTACATCCTATCTTGCAGTCCAATGTTAATGTACCAATGTCTTCTCTCCCATAGAATGGATATACTATAATTTATTTAATCAATCCCCTAAAAAAATGGTCTTTTTTACTCTCCTGTAATGTTTGCCTCTGATAAACTGTGGAATGAATATATTTCCTTGAAATATATCTCTGAATTCTTATGTGAATATCACTGTAGAACAAATTCCTAGAAGTAAAATTTCTGGATCAAGGAGTATATTTTAATTTTGATAAAGCTTATCAAATTATTCTCTGAAAAGACTGAATTAATTTACAGTCCTCCCAAGAAGATCATTTCTTGTTTTGATCTCTGGGAGAGGGAAATTAAAGTGAGGAGAATATTTTCAGTGTTGAAAGGCTCTCCAACGCCGTTGAAAAACAAAGGTGATGCAGAGGTCAGCACATCCTTGTTTTCACTGCTGACTTGAAATTTCCATAATGAGGACATAAAACACATCATTTAAAAACAGCTCTTAATCTGTGAGATTAATGAGAGTTGAGAGCTATGACTTGAACATTTGCTGGTTAATAGATTTAGAGATAGAAACACAGTTGCGTCAATTACAGTAATTAATCAGAGATGAAGATGAATTGAAGGGACCCTCCTTTGCCAGCCAAACCTCAATCTAAATGCCGAGTAATGAGCTGCTGGTGGGGAAGGAGCGGCCAGAACTGGACCGGCTGAGAGAAGGATGAGGCTCTCATTCCCCAAAATGTACTGTGGGTTCCCAGAAGCACAGGGCTCCATCCCACCTCGGCTTTCCAGAAAACCCCCATCTCATACAGCTAGCCCTTCAGGCGATAAACTCCTCTTGGCTGTATCCCCAAGGTGTTTTTCTTCCTTAAATGGAGTTAAACTCTTTCTGAACCCGAAAGAATATGACCCTGAAGGAAATGAGCCTGTTCCAGTGATGAAATGCATAAACAGGAAACGCCAGAGGCAGCACTTCCGCATCTTGCCCACCCGGTCAGAGTGAATTCACAACCCACTCATCTAATCATGTTGGAAACAGTTCTACTGATGCTCTTTATAAAGTAGATAACAAGTGAGAACCGACTAGATCACTCAGGGACCTAAGTGCTCTGTGGTGACCTAAAGGGGAAAGAAATGCAAAACTGACAGGATATAAGTACACGTATGGCTGATTCACTTTGCTCTAAAGCAGAAAATAACAAAACATTATAAGGCAACTAAACTTCAATCAAATAAATTAAAAAAAAATAAACTAATATGAGATTGAGAATACCATATATTTTTAACAACCTTACAATAAAGAATTATTTACATATTTAAAACATAAAAAAGAATAGGGGAAAAAAAGATTTGAGAGAAACAGTGGTACATTCCAAAGCTATAACTACAAGTCATACTATATACTCCACCAGGGGAAGAGCACTTCACTTATTATCACTTAAAGTCACTCTAGTCTGGGAGCCAATTGCTATTTTTTCCAATTCCCTTTTTAGTTACAGAAAATAAAATGTATTCTTTTTGGTGCACGATTCTACGAGTTTGACAAATGCATAAAATAATGTAACCACCACAACCATTGATAGACAGAACGCTTCTATCACCCCTCAAAGCTCCCTTATGCTGCCCCTTTTTGGTCAGTCCACTGCAAACCCACTCTCAGCCCGTGGCAGCCACAGATCTGATCTGTTTTTTGTCCCTGTAGTTTTGTCCTCTCTAGAGAATGTCATGTATAGGGAATCCTACAGTTAAAAAAAAAAGTCAGTCTTTTGAGTCTGGTTGTTTTCCTGCATTTACGATCCATCCATGCACTTGTGTATTTCAGCATTTGTTCCTTTTTATCGCTGTATAGTATTCCATTGTGTGGCTGTACCACAGTTTGTTCATCCAGTCTCCACTTGTGAGACAGTTGGATGCCTCCCAGTTTGGGCAATTATAAATCAAGTCACCGTATACATTCACATACAGGGTTTTGTACAAAACTAAGACTGCCTTTATCTTGAGATTGCTGTGTCATATGCTAACCCAACTGCTATTTAATCTCTAGAAAATATCACTATCTTGAAAGTGCAAGGAGCCTGGAAACAATTCAGTTACCTCTGGGGTGAGCATGCTCTTGTTCAGGAAAACTGCTGTCACACAGCATAGGTCTGGGGGTGGACGTCCATTCCAGCCAGGATAAAGAACCCAGGATCTGAATTCCGATGCCTGCAGTCCAGTTAGTTCAGAAAATCAATTCCCCATTCTTGTTTTAGGCCCTATGTCAAGCTAAACCAAGACACTTTCATTTCCTTTCTTTTTCCCATCAACATTTTTATCTTAAAAGTTTCCTTAAGATTTACACACATATACTGGAATTTTTAACTGAATGAAATAAATTTAAATAGAAGTCGATCAATTTTTTTTAATATATGCATTCCCTAAATTGGAACAGTAAATGGAAATTTATGCCATATATTTCCAGAAAGCTAAAAAAATTCTAAATCACCATAATTATACAATCATTATTATATCTCATCTCTTAAGCATTAATTTTTGATGGTTTGTCCTCAAAAAGATAAGTATTTCAAATATTTCTTTTCTGTCACAACTGAACACAGTGAAGGCTCACTGAGTTAAATCCAGTGAAGGCTCAATTGAGGCTGAAGTTTTACTGAAGTTCTGCTGTTTGTAGCACAGCTAATGATCTCTATCTTGCTTCAATTGAATTAAGTTTATGAGACCTCTATTTTTATCTCTAGCATCAGCTTATTTTATTTTTCCATTTTCCACTTGTTTTTCTAAAATAATAAGGGCAAAATGCAATTAAAATATGCAAATAGTGCTGCTGACAACACCATCGTGGCTCAATGTGGTATGAAGTGGTGTGACACTGCATACAAAAGGAGGTCTGGGAATATCAATATTTAATGTACAAAAATGCAAGCAATGAAAAGGTGACTATTTAAAGATTTAGAAACCCTTGGATGCATGGTTGTACCATTTTATCCAATTCCATAAACAAATGATCTTATTTTAATCATTTTGTTTATGGGCAGAAATTGAGCACACTCCACCTGATTAGTCCCGTGATGTCAAACGATACTGGATCAACAAAATGATTTAGACAATTCTTGTCTTTGTGTGTGCATGCTCAGTCATGTCTGACTCTGCAACCCCGTGGACTGTAGCCTGCCAGGCTCCTCTGTCCATGGGATTTCCCAGGCAAGAATATTGCAGTGTGTTGCCATTTCCTTCTCCAGAGAATCTCCCTGACCCAAGGATCAAATCCAGGTCTCCTGCATTGCAGGCAGATTCTTTAATTGCTGTACCACGTGGGAAGCCCTCTTGTCTTTAGTTCATTCACTTATTCAACATGTACTGAATGTTCGCTCTTTGTCCAATAGCACCAAAAGACCCCGCCTCCTTGAACCACTTACAGTGAACTGGAGAGGGTGGCAAGTGAGATGAGGGCTGTGGAGGGACTTCAATCCACAGCAAAGTGTCATGTAGCGGGGGATCTCTCCCTAAATGGGGTGACATCTGAGCTGCCTCAGTGAGCATAATTGAGGGAGGAGAGAGTTCCAGTCATGATCAGCATGGAGTTCAGTCACGGACGGAGAAGTTGACACTAGAGCCATGTGTGAGCTTCTAGGGCTACTGTAAAAACACCACCAACGGAGAGAACCGCTTTGGCGATTCTGGAGGCCGGAAGTGCAAAATTAAGCTGCCAGCAGGGCTGGTCCTTCTGGAATGTCTGAAGGAGAGTCTGTCCCCAGCCTCGCTCCTGGTTTCCAGTGGTTGTGGGCAGTTAATTGAGAGACATCACTTCAGCATCACAGGGGCCCATCTAACCTGTCATCCTCCTCCATGTGTGTGTGTTTGTGACACAGTCTCTACACTGACCTTCTTATCAGGATACCAGCCTGGGGACTTAGGGTCCACCTTAATCTAGCTCGACCTCATTTAACTTCTTTACATCTGCCAAGACCCTATTTCTAAATAAAGTCTTATTCACATGGGACACCCAAAGTGCTCAGTCTCATAATTTTTTCTTTTTATCATAGAAAACAGTTGTAGATGCTAGGCACTACAGAAAGGAATGTGACATTATTTGGAAATAGTGGAGATAGGGGGTTAAGTTTTCCATACCCAAGTTATGACTTCAGCATAGCTTTTTGAGAGGGGCTTCCCTGGTGGCTCAGACAGTAAAGAGTCTGCCTGCAATGCAGGAGACCTCAGTTCCATCCCTGGGTCGGGAAGATCCCCCCTAGAGAAGGGAATAGCAACCCACTCCAGTATTCTTGCCTGGAGAATTCCGTGGACAAAGGAGCCTGACAGGCTACCGTCCATGGGGTCACAAAGAGTCAGGCATAACTGAGCGATTAACACTACCTTTTTGGGAGATGTGTTTAACTCACAACAAGAAGGGCTCTGCAAACTACAGCCCACCCACTCCTTTTGATTGCTGTTATTTGTAAATAAGGTTTATGGGGACACAGCCACACCCACCAGTTTACACATCCCTGAGGGAGCCCTGCCCCTTCAAAGGCAGAGATGGGTCTTTGGTTCCACAAAGAGACCAAGGCCTAAAACACTTATCACCTGGTCCTTCCAGGAGAAGGTTGGTGACTCCTGAGCTAGAGATAAACTGGTAAAGCACTGATCATGATCTGCCTTGGGGGTGAAACTAAGGGGTGAAAACTTGACCCCCAAAACTCTGGGAGATGCAGTCCAGTCTTGATAGGAAGTATGCAAAATGAGACGGAGATATGGCAAGAAGGAAGTGGAGTGGGCAAGGGGTTTGCAGGTCCTGACAGACTGCTGGGTGATTAGAGGAGGAGAGAAGGAGGGGACAGACAGCAGACGGCAGAGAATGAAATGAGGGCTCTGTGATTTCAACAGAGTCACTGTTTTAGGTTATGACAAGATGAAAGAAGGTGCTGGGGTGAAATTGAAGGGGAGTCGTTGGAGCCTGGGGGAGAGGCCATGGGATTGGAAGGCCAGGAGGCCACATGAGCACCCCCATGGTTCTTAGAAATGCTGGCAACAGGGATGGTCAGAGGAACATGAGTCAAGGGTGTGTTGTCCTCAAAAGGACCAGAGCAGAGTATTTTCTTTCCAAGTGACCAGTGTCCACAATTCAACTGCAGCAACCCCCGTGCACAGACTGTGTGATTAACATGGAGTGTGCTGTTCCACCCTTGTAGCAACTTCACAAATGTATGTGCACAGACTCCGAACGAAGGCTGTGATCACTTTTCCATAGCTTATGAATTATGAAGTTGGATTCCCATCACAAATGCTGTCAGAGTTTTTTGGTTTCAAAACCAATTAAAATGATGAATAGCTGTGAAAGGAACCACAAGCACATTTAATCTTTCTCCAGAATGGGTGGGGATCCGTCCTTTTTTGGTGTGTGTCACATTTCACATCAACTGAGAATATAAACCTGGCCTCATTCAAAGGTAAGATTCAAACAACATCTTCATGAAAGGGAACAGATCCGCTTGGCCTTTTTCTCAGCCATAAACACTGAGATACTTGCAACGTGCCACGTCGCCCTTTCTGCTTATCTTCCAAGGTCACGGCGCTCTCTTTCCATCTCCTTCTCTTAGCAAGGTTATCCTAAAAAGAATCACCAAAGCAGAGATTAGCTGTTTTGAAGCAAAAAGAGACAAGCAAGAAGGTTGCTGACAAGCTTTTGAGTTTGATTTATTGTGGATTTGAAGCTGTGTAACAATGCAGAGTTCTTGCATCCCCACGCCTCATCTCTCTACCATTTCATGTGTCTGAGGTCTTAATGCTCCCACTCAGCTCCAAGGGCATTGGGACAAACAAAGTGCTAAGTCTCATAATTTTTTTCCTTTACTTTTCATCATGAGAAAGAGCTGTTGGTGCCATGTACTACAGAAAGGAGAGGATGAGTCTGAGTCAGAAGACTTAACTTTTAATACTAACTCAACCACTCTAGCTGAAAACCTTGAGCAAATTACATGACCTCACTGAGACTCAGTTTTCTCAACTGTTGCGAGGCAACAACTAGGTCCTACTGTACAGCTCAGGGAACCATATTCAATACCATGATAAATCATAATGGAAAAGAATATGAAAGAGAATATATATATGTATAACTGAGTCACTCTGCTGTATAGCAGAAATTAACACAACATTGTAAATCCACCATTCTTCAACAAAAATTTATCAAAAAAGAAATAAACTTCCCAAGTGGCGCTAGAGGTAAAGAATCTGCTTGCCAGTGCAGCAGATGCAAGAGACATGGGTTTGATCTCTGGATCAGGAAGATCTTCTGGAGGAAGGCATGACCACACACTCCAGTGTTTTTGCCTGGAGAATCCCATGGACAGAGGAGCTTGGTGGATTACAGTCCCCAGGGTCTCAAAGAGTCAGACACGACTGAGCACACACACACATACACACCCGAGGCTCAACTGAGTTCAATTTGTGTTGAATTATGCACTCCTTAATTTATACGTAAAACTGACGTGTGATGTGTAATAGCAGCAGACGCCTGTGTGATATAGTCATTATTCACAGAGCTATGCTTCTGACAGAAGGAAAAACATTGTGTAAGTGTGTTTAAGACAAAGTCTCCAATAAATAATATTTGGACAGAACAACTCCTTCGAAGAGGTGACTCAGCTATCAGTGAACTCATCTCTGCTATTTTTAGGGCTGGAAAAGCAGAGGCTGGTGGTGCTGAAGCTGTGTAACCAGTCGCACAGGGTGGCTTCTCGAAAGTGGTGGCCTTGACCTCGGTGGCCTTTCACAGGGGAAGTGGAGCAGCAGCCATGAGCATCTGGGCAGCTCCGTAGAGCCCGGTCTGAGGAGGAGAGGGAGACACAGATTGCCTTGTACCTCACCCCCGCGACAGTGCTGAGTTAGACCCCGGCGGCTACATTATCTCCCAATTTCCTTTCCAAAACCGTGTCTCTGTCTGACTTTTAGGGTGGCTGTCACACGCGCTCGACAGCACACTCAGTCTTTGTGGAACTGAGCAAATGGGTTTGAACCGCCTTTAGCCGGACGCTGCCAGCCCTTCAACCTCCTACCCGGGAAGGTGGTGAGAGCAGGTGTGGGTGCTAAGTCGCTTCAGTCGTGTCCAACTCTATTCGACCCCATGGACTGTAGCCCGCCAGGCTCCTCTGTCCGTGGGATTTCCCAGGCAAGAATACTGGAGTGGGTTGCCATACCCTCCTCCAGGGGATCTTCCCCATCCAGGGATTAAAGCCTTGGCTCTTAGGTCTCCTACATTGCCAGGCAGGTTCTTTACCACTAGTTTCCCACCTGGGAAGCCATGAGAACAGCTACTTGAGCCCAACTGTTGGCTGCCCCTTTCTGTCCCAGAACCTAACCTTATCCTCTTAGGATATCATTACTGTTAAATTCAGCTGCCTTTCTCAAACCCATCAAAGAAAACCATCTTTTCATTACACCTGAAATTAGCCATTGCTTCTGCGGCTGCCTCTCCTGAAGTGTAAAGTCTCCCAGCATGGTCCAGAGCTGCTTTATCCACCTCGCTCAAGGTCACCTTCATCACTCTGGGGCACAGAGACCTCCGCAGTAAAGGCCATGGGGGAACCCTGCCGGGCTGGCCTGCAGCTGGGAGGACTGGCCAGTGCTAGGGCCCTTGCCTGAGTGAAACCAGTTAGGAGCTCAGATGAGCTTCGAGCTGCATCCAAGCACAGATTCGGACTGTGAGGCCAAGCAAAGACCGAGCACAGACTCTCTGCACCCCTGTGGTTATCTACGTGTGCCCTCTTTTTTACTAAATCCAAATTAGATCTTACAACACTGTTCATGTTAGCTTGTTTATACCATGTGTTAGAATCCAGGAAACACATATCATTTCTTTTCAGAAACAGAGGCAGGGCATAGAGATAAGCATGCATTGTGATATAAACACATTTTTTAAAGTTTTTAACTCCTATTTGCTGTTCAGGCAGCTTAGCATTTAGTTTGTCTATAATTGGGTATGGTTTTTAAGTTTTGACAGGAACTGCATTTTAAGCAGCAGGAGGCAAAAATAATTCAAAGGTTAATATTCATCAAAATTTATCTAACAGCAGGAGACCCTTCACTCTGAACTCATTCTTTCTTGCAAAATCAACCACCCCCCTCAAGAGCTCTCACCTATCAGAAGCACAGAGAATCCAAATATATGATGCATCCCAGCCACACACTTTATCTTGCTTCTTTTGTTTTCTTTGGTTCATCAGGTCCTTCCTTCAGAACCAAAGGAATCCATAGCAATAACTCTGTTCTTAGAACTGATCTTCTCCATTGGAAGAACTTCAGTCTAGATGCCAAGAAGCTTCTGATGCTCCCAGATCCTACCCTTCAATCTCTGCTATTAGGGACTGAGACCTGTAACATTTTCCAATGTCCATTCTCTTTTGTTAAAGCAAATTATATTGGGAAGGGCTATGTACTATACTTATCCATACTGAAGTCTGAATGGCTTATCAAACTCAGTTTCTTTCTGTTGTAGAATTTAGGCAGAAGAGGAAGGAAGGAAAGCAGGAGAAGATTCTAACAAGGAAATTATGGATATATTTATTAAGGGGGATGAATGGTCCAAAGGCCAACATGTCCCTATGCAAGTATTTTATAAACAAAAGAATCAAGGTGCACACATGAATTCCCCGAAGATCCTGCTAAAATGCAGGTTCAGATTGTGCCAGTCTGGAGTGCAGCCTGAAACCCTGCGATTCTAACATCTTCTCTGATGATATCAGTACTTCTGGTCCACAGACGGCACTTTACGCAGCAGGAAGGCAGGAACTAGAATGGTGAACAAGGTGTCAGCTCAGTGGTTCTGCATCTTGGCTTAACAGAATCACCTGACGAGTTTTAACATTTTTTTTTAACTACTGGTGCCCAAGCCCCACCCAACATCAATTAAATAAAAATCTAGGGATCACTCAAGTGTTTATATTCCTGAAGGCTCCCCAAGCTATTCTGTTGAGCAGCCTGAGTTGAGAACCACTGTTAGCTGATAAGTTCACTGGACCCTCAGTTCATGAGGGCTAAAGGCAAGATACCCCAGTCAAGGGCATCTTCCTCCCCCGTGGGAGCTTGCTATCACACAATGCCTGGCAAGCGGTTCAGTCAGTTCAGTTCAGTTCACTCAGTCGTGTCTGACACTTTGCGACCCCAGGGACTGCAGCAGACCAGGCCTCCCTGTCCATCACCAACTCCCGGAGTTGACTCAAAGTCATGTCCATTGAGTCAGTGATGCCATCCAAACATCTCATCCTCTGTCGTCCCCTTCTCCTCCCAGCTTCAATCTTTCCCAGCATCAGGGCCTTTTCAAAAGGGTCAGTTCTTCACATCAGGTGGCCAAAGTATTGGAGTATCAGCTTTAGCTTCAGCCCTTCCAATGAATCTTCAGGACTGATCTCCTTTAGGATGGACTGGTTGGATCTCCTTGCAGTCTAAGGGATTCTCAAGAGTCTTCTCCAACACCACAACTCAAAAGCATCAATTCTTTGGTGCTCAGCTTTTTTTATAGTCCAACTCTCACATCCGTACATGACCACTGGAAAAACCATAGCCTTGACTAGATGGACCTTTGTTGGCAAAGTATGTCTCTGCTCTTTAGTATGCTGTCTAGGTTGGTCATAACTTTCCTTCCAAAGAGTAAGCGTCTTTTAATTTCATGGCTGCAGTCACCATCTGCAGTGATTTTGGAGCCCAAAAAAATAAAGTCTGACACTGTGTCCACTATTTCTCCATCTATTTGCCATGAAGTGATGGGACTGGATGCCATGATCTTCATTTTCTGAATGTTGAGCTTTAAGCCAACTTTTTCACTCTCCTTTTTCATTTTCATCAAGAAGCTCTTTACTTCTTCTTCACTTTCTGCCATAAGGGTGGTGTCATCTGCATATCTGAGGTTATTGATATTTCTCCCAGCAATCTTGATTCTAGTTTGTGCTTCATCCAGTCCAGCATTTCTCATGATGTACTTTGCATATAAGTTAAATAAGCAGGGTGACAATATAAATAAGCAGGGTGGCAAGCAGTTGGTACTCAGTAAACATAAGTATGTCCCATGAAAAAATAAATGACTAACTGAATGCATGAATGACTTAAGACCTTTGAAGGCCAACAGTCTACAAAATGTCAAGGATTGAATTCTCGTTGAAATGACAATTGACAAGGCTAAAATTTAAAGACAGGAAGTTTTTTCCATGGTTCCTTCAAATACCCTAAACAGATACTCAATTGTCCGGCCACTCCTAGGGATGATTCTGCTGACAACTGGAGAAGTCCAAGCCATAAATATCACCTTTGCTTTATTCCAGTGTTTCCTAACCATCCACCAGTCATAACACACTCACAATTTTTTGCTCTCAGTGCTATTATTTACCTAGCTTTCTTCCTTAAATTGACTCACTTTTTTCACAAATGGATGTATTTTAAAGGGAAACTGTAAATCGCTATTTCAAATATATAGAAAAACAACCAATATCCCTCCACATAAATAGAAGTATCTGTCAAAATAAATACAGTGAAAGCAACTCAAGAAGGATGTTGCTGCCTGCCAACGCTTGCCTCTGTCAGATAAGAAGACGGATTAACCAGGAATAGGATGATATTAAAGACAAGGGCGCTCTTTATGGAGACTTGTCACTGGCGTGGTAAGAGGGATCGAAGGAGTGTTTTGCAAGAAGTCACAGTCAAATTCTGCAATGCCATGTTAGCAAAGCCACCATGCACAAGCATCTCAAAGAATACCGATCTCGGCCAATGATATTCAAGTTGAGACCAGGAATCCAAGGGCCACCAACTAGTGCTGAAGAGGCTCTGGGAGATAAAAGGAAGTATTTCCAAGATTTCAGTTTCTGGGGAATCCAGTCATCAATGTGATTTGTCTGTACATAGGGTGATGTTTGTTTTCCTACTTCTAAGAGGAACAATATAATCAACAGAGAAATTCAAAACAGGTTGGACCTTGCTGACAAAATCAGGGGAATTAGCTTTCTCTTTGAAGGCATATTTGTTGGCTTAAGGCCTTGGAAAAGAAAAATTCACTAAATAAAATCATGCTGTTATCAAATGAATGGATCAGACAATGTAGCTCTCTAGTGAGGGGTGTCCCAGGGTGGGGGTTAAATTGTTATGTTCATACACTTGGATTTGGACAGCTTGGCCCATTGACATTTTAGGGAATAAACCCACTAAATGATTCATTTTTATCTGCGGGTTGTTTTTCTTTTAAACAACACGTGGAGAATGTGACATTATGATTCTAATGCAGAGGCAAGACAGAGAAGTTAGCAGGGAGGCCTCTGGGACCAGGCTGCCTGGTCTAAGTCCCTGCCCTGCGCCCTTTCCACCTGTGTGGCCTCAGGTGAAATACTCAACCCCTCCGTGCCTCGTGCAGTCTCCTTGCTCAGAGGATGTGAGTGATAACAAGGGTACCATCACGTGAGGACATCACAGGAAGAGTAAAGAATCTGAGAGTCCTTTGCACAAAACAAGCACTCAACACGTGTTACCTTTTTCTCATTACCTTCGTATTGTTATTATTATGCTCCAAAATACACAGAACAATAGGTTATGCAATGAAATCTCTTCCACCCCGTGCCTCCCTCTAGACACAAAACAGAATAAAAAAGCTTTTATCTATGTTTATTTATGCATTTATTATCAAGTATGTTTTTCCTCTTCTGTGCTCACGGGGGCTCACCACACACTCTTTTCTCCACTTAACATATCATGGGAAGGAACGATACCTTGCAATCATTTTCCTGGTTCTTTGCTGGAACTGCAGTTTTGATTGTGTGGCTGCACCGTCACTGATGTAGGTCATCCCTCACGTGGGACAGAAGCCATTTCTGGTTTTCACTTTTACAATCATGCTGCCATGAACACACTTAAAAATTCGAATCTTTCATACACGTATAAGTATACCATTAGGGTATATACATCCAGGACTTTCCTGATAGCTCAGTTGGTAAAGAATCTGCCTGCAATGTGGGAGACCCCAGTTTGATTTCTCGGTTGGGAAGATCCGCTGGAGAAAGGATAGGCCACCCACTCCAGTATTCTGGCCTGGAGAGTTCCATGGACTGTACAGTCCATGGGGTCACAAAGAATTGGACACTACTGAGCAACTTTCACTTCACTTCACTTCATACCGTTAGGATAGATTCTTTTTTTAATTAATTAATTAATTTTAATTGGAGGCTAGTTACTTTACAATATTGTAATGGTTTTTGCCATACATTGACCTGAATCAGCCATGGGTGTACATGTGTCCCCCATCCTGAACCCCCCTCCCACCTCCCTCCGCATCCCATCCCTCAGGGTCGTCCCAGTACACTGGCCCTGAGTGCCCTGTATCATGCATCGAACCTGGACTGGTGATCTGTTTCACATATGGTCATATACATGTTTCAGTGCTATTCTCTCAAACCATCCCACCCTCGCCTTCTCCCACAGAGTCCAAAAATCTGTTCTTTATCTCATGTCTCTTTCACTGTCTCACATATAGGGGCATCTTTCTAAATTAGGATAGATTCTTACAGGTGGGATTCCTGGATCAAAAAGTCTGTGCATCTTTTATTCTGATAGACATTGCCAATTTCTCTTCAAAAAGATTACACCCATTTGCATACCACCGATCAAGGTAGACAGTGTGTCTTTCTTCTCATATTCAGGAGTATTTTAAATGCATAAGATAAAATCCATAGGATAATCAAGGAAAAGCAATTATACTGAAACAGTTTTCAAAAGATTTAAAATACACTTTTGTGACGTGGTAATGTGTATCCTTCTTTATATATACACTATATTTAAAAAAAAATCTAGTGCCAGATAGGAGTGAGTAGAAAAGATATTTCAGCAAATCTACAACAGTTATAACCTGGTAGGAAAGTACATATTAGTGACAAACTCGCAGGTCCTACTAGTGATATTGTGACTCACAGTCTACACCCACAATTGAAGGAAAGACTAATTTTGAGTTGGCAGCTGGTGAAAAAAAAGATGTAAATTTTTTCCAAACAAGTGTTGGACCCTGGGCAGAGTCAGCTCTTGGAGATTTATTCCAATGAGTGGCAGCTTCTCCTCTCCTTCTTCTCCTCAGGTCAGCCCCAGGAATTCTTGCTTTTAGGGAGCTATTAAAATTCATGTGTGGAAACTAGCCTCAATCTAGCCTGGGACAGGCTTCATAGACCTTCTAAAGCATTGAGAGGAGAGAAAGAAGGCATGAGCAGGCAGAGACACTGCTAAAGGACCATCCAGAGGTGCTGCCTTGAGTGTGTCTTAGAGATAGTAACAGACCCACTTCTGCTGTCAGTATATCTGCTTCCCTACCCTACAGAGTTTTGGAGCATGTTAAATAAAGTAAGAGAACGTAAAGTCCTTTGAAAAATTTAAAGGCACTCTATGAACTTAGGGTGGGGAAGGCAATGGCACCCCACTCCAGTACTCTTGCCTGGAAAATCCCATGGACAGAGGAGCCTGGTAGGCTGCAGTCCATGGGGTCGCTAAGAGTCGGACACAGCTGAGCGACTTCACTTTCACTTTTCACTTTCATACATTGGAGAAGGACATGTCAACCCACTCCATTGTTCTTGCCTGGAGAATCCCAGGGGCAGGGGAGCCTAGTAGACTGCCGTCTGTGGGGTTGCACAGAGTCGGACACAACTGAAGCTACTTAGCAGCAGCAGCAGCATGAACTTAGGGTGCTATGTTAGCCATTAGGAATTAATATTATGATTATCTCTTCTTATCTTTAGTGCAGGCTTCCCTTGTAGCTCAGCTGGTAAAGAATATGCCTGCAATGCAGAAGACTGCAATTCGATTTCTGGGTCAGGAAGATCCCCTGGAGAAAGGATAGGATATCCATTCCACCATTCTTGGGCTTTCCTGGTGGCTCAGATGGTAAAGAATCCTCCTGCGATGCAGGAGACCTGGGTTTAATCTCTGGGTTGCAAAGATTCCCTGGAGAAGGGCATGGCAACTGCCTCCAATATTCTTGCCTGGAGAATCCCCATGGACAGAGGGGATGACTAGACTGAACAACTGAACAGCTTAGACTGAACAACTAAGCACAGCACAGCATATTTTGTGGCCAGAACCTCCCTTACATCTGCCAATAGGAGTAACATTAGAGGGACTTCCCTGGTGATTCAGTGGTTAAGACTCCACACTCCTGACACAGGGGGCCCATGTTCGAGCCCTGGTCGAGGAGCTAGGTCTTGCATGAACTAAGACACACCACAGCCAAATAAATAAATAATTTAAAAAAAATTTTTAAGAGTGACATTAGGACCAAAGGATGGAACTGCACAGCTTTGGAAACTAAAAAGCACAATGGTTCAGACATGGCTTGGACCTACATTCCTCTTACCTGGAGCATAGTCCATGCCATGCTAATTCGCTTCAGTTGTGTCCAGCTCTTTGCGACCCCATGGACTGTGGCCCACCAGGCTCCTCTTTCCATGGGATTCTCCAGGCAAGAATACTGGAGTGAGTTGCCATCTACTCCAGCGCATAGTCCAGTGAATAGGTTAACATGCTGCTGAAATCTCCTGGTGATAGTAGGAAGTGTCCAATCCACAGAGAACATTCTGTCACTGGAAAAACACATGACTCTGGAAATCTTTGGAGTATAGAAGAAAGATTTCCAACAATTTTCTGACTATTCACCTTTTAAAAAAATTTTTTTTGAGTGCTAGAGAAATGTTAAATTTCATTAAGTTTTACTGCTAGACTTAAGATACACATAAATCTCTTTAATGTTGGTTTCAGTCAAAAGTGAACTGAACATGATCGTTAAACCAGTGCATGTGGGAGAATGAATTGAGGAAAATTCAAATATGCACCGTTGGAAAATTTCCAACGTGTCCACATCAGATGTAAGAAGGCTCAGAGCAAAATTCTCCAGACTCTAGTGGCCTGGGCACTTTTCTGCTCAATTTCCATACAGATGAGCTTTGTTCTAGGACGATAAGGTTGCAGTTTGGGAGTCTATCTGGGAAGCTTGCTCCTGTCTCATTAGTCCCTAAGCACAGAGCAATTTCAGCTGATACTGTTACCAGCTCCTAGCTGGGTTATGTGGTTAAATGCCTTGAGAGAAAAGAGCAAGCCAGAATAAAGGGACAAATGCAACCTACGCTCTTGTTCTGAGTGCCTATTGCTGCGAAATTACACTGGCAACTAATCATATGCCATGATGTACCATTAGCACAAACTCTCACTGCGTGAGATATTGAGTCTGGAATTACCTGACATCTCACAGGGACACATTGTATCCCTGGTACAATTCCTCTGCGGTCTTGGCTTATACATGACTGTAACTAGACAGAAGTATTTCTTGCTGTGGCTCAAACACATACTAGTCCTTACCTGCGTTCTTGTGAAATTGAAAAAAAAAAAAAAAGCTCCCCCTACCAGTGGGTGAATTGCAAAACAGCACCTCCTTCTGGAGAACTTTGACTCTAGGGACCTTTGCCAGCAAGGTGATGTCTCTGCTTTTTAATACACTGGGTATGTCTTAGCTTTCCTTCCAAGGAGCAAGTATCTTTTAATTTCATAGCCTAAATCACTGTCCACAGTGATTTTGGAGCCCAAGAAAATGAAATCTGTCACTGCTTCCACTTTTCTCCCTTCTATTTGCCATAAAGTGATGGGACCTGATGCCATGATCTTAATTTTTTGAATGCTGAGTTTTAAGCCAGCTTTTTCACTCTCCGCTTTCACCTTCATCAGCAGGCTCTTTATTTAGTTCCTCTTCGCTTTCTGCCATTAGAAGAGTGTCATCTGCATATGTGAGTGTATTGATATTTCTCCCAGTAATCTTGGTTCCAGCTTGTGATTCATCCAGCCCAGCATTTTGCACAATGTACTCTGCATAGAAGTTAAGTAAGCAGGGTGACAATATACAGCCTTGTCATACTTCTTTCCCTATTTGGAACCATTCCATTGTTCCAGATCCTGTTCTAACTATAGCTTCTTGATCCCCAGATAGATTTCTCAGGAGACAAATAAGGTCGTCTGGTCCCATCTCTTAATTCTTCAGTTTATTGTGATCCACAAAGTCAAAGCCTTTAGCATAATCAATTAAGCAGAAGTAGATATTTTTCTGGAAATCTCTTGCTTTCTCCATGATCCATCAAATGTTGGCAATTTGATCCCTGGTTCCTCTGCCTCTTCGAAACCCAGTTTGTACATCTGGAAGTTCTCAGTTCACGTACAAGCTAGGGCTTGAAGGATTTTGAGCACAACCTTGCTAGCATGTGAAATGAGTGCAATTGTGTAGTCATTGGAACATTCTTTGGCATTGCCCTTGTTTAGGATTGGAATGAAAATTGACCTTTTCCAGTTCTGTGGCCACTGCTGAGTTTTGCAAATTTGCTGACATGTTAAGTGTAGCACTTTAACAGCATCATCTTTTAGAATTTTAACTACTCACCTAGAATCCCATCACCTCCACTAGCTTTGCTCATAGTGATGCTTCCTAAGGCCCACTTGAATTCACACTCCAAGATGCCCAGCTCTAGGTGAGTGATCACACCATCATGGTTATCCAGGTCATTAAGACCTTTTTTGTACGGTTCTTCTGTGTATTCATGCCACCTCTTCTTAATCTCTTGTGCTTCTGTTAGGTCCTTACCATTTCTGTCCTTTATTGTGCCCATCTTTGCATGAAATGTTCCCTTGTTATCTCCAATTTTCCTGAAGAGATCTCTAGTCTTTCCCATTCTATTGTTTTCCTCTATTTCTTTGCGTTGTTCATTTTAAAAGGCCTTCTTATCTCTCCTTGCTGTTTTCTGGAATTCTGCATTCATTTGGGTCTATCTTTCCCTCTCTCCCTTGCCTTTTGCTTCTCTTCTTTTCTTGGCCATTTGTAAGGCCTCCTCGGACAATACCTTGCCTTGCATTTCTTTTTCTTGGGGTTGGTTTTGGTCAACATCTCCTGCACAGTTTATGAACCTCTGTCCATAGTTCTTCAGGCACATTATCTATCAGATCTCATCCCTTGAATCTACTTTTCACCTCTACTGTATAATCATAAGGGATTTGATTTAGGTCATACCTGAATGGCCTAGTGGTTTTCTCTACTTTCTTCAGTTTAAGCCTGAATTTTGCAATAAGCAGCTAATGATCTGAGCCACAGTCAGCTCCAGGTCTTGTTTTTGCTGACTGTATAGAGCCTATCTTTGGCTGCAAATAACATAACCAATCTGATTTCGGTATTAACCATCTGGTGATGTCCATGTGTAGAGTCATGTCTTGAGGTGTTGGAAAAGCACGTTTGCTATGGCCAGGATGTTCTCTTGACAAAACTCTGTTATCCTTTGCCATATTTCATTTTGTACTCCAAGGCCAAACTTGCCTGTTCTTCTGAGTATCTCTCAACTTCCTATTTTTTTATCCCAATTTCCTATGATGAAAGGACTCTTTTTTTAGGATATTATTTTTATGTTAGTTCTAAAAGATGTCGTAGGCTTTCATGGTCAGCTTGGTCAGCTTCAGCTTCTTTGGCATCAGTGGTTGGGGCATAGACCCAGAATACTGTGATGTTGAGATGGTTTGCCTTGGAAATGAATCAAAATCATTCTGTCGTTTTTGAGGTTGCATCCAAGGACTGCATTTTGAACTCTTGTTGACTATAAGAGTTAGTCCATTTCTTCTATGAGATTCTTGTCTGCGTAGTAGATGTAATGGTCATCTGAATTAAATTTACCCATTCCCATCCATTTTAGTTCACTGACTCCTAGGATGTCAGTGTTCAATCTTGCCATCTCCTGCTTGACCACATCCAATTTATCTTGATTCATGGACCTAACAATCCAAGTTCTATACAACATTGTTCTTTACAGCATTGGACTTTACTTTCATTGCCAGACACATCCACAACTGGGCATCATTTCCTCTTCAGCCAAGCTGCTTCATTCTTTCTTGAGCTATTAGTAATTTCTCTCCACTCTTCACCAGTAGCATATTGGACACCTTCCAACCTGGGGGCTCATCTTCCAGTGTCATACCTTTTTGCCTTTTCATACTGTTCATGAGGTTCTCCTGGCAAGAATACTGGAGTGGATTGCCATTTCCTCCTCCAGTGGACCACAATTTGTCAGAATGGTCCTATGTCCATCTGTCTTGGGTGGCCCTGCACAGCATGGTTCATAGCTTCATTGAATTACACAAGCCCCTTCTCCATGACAAGACTGTGATCCATGCAGGCAAATTCTTTCTGTAAAAGATAGTAAATATTTTAAGATTTGTAGGCTTCTGTCACAACTACTTAAATCTGCTGTTACAGTGTGAAAACAGCCATATGCAACCCATAAGCAAATGAACATAATTATGTTCCAATAAAACTTTATTTAGAAAAACAAGTGGTGGGCTGAATGTGGCTCAGGAGTCATATTTTGTGACTTTTGACATAGATGCTAAAAGAAGGTAAAGCAGATGATAAAAGCAGAAGTGTGAGGTCATCCATAGGGTGCTTCCTGGCTCATATCCCTTCCTTCCTCCCTTTTACCCTCATAGCAATAAACAGTTACCATTTTGTCATTTGCATTTTAAAGATGAGGAAAATTTCAGTTTCCAGAAACTATGAATATTGCCAAGACCAAATAGCCAAACTATGAATATTGCCAAGACCAAAACCAGATCTGTCTGATTTAATGCCTCTTTTCCTTCCCCTACTCCAAGCTGACACCTGCAGACACATCCACTTGTACAACCCAACAAGGAAAATCCAATGGTCCCAGAGCAGGTAGAGTCCAGATTGGGAGGTCAGGGTGGCCGTGCCAGAACTGAGTTCAGTCTCAAAAGTCTCAGAAGCTTCTCTGAAAACGTTAAAGCAATTCAGACATGGTTGCTACCAGGCCCACCACCAGCTTCCACGGTGAGACCAGCCCAAGCATCAGGCATGCCTTTAACGGCAGTACCTCAGATATAATGGGGTCAGAAGATTTTGTGAAAATGTGTAAGTCCTTTGTCCTTACTAAGCCAAGAGGGCAGGCAAACCAATCTTATGCGAAATGCACAGGGTAACAGGCAAACCCGTAATTATTACATTTCTTTTCTGAGAGCTAATCTAATATTTTTTGTGCTCCAAACTCACTGCAGATGGTGACTGCAACCATGAAAATTAAAAGACACTTGCTCCTTGGAAAAAAAGCTATGACAAACCTAGACAACATATTAAAAAGCAGAAACATTACTTTACTTACAAAGGTCCATATAGTGAAAGCTGTGATTTTTCCAGTAGTCATGTATAGATTTGAAAGTTGGACCATAAAGAAGGCTGAGTGCCAGATAATTGATGCTTTTGAATTATGGTGTTGAAGACTCTTAAGAGTCCCTGCCTTGGACTGCAAGGAGGTCAAACCAGTCAATCCTAAAGGAAATCAGTCCTGAATATTCATTGGAAGGACTGATGCTGAAGCTGAAACTCCAATACTTTGGCCACCTGATGTGAAGAACTGACTGACTCATTGGGAAAGACCCTGGTGCTGGAAAAAGATAGAAGGTAGGAGAAGGGGACAGCAGAGGACGAGATAGTTGAATGGCATCATCAACTCGATGGACATGAGTTTGAGCAAGCTCTGGGAGATGGTGAAGGGCAGGGAAGCCTGGTGTGCTGCATGCAGTCCATGGGGTCACAAAGAGTCAGACATGACTGAGTGACTGAACAACAATCTATTATTGGGGCTATTCAGGTGGTGCTAGTGGTAAAGAAGCCACCTGCCAATGCAGGAGATGTAAGAGGTGAGGGTTAGATCCCTGGGTTGGGAAGATCCCATAGAGTAGGAAATGGCAACCCACTCCAGTATCTTGCCTGGAAAATTCCCTTGGACAGAGGAGCTTGGTGGGCTACAGTCCATTGGATCGTGAAAGGTCAGACATAACGAGCATCTGAACAATCTAGCTTTGCTTTCTGACTATGCATTCAAGTATTCAGAAACTAAGACTTAGATAACTAATTACTGGATGTATTTTTTTCCCTGCACTCAACTCTTAAAGAATAAATGAGCCATTATCAGAAGTTTCTTTCAGAAATAACTTGCAGAGATGCCCTGAGGTCATTTTGGATTCAACCCAATCTTCCAACTTTCTCCACCATGTTACTCTTAATGGTGACTCTGAATCAGCCTGAGCCTGAATCATCAATGATTAAATTATGTTCACTAAACAGCTAGTATTTTCTAAAGGAAAATAGACTAATGTATTTTTGGACAATGTTACAGAATTCAAACCAAAACAAGCTTCTGGCTTAGCCTTGAATTCCCAAGTATTAAATCTACAGAGACTCTACTTCCTCCCAAACATCCATGTTAATGGATATTTTAGAAAATTCCAGTATAATCCAAGGCCAGTTTAATTTATTCCTGTACACAGACAACTTTATGGATGACAACATTGTAGTTCAGATCAATAAATGATTCAGTTTGGGCTATAAAATTATAAACAGAACACTTGCAAAAAGTTGCTCAGCCTTTCTTGCTATAAACCATTTGATTTTTAGCCAGAAAATACATGACCAAACAAAAACAACTGTTTGCCTTCCTTAATACGCAGTCTCAGCATAGACTATTACACAGGGAATTAGCATTAGTCATCAAATTAATTGTAAAGACAACAAATTAAAGTTCCTATATCTTTGTCCATTTCAACCTTCAGAGGTGAAGCTGACCTCAGATAATACATGGTCTTTCTTCTTGCTATAAAAGTGGTCTCAGAGTCTGTGGCTTCTCAGAATCAAACTCTGTTGTCAGAATTCTCCAGTTCCTCCCTCTGCCCCAAACTCACCTCATGGCAAGCCATTTCCTCCAGAACCAAGACTTAGAGCCAAAGACCTCAGCCCAGACCTCGGGAGACAATTGTGAGTGAGAAACCTGGAGAAATGGGTCAGCTGCTTAGGCAGCAAACACAAAAGTGCAGAAAATCCTGACTTTAATTTTCCTCTAGTGGAAGTTAATTTCTATCCAACAAGCTACTCTACCGATGGTAGAAATTTGACATTGTCCTGCTCAAGTTGTGCCCCCACCCTCCTGCCTCCACCCTCAAGCTTCAAAGGACTAGCACAGAATCAAGAAGAGGGGGTGGGGTCCTAGAGCTCATGTCTTATCACCTCTCCACCTTGGAACCATCAGCTGCAGCCCCACCCCCACGGGCCTCAGTCATCCCTTCTCCTATATTCTCTCTGAACCCTGGATCCTCACTGTCCTGACCTCTGGACTTCCTGGGGCAGCCTGTTCTCTCATCGTGTTCTCACTAATCTCAGCCTCCCAAGATTATTCCACTGCTTCCAGCTCTGCGCTGTGTATCACAGAGCACAGAGGGGGGCCACCCCAAGTCCCTCAACTAACACACCCCATAGAGCTGCTTCTGGTCCTCGGCTACTGTCCTAGAATGAGTCCCAGACCTCTCTGAGGTTCAACATTCCAATGCATCCCCTTCCCACTCCAGGAACCCAGCTCAGAAGAGAGAGGTAGCACTCAGGATCCCCTCTGAGGGCCTCAGGAGGGCTAGTCCATGAATTTTCCATTCAGCTCACCTTAGACTGGGGCCTTTTAATCTCTTTTACATAGGAAAAAACCAAGCTTAGCAAATAACTTCTTCCAAATCAACTGTTTAAAGTTTCAACCTTAGCTTTGAAACCCAAAAGATAAACTATTACCTTGTATTCCTCTTGATATTCCCACTCCACCAA
Source organism: Bos taurus (assembly GCF_002263795.3). Taxonomy (NCBI): domain Eukaryota; kingdom Metazoa; phylum Chordata; class Mammalia; order Artiodactyla; family Bovidae; genus Bos; species Bos taurus. The sequence continues at coordinate 37,689,482 of NC_037340.1, forward strand.
CCTTACCTAAGGATGCTCTTGTCTCAAAAATTCAGGGAAGTTTAGAGGTAACCAAACATACTTAGGGAAGAGAAAGAAGTTACTTTTAAGATAGTATCCCTTGAAAGAACTGACTCTAAATAGCTCAAGAAAAGTCAAGGAAAAAAAAAAAAATACGCCAAATCTGAGAGGGTCTCCCAAAGATGGGATTATATTAACAGTGAATGCAGGTGATTTGGGTATTTGCCAATAATTATGGCCAGTGGAGACAGGACGTTATCCTCTCTAAAGCCAGGAACTGAAGGAAGACCTAGATTCTAGAACACAGATAGCCATGTTCAGTGTCCAATATACAATGACTGGTCCAAATTTTGAATGGAATGAGGAATTGTTTTTCAATGAATATGACGTTTCCTTTACACAAAAGAATAAATTCTAGACCTCTGTCATGTAACAGTCAACAATACAGTATTATATACTATCAAATATGTTCAGAGGATAGATTTCATGGTAAATGTTCTTACCAAAAAAAAGAACACAAGAATGTTTTTGGAGGTAATGGGTATGTGGAGTACCTAGGTTGTGGTGATGGTGTCGTGAGTATATACACATGTCCAAACTCAGCGAGATGTACACATTAAATGTACGGGATATTTTGTGTATCAGTTATACCTCAATAAAGCTAAAAACTTTTAAATGAAAAAATTTTAAACAAATTTCAAGGTGACTTCTGCCCCAAGCACATTTATTTTAATACATTAGTATTACAATTCAGGTCGTTCCAGCTACTGATGGCCCTTTGCCTTCCAACAAATGGAAACCCAGACTCATGGAACTGGTCAATTTGCTCTTAAAAACATCATGCAAACATCGTGTAACACTATTACAAACTATAGTGTTTTGTCTCATAAAAGGGCACAACTCCTGAAAATGTCTCAAGGTGCCTTGGAATCAAGACATTTCCAAGCTGGAATCCGCACCTAAGCCAGTGATTCCCAGCCAAGTGGATACTGTGAACCAGGAAACCATCTGGGATCTTGGTTGCAGACCTCAAAAACAAAGGAGGGAGGGTGGGATGAGAAGAGAGGAGCTTCATGGAACTCTGCATCCCTGGGCAACCTACAAGGCAGAGAGGAGGAAGGACGGGATTAGCCACCCGATGGTGGGGGACCATCTTCCATCATGGACCAAAATAAAAGACTGAGATGGGAAAAATTAAAACATGAAATCACTTAGAGACAAATAAAGTGAGTACATTATTGATTTCTGAGGAGCAAGACTCTTAGTGGGAAAAATGGAGGTGCTGGACTGCATAGAATTTAACCTCCTCATTGTAACCTGTAGGGTTAAGAGGACCCTTGTTTGCAATCCTGTATTTACTTGTTGGATTGATATCTGTCCCCCTAATTAGGCTGTAAGTTACACGCGGGCAGGGATGTCACCACTGTATTCCCATCCTTGGAAAAGTCCTTGGTATACGAAAGTGAAAAGTGAAAGTGGCTCAGTCATGTCCAACTCTTTGCCACCCCGTGGACTGTCCATGGAATTTTCTAGGCCAGAACACTGGAGTGGGTAGTCATTCCCTTCTCCAGGAATCTTCCCAACCCAGGGATCGAACCCAGGTCTCCTGCATTGCAGGTGGATTCTTTACCATGTGAGCCACCAGGGAAGCCCAAGAATACTGGAGTGGGTAGCCTATCCCTCCTCCAGTGGATCTTCCAGACCCAGGAATCAAACCGGGGTCTCCTGCCTTGCAGGTTACCAGCTGAGCTACCAGGGAACCCCTGGTATATATTAGACTCAATGATATTTGTTGAGTAAATAAATGAGGTTGATATTGTGGCCAGTGTTTGGGTCTTGGGTTTAACACTCGTAATTGTACAGGAGACAAGCCTCTGTCAGTCCAAAGCTAGGAGCTGGGAATGAGTTCTACATAAAGCAAGAGGCTTCCTCACTTGTGACAAGAGAACTAGAACCTTCTGGCCATCAGTCCAGGGAAGCTTAATGTGAGTCTTGGCTCCAAGTGAGCCCCACTGACCCACAGTGGTCCCTCAACTTAAAATGGAGATGGTCCTGGGTAGCACAGAACCCAAATTTGCTAACACTTTGAGAACCTGGAACAGGATGGGGTGAGGGAGCTTGGAAAAGAGGATACCAGGAGAGGATGGAAACCTCCATGGACACACACCTGCTCTGTCGCCTCTTCAAGGGTTGGTCCAGAAAGCAGGTTGACATAGCCCTGGGTGAGGGACCGTCCACATGAGACAGTTGCGTCTCTTAGCATCTTCTCATGCCCGTGCTCTGGATTTATGACCTGGTGATGCACCTTGTGTTTTGCAGAACGCTGAGGCGAGCTACGACTTCAGCAGCAATGATCCCTATCCGTACCCTAGATACACAGACGACTGGTTTAACAGGTAAACTGGGCCTCTGGGGATGTCTGGGACATCAGGAGTGGGGTTTTAGTTCACTCTGTTCTGTGTTTTAAGGCTTGAATATCACCAGAAAAATAATCTCAGTGCCTCACGAAATTATACTGTGACTTTTTCCTTTATTGTGGCTATATTTTTTAAATTCTCGACTTTTTTTTTAATATGGCAACGTTCTTCTAGAATTTTCTTTCAACCATATTGTTCAGTTGAATAGGAATTACTTGCCACCTTATTAACGATAAAATAGGAGTAATAAGAAATCCTTTCTCAACTCACCACAAGGTGAATGTAAACCTATGAGTTTCACTTATCTCTTGCAACTGTTGCAGAGAACATTTTTGCCCCTCAGGTCTGTGTCTATATGTTTTTGAAAAGTGTTTTCGCTGTAACCTTGTACAAGCTCATACTTTTGACAAAACAGTACATGTAATTGGCATAGGTTTGAAGTATTTTTCACTAAGGCATAATTAGTGTCAGGTATACAACATAACAGGGCTTCCCTGCTGGCTCAGTGGTAAAGCATCTGCCTGCAATGCAGGAAACCGGTGTTCTGTCCCTGAGTCGGGAAGCTCCTCTGGAGGAGGAAGTAGCAACTCACTCCAGTATTCTTGCCAGGACAATCTCACGGACAGAGGCGTGGCAGGCTACAGTCTGTGAGGTCGCAAAGAATCGGACACGCCTGAGTGCACATGCATACGACATAAGGATCCCATGTTTGTATATACTGCAAAATGATCACCGCAATAAGTTCATTAACATCTTAGTCACATTAACACCCATAGTCACATAAAAAATTTTTTTTCTTGTGATGAAGATTTTCTGTCTTAGCAGTTTTCAAATACACAATACAGTATTGTTAATTTAGGTGTGATATACTGTTTGATATACTATTATGCAACACTACCCAATGGTAGTATGACTTTTCTTCAACCTATTTTGCTACTAAACATGAAAATATAGCCTCTTTCTTCTCCAAGTAAAATTCATGCCTAATTTCTCACATGTAAGAAATATCAAGAAATTGAGACAAGTGGTTTGTCAATCAATATCGATTAAGTTTGAAACCTAATACTTCCCCATTATTGATGTTTTTGAGTGAACTTGATAGAACATATGAACTTCAATTAGTGACTGAAGCTCACTTTAATCACTTCTACTTCTTTATTCACTTTACTCATCTCTTCTACTTCTCGTGACAAACTTATGGTAATTGAAATAAAGGCTGTCCTCCTCAGTTTAGTGATAAGGAAACAGGCTCGGAAAGACTGCCTCACTTGCCTGGTCAAACAACCAGTAAATATCAAAGCCGACACTGGAACCCAAGCTCTGTGTTTCTAAGTCCAAGTTGTACCATTATTTTATAAGCATCGTTTTTATTATAAAAGGCAGAGTGTATTATAAAAGACCAAAGAATGGCCAGGGACAGGTCCTGAGTGGACCAGGTAGATCAGACTGTGTTCCTACAATTATTGAATTGACCAGAGACTGTCTGGGGCATAGACAAAGCACACAGGGCTTGGTCATTACCGAAAAGGCAGAAAAGAGTAAAGGGGAAAACACAATTCCAATTTGTAGCATTTTAAAAAGATCATTGCTAATATGCAAGACCATAGTCCCCACTCTCCATTAACCTTCAGTTCAGTTCAGTCGCTCAGTCGTGTCCGACTCTTTTCGACCCCATGAATCACAGCATGCCAGGCCTCCCTGTCCATCACCAGCTCCCAGAGTTCACCCAAACTCATGTCCATCAAGTCGGTGATGCTGTCCAGCCATCTCATCCTCTATCATCCCCTTCTCCTCCTGCCTCCAATCCCTCCCAGCATCAGAGTCTTTTCCAAAGAGTCAACTCTTCGCATGAGGTGGCCAAAGTACTGGAGTTTCAGCTTTAGCATCATTCCTTCCAGTGAACACCCAGGATTGATCTCCTTACTTGCAGTTTAAAGTCATCATGCAGAATTTGTAAGTGTGTGTTTAGGATTGGTAAAAGTGAATGAGCTTGAAAGTGTTAGTCACTCAATCATGTCCGACTCTCTGTGACCCCGTAGACTATAGCCTGCCAGGCTCCTCAGTCCATGGGACTCTTTAGGCAAGAATACTGGAGCGAGTAGCCATGCCCTTCTCCAAGGGATCTTCCTGACCCAGGGATCAATGGGACCCAGGAATCGAAACCAGGTCTCCACATTGCAGGGAGATTCTTTACCATCTGAACTACTAAGGAAGATATATTAAAAAGGTTGGAGAACTTTTGATTTGAAGTGTCTCTTACTCCCTGTGACTTACAACCCTAGATCCTTGCTAATAAACCACTTTCAGACACAAGGATGTGAAGTCATCAAATCGAAGTCACTAAACCACGGACAAGACATTATTATAAATGGTGCCTGGAACCTTGCTCTGAGAAGGACCATGAGCGTGGGCCTGGTTTCTGCACTGTCAGTCACCAGCTGTCCACAAGCCATCAGAAAAGGCAGTAGCTATATAGGACAGGGAATTCTGCTCAATGTTATGTGGCAGCTTGGACAGGAGGGGAGTTTGAGGGTGAATGGATACATGTATGAGAGTGGCTGACTTGCTCTACTGTGCACCTGAAATTATCATAATGTTGTTAATGGGCCATGCTGCTGCTGCTACTAAGTCGCATCAGTCATGTCCAACTCTGTGCGACCCCACAGACGGCAGCCCGCCAGGCTCCCATCCCTGGGATTCTCCAGGCAAGAACACTGGAGTGGGTTGCCATTTCCTTCTCCAATGCATGAAAGTGAAAAGTGAAAGTGAAGTCGCTCAGTCGTGTCTGACTCTTAGCGACCCCATGGACTGCAGCCCACCAGGCTCCTCCATCCATGGGATTTTCCAGGCAAGAATACCGGACTGGGGTGCCACTGCCTTCTCCGGGGTTAATGGGCTATACTCCAGTATAAAATAAAAAGTTAAAAAAAAAAGAGCAGTAGCATTACATGTGCCAGCTAATTGCCTCCCCTTCTACAGCTGCTGCTGCTGCTGCTAAGTCACTTCAGTCATATCCGACTCTGTGCAACCCCATAGATGGCAGCCCAACAGGCTTCCCCGTCCCTGGGATTCTCCAGGCAAGAACACTGGAGTGGCGTGCCATTTCCTTCTCCAATGCATGAAAGTGAAAAGTGAAAATGAAGTCTCTCAGTCGTGTCTGACTGTTAGCGACCCCGTGGACTGCAGCCTACCAGGCTCCTCCGTCCATGGGACTTTCCAGGCATACCAGAGTGGGTTGCCATTGCTTTCTCCCCGTCTACAGCTAGGAGATATTAAATTCATCTCTGATGGATTGATCCAAGCACAAAAATATAAACGACAGAATGGTTCCCGTCCCACTCATTTTCTGAACCCGAACACAACCCCCCCACAAGTAAGTCTTCCCTTGTAATGAGCTATAAGAATATTCTTTAAACAAAAACAAAAGCAAAGTGGAAGTGTCCTCTATCTTAAATAATTTCATTTGCAAACTTGTTCTTGAAAGTTCAATTTTAAACAGCCTAAAGTCCTCCAGGACTAATGAGTTCTTAGGGTAATGAAATTCTTCATTGCCAGCAGTGAAATCCCCAAGTGTCCAATTGCCTCAGACACAGTCACCATGAGTCAGGCAAGGATGATCCTTGCCTCCTAAGGCGCCAATGACTCAAGACACAGTGGCCACTCTGACTGGTAAATGAGATTTTTCTCAATTATCAAGTGATTTTCAAAGATCCTCATCCATCATGGCTTGTTATTACAAAGCCTGGATGGCACCACAGATCAGATCATGGTCTTTGTTTACTGGTTTACAAAACCAATTTTGAAAAAATTAATTAAAAATAAACAAATAAAAACTACTATTGCAAGTGATTATGGGAGGAAGGCAGGTCAAAGTTCAGGCCCATAGCACTGGGAGGCTCTGTGGTCCAAACAGTAGGGTGCTGGGATCCTGGAGGTGCTTCCTACTTGGCACAAGGAGAATATATCATCATTCCCAGGAGTATAGGATAAGTTCATTAAAAAGTCGCCCTTGGGAGAAATGTTATGCCCAGTATTTCCTTCAGTATAGCTAGGGGCCTGGGGAAGAGGAAAACAGAGTAAGGGGGATTAGAGGAAATAAAACTAGCCATGAGTTAATAATCATAGAAGCTGGATGACGGTATTTACAAGAGATTTCACTCTAGTTTTGTGTATTCTGATGTTTTCTATAGCAAGAAGTAGATTTTAAAGGCAAAGGGCACAGGGACTTCCCTGGTGGTCCAGTGGTTAAGACTCTGTGCTCCTAATGCAGGGGGCCCAGGGTTCGCCTCGGTGAGGGAACCAGATCCCACGTGCTGCTACTAAGACTCAGCACAGCCATATAAATTAAAAACATTAAAAAATAGTAATAAAGTTTTAAAATTAAGTCATAGGGCATAAAAAGAGATAAAGAGAACTGGGGCTTTAGTGTGGTGCTCATGAAGCTATTAGTTTTGGTGGATAAGCTTCTGAGGAGCCTGCAATGTCCCGTGAAGAGGCCACAGAAGCCTGAATCACTGATGCTAAGTATACCCACGGTTGAAACGATACAAGGAACCATAACGCCTGTTAAGCAGTTACTTGGGTTTCCCTGGTGGCTCAGACGGTAAAGAATCTGCCTGAAATTCAGGAGACCTGGGTTCAATCCCTGGTTTGGGAAGATCCCCTGGAAGAGGGCATGGCAACCCACTCCAGTATTCTTGTCTGGAGAATCCCATGGACAGAGGAACCTGGTGGACTACAGTCCTTGGGCCTGCATAGAGTGAGACACAACTGAATGACTAACAGCCACACGTGTTTAAGGCACTGTCTTCGTGTTTTGTGTGCACTAATTCTAAACCTAACCTCCTGAAATAAGTGTGGACGTTATAACCCCCATTTTGGAAACTGAAGCCCAGCAAGATTAAGTCATGTGTGCAAGGTCACACAATTGATGAGTGGTGGAGACAGGACTTGCCACCAGTGAGGGGGGCGGTTACAAGCACTGCCTCGTAGTAAAGGAGAGTGTGGAGAAATGCAAAACTCTTGTCATCTCTGCCTGGGGAAATGGGGACAGGCCTCCTTGAAGAGGTGGCTTTTGGTCCCGGATCTAAACGAAGGTACTAGGCAGACTTTGGAGGAGGGGTGAGTGTATTCTGGGGTGAATAGGGTATTAATAGAAATTTGGCAAAGAAGCAGAGGCAAGGGGTACAGATGTGTTCAGTAGCTGGGTAACTGGTCCGGGAGTTAGAGACTGGCACACAGGGCAGCAATCCAAGAAGGCTCCATGGAGGAGGCAGGCATGAAAGGTTTGGATGATTGCTAGGAGAAGAGAAGAGCTCTTGTGGTTGCGTGGGGTGGGCACAGAAGAGGATCCTCCAGGCATGCTGCTGCCTGAGGTTCTGAGAGCATTGAGCCCTTGTCTCTGGCCAGAGCAGTGTTTCCTGTCCAGGAGGCCTGAGCCTCTGGTTAGCTGTGCAGCCCCGAGGCCTGCCAGTTTCTTCAGGCATTCTCTTCTGGGCCTGGAGAAGGAAATAGCAACCCACTCCAGTATTCTTGCCTAGAGAATCCCATGGACAGACGAGCCTGACGAGCCGCAGTCCGTGGGGTAGCAAAAAGTCGGAAGCAACTGAGCGACTATCACTCACTCACTCTCTGTCTTCTGGGCATGGGCATAAAACCCAACACCCTATCTTTGCTCTGCAGACTCGGGCTCTTGGATAAGATAGTTTCAGCATCAAAATGCCCATGAAGGGCTGACAGGTGCTGATCGGCAATGAGCTTGCTACTGCTGCCACAGCTCCAGCCAAACCCCCTGGCCACAGAGGCTGGTCAGAACTCTGAGGCAGTAGCTGCCCAGGAAATCTCACGCTCTCCATCACGGTCTCCTCACCGCCATGGAAAGTAAAGGAGAGGGTGGGATGAATAGAGAGAGTATCATTAAAACATATACACTACCACGTGTAAAATAGATAGCCAGTGGGAATTTACAGCCAAGGACTTTTCTGAAGGCAAACTTCATACATGTGCAGGACAGCTTTTAGAGGAGATGTGTATTAGAATCCCTTGCCCTGCGCTTAATTTTATTTTGTTGGTTTCTTCCTTTTTCAGCAGAGAAAGTATATTTATTCTACTGCGAACCATTTGATAATCACATGTGGCATCTGTGCTCCAGGGATGTATTTGAAACACAGTTGAGGAATTTGGAAAAGGAGTGTAATTTCCTCCTCGCTTGCAGTCAGAGAAATACAGACTTGGGCCAAGCAAAATAATAATAGTAGCCACAGTAGCAACAATAACTCGAACCACAAGAAGGCAGAAATAACACACATTTAATAAGCCTCCATAATACCCAGCCCAGCTACAGCTGATATGTCAGGATCCAGCATCACATTTTTTTCTTGTTGGCATTCCATAAATATTGATTGGCTGGTTGATGGATGGGTGGCACACCTTCTCAGCCGGGCCAAGATGTTGAGTGGCCTTGACATCTGTCCATTTGAGAGCTGCCAGCTTCTCCCTAGGCTTGCAGCCCATGCTTTGTCAATAATCTTCCAACCCTGCTGGGTTTAGGTCAGTGTTTGGTGATGCATTGCAGATCCGAAGTCTATTACCATGCTGCTGTCCATAAGAATCTCTCTTGCATAGCATTTCTTTGACAGGTGTGCACCACTGAAATGTCATCCCCGCCATCAGAAATGTTCAGGGAGCATCACCGAGTGCAGCGTGCTCTATCCATTACGCCCTAAAGAGTCAGAGATTTTGGATTTGATGCAATTCCTGGTTATGAAAAGTTTACTATAAATTCAGGAAGAGAGAAGACATTTATTATTCAACCAAAATGAAGGGAAGGGAGGATAAATGGATGAGAAGGATCATCTATCTCTAGGTGAATGTATTTGATTGATAGCATTAGTTAAACCTTCAAATAAGAAAGATTTTCAGTGATTAACTTTTTTAAATTAAAAGTCATATTTCATTTTGAATAACCCAATGCAACAGGCCAAAAAAGAACATGTGAGAAAAATGTCCTCTCTGGTTGGCTATTAGCACAGTGATAGAAACCAATACTTTACCCTGGTGACATCTAATGGTTTAGAAATAGATGAACATCTTTCCCTTTCATCTTCATGGACTAATTCTAAAATCACCTCCTGGATAATAAAATCCAAATTGCCTTCAAAGACCTAATCTAAGTTTTTCTTTCATGTGAGCATTGAGAGTACCTCATAAGCTGATATTAGCTCAAACTTTGCTGTTTGTAATCAACCCTCTCTCTATCCAAACCAAAGCACAGTGAAATCCAACACAGTTTAATGTGGAGAGCTCTTCTGAGCCACTGAAGAAATACCACTAGGGCTTCCCTGGTGACTCAGATGGTAAAGAATCTGCCTGCAATGCAGGAGACCCAGGTTCGATCCCTAGGTCGGGAAGATTCCCTGGAAAAAGGAACAGCAACCCACTCCAGTATTCTTGCCTGGAGAATCCCATGGACAGAGGAGCCTGGTGGGCTACAGTCCATGGGGTCGCAAAGAATTGGACACAACTGAGCAACTAATACTTTCACACTTTCTGAGTCACTGGAGAAATACCACAAAGTTCCGAGTTTTTCTTTTTCTATTCCCCTACCAGGATTATGCAAGTTTTCATCATTTAAGTTTTCCCCTTCGGCTAAAAGAAACAGACATAATGCAGATTTAGGAGTAACGGAGAGAGTGATGTGGATTGCAATAGAGATATACTGGTATAATCATTTCTACTTTGGAAACTTTACCATATAAGGGGGATTTTATGATCCCCAGGTGTTAATTATTCTTAACAGAGAAAAATTCAGTAGATTATAATGGACAAATGCTGCTACTGCTGCTAAGTCACTTCAGTCGTGTCCGACTCTGTGCGACCCCACAGACGGCAGCCCACCAGGCTCCCCCGTCCATGGGATTTTCCAGGCAACAGTACTGGAGTGGGTTGCCATTGTCTTCTCCACAGTTAGGCTCACTACAATAATAAAAAATGGACAAATGCAGTAGTATAGTATTAATTGCTTGGTATGAAATAAGAGATCCCTGAATTGAATCTGTTTTTCTTATCTGTAAAATGCAACTAAACTCCACCCTGAAGGTTTGCATGAGGTACTAAGGGTATGCATACAGCCTTGATATAGAGTGTGGCAAATGGTAGGCACCCTCTAGGCGCCAGAAAATGTAATTGTGAAATTCATGGAGAGGATTTCTATAGGATCTAAATCAGAGGTTCTCCACCTAGACAGAAAGTGAGGCAAGTTATGCCAAAGGGATAAATGAATGTTCCCACCATTTTTCCTCAGACATCCATCCTCTCATCTGAGCTTTTGAGGTTTGTTATTTCTTTAAAAAAAAAAAAAATCTAGGGAATTCCCTGGAGGTCCAGAGGTTAGGACTTGGCACTTCCACTGCCAAGAGTGTGTGTTCAATCTCTAGTTGGGGAACTAAGATCCCAAAAGCCACACAGCAAGGCCAAATTTTTCCTTTAAAAAATCTCTACCAGAGTGAAGTAAGCCAGAAAGAAAAATACCAATAGAGTATACTAACGCATATATATGGAATTTAGAAAGATGGTAACAATAACCCTGTATGTGAGACAGCAAAAGAGACACAGATGTATAGAACAGTCTTTTGGACTCTGTGGGAGAGGGAGAGGGTGGGATGATTTGGGAGAATGGCACTGAAACATGTATAATATCATATAAGAAACGAATCGCCAGTCCAGGTTTGATGCAGGATACAGAATGCTTGGGGCTGGTGCACTGGGATGACCCAGAGGGATGGTACAGGGAGGGAGGTGGCGGGGTGGGGTGGTTCAGGATGGGGAACACGTGTACACCTGTGGCGGATTCATGTTGATGTATGGCAAAACCAATACAATATTGTAAAGTAAAATATATATATATATATGAGACCTCTAGTCAGCCATTCAACTGAAAGGACTTCATTATGAAAAATTTTGCAACAACCTGGACAACATTCTTTCGACTTCTATGATAGCTGTGCATCAAAATTCACTTGACATAAAGAGGTCTGCTATGCTTAAATTCACATTAAAATTTCTAACATAATGGATTAAAAAAAAAATCTCTACCAGTATAAGACAGAGGGATGTGCCCTTGTAATTACTGACTCCTTTGGCCACAGTGAAGTCTGGGATGTCCTAATGGGTTGTGTTCAGAACCACACACTTTGCTTTGCTCAGGAAGGTGGGAATTGGGCTGGGGACCATAACTTCACCACATATTTGCTCTGCTTTTTAACTTTCTTCTGTGAACAGTGTCTCCATGACAAATAAGGTAAATATTCTTTACCTGTCCTTTGTTCCCTCAAGGGTTCATTTTCCTCAAGGCATATGCTTTAAAATTAAAACCATCTGGACTACAACAGGATACAAGTGGGTAACATGATCAAAAGATCTCATTTACCTTCCCTGGAAAACTGAAGGTATCTTAAAAGAGCCACAATAGAAGTGCTTGTTATAAGCTAAAGTTCTCTGAACAACATCCCTAACTGTCCATGGCCTTAGTTTTCATCCTTAGCACCTCAGCAATGACCTTCTCATCTTTAAAAAAAAAAAGAAAGAAAATACTTTATTGATTAAATAAGTACATTCTGTTTAAAATCAAAACATTAGCCAAAATAATTTTGAAGCATCAAAAAGCAGATGCAATAGAACAGACTACTGAATCAGCAACACGGAGGATAAATAGAGAACCGTTTATATAATTCAGAAGAATTTTTTTTTAAGATACATAAAATGTAAATGAAGGCAGCAGACATGAACAGTCTATAATAGAAGTTTCTGCTGTGAATGACTCTGTCTTTCTGCTCTTCCAGAAAAACAACTACCATTTTGTTAATTATGTTATATGGTTATTTAGGATATCATCATTTTTTAGAGATATATGTTGAACAATTTTGGGGAAAATAACATCTATATTTTCCTTTAAACTCATTCACAAAAATGATCAATCAAATATGGTAAATATTAACTGTGCATGTATACACAACATTAATCATTTGTATTTAACAAAAGAATGGTGATGGTTTAGTAGCTAAGTCTTGTCTGACTCTTGTGACCCCCACAGACTGTAGCCTGCCAGACTGTTCTGTACATGGGATTCTCCAGGCAAGAATACTGGAGTGGGTTGCCATTTCCTTCTCCAAACAGAAGAAAAAAGACACCCACATGTCTATTATTAATAGGGTTCTGATGAACAAACGATAGTATACTCACAAAAAATCTAAGTTATGAGAAGCCCTTGACTTTTATAGACTTGAGTGTTGGCCATCTGAGATTCATTCTGTTATTTACCGAATTTGTCTGTACTTTTTCAATATTTCCTGTTTTTAAAATAATAAACTGAGCTAAATCGGTTATCCCTCCAGCCTTGCTTGCCCAGTGTATCAGTTATCTGTTGCCTAATAATGCTGCATAACAAATCCCAAAATGAATAAGCACCGACATTGCTCACAAGTCTGTAGGTCAGCTGGACAGGTCAGTTGATCTGGCTGCCCGTGCATCCACAGTTGGATGGCAGGTGGGCTGGCGACTGGCCAGCCTAGGTTGGCCTCTCACATTTCTGGGGGATGACTGGCTATCAGCTGGAGTGACCAGCATGAAGGGTTACCGTCTCTCATCATCCATTGGGGCAGCCTGGGCTTGCCACATGGCACCTGGGCAGTTTCAGGAGAAAGAACAGCTGTGGTCCTCTTGGCGGCCAGGCTCATCTCTTCCACCACATCCTTTTGGACAAGACAAGTCACCGGGCCAAACTCAAGAGAGAAATGAGCTTCATCTCTTCATGGAGGAGCAAGAAGACCACACTGCCAGGGGCCTGGACATGGGGGAGCAGAACGGGGCTACTCTGGCAACATGACATACTCCTGACTCCTGTCACTAGCCCCCCGATGATCTTTATCAGAAGGAGGCCAAACAAGCCACTATATGTGTCCCTCACCCCCACCAACAGCTATTCCCACTTTTGACAGATCATGTTTTATTCTAGAGGCAAAATGGAGCTACTGAATGTTCTCGAAAGCCGAGGGGCCAGGTGAACATGGAATTGGAAAATGATTTTCCTAACATTCAGGGGAGCAAGGACATTTGCCTGAGATGATCAGGAAAACAGGACTGAGGGGAAGACATCCAAGGCTGTGGGAATGAAGTCCACAGAGGCCTGGGGCCTGGTGAAGAGGCCTGGTATCACCAACAGGGAGCCACTGCCACTTATAATTAATTGGCATCACCTAATTTAGCAATGACCTCCCTGATAGCTCAGTTGGTAAAGAATCCACCTGCAATGCAGGAGACGCCGGTTCAATTCCTGGGTCAAAAAGATCCCCTAGAGAAGAGATAGGCTATCCACTCCAGTATTCTTGGGCTTCCCTTGTGGCTCAGCTGGTAAAGAATCCACCTGCAATGCGAGAGACCTGGGTTCGATCCCTGGGTTGGGAAGATCCCTTGGAGAAAGGAAAGGCTACCCACTCCAGTGTTCTGGCCTGGAGAATTCCATGGACTGAATATCCATGGGGCTTCCCCGGTGGCTCAGCAGGTAAACAATCTACCAGTAATGCAGGAGATGCAGGAGATGCAGATTTGACACCTGAATTGAGAAGATCCCCTGGAGGAGGAAATGGCTACCCACTCCAGTAGTCTTGCCTGGAGAATCCCAAGGACAGAGGAGGGGAGCGGGCTGGAGTCCATGGGGTCGCAAAGAGTCAAATATGTTTCTTCCCAAATGTTCCTGTGGAGGAACCATGACCAGCATCTCCCCATTTAAAAGCCAAAATTAAAGACACGGAAGCCTTCAGTGTCTTTAGTCTGCTCGAGGAAGTTTGCACAATTTTGTCCTCCAGATTTCTGTGAGCAGTTTTAGGGCAGAGAAGGTTTGTCCCCTGGGTGGGAGGGTGGTGGAGGGTCCAGTCTCAGTCTCAGTGGGTCACTGAGCCTCAGTCTCAGACCTGGCCCAGGTCCGCTGAGACTCAACTTGGACATTTGTGAAATAGAACAGTGCCTGCCCGCACAAGGAGTAGAGGCAGTGAGCATGTCATGCTCAGTCCATGGCAAGAGGCTGGTCGTCCTCTCACCCCTCGGAGCTGGGCTCCCTCCACAGCAATGGTGAGGTCTCCTCCAACACAGTCATTCTTGTTCCCGAGGAAATTCGGAGTCCCTGTGATGTGTAGCTTTCATGGAGGCAGAATTTGCTTTTGCTCATGTAGAGAAAGAAAATACGTATATTTCAATCCTCAGATGTGATTTCTTTTAATGGACTGATGTGGTAGGTTTGCATGTCCCAGGAGAATGTATTAACCAGTCTACACTGCAGAAATCAGGACTTTCTGGGCTATGCAGCCAATAAGCCCCTTCCCCACGTGCCCTCCTGCACCCGCCATATAAATAGCAAGCAGGCAGCCCTCACTGCCATCACCTCTGCGGGCCAATCAGATGCTGTTCCAGCCGACTTCAAATTTGGCTGCTTCTTGGAGTGTAAGGAGGGCCTTGCAGGGTTGGGGCTGGTGGCTTGCAAGGACATGAACACTAGGCTCCTCCATAGCTGGGATGCTGTTTGGGGTCCAAACACACATTCTAATTGACTTCAAGCTTACGCTTGGTTCCGTTGCCATTTAACAAAAGGCCCTCAAACCTAGTGGCTTAAAAGAGAACAAACCCTTGCTTGCTTGCTCATCATGCTGTTAACGTAGGTGGGGTACCTGTCTCTCTCCATACGCTGCTAACGGGGCGATTGGCTGGGTCTGGAGGAAGAAGACCTCCAGGGGCCTCCCCTGAGGTGCTGTCCGGTCAAGCTCCCCCCGTGGCCTTGTCCGTGGCCCAAGCTGCTCTGCACACTCCACTGCATCCAGTGGGCCCAAGCCAGCCACCAGGCGGCCTTGCTCAGGGAAGGAGAAGTGCTCACAGGAGGGAGAACTGTTTGGATCCCTTTGGTCTAAAGGAAAAGGGAGCAGAAGGGAGAAGCTTAATGAAATTACGGTGTCTATGGCAGAACTATGTAGCACCCAGTGCCCCCTGGGCCCCTGCACTAACATGAGCAAACAACTTGCATGCCTTTGGTGATGGTGAACTCACTCCCTCACAACGAAGTCTGTTCTGCCTTTGGACGTAAGACAGTGTCTAGAACCTGAGCCCTAAGAAGGCCTTGCTCAGAATTGTAAGCTTCAGGCCAGCAAACTTCAGAAAGATGGATCTAATGACTGTCCAGGGTTCTTAATCTGGTCAGCCTCAAAGTTTCTGTGGAGCCCTTCAAATTGAATGTGAAACGTTGCCAGTGTGTGCTTTTTTGGTTCCTAGAGGAAGGTGGGGGTCTGTAGCATATATCTTAAAGGAGCTGTGTGTGCTCAGTCACTCAGCCGTGTCCGACTTTTTGCAACCCTATGGACTGTAGCCCGCCAAGCTCCTTTTTCCAAAGAGATTCTCCAGTCAAGAATACTGGGGTAGGTTGCCATGCCCTCCTCCAAGGGTTCTTCCCACCTCAGGGATTGAACCCCCAGTCTCCTGTATTGAAAACGGATTCTTTACGCTCTGAGCCACCAGGGAAGCCCAAGAATACTGGAGTGGGTAGCAGTTCCCTTCTCCAGGGGATCTTCCCAACCCAGAGATTGAACTCAGGTCTCCCGCATTGCAGGCAGATTCTTTACCATCTGAACCACCAAGGAAGCTTTAAAGGAGGCTAGAATCCATCAAAGGTAAATATGCTTTGTCCCACAGCTAATGGGCAGCATTCACTGCCTGGTGGCCACAACCAGCCTTGAAAATAAACACTAGCCCACAATTCTAGCTGTTCAAAAAAAAAACAAAGTCAGCTACTTCAACTAGCACCAACCTGTCCATCTCGTGTTTCCTTTTCGCAGCAAGCCTATGACTGCCTTCTGCAGGAAGGCACTTCAGATTTTAAAGTAGAGATCACCTTTCAAGGTTGAAATGTCCTGAGAAGACTCTTCACGGTAGAAACAAGCCAAGGGCGGCTGGGAGGTGGAAGGGGTGAGAGGAGAGACACAGACGGAAGATGCGGTGGCCTGGACTGGCTCCAGGCTAACAGAACCACTCAAAAGAATCAAACTGCTTCAACTGAGAGAATTTAAGAAACCTTCCCCAAGTCGTCTGACCCTCTGTCTGACCCATCTTCACTTCTCTCCACAGCCACGGGACGAGATGTGCTGGGGAGGTCTCTGCGGCTGCCAACAATAACATCTGCGGGGTCGGCGTGGCCTACGGCTCCAAGGTCGCAGGTAGGCTGTCCCGTCCCTGCCAAACATCCCCAGGAGTCATCACACCCAGTCTCCATCCCAGCCAGGGCCCGGCAAAAACTCCCAGTGGGGCAAGAGGGCAGGGATTGGTACAATTTAACAAGGGTGAAAAAAAAATTTTTTTAACTTAACCTGCATGGCAATATCAGAAAACTTAAAAAATTTTAAGGTGCACAGATTATAAGCCCACAGGTCAATGAAGTTTCACAAGCCAACCACACACACTTAACCATCAAGAATCAAAACATTATCAGCACCCCAAAGCCTTCCTTGTGTACCCCTCAGTTGCTGCCCATACACACAAGAACACTCCTGACTCTGACTTCTAACAGCAAACATGGGTTATTCCCAGTTTTTGAACTTTATATGAATGGAATTGTCCTGTCTGTACTCTTTGTGTATCAGTATCCTTAATATCTTTTTTAAAAAAATTTATCAAAGTATAGTTGATTTACAATGTTGTGTTCATTTCTGATGTATAGCAAACTGATTTGGTTATACATGTGTGCGTGTGTGTGTGTGCGTGTGCATACGCATGCACGAGCGCTTAGTTGCTCAGTCGTGTCCAATTCTTTGCGACCCCATGGACTGTAGCCCACCAGGCTCCTCTGTCCGTGGGGATTTTCCAGGCAAGAATACTGAAGTGGGTAGACTATCCATTCTCCAGGGGAATCTTTCTGACCCAGGAATCCCACCAGGGTCTCCTGCATTGCAGGTGGGTCCTTTACCAGCTGAGCTACCAGGGAAGCCCATATACATATATACACACATAAATATATTCTTTTTTACATTCTTTTCCATTATGGTTTATTACAAGACACTGAATATAGTTCCCTGTGCTATACAGCAGGACCTTGTTGTTCATCCATTGTATATATAACAGTTTCATCTGCTAATCGCAAACTCCCAGTCCTTCCCCCTCCCAACACCCTCCCCCTTAGTAACCACAAGTCTGTTCTCTACCTCTGCAAACCTGTGTCTATTTCATAAATAAGTTAATTTCTATCGTATTTTCTATTTCACATATAAGTGATCCCATGTTACACTTACCTTTCTCTTTCTGACTTGTTTCATTTAGCATGATAACCTCTAGGTCCATCATGTTGCTGCAAAAGGCACTATTTCATTCTTTTTTATGGCTGAGTAGTATTCCAGTCTATGTGTATGTGTGTGTATATATATGGATATACCACATCTTCTTTACCCAGTCAACTTTCAGTGGACTTTTAGGTTTGTCTCCATGTCTTGGCTATTGTGAATAATGCTTCTATGAACATTGGGGCACCTGTATCTTTTCAAGTTATAGTTTTGGCTGGGTATATGCCCAGGAGTGGGATTGCTCAATCTTGTGGCAACTCTAGTTTTAGTTTTTTGAGAAGCTTGTGTATTGTTTCCATAATGACTGCACCAATTCACATTCCCACCAACAGTGGAAGAGGGCTCCCTATATTTTCAAAGTATAGTTTTGTCCACGTATCCATAAGACATAAATAGGACTCAGATAAAGATGGTAGAAAATGAGGAGGAATGCACAAATTATTGCAAACATACTCCAAACTCTTCAAAATGCTTTTGGTGGCTTGTTTCGTTTGTACCAAGCATCTCATTTTTAAGGGAAAATACTCTACCTAGAAGAATCTTTTTATTAAGTTCTACAGGAAAGATGTTTAACAAATTCCCCTTTATGGGGTCTTTAGAAACCGAGGGTGGCAGGTTACTAGAAACTTAGAAAGCAACACCTTCCCCCTGCCAAAAAAGAAAGGGAGAGAGAAAACGAATGAGGGGATAAGATGCTAGAGAAGGAAGTGGCTCCTCATTCGTTCCAAGTTTTGCATCAAATTGGCTTCTTAATTTATTCAGGCTGAGTCACCCAACCTTGTTTTTCTTTTTTTACAACCATCTATGTGGTTTTTTTTTTTTTCCTAGTGATTTAATGGAACCATAAACATACTTTGTGCTGACACTTGCATTTCCAGGGACCTAAATAAAGCAAGAGAAACCTATACAAATCCATCATTAACCTCCTTCAGCGCTGTCTGCTAAGGTCTGCCTGAGTTGGGTGCTGAATTTCATAGAAGAATATATCCAGAGTGTTCTGAAATATAACTAGGGAGGCTTTGCCCCTCGGGTTTCAGCGCTCTGTGTTTGGTGAGCCTCCAAAAACCTGACATCAAAATGTCAGAGGCTGCTATGAGCTCAGGGGAAAATATAGCACCCAATTAATATTTGATAAGGCAGGCTCACATGTTGGGTGCTATCTGAATGGGGGGAGGGGCAGTTTCCTATTCACAGGACAAAGTGGAGGCAACGGAAAATTTCAAACCTGGATTCCTCACTCACAGTGAGGTTTTCCAAAGAGTTTTTAAATTTTCTTTATGCCCACAGTAACTGGGTTTTTTAACAAGGGATTCTTAAAACTACTTACTGCAAAAATGAAGTGTTGCAATTAGTTCACGGCATTCAGGGATCCATTGGGATCTTTTTCTCCATCGGCTTCTTTTTCTGTCTTGTAATTTGTGCTCTGAAAGCATTTGAGTGTTAGTCGATCAGCTGTGTTCAACTCTTTGCAACCCTATTGGGCTGTAGCCCGCCAGCCTCCTCTGTCCATGGGATTCTCCAGGCAAGAATACTGGAGTGGGTAGCCATTCCCTTCCCCAGGGGATCTTCCTGACCCAGGGATTGAACCCGGGTCTCCTCCATTGCAGGCAGATTCTCTCACCATCTGAACCACCAGGGAAGCCCCCAAAGTACCTAATTCTCCAGCTCTTTTTGTTTGAATTCCTTAAAAGCAAACCTGAGGCAAGGATCTGGGTGCAAGGAATTTATTTAGGAGGCAACCCGGGAAGCCAGTGAGGGAAGAGAAAGAAAGATAGTGGGAGGACGGACCAACAGAGGGTGTGTAGGTGAGTGGGGCTTAAGGGACTGTGGGGACACCCCCTCAGCATTGCCCTCCCTGAGGGGAGGAGGCTGGGAGTTTAACCACCAACTCCCATCTGTCTTCAGTGGAGAGGTAGGGGTGCTCAGCCATGAACCCCTGGCCTGTCCAGCCTGCAGCTCTCATGGACTGAGCTCCACCCCAAGGCAGAGGACACGCCCCAGGCAAAGACCCATCCCCCCACTCACCCCAGACAGGGCCAGCAGGGCCAGGTGGGGTGTGCCAGCCTCTGACTGATCCCCAAGGTGAGCGAGTGCAGCCTGGCACCTCAAAGACAGAACCTGACTGGTGTCTGTGAACCCCGACACCTCACAGGTCTCACAACAACACTCTGAAAATCCAGAAGCTAAGCCCAGAGCCAGTGGGAGGCATTGCAGCCACACAGAGACTCTGAGCAAAGGAGCCGCCTTTTCCACTCCCTTAACCCAGCTTGGCTCCATTGTATCCATTCCTATGGGTCCTAAGTGCTCAGAGCCAGGCAGGTCCAGGCCCATCCTGTGTGCATCCAGACATCCCAGGGACCTCTGGACTCCCCTAGAGGAGCAGAAGGAATTCTTGCTGACGAACCCCTAGAGAGGCACTCAGGAATCACAGTAGTCTACCTTTCAGACTTGGGGAAACATTTTGCTCATCCTGGCTATCAGTTCCAAACGTTGGCTGATTTTCATTCTAAATAAGGAATCAATTCCAAAAGTTGGCTGGTTTTCATTCTAAATGAGCTATCAATTCCAAAAGTTGGCTGGTTTTCATTCTAAACGAGCTATCAATTCCAAAAGTTGGCTGGTTTTCATTCTAAGCGAGCTGTACCCTCTAGAGAATCCTTTTCAGGAGCTTTCTGAGCTGGGGTCTGGGGCGCCACCTGGTGGCCAACCAAGATCACCGCAAGTCTCAAGGTGTTCAGTTAGGGGGACAACGTCCCAAAGGACCTCTGTGTGTGTTAAGTTGCTTCAGTCGTGTCCAACTCTTTGCGACCCTATGGACTGTAGGGGCTCTGGCGCTCTCTCTCTCTCTCTCTCTCTCTCTCCCCCCTAGTCGCTAAGTCGCGTCTGATTCTTGCGACGCCATGGACTGTAGAGTCGTGTCTGACTCTTGTGACCCCATGAACTGTAGCCTGCCAGGCTACTGGGTCCATGGGATTCTCCAGGCAAGAATACTGGAGTAGATTGTCATTTCCTTGTAGGGGCTCTAAAGTTGCCTTATTCTGAAAAACCACTGGCATTTACATAATGATAACAACAGTAAGACAAGGCTGTGGTCCTAATGTGATTAGATGGACTAGTTTTCTGTGAGTATAGCTGTGAAAAGAAGAGAAGCAAAAAGCAAAGGAGAAAAGGAAAGATATAAACATCTGAATGCAGAGTTCCAAAGAATAGCAAGAAGAGATAAGAAAGCCTTCTTCAGGGATCAATGCAAAGAAATAGAAGGAAACAACAGAATGGGAAAGACTAGGGATCTCTTCAAGAAAATTAGAGATACCAAAGGAACATTTCATACAAAGATGAGCTCAATAAAGGACAGAAATGGTATGGACCTAACAGAAGCAGAAGATATTAAGAAGAGATGGCAAGAATACACAGAAGAACTGTACAAAAAAGATCTTCACGACCCAGATACTCATGATGGTGTGATCACTGACCTAGAGCCAGACATCCTGGAATGTGAAGTCAAGTGGGCCTTAGAAAGTATCACTACGAACAAAGCTAGTGGAGGTGATGGAATTCCAGTTGAGCTATTCCAAATCCTGAAAGATGATGCTGTGAAAGTGCTGCACTCAATATGCCAGCAAATTTGGAAAACTCAGCAGTGGCCACAGGACTGGAAAAGGTCAGTTTTCATTCCAATCCCAAAGAAAGGCAATGCCAAAGAATGCTCAAACTACCGCACAATTGCACTCATCTCACACGCTAGTAAAGTAATGCTCAAAATTCTCCAAGCCAGGCTTCGGCAATACGTGAACCGTGAACTTCTTGATGTTCAAGCCTGTTTTAGAAAAGGCAGAGGAACCAGAGATCAAATTGCCAACATCCGCTGGATCATTGAAAAAGCAAGAGAGTTCCAGAAAAACATCTATTTCTGCTTTATTGACTATGCCAAAGCCTTTGACTGTGTGGATCACAATAAACTGTGGAAAATTCTGAAAGAGATGGGAATACCAGACCACCTGATCTGCCTCTTGAGAAATTTGTATGCAGGTCAGGAAGCAACAGTTAGAACTGGACATGGAACAACAGACTGGTTCCAAATAGGAAAAGGAGTTCATCAAGGCTGTATATTGTCACCCTGTTTATTTAACTTATATGCAGAGTACATCATGAGAAACACTGGACTGGAAGAAACACAAGCTGGAATCAAGATTGCCGGGAGAAATGTCAATAACCTCAGATATGCAGATGATACTACCCTTATGGCAGAAAGTGAAGAGGAACTAAAAAGCCTCTTGATGAAAGTGAAAGTGGAGAGTGAGAAGGTTGGCTTGAAGCTCAACATTCAGAAAACGAAGACCATGGCATCCGGTTCCACCACTTCGTGGGAAATGGATGGGGAAACGGTGGAAACAGTGTCAGACTTTATTTTTCTGGCCTCCAAAATCACTACAGATGGTGACTGCAGCCATGAAATTAAAAGATGCTTGCTCCTTCGAAGGAAAGTTATGACCAACCTAGATAGCATATTAAAAAGCAGAGACATTACTTTGCCAACAAAGGTCCGTCTAGTCAAGGCTATGGTTTTTCCTGTGGTCATGTATGGATGTGAGAGTTGGACTGTGAAGAAGGCTGAGCGTCGAAGAATTGATGCTTTTGAACTGTGGTGTTGGAGAAGACTCTTGAGAGTCCCTTGGACTGCAAGGAGATCAAGCCAGTCCATTCTGAAGGAGATCAGCCCTGGGATTTCTTTGGAAGGAATGATGCTAAAGCTGAAACTGCAGGACTGTGGCCACCTCATGCGAAGAGTTGACTCATTGGAAAAGACTCTGATGCTGGGAGGGATTGGGGGCAGAAGGAGAAAGGGACAACAGAGGATGAGATGGCTGGATGGCATCACTGACTCGATGATGTGAGTCTCAGTGAACTCCGGGAGTTGGTGATGGACAGGGAAGCCTGGCGTGCTGCGATTCATGGGGTCGCAAAGAGTCGGACACGACTGAGTGACTGATCTGATCTGAACAACAGTAATCATAGCATTTTGACTCTTTCAACATGTCAGGCAGGATGCCAAACCCTTTACTCACTTTACTCTCTTTGCAACTTTATCATACATTGTTACATATTTTATATATGTGTTCCTGCTAAGTTGCTTCAGTCATGTCTGACTCTGCATGATTCTTTGCCACCCCATGGACTCCTCTGCCAGGCTCCTCTGTCCATGAGATTCTCCAGGCAATAATACTGGAATGGATTGCTACACCCTCCTGCAGGGGATCTTCCCAACCCAGGAATCAAACCTGCATTTCTTATGTCTCCTGCATTGGCAGATGGGTTCTTTACCACTAGCACCGCCTGGTAGAACATGAACATGTTTACTATCTATTATTATCCCTATTGAACACGAGACCACACAGCTAGTAAACTGTAGAACAGTGTAGCACCCAGAGCAGCCTGGGCCCCTGCATTAACATGCATCAACAACTTGCATGCCCTCAGTGATGGGGAAGTCACTCCCTCACGAGGAAGTCTGTTCTGCCTTTGCACATGTGACTCTTAGAAACTTCTTCCTTAAGATGAGCTCTCTGTTTGATTTTTGTTGCCTATTCCATGAGCACAGTTGTTTCCACCTCTTCTAGGTAACACTTGGCTGGAAGGGAGGAAAATTCCAATCAGTCTAATTCCTATAAATTCTCTGTAACATGCAGACCTGTGCATTTGAGATGTCCCAAAGTCTTAGCGCTGTCTCAAAACCTTCAATTCAGTTCAGTCACTCAGTCATGTCCGACTCTGCAACCCCATGGACTGCAGCGTGCCAGACCTCCCTGTCCATCACCAACTCCCAGAGCTTGCTTAAACTCACATCCATCGAGTCAGTGATGCTGTCCAACTTCAATTTTTTTGAAAGTTTAATTATTTACATTTCCTTACCCACTTATTTACTTTATAAATTTTGAAGGAAAAGTTAATTTCCATTTTTTAAAATTTTAAACATGGCTGTCTCAGACAGTAAAGAATTTGCCTGAAATGCTAGAGATCCGGGTTCAATAACTGGGTAGGGAAGATCCCCTGGAGAAGGCAGTGGCAAACCACTCCAGTATTCTTGCTTGGAGAATCCCATGAACAGAGAAGCCTGGTGGGCTACAGTTCATGGGGTCCCAAAGAGTCTGACACGACTGAGCGACTAACACACTTATCAAAGTAACTCTTTAAGAAGACAGCCTATTTCTTTCCTTAGTTTTAGCATTTAAACCAATGTTTGGCATTTTCAGTCAAAGGGATCAAGATAAAATAATCAAAATTGAAAACGTCTTATACGAATTCACAAAGTCCAATAAATGGACATGAAATATAATGAACTCTTCAATTGATATTTCTTGCAAGTTTGTCAGATATTTACTTCTAAGAGTATTAAAAATGCTCAAACTGCATCAAGCCTTTTGGGAAATACTGTCTCTTGCCTCCAGTCCCTTCCAGGACTCAGCAGTCATGACCAGGGGGTCTACCATATGCCAGTCCTGCTGAGGGTGGGAGGATGCAGCCATGAGCCAGAAGACAAGATACCTACCCTCACACAGCTTTGAGTCTAAGGGGGAGACCCAGACCAGGAGCAAACAGACACAATAATATCAGATCATGACGCCAGCGTGCACAATAACCAGGGGATGATTCGAGGGTGGGTCCTGTAGCATCACTTCTGCGGAGCCCCTCAGAGCAGCCCTGGGAGAGGGCCAGGCCAGGTAGCATTGGCCTTACCTGCCTTCCTCTGAAGGCAGAGCAGGTAGACTTATGCACCTGCTGTGATCTCCGTACAAGCTCATAACAAGCTCTCCTTTCATAACAAGAGGAGAGGCAGAGGATTTAGCACAAATCCTTGGGCCGAGGAGGCCCTAGAGCCCAGGACTGCAATCCTGGGCAGCAGGCAAGACGCTCAGACTCTGAAAGGGAGGAGGGAACCGCCGAGTCACCACGAGTCAGGATGGTGGGGACAGAAACGCTGACTTGCCTGTCGTCTTGCCATCACATCGCATCAGCCAGCAGAGCATTTTGCAGATGCTAGGATGCTGAGTCCTGGTTGCCTGGGCTTCCTTGTTTCTCTCCCTTCCCCTGGCCCCGACTCCATAGCTCCTAGAGCACTCAGGACAGAGTACCTCCCTAAAAACCCTTGGGTCACCCTGAGCCTTGGTCTTGGCCCCTAATGCTACTGTTGCCTGCAGACATTAATCCTGTATCTCATTCAATTTCTGCATACCTCATTCCTCCCAAGCTTAACGAGATTAAAAGAATGCCCGGGGCCTGGCCCTTGAATACAAATGAGAACTTGGCTCCCAGCCTGTGGCTGTCCCCGCCTCCCTAGATGCCAAGAAGTCAGAAGATGAACGCACAACAGCGCTGGCTTTCTGGGAGGCATAAAGGCAGCCAGGGTGGGATGGAGGGGGAAAGAGGCAGAGGACAGGAGCTGCAAAGACAGGGCAAAGGGCACCAGCCAGTGACAAGATTCAGGGGGGACAGTCCAGGCCCACTTAGGCTGGAGTTGAACTTCTTTTTGCCCCCTTCCTGTGGAGGCAGGCTGCTCAGGGCTGGTCATCTGGGCACTGGATGACTTCAAGACCATCTGAGCCTTCTCCTGGCAGTGAATACCTGTCTCCCAGCAAAGTCTCCCCATCCACAAAGTGGATATGACTTAGGAGAAGAAGCTGTGCTGTTCAGTTGATTCTGTAAACTGGTGGCCACCTTTGTTAAATAGGTTTTTTTTTTCCCCCTAATGGGCAGAATATAGTTGGACCAAGAGCAAAATGTGGAATTTTAGATTTTCCATCCCTAGTGAAATGAACCATAAAAACTTAGCTTCTGGAAAGTTCAAACCAAAGACTATGCTTATTCTGTAGGAGATTTTTTTCCAGGAGAAAGAATGTTAACTAATAATTAGTTAACACTGGCAAAAATGGTGACCTGATCTATGGGTAGAGGATGGAAAAGTCTGGACCTGTTATCTCTGTTTGGGGGAAAATCAACTAAAAGGTGGCCCAGGCACAGTATTTAGGAAATACTTTCCAGATGATCCTATAATTGGCTTTAAGATAGGTAACGCTATTACCTGTAACTAGAAAAGGAAAATCAAGGCGCGTCTCTAACTTTGTTCAACTATCAGCAGTTAGTTCTCAGGAACTGTCTGTAGATTTTGGGGAGCGGTGACATGTACATAGATAACCAACATACATGAATCTTCCTTCTTTAAATTGGTGCACACACCACGTTTCAGGCTGGCCCTTGTGTAATAAAGTCCTCGGACCACTGAGGCTCCGCCTGTATACAGCTCAGGCCTTCACTCCAAATTCCAGTGAGAAGAATGACCAACACTCACCAACACTCTAGGCTCCTTGACTTAAAACAGTGTATGGAGCAGAGAACAATACTGCTTCCAACAGCCGATATTCTGTGGGTAACGATGAAGGGAAAAAAACCCCTCTCCGTTGGCTGCTGCTCAGTGAACCCCCAAGAGGTTTTTTTCTAAGCGGTCCCAGGGAGGGGGGGTGATGTGAACCCCAGTTCCCCAGATGCTCAGGCCTGAGAACAGAGGACCTCTTCCTCCAGAGTCCCTGGACACACAGACACACAATCATGTAATCAAAGAAAAGCTCCCAGCAGGAAGTCACTCCTTCCAGGCATCTGGGTAGCACAAACTTTACAAAGGTGACCCGGGGGGAAAGGGGTGTCTTCTGCACCCATTTCAAGTATACTTTAGAATTACCTCTTGGACATTTCTGTTGCCCCAAAGCCCCTTCTCAGTTATAATGCAACTGAGAGTTCCTCTTAGACCTTACCCTCCTCTCCTCAAATATCTGAGAGCAATTGCCTCCCGCCACACTGTCATGCACAGTAGCTTTACTTCTCCTCTGAAAGGTGTCCTCCATCAGCCCCCCAGTCCCTGGAGGCCAAGCTTCCACTTAGAAACTGGCCTCATTTAGGAATTCTAGCAACCTTTGTCGGGGGTATAGAATTGCCTCCCAATAGGGACATAAGAAAAGGGGTGGGTGAGGTGCAAGGAGATGGGGTGGGTAGTTCTGTGCATCTTCCTGACCCCCTGATCACCCCACTGTGTGAGGCTGGACTCAGGGTTGCCCCACTGACTCCAGGGCACAGGGACCTGTGGCAGACCCCCCAGCCACATCCAGGACCTAGCCCCCTTCCCCACCTTGTCTCCTGCGAACCCGGGACCCGCCCACAGTGCTTCCCTGCCCCCGCGTGTCCGCAGGTATCCGGATGCTGGACCAGCCCTTCATGACAGACATCATTGAGGCTTCCTCCATCAGCCACATGCCTCAGCTGATTGACATCTACAGTGCCAGCTGGGGCCCCACCGACAACGGGAAGACGGTGGATGGGCCCCGGGAGCTCACGCTCCAAGCGATGGCGGATGGCGTGAACAAGGTAAGGTCACTCCTGTGTCCTCACGGGAATGGGGCAGAATGGGACTGGGTGGGATGAGGTGTGTGGGGATGGGGAATGGAGAGGAGGTAACGGTGGAGTGGAACAAGGGCAGGGCAGGGGTGGAGGTGGGAATCGACACCTTTCTGCCATCACTCAGGTCCTTTGAGAAACAGATCCCAAAATGGGGTTCAGGGTGCAGACTTATTGGAGGAGTCGCCTGTGAAAGACAAAAGGGAGCAATGGGGCCCTTCAGAGGGCGAGGCTATCCTGGTCCCTGCGAAGCGGGGTGGGCAAGAAGGGTGTCGCAGAAGGGCTGGACTAGCGCCCCCACAGCACAGGCATGGCTGGGAGCAGCCCCGGGAGAGATGGATCTTTGTGCAAACCAGGGGACTTCAGGGCACAGCAGGGGAGCTGCATCCAGCTGCTCCCTTGGCTGGACTCAGCCACCCGTTTCTGGGATCAGCCCGGGAACGGACAGAGCCACGGAGAAGGGATCAAAGCAGCATCTCAAAGGGAGGCAGCCAGAGCCTCGGGGTCACTGAGCAGGTCAGCAGCCCCTGGGGAGGGGAAGGAGGTGGCCTCTGGGATCTCTGGGCAGAGTCCACTGCTACTTAACATAGCCAGGCACCGGGGCAGAGTCTCCCTGGGTTCAGGCCCCTGGTCTGCTGCGCAGGGTCTGAGTGTCTCTCCGAAGTGACCTGACCTCACAGCGTATCAGTGTGCCTGCCTGTAAAACAGTGACAACGGTGCATTTCTCCTGGGGTCACCATCAGATGTGAGATAGACATGCAAGTGTTGGGCCCTGGGAGGTGCCCTGCTAACCACAGTGTTTGTCAGGGTCATTAGGGACCCTTAATCAACTGCCCCCAAACTCCAAGGCATAAAGCGGCAGGTTTCCCTAGGCTTGTGGACTCTGTGGTCCAAGAATTCAAATGGGATCATGGGGAGGGACTGTCTCCGCTCCAATCCCTGAACTTGGCTAGAAGGCAGGGGACTGGATCTCGAGGCTAGGTGTGTCCACTTGTCCCTGGGAGGGACTGGATTACTCACTCTTGATTCCACTGCAGCAGCTCCTCTGGGCACTTAGTCATTTTGTCTAAGTCATCTTAGTCTTTTCCCAGGAACGGACTTGCCCTCTGGTTGATGTGGTGCCCCATCCCCACTCTCGGCTTGTCTGAGACGCCATGAAGGTCTCTGACACTGGAATGGCACAGTGCAGTATACAGAGGGGTTACTGATAACATTGGGAGGTGGTGTAGGAAGTGATGCCGCTACCCCATCTCAGTGCCCAGACCCTTAGGAGTTTACAGGGTGAGACTTCTGACATAGAGACAGCTACTTCCTTATTGAGTTATTTACAGTTTTAAGGAGAGAGAAGGCTGCCCATCAAGCCCAGGATCAGGTGACAGCAGGGACCCAGGGGAACACACCCCCCTCCCCATCAGACACGGTTTTTCACTGAGAAGCATTTTTTTTGACACCCAGAGGCCAAGAGAGTCAGGGAGGAGGTGACATTTGGCCTCAGTCGGAATTTACAATGCAGATGGGCTCAATGGAGTACCTCCTGGGGCAGCTCCTGTCATTCTCCAGGAGCTTCTGAATGGCTCCATCACATCCCCGGGCAGGGGAGTTCTCTCTCTTCCATCTGCGATGTCCCCTGTTGCAATTAAAAAGGCTCTTTCAAGTGTGATCGTTCTGCAAACATGCCAAGTACGCCGAAACTTAAGAGAAAAAAAATTGTTATGACTTATCGTCAGACAACAGCATGTAAATATTTTACAAAGTGGAGAGTGGTGAAAAACACACAGTTTCTCATTTGAATCTCCCTCAAACTGTGGGAAAGACTCTTTCCTGGTTTCAAGGTAAAAATACTTTCGGACAAGTTTACAGATGTGTGTGAGCAACGGGGTATTATTACACATGAGCAGAGCCTTCCTCCCGCTTACTCAGCTATCTGGTCCAGTCTAAAGGAAAGCACGCTCTGAAAAGTGATCTCTACCTAAACAAATTCCCTGGTGGCTCAGCTGGTAAAGAATCTGCCTGCAATGCAGGAGACCTGGGTCCGATCCCTGGCTTGGGAAGATCCCCTGGAGAAGGGAACGGCTACCCACTCCAGTATTCTGGCCTGGAAAATTTAATGGACTGTATAGTCCATGGGGTTGCAAAGAGTAGGACAAGACTGAGCGACTTTCACTTGGACCTAAACAAAGGTGTCAGACAATTACCTATTCCACTAAAGCACTTCTGATGCTTGTCGTTGAATTTTAGCATCTTGCAGACAGGTTTGCTTCACCGATATCATAATGATAAAAAGCAAGAAGAAGAGGGACTTACCCGGTGATTTGGTGGGGGTCTGCAGTGGACGTGGCTTCAATCCCTGGTTGGGGAACTGAGATCCTGTGGGCCGCATGGGGTGGCCAAATGCATAAATAGATTAAAAAAATTGTTTTTTTAAAAAACAGGAAACAGAGGATAAGAGAACTTTTCAGGAATGTACCATTTGCCACAAACCACACCACTCCCAATCATATGATACCTTCTTCTCACATGCACATCACCTACGTGGCTCCTTAGGGATTTAAGTCAGTGTTTCCTAAATTTGCTCAGTAAACACTTTAGGGAGGAAGTAAGGACCAGGCATGAAGGAAGAGAGGGAAGCCATTCCCCCTTTATTTCCCGTCTTTCCTCTTTATAGTCTACGTGCTGAATTTCCAGTAAAGACATTCTTCACATTACATATGAGAGTAGGCGACAGACAGAGATCCCTGAATTATGATAGCCAGGAACTGACTTCTCAGTTCAGGGTAACTCAGACGCGGACCCTGAGACAACAGCTGAGTTCAGGTGGTTACTTTGGGAGGTGAATGGGACACCAGGAGTGAGCGGGGAGGTGTAACCGGGAAGAAAGGGGCCAATAAGGGATTTGTCTTCCAGTCAGCTACCATTGAAGCTGGGACTCAGCTTGGATTAACTGGAGCTTAATCCCATGGGAGAACTGGGAAACTTTGCATAACACACGCTAAAGCTAGCAGCATGGTAGCTGGCAGAAAAGTCAGTGGTTGAGGAGGTTCCCAAGTGGCACCTTCAGCCCAGAGGCAGGTGTGCAAGGCAGCCTTCAGCCTCTTGGGAGAAATCCCTTACACGAAGACATGCCTGCACTGACATCTGCTGACGCCCAGCGTACCAAAAGCCATAAGGTCGAAGGAATATGGGCAGCAACCACTACCATCTACCACAATCTCCAGACTGCAGCTTGGGCAAAGCCTAGTTGAGCTTGGAGTCATCTTTCTCTGGGTGATAAAGGACCAACAAGGTAATGCATTTGTCGGTTAGAAAAGGATGTAGCCCTTGCAGAGAGACTGATGGAGAACAAAGGCCTGTGGATACAGAGCACAGCATGTGACATCACTCTGACAACCAGAAGAGGAATTCAGAGACCACTGGAGGCTCTTGAATGTGACAACTGACTCATGAACTTCTTTTCACATCTTAAGGAAATGTACCCAGGGCAACCTTGGCCCATGTTTGGCTCTGATGACTATACCCCAACCTCTTATTAATCACACCTCAGGGTTGCTATCAGAGGGAACACCTTAGGAATATTTAAAGATGAAGCAACAGAAAATGTCTGAGGCCCAGATGAGACAAAGCATTGATTGTTTATTTCCTGAGCATGGCAGGGAGGGTTGCAAAGAGCACGGACACAGGTCCCAGATCTTGGAACTGAATTGTACATGGGGTCACTTGCAAGACCCTGGCTTGAAAGGCACCCTCCAGGAAGCGGGGGTGGGGTGCGGGCAGGCTTCCCAGGGAGACAGTGATTAATCAGGATGAGCAAGGATAAGCCTGGTGACCCTGCTGAAATTTAATCAGAGCAGCGGGTGGACATGGTGATGCAAGTGCCGGGCCTCTGGCCACAGTGATGCCTCGTGCCAAGGAGCTCTCAGGACTCCTCCCCAAGCTCTGATTAAGGCTCTGAAATGAAGGTTTCAGACAGAGGTTTTCAACTGAGTGGCAGCTGCTGCTGTGTGGAATGCTTATCACAGTTACAATCCCTCCTTTCATTTCTGAGAAGGAGAAACAGGAGCAAAAGCTGGTGGATTTCTAGTGGCCTTTCCTAAGTACCAGCCAGCCTCAGGCGGAGTGGTCAACCACCCTGGTTGCTCAACGCTTTCCGGATTTTAGCACTGAGAGCCCACTTCCTGGGGACTCTCCAGCTCTGGACAAACCAAGGCGGCTACCACTCCCCTTAAATAAGCCTTCTTGATGGTGGTGATTATCTGCACCCAGGGAGAAACCCAACTACCTGCTTCACAGATTGATGTGAATGTCAGCCTTCGACAGCCCCCATGACATCAGAAAGGCTCGTCACAGTGTGTCTGGATCTTGTTAGAAAGAGACAGGATGGTATAGGAGCCTGACCTCCAAGGTGGATGTACAGCAGGAGAAGCCATATTTAAAGGCAACCGCAGGTGCAGTGAAACACAGGCTCGAGTGATGGATATAAGCAGAGGCTACAGTGCCATCCTCGTTTGGCTTTCTTGGGACTCAGACACCCCACCCACTCCTGCTGAGCTCCGAGGAACCCATGGGGCACCATGCAGATGCTGGGATCCGGTGGTCTGGCTGCACCTGCCCGGGTGTGGCTTCCTACCCATCACCAGCTGGCCTCTCCCAGTGCTGCTTGTACTTGGGACCTGCTAGCACTGTGGGGGCGGTCCCAGGCCCCGTGCACACAGCCCAGATCATGGGGGAAGGTTTTCAGGGGTCTCCAGGGGCTGGGGGTGCTCCTCATCAGCTCAGCCCTGGTTGGCCTTTCTCCCACTCCTTCCCCGACTCCCATCTTGTACTCACGTGTGCTTCCTGAGGTCACCCCCAAGTCCTGGTCTCAGCAGCTGATTTTGAAGCCACATAAATTGGAACCAACCACTTCTCCCTGTAGATATGGCCCCGCTGTTCTCCAGAAGTTAACCACACTCCCAGGAGGGGACCACTCATCCATCATCCTCATTTAAAGCACTGTGTGACTTCACCCCACACTCCCAACACTCCACGTACAGAAAGGAAGGAATAAAGAATGAAAACATAGAACAGCTACACGGAAATATAATTCAGTCCCTGATATTGTGCCAGAGAGGGACTTTCTAAACATACAAGAGAACATATTTACCCCCAATAAAGAGTAATAAATATTACTCATAAAACCTTTCAAAATTTCTGCAAGTCTGGTTATTGTCAAAGCTGATCAATAGATACATGGGGATTCATTATACTAGGTACTCTAATTTTTGTGAAGCTTAATGTTTTTCAAATTAAAAGGTTTTTATTCACACTAAAAAGAAAAAAAAAGCAATTCAGTAGGTGGTTAAGTTGTCAAGAGTTAGAATATACATCTAGGGAAAAGTGAGAATAGGAACTGTGCTAATATTATACAAATGGCTACTTATGGCTCAGGATAAAATTTTCAGAGACTGCATTATACAAAGTGGTTTTTTTTTGGTGGGGGGAGGTGTTTTTGTGCAGCATGCAGGATCCTAGTTCCCCAACCAGGGATGGAACCCTCACCCCCAACATTGGACGCACAGAGTCCTAACCACTGGATTGCCAGGGAAGTCCCCAGAGAGTTTTTTAAATGCCGTATGTTTTTTAATGTTACATCTATATAAACTGAGTGGAACTGAACACGACCAACTGTATCAGTCAGGAGAGGCTCTCTCATCCTGCAATAACAAACAGCCCCAAAAGTTCAGAGATTTGAAAGCACAAAGATTTTTACTCAATCAGTGACTCATCCACCACAGTCAGTAGAAGGCTTTGCTCACCACAGTCTCCTGGAGGTCAGAGCTGACATCTGAAACATTGCTGCTTACTGTGCAGAGGGAAGGAAGAGCTCTGTGGGTCTGGCATTGACCAGTAAATGGTTCAGAATGTCTTACAGGATCCCATCCAACCACAAGGGGATGCTGTCATGGGCCCAGACAGCAGGCAGCTAGAAATACTTGGCAATCAATTCAAAAGCACAATAATGTGCCCAGAAAATCTGCTCGGTGACCCAAGATGTAATCAGTGATCTTGTGAGGAAACACACAAGTGTCAAAGGTATTTATGAGTAGTTTGAATATAATTCTTCCATGAACTGTGAGTACAAAAAAGCAGTACTTGTAAATCAATACATTTTTTATGTTATTTAAATATAGGTGTGAAAAAATAGACTAAAGTCATTAAAAGGAACATTTTCTGCAAGTCAAAATGTAGGCAAAATACAAAAGAAAAGAGTATATCTACATATGTATATAAAGACATATGCAATATTTGATGACAAAAATTTGGTTAAGTTCTTTAATATAGGAAGAGCTCTAACAAATCAATAAAAAAAAGATATGAAAGAAAAGATATGCATAGGACATATCTTTGGAGACATGGTGCTTTGCTAAGGTATTTATAAAGAATACAAATGAGCAGCAAATATAGAGAAAGAAAAACTCAACTGATAGTGGGGAAAAAAACACAAAAACCTCAAAACAGTGAGTTTTGTTTTTGTTCACTCAGTTGGCAAAACTATTTTTTTAATGATTCTAAATCTTGACCCAGATGAGCTGAATACTGAGTTCTTGTGCAGTACTGGTGAAAATATAGATTATTATTAAGCCTTATAAAACCAATAATATGGCACCATGGGTCAAAAAGCTTCAAACATTTGTTCCTTTTCACCCTACATTCCCTATTTTAAAGACTCTGCTTGAGGAAATAAATAGAAATACAAAGACATATATAGAATCATGTTCATGTCAGCACTTTAAAACCTAGAAACAGCCTTCTAAGAACATCTAAGAAAAAGAGTAAATAAACTATGGAATGGCTATCTAAGAAGACGAATAAAAACTTATGGTATAGAAGAGTATTTAATTATGTGAGGAAATATTAATGTAATGGTAAGTGAGAAATACATTTTAAGCAGGGCCACAGAGATAGATGGATTTTATGATCCCATTTTCATTCTTAAACCTGTTCTTATGCTTTGCATATATATATAACTGGCAGGAATCCACCAAATATTACCAGTGATTTTATATTCATGGAAGATTACATAAGATTTTTATTTTCTTCTTCACAGTCTAGATCCCAGTCATTCTACAAAGAACATGATTTTCATAATACAAATACAATGACTTTTTAAAGTATATCTATGTTCTATTAAGATGTCAAGGTGACTGGAAAATAAAAATTAGTGTAATTAAGTGTCTGGGAAAAGGCAAACTGTATCAGGCTGGCTTCATCAGTATCTGCAAGCAGATACCATCACTGGGCCAGGGCCTGGCGGGGGTGGGGGCGGGGGTGGTGGGGGGAGGCGTTGGGGAGGGTAGGCATTCCTCCAGGTCACTAGGCATTGCGTAGGATGAAGGGACCAACTCACTTCAGCCTCAAGCTTCTCAGAGCAGGATTTCCACCTCCTGGCACAGGTGATATGCTGAGAGTACACTGAGCCAATGTACCAGCCTTGAGCTGGAAATTTACATTAGCCAATGGTAAGCAATTTGTGCCATTATTTTTTTTTATAATAATAAATTTTTATTTTTTTTATTTTTTTAAAAAAATGATTTATTTTAATTGGAGGCTAATTACTTTACAATATTTTATTGGATATTTTTATATTAAAAGTGAAAGGTTGTTGCTGAGCCATGAAAGACGCTGGGATTCTTAGCCTCTGGAGGAGGGGAATTCAAGCCGGGGCCAGTGACAAGGCTTGATCCCTCAGAGCTTTTGTGTAATAGAATTTTATTAAAGTATAAGAGATAAAGTTTCTGACATAGACATCAGAAGGGGGCAGAAAGAGTATTCCCCTGCTAGTCTTTAGCCAGATGTTTTATAGCTACTGGGCTTCCCTTGTGGCTCAGCTGGTAAAGAATCTGCCTGCGATGCCGGAGACCTGGGTTTGATCCCTCAGTTGGGAAGATCCCCTGGAGAACGGAAAGGCTGTCCACGCCAGTATTCTGGCCTGGAAAATTCCATGGACTATATAGTCCTTGGGATTGCAAACAGTCGGACATGACTGAGCAACTTTCACTTTCTATATAGCTAATAACAGTCCGCTAATTAGAGAAAGGGAATGTCTCAAAACTCAGAGACTGGAACCAGGCCCTTCACCCACAACATGCATTTTGAGATAACACTGGCACAAGGTGAGTCATCCCAGGCCATAAAACTATTGACATGACTCTTAAAGAAAGGCAGGTTCCAAGTAGATATATAGTTTCATTAACATAGATTAGGAGAACAATGTACGAGTAAAACAAACTGGTTTGTCGAGCCCTTATCGGTTCTGAGTCTTAAGCGGAACCAACTTGAAAAAAGACAGAGTCTAGGGTAAATACATAGCTCATTCAGTTCAGTTCACTTCAGTTGCTCAGTCGTGTCCGACACTTTGCAACCCCATGAACCACAGCATGCCAGGCCTCCCTGTCCATCACCAACTCCCAGAGTTCACTCAAACCCATGTCCATTGAGTCGGTGATGCCATCCAGCCATCTCATCCTCTGTCGTCCCCTTCTCCTCCTGCCCTCAATCTTTCCCAGCATCAGGGTCTTTTCCAATGAGTCAACTCTTCACATGAGGTGGCCAAAGTATTGGAGTTTCAGCTTCAACATCAGTCCTTCCGATGAACACCCAGGGCTGATCTCCTTTAGGATGGACTGGTTGGATCTCCTTGCAGTCCAAGGGACTCTCAAGAGTCTTCTCCACCACCACAGTTCAAAAGCATCAATTCTGCACTCAGCTTTCTCTATAGTCCAACTCTCACATCCATACATGACCACTAGAAAAACCATAGCCTTGACTAGATGGACCTTTGTTGGCAAAGAAATGTCTCTGCTTTTTAATATGCTGTCTAAGTTGATCATAACTTTCCTTCCAAGGAGTAAGCGTCTTTTAATTTCATGGCTGCAATCACCATCTGCAGTGATTTTGGAGCCCCAAAAAATAAAGTCTGACACTGTTTCCCCATCTATTTCCCATGAAGTGGTGGGACCAGATGCCATGATCTTCATTTTCTGAATGTTGAGCTTTAAGCCAACTTTTTCACTCTCCACTTTCACTTTCATCAAGAGGTTTTTTAGTTCCTCTTCACTTTCTGCCATAAGGGTGGTATCATCTGCATATCTGAGGTTATTGGTATTTCTCTCAGCAATCTTGATTCCAGCTTGTGCTTCATCCAGCCCAGAGTTTCTCATGATGTACTCTGCATGTAAGTTAAATAAGCAGGGTGACAATGTACAGCCTTGACGTACTCCTTTTCCCATTTGGAACCAGTCTGTTGTTCCTTGTCCAGTTCTAACTGTTGCTTCCTGACCTGCATATAGGTTTCTCAAGAGGCAGATCAGGTGGTCTGGGATTCCCATCTCTTTCAGAATTTTCTACAGTTTATTATGATCCACACAGTCAAAGGCTTTGGCATAGTCAATAAAGCAGAAATGTTTTTCTGGAACTCTCTTGCTTTTTCGATGATCCAGCAGATGTTGGCAATTTGATCTCTGGTTCCTCTGCCTTTTCTAAAACCAGCTTGAACATCTGGAAGTTCATGGTTCACATAGTGCTGAAGCCTGGCTTGGAGAATTTTGAGCATTACTTTGCTAGCTTGTGAGATGAGTGCAATTGTGCAGTAGTTTGAGCATTCTTTGGCATTGCCTTTCTTTGGGATTGGAATGAAAACTGACCTTTTCCAGTCCTGTGGCCACTGCTGAGTTTTCCAAATTTGCTGGCATATTGAGTGCAGCACTTTCACAGCATCATCTTTCAGGATTTGAAATAGCTCAACTGGAATTCCATCACCGCCACTAGCTTTGTTCGTAGTGACGCTTTCTAAGGCCCACTTGACTTCACGTTCCAGGATGTCTGGCTCTAGGTCAGTGATCACACCATCGTGATTATCTGGGTCGTGAAGATCTTTAAAACCCATTAGTTAGCTCAAGGTTTGAGGAAAGTTAAGTTCAGGTGGAACCAGGTGTCATCATGGCAACAAAGAATTTTAAGAGAAACCTTTTAATTTTGTATAGAGAAGGGAAAAAAAATCTGACACTACTAGTTTGTTTCCTCCTGCCGCTTAAGAGAGATAAAAAATGTCTGACACTTGCAGCCTATTTCCTCTGGTTGGAGACCCTTAGCCTTCCTTCCTGTTACTCTCTCAAAAGCACACTACAGAATCCATATGAACTTTTAAGAAACTTGGGATCTGTGAAAGGCTGCTTTAGGTTATGCTCTTAAAATCACTGCCTTTGCCAGTAGGTTAGAGCAAAGACTCAGCCTCTTCTCTATTGACACTTAGTCCCCCTCATTCTTAGTTGTAGCTGGTGGGGGCAGGGGGAGAGGCAGAGGGCTGTCCTCTGCGTTAAATGTTTAGCATCCTTGGTCTCCACCCACTAGATGCTGGTAGTGAGCACCAAAATGCCTCCAACTGTGCCAAATCCCCCCTGGGATACAAAATCACCCCTGGTTGAGAACATCCGTGGTTAAATACCCTCAATAGTGCCTCGGTGACAAATTCTCACTTAGTGAAATCTTTTAAGAGAGATTAATCCTGCTAACCTGCAAAGACTAATACAAAGAGAGAATTCAAAGTGGAGTTGCACCACATATTAAATTTCATCTAAATGCACTTGCCTTTAAAAAATGAGGGGGAAAAAAAAGAGCAGAGGGGTAGGAGAGGCAGAGAAGATAATTCCAGCCTAAACCAGATAAACATGGAGGCAGGTAGACAGCCAGTCTGCTCCAAGCACGTGCTGCAGAGTAAGGGCGGGAGACCCCAGCAGGCAGCCCACCCTGAGCAGTGCAGGCTCCTAGACCATCTCCTCCCTAATCTCTGGGTGACCCCCACACCCCAATTGGGGTTTAGTAAGTAGTAAGTAGGGGCTTCCCTGGTAGCTCAGTGCTTAAAGCGTCTGCCTGCAATGCGGGAGACCCAGGTTCAATCCCTGGGCTGGGAAGATCCCCTGGAGAAGGAAATGGCAACCCACTCCAATATTCTTGCCTGAAGAATCCCATGGACGGAAGAGCCTAGTACTTACTCCCTGGATAAAATTACCTGTAGTGAACTGCCCAGCATGGCAGAATCTGCCTGATTAAGTCCCAAACGACACAGTGCATCTGTAGGGACCAAGTTAAATTTGTAAGTTAACTTGGGGAAAATTAACAACCCTGTGATGCTATCTTTCTCTCCACTGGTCATATTTTCATCTGCATCCCTCCCCAGAATTTCAAAGTCCTACTTAGCTCTTTTGTTTGTTTGTTGTGTTTCTTATGTATTTTGTCTTCCGTGTGGCTGGTACGAACGGTACTGCCACGCAGGACGGCTGTAAGGATGCAGTGAATGACAATGTAAGGTATTCAGAGAGGTCCCTGCTTCACACTAAGTGCCCTAGAAGTGTATGCTGTGATTATCATCCTAATTTCTCCCTTGTACCCTCCAACTGATTATTTGAATGTGAGTCACAGTTGCTCTGTTTCAGTTTCATCCCAGCTGTGGTTCAAGTGAAGCTGGGGGACAGAACTGGATCTTGGGGTATTGTTTTAACAGGACAGTATGGTGTGCCAGTAACAGACTCATCCCACAGTCAGCTCTCAGCCCTCTTATAGATGCCCCTTCCCCACTCAACTGCTCCCAGAACTAGGGTCTTCTCTTTAGTGGCCCATCTTGCCCAGAAGTCAGGGACTATTTGCTACTGATACCCAATAATTAGAAGCAAGAATATAATTATTATCGCCCTCGTAAACACACACACACAAACAGCTTAGGAAAATGAAGTTTAAAATTCCTAGCAATCAAAATATTCCTGTGGGTTAAGTCTTACAGTCCAAAACAAAACTAATGTTTGCTGCTGACTCTTCAGAAACATGGTGATACTGCTCTCTGTGTATCAGGGAGCAAAGCCAGATAACACACTTCCCCAAAACTCGGTAAGTAACAACCACTTAACTCTGATCATGGGTCTACAGGCCAGCTGGGTTGCTCTGCCAACCTGGGCCATCCTTGGCGAATCTCAGGTGGCCTCACTCATGCATCTGTGGTCAGCTGGAGGGTGAGCCACAGACCGCCTGGTCTAGGGTGGCCTCCCACGTGGGGTCACTGTTAGCTGTGGCAGTGAACCTGACCACACTATCTGTCATCAGCCACACGCTAACTCAGGTTGGTTCCCATGGTCTCTGAGGGAAAGCGGACATGGGTTGGGCTCCTTGAGACTCATGCTTAGAATCGACCCAGCACCACTGCCCACCACATCCTGTTTGCTGAAGCAAGACAGGAAGCCAATCCAGACTCAAGGGTGGGAAACAGGCCCCTCCTCTTGGTGGGCAGGGCTACAAACTCTAATATAAAGGGGTCATGAACACAGAGAAACCTGACAGGTTAGAGTCACAACCAGTCTCCCGACATCAAGGTGAGAATGCTTTTAGCATTGGTTTCCTTTTAGCAAAGGTTGCCTGTCTCACTAGCAGCCCACCTGCGGGCTGGTTCAGGGGAAGGTTCCCCAGTGGGTAGCCTCAATCACTGATGCTGATTCATGTCTGTTTCACTTTCCAAGGGCAGCATCCTCGACACTGAGCCCAAATCTGAGCCTGCTTTAGAGGGCTGCACCCTCTCGCACCCTCTCAGTTGTAAGGATGCTACGGTTCCTTCTGTGTCTTGGTTTCTGCGGGCAGTTGCCTGCTTGGATGGAGTTTTCCAGGACAGATTTACCAAGACACTGAGGACACTTCTCAGCCAGTGGCTAAATCAATCTTTGTTGATGTATCGACTCAGCCAGTCACAGGCTAATTAACTCCAAGTCCTCTTAGAAGCAATCAAAATGTCACTTCTCATTGTCAGGAGGCAGGAGACCTTGGAGGTAATTCAGACATCTCCTTTCCTCTGACGTGTGTGCGTGCTCAGTTGCTAAGACTGTCTGACTCTTTGCGACCCTATGGACTGTAGCCCTACAGGCTCCTCTGTCCATGGGATTCTCCAGGCAAGAATACTGGAGTGGATTGCCATGCCCTCCAGGGGATCTTCCCAACCCAGAGATCGGTATCATATACATATATATATAAAATCTGTAAGTGTGTATTATAATACTCACAATATCTATATATATATGTAAACATGTAAAATATACATAATACCTATAAAATGGAAGCTATATATAAATATCTTTTACATCTTACATAGCTAAGTATAAATTTACAGGTTCATTTGCATTTTTGCTAAAAAATGCCTGAAAGAATATGTAAGAATTACATGCAGAGGGATTTGTTTTTTTCATTTTCCTTTCCATATACTTTGACTTTTTACCATGAGGATTATCAATGTTTAAAAAGCAGTCCATTTGTCAGTTTTAAGGAGATTCTTCCAGTCCTTCCCACCTTGTTATTCCCAGATTAAATGTAAATTGAGATGACTTTATATTGAATCCTTCCTGAAAAGAAAAATTCTCAGGGTGCCTGTCCAGAAGCACAGTGGTTTTCAAGGACAGATAGAAACCAAGCCAGTCCTTAGGTTCAACTGCTTAAGAGGCCAGGCGGACCCCGCTGCAGCCCGCACATCCCTCTCTGTCCC
The DNA here is from genome assembly GCF_002263795.3 of Bos taurus. Lineage (NCBI taxonomy): Eukaryota > Metazoa > Chordata > Mammalia > Artiodactyla > Bovidae > Bos > Bos taurus. Next base: position 37,730,254 of record NC_037340.1, read on the forward strand.
CCACCCCCAGGGCCGCGGGGGCAAAGGCAGCATCTACGTGTGGGCCTCGGGCGACGGCGGCAGCTACGATGACTGCAACTGCGACGGCTATGCATCGAGCATGTGGACCATCTCCATCAACTCGGCCATCAACGACGGCAGGACCGCGCTCTACGACGAGAGCTGCTCCTCCACGCTGGCCTCCACCTTCAGTAATGGGCGCAAGCGGAACCCCGAGGCCGGCGTGGTGAGTGAGGGCCGGGGGTGCACGAGGACATTAGTAACATCATACGCAGACACGGTGACGTCATGGAAGGAGGGCCTGCCTTCAAAGAGTCAGCCCCTGTTCCGAGGGGAGATGCACCCCTCTTCTGGGCTGATGATGTTTGTTATCAAGGTCGAGGCCTCACGAAAAACAAGAGCGCCATGACCTCCTTCCCACTCATGGTCCATAGATTTTCCTGTTTATTGTTCTGGCTTACAAATAATGATGAACTCTAGTTTACCAAGATGTTGCCCCAGCATATTGCTTATAAGGTGACTAATATTAAGAACTGGAGCATCACACCTGCACCCCATCTGAGCCAAGAACATATCCATTTATTAGTGTAATTTAGAAATGGCATCCATGGATGGATTTTTCCCGGTCCCTAGACCTCCCCCAAAGTGGGCACATGTGTGTTTTTGCAAAGGAAGAGTAGTGTGTTTCATAATATTTTAAACCGGGTCCTCAGTTGAGAAAACCAAAAGGTTAAGAATCATAGACATTTATTGCACTCTTCTGAGCAACTCTGCCTTCCTGGGCCCTAGGTTTAACAGTGAATTTTCCAAGTCCGCTAGGCATACAGCCTTTTCTCAGTCCTCCAAGCTAGGAATTTAGTGGGTGACTCAGTAGTCAGGCTGGGCTACATTCTGCCTGGCCACCACCTCCTCCAGGGTTGGCAAAAAGGCAGGAACAAGAATGCAGTCATCAGTACCAGCTAGCCCTTCAGTCCCAAGGTCCTGCCTGGGCTCCACCCGACCAGCTCTCACATGAGCTGGCAGAAGTCCCTTCCCTGCAGGAGACCCAGACCTTAGCCTGGCTCCCCCATGAACCCCCCTAATTTCTCCCATGAGTCTGCTCAGCTCCCCTTAGTCTTGGGGAGGATGGAAAATGTGTCAGCTCCTCCCAAGTGGAAAGAGGCTTCATTTTCTCATCTTCTGAGCTGTATGAGCAGAAAGGGACGAGCAAGTGTGGCCCCAGTCTTGTTCTGCTTGTAAGCCTTCTCCCAAACACCCCCCAGAAGCTCCCCTCCCTGGCTCAAGGGCCTTCCAGTGGTATCACTCTGTCCTCAACCCCTGTCTGTGACGCTACTCCAGCTGGGGAGGAGCACTGAATTCTCTTTGAATATAGTCACTTTCCCCAGGAGATGACTTTAAACTGCCCGGATGCTTTGTCCCCCAAAATAATAGACCCACTCAAGGAGCCTACAGACAAACAAGATAAATGAGTCTTCTCATGGTTTATAAACTATCTTAATGAAAACCCTGTCTCTCACAAACATTGAAGATGAGGACTTTCTCTGTAAAATCCTTTAAAACTCAGCTGATCAACCTCCCCACTTGGGGTAATCACTGATGTAGCAGTTGTCTTGTTCACTGTGTTCCAGAATCTCTTGGTGGATTGTAGATGTAGAGAACGTAACATTTTCTCTTTAATGGCTGTCCCTCTAGGCAAACTTTAGCTGAACTTGTTTCATTTTTCCTCTTTAGGAATGCCACCCTTTTTTCCTGAAGGGAAAATAATTTGTTGATGAAGTGGCCCTGCGCTTTCTGAGCCAATCTCATTTTAACAAACCCCACCATTGCATTGAGTATGGTGGTGGTATTGGCTTGTCACTTTAAATATCTCTTTATTAGAATAGCTGCAAAGTTGACTCTCTAAACAGTTGACTTGCTTGTATCTTATGGACACTGTAACTATAACTGATTGTGTTTCCCTTTTTGCATAGGCTACTAGGAAGCTCAGATAAAAATGTGTGGCAAAATAAATACATGAGTGCTAAGCTTATTCTTGCCTTCATCTAAATCATCTTCAGAACAAGGCAGACTTTAAGTAAAAGAAACAGAAGATCTTCTGCTCTGTGTTGTTTTGAGTTTAAAGCAATGGGGCTTCTTTACTCATTCCTCACTCTCTTCCCCTCCAGGCAACCACAGATTTATATGGCAACTGCACCCTGAGGCATTCTGGGACATCCGCGGCTGCTCCCGAAGCAGCCGGAGTGTTCGCACTGGCTTTAGAGGCTAAGTATGTTTCCAGCTTGGGACCAAGGGCCAACTCTTCAGGGTGAACTAACACAAGTCTCCCAACCCAAAACCTCCAGTGTCCATGGAGGCAAAAGTGGGTGGGAGAGTCAGTAAAAAGTCAGGGCCAATGAACTCTGCTGGGTGTTGCTAATGATACACACACACACACACACACACACACACACACCCCCACAAAACTACATCCCTAGAGAGCACAAGAGTCCAACACCCAATCACACATGGGGTCACAGAGGTATTTTCTTTCATCTGTGGATTTCATGGCTGTTTCACTCTAATAATACTCCCAATCAGGTAAATGAAAGATCATTGCCAAGCTGGTTATCTAGCAAGGTTTTCAGAACATGTCATGGAAACAAGATGCTCTTGCTCCAAATTTGTTAACTGATATGGTGAACTCACTTTAATACTGAGACAATGTGGGCAAAGTCACACAATGTAGTCCAAGAAATGGGCTTTGCTACTACCTTCCAGCTACCGGTGAGAGACCCCCACCCTCTCTGTTCTCACCATCCCACGGAGAAGCCACACATCACTGCTGCTGGACCCACCTTGGATTTGAGCACCAGCAGAGGTCCCTGCCCACCTGCTCCCCTGTCTTAGTGCAAACCAGAGACTTGCCTTTGGTTTGAGCAATGATTTGTGGCTTCAGGCAACATCCATGTGGTGTAAGTGCACATGCCCACTGTGCAAGGAATTATCCGAGAACACAGAACCAGAAACTTGTAAGAAGTTGGATTCTGGCTCCTGGGGAAGGGAAGTTGAGTTCCCATCCCTGTCAGCTGTTGCTAGGCAACCAGAGCTTCTAGCATCAATCTTCAGGCAGCCTACTTGACTCTCCAGCGATTCAGTGCATTTTCTGACTTGCAAAGGAGGTAAGAGCTGATTCCTAGAATAGGAAAGGACTTCAAAAGATTATCTAGTCCAACCCCTATGCCTTCAAGCAGAAAAAGGCATCGTTATCCTCCTTTTACAAATTGGGCCCCAGATTGGGGATGACTTCTGTCTTTGGGCCAAGCCAAACTTTGATTCTGTTAACAAAACTCAGGTGGAAAATTTAAGAAAGAAGAAACGGACACTCTCTTCCTATTAAGTACCAAGACAAAAAAAACCTTACATATTATGTGCATTTCCTAAAAATGAAACTCTTCTTCTCAGGGCCTGTCAGGTCCTAAAGTCTGAGTTGGTCTCGCTCACTCTGATTGGGAGCAGACAAGCAGAGGGAGGCTGGTCCTGCCACAGAGTCTCACAGAGGACAGGGAATAAGGAGTTTCTTGTCTCCCCTTAAATCGAAGAGGAAAGAACTCACCTTAAAGTCTCCCTGGATTCTGACAAGCAAAAAAGTCACTTGCTCAGGCATATATGCCAACAGCTTAGCCTACTAGTCTTCTCTGTCCATGGGATTCTCCAGGCAAGAATACTGGAGTGAGTTGCCATGCCCTCCTCCTCCAGGGGATCTTCCCAACCTAGGGATCAAACCCACGTCTCTTATGTCTCCTGCATTGGCAGCAGAGTTCTTTACCACTGAGCTACCTAAGAATCCTATATGCCAACAAAGTGACACCTAGATCCATCAAAGTGCTTGAGCAGGCTTCTGGAACTTTCAACAGATTTGTGGGCTCTGCAACAATTATTCCTCATTCTTTACCATGCTTGCAGCTTTCCTTACAGAAAAGAATGCAGTCACTGCTTAGGCATACTTCATTTTGGAGCAGTGGTCATCAACTGAGCACTCTCTTGCCATAAACAGCGGTGGGGGGGAAACAATACCAGGTAGTAGGTGGTTCAAACCCATCTAGGAAGCCAGTCCTCAGATTTCTCAGGACACCAGCCACCTGGGTTGGAAACCCTGAGATTAGAGTTTGGTGCGATTCATTAAGAATGGGCTCCCAGCAGAGACCATTGGGAAAGAGAGGAAGTAGGTTAGAGATGGAAAAGGATCTGAGCAAGGATGCTTTTCCAAAGGTTCTGGCCTCAGCCTGACTCCAGGAGGAGTTCTGGAATGTAAATCTTGCCTCAGAGTTTATTCCAAATCAAGGCAAGGGAGTGGGCTGCATAAGCCCTTCCTAGGGTGGTAAAGCCCAAGACTTTTCAGTGGGCAAAAGGGCTCTAATATTCATTGGAAGAATGAAGCTGAAGCTCCAATACTTTGGCCACCTGATGTGAAGAGCTGACTCATTGAAAAATATCCTGATGCTGGAAAAGATTGAGGGCAGGAGGAGAAGGGGTCAACAGAGAATGAGATGGTTGGATGGAATCACGGACTCAATGGACAAGAGTTTGAGCAAACTCCCGGAGATGGTGAAGGATAGGGAAGCTTGACATGCTGCAGTCCATGGAGTTGCAAAGAGTCAGAAACTGCTGAGCGATTGAACAACAACAAAGCCAGGAGTTAAAACCTCTGATCAGCATGAAATAGCCCCGGGAGAGAGCCCAGAGGAAGGAGGCCAGAAGGCTCTCTTTGTGAACACTTCCTGCAGCTCACCTCTCTTTGTGTTCAGACGAGGCACGTGGGAGTCCTTGGGGACATATGTGGCAGCAGTCAGGGCTGTTTCCTGCTCAGAGGGCCAACGGGAAAGCTTTTCCAAAACAACCTGAATTCAGTAAACAAATTATCCTGTCTAAAACATCTGCCCATCAGGACCATGAAAGAGGGAGAAGGACCATCTCTGTGGCTCCAGGGGACAAAGGGAACCCAGTCCTCTGTCCTGACCAGTCATCACCTTGTTGTTAATCTCATAAAATGCTTTTCTGCCAAATGCTTGAAAATACCTTCTTGATTCCCCAGAGATCATTGCTCACATTTCCCAGGGAGTCCAATATTAGTTTTACAGGATATCTCTAGTGGGGGTTAGGTGGCACTATTGGTAAACAACCCGCCTGCCAATGCAGGAGATGTAAGAGATGCAGGTTCGATCCCGGGGTCAGGAAGATCCCCTAGAGAAGGTAACGGCAACCCAATCCAGTATTCTTGCCTGGAGAATCCCTTGGATAGAGGAGTCTGGAGGGCTGTAGTCTACAGGGTTGCAAAGAGTTGGACAAAACTGAAGTGACTTAGCACACACACACACAGCTATCTTCCCATATGTGGGGTTCTCTCCATGACTCCAGACTTACTGTGGGGTTCTGAGGGGATCATAAGGAGGCAAACTTATGGCCCAGGAGAACCATCCATAGTAAAGCAGCCCATATTCTGGGCTAGGGCAGTGTTTCCAAAAGTGACCTTCCAAGGAATGATTTTGTCATGTAAGCCCCATCAAAGTATAATAAACACAGAGACAAGTGCACACATGTTAGGGAAAGCTCAAAGACTTCTTATAAAGTTAGCACATCCATGTAGTATTGGTGTTAGTCACTCAGACGTGTCTGACTCTTTGAGACCCAATGGACTGTAGCCCACCAGGCTCCTCTGTCCACGGGATTCTCCAGGCAAGAATACTAGAGTGGGTAGCCATTTCCTTCTCCAGGGAATCTTCTCCACCCAGGGATCAAACCCATATCTCCTGTATTGCAGGTGGATTCTTTACCATCTGAGCCACCAGGGAAGCCTTACACATCCATGTAAGCAGCACCCAAATCAGGAAACAGACAATCACCTAAGTATCAGTATGAGCATTTTGGTTCAACATTATGTCTGAGAGATTCCTCCATACTGCTGTTGAATATTACTTCCTTCCAGTCCCAGACATCTTAATTCCTTCTCTGGGTGATGTTTCTGAAGATCAGCTTAAGCACCTCTGCCTTCATATCTGTTCCTCAGATAAAGTTCTGATGTTCTAACATGTGGTTCTCTCCTGCCTCAGTCCCTGGCTCTCCCTCCCTGAAACTCGGGGCTCCTGACCTCCTGTACTTTTTAAAGTTTATCACCTGAGTAATGCTTGCGTTCTCCCACCTCTGGATCCTTCAAGCCTTTGGCAGATGTATGGACAGGTCCATGGAAGCAACAACTCTGGGTCCTGTCTGACGCCATCGTTGTGTTCATGCTGTCCACACGTGCAGCCGAGGCTGTGAACCACCATCTCAGACCCGTGTTCTCAAACCCCGTGTACAGAAGCATCACCTGGGCACTGTCCTAAGTGTGCATCCTCAGGCCTGCAGCCTCCAGGAGGTCCGATGCCGGAGACCTGAGGTTGAGACCAGGAATCCGTGTTTGTCACAGGTTCCCACATGGTTCCAGAGCTGGTCCACGTTCTGTGAGATGCTCTCCTTGGGATAACTCTGGGACCCCATTGTTGGCTCCCTCGGCATGACAGGGAGGGAGCTCAGCTCCCCCCTTTTTAAATATTGAGCTGTCTGTCTATCTGCCCCCCAGACTATAGGCTCTGAGACCTTTCCACAGCCTGCTCATAACCAGTGCAGAGCCTGGACATGATACACACTCAACAGATGCTCATAGAATCACTTCACTGTGCAGTGCTTTTCCGTAGGTCTGTCTTACTTTTCCAACTCTTATATAAACTATTTAAAAGCGTGACCTATTCCTTGCCTATAACACTGAACACAGTGACTTCCATACTGCAGGTGGTCTGTATGTCTATTTTGTATTAGTTAATAAGTGTCACCTACAACCCTTGAGCTGCCGTAGTAGGATTAAAGCTTGAAGCAGGTTGTGAGATCCCTGTTTTACACAATGGGGCTTCCCTGGTGGCTCAGACAGTAAATAATCTGCCTGCAATGCAGGAGACCCGGGTTCGATCCCTGGGTCAGGAAGATCCCCCTGAAGAAGGGAATACCAGCCCATTCCAGTATTCTTGCCTGGAGAATTCCATGGACAGAGGGGCCTGGCAAGCTACAGTCCATGGGGTCCCAAAGAGTTGGACACAACTAAACTACTGACACTAACACACTGTCTTCTGTCAGGTCTTCCAGGTGGTGCTAGTGATAAAGAGCCCACCTGCCAATGCAGGAAACACAAGAGACGTGAGTTTGATCCCTGGGTTGGGAAGATCCCCTGGAGAAGGGCATGGCAACCCACTCCAGTATTCTTGCCTGGAGAATCCCATGGAGAGGAGCCTGGGGTCACGAAGAGTCAGACACGACTCAAACAACTTAGCATATATGCACATCTTCTGTCAATTCAGAAGTTGCTCAGAATGTAAAAATAGGAGGGACTCAGTGTTACTTTTCAGGCATAGGCAAATGGTGGTTCAACCAGTGTCACAAATTCTGACACTGGAGTATGGGCCTTGCTCTGATTTAGTTTAGAAATGAGAACATCCTTGTTCTAACACATTCTTTCTCTCTCATGTGCCCCATGAGAGTAAATCCATGCAGAAAGGTCTAATGGGGTCCCTCAGGAAGCATATCACATTATTGTGGCAGAACCCCTTGCAAAGGTGAGAGCTACTCCACCTGCCAGCCAGCCCTCTGATTACCCTGAAGTTAGCAGTTTATCAACACATTTAGGTTATCAACACTATTTGGGTTTATCAACACTTTGGGGTTAAATGAATTCAGAATCCTGTTCCACCAAAGCACTGAGCTTTCAGCCACAATCAACATCAGGGAATTTCACGCTGTTCACCTAGTCCACGTGTCCAGGGGACCGTATGTCCAAAATAAATATGTTCTTAAATTTCTCAAATAAGCATTGACTTTCCTTGAAACTTTCTCCTTAAAACCTGAAAGTCTACATTTCAAGAGTGTATGAATCACAAGTGTCTTCTGACTCTGACTCAAAGTTTCGAACCAATGAAACCTACCCATGATGAGATTTTATCAAATGAGTGATGTTCTTTGAATCATTTGATTCTGAGGAGAACTGTAGTACAAGGTTTTTCCAACATTGTTGACCATGACTCTTAGTGAGAAATACATTTTGCATTCCAACCCAACACATCACACACATACACACACACACACACTTTCCCCAATTACAGTCACACTGTCATTCTCTTTTGTTCTCTTCCACTCATGACAGCTTCATTCATAAAGAACCTGGTTCTCAACCTCAGTTGTCTCCTGGAATGCCCCAAGAAGTGTTAACAATTTCCCAAGCCTGAGTCCCCCTCCCAGAAATTCTTATTTACTTAGTCTAAGATGTGGCTGGAGCGGTTTGGTCTTAAATGTCCCACAAATGATTTTACTGTGCAACCCAGATACACAGCCCATGCAGTCAGTCTACCTTCTGGCCCACAAACAGGTCATGGCTGACATTTTGAAAAACACAGACAGTGAGTAATAGTAGACACTAATTTCCAAAGACACTTCTGCAAGCCAACTTGTTTATTTGCTGAATGACGAGTGTGCCGAGGAGGGCCATCCTAGGCCTTGGGGAGACAGATATTGTGGCTGTTGTCTCTGCTCTTGAAGAACTGGCAGCCCATGTTCCCAAATGGAATGCTTGCAAGTAGCCAACACTCAGGTCCAAAAACAAAGATCAGCTAGCACCCAGAAGCCCCTTGTGTCCCTTCCAAACACCACCTGTGCAAGACCCACCATTAATCTGACTTCTGACAGCACACATTCGTTGCGCCTCTTTCTCTTCTTTAAGTGACTGTAATCGTATAGTTTGTTCTCCTCTGTGTCTGACTTCTTTGGGTCGGCATTCTCTTCATCCCCGTTATTCTGAGTAGCTATAGTTCATTCTCACTGCAGTGCAGTGTTCCATGTCCAATAAATATGTCTCATTTGGCTTATTCACTTTACTGTGGATGGGCATTTGGGGGCTTCATAGTTTGGGCGTATGGACATTTCCAGTACATGTATGTCTGGTGAATATATACACACGTTTCTGTTGGCTACACACCTAGAGATGGAACTTCTGGGCCACAGCTTAAACATGTGGGCAACATTAAAAGATAGAGTCAAACTGTTTTCCAAAGTATTTGCAATAATTTACACTCTCATCTGCAAAATACTCAGTTGTCCCTCATCTTTGTCAACACTTGGTACTATCAACCTTTTTCATTTTAGCCATCCCGGTATGTGTCCGCTTTTGCATTTGAAATATATTTAATTAGGAAAGGCAAGACTTTTAACTGATGTACAGCTATACCTATATTATAAATAATGCGTGGATAATCCTCCCTTGACTTGGGGGTTCATAGATGTTCCAAAATCTTACTGGAGGTCTACGTGCTATCTTAGTCATTGTGTCCCTTTTTTCTTCTCTTCACGCCTGTCCCATGCCCTTGTCCTTGAATTCCCTGCCTCCGGTCCACAGCCTGGGTCTGACCTGGAGAGACATGCAGCATCTGACTGTGCTCACCTCCAAGCGGAACCAGCTTCACGACGAGGTCCATCAGTGGCGGAGGAATGGGGTCGGCCTGGAGTTTAATCACCTCTTTGGCTACGGAGTCCTAGACGCAGGTGCCATGGTGAAGATGGCCAAGGACTGGAAGACGGTGCCCGAGAGGTTCCACTGCGTGGGCGGCTCCGTGCAGAACCCAGAGTAAGTGGGGGCAGCAAGCTCTGCCGCTACTCGTGGAAAATACCCTAAAGACACTAGCACCGTGCTGGCGACCGTGTCAGATGCCCTCTTTCTGTCCTCCCAAGATGCACTGGGTTTGATTCGGGGACAGCCAGCTTCCAGGCAGAGCTGTAGCATTGGGCAGTTTCAGAGTATCCAGTCTCCAGAGTCCTAGGGCCTGGAACTTCCATTCCTTATTGCCAAGAGGGAGAGATTTACAAAGAGGGACTTTGCTAAGGGGGAGCCCTTCAGCATCTGTGCCTTTGTAGGCTCTGGGCCACAGCAGGTGGGGGCCGTGGGCAGTGTGACGAGAGCAGGATGTAGTCAGCTGCGTCTTGGCTTACGTTCCCAATTAGCAGAAAGGTGGTACAACCGCAGTATTGAGGAGAATGAGCACTGGGGCGCCGCTTAGTCATGGTTTGTGTTGACATCAGACCTTGTTCTCCACTATGGTCCCGGACAGGAAGACTGGGTTTCTGTTGATCCTCATGCTCTGTGCTTTTGCGGGGAGCGGGGTGGGAAATGGAGAGCGTATGCCAGGATGAATGACGGTCTCCCTCCCAGGTCCAAGTGCACTGAGCACTCTGTCCTAATTCAGATACTTTCTGGAATTTGGAGCCAGAGGCAACACTGGAAATAGGCCATCTGATGCCCTCATGTTAGTTAAGGAATCTGAGGCCCTGAAGTGTGACCATCCCAGAGACTCACAACCAGCTGGGAGCTTACCCAGTGTTAGCAGCATTATATATATATTTTTTAATCTGGAAAAGTCTTTTATTATGTTTCAGCTGTTCAGGTTAAATTCATGTCACTATATATATAGATGTTCTTGCCTATATGGTTCTTACAGGGTTTTATACAAATTCATCAAGAATTTACCTTTCCCAAGTGATCTGTTGAGACAGTTTTATTCTCAGCAAAATACACATGTACACATATACTATGACAGCAATTTTAAACTTTAAAATATATAGAAATTTCTTAGGGAAAAAAAAGGGGGACTTCTCTGGTCATCCAGTGGTTAGAACTTGGCGCTTCTGCTTCAGGGAACCCAGTTTTGATCCCTGGTTGGGGAATTAAGATCCCACAAGCCACCCAGTGTGCCCAAATAATAGAAAAAGAAAGTATATAGAAATGTGCTGGTTTGTGTGGTAAAATACATCTCTCAAGGCCCCACTCCTCAGAGGTTCTGATTTCTGAGATTTTAGATAAGGTCCAGAAGACTGAATTTTGTGGGTGGTCTCAGAAGCATTATTTTAATGAAAGGAAACTTGAGAGCTCTTTTTTATAAAATTTATTTAATTGGAGAATATATCCTGTACAATGTTGTGTGGGTTTCTGCCATACAACAAGGCAAGTCAGTCATGAAAAGTGGAAGTGTTAGTCGCTCAGTCATGTCAGACTCTTTGAGACCCCATGGACTATAGACCACCAGGCTCCTCTGTCCATGGGGATTCTCCAGGCAAGAATACTGGAGTGGGTTGCCATTCCCTTCACCAAGGAATCAAACCCACAGTTCCTGCACTGCAGGCAGGTTCTTTACCATCTGAGCCACCAGGGAAGCCCCAAGTCAGTCATAACTATATGTGTATATCCCCTCCCTTGAGAGCACTTTCAGCATGAATTCAGTTGGGTTTCCCGAGGACAGGAGCCTAGCCTGTCCCATTTGCTGGTGTGTCCTCAGGGCCTAGAACAGCGCCTGGAATTTAGCAGTCATGGGATCAATATTTATGGAATGAATGACTATTCAGCCAGCTTCACCTGGGCACAAGGAAGGCATCTAAACAGTGGTGATAGGCAATAGGGCGGTCAGACCAGCCAGGGAAATTTGGGGTGGGGGAGGTCAGGCCTTGTTGGAAGGGCTCTGGTCTCCTGGGTGCCCTCTGCCCCCTCACCCACCTCTTTCCACCTGAACTTGATCTCAGGTGCTGATGAGCAAGGTCTGGGGCAGATGCCATGCTGGAAGAACTCAGAGGCTGGGCAGCGAGGTTCCAGGGGCAGCACCCAGACCAGCTGGGCCTCTGGCAGAAGCAGCCCTCACTGTCAGGAATCAAGCTTCTCTGGGGCCAGCCACAGGGCTCCATGACCCCGCCGGCAGCGGCCAAGTCTATGCGGGGCTGCTCGGAAACGGGCTGGGAGCCGCTGAGTGGCGACTGTCGGGTTTATGAGTCTCCTCAGTGCTCATCTTCCCAGAGAAGCGGTCAACTCGAAAAGCAGTTTTCTAAAGAGACTTGATCAGGAGAATCCATGAAGGATGCTTGCCTAAAATAAAAGGGAAAAACAGATCTGGCTGTGAGGCACCTGCACTGGACCATCCAAGCCAGTGAGCAGAGGCACCTGGCCCACCACCCCTGCCCCGACAGCGCGTTCCCCGAGCATCCTGTCTGGCTCAGCCCCCACCCTCCCCCGCCCACTCAGCTTCTTGAGCAAAGTGTTAGTTGCTCAGTGGTGTGGGACTCTTTGCAACCCAATGGACTGTAGCCCACCAGGTTCCTCTGTCCATGGGGATTCTCCAGACAAGAATGCTGGAGTGGGTTGCCATTCCCTTTTCCAAAGGATCTTTCCCACCCAGGGATTGAACCCGGGTCTCCCGCATTGCAGGCAGATTCTTTATTATCTGAACCACCAGGGAAGCCCCTGAAGGTCATGACAAACTCTGAATTTTAAGTGAATTTGGAAATCAACGTTAACACTTGACCTGAATAGCAGAAGCAGCTCAATAGAGAGTGGAGGGTATGCTCAACTGCATACCGGTCAGGTGTGGCTGTGACCAGTCACTTCTGAGCTGCAGTCACATTGTTATGCTAGTCATAGCAATCACTTTAGCAATAATTTCTCTTTATCAAAGTACTTAGTGCTGTAAAAGAAAGAGTTCTGAGCTCCCGTCTCACTCTCAGTTGCCCTGGTGGGACTTAGGTGCTGACAGTCGTTTTTGTTTTTGTTTTCTTTGAGAGATGATCTCAGGAGACACAGGTGAGGAGGAGGGGATGTAGACAGGGAAAAAGAGCAACCAGTAGAGAGGACACTGAGGATGCACTGACTGGCACCTCGCTGCCCTGGGTAACTAGGCTCAACCCCACTGGGGACACTGAGTTGTCCCCACCAGCAGTGAGGAAAGTAGGCTATATTGACTCACCTCCTCCTGTCAATCATTGGTTAGGGTTTTCCCTTCCGGATCAAATCCCTGACATTTTGCCGTCAGAGCCCACAGGGGCCTAGGCTGCAAGAGAACCCAGCAGAGACCTGGGAGAAGTGGGAAGAGGATCAACTGCATTGGCTGCATCCTACATCCAAACAGATCAGAGACTGCAGGTGACTTTCTCAGGGTCACACAGCTGGTATAATAATTAACCCCAGAGTCCCTGCTCTCCCCACTCCCCAGAGGGGCCTTCAAAACCCTTAGGAATCCCCAGTCAGTCCAGTGATCAAGACTCCGACTTCCAATGCAGGGGGCGTGGGTTCAATCCTTGGTGGGGGAACTAAGGTCCCACATACCCCAGGATGCAGCCAAAATTTCTTTTAAAAACAACAAAAAACCCTGGGATAGTGTCCCCACCCCTCACTGTGTCTCCTCGCCACTCTGCCCTCAGGAAAATTCCGACCACTGGCAAGCTGGTGCTAACGCTCACGACCGACGCATGCGAGGGGAAGGAAAACTTCGTCCGCTACCTGGAGCATGTCCAAGCGGTTGTCACGGTCAACGCAACCAGGAGAGGGGACCTGAACATCAACATGACGTCCCCCATGGGCACCAAGTCCATCCTGCTGAGCCGGCGCCCCCGGGACGACGACGCCAAGGTGGGCTTCGACAAGTGGCCTTTCATGACCACCCATACTTGGGGGGAGGACGCCAGGGGCACCTGGATCCTGGAGCTGGGCTTCGTGGGGAGTGCGCCCCAGAAGGGGGTGCTGAAGGAGTGGACGCTGATGCTGCACGGCACGCAGAGTGCCCCCTACATTGACCAGGTGGTGCGGGATTACCAGTCCAAGCTGGCCATGTCCAAGAAGGAGGAGCTGGAGGAAGAGCTGGACGAGGCCGTGCAGAGAAGCCTGAAGAGCATCCTTGGCAAGGACTAGCACCTGCCCCCCCTCCCCCATCCCCACCGCCCCCTCCAGGAACCTAGCAGTGACCCTCCCCCTACACCAGCGATGCCCACGTCTAGATCTGAAGCTTCGCTCACTGTTAGTGATTCTTTTCATTCCCATGGAAGCAACCTTTTCTATTCTGTGCCCCAAATACAATGCTCCCACCCATACCTCTGTCCTGTTTGTGACTTCAAGGTCTTCATTTCTATCCTTCAGATAGGTGATATCGTGCCAACCAACCCAGGACAGCTCTCCCCCTCCATTTCTTTCATAGAAGAGAAGAGAAAGCATTTAAATAAGCCAGCCCTGGGGACTCCAAGGACGTTTTATTCACGAGCTCAAGGGAGGACCCGTTATGTAAAAGGAGGAGCCAGGTTTATGAGAGGTGAGCTCTGAGTCTCTTAAAGCCCAGATGCTGTAAATCCTTTGGGGAAAGATGTTTTGACTTTTAGCAAGATTTTCCAGGGATGTAAATGAAGGTGGCGCGAATCGAAAGGTCCCCTAGTTACCAGATGGGGAGGAGAGAGTCCAAAAGCATGAACGCAGGAAATCTTACCACCACGGTCAGCACTGTAGCTTGTCTGGCTCGCCAGTGTAGTAGGCGTAAGAGCTCAGAGGCCTGGCTGCCTTTTCATCAGCCTCTGCTCTGAGTTATGGTAAACTCTGGGAGATGCCCCCTTCACTCTCCGTGTGCCTAGTCTTTCTCCAGCCCCAGTTTTCTGGGGCTCCTCCCATAGTTATGCCAAAAAAAAAAAAGGAAGGCAGGATGGAGACACATCTAGGAAAGAGTAGCTTAGTAGTTCTTAGCACAGGGATGTTCCTTTCTGTTGCTGCTCTGGGGCTTCTTAATCTGATGAAGGGGAGAGAAGGTGAGCATTTTCTAGAGCTTTCCACACACGATTGGAGGAAAACAGCTTCTACAGTTGATGAGTTGGGGAAATGGCCTCTGTTCTGGAAGAGGTGTGTGAAGGCAAGGGGTCAGGTTTGGAGAGGTGGGCAGCCACTTCACAGGAACCCCCATTTGTATGGAGCTCCTTCCCACTGAAGGGGGAAAAGCCAGCTCATCTCCCTGTAACTTGAGACCCGAAGGAGGCAGAAGCCCTTCGCACAGAAACCACTACAGTCAGCTACAGTTGTGGCAGCCAAGCAGTCCAGGAGGGGCTTTAACCTGCAACCCAAAGGTAACATGCCCCCTTCCCCCAGTCACCCCCAGAGACAGCATCTCATCACCAAGTAGAAAGGCTTTCTGAGAGGCTGTCACTTTGTTCTCCTACCCAGGGAATAGCTCACCAGTTCCCCCCCAACCCCCCAGAACTGATGTGTTGGTTTGATTTGATTCCCAAGAACTGATCCACCCCTTCTGGCTACATTTCTCCCTTTCCATGGGAGTAGCCTGGAGTTCCTCATCTCTAAGTTGGCAACACAGAGCAGGAGGGCCCTTCCTTGAAGGTGGGAAAGCCTGGAAAACCCAGGTTCTTTCTCTTTTCTCCCATGTTGGCATGGATTTCTACCTTCTCTAACACCATATGATCTTCTCTATAGAATGCTTTATGATGTGATAATATTTATGATTTTTAAAAGAAATTTATTACATGTTGCAAAGGTCTTTTTAAACCAGTTTAGACTTAAAGCAAAAATAAATGGAAATCATCAAAATTTCATTTCTCATTAACAGTCTGAAAATAAACCAAAGGACATTAAGTGTGCATGTATGTTTAACTGCACACAGAAATATATATACATATGTAGACTAATACACGTGTGTATATATGTGTATATATCTTTATATACACTTGTATAACTCTATATACACACATATACCTAAAATGTGTGTATGTGTATTTACTGAAGAAACAGATACCACATTCATTTCTAAAAGCATATTCAGAGGATATCAAAATGATTCTGGCTGAAGAAAAAGGCCAGTGGAAATTCAGGTGAAATGTTCATGAATTCCCATTACTTCACCTCTGTAATTTTGCACCTTTCTGTATAAACTTTAAGTATCTTATATAGCAGCACAGATACAAAATAGTTGTCCATATTTTCACAGTTGTGGTGTAATTTATGAAATTAGAGAGTAACTT
The DNA here is from genome assembly GCF_002263795.3 of Bos taurus. Lineage (NCBI taxonomy): Eukaryota > Metazoa > Chordata > Mammalia > Artiodactyla > Bovidae > Bos > Bos taurus. Next base: position 37,746,121 of record NC_037340.1, read on the forward strand.
ATCAGCTTCTTAATAGAAATGGCAAGTTTTGATATGAGTATACAGTACATAAAATATATATAGTGCTATTTAAAAATATTTGGTCTCTATTTCATTTTTTGCATCAGTATTAACACTAAAATATGTTCAGCTAGTGAGGTTTTTATGATATCCTGATTCTAATGCAAGAGATAGTTATTTATAGTCATTTATTTTAAAAAAGAAAATAAGTGAATAATAATCACGTTCATATTGTTATTCCCTGTGACAACATTTTATAAGTAAACTTAAAAATACATGATGTAAATTAGGAGATTCAACAATAAAACATTACCTTCCAGAAATTATGTGGGATGTGATATGTATTACATAAAAACACTTCCATCCATTCTGGGAGAGAAAATTAAAAGTTGCCAGAGAAAGAGCTAGAAAGCTTGCTTTCATAAATATGCATGAAAGATTTAAAATTAGCAAATAAATCATACACAAATTATGATCTACAGCAGCATTTTTTAGACTCAGGTTATACCACATTGGCAGTTGTCATATAAATTTAGGACGTTAAAACCAGCATTTTGGAGTAGAATAGGCTAGCATAACAACAGATCATGCATATTAATGATAACAATTGTTTCCTGACTTTTTTTTTCCCAGAAATGTGTGTGTGTGTGTGTGTGTGTGTGTGTGTCTGAGTGTATTTGTAATACATTTCTTATTGGAGTCATGGCCAAAGATCTTTCAGAACGCTCTTCTAGAATACATTCACCAAGGTAGACCAGTTCTACTGTAGTGAAACAGCCCCCAGATCTCAGAGGTTTCACACAACAAAGGTGTGTTTATCATTTACACAAATTTCATGGAGGATCTGGGTAACTCCCCAAGACCATTTGCCACGCAGTGGCTCAGAGATTCAGGCTGCTCCAACCTTCACCCTTAGGTTTGTCATAACAGCATGAGGCTGTGACGGTCAGTAGGCGAGAGAAAGAACCCATGAAGACTCACCCTCTTCTGCCTTCAGTACGAAGGAGACACACAAGTCATTTGACATAGTGTGCGCTCGCCAGTCCTGGTCAATGACGCTGCTACACAGGAAGCAACAGAGAGATAACAGGACAACCAGTAGAATCCTCAGTGAGCACCGGGGTCTCTACCATGGAGAGGACTTGATAATCCCTTAAAACATACTCTTACATATTGATTTACATGGCAACCTGTTCATGAAAAGTCTCTCAAACTGGCTCCACCCATGTGACCACACACTATTCTAGCAAATCTGGAGAGTTATTCATAAAAATACAAATATCTTACATTTACCATATTTGTTGTAAAAACAATTTTCAGTTTTGTCCTGTGATCCACTACTTACAAAACCCAACTAGTAAAATCTTAAAAAAGCCTGTGGCTGAAAACACATACTGAAAGGCATAAGATCCAATCTGATCTTATGACAGAATGAATGCTGCTTTTCAACACTTAGGTCCAAAGAATGATTTCCTAAAGATAAAATTTAAAAACTGATCATTCTTGGGACTACCCTGGTGGTTCAGTGGTTAAGGCTTCACCTTCCAGTGCGGGGGTTGAAGGTTCGATCTCCTGGTTGGGGAGCTAAGACCCCACATGACTCAGGGCCAAAAAACTAAAACATACAACAGAAGTGACATTGTAACAAATTCAGTAAAGACTTTAAAAATAGTCACATCAAAAACTATTTTTTAAAAAACTGATAATTCTTACAGACTCACTACCATGCATCATTATTGTCGTCACTTATAAATTACGAAGAGCGGTTTTCATGAGAGCGATGCCTTCATGGATTGGCATCACCTGAGAACCACATGTTACAAAACCTTTAGGAAACGCAATCAAGCATTTCCTATTTAGAGATAAAAGTGCATTAGGAGGATTGGTGAACTCATAGCCAAGGTAAATTTTTTGGATGCCAAGAGTTTAATTTGATAGAAATTTCTAGAACTCAGAATGCCAAGATTAGAGACACTGGCTGTAGGAGAGGACAAGGGGATTGAAAAACACTGGGAGTTTGCCGTGAACACAAGCACAGGCTGGGTCTTGGGCCAGCGAAGGTGATTTGATTGTAGCTGCCATATGGTCTTCTGTCAAAGAAGGACAGAGTTGCGGCGGGGCGGCGGGGGCGTGGTGGGCATGCAGCACATGGGAGCTTAGGAAATGCAGAGTCATGATGGAAGCTGGGGACAGTATCTGAGTGCTCAGTGTAGGGGAACACAGAGGCCGGTATCAAGGGGGATTCTAGCCTCTGAAGAGCTGACGTCAGTTGAGGACCGGGCATGGAGAGGCCCGCCCCAGGCAAGCTCCTGGAAACCCCTCCACCCCCTCCACCTGCCAACGGTGAATCCACGCCCACGCACAGCCTCCCAACACTTTATTCGGCTTCCCAAGGACACTGGCAGCGGGAGAGAGGGTGACCTGCACCTGGACGTCTAGGAAAGAGGCTCCCTCTTTGCTTTACAAATTTATCAACTCCTACTTGAGTTGGTCCGCTAGTCTCTTGGGCATTTCATTGCCAAGAGGCCCTTTCCTTGGGTTCAAGCACCTCTCTGTTGAATTTGGTTTTGAGCTTATAAGGGGCCAGGAATCAAAATCTAACCTGAAGTAAATTTCCCAAGCCAGCCTGCCAGCTTCATTTTTCTTCTAGAACTTAGAAGACACGCACTGTCAATCTGGGGATAGAATAAACAAACTGATGATGGAGAAATGCGCTCGGCCCCAGAGATGAAGACTCTAATATTCAGTCCTGGGTGGTTTGGGATGGGATGGGGGTGATTAGAAATCTCAGCCCACAGGGTTTTACATGCCCAAACAGCCAAATGAGGCTGGGAATTCCTTAGTTCTAAAGTGAACTGTTACCAGTTCCCACCTGGATGGCTTCAGGCCACCCCACCTTCACCATCCCAGCATGGTGGTCTCATGTCATAGTGCCCTGAAAGATGTTCTGGTTCACCCAAGAGGACAGCCACGGGCTCCTCCAAGCTGGATGGGAGACAGAGACTGCAACTTATCTTTTTCTCTTTTGACCCTAAGTCCTGGAACTGGCCACAGGTGACAGAGAAGCTGCCACAAGCACGCTAGCATGCAGGTGAAGGTGAGTTATTGACTGAGGATGTATCTCCTGATAGAATATACATCTCCACTCAAAACCCCATTTATTTGAGTAAAACATAGGTCAGCATGGCTTCTCTGTGGCATTTATTTGCTTTCATCCAAGCACACGGGATCAGAGTCAAGCATTTGCAGTAATTGTGGTACTTAAATGATGCTCTTCATCATCAATGTGCCAAGTGCCATACAAGTTTTGAGGTGACTTTACTCACCACTAACAGTCCAACTACAAGTCCAGGATATAGTACTTTAGGATAAACTTGATCATAATGGTTGCTTGGAGATTCTTTCTTATAATAAAGCTTCAAGTCAAGGAGAGACTTAAATGGAATTTTCCAACATGAAAAAGAAAAGGAAAAAACCAGCAGCAATGCCAGGTAAGCAGTATCTTCTGATGCAAGTTGGATTTTGTATGAGACCTTGTTGGTGCGTGTGCCCTACAGCAGGGATCAGCAAACCTGGTATATAAATGTAAATATTCTTGTTTTGTAAATACAGTTTTATTGGAAGCCATCACATCTATTTGCTTTTGTGTTGTCTGTGGCTGTTTTGAGGCTAACATGGCAGAGTTGTGTAGTTATTAATACAAAAGAGCCCAAACAGCCTATAACCTGGCAGAAAAAAAGTTTTCCAACCTTTACCCTGTATCTCTCTCCCTGGACAGCCCCGTAGGTCACCACACACACCAAGCATGCTCTCTCTGTTAGGGGTGTCCTCTGGCTGCAGAGGTGCATAGGACCTCACGTGCAACAGGCAGAAAAGCCAGGGAATCAGTGCCCCAGAGCCATGCTCACCTGGAGAAGGAGGGGGAGCTGATCCACAGACACCCCAGCTTCCTCACCTCCTGTAGGGATGACTGATGATGCTCTACGTGGCCTCTTCCCTGCAAGTGGAACACAAAGCAATAGCCCGAAGTTAGTGCAGCCTGAAATACCACCGGTGATGTTAACAGACAGAACTGAGTATAAGGCGCTATTTGTGTTATTTAGTTGCTAAGTCATGTCTGACTCTACGATCCCATGGACTGTAGCCCACCAGGCTTCTCAGTCCATGGGATTTCTCAGGCAAGAATACTGGAGTGGGTAGCCTTTTCCTTCTCCAAAAGCACTATAAACAGAGCATAAAGAAGCATTATCTTCTTAATTAGAAAAGCAGAAGAGACCACTAATGCACCACATGGACAAAGCACCTGCATCGAACAAACAGGCTTGCCGGACACCACCACCCCTGCCCAGAGGTGGAGCGTGAGCACCCCTGGCAGGATGCCCTGGAAGACCCAAGTCTCTGAGGAGACCGTAGTGAGGCCGCTTCTGCAGATGTTGGAAAGACAGAACTGGCTTCAGCTGTTGCTCAGGGAAGGAAGTGCCACGACCAGGATGAAGTAGCAAACGAGGACCACAGTCTCTCTCTTCCTGCCTTCCCTCTCCCCGACCAGGGGGATGATGGCGTATCAGGGATAAGACCGCAGCTTCACAGCCCTGGCACCCACTGGAGGATAGACAGGCTGGCTTGGAGCTAAAAGCCTGGGCTTTCTAATAGCATGCCCAGGCCCTGTGATCACCACTCTACAAACCACCGGGACCTGAGATCTTGTTTAGGGTCTGCTCTGGGGGCAATCCCACCTAACTGAAACCTCCATGAATCTCCACCTTGATACCAAGCCTCCTTCACTGGAGGTTTTCTTGGGGATCTCTGGGGTTGCAAGAACAGAAACCAACTCTGACTCATAAAGACACGGAAGCTGCATATCCAAAACAGGCAGTATAGCACTCAGAACTGAAGGGAAGCCTAAGAGCCAGCCTGAACCAGCCTGGAAAGGGACAGAGGCTATAGCGAGCCCCGGGACCAGAAGGCACAGTGGGAACCATGGGGACCACATCAGGACTCCCCAATCACAGGGCGGCTCCTGCATGTTCATCTTGGCTCCACTGGACTTGGATCTCCTATTCCAACAGTGGGTCTGGTTTGGGACACTTGCCCACCCACAAGTGAGAGGAAGGCGGGGTCTCGTGGGTCTGATCAGGGCTGTAACTTGTGTGAAGGCGCAGCTCCTCAGGACAAGATCAGGGCTTCCCCCACCCAGCAGTGGGGAGGGAGGGGTGTTTGCTGGGCAGATGCCAACCAGCCATCTCAGATTGTTCCTCCCAGAAGCTGACTCTGACACAGGAGTCGAGGTCAAGTCATTTATTTGGAAGGAATCATCTTTATGTAGGGAAGCAGGCAGTGGGACAGAAGAGGAGGAGTCCCATTTGGACCATGGGGATGGGTGGGTCTCTCCACCCACATCTGCAGCTGACACCCACTGGAGACCATGTACAACAAGCCTCTGGGTGGTCCCAACGGAACAGCAAGAGAGCTGGGGTGTCCATGCACCTGGACATCACCATTCTAGATGAGGGCCGCTCCCGGAGCCCCAGTACTGACAGCCTGCCCCATGTGTGGACTGAGCTCACTCCTGGGGCTGCAGGAACCCCCAGCAGAGTCACACGTGCCTGCTCTGCTGCTTATGCCTGAACCAGACCAGTGAGGGCTGGAGGACCAACCTGGGGGCCAGCTCCTAACTGCGGCTGAAACAACAGTAGTTACTGGTCACCGTGACTCAAATGCTTGAAAAATGGTGGGTCCTGGGAACTGGGAGGCAGTTTCTTTATGGAGGAGGTGGCTCTGGACAGTCTCGGTCCTGGGCTTGAGGCTGAGTCAAAGAGGAGACCAGCCTCCTCCTGCTCCCTGATACAGCAGTTTGGACCAATCATTCCGAGCACTGGCACTTTGGGGTCTCGGTGTTTGGCAAAGCTCCAGCGTTCTCCTGTCATCCATGTTGTTGGGGAACCTGCTTTGGGCCCCTGTGTTTATTTTTTATACAAACTTAAGTGCTTGTTTTCAGAGACCTCAGGAGAGGAAAGCCTAGGAAATGAACCCATTCTGCAGCTCTCCCGGGGAAAACAGAACCAGGTAGGAAAAGTGCAGAGGAGCAGCCAGGAAAATGAGCGAGTGGGGCGCTGGGGCAGGGGGAGCGGGATGGGGGGAGGGGGCGCGGGGCGTCGAGGGTCAGAGAGCCCGCCGAGACCCCAAGGAGCTCACCGCAGGCTTCCCTGCACTTCACACTGCAACCCTGGCTTCAAGCAAGGGGGGCTCCGTGAGACGCTGCTCATCTGGTCCCTTGGTCCCCCTGGACCTACCGCCTTCCTCCCCTCCTCCGGTTTCTCCCACACTCCCCGCTTTACTTGTCTTCCTTGAACAGCCTAGTCCGTTCCTGCCCAAGAAAAGGCATGGAAGTAATAAACCCACCGGACTCATATTTCTCGGTTCTTTCACCTGCCCTGGAGTCTAAAGGTGCCCAGGGATGAAAGGTGCTTGGAGTCTAGGTGATGTGCATGGTTGATACTGCGAAACCACCTACCACGGGTGTGAGTTGGGCTTTGCTAGCCGGCACCGCCCTGGAATGGGCGGGGCCGGGGCCCTCGGGGGCGGGGCTTGAGTAGAGGGCCCGTTTCCCGGGTGACGGCCGCGCGGAAGAGGCGGGGCTAGGGCCTCCTGGCTCCCGCGGCCGCGACCTGAAACCGTGGCCTCCGACAGTCGGTCTGTAGTAGAGCAGAAGAGAGCGCCAGAGGCCAGCGGCTCTGGACCGAGCAACTCTAGTCGTGGGGACGGGCCACCGAACGGAATGAGGCTTGGGAGAGGCCGGTCCGAGGGACAGGCTGGGGGCGTGGCCTGTGAGACCCGGAAGCTAGCGAGGCGTGAGTGGGTGTGCCCGGCTCTGGGCAAATAGCAGTATATCGGTAACCCGGAGCTCCAGCTGTGGTCCCGCAGGTCCAAGTGAGCGACCGCGCGTCTCGGGGGCAGCGGCGCGGGCGGGCCATGCCTAGGGTCTCCTAGTCACTGTGGGAACTGGTAGAAGAGCACGTTCCGCTCCCGGAGCGGCCCGAAGTGAAGAGGATTCTAGGGGAGACGACAGTGGATCTGAGCCTGGAGCGGGCAGAGGTGGGGCGTAGGAAGGTGGGCCCCACGGCAGACCTGTCCCACGACTTGGATGCTTTTCTCACCTTTTACGGGTCCTTAGCCCTCCCCAGTAACTCTCGAGCTCTTGTCGGATCTCACTGTCCCCCCAACCCTCTCCAATTTAACTGACCGGCCCCTCATTCCCCCAGCTTCCCTGCCTCCCTTCACTTCCCTCCGCAGTCGCCGAGGTGCCCCAGCTCTCCTTGCAGGTAGTGATGTTACAATCATTGCTCCAAGAGGCCCGATCTATCCAAGCCTCTGGATCGCGCCCCACCTCTGACCTCTCCTCCCTTCTGGCACCACCGCCCCTCTTAAGAGATCTTGTGTGCCAGGAACTGCAGCAGCTGCTCCAAGGTCTCCGCCTGAAGGCCATCTGTGAGGGCAGGTGGAGCTCCAGACCTGGGTCTGAGCCCTGTCTCCAGAACTCAGATGGGCTAGCCTGGCAACTGACAAGGGGCCAGGGTCGCCTTTCCTGTGGTTCCCTGGAAGGAGCCCCTGAATTGCCTTTATGAATCTTCTGCAGGGACCAGACCCACGCGTGGGTCCAGTATAGCCCCAGCGTCCTGTGCTTTGCCTTGGAGGAGCCCAGGCGTGATTTGCCAGAACAGGAGATGTTCCAGATGAGAGCTGGTGAACCCAGGTATAGTAGTAGGAGAGGCGGAATCTGTCCTTGGTAGGAAAGGGTCCCCAGCCAGCTGGTAGGTCCCACCTGCGGGCATAGAGGAGTTCCTGGTCTGGGACTGACACTTCTACAGCTACCTGTGGTAGAGGTCAGCCCATGAGGGCTGCAGAAGCCCAGGAAACACATCAATCCTGAGAGCTTGGTTCCAGCTGGGTTTTAAAGTATGAGGAACAGACTTCCAGACAGATACAAAAAGAAGTGCTTTGCAGGAAGAGGAAGAAGTACACGAAGATATGAGTGGAAGGAAGGACTTCATCCAGGGGCCAGTTGTCCCTCAGGCTGGGATAGCCAGGCTGCGAGGACTGGGTTAGAGAGGGCTAGGGACTGAGGGAGATAAATGAGCAGCAGCGTGTTCATCAGTGAATGGCAGCAACTTATGTCTCACACATCCTTATGAAGGGGGTGGTGTCCCCATTTTGCAGATGAGGATACTAAAGCTCAAAAAGGATGATTGACTTTCCCAGACTCACACATAGGAAAAGGCAGAACCCATGCGCAATCCCAGGCTCCAGATCTCCTCCTTTTAGTACCATCGTGTATTGCCTTTGTGAGAAAGCACAAAATTATCTAGGAGAAATGGCGATTTTGTCCTGAAGGCCTGGGGTGAAGCAGCATGGGAGAGTGAGGTTGACTTCATCTGCCAGCAGCTGTCACTGGGACCTCAGCGTCATCAAGGACCAGCTGAACGTGTCCCACACTGACCAGGCTGCTGGCCACCTGCGGTGAGGCCCCCAAGTGTGTGCAGTGGGGGTGGAGACAGGGAGGGTGGGACTGCGGATGGACCCTGATGTACTGGGACTACTGGGAGGAGAAGGGACAGAACACACCTGGCTGGGAGACCCAGGAGAGAGGGGCTGAGAGGTGGAAAGGGCAGGATGCTGATGAGGTTGCTGCCAGGAATCAGTCAAGTACAGATGCCTACATGGGCCTTGGCCTGAGGACTTTTATCCTGGGAGGTGGGGAAGAGATGACACACAGAAGAGTTTTTAAAGCAGGGACGGGGCTGTGATGTGAGAGAGAATGGAGGCAGGAGGACCCGCAAGTCTAGTCCTATCATGTAGAGAGAATGCTGCTCCTCAGGGTGGGCACTGGGAGGCGGGCAAGGAAAGAGGACACACCCTGCCCAGGAAGAGGCTGGCAGGGCTGCAAGGCTGTGCTGGAACAGCATGAGGGCAGCAGAGGAAGAGGTGGACTGAGATAGGAGGGCGTAGAGGAGGCTCCTGGGGAGGCTGGGGGTGGGGACCTAGTGGAGGGCTCTGCTGAGACCCGGGCCTGCTTCCGGTGCTGCACTGTCCATGTCCCCGGGCCCTCCTGGAAGAAGAGTGCCGTGCGCTGGAGAGGGAGATTCCCATCCTGCAGGTGAGCTGCAATCCTGGGCCGCCCCCCACCCAGCCCTTCTGCTGAGCGTAGACACCTCAGTGTCTTACTCAGGGCATGAGATTCACACACATGTGTCTGTGTGTCTGTGCCTGCAGAGGTTGTGTGAACCCTGGGTCCGTTTTTCCTGTGTGCACACATATGTGTGTCATCCTTAAGTACGTGAACCCATATTCCAGTTGAGTCCCAAAGTCCGAGGTCAGCACTTTCAGATCAACTGCTGGGTCTGCCTAGGTCTTTTGCCTCCTTCTCTTCCCCAAGTCTGGGTTCAGGCCTGCCACTCCCTTGCCAAGCTCAGCTTTTCAGGGAGAGGCTGGTGTTCCTCTCAGGAGTGCCCCCAGGTGGTTGGGAGGAAGAGACTGCACGGGCTGGTTCCTGTGCCTCACACTGTGGGGATCCTGGCCTGGGCACCCTGCCCACTCCTGTCCCACCCCTGCCATAAAGCCAGGCACTGAGCCAGCCCTCCGTGCAGCGCTGCCTGGAAGATGAGTATTCAGGGGCCCCTCGGCCCTCTGAGGCAAGCCTAGAGCCCACCCTAGCAGGTGAGGACCCTAGCAGGCCCCAGAACACCCAGCACTCTGCTCCCACCCCGTCCCACCTTGCTCTTGTAACACAGCCTGGAAGACCGGGTGCTGTGTTTCAGGCAGAACCTCTCCTCCAGAGCTAAAGCAACAGAAGGCAGCCATGCAACAGGAGCTGCAGGCACCCCTGAGGCCTTCCTATGTCTCCCCCAGCCACAGGTAACCCAGAGCAGACAGACAGCTGAATGAGGCAGGCTGAGGGGCAGGCCATGGCCCCCTTGCAGCTACTCCCTCCCATTCAGGCCACAGCCCTTGGAGTCCTCCAGCCAGGGCACTGGACTCCTGCCTTGCCTCCATGGGGCTACTAGAGTTTGGGCCAGGCTTCTCCAGTGCTTCCTGCCCGCTCCCCGTCTGGAGCGCTGCCCCAAACTTCGCAGCCTGGCTACCACCTGCCACTGGGGACGGAAGATTCAGTGCCTCCCTGGGAAAAGGCCAGCTTCTACTCTGATGTCCAGTGTAGCACCCCAGGCCCCAACATGAAGGGCTGCTCAGGAAGGAGGCTTCAGCTTCCATTGGAACTCGTCCTGTCTACTACTGCTTTCAGCTGCCAGGGTCCAGCCCACTTCAGATCTAGTCTAGGATGAGCCCTTCCCAGGATTCCACTGCTGTCTGTCTGTCTGTCTGGCCCCCACCCTACCTTCTTACCAGGGCCTCAGTGTCCGGTCCTGACTGTCACAGCCTCTGGCCTTTCTCCTCCCAGGCATCCCCCCAAAGGCCTGGCAGGAGGAGGTCTTGTCCCAGCCCTGATTCTTGTCCCCCTGGAGGACCCAGACAAAGCACAGCAGCAGCTCAGAAACAGGAATAGAAATTTCATTAAAACCTATGGACTTTAAAATCCTAGTGGTACGCAGATGGTTGGGGGTGGGAGGCGCACTGTTATTGCTACAGAGGATTAGAGGCAGCTTTTCCAAGGCTGTCACTGCACGGAGGACAGACACACAGACCCTGCAGGGCTTGGGGGAAGGAGTTTTGGCTCCAGAGAGTGGTTCGGGCACACGGGCTCAATTTGGCACGTTGAACAAGAGTAGCCCAGTTCAGGAAGACTGGGCTTCAGCCTAGTGGTGGTAGGGCAGTGGGATGTCATTTAGGGTCCATTCCCCGGGGCTCTGGGCTCAAACCTCCTGCTGAGCATCACCCCCAGAAACGAATTCTTTGGGCAGGTTGTTAGGTCATGGGCCTCTGCTGGGCAGGCCCTGACAGCCAGTGCTGGAAGGAGGTGCAGGGACCTCAGAGTTGCCGAGTGACATGCAGGTGTTCCTGGAAGACAGATTGGGCCCGAGGCCAAGGCAAGGGGGTAGCAACCATAGATAAGACAAAAGGGCCAGGCCACACAGCCTGACCGGTAACACTACACAGCCCCCTCCCTCCACCTCCCTGCCTCCAGGTAGGAAGATCTGAATTAGCCTGGGGTAGGAAGATCTGAATTAGCAGAGGCTGGGGTCCACCCCAAGGGCGGGAACACTGGTCAGGAGGCCGAAGATTCAGGGACAGGGACAGGTAGGGGACCCACCCAGAACCTCAGCTCAGGGCAAAGTGTGGGGGCATCAGAGGCCATGTGAAGCCCAGCAGGTGTCTGGGGACCTGACCTGAGACCCCTCCAAAGTGCTACTGGGCCCCCCAGAAACCCCCACATCACCCAAAACACCCAGCTGCCATCTTGGCATCTAAAGGACCTGTAAACACTAGGGAAATGAGCAGAAATGACCGTGCTAGCAGTGGTGGCCAAGGTGACAGGTGCCACCCCTGAGCAGGGCGTGGTGGGGGCAGGCAGTGACACCTCTCCACTGTCTCCCGAGTCTCTGTGTTGGGAGCACAGGGTGGGGATGGGGTACTCCCCCCAGGAGCTGTGCTCACATCTGGGAGTCCTGCAGACGGCTGGAGTCATTACTGCCCACCATGGGAATCTGGGCCTTGTCCAGGTGCAGCGGCTGGAACTCAAGTCCATCTTCAGGGGAGGGTGGAATGGTGGGGGCGTAGCGCCCTGTTCGGTGCTTCAGGAGGGCGGGACCCCAGTCTCTGCTTGGCTTTGTTGAGTTTTTCAAACGCTGCAGGAGAGGTAGGCATGAAGGAGGGACGGGCGGGCAGAGTGCATCAGAAGGGAGCCCTGGAGCGCCATCCATCCATCCACCCTCTTCTGATTCACCTGGCTGCCCCTGCTCCCCCCACCCCTTACCTGGAGGAGGGTGTCCCCATCTGTTCTCCGGAAGTGGAACAGGGCGTAGAATGGAATGCAAATAACAGAGGACAGAGCCATAAGGAAGCCAATGGCCTCGGCCCAGCTTGGATAACGGTACTGGTTGTAGGTGATTGGCTGGTACTGGATCACCAGGAAGATGAGAATCAACTGCAAAGAGTGGGGGTTGGGAGTGGGCGTGAGTCCTGCCCAGCCCTACCCAGGCCTTAGGCCTCCTATCAGCACTGCTCCCCTCCCTCTCCAGTTTCCCAGACTAGTAAGAGGCATTTCAGGGAGGGCAGGGGTGACATCAACATTTGCTTAGCGGAATAAGCTGATGGCACCAGGGGTCCAGGGTATGATGGGCAGGTGGACACTGTGGAAGGGGAGGGGTCTGGCTTCTGGATAATCCTGAAGCAGGCAAGAAACTGTTCAGCTGCCTTGGCCCTTGGAAGTCAGTTCTACTCAAAGACTTGCAGCGGCCACCCACTGCCTTGCTGAAGTAAGGACGAATCGGTGGCTTTTAAGGCTTCAATGGCATTTTCCATCTACTAAGGATTTTTTGAACTGTGGTGTTGGAGAAGACTCTTGAGAGTCCCTTGGACTGCAAGGAGATCCATCCAGTCCATCCTAAAGGAGATCGGTCCTGGGTGTTTATCAGAAGGACTGATATTGAAGCTGAAACTCCAATACTTTGGCCACCTGATGCGAAGAGCTGACTCATTTGAAAAGACCCTTATGCTGGGAAAGATTGAGGGCAGGAGGAGAAGGGGATGACAGAGGATGAGATGGTAGGATGGCATTTCCGACCCAATGGACATGAGTTTGGGTAAACTCCAGGAGTTAATGATGGACAGGGAGGCCTGGCGTGCTGCAGTTCATGGGGTCACAAAGAATCGGACACGACTGAGCCACTGAACTGAATTGAAGCATTTTTTTAATGTTTCCTCCAGACCTGGGAGCTCCTGGATTGCATCAGCTCTAGGTCTCCAGTGCCCAGCACAGCGCCTGGCACAATCTCATGTGCTGATCTGAACTGACTTATGCAGGGAGGTGGGAGCAATGGGGGAAAGGAAAGGGAGAAGTCCTGCCAGTCTATGGCTGCAGAGACAGCAGCGGACAGCCAGGGGAGGCTCCGAAGCCTAGAAACCGTGTCAGGCAGGGGGTGCTCTCAGGAACCGCTTTGGAAAGAGCCGAGGGACACCAGAGATAAAGCCTAGGGTTGCAGCAACAAAAATACTACAGGAAGCAGAAAGATGGGCAGGTGTTTCATGGGCCACTTGGAGGGCCTGGAACAATGGGTGCTGCTTGGCAGGAGGCCTCAGCATACACCTACCAAGCCTTCAGCCACATCCTCAAGCTCAGGCCCCTCCAGCCTTTTTAGTGACTAAATTCTAGAAGTCAGGACCTGCATCCGGGGGATGCTGCACTTAGAGGAGCTTATAACAAGTTTCCTGAATGGAACTAGAGCCTGATCTAATGTGTGGACAAATTCCTTATTTGAACTGATAGAAGGATGAGTTTATAAAAAAAAAAAATCTTTTCAGCACTATGAAGAAGTAAAGCCTCCAAAAGAAAGCTAACAGCCCAGAAGCACACGGTCCACAGAGCCTGGCCTCCTCACCCGAGGGGATTCCAGCCTGGCTTTCTGAGCACAGAGAAGATGCTGCGGGCTTTGCCTCAGTTTCCTGGAGACACCGGACCCAGGCTGCCTCCTTCCTCCTGCCCTGCCTGGGTGGTGCCCTGGGTCTCCCCACAGGGCAGCAGCTTCCTGGGAGCCCTGGAGGATGAGCTCCCCCAGAGCAGGTCCTGGGCCAAAGCCATAACCCCCGAGGGCACAGCGTTTGGCTGTGGTGTCTGCCCTTCCCTCCCTCCCACCACTTACAGGACACTTCCTCTCCTCCTGTTTCAAAGCTGAGCCAGTAGCCAGAGCTGGTGCCTGTGCCAGGCTTGGGAAGATCCCACATTCCATGTGATGGAGGCCTCAGCCCTCAGGGGCCTTTTTTATTTTTTTCCAGAAACATAAGCCAATGTGGAAATCCGGTGCTGACCTCTCTGGGGCACAGAGAAACTGGCACGGCTCGGGGGCACGACTCCAGACACTGCCCTGACCATCGGGCTGACCCCTCTATCACTCAGAGACAGCCCTGCCTCTTCTCTGTGGAGGGACCATTACACTAGCAAATCCCTCCCCGCAACCCCCCACCCCCACTCCCGACTTCTCACCCTGATCATAAAGGAACAAAATCAGAAGGTTTTTAGTCCACAGACCACTCCTCCTCCTAAACTTGTTTCTAGTGCAGCATGGGCCCAGCACACACGCTCCAGATCAGACCACCTGCTTTACATGAGGGCTCTGACCCTTAGAAGCTATATAACCTTGGATCAATTACTTAACATCCCAGGGCCTCAGTTTCCTCATCTGTAAAGTGGGGATAATAATGAAACCATGGAGAGTTGTATCACGAGACTTAGTATATTGTTCCTGGTCATGGTGGGCTTTCCCTCCACCACTTCTACTCCCTGCTGGGGGGTCTGTCTTGCAGGTGTTGAATACTGGTGAAAACCCAGAACTCCCCTTCCCAAGCCAGCCTATTCCAAGGTGGCTTAGGAGGGTGTCCCGGATCCTGAGCTGATACCTGACTTGCACAGCCTGCTTCTGGAACATGCATTCACACCACATACCCTGAGCACTCCAAGCACCTTGGCTATGAGGGACTAGAGACACGAGCTCAGTGAAGCTGTCAGAGGCCAACGCCAAGGTCAGTTATGATTTCCAAGGCTCCTCTGGGGGGATGCCAGGTTTATACCAGGGAGGGAGGGCCGGCTCTCAGCTGCTGCCAGCCTATTTTCCCCTTCTGAAGCTGTGCACTGTCTTCCATCAAATACAGGGCCCTGTGCTCCATTCCTAACCCAAGGCCAGGGCTTGGGTGGTTCTGAGTCTCCACACCTGTCTGACTCTGTACAGCTTCACTCAGACTTCCAGTGACCTGAACTGTGGGTGTGGAGCCCCAGGGGGAGCTCTGGCCTAATGGTTGGGCTCGTGCTCTTCCTTGGCTGGTTCCCAAGAGAAGGATGCTCGCCACCGGGGCAGCAGGGGCGGGACCAGCAAGGAACTTACAAAGATGATGGTTGGTGAGATGAAGCGCCAGCAGATCTGGAAAAAGCAGGGTGGTGGGAACCCCAGCATCATCTGGACGTCCTCGGAGTAGTTCTGGTGCCCTGGACAGAGGGAGGTCAGCAGCCCACAGAACAGCGTGAGCAGGCCAGGGGCTGGGACACAGGAGGCCGTGGAAGCTTGGGTACTTACCGTAAATGTACATAATGGACACACACATGATACAGGAGATGATGACCAAGGAGTAGCTGGCCGCATAGTTGTCCATCAGCAGCAGCCAGTAGATGCCTGCCTATGGGCCAGTGGGCAGCTGAGTTGGGGGTGGCTGAGGCTACGGGCCCCTTCTCTCTGCTGTCTTCCCCCCACCCCATACCCTGGCAACTTCAGCCCAGCCTTTGCCTTGGTTCTTACCTGGCTGGTGAGGGGGATACCCAGAAGGAAGCCAGCCACAGCCACGCCAAAGGTCACATAAATCTTTTGCTGTAGGATCCACTGGTTCCCTACCTCATCCACAATGGCTGTGACCAGCGTCTCTAGGAGGCAAAACTGCAGGACACGGCCATCAGAGCAAGGGCCTATTCTTGGCCCTGCCTCCTCCCACCCTGAGCCTCAGGCCCGAGTCCCATGCCTCGTACCTGAGTGCCTAACCCCATCAAGATGAGCATGAAGAAGAAGAGCAGGGACCAGAGTGGGGCAATGGGCAGCAGTGTGAGGGCCTCTGGGTATGCCACGAAGGCCAGGCCTGGGCCGTGTTCTGCCACTTGGGACACGTCCTCACCCAGGTGATTCGCCATGGAGCCCAGGACGGAGAAGATGACGAAGCCGGCATAGACACTGGTGACACAGTTAGTGACGCTGATGACCACACTGTCTCTAATGGGAGGGAAACACGTGGTCAGGACACGCAGCTCAGTTCCTCCTGCCCAATTTGGGCCAGCAGACTTGGAGACAGGGAAAGTTCTAGGAACAAAAGTACCCCCAATCTCCTCTCTGGTCTGTTCTGGACCTGTATAAGTGGGTGTGAGGCTCTTGAGTCCTTACAGACCCCTGGGGCATCACTATCATCATCCCTTCTCTCTTCTGCCTAAATGTTCTGTGTTCTGCAGTGACTGGAACCAGACCCGGCATTGCCAGCATCTCCAGGCTGTGAATGGAAGGAAGGGTGCTGGCAGGCCAGAAGGCTGCACTGGATCTGGTGGGTCTGGGGGAAGCAGAGTCAGGCTGCAGAGAGGGCAGGAACAGGGGGCAGCCCCAGCGCTGGTGGAGAGACTCTCACCGGTAACAGTTGTTATGGAACCTGTTGTAGGAAGCCATGGTGATGAGACCGCCCCATGCGCAGCCCAGCGAGTAGAAGATCTGGGAGGCGGCATCCCCCCATACCTGCAGGAGGAGCTGTGGTCAGAGGCTGGTGCCTCTCTGCCCCTCCCCATCCCTCCAGGTCACCTTCCACCCACAGCCCACCTTGGCCTCCAGGATCTTGTCCCACTGTGGGGTCAGGTAGTACTTGATGCCCGTGGAGGCTCCTTCCAGGGTCACACCACGGAAGAACAGGATGGTCAGCACCACGTAGGGGAATGTGGCCGTAAAGTACACCACCTGGGGGTGAGAGGGGCCCCACTGGACTCCTCTGGGCTCTTCCCACTCCACCCCTCAACCTGCCCCCTCAACCACCACAGGTCCTCTGGTCCCTCCTACATGCCTTCATCACACCCCCCCCACACACACACAAAACCCAGGCAGGGAGGCAGGATATTTCCGTGGGCACAGATCCTGGAGGGAGGGGACTTACTTTCCCTGAAGACCTGATCCCTTGCATGAGGCAGAAAAAGACGACCACCCAGGAGACAAGGAGGCAGCTGAGGAGGTGCACCTGCACCTCCCCGAAGTTTCCAACGTCATCCGACAGGTTCAGCACGCAGAAACTAGAAGGGGATACTCTGGCACTGAGGGCCAGCCGCACCATCCAGCAACACATTCCCAAGGCCCAGGGCCCAGCCTGGCAGCTCCCTCCTTTCTCACGGAGGCCCAGCAGCCGGCTTGTCTGAGATGGGAGCCTTGGTGAGGCCCCAGCCCCAGCCTGCCCAGGCCTCTCTGCCTGTTGCCTCTCCCAGGATCCTTGAGGGTGCCTGCAGGCCACACCCCAGGCCTGGGCTACCTTCCTCAGCCCCTAGGGTGTGGAGGTCTCCCTGTCCCTGCTCAGACCCGGCACAGGCCTTTCCTTTAGGAAGCCCCTCTCCTCCAGACTAGACGTACCCTATCTGGTGTCACCTCCTCCAGGAAGCCTTCTGTGATCTTTTCACAAACACTAGTCCTCCAACTCTGATGAACAGAGGGAGGCAGTGGAGTACTGAGAAAAGACAGAGGATTCCCAGCTGGCGCTAGTGGTAAAGAACCCACCTGTCAATGCAGGAGACGTAAGAGATATGGGTTTGATCTCTGGGTTGGGAAGATCCCCTAGAGGAGGAAATGGCAACCCATTTCACTATTCTTGCCTGGAGAATCCCATGGACAGAGGAGCATGCAGGGATATAGTCCATGGGGTCACAAAGAGTTGGACATGACTAAAGTGACTTAGCACACACACTGGAGCACACAAGCCTAGACTTGAACCTAAATTCCTCTCCTGAGTATGCATGACTCTCTCTGGAGCCCTATGCCATGCCAGCTGTGTTTCTTCAATCTACTGGATGTTGACGTGCCAAGCCCTTGCTGGGCATATTGACCTAAATCAGGTATTGTGGGCACTGCCAGTAGCGTCTTAACCCCATGGGGACGAACACGCTGGAAGTATTCCTGGAAGAGGGGAGGCTTGAACCAAAGTTTGAAGGATGGAGAAAAAGCGGGTGAAGAGAAATGAAAGCACATGCCAGGCTGAGGGCACGGTCAGGGTCAGGTCATGACGCAGCAGGACAGGGTCAGGAACTGCCTGGGCATGTCAGTAACTCAGGAAGGCTGGAGGAGAAGGGGAGAAGAACAGAGAAGGATAAAGATGGGAAGGAACAAGATCAAGAGAAGTTGTGAAGTCAAGATGCAGAACTTTGAATTTTATTCTGAGATCAATGAGAAGCTTCTGGAGGGTTTTTAGAAGAGGTCTTTCAAGGCCTCTCCTCGGCTCAAAACCTTGTAGCAGCTCCCATCTCTGGCCATGGAAAAACCAAAGTCCATACAGTGGCCCAAAGCCCTTCATGATCCACTATCTCCTAACTGCCGTCTCTCAAATCTCCTCTCCTGCTCCTTCCCCCCTTACTCACTTCTCCAGCTGCATCGGGTTCCTTGTTGTTCCTTAAACGTGCCAGGCCCACTCCCACCTCAGGGCCTTTACACATGCTCTTCCCTGTCTGGTGTACTCTTTCCCCAGACCCATGTCCACATGGGTGTGAGATCTGTGCAGGCACACAGGGCCCCGTGCTTAGAAGGGCCTTGTGCTTGGTTTAATGTCCTGCCATTGCCATCTTGAAATTCTGAACACATTTGAACAAGAGGCCCCATCTTTTCATTTTGCCCTGGGCCCCACAAATTACACAGCTGGGCTTGTCGACATGGTTGCCTCCCTCCTTGCTTCCTTCAAATCTTTACTTGGGTGTCCTCTTTGCAAAGGGGCCTATTCTGGATACCCGGATTAAAACTGCAACCCCAGCCCCAGCCTGGCACACCTTACCCCGTTCTTGGCTGTATTTTCCTCCAGTGTATGTCTCTTTCTATCGCACTGTACATTTTACTATTCAGTTTGTTATCTGCCTTCTATGAAGGCAAGGGTTTTTGTCTGTTTTGTTCATTTGCGTATCCCTCCAGTGGTTTGCAAAGTGCCTAACACAGAGCCATGCCCAATAAGCATTTGCTGAATGGATGAATGAATTAACATCATGGAAAATTGACTGGGAAGTATAAAGGGGAGTATCTGGAGGGGGACTGGCTTGGCTGTTGGAGTTGTCCAGGCTAAAACTGATGAGCAAGAGACAAACTATTGAGCCTCAGTTTCCTCATCTTTAAAATGGGCATCATAACTTCAACCTAGGATAATCTGTAGATAAATTTAGAAAAATACGGGCTCCTTTCTTTCCCCTCTTTCACTGAAGACTTCTCAGCATAGCTCATAGGCTGTCCTCTAATCTTAGCTCTTTTTATTTTTTTTTCCAACTCAGTTCTCAAACCTCATGAAAACATGTTTAATACCTTGTGATGGGTGGTCACCCTGGTCCCTCATGGGACAATGTTGCCAGGTCCGGGATTTGTTTGTTTGCTCAGCCCACCGGACTGTCAGACGTGCAAGCACCTGAGAAGGCGTCCTCTGCCTCCAATATTCTCCTAGGCTGCCCTTCATATTGTGAACTGCAGAGGGCGCTGACCAACACATCCCTCTTCTGCCAAACTCCTGCCTCTGTGTTGGTTCGCTTGACCGCCATCAGGGTCAGAAACTTTCCAGGCTCTCAGTCCATGGGGGAACCAAAGATAAAGGGATGAATAAGATCCACCCCCTCCTCCCAGGAGTGGCTCCTGGACCCTTGCGGCTGGCTGTGCTTTCCAATCTTTTTCCCTTTGGGACATGCAGAAAAAAATAGTTTGGGCCCATGGGGCAAATAGACAAGGTCACTCAAAGCTGAAGGCATCGGGGCTGGAGATTCTGGGCTGCCCAAGCCTGACCGGACTGGCACACTATTTGGGGCACGTCATGTTGGGAGGCTCTGCCTTCCAGAACAGCCACCGGGTCAAGCACCAGCATTCAAAGTAAAAAACCCATTCCTTGCTCAAAAGACTCTTCTAAAAACTTTGTCTAGTTACATATGTTACACTGGTAGTACTTTGTATTATTTTCTCTTTTTTTGTATTATTTTCTTATTGCAAGAGTTTAGCATACAATACAAGGGTTTAAAGAGTTTGGAAAGCTCATCTTCTGAACTCTTTCTCTTTATGGCACCATATTTAACGTTTGGTTTTGGTTTTGGACCATGTGCTTTTGAGACCAAACAACTAACTGAAAAACTTTTGGAACCACACATATTTACAAGTTGGCTTTCACATAACATCTCTTGACTTATTCTGCATTATTTTTTAATTTCCCCAACCAGATGGTAAATGCCTTGAGAACAGGACACTCATCTATTTTCACTGCATCTCTAGCAGTGGCTATCACTGTGCTTACTGAGCACCCGTCACTGTTCTTAGTGATTTCTGCTACATCTTTATAATAACAAGAATGATGTTGTATCCACTCCCACTTAATGGATGAACAGTTGAGACTTAAAGAGGTTTGGTGACCTCACAAGGCCAAGCTGGTATGTAGCACAGCCAGGATTTGAGTGAGGTCTGTGTGGCTCCGGAGCTGGCATGAAGACACTAAGAGAGGGGTGCTGGGATCCAAGTCCCATTGAGTGTCAGGTGTCTTCTGGGGAGATGAGGGCATGGTCCTGAGCTTAGGGCCTGCCTGGCAGGCATCAGATCAGCTCTCAGAGGACTGTAAGGTAATGCTGTAAAGACGTGGTGAAGGCAGAGAAGGCTGGAGGCCAAAGGGTGGGCGAAAGGCAGACATGGGCTCAGAAATCTGCCCTGGGAACTCTTCTTCCTTTAGAGGAGTCCATCTTTCTCTTGATTTGCTTTGTTCACTTGTAAAATGGGAATATTTTATAAAACCGGCACACACTATCTAATAGGGTTGCTGTGGGGCTCAAATGAGATTGTGCAGCTTTCCAAAGGGTCGCTGGAGACTGTGGACCCAGAATGCCTGCAGAGTATCATCGGCCTAATTCACATTAGGCCCCAGGCACAGCAGGGCATGCATATCCTGACACATGTATATCCTGATACATGTATATCCTGACACAGCATTGCGGCCTAGTTCCTTAACATCGGGGAATCAGTCTCTGAATCTGAAAATGGGGGTGATATCATATAATATGCCTAGCACATAGTTCCCTGGTGGCTCAGGGGTAAAGAACCCACCTGCCAATGCAGGAGACGGGTTTGATCTCTGGGTTGGGAGGATCCCCTGGAGAAGGAAATGGCAACCCACCCTAGTGTTCTTGCCTAGAGAATCCCATGGACAGACGAGCCTGGAGAGCTACAGCCCATGGAGTTGCAAAAGAGTTGGACACGACTGAGCAACTAAACAACAATAAGCACATAGTAGGTGCCCAGAAATGGGGGTGCTTGCTCACCTCATCTCGCTGAAGCCAGCTTGGGCAGCCCTCTCAAAGGTCACTTCCCTAGGCTCTCCAGGAGGCGGCAGCAGAGAGCCATCCTGAAGGGAAGGAGTCCTGCCTGGGACTGCGGCTCCTTAGGGAGGCCTGGCTCCAGCCCCAGACAAGGAGTGGAGTTTAGCGGGCCATCCTGTGGACCTCCTGACCCGTGGCTAGTTTTCTTGGAGGGAAATTCCCCTCTAATTGCACTGGATAAAATCTCCTGATCTTTGCCAAGCAGTAGCCCCACCCTGGAAGACAGCCCCTGGGGTGATAATTTCTGGAGCCTCTCCGGGTTTTATGCTTCTGGAACCTTCCAGAAGGTTCTCTCTAGATCAAGTTGCCCAGTCCACACCATGCCCCAAATGTAGCAGAATAACTAAGTGGGTGGAGTCTCTTAGTCCCCGCTCTGTCCCTGCTCTGAGTAGTCTTCGGTGCCTACTTGGTGCTCAGGAAATGACCCATCCAATGACTGAACGACTGAATCTGCCCAGAGGTATTTTTGCCCAAACCTCACTGGGAGGCAACGGCTCTATGGTCTCCACCATGAGTCTTGAGGACGGCAAACATATCTTAACCATCTTTGAACATCTGTAGCGCAGCACATGGCCTTCCCAGGTGGCTGCCAATGCAGGAGGTGCAGGAAACACTGGTTCAATCCCTGGGTCAGGGAGATGCCCTGGAGTAGGAAATGGCAACCCATGCCAGTATTCTTGCCTGGAAAATTCCATGGACAGAGGCACCTGGCAGGCTACAGCCCATGGGGTTGCCAAGAGTCAGACACAACTGAGCACGTATGCAGCAGCAACAGCCCAGGGACACTGGGCCCTGAGGCTCTGAGTGCTGGCCCTTGGTTTAGAGGACATGGACGTGCTAGGACTTCAAGTGTCACTGGGACCTCCGCTGCTCAGCCCTGACTCTCCATCACAGCGTGGAGAAGGCCTTGAAGCCTCTGACCGGCAGTGGAAGCCCTGTGTCTTTTGATGTCCTGGCCTCCTCTGTCCCAATACTCTGTCCTACCTGCTCCCAGCCCCAGCTCCAGTCTGCCACCTCCTGGCTGCAGCTCATCTGCCCATGTCTCCCAGTCCTTCTATACTTCCTTTCTCCCTCCTCTGGGAAGTCTTGGGTTTTTTTATGATTTGTTTTTTGACCCTGTCATGCTTGGCATGTGGGATCTTAGTTCCCTGAGGAGGGATTGAACCTGTGCCCCCTGCAGTGGAGGCACTGGAAGCTCGGAGTCTTAGACACTGGACCTCGAGGGAAGTCCATGGGAAGTGTTCTTGATCACCTGCTCTTGCCCTCACCACATCCCTGCATATACCTGCACTGAGGCCCCTTCCCCAAATAGCTTTAACTACCCATCTCCTTTCTGGACTGTGACCTCCTCGTGACATGGTCTCAGGGCCATTCATACTCCATGGGCACACAGGGCCCAGCAGAGTGGACGCCATAAATGTTTGTGGAATGAATGAACGAGGCGTGCCCACCAGCCCCCAGAGCCCTCTTCCCACGAGCTCCTCAACAGGACATGGGGAATTTCCTCCAGGATGTCCTGCTGGGCCCTCACACCCACCCAGCTGGGACAAGATGTTCCAAACACCCCCAGCAACAGCTTCCCTTCAAGCCAGCCCTGGGACTCCATTCTCTGTCAGCACAGAGCTCAGGGGTGCCAGGCTGCCCTTCCCAAACACAGCTTGATAATGACAGCTCTGGGCTCAGGAAACTTCCACAGCTCTTCTTTGGTTCTGCAGGGTTAGGTCTATGCTTCTTTCTTGTAAGCCCTCCAAGAGGTCACTTACTCCCTGTAGGCTACCACATGGCTGGTGAGTTCCTGACACACCTGTTACCCCTCGTCACAACGGTTTCCCTCAGGCTTATCTGCAACTAAGGGCCTCTGCCCGTGCTCTTCTGCTTACCAGGAAGCCACCCCTCTTTGCCGCGACCCTCCTTGTTTGACCTGACTGCTGGAGCCTCAGTCCTGCTGTGTAAGGATGCTCACAAACTCACAAAGCCTGTGTGTCAGCTTCTCCTGAAGTGGGCTGCGAGCTCCTTACATTTCTTCCCAAACGCCTGCCCTGCTCTATTCCTGGCACCCTCCCTAGACTGCAGACTACTGCCCTTTAGCGAAGAGGGAGGGCTGAAGATAGGCTCCCAGGATAACCCCTAGAAGCCCAGTTCCCATGGGGGCCTCACCTCCAGTACTCCTCGCTGGGGCTTGTCCTCTGGAGGGTCTGGTTGAGTGCCTGAGAGACATTGCCAAGCATGGCAGAAGGCTGCGTGCTCTTGGTGATGTTGGGGTTTTCCAATATGCTCACACAGTTGGGCGTGTTCCAAGGGTTATCACAGTAGGTCCAGGGCAGCACGGACGTCAGGGACGAGAAGAAGTAGTAGAAGGCGATGCAGACGACCACATTGTAGTAGATGCCGATGTATGTGGACACCACCATCATGCCGTAGCCCACACCTGGGGGAGGGGAAGGGCAGGAGCAGCCTCACACACCTAGCTGAAGGACGCAAAGCTAATTTTGAAGGGCCTGAGGGGCAGGCTTTCATGGAAGGCCACAGAAGGGGCAGGTCAAAGCCTTGGCAGGAGCGAGCTGGGGGCTGAGTGGGGGAGTGGGCGAAGGGCTTTTGTGTATGCATGTGGTAGGAGGAGAGGGTGGAGGCCAAGTAAACAATGGATCCCAGCATGTGTCCCTGGCCTTGGCCGCTGATGTGGACCTCGGGTCAACACCCGGGTTCCATAGAGGTTGGCAGTCTTTATACAGATGGGTGAGTCAGCACGGCCCCCCGAGGCCCGTGTGTGTGTGTGTGTGTACCCATCCGGGCCTCACCTTTGAACATGGGGCTGATCCTCCAGACCCCTAGGCAGCCCTGACTTGCAAACTGGCCGAAGGAGAGTTCCATGAAGAAGATGGGGATCCCGCAGAAGATGAGCATGACGAAGTAGGGGACCAGGAAGGCTCCTGGTGGGCAGGGAGAGGGCTGGCTCAGGGCCAGCTCTGGGGAAATCCCACCCTCTTCCTGCTCAGAACCCGACAGCAGAACCTTTGCAATTGGCTGGGCTTCCAGGAGGGTGTGCCATGCCCTGGACTGGAGCCTCAGTCTGAAGCACACTGCTCACGGCCTGTTTTTGAACTTGACAGGGGTTCCCAGGAAATCTGCTCTGAGCTGAACCCAGGTCCTAGAGCTGCCATGTTTGGGTGGGAATTGATGACTTAACCAAGCAATTTCACATACATTAGCTGATGGGGTCCTCAAATATCCCCTGAATCATTTTGGGGGTGGCTGTTGAAATGCTGGGGGGTATAAAACTGAGACTTGGGAAGTTGGGTTTCTTGCCTCTCTATCTTTTCTCCCCTCGAGGGATCAGGCTGCCAAGGTCAGGGGGTAAAGTTTACCTAAGCCAGGGTGGGGGCAAAGGAGATTAGGGCCAGAGGCCGGCCTGTCTGGAGTGGGGTCTGTCCTGGAAGGGGGTGTGGTTGGGCCATGGTGGCTGGGCTCTGTCCATGTGGGTGGTCCCTGCCCTGTGCCCACTGGGTACCTCCCCCGTTGCGATAGCAGAGGTATGGGAAGCGCCAGACATTGCCCAGGCCCACGGCATAGCCCACGCTCGTCAGTACAAACTCGATCTGGTTGCCCCAGTTGCCCCGTTGGAGGCTGTGGTCCTCGTCGGGCATAAAACCATTCTGTGCAGACAAGAGAAAAGCCACCATCGGCAAGGCATTAGCGTGAGGTGCCTGACCCTTCAGACCTCCCCTAGTGGGGACACCATGGACCCTCCAGGCCCCCAGCCCACCCTGGGCTTCCCCTCTGCTGACAGAAGCTGCAGGCAGGCCTGGCAGAGGAGCACAGAGGGAAGACTGGCTACCAGAGGGTGCCAAGCGGGGCCTCCCTCACCAGCCCCCTAGCACCCTGTGCTGGGGGAACCAGCCCACCTGAGGAGCTGCTGCCAGCATCTGAGAGGTGGGACACTGAGAGGGAGCTCGAGTTGAGAGCCCCCCAGCCCCAGCCCCTCCAAAGCCTCCCCTGTCCCCACTGGGTGAGGATCTGGGAGCAGCTGAGCCTCATACCAAGCAGCCAAGCTGGATTGGGCACAAAGGGGCCTGTGTCCAGACAGCCCCGCAACCCACCGCCACCATATCGCCAGGCTAAGCACGCTGCCCATAGCAGGTGGCTGTGGGGGAGGGGATGCTGGGCCCCTCCCCCAGCTGAAGGCTTTTTCCAGGGGGCACCTGGTGGTCAGGGCTGTAGGGTACAAGAAGGGGAAAGCAACTGAGCTAGGCCAGACCTGAGGAAGGCATCCTGAGATTCAGGATAGGAGGGCCAGAGGAGCCCTGGGAAAGCTGACCTGGGCTGAGAGCAGGGAGCTGCTGGCCATGAATTGGAAGAGGAGACCAGAGTTGTAGGCACCATGCCAGACTTGGAGGACAGACTCTGGGGAGTTCTACTTCCAGTTCTCTCAGGAGAACTAGAGGAAGTGACTCTAGAAAAGGGTCTCTGAGCTGAGAGAGCATGAGCTGCAGAAGAGGGGGCTGGTCAGGAAGAGCTGATAAGGGGTTTGCCCAAAAGGAAGGATGCGGGCTTGCCTGGGGAGCTGTGGGGCTGGACTGGGTGGCCTGAAGCCCCACTGAGGACCCCAACCCCACAGTTGGGATTAACCCATTAAGTCCCTTTATAAGTGTGAGCAGACCGGTCCCCCATGCCATGTCCGTTCCACCCCTCCCACTGACTCAGCCACCCTGAACCAGAGCCTGCGGGGTCAGAGGAATCTCAGAGGCAAGGGAGGACCCAGAGAGTCATCAACAGAGAAGGCCAGAGACTCCCTGAGTGACACAGACAGTCTCCCAGAGGTGGGCTGTTCTCCTGAGAGAAATGGCCAGGGTCCTTGAGGACACCCAGGATCAGAGACATAGCTGCACAACCTACCTGAGGTACAGCATGGTAGTGACACTGACCCTCACTTTGAAAGAGACAGATTCAAGGCATGCAGGCAAATAAACAAGTGGGCCTGGTGCCTTGACATGCTGCTGGACTCTGACACTGACCGACAGGTGCAGAGTCGGGGAATGGTCTCACCGGCCTGCGCCTTCCAGGAAGGCCTATTTGGGAAGGCAGGCCCAGAGGCCCCAGTACCCGATGGTGGCCCTCCTAGCCACGCACACTTTGCTCTCAGAGGGCGCATCTGGGGGCCGCTCCGGGCTTGCACAGCACATGGGCACTACCGCACAGACACCCTTGTCCTTGCCAAAGGTGTCACCTCCCACCCAGCACTACCCAGAGGAGAGCCTGAGCCTCACATGGTCCTGGGAGGTTTGGGGCCCAGTACCAGGAACCCTTCACAGAGCACCCAGAGCCGACCAGCAGAGCCTGTATGCATTCATTCACAGAGGTTTACAAACACCTACTATGTGCCAGGCCCTACCTCAGGCTCAGGAAATTCAGAAGGGAACAAAACACACCCAGACCCACTCAGAAGTCCAGGGGGAAGTAAGCCATTAATGAGATAAACACATAATTTTTGCATGCAACTTCAACGTGACCACAACGAGAACGTGAAAGGATGACTAGGGTTGGGGTAGGAGCAGGGTGAGGTCACAGAAGGCTGCCCTGATGAAGAGGCTTGAAGGCCACCTTGGCCCTGAGAGAGGGCAGCTCCTAGTCCTGGTGTGACAGGTCCCTACAGAATCCCGGCTAAGCCTGTCACCACCTCCTAGGGGCTTTTTGGGGGACAGGCCTAGCAATAATAGTGTGGGGTCCAGGGGGCACTTTTTCAGAGGGCATGAGGCCTGCCTGGAGTAGTTGATCCATTCCCAAACAAAGCCCAGCCAAACAGGCTTCCTGTATATTGATCCTACAATAACAGTTTTATTCTGTCTGAGGCTTGTTTACTTAGGGGCACAATGCAGAGTACATGGGTGGGGTCACAAAGCAGCAGTTATAGCTGTAAGAGAGACAACTGAGGATCCAGGTGGCCTCACGGGTGGAGCAGGGCAAGGCCTCTTGCAGAGACGGAGGTCCTAAGGTTTGATATTCAAGGCCTGACCAAGTGGGCCTCTGAGGTCTCTGCTCCTCCCTTGGTGTGGAGGGGTTTGGGAGGGTGGCCAGCAGCGAGTCACAGGCTGACTGAGCCCTCAGGAGTCAGGTGGCATTGACGAGCAGCACACTACTGAGCCTTGCGCTCAACAGTTCAGCCCTGCTGGCTGTGCCCCTTGGAGGCCCGAGCCTGGGGGACTGGAGCCTGGAACTGGAGTTGGGGCTGGGACTGTGGCGGGAAGTAACAGACAACATGAGGGGTCCACTATGCAGAAGGAGGTGCAATGACGCAAGTGGTGGGAGGAGCTCCCAGGAGAAGCAGCACCAGCCGCTGCCCCCTGGCCCTGTATCCTAGCCCTTCAGTGCCCCATTCAGGAGCTGTGGAGGGAATGCTGCCGTGGGGGCCTGGTCCACAGCTAGGCCTCTGACTTTTCACTCCAGTGCAGCTATGTGCAGGCAGTCTGACTGGTGAGGGCGTGGCACTCAGCAAAGGACAGAGGAAGCCCACCTTCCTCCAAGAACACTGGAGGGAAGGGTCCCTCTGTGGGGCTTCCTGGGGGCTCTAGTTCCCTTTCAGCCCTCCTCTGGGGACTCCCCTCCACTTCCTTCCTGGACAGCAATGCCCAAGGCCAGTGAGACTTTTCTAATGCTGCACAAGTTTTTTTCTCCTTGCATAATTTTCCTCATTCTAAGCCCTTCATTCTTTTTTACCTGCTGGGTGGAAGGCCCGTCACTGATAGTAACAGTCCCTGTTGGCTCTGAGGTGCCCACAAAAGAATCTCTTTGTGCTCATAGGTTTGACCCAGACTGGTGGCCTGTCTGCCAAACCAGCTCAGCCCTGCCGACTGGCCAGGCTCCAGGCTCCTGCTGCCCATCACCCATCTCCCACTGTCTGCTGCCCCTCGCTGCCCTCCCAACCTCCCTCCCTCGCTCACACCTGGGTGGTGCGTTAAACCAGAGTGGTCTGGTGCCCTTCCGGGTTGGTCCCTCTTCCTTGGGCTCCCTGGATAGCCCCTACCCTCACCTCTGACTCGTCCTCATAGGCCTCATGGGTGATGTCCCGGGTGGGGATTGCCTCGCCCTGTGCCCAAGCTTCCCCAGACTCAGCAGGATGCAGGCTGTGGGACGTGCCTTCCACGCCTGTGTGGAGGGGCTGGCTGATCATCCTCCATGACATCTGCCATGCAAAGACATACACATGTAAGACCCTCAGCGCTCCTGTCCTAAGAAGCAGTCATTGAGGCAGCAGTGTCCATGCCTGCACAAGGATCTGCGACCAGTCTTGGGTTCACAACCTCCCACCCCATCCCTGCCCAGGAGGGTGAGCCACACTGAGCAGTTGCTTATGTAAGTCCTCTCCCTAGCCGTCTGCCCTCTGTTTGTTCACTGTTCTGGGTGAGCTCCTAGAATTCAGGCAGTTCAGCTCCAACGGCAGAAACCAGAGCTCCCCCAACCCCACACCGCAGAGGTGCCCCTCCCACCCCGCACCGCAGAGGTGCCCCTCCCTGTTCCATGTCCAGACTCAGAGGCAGCCCAGATTTCTGCTCTGGGTGATAGCTGTGCCCAGGCTGCCAACTCCCGCCCTCCAAGAGCAGTGTCCACTGGATATTACTGTGAATTGAGAGCTCTCTCTTCTGCTCGTGGTGGACACTGAGGACTCCTGGAGCAGGCCAGGCGGGGCAGGCCCTGCTGGGAGCCGGCAGGCTTCTTGTCCAGGACTCTGAAGCCCCAGGGTTTGCTCAAGGGATGAAGTCCTATCCTAGACAAACTTTGCAGAGGAGAACGGGCAAGACCCTATATCCTAGACTGACCTTGAGCCAAATCCAGATCCCTGGCAGGCTTCTCTGAGCTCCAGAGCGGGAATTCAGGCAGAACAGCCATGACAGTAAAGCGTGGCTGCCTCGGGAAACCCTGTGACCTAACGCCCTTTGGTTCTTGGTTCCCCAACTTGTCTTCCTGAGGTAGCACCTGCCCTGCAATGACAGAGCCTTCCATCCTTCAACTGGCTTCCTGATCCAGACACGTGAAAGAGTCAAGGGCTGGGCTGGAGGAGCAGGACCATGGGAAAATCTACCCCAGACTCGAGCAGTATACAGGGGCTATTAGTGTCTCCAGCCTCAAGGAAAACCTCACGGCACCTCTCAGGAGATCAGGGCCTCATATGGGAGGTGAGAGTGGCAAGGACATGCCCAGTACTGTTTCATCCCAGAGCCCTGACTAGCAGAGGGCTCTGCCGGTATTGACTTGCCAAAATTGTGGACGGCAGACAGGAGATGCAGCCTAGGCATGCCGGGCTCCACTCCAGACCCTGGGAGTAGTGACGGGACCTTTGGGTGGGCTCTGTCTCTGCCCTGGAGCCCAGCAGTCCTGCCCTGCACTGTGGAAGCCGTGAGCAGGCTCTGCCCCGTCGGCTGGCAGCGGGCTGGCATTTTGGAAGTAGCTTTGGTTGCTGACCCTGGCAGTCCTGAGGGTGGAGGGCAGCCCTGCATAATGCTACTCCCAAACCCAACCCAGTTCTCCCTAGAGGACATGCCTTCTCTTGCCTTCTGGAGGTCAAGTCAGGATGAGCTACAGAGAAAGAAGGTGACCGTCCCAGTCCCCTCTCCCTCACTGCCATCAGCCACACTGTGCCTGCCATCCCTACCCACCCCCAGCTTCCAGGGATGAGGGCACACCAGTGGTGCCCACCCCACCCGGGCCCTAGTCCTGAACACTGGCAAACATTCCGCAGGGTCTGTCGCCTCCCAGCTGAGTTGCTTGCCTGCCCCATTCCCCCATCCTCACCATGCAGCCCCTGTACCAAGTTCCCCTACCCCCTCATCCACTCTCCCCATAGGAGTAACTGCCATGGCACAGACAATGGGGCCGAATTGATTAGTACAATTCCTGGGCACCTCTGGCCCATCTCCCCGGGAGCTAGGACAATGCAGCTTTGATACACAGAGCAGATTCTCAGCAGGTCCTTGGGTTGGGGGAGCCCTCACACCCCCATTCTCCTCTCCCGTGGCCCCGCCACACAGCTAACTCTTCCTGCTCCTTTGCACAGTTGCAACTTTCTGCCTCACTTTTGCTGGTGTTTGTCTCCCTGGCTGGCTGTGCCTGCCCCTCCGTGGCACAGACCACTCAGCCCCTCTCCCCACCTCCAGTCCTGCCTCCCAGTCTGCCTGGCACCAGAGAGGGGGCTCAACCTCCTGGAAAATGACTGACCTGTTCTGGGGAGGAGGGGTCCACAGGTCCCTGAGCCGCCGCCATCTTGGGGTGAACACTTGGAGTGGAGTGTGTGTGTCTCCTCCACTCATTCACACCTCTGCCAGCTCCGGGTGACACTGATGCATCCCCTGCCTCTTCCATTGCCTGCTGGGCAGCATCAATTACTTTTACTTCATCTACTCCTGAAGCTCTGCTTACCCCTTCCCCTGGCCCTCCCACTTCGGCCAGTCCCCATGCAGCCCAGCGTGGATGCTCCACAGCTAGAGTGAGGCGTGGGGCTTGTTGTGTTTCTCCCTCTTCCCAGCAAGTTATTGGAACAAAACACACACACACACTCACAACCACAGGGTGAGGCAGAGCAGGCACAGAAGAGAGAGAGAGAGGGCGGCTCATTCCCATTCTAGAGTGGGGTCTGGGGCCCAGATGCTTCTGAGCATACAGGCCTGGCACTTGGTGGGGCTCCTGGTAACGAGGTTGGGTACCTCTGGGCACTAGAGATGGTGAAGGGGCAGGGAGAAGGGGACGTAGCCACAGGGCACTACCAGAGCATCTCAGACTTCGTAGAGTGCTGTGGCCTGAGGGGTGATGGGCACTGGAGCAATCCCCCAGGACTTGGGGATCTCCAGCTGGCCAAGATGGTAGAGTGTGTCCTCATAGAAGAATGTGACTGACTGAGTTGTGGCCGCAAAAGAGTTGTAGCCTGGTGAACTGTGCTGTCACCTGTCTGAAGAAAGACAGCATTAGCCAAGAGGGCAGCTGCAGAACACGGACTCTTGAGGATTAGCACTGCGTCACCTAGAACCTGAGGAGGTCCCTCTGGAAGAGTGTGCTGAGTGGTCTGGGTAGAACGTCACTCAGACCCTCAATCCCTCTTCTCTGAGGCCACACTCACTGGTCAGTCTCCAGTGGGTGCTGGGACACCACAAACCAGTGACCAGGAAGGTGGGCACGAGCGTTCTGGTGCTGGGAAGACACAGCTTCCAGTTTTTGGAAACTGATGGGTGGGCAAGGTACAAAGTAGGATCTTAGTAACCTAAGATCAAGCATGAATTCTGATGTAAAGGACAGCTTCCCTGTGAGTTTGGTAAGTGTGCTGACGCCAATGGGAACATGGCAAGATGATACCATTTTAACCTTTTTTGTTATTTTCTTAAAAATATTTATTGGGCCTTTTGGGTCTAAGTGCAGTGCACGGGCTCTTTGGTTGTGGTGCCCGGGCTCAGTAGTTGTGGTGCGACAGCTTAGGTGCTCTGCGGCATGTGGGATCTTAGTTCTCTGACCAGCAGCCTCGAACCCATGTCCCCTGCACTGCCAGGTGGGTTCCTAGCCACTGGACTACCAGGGAAGTCCCAACATCATTATTTTTAAAGGGCAAAGTCTTTAGAGTCAGACAGGCCTGGGTTCAAACCCCAGCTCTGATGGATCTCCCTCTATGTATCTCCTTAGGCAAGTTACTTTACTTGTCTGGTCTTAGTTTCTTTATCTCTATAATAGGGATCATATCTACCCATCTTTGAAGCTAGTAAGCATTATAAATAATAGTAATAGATAATATATATGAAGTGCTTACTGTGAGCCAGATGCTGTCCTAAACACTTCATATTAATATATATTAACTCATTTATTCCTCGAGGTGGGTATGATACTATGCCCATTTTGGGAGAG
The DNA here is from genome assembly GCF_002263795.3 of Bos taurus. Taxonomy (NCBI): domain Eukaryota; kingdom Metazoa; phylum Chordata; class Mammalia; order Artiodactyla; family Bovidae; genus Bos; species Bos taurus. The sequence continues at coordinate 37,778,249 of NC_037340.1, forward strand.
AAGATGGGGAGTGATCTTGGCTCAAGCAAGTCTCCCAAGAGAATGGCCTCAGACGCTAGCAACTGAGCTGCTTCCAGGCCAGCCTCATGCAGCCGAGTCCCCAGACATGCTCTGCTGACTTCCGCTGACTTCCTGAGAGTCCAGACTGAGGGCCAAGCCCCTGGCTGGGCCACCGGCTCCGGGAAGGCCCAGTCACCCATGATGCCCAAACGCTCACTTCCACCCAGGGTGGGCTCTGCGCTTTGGCTGCCCTGGCCTGGGCCAGGTGCCCAGAACAGGCAGCCCTGGCTGGACAGCTTTCTCTGGCTCTGGCCATGGGGACAGCAGGCGGCAGCAGCCCAGCTGGGTCCTGGCCGTAATGAGGCCTCATTAGTGGGATCCAGCTGCTCTAGCCCTACTCAGGGAGGCCGGCTCCCCCAAGCCCGCCTCTGACTTTTCTTAATAAAAGTGGGCATTCCTCCAGAGGGCCAAGGAGCCGAGGGGCTTTGTTTGCAACCTGTGACTCTGAGGGAAGGTCCTGCTGAGGCAGGACTGGAACGTGCTGGGGTGCTGGGGCTGCTGGGAAGCTGTGTGAGGGGAGGGGAGGCCACAGAGCTGAGTCGGTGGGCTCCAGGGGGCCAGGGTGGGGAGGGAGGCCAAGTGGAATGGAGGGCAGGTCCTAGGTCCAGAGAGGAAGCCTGAGGAGGTTGGGCTTTTTCCTCTGGATCTAGATATTGTCCATTTCACTGGGGAGGCAGCAGTTGTGAATCCAGGATCCCCAGTCATTGTGCAGGCTGCCCTGGCTAGGACAGCACCTCCTCTGTGCTAGTCCTTGTCATGTAAGGAGAGTGCACACTGTGTGTTGGTGCCTGAGATAGGAGAAGACCTACTGTGTGTCAAACCGCACTAGGACGGCACCTAGTGTGTGCCAAGGCCAGTGCTGGGAGAGCACCCACTGTGTGCCAGCCCCATGCCAGGGAGCCCTGGTGGTTTGCTGGGTCCTGCACTAGACGAGTATCCCATGTATGCCAAATTCTGGGCCAGGTGAGGACCCAGGATATGGTCAGCACTGAGCACGGTGAGCATGCACTGTGCACCTGGCACTGTGCCAGGGGAGTGCCCAATGTGTGCCACGTCACACTGGTTGAGCACTTGCCACAAGCCAGGACCCAGGCTGGGTGAGCATCCACTGTGCACCAGGCTCTGTGATGGCTGCTACAGACAAGAAGCATCTAAATACTTTTGTCAAAGCATAACAGAACACGTCAGGGTGGAACAGCCCCAGGCGGCCTGTGGTGCTTTCAAAGCCTTCTAGGACGATTTAGATGCTCCAGCACCGGGAGCCCTAGCCTGGGTGACTCTGCTCATCATGAGGCTTCCCAGTAGCAGAGGCACCCAATGCAGCAGAGATGTGGGGAGAGACCAGTAAGACTCACCAAGGCCTATCTGCCCAAGATGCTATATGAGTGGGGAGCAGGCACAGGGGAGGGGACTGAGGTGGACTTCCTGTGAGTCCATGGGGTTAAAGCTGACCCAGTGGGGCTCTGCTGTCCCGGGCTCCTCTCTACCAGCTCCCTGTCCTCTGAGCCCCAGGAAACCTGGCCCTACATGTGTATAAATAGAGGCACTAGGTCTCCATGAAGGGAACCACCCCCCGCACCACCCCTGGTGCCGCCAAGCATCCCAGCTGCTCCCAGGCTCAGAAGCACCCTGGCCAGCTGGGTTCCTGCATGGCCCTGTCCTAGGAGCTGCTGAGGCATGAGGGAGGCAGCTGAGCTGGCCTGGAAGAGACCATCTGGGCTGGGAGTTGGGGGGAGGAACATGTGTGGCAGGCAGTGGGCCTGGGCACGGGCTGGGAAGTGGCTTGCCCTCCACGGGGCACCTGCTGCATGGGAAGACCAGCAGAGGCTCCAAGGATGACACATGGTAGACACTGAGAAGCCCCAGGGGCCCATGTCTTCACACCCAAGCCTGGGGCATAGGGGGATGGAAGTGAGGACCTCGTGGCCAGGGCCAGCTGCCTGCTCCCGATACCAGGACACACATAGTGACAGAAGTCACACACCTGGAGGGTCCAAGTGCCCCTGGTTTACACGCATGGCCCTCAGCTCCCTCTGTTCTGCCCCACCGTGGCCTCTAGAGAAGGAGCATCCTTCATGATCTGCCCTTAGGGGACCACGGGCAGCTAGTGAAGTCCAGATACAGCTGCCCAGGTTAGCAAAGAGGGATGGTGCTCCTCAGAGACAAGGGCTACATGGAGTCAGCACTGGTTCCAACTGAGTCCTGAGAATAGTGTAGCCCAGGGTCATAAGCAGAACTGAGAAAGAACAGAATCTCAAGCAACCACTGGGGGTACCCAGGGGACCTGCTATGGAGCCTCAGATGCAGCAGCAGTGGGCAGATGTCAAAGGGAACGAAGGAAACTATGCTCTGGCTATCTTTAGGCACATCCTGGTCTGGGAACAGGCGTCCCAAGGCGGCATTCCCTTCTACAGATGCGCTAGCCGGCATAGCCTGGGGTCTGGGAAGCTCAGCCCCGGCAGGGGTTCTGGGACCTTGGGATTCAGGCTCTCTGTGCTGCCCACGTGGGTCCCACATCACCCCTGCTTGCCCGTCCCAGTCCTTTCAGGGTCACTCCAGAGAAAGCAGACCACCCAGTGAGTCTTCAGAGGGTTTCTTAAGTTTCACGGGGCTCAGAATCTCCATGGAGGGAGGGGCAGAGCTGCACTCCACTTTCTGCTACAGGCCCATGGCAATTCCAACACTTCTGGCAAGAAGGAAGCCAGTCTTGATCCTATCATGGCATCTACTCCCCCCTAGCAAGTATGTGGGTCTGGGGACCTCCATGTCTGCCCACATCTGAGCACTCAAGAGCTCAGGCTGGCTCAGGAATACTTTGAGAAGCCTAATTCATTCAGACTTGTTCCAATCAGGAGTTGGCCAGACCAGAGCAGGCCTGAGAGCTGGATGCTGGAAGTTCAGGACCAGGCAGGAGACAGGGTCCTCAGCCTGGAGCACAACTGTTTGGCTCCCTCCCCAACAGCATGTCTCTGGACCGAGGACAAAAGAGTCCCAGAAATCCCTGGTGGGACAGGGCTTGTTTGGGGAGGGCTCTGCAAGAGACCCTGGGTCAGTCTTTCAATGAATCAAAACAGCAACAGGAGAATCCCTGTGGGGAAGGGAGGAGCCAAGGGAAGGGCCATGCTTAGCCACTGGCTTCCTCCCGGGCAGCTGCCCAGTCTCACTGCTTCTTGAGGCAACATCCCCAGAGAAGGAATACAACGGCCGCCCTTGGGGTATTTTCCTGCCTTCTGATTTCAGAGCTGGCCTGCTCCATCCATCCATGAGCCATCCATCTATGAGCTGGCCCTACTCTTGCCCTCTGCTTCGCACCACCTCTCCTGTGCTCTGAGGCAGTGGGCAGTGAAGAGCCATGTCTTGGGGAAAGGGGAGAGGGATGTTTCCTGAAGGACCTCACATGAGGAATCAACATGAAATGTTCTATGCTATTTTTCGAATGGAAGAAGAGAAAAATCAGTCTCTGAGGACTCCTTGATCAGCCCCTACTGAATGCTCCCCACAGCAGGCAGAGCATAGGATGAGGATGTCAGGGTGTCAGCCGCAGGACAGCCCTCCTGGCAGGATCGACTGCAGCCTGATCTCCAGGGTATCTTGTGATGAGGGTGGGGAGTGTGCTTCTTGCCTCCCAGCAGGACCTTCGGGCCCTTTAGCAGAATCTGTCTGCTGTGGGCTCCAAACCACAGTAGTATCTAACCTGCTGGGTGAGGGGCTGCCTGCCTGGGCCTGCGATAGCCCTAGCACTCAGGAGTCCTGGCAGTGCCAGACTTGGGCCCCATGGAGCCTCCTCGGCCCTCCTGTCAGGGCCAGTAGCTGACAGCAGGCCCCAGAAGGGACGGACGGTGCTCATAACCCCCAGCCCCTCGCAGCAGTCTGGTCCCTGTACTCACCAGCATCCCTTTGGCACCTTTTCTACCATGGTGGTGGTGGGTTAGGGGCTCTGGAGTGCAGATCACACTCACACGCTTTGTTTCTAGCACCTTTCAGAGTACAGGCCTCCAGAGCTATAAAGAGAGCAGAGAATGAGGTGAGGATTTGGCCCGGAGAAGGCAGGGCAGGACGAGTGTGACTCTCCAGAACAGGTAGTGCAGGGCCCAGACCACCTGCCACTCTTCCCTCCCGTCCTGTTCCTTTCTGGATGACCCTCAATCCAGTTCCTACCTCACTCTTCTCCCAACCCTTCCCCTGAAACCCTTGGTCTCCAGGCTTCCTGTCCCAATGGGCAAAGGTTTATTTTTTATTCTCCAGATGCCGAATTTTATTTTTTTTTAAAAAATGAACACAGAACTGGGACAGGGTCCAATTCATTCATCGTCTGTGTGAACGGCCTCAACCTTTCCCCTGAAGGGGAGTCAGCTTGGATCAGCACATGCTCCCCCACCTCGCCCCAGCCAGGTGGCCAGGATGGGCCTTCCCTATCCTGATGCTGCTCAGCCTGGGCTCCAGGCATATGGCGTTCCACTAACTTGGACCAGAAGCTCTGGGCACAGCAAACAGCATGTGGGTCATGCCTCCATGCCCTTGCTCAGGTGGGCCCCGACCGAACACCTTCCCTCCTGCTCCCCAGGTGAAACTCTACAAACCCTTTGGGACCCTGCCTCAGTGTCACTTCTCCTCTGTTGCTTTTCCTGACACGGCCCCCACTCCACTCCAGAATGAACAAATTGCTTCCTTTTTTGTGTTTTGTGCTACCAGTGTTCTTATAAACTTACTCCAGACATATTTGCTTATGTCTGTCAACTGTGGTTGGGCAGCTCCCTGAGGGATTGCATGTGCTTAATTGACCCCTCTGTGCCCTGCTCAGCCTGCCCTCAATCCTTTCCAGCATAAGAGTCTTTTCAGATGAGTCAGCCCTTCGCATCAGGTGGCCAAACTATTGAAGTTCCAGCTTCAGCATCAGTCCTTCCAATGAATATTCAGGACTGATTTCCTTTAGAATGGACTGGTTGGATCTCCTTGCAGTCCAAGGGACTCTCAAGAGTCTTCGCCAACACCACTGTTCAAAACCATCAATTCTTCAGCGCTCAGCTTTCTTTATAATCCAGCTCTCACATCTGTACATGACTACTGGAAAAACCATAGCCTTGACTAGATGGACCTTTGTTGGCAAACTAATGTCTCTGCTTTTCAATGTGCTATCTAGGTTGGTCATAACTTTTCTTCCAAGGAGTAAGCATCTTTTAATTTCATGGCTGCAGTCACCATCTGCAGTGATTTTGGAGCCCCCAAAAATAAAGTCTCTCACTGTTGCCACTGTTCCTCATCTATTTGCCATGAGGAGTTGGGACCAGATGCCATGATCTTCGTTTTCTGAATGTTGAGTTTTAAGCCAACTTTTTCACTCTCCTCCTTTTCATCGAGAGGCTCTTTAGTTCCTCTTCACTTTCTGCCATAAGGGTGGTGTCTCCTGCATATCTAAGGTTATTGATATTTCTCCCGGCAATCTTGATTCCAGCTTGTGCTTCATCCAGCCCAGCGTTTCTCATGATGTACTCTGCATATAAATTAAATAATTAGTGTGATAATATACAGCCTTGATGTACTGCTTTTTCTATTTGGAACCAGTCTGTTGTTCCATGTCCAATTCTAACTGTTGCTTCCTGACCTGCATATAGGTTTCTCAATACGCAGGTCAGGTGGTCTGGGATTCTCATCTCTTTCAGAATTTTCCACAGTTTATTGTGACCCACACAGTCAAAGGCTTTGACTTAGTCAAAAAAGCAGAAATAGGTGTTTTTCTGGAACTCTCTTGCTTTTTCAATGATCCAGCGGATGTTGGCAATTTGATCTCTGGTTCCTCTGCCTTTTCTAAAACCAGCTTGAACATCTGGACATTCACAGTTCACATACTGCTGAAGCCTGGCTTGGAGAGTTTTGAGCATTACTTTACTAGTGTTTGAGATGAGTGCAATTGTGTGGTAGTCTGAGCACTTTTGGCATTGCCTTTCTTTGGGATTGGAATGAAAAGTGACCTTTTCCAGTCCTGTGGCCACTGCTGAGTTTTCCAAGTTTGCTGCCTTACTAAAGTGCAGCACTATCACAGCCTCATGTTTTAGGGTTTGAAAGAGCTCAACTGGAATTTCATCACCTCCACTAGCTTTGTTCATATTGATGCTTCTTAAGGCCCACTTGACTTCACATTCCAGGATGTCTGGCTCTAGGTGAGTGACCACTGAGTTGTGAAGATCTTTTTTGTACAGTTCTTCTGTGTATTCTTGCCACCTCTTCTTAATATTTTCTGTTTCTGTTAGGTCCATACCATTTCTGTCCTTTATTGAGCCCATCTTTGCATGAAATGTTCCCTAGGTATCTCTATCTCTAATTTTCTTGAAGAGATCTCTAATATTTCCCATTCTATTGCTTTCCTCTATTTCTTCACCTTGATCGCTGAGGAAGGCTTCCTTATCTCTCCTTGCTATTCTTTGGAACTCTGCAGACAAATGGATATATCTTTCCTTTTCTCCTTTGCTTTTCGCTTCTCTTCTTTTCACAGCTATTTGTAAGGCCTTCTCAGACAGCCATTTTGCATATTTTCATTTCTTTTTCTTGGGGATGGCCTCAATCCCTGTCGCCTGTACAATGTCACAAACCAGAATGTGGTCCACTGGAGAAGGGAATGGCAAATCACTTCAGTATTCTTGCCTTGAGAACCCTATGAACAGTATGTAAAGCCAATAAGATAGGACAATGAAAGATGAACTTCCCAGGTCAGTAGGTGTCCAATATGCTACTGGAGATCAGTGGAGAAATAACTCCAAAAAGAATGAAGGGATGGAGCCAAAGCAAAAACAATACCCATCTTTGGATGTGACTGGTGATAGAAGCAAGGTTCGATGCTGTAAAGAGCAATATTGCATAGGAACCTGGAATATTAGGTCCATGAATCAAGGCAAACTGGAAGTGGTCAAACGGGAGATGGCAAGAGTGAACGTCAACATTCTAGGGATCAGCCAACTAAAATGGACTGGAATGGGTGAATTTAACTCAAATGACCATTATATCTCCCACTGTGGGCAGGAATCCCTTAGAAGAAATGGAGTAGCCATCATGGTCAACAAAAGAGTCTGAAATGCAGTACTTTCAGACTCAAAAATGACAATGATCTCTGTTCATTTCCAAGGCAAACCATTCAATATCACGGTAATCCAAGTCTATGCCCCGACAAGGAATGCTGAAAGAAGCTGAAGTTGAACGGTTCTATGAAGACCTACAAGACCTTTTAGAAATAACACCCAAAAAAGATGTCCTTTCATTATAGGGGACTGGAATGCAAAAGTAGGAAGTCAAGAAACACCTGGAGTAACAGCAAATTTGGCCTTGGAGTACAGAATGAAGCAGGGCAAAGGCTAATAGAGTTTTGCCAAGAGAACGCACTGGTTATAGCAAACACCCTCTTCCAACAACACAGGAGAAGACTCTACACATGGACATCACCAGATGGCCAACACTGAAATCAGATTGATTATATTCTTTGCAGCCAAAGATGGAGACACTCTATACAGTCAACAAAAATAAGACTGGGAGCTGACTGTGGCTCAGATCATGAATTCCTTATTGCCAAATTCAGACTCAAATTGAAGAAAGTGGGGAAAACCACTAGACCATTCAGGTATGACCTAAATCAAACCCCCACTAGGTTCCCTTGGCCTTTCCCCTGGCCACCAGGTGTCCTGCATAACCTCCTCAGGGCCAGGCAAGGCTGTGACTTGTGGCCGTTTCCCTTCGCTTAGTCACCCAGACCAGGTTTCCTGACTCTCTAGATACATCCCTGCTCATGGCTTTGGTCTTCTGGGGGCAGTCAGGAGAAGAGGGAATGTGATCATACCCTTCTTCTCACTCGCCACATCCTTCCCACCAAGGTATAAACTCTAGACATGTTGTTTTCAAAGCTGTCACTCTGTGGCTAACAAATAATGACAATGATGATAGTAATGAAGCACAGCCACCTCATGGCTTGGACATCATGCCTTCTGGTCAGATGAGTAAACTGAGGACACTCTGTCCTGGAACTTGGGCTACAGGGCGATACCCCTGAGTAATGCAATATGGCCCTTGTGTTCAAGGTGCTTCTCTTTCTCGGTGGAAAAAAAGACTGCTTGGCAGCTGCTCCCAGGACAATGAGTTGGGTGCAAAGCTTTGCTACTTCTCCTGCCTCTGCTGTTTCTGTTAACTGGCCCCATCCATCCATTCAAAAGGTACTACCTGAAGGCCTATGATAAGTCAGGCCTTCTGATAGCGGTAGGGCATCCATATTACCCAGGCACCAGGCCTGCCCCTCACCCACATATGGACCACTGTTGACAAGCTGTCTGTGCCATGAGGGTCAGAGTCAGGTTAGCTTGTGATGAAGACCTTGGACTCTGGGACCTGGGACGAGGAACTGACTCTGCCAACTCACTAGGTATGTGACTTCAAGCAAATTACTGAACCTATCTGACCCTTGCTATCTCAATCTGGAAGATGGGGCTAATTATACTTCCTTTGTACCTTCTGAAGTTTCTGCTTAAGTTTCGACTCCACAGGGCCTCCACTTTCTCCTCCCCTCCAATCCATTCACCTTCCCAAAGTCCTGAAACCCTGATTCCCTCCAATAGTCTTCCACAGCCAACAGGATATGTCCTAAATCGTTCAGCAGGCAGTTCAATTCATTTATTCCAAAAATATTTATTTCGGGCTTGCTCTAGGCCAGATGTGTGTTGGAAGCCATGAACTCTTCAGTCTCTGGCCTCCTGCAGCTTACAGGCTGGGTGGAAACAGAAACCAGTGAAACAGGTGACTCAAATACATATAATTAGAGCCTACGATAAAGGGTGGGAAAGTGAAAGATCCTCTTTAACCAGAGTCTACACCAGTGGGGCCTGCCCTTGTCTGAGAGTTACAGAGGACTTCCCTGATGAAGTGATGTTTAAGAGTGAGAGGGGGATGAATAGGCAACAGTGAGCAACAGAAGAGGAAGAGAGATTCAAGCAAATGAAATAATACAGAGAGTGAGGGAGAAAGTGGCCAAAGATGAAGGTGGATGCAAAAGCAGGGTCAGGGTTTTGGGGGCCTTGTTTTGATCTTTATCCTGAGGGCAATGACAGGCACTGAAGTCTTGAAACCAGAGTTGTAACTGAGAGGAGGAGCAATTGGTGGTGTGTGCATTTTGAAAACGCCAACCTAGATTAGTACGGAGAAAGGACTGGAGGGAGGGAAGAGGGGAAGAAAGGAAATGGATTAGGACTAGGCCAGGAGAGGAATGAGGGGGCTTAGCTCAGGAAGGTGATGACAGGGTGGGGAGAGATGCACAGATTTGAGAAAAATATAGAAGGTAACTTTGGTAGGACTTGGTGATGCATTGGACTTGGGGGTGAGGGATAAGGAGGGGCCTCTGGTTTCTAATGGTATAATAGGAAGAAGCCAGTGCTCATCCCAGAGACCCGAGACAGAAACGCTGGGGATGCTGCAGGTTTGGAGTGCGGAGGGGATGAGCTAGGTTGGGTGAGCTGGGTTCAAGTCGCCTGTGAGCCACCCAAGGGAGGATAGTGAGAGGATAGTCATAGGACCTGGTCCATCTTTACTGTCTCATTGCTCAGTCTTCCTCTCCTCCAAACAGGACTGTCAGCTCTATCAATTTTAAGGATCCATCTGGGCCAAGCCTTGAAGTCTTTACTGGGGATGGAAAGATGACAAGGTTTTTATCCCTGACTTCAAGAACCTCACAGTTTAGGAGAAAGATAGAAGAGAAAGCATAATTTCCCATTCACTGCGATGGAGGGAGGGGAGGGGCAAGTGGGAAAGGGTCCTTAATTCTGCCTAGAGCCAAAATCAGCTAACTACAGCCACTTATGGCTACCTGTGGGCCATGTGGGACTATCCTCAGAGCTGGGCACTGAGCCTCAGTCACAGTGTAGGCCGAGTTAAGGGGGCATTTTCTTGAGTTGCTTGGAAACACTTGGGCATGCTCAGTATAGCCCATTAGTCCCTTCCTGGAACCAGTCCCCCTCACCCACTACCCTCCAATCTTCTGACACTCCCTCACTTTGGGGTTCTTTAACCTCTCAGGCCCTTCTCTCCTCCACTCTTCGGCCCCCCAACATTTATCTTCTTGCAGCTGCAGCATCAAGCTTGTTTCAGCAAAGAAAGAGACCTAGGCCTTATGAGAGGTGTCAGGGAGATGGGGACTTGGCCCCTTTAACAGTGGCCAGCGAGGGGGCGTGGCCTGCGGAGAACTGGCCCGAAAAGGGACGCGGCTCCTTTAAGAAGCGGCTGGTTCGGTGAGAAGAGGCCTCTGAACCGCAGGAAAAGGCTAGGTCGCTTTCAAAGCTGTAGCATGGCCTGGAGAGCCTCGATTCCTCGAAGCCGGCGCCTTCGCCTTAACCGGGTGCGAGGTGTCCGGAGCAGCCGTTCTATTAACCGCCACGTGTGGGCCTCTCAGCTGGTGTGGGGACCTTGACCCTGCCCCCGACCCCTGCCCTCGAAAATACCTGGGCGCCCAGGTCCCCGCCCCTGGGCCGGCTCGGGGAGGGAGGGAGGGAGGCTTTCCCTCACAGCGGGAGGGAGGCTTTCCCTCACAGCCCCGCCCCAGCCTTGCGGTCAGCTCCCACCGGTCTTTGTCTGCGGGGTGCGAGGCCCCGGCTGGGGGTGGGCGCCCCGGGGTGCTAGGCCCCTACCCTCACCTGCTGCTGCCCGGGCCGCCCTAAGCGCACCTGGAATGACGGTTGGGGTGGGGAGGGCGCGGATTCTTCCGGGAGAGCAACAGCCAGAGAACACCGCGGCCGTAGCCCCTTCCCAAAGCCGGAGCCACAGACAAGGGTCCAAGGGCACCGAGACTCCCTGGCACGGCTTCCCAGGACCTTTGGGCGCGCAGGAACCAGCACCCGACCGGCGAGTGGCGGGCAGATAGGGAGGCAGGCCGGCTGGTGGTTCCGGGAGTCTGCAGGGCCCCAGCGCGCAGACCCAACTGGAGCCACGAACGGAACGGATGCTCTGGTTCCGGCGCTACAGTTACTGCCACGTGCCCGCCGCTGGGGGCCAAACCGTCAACGGCACGCAGCTCCCCTCCTCCAGGAGCAGCCCCCCGCAACCCCCACCCCCACCTCCCACCTTGCCGCCGCCATTCCGCCCGCTGCAGCTCCTTGGTGACAGCGGTGACACCCAGACACAGGCAACTACCCAGCCTTTCTGGCTAGACAGATATCCCCACGCGTGTACCCACCCTGATCCACAGATGCCCGCATGCATCCACGATCACACACACATACTCGATCGCTCTCTCGCTTTTCCTGAGGCTCAGCCCCTTGGAGCCACCAAACACCCAGACCGAAGGCCGGATAGAGAGAGGCTCGGCCGCAGCGCGCCCTTCCCTTAGCCCCCTTCCTTTGATGCAGGCCCTGGCCCAGGCGGGCAGGGTCCGCACCGCGGTGCGCCCAGGAGACTTTCTTAAAGGGAAAGTTGCATCAGCCTCTTGAGGCTCTGTGCCTCCGCGAGTCTGCCCGCCCCACGGTGCTGCTTGTCCGCCCTGTCCTTGTTGTGTTTTGGTTTCGGGGAGGCGGGGGCCAAGAGTTTGGTGAAAGTTTGGAGAGTGAAGAAGGCCTGGGAGACCTAGCCAAGTCCCTCCCCTCTCCCAGCAGCTCCCCTGGCCGCCCTGCCCACCCCTGCCACCCCTCTACCCCATTCTCATCCCCACCCCCGACCGACTTCTCAGGCTCCTCCTCCCAGGGAATAAATTTACAAGTTGCTCCAAGCTTTCCAAGGACTGAGTCCCATGAACCCCTGGGAGTGGGCTTCACAAAGGAACCTCCTGCCGGCCTCATCCTCACTGCCCTCCAGCTGGGGCCCTTGGAGGAAGTAGATGTCCTCCCCTTGGGCTACGCTGGAATGAAGCCAGAAAGGCCTGGGACACTTGGGAGACTGGGGCTGGAGTTAGCCTGCCAGGCCCCGGCCTTCTGCACCTGCCTTCACCCTAGAGAGAAGTCTGAGCAAATTCCATCCCCTTTGGATCAGTGCCCCTGGGGACTGTGGGCACAGCTGGGTAAGGCCTGGGCCCTACTCCTTGGAACTGGAGGGCTTGGGGGTCCTTTCTCCACCGACCCTCTCACTGGTTTGGTCACACCTACACTGCCTCAGGTTCTATCCTTGGGTTGGGAAGATCCCCTGGAAGAGGGCATGGCAATCTGCTCTAGTATTCTTGCCTAGAGAATCCCATGGACAGAGGAGCCTGGTGGGCTACAGTCCATAGGGTCACAAAGAGTCAGACACTACTGAAATGACTTAGCACTCACGGGGGTTGTTGTATTACAAGGGCTGCAGACACCAACCTGGGCCCTCTGTTCTCACCCTGGGGAGACATGCAGAGGTTGCAATCCTAGCTAAAGAAGACTTTGCCAAAGGGAGCTTTGCTGAGCTTCAGTTTCCTGTCCTACAAAATAAAACACCTTGCTCCGGGCTGCCTCTGAGCAGCAGAGGTTGGCAGTTGGTGGGAAGGGGCTCCCACATTTGCTTGTCTTGAGGCCGCCAGCTTTCAAGGAGAAGGGCCAGTTAGTACTGGCCATCAGGGGACTGTTGTCGCCCCAGCATCTGCTCAGGAAGGGACCAGTCTCTTCTCTGCACCCTGAGTCTGTCCTCACTGTTGTCTGCCCAGGAAACCAGTTTTCTTTGTTCCCTGGGGATAGTCAGCCTCCAAGAAGCTGACTCACACATGCCAAAATCGAACAAGATCAGTTGACAAGTGAGATTCCACTTTACTAATTTACAGAGGCTCTGAGCAAGATAGCAGGTATCAGGCACAGACACTTCCTGCCAAGGAGCGCCAGTCCATTCCACCAGGCTTCTCCAGGGCCCAACCACTCAGAACTTACAACCTATTCACCTTAGAGGCTTGGTCAGAACCAGGAAGATTTGGAGACATTCTTCTCATCAGCAAGATTATTTTTGTTTTTCCTTTGTCCCCAGCCTTGCAGGTTTGTGATTTGTATTCTATGAAGGAACTGCAGGTGTCTTGTGTGTGTCCTCTTCCTGAGCAATCTGTGGTTCCCATGGCCCCTGCCCTTGTGGATTTGTGTAGATGAATCTGTGTGTGGAGGAGAGTGACTGTGCACTGAAGCAGCTCTGGGTCTCAGTGTGCATGTGTGCCCAACTCACGCAGGGCACAGATCACAGGGACTGGGCCCCTGTGATCCAAGTCTCTCTCCCTCTGCCTCTCCTGCTGGGACATAAATTCTCTTTCTGGTTTCTCCCTCCTTCCTGCCCGCTGGGGCTTGTCAAAAAGGGCCACCACACAGGGAAGACAGGATGGAGGCTGCTGAAAGATCCTCCATGGAGTGGAGTGGGGACAAGGAAGCATAGGAGGGTGGGACAATGGCCTTCATTCCCCTTGAAGGAGTAGACTGGGGCTGCGGGCCCCTGAGAAGAGAGCACTGAGTGTCAGTGAAGCTTCTGGAACCAACATGGCCACCCCACTCTAAGGACTCCACGTGAAGTGGGGGGTGGGGAGTGGGCTGAGATTGGATGAAGCAAGGGGAGGAGTGCTCAGGACTCAGTCCTGAGTCAGGGAGAAGGTATATTTGGGATGAATCCCGGGACAGGGAGACAGTCTCACACTTTAGCCCATGGGGTGGGGGAAATAGATTTTCCCTGGGGATTTGGGAAAGTTGGAGATTTTGCCCACATGGGTTTTACTAGACTGATGACATCACACAAAGTACATTTGCATACATACAGAGACTTATAGATCTGTGCATTTTACCCATTTTGATCTAGAAAGGGCTTCAAGCAGATGCACAATGAGGTGAATCCTGAGAAAAAGCTTAGGAGAAAGATTCTGTTTTGAAAAATCGTCTGTCTCCACGAATCAGAGACCAAAGCGGCTTTTTTCTTCCAACCAGAATAAGGCCCCAAGGGAGGCAGGATTGGGCCTAGCCTAGGTCAGAGCCGAGATGGATTCACCCCCACCGTGAGCTCCCCACCCTCGACCGCTGGCCCACAGGATGGGAAGGGCATGGCCAGCCTGAGCCATCGTGGGGAGAAGTGGGGGATCAGGCCAGAGGACAGAGGGGAGGACCGATGGGGTCAGCCATCTCGCTGGCTGGCTTCCTCCTGGGCAGGGCAGCAAGAGGACAGGCAGCGGCCGGGCCCCACCCACTGTGGTCTAAGGCGTGTCTCAGGAGCCTCCCAGTGCAGTGCTATTTCCTGGGAGGGCTGGGTCCACGTCAGATCCCCCTGGTGCTGACTGGTTTCACTTGTCATCATCAGCCCGAAGAAGCAAGGCCTCTGTCGGGTGGCACAGAGTGTGCTTAGGCGTGTGTTTGGTGGGATAAGGGATCAGGCCAGACGTGGGCCACTTCTGGAGGAACTGTAGGAGCTGGTGGCACTGGGCACTTGGTGGAGGGATGCTGGGAGACCCGGCAAAGAAGTAGGGGAAGGGTGGACATTGCTTTGAGTTACAGCCTGGCCTGACCAGGCTTGAAGCCCCAGCCTCAGGATCTCCAAGGCAGCCAGCCAGGGTCAGGGAGCCCTGGCAGAGCCCTAGAAAAGGGGTGGGAGGGGTCCCCAAGACAGCCATGGCTGCCTGCATTCTTATCCCAAGACTTCCACTTGATAGCCAGGTAAACCGGAACCTCCCTTTCCTTGGTATTCCTCAACAGAAGACTATCAGTACTGGCCACCAATCCCAGTGCTGTTGTGGGGATTAAACAGGGTGAAGTAGGCACGGAAGAGGGCCTGGTACATAGTAAGTGCTCATCCTCCTTCCTAGGGAAGGCCAGGATCCTCCCAGGGCCCTACCTGGCCCAGGAGCAGCTCCCGGCTGGTCTGAGCCTTGCGGGGTTTTCCAGAATCTGTGCAGCCCCATCCCCACCCCATCCCAGTCTGCACTTGACTCCAGACTCCCCAGGAATCCTGGGCTTCCTGGCAGAGTTTCTTCCAGTGCCCTGCACTGACTTCTTGGAGCCCTGGTGCCCTCTGGTGACAAAATCCATCCATGGCAGTTACAGCCTATCCTTAGGGCACATCTGTCCAGACAAAGTGCTGTCTTTATGCCTTCCTCACATCATGTTTCCAAGTAGGAACTATCCCCATCTAGAACTGAGGCTTAGGCAGGGTAAGTAATTTGCCCAAGGGGAAAGAACTAATAAGTGGTAGAACCTGAGCCTGAACACAGGTTGGCCAGTCTCCAAAACCTATGCTCTCACCCTGCGAACCATATACACACACTGTCATGTGGTGACCTAGTCAAAGTTTTATGTGCTGTACTGATAATTGGAATGCAGCGATGCTTGGGTGTGCGCTCACTGAAATTCTTCAGCTGTGAAATCAAAATCGTGTGACTTGGTTTTGAGCACAGTGAGGTTGGGTGTTTGACCATGGAGACGTTTTGCGTGGCTATATGATTGTATTGTGTGAGTGTAACCATAGTTAGACTGGTCATTTTTGTTAGACTGGTCATTTGTGTTGTGTGAAACTAGCCATGGCAAAGTGCAGCTCTGTGTGTGTGTGTGTGTGTGTGTGTGTGTGTGTGTGACTGTTGTGGAGGGGTGTGTGGCTAGCTAGCGAGATTGTGGGGGAAGTGACGGAGGGCCCTGAGTTCCCAGCACCCCTTGCCTTTGTGGTCCCAGGACTGTGTGTGCTCACCATGACACGCTTGATGGGTGGCTCCACACGCCTGATACACTCCCTTGGGCCTCCCAGGTCTTAATCCTCCCCTCACCCCCACTTTCTTTGGAGGAAGTAAGGCAAATAGTGCTGCCAATGGAATTGGCTTTCAGTTTTTCCATAGGATATTTGTGAGAGCATTTTATGAACCTTTGAGTGATGACTCCATTAAAAAATCATTTAAAAAAGAAAATATAAATAGAGCTATTCTAATTCTTTCATTTGAATTCAAGTGTCAGCTCTTATTCGATCTCCAGGTATGTTCACAGATCCCTGGGGGTCTCCAAGACCCTTCCAGGGGATCTACAAGGCAAAAATGATGTTCATAATACTACTGAATTGTTCTTTGCCATTTTCACTTGGTTGATATTTGCACTGATGACACAGAGCAGCAGCGGGTAGAACTGCTGGCACCCAAATAGGAACCAAGGCGTGGCTCGCAACTGCACCAGCAGTCTCAGTCTCTCTCTTTTTGTCTGTCACTGTGCCAGCTCAGCACCAAAAAAGAAGAAAAGGCTGATTTTGCTGTTGATAAAGCAACAAAATTATAAATTTTATTAAATCTCGAGTTTGGAAAACTTCCATCTGCTACCATGAGTTTGAAAGTGTCCCAAGTTTCATGAGATTGGTAATGACATTAATGAATGTACAGGCTTTTTTGTTTGTTTGGATTTTTGTTTTGTTGGTTGGTTGGTTGTTGGTTATTGTCTATGTGCGATGTGTCAACATTTGGAAGATCTGATAACTAACTCAGTGAACCAATATTTTCCGAATGACCAGGGTACGAGTTCCAGAAACATGCATGGATAAAAGAACCATTTAAAAGCAAGACAGACCAATGGATTTTAATAGAGTATAATTGGTTCACTGATATACTTTCAGATTCCACACTGTCACTAACGTTTAAGAAATGACACCTCTCGAGTTTTGGTGTAGTACCAAAGAGGAATAGCCACAGCAAGCTAAAAGACTATATATAGTTCTTGTTCTTTAGTGGCTCAGTCATGTCTGCCTCTTTTGTGAATTTTTTTCAACTGTAGCCCTCTAGGCTCCTCTGTCCATGGGATTCTCCAGGCAAGAATACTGAAGTGGGTTCCCATGCCCCTCCTCCAGGGGATCTTCCAGACCCAGGGACTGAACCTGGGTTTCTTCCACTGCAGGCAGATTCTTTACCATCTGAGCCACGCACCTTTAAGGTGCTATACAGTGAAGGTCCTCCATTACTTTTAAGTGTAAAGGTTACTAAGATGAAAAAGTTTGAGAACCATTGAATTAGAGTTTTACTTTAAAAAAGACAAAACTGTGTTTAAAAACTTGCTAAGAAACTAGATCTAATTTGTCCCTATAATAATGGTTATGTAAAACAATAGAGGCAATAGTTAATGCTACAATGGCTATCACATTGCAATATATAGATGTATCAAATTAATATGTGGTCCCCTTAAATGTACACAGTGTTATATGTTAATTATATCTTTTTTTTAAAGGGGATTTTATTTTTTCTTGTCATTATTAATGTATAAGAGAATAAGCTTCTTTTATTGCTTCCATCACAAAGCAAAGAAGTCACAGATTTTCAGCATTTTCACGGTGTGCCTGCTGGCATTGTCTCTCCCTTGTGGAATGTTCACCTTGTCACCTTCTCCCTGTACAGCCTGGTCTTCCTTCATGAGAAGAAAAATTGATCCCTCAGTAGCTCCTGCCTCCAGGAGCGCTGACATTGGCCAGTTTTCTGGCTGGGCTGTCTGTAATTACTGACGCTCCTTCTCATCCCGTCTCTCCTGTTTCTAAACACCCTTTTAAAAAAGCGATTATTTGTTAAGGACTGTGTTAACTTTATATTTCTTTTCTCATTTAATCCTCACAATGATTCTACAGGCTAGAAACTATGATTCTCCTTTTATAGGTAAGAAAACTCAACCTCAGAAAGCTTAGGAGAACCCTCTAGGAATGGAAATGACTTGAAAACCCTTTTAATTCACACATTCAAAAAGTTTCCCAGCTGAATTTTGGTACTTCAACAATTGTTCTTAGTAATAAATTACCACTGAAGGGAGACATGAGCACAGATCCACACCCGAGCCCTGAGGATGTTTGGGTCCTGGCCGGTGAGACCCCCCCATGCTGAGAGCATGTCTGAGCCCTGCTGATGATGTCTTGCCTGGACTGTTTCAAGAAGCTTTATGCCGAGCCTTCACCCCCACCTCACCCCCACATTCTCTGCAATGGCCTCTCTGAGCCCTTACCTGGGGCAACATGCTTGAGCTCCTCACTGCATCCTATATACCTGGGCCCTGTGATCCACCATCACACCAGAACCTCACTCCTGGAGTTGAGATCTGGGTGGGTTCAGACTCCAGGATGGCACCTTTTAGGCAGCAGCAGCAGAAGTGGGGGCTGGAGGGTGAGGGGAGTGGGTAGAGATGGAGTGTGAGCCGAGAGAAGCAAGCATGGAGAGGAACCTTGGGCTGTCGGCCCCCAGCCACAGCCAGGAATGTTCCCAGACAGTGCTGACCTCTCACCCCAGCCCTCTTCAGCTCAGGATCCATAGCCCCACCACTCCCACTTCAAGGACCAGCAGCCACCTCTGGAGCAACTGGCCATCACCATAGCAACCAGGCCAGACAGGATGGGAGTGTGGTGGGGCTGCTGTAAAGACTTATATTGCTTCTAAACATAGGCCTGTTCCTCTCATCATGGTCATGTTCAGGGGCCCTGAGGACTGGGAGATCCAGACCAGCAGGGACCATCCACTCCCTCCGTGCCTCTCAACTCAGGGAAAGAAGTTTCTGTGGTCTCAGCCAGGTCCTTGCCAACACAGTCCAAGGGGAAATTCAGGCTCTCTGTCCAGGCCCGCCCCACCCCAGCACTCTGGATGCTGGTGAACATCGGGCATTCTGGTGGCAGAGTGGGAAGGGAGGCAGGGAGGGGCTGACCCCTTGCCTCTGCCGCTGTGGGCTGAGCCGTATTACGGACAGGACCTTGTCAACTGAGTACCTGATGGGAGGAGTAGAGGAATGACTGTGCGAGATGGGGGCTGCTCAGGGCTCAGTGACCTAGACAGAGGCCTTGTGCAGCCAATGAGCTGTCATGCTGGGTCTAAGCTCCTTACCTCGGAACTCGAGCCTCTCCACCCCTAAGGCTAATCCAGAGGTGAGCACGGGAGGGCCTTGATAGGTCTCCAGTGACCCATGTAGCCTAACCAGCTGTGGCCCCATGGGAGTCAGGCTTCTCTCCGGCCCTGTCTATGTGAATCTCTCTGCTTCTGGGACTCCTCTGCCCGCCTTGCCTTGTGTGGTGCCTCTGTGCTTTGGTCTCCCCGACTCCACGTGTATTTCGTGCCTTGTCTTTGTGAAGAGCTCTGTGGCCCCGACTCCCTGAAACCCTGGTGGGTTGACAGAGGGGCACGGACACCACTAGGAAATGGGCTACACAGACCTCAGTGACAGGGCCGTGGGTGACAGCAAGTCTTTGGAGACACAGACTGGAAGGTGATGTGAGGTCTTAGACGGCACAGGGTCTCGGTGGCAACGCATTGCGGGTGGCCCAGGTTTGAGGGACGTTGGGCTGTTCGTACTTGGCACACAGATTGGGTGACTCTGAGTTTGTGGCTAACACAGGATCTGGTGACTCAGAGCAATTCAAAATGTGTTCTTGGGCGGCCGGAGCGACAGCAGTGGTTCTTGACTAGAGCAGTTTGTCCCTCCCCTCCAGGGACGTTCGGCTGTGTGTGGAGATGCGTTCGGTCGTCTCATCTGAGGGGAAGCTGTGCTATTAGCGCGTAGCGTGCAGAGCCAGGATGTTGCTCCACAGGCCACATCACAGGCCCGTCCCACACAAGGACCTAAATGTGGGGCCGACTCTGAAACCTGACTGCCAGGCTGAAATCCTAGCTCCTGCCTTCTGCGACTCTGGGTGAATCTTCTTATGTCTAACGTGGAGTACGCAGGCAGTACCCTTCTGGAGTGCTGGGATTGCTGAGCTGACTCTTGTCAAGTGTTTGGAATTGGGCCTGGCACAGAATAGGTATCGTTTTTTTGACTCAGGCCTGGAGAGAACAAGGGTAGGTTTAAATTCAATGACTCAAACGTTCTCTCCCTTTCTTGTTACAGTTTCTACTTCAGACAGCCTTCTTCCATCAGGAAACAACATGGCCAAAATCACTCCTGTCTTATAGTTACCAACCAGGGTTCTTGGCCTTCCTTGTGGGTCAGTCCCTAAGTCGTGTCTGACTCTTCAACCCCATGGATTGCAGCACACCAGGCTTCTGCACACGTATCCTTCACTATCTCCGCAGTGTGCTCACATCCAACTCACATCCACTGAGTTGGCGACGCCATCCAACCATCTCATCCTCCGATGTCCCCTCCTCCTGCCCTCAATCTCTTGCCCTCTTCAGGATCTTATCCAATGAGTCGGCCCTTCACATCAGTTAGCCAAAGTACTGGCCTTCCTTACTCAATAAAAAATAAGAGGCCAGACAAGAAATTCACACAAGGACTTTACTGGGGCTTCTACTGCAGCAAGGGGACACGAAAACAAATAAGTTTCACTTGCTGGCTCCCTGAGCGGGGAGGGCAAGGTGGTTCCGTATATGGGGTGAACTTAGGGCTCTGTCCAGGGGTTGGGCCAGAGGGGTGGCTTGGGTGGTTTGCCCACCCCGAGTTGGTGTTGAGTGCAGGTGGCATGTGGAATACCCTGCTTTTGTTCCTGACCCCCACTTTTGTTCCCAGCTCTTTAGAAGTGGCAGTTGGGTTTCTGGCCTTTTTAATATCTTGTCCATAATTTGCCCTAACTGCATGTGCACACTTATTTCTCATGCCTTATGGTTTCTTTGTATTTTTGTTGCTCCAGGAATGTTTGTCCAGATGTGAGCATTGCAGCCAAGGGTCCCAGGTCCCAGCTCTAAGCCGGTCTTTTCATATCATGCAGATGTAGTTATTTCTGAGGAAAAGAGACAAATATCTATAAATCCCTAAGAAATGGCTCTGATTGGCTAAGCCTGGGTCACTTGACCACCCACGTTTTGCAGAATACCTCGTAAATAGACTAACTCTTCTATTCTCCATGAAGACTTCCCTGGTGCCTCAGCAGTAAAGTATCTGCCTACAATTCAGGAGACCAAGGTTCAATCCTTGGATTAGCAAAATCACTTGGAAAAGGAAATGGCAACCCACTCCAGTACTCTTGCCTGGGAAATCCCATGGACAGAGGAGCCTGGAGGACTATAGTCCACAGGGTCTCAAACAGTCAGACACAACCCAGCAACTAAACAACAACAACAAATTTTTCATGACAACTCTCTTGAGTAGAACTCTTACTTTCCTCTTTTAACAACTAAGGAAACTGATGCCCAGAGGTTCAGTAACTTGCAAACCCAAGATGGAATCAAAGCAGTCTGGTTTAAAAAGATGCACCCTTCCTTCACTGCCACCATCTTGAATGTTTTTATTTAGATATATCAGGTTTTATTTTTAAATGTGCAAAAAGAAGCAACATTGTATATGTTCATAAGATGCATTCACAGAAGCATTTTCATTACAAAGAGCTGCTCATTTTTCTTTTTCTAAGATAAAGAATTGCATTAACCATTAGTCATCTGGCTTCTTGAGTGGGCTAATGAGAGAATGGTTGTGATTTTCTTGGTGAGAAAAAACAATAAGAGCTGGTCCTGGGGTGAAGGGTGGGGTAGGAGGGAGGAAGGGACCTTGGTGATGAGCAGAACTAAGCCTAGAGAGAATCTAGACTTGTCCTTGTCCTGAGCTAGGACTGCCATGGTTGACAAATTCTTTGGATGATGACCCACGATGGGACTCAGGGACTTTCCCTGAAGCACTGATAGGGATACAGCACAGACAAATCAATAATTCACTAATAATACATCTGCTGTCAGTTGCACACATCCTGAGGGAAAGAATGCCTGCATTGTGAGATTTATCTTGTGCTAGGGCCAAGGGTGCAAGACGAGGGGCACAGATAGACAGGTGTGCTACTTATATCCTTATTCATATCACCTAATGCTTCTTAGGTGCTGCAGTTCAGTTCAGTTCAGTTCACTTGCTCAGCCATGTCCGACTCTTTGCAAGCATGCAGCATGCCTAGCCTCCCTGTCCATCACCAACTCCCGGAGTGCACCCAAATTCGTGTGCATCGAGTTCATGATGCCATTCAGCCATCTCATCCTCTGTCGTCCCCTTCTCCTCCTGCCCCCAATCCCTCCCAGCATCAGGGTCTTTTCCAATGAGTCAACTCTTCGCATGAGGTGGCTAAAGTATTGGAGTTTCAGCCTCAGCATCAGTCCTTCCAAGGAATACCCAGGACTGGTCTCCTTTAGGACGGACTGGTTGGATCTCCTTGCAGTCCAAGGGACTCTCAAGAGTCTTCCTCAACACCACAGTTCAAAAGCATCAATTCTTCGGTGCTCAGCTTTCTTCACATTCCAACTATCACATCCATACATGACTACTGGAAAAACCACAACCTTGACTAGAGAGACCTTTGTTGGAAAAGTAATGTCTCTGCTTCTTAATATGGTATCTAGGTTGATCATAACTTTCCTTCCAAGGGGTAAGCATCTTTTAATTACATGGCTGCAGTCACCATCTGCAGTGATTTTGGAGCCCAGAAAAATAAAGTCTGACACTTTTTCCACTATTTCCCCATCTATTTCCCATGAAGTGATGGGACCAGATGCCATGATCTTCGTTTTCTGAATGTTGAGCTCTAAGCCAACTTTTTCACTTTCCTCTTTCACTTTCATCAAGGGGCTCTTTAGTTCCTCTTCACTTTCTACCATAAGGGTGGTGTCATCTGTGTATATAAGGTTACTGATATTTCTCCCGGCAATCTTGATTCCAGCTTGTGCTTCTTCCAGCCCAGCATTTCTCATGATGTACTCTGCATATATATTAAATAAGCAGGGTGACAATATACAGCCTTGATGTACTCCTTTTCCTATTTGGAACCAGTCTGTTGTTCCATGTCCAGTTCTAACTGTTGCTTCATGACTTGCATATAGGTTTCTCAAGAGGCAGGTCAGGTGGTCTGGGATTCCCATCTCTTTCAGAATTTTCTACAGTTTATTGCGATTCACACAGTCAAAGTCTTTGGCATAGTTAAAAAAGCAGAAATATATGTTTTTCTGGAACTCTCTTGCTCTTTCCATGATCCAGCGGATGTTGGCAATTTGATCTCTGGTTCCTCTGCCTTTTCTAAAACCAGCTTGAACATCAGGAAGTTCACAGTTCACATATTGCTGAAGCCTGGCTTGGAGAATTTTGAGCATTACTTTACTAGCATGTGCTAAGTCACTTCAGTCGTGTCCGACTCTGTGGGACCCCATGGACTGCAGCCCACCAGGCTCCTCCATCCATGGGATTTTCCGGGCAAGAGTACTGGAGTGGGGTGCCATTGCCTTCTCCATACTAGCATGTGAGATGAGTGCAATTGTGCAGTAGTTTGAGCATTCTTTGGCCTTGCTTTTCTTTTGGATTGGAATGAAAACTGACCTTTTCTAGTCCTGTGGCCGCTGCTGAGTTTTCCAAATTTGCTGGCATATTGAGTGCAGCACTTTCACAGCATCATCTTTCAGGATTTGAAAGAGCTCAACTAGAATTCCATCATCTCCACTAGTTTTGTTCATAGTGTTGCTTCCTAAAGCCCACTTGACATCACATTCCAGGATGTCTGGCTCTAGGTGAGTGATCACACCATCATGATTATCTTGGCCATGAAGCTCTTTTTTGTACAGTTCTTCTTGTATTCTTGCCACCTCTTCTTAATATCTTCTACTTCTGTTAGGTTCATACCATTTCTGTCCTTTATCGAGCCCATCTTTGCATGAAATGTTCCCTTGGTATCTCTAATTTTCTTGAAGAGATCTCCAGTCTTTTCCATTCTATTGTTTTCCTCTATTTCTTTGAATTGATCGCTGAAGAAGGCTTTCTTATCTCTTCTTGCTATTCTTTCGAACTCTGCATTCAGATGTTTATATCTTTCCTTTTCTCCTTTGCTTTTCACTTCTCTTCTTTTCACAGCTATTTGTAAGGCCTCCTCAGACAGCCATTTTGCTTTTATGCATTTCTTTTCCATGGGGATTCTCTTGATCCCTGTCTCCTGTACAATGTCACGAACCTCCGTCCATAGTTCATCAGGCACTCTATCTATCAGATCTAGTCCCTTAAATCTATTTCTCACTTCCACTGTATAATCACAAGCGATTTGATTTAGGTCATACCTGAATGGTCTAGAGGTTTTCCCTACTCTCTTCAGTTTAAGTCTGAATTTGGCAATAAGGAATTCATGATCTGAGCCACAGTCAGATCCTGGTCTTCTTTTTGCTGACTGTATAGAGCTTCTCCATCTTTGGCTGCAAAGAATATAATCAATCTGATTTCAGTATTGACAATCTGGTGACGTCCATTTGTAGTCTTCTCTTGTGTTGTTGAAAGAGGGTGTTTTCTATGACCAGTGTGTTCTCTTGGCAAAATTCTTTTAGCCTTTGCCCTTTTTCATTCTGCACTCCAAAGCCAAATTTGCCTGTTACTCCAGGTGTTTCTTGACTTCTTACTTTTGCATTCCAGTCCCCTATAATGAAAAGGAAATCTTTTTTGGGTGTTATTTCTAAAAGGTCTTGTAGGTCTTCATAGAACCGTTCAACTTCAGCTTCTTTCAGCATTCCTGGTCGGAGCATAGGCTTGGATCACCGTGATATTGAACAGTTTGCCTTGGAAACAAACAGAGATCATTCTGTCGTTTTTGAGATTGCATCCAAATACTGCATTTCAGACTCTTTTGTTGACCATGATGGCTACTCCATTTCTTCTAAGGGATTCCTGCCCACAGTAGTAGATATAATGGTCATCTGAGTTAAATTCCCCATTCCAGTCCATTTTAATTCACTGATTCCTAGAATGTCAATGTTCACTCTTGCCACCTCCTATTTGACCACTTCCAATTTGCCTTGATTCATGGACCTAACATTCCAGGTTCCTTTGCAATATTGCTCCTTCCAGCATCAGATTTTGCTTCTATCACCAGTCACATCCACAACTGGGTACTATTTTTGCTTTGGCTCCATCCCTTCATTCTTTCTGGGGTTATTTCTGCACTAATCTCCAGTAGCATATTGGGCACCTACCGACCTGGGGAGTTCCTTTTTCAGTATCCTATCATTTTGCCTTTTCATACTGTTAATGGGGTTCTCAAGGCAGAATACTGAAGTGGCTTGCCCTTCCCTTCTCCAGTGGAGCACATTCTGTCAGACCTCTCCACCATGACCCGTCCGTCTTGGGTGGCCCCACATGGCATGTCTTAGTTTCATTGAGTTAGGCTGTGGTCCATGTGATCAGATTGGCTAGTTTTCTGTGATTATGGTTTCAGTGTGTCTGCCCTCTGATGCCCTCTTGCAACACCTACCATCTTACTTGGGTTTGTCTTACCTTGGACAAGGGGTATCTCCTCACGGCCGCCCCTCCTGACCTTAAACGTGGAGTAGCTCCTCTCGGCCCTCCAGGCAATTGAACAACTGGATAGTAGATTAAGATTCAGAGATGTATTGAATTCAAGGAAATATCATAAACATTTATTACAATTTACATTGGCTCTGGGTCACAGGAATGAATCCATTTTTAATGAAACATTAAAACCTTTTAGTGGTGATGGCTATTGTAGAAAGAGTATGGAAGTATTGGAAAGTACCCTGGGCACAGAGTGCGTTAGGAGAGTTTTATTGGTCCTATTCCAGCAGCAACCAGAGTAACTTTTTTTTTCTTTTTCTTACATCCTCAGACTTCAAAAGTCTTCCTAGAGGAGGAACACAGGCATTGTGGGTGTCCCAGGAGAATTGATCCAACCACTTCAAGATATAAAGTTTCTTCATGAACAGAAGGAATAGTTGAAGAGCAGAGTTGTATTTTTATCCCTGGATTTTTGATACTCAAAAATTATGTATACACAAAAGATATATATAATTCTCCAAGCCAGGTTTCAGCAATACATAAAATGTGAACTTCCAGATGTTCAAGCTTGTTTTAGAAAAGGCAGAGGAACCAGAGATCAAATTGCCAACATCTGCTGGATAATGGAAAAAGCAAGAGAGTTCCAGAAAAATATCTATTTCTGCTTTATTGACTAGGCCAAAGCCTTTGACTGTGCAGATCAGAAAATTCTGAAAGAGATGGGAATCCCAGACCACCTGACCTGCCTCTTGAGAAATCTGTATGCACGTCAGGAAGCAACATTTAGAACTGGACACGGAACAACAGACTGGTTCCAAATAGGAAAAGGAGTACGTCAAGGCTGTATATTGTCACCCTGCTTGTTTAACTTATATGCAGGGTACATCATGAGCAACACTGGGTTGGATGAAGCACAAGCTGGAATCAAGATTGCTGGGAGAAATATCAATAACCTCAGATATGCAGATGACACCACCCTTATGGCAGAAAGTGAAGAAGAGCTAAAGAGCCTCTTGATGAAAGTGAAAGAGGAGTGTGAAAAAATTGACTTAAAGCTCAACATTCAGAAAACTAAGATCATGGCATCTGGTGCCATGACTTCATGGCAAATAGATGGGGAAACAGTGGAAACAGTTTCAGACTTTATTTTTCTGGGCTCCAATATCACTGCAGATGGTGATTGCAGCCATGAAATTAAAAGACACTTACTCCTTGGAAGGAAAGTATGACCAACCTAGACAGCATATTAAAAAGCAGAGACATTATTTTGCCAACAAAGGTCCATCTAGTCAAGGCTATGGTTTTTCCAGTAGTCATAGATGGATGTGAGAGTTGGACTCTAAAGAAAACTGAGCACTGAAGAATTGATGCTTTTGAACTGTGGTGTTGGAGAAGACTCTTGAGAGTCCCTTGGACTGCAAGAAGATCCAACCAGTCCATCCAAAAGGAGATCAGTCCTGGGTGTTCATTGGAAGGACTGATGTTGAAGCTGAAACTCCAGTATTTTGGCCACCTGATGCGAAGGACTGACTCATTTGAAAAGACCCTGATGCTGGGAGGGATTGGGGGCAGGAGGAGAAGGGGATGACAGAGGATGAGATGGTTGGATGGCATCACCGAATCAATGGACACGAGTTTGTGTAGACTCCGGGAGTTGGTGATGGACAGGGAGGCCTGGCGTGCTGCAGTAATGGGATTGCAAAGAGTCGAACATGACTGAGCAACTGAACTGAACTGAATTATTGTATTGTTGCATATTATTACCTTTATTAAATTAAATACCTGTTAATATTTGCCTCGTATATTTAGGTGCTCATATTGGGTGCATTTATTTACAATCGTTTTACCCTCTTGCTTAATTGATCATTTTATCATTATATAATGACCTCTTCGTCTCATAACATTTTTTGCTTAGTCTATTTTTCTGATACAGGATAGCTCACCTGCTCTCTTTTTGGTTTCCATTTGCATGGGATGTATTTTTTCATCTTTTTACCTTCAGCCTACGTGAGTCTGGAAAGCTGAAGTGAGTCTCTTTTAGGCAGCTTATCGTTGGATCTTGTTTTTTATCCATCCAGCCACTCTGTCTTTTGCTTGGAGAATTGAATACACTTACATTCAAAGTAATTATTGATAGATAAAGACTGACTATTGCCATCTTGTTAATTGTTTTCTGGCTGTTTTATAGTTCTGTTTTTCCTTTCTTTTTTTCCTGTTGTCTTGTTTGCAGTTTGATGATCTTCCATAGTGGTATGCCTTGATTCCTTTCTTTTTATCTATTATGGGTTTTTATTTTGTGGTTACCATGAGGCTTACATAAAACAACATATAGTTATTAATATAGCAATTTTATTTAAGCTGATAACTGATCATATACAAAACCTCTACTCTTTGATTGCTCCCCCATTTTATGATTTTACTGTCACAGTTTACATTTTTATATTGTATATTTGTTAAAATTATTATATTTAGCACTTTTGTCCTTTAACCTTTATACTAGAGTTAAATGGATAACACTTTACCATATCACAGTAGTGATCCATGTGAGCTTTATACTTTTCAATGTTTTCATATTACTAATTACTGTCCTTTCATTCCAGCTTGAAGAACTCCCAGTTCTTAGAACAAGTAGGTATAGTGGTATGAACTAGCTTTTGTTTGTCTGGGAAAGTCTTTATCTCTCTTTCATTTCTAAAGGACAAGTTTGCCCACAGAAGTACACTTAGCTGAGCAATTTTTATTATCATTGTTCTTAGGTGGAAAGTTTTTTTTTTTTTCTTTTGTACTTTGTACATATCACTCTATGCTCTTCTTTTCTCTGCTGAAAACTTCACTGATAGCCTTATGGGGGGTTCACTTGCATGAGATGAATTAAATAATTTTTTTTCTGCTTTCAAAATTCTCTGTTTTTGTTTTTTGAGTTTTATTATAATGTGCTTCAGTGAGGTCTTCTCTGAGTTGAATCTGTATAGGGACCTATGAGCTTCATGTACCTAGATGTCCATATCTCCTTCCAGATTTGAGAATTTTTCAGCTCTTATTTCTTTAAATAAGCTTTCAGACTTTTGTCATTCTCTTCTTTTTCTGGGGCTCTCATAATGCAAATATAGCAAGTCCCCTACATATGGATGAGTTCCTTTCTGAGAGCATGTTCATAAGTTCAATTTGTTTATAAGTCCAACAAAGTTAGCCTAGGTATCCGGCTAACACAATTGATATATAGTGCTGCACTTTAATGGAGAAGGCAATGGCACCCCACTCCAGTACTCTTGTCTGGGAAATCCCATGGATGGAGGAGCCTGGTAGGATGCAGTCCATGGGGTCGCTCAGAGTCAAACACGACTGAGCGACTTCACTTTCACTTTTCACTTTCATGCATTGGAGAAGGAAATGGCAACCCACTCCAGTGTTCTTCCCTAGAGAATCCCAGGGATGGGGGAGCCTGGTGGGCTTCCATCTATGGGGTTGCACAGAGTTGGACACGACTGATGCAACTTAGCAGCAGCAGCAGTGACTGCACTTTAATAGATTTATAATACTCTTCAGACAAGTAATATATAAAAATAAACACAAAAATAAAGAAACTATTTTAAATCTTCCAGTATAGTACCTTGAGAAGTACAGGAGTACAGTACAACAGCTGGCATACAGGGGCTGGCATTGAGTGAACAGGCAAGTTACTGACTGGAGCAGAAGAGGTAGGAGATGGTAGAGCTAAAGGACTGTCAGCAATAGGAGATAGAGGGCAAGTTGCAATTTCACTCAAGCCTGATGTTGATAGAATGCACATGTGCATCTTCAAAAGTTCTCAACTTGAAGGTTCATGTGTATGAGTCTTACTGTATTTTTTGCATAACAGTGTCATATAATTCATGTAGGCTTTCTTCACTCTTTTTTTTGTTCAGTAAGAATGTTCAAGAATGCTCTTTGTTCTCCTCTAACTGGATAATTTCAAAGATCCTGTCCTCTACTTTACAGGTTCTTTCTTTGGCTGTATCCTGTCTGCTGTTTATGTTCTGTTTATTGCATTTTTCATTTCATTTAATGTATTATTTACCTCCAGAATCTGTTTGGAGTTTTTTCCTTAAGTTCCTATCTCTCTATTGAACTATTTTTCAATATTTCAATATTCAATGATTCTACTGAATTATTTTGTTCATGTATTGGTTTCCTGGTTTCACTGAACTGTCTTCTTTGATATTTACTTATAGCTCACCAAGTTTCCTTAAAACAGCTATTTTGAATTTCTTATTGGGCAAATTGCAGATATTCATTTCTCTGAGGTTGGTTACTGAAAAATTATTTTGTGGGTTTTTGTGTGTGTGTGTGGTATCATGTTTCCTTGATTGTTTGCATAACTTGAAGCCTTGCATTGCTATCTTCCCACTTGAAGTGGCAATCACCGCTTTCATTCTTTACTGACTGGCTTTGGGGTAGAAATATTTTCTGTCACCCCTGCCAGGCATTCTGAGGCTTTCTCAGACTTTTTCTAAGGGTACATGCTCCATACTTGTCCCCTCTTGTGGTAGAATCCTTAAGCTTGCATACTTTCTCAGTAATGGTACTGAATGCCTCAGTTTGTGCTTTCTCCCAGGCCTACAGAGTTGGACTTGCTTTGCTGTGTGCTTGCTTTGTTGTTGTTCAGTTGTTCAGTCCTGTCAGACTCTTTGAGACCCCATGGACTGCAGCACACCAGGCTTCCCTGTCCATCACCAACTCCCAGAGCTTGCTCAAACTCATGTCCATCAAGTCAGCAATGCCACCCAACCATCTCATCCTCTGTTGTCCTCTTCTCCTCCTGCCTTCAATCTTTCCCAGCATCAGGGTCTTTTCCAATGAGGTTGTTCTTCGCATCAGGTGGCCAAAGTACTGGAGTTTCAGCTTCAGCATCAGTCCTTCCAACAAACATTCAGGACTGATTTCCTTTAGGATAGTTCCTCTTCACTTTCTGTCATAAGGGTGGTGTCATCTGCATATCTGAGGTTATTGATATTTCTCCCAGCAATCTTGATTCCAGCTTGTGTTTCATCCAGCCCTGCATTTTGCATGATGTACTCTACATAGAAGTTAAGTAAGCAAGATGACAATATACAGCCTTGACATACTCCTTTCCCAATTTGGAACCAGTTCATTGTTCCATGTCTGGTTCTAACTGTTGCTTCTTGACCTGCATACAGGTTTCACAGGAGACAGGTAAGGTGGTCTGGTATTCCCATCTCTTGAAGAATTTTCCAGTTTGTTGTGATCCCACAGTTAAAGGCTTTAGCATACTCAATGAAGCAGAAGTTGGTGTGCTTGCTAACTGACTGCAGAAGCTCATCCTCACCGCTGCTGAGAGCACGGATAGGGAGCCAGTCATGAGGTGGGGGTGTGCACGGGTGAGGCAGGTGGAGTCCTGGGGGTGCTGTGGGACATTTGGGGGGATTTGAAGGTGAAGCATCTCCAGTGGCCCGTGCGCAGACCTCCTGATGGAGTTTGTGACACAGTTACTAGGATCTGTGTCCCTTGGATGCCCTCTGAGGGCTCTATCTGCTGCTCCCTACCTTGCTGTTGTGCAGCACACCTCAGGTTTTGGGATGGAGCAACAAAGAAGTGGGAGTCTTTGGCAGTGGCTTGCACAACTGAGGATGCTGGGCACTCACTCATAAGCTCCTTTACCCCATGGGAGGAATCATGGGCCAAAATGGTCCCTCTTTGCACTGAGCTGTGCCTCTCTGGGGAAAGTAAAGCAAAACTGGTCCTCTTATCATCTTTGTTCAATCTCAAATTGCCTAAATTGTTGCTCTTTGGGAGGAAGATGGTAGAAAGCTCTTCTTCTGCCATGATGATAACATAACTCTTTTGAGTCATTTCAATGTTATACTATAGTCCAATAGGATTTATTAGTTAATTCTCTAGGGGATGTACCTTTGACTTGCTATTACTACTAATTACAGCCTAGATTCACTGAAGTTACACGTTGACTTGTAGATTTTTGCCTAGTAAATGTATAAATGATATTTGGCCAGTAGAGAAGATAACTCCAAATGTAGTGCAGTACATTGTTTTGCTATAACAAAGTACCATAGACTTGGTCGATTATAAACAATAGGAATTTATTTTTCACAGTTCTGAAGGCTGATAGTCCAAGATCATGGTGCCAGCATGGTCAAGTTCTACTGAGGGCCCTCTCCTGTGCTGCAGACTGCCATCTTCTCGTTATACCCTTACATGACAGGAAGAGAGTGACAGAGCTCTTTGGGGTCCCTTTCATAAGGGAACTAGTCCCATTCATAAGGGCTTCAGCCTCCTTACCTAATTATTTCCCCAAAGCTCCACTTCCTATTACAATTACATTTCAACATATGAATTTTGGGGGACACCAACATTCAGTCCATAAGCCTCTACTTTAGCAAACTTATTTGAATATTTCCTTCCCGTCTAATTATGTAAATCTCATTTCTTTATATTACTGAGAAATGAAGATCTGCTCTATAGCTATATAATGAGACAATTCAGAAAGCCCTTATGATCTTTTCTCCTTCCTGGGGTGGGGGGGGCGGTGAATAGAGTAACAGTGATCACCAATGTACTCATCTTCCAAGTTTTTTTCTAGTTTTATTGACATAATTGATACAGTATCAATTATGTAAACTAAATGGTAGTATATCGTTTATTTTTATGTTTTGGTGCTGCCCTGTGGCTTTGGGTATCTTAGTTCCCCAACCAGGGATTGAACCTGTGCTCACTGCAGTGGCAGCTTGGACTTCTACCCACTGAACTGCTAGGGAATTTCCTCACCAATTTTTCCATTAATGTCCTTTTCCTGCTCTAGGATCCAACCCAGGATGCTACATTACATTTGTCAGAGTACATGTTTGAGGTTTATAATGATACATGGCATTCTTTTTTATTCATTCTGACTGAAGATAGAATTCCATTCTTTGACTGTCACCAAGGTATGCATTCTCCTGTTGGTACATGTTTAGGCTGCTTCCAAATGTCCTTTACTATTATAACCTGGTGCAATCCTAGTGGCTTTCTCCTTATCTTCTTTACGTTGTCAGGAAACAGAGAGAGAGCATCTATCTGTAATTTATGATGAAGCGCCAGCCTATAACCTTCAAACTCTGGCTCTAATTTTCTGTTCTAGCCTCATCTTCTCTCCTAGACAACCTTTCAAGTTCACTACTGACTTCTCTAGCTCTCTAATGTTTTCTACTCTGCCCAGTGCTTTCCTGTTCCCCAGGCTTGCCTTTTCTGGTCATCTGCCTCACCCCACCATAAGCTTCAGCAGTATCTGTTAGAATGCTGTACAGATTAAGAGCAGAATGGAATTATATGTATGGCTGAGTCCCTTCGCTATTCACGACATTGTTAATTGGCTGCTGTTGTTCAGTTGCTCAGTTATGTTCGACTCTTTGTGACCCCATGGCTGCAGCATGCTAGGCTTCCCTGTCCTTTACCATTTCCCAGAGCTTGCTCAAACTCATGTCCATTGAGTCAGTGATGCCATCTAACCATCTCATCCTCTGTCATCCCCTTCTCCTCATGCCTACAATTTTCCCCAGCATCAGGGTCTTTTCTAATGAGTCAGCTCTTCACATCAGGTGGTCAAAGTACTGGAGATTCAGCTTCAGCACCAGTCCTTCTAATGAATATTCAGGACTGATTTCCTTTAGGATGGACTGGTTGGATCTCCTTGCAGTCCAAAGGTCTTGAAAGAGTCTTCTCCAACACTGATTGTATTCTACTAGCTACACCCCAATACAAAATAAAAAGTTTAAAGTTTGAAAAAATAAAAGTGAGCAGAATGGGATTTGTAAGTATGTTTAAGAAATAACTATGTGCTTAATTTTTTTTTAAATGATAAGTATACATATGGAATAACACATCAAGGCATATGAAAGTCAAAGAGATTTACCATACTCACAGGCTGTAGAAGAGAGAGATAAGCATGCCATACAGGGGGCTATGTGGGAGGATCACTAAGGGAGCCAGCTCAACCAAGCATGCCAGGTGCTGCGAGAGACTGAAGATGGTGGGCAAGTTCCTCCCTGAGGGTCAGGGTGATGTACATAACAAAAGGAATGAAGGGATTTCACTGGTGTGCTTGATGTTACTAGGTCACAGTCAGGATAGGACAAGAAGGGGAACTTGTGGCAGGGACCAGCCTCCTCACGCTGTGCGCCTTTTCTCCTGGGCAGGGGGCTCACAGACTGTGGGGTTGTTGAGGCAGCAGGAATGTATGATATCTAGCCTTCCCAGGTGGTCTCATACCTCCTAATGGTTTCAACTCTGATATCTACACCTCCAGCCTAGACTTTGCTTCCCAAGGATTTGACCCATATATCTATCTGCCTCCTGAATATCCCTATTTGGCTATCTCATGTACGGTGCTGTGCTGTGCTTAGTTGCTCAGTTTTGACCTCATGGACTGTAGCCCACCAGACTCCTCTGTCCATGGAGATTCTCCAGACAAGAATACTGAAGTTAGCTGCCATGCCCTCCGCCAGGGGATCTTCCCAACCCAGTGACTGAACTCAGGTTCTCCAGCATTGCTGGTGGATTCTTTACTGTCTGAGCCACCGGGGAAGCCCATGAATACTGGAATGGGCAGTCTATCCTTTCTCCAGGGAATCTTCCTGACCCAGGAATCAAAGCGGGTCTCCTGCATTACAGGCAGATTCTTTACCAGCTGAGCTACAAGGGAAGCCTGGTGATCTCGTAGGTAACCTCAATGTCAACCTGTTCAAAAATGAACTCATCATCCGTTAATATGCCCTGAATCTGTTCCCCTTCCGACGTTCCCTATGTATTAGGGAATGGCATAAGCAAGCTCCCAGAACTCAAGGTAAACACTGGACTCATTTCTCTTCCCCAGCATTAATCTAACACAGTACTAAGTTCTGTCTATTTCATTACCTTAGGATAGACACATTTGACAACTGAATTCACTTTTTATTCACTTTTGCATTGATTCGGTGTCTTTTTATACTGGAACCTATCCTGGCTTCTGGGAAACAAAAGCCAGTGCTTCTCAAACTATCCTAATGAAGGACCATTTCTTTTCTTTTTTCTTTTTCCAACCAGTCAAGAATGGATTCTTTGGGGACTTCCCTGCTGGTCCTGTGGTTAGGAATCTACCGGGGTCCAGCCCCGGTTGGATCCAGGGATTCCCTCGGGAGGATGGCATTGGTGAAAAGAATACATAAAAGGAGAAAGAGACAGGGAAAGAATTTTGTAGTTAAGAAAATAGAGGAGAGAAAAGAGGCTGATATTCCTTTATTTATGCAGAAAGCCAATAAAGCCCCAGCACAGGACATGCTCTGTTCACATAGGCCACAGGCGCCCTCTCGAATCGCGGAAGGTGCCCCACCTTAGGTACCTTCTCGAGTGGGTCTTAGAAGCCCAGGCAGGAAAGTGAACGCAGAGAGCCCCTGCGCTCCAGGGAGATCAGCCTGAAAAGGAAAAGGAAAGAGAAAGAACGATATGGGGAGACCAAGCTTCGGTGAGCATGGCCCGCACTTTATTTTCCAAAGTAGTTTTTATACCTTAAGTTGTGCATAGAGGATAATGGCGGGGGGATAGTCATGCACGGTCAGCAGTCCTTGATCCTTATCGAAGCCAGGCTTTCTTTCTGCAAACTTACCATATGCAAAAGCTTTAGGTGATTTACATCATCTTCTGGCCAGGAGGCCTGTTAACATTTTATGACCCTTTCTTCAGAAAACTTATTTTTCTCTAAAGGTGATTATTCTAAAGTCAGGTGCCACCCTCCGAAAGCATTAGATAAAGTTGCATTCCTATAGGGCAAAAGTGTGGTGGGCTATAACAAGAAAAGAATTAACTCAAGGGTCCAAGGTTACAAACATTAAAGCTACTACTTACATTTCTATACACCAACTATATTGCTCAGTACACTCCCAGGGACACAGTAGGTAAGGGATATGGAAACTTGGCAGCAAGCATTAGCTCAACAAAGAAATCCTCTACTAGTTCTATTTTAACAATTTTAACTCTCTGAGAAGCTCTGAATTGTTAGAATTTCTTAAGCTTCCCGTGCCTCTCATGGTTGGGAGGCTGTGAATCTGAACAAACCTGTCAGGCAAGCTAGAAAGTCATCAGAGGGGTTTGAATTGAAACACACCTAGGAGTGTGCCCAGGAGACTTATTAACTAGAGTTTTAAGTTGATTTTCTTACAGAGAAAGGTGGTCGGGGATAGCCCCCCCTTAATGTCAGAAGAGTTGGTGAAAGTCGTGAAATAGTAAAACAGACAGATTTTGGTTTGGGGGTAGATGCTCAGGCAGGTCCAGGGGGGCTCCTTGAGCCCTGACTTGCCTTTGCATAGCAGGCCTCTCCGCATGACCTTTGTCATGGGTGGGAACTCCCATGCTGGCTCCCAGCAGGAATCCACCTTGCAAGGTAGGAGACTCAGGTTTGATCCCTGGAGAACTAAGATGCCACTTATCTCGGAGTGACTAACCCACAGACCTCAACTACTGAGCCCACATGGCACAACTAGAGAGTCTGTGAGCCACAATGAAAGATCCCTGTGATGACGCAACAAAAATCCCGTGTGCCTCAACTAAGACCTGAAACAGCCAAATAAATAAGTGAATAATTTTTTTAAAGGATGGATTCTTTTATAGAATACAATGAAAATCAATTACTAGAAAAGTAAAGTGAAAAAAGGACATAAACAAGTCCCAGTTTTTCATTACTAGATTCAATTAACAGAAATTACTTGCCAAATTACAATAAAAGTTCATAAGTGTTTCTCTCGATTTCTGTATCTATCTCACTGCAGACTGGTTAAGTTTGCAAACTGGTGTCATCCATGGACCACACTCTGAGTAGAACAGAGGAGAGAGAGCAAACAGAATGGAGTATGTACATGTGGGCCTCACAGTGAGAGGGGGGAAGGTGAAAAGAAAGACTCTTAAGCAAATAAATAATAACTGCATCATCAACAAAAAAGCAATTAGTTATTTGGGCTAAGATGTGGATAATCCAAGGCAATGGGAGCACAGAGAAGGCGCTTAAGCCAGCCTAAGTATCAGCGAAGCCTACCTTATAGGAGGTGCAAGACAAGTAGGAGTTAGTCAGATTGCAGAGGCTCTAATGACGAGCAGGAAGGATACTCCTTGCAGAGAAACACGTTCTGGAGATATTAAGTAGCATATGGCTTTTT
Source organism: Bos taurus (assembly GCF_002263795.3). Lineage (NCBI taxonomy): Eukaryota > Metazoa > Chordata > Mammalia > Artiodactyla > Bovidae > Bos > Bos taurus. The sequence continues at coordinate 37,814,568 of NC_037340.1, forward strand.
AATGACCTTCCTATGATTTGATGGACTCCTTTTCTCTGAGCCTCAGTATGTATAAATGGATGTGATAATCTGAATGATGAAAGAAGTGGTGGTGGTGGGCCAGTTGCTAAGTCGTGTCTGACTCTTGCAACCTCGTGGACTGTAGCCCCCCAGGCTCCTCTGTCCATGGGATTTCCCAGGCAAGAATACTGGAGTGGGTTGACATTTCCTTCTCCAGGGGATCTTCCTGAACCAGGGATCAAACCTGGGTCTCCTGCATTGCAGGTGAACTAAGCCACCACAGAAGCCCTAAGAGAGATAAGGATGAAAATGTAACAATGTGCGGGGGGGATGGAGGGGGAGAGGGGTGCGGTCAAAGATGGCAGAGATATAGGATGGGGAGACCACTTTCTCCCCCACAAATTCATTGAAAGATCATTTGAACGCTGAGCAAATACCACAAAACAACTTCTGAACGCTGACGGTAGGCACCAGGCACCCCAAAAGGCAGCCCATTGTCTTTGAAAGGCGGTAGGACAAAAATATAAAAGATAAAAAGAGAGACAAAAGAGTTAGGGATGGAGACCTGTCCTGGGGAGGGAGTCTTAAAAGAGGAGAAGTTTCCAAACATCAGGAAACCCTCTCACAGGTGGGTCTGTGGGGAGTTTTGGAACCTCAGAGAGCAACATAACCAGGAGGAAAAAAGAAATTAATAAAACCCACAGATTACGCGCCTAACCTCACTCCCAGCAGACAAGTAGCCCAGCAAGCCAGGGCTGAACAGGGAGGCACGGGCTGCATTGCTTAGGGTAGGGACCAGGCCTGAATGCCCTGAGGGCAATCCGAGGGCACTAACGTGAGATAGCAACCCAAACCGTGGGATACCCAGAGAGCGGAAAAAAAGAGGAAAGAGAGAGACAGAGAGAACTTCCCCAAGAAAAGCTCTAACCTAAGGCACTGCAAGAGAAGACTCTACACATGGACAAGAGAAGACTCTACACATGGACATCACCAGATGGTCAACACTGAAATCAGATTGATTATGTTCTTTGTAGCCAAAGACGGAGAAGCTCTATACAGTCAGCAAAAACAAGACCAGGAACTGACTGTGGCTCAGATCATGAACTCCTTATTGCCAAATTCAGACTTAAACTGAAGAGAGTAGGGAAAAACCACTAGACCATTCAGGTATGACCTAAATCAAATCCCTTATGATTATACAGTGGAAGTGAGAAATAGATTTAAGGGACTAGATCTGATAGATAGAGTGCCTGATGAACTATGAGGCACATGACAGAGGTTCATGACATTGTACAGGAGACAGGGATCAAGACCATCCCCACGGAAAAGAAATGCAAAAAAGCAAAATGGCTGTTTGAGGAGGCCTTACAAATAGCTGTGAAAAGAAGAAAAGCGAAAAGCAAAGGAGAAAAGGAAAGATATAAGCATCTGAATGCAAAGTTCCAAAGAATAGCAAGAAGATAAGAAAGCCTTCCTCAGCGATCAATGCAAAGAAATAGAGGAAAACAATAGAATGGGAAAGACTAGAGATCTCTTCAAGAAAATTAGATACCAAGGGAACATTTTATACAAAGATGGGCTCGATAAAGGACAGAAATGGTATGGACCTAACAGAAGCAGAAGATACTAAGAAGAGATGGCAAGAATACACAGAAGAACTGTACAAAAAAGATCTTCACGACCCAGATAATCACGATGGTGTGATCACTGACCTAGAGCCAGACATCCTGGAATGTGAAGTCAAGTGGGCCTTAGAAAGCATCACTACAAACAAAGCTGGTGGAGGTGATGGAATTCCAGCTGAGCTCTTTCAAATCCTGAAAGATGATGCTGTGAAAGTGCTGCACTCAATATGCCAGCAAGTTTGGAAAACTCAGCAGTGGCCACAGGACTGGAAAAGGTCAGTTTTCATTCCAATCCCAAAGAAAGGCAATGCCAAAGAATGCTCAAACTACTGCACAATTGCACTCATCTCACATGCTACTCAAGTAATGCTCAAAATTTTCCAAGCCAGGCTTTAGCAATATGTGAACCGTGAACTTCCTGATGTTCAAGCTGGTTTTAGAAAAGGCATAGGAACCAGAGACCAAATTGCCAACATTCACTGGATCATCGAAAAAGCTAGAGAGTTCCAGTAAAACATCTATTTCTGCTTTTTTAACTATGCCAAAGCCTTTGACTGTGTGGATCACAATAAACTGTGGAAAATTCTTAAAGAGATGGGAATACCAGACCACCTGACCTGCCTCTTGAGAAATTTGTGTGCAGGTCAGGAAGCAACAGTTAGAACTGGATGTGGAACAACAGACTGGTTCCAAATAGGAAAAGGAGTACATAAAGGCTGTATATTGTCACCCTGCTTATTTAACTTATATGCAGAGTACATCATGAGAAACGCTGGACTGGAAGAAGCACAAGCTGGAATCAAGATTGCTGGGAGAAATATCAATAACCTCAGATATGCAGATGACACCACCCTTATGGCAGAAAGTGAAGAGGAACTAAAAAGCCTCTTGATGAAGGTGAAAGAGGAGAGTGAAAAAGTTGGCTTAAAGCTCAACATTCAGAAAGCAAAGATCATGGCATCTGGTTCTATCACTTTATGGGAAATAGATGGGGAAACAATGGAAACAGCGTCAGACTTTATTTTTCTGGGTTCCAAAATCACTGCAGATGGTGACTGCAGCCATGAAATTAAAAGACACTTACTCCTTGGAAGGAAAGTTATGACCAACCTAGATAGCATATTGAAAAGCCGAGACATTACTTTGCCAACAAAGGTCCATCTAGTCAAGGCTATGGTTTTTCCAATGGTCATGTATGGATGTGAGAGTTGGACTGTGAAGAAAGCTGAGCGCCAAAGAATTGATGCTTTTGAACTGTGGTGTTGGAGAAGACTCTTGAGAGTCCCTTGGACTGCAAGGAGATCCAACCAGTCCATTCTGAAGGAGATCAGCCCTGGGATTTCTTTGGAAGGAATGACACTAAAGCTGAAATTCCTGTACTTTGGCCACCTCATGGGAAGAGTTGACTTATTGGAAAAGACTCTGATGCTGGGAGGGATTGGGGGCAGGAGGAGAAGGGGATGACAAAGGATGAGATGGCTGGATGGCATCGCTGACTCGATGGACATGAGTCTGAGTGAACTCCGGGAGTTGGTGATGGACAGGGAGGCCTGGAGTGCTGCAGTTGATGGGATTGCAAAGAGTCGGACACGATTGAGTGACTGAACTGAAGGCACTGCCAGGCCCGCTCACAGAACAAAGGACTGAGCAAATACCAGAGGAGAGTTAGCCAGCTGTGGACCGGCCCACCCCCTCTGGAGGCAGGGAGGCAGGCGGGTGACAGCCAGAGCGGGAAGGTAAGGGGCAAACTCGGCCCCAGAGACGGCATTCCCTACCAAACCGCAAGTAGGCTCCCAGTTGCTAACCAAGTCTTCCTGGGATCCTGGACGGTTGACATCTGTCAGGAAGTTCGTAGCAGGAGATCAGCGCCCCAGAATTGACACAAAGCACACCTGAGATGGCACTCCTGCTATGCACCCAGGAAACCCAGCGGCTGGGACGGAGGAGGTGATAAGATGCACCATCCAGCTGGGAAGAGTGCACTCTGCAACCACTTGGTCGCCTGAGCTGCTCGGACCTGGGAAGGGCACAAAACACAGGCCCAGCTGAGTCTGTGTCTCTGTAGGGGTACCCGAGAACCTGAACCAAGTGGCGTAGACCTAGGAAGTGCATGCAACCCAGGGCCCTCCTTAGACAGTTCCCCGGCAGAGCAACCTGGAGCCTGAGCAGTGTAGACTAGGAAAGCACACACCCCGTGAGCGGGGGCAAAACCAGTGTGGCCCAGACACTTCGAGAACTCCCCACACACGCCAGTGATATTTCTTTGCAGTGTTCTTCCCTCCCTGCAGCACAATTGAACAAGTGAGCCTAAATAAATGACCACCTTTGCTCCCTGTGTCAGGGCAGAAGTTAGATACTGAAGAGACTTGCAAACAGAGGAAGTCAAAATAAACGAAGAAGAGGGAATGGCTTTGGAAGTGGCAGATGCAACAGATTAAAACCCTGTAGTTACTACTGGCTACACTGGAAAGGACCTATAGACCTTGAAAAGAAGTATAAGGTGGAACAAGGAACTATCTGAAACTGAACTGACCACACACTGCCCTCAACAGCTCCAGAGAAATTCCTAGATATATTTTACTATTATCACTTTATTTTTTTTATTTTTAAGTTCTTTATTACTCCTTTAACTTTCATTTTTAAAACTTACTATTACCTTGAAAAAAGAAAAGACCCTATTTTTAAAGCAAATTTCATATTTTTAATATAACTTTTGTGATTTTTTTAAATATTGTATTTTAGAGAGTCTAACCTCTACTTTAGATTTTTAATCTTTGCTTTTTGGTATTTGTTATCAATTCTGTACCTTTAAGAATCCAATCTTCAGTACCCATTTTTACTTAGGAGTGTGATTACTGGCTTGATTACTCTATCCCCTTTTGACTCCTTTTTCTCCCCCAGGTCACCTCTATCTCCTCCCTCCCCCTGCTCTTCTCTACTTAACTCTGTGAATCTCTTTGGGTGTTCCGGGCTGTGGAGAAAACTTAGGGAACTGATCACAGGCTAGATTGGTCTCTCTCCTTTTGACTCCCCCTCCTTGCCACCTGGTCACCTCTATCTCCTTCGCCCCTCTCCTCTTCTCTGTGGAACTCTGTGAACCTCTTTGAGTGTTCCAGACTGTGGAGAACAAATAGGGAATTCATTACTGGATAGACTGCTCTCTCCCCTTTTGATTCCCCCTCTTCTCCTCCTGGTCACCTCTATCTCCCTCCTCCCTCTTCTCTTTTTCATGCAACTCTGTGAGCCTCTCTGGGTGTCCCTCACTGTGGAGAATCTTTTCACCATTAACCTAGATGTTTTATCATTGGTTCTGTATGGATAGAGAAGTCTTGAGGCTACTATAAGAATAAACTGAACGCCAGAGGCAGGAGGCCTAAATCCAAAACTTGAGAACACCAGAAAACTCCTGACTCCAGGGACCATTAATTGACAAAAGCTCATCCAAAAGCCTTCATACCTACACTGAAACCAAGCTCCACCCAAGAGCCTACAAGTTCCAGAGCAAGACATACCATGCTAATTCTCCAACAATGCAGGAACATACCCTGAGCACAAAAATACAGGTGGCCGAAAGTCACGCCAAACCCATAGACACCTTAAAACTCACTACTGGACACTTCATTGCATTCCAGAGAGAAGATATCCAGCTCCACCCACCAGAACACCGACACAAGCTTCCCTAACCAGGAACCCTTGACAAGCCACTCGTCCAACCCCACCCACAGGGAGAAACCTCCACAATAAAGAGGAACCAAAAACTTCTAGCATACGGAAAGGCCACCCCAAACACAGCAACCTAAACAAGATGAAAAGGCAGAGAAATATTCCGCCTTTATAAAAGGAACATGATAAAAGCCCACCAAACCAAACAAAAAAGGAGGAGATAGGGAGTCTACTGAGAAAGAATTCAGAATAATGATAGTAAAAGTGATCCAATATTTTGAAAACAAAATGAAGTTACAGATAAATAGTCTGGAGACAAGGATTTGAGAGGATGCAAGAAAAGTTTAACAAGGATCTAGAAGAAATAAAAAAAGAGTCAATGAATAATGAATAATGCAATAACTGAGATCAAAAGCACTCTGGAGGGAACCAACAGTAGAATAACTGAGGCAGAAGAGTTTAAGTGAGGTGGAAGATAGAATGGTGGAAATAAATGAAGCAGAGAGGGAAAAAGAAAAAAGAATTAAAAGAAATGAGGACAACCTCAGAGACCTCTGGGACAATGTTAAACACCCCAACATTTGAATCATGGGAGTTCCAGAACAAGAAGACATAAAGAAAGGCCATGAGAAAATACTTGAGAAGATAAAAGTTGAAAACTTCCTGAAAGTGGGGAAGGAAATAGCCACCCAAGTCCAAGAAACCCAGAGAATCCCAAACAGGATAAACCCAAGGAAAAACACCCCAAGACACATATTAATCAAATTAATGAAGGTCAAACACAAACAACAAATATTAAAAGCAGCAAGGGAAAAACAACAAATAACCCACAAGGGCATCCCCATAAGGATAACAGCTGATCTTTCCATAGAAACTCTTCAAGCCACAAGGGAATGTCAGGACATACTTAAAGTGATGAAAGAAAAAAACCTACAATCCAGATCACTGGATTGTACCCAACAAGGATCTCATTCAAATATTAAGGAGAAATCAAAAGCTTTACAGACAAGCAAAAGCTAAGAGTATTCATCACCACCAAACCAGCTCTTCAACAAATGCTAAAGGATCTTCTCTAGACAGGAAACAGAAAAGGTTTATAAACTCGAACCCAAAACAACAAAGTAAATGGCAACGGGATCATACTTATCAATAGTTACCTTAAATGTAAATGGGTTGAATCCCCCAATCTAAAGACAAAGACTGGCTGAATGGATACAAAAACAAGACCCCTATCTATGCTGTCTACGAGAGACCCACCTCAAACCTAGGGATACATACAGACTGAAAGTGAAGGGCTGGAAAAAGATATTTCACGCAAATGGAGACCAAAAGAAAGCAGGAGGAGCAATATTCATATCAGATAAAATAGACTTTGAAATAAAGGCTGTGAAAAGAGACAAAGAAGGACATTACATAATGATCAAAGGATCAATCCAAGAAGAAGATATAACAATTATAAATATATATGTACCCAACATAGGAGAACTGCAATATGTAAGGCAAATGCTAACAAATATGAAAGGGGAAATTAACAGTAACGCAATAATAGTGGGAGACTTTAATACCACACTCACACCTATGGATAGATCAACCAAACAGAAAATTAGCAAGGAAACACAAACTTTAAATGATACAAAGGATCAGTTAGATCTACTTGATATCTATAGGACATTTCACCCTAAAACAATGAACTTCACCTTTTTCTCAAGTGCACACAGAACCTTCTCCAGAATAGATCACATCCTGGGCCAGAAATCTAGCCTTGGTAAATTCAAAAAAATTGAAATCATCTCAAGCATCTTTTCTGATCACAATGTGGTAAGATTAGATGTCAACTACTGGGGGAGGTGGGGGAACTATTAAAAATACAAACACATGAAGGCTAAACAAAACACTTCTGAATAACCAACAGATCACAGAAGAAATCAAAATATGCACAGAAACGAATGAAAATGAAAACACAACAACCCAAAACCTATGGGATTCAGCGAAAGCAGTGCTAAGGGGAAGGCTCATAGCAATACAAGCCTACCTCAAGAAACAGGAGCGAGATCAAATAAATAACCCAACTCTACACCTAAAGCAACTAGAAAAGGAAGAAATGAAGAACCCCAGGATTAGTAGAAGGAAAGAAATCACAAAAATCAGGGCAGAAATAAATGCAAAAGAAACAAAAGAGACCATAATTTAAATTTGATTAAATTAAAATTGATTAAATTTGATTAAATTTGATTTAAATTTTTGATTTCTTTTTTGATTTAAGTTTTTCTCCTGTAATTGAGATCTAATCGTTTCTATGCATATTTTGATTTCTTTTTTGATTTCTTCTCTGATTTGTTGGTTATTCAGTAGCGTGTTATTCAGCCTCCATATGTTGGAATTTTTAAGTTTTTCTCCTGTAATTGAGATCTAATCTTACTGCATTGTGGTCAGAAAAGATGCTTGGAATGATTTCAATTTTTTTGAATTTATCAAGGCTAGATTTATGGCCCAGAATGTGATCTATCCTGGAGAAGGTTCCATGTGTGCTTGAGAAAAAGGTGAAATTCATTGTTTTGGGGTGAAATGTCCTATAGATATCAATTAGGTCTGACTGGTTTATTGTATCATTTAAAATTTGTGTTTACTTGTTATCTTTCTGTTTAGTTGATCTATCCATAGGTGTGAGTGGGGTATTAAAGTCTCCCACTATTATTGTGTTATCGTTAATTTCCCCTTTCATACTTGATAGCATTTGTCTTACATATTTTGGTGCTCCTATGTTGAGTGCATATATATTTATAATTGTTATATCTTCTTCTTGGATTGATCCTTTGATCATTATGTAGTGTCCTTCTTTGTCTCTTTTCACAGCCTTTGTTTTAAAGTCTACTTTATCTGATATGAGTATTGCTACTCCTGCTTTATTTTGGTCTCTATTTGCGTGAAATATCTTTTTCCAGCCCTTCACTTTCAGTCTGTATGTGTCCCCTGTTTTGAGGTGGGTCTCTTGTAGACAATATATACAGGGGTCTTGTTTTTGTATCCATTCAGCCAGTCTTTGTCTTTTGGTTGGGGCATTCAACCCATTTACATTTAAGGTAATTATTGATAAGTATGATCCCATTGCCATTTACTTTATTGTTTTGGGTTCAAGTTTATACACCCTTTCTGTGTTTCCTGTCTAGAGAATATCCTTTAGTATTTGTTGGAGAGCTGGTTTGGTGGTGCTGAATTCTCTCAGCTTTTGCTTGTCTGTAAAGCTTTTGATTTCTCCTTCATATTTGAATGAGATCCTTGCTGGGTACAGTAATCTGGGCTGTAGGTTATTTTCTTTCATCACTTTAAGTATGTTTTGCCATTCCCTCCTGGCTTGAAGAGTTTCTATTGAAAGATCAGCTGTTATCCTTATGGGAATTCCCTTGTGTGTTATTTGTTGTTTTTCCCTTGCTGCTTTTAATATTTGTTCTTTGTGTTTGATCTTTGTTAATTTGATTAATATATGTCTTGGGGTGTTTCGCCTTGGGTTTATCCTGTTTGGGACTCTCTGGGTTTCTTGGACTTGGGTGATTATTTCCTTACCCATTTTAGGGACGTTTTCAACTATTATCTCCTCAACTATTTTCTCATGGTCTTTCTTTTTGTCTTCTTCTTCTGGGACTCCTATGATTCGAATGTTGTAGCATTTAATACTGTCCTGGAGGTCTCTGAGATTGTCCTCATTTCTTTTAATTCATTTTCACCTCTGATTCATTTATTTCTACCATTCTATCTTCTAATTCACTAATCCTATCTTCTGCCTCTGTTATTCTATTTGTTGCCTCCAGAGTGTTTTTGATCTCATTTATTGCGTTATTCATTATATATTGACTCTTTTTTATTTCTTCTAGGTCCTTGTTAAACCTTTCTTACATCTTCTCAATCCTTATCTCCAGGCTGTTTATCTGTGATTCCATTTTGATTTTAAGATTTTGGATCAATTTCACTATCGTTATTCAGAATTCTTTATCAGGTAGATTCCCTATCTCTTCCTCTTTTGTTTGGTTTGGTGGGCATTTACCTGTTTCTTTACCTGCTGGGTATTCCTTTGTCTCTTCATTTTGTTTATATTGCTGAGTTTGGGGTGTCCTTTCTGTATTCTGGCAGTTTGTGGAGTTCTTTTTATTGTGGAGTTTCCTCACTGTGGGTGGGTTTGTACAGGTGGCTTGTCAAGGTTTCTTGGTTAGGGAAGCTTGTGTCGGTGTTCTGGTGGGTGGACCTGGATTCCTTCTCTCTGGGGTGCAATGAAGTGTCCAGTAATGAGTTATGAGATGTCTATGGTTTTGTAGTAACTTTGGGCAGCCTGTATATTGGAGCTCAGGGCTGTGTTCCTGTGTTGCTGGAGAATTAGCATGGTATGTCTTGCTCTGGAACTTGTTGGCCCTTGTGTGGTGCTTGGTTTCAGTGTAGGTATGGAGGCATTTGATGAGCTCCTGTCAACTAATGTTCCCTGGAGTCAGGAGTTCCCTGGAGTCAGGGTTTGGACTTAAGCCTCCTGCTTCCGGTTTTCAGTCTTATTTTTACAGTAGTCTCAAAACTTCTCCTTCTATACAGCACCATTGATAAAACATCTAGGTTAAAGATGAAAAGTTTCTCCACAGTAAGGGACACCCAAAGAGATTCACAGAGTTACATGGAGAAGAGAAGAGGGAGGAGGGAGTTAGAAGTGACCTGGATGAGATGAGGTGGAATCAATAGAGGAGAGAGCAGGCTAGCCAGTAATCATTTCCTTATGTGCACTCCACAACTAGACCGCTCAGAGATGTTCACAGAGTTATACAGAGAAGAGAAGAGGGAGGAAGGAGACAGAGGTGACCAGGAGGATAGAAGAGGGGAATGAAAAGGAGAGAGACAGATCCAGCCAGTAATCAGTTCCCTAAGTGTTCTCCACTGTCTGGAACACACAGAAATTCACAGAGTTGGGTAGAGCAGAGAAGGGTTAGGGAGGAGACACAGGAGACCTGGTGGAGAAAAAGGAGAGTCTAAAGGGGGAGAGAGCAGTCAAGCCAGTAATCTCACTCCCAAGTAAAAGTGGGTACTGAAGATTGGGTTCTTAAAAGTATAAAATTGATAACAAATACCAAAAAGCAAAAATTAAAAATCTAGAGTGGAGTTTGGAATTTAAAAAATACAATGTTAAAGAAAAGAAGAAGAAAAAGAAAGAGAAAAGAAAAAAAAACAAAGTCACAAAAATTATGAAGAAAATATAGGTACAAAATTGATAACAAATACCAAAAAGCAAAAATTAAAAATCTAGAGTAGAGTTTGGAATTTCAAAAGTACAATGTTAAAGAAAAGAAGAAAAAGAAAAAATAAAAAAGAAAGAGAAAAAAAACAAAGTCACAAAAATTATAAAAAATATATATATGAAGTTTGCTTTTAAAAAAATAGGGTCTTTTTTTTTGCAAAGTAATAGTAGGTTATAAAAGTGAAGATTAAAGGAGTAATAGAGGACTTAAAAATTTTTTTTAAAAAGAAAGAAAGAATGATCGTAAAAATAATAAAAATATATCTAGGACTTTCTCTGGTGTTGTTGTGGGTATTGTGGGGTCAGTTCATTTTCGGCTAGTTCCTTGGTCCAGCTTATATTTCTCAAGATCTATAGGCCCCTTCCTATGTAGTCGGTACTAACGACAGGGTTTTAATCTATTGCACCTGTCACTTCCAAGGCGGTTCCCCCTGTTTTAGTTTCTCCGCTCATAGCACGTGTACCCTCCCTGCCCACACTGCTCAGGCTCTAGGTTGCTCCGCCAGGAACCATCCGAGGCCAGCCCTGGGCTGCATGCACCTCCCAGGTCTAAGCCACTCAGGTTCACGCACTTGAATAGTCCTCAGAGGCGCAGACTTGGTTGGGCCTGCATTTTGTGCCCTTCCCAGATCTGAGCAGCTCTGGTGATGAGATGTTTGGTGAGCGTGGCCGCTGCAACTTATCGCCTCCCCGCCGCTCAGTTTTCTAGGTGTACAACCGGCGCACCTTCTCAGGCGGATGTTGACCGACCATCCAGAATCCCAAGAAGTCTTAATTATCAAAGAAGCCTGCCTACAGTTTTGTAGACAATGTCTCTCTGGGGCTGCGATTGCCCCCTTCCCCCTCTGGCTGCCTGTCACCAGAGAGGGATGGTCTGCAGCCTGCTATCTCTGTTCAGTCCTTTGTTCTGTGCATGGGCCTGGCGGTGTCTTAGGTTAGGGCTGGGTTTTTGTGTGGTAGTTATCCCACAGTCTGGTTTGCTAGCCCAAGTTAGTTCGCTCAGATAGTGCTCGGGACATTCAGGCCAGATCCTTACTCTAAGCAATGCAGCCCATGCCTCCCTGCCCAGCCCCCCGCTTGCTAGTGGTGGATGCAGGCGTCTGCACTGCTTCTCCGCTGGGGGAGTTACTGTTGGGCTCGTAATCTGTGGGTTTTAATTATTTATTTTTCCTCCCTGTTATGTTGCCCTCTGTGCTTCCAAGGCTTAGCACAGACTCGGCAGTAAGAGTGTTTCATGCTGTTTGGAAACTTCTCTCTTTTTAAGACTCCCTTCCCGGGATGGAGCTCCATCCCTCCCTCTTTGTCTCTTTTATTTTGTCTTTTATATTTTTTCCTACCTCCTTTTGAAGACAATGGGCTGCTTTTCTGGGTGCCTGATGTCCTCTGCCGGCATTCAGAAGTTGTTTTGTGGAATTTACTTGGCGTTTAAATGTTCTTTTGATGAATTTGTGGGGGAGAAAGTGGTCTCCCCATCCTATTCCTCTGCCATTTTAGCTCCTCTCAAAATTTTTTAAAAATTGTTTTGAAGTACAGTTGATTTACAATATCATGTTAATTTCTGCTGTACAGCAAAGTGATTCAATTATACACACATATATATTCTTTTTCATATTCTTTTCCGTTATGGTTTATCACAGGATATTGTGTATAGTTCCCTGTGCTATAGAGGAGCACCTTATTTTTTACTTAGATGTAATTCTTATTCAAATTATCTAGTTGCTCCTAGAGTGCCCTTTCCAGTTACTGTGTTCAAACCAAAATCCAATTTAAGTCTCTTTCAAATTAGAGTTTTCTTTTCTCCTGATTGATCTTTCATTTTTCATCATATTAACTTTTGCCTTGTAGACTGTTCCTCCTTGTGGACTTATCAGATTGCTTTCTTGTGGTATGATTTCAGTTCAGTTCAGTTCAGTCACTTAGTCATGTCCAACTCTTTGCAACCCCATGGGCTGCAGCACACCAGGCCAACCTGTCCATCACCAACTCCTGGAGTTTACTCAAAATCATGTCCATGGAGTCAGTGATGCCATCTAACCACCTCATCCTCTGTCGTCCCCTTCTCCTCACACCTTCAATCTTTCCCAGCATCAGGGTCTTTTCAAATGAATCAGCTCTTCGCATCAGGTGGCCAAAATATTGGAGTTTCAGATTCAGCATGTTGAGCAGTCGAGACTGACTTCCTTTAGGATTGACTGGTTGAATCTCCTTGCAGTCCAAGAGACTCTCAAGAGTCTTCTCCAACATCACAATTCAAAAGCCTCAATTCTTTGGTGCTCAGCTTTGTTTATAGTCCAACTCTCATATCCATCCATGACTACTGGAAAAACCATAGCCTTGATTAGATGGACCTTTGTTGGCAAAGTAATTCCTCTGCTTTTTAATATGCTGTCTAGGTTGGTCATAAGTTTACTTCCAAGGAACAAGTGTCTTTTAATTTCATGGCTGCAGTTACCATCTACAGCCCCCCAAAATAAAGTTTGTCACTGTTTCCCCTGTTTCCTCATCTATTTGCCATGAAGTGATGGGACCGGTTGCCATGATCTTAGTTTTCTGAATGTTGAGTTTTAAGCCAAACTTTTTCACTCTCCTCTCTCACTTTCATCATTATGATTTAGCTTGACCTAAATTATTATATACTGTATTCTCTCTAAAGATCTTAAAGCTAATTGGATTCCTGATTTGGGGTAAGGATGTCTCAAATGTACTATCCGAAGATACATCTGGCTCCCACCTTTGATGACATTAGGTATGGCCCTTGAATTAGGGGAGAGAAAAGCCTCATTGATCTATTCGAACTTATATTTCAGCTTTATTGTCAGAAAGTAATTTGTAATTTTACTTGGGATCCATCCAAATGTCTACCTCCCCACTAATCATTCACTTTCATTTAAACAAATACTAATTTTTCCTTAATCAAAAGTCCCTTAAAGGTTGTAAATTGATTTTCCTTTTCCACCATTCCTTCTGTATGTATAGTTTGTACTCTTCTGTAAAGTAGGATTTTTCTTAAACAACTGGAATCATTTGGTGAATTTGAAATAATAGTTTCCTATCAGATAGAATAAATGCTTAATTTTTCACTTCAGTTTGCAACATTCAGAGCTGGGATAATATCTGACCCATTGCCACTTTTGGTTCATGAATTTTCATAGATTTAATCTATTAAAATCAACAATTGTTCTTTTTGATTCTCAAATTGTTCCAAATTTGGCCAGTGGGAACCCCTTCCATGCCCCTTTTTAAACATTTTAAAACTTATGGTAAAATCTGTATACCATAAAAATATCATTATACGTAGTGATGTTTATATAGTTCAGTGGGATTAGACACATTTACATTACTACTTTCTGTCTCCTTGAGTTTGACTTCCTTAAGTATCTCATGAATAGAATCATACATTGTGTTTTTGACTGGCTTATTTCACTTGGCTTAATGTCTTAATGTTGAAGCCTGTGTCAGAATTTCCTTCCATTTTAAGACTGAATGATGTTCTACTGTATGCATATATCATATTTTGTTTTATCTGTTGATGGACACTTGGCTTGCTTCCACATTTTGGCTATTGTAAATAATGCTGCTTAAATATGTGTGTACAAATATCTATTCCAGTCCTTGCATTTGAATGGGTTGCCTTTAGGCTCTTTTGATAGTGTCTTTTGATACAGAAAAGTTTTAAACTTTGATGAAGTCAATTTTGTCTATATTTTCTTTTGTTACCTGTGCCTGCAGTATCATCTCTTAGCAATTTTTGCCAATGTAATATCATAAAACTTTTCTGTTTTTTCCCCAAGAGTTTTATAGTTTCGCCATTTTTTTTATCCATTTTGAGTTAATTTTGTTGTGTGTATGTTTTTTTTAATTTTGTAAACCCTTGCCTGAGATCAACTGCCGGAGTCCAGCGTCAGCAGAGTCCAGGGTTACCCTCAGGATGAACAGCGTCGGCGAAAGATGACATGGGGAGACCAAGCTTAGGTGAAGCGGGGTCTGCAGCTTTATTTTCAAAAGGAGCTTTTATACCCTGAGTTACACATTTCCAGAAGTGAAAGATACAGAGTCATGCAGAGTCAGCTCAACATTCCATCAGTTTTGACCTTTATCAAAACCAGGATGTTTTCTGCATACCTTTCCATTTACAAGGGTCTTATGTTATGTACGTTATCTTCTGGCCTGGAGGCCTGTTGACATTTTATGACCCTTTTCTGATAAAGGTTGGTCAACCAGAGAACTTGTTTTCCCTTAGAGTGTTTTTTCTTTATTTTTCCAATCTGTGTCACCCTCAGAAAGTACTAAATAAAGTTACATTCTTATGGAGCAAAGGTGCAGTGGGTTACAACAAAGAAAGAACTTATTAACCCAAAGGTCTTATGTTGTTAATGCCAAGGCTACTACTTGTTTTTCCTGCATTCCAACTTTATTAACTAATGCACTCCCAGGCACACAATGGATAAGGGATATGGAAACTTGGCAGCAAGCATTGGCTCAACAATGAAACGCTTCACCAGTACTATTCTAATAATTTTTCACCCCTCGAAGGGCTCTGTGCCCATTAGGACTTTTAGAATGCTTAGGCTTCCTGTGTCTTTCATGGTTGGGAAGTTGTGAAGAATCATGTGCGTTAGTTGCAAGAGTATGGATAAACCTGCCAAGCAAGCTAGAATGCCAACAGAGGGGTTAGAATTGAAATACTCCTTTCATGTCCAGGAGACTTACTAACTAGAGCCCTAAGTTGATCTCCTTCAGAGAAAGGTGGTCGGGGATAGCCCCGTTAATGTCAGAAGAGTTGGTGAAAGGCATAATATAGTAAACAGTAGACAGACAGACTTGGTTTCGGGGTAGATGCTTGACCAGGTCCAGGGAGTCCCTCGAGTCCTGATCCGCCTTGCCTGTCAGGTCTCCTCCACATGACCTTGTCACGGGTGGGATCTCCTGTGCTGGCTCCCGGCAATCAACATGTCCACACTGCTATATTTATTTATTTATATTATTTATGTATTTATTTTTGGCTGTACAGGGTCTTCATTGCTGCATGTGGGCTTTCTCTAGTTGCAGAGAGCAGAGGTTACTCTCCAGCTGTGATCACTTCTCTGGTAGTGGAGCACAGGCGCTAGGCCTACTGACTTCAGTAGTTGCAGCACAGGGGCTCGTTAGTTGTGGCTTAGGGACCCTGGAGCATACAAGCTTCAGTAGTTGTGGCTTGTGGGCTCAACTGCGGGCTCAGTAGTGGCGGTGCACAGGCTTAGTTGCTCTGAGGCATGTGGACTCTTCCCAGACTAGACATCAAACTCAAGTTCCCTGCCTTGGCAGGTGGATTCTTATCCACTGCGTCCACCACCAGGGAAATCCCTGTATATGGTGTTAGGTAAGGGTCCAACTTCATTTTTTTCCATGTGGATATCCAATTATACCAGTACCAGTTTATTGAAAAGATTGTCCTTTCCCCTACTGAATGCTCTTGTCATCTTTTGACAATCATTTGACCATATATGTAAGGATTTATTTCTTGGCTTTCTTCCTTTCTGTTGGTCTATCCTTAATGCCAAATATACTGTTTTGATTCTGTAGCTTTATAGTAAGTTTTGAATCAGGAAATGTGAACTTTCCAATTTGGTTCTTCCTCTTCAAGATTGTTTTTGGATATTTGGGACTCCATATAAATTTCAGGATGGATTTTTCTATTTTTGCAAAAAGTAGATTTTGACAGGGATTGCATTGCATTAAACCTGTATATTGTTTTGGCTATATTGTTTCTTCCCTTTTTCTCTATGTCTTTAATTTCCTTCAGCAGTATTTTGTTGTTTTCAGTGATTAAGTTAAACTCTGGTTATTTCTAAGTAATTATTTTTAAAATTTTATTTATTTCTGGCTGCACTGGGTCTTTCTCTAGTTACAGTGTGTGGGCTTCTCATTTCAGTGACTTCTCTTGTTGCAGAGGGCCAGGGCACTCAGGCTTCAATAGTTGTGGCTTCTGGGCTTAGTTGCCTTGTGGCACATCCCTTCCTGGACCAGGGATCAAATCTGTGTTCCCTGCATTGGCAGGCAGATTCTTCTTAACCACTAGAGCACCAAGGAAGTCCCTAAGTAATTATTTTTGATGCTATTGTAAATTGTTTTCCTACTTTCATTTTTAGGTTATTCATTGCAGTCTATAGAAACAGCGAATTTTTGTGTGCTGAATTTGTATCCTGGTAGTTTGCTTAATTTATTTATTGGTTCTAACAGGTCTGTATGTCTGTAATCTTGAGGATTTTCTACATGTAATATTGTACCATCTGGGAACAGAGATAGTTTTACTTCTTTTCCCGTTTGGATGCCTTGTATTTATTTTTCTTGCCTAATTGCTTTGGCTGGAACTTCCATTGCTATGTGAATAGAAGTGATGGAGGCAGGCAACCTTGTCTTTTTTCTGATCTTAAGAGGAAAAGCATTCAGTCTTTGACCATTTACTGTGATGTTAGCAGTGGGTTTTTCATGTTGATTTTTTTTTCTATCCCTAGTTTCCTTTAGTTTTTGTTTTTTCTTTTTCTTAATCATGAAAGGGTATTGGATTTTTCAAATGCTCTTTCTGCATCAGCTGAGATGATGTGGTTTTTTCACCTTTATTTAACTTATGTAGTATATTATATTGATTGCTTTTTGTATGTTGAATCAGCCTTGCATTCCTGGATAAATTCCACTTGGTCATTTTGTATAATCTGCTTAATATGCAGGTGGATTTGTTTTGCTAGGTTTTGCTTTTTTTCAGGATTTTTGTACCTATTTTCATAAAAATGTTGGTTTATACTTTTCTTTACTTGTGATATCTTTGTATAGCTTTGGTATCAGGGCAGTGCTTAGCTCATAGAATAGATTAAGAAGTAGTCCCCTTTTTTCAGTTTTTTTTTTTTTTTAATTATTTAGCTGCATTGGGTCTTGGTTGTGGCACTTGGGATCTTCATCGCATCATGCAGGATCTCTAGTTGTGGAGCGTGGGCTCAGTAGTAGCAGCACATAGGCTTAGTTGCCCTGCAAAGTATAGATAATTCCCCAGCCAGGGACTGAACCTGGGTCCCCTGCATTGTATGGTGGATTCTTAGCCAGTGGACTACCAGGGAAGTCCCCTTTTCAATTTTTTGTTAGAATTTGAGAAGCATTGACCTTTTTTTTTTTTTTTAATGTTTAATGTAGGATTCAGCATGAAACCATCAGGTTCAGGATCTTTCTTTGTCCTGGAAGTTTTTGGTTACTGATTTACTAGTTGTGGGTGTATTCAGATTTTCTATTTTTTCATAATTCTGTGTTGCTATGTATTGTTTTTCTATGATTTTATCCATTTCATTTAGGTTATCCAGTTTGTTGGCATGCAACTGTTCCTAGTATTCTATTCTTACAATTCTTTTCATTTCTATATAATTGGTAGTAATGTCTTCACTTTCATTTCTGCTACCAGTCATCTGAGTCTTCTCTTTTTCTTGATCAGTCTAGCTAAAAGTTTGGGAATTTTGTTAAGCTTTCCCAAAAGCCAACTTTTGGTTTCAGTGATATTTCTCTAATATTTCTTTCCTGCTAACTTTGGGTTGATTTTATTCTTTTTTAGTTCCTTAAGGCAGAAAACTAGGTTGTTGGTTTGAGATCTTTTTAAATTATAAGCATTTACGGTTATAAATTCCCTCTTAGCATTGCTTTTGCTGAACCTTGTAAGGTTTTTTGTGTTGTTTTCATTTTCGTTTGTTTAAGTATTTTCTAATTTCCCTTGTGATTTCTTTTTTGACCTATTGGTTGTTTAAGAGTATGTTGTTTAATTCCATAAATTTGGATATTTTCCAGCATTCTTGCCATTATTGATTTCTGTCTTTTAAAACCTCTTGAGCCTTAATTTGTGACCTGACATATGCTCTATTCTGAAGAAGAATGCACTATGTGCATTTAAGAAGAACGTGTATCTTGTTGAGTAGAGTGTTCTGTATATGTTTGTTATATCTAGTTGATTTATGTGTTGTTCAACTTGTTTCCCTACTCATCTTCTGTCTGGTTGTTCTATATTTGTTATTTAGAGTGAGATACTGACATCTCCAACTGTTACTTAGAACAGTTTATTTGTCCCTTCAATTCTGTCAGTTTTGGTTTCAGATACTTTGACCTATTATTAGGTGTAAATCTTTATAATTATGTATCTTTTTGCTGTGTTGAACCTTTATTAATATACTGATATATATTATCCTTTGTCTCTTGCAATCTTTTTTGATTTAAAGTCTATTATATTTTCTAGCCACTAGTCAAGGCTATGGTTTTTCCCAGTGGTCATGTATGGATGTGAAAGTTGGACTGTGAAGATAGCTGAGCACCGAAGAATTGATGCTTTTGAACTGTGGTGTTGGAGAAGACTCTTGAGAGTCCCTTGGACTGCAAGGAGATCCAACCAGCCCATTCTAAAGGAGACCGGTCCGGGCGTTCTTTGGAAGGAATGATGCTAAAGCTGAAACTCCAGTACTTTGGCCACCTCATGGGAAGAGTTGACTCATTGGAAAAGACTCTGATGCTGGGAGGGATTGGGGGCAGGAGGAGAAGGGGACGACAGAGGATGAGATGGCTGGATGGCATCACTGACTCAATGGGCGTGATTTTGAGTGAACTCCGGGAGTTGGTAATGGACAGGGAGGCCTGGCATGCTGCAATTCATGGGGTTGCAAAGAGTCGGACACAACTGAGCGACTGAACTGAACTGAGTATAGCCATGTGCTGGGAGCCAGCGTGAAGAGCTCCGCTCATGGCAAAGGTCATGAGGAAGGAGGCTCGGCATACGCAAAGGCGAGATCAAGCCTCAGGAGTCCCCCTGGATATTCTCGAGCATCTACCCCCAAAAACCAGAGTCTGCCTACTTTACTGCTTTGTGCTCTCACCTCTGACTTTACTGGGGGCTGTCCCCCATCACCATCTCGCTCTCTCTGATAAAGAGTTAACTTACAGCTCCAGTTAATAAAGTTCCTGGGCATTTAGGAGTGTTTAAATCTAAACCCCTCAGATAGCTCTCTAACTCACCTGACAAGTTTACCCGGACTCCTACAGCTATGCATATGATTGTTTACAGTCTCCCAGCCTTGAGAGGCACGGGAAGCTTAAGATATTCAAATAGCTTAGAGCCTCTCAGAGAATTAGAAACTGTCAGAATAAAACTAGTAAAAGATTTCATTGATGAGCCAATGCTTGCTGCCAAGTTTCCACATCCCCTGTATTGTATTCTTGAATGTGTATTAATTAATATAGTTGGTATGTAGAAAAAATAAGTAGTGGCCTTGGTGTTAGCAACTTGAGACCCTTAAGGTAATAAATTCTTTCCTTTGTTGTAAACCCACCGCACTTCTGCCCTATAGGAATGCAACTTTATCTAACACCTTCAGAGGATGGTGCCAAACCTTAAAATAATTACTCTTAGAGAAAATAAGTCTTATGGATTGACAAACCTTTGTCAGAGTCATAAAATGTTAATAGGCCTTCTGGCCAGAAGATGATATAAATCACCTAAACCATTTGTATACGATAAATTTGCAGAAAAGTAACCCTGGTTTCAATAAGGATCAAAGACTGCTGACTTTGCATCATTTCACACCCCCTATTATCCTCTATGTACAACTTATGGTATAAAAGCCCCTGTTGAAAATAAAGCTACGGGCCTTGCTCACCGAAGCTTGGTCTCCCCATGTCATTCTTTTTCTCAATTTCTGGCTGAGTCTCCATCTGGAGCGCAGAGGTCCTCTGCGACCATTTATTTGCCTGGGCTTCTAAGACCCACTCGAGAAGGTGCCTAAGGTGGGGCACCTTCCGCTATTCGAGAGGGCGTCTGCGGCCTCCGTGGTCAGAGCTAACCTGATGTCACAGATTATATTGATTTTCCGCATAAACCAAGCTACTCAGCCTCTTTTCTCTGCTGAATTTTCCTACTGAGCTATCCTCATTCTATTACTCTTTATATCTCTAATTCATATTTAAATAAAGCTATTGTATCCAGTGAACTCGCTGAAGCCGTCTCCCCTTCGAATTCCCTGGATCAGCTGGGGCTGGACCTCGGCAGCCATGCCAACTCTTTTGTTTACTATTTCTATGGAATATCTTTTTCCATCTTGTCACTTTCAGCCTATTTTTAGTCTCTGGATCTAAAGTAGTCTCTTCACTGATGTATAGAACAGTCTTTTGGACTATGTAGGAGAGGGAGAGGGTGGGGAGATTTGGGAGAATGGCATTGAAACATGTATAATATCATGTATGAAACGAGTCGCCAGTCCAGGTTTGATGCACGATACTGGATGCTTGGGGCTGGTGCACTGGGACGACCCAGAGGGATGATACCGGGAGGGAGGAGGGAGGAGGGAGGAGGGTTCAGGATGGGGAACACGTGTATACCTGGGGCGGATTCATGTTGATATATGGCAAAACCAATACAATATTGTAAAGTTAAAAAATTAAAAAATAGTCTCTTGTAAACAACATATAATTATACCATGTTTATTTGAATCCATTCTTCCAAACTCTGTCTTGATTGGAGAGTTTAAACTGTTTATATTTAAAGTAATTAATGATAAGTGGGGACTTCTGTCATTTTGCTCTTTGTTTTCAGTATGCATTTAGCTTTCTTGCCCCTTGTTTCCTGTATTATATCTTTTGTGTTTGGTTGAATTTTTTGTAGTGAAACTTTAATTCCCTTCTCATTTCCTTTTTTTTTATATCATATAACTATTTTCTTTGTGTTCACTGTAGGGATTAAATTTGACATCCCCAAACTCTATCATACTAATTTGAATTTTTACCACTTTAATGTGATTAAAAGCTCTATCCAGTCCTGTCCCCATTCCAATTCAGTTATTAATGTCACAAAGTTACATCTTTATGTATTAAGAGTCCAAAAATACAAAATAGTTGCATTTTTTATGCATTGATACCTAAGAAAACTGTTTTCCTTCATTCTCTCTCACACAACACTTATGACATCAGATATGTGGGTTTTCTGCAACAAGAAACTAACTGCCTGGAATTAGTGCCCAGTCCTACAGGTTAAGGGCTTAATCCCACAGACTGTCCCCTACCCTTTATTTCCTCTTTTCTTTGATATTTATTTTTAATTTAAAAAATAATTTTATTTATGTTATTTATTTTTGGCTGTGCTGGGTCTTTGTTGCTGTGTGGGTTTTTCTCTAGATGCAGTTTGAGGGCTTCTCGTTGCAGTGGGCTCTCTTGTTGTGGAGCACAGGCTCTATGGAGCTTGGGCATCAGTAGTTGTGACACATGGGCTCAGCAGTCACAGCTCCTGGACTCTAGAACACAGGCTCAGTAGTTGTGGTGCACAGGCTTAGTTACTCCACGGCATGTGGGATCTTCTCAGCCCAGACATCGATCCAATGTCTCCTGCATTGGCAAGTGGATTTTTGTACCACTGAGCCACCAGAGAAGCACCGTTATTTTTATTTCTTTGGCTGTGCTGGGTCTTAGTTGTGGCACGCAGGATTTTTAGTTGAGGCATACAAGATCCTGTAGTTACAGCATGTGGGACCTTGAGTTGTGGCATGGGAACTCTTAGTTGCAGCATGTGGCATCTAGTTTCCTCACCAGGGGTGGTGCCCAGGCCCTCTGCATTGGGAACATTGAATCTTAGCCAAGGGACAAGCAGGGAAGTCTTTACCCCCTGATTCAGACACCAATCACAAGTCCAGGTTGTCACCTTGGTATCTGCCCAACTGTCTGTAAATTGGGACCAGTTTCTATGACCTCCTCCTGAGATCTGATCATTTTCTAGAGCAGCTCACAGATCCCAGGAAAAGTTTATTTACTATTGCTAGTTTATTACAAAATGATACCTTAAAGAATACAACTGAACAGCCAGGTAAAGAGCTACATACAGGGTGAGGTATGGGAAAGGGGCACAGAGCTTCCATTCCCTCTCTTAGGTACACCACCCTCCTAGCGCCTCCATATGTTCAACAACCCAGAAGCTCTCTAGTACTTTGGGGGTTTTTATGGAGACTTGATCATGTAGACATCATCAAATATTAATTCATTTTCTAGGCCCTCTCTTGTCTCCGGAGAATGAGGGATAGGGCCCAAAAGTCCAAGCTTCTAATGATGCCTTGGTCTTTCTGGTGACCAGTCCCTATCCAGAAGGTCACCAAGAGTCACCTCATTAGAACAAAAGATGCTCTAATGGTAATAAACTCTTCCAGCATTTATCTGGGAATGACTTAATACCTCCTTCATATTTGAAAGACTGTTTTGCCAGTTATGAGATTTGTGGTTAGACAGTTTCTTTCAGCATTTTTGATTATATCAACCCACTGCCTTTTGGCATCCAAGGTTTCTAATGAGAAATCTGTTAATAATCTCATCTGGGATCCCTTATATGTGATGAGTTACTTTCTTACTGCTCTCAACATTCTCTTTGTCTATAGACAGTTTGATTATAATGTGTCTCAGTGTGGAGTTCCTTGATTGATTGTATCCTACTTGAAGTTCACTGAGCTCTTTGGAGGGCTATGTGCATGTTTTTCATCACATTTGAGATGTTTTCACCCATTATTTTTTCAAGCAGTCTCTCTGCTCCTCTCTCTCTATCTCTTCTAGGATTCCCACAATGCATATGTTGATCTGCTTGATGTTGTCCCACAGGTCATTTAGGCGTTCATTTCAGTTTTCTTCAATCTTTTTTTTTCTTCCTGTTCCTCAACTTGACAATTTCAATTGTCCTATCTTCAAAGTAGCTGATTCTTCTGCCTACTCAAATCTGCTTTTGAATCCCTTTAGTCAGTTTTATTTTAGTTATATTTTAAACTCCAAAATTTTTTAGTTTATTTTTAGGTTTTCTCTCTATTAAAATTACCATTTTGTTCGTACATCAGTTTTTTGACTTTGTTCACATCTTCTTTTAGCTCTTTGAGCATCTTTAAGACAGACAGTTGTTTTAAATTCTTTGTGTAGGAAGTTCACCATCTGGTCTTTCTTAGACATTTATTTTTTCCCCTTTGAATGGGTCATAACATTCCTGCCCTTTTATGACTCATGATATTTTTGTTGTTGAAGCAGGACATTTGAATCTTATGATGTAGGAATTCTGGAAATCAAATTCTTCCTCTTCCTCGGGGTTTACTGATTTTGTTTATAATTTAAACTGGTGTATGTTGTCTCTGTGACAGCATCAACCTGATACTTATCTGATATAGTTACCTGATGCACAGGTAAGCTTAAGGTTTCCCAGATGTTTTATGAGTCTGGATCTTTTCTTAAGTATGTATGGTGACTTTCTAAATTTTCTATATATGTGGTTGCTTTTGAGTGTGTGTGTGTGTGTGTGTGTGTGTGTGTGTGTGTGTGTGTGTGTGCATGCACGTGTGTGCATGCGTGGCAGTCGCTTCAGTCATGTCTGACTTTTTGTGACCCCAAGGGCTGTAGCAGACCAGGCTTCTCCATTCATGGGATTCTCCAGGCAAGAATACTGGATCGGGTTGCCATTTCCTCCTCTAGGGTATTTTCCTAACCCAGGGATTGAACCATTGTCTCCTGTGTCTCCTGCATTGCAGGCAGATTCTTTACCCACTGAGCCACCTGAGAAGCTTTTGAGTATACTAGTTCTTAAATGTATGGTTTCCAAAAGGTGAAAAAGGGAAAAATGAAGGGAGAAAGAAACAGATGCCAGGGACTTCCCTGGCGGTCCACTGGTTAAGACTCTGTGCCTCCACTGCAGGGGGCACAGTTTCCATCTCTGGTCTGGGAACTAAGATCCTGCAAGCCATGCGACATGGCCAGAGAGAGAGAGAAACAGGTGCCAGTCCTTTGAAATACCCTGTAGTTTGTCATTTGGAGGAGGAGAGGTTTGTGACGATTGCAGTGGGAGTTGCAACAATGGCTTCCCACCTCTGTCTGCACATGATCAGAAGCAGCAATTATAACACAGATTACCCGTGATTTGGAGCACAAGGTTTTCATTGCCCACTCGGACTCCCACAAGCTGAGGCAGGCTGCTCCAGAAATGTGTGCACAGCCTCCTGGTATGGGGCCCAGGCTGTTTGGGGACAGCCACTAACTGCCTAAGAGCTGAAACTGTAATTAACTGCAGTATACCTTTCCCAACTTCCCTTGAAGTCACAAGCATTTAGCAGACTCCTTTGTTCCAAAGTAATTACATCAGGCAAATTCTGCAGTCAGGGACGTGAATTCCTGGTGCTTCCTACTCTAATATCTTCCCTGGTGTCACTTCAGCTGCGTCCATTTGCTGCTGCTGCTGCTAAGTTGCTTCAGTCATGTCCGACTCTGTGACCCCAGAGACGGCAGCCCACCAGGCTCCCCCATCCCTGGGATTCTCCAGGCAAGAACACTGGAGTGGGTTGCCATTTCCTTTTCCAGTGCATGAAAGTGAAAAGTGAAAGTGAAGTCACTCAGTCACATCCAACTCTCAGCAACCCCATGGACTGCAGCTTACCAGGCTCCTCCAACCATGGATTGTCCAGGCAAGAGTGCTGGAGTGGGTTGCCATTGCCTTCTCGGCGTCGATTTGACACAGTCCTAATTATCTTGTGAAGTTCCCTTATTTTCTGGCACAATAAGAGCACCAGGTTCACTTATTCATTCCTTGTCCCAGACTTGAAGTCAGGAAATTCTCCCAACTCTTCCTTTTAGTAAGGAATGGAATAGAAGGCAAAAATCTGAGCATGAGGGATTTGTGCTTGTATAAAATATTTCCTATTTCAATCTAGCATTATTTTTTTCTGATTTTTATAATTTCACTTATGCTGAAAATCCGCATTTCTCACAGTATTATGTTAAAACCTTTTTATTGTGATAAATAGCACTCAAACAGAAAAGTGAATGTAAGTGCACAGTTTAATGGATTATTATAAAGACCTTTGAAACATTGTTAGCACCAGGGAAGCCCCTATAGTTTCCCTTATCATTGTCTCCTCGCCTCCCTCCCCTCTATTATTACTCATAGCCTATTGTCTGGACATAACTTCTTTGAATTCCTCTGTCTGCCCTGTGGTGTTCCTGTAATTGGTAAAAGCTGCAATTACTTTCTTAAGTTTTGTTTTCTTTTTAATTTGTGTTTCAATGTTAACTTTTCCTTGATCTTCAACAGCAATTTTCTATTGAATTTTCTCTCTTGAGAAGTTACAATCTTCCATTTCTGTTTTGGTGTTTTAGTATCTTCTGTGGATACTGTATTTTACTCATGTTTTGGTTTTCATATTTGAATGGATTGGTCTTTTCTGGAGAGATATTGGAGTTGTGTTCCCAGTTTCTCAACTCAAGAGCTCTCTCTATTGGAACTGTAATTGACATCCTTAAAAAATATGATTCTTGGATCCTGTTCTGTTTCAAGAAGTTCTACCACCAATCTTCTGTTTTCCCTTAATATCAGTCAGTCAAGGAATACTGCCCTTGACTTCCAAGACAATCCCTGACACTTGTAAACAGTGCTCTTAAAAGTCTTCCCCTTTTCTTTACTTCCTCCAATGCTTGATCTCAGACTTAGCCACTGCATTCCTACTCAGATGAGAGCCTTTTTTTCTTCCATAAATTAGTACCTCTAAAATTTTTAAATGTATTTTTGGTTGTGGTGGTTCTTTGTCGCAGCACACAGTGTTTCTCTAGTTGTGGTGAGTGGGCTCCTCATTGCAATGACTTCTCCTGCTGGAACACGGGCTTTAGGAGAGTGGGCTCAGTAGTTGTGGTGCTCAGGCTTACTTGTTCTGTGGCATATGGGATCTTTCTGGACCAGGGATCCAACCTGTGAACGCTGCATTGGCAGGCACATTCTTAACCACTGGACCACCAGGGAAGTCCTGAGAACCTCTTCTGTAGGAAAATATTTGTGAATGGTTTCTAAGTTTTGCCAAAGCCAAGACCTTTCTGAACCCTCCATTCTTCTTAACTTCATGGTTTTCTGAACCTGTTCTGCTAGTTTGGGATGATCTTTCACCCTCACACTTAAACACAGTCTGGAATTTGAGAGTTTTCTCAGAGTCTTAGCTGAAAATGCAGGTTGTCGAATATTTTATGATCCCTTTGTACATTTGGTCAGGCGAGTGTAATCTCGGTTCTGTCTCAACAAAAATTTGAAGCGACGGACATTAAAGTCCTCAGCGCGTCACAGCTCTCGGACACATCGTGTTTTAGCTCTTGGGTCTTGAACAGACCGTGCTATACCCCTTATATCAGTGTTACAGCTCCGTGTTACAGCTCAGTTTTATTTAGAAAAGAGCAGGAAAATACATCCTCGAGGCGTGAGAGCATGTGGACCCAGAGACATGAAGAGAAGACAGAGCCCTGCCTCTTTGGCTCCTCTTATGTTTTTTCCTCCCCCTGGGCCTGCCCTATGTAAATTGGGCAAGCCAGGAGTGCCACTTGTTCCACCTGAGGTCCTCACTCTAGTCCTCGGACCTTCCTTTGTTCTATTTTCATGGGCTTTTCCCTTCCTTGTCTTTTCACCAGCAGCATTATGGTCCCTCCACAGAGAAGAGGCAGGGCCATCTCTGGGTGACAGAGGGGTCAGCCTGATGATCAGGGCAGCGTCTGGAGTCGTGCCAGTTCCTCTGTGCCACAGAGAGGTCAGCACCAGATTTCCACATTGGCTAATGTTTCTGGGGGGGAAAAAGGCCCCTGAGGGCTGAGGCTTCCATCACATGGGGTGTGGGATCTTCCCAAGCCTGGCACAGGCACCAGGTCTAGCCACTGGCCCAGCTTTGAAACAGGAATTAAACTATTCTGTAAGCGGTGGGAGGTGGCGGAGGGCAGACGCCACCCCCAAGCACTGTGCCCTCAAGGGTTGTGGCTTTGGCCGAGGACCTGCCCTAGGAGAGCTCATCCTCCAGGGCTCCCAGCAAGCTGCTGCCCTGTGGGGAGACCCAGGGCACCGCCCAGGCAGGGCAGGAGGCAGGAGGCAGCCTGGATCTCCAGGAAACTGAGGCAAAGCTCGCAGCATCCTCTCTCTGTGCTCAAAAAGCCAGGCTGGAATCACCTTTGGGTGAGGATGCCAGGCTCTGTGGATGCATGCTTCTGGGCTGTTAGCTTCGTTTTGAAGGCTTTACTTCATAGTGCTGAAAAGATATATATATATATTTTTTTTTTACAAACTCCATCCTTCTGTCAGCTCAAGTAAAGAATTTGTCCACACATTAGATCAGGCTCTAGTTCCATTCAGGAAACTTGTTATAAGCTCCTCTAAGTGCAGCGTCCCTCAGATGGATGCAGGTCTTGACTTCTAGAATTTAGTCCCTAAAAAGGCTGGCGGGGCCTGAGCTCCAGGATGCAGCTGAAGGCTTGAGAGCTGTATGCTGAGGCCTCCTGGCAAGCAGCACCTCAGACCCTCCAGGTGGCCCATGAACCACCTGCCCATCTTTCTGCTTCCTGTAGTATTTTTGTTGCTGCAACCCTAGGCTTTATCTCTGGTACTCCTTGGCTCTTTCCAAAGCGGTTCCTGAGAGCACCCCCTGCCTGACACGGTTTCTAGGCTTTGGAGCCTCCCCTGGCTGTCCACTGCTGTCTCTGCAGCCATAGACTGGAAGGATTTCTCCCTTTCCTTTCCCTCATTGCTCCCACCTCCCTGCATAAGTCAGTTCAGATCAGCACATGAGATTGTGCCAGGCACAATGCTGGGCGCTGGAGACCTAGAGCTGATGCAATCCCAGGAGCTCCCAGGTCGGGAGGAAACATCCAAAAAAGGCTTAGTAGATGGGAAATGCCATTGAAGCCTTAAAGGCCATGGATTTGGCCTTAATTCAGCAGGCAGTGGGGGGCCACTGCAAATCTTTGAGTATAACTGACTTCCAAGGGCCACGGCAGTTGAACAATTTCTTGCCTGCTTCAGGATTCTCCAGAAGCCAGACCCCTCCCCTTCTGCAGTGCCCATCATACCTTGGACCCCTGGTCCCATCAGCTTCTTCTGCTACCCAAACGTTGATGTCACCCCTGCCCTCCCTGAAATGCCTCTTTCTAGTCTGAGAAACTGGAGAGGGAGGGGAGCAGTGCTGATAGGAGGCCTAAGGCTTAGGTGGGGCTGAGCAAGACTCATGCCCACTCCCAGCCCCCACTCTTTGCAGTTGATTGTCAACTTCTCAGTGACTCAGTACCAGACAATCAGGTACAGCCAATCCCAGTATCCAAGTTAAGCCAAGATCATTGGCTTCCTTATGGTTCTGTCCTTGTCATTTGTATTACATTCTACGCCCTGGTCCACTTAAGGACAACAGATGGGGACACCCTCCTCCAGGTGAGGGGTGGGGGCAGGGGCAGCCAGGTGAATCAGAAGAGGGTGGATGGATGGATGGTGCTCCAGGGCTCCCTTCTGATGCACTCTGCCTGCCCATCCCTCCCCCATGCCTACCTCTCCTGCAGCGTTTGAAAAACTCAACAAAGCCAAGCAGAGACTGGGGTCCCGCCCTCTTGGATTACCAAGCAGGGCCCTAAGCCCCCACCATTCCACCCTCCCCTGAAGATGGGCTTGAGTTCCAGCCACTGGACCCGGACAAGGCCCAGATTCCCATGGTGGGGAGTAATGACTCCAGCCATCTGCAGGACTCCCAGATGTGAGCACAGCTGCTGAGGGGAGTGCCCCACCCCAACCCTGTGGTCCCAACACAGAGACTGGGGAGACAGTGGAGAGGTGTCACCGCCTGCCCCCACCATGCCCTGGCCAGGGGTGGCACCTGTCACCTTGGCCACCACTGCTAGCACGGTCATTTCTGCTCATTTCCCTAGTGTTCACAGGTCCTTTAGATGGCAAGATGGCAGCTGGGAGGTTTGGGTGATGTGGGGGTTGCTGGGGGGCCCAGTAGCACTTTGGGGCATCTCAGGTCAGGTCCCCAGATGCCTGCTGGGCTTCACATGGCCTCTGATGCCACCACACTTTGCCCTAAGCTGATGTCTGGGTGGGTCCCCTACCTGTCCCTGTCCCTGAGTCTTTGGCCTCCTGACCAGTGTTCCTGCCCTTGGGGTGGACCCCAGCCTCTGCCCAGGCTATTTCAGATCAGTCTGAGCCAATCACCTACAAACAACAGAAATATCCAAGCTGGGCCAAAGTCATTGGCTTCCTTATGGTTCTGTCCTTGTCATTTGTATTACATTCTACGCCCTGTTCCACTTAAGGACAACAGATGGGGACACCCTCCTCCAGGTGAGGGGTGGGGGGAGCAGGGGCAGCCAGGTGAATCAGAAGAGGGTGGATGGATGGATGGCGCTCCAGGGCTCCCTTCTGATGCACTCTGCCTGCCCATCCCTCCCCCATGCCTACCTCTCCTGCAGCGTTTGAAAAACTCAACAAAGCCAAGCAGAGACTGGGGTCCTGCCCTCTTGGACCACCAAACAGGGCCCTAAGCCCCCACCATTCCACCCTCCCCTGAAGATAGGCTTGAGTTCCAGCCGCTGTACAAGGCCAGACAAGGCCCAGATTCCCATGGTGGGCAGTAATGACTCCAGCCATCTGCAGGACTCCCAGATGTGAGCACAGCTGCTGGGGGGAGTGCCCCATCCCCACCCTGTGCTCCCAATACAGAGACTGGGGAGACAGTGGAGAGGTGTCACCGCCTGCCCCCACCATGCCCTGGCCAGGGGTGGCACCTATCACCTTGGCCACCACTGCTAGCATGGTCATTTCTGCTCATTTCCCTAGTGTTTACAGGTCCTTTAGATGCCAAGATGGCAGCTGGGAGGTTTGGGTGATGTGGGGGTTGCTGGGGGGCCCAGTAGCACTTTGGGGGGGTCTCAGGTCAGGTCCCCAGATGCCTACTGGGCTTCACATGGCCTCTGATGCCACCACACTTTGCCCTAAGCTGAGGGTCTCAGTGGGTCCCCTACCTGTCCCTGTCCCTGAGTCTTTGGCCTCCTGACCAGTGTTCCCGCCCTTGGGATGGACCCCAGACTCTGCCCAGGCTAATTTAGATCAGTCCAAGCCAATCACCTAAAAACAACAGAAATACCCAAGCTGGGCTAAAGTCATTGTCTTCCTTATGGTTCTGTCCTTGTCATTTGTATTACATTCTACGCCCTGTTCCACTTAAGGAGAACAGATGGGGACTCCCTCCTCCAGGTGAGGGGTGGTATATCAGGGTCCATCCGCAGTCCCACCCTCCCTGTCTCCACCCCCACTGTACACACTTGGGGGCCTCACCGCAGGTGTCCAGCAGCCTGGTCAGTGTGGGACATGTTCAGCTGGTCCTTGGTGACGCTGAGGTCCCTGTGACAGCTGCTGGCAGATGAAGTCAACCTCACTCTCCCATGCTGCTTCACCCCAGGGCTTCAGGACAAAATCACCATTTCTCCTAGATAATTTTGTGCTTTCTCACAAAGGCAACACATGATGGTACTAAAAGGAGGAGATCTGGAGCCTGGGATTATGCATGGGGTTTGCCTTTTCCTATGTGTGAGTCTGGGAAAGTCAATCATCCTTTTTGAGCTTTAGTATCCTCATCTGCAAAATGGGGACACCACCCCCTTCATAAGGATGTGTGAGACATAAGTTGCTGCCATTCACTGATGAACACACTGCTGCTCATTTATCTCCCTCAGTCCCTAGCCCTCTCTAACCCAGTCCTCGCAGCCTGGCTATCCCAGCCTGAGGGACAACTGGCCCCTGGATGAAGTCCTTCTCATATCTTCGTGTACTTCTTCCTCTTCCTGCAAAGCACTTCTTTTTGTATCTGTCTGGTAGTCTGTTCCTCGTCCTCTAAAACCCAGCTAGAACCAAGATCCCAGGATTGGCACGTATTTCCTGGGCCTCTGCAGCCCTCATGGGCTGACCCCTACCACAGGTGGCTGTAGAAGTGTCAGTCAACACCAGGAGCTCCTCCATGCCTGCAGGGAAGGGAAGTGAGTTGGACTTCGTGTGAGACCGTGGGATTAAAGCTGACCCAGTGGGGCTCTCCTGTCCTGGCTCCTCTCTACCAGCTCCCTGTCCTCTGAGCCCCAGGAAACCTGGCCCTACATGTGTATAAAGAGAGGCACTAGGTCTCCATGAAAGGAACAACCCCCCGCACCACCCCTGGTGCCGCCAAGCATCCCAGCTGCTCCCAGGCTTGGAAGCACCCTGGCCAGCTGGGTTGCTGCATGGCCCTGTCCTAGGAGCTGCTGAGGCATGAGGGAGGCAGCTGAGCTGGCCTGGCAGAGACCATCTGGGCTGGGAGTCGGGGGGAGGAACATGTGTGGCAGGCAGTGGGCCTAGGCACAGGCTGGGAAGTGGCTTGCCCTCCACGGGGCACCTGCTGCATGGGGAGCCCAACAGAGGCTCCAAGGATGACACATGGTAGACACTGAGGAGCCCCAGGGGCCCATGTCTTCACACCCAAGCCTGGGGCACAGGGGGATGGAAGTGAGGACCTCGTGGCCAGGGCCAGCTGCCTGCTCCCGATACCAGGACACACATGGCGACAGAAGTCACACACCTGGAGGGTCCAAGTGCCCCTGGTTTATACGCATGGCCCTCAGCTCCCTCTATTCTGCCCCACCGTGGCCTCTAAGAGAAGGAGCATCCTTCATGATCTGCCCTTAGGGGACCACGGGCAGCTAGTGAAGTCCAGATACAGCTGCCCAGGTTAGCAAAGAGGAATGGTGCTCCTCAGAGACAAGGGCTACATGGAGTCAGCACTGGTTCCAACTGAGTCCTGAGAATAGTGTAGCCCAGGGTCATAAGCAGAACTGAGAAAGAACAGACTCTCAAGCAACCACTGGGGGTACCCAGGGGACCTGCTATGGAGCCTCAGATGCAGCAGCAGTGGGCACATGTCAAAGGCTAAAGGGCACGAAGGAAACTATGCTCTGGCTATCTTTAGGCACATCCTGGTCTGGGAACAGGCGTCCCAAGGCGGCATTCCCTTCTACAGATGCGCTAGCCGGCAGAGCCTGGGGTCTGGGAAGCTCAGCCCCGGCAGGGGTTCTGGGACCTTGGGATTCAGGCTCTCTGTGCTGCCCACGTGGGTCCCACATCACCCCTGCTTGCCCGTCCCAGTCCTTTCAGGGTCACTCCAGAGAAAGCAGACCACCCAGTGAGTCTTCAGAGGGTTTCTTAAGTTTCACGGGGCTCAGAATCTCCATGGAGGGAGGGGCAGAGCTGCACTCCACTTTCTGCTACAGGCCCATGGCAATTCCAACACTTCTGGCAAGAAGGAAGCCAGTCTTGATCCTATCATGGCATCTACTCCCCGCTAGCAAGTATGTGGGTCTGGAGACCTCCATGTCTGCCCACATCTGAGCACTCAAGAGCTCAGGCTGGCTCAGGAATACTTTGAGAAGCCTAATTCATTTAGACTTGTTCCAATCAGGAGTTGGCCAGACCAGAGCGGAACTGAGAGCTGGATGCTGGAAGTTCAGGACCAGGCAGGAGACAGGGTCCTCAGCTTGGAGCACAACTGTTTGGCTCCCTCCCCAACAGCATGTCTGGACCGAGGACAAAAGAGTCCCAGAAATCCCTGGTGGGACAGGGCTTGTTTGGGGAGGGCTCTGCAAGAGACCCTGGGTCAGTCTTTCAATGAATCAGAACAGCAACAGGAGAATCCCTGTGGGGAAGGGAGGAGCCAAGGGAAGGGCCATGCTTAGCCACTGGCTTCCTCCCGGGCAGCTGCCCAGTCTCACTGCTTCTTGAGGCAATATCCCCAGAGAAGGAATACAACCGCCGCCCTTGGGGTATTTTTCTGCCTTCTGATTTCAGAGCTGGCCTGCTCCGTCCATCCATGAGCCATCCATCCATGAGCTGGCCCTACTCTTGCCCTCTGCTTCGCACCACCTCTCCTGTGCTCTGAGGCAGTGGGCAGTGAAGAGCCGTGACCTGGGGAAAGGGGAGAGGGATGTTTCCTGTAAGACATCACTAGAGGAATCAACATGAAATGTTCTATGCTATTTTTCGAATGGAAGAAGAGAAAAATCAGTCTCTGAGGACTCCTTGATCAGCCCCTACTGAATGCTCCCCACAGCAGGCAGAGCACAGGATGAGGATGTCAGGGTGTCAGACTCAGGACAGCCCTCCCGGCAGGATCGACTGCAGCCTGATCTCCAGGATATCTTGTGATGAGGGTGGGGAGTGTGCTTCCTGCCTCCCAGCAGGACCTTCGGGCCCTTTAGCAGAATCTGTCTGCTGTGGGCTCCAAACCACAGTAGTATCTAACCTGCTGGGTGAGGGGCTGCCTGCCTGGGCCTGCGATAGCTCTAGCACTCAGGAGTCCTGGCAGTGCCAGACTTGGGCCCCATGGAGCCTCCTCGGCCCTCCTGTAGGGGCCAGCAGCTGACAGCAGGCCCCAGAAGGGACGGACGGTGCTCATGACCCCCACCCCCTCACGGCAATCTGGTCCCTGTACTCACCAGCATCCCTTTGGCACCTTTTCCTACCATGGTGGTGGTGGGTTAGGGGCTCTGGAGTCCGGATCACACTCACACGCTTTGTTTCTAGCACCTTTCAGAGTACAGGCCTCCAGAGCTATAAAGAGAGCAGAGAATGAGGTGAGGATTTGGCCCAGCGAAGGCAGGGCAGGACGAGTGTGGCTCTCCAGAACAGGTAGTGCAGGGCCCAGACCACCTGCCACTCTTCCCTCCCGTCCTGTTCCTTTCTGGATGACCCTCAATCCAGTTCCTACCTCACTCTTCTCCCAACCCTTCCCCTGAAACCCTTGGTCTCCAGGCTTCCTGTCCCAATGGGCAAAGGTTTATTTTTTATTCTCCAGATGCCGAATTTTATTTTTTTAAAAAAATGAACACAGAACTGGGACAGGGTCCAATTCGTTCATCGTCTGTGTGAACGGCCTCAACCTTTCCCCTGAAGGGGAGTCAGCTTGGATCAGCACATGTTTCCCCACCTCACCCCAGCCAGGTGGCCAGGATGGGCCTTCCCTATCCTGATGCTGCTCAGCCTGGGCTCCAGGCATATGGCATTCCACTAACTTGGACCAGAAGCTCTGGGCACAGCAAACAGCATGTGCGTCATGCCTCCATGCCCTTGCTCAGGTGGGCCCCAACCGAACACCTTCCCTCCTGCTCCCCAGGTGAAACTCTACAAACCCTTTGGGACCCTGCCTCAGTGTCACTTCTCCTCTGTTGCTTTTCCTGACACGGCCCCCACTCCACTCCAGAATGAACAAATTGCTTCCTCTTTTGTGTTTTGTGCTACCAGTGTTCTTATAAACTTACTCCAGACATATTTGCTTATGTCTGTCAACTGTGGTTGGGCAGTTCCCTGAGGGATTGGATGTGTTTAATTGACCCCTCTGTGCTCTGCTCAGCCTGCCCTCAATCTTTTCCAGCATAAGAGTCTTTTCAGATGAGTCAGCCCTTCGCATCAGGTAGCCAAACTATTGAAGTTCCAGCTTCAGCATCAGTCCTTCCAATGAATATTCAGGACTGATTTCCTTTAGGGTGGACTGGTTGGATCTCCTTGCAGTCCAAGGGACTCTCAAGAGTCTTCTCCAACACCACTGTTTAAAACCATCAATTCTTCAGCGCTCAGCTTTCTTTATAGTCATACTCTCACATCCATACATGATGACTGGAAAAACCATAGCCTTGACTATACGGACCTTTGTTGACAAAGTAATGTCTCTGCTTTTTAATATGCTGTCTAGGTTGGTC
The DNA here is from genome assembly GCF_002263795.3 of Bos taurus. Taxonomy (NCBI): domain Eukaryota; kingdom Metazoa; phylum Chordata; class Mammalia; order Artiodactyla; family Bovidae; genus Bos; species Bos taurus. The sequence continues at coordinate 37,849,677 of NC_037340.1, forward strand.
ATAACTTTTCTTCAAGAAGCAAACAAGCGTCTTTTAATTTCATGGCTGCAGTCACCATCGACAGTGATTTTGGAGCCCCCAAAATAAAGTCTGTCACTGTTGCCACTGTTCCTCATCTATTTGCCATGAAGTGTTGGGACCAGATGCCATGAACTTAGATTTCTGAATGTTGAGTTTTAGGCCAACTTTTTCACTCTCCTCTTTCACTTTCATCAAGAGGCTCTTCAGTTCCCTTCGCTTTCGGCCATAACGGTGGTGTCATCTGCATATCTGAGGTTATTGATATTTCTCCTGGCAACCTTGATTCCAGCTTGTGCTTCATCCAGCCCAGCATTTCTCATGATGTACTCTGCATATAATTTAAATACACAGGGTGACAATATACAGCCTTGACAGACTCCTTTTCCTATTTGGAATCAGTCTGTTGTTCCATGTCCAATTCTAACTGTTGCTTCCTGACCTGCATACAGGTTTCTCAAGAGGCAGGTCAGGTGGTCTGGAATTCCCATCTCCTTCAGAATTTTCCACAGTTTATTGTGATTCACACAACAAAGGCTTTGGCATAGTCAATAAAGCAGAAATAGATGTTTTTCTGGAACTCTTGTTTTTTCCATGATCCAGTGGATGTTGGCAATTTGATCTCTGATTCCTCTGCCTTTTTAAATCCAGCTTGAACATCTGGATGTTCACGGTTCACATATTCTGAAGCCTGGCTTGGAGAATTTTGAGCATTACTTTACTATCATGTGAGATGAGTGCAATTGGGCGGTAGTTTGAGCATTCTTTGGCATTGCCTTTCTTTGGGATTGGAATGAAAACTGACCTTTTCCAGTCCTGTGGCCACTGCTAAGTTTTCCAAATTTGCTGCCATATTGAGTGCAGCACTATCACAGCATCATTTTTTAGAATTTAAAAGAGCTCAACTGGAATTCCATCACCTCCACTAGCTTTGTTCGTAGTGATGCTTCCTAGGCCCCACTTGACTTCACATTCTAGGATGTTTGGCTCTAGGTGAGTGATCACATCATTGTGATTATCTGGGTCATGAAGATCTTTTTGTACAGTTCTTCTGTGTATTCTTGCCACCTCTTCTTAATTTCTGCTTCTGTTTGGTCCATACCATTTCTGTCCTTTATTGAGCCCATCTTTGCATGAAATGTTCCCTAGGTATGTCTACCTCTAATTTTCTTGAAGAGAACACTAATCGTTTCCATTCTATTGTTATCCTCTATTTCTTTGCATTGATTGCTGAGGAAGGCTTCCTTATGTCTCCTTGCTATTCTTTGGAACTCTGTAGTCAAAAGGGTATATCTTTCCGTTTCTCCTTTGCTGTTTTGCTTCTCTTCTTTTCAGAGCCATTTTGCTTTTTTGCATTTCTTTTTCTTGGGGATTGTCTCAATCCCTGTCTCCTATACAATGTCACAAACCAGAATGTGGTCCACTGGAGAAGGAAATGGCAAACCACTTCAGTATTCTTGCCTTGAGAACCCTATGAACAGTATGAAAAGCCAACAAGATAGGACACTGAAAGATGAACTCCCCAGGTTGATAGGTGCCCAATATGCTACTGGAGATCAGTGGAGAAATAACTCCAGAAAGAATGAAGGGATGGGCCAAAGCAAAAACAACACCCAGTTGTGAATGTAACTGGTGACAGAAGCAAGGTTCGATGCTGTAAAGAGCAATATTGCATAGGAACCTGGAATGTTAAGTCCATGAATCAAGGCAAATTGGAAGTGGTCAAACAGGATATGGCAAGAGTGAACGTTGACATTCTAGGAATCAGTAAACTAAAATGGATTGGAATGCGTGAATTAACTCAGATGACCATTATATCTCCTACTGTGGACAGGAATCCCTTAGAAGAAATGGATTAGCCATGATAGTGATCAAAAGAGTCTGAAATGCAGTACTTGGATGCAATCTCAGAAACGACAGAATGATCTCTGTTCGTTTCCAAAGCAAACCATTCAATATCACGGTGATCCAAGTCTACGCCCTGACCAGGAATGCTGAAGAAGCTGAAGTTGAATGGTTCTATGAAGACCTACAAGACCTTTTAGAAATAACACCCAAAAAAGATGTCCTTTCCATTATAGGGGACTGGAATGCAAAAGTAGGAAGTCAAGAAACACCTGGAGTAACAGGCAAATTTGGCCTTGGAGTACAGAATGAAGCAGGGCAAAGGCTAATAGAGTTTTGCCAAGAGAACGCACTGGTCATAGCAAACACCCTCTTCCAACAACACAAGAGAAGACTCTACACATGGACATCACCAGATGGCCAGCACTAAAATCAAATTGATTATATTCTTTGCAGCCAACGATGAAGAAACTCTATACAGTCAGCAAAAATAAGACTGGGAGCTGACTGTGGCTCAGATCATAAACTCCTTATTGCCAAATTCAGACTCAAATTGAAGAAAGTGGGGAAAACCACTAGACCATTCAGGTATGACCTAAATCAAACCCCCACTAGGTTCCCTTGGCCTTTCCCCTGGCCACCAGGTGTCCTGCATAACCTCCTCAGGGCCAGGCAAGGCTGTGACTTGTGGCCGTTTCCCTTCGCTTAGTCACCCAGACCAGGTTTCCTGACTCTCTAGATACATCCCTGCTCATGGCTTTGGTCTTCTGGGGGCAGTCAGGAGAAGAGGGAATGTGATCATACCCTTGTTCTCACTCGCCACATCCTTCCCACCAAGCTATAAACTCTAGACTTCTTGTTTTCAAAGCTGTCACTCTGTGGCTAACAAATAATGACAGTGATGATAGTAATGAAGCACAGCCACCTCATGGCTTGGACATCATGCCTTCTGGTCAGATGAGTAAACTGAGGACACTCTGTCCTGGAACTTGGGCTACAGGGTGATATCCCTGAATATGCAAATATGGCCCTTGTGTTCAAGGTGCTTCTCTTTCTCGGTGGAAAAAAGACTGCTTGGCAGCTGCTCCCAGGACAATGAGTTGGGTGCAAAGCTTTGCTACTTCTCCTGCCTCTGCTGTTTCTGTTAACTGGCCCCATCCATCCATTCAAAAAGTACCACCTGAAGGCCTATGATAAGTCAGGCCCTCTAATAGGGGTTGGGCATTCACATTACCCAGGCACCAGGCCTACCACTCACCCACATATAGACCACTGTTGACAAGCTGTCTGTGCCATGAGGGTCAGAGTCAGGTTAGGTTGTGATGAAGACCTTGGACTCTGGGTCCTGGGACAAGGAACTGACTCTGCCAACTCACTAGGTATGTGACTTCAAGCAAATTACTGAACCTATCTGACCCTTGCTATCTCAATCTGGAAGATGGGGCTAATTATACTTCCTTTGTACCTTCTGAGGTTTCTGCTTAAGTTTCGACTCTACAGGGCCTCCACTTTCTCCTCCCCTCCAATCCATTCATTGTCCCAAAGTCTAAAACCCTGATTCCCTCCAATAGTCTTCCTCAGCCAACAGGATATGGTCTACATTGTTCAGCAGGCAGTTAGGGCTAGCCACAGTTCAATTCATGTATTCCACAAATATTTATTTCAGGCTTGCTCTGGGCCAGACCTGTGCTGGGCGCCATGAACTCTTCAGTCTCTGGCCTCCTGCAGCTTACAAGCTCGGCTGAAACAGTAACCAGCGAAACAGGTGACTCAAATACATACAATTAGAGCCTACGATAAAGGGTGGGAAAGTGAAAGATCCTCTTTAACCAGAGTCTACCCCAGTGGGGCCTGGCCTTGTCTGAGAGTTACAGAGGACTTTCCTGAGGAAGTGATGTTTAAGAGTCAGAGGGGGATGATTAGGCATCAGTGAGCAACAGAAAAGATAGATTCAAGCAAATGAAATAATACAGAAAAAGACCAGGAGCCTGGGGCTCAGAGAGTGAGGGAGAAAGTGGCCAAAGATGAAGGTGGATGCAAAAGCAGGGTTAGGGTTTTGGGGGCCTTGTTTTGATCTTTATCCTGAGGGCAATGACAAGCACTGAAGTCTTGAAACCAGAGTTATAACTGAGAGGAGGAGCAATTGGTGGTGTGTGCATTTTGAAAACGCCAACCTAGATTAGTATGGAGAAAGGACTGGAGGGAGGGAAGAGGGGAAGAAAGGAAATGGATTAGGACTAGGCCAGGCCAGGCCAGGAATGAGGGTGCTTGGCTCAGGAAGGTCATGACAGGGTGGCAAGAGGTGCACAGATTTGAGAAAAATATAGAAGGTAACTTTGGTAGGACTTGGTGATGCATTGGACTTGGGGATGAGGGATAAGGAGGGGCCTCTGGTTTTTAATGGTATAATAGGAAGAAGCCAGTGCCCGTTCCAGAGACCAAAGACAGAAATGCTGGGGATGCTGCAGGTTTGGAGTGGGGAGGGGATGAGCTAAGTTGGGTGAGCTGGGTTCAATTTGCCTGTAAGCCACCCAAGGGAGGATAGTGAGAGGATAGTCATAGGACCTGGTCCATCTTTACTGTCCCATTGCTCAGTCTTCCTCTCCTCCGAACAGGACTGTCAGCTCTATCAATTTTAAGGATCCATCTGGGCCAAGCCTTGAAGTCCTTACTCGGGATGGAAAGGTGACAAGGTTTTCTCCTTGCCTTCAAGAATCTCACAGATTAGGATAAAGATAGAAAAGGAAGCGTAATTTCCCATTCACTGCTTGGAGGGTGGGGAGGGGCTGTGGGAGTGGGGAAGGGGCCCTTAGTTCTGCCTAGAGCCAAAATCAGCTACCTACAGCCACTTATGGTTACCTGTGGGCCATGTGGGACTATCCAGCATCCCCAGAGGGTTCTTGCCTTCATTCCGTGGCTTAGGCAATTCCCTCTTCCTTGAGCACCCTTGTCCCCATTTCCTTCTGTATATACCCCACCCATCTTCAAAACCTGTTCCAAAGCCATTACCACCAAGAAGCCTTCCTTTCTCTTGCATTTGCAGTCAGCCTTCCCACTGTGCCTCCGGTTACACCCAATGCACGCAGTGTACATCTGATCAACACGTTCCTCACACGCAGCCATTGTAGCATGTTTGCTGCTGCTGCTGCTGCTGCTATGTCGCTTCAGTCGTGTCCGACTCTGTGCGACTCCAAAGACGGCAGCCCACCAGGCTCCCCCGTCCCTGGGATTCTCCAGGCAAGAACACTGGAGTGGGTTGCCATTTCCTTCTCCAATGCATGAAAGTGAAAAGTGAAAGTAAAGTCGTTCAGTCGTATCCGACTCTTAGCGACCCCATGGACTGCATCCTACCAGGCTCCTCTGTCCATGGGATTTTCCAGGCAAGAGTACTGGAGTGGGGTGCCATTGCCTTCTCCGTGTAGCATGGTTACTTGTGTGCAAATCTTCCTTCCCCACCAGCTGGAGAAATCCCAGGGCAGAAGTGTGATTCTTCTGCATCCTCAGAGCTGGGCACTGAGCCTTAGTCACAGTGTAGGCGGAGTTAAGGGGGCGTTTTCTTGAGTTGCTTGGAAACACTAGGGCATACTCAGTGTCGCCCATTAGTCCCTTCCTAGAACCATTGGAGAAGGAAATGGCAACCCACTCCAGTGTTCTTGCCTGGAGAATCCCAGCGACGGGGGAGCCTGGTGGGCTGCCGTCTATGGGGTCGCACATAGTCGGACACGAATGAAGCGACTTAGCAGCAGCAGTAGCAGCAGAACCAGTCCCCCTCACCCCCTACCCTCCAGTCTTCTGACACTCTCTCACTTGGGGGTTCTTTAACCTCTCAGGCCCTTCTCTCCTTCTCCACTCTTCGGCCCCCCAACCTTTATCTTCTTGCAGCTGCAGCATCAAGCTTATTTCAGCAAAGAAACAGACCTAAGCCTTATGAGAGCTATGAGAGACAAGGGCGCGGCTCCTTTAACAGTGGCCAGCGAGGGGGCGTGGCCTGCGGAGAACTGGCCCTAAAGGGGGCGCGGCTCCTTTAAGAAGCTGCCGGTCTGGTGAAAAGAGGGCCCTGAACAGCAAGAAAAGGCCGGGTTGCTTTCGAAGCTGTAGCACCGCCTGGAGAGCCCGGATTCCTCGAAGCTGGCGCCTTCGCCTTAATCCGGATGCGAGGTGTCGGGAGCGGCCGTTACATCAACCGCCAAGAGTGGGCCTTTCAGCTACTGTGGGGACGGTTACCCCGCCCCCGGCCCCTGTCTTGGAAAATACCGGGGCGCCCAGGTCCCCGCCCCCTTGCCCCGGCCCTCTGGGAGAGCCTCCTCCCGCCCGGCCCCAGACTTGCGGTCAGCCCCGCGTGCCGTTGTCTGCGGGGTGCGGGGCACCGGCTGGGGGTGGGCGCCCCGGGCTGCTAGGCCCCTACCCTCACCTGCTGCCGCCCGGACCCGCCCTAAGCGCACCTGGAATGACGGTTGGGTGGGGAGGACGCGGATTCTTTCCGGGAGAGCAACCGCCCGAGAACACCGCGGCCGTAGCCCCTTCCCAAAGCCGGAGCCGCAGACAAGGGTCCGAGGGCACCGAGACTCCCTGGCACGGCTTCCCAGGACCTTTGGGCGCGCAGGAACCCGACCCGACCGGCGAGTGGCGGGCAGATAGGGAGGCAGGCCGGCTAGAGGTTCAGGGCGTCTGCAGGGCCCCAGCGCGCAGACCCAACTGGCGCCTCGAACAGACGCTCTGGTTCCGGCACTACCGGTACTAACACGTGCCCGCCGCTGGGGGCCAAACCGTCAACGGCACGCTGCTCCCCTCCTCCAGGAGCGGCCCCCCGCCCCCCTCCGCCGCCATTCCGCCCGTTGCAGCTCATTGTTGACAGCGGTGACACCCAGACCTACGCATTTACCCAACCTTTCTGGCGAGACAGACATCCCCACGCGTGTACCTACACTCATCCACAGATGCCCTTATGCATCCAATATCACACACGCTCGCTCGCTCTCTCGCTCTTCCTGAGATTCAGCCGGGTGGAGCCACCAAACACCCAGACCAACGGCTGGATAGTGAGAGGCTCGGGCCGTAGCGCCCCCTGCCGAAAGCCCCCTTCCCGTGCTGCAGGCCCGGCCCAGGCATACTGGCTCCGCACCGCGGTGCGCCCAGGTGACTTTCTTAAAGTTACATCAGCTTCTTGAGGCTCTGTGCCACCGCGAGTCTTCCCGCGCGGCGGTGCTGCTCCTTGCTCCTCCTGAGCTTGTTGTGTTTTGGTTTCGGGGAGGCGGGGGCCAAGAGTTTGGTGAAAGTTTGGAGAGTGAAGAAGGCTTGGGAAACCTAGCCAAGTCCCTCCCCTCTCCCAGCAGCTCCCCTGGCCGCCCTGCCCACCCCTGCCACCCCTCCACCCCATTCTCATCCCCACCCCCGGCCGACTTCTCAGGCTCCTCCTCCCAGGGAATAAATTTACAAGTTGCTCCAAGCTTTCCAAGGACTGAGTCCCATGAACCCCTGGGAGTGGGCTCCGCAAAGGAGCCCCCTGCTCTGCCCCATCCTCGCTGCCCTCCAGCTGGGGCCCTTGGAGGAAGTAGATGTCCTCCCCTTGGGCTACGCTGGAATGAAGCCAGAAAGGCCTGGGACACTTGGGAGACTGGGGCTGGAGTTAGCCTGCCAGGCCCCGGCCTTCTGCACCTGCCTTCACCCTAGAGAGAAGTCTGAGCAAATTCCATCCCCTTTGGATCAGTGCCCCTGGGGACTGTGGGCACAGCTGGGTAAGGCCTGGGCCCTACTCCTTGGAACTGGAGGGCTTGGGGGTCCTTTCTCCACCGACCCTCTCACTGGTTTGGTCACACCTACACTGCCTCAGGTTCTATCCTTGGGTTGGGAAGATCCCCTGGAAGAGGGCATGGCAATCTGCTCTAGTATTCTTGCCTAGAGAATCCCATGGACAGAGGAGCCTGGTGGGCTACAGTCCATAGGGTCACAAAGAGTCAGACACTACTGAAATGACTTAGCACTCACGGGGGTTGTTGTATTACAAGGGCTGCAGACACCAACCTGGGCCCTCTGTTCTCACCCTGGGGAGACATGCGGAGGTTCCAATCCTAGCTAAAGAAGACTTTGCCAAAGGGAGCTTTGCTGAGCCTCAGTTTCCTGTCCTACAAAATAAAACACCTTGCTCTGGGCTGCCTCTGAGCAGCAGAGGTTGGCAGTTGATGGGAAGGGGCTCCCACATTTGCTTGTCTTGAGGCCGCCAGCTTTCAAGGAGAAGGGCCAGTTAGTACTGGCCATCAGGGGACTGTTGTCGCCCCAGCATCTGCTCAGGAAGGGACCAGTCTCTTCTCTGCACCCTGAGTCTGTCCTCACTGTTGTCTGCCCAGGAAACCAGTTTTCTTTGTTCCCTGGGGATAGTCAGCCTCCAAGAAGCTGACTCACACATGCCAAAATCGAACAAGATCAGTTGACAAGTGAGATTCCTCTTTTCTAATTTACAGAGGCTCTGAGCAAGATAGCAGGTATCAGGCACAGACACTTCCTGCCAAGGAGCGCCAGTCCATTCCACCAGGCTTCTCCAGGGCCCAACCACTCAGAACTTACAACCTATTCACTTTAGAGGCTTGGTCAGAACCTGGAAGATTCGGAGACATTCTTCTCATCAGCAAGATTATTTTTGTTTTTCCTTTGTCCCCAGCCTTGCAGGTTTGTGATTTGTATTCTATGAAGGAACTGCAGGTGTCTTGTGTGTGTCCTCTTCCTGAGCAATCTGTGGTTCCCATGGCCCCTGCCCTTGTGGATTTGTGTAGATGAATCTGTGTTTGGAGGCGAGTGACTGCGCACTGAAACAGCTCTGGGTCTCAGTGTGCATGTGTGCCCAACTCTGGGGACTGGGCCCCTGTGACCCAAGTCTCTCTCCCTCTGCCTCTCCTGCTGGGACATAAATTCTCTTTCTGGTTTCTCCCTCCCTCCCTCCCACTGGGGCTTGTCATAAAGGGCCACCACACAGGGAAGACAGGATAGAGGCTGCTGAAAGATCCTCCATGGAGTGGAGTGGGGACAAGGAAGCATAGGAGGGTGGGACAATGGCCTCCATTCCCCCTGAAGGAGTAGACTGGGGCTGGGGGCCCCTGAGAAGAGAGCACTGAGTGTCGGTGAAGCTTCTGGAACCAACATGGCCACCCCACTCTAAGGACTCCACGTGAAGTGGGGGGTGGGGAGTGGGCTGAGATTGGATGAAGCGAGGGGAGGAGTGCTCAGGACTCAGTCCTGAGTCAGGGAGAAGGTATATTTGGGATGAATCCCAGGACAAGAAGACAGTCTTCACACTTTTAACCCATGGGGTGGGAGAAATATATTTTCCCTGGGGGTTTGGAAAAGTTGGAGATTTTGCCCACATGGGTTTTGCTAGACTGATGGCATCACACAAAGTACATTTGCATACATACAGAGACTTATATATCTGTGCATTTTACCCATTTTGATCTAGAAAGGGCTTCAAGCAGATGCACAATGAGGTGAATCCTGAGGAAAAGCTTAGGAGAAAAATTCTGTTTTGAAAAATCGCCTGTCTCCGCGAATCAGAGACCAAAGCAGCTGTTTTCCTCCAACCAGAATAAGGCCCCAAGGGAGGCAGGATTGGGCCTAGCTCAGGTCAGAGCCGAGATGGATTCACCCCCACCGTGAGCTCCCCACCCTCGACCGCTGGCCCACAGGATGGGAAGGGCATGGCCAGCCTGAGCCATCGTGGGGAGAAGTGGGGAATCAGGCCAGAGGACAGAGGGGAGGACCGATGGGGTCAGCCATCTCGCTGGCTGGCTTCTTCCTGGGCAGGGCAGCAAGAGGACAGGCAGCGGCCGGGCCCCACCCACTGTGGTCTAAGGCGTGTCTCAGGAGCCTCCCAGTGCAGTGCTATTTCCTGGGAGGGCTGGGTCCACGTCAGATCCCCCTGGTGCTGACTGGTTTCACTTGTCATCATCAGCCCGAAGAAACAAGGCCTCTGTCGGGCGGCACAGAGCGTGCTTAGGTGTGTGTCTGGTGGGATGAGGGATCAGGCCAGATGTGGGCCACTTCTGGAAGGAACTGTAGGAGCTGGTGGCACTGGGCAGTTGGTGGAGGGGTGCTGGGAGACCCTGCGAAGAAGTAGGGGAAGGGTGGACATTGCTTTGAGTTACAGCCTGGCCTGATCAGGCTTGAAGCCCCAGCCTCAGGAGCTTCAGAAACCCACCTGGGCTCTGCTCTCAGAATCTTCCTCCCTTGAATGCCTAGTGGTCAGTGCCTAGCACCTTCCCTATCCTGTCCCAGTGCAAGGGAGGGATCTAGGTTGGTTCCAGAAACAAGAGCTGCCTCTGGGGCTCCGTGTGCCCTTCAGGCCATCCTGCTGTGCTTACTCTGGCGCTGGTCCAGGGGGCAGCATGAGCCAATTACAGGAATCAGAGCAGGGGCCCAGCCTGGATCTCAGCAGCTGCAGGTAAAATTAGAAGGAGAGATTGGAAACAATGACTTTGGCCTGTCTGGGGTACAGCCTTGATGTCCAGAGCATTCAGTGTTCAGATTTCTAAATACCTTAGCGCTCTCAAAATCCAGGATTCCCAATGCCAAGGGTGCCAGAGCTCTGAACACCACAGTGAACCCGAAAACTAGAGTTCCCAGCACCCAGAGGCCCTAAATGCCCAGAGCCCCTCATGTCTAGATCTCTGGGGTTCCTAACATCCACTGCTCTGAGTGCCAATTCACTGGGAAGGAATCTGGAGTGGGGGGAGTGGCGGCCCTGTTGACCCAGTTCCCTTCAGTGACTGGCACTGCCTGAGGAGTGGCCATCACAGAAGCTGGGCCAGGGGTGGTGCTGGAAGCAGCAGCAATGCTTCCCTGATGCTCTCATCCTGTCCTGAAGTGGGATGAAGACTGATGCCCTTTCCTCCAGTCCCTCCCCACCCCCGGTCACATGACCTGTGTGAGTGAATGTCCACTAACTCACACGTATGAATGTACATCTGCTCTGTGCTGGGCGCTGTGCTGATTTCTAGGAACTCAGCCCTGAGAGGAGAGGAACTCCTGCTTTCCTGTATTGGAACCTGACCCTATGTCATGTGCTGGGGTGAGACAGCATGTTTCTGAGGCCCACGTGTAGTCAAGGGCTTGGCTGTGGATGTCAGGCTGTGAGCACAGACAGTCAGCAAGTTGACGTGTCTAACAGAGCGGATCTGACTATGTCTCTCCATCAGGCCGTCTCTGCCTCACTGCTTTCTTAACGGGTGGAGGTAAGGCCCCTATTCCACCGGATCGGGCCTCCCTGTGAGGAGCAGGAGGCTAGTCCTGGGCTAGAGGCTGACACCCAGAGCCATCCTGTTGAGGGATGAGGGATGAGGGATTCCTCCCACTGCCCCTGCCCACGCTGAACCCAGAGCCTCCTTGGATTGGGAGAAGTGGCTATAAGTGAAGCAGCCAACACCAAAAATGGCCATCCACCCTGGAGAGAATCCTGAGACACCACCCCCTCCTCCCATCCAGCCCACCCAGCTTGCCGACCTGGAGACTGGATAAGGCTCCTGTCTGACTCTGCTTCCCCGGGTCCTGTCTGAGTAATCCTTTCAGACTGGGAGAAGGAACAAAGCCATGATGTGCCTACCAATGGACATCACAGGGAGCTGTGACATGATGGGGAGTGATACCAAGCGGGTGGTATCTGGCGGCCTGAGTGGGTGGGTCTCCATCAGCTGGCAGCACCCCACAACTCCCAGCAGCTGAAGATGGCGACACTGGATAAGGTTTACTGGAGGGCCCTGCCTTACCAGTCTCCCCCACATGCCTTATAGCCTCTTACCCCTGGGCTAGCTCAGAGAGCAGGCTGGGAGCAGGCTGGAAGAGGGGAAAGGGTCAGCTGTGGCTGGCTGAGCTCCAAGGCAGCCAGCCATGGTCAGGGAGCCCTGGCAGAGCCCCAGAAAGGAGGTGGGAGGGGTCCCCAAGACAGCCATGGCTGCCTGCATTCTTATCCCAAGACTTCCACTTGATAGCCAGGTAAACAGGAACCTCGCTTTCCTCAGTATTCCTCAACAGAAGACTCTCAGTACTGGCTACCAATCACAGTACTGCTATGGGGATTAAACAGGGTGAAGTAGGCACAGAAGAGGGCCTGGTACCTAGTAAGTGCTCATCCTCCTTCCTAGGGAAGGCCAGGATCCTATAAGGGGCCCACCTGGCCCAGGAGCAGCTCCCAGTTGGCCTGAGCCTTGCAGGGGTTTCCAGAATCTGTGCAGCCCCATCCCCACCCCATCCCCGTCTGCACTTGACTCCAGACTCCCCAGGAATCCTGGACTTCCTGGAAGAGTTTCTTCCAGCGCCCCGCACTGATTTCTTGGAGCCCTAGTACCCACTGGTGACAAAATCCATCCATGGCAGTTACAGCCTATCCTTAGGGCACATCTATCCAGACAAAGTGCTGTCTTTATGCCTTCCTCACATCATGTTTCCCAGAAGGAACTATCCCCATGTTCTAGAACTAGGGCTCAGGCAGGGTAAATAATTTGCCCAAGGGGAAAGAACTAACAAGTGGTAGAACCTGAGCCTAAACACAGGTTGGCCAGTCTCCAAAACCTATGCTCTCACCCTGCGAACCATATACACACACGGTCATGTGGTGACCCAGTCAAAGTTTTATGTGCCGTACTGATAATTGGAATGCAGGGATGCTTGGGTGTGCGCTCACTGAAATTCTTCAGCTGTGAGTACAAAATCATGTGACTTGGTTTTGAGCACAGTGAGGTTGGGTGTTTGACTATGGAGACGTTTTGCGTGGCTGTATGATTGTATTGTGTGAGTATAACCATAGTTAGACTGGTCATTTGTGTTGTGTGAAACTAGCCATGGCAAAGCGCAGCTCTGTGTGTGTGTGTGTGACTGTTGTGGAGGGGTGTGTGGCTAGCTAGCGAGATTGTGGGGAAGTGGCGGAGGGCCCTGGGTTCCCAGCACCCCTTGCCTTTGTGGTCCCAGAACTGTGTGTGCTCACCATGACACGCTTGATGGGTGGCTCCACGTGCCTGATACACTCCCTTGGGCCTCCCAGGTCTTAATCCTCCCCTCACCCCCACTTTCTTTGGAGGAAGTAAGGCAAATAGTGCTGCCAATGGAATTGGCTTTCAGTTTTTCCATAGGATATTTGTGAGAGCATTTTATGAACCTTTGATGACTCCATTAAAAAATCATTTAAAAAAGAAAATATAAATAGAGCTATTCTAATTCTTTCATTTGAATTCAAGTGTCAGCTCTTATTCGATCTCCAGGTATGTTCACAGATCCCTGGGGGTCTCCAAGACCCTTCCAGGGGATCTACAAGGCAAAAATGATGTTCATAATACTACTGAATTGTTCTTTGCCATTTTCACTTGGTTGATATTTGCACTGATGACACAGAGCAGCAGCGGGTAGAACTGCTGGCACCCAAATAGGAACCAAGGCGTGGCTCGCAACTGCACCAGCAGTCTCAGTCTCTCTCTTTTTGTCTGTCACTGTGCCAGCTCAGCACCAAAAAAGAAGAAAAGGCCGATTTTGCTGTTGATAAAGCAACAAAATTATAAATTTTATTAAATCTCGAGTACATCTTTTCAACATTTCATGTGACAAAGGGGAAGTGTGCATATAGAAGTATGACAGTTATCTCCAAGAAAAGCACTCAAAACGACTGAGTTGTGCGCCGAGGGTCACTTTTCTCACCGACTGGCTTCTTTCACTTAAAAGAGCACATGACAAAATAGTTACTCGGACTTGAGTTTTTGGCATGATTTTCTCAAGTGAATGAAGTGAGCCTGTCACTTCAAGGGAAAAAAACTATTGGTGTTGTGGCCACTGATACAATTAGAGCTTTCAAGTGAAAATTAGAGTTTGGAAAACTTCCATCTGCTACCATGAGTTTGAAAGCGTCCCAAGTTTCATGAGATTGGTAATGACATTAATGAATGTACAGGCTTTTTTGTTTGTTTGGATTTTTGTTTTGTTGGTTGGTTGGTTGTTGGTTATTGTCTATGTGAGATGTGTCAACATTTGGAAGATCTGATAACTAACTCAGTGAACCAATATTTTCCGAATGACCAGGGTACGAGTTCCAGAAACATGCATGGATAAAAGAACCATTCAAAAGCAAGACAGACCAATGGATTTTAATAGAGTATAATCGGTTCACTGATATAGTTTCAGATTCCACACTTAAACATCACTAACATTTAAGAAATGACACCTGTCGAGTTTTGGTGTAGTACCAAAGAGGAATAGCCACAGCAAGCTAAAAGACTATAGTTGTTGTTCTTTAGTGGCTCAGTCGTGTCCCACTCTTTTGTGAACTTTTTTCAACTGTAGCCCTCTAGGCTCCTCTGTCCATGGGATTCTCCAGGCAGGAATACTGAAGTGGGTTGCCATTTCCTTCTCCAGGGGATCTTCCCCACCCAGGGATCAAACCAGTGTCTTCTACATTGGCAGGTGGATTCTTTACTGCTAAGCCACCTGGAGGCCCAGAAAGACTATTAACTTCTCTCTTTTCCAACTACATATATTGTGAGACTGAGTTTCGTTCACATCTTGCAACCAAAACTATTTATTGCAACCGATTGAATACAAAAGCAGGTATGAGAATCAGTATGAATCAATACGAATATCAACAGATAAAACTCAAAAATGTTGGTGTCCTCAATATTTAAAAATGTTTTATTTTATATTGAAGTATAGCCAATTAACAATGTTGTGATAGTTTTCAGGTGGACAGGAAAGGGACTCAACCATAGATATACATATATCCATTCTCCCCCAAACTCCCCTCCAGTCCAGGCTGCCACATAACACTAAGCAGATTTCCCTGTGCTATACAGTGAAAGAAAGTGTTAAGTAATCACTTAGTTGTGTCCAGCTCTTTGCGACCCAGGGGACTGTAGCCCTCCAGGTTTCTAGTCCTTGGGATTCTGTAGGCAAGAATACTGAAGTGGGTTCCCATGCCCCTCCTCCAGGGGATCTTTCAGACCCAGGGACTGAACCTGGGTTTCTTCCATTGCAGGCAGATTCTTTACCATCTGAGCCATGCACTTTTAAGGTGGTCCTCAAATTGAGTGAAGGTCCTCAATTACTTTTAAGTGTAAAGGTTCCTAAGATGAAAAAGTTTGAGAACCACTGAATTCGAGTTTTACTTTAAAAAGGACAAAACTGTGTAAAAACTTGCTAAGAAACTAGATCTAATTTGTCCCTATAATAATGGTTATGTAAAACAATAGAGGCAATAGTTAATGCTACAATGGCTATCACATTGCAATATATAGATGTATCAAATTAATATGTAGTCCCCTTAAATGTACACAGTGTTATATGTTAATTATATCTTTTTTTTAAAGGGGATTTTATTTTTTCTTGTCATTATTAATGTATAAGAGAATAAGCTTCTTTTACTGCTTCCATCACAAAGCAAAGAAGTCACAGATTTTCAGCATTTTCATGGTGTGCCTGCTGGCATTGTCTCTCCCTTGTGGAATGTTCACCTTGTCACCTTCTCCCTGTACAGCCTGGTCTTCCTCCATGGGAAGAAAATTGATCCCTCAGTAGCTCCTGCCTCCAGGAGCGCTGACATTGGCCAGTTTTCTGGCTGGGCTGTCTGTAATTACGGACGCTCCTTCTCATCCCGTCTCTCCTGTTTCTAAACACCCTTTTAAAAAAGCGATTATTTGTTAAGGACTGTGTTAACTTTATATTTCTTTTCTCATTTAATCCTCACAATGATTCTACAGGCTAGAAACTATGATTCTCCTTTTAGAGGTAAGAAAACTCAACCTCAGAAAGCTTAGGAGAACCCTCTAGGAATGGAAATGACTTGAAAGCCCTTTTAATTCATACATTCATAAAGTTGCCCAGCTGAATTTTGGTACTTCAACAATTGTTCTTAGTAATAAATTACCACTGAAGGGAGACATGAGCACAGACATGAGCACCCGAGCCCTGAGGATGTTTGGGTCCTGGCCCGTGAGACCCCCCATGCTGAGAGCATGTCTGAGCCCTGCTGATGATGTCTTGCCTGGACTGTTTCCAGAAACTTTATGCCGAGCCTTCACCCCCACCTCACCCCCACATTCTCTGCAATGGCCACTCTGAGCCCTTACATGGGGCAACATGCTTGAGCTCCTCACTGCATCCTGTATACCTGGGCCCTGTGATCCACCATCACACCAGAACCTCACTCCTGAAGTTGAGATCTGGGTGGGTTCAGACTCCAGGATGGCACCTTTTAGGCAGCAGCAGCAGAAGTGGGGGCTGGAGGGTGAGGGGAGTGGGTAGAGATGGAGTGTGAGCCGAGAGAAGCAAGCATGGAGAGGAACCTTGGGCTGTCGGCCCCCAGCCACAGCCAGGAATGTTCCCAGACAGTGCTGACCTCTCACCCCAGCCCTCTTCAGCTCAGGATCCATAGCCCCCACCACTCCCACTTCAAGGACCAGCAGCCACCTCTGGAGCAACTGGCCATCACCATAGCAACCAGGCCAGACAGGATGGGAGTGTGGTGGGGCTGCTTTAAAGACTTATATTGCTTCTAAACATAGGCCTGTTCCTCTCATCATGGTCATGTTCAGGGGCCCTGAGGACTGGGAGATCCAGACCAGCAGGGACCATCCGCTCCCTCCGTGCCTCTCAACTCAGGGAAAGAAGTTTCTGTGTTCTCAGCCAGGTCCTTGCCAACACACTCCAAGGGGAAATTCAGGCTCTCTGTCCAGGCCCGCCCCACCCCAGCACTCTGGATGCTGGTGAACATCGGGCATTCTGGTGGCAGAGTGGGAAGGGAGGCAGGGAGGGGCTGACCCCTTGCCTCTGCCCCTCTGGGCTGAGCCGTATTACGGACAGGACCTTGTCAACTGAGTGGCTGATGGGAGGAGTAGAGGAGTGACTGTGCGAGGTGGGGGCTGCTCAGGGCTCAGTGACCTAGACAGAGGCCTTGTGCAGCCGATGAGCTGTCACGCTGGGTCTAAGCTCCTTACCTCGGAACTCGAGCCTCTCCACCCCTAAGGCTAATCCAGAGGTGAGCACGGGAGGACCTTGATAGGTCTCCAGTGACCCATGTAGCCTAACCAGCTGTGGCCCCATGGGGGTCAGGCTTCTCTCCAGCCCTCTCTGTGAATCTCTCTGCTTCTGGGACTCCTCTGCCCGCCTTGCCTTGTGTGGTGCCTCTATGCTTTGGTCTCCCCGACTCCACATGTATTTCGTGCCTTGTCTTTGTGAAGAGCCCTGTGGCCCCGACTCCCTGAAACCCTGGTGGGTTGACAGAGGGGCACGGACACCACTAGGAAATGGGCTACACAGACCTCAGTGACAGGGCCGTGGGTGACAGCAAGTCTTTGGAGACACAGACTGGTAGGTGATGTGAGGTCTTAGACGGCACAGGGTCTCGGTGGCAACGCATTGCGGGTGGCCCAGGTTTGAGGGACGTTGGGCTGTTCGTACTTGGCACACAGATTGGGTGACTCTGAGTTTGTGGCTAACACAGGATCTGGTGACTCAGAGCAATTTAAAATGTGTTCTTGGGCGGCCGGAGCGACAGCAGTGGTTCTTGACTAGGGCAGTTTGTCCCTCCCCTCCAGGGACATTCGGCTGTGTGTGGAGATGCGTTCGGTCGTCTCATCTGAGGGGAAGCTGTGCTATTAGCGCGTAGCGTGCAGAGCCAGGATGTTGCTCCACAGGCCACATCACAGGCCCGTCCCACACAAGGACCTAAATGTGGGGCCGACTCTGAAACCCGACTGCCAGGCTGAAATCCTAGCTCCTGCCTTCTGCGACTCTGGGTGAATCTTCTTATGTCTAACGTGGAGTACGCAGGCAGTACCCTTCTGGAGTGCTGGGATTGCTGAGCTGACTCTTGTCAAGTGTTTGGAATTGGGCCTGGCACAGAATAGGTATCGTTTTTTTGACTCAGGCCTGGAGAGAACAAGGGTAGGTTTAAATTCAGTGACTCAAACGTTCTCTCCCTTTCTTGTTACAGTTTCTACTTCAGACAGCCTTCTTCCATCAGGAAACCACGTGGCCAAAAGCGCTCCTGTCTTATAGTTACCAACCAGGGTTCTTGGCCTTCCTTGTGAGTCAGTCCCTAAGTCGTGTCTGACTCTTCAACCCCATGGATTGCAGCACACCAGGCTTCTGCACACGTATCCTTCACTATCTCCGCAGTGTGCTCACATCCAACTCACATCCATTGAGTTGGCGACGCCATCCAACCATCTCATCCTCCGATGTCCCCTCCTCCTGCCCTCAGTCTCCTGCCCTCTTCAGGATCTTATTCAATGAGTCGGCCCTTCACATCAGTTAGCCAAAGTACTGGCCTTCCTTACTCAATAAAAAATAAGAGGCCAGACAAGAAATTCACACAAGGACTTTACTGGGGCTTCTACCGCAGCAAGGGGACACGAAAACAAATAAGTTTCGCTTGCTGGCTCCCTGAGCGGGGAGGGCAAGGTGGTTCCGTATATGGGGTGAACTTAGGGCTCTGTCCAGGGGTTGGGCCAGAGGGGTGGCTTGGGTGGTTTGCCCACCCCGAGTTGGTATTGAGTGCAGGTGGCATGTGGAATACCCTGCTTTTGTTCCTGACCCCCGCTTTTGTTCCCAGCTCTTTAGAAGTGGCAGTTGGGTTTCTGGCCTTTTTAATATCTTGTCCATAATTTGCCCTAACTGCATGTGCACACTTATTTCTCATGCCTTATGGTTTCTTTGTATTTTTGTTGCTCCAGGAATGTTTGTCCAGATGTGAGCATTGCAGCCAAGGGTCCCAGGTCCCAGCTCTCAGACGGTCTTTTCATATCATGCAGATGTATTCCTCTTTTCTGAGGAAAAGAGACAAATATCTATAAATCCCTAAGAAATGGCTCTGATTGGCTAAGCCTGGGTCACTTGACCACCCACGTTTTGCAGAATACCTCGTAAATAGACTAACTCTTCTATTCTCCATGAAGACTTCCCTGGTGCCTCAGCAGTAAAGTATCTGCCTACAATTCAGGAGACCAAGTTTCAATCCTTGGGTTAGCAAAATCACCTGGAGAAGGAAATGGCAACCCACTCCAGTACTCTTGCCTGGGAAATCCCATGGACAGAGGAGCCTGGAGGACTATAGTCCATAGAGTCTCAAACAGTCAGCTACAACTTAGCAACTAAAGAACAACAATGACAAATTTTTCATGACAACTCTCTGGAGTAGAACTCTTACTTTCCTCTTTTAATAGCTAAGAAAACTGATGCCCAGAGGTTCAGTAACTTGCAAATCCAAGATGGGATCAAGGCAGTCTGGTTTAAAAAGATGCACCCTTCCTTCACTGCCACCATCTTGAATGTTTATATTTAGATATATCAGGTTTTATTTTTAAATGTGCAAAAAGAAGCAACATTGTATATGTTCATAAGATGCATTCACAGAAGCATTTTCATTACAAAGAGTTGCTCATTTTTCTTTTTCTAAGATAAAGCAATTGCATTAACCATTAGTCATCTGGTTTCTTGAGTGGGCTAATGAGAGAATGGTTGTGATTTTCTTGGTGAGAGAAAACAATAAGAGCTGGTCCTGGGGTGAAGGGTGGGGTAGGAGGGAGGAAGGGACCTTGGTGATGAGCAGAACTAAGCCTAGAGAGAATCTAGACTTGTCCTTGTCCTGAGCTAGGACTGCCATGGTTGACAAATTCTTTTGGATGATGACCCACGACGGGACTCAACCTTTCAACTTTCCCTGAAGCATTGATAGGGATACAGCACAGTCAAATCAATAATTCACTAATAATACATCTGCTGTCAGTTGCACACATCTTGAGGGAAAGAATGCCTGCATTGTGAGATTTATCTTGCCCTAGGGCCAAGGGTGCGAGACAAGGGGCATAGATAGACAGGTGTGCTACTTACATCCTTATTCATATCACCTAATGCTTCTTAGGTGCTCAGTATAAGGAATAAGCAGATGAAAACATGTGAGTGGGTTGAACAGGAGGAGGAAGTTTCCCTTGGGGAATTTGGCATCAGAGGTGGGGTTACAGTGCTCTCTAGTGGACACTTTGTGAATTTACACAATATCAGACGATGAGGCAAGTTGGTTTTTGTTTTTGTTTTAACCAAGGGGTTCCCTCTTCAGAGTGTTTGGGAAGCAAGCCCATAAGAAACACTGTGTGTGTGTGTGTGTGTGTGTGTGCGCGCGTGTTGGGAGCTATGCAGCTTTGCCTAACTTCACCATGCAGAAATCAGGAAATGATTAGAGAAGAAAGCTGTGCGAGTAGTTGATGGCAATAACCCAAAGATTTTATTTAAAATGTGAGAAAACCCAAGGCTGTGGAGATAGGAACTTCTCCCCTCGCTTGACATGGACTAAGGTGATTTAAATAAGGCACAGCCAGTAACTTTCCAAGCAGACCTGGATGACTGCCTGGCTGATTCTAGATGTTAGTTAAACTGAGAAATACTCTAATTCCGCTGATTCCCCTGATTCACCCGGAACAAGAAATAAAAAGTGCTTTGCCATTATTTAAAAAAAAAACAAAACAAAGCAAAAGAAGAGAAGGACCAAGAGATAGTATGCCCACAGTAAACAAAAGTACATTTTTTTTTCAGGATGAGAAAATAGAAGGGTTTGGGGGGAAGGGCATGTAAGAGGAGATGAGTTAGAGATTTCATCTTAATGGTGAATATTTTTGTCTTTAAATATGTGTTTAACTTTTTCTCCTTCTGAGAGGGTAGCACACTCTGTTTCCAGCCAGAAACTGTCTTTGATCCAATTGGATTTAGAGCTCTTTGGTTAAAAATTAGTATCTGGGGATTTAGAAAATATTTTGTTTGCTTGAATGGCTTCTCTTAAGTTTGTAAATGAATTGTTCTACTATGAGCCTAAATTGCTCTTGGCAAAACTGTCTTTATGTGTTTAACTGGCCAAGGTAAAATTTGTTTCATTTATGAACACAGTAAGATGAATTAAGAGACATTGAAAAAGCTGAGTTATTCTGATAATGATGTTAAGATGTTTTTGGTTTTGTGTGTGCAAATAATCGATTAGTTTAATAAAATTTAATTGAAATTGCTCATTAATGCACCATTATAACTTGAACACATCTGTGCAAATATAACTGTTTTAGTCTCTTCAGGTCATAACAAAATACCATACACAGAGAGGTTCAAACTTCAGGCATTTATTTCTAACATCTCTGGAGGCTGGGACATCCAAGATCAAGGTGCTGGCAGATTCAGTTCTTGGTGAGAGCCTTCTTCCTGGCTTCCTGGCTTGCAGAAAGTTACCTTTTTGCTGTGCATACACATGGTGGGGAGGGACGAAGGGAGAGAGAGAGGGAGAGAACGATGGAGAGAGAAAGTTTTTGGTTTCTTCTCATAAAACACTAATCCCATTATGGGGGCCTCACCTCATGATCTCATCTAAACCCACGCACGTACCTCCCCCAAGTCCCACCTCACAATATAACAGAGAACAAACCTGACTCCATATTGGAGCTCTTGCTTTAGCTCGAACCTGTGTGCTCTGTTTCCTGTGCCTACTCCTGCTGGCTCTGCACCCTGGAAAGGAATGCTGCCTACAGCCTGAAACACACACCATAGCTCCTTTCCAGGGCTCTGACTCCCAGGCTGGACTATTGAAGATATCACAATTTACATTCATATGGAGATAATTTTTCTCTTTTGGAGATTTATAGGAATATGGTGATGAGACCTAGAGTGGACAAGACCAAAGGATATCACATTCCCTCTGGGGTCTGGTCAGCACCAAGAAGTTTGCAACAACCAGCCACATCCCCTACCCTTTCAGTATAAAAGAAGCCTGAATTCTAACTCGGGTAAGATGGTTCTTTGGGATACTTGTCATATGGTGAGCAGTATGAGCTTAGACTCGGTAACAATATTATCATATTAGGGGTTAGGGTTTCAGCACAGAAATTTTAACACATAAACACTGAACTGAACTGAACATAAATTTGGGAGAACACAAACATTCAGTCCATACACGAACCATCCAGGAAAGATACTCCTGATCACTACCTTCTCTGTCCTTCCCAAAGCAACCATTACCCTGACTGCTGATCCCCCACAGTAGATTTGCTTGGTTTTGAACTTTTTATAGTTAGAATTATACAGTATATATGCTTCTGTGTGTGTGAGATTCATTCATGTTGTTAGGTGTAAAAGCAGCTTATTTGTTTCTATTGCTGTATAGTATTCCATTGCATGAATACGCAACTATTTATTCATTCTAGTTTTTCAGTTTTTGATGACCAGAAAATATAAATATTTTGGTACACATACCTAGGGTTTGGATTGCTGTTCCCCAGCATTTGCATACATTCAACTTTTACAGATATCATCAAATGGTTTTATAAAATGGTTGTAGCAATTTACACTCCTACCAACAAATTGTGAGAGTCAGCCATGGTAAAAGTATTTATCCCACAGAAATTGGCAACTTCTACAAATCACACTTTCTTTCCTAGTGAGCCAGTTGTTAAATAGTTACCAGGACACCACAGCCAATACACACTGTCACAAAAACTTCATATGTTTTTCAATTCTTGGTATTATCAGTCCTTTTCTCCCCTCAAAAGAAATAATAGAAGATATTTTAGTTCAAAATTTTAATTGAATGTATTTTAACTAATATAAGACAGAATTTAGAGGTATTATTTTTATTTTATTAAGATAAAAACTAATATAACATTGTAATCATCTACTCTCTAATAAATTTTTTAAAAGATCAGATATACAAGCAATCAGATATCTTTTACTTTCTATACACATATACCCCTCAAGTTTAAAAATGATAAACTTATTTTTCAGTCTTTTCAAAATCATACATACTTTTATGAAAAATTAAGTTTTATTGACTCAACTAGGGTTTTCTTTTGCTCTGCAGCATGCAGGATTTTCATTCCCCAGTCAGGGGTTGAACCCGAAGCCCCCTGCATTGGGAATGCAGAGTCTTAACCACTGGACTGCCAGGGAAGTCCCAAAACCATACATCTTAAAGTCAAGGATGAGGAAAAGCCAGGATAACCTTACATTGTTGGTGCATCTCAAATCTGTCAGAATGTCTATCATCAAAAAAGAACATAAATAAAAAATGTTGGCGAAGATATGGAGAAGAGAGAATCCTTGTACACTGTTGATGAGAATGTAAATTGGTACAGTCACTGGGGAACACAGTATGAAGATTTCTCAAACAACTAAAAGTGGAACTTCCACATGAACCAGGAATTCCTCTCCTTGGTGTATATCCCGCCAAAAATCAACACTAATTTAAAAAGATACATACATCCCAATGTTCATAGCAGCATTATTTATAATTGCAAAGATGTGGAAGCAATGTAAGTATCAACACATGAACGGGTACAAAAAATACAACTTTATAGATGTGGTATATACCACATCTCAGCCACAAAAAAGTATGAAATTTTGCCTTTTGCAGCAACATAGATGGACTTGGAAGGCATTATGCAAGTGAAATAAGTCAGACAGAGAAGGGCAAATATTGTATGATAGCACTTATAGGCGGGATCTAAAAAAATACAACGAACTAGTGAACATAACAGAAAAGAAGCAGACTCGCAGATACAGAGAACAAACTAGTTGCCAGTAACACTGACTGTAAGAGAGAAGGAAAAGAACAATTCATACACCCATCGACCACAGAATGGATAGTTTGTGGTGTAGTCACACATGGAATACCACACAGCAGTAAAAAGGAAAATGATATTCCTTTTTGTGCCACAACATGGCTAATCTTCATAATTATAATTTTGAGTGGAAACGCAAGTGTCAAAAGACTACTCTTTTCACTAAGATCAAAAGCAAATAAAAAAACCAATAGCTTATTTAGGCATCAACATATGTGATAAAACCCTCAGATAATTGTGACCTCCTAGGGGAGGCATGAGTATTGGATGGAAGAGGAGTGCGTGCTAGACCTAAGTTACTGATAATAGTTTAGCTCTTGGGATGAGTACCAAACTCATGGGTTCTCATTATATTATTTTAAAAAATGAAATCAAGAAATGAATAGTCCTCACCATATCATCCTTTACTACTAACAGGATCTTCATTGCATTCAAACTCAACCAGAGAGGATGACCAATCTCACCCCTAAGGATGCCAGACTCTCAGTCCCTTGAGCGTTTATCGCTGCAACTATTTTTGGTGTGAATCACTGTATTGGTCAAAGTGCTTTGTGCAAACTACAGAATCTAATACTCAGTTTAAAAGAAAGGGATGCATTACAAGGTACTAGGTACTGTGTGGGCTTCCCTGATAGCTCAGTTGGTAAAGAATCCACCTGCAATGCAGGAGACCCCAGTTCGATTTCTGGGTGGGGAAGATCCACTGGAGAAGGAATAGACTACCCCTTCCAGTATTCTTGAGCTTCCCTCGTGGTTCAGCTGTTAAAGAATCTGCTTGCAATGTGGGAGACCTGGGCTGGACCCCTGGGTTGGGAAGATTCCCTGGAGAAGGGAAAGGCTACCCACTCCAGTATTCTGGCCTAGAGAATTCCATGGACTATACAGTCCGTGGGATCGCAGAGTCGGACCCAACTGAGTGACTCACTCACTCACTCACTCAGGTACTGGGTAAAGCTGAATTTTTGAGGCAATAAATTGTGGCTGATGCTAATTATGAATAACAAGAGGCTGTCATAGGGTGGGGTCCCTAGAACAGAGTCTGCAATGGAGATTTTTTTAATATTTATATTTTTATTACTATGTGTTGCTGTGCTGGGCCTTTGCTGCTATGCGTGGGCTTTCTGTAGTCGCAGAGAGTGGGGGCTGCTCCCTAGTTGCGGTGTGCAGGCTTATCATTGCAGTGGCTTCTCTTGTCGTGGAGAACGGGCTCTAGGGTGCGTGGGCATCAGTTGTTGCTGCGCGTGGGCTCAGTAATTGGCTCAGCTTGCAGGCTTCAGAGAATAGGCTCAATAGTTGTGGCCCCGAGGCATTTGGAATCTTACTGGACCAGGGACTGAAGAGGTGTTCCTTGCTTTGCAAGATGGATTCTTAGCCACTGGACCACCAGGGAAGCTCTAGAGGTTCTTACTTAAGATTCTTATTTAAGAGATTTATTTTACATCTTAATTTAAATTCATCGATATTAATTTAGTTAAGATTAATGAATCAATCTTAATTAAGAGATTATTTATTTGTTTATTATATTTATTTAAGGAGTGCTCTTGGGAGTTGATGAGTGAGGGAAATGAGACAGGACAAGAGGAAGAAAGTTAAACATGAATTTGGAAGTGTTCTCATCTGGAGACTGTCCTCAGCCTGGATCTCAGGGGAGCATCAGAGCATAATGGTACCACAGAACTGGCTCCCGCTTCAGGCAAGTGGGATAGGCTAGCCCTTTGTACCTGAGAGAGGGTACCTAGCTTCCAGAGGAGTTGATTTCCATTTGGCTGGGAAGGGGCCACCGGCTCTGACAGAGATTGGAGTTGGGTGCACTGAGCAGGGCAGAGCCCTGTAAGTGACTCAGCACCAACCTGACCTCACTGGGAAGGGCGGGGGAGGTCAGGGGTGGAGGAGGGCAGAGGTGGGGAGAGCAGAAGAGGGGACTGTCTGTGCACCCTGGAAGTGCAGCCTGAGACCTGGGGGCTTGGCCTTGCGAAGCAATGACCCCTCATCCCCATGGGTATGCAGAAGGACAGGCCAAGCCCTCCCCTTAGCTTCTCATTCCAGAGAGTGCCAAGCACATCAACCCACCCCAGTCATCAGTATCACCCTTCCTGTTACTCAGGCAGAGTGAACTAGGCTTCTCTCTTAGCAACCTGCTTCCCCCTCCCTCCTCACTACTCTCTGCAGCCCCAGCCTTGGCCTTGATCTCAGGCTTTGAAGGTGCTGGATTCAACGTGATGGCTGATTCATTGGGTGATAGGCAGTTTTCCCCCAAGCTGCCTGCCTCAGTCTGGAGTGGATCATTCTGGCCTCATAGGACAGCAGACCAGGAGGCATTAACCCCTGCTCTGCCAGCATGTCTGTCTAGGACCAGAACCCAGGATTCTGGAAATTTTTCTCTCCAAGGTGGCACCAAAGGGAGCCTTGTGGAGGGCTTTGGCCACTCCATATACTTCCTCATTCTCACCCAGGCCATCCTGGAAATACTTAATCTGAATAAAAGCAGTGTCCCCTGGCCCGCCCCTTTTTGAACACAATTGCCACCTTATGTCTATACTTTCTAGAGCCACCTGTGCCTTCTGCACACTTTCCCCTGCCATCTGCTCCCAGGGGTCAGCCCCCACCTTCAGCAGAGATTTATACCTTTCCGAATACTCACACAGGAAGCCAAAGCCAGCACAAGCTGGTGCCGGAAGTTCAGAGGCTGAGACAGGCCTGGGTAGGAGCTATTTCAACATTCCAGTTGTCCCATCCTTCCGGGTGGCTGGCGGATGGGGGCATCTCGGCAGTGTGGGGTGGGGGGCCTGAGCATGGGGTAGGAGCTTTCTAGGAGGGGCCTTGACCAGATGAGGCTCAGCAGGATCCCCCCCAAGTTGGTGGTCCCTCCTGCACTTAGTCCTGTCTTGAAGGTGCTGAGGGAGAGGGTGTAATTTATGACACTATTAATCTTCTGTAATGATGTGTGGTTGTCTTGCCAGATTGGAGATGCAATAATCCATTTCAGCACATTTATTCACTGTCTACAATGTATTTTGGAGCATCTACATGGAGAAGGAGTAATTTCTTATTTGGCTAAGCAAAAAAATACTTTTGGACTATTAGCAGAAAAAAAGAGATGCCTATAGGCAACACAAAAATGTTTGTAAAGATTCTGGTTTCAAGTAATTTCTGTTTCCTAGGATGTGACACTGCAGATACCCGAGTGCACATTTATGCACAGGAGAATACACATATGTGTATTATGGGACATTATATTATGATAATTGAGATCATTAATAAACTTGTAAACTCTCCCTTATCAGCACTGCACTCTGCCTGGCACACACACAGAGTATGTTCAGTAAATGTGCATCTGTGCTCAGTCGCTCAGTCATGTCTGACTCTTTGCAACCCCATGGACGTAGCCCTCCAGCCTCCTCTGTCCATGGAACTTCCCAGGCAAGAATACTGGAGTGGGTTGCCGTTGCATCTCCATGTGATCTTCCCAACCCCAGGATCAAACCCGCCTCCCCTATGTCTCCTGAATTGCAGGCAGATTCTTTACCGCTTGAGCCATCAGGAAAGCCCCTCAGTAAATGTTAGGCGAGTTCATTAATTAACTGCTGAACAAGGAACTGTGTGGTGACATTTGATTCTGCTTTTGCAGCCCAACCCAGGAGTGCAATCTCTGAGTGAGAAACTCTTAAGTGACTCAGCCAGGACACAAGGCACGTGTGCTATGCAGGCGGCCCTGGCACCCTGCTTCTTGCCCATGACCCCTATTGCTTCCATGCATCTCCACGCCTGGCGTCCAAAAGCCCACCTGCACCTGTGATTCTCGGTTGAGGGCTGTCCTGGGCCCTCCCTTCTGGCCAACAGGGGTTGGTGGATCAACACCCAGCTCCCACACCCTCGGGCAGTGTAACTGAAGACCGAGTTCCGCCCCGTCTCCTAGAGCCCCCAGGTATGGGGGCTGAGCGCCAGCAGCCCACAGTGCCAACCCACCTGGTAGCGCCTCTCCTCTCTGATGCCCTGCTGCCTCCACCTCCGTCTCCTGCCCTCCTGACGCTTCTTGGGACCACGTCCCCAGAAATGACATCAGATCCTTGCTGCAGGGTCAGCTTCTTGGGGAACCCAAACTGAGACAGACACATTTAATCACCTGACTTCTAACAAAGCACCCGTCATGCAATCGTGTGCTTGTGCCTGAAATGCGGTGAAAACAAGCCGAACCATCACCTGACATGTTTCAGGTGTGAAATCCAGACTCTGATCCTCTAATGAGCCCCGTGATGCCCCAGGGCAAAGGGCTCGTCTACTTTCTTAAATGAGCTCAGCTCAGTGGCCGTTAGCAGGGCACCCCTGTCCTGAGTGAGGCTGGCCCACCTGCAAGCCCAAGGCCCCTGTTAATCAGACAAAGGATGTGCAAGCAAATAAAACATTTTAATTAAGGCTTCATTGGTAAGCCAGATGGGCCAACCATGATCTAATCCAAAGAACCTTGTACCCTTGTAGCCTCTGTTCTAAAACATCCAAGCACGTGTCTACAGGGGCCTAGAGGCACCTCCTCCCGGTTAGCTCAGGCACTGGAGGATCCCTTCTCTCCCAGTTTCTTCTTGTTTGCCTTCGTCTTTTCAATCATGGTCTCCACAATGACAGCAGTCTCTTCGTACGTCTGGATGCTCTCGGTGGAAAACTTCTCTATGGATTCCATCACCTCCACCTTCTCATAGGCCAGCTTCCTGGGAGGGCTTCTCGCCAGCCGGCTGCCGCTCCGAGCCCCATGCCCCTCGGACCCACCCAGAATGACCTGAGGCCCTTGAGACCGGGGTGTAGACGGCCCCTCCGGACCAGGCGCCACCATGGGACAGGGCCCTCTGGCCCCCTCCTCCTTCTGGTCATCCTGTTTCCCCTGAAGCCCCTTCAGTTCTTTGGCATTTTTCTCATCCCCTTTGTCTGCAGGGTGCGGGGTGGGGGGGCGTCCATCTTCTTTCTTCTGCAGGGGCCCCTCTTCCTCCTTCAGACCTTCTCCTTTCCCCTCAGGGGGCTCCCCTTCCTTCTTCACACCATCTCCTTTCCCTTCAGGGGGCCCCCCTTCCTCCTTCACACCGTCTCCTTTCCCCTCAGGGGGCCCCCCTTCCTCCTTCACACCGTCTCCTTTCCCCTCAGGGGGCCCCCCTTCCTCCTTCACACTGTCTCCTTTCCCCTCAGGGGGCTCTCCTTTCCCCTCAGGGGGCCCCCCTTCCTCCTTCAGACCATCTTCTTTCTCCTGGGGGGGCCCCTGTCCCTCCTCCAGAGGGGGCTCAGGCTGCTGGGGAGAGGGTTCCACGCCGCTGTCAGGAGGCACAGAGTCGTCCCCCTTAGACACCACCACGCCCCCTTTGGCTGGGACAGAGAAGACACAGAAGCCAGGATCCACGAAACTGCCATCTCCGGAGACCATCACGTACCGCCCTTTGGTGTACAGGTCGGCGGGGGGCTCGGGTTCTTTGGGGCCTTTCACCTTCTCCTTGATCATCTTGCCTAGTTTCTCAAAGGCTTTGCTTATCTTGCCTCCATCTGGGACATCCTCCGGAGCCCCTTCCTGGGTCGGGGGACTTGCTTCTTCATCTCCTGGTTCAAGCTTAGACTCGCCCTCTTCTTTGATTACCACCCGCCCCGGCTTCATGTCCTCTGGACCTCTCAGCAGTGTCTCTTCCAGAATTTCATCTGCTCTGTCTTTTGCTACCATCTCCTTTTTCCTCGGAAGGTTCTTGGGGAGGCCTTTGAGTCTTGGTTTCGCCGCAGTTATATCCTGCACAGCCCTGGTGAGATCTTTGAAAAAAGAAAAAAGGAGGTGGGTGCAATGAGTAAAGGCCAATGAAAGAGGAAGAAAAAGTATTTGTTGAAAAATACATGCCTAGCACTGAGGTGGGGTTTCCTGGTTGGCTGGTTGGCAACAGGTAGGATACATGGCCCACACTGAGGACCCAGCCCTGCCGGCCGCTGTGTGACTTTGGGACAAGTCACTTGGCCCCTCCGGGTTTGCAGAGCAGAGGGGAGGCCCCCACAGTTCCCTTCCTACTGGGTACAACTTACTGAGATCCGTGTTTCTCCTGCAATAACATTCTGTGGGAGCAGGGCCTCTGCCCCACCCCAGCACCCTCACCTCGAGGTCACAGGGGACACTTGGATCCAGACCAGACCAGGAAATCCAGTCCAGGGAGTCACTGTCACCTCAGGCTTCCCCAAAGGAGCAACTCAGAGTCAACCCACCTTCCTCTGATGGGTTTGGAATAGCCTCCAGGCACACCCTTGTCCCCCTGCACCCCAAACCAGATAAACACCGCCACTCCTTGCTCACCACCCCCTTCCTCCTGTGGAACAAGAGGAAACGATGCCCTTAAACCCAGAATGGGAATCCCCTGGGCCAGAGGCCACATTCACTGCTTCAGACCAGCCAAGAGGAGAAACTTAAAGTTTCAGAAAACACAAAGTTTCACCCTGTCTCATCCAAAAGGCAGGCTTTTAGTTCCAGGTGGCACTGGTGGTAAAAAAAAAAAAAAAAAAAACCCGCCTGCTGTTGCAGGAGACATAAGAGACACAAGTTCGATCCCTGGGTCAGAAGGATTCCCCTGGAGGAGGGCAGGGCAACCCACTCCAAAATTCTTGCCTGGAAAATCCCACGGACAGAGGAGGCTGGCAGGGTAGAGTCCATGGTGTCGCAAAAGAGTCAGACATGTCTGAAGTGACTTAGCACACACACACACATCTGAAAGGCTTTCGAGATTTACTAACACAGTGATTTTTTAACTTTTTAACCCCAAAGTCTTCTCCAGCTACCCTCCTCCCTTTGTTAACCAGAGGACTTGGGTTCACAGAGCCAGGGCATCCCACAGGGGTGACCCTCAATGACAGAGCAGAGTGAGCAGGCATGGCGGTGCAGGTCATGAAGCCACGGGGGAGGGACACAAGGGGGACATGTCAAAGCAGGTGTCCAGAAGCAGGTGCAGAATGGGGTGCTTGCAAGACCAGTTGCTGAATTTCAGGGCCTGCTGTTCAAAACTGTGAAGAATTTCCAGACTGCGACAGTAAAGCATCAAGCCCAGCACCCTGCACACAGCTACGGGCCCCTGGAGCCAGCCTGGGTGTCTGGGGACCCCTGCCCCTTCTCCCATCTCCACAAAGCCCTCTGAGCTTTCTGAGACCCTGGGATTTGACAGCACTGGAAGCCAGGCTTTCCTTCCTCCGGGCACCGTTCTGTTCGGTCCTGACTGGGGAGACTGAGCCATGAGTGGACATCTCACAAGTGCGGGAAACCGCCACAAAGGACCAAGTGTTGAAGGCAGAAGCTCCACTGCCCACCAAGCTCTTCCTGCTCAGCTTTGAACGGAAGAGAAAACGAACAAAAGTTGAGCATCTACTCTGCTCCTGATGCTAGATTAAGCACCTTTGCTTAAAAGAGTTCATTTCACTGGGGGAGGGGGAGGGTAGATAGATACATTTCATTATCTACTTCTCGCCAAAGTAAATGTTAATTGCGATTTTCCTCCCCAGTTAAATGCCTCACGCTCATGGATGGTGGCCTCTCGTGTGGCCTGACTTTCTCCTTGTAAACTTTTAGACTCAGTCACTCGGCACCAGTGGGAGGACATCAGCAGAAAGAGAAAGGACCCCACATAAAAGCACTGAATTTCCAGCTGGATCGGAAGGGAGCATGAATGTTACATTTGGAGACAAAGTCGCTTGATTTTTTCCATTTTCCTAGGACAGAAAAGTAGAACAAGCCAGAGTTGGGGACTCACCTTTCCCACCGTGCCGAGGGCTGAGGGAGGCCCCATGGCTCGCAGTGTACAGGGTGATTGGAGTTTCAATGAAGGCAGAGCTCAGCCTGACAGGAAGAACCAGAAAGAGGGAGGTCACCATCGTTAAGTCATCAAGGCAAACAGAATGGGGTTGTGGGGTAAGAGGGAGGCTCTAGTGTCCAGCAAAAATGAACAAGGCTTCCTCTAGATCCAACAGCTCAAGAATCACAAATGTACTCACACATTGCATGATGATGGGAAAGTCATGTCATAAACTGTGAAACACACATAAAAAATGGTAAGGTATAAATGACTGATAATCTAAATATGCCACTTTTCTGTTGAACAGGAGTTCTCTGTGTTTTCGGGTTTTTTGTAAATAAGAGAGGGTTTCCCAGGTGACTCAGTGGTAAAGAATCCACCTGGCAATACAGGAGCCGCAAAAGACATAAGTTTGATCCCTGGATGGGAAAGATCCCCTGCAGGAGGCAATGGCTACCCACTCCAGTATTCCTGCCTGGAGAATTTCATGGACAGGGGAGCCTGGTGGGTTACAGACCTTAGGGTCTCAAAAGAGTCAGACACGATTGAGCATGCACACCACCCCTAAAATAAGAGAATGGCCAGCCCAGGATAAATTATTTAGGGCAACCAGCATATGATTCTCCAACTTGTTTTTTAAAGAATAGTTTCTATAACCAGAGATAGCAGGAAGATAAAAGCAATTGAGACAAAATGTAAACAGCTAGTGAATCTAAGAGGATTCAGAATTTCCTTGCTCTGTGCCTGCAACACTTCTATCAGTGTGAAATCATATCAAAATTAAGAGTTCTATATAAACACACAAAAGAGGTACCCAGTTACCTTTTGATGAAGTCCTGCCTCCAAAACAAAACTTTTCACAAAGACATTTAAATACCAGTTCAAGACATTTTGTATATGTGTGCATGAAGCATTCACTGTGACATAAATATAATTGAGTTCAGCACAATACATTGACCGGAACTACAGAAAACAAAAGAAAATCTTCCTTTTCCTGCAACACATTAGAGCACTCATATACCAAGACAGAGCCCCAGAGAGAGGACAGAAGTGTCCCTGGGGGAACACCTGGGTGTTTCTCTTTTATCTCAATCTAAACCCCCCAAACACACTCACACATTGCATGATGATGGGAAGGTCAATCATAAACTGTGAAACACACATAAAAAAATGGTAAGGTAGAAATTGCTGATAATCTAAATATGCCACTTCTTTGTTGAACAGGAGTTCTCTTTGTTTGGGGGGCTTTTTAAAATAAGAGAGGGCTTCCCAGGTGGCTCAGTGATAAAGAACCCGCCTGCCAATACAAGAGCCACAGGAGATGTAAGTTCAATCCCTGGGTTGGTGGAAAGATCCTCTGGAGAAGGCAGGGGCTACCCACGCCAGTATTCCTGCCTAGAGAATCCCATGGACAGAGGAGCCTGGTGGGCTAGGCTGAACTGAAGAATCTCCACTTAATAGAGAAGCAGAGTCCTTACACTGGGAGGCTGGCCTCAATCCATTCTCCACACATCTAGGGCTATAGGTACACAGGTGGATACAGTCATATATGTAGGCATGGGTACGGATAGGAATAATGGAGACACCATTGTAGATGTGTATGTACACAGAGACAATGCAGGTGCCAATGGTTTATACATGTACATGAAGACGACGGAGGTGTAGACAGTTTATGCATGTACATAAAAATAATGGAGATGTAAACAGTTTATACATGTACATAAAGATGACAGAGACATGGACAGTTTATGCATGTACATAAAGACAATGGAGGTGTAGACAGTTTATGCTGCTGCTGCTGCTAAGTCACTTCAGTCATGTTCGACTCTGTGCGACCCCACAGACAGCAGCCCACCAGGCTCCTCTGTCCCTGGGATTCTCCAGGCAAGAATACTGGAGTGGGTTGCCATTTCCTTCTCCAATGCATGAAAGTGAAAAGTGAAAGTGAAGTCGCTCAGTCGTGTCCGACTCTTAGCGACCCCATGGACTGGAGCCTACCAGGGTTAGGGTTAGGGTTAGGACGTGTACATAAAAACGATGGAGATGTCAATAGCTTATATATGTACATAAAAATGACAGACATGTATACAGTTTATACATGTACATAAAGATTATGGAGATGTAGACAGATGAAAACCATGGAGGTATAGGGTTAGTAGAAGGAAAGAAATCTTAAAAATTAGGGCATAAATAAATGTAAAAGAAACAAAAGAGACCATAACAAAAATCAACAAAGCCAAAAGCTGGTTCTTCAAGAAGATAAATAAACTTGACAAACCATTAGCCAGACTCATCAAGAAACAAAGGGAGAAGAATCAAATCAACAAAATTAGAAATGAAAATGGAGAGATCATAACAGACAACACAGAAATACAAAGGATCATAAGAGACTACTATCAGCAATTATATGCCAATAAAATGGGCAACTTGGAAGACATGGACAAATTCTTAGAAAAGTACAACTTTCCAAAACTGAACCAGGAAGGAATAGAAAATCTTAACAGACCCATCACAAGCACGGAAATTGAAACTGTAATCAGAAATCTTCCACCAAACAAAAGCCCAGAGCCAGATGGCTTCACAGCTGAATTCTACCAAAAATTTAGAGAAGAGCTAACACCTACTATCCTACTCAAACTCTTCCAGAAAATTGCAGAGGAAGGTAAACTTCCAAACTCATTCTATGAGGGCACCATCACCCTAATACCAAAACCATACAAAGATGCCACAGAAAAAGAAAACTACAGGCCAATATCACTGATGAACATAGATGCACAAATCTTTAACACAATTCTAGCAAACAGAATCCAACAACATATTAAAAAGATCATACATCATGACCAAGTGGGCTTTATCCCATGGATGCAAGGATTCTTCAATATCTGCAAATCAATCAAAGTAATACACCACATTAACAAATTGAAAAATAAAAGCCATATGATTATCTCAATAGATGCAGAGGAAGCCTTTCGACAAAATTCAACATCCATTTATGATAAAAACCCTCCAGAAAGCAAGAATAGAAGGAACATACCTCAACATAATAAAAGCTATATATGACAAACCCACAGCAAACATTATCCTCAATGGTGAAAAATTGAAAGCATTTCCTCCAAAGTCAGGAACAAGACAAGGGTGCCCACTCTCACCACTTACTATTCAACATAGTTTTGGAAGCTTTGGCCACAGCAATCAGAGCAGAAAATGAAATAAAGGGAATCCACATTGGAAAAGAAGAAGTAAAACTCTCACTGTTTGCAGACGACTTGATCCTCTACATATAAAACCCTAAAGACTCCACCAGAAAATTACTAGAGCTAATCAATAAATATAGTAAAGTTGTAGGATATAAAATCAACACACAGAAATCCCTTGCATTCCTATATACTAAGAATGAGAAAACAGAAAGAGAAATTAAGGAAACAATTCCATTCACCATTGCAACAAAAAGAATAAAATACTTAGGAATAAATCTATCTAAAGAAACAAAAGACCTATATATAGAAAACTATAAAACACTGGTGAAAGAAATCAGAGGACACAAATAGATGGAGAAATATACTGTGTTCATGGATTGGAAGAATCAATATAGTGAAAATGAGTATACTACCCAAAGCAATCTATAGATTCAATGCAATCCCTGTCAAGCTACCAATGGTATTTTTCACAGAACTAGAACAAATAATTTCACAATTTTTATGGAAATACAAAAAACATTGAATAGTCAAAGCAATCTTGAGAAAGAAGAATGGAACTGGAGGAATCAACCCACCTGACTTCAGGCTCTACTACGAAGCCACAGTCATCAAGACAGTATGGTACTGGCACAAAGACAGAAATATAGACCAATGGAACAAAATAGAAAGCCCAGAGATAAATACATGCACCTATGGACACCTTATCTTTGAAAAGGGAGGCAAGAATATACAATGGAGAAAAGACAATGTCTTTAACAAGTGGTGCTGGGAAAACTGGTCAACCACTTGTAAAAGAATGAAACTAGAACACTTTCTAACACCATACACAAAAATAAACTCAAAATGGATTAAAGATCCAAACATAAGCCCAGAAACTATAAAACTCCTAGAGGAGAACCTAGGCAAAACACTCTCCGACATATATCACAGCAGGATCCTCTATGACCCACCTCCCAGAATATTGGAAATAAAAGCAAAAATAAACAAACGGGACCTAATTAAAATTAAAAGCTTCTGCACAACAAAGGAAACTATAAGCAAGGTGAAAAGACAGCCTTCAGAATGGGAGAAAATAATAGCAAATGAAGCAACTGACAAACAACTAATCTCAAAAATATACAAGCAACTCCTACAGCTCAACTCCAGAAAAATAAAAGACTCAATCAAAAAATGGGCAAAGAACTAAACAGACATTTCTCCAAAGAAGACATACAGATGGCTAACAAATACATGGAAAGATGCTCAACATCACTCATTATCAGAGAAATGCAAATCAAAACCACAATGAGGTACCATTTCACGCCAGTCAGAATGGCTGCTATCCAAAGTCTACAAGCAATCAATGCTGGAGAGGGTGTGGAGAAAAGGGAACTCTCTTACACCATTGGTGGGAATGCAAACTAGTACAGCCACTATGGAGAACAGTGTGGAGATTCCTCAAAAAATTGGAAATAGAACTGCCATATGACCCAGCAATCCCACTGCTGGGCATACACACCAAGGAAACCAGAATTGAAAGAGACACATGTACCCCAGTGTTCATCGCAGCACTGTTTATAATAGCCAGGACATGGAAGCAACCTAGATGTCCATCAGCAGACGAATGGATAAGAAAGCTGTGGGTACATATACACAATGGAATATTACTCAGCCATTAAAAGAATACATTTGAATCAGTTCTAATGAAGTGAATGAAACTGGAGCCTATTATACAGAGTGAAATAAGCCAAAAAGAAAAACACCAATACAGTATACTAACGCATATGTATGGAATTTAGAAAGATGGTAACAATAACCCTGTATGAGATACAGCAAAAGAGACACAGATGTATAGAACAGTCTTTCGGACTCTGTGGGAGAGGGCAAGGGTGGGATGATTTGGGAGAATGACACTGAAACATGTATATTATCATATGTGAAACAAATTGCCAGTCCAGGTTCGATGCATGATACAGGGTGCTCGGGGCTGGTGCACTGGGATGACCCAGAGGGATGGGATGGGGAGGGAGGTGGGAGGGTGGTTTAGGATGGGGAACACATGTACACCCATGGTGGATTCATGTTAATGTATGGCAAAACCAATACAATATTGTAAAGTAAAAAAAAAAAAAGAAAACCATGGAGGTATAGACAGTTTATACATGTAAGTAAAGACAATGGAGATGTAGACACTTTATGCATGTACATAAAGACGATAGAGATTTACATACTTATGTGGAGATGAGGTGCAGGCTTAGGTGATAAAGATGTAACTATAACCATAGATAATGTAGACACAGGTGTATGTAGATACAGATGTAAGTGATATAGACGTGGATACAGATGATGTAGATGTGGGTGGAAGTAGAGATGCAGATGACATAGAGGTAAGTGCAGGTGTAAATGTAGGTGATGCAGGCATCAGCATAAATAACAGAAGTGCTGAAGATGACGCAGGCACAGAAAATGCAGATGTGGGGTAGACATACATGTAGATGATCCAGACAGACGTAGATGGCAGAGTAGGTGTCAGATGTCGATACAGATGATGTAGGAGTAGGTGATGTAGAGGCAGGAGTAGGTGTAGATGATACAGATGTAGGTTAGGTGATGTGGGTGTAGCTACAGATGACGTAGAGAACGCAGGCGTAGTGTAGATGTACACATACAGACGCTGTGGACACAGATGTGGACATAAGTATACGTGTAGGTGCAGACACGGTCACATAGATGAACACGGAGGAAACAGAGAGTAGCTGATGCAGGTGTAGATGTGAATGAGGCTGAGACAGAGACAGAGACACTTGCCAGCAGACTTCACATCCCAATCCATCGTGCAGAGGAGATCAGACAGCCTGTTGGTAGCCACAGTACTGGCAGGCCAGGTGCTCAGAGTCACCATGGCAGCAGCAGTAATAACACCAACCTCTCTGAGCACTGGTCCAATTCCAGGTACTGTGCAGGCATCTCACCTGTAGCATCTCAATAACCATACCTGGTCATCCTTTCAGCTAAGACATTCCTGTCACCAGAAGCCTGTGGAGCTAAAAGGCACCTTGACATCCAAACACTCCCACAGTCATCTTCATCACCTCTCCCCTCCCCCCACCATCACTCACGCCAGAGCCCACATCTCTGTTGCAAACCCATTCATCCTCTGCCTCCCCCACTAGCATTCCAGCCCCATGAGGTCCTGGATTTGGGGGTCTCTTTCTGGTGGCTCAGACGGTAAATAATCTGCCTGCAATGGGTCGGGAAGATCCCCTGGAAAACAGAATGGCTACCCACTCCAGTATCCTTGCCTGGAGAATCCCATGGACAGAGGAACCTGGCAGGCTACAGTCCAGGGCGGGTCACAAAGAGTCGGAAACGACTGAGCAACTAACACTCACTTTCCTGACACATTCCCTACAGCCTGGAACTTGCACATGGAAAAACATGGAACAAGTAAGTGTTTCTGTGCCCATGGGCTCTGCCCACCCTGACCCCACCTGTTGCCTTCATTCTCGATGATGCGATGATACCGGTCCAACTCGTTCCTCAGGGTCTGCTGGACGACCACCAGCTGCCGGCAGTCATAGGATGATCTCTCCAGGCTCCTCTCTGCCTCTTCAATCTCCTTCCGCAGGGTGTCTATCTGCTCGTTGTAGAGCTGAATCTCATCATCATAACACTCGTGGGCGTCTCTGATGGCTTGTTCCAGGGCCGCAGTCTGCGGGCAGAGACAATAGTCACAAGAAAACCCAGCCACCCTCTCCCTGCAGACACAGACACAGCAGGGGAGAATCTGGACGGCGTACCCAGTTGTATTTGTTTTGTTGGTTTGTTTCTCTGTCCGCAGAGAATCTTAAAGCCACAGAAGGATGTGACAACTGAACCCCTTCCCCTGATGCTTGTATCAGCACCCCAGGAAATCAGCCTGTAGCGGAGCCCCCGACCCAAGGCAGTAGGAAGATGAGAAACTCAGAAAATAAAAACTGCCATCCCTGGACTAACATGTACAACTCCGAGTACATTCTTCGTACTTTACTGAGTTAGCATGAAAAAGTAGTAAAAAAAAGAACATGGACTAAATAGATAAGATGCTATAATAATAAAAAGGGGGGGATCTCCTTGATCTTATTCAATCACTACGGCACTTTAATTTTCTCCTGATTTCTGACCAGTAGAGTTACATATATGTTTTGATAGCTAAAATGTGTGTGTTTGTGTGCGCTGGCACTTATGTAAAATAACTTCAGAGAAACGCTATTTATATATTAAAGCAGGACAAGTCAAAATTAAGGTAGGAAAATGAAAAGAGGTTCCTCGTCTTCACTTTTAGACCTATGACAACCCACAAGCAGCCATAAGCTTCTTACTTATTTATAAGCAAACTTATTTACAAGCTCAGTACAAGCTTGCTTTCCCACAGAGAAAAGATCTAACAGGCGTAGCCAGTCCTCAAAAGCAAAATAAAACATGTAGACTGAAACCCACTTCATCTGGAAGAGCATTTGTCAAACTTCAATACACATATGAACCACCCCAAGGATACGGTTTTGCTCAGATTCTGGCTCAGTAGCTCCAGTGGGACTGGAGGGGCCGGGTTTCTAAGTGGCTCCTCCACAATACCCGTGGCTGTGGCTCTGGTCTCCAGGCCACATTCTTTGAGTCGTGGGGAACTAAGCAAAAGTCTGAATCTATCCTCATGTATGTACATCACAGGATGCCTGACACATGCAGCTTAATGAACACACTGGACAACATGGAGGGTGATTGTTCCTGAGAGCCTGACCCTTCACTATGTACAGATAAGGTCATGAGAAACAGAGATGGGCAGGAACTGTCCCAGCCTCGAGGAGGCTGAGGAGACAGGACACCTGAATGCAGGCAGGACCCAGGATCAGGCAACCTGTGAACAGGGTAAGGGGTGAGATTTCAGGCAAGTCTCTCACCAGTCTGGTCTGCTCACCAATGTCCTGGTTTCAACCTTGGTGCTTTGCTATTTGGATGTTGACTTTGGGGGAATTGAATGAAGAGTATGGGAAAACTCTGAGCTATTTTCACAGCATCAGAGAAGTCTAAAATTATTTCAAAATAAACAAAGAGAGTTTGGCCAGGTTTCTGTTCCTCATTTAAAACTGCCTCCATTCAGGAAACAATCTAGATGTCCATCAACAGATGAATGGATAAAGAAGCTGTGGTACATATATACAATGGAATATTACTCAGCCATAAAAAGGAACGCATTTGAGTCAGTTCTAATGAGGTGGATGAACCTACAGCCTATTATAGAGTGAAGTAAGTCAGAAACAGAAAACAAACATCATATACTAATGCACATATATGGAATCTAGAAAGATGGTTACTGATGAACCTCTTTGCAGGGCAGCAATGGAGATGCAGACGTAGAGAACAGACTTGTGGTCAAGGGGCAGGGAAGAAGAGGGAAAGAGTAGCATGGAAACATACACATTACCGTATGTAAAGCAGATCACCAGTGGGAATTTGCTGCATGACTCGAAATAGCAACCCACTCCAGTACTCTTGCCTGGAAAACCCCATGGATGGAGGAGCCTGGTAGGCTATAGTTCATGGGGTCCCTAAGAGTCAGACACGACTAAGCGACTTCACTTCACTTCAGACCTCAAACCAGCACTCTCTGACAACCTAGAGGGATGGGATGGGGTAGGAGGTGGGAGGGAGGTCCAAGAGGGAGGGGACATATGTGTACCTATGGCTGATTCATGCTCATATTTGGCAGAAACCAACACAATACTGTAAAGTAATTATCCTTCAATTAAAAATAAATAAATTTTAAAAAATAAACAAAATTGTCTCCATTCAAACAGTCTCCTAGGACATCAAACACCAAGGCACAGCCTCTGACTCCTGGTGTGGCCACACCCTCTTAACCATACCAGCGTCTACACGCTCCAGGAAAGGCTTCCATGAAGGGATTCAAAGGACCCCTCCAGACCTGAATCTCAGAGACAAGAAGCCATCCAGGAGTGGGTGAATCCCCATGTAAGACTCTCCGTTTCCATGGAGCGGTCCTGAGAACAAAGCCTGCAGGTCACAAACCGGTGTGGCTGGGCTCCATCCATTCCAGAGTCAGCTGGGCAGTAGGGAAACATGAGAGCTGGACACACTTTCATCAAAGCTCACCCTTCTACCACATGAATAGGAAAGAGATGTGACCGCAGCACCCATGTGTTAAAGCTCAATAATTGAAACCTCCTCCATCAGAAGGAGGGGTGCTCAGAAAGAAACAGTAAAAGCCCCCCTTTCGGCAGCTCAAAGGGGGCTAACGAGATGTCTCTGAGGGGACTGACTTCCATGTGGGCTTCAGACACCGTCTAGCACCAGACTGATCGTAGGAGAAAGAGACCCTCCTTCCTGGAGCCACAGTCCAGGTTGGCCACAGGGTCAAGCACAGGGTGTCAGAGAACCCACGGAGAGGCCCAGGGTGCTGGGGAGGTGGGGGGAGGGGGGAGGGGGCGGGGCATCACGGAAGGCTTCCAGGAGGAGGTAAGTCCAGTCCTGGGCACTGCAGAAGCAAATGGACTTGCAGAAAGAGGCGTGAGAAGCAGAGAGGCGGGCGCCAGGTCTGCAGGGGTGGTCAGGAGAGGAGAGGGGAAGAGAGCTGCCCACTGACAGCCCTGGGTCACTTCGAGAACAGTAGTCAAGCTGATACAGGGGGCAGAGGCAGGTGGCAGGCGTGGGCCTCAAAGCAGCCTGAACTTCACTGTGAGCCAGGTAACTGGGCATTTCTGCCTGGACCATTTGGATCGACCAGCTGATATTCATCTCCCCACTTGGCTGCAGGCAGGAGCCCAGCCAAGCTCTGCTTGGTGTTCCCGGACCTCACATGGGGCTCGCCAGAAACATCTGAATAAAAGACAAGTGTTCTAGCTCAGTTGTGGGGCTTGCCTTTGCACACACAGTCCTCAGGGATCCTGAGCTACGCCTCATGTGAGCCCCGTCTGGAGGGGTGACCTCCTGCCTCAGTCCTCTTAGGCCCCTGGACTCCTTTGGGTTCAAGGTCATTTCAAAAAGGAAAAAGAAATCATATCCTTCCGAGATTACATGCCATCTTACCAAAACCTGCCACCAGATGGTGCTAAGGGACTTTCACAAAAAATGACGTCTGGGCAACACACTCGTAAAAATCTGCATTTTTTCACTTCCTGTCACAAAAACTCAACTGATGCAACTTAGAGAATTTAGAGAGCCTGTCCTTTCTCGGGCACCTGGAATAAGTACCATCTCATACATCACGTTCAGGGATCTCATGCGTGGTCCACGTTCAATCTCAAAAGCAGGGGCCCCCAGCTCCAATCGTGGGTGCTGTTGCGGGCAACCTGCAGACCAGTGTTCTCAAAGCTGGCAGAGCCACCTGGGGGGCTTGTTGAAGGAGATGCTGGCCCCTCGCCAGTGTCCCTGATTCCACAGGTCTGGGGCGAGCCTGTGAATGCCCTAACCATAGGCAGAGCCAAGGAGTGCTGCCCCACAACATCCCCACCACATCCCCAGTCCTAGCCCTGGCCCCACTGAGGGGCTATGATGACTGGTCTCCCTGGGAATGTACAGCTTAGCTACTCCATCCGAAAGTCATGGCAACATTTTAAAATTAGCAAAAAGCCAGCTGTAAATATCTCATGAATCAGGCTATGGAAGGCCCAGGCCAGGAACATGAGTGGCCCAAATGTAGAACATCCTGACCCAGCATGGGATTCCCACCCCCGCCTCCCCCCGCCTCCCCCGCACAAATTAGTGACCTCCAAGTGTGGTTCCTGGGCTAGCAAGCAGCACCTGGACTTCAGAAAGGTAGGTTCTTGGGCCACAACCCAGACCTACTGAGTCAGAAACTCTCAGGTGGGTCCAGACATGTGTGTGTTTTAATTTGAGCTAATCAGGCAGACTTTTGGCCCCAGTGACCTTTACCCCTTAGCTTCTGCCCAAGACTCTGTGGTGTTAGTTGGCAAAGGGACTTTGCAGATGTAAGCAAGGTTCTTAAGCAGTTGAGCTTAAAAAATAGAGAGACTATTCTAGATTATTCCTGATCACATGAGCCCTCAAGAGCAGAAATCAAAGAGAGTAGATGCATGAGAAAGAGTCAATGTCCCTGAAGATGGAGGAGGCCACCCACCAAGGAGAGTGGGCAGCATCTGGAATGACTACTGGCAGTAAAGAAACAGGATCCTTGTTCCCACAGGCACACAGAACAGAATTCTGCCAGCGTGACTGGGCTTGTGTCCACTTCTCCAAATGCTTAGTCACACACACACATGTACACACACACACACACACACACACACAACTTATACACACATATATGCATACACATGTACACACATTCAAAAATATTCACACACATTATACACACATGTGCACACACACACACACACACACACACACACACCCTCCCTCTATCCTCTCAGAACCTCAGAGAACACTACATACTCATCAAGTCACCAAATCAACGTGCCTGGTCCTCAAGCCACAGTTTATCACCAGAGCAGGATGAGTTTTAAGGGGTCTCTGCAGCTGGGGTCTCTGCCTTGGGGACCATCTGCAGACCCCCATGTGCTTTCCGAAGCCCCTGAGTCACTGCACAGTGAGGGGTGTGTGGTGCGTGGGGCAGGAATAGAGATTCTGGACTCAGGTCCTGAAATTTGGTAACACTGAGAACCCACGAAAACCACCACACCCCACAGGGCTCCAACATGTGATTCTTCTGTCGGCATTGGTGGAGTTCAGTTCAGTTCAGTCGCTCAGTCATGTCTGACTCTGCGACCCCATGAATCACACCACGCCAGGCCTCCCTGTCCATCACCAACTCCCAGAGTTGACCCAAACTCATATGCATCGAGTCGGTGATACCATCCAGCCATCTCATCCTCTGTCATCCCCTTCTCCTCCTGCCCCTAATCCCTCCCAGCATCAGAGTCTTTTCCCATTGAGTCAACTCTTCGCATGAGGTGGCCCAAGTATTGGAGTTTCAGCCTCAGCATCAGTCCTTCCAATGAACACCTAGGACTGGTCTTTAGAATGGACTGGTTGGATCTCCTTGCAGTCCAAGGGACTCTCAAGAGTCTTCTCCAACACCACAGTTCAAAAGCATCAATTCTTCAGCACTCAGCTTTCTTCACAGTCCAACTCTCATATCCATACATGACCACTGGAAAAACCATAGCCTTGACTAGATGGACCTTTTTTGGCAAAGTAATCTCTGCTTTTTAATATGTTATCTAGGTTGGTCATAACTTTTCTTCCAAGGAGTAAACATCTTTTAATTTCATGGCTGCAATCACCATCTGCAGTGATTTTGGAGCCCCCCAAAATAAAGTCTGACACTGTTTCCACTGTTTCCCCATCTATTTCCCATGAAGTGATGGGACCAGATGCCATGATCTTCGTTTTCTGAATGTTGAGCTTTAAGCCAACTTTTTCACTTTCCTCTTTCCCTTTCATCAAGAGGCTTTTTAGTTCCTCTTCACTTTCTCCCATAAGGGTGGTGTCATCTGCATATCTGAGGTTACTGATATTTCTCCCGGCAATCTTGATTCCAGCTTGTGCTCTTCCGGCCCAGTGTTTCTCATGATGTACTCTGCATATAAGTTAAATAAGCAGGGTGACAATATACAGCCTTGACGTACTCTTTTTCCTATTTGGAACCAGTCTGTTGTTCCATGTCCAGTTCTAACTGTTGCTTCCTGACCTGCATACAGGTTTCTCAAGAGGCAGGTCAGGTGGTCTGGGATTCCCATCTCTTTCAGAATTTTCCACAGTTTATTGTGATCCACACGGTCAAAGGCTTTGGCATAGTCAATAAAGCAGAAATAGATGTTTTTCTGGAACTCTCTTGCTTTTTCGATGATCCAGCGGATGTTGGCAATTTGATCTCTGGTTCCTCTGCCTTTTCTAAAACCAGCTTGAACATCTGGAATTTCACGGTTCACATATTGCTGAAGCCTGGCTTGGAGAATTTTGAGCATTACTTTACTAGGGTGTGCTGCTGCTGCTCCTAAGTCGCTTCAGTCGTGTCCGACTCTGTG
The DNA here is from genome assembly GCF_002263795.3 of Bos taurus. Taxonomy (NCBI): domain Eukaryota; kingdom Metazoa; phylum Chordata; class Mammalia; order Artiodactyla; family Bovidae; genus Bos; species Bos taurus. The sequence goes on from NC_037340.1 coordinate 37,894,151, forward strand.
CAACCCCATAGACGGCAGCCCACCAGGCTTCCCCGTCCCTGGGATTCTCCAGGCAAGAACACTGGAGTGGGTTGCCATTTCCTTCTCCAATGCATGAAAAGTGAAAAGTGAAAAGTGAAAGTGAAGTCGCTCAGTCGTGTTCAACTGTTAGCGACCCCATGGACTGTAGCCTACCAGGCTTCTCCATTCATGGGATTTTCCAGGCAAGAGTACTGGAGTAGGGTGCCATTGCCTTGTCCGTTACTAGGGTGTGAGATGAGTGCAATTGTGCTGTAGTTTGAGCAGTCTTTGGCATTGCCTTTCTTTGGGATTGGAATGAAAACTGACCTTTTCCAGTCCTGTGGCCACTGCTGAGTTTTCCAAATTTGCTGGCATATTGAGTGCAGCACTTTCACAGCATCATCTTTCAGGTGGAGTAGAGACAGAGTAACATATAACGTTTAATGGTATACGTAGAGGTGCAGATTGTTTAAATTCTTGTTCTCTTGTCCTTTACATGTACTTGTCAAACCGAACATCAATTTACTTTTGGATTTGGGAAATGTGGTCAAACAGGAAGGAGCATGTTCTAACCCAATGTCCCCATCAGAACAGCCAGATACATGGAACCACAGAAAGAAACTGAAGGAATCACGGAGGTGCCCCGCAAAGCCTGTGAACCACAAAAGAAGCCTGTAGAAATAGGACCGAGCTTTTCTGGTGAGTTCAGTTTGCAAATTAAGCTTCACCAAGAACAGAAAAGGGGTGGGGTGAAAATGCAAAGTTTCCACTAACAAATTCTGAGCAGGAGCAAATGCAGAAACAGCCCCTCTCTCCAGTCTCCCCTCTGACTGGAATCTGCAGTCAGATTCCAGAGGAGAGAGTTCAGGTCAGAAGCAGGAAGCACAGATTCAAACGAGTGGAGGATTAAAATCCCCAATCTGTGACCATTTCTTATTTTTTACAACAATTTTAAACTGGGAAAAATGGGTCGGTTATGCACAGGTGGGAGCTTACCCTTGGTGGGGGAGGGGGCCTGAGGGAACCTCTCGGGAGCCAGAAATTAGTGGGATCTATTGTCCCTGCTTCCCTGGTGGCTCAGACAGTAAAAGTGTCTGCTTGCAATGTGGGAGACCCGGGTTTGATCCCTGGGTCAGGAAGATTCCCTGGAGAAGGAAATGGCAACCCACTCCAGTACTCTTGCCTGGAAAATTCCATGGATGGAGGAACCTCGTTGGCTACAGTCCATGGGGTCGCAAAGAGTCGTACACAAGTAAGCAACTTCACTTTCACTTTCTCTGTCCCCTCTGGCGCAGGCCCTTTCCAGTCTGAGCAGGAAGGGCAGTGCCCTGGGCAGCCCTCCGTCTATGCGGACAGCTGGTCACCCCCCTAGGGACGCTGTCTGTCACTTGAGGGCTGGGCACACAGGTGTGCCAAGTTTGTGAGAATGTACAGTGAGACAGGGCTTCCCTGGTGGCTCAGTGGTAAAGAATCCATGTGCAATGCAGGAGATGTGGGAAATTTGGGTTTGATCCCTGGGTCGGGACGATTCTCTGGAGGAGGGCATGGCAACCCACTCCAGTACAGAGGAGCCTGGCAGGCTATATAGCCCATGGGGTCACAAAGAGTTGGACACAACAGAGGGACTAAACAACAACAAAACAACACAGTGAGACAAACGTGCGCAAGTCTCTCGGGCACGTGACACCAGAATGAGCCTGCAGAGGGTGGGGCGCACCTGGGCCTGCAGCTCGGTTCTCTGGGCTTGCAGGAGGCAGATCATCTCCCTGCCGTCCTCCAGCTGGCACTGCAGGGCGGCGGCTTCCCGTTCTGTCAGGAGCTTCTCCTGTACAAAGAAGCCAGACTCAGCATCACACACTTGTCATGGGAGGAAACACGTAGAGGAGCGGAGAGGCCTCCTGTGTTCTGCACGTTCACATCCCCCTAACCCCGCCCTCAGATTCACAGGCTGAGGCCCTGACCCCCTCCTGCCATGGGAAGGCATCTGGGCTGGGACTTTGGCAGGAAGGGAGGTGGAGATGAGGTCACTAGAGTGGGGCCCCCATGGTGGGATTAGTGCCCTTACAAGCAAAGAAGGAGGCACCAGGATCTAAATGTGCTTTGCAAAGTGCACATGAATCCCTGAGCATCCTGCTGAAATGGGGATTGTGACTCAGTGGGTCTGCTGGGGGGTCTGGCTGGAGATTCTGCATTTTTCTCAAGTTCCCAAGTGATGCTGAGGGTCTCTGACAATCACTGACGCCATCAAACTAAGTCTAGATGGTTCTACATTCCTACAACTCAGACAAATGGGGCTACAAGGAAACAGACTATTATGATTTTATAAGTGTGCTCTGATACAAAACACCTTTGAATTAAAGGGGAAAATGTTTGCAAAATACAATAAAGCGTCTGGAAAGAAATCTCTGACAAAGAAAATTATGTTTTAGGAAAAGCTGTGTTTTAGACCAGTTCACTTGTGACTTCCCAGGTGGCACTCGTGGTAAAGAACCCACCTGCCAACGCAGGAGGCGTAAAGAGATGTGGGTTTGACCCCTGGGTTGGGAAGATCCCCTGGAGGAGGATATGGCACCCTACTCCAGTATTCTTACCTGCAGAACCCCATGGACAGAGGAGCCTGGTGGGCTACAGTCCATAGGATCACACAGAGTTGGACACAACTAAAGCAGCTAAACACACATGCACACAGTTCACTTGGGGTCATTGGTGAGCAATGTGGACAAGAATATCCCCATCAAGGCCAAAAGAAGTAACCCTTCTGCCTCTCAGATGTTACTTGGCAGGATTCAACTATGTTCCAAAAGCAAATTTGGGGATTTCTTTAGCTTTGATATAAAAAGTTAGGTTCAAATAAACATAAAGCAGTCAGCTACCCTTGCCCACTGGTTCTGCAGGGTGTGGGCTTGAGCAGACTTCTATCCTAAGTCATCTCTGCAGAAAAACACAGAATCTCATCAGCTGAACAGTCCACAAAACCCTGACCTCAGTGTAACACTTCTCCAGAGAAAGACCACATGACATTTCTGTTTTAATCTGTATCCTTCTCAGTCTGTTTCTACACATACCGTATCATGCATCACAAAATCCCATAAACCACAGTAGGAAAAAATATAGGTCAACATCCTGTTGAACTGTTAAAGAGCTGAGTGAGGAAGGAATCTGGAACATTATACTGGGAATACAGTTTTACACCCAAATTCCAAAACAGCTTCAACCATCTCTAACCGGTCCTGACAGTTTTCATGCCCCAGACTTGCCTCCTCATTAGTAGAGCCTGACCTGAAAAACAGAGTCACTCACTATCTTCAATTTTCTGGATTCAAAATTATGGTCAAATTGATAAGGGGAATAAGAAAACAAACAACCCAATAATATATAGATATAGATATAGATATATATGCAAAAGACTTGGGTCTTGGTCCAACACAGAAGATACGTGAATCATAGATACATGGATGGAAGATAAGCATCCATATGTCTTGACTGAAAAGATACTCAACAAGGAATTCCCTGGTGGTCCAGTGGTTAGGACTCTGTGCTTTCACTGCTGAGGGTTCGATCCCTTTCGGGAACTAAGATTCCTGCAAACCATGTGGTGTGGCTTAAAAAAAAAATGCTCATAACAAGATACACAACACATTTATTAGAACAGCAAACAGCAAAACCAAAATAAAAGCCCAACATCCCAGTGCAGACAAGAAAGCAAAGCAACAGAAGCTCCCATCTGTGGCTGGGGGCGGGGATGCAGTGATGCTACAGAGCTTGGGAGATAGTCTGGTAGTTTCTTATAAGCTAAACAAGGAAGAGAGGACAAACACCTAGGAAGACGGTCAGCAGCAGAGTTTACGTCCTCAAATGTCTAGATACCCTTGTTCACTTACAGACTGAAAGAGCAAAAGAGTAAACTTGAATATGAATGCTCAGGTTGGGTTGGGGGCCCCAGACAGTCCAACCTGATGACTCTCCCTGGGCCTCTGGGCACCAGCTCTGGGGCTGCAGGACCAATGCCCACGTGTGGCCACCCTGCTGCTGCGGCTCCTGCTCTTACCTCCCGCATCCCACTCGTTATGGCAGCTGCCTGCGGCGTGGTCTGGATGATCTGCTGCAGGATGGTGACATAGGTCTGAATCTCCAGAAGATTCTGTCAGGGAAGGAAAGAGTTCTCATTAAAACCTGAACTGCCTGAGTTTCTCCCTCCGGGCTAATGTGACCCTCGGGATATCAGACAGTGACCTGCTCGGAGGGCGCCTGATGCCTCCTTTTATCTACACAAAAGCCGCCCTCTGCCGCCTGGAGCAGGTCCTGAGGCAGAGACACAGACACTGAAGCTGGAGGGAGGCCAGGTCCCCGGAGAGGTCAGCCCTCAGGTCTGCTGTGCTCAGGTGACACAGCTGGGCAGGAAAGGAGTGTCTGGCACTTGCATTTTCAAGATGCACAAGCTCAGAGAGGTTAGACCACTGGCCTTAGGTTACATAGCTCCGGGACTGGACTTTCCCAGAACACCAAGCACCCCCACCCCACCGCAGCATGAGGCTACGAGAAGCCGGTAGGGCTGTGGGCAGAACACAGCAGTACCTGAGAGAAGGCTCTTGCTATTGCTGTTTAGTCGCTAAGTCATGTCCGACTCTCTGCAACCCCGTGGACTGTAGCCCACCAGGCTCCTCTGCCCATGGGATTTCCCAGGCGAGAACACTGGAGTGGGTTGCCATTTCCTTCTCCAGGGGGCTCCTGCGGGCCACATGTTCCCTCAGAGGCAGCAGTGAAAATTTACAGTTTTTGCATTTTCTCCATTTTCTGATCTGAACCAGTTTTGCCTAATCAAGACGGATTCACGTGCAATCACTCTGTGGAGTGTAATGTCTCCCATAGATACTGGCTCCCACCCCATCCCCTGACACACACACCCCAAAACCACCCCCCCTCCCTCTGCACGTCTGGTTCACTAAGCACTGTCCAGCCCAGTTCACCTGGGCAGCCCACTGCAGCCATCTCATTTTTCAGCCACGAGAGCCCCGGACTGGTTTCCGGTGGGAAAGGGCTGCAAGAGGGGTTGTGGTTACCTTTTTGTACCTGTCCTTGGCTGCACTGATGTCATCCTGCAGAAACTGGGCTTCAATCTGAAGACGCAGGTTACGTAGCAGGGCTTCGTCTGCCTCCTGCAACAAGAGGGTCACAATTCCGATTTGGAGAGGCCATGGGGTGGGTGTGAAATCTGAACACACAGACCACTGGGGGTCTGGTTAACAGGCAGACTGCTGTTTGGTAGGTCTGGGACGGCGTCCGGGATTCTGCATTTCTAGCAGAGCATTGGGTTAGCCCACTGGACCTGGTCTACCACAATAGCTCTCAGGCAGGGGTGATTCTGCAGCCCCCCCTCCCCGGGGACATTTGGCACAATCTGGACATACTTTTAATTGTCACCATTTGGGAGGTGGAGTGCTACTACCGGCATCGAGTGGGTAGGGGTCACAGATGCTGCTAAACGTCTCACAATACATAGGACAACCTCACACAACAAATAAACCTCCAGTCCCTAATGCCAATAGTGCCAGGGCTGAGAAGCCTTGACTAGAAAATTCAGGGAGAAACAGTATGCTTGCATGCCAATAACCTTAAAATTGCTTCCCTGATGGCTCCCGTGGTAAAAATCTACCTGCAGTGCACAAGATGCAGGTTCCGTCCCTGGGTGGGGAAGATCTTGTGCAGGAGGAAATGGCAACCCACTTCAGTATTCTTGCCTGGAAAATTTCATGGAGAGAGGAGCCTGGTGGGCTACAGTCCATGTCCGGCTCTCACAAAGAGCTGGACATGACTAAGAGACTAACACAGTTTCGAATTATGGTGCTGGAGAAGCCTCTTGAGAGTCCCTTGGACAACAATCAAACCAATCAATCTTAAAGGAAATCAACCCTGAATATTCATTGGAAGGACTGATGCTGAAGCTCCAAAGCTTTGGCCACCTAATGTGAGGAGCCAAATCATTGGAAAAGACCCTTATGCTGGGAAAGATTGAGGACAGGAGGAGAAGGGGGCGACAAAGGATGGGATGGTGGGATAGCGTCACTGAATCAATGGACATGAATTTCAGTAAACTCCAGGAGATAGTAAAGGACAGAGAGGCCTGGTGTGCTGAAGTCCATGGGGTCGCAAAGAGTCAGACAGGACTTAGCAACTGAACAATGATAACACATTCGCAACCTTAAAATCTGACACATCTGTATTTGTTCTAGAGCCTCTCATCAGTGAGTTGAGTTTCTAAGACTAAGAAACAGGTTTCCCTTAACACTGAAACCTTTACTTTAGAATGAAGCTAGAGCCCTATTTTATACCATTCAAAAACGAACTCTAAATGGGTTAGCTGCTGCTGCTGCTAAGTCGCTTCAGTCATGTCTGACTCTGTGCAACCCCATAGACGGGGGCCCACCAGGCTCCCCTGTCCCTGGGATTCTCCAGGCAAGAATACTGGAATGGGTTGCCATTTCCTTCTCCAATGCATGAAACTGAAAAGTGAAAGTGAAGTCGCTCAGTCGTGTCTGACTAGCGACCCCATGGACTGCAGCCTACCAGGCTCCTCCGTCCATGGGATTTTCCAGGCAAGAGTACTGGAGTGGGGAAATGGGTTAGAGACTTAAATAATTTTATACTGAAACAAAACTCCAAGAAGAAACAGGAAAAAACCTCCCTGGCATGGGTGTTGGCAATGAATTTTTGGACGTGACACTTAAAGCACAAGCAACAAAATAAAAAATTGGCAAGTAAGACTATTTCTTGCTGCTGTTTAGTCGTTCAGTCATGTGGCATCTTTTGCCACCCCACAGATTGTAGCCCACCAGGCTTCTCTATCCATGGGATTTCCCAGGCAAGAATACTTGAGTGGATTGCAATCTTCTTTTCCAGGGGATCTTCCCAACCCAGGGACCAAATCCACATCTTCAGCATCTCCTGCACTGCAGACGGTTTCTTTACCACTGAGCCACTGGGGAAGCCCAAGCAAGACTATATCAAACTCAAAAGCTATGCATAGCAAAAGAAACCATTGATGAAGTCAAAAGACAAACTCTCAAGTAGGAAACCTTAATTTTAATAGCTTTCTCCCGAGGACTGTTGACACTTACCTTGGGACCACCCATCTTCAATACAAAATGCATTTTTTTAGCATGAATGCTGAGGTGAAGAGTGTTTGCTCCTTTAAAGTTGGAAATGACACAACAGAAGGTTGAATGTTCTTACCAAACTTTTTGATAATTCACCAACTTTTATCTCATCAATCTTCCTTTGACCAACCAAACAGGTGTGAAGAAGTATTTGTGCTCTTAATAAGAAAGTAATACGATGTGTGGAATTGACTTAAATGCTTCAACAATTCAGTGAGATGTTACAGGGCCAAGGACCTTGTTCCTCTCCCAAGACACCTCTGCCTTGCATTTCTACCAATACCTGAGGCCTTGCTAAGTGCGTTTTTACTGACTTCCTAATGACTTATTAAAAAGCACTATGAATGTTAGCAACAGGCTCTCATCCATACAGGTAGAATGTGGTCTGCTAAAATACTTAAGATGTTCTCCACCCCTGCATGAACACAGTTAAGACAGTCAAGGTATGTGGACAGGACAAGATATTCTGAGACACTTGCCCTCCTGGTACTAATAGGGGTTAGGGTCATCATGATGCATTGTCCCTGGGAGAGCACAGCATTACTGATGGTCTCACGCAGATGCTCCAGGGAAGGTGGAAGGCCCCTTGGAGGTCCTGGTGAATGGGCTTCTGAATTACTCAGAATTGTCACATAGCCTGAGGAAGCCTCTTCAACAGAGAAATGCTGAAGGAAAGGAAGCCTGGTGTCTTCCCAGCAGTGGAAAAGGGCTGAGGAGCCAGAAATACCCCAGGTAATCTACAGACCCCAAGGGAAAAAGAGTCAGGCCTCAGGAAGGATAGAAACCAGTGCAGTCCCAGCAAAGCAAGTAGCAGCGGGCTGTGGCCTGGACACCAGGATGACCAGCTCCAAAGGCACTTATCTCTGCCCCTCAGGAGCGACATCTCTGAGAGAGAGCTATGATTGGCCCACATGATCACGTGACTGTTATCTTGCTGACAGTCCTACCAGGACCACACTGACAGGAAGGAAGGTCCAAGGGCTCAGGAGTGCAGCCCTGCCCACTTCAGGCACAGTGGTTCCTGGTGGAAGCGCCTCTCAGCTCCAAGGAGTGAGCCCTGCTTAGTAGGAACAGCTAGCCCTGGGGCCAGAGGCGGGGCAGTGCTGGGTGCAGACGTGTGAGGCAGCCCTTTGGGATGTTTTCCCACCTGCCCCATCCCTCGACCCCTCAAGACTGCTGAGGATGGGGTGGGATAGGGAATTCTCAAACATCTGAAACTTTCACCAAAAATTCATCCACAACTGATACACAATTACTGGACTGAAGACCTTTTGTGTAATGACTTACAAAGGGCTATCCTTTTGTAAAAGTTTTAGAAATAGAAGGGACCCTAGAGGCCATGGGTCCTCAGACATTTTGTAGCCACATCCTGCAAACAAAACATCTCAGGGAAGCCAACATATAGAAGCAAAGCAGAGATGTGTTTCATAAGGGACATGATGGTTGGTCGGAGGCGGGCGCGGATAGGAACCCTGACTGTCCAGCAACCCTCCTCCATCAGATGCCCCTCAAGCAAATCCGAGGACCTTAAGGGCTCTGCCTAAGACAGCTCAGAAACGATAGAGTCTCAACTTACAGACAGGGAGACTTGGAGCCAGTGGGTCATTCAGCTGATTAACAGAAGTTAACAGGAGCTAACAGGCCTGGGGTCTGTCCTGGACTTCTCCCTACTAGTCAGGAGTTGAACGCTGAGTCCTGACCCCACCCTGCAAGGTGCCTTCTGCTCTTCCCTGACCTTCCTCAGGGTCAAGCCCAATAACCCCTTAGGTCCCATCAGCCAACTTTTTAAACTGCTGAGAATGATAACAAAAGGCCAGCCCACATTTGCCCTTAAAAGAGAGATTAATCAGATGCCCTGCAAGCACATTCTCTCGCTTTGAAGACAATCATCTGATAAACTGCCTGGAAAAACTCCCGAAGGTGAGTCGCTGCTGCTGGAATGTGCAGCTGCTGGTAGAGGGGGGTAGAATTCTTTTGGAAGTGTTTTCTTTTGTTTGCACCAGAATTCAGCAATGTGTGGACGCTTGTGTTTTTATTATGCTTTTGGATGCTGTCAGCTGCAGTTTCAAAAGCTCCACCAGCAGAAAAGCGTCTAGATTTTTCCAAATCAAGACTCTGAGCCAAAAGTCTAATTTTAGAAAATGCTCCAACCCTGATACTGTGTGTTTTACATCTAGTTGAGTGGTTCGCAAAGTGTGGTTCCTGGACCACACTATCTGGAAATGATTTGAAAAATGAAAGATCTGGTGGATCCCAGACCTATTGGATCAGAATTTCTGGGGTGAAAGGACGAGGAAACTGTTTTAACACACCTTCCACGTGTTGCTGATGCTAGATCCACTGGTCTAGACCATCTTTCTTCAGGGGGGCTTCTCGAGTAGCTCAAATGGTAAAGACTCTGCCCACAATTCGAGAGACCTGGATTCGATCCCTGGGTCGGGAAGATCCCCTGGAGGAGGGCATGGCAACCCACTCCAGGATTCTTCCCTGGAGAATCCCTTGGACAGAGGACCTGGCAGGCTACAGTCCACTGAGTTGCAAAGAGTTGGACACAACTGAGCGACTAACACTTTCACTTTTGAGACCATGTTTTAGAAAGGGACTGGAGAAACTAACTGGAGTCCAACATACCCTTGAAAAATCAACCTTGCTAACTCAGCCACAGAGATGCTGGAAATCCATTAAAAACTTCAACTGTCTGTCAGTTCAGTCGCTCAGTCGTGTCGACTCTTTGCGACCCCATGAATCGCAGCACGCCAGGCCTCCCTGTCCACCAACTCCCAGAGTTTACCCAAACTCATATGCATCGAGTCGGTGATGCCATCCAGCCATCTTATCCTCTGTCGTCCCCTTCTCCTCCTGCCCTCAATCCCTCCCAGCATCAGGGTCTTTTCCAATGAGTCAACTCTTCACATGAGGTGGCCAAAGTATTGAAGTTTCAGCCTCAGCATCAGTCCTTCCAATGAACACTCAGCACTAATCTCCTTTAGGATGGACTAGTTGAATCTCCTTGCAGTCCAAGGGACTCTCAAGAGTCTTCTCCAACACCACAGTTCAAAAGCATCAATTCTTCAGTGCTCAGCCTTCTTCACAGTCCAACTCTCACATCCATACATGACCACTGGAAAAACCGTAGCCTTGACTAGACGGACCTTTATTGGCAAAGTAATATCTCTGCTTTTTAATATGCTATCTAGGTTGGTCATAACTTTCCTTCCAAGGAGTAAGCATCTTTTAATTTCATGACTACAATCACCATCTACAGTGAATTTGGAGCCCCCAAAAATAAAGTCTGACACTGTTTCCACTGTTTTCCCATCTATTTCCCATGAAGTGATGGGACCAGATGCCATGATCTTAGTTTTCTGAATGTTGAGCTTCAACTGTCTGTATCTACACCCAAACCAGTCCAACTAAAAAAATTTAAAAAAACAAAAAAACCAGCTGCTGGGACTTCCCTGGAGGTCCAGAGGTTAGGACTCCACGCCTCCACACTTCCAATGCAGGGGGCACAGGTTCAACCCCTGTGAGAACTAAGGGGAACTAAGATCCCACGTGCTCCCAGATTGGGCCTAAACAAAAAAAAACAAAACCAACTTCCTGCCTTCCACCACCAGCCTCCTCCAAAACTCTGCTTCCCAGATCCTTCTCCTCTTCTCCAAAAGTTCATCCCCAGCCTCAGAGGAATTCTTGTACGGACGAAGGCTTGTAGGCCTGAAAGCAAAAGTGCTTTTACCTCTTAAACTCCCTCACCTCTTGCTCTTTTCCAAACATGTTTAAGATTCACGACTCACACAGAAAAACACACATGGCAGCTTTAGGTATTTCTTTACCCTGTTTTCAAGTGAAAGCCTTCAGCTAGAACTTACAGCATTTTAAGATTCTGGGAATTTTTTTTTTAAAAAGAGAAATCTTGAAGTCTACACCTTACCATTTATATATGTAAAACAATGAGTCCTAGAGATTAGCCAAACCCAACTATTTAAAAATCATCAGGTCAGTTCTAGTAACTTCTAATGGAGCATAGCCTATACAAATACTGAAACCCTATGCTGTACACCTAAAACTAACATAATATTGAAAATCAACTATTACTTCATTAAAAAGTTAAAAATAAAAAACAAAACAATTAAATGCTAATGGAAAAAATAAAGGAAGACCCTGTCCATACCTACTAAGAGTGAATGGGGGGCTCTGAGTCATTTAGATTCAGTGAGGGTGAGCTCCTGCCCTGACAGAGATGTGATATCCCACCTCTTTTTTTGGGGAAAAAACCCAAAATCCTCAAGGCTGTTCTGAGGTTCCGAGAGCTGATGCAGGGACCTCTCCATTCACTGCATTTGCATCCTGTGTTCGTGATTTCTGACACATCCAAATCTACTATTCACCCTGTATTCTTTTCCAATTGATTCATGTTTATTGACATGTATTTAAAAAGGAATTTTTTTAATTTCTTAAATTTTTAAAATTTTTAAAGAATTTTTTTTTATAGTTTTAAAACTATTTTTGATCCAGCCCTGTCAAATCACTTTACAGATAATTTTCTCATTTTGGCATCAAGGTTGTTGATGTTATAAATACATCTTTTCATTACCTTAATTATTTCTAACATTTCTTTTTTTTATTTATTTAACTTTACAATATTGTATTGGTTTTGCCATATATCAAAATGAATCTGCCACAGGTATACATGTGTTCCCCATCCTGAACCCTCCTCCCTCCTCCCTCCGCATACCATCCCTCTGGGTCGTCCCAGTGCACTAGCCCCAAGCATCCAGTATCGTGCATTGAACCTGGACTGGGGACTCGTTTCATATATGATATTATACATATTTCAATGCCATTTTTAAAGAATTTTTTTATGTCATCCGCTATAGACAAAAGGTATTCACAAAAATAAATTCACAGCAATTCCAAAGCTATCCCTCTACACACTCCCACTCCCCTGGGGTTACACAGCCACATCTAGAGAGAACTAAGCTGGTGTCCATCGTATCAGGTGACCTACAGTAACAACTGTAGCAGGCAGGTCACATCTACGATTGTGTCACTGAACCTTCACCAGCCATGCAGACAAACACCTGCTCTTGAGGTGGGAACCGGCATTGTTCCCATTTTCCAGACAGAGAAACTGAGGTGCCGAGAGAGGAAGCCACTCGCAGTGGAGTGAGGGGTCCTAGTAGCAGGCCACCCTCCTGCTCTGGACGGCACAGCTCTCGCGGGGAGCAGGGTCTCCCCTGCACCCGGGAACAGCCATGCCGAAGCCTGTGTGGCCCCCGCCCACCCTACTGCCTGGTCCCATCCTCCCACGGAACCTTCATAACATCCCCACTGGACTCAGATCCCAACCGTCCACACGCTACATCACAGAATGAAGCGGGGAAAAGGGTGGAATGCCTTTCCCTTATTTTCCATTTTCTATTTCTTATTTGTCTACTGGGAATACGCACTGCTTTTGTAATAGCAGAAAAATCGAAGGTTTGAGCTTGTTTTTAAGTCGCATCACTTGCCACCAAAGGTTAAACGGACTAAGTTCTGTCTCTTGCTTCTTTGAGGAAGGCCCAGGATGACACTCTGCAGGGCAGGCGACAACCTCAGTGCCATGTCCAGAGGGGGCCCTACCTACGGTGAGGACAATTACAAAGCAGAGCGAGCCGTTCGGGGCGCGGGGAAAGGGCTGAAAAGTGCGTAAAGCTGATGGCGGTCAGCTTTCTCTGTTCCCAGAGGCCTCGGTCTGTGGACACAACAGTAGCCCCACCTGGGAGCCTGGAATTTCTGCCAAAAACAATGGGGATGAGCCATGGGTGTCAGTCGAACTGCTGAGTGAAGTTGAAGGCTAATAAGGCCCAAATCAACTCAGACTTCCAACCCAGCTCAGCACACGGCCAGTCACTGAGCTGTGTGCACAGGACCCCTCTGCAGGACACCCTCCCTGCCAACTCTGAGCTCACGTCTGGGTGCCCACCTGCCCAATTGGCCTGAGACCATCCAGTTTCTATCAATCGACATGTGTGATTACTAACATTTCCTTCACTCAGTGTCCTGACTTGGACAACATGTCAGACATTCACACATGGACAGACACAGAAGAATCACACAGTGGGTGATATCCACGAAGCAACATGCAGTGTCCCGAGTGTAGTTCTGACCCTCCCACCAACTGGCAGTTTAGTAACCAACACCCTGAGCAAACCCTGACAGTCTGAAGTCCCTGCCTGGAGTTCCATGTGGAGAAGAACCTTTTTTTAATTTATTTTATTAAAATGCAGTTGATTTACAATGTTTTGTTAATTTCTGCTGCATAGCAAAGTGACTCAGTTATATACACATAAATATGTTCTTTTTCATATTTTTTTCCATTATGGTTTATCCCAGGATATTGAATATAGTTCCCTGAGCTCTACAGCAGGACCTGTTAATTTCTGCTACATAGCAAAGTGACTCAGTTATACACACATAAATATGTTCTTTTTCATATTCTTTTCCATGATGGTTTATCCCAGGATATTGAATATAGTTCCCTGTGCTCTACAGCAGGACCTTATTGCTTATCCAGTCTCTATACAATAGTTTGTATCTGCTAATCCCAACCTCCCACTCCATCCCACCACCACGCTCCTTCTCCCTGACAAGCACAAGTCTCTATATTTGTGAGTGTGTTTCTATTATATAGATATGTTCATTTGTATCATAGTTCAGGTTCCACATATAGTGATATCATATGATATTCGTCTTTCTCTTTCTGACTTACGTGATTAGTACAGTAATCTGTAGGTCCATCCATGTTGCTGCAAATGGCATTATTTAATTATTTTTTACAACTGAGTAATATTCCATGGTATATATGTGTGAACGTGAAAGTTGCTCAGTTGTGTCCAACTCTTAGGGATCCCATGGACTATACAGTCCATGGAATTCTCCAGGCCAGAATACTGGAGTGGGTAGCCTTTCCCTTCTCCAGGGGATTTTCCCAACCCAGGGATCAAACCCAGGTCTCTCGCACTGTAGGCAGATTCTTTTCCAGCTGAGCCACCAGGGAAGCATCTTCTTTATTCATCTGCTTTATTCATTCATCTGTTGATGGCTATTCATGTTGTTTCCAAGTCTTGGCTACTGTGAACAGTGCTGCTATGTACATAGGGGTGCATGTATCTTTTCAAATTATGGTTTTGTCCGGATTATGGTTTTGCCCAGGAGTGAGATTGCTGGATCATATGGCAACCATTTGGAGAAGACTCTTAAGGCCACATCTGGGTGCAACAGGGAAGGGTGACAGATTTTATCAGCAATGAGGTTATGGGTGGGGAAGAGGAGAAGGTGAAAGCAGCCAGGTACCCTGAATAAGCAGCCCTTCAACTCATCAGTCCCCGTAGGTCCTTCCTTCTGACATTTGAGCTCCAAAATGATCAGAAAAGGACCATGCTCAGACCTATTGGCCACGGATAACCTCTGCAGTCCAAGATCACTCTGCTATCTGGTAGTCGAGCTCTCCTGGCTACAGCAGAAAGATCCAGTCAGTTAGGAAATGCTGGAGGATCCAGAAAAGGAAACTGCCCCGGCAGAGAACAGTTCCCCCTAAGCTCCGGTACCTCCCTCACGGAGACAGTTCATACTTCGAGAGTGAGGAGTTTGAGGGGAAAAGGAAATTTCGTCCTCTGTTCTCGTGGGACTTTCCCCGGGGAGGAATCTTCTCAAGACTCTTAGCCAACAGGATACGGTAGCACTGATCCAAGTAACTACTGCCTGGAGCAAGTCCTCTCCCAAGTTTGGTGCAAACCACAGCCAGCCTCTGTGACACTGACATCCTGATGGCCGAACAAAGCAATGAGCTTCATTGTCTAGAGATCTCTCACAAGCTCATGTAGCTTGTGGGATAGGAGTGCATGGGGGTGTGTGCACTCACTCACAAAGATTTCATTGAAGTTACAAAGCCATGAAGGACGGCAGCAGACAGACACAGAGAACAGACTTGTTGCCAAGTTGTGGGGGGAGGGGAGGGATGGATTGGGAGGCTGGGATTCGCAAATGCAAATTATTATACGTAGGAAGGATAAACAACAAGGTCCTACTGTACAGCTCATAAAACCATCAGTTCAGTTCAGTTCAGTCGCGCAGTCATGTCTGACTCTTTGCAACCCCATGGACTGCAGCATGCCAGGCCTCCCTGTCCATCACCAACTCCCGGAGATTACCCAAACTCATGTCCATTGAATCGGTGATGCCATCCAACCATCTCATCCTCATCCTTAAAACCGTAATGGGAAAGAAGATGAAAAAGAATGTACATATATGTATAACTGAGTCACTTTGCTGTACAGCAGAAATTAACATTGTAAATCAACGGTACTTCAATAAAACTTTTTTAAAAAGGAGAGTGACCCCAAAAGACATGGAGGAGTCTCGAAAGAACACAAAAAGGAGGCATGTGGAACAACAATCGTTCAGCCGCTTAGCTCAATCCCACCATGCTATGCTATGCTATGCTATGCTATGCTAAATCACTTCAGTCGTGTCCGACTCTGTGCGAGCCCATAGACGGCAGCCCACCAGGCTCCCCCGTCCCTGGGATTCTCCAGGCAAGAACACTGGAGTGGGTTGCCATTTCCTTCTCCAGTGCATGAAAGTGAAAAGTGAAAGTGAAGTCGCTCAGTCGTGTCCAACCCTCAGCGACCCCATGGACTGCAGCCTTCCAGGCTCCTCCATCCATGGGATTTTCCAGGCAAGAGTACTGGAGTGGGGTGCCAATCCCACCATGAATCTACTCAAACCCCAGGTCGGGTTCTGCTTACCTTGTTGAGTCGTTCCAGCATCTCCTTCAGCAGCAGTTGACACTCACACTCATTTTCATACCTGCAGACGGGACACAGAAGGCAGAGTGGGACATTCAGTCAGCCTGAGTCCTGCGCCCTCTCTTTATGGGAAGCAGGAGCTGATGCTGTCTTTCGGAGCCCACTCACCCTTTCCCAACCTTCTCCATGGTATACATAGGGGGCGCCATACATGGAGACCCAGCCCCAAGCCCCCAGCACCCCCTCCTAGCCACCCAAGGATGCAGGAATCAGACCTTAGCACAGCTGTCACCCTAGGATCGCAGTTACAATCCTGGGGGCTGCCCTAAGGTTCTGCCTCAAACACCACTGCCCTGACCTCACCTGGCTATCCTATACTATTGTATTCATCCACCTGAGACAGCTTTTCTAGACTGTGTCCTTTGATCCTTACAAAACCCTGGAAGAGAGCAGCTGCTGTTACCCCTATGTGAAAGATGGGGAAACTGAGGTTGAGAAACTGGCCCGAGGCCCCTGTAGATGCTCTGGGCGCTTCACTCACAGCCTCAGCATCTGTCAGAATCGTTCTGCACACCCAGAGCCTCCCCTGGGCTGGGGGGCAGGGCAGACTGGACAGGTCAAAGAGCCAGTCAGCCTGGAAGCAGCCTGCAAGCTCCGGAGTGGGGATACACACGCCCCGGCTCCCTCCCTCCCAGATGGGACCACAGACGAGGGCTCTCCACCCCACAGGTGGGCGCCAGTGGTCACAAAGGGTAACTTGCCGGATGAGGCACCACTTGGTCTTTCCCTGCCTCCCTCACTTCCCCACTCCCCAACTGCTGCTCCCTGACACCATCCCCCAAATAAACAACTTTCTCAGGCTCAGCTCCTGGAGGACTTCACACATAGAGGGGTGAGTCAGGATTCAGATGTGAGCCTGCCACATCTACCACACTGCCTGGGTAGAGGGGGGACACCACCAAAGTTATAAGCATGCACAAGATTAAGAAAGCAGCCAGTGCTAGGAGCACGTGTATTTTTTTTCTCCTAGTCTGCTTCTTCCCTGGAGTCCTAAAAAAAAAAAAAAAAAGCTAAAGATCAAGGAAGCAGAGAAACACCAGAAATCATTCTGATCAGAACAAGGTTCCCTCTAGGGGGAATTTCATCCCCTGAAGAAAAAGAGAAAGCCCGTTCCGCAATGACCCCCACCTCACTTCCTGTAAGCTGTCCCCAGTATCCATCCTAATAGGAGATAGGAAGCCATGTTTGGAAGCCACAGGGCTGCCTAGAATAAAGACTACATTTCCCAGCCTTCTTTGCAGCTCAGTGTGGCCATGTGACTCAATCCTGACCAATGGGAAGCAAGCATGCCTGTGGCCACTTGAAGATATCTTTGGTAAGAGATGGTGCAGGTATGTCCTTCTACATCCCTTCCTCCATCTTGTCCCTTGAAACACCAATGCTGCCTTCTTGAAGGCCACACACAGCCTTGTGGGCCTTGATTACCCTAGGGTGCCATACTAAACTGCTAGCCCAGACCTTACACAAGAAAGAAACAATCTTCCACTTGGAATAAGCCAATGTTAACTTGGAATTTATTTGTAGTTGAAACTAATCCTACTCAGCACTTAGCCCAACCTACAAAGCCTGGCTTTCTGTATCCCTGCACACCCATGCCACAGGTTCAAGTTAGGACTTTACACTGACAGGTGCTGGGAAACTGCAGCTCAAAATCAAAAGTCCTGACCTCAGGGAAGAACACTGTTCTCAGTGTCCCCATTTCCAGAGCCATCCAAGAAGCTCAGCTGTAACCAGTAAGCAAAATATATGTGCATAAGTTTTTCTTTTCACACCAGGATGTCACATTTAGCAGTTTGTTTTCTGTGTGGCTCTAATGAAGCCAGAAATGATTTTTTTTTAAATAGTTAATTCCCTTTAAAAATAAAACTGTTAACAAAATTTAATTTTCTTACTGCTTTTTCCTGCTAGAAACATCCAAGAATTTCTATACCTTAAAAACATATTTAGGGATTTCCCTGGTGGTCCAGTGATTAAGACTCCACACCTTCAGTGCAGGGGACCCAGGTTTGATCCTTTGTGGGGGAACTAAGATCCCACATGCTGCACACAGCCAAATACTTTTTAAAAAATAATTTTTAAAAGTTTAAAACATACTTAATAAACAAGATATTAACCTAGTTTCATGCTGTAGACAAGTCTAGGTATTATATTAAAGACGGGTGATCTCATTATAAAGAATTCATGGTAAGAATTCATAATATATTCATATATTCATAGAAGTGAATATAGAAGTGAATTCATAAGGTGGAAAAAACCACTTTGGCTTCAATCGTCTGACTGACAGAATTAATTTTAGCTTTCAGCAATTTGGATAATTGACTCATCATTGTATTTTGTATGCATCATTGTATTTATAGTATTTTGGTAGTTTTGTTTTATAGTTTTTATTTTATTTAGCCTTTCTTTGATGTGCTAAAGACCTGATTTTGAAATTATACAACTATCCAGGTAAAGAATATGCCTAACAAGGCTGCATATACCTTCCTGTTTCTGCATTAATTTCACCTATTTCTGGCTAGTCATCACCACACCTCTGGAATTAAACCAAACTCAGTGTATGTCCCCAGTGTACTACAGATGTGTATAATTTTTACAATGATTTTCTAATCTCACTACCCAATTTTAATTATCAAAACTTCTCTAAGGGGGCACTGGGAGGGAATAAACTAATGAGAATTATCAAATAAATCAGAGAGCCTGAGGGGCCTGCTCCATGATGGACACACAACCCAGAATCAAGTAAAATCAGGAAAACTCAACACAGCCACCCTCCATTGAGGGCTCCCAGGAGTCATGCTTGCCCAGTCAAATCACAGCCGACTGTGACCCAAGGACTGTGGCCTAGGTAAAGGCCATCTGGGGATCTGGGGTATCCAGATGACCCATGGAGCTGCCTTGTGTCATTCACCAACATTCACCTCCATTGCTTTAGGTAACATGAACTTTATATGAGTGAAGGCCTCACTCCACAGGCGTCCAAGGAAGGTTTCTCTCCAAGACACAGCATTCTGAAAAGGGTGTGAGCCTCCAGGCGAAAAACCCAAGTTCAAGTCCTGCCACCCACAGGCCCTCTGCAAACCTCAGTTTTCCCTTGAAGAGCTATAGGGATTTTCAGGTGCCTTCTTCCAGGATCAAAACCAGAAACAGGGACTTTCCTGGCAGTCCAATGGTTAAGACTCTACACTTCCACTGCAGGGGCCAAAGGTTCAGTCCCTGGTTAGGGAATTAAGATCCTGCATGCCACACAGCACAGCTAAAAAGAAAGAAAACCAGAAACAGCAGGACTGATGGAATGAATGCTTATGATCAGATAAACAGGCTCGATATACAATGCTGAATAACCTGTTCACATCTGGGGCTGAGAATATGTAATACAAACACAGAGCACATTTGAAGAAAACTCTCCAGCTACCCTAGACCAGAGATCCTCAAACCTGGCTGTTCACTGAAATTACCAGTGGAGCTCATTAAATATGGAAATCCTGGGCTCCACTTGAGGCCTCAGATCAGGTCTACTTCTGAATTTTTTTCATTAATTTATATAATTTTTAAACATATAAATCTCTTACATGGTCAGAGAATTTTTTAAATGACGTCAGAAAACATTAAGTTAAAATTCTCCCTCTACCTCTGTTCGTCCTCCCTTATCCTCATAGGTAAGCAGTGTTGTTAGGTTTCTGTGTGTGCTTGTGTCCTTTTTTACAAGCAAAAAATCTCTATGCCTCCCCCTGTCTTTTTAAAATAGATAATAATAACACACTATTTTTTTTTTTTACAATTGCATAGAATTCCATTGCATGAATGAAGCACAATTTCATAACCTGACTCCTATTAACAGGCATTCAGGTTCCAAGTCTTAGTTACTGAGATCATGCTGCAGGGAATATCCTTGTGGACATGTCCTTTGACACCTGCTTGAGTATCAGAGGGAACTGCCCAGTGGCGCTAGTGGTAAAGAACCCACCTACCAAATGCAGAAAACATTAAGAAATGCTGCGGGCTCGATCCCTAGGTCAGGAAGATTCCCCAGAGAAGGAAATGGCAACCCACTCCAGTATTCTTGCCTGGAGGATTCCATGGACAGAGGAGCCTGGCGGGCTACAGTCCATAGGGTCATAGAGAGTCAGACTACACTGAAGTGACTTAGCACACGCACACACAGAATATCCGAGGATAAATTCCCTGAAGCACCCAGCTGAGTCAAAGTGCACACTCATTTATAACCTGGAAAAATGTTGACAAATTGCTGAGCATCTTTTTTTTTTTTTTAACAGCTTTTAGGGTGATTTTAAAGCATTATTCATTCTATCAAAAGGGGGCACATTGCCCAGGACCAGGACTTTTGAAACTTCAATGTTTAACTTAAATGCTGAATCACCTGGGGGGGGGTCTTGTAAAAGTGCAGTCAGATCCAGGAGCTCTGGGTTGGGGCGGGGGGGGGGGCCAAGAGTCTCCTTTTTTAACAAGCTCCTGGGTGATGGGAAACTGCTGGTCCATGGATCGCACTTTGAGTAGCCAGACCCTAGAGGACACAGGTTGAAACAATGTCCAGGTGTCAGCTGTGATACAGTGAAGACAGTTAGACTTTGCAAGTTCAAGACCTGAATTCCAATCCTGATGCAGCAGTCACCAGCTGAGTGACCTTTCCCCTAAATCAATACATTGTCTGAATCCCAGTCTGTGAAATGGGTGCAATACCCTCTATAACAGGATGAGCCTGGAGCATTAATAAACATCCATCATGGGGTGGCAAAGAGTTAGCCTCGACTTAGCAACGAACAACAACAATCTCAAAAACACTATGCAGAGCAGAAGGAGCCAGACACATAGAATATGTCTAGAAGATTCCATTTTTTGTGAAATTCTAGAACAGGCAATAGTAATCTATAGTGACAGAAATCAGAACCCTGGGCGCCTCCGTTGAGGGGACTGGGGAGGGGGAACCAAAGACTGGGAAAGGGCAAAAAGGAACTTTTTGGGTAGAGGAAATATCTTGTTTTAGTAGTTAAATGGGTACCTACGTTTCTCAACTCATTACACGATGCTCTTGAATGTGTGCATTCTATTGCATGTAATTATATCTAGATATTAAGATAGGTTTAAAAAGTAAATTACACCATTTCATGTGACACGGCATCACAACGGAAGCTAGCCCTAGCTCAGGAAAACGCACCACGTGCGTGCCTCCGCGGAGATAAAGTCACCGGTCGCCCGGAGATCAGAGACTGCCCTCCCAGCCCAGTGGCCGCGCGCTCCCGGCCCGCGCGGCCTGTCACCCTAGAGGCGCCGCTTACTTGCTCCGGAACTCGTCGAGCGCGCGCTGCGCCTCTGCGCCCTGGCGCTCCAGCCGGGTGCGCTCGGCCGCCAGGTCCCGGGCGCGCTGGCGGTTGCCCTCGACGTGGCGGGCCAGGGCATCCTCGGGGCCGGCCAGCTCGTCCAGGCGCTGGAAGGCGTCCAGCTGCCTCCGGAGGACGGCATGGCGCTGCTCGAGCGCCCGGGCCCGCTGGACGTGAGCGGCCACGCGCTCGCCGAGCCCCTGCAGCGCCGCCAGGTTCGGCGCGGCCGCCCGGGCCTCCGCCAGGCGGTCCGGCTCTGCGGCGCGCGGCGCCTCCTCGGCGCGCTCGTACTGCTCCTTGCGGGTTTGGAACACGTAGCTGCGCCGGTACATGGCTCCTCCGCGGGCGGGCGCACGGCTGGGTCCCGGAGGCACCTAGCCGAGCCAGCAGTCCGCTAAATAAACATCGGAGGCCCAGGGTGCGCAGCTGGGACGTTCCAGAGCGTGTCAGCTGTCTCTCCACGCGGCGCCCAGCCTCGGGAAGAACAAAAGAGCGGCGGGGCCCGCTTTTGTGCGCTGGCTTAGCGGCCCATAGAGCTCTGAGGGTTGGAAGGTTACCCAGCGCCATGAGGGTTTTGTTCCGGGATTGTCGAGCCCGTTGCTTTTGAGTAAATGGAGGGTCAGGAGGACAAAAGAAGCATACCTTTCTTCTGACTTGTTTCCACTGTGGAATTGCGAAGAAAGCCCAAGGGGGGCTTGTTAACCTTGGTCTAGCTGGAGAGCTCAAGGACCCCTGGCTTTGTCTCTTCTCTCTCTTTCTGTCAAGCTCTCAATTCTAGAGCTTTTTAACAATACCTTTTTCTTTTCTGATTACTTAAGCAGCTACTTTTCGTAATTACACCATGGCATTAAAGACCCCTCTTTAAGTGGTTCTTAACCTTGGATGCAATATCAAATGGCACTTCTCAATAAATTGTGCGGTGTGTCGCAAGATCTTACTGATACTTGTACGTGTTTGTAAGGAATCTCTTCTTTGCACAGTAACTCAGAAAACCTTGCACAGTTGTTACTATTAATACTATCCTGAGGCTCATGGATTCTGACAGCCTTTTGAAGTAGGAGATGCAAGCCGAGCTCCATCCGGACATTGGCATAATAGATTCTTCCAACCAAAGAAAAAATTCTTACAGCCTAAAGATTTGATAAATTGGCCAACTCTAAATTAGACATATAAAGGAATTTGTGTCACTATGTTTCATTTTAATTTATATTATGGAAATAATAAAGCTAGGCTTTGACGAATTTAAAAGTGAATTATGGGTGTTGAAAGAAATGAATAGCATTTGATGAGACTGTTCCTAGATAGAAATATTTGTCCTATCTCCAATTTAACAAATCATTATCAAAAGCCTGTTTTCATAAAAAGATTAGCAGTACCATATAATTAACAACTCTGTTGATTGTATATAGTATACTACAAATTAAAGTCATAGTTAACAAAGATGAAGAAAATTACACAGATCTTTGTTGGGTTTCTCGGAGTTTATTTTTTCTCCAGAAAGACTAGGACATGGATTCAGTCTAGGATGAATCTATGTAAGGGCCAAAGTTGTGCTGGTAGTGTAGTTATTCTATTTTCTTGTGTTAAGTCATTTAAAAATAGATTTTATGATCAAATCAAGGAGAACCAATGCTTATTAATATTTTATATAGTATGGCACACATATACCATGCTGATGCCATAGCAAATTGGTTTCAGGCTTCCTAGAGAGCAAAACCAACATAGAACAAGAGTTGATTTATATAAAAAAAAATCATTCCTTCCTTTTGACATCATGTGTCAGGTATTTCAACAAAACACGCTGACACCCCCCCACCCCAAACTAAGTAGCAGATGAAAAGTCATTTTTTGTCCGATGCTTAGTTTGCAGGTCAGCTGCAGAGCTTTTGTGCAGGCTTCAGGTCTTCTGATCCACCAGGGCAGCTCTGCTCCCAGTGGAACTGCTCTTCCCGGAACTCACAGTGACAGAAGGATGGGAGCCAGCGCAGATACACAGACCACTCCAAGCCTTTGTTGGCTTTATGTCCACTAACATCCTTTAGTGAAACCAAAGCACAGGGGGACTTTCCTGATGGCCTAGTGGCTAAGACTCTGCACTCCCAATGCAGGGGGCCCATGTTTGATCCCTGGTCAGATTGAAGACAGGAGAAGAAAGGGACGACAGAGGACAAAATGGTTGGATGGCATCACCAACTCGAGGGACATGAGTTTGAGCAAGCTCCAGGAGTTGGTGCTGGACAGGGAACCCTGGTGTGCTGTAGTCCATGGGGTTGCAAAGAGTCAGATACGACTGAGCAGCTGAACTGAACTGAACTGAACAGGGAACTAGATCCCACGTGCCACTGTCGTAGTGATGTGTTCTGGGAAACAAACTCACTCAGAAGGACAATGTATATAGTGGACTGCAGTTTATTACACCAGCGTGCCCAAGGCAGAGTCTCTTCTTAGCAAGGACCCTGACCAGTTTTTTGTGAAAACTTTATATACCCTACCACGTGCACAAACCCACCTCCCCAGATTTCCTGACAATCAAAGTTAACCCATAATTCATATGCCTAGGTAGTTAACAGTGGACAATTATCAATAGGCCTGTGGTCATACCCCAATAAGCATAATAGAATGTATGATTCTATTTGGTTACACAGATAATTAGGGTATTCTTTTAGCGATGTCGACGTTCTAGGAATCAGCGAACCGAAATGGATGGGAATGGGTGAATTTAACTCAGATGACCATTATATCTACTACTGTGGGCAGGAATCCCTCAGAAGAAATGGAGTAGCCATCATGGTCAACAGAAGAGTCTTAAATGCAGTACTTGAATGCAATCTCAAAAATGACAGAATGATCTCTGTTTGTTTCCAAGGCAAACCATTCAATATCAAGGTAATCCAAGTCTATGCCCCAACCAGTAACGCTGAAGAAGCTGAAGTTGAACGGTTCTATGAAAACCTACAAGACCTTTTAGAACTAACACCCAAAAAAGATGTCCTTTTCATTATAAGGGACTGGAATGCAAAAGTAGTAAGTTAAGAAACACCTGGAGTAACAGGCAAATTTGGCCTTGGAATACGGAATGAAGCAGGGCAAAGACTAATAGAGTTTTGCCAAGAAAATGCACTGGTCATAACGAACACCCTCTTCCAACAACACAAGAGAAGACTCTATACATGGACATTACCAGATGGTCAATACTGAAATCAGATTGATTATATTCTTTGCAGCCAAAGATGGAGAAGCTCTATACAGTCAGCAAAAACAAGACCAAGAGCTGACTGTGGTCAGACCATGAACTCCTTATTGCCAAATTCAGACTTAAATTGAAGAAAGTAGGGAAAACCACTAGACCATTCAGGTATGACCTAAATCAAATCCCTTATGATTATACTGTGGAAGTGAGAAATAGATTTAAGGGCCTAGATCTGATAGATAGAGTGCCTGATGAACTATGGACGGAGGTTCGTGACATTGTACAGGAGACCGGGATCAAGACCATCCCCATGGAAAAGAAATGCAAAAAAGCAAAATGGCTGTCTGGGGAGGCCTTACAAATAGCTGTGAAAAGAAGAGAAGCGAAAAGCAAAGGAGAAAAGGAAAGATATAAACATCTGAATGCAGAGTTCCAAAGAATAGCAAGAAGAGATAAGAAAGCCTTCCTCAGCGATCAATGCAAAGAAATAGAGGAAAACAACAGAATGGGAAAGACTAGAGATCTCTTCAAGAAAACCAGAGATACCAAAGGAACATTTCATGCAAAGATGGGCTCGATAAAGGACAGAAATGGTATGGACCTAACAGAAGCAGAAGATATTAAGAAGAGATGGCAAGAATACACAGAAGAACTGTACAAAAAAGAGCTTCATGACCCAGATAATCACGATGGTGTGATCACTGACCTAGAGCCAGACATCCTAGAATGTGAAGTCAAGTGGGCCTTAGAAAGAAAGCATCACTATGAACAAAGCTAGTGGAGGTGATAGAATTCCAGTTGAGCTATTCCAAATTCTGAAAGATGATGCTGTGAAAGTGCTGCACTCAATATGCCAGCAAATTTGGAAAACTCAGCAGTGGCCACAGGACTGGAAAAGGTCAGTTTTCATTCCAATCCCAAAGAAAGGCAATGCCAAAGAATGCTCAAACTACCGCACAATTGCACTCATCTCACATGCTACTCAAGTAATGCTCAAAATTCTCCAAGCCAGGCTTCAGCAATACGTGAACCGTGAACTTCCTGATGTTCAAGCTGGTTTTAGAAAAGGCAGAGGAACCAGAGATCAAATTGCCAACATCCGCTGGATCATCGAAAAAGCAAGAGAGTTCCAGAAAAACATCTATTTCTGCTTTATTGACTATGCCAAAGCCTTTGACCGTGTGGATCACAATAAACTGTGGAAAATTCTGAAAGAGATGGGAATCCCAGACCACCTGACCTGCCTCTTGAGAAACCTATATGCAGGTCAGGAAGCAACGGTTAGAACTGGACAAGGAACAACAGACTGGTTCCAAATAGGAAAAGGAGTATGTCAAGGCTGTATATCGTCACCCTGCTTATTTAACTTATATGCAGAGTACATCATGAGAAACGCTGGGCTGGAAGAAACACAAGCTAGAATCAAGAGTGCCAGGAGAAATATCAATAACCTCAGATATGCAGATGACACCACCCTTATGGCAGAAGTGAAGAGGAACTAAAAAGCCTCTTGATGAAAGTGAAAGAGGAGAGTGGAAAAGTTGGCTTAAAGCTCAACATTCAGAAAACGAAGATCATGGCATCTGGTCCCACCACTTCATGGGAAATAGATGGGGAAACAGTGGAAACAGTGTCAGACTTTATTTTTGGGGGCTCCAAAATCACTGCAGATGGTGACTGCAGCCATGAAAGTAAAAGACGCTTACTTCTTGGAAGGAAAGTTATGACCAACCTAGATAGCATATTCAAAAGCAGAGACTTTTTTTGCCAACAAAGGTTTGTCTAGTCAAGGCTATGATTTTTCCTGTGGTCATGTATGGATGTGAGATTTGGACTGTGAAGAAGGCTGAGCACCAAAGAATTGATGCTTTTGAACTGTGGTGTTGGAGAAGACTCTTGAGAGTCCCTTGGACTGCAAGGACATCCAATCAGTCCATTCTGAAGATCAGCCCTGGGATTTCTTTGGAAGGAATGATGTTAAAGCTGAAACTCCAGTACTTTGGCCACCTCATGCGAAGAGTTGACTCATTGGAAAAGACTCTGATGTTGGGAGGGATTGGGGGCAGGAGGAGAAGGGGACAACAGAGGATGAGATGGCTGGATGGCATCGCCGACTCCATGGACGTGAGTCTGAGTGGACTCCGGGGGCTGGTGATGGACAGGGAGGCCTGGCGTGCTGTGATTCGTGGAGTCGAAAAGAGTCAGACACGACTGAGCGACTAATCTATCTGACCTGATCTTCAGCGATGGAGAGCCCTGGTTCTCTTCCTTCTGAGGGCCCAGTTTTCCAGTTGGTATGTTGTTTCCAAAGATACTGGGCATATAGCTCAAAGTCCACAGTCTGGCCCAAGATGGAGTCCTGCTTTCAAGATAGAGCCTGTTCTCTTTCCTCCTTCATTCCCCCTTCTTGATGCTCTTAACTCATAGTATGAGCATCATTCATAGGGATATATTGCACCCTGGCTCTCCGACTGCCAATTTGGGAGAACACCACCAACCTTTGGGTTACAAAGTTCATAATACATTGTAAGATGTTGGGTCCACAAAGCAGAACTATCAAGGCAACTATAACAATGTTCCACCAATCACCCCTCACACAAGATAGTACCGAGGTCCAGAAAGGAATGTTTTTATTTGACATTGCTTTTACCTGGTTTTTCATGTCATCTATGAAGTGACTTAGCAGTAGCAGCAAACCAGCTGATACATTGCTGGAGAAGGCAATGGCACCCCACTCCAGTACTCTTGCCTGGAAAATTCCATGGGCGGAGGAGCCTAATAGGCTGCAGTCCATGGGGTCGCTAAGAGTCAGACATGACTGAGCGACTTCACTTTCACTTTTCACTTTCATGCATTGGAGAAGGAAATGGCAACCCACTCCAGTGTTCTTGCCTGGAGAATCCCAGGGACAGGGGAGCCTGCTGGGCTGCCGTGTATGGGGTCGCACAGAGTCAGACACTACTGAAGTGACTTAGCATTAGCAGCAAAGCAGCTGATACATTGCCAGATAAATCAAGAATATATACACAACATTCAGCCTTAATTATAGCACAGGTACCTCCTTGAGCAGCTGTAAGCATGTCCAAAACCATTCTGTTTTGAATTACCGCTTTTGTTACTTCTATGAAACTGGTGTTTACATAATATGTAACCCCATGACCCAAGCCTATTGACTGTAGATCTGGCTTACACCGAGAGAACAGGGAGAGACTATGATTGACAAGAGAAAGGAAAGTCTCTTTTTGTTGTCCCAGAAAAGAGTAGAGTGGTTTAAAATCTCCTTGGCAGAGCGGTGACACCTGCCAGGAATGTCCATCCATCACAGACAGAGGCACAGCCCCACAACAGGCCCCCTTTGGGGCCTCCCATATACAACTTCATCCACAGAATAGCCATGGAACCACGGGGTTATCCTGAGTCTGAGCAGAGCCGTTGGAAGCAAGTCCACCCAGGAGCAGTCAGTCTCTATGATCCATTTGGAGAGTGTCTCTTTAAGTGTCTAGTTGGTTCGTTCTACCATCCCAAAACTCTGGGGCCTATAGGCAGTGTGCAGTTTCCATTTGATGCTTAAAGTTTTGCTTACTTGTACTAAATCAGCTACAAAAGCTGGGCCATTGTCTGATCCAAAGCTGGTAGGAAATCCAAATCTGGGAACTATTTCCCTAAGCAGGCACCAGGCTACTTCTGATGCTTTTACAGTCCGGGTAGGAAAAATGTCTACCATTCCGAGAACGTACATACCATGACAAGCAGGTAATGGTAGTGTCGGTGAGGTTTCATTTCAGTGAAGTCTGCTTCCAGGTGTTCAAAGGGAAGCGTGCCTTTCAGCTGAATCCCTGGAGGCTTCTGTCTATGCCGAGAGGCAGCATTACCCTGTGAGCAGGCAGTGCAGTTCTGAGATTCTGTCCTGCCTAGGGAAGAGAGGCGGGGAACCAAGAAATATTTTCGAATTAGCTCTTCCAGTTTATCATGGCCTAGGTGGGATGCTTGGTGTGTTTGGCTTACCAGAGTGGGTGCCAGCTCCTCCGGTACCAATAATTTGCCACTTGGAAATTCCTACCATCCCTTTTCAGTCTTGATGGCCCCTTCCACTTTGGCTAGTTGGTTTTGGGCTTCAGTGTATTTTGGAGACGCCAGAGTTAGCTCAGGCAGCTCTGCCAATACGAGAGCTTTAATAGGGGCTTCACTTGTCACCTCCAAGCCCTCAGCTGCTTGTTTAGTGGTCTTATCTGCCAGTTTGTTTCCCCGAGCCTGGGGGAACATCCTCTTTTTGATGTCCTCGGCGGTGTATGACTGCAACCCTTGCTGGTTCCCAGACAGCATCTAATAGGGTCAGAATTTCTTCTTTACTTTTAATGACCTTTCTGTTGGCTGTCAGAAGACCTCTCTCTTTCTGTAAAGCCCCATGTACATGTAAAGTAGCAAAAGCATACCTGGAGTCTGTGTAAATGTTTGTCTTCTTGCCTTTTGACAGCTGGAGGGCCCAGATTAGAGCATATAGTTTGCCCCATTGAGCAGACCAGTGTGATGGCAGAGAGCTAACCTCACCGATGGTTTCTTCCATGACTACTGCATATCTCGACAGTCATTGTCCTTGTTTCACCAGGCTGGTACCATTGCTGTACACGACCCAATGTGGGTCTGGGATTGGCTGGTCTCTTAAGTCAGGTCTGCTGGCATAAACTTCTAGGATTTCCTTGCAATCATGTGAGGGCCAGGGCTTCCCTCATAGCTCAGTTGGTAAAGAATCTGCCTGCAATGCAGGAGACCCGGGTTCGATTCCTGGGTTGGGCACATCCCCTGGAGAAGGAAATGGCAACCCACTCCAGTATTCTTGCCTGGAGAATCCCATGGACAGAGCCTGGCAGGCTACAGTCCATGGGGTCGCAAGAGTCGGACACGACTTAGCAACTAAGCTGCTGCTACTACTACTACTACTACATGTGAGGGCCCACCTTCTCCCACAGGAAGGAGAGTGGCTGGATTCAGGGCCTGACAAGGCTCAATAGCAACACGGGGGTTCTCACATAACAGTCCCTGGTATTGAGTAATCCGGGATGTCGACAGCCATTTATGGGGGTCCCCTCGCAGGAGAGTATTGACCTCATGCATGACTTTTATGATCAAATCTTGGCCCAAAGTCAGCTTGGTTGCCTTCTGGACCAGTAAGGCAACCACAGCAACTGCCCATAAGCATCCTGGCCACCCAATGGCAACATTGTCCAGCCGTTTCAAGAGATAAGCCACAGGTCTGTCCCATGTCCCCATAGTCTGGGACAACAGTCCCATAGCTACCTTGTCCTTTTCAGTCACGTAAAGAGTAAATGGCTTAGCAAGGTCTGGCAGGCCCAAGGTGGGTACTGACATAATTGTAGTGGGTTTGAGTTCTATTACCACTGGGACTTGTTTTGCAAGCCTGGGAGGGTTGTCTTCCACCCAGACCTGAGGGAATTGTTGAGTTAACTCTCTCTCTCAACGGTTCAGCCCATCCGGTTTCCCTTCCAGGAGATGGTGTAACCTCCATTCATCTTGGGGGTTACTGAGAGTAAGAGTAAATAAGTGGTGAAGCCCACTCAAAAAGTGGGTCTTTCATGGGGGGGGAAAGGTCACTTGTGCCCCCAATTTAGACAGCAAGTCTCTTCCCAACAAAGGTACTGAGCATTTAGGGATGTATAAAAATTCATGAGTCACTTGGTGTCCCCCCATCTGACATTTTCGGGGTAGACTTGAAACACAAAGTCTGCATTTATCACCATCTGAGACCCAGCAGCCTCTGGATCTATTGGCATATAAAGTACACAGGCCTCGCACAGTCTTTCATAGAACTCAGAGGGTGATTCACTTTCCCTTTGAATCACTTTGACGGGTTTTGCCCTATTTATAGGTTTTTGGCCCCCCTCTTGAGACCTTGTAAAACAGCTGCCTGATCTCTCCAGGCGGCCCCTCCCTTCCTCTGTGTTACAGTCCCAGCTGGGCCTCTAATCGGGGGTGGCTAGCTCTGCCCACTGCTGCGGGTTTGCAGTACCCTCGGGTGCCACTTCTCTTAACCATTTTCTGGCCTCGGGATCCTGTGTCTGTTCTCAGTGATGAAGAGGGAGACTAGTAGTTGGATTATGTCATCCCATGTAGGGCTGCTGCTGCTGCTGCTGCTAAGTCGCTTCAGTCGTGTCCGACTCTGTGCGACCCCATAGACGGCAGCCCACCAGGCTCCTCCGTCCCTGGGATTCTCCAGGCAAGAACACTGGAGTGGGTTGCCATTTCCTTCTCCAATGCATGAAAGTGAAAAGTGAAAGTGAAGTTGCTCAGTTGTGTCTGACTCTTCACGACCCCATGGACTGCAGCCCACCAGGCCCCTCCGTCCATGGGATTTTCCAGCCAAGAGTACTGGAGTGGGTTGCCATTGCCTTCTCCGCATGTAGGGCAGTGGGTTCGAAAAATAGTCTCCATTAGCCTAATCTGGTAATAATAGGCTACAGGGGGCTGATGGTAGTGGCCGTCTGCCCCCTGAACCGGAGGCTGCTGTAACTCTCTGAGGGGCATTTGTAGCGGGGCCCTTTCCTCTGGCTCCTTAGTAGAGCGCAGCCTCTGTTTGATTCTGGTGTCTCCTTTCCCCTTCCTGTCAGTACTCACTGGGAGAGGCGGGTATAGCTTGGGCGGTTCGGCTGAAGCCGGATCCTGAAAGTGTTGGCCAGAGGCTTCTGCACTGGGATCAGAGCCTGCCAAGGTGGTGGCTCTACGACCTCTGGGAGAGCTGGTGGAGGAGCAGCGGCTGCTGCAGGAACTTCACCTGGCCCTGGATTGGGCGTTAAGGCAGCCTCCGGTCCTAGTGGAGCAGTGGGCAGCTGGCACGTCATCATCCAGTATGGCGGGGGCATGGGGGGGGGGCAGGTCATCCTCGTCCAAATCCTTCCAGATCCCAGAGGGAGAAAGGGGATCGGCGTGTCTTCACCTGCCGGTCAGCATGGCCAAACCAGAACACCACACGGTTCAAGACTGTTTCTCCCTAAAGTCCGTTCTGCCTTGATGGGCTTGATCAGGTGCGGATGAAAACACAGAGGGGTTAAATATCCCATGTCCCAGGCCGTCTCCAGAAAGGCCAATTCATACTCATTTATGTATCCCCTTCCTTCTAGCCTGACAATTATGAGGGGGTCAAGAATTTCACAGCAGACAGGACACCTCCTGGTGGAGGGAAGAATATGAGCACACAAGGACCAAGTTTCTTCTAAAAAATCCCCTCGCGATTGCTTGGTAATAATTTTCCCTAAGACAGCGTAGACACACCTCCTAAATGACCTTCACAAATTTCCTCCCTAAACCCTAACATGCTCGTCGACCTGTGTAACAAGCAATCGCTGCCTGCCTATTTCAGGCTCCTGTGGGTCTGTGCCCCTTCTAGTCCCTCCCAGGCAGGTGATCAGGCCCCCTCTTCCACTCTGCCAGGTAGGTTCCTCCTCACCTGAGTGCTAAGTTCCCCTGCTGCCGGCCACTACCTGCTAACATGAAAGGTCCAGACGTTGAGAAGCAAAATCCTTCCAGAAGGGCGAGGCGCCTTCCCCCCTCTAGAAGATTCAAGTCGGAGTAGTCCCAAATGGGACTTGTCTCCTCAAAGTGAGGAGTTTCCTGGCCAATGCACCAAATGTTGTAGCCACACGTTCCAGGAAACAAACTCATTTAAAAGGACAATGCATATAGTGAGTGCAGTCTATTACACCAGTGGGCCCAAGGTAGAGTCTCCTCTTAGCCAAGGACCCTGACCGGTTTTTGCGAAAACGTTATATACCCTAAGTGTACGTGCACAAACCCACCTCCCCAAATTCCCTGACAATCAAAGTTAACCCGTGATTCATATGCCTTAAGCTTAGGTAACAGTGGACAATTATCAATAGGCCTGTGGTCATACCCCAATAAGCATAATAGAATGTATGATTCTATCCGGTTACACAGATAATTAGGGTATTCTTTTACAATGGGCTTCCCTGGTGGCTCAGAGGTTAAAGGGTCTGCCTGCAATGCGGGAGACCCGGGTTCAATCCCTTGGTTGGGAAGATACCCTGGAGAAGGCAATGGCACCCCACTCCAGTATTCTTGCCTGGAGAATCCCATCGACAGAGGAGCCTGGTGGGCTACAGTCCACGGGGTTGCAAAGAGTCAGACAGACTGAACGACTTCACTTTCTTCCGGGGGCCTGGTTTTCCAGTTGGTATGTCGTTTCCATAGATACTGGGCATATAGCTCAAAGTCCACAGTCCAGCTCAAGATGGAGTCCCGCTTTCAAGACAGAGCCTGTTCTGCTTCCTCCTTCACCACAACTAAGGGTTTGCATGCTGCAACTAAGACCCGGTGCAAGTCAAATAAACAAATAAAAATAAATGAAAGGTTTTCCTGGTGGCTCAGTGTTAAAGAATCTGCCTGTCAAGGCAGTGGACACCGGTTCGATCCCTGGCCTGGGAAGATCCCACATGTCTCGGAGCATTCAAGCCCATGTCCCAGGACTACTGAGCCTGTGCTCTAGAGGCCGGAAGCTACAGCTACTGAGCCCACGTGTTGCAACTACTGAAGCCCACATGCCCTAGAGCCCGTGCTCCGCAACAATGAGAAGCCCTCAAAGAAGAGTAGCCCCTGCTCATCACAACTATAGAAAGCCCTCACAGCAACAAAGACTCAGCACAGCCAAAAATCAGTAAATAAATGAATATTAAACAAAGCAAAGTACCCAGCCACAGTCAAGGGGCAAGGAAGAGACATGGCCCACCCAAGGGCACTTCAAGGGTGTGGTGTGTGACTCTATCACAACAGAATGAAGCGTTGGGACCAGCCACCCAGTCTGTCCCCCATGGAGAGCCCTTGGGAAAAATACAAACTTCCAGAAACATAACAACAGAAAAAATATTAATTCTGTTTAATCCAGTGGAACACTTAGAAAATATCTACTCACAAAGCATCACCTGGAAGAGTTAAATATTGGACAAGGTCAAGTCCTTACCCTTAAAGGGCAGGAGACAAATTCCTACTTAACAAATGAAGATACAAAGAAATCTGGGATAAGTTCAAAAACAGAGATGGTAACAAAGCACTGTGGTTGCATCAGGGCAGCAGCAGTGAGCGGTGGGTGGGCAGGTAGGCAAGTTAGAATTCCAGATGAAATAGCATAAACGAGGTGTGTACTCTGAGTTCCCTGAACTTGTAGCTAAACCGGGGCAGGTGTGGCAAGAGGAGTCCCACAAAGGAAGGCTCAAAGGCTCCACATGAGTGACCCTGGAACATGGGCATTACCTCCATTCCTTTCACCAAGCCCCACCAAAAATGAGAGTAAGGAATCTTTTGAGATTAAAGTTTCACAAAAATAAGGAAGAAAAGATGACAGTGGACAAGTTCCGTCAACAGATTTTCAGAAGGCTGACCAGGGACAGATTCCGGGAGACTGATGTGGTGCTGTGGAGAAAGCTGAAACCCAACTGTCTCCGGGACTGTCTCCGGGGGTGGGAGAAGAAAGCTGGTTCACGCAAGAGGATCTCAGAAAATTTTAGGAATCCTACGTAGCAGATACAGGAGAAGATGGAGGTGAAGGGTAGTGTTTGCCAGTCCAAGTTCGTACTCCTTGCCACATGACAGGTCAATAACTGGAGAGATGAGTTGTCAGGGCAAGGAACAGAGACTGAGAAGATGGTGGACTTGTGTCCCAAAGAACCATCTTCTTTGAGTTAGAATTCAGGCCATTTTTATACTAAGAAGGGAGGGGGGTGTGGCTGGTTGTTGCAGACTTCTTGGTGCAGGAATCCTTTGTTCCAGCAGCTGTCCAGGTACATCTGGTCACAATGTTCCTATAAACCTCCAATAAGACAAGTGTTATTCTCTATTCTGCAACTTTTTATCTCTATACAAATGGAAAAGTGTTACCCCTTTAAAGGTCAGAGCTCTGAGAAAGGACTTTCAAGTACATTCCAGACTATAGGCAGCACGCTTTGACAGAAGGTGCAGACCCCGGAGAAGTTAGCACAGGTGACAGGGCACAATGGTTACGGCTAGAGGAACAGACCCAACATGGAATCAGGTTTGTTCATCTCTGTCACAGTAGAGCTGAAACACAAGAGGGTTGCCTGAGAGTCTGCACGGGAGCAGTTAGCATTTCAGATCTCACACTCTATCCTGCACAGCCAGGCAACCAACCAATCTTCATCATGACAGGAGACCTGAAAGTTACTCCAGGTAAATTTGAACAAGAGATGTCTTGACTTCAAGGTGGCTGGGCATAGCCAAGGGCAGGACGGTGGCCAGATGAAGCAGCTGTGGGTGGTAGGAGCTCAGCCAGCAAACCCATCTGGCCCCAGTATGGTAAAGGGGAATAGTCACTTACAGAACAAGGGTCACTGTGCCTCCCAGTTCACCTGAGACCATCCACATTTACCCCCTCTATCACAGTGTGAGTATAGGTGGCTCCCTCTTTCACTCCCAAGAGTATTGCGGTTTGTCTGAGGACACAGCATCTCATCCCAGCCTTGAATGCATCCGTTTCAGTTCAGCTGCTCAGTTGTGTCCAACTCTTTGCAACCCCATGGACTGCAGCACGCCAGGCTTCCCTGTCCATCACCAACTCCCGGCACCTACTCAAACTCATGTCCATCACATTGGTGATGCCATCCAACTATTTCATGCTCTGTCGTCCCCCTCTCCTCCTGCCTTCAATCTTTCCCAGCATCAGGGTCTTTTCCAAGAGTCGGTTCTTCGCATCAGGCAGCCAAGGTATTGGAGTTTCAGTTTCAGCGTCAGTCCTTCCAATGCCTAAATCTAATCATATAAAAACATCCAGACAAACCCCAAATAAGAAATGTTATTAATAAAAATAGACGGGAACAATATTTTTTTAAATGTTAATATCATAAAAACTGAAGAGAGACATGGAAACGTTCCAGGTTAAAGGAGACATGACATCCAAATGCATAGTGATCCTAGACTGGATTCTGTACTGAGGAGAGAAGACGCTGTAGGGTCACCTCTAGGTCCACTGGCAAAACTGGAAGATGGACAATAGATTAGAACTGAATCAATATTGAATTTACTGAAGTTTATGACTACTCCACAGACAAGTAAAATAATGTCTGTATTCTTAGAAAATATCCTCTGAACAATTTGGGGGTAAAATGCATGATGTGTGCAACTTACCCTCAAATGATGGTTTAAAAATTACTTGTATACATGTACACATAAACATAAATATTGACACATATAGACGGACTTGCCTGGAAGTCCAATGGGACCCGGGTTCCATCCCTGGTCCAGGAACTAGATCCCATATTCTGCAACTAAGAGTTCACATGCCACAACTAAAACTCACACACACCACAGCTAAGACCCAGCACAGCCTAATTAACTAATCAAATGTATGAAAAGAGAAAGGAAGTGGGGCATAATAGCAACAATAGTAAGCTGATAACTATTAGTAAAGGTAATAATAGTAACTAATTAGTTACTATTAGTATTGTTACTAATAATAGTAACAATGAATCTGGATAAAAGGTGTATGGGTGTTGTTTGTACTATTCTTGCAGTTTTTCTTAGGCTGAGATGATTTTCAAAACCCTTTGGGAAAACTGTGATCACCTTATACATGAAGCACTTTGCAATGCAGACATCTGAAAAAGATTCCTTGCTTCACTCTACAGCTGTGTAGCTATGAAAAAAGCAAAGAGAGGGAGGGGGACAGAGAAGAAGTAGTTTAGTCAACTGGGCAAAAACAATAGGAGAAAATGGTCTGTAACCATTGACCAGTTTTAATCATGGGGAAATATGTGATGACATCAGTGAAATGTTTATAACAAACATGAACGGGAGGAGATAAAACAAAAAGCCACATGCATGGTGATTTCAGTCATATAAAAATATATATAATTAGAAATTAGTTTAATCTACCAGGCTTTATGTTCATCACATCTTTTTATTGCCATGTTAACTTGCTTCAATACATGATATTTTAAAAAAAATTTGATTAACTTGTTTATCCACTGAACAAATACAAAAACTAGGCAGAGATGGTTTGTCTTTTAGTCAGTTTCATACCCTATAGAGTTTTAAACCTTCCCTTTCAGTTAAGATACATTCTGAGTTTGCTCCGGGCTTTTTATAAACATAAAGGGTAGAGGGGGGTTCCCTGCCGTCTGACAGTTGTGTGGCCTTGAATGATTCCTTTAACCCATTTTCTAAATTGATAGATCTGAGCTAAGGTGTCTGTATGAGCTTCCTGCTTGTTATGGGCTGACTTGTGTCCTCTAAGATTCATATGTTGAAGTCCTCACCCTCTGGTTCCTCAGAATGTGACTGTATTTTGGAAACAGGGCCTTTGAAGAGGTAACTCGGGGGAAATGAGGTCATGTGGGTGGGCCCTGATGAAATATGACTGGTGTCCTGATAAGAGGAGGAGATTAGGACACAAACAGGAAAAGTGAAAGTCGCTCAGTCGTGTCTGACTCTTTGTGACCCCATGGACGATACGGTCCATGGAATTCTCCAGGCCAGAATACTGAAGTGGGCAGCCATCCCCTTCTCCAGGGGATCTTCCCAAGCCAGGGATTGAACCCAGGTCTCCCGCATTGCAGGCGGATTCTGTACCAGCGGAGCCACCAGGGAAGCCCAGACAGGAACAGAGGGTGAACACCTCGTGAAGATACAAGGAGAAAAACAGCCATCTACAAGCCAAGGAAAGAGGCCTCAGAAGAAACCACCCTGCTGACACCTTGATCTCAGACTTCTAACCTGCAGAACTGTGAGAAAATGAATTACTATTGTTGGAGCCCCAGGTCTGCGGGACTTTGTAATGGCAGCCCTGATCGTCTAAGAGGCTGCGGGAGCATTCTGATTCTATACGGTCTCCTTTGATAGTCTATCCTTTCCCAGGACATAGAGATGTGTGCCACAAGAGGGCCACGCTGCCCTGAGAGTGGACACCTGCCTCCTGACCCCTAGGGCAATTGCAGTCAGCAGCGGGTGGCGGTGGGGGGAGGCTGGGTGCACAGATGCACAGCTTGAAGCCGTGCCACCAAACTGGAACAACAGGTCCTGCAGGAGAGGCTCTTACTGAGTAAAGTGGCCAACAACTCCAGAGTGAAAGGGCAAACCTCTGACTCCCAGGCCCTGCTCCTTAAACCGACCTCCCCATCAGCTGTAGAGCAAGCTCGGCTGCCATATAAGTGATGTGTCACCGTGAAGGGGGACAACGGAGGGAGAAAGACACTCAAAAGCAAGGCTCTCTCTCTAACTGCACATGCACTGTGGATGCTACAGGCTTTCGGGAAAGTGAAGCTGCAGGTTCTCTCACTGTCAAAGCCAGGAGGGCACTAAGCATCTACCTGCTTTCCTTCGGGTTCAGTACAGACACCGAAGCAAATATCCAGTGTGCTGATACGTGTATTCCTTGAGGTTTTGGATTGATGGGACCGAAAAAGTATGACAACTAGATTCCGTGCATGAACTTGAATGGGATTCTAGACCAGAAAAAACAAAAACGCTACCATGAAACATTACTGTGACGTTTGATGAAATTCAAGTATGGAAAAATGGAATAGATAGTAACAGTATGTGTTAAACTGCCTAATTTTGATAATCATTCAATGGCGTATGAGAAAAGGACCTTGTTCTCAGTAAATACATGCTGGTTTAAGGAATAATTAGGCACAATATCTAATTTACTGGCAGTGTTTCAGAAAACAAATAATATATACGTGTATATATGATACAGGAGGGCATGGCAACCCATTCCAGTATTCTTGTCTGGAGAATCCTCATGGACAGAGGAGCCTGGCCAGGTACAATCCATGGGGTCACAAAGAGTCGGACGTCACTGAGTGACTGAGCACAATATATGATACACACATATAAATCAATTCATAGAATAGTAAAACAAATGGAGAAAAATGTAAATAATTGGTGGATTTAGGTAAGGGGTATAGTAGGAGTACCCTGTACTATTTCTGCAACTTTTCTGTAAGTTTGAAATCACAAAAAAAAAAGAGAGAGAGAGAGAAAAAGCTGCCCTCCAAAATCCCAAACACCTCTGGAAAATGTGTGCTGAGAGTAGATGCTTCATAATGATAGCAAGAAAATGCAAAAATGCTCCTTTGATTCACCAGGATTTCATGGTAGGAGTTTAACACACAAATGACGAAGGGGTTTTGAAATATACCTAAGCTCACCTTCCCTGAGCACCAGACGATGGGGCACAACCATGGAACGTGGTCGAGACCTTGTCACACCTACTTACGTGTCATCACTCTGGTTATGCATGAGAAGTGGTCGTATCCTTGACCCCAGGGATGCAGCAATGAGTCATTGTCCCAACAGGCAGCATTCTCAGGACCAAGTTTGGAGATGTCTCTTTCACAGTTATAATTT
This sequence comes from Bos taurus, assembly GCF_002263795.3. Taxonomy (NCBI): domain Eukaryota; kingdom Metazoa; phylum Chordata; class Mammalia; order Artiodactyla; family Bovidae; genus Bos; species Bos taurus. The sequence continues at coordinate 37,933,065 of NC_037340.1, forward strand.
CTTGTGGATTTCAATCCAGCCATGCTGTTCACATTTCTGCTCTGTACTTCAAGATATCATTAAATGATATCTTAAATGATATCACTACTGCCACATTCAAGTTGGGTCAGGGTACATCTGAACCACCCTCTTCTCTTCTAGGAATAGATTGTCCAGTGGTTTGATGTATCATCAAGCCACAGTTGGCCAAATGGCGTGCTCACTGTGCCCTAAAAGGAAGCTGTTCCAGACCCCGATTCACACCACTTAGGAAATGGATCCTAAGGAATTAGACACAAACATCCATGAAGGCATTTCTATTAGGAATACACAGCCACAGATTTAAGCCTACATCTGGTGTATCCATTGTTTCTACGGGTCCATACTGCTTTCTTACGGAAAACAAGAGGAACTGATTGAGCTATTTTACAAGAGATGTCTTATCTTCCAAAGTGTACCAGCTTACCTTTGATCTGAAATCAGGAGGGATGCTATTCCAAGTTATATCTTTACTTATTACTCTTATAAACTTTTAATTTTTTGGCCATACACACGGCCTGTGGGACCTTCAGTTCCCTTAACCAGGGGTGGAACCCATACCCCCTCCAGTGGCCTCACAGTGTCTTAACCACTGGACCACTAGGGAAGTCCCAGCAATGTTCTTTTTCAATATATGATTCATTTTCTCCATTTTTCCTATTGATGGTGGTCTCCAGGATGAATCCAGTTTCAGTCAACATCCAGTGCTTTAGTCATTGGTTATACTGGAGACAAAGTGGGCTCCTTATCACTTTGAAGGCTGTTAGGCCTCCAAATTGGAGAACAGTTCCCTTAAGGAGAACTTTAACTACCTCAGAGTTTCTTTGTCCAGGTGAAATATGCTTTCATCCATCCTGCAAAAGTGTCCACAAACACTAAGAAGCATCTGAAGTTTTCCGCAGCCCCTCTGCTTGCCAGTCCTCAGTGGGGCAGGTTCCTCTCTAGGACTGAGTTCCCGAGGGGCGAAGGCGTGTCTAGAACAGGTTTTGGATTGTTTTTTTAGCACAAATCACACAATTCTGAGTGACTCGCTGGATGGTTCTTTGCAGATTAGGGCCCATTATATGCTTTGGAATCCTTGGTAAGGTGGCATCTCTCCCGTCATGGGTTTTATTATGAAGGTGCCTCCGGAGAGCATCTAAGCCTCAGGGATCAAAACAATTCCTTCTGCACTGTATTTCCAGCCCGGCGAGGTGTGATCAAGAGTGAATTCCTTTTTTCAACCCCTCCCTTGTCCTTTCCTGAGTACACTGGCTGGGATTTTGACAGAGCTGGGAAAGACGTGACCCTCTCATGTCGTGATGACTGCCTTCTTTGCAGCGTGGTCAGCTAACTGCTTGCCTTTTATTGTATGAGTTTCGCCTCTTTGGTGTCCTGGGAGGGACATTACGGCCACTTGTGAGGGCTTATGGGCTGCCTCTGACAGTGACAGGATTTCAGCAGTGTGATTTGTGTCCTTAGTATTTGAAGTGAGGAAGCCCCTCTCTTTTCCGATTGCCTCATGTACATATACTGCAAAGAATGCAGAGCGAGGGTCTGTATATATGCTCACCCACTTCCTTCAGCAGCAGAGACGGTTCTTGTTAGAGCAATGACATCTGCCTTCTGGGCTGAGCTCCCTGGACACAGGTTTCACTTCAACACTCCTCTCTGGGGTATTTCTGTGTACCCAGAGCATCACCTGCCTCGTCTGTGAAGCTGCTCCCATTAGTGAACACCTCCAACTCCGGGTCAGCCCAGGGTTGGTCTGTTAAGTCTGGTCTGCTGGAGGACACCAGCTCTGTGTTGTGTGGCTCCCATCAGGAGCAATGTGGCTGGATTCAGGGCTGAAGAGACCTGCTGTCTTACACTGGGATTGTCTAAAGAGAACAGCTTGGTACTTTCCCATTCTCCCAGAGGTCAGCCAATAGCCCCCTTTTCATTTCAGTAAAGAAAAGACCTGGTGAGGGACATACATAGTGAGGAGCTGCCCCAGGGTAAATTTCTCAGCTTCCTGAAGTCTGTCACAAGTAGCAACTACAGCTTGAAGGCAAAGGGACCACCCCTTACCAGGATGATCTAGCTACTTTGAGAAGTAGGTGACAGGCTGAGGGATGTCTCCCAGAACCTGAACTAACACCCGAGACTTACCCTTGTCTTTCACAGATTTTCTTCAGATGTGGTAGTCCAGAAGCGTGGGCTGAGATTAACTTTGTTTTTATTGTTTCAAAGGCTCTCTTGTACTCTTCAGCCCCAGTAAGGGGTTTGTGTCCTCTATGTGAATGGGGAAATGTTATACATTGGCAGATTGGAGTTTTGAGAATGGGCTCTTGGGTATATTCCAGGCTACAGTCAATATTCTTTTACCAAAAGTGCAGAGCCCACAAGACTAAGCCCCAACAGTAGAGAACAAACCTCGAGCTGAAGGAACTGATCCAATATGGAGTCAGGTCTGTTCTTCTTTTTCACAATAGATTTGGCCCAAATCCAGAGAACGACTGATTGCAACCATGTGACTTGTTGGTTCATCTGGATAAGGCTCTGAGTGATGTGGGTGTTCCTGCTGCTCCACCCTCTGCTTCCTGCTCCCAGTTGATTTCCGTTGACTCCCACCACTTCATTAATTTCAAACTTGTGTCATCTGGCTTTCCTTCTCACCCTATAGATACCATCCTTTTCTTCATTTGTCTACATCCCTTGGTTTGGATACCAATACGTTCCTTTGCATCTCTTACACCTCAGCTCGTGCATATTAATTCATGAACATGGATGTCAAGACAGGTCTCCACACCCGAGCCCCCACGGCTGAGCCGAGATACCTTCTGGCTAAGGCTCCACCTCTCTCTCTACCATCCTGGCTACCAGCAGCTCTTTGAGGGCGGAGCCAATGATATTAATGCTGTTCATTCTCCAAAGATCGTCACTGCCAGAGGATTGTCCCAGAGACCCACCTTCCACGCTTCTCCAGGCCGCTCTAAACCCCAAAGGGCTGGGCCTCCAGGGTTGCATCGCCTATCTTCCATGTCCTCTGATTTCTTGTGCAGTTTGGCAAACAGGAGTCACCAGCAGGAGGTCAGGGAGACCCCTTTCCTACCTCCCTCTTCTTCAAGCATGACCCCTACCTGTTCCTGCCAGTCCTGGGCCCCTCACCATGCTTGGTGGATTGAAACACTTAACCCCGCCCAGAACCCTAGAAGTTGTCCCTTGATTAAATCCTCTCTAGCTAGACTGTTTGTGTCATTATTTCCTGCTAGATACAGAAGAACCCTGATGGGTATCTCATTCATCAACTAGTAGAGCTTCTGATTCAGAGTAGGTGTCTGATAAAAACCAATTAAAGAGCAAATGAATCTTAGATAGAAACTGGACATGAAAGACACATTTTTTGAATGTTGGGAGGTTCGTGTTGAAACCTTAAAATGGGAAAGCTGAGTATTGCTGGGTATTCAACAATAAAGCACGAAGCTCTGACCAACAGCTGGACCTGAGGCCTGGCCCTTTCACCCCACATTTGCTGACGGGGCTGTTTCAAAGTCAGATTTAGTAGCGGCTCTCCCCTGTGATGGTTCTGTTCAAACTTTCATCTTTAGAGGAAATACACAAGGACAAAACAAAAATACATTACTTGTGGAAGAAAACAGTGCACCAGTCAGCAGAACGACTGCAGTTACAAGACACATTCAAAGGAAAAATTAATTCCTTGGAAAGAGCTTTCTATTTTAAGAGGATGAAAAAAAGAAGAGATGTCCTCAAGTGATACATAATGAAGACACTTCCCAGGCTCCTCCAAGGCTGTGGCTTTTCAGATGTAAACATGAAACAAAACCCATCACCAAGGGTGGCATCCAGGGTACATTCTGGTTGCTTATTTTGTTCTGCGGTCAGTCTCTGCTGAACACGGCAGTTTAAACTCCAGCCACAGAGCTGCCGGCTGCCCTGGTCTCTAACATGCCTTGGACTGTCCTCGATGACCCTAACTTGGGTCGCAGTCCTCCCAGGGCACATTGCTTTTTTCCAGGCAACCTGAGTTTAGGGGTAACACACACATAGTGGACCTGAAGATGCCACTTTGCCAGGATTTGCTACGTGAAGTCGAGGGACCTCTAAGACCAATTCCAGAGCACCTCAGAGCTAACAAGCCAGTGGTCCCAAGCATGCATTTGAGGCTGCTTCTTAAGAGCTAATAAGACCCAACTGTTAGGTTTTCAGGAATTTGAGGAGTGGGGGGACACCTCATTAGTAGCTTGAAATTAGCCAGATGGGAATGTCTGCACCACAGTGTGGAACCCTATACCAAGGTCATGGGTGTAAAGCCTTGTATCAAGGCCATAGATGTGGAGCCCTGTACCAAGGTCAACTCTGGACTGAGCCCCATAGCAACTGTTACCATGAATCCCTTCCCGTCTATATCAGTCAGCTTTCTGATTCCATCTTAGATAAAAATACCCATCTTATTACCCACCTATAGCATCCTAACCAGTCACCTAATGCTACCCTTCCAGCAGGAATTTTGTCTTGAGGCTGTAAAAATTGGTTACCAACCCATAAAAGTCGTTGGCTCTCACTTGAGCCAGACCACTGTACTAACAGCGTCTCTTGCTCTAATAAACTCTATTCTGAAATACTCTGTGTCTGGAAATTCTTTTCCAACCCACTCACAGACCATGATGCACAGGAACTGACAAACACCATAAACACACTCGGGGCACATGCCCCTTGAAAGTCAGGTGCTCAACATTTACTCTATCACATTACCTGTGAAATAATACAGACCCAGCTCTCCAGTCGGAGAAGGCAATGGCACCCCACTCCAGTACTCTTGCCTGGAAAATTCCATGGATGGAGGAGCCTGGAAGGCTGCAGTCCATGGGGTCGCTGAGGGTCGGACACAACTGAGCGACTTCATTTTCACTTTTCACTTTCATGCATTGGAGAAGGAAATGGCAACCCACTCCAGTGTTCTTGCCTGGAGAATCCCAGGGACAGCGGAGCCTGGTGGGCTGCCGTCTATGGGGTCACACAGAGTCGGACACGATTGAAGCGACTTAGCAGTAGCAGCAGCAGCAGCTCTCCAGTGGCAGAAATTCATGTGGAGAAATTTTTAATGTCCTTTCTTCTGGCTCTGCCAACTCAAAGAGAATCAGTCTTCCCAAGTATGTAAAGTGGTACCCTAACTTGAAATGCTCAGTTTAAGAAACAATTAGACTATATAGCCTGAGAAAATGGCTTGTTTTCATGTCAAGTTGGCTCAAGAAGTTTCTGAAAAGTAATTTACAATAAATTGCCTTATAGAGTTAAAACAGCTTCCAAAATGTTATGGGGCCATTTAAAAAACTGGGGGAGTCAGCCAGTAAATTAAAGTATAGCTCTATAAAGGAAGAAAAAAGATTAATCTCAAAAATAATGCAGGCCCAGCTGGAGGAATCAGTCTCTATTTTAGTGGAATGGTAGACAGCAATCCTTAGCTAATCTCAGGACCTTTTTTCCCCCTGAAATAATGGCTGACCATTGGCTCTGTTGTTTTTGGCCAGATTTTCTACCCAAACAAGAATTTTGCAGCTGCAATGACCTAACTTGGGAAACAATTTGATAACATTTTCTAGAAAACACACAACATTTGTTTTACTCTTTCTGAAGACCAACAGAGGGACTGAGAAGACAGCATAGTATTTTGCCTTGAAACAAAGAAAAACGTTAATAAGATCAGTGGCTGGAAGAATATTTCAGTTCAAATAAAGGTCATCTGAAGCCTGTGAAACGTTGTCTTTCAAACCAGTAATGAACATGTCTCACACAACCAGCTAACATCCTGGGTCCTTTCAATTGGTTATTAGGGCATAAATGGAAACCCTTAACATATGAGAAATTGTAAGCTTGGTAGCTAGCTTCGACAAAAACAACAGGAATGGTGATTCGCTAAAAAAAAACAGACTTATGTTTTAGAAAAACCAGGAGAAAAGTTATTGTTGTGGTTGGGGGAAAAAAAAAAGGCAGCTTGCATTGACTCAGATTTCAGTTGGATGGTAAGAGAGTGTAAAAACAAAAACTGTATCAGCTCATCTCTCAGCAAAATGCCCTCCCAAAGCTGATTGAATACTCACGTGCTTCATCCCTAAGCTGGAGATGATATTAGCTCCCAAAAGATGTTGTTAGGGTTAAGTGATGTGCTTACAATTGTTGTTACTGTTTAGTGGCTAGGTCATGCCCAACTCTTTGCAACCCACATGGACTGCAGCCTTCCAGGCTTCTCTGTTCATGGGATTCCCCAGGCAAGAATACTGGAGTGGGTTGCCATTTCCTCCTTCAGGAGATCTTTCCAACCCAGGGATCGAATCTGTATCTCCTGTATTGCAGGTAGATTCTTTACCACTGACCCACTAGAGAAGCCCTTTTGTGCTTACAATGGTAAGTTCTTAATAAATATTAGCCATTATTGTTTGCATGTAGCCGACTTACTTTAAGCATTTGTCTTGGCTTGGAGTCCCCCAAAAGCAGACCCTGAGGCAAGGATTCAAATACAAGTATCATTGTCATTCTGCGTCTGTGGGCTCCACCAACCGCAAATTAAAAATATTTGGGGGAAAAATTGGAAGGAATTTCCTGGTGGTCCAAGTGGTTAAGATTTTGTGCTTTCACTATTTCGGGGGGCCGGCTCAATCCCTGCTTAGGGAACTAAGATCCTGCAAGCCTTGCCACATATATCATGAAAAATTATATATAATTTATATAGAAAAATTTTACATACATATGAAAAAAATTCCAGAAAGTTCCAAAGAGCAAATCTTGAATTTGTCCACATTCAGGCAACTATTTACACAGCATTTATATTGCATTTACCACTATTTACATAGCATTCTATTAGCTATTATAAGTAATCTGGGGATGATAGAGAATGTAAGAGAGAATGTGCATAGCTTGTATGCAAATATGACACCATTTTATAGAGACTTGAGTGTTTGGGGAAGGGGGTCCTGGAACTGACCCCCCATGTATATTGAGGGGTGACTGTAGTGTACTGGGTAGAGGGTCCTGAGGCACCAGTAGATGCTTCTGAAGAAGGGGGATAGAGAGAGAAGGCAGCAAGTTACAGGGATGTTCCCACAATGACCATGGAGGACAACTGGAGCTCAGTGTGAATGTGTGCTCCAGGACACTGAGCAGGACCCCCAGAAAGACACCCCACCGAGGGGTGAGGGGGGCTGGGTTCTTACCCACCAACTCCCTATCTCTGGTTGAAGGCTGATCCCAAGGGCAGCCTTCAGGTTTAGAGGAACAAGTTTAGGGACACGGCGAGGTGGTGGGGCAGGGGGTGGGGGAGGGTGGGGAGGGGGGGGTTGGGCCTGGCAGAGCTTCTAGAATCCGAATCCTTGTTTTCTGATAATTAAATGAGTTCCTCTACATACTCAGTGGGTCGACCCTATAGTCATAATAATGCAACAAAACAACTGTGTTCATTCTCTGCTGGTTTTAAGGGAGATATTAAGATAGGAAATAAATTATGTAACTTAAAAACATGTATCCTGGAGAAGGAAATGGCAACCCACTCCAGTATTCCTGCCTGGAGAATCCCATGGATGGAGGAGCCTGATAGGCTACAGTGCATGGGGTCGCAAAGAGTCAGACACGACTGAGCGATTTCACTTTCACTTTCAAAAACATGTATAAGTTTCTATCAAGTCAATACAGCATCGAGAATAATATGTGAAGTTTAAACTCCAACTCTGCCTTGAATTGCTTAACATTACTTCAATACTTATCACCTGAAGCTAGAAATTGTGGCTAATATTTTTTCACATTGCTGTGGAATTGCCAAGTTTTCATGAAAAAGGGAAAAAAAAAATCCCTCTTCCCCCCCAAATCACCAAACTTTAACAGATGCAATAACATGCTTTCCCAGTAACTGAAACCACTCAAGTTTTTAGGAAAAATAACATATTAAGTTCCCAGGACTTCCCTGGTGGTCTAGTGGTTAAGACTTTGCCTTCCAATGCAGGGCGTGAGGGTTCAATCCCTGTTCAGGGAGCTAGGATCCTACATGCCTCTGGGGGCCAAAAAAAACAAAACATAAAACAGAGGTAATTTTGCAACAAATTCAATAAAAACTTTAAAAATGGTCCACATCAAAAAATCTTAAAAAAAAAACCACAGAACTTTCCCATGCATCCAGGAAAAGATTCAGATACTAGAGTGATATTAACACTTATGAACTCCATTCCTAAATTGAGAAATTTATGTTACATAATCTGATCATTTGTGTCTTTTTCATGTGAAAAGAGGAAAGTAGTTGACATTTCCAAAATAAATAACTGCCTCAGAGAAAAAGAATGAATGATTTGGCCACATAAAATATACTCTTTTGTGCTACAAAAAACCCAAAAAACACCCAAACAAAAAACCTAACGGCAACAACCCCAAAACAATGTTAGAGGCTAATCAAAAACAGGGGGAAAGTTTGCATAGTAGATAAATGACAAAGTATTATATAAAGATTACAAATCAATCGAAAAGGACAAATATCTAATAGAAAAGTAGACGAAGATCAAAAGCAGTTGAGAATTTTTTCTGTTACAGAGTCTGACCATTTGTAATATTTTCAAATGAAAAGGAAAATCATATATAAATGGCCTAGGTTTCTAGAGGAAATAAGTATAGAGTTTGATATGGAATGTTAAAGTATAAGGAGGAAGGTGCATGGTCAAAAATATGAAAAGATATTCAATCTCGTTATTCATCAAATATTGCAAATTTAAAACGAGAAAGTGGCACCTCCCAATAAATTGGTGAAGGTTAGAAAGATCATTGAGACTTACCTCACACTGAAGTGGGGCCAGGGACCCAGACATCATTACACTGTTCCTAGGAATGTAACATTTCTAGATGGCAAACTGACAACATGCTTCATATTTCTTTAGATAGCTCAGGAATTTCGACCGAGCAAATTCTACTCATAGGAATTCAGCCTAAGGAAATAATTGGACAAATGTCTGAACATATTCTCAACAGACGCTGTGTCAGTCAGGGCTTTCCAGAGAAACAGAACTAATATATATATATATATATATATTTAGAGAGAGAGAGAGAGATCTATTTTAAGGAACTGGCTTATGCCATTGTGAGGGCTGGAAGGCTGGCAATTCATCTAAGAGTTGAAGTGCAGTCTTAAGTTTGAAATCCATCAAGGCAGGTCAGTAGGCTGGCAATTCAGGAAGAATTGCTACCGTTACAGCCTTGAGGCGAATTCCTTCTCCAGAAACCTCAGTTTTTGATGTTACAGCCTTTAGCTGATTGGATAAGGTCCATCCAAATCAGTAATCTGCTTTACTCAGAGCCAACTGATTATAAGTGTTAACCACATTATTTTATTATATGCTATATCTACAAAATACCTTCACATCTACACCTTGACAAGTTTTGAACAAGCAACTGGGCACTGCAGCCGAGCCTCAGAGACACATAAATTAATCATAAAGATTGGTCAAGACTGACTTCACAGATTAATAGGAGTCAACAAAAGATGCTCTTAGTCCAACACCCCATTTCCCCTTCTTGTGTCTCCTCACTAACATTTGGGTGTTGACCACATGCCCTTACTTTTCTTTTTAATTTTTAATGGAGTATAGTTGACTTACAATGTTGTGTTATTAATAGTTTCAGGCATACAGTACAACGAATCAGTTATACATGTACATTTATCTACTCTTTAGGTCATTACAGAGTATTGAGTAGAGTTCCCTGTGCTATACAGGAGGTCCTTATTAGTTATCTATTGTATATATAGTAGTGTGTATATGTCAATCCAATCTCCCAGTTTCTCTCTCCCCCCTTACCCCCTGGTAACCGTAAGTTTGTTTTCTACATCTGCAACTCTATTTCTGCTTTGTAGATAAGTTCATTTGTACCCTTTTAATAGATTCCACAAAAAAGTGATATCACATGATATTTGTCTTTGTCTTCACTCAGTATGATAATTTCTAGGTTCATTCGTTTTGCTGTAAATGGTGTAATTTCATTCTTTTTATGGCTGAGTAGTTTTCCATTGTCTATATGTGCCACATCTTCTTTATCCATTCCTCTGTCCATGGACATTTAGGTTGCTTCCATGAACCACTCTTTCTTAGGTCCAAGATACCATGTGCTTCTGGATTTCCCATTTCTTTACTCCTTCTTAGCCTCTTGAAGATATCCTCTTCAAATTCACATCTTTGAATTATTGGGGCTCTTGCATCCGGATACATGGAACAGGCACCCAACAATAGCTTAACCAAATACAGTGGGGTGTAGAGGCAGGCAGTTTAGGGCTGGCTTGCTGCTGCTGCTAAGTCGCATCAGTCGTGTCTGACTCTGTGTGACCCCATAGACGGCAGCCCACCAGGCTCCGCTGTCCCTGGGATTCTCCAGGCAAGAACACTGGAGTGGGTTGCCATTTCCTTCTCCAATGCATGAAAGTGAAGTCGCTCAGTCGTGTCCGACCCTTAGCAACCCCATGGACTGTAGCCTACCAGGCTTCTCCATCCACGGGATTTCCCAGGCAAGAGTGCTGGAGTGGGGTGCCATTGCCTTCTCCAGGGCTGGCTTGGTGGACCCCAATTCCTTCCCACTCTTATTCTGCTGACCTGGGTTTGTGGCTCTGGTGCCCATGCTCACAAGATACCTGCTGCCCTCTAGCAGTGTCTACACCCACAGGGTCTACACCAGCAGTGTCTCCCCACCAACTCTTTGGAATCAGATTCATTTATTTATTCAACAGGTGTTCTTCACAACCTATGATGTGCCAACACTCTCCTGGCACTGAGATGACAGAAGTGAAAAAATATATAATGATCCTTGTTCTTGGGGAGCTTATATTCAAATGACGGAAACAGAAAGTAAAGAAGATAAACAGGTGAAACCTGCCCTGTGTCATATGGTGGTGGGTAACATGGAGAAAAATAAAACCGGGAACTGCGCTTCTTACTGTGCATTTTCACCTGTCACACACAGGTTTAGGGGTGGGGTGGACCCAACATTTTTCAGGGAACCTATTTAGCCATATTGGGTCTCTTTTAGCCTTGCTCAATGGCACCCCACTCCAGTACTCTTGCCTGGAAAATCCCATGGATGGAGGAGCCTGGAAGGCTGCAGTCCATGGGGTCGCTGAGGGTCGGACACAACTGAGCGACTTCACTTTCACTTTTCACTTTCATGCATTGGAGAAGGAAATGGCAACCCACTCCAGTGTTCTTGCCTGGAGAATCCCAGGGATGGGGGAGCCTGGTGGGCTGCCATCTATGGAGTCGCACAGAGTCGGACACGACTGAAGTGACTTAGCAGCTTAGCAGCTGAAGCCTTCAGTACTCTCTATTCTTTTTATATGTATATATTTTTATCTCTGAATTTATAAAAGTCCCCAAAGTGGGTAAAACCACTCTCAGTGACTGGTTTAGAAGGTGTGTTAAGAAATGGAGATGCTCAGAGCTCAACCTCATTGTTTTTTTTTTTTGTTTGTTTGTTTGTTTTTTTCAACCTCATTGTTTAAGCAGCAAGACCCACCTCCCTACAATCCTCTGAAGGTTTTTACCTGAGTCCTTTCTGCTTCTCCAGAGCTCTTTCCCTTCACATGGACCTTGGACATAATTTCTTGGATGTGACTAGGGAAACTCCCAGGCAATTAGATCAGTATTAACCAGCTCTCACGGAGGTGTGCGGACATGCTTCTCATACAGTTTCCCCCTATTTTAAAAAAGGGATATAAAATTTGTTTTTTCTGTAGAATTAAATATTAAAATGGAAAAAAAAAACAACATTAAAAAGCAGAGGGGACAGGATGGCTGGGGTGTGTGTGGTAACTTCAGACAGGGTAGTCAGGGAAGGCCTCGAGGAGGAGGTGACATCTTAGCTGAGAACTGAGAGAAGTGATAGGCAAGGATCAGGGCGTCTTCCCTGCACAGGGGTACTCGCTAATGATAGAATATGATGCTGGTCATGGCTTTGAAAAGTCATAGGAATGCAAAGCTATATCTATCGAAAGATCGGTTGTGTGTGTGTGTGTGGTTGTGTAGGTGTACAAACTAGAAGATACATTCCAAACCAGTGCGAGAGCTTCATCTTGGTAAGGGGCAAAGAACTGCAGGGGAGAGAAGTTGAAATTTTCTGTGTTTTTTTTTTTTTTTTTAAATGAGAGAAACTACTCCAGGTAATTTGTATAATTAAATTTTTTTTTTTTAAATCACCTTCTAAAATGACTGGCTTAAGGCAATGGGGCAATGAGTGGGGAACATTTTCTTTCTAATACATTTTCAGAACTAAAAAAGTAAGCCTGCATTTTTAAACAACCAGGAAAAAAAATGCAACAAGGTGATCTCTGACCTGTAATTATTTTTACTGTCCTTTGGCCCAGTCAGCAGATGACCAAGGGAAGCTCTTATCAGACTGCCTTCCTCCCACAATGTCTGGCTCTGTGCTGCCAGCATCACCATGGATAGCTACGGGCACTCCTGCCACAACCTCAAGGGTAGAAAGAGCTTCCCCCTAGCAGGTGACAATACTTATTAATATAAGATGATGGAGAAGCAAAGGGAGAAAGAATGCAATGGGCTGGGCCTCCGGAAGGCAAAGTCCCAGATCTTCAGCACCCATACCCAGCCCGGGGCTCATCTGCCTGATAACCTGGTTCTCACAGTTTCCCTCCCTCCGGGAAACTGGAGATAAGCTTCCTGGACACCGGGGCAAAGGGCAGTCGGATGCAGTGTTTGGCTGCCCTCTTGCCATGGTCCAGGCTGGTTAATGGCTTCCCTACCAAAGCACAGATAAAGTCACTTTATCATGTCTCTGCCCTCTGACCTCCCTTACAAACCGATCCAGGTTCTCTGTCCTGCAGGTCTGCATCAATCCCACCATGGTCTTCTCTTCCCAAGGAAGTCTTCGTGCTGACCTCGCAGATGGACAGAGACGTCTTTTCAGATCTGTGGCCTTGTCCCGGGTCCCTGGCTCAGGACCCTCACACGCCTGACAGTCATTAGTCCATTTTCTCTGAGGCATGGAAATGTAGCCTGAGCTTTTTCTCACTGTTTTTAATTTTGGCAGCACCACATGGCTTCACTTTATTTCTTCATGCTATGGTATGCTAAGTCACTTCAGTGGTGTCCAACTCTGTGCGACCCCATAGACGGCAGCCCACCGGGCTACCCGTCCCTGGGATTCTCCAGGCAAGAACATAGCACCTCCTTATTATGGATTTATGATGACTCCAGACTGTAAAGTGCGTGTGTATGTGGAAAGCCAGTCCTGAATAACACTGTTGTTCTTGTTTTTAGTCTCTAAATTGTGTCTGACTCTTTGTGACCCCATGGACTGCAGCCCACCAGGCTCCTCTGTCCATGGGATTTCCCAGGCAAGTATACTGGAGTGGGTTGCCATTTTCTTCTCCGGGTATCTTCCCAACCCAGGGATCGAACCTGAGGCTCCTGCATGTCCTGCATTGCAGGCAGATTGTTTACCACTGAGCCACCAGAGAAGCCTCCCTGAGGAACACTACTAGTAAGTAAAGCTGCTCTGTTAATAAACTTACTTTGGTCCCATAGGATAAAGCAGCTGAAAGGAAGATTTAAGCTACTTATTACCAGGTTTTGGTAAGCTGTGACATCAGTCTTTGCACTGGGTATGAATATTTGTATACTTTCTTTAGAAAATATGGAGAAGGGAATTACTACCCACTCCAGTGTTCTTGCCTGAAGAATCCCATGGACAGAGGAGCCTGGTGGGCTTCAGTCCATGGGATCGCACAGAGTCTGACACAGCTGAGGGACTAACACTGTAGAAGATCAAATCAGCTGATGGAAGTTACATAATGCTGACTTTGTTTCACGAGAAATGAAAATCCTACTCAGGAGTCCAACCATTATTTATGGCTCAGACTTTCTAAGTTTTCCCTGAAACAAGTTGGCATTCTGGATTCCCAACATTCTTCCCAGAATGCTTCATTGCTTCTACACTGAGAGATGGAGGAATTTTTACTCAGGAAGGAAAATATTTTTCTTTTCTGAGAGGAAAATATTTCCAACTGTACCCGCATCAATTTTTATGTTTGGTAAAGTATTTTCATTATATTAGTCAGAAACAGTCAGGCCTAAAGTACAAAACCACAGGTATCTGAAATGGCTTCCTAGTCAGGAAGGTCTCACAACAGCTCAGTTTTTGGACTCAGGAAAAACACACGAGGTTGTGGCTGGCCAGGAAGGCCACCTCACAAGGGGGCTGACTCTTTTTTTCTCTGAAAGCTTGGAAGTGGAGTCCCAGTTTATTTGTTGACTACACTGTTCTTGTTTCTTGTAACCATAGAGTCTGGTTTGGTTCAGTGTTTCTTCTGTCAAGGCTCCTGCCGAGCCAATATTTATCATTTTAGAAATTTCCGTGAGTCATAAAATAAACCCGAACTCCGCTGTACCTTCTATGGGTACTTCTTTGCTAGAATTATTTAAAATATAAGGAAGAAAAAAATGCTGGAATCCAACACAGCATTTACCAGACCACATACACACTTTCTTCTGCATTGAGGGTCCTTCTCTGAGACGTCAAAGCCATTTAAGCTGTGCGGCCTGCTGCCTGGACCCTTCCTGCTCACCAGTTCAGAGCCCTGGCTGGAGAGTGCGGGGGGAGATGGGCGGGAGGGAAGGAGAGCAGGCTGGGGCTGGGAAACAGAGGAAGCTGAAGTTTGAAGCCAGGAAGTGACTCACTGGCTCACAGCACGAGAAATACAAATGAGCAAGTGATTCCTTCCAGCTCCAGCATGGAAAACCTTGCCAGGGGACCACCTCTCAATGACTGAGCCTGAATTTACTGACCAAAAAAATAAAAATAAACAAATGACTGTATGATGTGACATGTCAGCCTCTCACTGACATGGATGAGTACGTGACATTAATGCTATTTTCTCCCTTTGTGCCAATCAGCTCCCTCCCCCTAGGTGTGGCTGCCTGAGAGAAGCCCATGAGGCCACCACCTGGACAATTATAACAACTTGTTGATTTTGCTGTAAAAATAGGCCCTGTGTCAAGAGCCCAAGGCCGAGTTTCTCAACCAAAATTCAAGGGTCTGCCTTAGTAACACCAGAACAGGATATACTCTACAAATGGCTGATACTGCACCAGACGCTCAATAAATCTTCTGTTTAGTGTAGGCATCACATTTTTGAGCTAAAGAAATTAAACTAATCAATACCTTGTTTGCAGGTGAGGACAAGGCAGCCCGGAGAGGGGCACTGTGCAAGGGGTTACACAGCCAGTCACAGCTGGAGCTGGCCACAATGGTATCAAACACCGCACTGAGAGACTGATGGCAGAAATACCGGTGTCTTACAGTAAAAGACCCTCGAATGTCACATCACAACTACGGTCCCTCAGCTGTTTCCCGTATGGGAGCTGTCATAGAGCCTGCCGCAAGCTCCTCATTGGGCAGACCTGGGTATCTTTGGCTGAATTATCAGCTGGCATCCTTCTTCCCATCCCCAAAGGAAGGGAAAACTAGGAAGCACAGCAAAGCATCCCCTCGGTGGGGGGGAAATCACATTTATATCTATCTAGGTATCTTGGTCTGTGGAGTCTAACATTTTGGTAGAAAGGCTTTGTGTTTTTTCCTTCCAAACATCAATCTCTGAGCGTCCCCTCTGGACTCGTGTTCCCCAACCTCAGTAAGAAATCATGTTGGGAACAAATGCTTTCTTCGTCTCTCTCTGGATGCCTTTGCTCATTAAGCTCCAGTAACATCTCCCTGCTATGATCTGCCTCATCAGTGGGAGTTTGAGAATTCCCAAGAGATCCTGGGTGGCGTTTATCTTGGCATCGATCTGTTCGCACTCGTGATCTCCTTGTGGCAGGGCCCATGACTTATTCATCTTCTTGTTCCTGGTGGCAACATGGCCACAGCTGGCAAAGAGTAGGACCCCAGTTGTCAAATCTAACTGAAAAAAATGCAAAGTGGTGTCCTGCTGTGAATGCAATGTTTTGCCTCCAAACACAAACTTTCATTTTTTAACACCTCTTTTTCATGAGAAATTCAGGTGGTGAAAACAGATGGGATGGTGCAAACATCCTTTCAAAAGGCCGGCTGCTAGGACTCCTACTTGGTTGGTGTGCATTAGGCTGAACCATAAGAAAGTTCTGTTTTTGTAAGTCAGAGGTAGTTGAGTGTTGCCCATTTTCTTTGTTTAGACTAACAGAAGTGAAAAGAATATAACTGCAGATACATTGCTTTTTACTTTTCACCAGACTCTTGAAGGGAATGTATAGGCCAAGAGGGATGAAAACTCACTGATCAGAATAATTGTGTGACATTCTACCCCATTTTCTCTAGTAGTACACTATCATCTGAAAAACACATGTCATAGGTGTTCAAATTTTATGTTATATAGCAGTATATGACTTTAAGGATTAACAGAGAAATCGATAGTGTTACCATGTGGGACTATCCTGTTCCGATGAATACACAACAATATATTTAGCGCTTTTCTAAAATAGGCCCTTGGGGCTGCCTGGACCCGCAGAACTAGGCTACGGTAAAGGAATGCCCAGAATGCCATTTGCCTTGGTTTGTATACCCCCACCCCCTGTGGTATTTAGGAAGCAGCAAAGAGTCCCCAGTTCTCTTGTTGGCACCACTGTGAGTGATGTCATGTGGCCTGATGATAATAAACAGACAACTTACTCCTCTGGGCTCCTAGAGACCATCTCCTCCCCTCACCACATCTGTAGAACAGGACTAACAATTGTTTCTACCTGTGCCCATCACCGCTGTCACCTCCCAATGTTCCCTTCTTCCTCAGGAAAGGAACTCCAGCTTCTTAGCCAAGCGCATTGCTGCTCAAAGAAAAGACCACACTTCCAGACTCCCTTGTAGCCATACAACTGAGTTCTCGTTGGTGAGATAAAAGGAGAAGCCCCGCCTGGCACTTCTGGGAAGTTTCTTTAGAAGGCAGAGGTAGATGTCACATTTCTACTTCTGCCCTTAAGGAGCCTGGAGGCTGCCACTCTGTCCTAACCACAAGTCAGAAGCTGGACAGACTACTCTCCTTGGATCCATAAGAGAGAGAACTGGGGCAAACCGCTGCCCCTCAAACTGGAGACAGACAGGAAAACACAGGGAGCTGTGGCTTCCAGATCAGAAACTCACAAGGGGAAACCGCCGTGGGAACCAGTGCCATGTGGGAAGCTCTGAACTGTGATGGACATGTTGCTGGAGGCTCAGGGTGGACAAGTCTGACAGTGAAAAACTCCAGAGACACTCAGTCACAGGGGGACCCCCACACCCTCTGTTTGCCTCCTGGAGCTCCACCAGATTCCCACAGTAAATATCAGAGAGAAATTCCCTCCTGCTTGCAGTTGGGGATGGGGAAAGGAGCCACTCTGAAATCCTTCAGAGCAGCGGTCCCCAACCTTTTGGGCACCAGGGACCAGTTTCATGGTAGGCAATTTTTTTCCATGGACTGGGGAGATTTGAGGATGCTTCAGCACACTACATTTATCGTGCACTTTATTTCTATTATTATTACATCAGCTCCACCTCAGATCATCAGGCATTAGATCCCCAAGATTGAAGCAGATCCTTGCTCCAGAGCATTTTCTTCTTCTTTTTTAAAACATTTATTTTGGCTGCATTGGGTCTTATTTGCAGCATGTAGCACAGGGGCTTCTCTTTAGTTGCCTTGCGGCATGTGGGATTCCAGTTCCCTGACCAGGGATTGAATCCAAGTCCCCTGCACTGGAAGACAGATTTCTAACCAATGGACCACCAGGTAAGTCCCACTTTGTTCTTCTTCACAAGGCCTGCCCTCAGGGTAAACTAGTTAACCAGACCTTAACCAATCAGGATTGTACTGAAGCCTAACTCCTCTGGGTTAGGGAAATACCTAACTGGACACAGCTGAGCTAGAGAACACAGCAACAAAATCCTCAAAACCAAAAAGGAAAAAGAACTAAGACTGAAAAATACAGAACAGATAATTCAAGGACAGAGGGACAACAGCAAAAGGTGACTTACAGGTAATGAGAAAACCAGAAGGAGAAGGAAAAGAGAAAGGAATACAAGAAACAATAGAGACTGAGAATTTCCCCTAATTATTTTCACCAAACCACAGACCCAGAAAGCTAAGAAAACACCAAGTGGGATGAATAACAAAAAAAACAAAACCAAAAACCTACATCTAGGTCTATCATTTTCAACTTACAGAATATCAAAGACCAAAAACAAAACAAAACAAAACACAACACACTGAAAGAAGCAAGGAGGATAAATCTTATCTGTAGAGGAAGAAAGATAAGAATTACTTTTTCCACAAAGCTCATTCAAGCAAGAAGAGGGTAAAGGGAAATATGTAAAAGTGTTGAGAGAAAAAAGCCCACCAACCTCAAATTCTGGACCTTGCAAAATTATCCTTCAAAAGGGAAAGAGAAGGGATTCCCTGGCAGTCCAGTGGTTGACTCTGCACTTTTTCACTGCTGAGGGTCTGGGTTCAATCCCTGGTTAGAGAACTAAGATCCTGCAAGCCATGAGACACAGCCAAAAAAGAAAAAAGTGAAGCAGCAATAGACTTCCTCAGACTAACAGAAATTAAGAGAACCTGTTGCCAGTAGATCTGCCTTGAAAGAAATGTTACAAGAAATTCTTTAATGAGAAGGTACAGAATAGAGGTCAGGAACTTGGATCTATATGAAAAAAGAACATCAAAGAAGTGAAGGGAAAATAAAAGGTTTTATTTTTCTTATTCTTAATTTGATCTAACGATTGTCTGAAATAATAGCAACAATGTATTCAATTAAACATGCTTTTGTATATATCATATGCATGCCTATCTATGAGTATCTACAGATGAGATGAATCACAGGAATAATATAAGAGGCGAAGGGCAGCAGGATTGTTACTGCCAGGTGCTCGGTGTGGCTTTACTTGAAAGCAGACCTCACTATGTGTCTTCTGAGGACGAGTACCATGTGAATCACCTGGGGCATATGAGACCCCACTTCTAAACACCTGAACTTGCATTTTAACAATATCTTCAGGTGGTCTGGATGCTTATCAAGATTTGAGAAGTGATGAACTGTGGTACTAAAGAAGGACCCTCTTTTTTTTTTTTTAATTTCAATCTTTTAACACCAAAAAATATTTTGTATGGGGGCATAGCCAATGAAGAATATTGTGGCAGTTTCAGGCGAACAGCGAAGGGACTCCGCCATAGGTATACGTTTATCCTTTCTCCCCCAAACCCCCCGCCCCCGCATCCACACAGGCACATCATCACACTGAGCAGAGTTCCCTGTGCTATACAGTAGGTCTTTGCTGGTTATCCATTTTAAATATAGCCGTATGTACATGACCTTCCCAAAGTCCCTAACTATCCCTTCCCCCTGGCAACCATAAGTTCATTTTCTAAGTCTGCGAGTCTCTTTCTGTTTTGTAAGTAAGTTCATTTGTATCACTTACTAAGGACCCACTTTTGATCCCTTGGAAAGTGGTCAGAGATCTCCAGACTCCTGGAAACATTCCAGGATGAGACTGGCAGGCCTGTGATCATGACAGAGTAAGAAGAGTTCTGGAATGAGAAGTTTAGTTGGGAAGGAAATTGGGAAATTTGCAAAATGTGGAAGACAGGACAGAAAAGGTAGGCTGAGGCCAGAGGCAGGAGGGCCGGACTGACCTGCTGAGATTTCTGGAGGAAGTCACAGAAAATTTTAAGCATTAAAGAAACAGGATCAAATTCTTATTTCTGGACGGAACTCTGGTGGCAGCGTGGAGGACAAAAGACATAAGAGAGGCCGGAGCAGGCCTGACTTGTGTCCTTAAATGAACACGATTCAGTTTGGGACTAGAAAGGAAGTCTTCGAGGACTCAGAGGTGGAGGGTGACTCCAAGTCCCAGGCCAACAGGGTTCCAGACACAGGTTCCAGTTTCAGGTGGATACAGGTGGGTTCTTTCCTCTCAAAGTGCTAATACCCAACAGCCACATCAGCATCACCCAAGAATCCTTAGAAATTCCTGGGTCTCACCTGAGATATACTATCAAGAAACTCTGGGATAGGGCACACAAATCTGATTTTAAGTTCTCTTTCACGTTGAAACCCACTGCTCTAACCTGCCAAAAATTCTGCAGTAGCTGCTAAGGCTTAAAAATTGCCACTTTTAAAAACTTTTCCTTAAAAACAAAACCAAACAAAAAAACAGAACAGTAATGAGAAATGGGTTTCTATGCCAAATGGGCAGAATAAAAAGCTACATATTATCTAGACCTTATATAGTGCCCAGGAAAAACAAAAAGCGTATTGATTATCTCGTCCAAAAACCTAACATTGGGAGAATTAAAATAGTTCTGGTAGAGGCCTGCTGGGGCTTCTCTTGTGGCTCAATAATAAAGAATCTGCCTGCCAATGCAAGACGTGCGGGTTTGATCCCTGGGTTGGTAATGGCATGGCTGAGCGACTAAGCATAGCAAAGCACATAGCTTCCCTGGTGGCTTAGATGGTGAAGAATACGCCTGCAACGCAGGAGACCTGGGTTCAATCCCTAGGTCAGGAGGATCCCCTGGAGATGGCAATGGCTACCCCTTCCAGTATTTTTGCCTGGAAAATCCCATGGATAGAAGAAGCTATTGGGCTACAGCCCATGGGGTCGCAAACAGTCGGTGGCGACTGAGCACAAAGCACATAGGATAGGTGCGTTATGCTCTGGGGAGCCTAAATTAAGTAAAACGTCATCATGCAGGTTGTAAATTCTCTGTTCCCTTTATCCTCCATTGAAACGCCCTCTGAAAAAAACGCTGGGATTCCTTCTGGCCCTCTGAAAAGTGTGTTTCTGATGCAACTGCCCATGAAACAAACGGAATCCCAAATTAAAAAACCCCCAAAGCCGGGCAGCGGGGCCGGCGCCACCCTCCCTAGGCGAGCAGGCCGTTTCCAGCCGCACCCTGCGGGCTGCAAGGCCTTCCTTCCCCGCGCTGTTCTCGAAGATAAATAAATCGCTCCTTGTTTTTTTTTTTTTTCCAGACCTGAAATTAGCGGTGACTCAGAGAACTCAGGGCTGCCACAGTCGCCTTGGGAAGGAGGAAAAATGCGCAGACTTTACCCCTCGCCCGAGGGCCTGACGTGCCGGGGCTGGGCCAATCATTGGAGGCTGGCGGGAATCGCACCAAAGTAGGTAAAAAAATGCGGGACGCGCCCCCCATGAGGCCGGCGCCGGGCTCCAGCGGACCCTCCCTGCGGTCTCCACAGCCGCGGGCCCCGCCCCTCTGCCTTCCTCGGCCCTCAGGCCCCGCCCCTCGGCCCTCCTCGGCACCCCCCCCCTCGGTCCCGCCCCTCGCCGCGGCGCACACCTGGCCAGGTGGCTACTTCCATGTAAGGACAACGGCAACGCAGTGGGCGGGGCCCACGTGCCCCGCCCCCTGCTCAAGCTCCGCCTCCTCGTCCGAGCTTGGGGAGGACCTCGTCAGCGCCCCTAATTGATGAGGGGTACTGGGTCCACCCCCCGGTATCCGGAAGCTGAGGAGGACCCCGCCTGCCCGGAGTCAGAGGAGGCTGAGGGATGGAGATGGGGGAGTGGGGCGGGTCCGCGGGGACGGGGCGTTGCCAGGCCGGCCGGTTGCCTAGCAACGGTGGGCAGCGCGTGACGTGCGCAGCCGCGTCGGGGCCCGCGGTGCCCGCCCACCCCCGGGAGGCTCGCCCGGGCTGCGGTGAAGAGGACGCTCCGTAGACTCGGCGCCGGCCGGCTCCCTCTCCGCGCTCTGCGACCGCCGCGGCGAACATGGTGAGCGGGATTCTGGGGCGCCTCGAGGTCGGGGCGGCAGGGGAGGGAAGAAGGGACCCCGGCTTCCGCGACCCGCCGGGCCGCGCGCCGGGGCGACTCGCCGGCCTCCACATTCTCGCTGTCGCCGCCGCCGCGAGGCCTCCCGCGCGGCCTCGGCAGCCCAGCCGGGGCCGATCGCCCGGCGCCCCGGCTTCGCCGCCAGGGCCCACCTGCCCTCCCTCCAGTGGAGGCTTCGTCGGCGCTGGTTTGGCCGAGGCCGGGCGCGGGCGGTCAGCGACTCGGGTGGTTTCGGCCCGGTAGGTCTGTGCATCTAGAGAAAGGAATGAGGCCTTGATTGAGCCACCTGGGGCGGGGGAGGGGGGGCGCGGGATGACCACCTGGCCTGACCCTGGTGATTCTGAACCTGGCCTGTGGCACTTGACTGCTGCCCCCGACGGTTCGGTCCGCGTCCCTCCGGTCCGGCCGGGCGGTGGCCTGTCTGGCTTCCCCGTGTGGTCACAGATTTTCTTTTACCTGCAGGCAGGTTGGTTCTGCCAGCCCTTGGCGTACAGCGGGGTGGCCCTGACGCTGGGATGCTAATAAAAATAAATGAAAAAGCTTTGTCAAGTCTATCAAGTTATCCGAGTTGCTTAAAAGTAAACAGATGTTCTGCATATTCTAGATGTTGGACCTTTTGTTTAATGTACCTATTTTTCCCTCCAAAGTAGCATTCTAGTTTGCTGTAGAACCGTGGTATTAACTGGACAACCAAGTAGAACGTTTAGTCATTTTCTTTAGTCCGCGCACACTGTTACCATTTTTGGTCAATGATTTGCAGGCGAAGGCTTACCAGACTTTGTTAGAAATATTACACTGTTATTGCATCTGTCTGCCTGAAAGCAGCTAGTACCAGTTCATCTGCATACAAAATGTTTTCACTGAGTAACAGTTTGGATTTTCTTAAGGTATTCTTTCATAGTTATGCCGAGTGGCTCATTAGTGGAAGAAAAAAGATTAACCAGTAGTTTCTTAATGACTGAGAATACGGAGTAGGAATTTGCTGTTCGATTTTTGATTCTTCTTTGGTTTAATTCTGTGAGCTACAGAGAGGATCAGCATCTTACAACTTTTTAACTGCTTTAAGATTATACTACTTTATATATTACTCTACACTAAAAGACTTCATCCAACGGCTTTGAGTTTTCATCAATTTAAGGCCATCCACTCCAGTGAAAGTGCTTTGAATCAGATTGGAGCCTGCTTTAGTGCTTTCTGATATGATGTAGCTTCATTTTCTGTTTGAAAAAAGAATCAAACCTTTTTACTTTAGTTAAATGCTTGAATTTTAAAGCTTAACTTCATTTCTGTACATTCAAATAAAATGGTCGGTTTTATTTATGGCTCGAGGAGGAGAAATAAAAATCAAGATGGGTGGAGTCTGAATACGTTTCAAACTTAGGAAGAATTTATGAACTACTCTTGTTTGGATGCTTTCAATGTGAGTTCAGAATGCAGATGACTATTTCTATTTTTTTAATTGTGTAGTTGATTTACAATGTGTTAATTTCTGCTGCCCAGAAAAGTGCTTCAGTTGTACATATATATATATATACACACACACATACATACACATGTATACATTCTCTTTTTAAGTATTCTTTTCCATTGTGGTTTGTCACAGGATATTTGAATATGATTTATTTTGCTGTACAGTAGGACCTAGTTATCCATTCTCTGTATAGTAGTTTCCATCTGCTAGCCCCAAACTCCCACTCCATCCCTCCCCTAACCTCCTCCCCCTTCACAACCATGAATTGAATTTGTTCTCTGTGTCTGAGACTCTTCTGTAGATAGGTTTATTTGTGTAGATGACTATTTTTAAAAGTTACTGTTCGATTTAGGCTTATGAGCACAAGAGCATCCTCCCTTCAATCCAGCTGTTAAAGAATATAGTGAAGATTGAAAAGATTGAAAGTTATTCCAGACTGTAGCACTTTATGTCTGTGTTTGAAACTATTTAGATCTGTTGGTTAGATGCTTGCTTCCAAGTTTCTTAGCTTTTTTTTTAGGATTAAGTATTAACTGCTGATGAGTTTGTTCTACATTAACAAAATCACTTCCTGGTACTCACTAACTTCTAGAAGCACTTGGGAATAAAGTAACTTGAAACCAACCCCCAAAATCACCCTGGGCACTTTAAAATGAGATTTCATGTTTGCATAGTCTCACTTTACAGTGCCAAAAAAAAGAAAAAAACAAAAAACACCCCATAAGCCTGCCCTTCACAGGAACCATATACACACTCCAAACAAAACTTTGGTGTGCATGTGTACTGGGTGTGCCAGCTTCCTCATACGAAGATTATTTACCAGCCTATCATCAAATTCCTAGGGTTATCTGCTGAGTAGTTCTTCCTGTTGGGTATGGATTGACACATCACAGGAGACTGGCCTAGCTACTCTTGTGATAATGTAAATGCATTTGCAGCATAGCTGTGTGGCTCTCTGGCCAGTCAGTGTAGTCTTGCCCCCGAAATAGTAAAGGTCTGCATGATAATCTCACCCTTCAGTCGCTCAGTTGTGTCTGACTCTTTGCGACCCCATGGACTGCAGCACAACAGGCCTCCCTGCCCATCACCACCACCTCCTAGAGTTCACTCAAACTCATGTCCATCGAGTCGGTGATGCCATTCAACCATCTCATCCTCTGCCATCCCCTTCTCCTCCTGCCTTCAATCTTTCCCAGCATCAGGGTCTTTTCAAATGAGTCAGTCAGTTCTTCCGTCAGGTGGCCAACGTATTGGAGTTTCAGCTTCAACATTAGTCCTGTTCCAATGAATATTCGGGACTGATTTCCTTTAGGATGGACTGGTTGGATCTCCTTACAGTCCAAGGGACTCTCAAGAGTCTTCTCCAAAACCACAGTTCAAAGGCATTAATTCTTCCTTAACCTCACCCTGATCAGAACTCGGCTCTAACAGACTGAGCTGTTGGCTCAGAATGAATTATAAGTGTATCCTGCCACCTGATGATTAGCAAAAACGTTTTTACTTACAGCCATCCAGTAGAAAAGGCTGGTCATGTATTATTCCTATGCCTGTTTAACATATTTGAAAACAGTCTGTAAAGGATTAATTGACTTGGGGCCTTTTCTGCTCCATATCTGGTTTTAAAATAATTTAAAAACTGATTTTGAAACATTTTAAGCAGGAAGGTACACAGAATTAACAGTTTCCTATGTACAAAAGAAGATTAACTTTTTGCCATATTTCAGGTTTTTATGTTAGATAAATTATGCATCTTCATCCCATTTCCTTCCCTCCCTAGAGGTAACATCTCCTTGTCAAAGAAGTAATACACTTACTGGCCAATTAAGGAGATTATTTTTGCAGGCTGTTGGGATTGAGAGAACATTAATTAAAATGAGGAACATCTGCAAAAAAGAAACCTGGGGCTGATAAACTGAGAAGGGCAGGGTCATTTTGTTACCCTGAACACAAAATGATGGGAGTGGATTTCTTAATCATCTCTGCTTTCCAGGAGCACAGGGCTCAGGTACAGTTCAACATGGTCACCTGCAGCTGATTCATTTGATTCTCATTGATGTTCCACACTTTGAGCTGTACATGTGTGTATCTGTATTATGTTTCCTTGATGTATTGTTAGTTTTTATATAAATGTTACCATGCTTCATGCATCCTTTTGCAACTTTGAGAAAAAGAGCTTTGTGAGGTTTAGTTCTAGTTTGCATCCCATCAGCCAGTTACTCTATGTCTTTTCATTACTTGGCATTATGTGACCTTGAAAACCAATCCAGTAGGTGTGAAGTGGGTTCTCATTCTTTTAATTTGTGTTTCTCTCATTAGCAATAGCTGAGTATATTTTCATTTTTTACACGCATACATTCTCAGTGAGCCTGACATTGTTTAAATACTCCTCATGTCTTCATCTCAGCTCATTTGTGGATCCATAAAATCCAGCCTTAAAAGAATATTAATGAGACATTTCAGAACCAGACCTGCGTAATGAAGACTGATGTCCCTCATCTCTGGCACCTGCTTTTCTTTAAGCTCAATACTCTTAATTCTAGCCAGCTGCCCTTGTGAGGCTCTGGTAGTGGTAGAGTGATCCAGAAGAGAGTTCTATGTTTGGGTGTGGAGATTAACATCCTCTGCTTTATCCGTATCCTTTTCTTTCTTTTTTCCTAGGCAGTATATTTAGCCAAGATATTTTAAAAAGAAAAAAGAAAACAAACACGGGGATAGATGGAAAATCTGTACTTTCTGCTCAATTTTGCTGTGAACCTAAAACGTCTCTAAAAAAAAAAGTTTATTAAAAATAAGCAAAAATAACCATTATCGTTTTTCACAAATAGAACTGGTTTAAGTCAAAATGATGTTTTTAGTATATAGGAAGACTAAACATTTGTGTTTTTATGACAATGTAGCTATTTTCTTTCAGTAATAATTGAGCTGAACTCAATTTGAAATTTAAAAAAAAATTGAAACTCTTTAAAAACTGTTTTTTTAAAATGTACATTGTTTTTATCTGCAGAGTGACTGATCTGATCTGATCTGAAGGCTCTAGTCTGAATAGCCAGGTCTAGTCTCTGTTGGACTCTTTGGTATTTGCATACCTAAATAATGCTTGTCATTTCAGCATCTTGAGCTTCCTACCCACATAGCATAATATTCCTCTCCAGGTTGTCCATGAGAGATATACCCAAAGATTTGTATTATACATCGCACTCAGAAATGTTTTAATTCCTTTTTCTTCTGTCCCTGCCTCCTTGCCTCAATGTTACAAGTGAGTTTCACTTGGAATTGTTCTTCTAAAAGCTGTCCCCTATTCATTTTGCTTGAAATTTTACATCGGGAGAAGCATAGAAGAGAGACGTCAGATTGGTCCATCTCAGTAATGCTTTGACAAACTTGTTGCTTAATTCATCATGGACTCTTCTGTACAAGGACTGCATAGAGTTGAGTGATCTTTAACTCTTTTAAGATTGCCTTCTAGTAGCTGACATTGTAATGCTTATGTGCTGTTTACCCTATTTCATGATGTGTCTGCTGTGTTAAAATTGAAGAATCTATTTTTTGGTAGATCTTTAAAAAATACCCGATTTCAGTAAAAATGCAATCAAAATTCTTAAAATTCATATTTTAATTTGTAGTGTGAAATAACGAGACTTTGGCTTTACTTATTTTTGACCTGACAAGGGACCATCAAAGAACTCTTATCTTACACTGTTACAACAAGGTTTAGGATGAGTGCTTGAAAGATGGAAACTTCAGTGCATACTATAGCAGGAAACCTAATTTAAAACTAATTTATCTTTGTTTGTGCTTTTGGATCATGTTAAGGAAAGACTGTTTACTCCTTTCAACATTTTTGCGTTACTTTATAGGTTGTTGCTACTCTTTGTCTTATCACAGAAAAGAAAGATGAATTTTCTACCCATATTCCTATCTTGATCTGTTTTCAGGAGATTGCCAACTTGTAAATGTAATTAGTGTTTATTTTTTAATTGTTTCATGTAGCCCATTTTTGCTCATAGTTTTTTTTTTTTGGTAGTAATAGAGCTGAAAGTAAAGCATGGGCAAATATGGGTAAAACTTCTCTAGGTTGCTAGGGAGCAATCTTATAAGTCAGTTGTCGAAGCTCTGAGGAATTCTCAAATTTCTGTGTTGAGAATGTTTTAAGTCATCTTTAGACCAGTGTTGTTGAATAGAAATAAAATGTGAATTACTTACGTGTTTAAATTTTACAGTAGCCCCATTAGAAAAATAAAAAGATGAAATATATCTGAAATATGTCAACATTTAATCAATGCAAAAATGAGACATTTTACATTCTTTTCTCATACAAATTGTTTGAAATCCAGTATATATTTTTATACTCAACACATCTCAATTCAGACCCTCAGTTTTCACTGGACACATTTGGTATATATTTAGATATAAACTTTACAGTTGAAAAAGTAGATTCACATACCTAAGTTGCTCCAAGCTTATTTGGTTTTCCAGTAATGGAATGGATAATTGATTTTAAATTTTAAGTTAATTAAAGAAAGTAAAAGTGAAGTCGCTTATTTGTGTCTGACTCTTTGCAACCCCATGGACTATAAGCCTGGCATGCTCCTCTGTCCATGAGATTTTCCAGGCAAGAATACTGGAGTAGGTTGCCATTTCTTTCTCCAGGGGATCTTCCTGACCCAGGTATCAAACCCACGTCTCCTTCATTGCAGACAGACTTCTTACCGTCTGAGCCACCAGGGAAGTCCCTAAGTTAATTAAAGTGAAATATGGTTAGAAATGCAGTTCCTTGCCACACTGGCCATGTTTAATGGACTCAATAAACCACATGTAGTGGCTAGTGGCTACCTTGATGGACCAGTGTCAGACTTTGTAAGGGGAAGTTAATGTGGATACCAGCACTTTTGTTAATTCTCTGCATGTTTGCATATGACTGCTGAGATAGCACTGTTACTGATTGCACTGTTTTATGGGACTTGTTAAGATGTTTTGTGGAACTGGACCGTTGAGCTCCGTAAGACAGGATTTGTGTGTTTCAATAGCATGAAGTCTCTGCTAGTAGGCCCGCAACAGATGTTGTTGAATGAAAGTGAATGAGAGGACATTCTTCGTTATGATGGGGCAGGTTCCCATAGAGATGGATTGCTTTGATTTTTATGCTTATTATTCTTCCTTACCTTTTTTAAAAAAATACAATGAAAATTGAGTTTTAAGTATCTTCTCTTTGTATAGTGTTATAATGTAATTTGAGTCTTACAGTGAAAATCCTTTGAGATAGATAAGGCAAGTATTGTCCAGAGTGGCAGCTTTGATACAATTCTGGCATACAGAAGCCCCATCAGCAGTGCCAGTTCCCTTCTCTTAAAAATGAAACAATGATATTTGATGCTCACCGAGGTATCCTGAACCATAGAAGAGCACTTGAAAGCTTAACAAAGAACAAGAAGTAATGCTGTCTCAGATAACTTATAAGTATTTACTGTGTGTCGGGCATTGTGTTACTGTATCTCACTCATCCTTACAGCAGCCCAGGGAAGGGGTATTGTATCATAGCTGTGAGACTACACCGGGTCTGGCTGTCTAGGTGTTTTGACTCTTGCCACTTATTAACTATATGACCTTAGACACATGACTGACTGTGCGGTGTCTCCAGCTCATCATGCTTCCAGATGGGGATGGTAATAGTACCTGCCATCCCAGCATTCTGGGTGAGGTGTGTATGTAATAAACTAAAGCATACCTGGCACATGGTTAAGTGCTGCTTATCAGCATTGGCTGCTGCTGCTAAGTTGCTTCAGTTGTGTCCGACTCTTAGCGACCCCATGGACTGCAGCCTACCGGGCTCCTCCATCCATGGATTTTCCAGGCAAGAGTACTGGAATGGGGTGCCATTGCCTTCTCCGCAGCATTGGCTAAAATAGTAATATTAAACCACCTTTGATCCAAATTACATGAATAGTCTCATTTCTTTATATTCTGATTACACTAGTGCATACTTAAGTTTAATTGTAGATAAAATGCAAACAGTGGGTGAGTGCATTAAAACATGTCTTTTTAATTGTTTATTATATTCTTTAAATTCATGTTATTTTGCTTGGAATCATTATACATGATCATTTTTTTATGATCAACTTTTTAATTTGACTTTTCAGATGACTTTGATTCTAAATATAAAAAATCTTGTCTTCCACTCATATTTTTCCTGAAGTAATTAATGGAGATTGAAACACAGTTCTTCTTGGCCCTCAAGGTTTACAATGGAAGTGGAAGTGTTAGTTGCGCAGTCATATCCAGCTCTTTGCAGCTCCATGGACTGTAGCCCACCAGGCTCCTCTGTCCATGGGATTCTCCAGGCAAAAATACTGGAGTGGGTTGCCATTTCCTTCTCCAGGAGATCTTTGCAACATAGGGATCGAACCGAGGTGTCCTGCATAGCAGGCAGACTCTACCATCTGAGCCACCAGCGAAGCCCCAATGTTTACAACATCAACAGTTTATTCAGTAAATACTTAAGAAATTATATGCCAAGAACTGACCTCAGCACTTAGGATACAGTTCTGGGTAGAGGGGGATTGTGTGTATGTGTTAGGCAGAGGACATTGATAAAGATACCAGAGTTAAGTGGTGTGTCATTGTGATTTTGTTTCCTTGATGTTGAACACCTGTTCATGTGCCTCTTGGCCATTTGTATGTCTTTGAAAAAAACATGTATTCAGAGCTTCTGCCCATTTTTTAATTGAATTTTTTGTTCCTGAATTGTATGAGTGAGTTCTTTACATATTTTAGATACTAACCCCTTATCAGGTACATGATTTGCAAATATTTTCTCCCACGAGTTCAGTTGGATGGTTTCCTTTGTTGTGCAGAAGTCTCTTCATTGATATAGTTCCACTTATTTGTTGCTTTTGTTGCTTTTGTTCTTGTAGTCAGATCCAAATAATCATCACCAAGACCTGTCAAAGAGTTCGCCATCTGTGTTTTCTTTTAGGAGAGTCACCATTTCAGATCTTACATTCAAGTCTTTAATCCATTTTTTGAGTCATTTTCCTTATGTTGTAAGATTCTTTTGCACATGACTGTCTACTTTTCCCAGCACTGTTTGTTAAAGCACTGTCCTTTCCCATTGTACAGGTGACCCTTGAATAGCACCAGTTTGGGTCCACTTAGCCACGGATTTTTTTCAATAGATCTGTGCTGCGGTACTACACAATGTGTGGTTGGTTGCATCCACCAATGTGAAACCACGGATTCAGAGGGCTGACTGCAAAATTATATGCTTCTTTTCAGCTGCACTGAGGGTCGGGCCCTCTAACTCCCAAGGTATTCAAGGGTCAACTGTATAATCTTGGTTCTTTTGAGGTAAATTAATTGACTATATATACATTAGAATATCAGTTATAAGAAAGAAATGTTAATAACAGATGTGGGTGAGGATGTGAAGAAAAGGGAACCCTTGTGCACTGTTTATGGGAATGTAAATTGGTGCAGTCATTATGGAAATTGGGCTTCCCTGGTAGCTCAGACGGTAAGGTGTCTGCCTGCCATGTGGGTTAGGTCTGTAGGTCAGGAAGATCCCCTCAATAAGGAGATGGCAAGCCACTCCAGTATTCTTGCCTGGAGAATCCCGTGGACGGAGGAGCCTGGAAGGTTATAGTCCATGGGGTCGCAAAGAGTTGGACACGACTGAGTGACTTCAGTTTCTTTCTTTCTTTTCTTTTTTTCATTATGGAAATCAGTATGGAGATCCTCCAAAAGTTCAAAAAGAACTACCATATGATCCACTTCTGGGTATTTATCCAAAGGAATAAAAGATGTATGCAAGCCCTTGTTCATTGCAGCGTTTTTTACAGTAGACAAGACATAGAAGCTGCCTGTGTTCATTGATGGATGAGTGGATAAAGAAAATGTGGCATATATATGTGCACTTATAAATACATAAATGTAATATTACTTAGCCATAAAAAAGATGTTTTACCACTTGCAACAATATGGATGGAGCTTGAAGGCAACAAGCTAAGTGAAGTAGGTAAAACAGAGAAAGACAGATACTGTATGATCTCAATTATATAAGGAGTCTAAAGAAAAAACCCACACTCACAGATAAGAGAACAAACTGATGGTTGCCAAAGAGGATGGTGAGCGAAATGGGTGAAGGGGATCTAAAGACACAAACCTCCAGTGTCCCCGGGATGTCATGAACAGCTTGGCGACTATAAGAAATAGTACTTACTGAATATTTGAAAGTTGCTAAAAGAACAAATCCTTAAAAGTTCTTATCACAAGAAAGAAGATTGTAAGTTTATGTTGATGGAAGTTCACCAGACTTATGGGGACTGTTTCACAGTGTATACAAATACTGAATCATTACATTGTACTGTACACCTGAAATTAACAGTTTATCAGTTATAGCGCAAAAAATATCTTTCAGTTTCACCATCTTCACAAGTACTTTCATGGATCCTTGATGTGATATGCGGTGAGTTGTCACTTATAAAATCAAGCTATGTGAAATTTTTCCTTCTTTAAAAGTTTTTTTTTTTTGTCAATCAGTTATGAGGAACCTAAAAACCAAACATAAATTTTTGCAAAAAGCATTCAGAGGACTGAAGTTTTGTGTCTTTAAGAAAAAGACAAGAATAGCATGTCTCATCAGGGGAAAAAACAGTCCAAGGGAGATCAATGGAAATTGCTAGAAGTGTTTTTAAAGTGAAAGTGAAGTCGCTCAGTCGTCTTTGACTCTTTGCGACCCCAGGGACTGTAGCCCGCCAGGCTCCTCCAGCCATGGGATTTTCCAGACAAGAGTACTGGAGTGGGTTGCCATTTCCTTCTCCAGGAGATCTTCCCGACCCAGGGATTGAACCCTGGTCTCCCACACTGTGGGCAGACTCTTTACCATCTGAGCCACCAGGGAAAAGGAAATTTAGAAAGGAAATTCCTTTTTTTAAAGGAAATTTAAAACAAAAATTATTTATTTGGCTGCGCTGGGTCCAAGTTGTGGCATGTAGGCTCTAGTTTCCTGACCAGGCATGGAACCCAGACTCCCTACTTTGGGAGTGAAGAGTCTCAACCTCTGAACCCCTGAAGTTCTGCTTACAAGTTTTTTGCTCTTTTTTTCCCCTTCAGGAGACCCTAAAGTTTTGAGATACAATCTTTTCATTGGTGTAAGAATTGTACTGTAAAGGATGGGGAAAAACATGTTGAAGGGCATTTCATAAAAATGGAAGAATCATTTTTCAGAACCTAATCAAGTAGATGATATTTCTTAGGTAGAATAGTTAGTTCTTCCCCTTAAGGAGTGCAGTCTAGAGAAAGTTGATCACGTCCTTGGTGATGCTGTGCTAGGAATGATTATCCTCTGTCTTGGCAGATGGAAGCCTTGAGTCACTCGGGTTCAGATGGTGGTTGAGGGACCAGGTAAGCCTTGACTTCCCAGAGGAGATGCCTGAGCTGAGCCCTAGAGGCTTTGCCAGAGGAGAGGAGGAAAGTAAAGCACCACTCGTGCGTGGCTTTGCCAGAGGAGAGGAGGAAAGTAAAGCACCACTCATGTGTGTGGTGCATTCAGGGAGTCACAGTTGTGCCTGACTGCAGTTACGTGGTAGGTGTCGGGGAGAAGTGGGAAAGGAGACTGGAAGGTTACGGCATAAAGGACTTGCGTGGCATGGGTTTATCCTGAAGGAAATGAGACGCTTGAAAGAGAACAGGAAAGACCTAGGACTGCTTGCCATTGTGCTCGCTGCTGCTTGGTGTTCCCCCTCCCGCTCTTCTGTCTACATTTTGGGAGTGGGTAGGAGGGGAATGGGGACTTTTATTTTCTCTGTCAGGTTTATTGTTACTTTTTTTTTATTGTTGTTTTTAAATTTTTTGTTAATTTTATGTATTTTATTGTTGTTGTTAGGTTTTATTTCTCTGTCCGGTTTGTTATTGTTCCTCCCCACCCTCTCTGACTCCCTGCTTCCCAGCTTGGGTGAGGAACCTGTTAACCCTAGTCAGATTGTCTGTATGAGTGCAGGCAATCCGAGCAAGAGAGATTGATTATTTTTTAGCAACTGGGCTTTTATTATGTCTAGTCTACTTTGGTGTTGAAATAATTTTTCTGTAAGATTTGTTTTTCTGGTGAGGTTATGGCTGGTGGTTCAGAGAATTTAGGTTTTTGAAGTAGAGGTTCCCCGCACCACCCCCACCCCCCGCCCAACTAAGTAAAGTGTATCCATAAAATCATTTTTGTGCACCTCTGAATTTTACCATATAGCTGGTAGAGTTGCTGTTTGATCTGCATAGACTGTCTCAAGGACATGGTTTGTTTCGCTGTGAGGTGAAGAAGGACTTGTACAAGTGGTAATTGGCTATCAATTTAACGCTGTTCGGTCGCCCTGGTTTGGGGGAATGAACCAGTGAGTTAGGGCAGGGAGTTAACTTGGAATGTTTTCTGGATCACTGATAGTCTTTGTAGTGACTGTTTAAATGAAAGAGTGGCCATCCCTCGGGGTGGTGTGGCCTTGGGAGACAGGCTGTCCCACATCGAGGGCCTATGGGCACCTACCTATCTTGGCTAGTGGGACAGGAACTTAACTAGCTCCTTCTTGCGCCCTTGGTCAGGCCCCCATGAGCAAGGCACAATATATAAAACCATCCTCAGCAGCTCTGGACAGTTTGGACTTACCAAGGGATAGAGGATGCTGTGTGTCGATGGTCTGATCTATACTTACTGGGCAGGGACAGACTGTAGTACAGAAACTGTTAGCTCACCCCACAGGTCCAAGTTTTCATCCTTGTGAATTGTGGTTTACTGATGTAGGTCAGGTTTATAAGTTTTAAATTATCTGGTTGTTTTGACTTTTTCCAAATTAACACATGGAATACACCCCTCTCAGAGAGTCTATTATCTGAATTCCCCCCCAAGATTGCCTCCTCACCTCCAGCAGTAGTTGGCTATAATTGTTAAACTCAAGTTGAAATCCTGACCCTTGGAGGCATTATTTTACTGCCTACTACAGTAACTGAGGTTCCTGATGATACGAGGCATCCATAAAGCTAAATAGTTTTTCCAAGACAGAAAATGACATAATAAGCTATATAAATTTGTTTACCCAAAATGTACTGTTTTAGTATGTATTGAGTAAATTTTTTGTATGTTTTATATTAAGCTACTTAAAGTCCTCAGTTGCATCAGCCGTAGTTCACATGCTCAGTCACCCGTGTGGTAGTGGCTGCTGCGTTGAACAGTGCAGACGGAGAACGTCTGTGTCATCACAGAAGGTACTATGGCTCAGCACGGCTCTCTGGAACAGTGGACTGCAGAGTCAGAGATGCCTGGTCAGGCTTCAGGGCCTGGTGGTAGAGTGACACCTACACATGGCCACCTATTTTCCTGTTTTCGGCGTGTTAACTGAGCCAGAAAGACTCTTCTGTTGACCCTCGCCAGAATTCCTGGGATGTGGGGTGGCGGCAGAGTGGCATTCAGGAGGAGACCTGGGCACCTAAATCCTTCTCAGACTTTCATTCGTATTTATTTGAACATTCAGTGGCATTTTGGTAGGGAGACAGATGTACGTGTTCAGCACCCTTCTTGACCCAGAATCTGTGAGGCTTTTAAACCTTACATGTAAAAATGTCCCTGACATAGTTGTCACTCTCATTTGTTATCTCAACATTATTGCTCCGAGGCACTGTGTGTAGTAGGCAGAAGCCTAAATATTTTGTAGTCAGTAATTTTCTGTTTCTCCTGGCCCTTGTGCAAGGAGAGTGTAGGTAAAGGATATTCATGAACCCATTTAAAACTCCCCAGTTCCTTTGATTAGCATTTATGCTGGGTGTTAAGAGTTGGCAGGTTGAGAAAGGACGTAATTAATGCCTTTTTTTCTGCCAGGTTTTTGTAAATTTGAAATTGTATTTGTCTGCTATGCAATATCCTACTTTCAAATATTTCAGACTCTCTCAGCTTAGAGAAATAATTTTTTAAAATATAATAATTTTCGGAGGTAAGACAGTAGCTTTCATTCCTGTTTTCTGCAGTGAGGGCTTTGTTGGGTATAGCTGACATCAAGTTTGGAGCCGGTCAGGCGTCGTCCTTGCGTTTGGTGGTGTAGGCATAGACCACTGTGATATTCTGGGGAAAGATGGGCTGCTGTGAACCATCACATTTTAGCTGGTTCAATTGTTTACAGTAATTGAATCAGAAACTTGAGCTTCTTTCGAAGCTTACCACCCTTCCACTAGAATGGAGAGAATTGATGTTTTAAATGTGTTCACTCATCTGCAACTTTAAAATACCCAGTGTTTTACAGTCTTTGTAGCTTTTCCTTCCCTCTCTGTTAGTAAAGATAAGTTTTTAAAAACAAGTGTACATTGAGTGTATGTTGAGTATAAAAGGCAGTGCCTCCATGTATTCATTTAGTCTCTGAATCAGTGTTTTACAGAAGCTCTTCTAGAGATGACTCAGGTTTGAGATCCGTTTCAGACGGTAAAGAATCCACCTGCAATGCAGGAGACCTGGGTTCAATCCCTGGGTTGGGAAGATACTCTGGAGGAGGGCATGGTAAGCCACTCCAATATCCTTGCCTGGAGAATCCCCATGTACAGAGGAGCCTGGTGGGCTAAGCACTCCCATGCTTCAAGAACAAGTTAAAACTGGTAGCCACATGAGATAAAATACAGTGAAGTTAATCATTTAACAGCAACTATTTTGACATGGGGGTGGAGTTCTAAGAGCAACTGCTAATTCTCCAGTGGTCACTGATACAGAACAGAGAGAAACTCAAATCGTGGATAACATATCTTTTTAAGGTAATCACAAGGCTCTTGTTGTAATAGCAGATCTATTTTTGCTCTCAAGATTTTCTTTCCTAACTGCAGCAGATTTTGGTCCTATTTCAGAGTATCCTTTAAAGGTCTTTATTGTTAAAACTTTGCAGTTGAATAAAAATAACTCTCTAGAAATAAATTTCCTTTTTTTTTTTGGCCTTGCTGGACAGCATGTGGAATCTTAGTTCCCCAACCAGGGATCGAACTGGTACTCCCTGCAGTGGAAGCACGGAGTCTTAACCCCTAGACCACCAGAGAAATTAATTTAGAATCCCAACTGAGCTTGGTTTTCCTTTTAAAAAAAAAATAGACTTTGGATGTTTTTTATGACAGCTTAGCAGTTAATATGTTAATAATTAACATTTTAGAAAAATACTGAAAACTGATACTTATGGGAGAGGATCTTTTCTGTTAGGTAAAAACACAGTAAACAAGTGGTTGTGTGTATCAGGGTTACACCTGCTTTGAAGATTCCTTGTAATGTCTTTTTGTGGTAACAAATCCAGGGGACTTACTACTCATAGGAATTCTTAATCTTTATGATAGATGGACCATATTTCAGAATAATTGGCTTCTTTACTGCTGTGTCTTCTGTTTGAAACACCATGTGGAGAAGGGACCCCTTTAGGCTTTACAAGGAGACCGTGTTCCCAAAAATGCTTTGACTTTGGGCCTATTCATTTTTGTAATGTACTCTTATCTCTACTGCTTCATTATAAAAATTAAACTTGTAGGCAGAGAAGTAAAATAGCAATGAGTGCTAAGATTTTATCATGTTTCTTGAAACTTAAAGCAGCAGTGTATCAGTCTTCGCCTGGAGTTTATTGGCCATGTAAGAATCTCAGAGTCTGCCCCAGATACTCTGAATCGGAATCTGCACAATCTGCATTTTAACAGGATCCCCAGGTGATAATACTGATCTAATAAGTCAGCTGAGGAACTCGTTTACTTTGGAGATGTTAAGTGACACACCCGGGGCGACGCAGCTGGTTGTGGGGAAGCTTGGGTGGAGCTGTTGCTGTCATAATTCTGATACTTTAATTTCAAGTTAGCTTCTTTTGGCCTCTAAAAAGTTAGTAAACTATAGTTACTTAAGGATTAGTTTTCCTTTTTTCCATCCCACCAGTCTCTACCCCAGCTTTGCAGTTGGCTCCCTGTCGCCTGCTGATGGAAGGCGGAAGAAGAGCCCTGCTGGTGCCCCGAGCCGTAGCGGGTGCGGGTGGGGGGCGCGGGCAGAGCCAGTTGGGCTGGAGGAGTAGTGGTTCCCTTGCCTTCTCAGTCGGCCCTTGCGGTTTTTGTTTTAGTTTAGCTTCATAAGAGTCATTATCAGGGGTCTAGGGACCAGTTGTTTAATCTTCCATACCAAATACATTCCAAGTATACGCTAAGTAAACCAAAGTCTAACATATTGAAGCGTATTTTATTCATTACAATTGAATCAAATAAACATGTTGCCTTGTACATTTTTTAAATTACTTTCAAGGGCAAAAGCTGGTGTTACAGCATTAACTCGTCACAAAGAGATTGTGCTTGTATAACGTCCGGTTAGAGAAGATGAGTGTTTCGTGATGTTAGTCAGCCTCCTGCTGACTAAATACTGATTCTGACTCACTCCTTCCGACCCTCCCTTCCCAGCCAGGGTGTGGTGCACAGGTGACTGTCACCTTCAGCGCGTCCGCCTACCCTCCTCCCTGCGTGCTTCCCCTTTCCCTGATGAGGTCTTCATCAGCTCTTGCCTTGCTGACAGAATCAGCCTTGCAGGTGATGGTCTTGCCACAGTTCTCTTCCTGCTTGGTTGTCTTATGCGTCTCTTCATTATTTTCCAAAAGCGCAGCTCTGGTCACCTTTATGTTGAAAATATCCAGTGCCTCCCCCCTCCCCCTGCCCATCCCCATCTCAGTCCCCTCTTCTCGTGTTGTGCACGCTGGGTCCTGTTAGTCAGAAACTGTCTTTTCATCCTTCCAGTCCCTCAGAAAGAGTGACTCACGAGAGAGTGGAAACGCTCCGTGACTTACCTGTGTCCCCACCCCACCCCCAGTTTGCCTGCTATAAACGCCCTTCTGTTGCAGTTTATCAAGGAATAATGAGTGTTTTACCCCTGTCTTCGTCTTCTCCATCAGTGCATGTCCTTGAGAATCTGATTCATCTTTGATTTCAAGGGAATATAAAAGTGAACAAGACAGACTTAAGAGTGTTAAGGCACTTACCACCCCTTTGGGGAGACAGTCAAATAATCTTACAGACAAGACTTGAAACTGTAGTGAGTGTCATGGGTTTGAGACACATGGAAGTATGCAGTAGTGGTTTTAACTCAACTTGGTTTTAGAGAATTGATCTGAGGTATAAAGAGTGAATGAGGCAGAGAAGGGTAAAAAATCAAAATAAAGATTAACTTGCTTTACATAGATGACTGTGACGACTGGAACAATATTTCTCCTAAAGCAGTAACAGAAGGTTTAAGAAAGTAGTTTTTAGAAGTGGGAAAGTGATATTGTGCGACTTTTGAGGTAATTTTCTGGCCTTAATTTTCTGTATCTATGTGGATCAGATTAGTTAGGACTGAAGTGAATATGGTTAGATTTGGATTAGATCAGGTGAGATTGAGGTGAATTATGGCTTCCCAGGTGGCTCACACAGTAAAGAATCTGCCTGTGATTCAGGAGACCTGGGTTCAATCCCTAAATTGGGAAGATCCCGTGGAGAGGGGAATGGCTACTTACTCCAGTATTCTTATCGGGAGAATCTCACGGACAAAAGAGCTTTGTGGGCTACAATCCATGGGGCCGCAAAGCGTGGGACACAACTGAGCAACTGACACGTTAACTTTAGTGATTGGATGTGGATTAGATTAGGTGGGACTGTGGTTCAGTTGCTCAGCCATGTCCGACTTTTATAATGAATGAATGATTAAATGGCCCAGTTACCTTAATACTAAGTAACTGCTAGGATCTTTGTGTATTTTAACCCCCAGAATTCTTACATGCAGTTTTAAGTAACAGCTTTATTGAGAGTCAGTTCATAGACCTTAAAGTACAGTTCACAGATTTTCAGTTTTATCTCCAGAGTCGTGCACCCATCACCACTGTCAAATTCCACAACATTCTGTCTCTACAGAAAGAGGCTCCGTAGTCACTCTCCATTCCCTCTCCAACCACTCATCTACTGTCCATGGATTTGCCTGCTCTGAACATTTTATGAAAATAGAATTGTGAGATATGTGGCCTCTTACATCTGGTCTTTCATTTGTTCAGTTGCTCAGTCGTGTCTGATTATTTGCAACCCCATGGACTATCATGCCTGGCTTCCCTGTCCTTCACTGTCTCCCGGAATTTGCTCAAACTCATGTGTATGGAGTGATGTCATCCAACCATCTCATCCTCTGTCGCCCCCTTCTCCTCCTGCCCTCAATTTTTCCCAGCATCAAGGTCTTTTCCAATGAGTCGACTCAGCTCTTCACGTCAGGGGGCTAAAGTATTGGAGCTTTAACATCAGTCCTTCCAGTGAATATTCAGGGTTGATTTCCTTTAGAACTGATTAGTTTGGTCTCCTTGGTGTCCAAGGGACTCTAATTAGAGTCTTCTTCAGCCTCCCAATTCAGTCTTTCACTTAGCATAATCTTTTTCAAGGTACAGTTTGAAGTGTAGCAGGTGACAGCATCTCGTTGTTATGATGAGTGAGATTCCATTGTATGGATATGCCACGTTTTGTTTATCTGTTCACCAGCTGATAAACATTGGGTTCTTTCTACTTTTTGGCTGTTAGGAATAATGCTGCCATGAACTTTCAGGTACAGATTTTTGTATGGACATTCACTTCCTTTGTATATACAACTAAGAGTGGCATTGCTGGGTGTTAACTCCATGCTTAATGTTTTGAGGAACTGCAAGACGGTTTCCTGAAGCATCTGTGCTGTTTGACAGGTTCTTTCAGCAATGTTTAAGGGCCCTGTTTTATCAACAGCCTCACGAAGATTTGTCATTGTCATCTTTTTTTGTTAACAGCCATCCTAGTGTGTGTGCAGTATTTTTTCATTATGGTTTTGACTTTATTGCACTTTCCTAATGACTAGTAATGTTGAGTATTTTTTCGAAGTGCTTCTTGGCCATTTTAAAATTTTCTTTAAAGAAATGTCTATTCAGATCGCTTGCCCATTTTTAGATTGGGTTGTCTTTTTTTTTTTTTAAACTGTGGTTATAAGGTTTCTTTTTATATTCTAGATACAAATTTCTTATTGGATGTATCGTTTGCAAATATTTTTTCCTAGTGTGCGGGTTATTTTTTCATCTCACATGCATTTTAACTTCTTAAAAACTTGATGTTAATTTTGGGTATCATTAACAATTGGTATTGTTCAGTAGTTAAATTCCATTAAGTTTACAATTCTTGTTTTAGAAAAGCTAACATGCAAACCAAAGTAGTTAATGAAGCATAAAAAATTGTAAATAAAGTTAATGAGAATAGCACATTCCTTAAGATGAAAAGATCAAAACCCAGTTTTAGATCTTCTGTTACCAACATCTTGTGTGACCACTTCTTCATTTAGGGATAGCAAATATTATATGATAAAAGGTTGTGTGTTTTCTTCTGGTCAGTACAATCCCGAATTAAGTTATCCTCTTTGTTATAACAGTGAATATCTACTTTTAATTAAGATAAAATTGACATGTAACATGTAAGCTTAGGGTTTACAGGGTGTTGGTTTTTGATACATTTATGTATTGCAATACAGTTATCACTGTTAGTTAGCTAATACTTGTATCACATCACATAAATATTTCTTTACTTGTGGTGTAAATAGTTAAGGTCTAGTCTCCTAGCAATCTTACTTATTCTAATTTTAATTTAAAAGTTGGCGATTTTTTAAGTGAAATTTTAAAGGTATGTGACTGATACATTACTGGATATTAATCATAATTTTGACATGTGAATAGAACAAAAACCTTTAAAATATTAGCAAAGGGTATGCTGTAGAAGTGGAGTTTTCCCAACCCAGCTACTCTGACCATCTGTTACTCGTTATGAAAAGAATTTGGGAGGGGGTGTTAACACCTGAACTGCAGAGGGAACTCCCCACAGTCTGGGCTCTGAGCAACCTCTGTGAGAAGAAACTAGCCTACCACCCCAGGAAGCTCTGTCTTCCAGGTTCTGGGGTCAGAGGAGCCGCTATGGCCACATCTTCCCTTACTCCCACGTAATGTGATGAACGGCTTTGTACGTGTCATCTTTTTAAAGTTTAATGACTGCGATTAGTGTTTGCAGCTCAGATTTTCTAGTCTTCCTAGTAGATGACATGTAAGTGCATACCAGTCTATAACCAGAAGTCATAGTGTTTTTTATTTGGCATGATAAAGGTTGTACCCCTTTAAGATGTTCTTTTCTTCTCACTCTAGGCCTCAGGAGTGCAAGTTGCCGATGAAGTATGTCGCATTTTTTATGACATGAAAGTTCGGAAGTGCTCCACGCCAGAGGAAATCAAGAAAAGAAAGAAGGCTGTCATCTTCTGTCTCAGTGCAGACAAAAAGTGCATCATCGTGGAGGAAGGCAAAGAGATCTTGGTGGGAGATGTTGGTGTCACCATAACCGATCCTTTCAAGCATTTTGTGGGGATGCTTCCTGAAAAAGATTGTCGCTATGCTCTGTATGATGCAAGCTTTGAAACAAAGGAATCCAGAAAAGAGGAGTTGATGTTTTTCCTGTGGTAAGCATTGTTAAAAATATCAAGTTTTCATAAACTCAGAGTTAATCTCTTGTTGTCAGCTTAGCTCCTCTCCAGAGTCTTCAAGACACTGTGCCCAGAGCCAGCCCTCTTCCCAATTGATTTGTGCTTTTGAAGCGGGTGCGGTCGTCATCTCTGATTGGGATTTGTTCTTCGTCCATACTCTCCAGGAGGGTAGCTGCTGGCCTCTTGGGGCTATTGACATGAGACAAAATCAGAAGTTCGGCTTTAGTTTGAGTCGCCACATTTCAGATGCCCAGTAGTCACGTGTGATGAGTGGCCGCCTCGTTAGGCAGCGCTGAGACAGAACATTCCCATCACTGCAGAAAGCTCTGTCAACAGTGCTGCTTTACACAGCGGGAAAGAACTGTAGAGCCATTTACATGGCCTTTTTCTTGAAAGGCTGTTTAAATTATTCTGGTCTTTTCAAGTAAATTCATACTTGAGATTAAGTTTGACTTGAAAGTCACCCTGATCCTCACTTAATCATATTACTGTACATCCCATGATATGGAATTGCCACATAGTGAGAATCTCTCCAGCTTCTAAAGGGGCAGGTGGTAATGGCTTGTGATTTGGGGAGCAAGGGTGGGCCCTGTGGGTCCTCTTGATCCTTTGGCCTGAGCTGGGCAAGGCAAGCAGGGGTTTAGCTCTTTAGCTGTGTGCCAGGGGACTGGGAGATCAGAGCATTCTGGTTTCAAGGAATGTGACTCTAGGCCACCCCTAGTCCACTGCGGCCCTTGGCTGCACCTGGGGAAACAGATGCCATGGGGTTGCAGAGATGCCTTGGGGTTACAGTCGTGAGGTCATATTGGGCTCTTGCTGTGGAGCAGGCCTGGTAGCCACAGACACATGCTTAAAGATAGTACTGAGTATTAACACTGAGCATGTTGAATGAAAGTGCATCTGTTAAACTTTTATTTCTGCTGCATGCCAGGTGTTGTGTTAGGGCTGGGAAAGTAGCTGTGAAAAAAGCAGGGAGAGCCCTGGCCCCTCTGGAATTTACTCTGAGCCGCAGATACGGCAGGTAAAAGTTTAAGCTTTTAAATTGGTGAATATTTCCTTTATTTGCACTATTTTTATCCTGGTTTTTTATCCCTTTTTTTCCCCACTAATAAAATGATACATTGTCATTAAAGAACATTTGGGAAATGAATGAAGAAGAGAAAATTCCAGTGTTAGTGCTGTGTTTTATTTTGCATTGTTACTTTTTAAAACATAAAACCTTATTTTAGGAGTTTCCTGTAAAAGGCTCTGTTTAGGGCCCAGGGAATGGCTCTTAAAGTATTTTAAAGATCTGGTTAGAGTAAAATGAGAACAGCTAAAGCTTTTTTTGTCCCTGACCTATTTTGCATAAGAAACGTACCCACTGAATTTTGTAGCTCGTGTATCTGAGGTCCACGTTGTGGCTTTGCCACCCTCCTTGGACCCTAGAATGGGGAGGAATGCGCATCTTGTTCCCAAGAATAGACTTGGCCTGCTGTTGGCAGGCATCAGACTAGGTGAGGGACACACAAGTCCATGGTGTTCATGATTGTTGATGTCCTGGAAATGTGGCCACTAAATGGAGTTGTTAAGTGCTTAAAAGTATTTAACTACACTCCTTTTACCCTTTGGTGTCATGTAGTGTAGAACGCAGGCGGGCCTGAGGTTCAGTGGTGCAGTGAGAAATAATGCATGTGTGGATATGCAGTTTGAGGAGATGAGATTTTTCTGTGGGTTGTTAATATATCTGTTGCTTTTCAGTATT
Source organism: Bos taurus (assembly GCF_002263795.3). Classification (NCBI taxonomy): domain Eukaryota; kingdom Metazoa; phylum Chordata; class Mammalia; order Artiodactyla; family Bovidae; genus Bos; species Bos taurus. Next base: position 37,976,604 of record NC_037340.1, read on the forward strand.
GCTGCTAATGAATGTGGTAAAGCGTATGCAGTATTTTTTCAAGAGGGGGAGGCACTGAAAAATCTGTGAATGTAACGTAATAGTAATATTAGCAAGACATCATTATCGCTGAACTTCCATTAAGCTTAGAAGAAGAAATCTTTGTGTTGTGTTTTGTGACGCTAGACCGAGATGGAAAACAGGCGCACACGGTCAGAGTTTGCTGCTGGAGTGGACCTGGGCACAGTGACCAGGAGGGCAGTGTGGGGACTTGGACTTCACTCACATTCTTCTCCCGAAAAAACCTGAAGCAAAAATTGGGAGCATTTCTTAATTCTGGGTGGCAGATACTTGATTCACAGATTATTCTCTATACTTTCCTGTATTTTGAAAGTTTTTCCCACCAGAAATTATTAAAAAACCTCTCACGAAGATGGTGGTTTATTAGCCTGAACTCAATCCTTTATTGATACAAATGATTAAAAAGGTATTTTCAAGAAGACAATTGATAATACAGTGAATTATCCAGTGTTGTTTATTTTCACTCCATTAACTGAATCTGATCATTGGTCCCTGACTTTTTTCCTTGGTCAACACAAGTTGCTCTATGTATGCGCGTCCGGCACAGTCTCGGAGCAGAACTGGAAAACCGTGCAGTTGGAAAAGTTCTCCCAGAAGGCTGAGGGCCCTCCCCCATCTGATGCAGTTGTGTAGCGCGATGTTAGTTGTGCTTTCTCTAAACTGGTTTTCTTCTTTTGGGGCCCCTCTCCTCTCCAGGGCACCAGAACTAGCTCCTCTGAAGAGTAAAATGATCTATGCGAGCTCCAAGGATGCCATCAAAAAGAAGTTCCAAGGTAAGGTCTAGCCTCCGCCAGGGGTCGGGTGTGGCAAGCCAAGGAGTGGGGCTTCATTTCAGAGCGGCGCCTCATCTCCTTGGCAAACCTCCACACAGAGCGAAGGGCACTGCTTGTTCTGAGGACACCCGGAGGCAGAGCCGGCTCTCAGCACGTCTCTGCCTCCTGCAGGCCCTTGGGCCGGGAGGCCTGTGCCTGATACTCTGCCCTCTCAACATTGTGTGTGTGTGTGTGTGTGGCTTGTTCAGTCTGGTTTGAAACTAGTTTCAGACGTTGCCAAGTTTCTCTCAGGGCAGGTGGAGACAAATTGGTTTATATCGGTCATAGTAAGTGATAAATCTGCTATTACCTCTGAACGTAGCCAAGTAGCAAAAAGGACGTGTTCATAAATGGGAAGGGATGCTCTTATTGCTGGCTTTTCTTTGGAATGGTATGGTTTTTAGGTTATTGACTCAACTGTGTCCAAAGGAGACTGGCCAGGGCTGGCCGGTTATATGTGACTTGCCGCTGGGTCACGGGGATCCTGAGAAGATGGCCTGGACCTACTTTCTGTCTCCAACCAGATGGAGATGCTGGTATGATGGACAGAGCATGGGGCCAGTGCCCGTAGCCCACTGAGGGCTGAGCTTGTCATCTAACTGCTGTGTGGCTCAGCCCAGACTGCATAACCTCTGTGGGCCTGGGTCCTCCCAGCTGAGGGTGGGAAGGTGCCCGCCTTCCTGCTGTGACTGGCTCCAAACCGCTGGGCGAGCCAAGGTCACAAGGGCTTGGCCCATGGTCATGTTCATTTGGTTTCACTGTGACTGGTTTTATATTCTTGCAGTAGGGCAGATTTGCCTTAGCTTGTTTTACGTGGGAAAACAAAATTCTCACTTCCTTCCCTGAAACCTGGTGCTGCCTCATTGCATCCCTGCCTGGCTCCGCACGTGCTTGTTTGGTGTGGGATGTATCCCGGCTCTGTGTTGCCGTCCCGGAGAGGAGCTGCTCTGTGGACACGCTCTGGTGACTCGCAAGGCATCCCCCTCCTGCCCTTCTCCCCAGCGAAAGCATCTCTGGCTTTCTCCCGGTGGTCCCGCGTGGTCTAGAAGTTGCCCCTCTGTGCTAAAAGCAGCTCAAGAAACAGTCTCAAAACTACGGAAAACCAGAAAACAAGGCAGCTGTTCAGAAGCGAGCAGCTGTTTGCAGAGCCTCTGCTGTACACGGGACTCCCGGTGCCGTGCGCTGTCCTCCCGAGAAGGCCATCACTAGGCCGTCTCTGAGAGAGCTGCCTGGACGTGGGGTGTGCAGCCACCGGAGGGCTGCTTTCTGGGCAGAATGATCCCCTTTGTGCTCTTACTCCTCAATCCAGCTGGCTGAATCAAAGTGTCAAATTCATGTATTAACGTACGTTTCAAAAACCAGGAAAAAGGATTCCTACTCCCGCTTTTTAACTTTTTTGTTGAAAACAGCCTACCTATGGAAAGCGTACGTGAAGCATGGTTGTCTCCTGATCTGATGACCAGCATCCCAGCCTCACTGCTGCCCCTCCCTGTCCCCTGCTCCTAACAGCGCAGAGTAATTCTGGCTGATTTTGTTATGTGAGTGGAAGCGTCTAGAATGTGCGCTGCTAGGTCTGGCGCCTCTTTGTCAGCACTAGTTCGAGAGTCTCTCTCGCCGGTGCCCGTGCTTTCAGATGACTCATCACCGTGTACTCGCCCGCGGTTTGCTCTGCCACAGCTGTCCCACCCCTGTTTAAACCGGCCTTTTAAAACAGTTGCTGTGTTAAAGAAATAGGTAAACCGCCACCATAACTAAACATAATTGTTTTCTTTCCTCCCTAGGCATAAAACACGAGTGTCAAGCAAATGGGCCAGAAGACCTCAATCGGGCTTGTATTGCTGAAAAGCTAGGTGGATCCCTAATTGTAGCTTTTGAAGGATGCCCTGTGTAGACCATCATCTGGTGCCACAAATCGAAAGCTTCTGTGTTTAATGTTATCCTCTTGCTATGTATGAGTAAAGCAGATAATGTTTAGGCTAGGGACTCACTGAAGGGGAGCTGTCTTGTCATTTGTGGGGGTAAACTATTCTATGAACATGTGCAAATGGCCCTAAATAAATCTACACTCTAAAACTTTATTGGTGTGAAATTAACTTCTTACTGGCCAAATGCCTGTTTGGATGAGTTGGCTTGTTATAAACATTTTTGTTAAAGCTCGTAATTTTTAATATTTAATAGTGCAGTTCACAAACCAGTAGGTGGCCACATGAAGAGAATTACTGCATCTTTGTTAACCTCACCAGGTATTTACTTTTTTCTTTTTTGCTTAGAGATTTGGTCATAATCTGGTTGTAATTTTGGCCCAAATTTCTTTATTCTGTTGAGCTAAACTGAATCATGGAAAGTAGTTCTCCTCACAACATGTAACAGCACTAAAGTCCTAACTTGGTGATTCTACTGAATACATGGTAGAGACTGCCTTGAAAGGTGTAGGCTTCGAACCAGTGCTGACCTTGCAGAGCGCTGTTGCAGCCCATAGTTGGCAGAGGAAGCCACTCGCGAACCTGGGGCCACTCACTCACAGGGCTGGTCGGGAGGCTGTTCTGAGAGTGGCCTTGCACCCTGGATTCAGGAGAGTGTGCACCATCTTATAACAGCGAATTGTAAAGCAGACCTGGGCTCCAGCGTAACCCACTTTGTTAATGAAAAACGGTGAGGGTGGTGTATTGACAGACTGTGACTCTGTGCTGTCTTTAACTAATTATGTCTCCTTCAGAACTTTGTTGCTTCTGGTATGATAAAGTATGGAAGAATGTTACTTTTACTCTAGGGCCCGGGAGAACTTCCTCTCCTAGAGTAGCTTGCAACTGTACATGCGGTGTGGAGCAGGTATGATGGACGACACGGGAAGCCGCGCTGAGCACCCTGGAAGTGACTGTCCTTCACATCACAGGCATAACACTGAGCACCTAGAGACCCACAAACGGTGGAATTTAGAAGTAGCAGTACTGGCTTTATGTAATAAAGGAAGCATTTTTAACTTCTCTCCTGTGTAATTATTCACGCGTGACTTGGGAATAAAGGATTTTGCCTTCCACATGTGTGGTTAGGTGGGGAGGCTTGGCTATTTCAGACAATTACAGTTAAGATCACGGCTCCTTCCTCCTCTGATTGAATGAAAAGGTTGGTATATATTTGGAAGTCGTTCTTATTCCAAATGTTTATCTAAATGCCAGGCTGTTATCTCTTCTCTTGTTTGGGAGCCAAAAAAAGGTTATGCTTTGATCAAAATACTTCTTTCCAGATTATCTAGAAAACGGTGCTGGCCACTGGTGACATACAGGCTGCTTGTCATTCTTTCATCCTAAATTTCTCTACTGCAAAGCAGTGCTCTCAGTGACTGTATGGATAGGCGCCCGAGAAGCACTGCAGGCCCCAGACGGCCTTGGTGAAGAATCAGCCTCGGAGGCAGAGCCAGGAGGTTCAGGAGACAGTCTTCTCTGTGGTTTCACCTTGTGACGTGTGGAGCCGCTTGTATGAGCACCTGCCTCCGTGCAGGTATGTGTGTGGGGTGCTGTGGGGAAGGTTTCGAGCAGTGCCCGGGGGTGTGACATGTAAATAGCTCCTGGCACTCAGCTCCAGAAATTGGGAAATGCTAATAGTCACTTCTCTGTCAAGGAGCTTCTAGATTCCTGAGGTTGGGGCCCTAGATTCTCGCTCACCAGCACTACAGGTAACTCTGTTGCAAAATGAGAGTCTTGGACCTCAGCTGACCCTGGTGAGGAATACAACTGCAGGTATTGTCTGCTTCCAGCACATTTACACTTTGACAGGTGCTCACACATTGCAGAAGAGTGGGTGGAAAGCTGACTCAGGGTTCATTGAACGACTGCTCTTCTGCCCCGAGGCAGTGGCAGCAGATACCACCACTGACTTTTAGAGCTAACAGACATTTAGAGGTGGGCTGTGAAGTTAGTTATTCCGAGAATATTAATCTCAGAGAAAACCATGAACACAGTGACGGGTGGAAAGATGGGGCTTGGTCGAGTGGGTTCCTTTCCTAGAGCCCCTCTCCCCTCAGAGTACAGCTGGTCCACACACACCTGTGTGACTTCCACTCTTTACCAGCTCGTCCTTGGACTCTCAGAGCCTAAATGGGCCTGAGGACAGACATGTTGATTGGTCACGATTTGGGGTATTTTCAAAATGTGGAAGCCATCTCCAGACCAAGTTCTAGCTGGGCTGGGGCTGGAAGAACGGTCACTACATGGTTGGGGAGGGGCACTGAAAGGGGACTTACTGAGCCAGGGCCTCAGCCAGTCCAGAGAGGTAAAGTAACTTGTCCAAGGTCATACAGCACTCGGGTCTCTCCCCCCCCCCCCCCACCCCGCCAAGGTATTCCCATCACACCCCTGGTGAGTTATTTATTTGTAAAATCTGGAATTCTGAGTTAGGTTTTGTTCCATTTGAGGCTGGAAGGAAACCAACTCTTCTTTTGGGCTCTGCGTCCTATTAGGCATTTGTGGAGCATGTCTGGTGGTTTCACTGCCTGAAGGCCAGGCATCCCAGGGGTTGTGCATTTTATTGACCCTCCCACGCAGGTGACCAGAGGTAGTCCAAAAAGCTGCAATGGGGCTTCCAGGTCTAGAGGGGCTGCTAATGGGCAGCGAGACCCTGAGCTTCAGGTCAACCCCGGGAGCCTCTGAACTTGGATGTTTTCAGAGCTCCCAGCTCTTCTGTCACCTGGGGTCTGGGGTAGGTGGCTGTCTCTCCACGCCCCCATCTACCCCTGACCGCCTCCCCCATCTTCTTGAGCCTGAGGTTGGACCTGGCCCCTGGACAGCAAGGTCTGCAGGCTCCCCCTGCTGGCCGGGAGCTGCTGCTGCCAGGCCTCTGGCTGCTGGGCCAGTGGTTGGCAGGTGTGGAGGCCCTCACCCTGCCCATCCCCAGACATGGATGCTGGAGCCCTCCAGGTGGTCTGAGGATGGAGCCCACAGGCAGCAGCTTGGCACCCCTAGGGTCTTTTGAGCCTTCCTTCCCCAGAGGTGACCCCGTTCCTTTAGCCTAAGTTTAGTCACTCAGTCATGTCCAGCTCGTTGCCAACGCCACAGGTTGTATGTAGCCTGCCAGGCTCCTCTGTCCATGGGATTCTCCAGGCAAGAATACTGGAGTGGGTTGCCATTCCCTTCTCCAGGGGATTTTCTCGATCCAGGGATTGAACCTGGGTCTCACCCGTTGCAGGCAGAATCTTTACCATCTGAGCCACCTGGGGAGCCCTGCCTAAGGGTCCCCAGCTTTTCAGCCGCGTGGTGGGGGAGGGGAGCTTAGTGGAAAAGCAGACTATAGAGGACCTGAAGGAGGTCCTGCGGGTGACCTGGTACAGGACATAAGGGCGGCTGTTCACCAGAAAATGGCCCTGAACCACTGCCCTTGGGTGAAGGTTCCTGTATGTGGATGAGTCGTGAGCCCTGCCCGGAGTTAGGAGCTCACAGGGGTGTGGGGTGAGGGGCTGCTGGTCACGGCTTCCACAGTCACAAGCCTCCCTTCCAGCCAAGGCAAGGCCCCAGGCCTCCAGACTTCAGCAGGTATTAGAGGCCGCCTTTCACCAGGTGAGCTGCTCCCACTCCCTGGGGGTTCATTGCAGGATGGGGGAGGTGCCCCTTCCACGAGCACTTGAGATGTCACATGAGAACCGAGCCTGTGGCCTGACAGGCATCATCAGTCACTTTTTCCCGCTGAGGCTTCTGGCCAGAACCCTTGGCCTGTGTCCCCCGGCCCTTGGGGTTCCTTTCTCCACTTAAGCCGCCTGCAGGGGTCTGGAACAGGTAGGTCTCATCTCCCTTCCTGGGAAACCTAAGTGGCTCCGGTGCCCTGCCCATTCAGACCCCTTGCCTTCATGACCCAGCTCCACGGGGCCCTCTCACCCACCCTGGCCCCTCATCCCATTTTTCTGCACCCTGTCCCCTCGGCCCTGACCCCTCCTCCCTCCTGGCAAACTCCAGGTCCTGCTCTGTCTCTGGGGAACCATCCCAGAATTTCCAACACCATGATCCCAACACAGTCACCACACCTAAGGCCACTCAGCAGTCAGGTGGCCCACGGACCTAGTGCCCTCTGCAAGCCAGCACCTGGTTTTGGTCATGCAGCCTGAGGTCAGCACTGCCCAGCCCCTGGCCGCTACTTGTGTATGTGGCCCAAGGCAGCTAGAGGAACCTTCCCTCCCTGAGGTCTTGAGGTGCTGGTGACAACCACCCTGGAGGGAGTCAAACCCAGCCTGGAGGTGTGGGATGCCGAGGCTCTCAGGCAGGGGTGAGACCCCCCTCCCATCTGGGTGCACCTGCCATCCAGGTGCTTGTCTTCCCCCAGCCACACTCAGCCCATCAGACCCCTCTCCCAGGCTTCTGAGTCTTGGGACTGAGCTGGAAGTACCACAGAGACCCCTGGGGGCTGCTTCAGTTCAGCTTCTGTTTCTGGGTTGATGCAACCACTCCCATGACCCTGCCTCTAAATCCACTTTTGGCTTAAACTCCAGGTTCCTTACGAAGCCCCCAAATCACCTCTTGACCAGACTCAGATCCCCGAAAACATGAGGGTCCAAGGATCATGGCAAGTTAAGCTGGATGCCGTCTACAGCCCTCCTGAGGAGTGGATGTTTGCCCGGGTCCAGCCAGAAGGATAGAGAGTCCCTTGTTCACTCCTGGAACTCACTTCACACTATGGCCTGGGCCATCCGCAGCCCTGCTCCTCAGGGTGGGGACCAGTCCGTGCATCCATCAGGCCACCAGGTATCTCAGGCCCTGCTCCCTCACCCTGCCCAGTGGGCACTGGGGGACCAGAAACCACACTCATTCTCTCCTGGAAGGAGCCCCCAAGGAAGATGGGACAAGACCAGAGTGCCGGGCGACACGCGGGTTTTAATGGCATTAACACCCAGGAGTCACGCGTCGGTTCTGGGGGCAGCATCTTCCGGGGACTGGGGCTGCTGCCTCGCTGGCTGTGACCTTCCAGTCTGCTCTGCAGCCTTAGGGACTCAGCACTAGAACCACCCGACCCCCAACCCCGCGAAAGACACAATTGCACTGACTGACATACAGACCCCGGGCCCGCCTCCCAGAACAAGCCCTGGGTCTGTCGCACGGCTGACGAGGGCTTTGGCGTCTGCTGGCTGGTGGTCCAGGGCCGGGCCAGGGCGATAGTGTTTCTCGAATGTGACAAAGGTTCTTCTTGTACAAACTGGGTCTGGAAGATCTACTTCTGGTGCTAAGAAACTCTTGTCTTTATGGCTTCTCAGAGCTACCGAAGTTGGGCCCGGATAACGCTGTGTCGGTTGGTTTATTTGTAAGGAATGTGTAAGGCATTTTGGTAAGTTGAACAGTAATTTCATTTTCTGCAGGAGACTCAGACAGAAGTGCCTTCCTTTGAGCTGCCGTCCTCCTGTGGACAGAGGGTGAAGGGGAGAAGCTGGCCGGCGGGGGCACACTCACCCCGGCTCCTAACCCACCCTAACTACGGCCTGCAGCCCAACACCAGAGTGGCCTGGGGCTGGAGGAGACACCGAGGGCTTGGCAGGGGTCCAAGGTCAGCTTTCAGGAATCTCTGTTCTCACCCCTCCAGCCCCTGAGTCCACATCTCCTCCTTGCTGGCCTTCCCCAGGGTCCTGTGCACCCCTACCCCCTGCCCCTCGGGGTCAGCGCTCACTGGTCTGTCCAGCCGCTCCTGCAGCTTCTGCACCGTGTCCTTCTCTTTTGCCAGCTGCTCCTGGGTCGTCTTCAAAAGCTCCTGCAGCTTGGTGGCCGCACGTCCCAGGTCACCAGTTAACTTCTTCTCTTTCTCTAGCCTCTCCTGCGGTTGGAGGGTTGAAGGGGATCAGCCTACACATGACATGCAGCAGGACGGGCCCCCTGGCTGTGCCTGTGGGATCACACCAGGCCCAGGAGGACACGGTCTCCTGGCCACAATCAGGAGTGTCTCTACAGGGCTGTTCGAAGCTGTAGCCCCTGGGGTCACGTACTGGCTGCTGAGCACTGGCCTTAAGTTCTACTTGATCCAGTTGTCTGTGATACTGGAGGCTCAGGAATACTCCCCCACCTCACCTTCCCCTAAACTAGGGTGGACTGTGCCCAAGGGGCCTCCAGGGACAACAGGGAGCGTGAAGTGATGGCACCCAGTACCTTCAGCTGTGCAGCCTCCTCCACCTCCGAAGACCCAAGGGCGCTGGTGCAACGGAGCTTCTCCAACTCCGCCTGCAGCTGACTCGCCACGAGCTGAGCCTGGGGGGGTTGGTGGGGGTGGGGGGCGGTCAGGACCCATACAGAAGGCAAGTGACAGGATGTAGTGACAATCCCCCAGGTGGGTTGCGGCTGGCCCAGCCCTGCCACCCTGACCCACAAGGGCCCTGACAGACAACTGTCAGCTGAGCAGCACCCTGACCTCCTCAAACTCGGCTGTGAGTTTCTGCCGCCGCGTCTGCTCGTCCCCCAGCAGGGCTTCCGTCCGTTCCAGCTGCGTCTTCAGCTGCAGGCAAACACGTTTGGAATCTGGGGCAGGCAGGACCCTTTTAGGCACCCAGGGCCCCCCACCCTGCCCTGCCATGGACACGCGGGGTGGCCTGGGCTCTACAGCCAGTCCTGACTCCCCTGGGTCCCGCTCCCCTGGGGGAGGCGGGACCCAGCAGCTGGGGAAGGGAGCTGGGTGATGGGGGAGAGATGCCAATGGGATGCGGGGTCCTCTGTTGAGACCCCAGGACAGAGAACATCAGCCCTGTGCGAGCCCTGGCCCAGGAGGCCATCCCACCCTGAGGCCACCACCACCATGGGGAGGCTGTTGATAGTTGGCTGGATCAGGGGTCCGGAGGGTGAGTGCCCCACCAGACACCCCAGCCCTCGCCCTTCCTTCCACTCTGCATCTCTTCAGAAGCAGGTGTCTAGGCAGAGCGGGGCTGGTGATCAGCGAGCGTCGGGGCTGCTGTCCCCGCCCCGCACTGGGTGCAGGAGCCCGCGCAGCGTCAGTGACCAACACCCGGCTCGCCCTCCTAACCTCGGCGGGGTCCTGCTCTGCTCGGGGGGCCTCAGCCACGTCACCATCCTCCACATGGCTCTTCATCTCACTCAGCTGCTGCCTGACCTGGAACAGGGAGGCTGGGTTTGTGTTGAGGCATGGCTGGATGCACGCAGCTCCCCAGGAGGACCACAGGCGCTCTCGGCAGCCACAGCCCCTCAGGGGACCTGCTCTGATGAGCATGGCCTGTGTGGGCTCCCCTGCAGGTTCCTGGGGGGCGGGAGGCCAGCACCGAGACCCTTTGCTAGAGTCAAACTGCAGCTGAGGGACCAGACTGCCCTTGTGCACACACTCCACTCACTGCAAGGCCAGTGGCATGGAGCCCAGTGACTCCCAGGGAATGTGGTACATGCGAGACAGAGGTGCGCAAAGCAAGGGAGGGGACCTCCCAGGCCACACTGTGGTCCTAGCAGCCACAGGCCCAGGGTCAAGCAAACGTGCCAGCAGCCCCTCCAGCAGCCCACCCACATCCCCTCTGACTGGGCATGGGAACATGCATACCCAGCCCCCACAGAGCAAGCAGTCACACCATGGCCACTCACCAGGGCAAGCTCGTCGCTTTGTTTCTGGGCTTCACTTTTGGCCGCATCCAGCTGAGACTGAGATTCTAATAAGAGCTGCCTCAACTGAGAAAACAGAGCCGGGTGGCGGGAGAAAAGAAGAGACAACCAGTTCTTGTGAGCACCTCTCAGGGAATCCAATACATGCAGGCACCCGCCCCGGGAACCTGCAGGGGAGGGCAGGGGGAGGCAGCCTCCAGCAGTTTCTGCTGTTTTTAAGACTTGGGAAGCATGGCGTTCAGGACATGGCTTCTCCCAGGCCTTCACAAGTTATGGAGTGTCTTACAAAGCAAAGGTAGAAGTCTGAGATCACTCCAGAATCGGGGTGCTGAGCTTGTCCTCTCTGCTGCCTGAACATGAAGCCCTGTCACGTTTAAATGCCTGCCCATAAGGATGGCGTCGCTGCACCAGGTGGAGGAATTCCCGCACTGCCAGGCTGGCCGGCCTCACCCAGCCCTGCCTGCGGGGCTGCCTGGGACAGGACTCACCCCCGCCACCTCCTGGGCATAGCTCTGGCACTCGGCGCTGGCAGCCGCCACGTGCTTCTCCAGCTCGGCCTCCAGGCGCCAGGTGTGCTCCCTCACCTGGACAGGACGTGCGTCAGAGGCCGCAAACGGGTGGGATGAGAAAGGGACGACCACGGGATCAGGGCTGGCCGGCTCGGGGACAGGGGCTGGAGGGGGCCTCCACGGCCCGACGGTTCCAGGAGGTGCCCGGGGCCAGACCCCTGACATGGTGCCACACACAGGCACCCCGGGACAGGATGAGCTCTCAGGCCTAGAGATTTACTTGCAAGGTCGGTGCTGGGGGACCTGCTCCAAGGCCAGGGTGGATGGACGAGTGTGGCGGGGCTATCCCGCACCCTCCTCCCACAGTTCCTGAGGCCACGGCAGAAGCCACGGTGCACCACCCTGGGCATGCTGCCTCCGGCCACCCCGAGGTCATAACCGCTCACTAAGGAAAAGCAGGGACACGTGGACCAGGAAAGAAAACGACCACAGGAGCCTCCGTCAGAGGACGGCGCTCTCTGCCCAGAGCCCCCACGCACCTGATCAGAACTTTCAAGTTCCCCTTTGAGCTTCTCGACAACCTCTTCGAGATGTTTTACGGTGACCCGTGACTACAAAGCACAAGGAAGGGGCAGTCAAGCATGAGCCCTGGGGGATCTGACCAGGGATGCACTGCTGCGTCTCCTCACAGCTGTCCTAGGACCCACCCCAGGAAGCCCATGGTGCCCCTGCCCCACAGAGTGACCAGCCCCTCTTCCTAGGGCTGGGGTCTCCTAGAGACCAGGATTCAGCTGTCGAGTCTTTCTGTGACCACACTTCATGTGGCGTGACCGAAACGACTCCCCAAGTGACCCAGATGACCCTGTGGGCGTCCCCCTGGCACTGATGGCACTCCGCCCTGGCAGCCTGCTTGGGCAGGTGGACCCTGGGTGCCTCGGGCACCGTACCTCCTGGAGCTCCTCCTCCGCGGCGCTCACCCGGGCCTTCCACACCTGTTCCTCCTCCTCCACGCTCTTCTGCAGTGCCTTGAGCATGGCCTCCTGTTGGGGCAGCCGTGAGCATGGCCTGCAGACCCCACATACATCCCCCAGCTCCCTCCCTGCCCCAGCGGCCACCCTGTTCAGATCCCAGCCCTGCCGGCCACGCAGCGGGGCTCCCCCAGCCAGCGTGCAGAAGACAGAGCCGTTGGGACTCTCGTCTCTGATGGGTCTGCAGCAGGTGGACCTCAGCAGCCCAGGAAGGGCCAGCCCCAGCACAAGGGCTGGGCTCCTGGTGTCATAGGAGAGCCAACCACTCCCCTCCCGCCTCAGACTCGGCCCAGACCTTCACCCTGAGCACCCCTCTTCGCCATTCAGCCACAGGAACAGGGCCCAGAGGGGGGCCGTGCCCACCCAAGGTCACAGAGCCAGCGACCCGGTCGGGCCCCCCAACCGCTGGACTTCCCTGCCGGGCCTCACCGTCTCGGCCAGAATGCTGCGGTACTGGTCACACTCGGCCTGCAGGCCACTCTGCGTCTCCTCCGCCTCCCTCAGCTTGGCGGCCAAGTCCTGAGTGCGGAGGCAGAAGGGGAGGGGTGAGGGGGGCTGGTGAGCCAAAGCCTGACGACCGGCTCCAGGCACCCCCGGGGGACAGGGCAGGCTGTGAGGCTGGATGGCTGTCCGTGCTCACCGAGGGCTCCGGGCTCGCCTGCGGCCGCTTCGACAACTCCAAACAGGCATTCTCTTTGAGCTCCTGCAACCACTCAGCGTAACTCTGAAACAGAAATGTTTTGCAGTTGGGCGGGATGCACCCCTTCATGGGCGGGGGGACCCAGAGGAGCCACCCCGCCTCCTACCTGGTTGGTGGAGGTGGGGAGCCCCGGGAGCAGGGCCAGCAGGGCCTCCTTGGTCTGGGCCTCCGTCAGGCTGAGTTGCTTCTCCGATTCCTCCTGTGGGGAGTCCGGGCAGGGGTTGCGGGGGGAGTGCAGGGGTCAGCCTGGGCGCTCAGGGGGATCGTTCAGACAAGATGTCAGGGCAGAAGAGCAATACAAACAACATCCACGCAGACAGACCAAGCTTGGGCCCCCGGTGGCCTTGGAGGGCAAGGCCCAGCTGAGAAGCAGCACAAAGGATTCACTGCTCCCCACTTCTCCAGGGGAAACAGGCGGGAGGGTGGGCAGAGAACACGTAAGAAGAGGCAGGGATGGGCCCCGGATGGACTCCGGAGCCGGTCTGAGCCCAGGGCTGCCCTGCCTGTGGCTGCAAGCTCTGCTGACCAGCTTGACTGACGCCAGCCCGGAGCCCACACTGACCTTGGCCTGAGTCAGGGACCGCAGCTTCTCCTCGCAGCTCTTCTCGGCCGAGGCCAGAGCCTCCATGGCCTTCCAGTTCTTCTCTCGGAGGTCCTGGCAGGAGAGGGGCATGGTCAGCATGCCCAGCCAGGCTGGTCTCTGCAGGGCATGCAAACCCCCCTGACCTGCCTCCAGACCCCACAGGGGATGCTGGGCAGCACTGGCGCCTGATGGCTCGGGGTGACCCGGTGCCTTTTAGAGAGAGACTCGTCTGTGGGGCTGGGGGTGGGGAGATGAGGGCAGTCACTGGCTCCTCAGTGAAGAGCTTCCAGTCACCTGGAGGCCGACTCTGGCCCAGCCAGGCCTCGGGAGGCGCGGTCAGAGGCTCTGGAAGACGGCCTGGGCCAGGATGCAGCCGAGGCCCCTGTCCACACGGCAGGCGGCCCCTCCCCATCCACACGGCAGGTGCCCCGGCCCCACACTCACATTGTTCTTCGCCTTCTGCTGCTCCACCGCCTCCCTGAGCTCCGTGGCCTCCTTCTCCAGGCACCACACCTGTGACTCCAGCTCCATGAGGCTGGGGACAGACAGCAGGTCACTGTCTGGCTCTGAAGGCCTGCAGCCCCCCCAGGGCCTGTCTCGGAGCCCCTCCTTGTCCCAGGTGCCCAGGGGCACACATGGGGTCTGGGACGAGGGCCAGGCCCCTCCCTCACAAGGCACAGGCTTCAGAGGAGCTTGGGCAACTGCCCAGGCCCCTTCCCCGAGAGCCGAGGGCCCAGAGGCCACCAGAATCCCACTTGGGGACACAGCTGCTTGGACGGAGAGGTCAGAGCAGCCGCGTGGCAAGTGCCAGTACAGGCCCTGGACCGTTGCTTTTTGGGGTGCTCTTTCTTTTGCTAAGGGCTTCCCTGATAGCTCAGTTGGTAAAGAATCCACCTGCAATGCAGGACACCCCAGTTCTATTCCTGGGTCAGGAAGATCCCCTGGAGAAGGGAAAGGCTACCCACTCCAGTATTCTGGCCTGGAGAATTCCATGGACTGTACAGTCCAAGAGGTTGTAAAGAGTCAGACACGACTGAACGACTTTCACTTCACTTCTTCTGCTGCCTGGTCCCGTTCTGTCCCACAGCCTGCGGCCCTGGCCCTTCCCTACGGCCACAGCTGCCCTGGAGAGACGCGGCTGGGCCTCCTGGGAGGACACCAGGCAGCACAGTTGCCCGCAGTCCATCAGGAACATTCCTGCTCTTGGTGGTGCCCGGCAGGCCCTGGCTCCCTGCCGCGACCGCCCTGTGTCCAAAACCTGGCTCTGCCAGGACCCGAAGGCTCCCCCTCAGTCCTGCACCTGGGCTCTGAGACATTGGCCCGAGAGGACCTCAGACACCAGGGGAGCTGGCAGGACAGCGGCACCACCTCCTCACGCTTCCCTCCAGACTCAAGGCCATGTGGTTCTGTCTGCCCCGTCACCCAGATAGCTCGGGGTGGACACTCTAGAACGTCTCTGGCTGTCCTGAGAAAGAGGCTGCAAATGGACACTTTAACATGTCATCTTTTGAGTCTCGATTTAGAACAGGACAGGAAGCCACTAGTGCTGACCTGAAGTAGCACAACCAGGACCGCTTAGGGTCAGGAAGGAAGTCCCTCCGAGGACGCCCCCGGTGGGAACATGTGTTCTGATTTTCTCACCAGGGGCCACAGTGGACAGCTTTTTTGAGGACCGCCACCCTAAGGAAGTGTGTGAAGACAACACCCTCGGGGAGGGCTGTGCGCTGCCTGCCCTGACCCTCACCTTCATTCTAAGTACAGTTTGCACCCAGCCTGGAAGATGGCCGTTGTGGACTTCTAAGATGCTAGTTTCAGCCCACAGAACCTGACCCCACCCTCAAAGCACCACTGGGACCCCTCACAGCTTCTCCGTCAAGCCGCCGGCATTCTGCAGCAGCTGGCCCCCTGCAAATCCCTGCAAGAGCACCCCCAAGGAGGAAGACACAGCCGGCGGGTGACAAGGACACGCTGACAGTCACCCCACTTGGTGGCCACTGCCCGAAGTACATTCCAGAATGTATGGGGTTGGATCACTCACCTCCACCCCAGAATAGGATGGCCTGGCCTAGTCACAACTTCCAGATAAACAGTCTGAGAAGAAAATTTTTAAAAACCCCTCATTCTGTCAAACGTCTGCAGGATGCAAAATACTAGAATCAACCCTATTTACAACATGACCTAAGTACCTAGAAATTAGCAGTGTGGTCCAAGAATCTGATCCTAAAATACAAGAACAAAACACTAAATAAACACAACCTCTCTACCCCCACAAATACCATGAGGAACAAAGTTGCCCTGAGCTGTCTGGAAATGTGCAAGGAGAGGGTTTGCTTCTAAGTCTCCAGCAAGGCGCTGTGGGGCCTCCAAGAGGCCAGCTTCCTTCCCCAGCCTTCAGACCTGAAGCCGGGAATGCGGGTCGTGGTCTAGAGGCACCAGGGAGGTGACCCACCGGCGGCAGCAGCCAGAACAAGGGAGCCTGGTCAGCAGACAGCCCAGGACAAGGCCAACCGCCTGCACAGGGACGGACAACATCGCCAGGCCTCACCCCACATGGCTGCCCTGAGGGCCTCCGGCCACAGCAGCCAGGACCACCCCGTGAGCCCGCAGGCACCTGTTGAGGGACACACACTTGGAGGCGATGGTCACTCCAAGGGATCCAGCCCCCTGGCCTGGGGCACCTCCCCCAGTCTCGGTAGCCTGGGGCTGGCCGCCGACGTCACCCAGTACCAGCCCGTGTCTGGTCAGCTGGGACCCTGCACCATGGCCAGAGCTGTGCCAAGGTCTGGGCAACCTCCAAGGTTCTCCACTCGGGGAGTGTGACCCATTTTCTGTTTGAGTTATGACTTCAAGCCCTAAAATCCCTCTTCCCATAGACATGGAGAGAAACCCCCAACCAGCCAGTCCTTCCCTTCCAGAGATGGATGGAAAGATGAATGGATGGACAGTAGGAGGCCCGGCCACTCTCCCCACAGGCTGGGTCCTGCCCTCTTTCCTGCTCCCCACAGGCACTGGAGGAGGGGTGGGGATGACAGGGCTTCTCAGGGGTCCTCCCCGGGATCCGGGGAGGGATCCCACACCCAGACTGGGCCCCTGGCCCCTCTTACCGGGCCTGCTGCTGGTCGGCCTCCACTCGACTGGCCTGGAACGAGAGAAGAGCCCCACGGTCACCAGGACACATGCCTCAGACGGCAGGTCGTTGCGGGGGGCGGAGGGGGGGGCGGGGCTTGTGGGGTGGGTGGAGGGGCCCCGGGAGAGGGGTGCTGACCTGGGCGTCCTGGGCCTGGCTGGCCTCCAGCAGGGCCTCGATGGAGCGGATCCTCTCCGTGAGCTGCGAGTTCTGCGCCCGGGCCTCATCCAGCTGCCCATGGAGACCACGCAGCTCCTCACACTTGCCCCTCACCTCAGCCTCGGAGGACTGCAGCTTGCCGTGCAGCTCTGCAGAAGGGGTGGCAGGTGGGTCAGGGGTGGGGGGTCACTGACACAGACGCTCCCAGGCTGCCCAGCACACACCCATGGGCTCGAGACACACGGCGCACCAGGGGCAGCCCACCAGCTAGCTGGTGGAGAGTCACCACCAGGCTTCTGCACACCAGGGGACAACAAAGTGCCCCCACCACTTGGCAAAGATGGGATCTGAACGGGTGTCTGCTGCAGAGTCTAAACTCTGCTCCTGGGAGATCGGCTCACATTGCTGAGACAAAGGCGGGAGCTCCTGGCGTGTCCTTTCCCCTTGGCGACCTCCACAACATCCCACCATGGCTCAGAATGCCAGCCACGTTCATCTGACTCTGCACAGCCCCTGGCCCGAGGCTCGCCCCACACACACAGGGCTATGCTGAAGGTGTCCTCCTCCCCACCCCTCACTCATCTCTGAGGCCTGGGGATCCACATCCACTGCTGGCCCAATCCTCTGGGCGCCTCTGTGGCTGCCTGGCCCAGCCCTGGTCCCCGGGCCATTCTGCGCCTCGGTCCTTTCTTGGGCCAGAGCCGGAGCATCCGGAAGGACAAGTGGGGTTGGTCCCTCCACCCCCACCCACACTCCCAGCCCTCATCACTCCACAGGATGGTCACCTGGGCCTGCCTGTCTGCCCCCACACTGGCCACTGCTGCCATCTCCAGCCTTGCGCGCCGACCTCCTCGGTCTGTTTCTTGTACAGTCCAAGTTCAAGTTTGTCCCCATTCCTCAGGGGCTCTGTGCCGGGCATTTCTGCCCTTTCCTGGCCTTTGTGAGGCAGACCTCTTCCAGTCATCCAGACCTCTCTCCCCAGAGGCCTCCCCTGACCACCTGAAGCTACACCAGGCCCATCACAGCAGGGGGTGGCAGCCCAGAACCCTGAGCCATCCCAGCCTATAGCCTGCTTTTGTCAATAGAGCTTTCCTGGCCCACGGCCAAGCCTGTCTGTCCTGGGCTATGTGGGCACTGTGGCAGCAGAGCTGAGCAGCTGTGACAAACACCATCTGGCCTACAAAGCCGAGATCACTACTGCGTGGCCCTTCACAGACATAACTGGCCGCTCCTAGGACCTGCTCCAGGTCACAGCGGCCACTTGGAAGTCTGTCGAGCACAAGGCTGTGCAACCTGGTCACTAGACCGCCTGCCCTGCCTCTCCAGGGGCCCTCAGTGCCCTGGGGGTCTCACCACCTCCTGAGGGGGCAGGTGCCCTGAGAGCATGGGGGACCATGACCCACTTCCAGACCTGGCCCTGGGCCTTACTGAGCTGGAGGAAGGAGAAGGCCAGCGGCAGCCCTCGTGGCAGCGTCTTCCACCCGAGCCCACCTCCCATATCCAGCCCCCACGGCCAGTCCTCCAGACCCCAGGCCTGATCCCAAGCACCCCCGTGTGTCCCCCGACAGGTGCAGGAGTCTAGGGTCCCAGGTGTTCTTGCCCCACGGGGCTGGCCCCCTACCGCCCTCACCTGCCATCTGCTGCTGCTGCTCCCGGGCCTTCTCGGCGTCTGCCCGGAGGCTGGCGTGGCTGCTCTGCGCGCGGCACAGCTCCCGGCTGACCTCGTCCAGGCGCTTCTGCAGGGCCTCCTCGCTCTCCTTGTGAGATGCCTGGGGACCAGCCGAGGGAAGGGGGCTGTGAGCGTGTGAGCGGGAGGCTGGACTCTCTCGGCTCTGCCGTCCAGAGCTCTTCACTCCCTGCCGCCCCGTACCGACGAAGCAGAAAAGCTGCCTAGATATCTGGGTCAGTTCACCCCCTAGACAAGGCCAGGGAGCCATCCTGACCCCTGAAGAGTGGGCACCCACGGAAGACGCTGCAGATGAGACCAATAGTCGCCCCATCTTCACCTGAGTGGGACCTGGGAATGGTCACAGCTGCTGAGTGTTTCTGGGCAAGGTGCTGTCGAGGCGCCCATGTGTCAGCATGGTGAGTCCCGGCCACCCCAAGACACAGGTACCACCATCACACCCACGTTACAGGTGGAAAAACCGGGGCCTCAGGGTCAACACTGTGGGGACTCTGTGTGACTGAGGATGGCAAGACTGAGCAGGAGGAGATGCGCAGAGCCTGGGGCTTCCTGACAAGAGTGACGATGACAACTTGGAACCGGAGGGGTGGCTCCAGCCCTGGGAGCATCGGGACCACCCAAGGGCTTTCAGAGCACACGCACCAGGCTCTCCCTAGGGGTCCTAGTCCCATCTCACTAGGGCCAGACCCACTTTACACCAAACTACCCACCTCAATTCCACCCAAACAATCCCCCTGTTTATCTGTGCCTGTCCTGGGTCCCCTGCGCACATAGCAGTCTCAAAAGAACCTTCTAGTCCTTTCCGTGACACAGTACAACGTGCTACAGCCGAGCTTCAGCGACGAGCAGAAACAGGAGCCAAGCCGTGGGGGTCTCCTGGGTTCATGTGTTCTCCCCAAGAAGTCACACACACAGAGGGGTGACAACTGCCCCGAGACAGGCTGGCCGGGGGATGTGGGGCTCATTCGGCTGACAGGGAGCTGCCCGGTGCCCTGTGGGGGTTCCTCCCTTCAGGGAACGGGTGTCCCCCTGGGTAACTATGAGCTCCCAGGCCACACTCAGGGCTGAGAAGGGAAGAAGCCCCACCGGGTGCTGAAGCCAGAGGCTGTGCGGGGACCTGTGATGACACAGGGTGGGTGACTGCCTGGGGGCTCGTGTCCTGGCTCCAAGTGAACTGGGGGGCCTTGCTTAACTCTTTGCCTCCCGTCCCTTCTGGAGAAATGGCACATAATACCAGTATCTACCCCATGGGGTTACAAGGAAAATTAGCTGAGAATTAACACTGGTGCGTGTTTAGAACAAATGCCAAGCACATAGATGGCGCCCACTTGACGCTGACCAGGCATCACCAGTAACAAGACCAAGGCTGAGGGTTCCAGTCCCAGCCCTGCCTGGGTCTCCGGCAGCCACAGTCACAGCTGAGGACAGACGACCCCAGGTGGCCGGATGGGCCAGGCGGAGAGGCTTGGTGGGCAGGATACACGGGCACGAGGGGTGCCGCCGCCCCTCACCTGCAACTGCAGGACCTGTTTCTCCACGGCGGCCGCCTTGGCCTCCAGGGCCTTGCGCTGCTGCTCCTCCTGCCGCACGGCCTCCGACTTTTCCACCAGCTCCTTGCTGACCTTGCCCAGCTCCTGCCGGAGCTTGGCCAGCTCTGTATTCTGCCTGCAAGACAGTCACCAGCCCCCAGAATGACGGAGAGGAGAGGGCTGAGTCGGCTCCCGTGTACCCTGAGAGCTGCCCAGGGTGATGGGGACAGATGGCCCTGAGCCATCCTCTGGGGCCCCAGCTCTTTCTTAAGTCGTTGCCCGAGTCTTGGACCCCACCCTGCTGAAGCCCCTCTATATCATTAGCCACATGGGGTGAGATGTGTTTTGTTGAAAATGGTATTTCACGAGCAGGGTGGGTGGGGTGGCTCAGTGAGAGCCAAGAGCAACACGGGCCTGAAAGCAGCCCACAGAGCCAACAGCAGCGGCTGATTCCTCACGGCTGATCTGGGCCCAGACGAGCCCTGGGAGACAGGTGGACGAGCCTCTCCACCCCGAGGGCAGGGCCGCTGGCGGGCTCAAGTCCACACACAGGACTCATTGGCCAGAGGGACCACGACCAGGCCGGGAGGCCACACAAAGCGGGAGGCTGTGCCATTTTACAGAAGAGACCCCTCAGTGCTGCACAGAAGCTGGGTCTCAGGACCAGGCAGGCAGTCCGGGGGGGCAGGTCCAGGCCCACCTTTCCCAGCGTGAGGAGGTTGTCAGCCTGCCACCTCCTTCCCTGGCACCTCCTCACGGCAGGACTGACTGTCCAGCCAGCGACAGTGACAGACCAGGTGAAGTGGACAGACAAAACTGTCCCCCAACCCTGGGAGGCAAGAAACCTGGCCAAGACCAGCTCTGCTCTGCTGACTGGGGGGCACAGACATGGCCCCCAGCCCCCGGGGCTGCGGTGGGAGGCCAACTGGCGGGCTCTGGGAGCCAAGTGCAGCTTGGGGTGCATGCAGGGCTTACTTGCTCTCCACCTGGCTCGTGGCCTGGTTCAAGGCGTCCCTCAGGATGGAGTTCTCCTGCTGCAAGCGGGCCAGCTGCGCACTGGGGCCATTCTCCAGCTGCTCCTGCAGTGTCCGGATCTAAAAGGGCATCCGAGGGGCATCAGAGCCTCGCAAGGACAGCCACTTCAGGAGCAAGGTCGGCAAGCTCCCAGCTCGCAGACAAAAGCACCTAGCAGAGAGCTTAGCCCAAAGCCCAGGCGTGCTGGTTCACTCGGCTGCTGACCAAGGTCCTGAGACAGCACAGAGCCCACAGCCACCCCGAGGACGCCTGTTTCCTACTCTCTGACCCCCTGGGCGCAGCCCCTGCCACCCCAGGGGGATAGAGGAGACAGTGCAAGGCTCCAAGTCCTCAGGCCAGAGCTGGCCAGGCCCTCCGCACTGGGACCGTGCAGATTTCAGGCCCCTTGTTTTGCTGGGTCCTCCCAATCTCGTAGGGAGAAGGCAGAGCTAGCAGGACTCCAGGGTCATGGAGAAGCTGCGAACTTGACCCACAGGCCCCCAGAGTAAGGGATGGTCATGTCCCAACATGACCACTTGGGACCAGAGTATTTTCAGAAAGTGCTCTTTAAACGCATGCACGTCTCACCAGCCAGAGAGAACAGCCCCTTGCCCCGCCCCCAGCCCCCAACAAACCAGGCTGGGAGGACCCGCCCCGTGACTGTGCCCACCTTGCCCTGCAGCTGCTGCACCTCCTTCACGTGCTCCCGGTAGCTGGCCTGCATGCGCGCCTGCACGGCCGTGATCTCCTGCTCCCGGGCTACCAGCTGCTTCTTCACTTTGGCCTCCCCAGCGGCTGCCTTGGCCTTTTCTGCTGCCAGCTCCTGGAGAAAGCAGAGGGCAGGGAGGTAGGAGTTCATCAGGTGAAACCAAGGCCAGCACCACCCAGAGCATTTGATAAGCCCCCCACTCCGGCTGTCTGTCCATCCATCCCCCACAAAACACACCATCCCCCCTGGCTTGGAGCCAAGGCCCTAATTCAGGACAGAAACTCGGACTCCTTGTGAATGAAAGGATCCAGGGCTCAGGGCCCAGGGTGCCGTGAGGCCCCGGCCGCCTCCCTGCACCTGCTGCCCCGCAGAGAGGCTGGGCACGGAGAGGAGACGACAGCCACACACAGCACTTTGCTGGGAAAGCACGGCTGTCACAAGACAAGGGGTGTTGCCAGCCCCTCAGGGACCCGGGCTTCCTCCCCAGGAGAGACGAGGGCAAAAAAACCCCAGGTGAGCTGTGACAGGAGCAGCCATGTGCCAACTGCCCCTGAGCAAGACCCCTACCCCGTGTCGGGGTGGCCCAGACCCCCAAGACTGGAGCTCATGGGCACACCCAGGCTCTTGGAGTCCTGGGTCTTCACTGGCCCTAGACCCCGGCCCCACCTTGTTGAGCTCCCGCAGCTTGCTCTTGGCGACGGCTGCATCCTCCTGCTCTGTGGCCAGCAGCTTCTCCTTCTCTTCCAACTGGCGTTTCAGAATCACTACGGGGTCGCCCTTCTGAGTGGCCTGGAGAGGCCCACAGAGCCACATTTAACAGGAGGCACGCAGATGCGGGGTTTGAGCCCCAGTCCAGCCCTCAAACCCTGACCCACGAGCAGAGCCCTGGCTGGATGGTGTAGGAGTGGTTCCTTGCCAACCACACACACACACGGAGGGGAGGTCCCACCTCAGCTGCCCGGCCCGTCAGGCCTCGGGCCCGCGGGTGCAGGAGCTGCTTGAACCCAAAGCTCTGGACCCCGGGGGCAGTTGTGGGGAGCATGGCGTTTCCCTAACCCAGGTTGATGGTGGTCAGGGCCTCTCCCTGGCCTGCTGGAGGCTATTGGCCATCGTTCCCGGCTCAGTGCCCAGCCCTGAGCGGCTGTGTGGGGCCAGCTGAAGTGTGGAGGCTGGGCTGGGGGTGGGGAGGGTGTATTCTGGGTGTACTGGCCTGAGGCCAGGCCTCTCTTGTGGAGGGGTGTGGTCAGCATGACATCCAGCCACTCAAGCCCAGGAGACGGACAGAAGCTCACTGAGCAAAGAGCTCCTGTGACCCCAAGGCCCGTCTCCCCTCAGCGGGGGCCAGGGCTGAAAGAACCCAGTGGCCTTGGGACAGGGACCACCAGGCTGGCTTTCAGAACACTCCCCAGACATCTCTCACCTCCGAGGCACCACAAAATCCTCTAGCAAAATTACCTATGATGCAGGCTCTGTGTAAGGAACAAACGTGCCCCACAGCACTTCCTGGGGGCAGCTCGTGGCCTCTGCACCAGAGAGGGAAAATCCAGACAGGCAAGCATCTTCCCTCCTGCCCCCAAGCCCTGGCCACAAACCAGTGGGCCAGCTCCTGCGCCCGCCTTGATGCCCCTCCTGTAGTGGCAGCTGGGCTGACTCACCCAGCCATCCCAGGAAGGGGCAGCGAGGAGGCAGGTGGAGGGGTTTCAAGGACCTTCTGTGCAGCTGGACAAGCCCCAGGGAGGCCGGGGCCCTGGGACCACGTTGGGTGTGGGGGTGGCCCCTGGACAGCTGCCTGCAGCTGCAGTGGCACCAAATGTGGCAGGGGGGCCCACCTTGTGCCACGTGTCCTGCACGATGCCCGCCTTGTCGGCCAGAATCTCCATGAGCCGCTGGGCCTCTCCCTCGCTGAGCACCATGCTTCCAACAGCGGAGACCAGCGTCTTGTAGGGCAAGTGTAGAGTGCCATTGGCATCTGGGGGCCCTGTGGATGGAGGGGAGGGTGGGCATCACACACGGGCACAACAGCCAAGCCCAGCATACCCCGGAGCAGGAGCCAGTTGGGGTCCTGCCCAGACAGCACAGAGATGGTCCCCAGTAGAGAAACACTGAGCGTCCCTGGGCTGGAGGAAACAACCCCTGACCTTTTCATCATCAGGAGCAGACGTGGGCAAGGCACACTCTCCCCAGCCAACGGCCCGGTCCAGCTCGGGCTCTCACCACCCAGAGAGGCTCACAGCCCTGCCAAGACCGCCCACCCACTCCGTGGCTCTCGGGTCCAGACTGACCAGCGAGCCCATCAGCCCGACGGCTGCAGCCCCACACTGAGGAGGAAGCCACCTCCCACGTGTCCCGGTCCAGACCCTCTATTTGCAGCTCTCCCCGGATGAAGAGTAAGGCAGGTTCCAGGAGGGATGGCTGGGCCAGCCTCATCCAGGCCTGGCCACCTGCTGGGCTGGGAGCACCTGACCTGTTAGAGGACACAGTGCCAGGTGCCAACAGCCAGCTGTCACCCCTGGATACCCCCAACATCCCTACAAGAGCTCCGCTTTCTCACAGGCCCTCATGCAGCCCCAAAGGCAAGAGGGGGTGAACAGGGACGCCCCTGTTCTCATGCTGCGGCTCCAACCTGCCCTCGGCGGAAAACAGGGCCCCAAACGAGCCGAAACAAAGCAGAGTGGCTGCCTACAGCGGCACCTGCCGCCAAGCCCACCTCGCCGAGGATGAGCGAGGCGGAGGTTTCCATGGCAACACGAAATTCTCTGCCTGTCACAATATTTTCATCACACGTGAAAACACTTGGCAGAATGCCCTTGTAAAGGGGACGAGGGGGTGGGGGTGTGTGGTTGCTACAAGTACCTTCACTCAGAACTTCTTGACCCGCAAAGCTCGGGAATGAAAGATAACCAGACTAACATTCAGGCCTAGAGCTCAAGGTGTCATGGAAACTGGGGGTGGAGGGGTAGCGCCCTTCAGTCTTCACAGTTGTCACTGAAATATGTATGTTAAATAATTTTAATGGAGAACTTCTGCACCCAAGGGGCTTCCGTTGCGGCTCAGCTGGTAAAAAATCTGCCTGCAGTGCAGAGACCTGGGTTTGATCCCTGCGTTGGGAAGATCTCCTGGAGAAAGGAAAGGCTACCCACCCCAGTATTCTGCCTGGAGAATCCCACGAACAGTATAGTCCATGGGGTAGCAAAGAGTCGGGCACGACTGAGCACCTTTCACTTACTCACTCTGCACCCAAGAGACAGCTCGAGGACAGCTAAGCCCAGAGAGAAGGAACGAGTCGGATGAAGACCCCACAGTCAGCGCCTTGGTCTCTGGGCTTCCTCTCCTCTGGTCAGCTGGAAGCCCGATGTTCCTGCCTGGGTTCTCCAGAAGAGGGCGCCCACTGGGTCAGACCTGCCAGGACAGCCTGGCTGAGGCCGGCCACTCAAACCTCCTTCCTGCTCTCTGGACTCAGAGAGGCAGGCCTGCCCCTGAACTGCCCACACGCAGCCACCAGCCTCGCGGGCACCTGCCAGGGGGCTGGTGGTGGGAACAGGAGTGGTTCCCGGAGGGGCACACACCAGATTCTGAAACCTGGTATGAAAAGAAAGAATGTCAAGGATCTGCAATAATTTTTCATACTGATTGCAAGCTGAAGTGATACAGCATTTGGGGTAAACTGGGTTACGTGAAATACATCATTAAAGCGAATTCCATTTGTCTTTCGTTCACCTTTCTTAATGTGGCTCACAGTGTATTTCCACCGGACAGACTGGCTACTCTGTTCCAGCCTTGGGGACCCCAAGCACTGCCTGCCCCAGACTGCCTGTCTTCCCAGGCCCAGGAGTGGTCTGGGGAAGGGGACTCAGCAGCTGGACGATGCAGCTATGTGTCCATAAGGAACACCTCTCCCTTCACAGTGTCACCCCAGGGGTCTCACACGTGCGTCTCTTCTGGAGGGCCTGCTGCACAGACTGGGAGAGTGTCATCCTAATACATGTCTGTTAAAACTGTCTCACGTAATTACACTAAATTGTATTAGACTTCCTAATCAAACAAAGTAATACAAAACTTGTAAAGCTATGCAATAGTGAAGTTTACTTCCCCTTGCTCACCCCAACAGAAAATTTCACGGCCTTCTCCACCCCCATATAAATACTTCAAAATTATTTTCAGAGACGTCACGTTATATTTCTCCATTAAGGCTAAGGACGGTACCATTTCTAGTCTCCCCAAATCAGGGGAAGTAAAACTGAAAGAAAAGAACCGAGAAGCAGGAACCTGAGCCCCACGTGAGTGGCATTTATTTCTGGGTTTCAAGGTCTTCTGGCCAAACCCCCAGCCCTAAGCTCAAGCCCACAGGGGCCGGGGACTGGGTATGGGGGGCGGGCGGTGGGCGGCACACTGACCCACACATGGGACTAACATTCCTCCAGCAAACGTCCAAGGCTAGAAAGAATCCTTGGGGCTGGGAAATCTTAAGGCCCCGAGATAAATCTCTCGAAGACTCAACATCTGTTCTGTGAAGCCACGGGCCTCACCAAGACCATGTGGCCGTGAATTCCCTGAAGACAGGGGCAGCCAAGGCTTTGCGCACGATGGTGCATCTGAAATTCCAGGTGCGGACAGGCCGGAGGCCTAGGGGAGAAAGCCGGTGGCAGGAGGGCAAGGTCGCCAGGCAGGGCCAGTGTCTCATGGAGTCAGTTCAGGGCTGAACCTATCCACGGGCCGGTTTTAGTCTGCAGGTCTGCAGGCAGTGGGTACCCTGTCAGAACAAGGGCCCTGGAGCCCTGAGCTTGAATTCTGGCTCAACTCCTTGCCAGCTGGGCATCCTAGGGCAAGCGGCTTCACCTCTCTGCGCCGATTTCCTCATCCATGAGGAAGGGTGACAATCACTCCTCCCCCACACGACAGGTTAAATGGCAACGCGCTGGGCACAGGGAAAGCACCGCAGGGTCCATGAGCAGGGCCGGGCACACCCCAGACCCGGCCCCTCCCTGAGCAGACAGCACCCCAGGGGGGACTTGTTCCAAGGGGTCCCCTTCCTCTGCCCCCCGACGATCGCCACAGACAAGTCATGCCAAGCCAGCGCCATGGCCTGTGCCCCTTTAGCCCCTGCCTTGCACACAAGGTCACGGGGGCAGCATGTTTAGAAAAGCTAGGAGCCTGTGTCTCCTTGGGCCCTCAGCCCCGAAGCACACACCACTCGTATAACATGCACAAGCCTCAAATTCCAGAACTGCACTCCTGTCTGTGACCACGCTTGGAGGCTTAATCACCCAACATCACTCCAGTCCTGCAGAGGGCATGGAAGTCTCCCTCTCAGTGTCGACTGAGGGGTCCCTCGGGGAGAAGCCCGTGAATGGTCTCAGCCAATGGGCGCTCGGTGGGCTCCCCACGCTGCTTCGGTCCCTGGAAGCCCTGCCCTGCTCATGCCCGGCTCAGCCCATGACAGGGTGACGTCGGAGCTGCTCCAGGAACCGCACTTGCGACAGACAGCTGGGATCCAGCTGGGGTGGTCGCCAGGCCCCAGGATGGTCATCAGGATGTGCCAGCTCCATGCCGGCCGCTGCTGCAGGTTCCCTAAGCCCTGCCTAGGGGGTCTCCCAACACCAAGTATGCATCGACTATGTACCCTGCAGTCTGCAAAATGCAGGTGGGAGGGAAGGAGGCAGGAGAAGGAAGGAGACCCCAGGCACGGAATCAACAGAGCCCCAAGGACCCCTAGGGAGCGGCCATGGCAGCAACGCTGAGAGGGCTTTTATCGCAGGAGATG
This sequence comes from Bos taurus, assembly GCF_002263795.3. NCBI lineage: Eukaryota > Metazoa > Chordata > Mammalia > Artiodactyla > Bovidae > Bos > Bos taurus. The sequence goes on from NC_037340.1 coordinate 38,003,839, forward strand.
CTCATGCCAAATGCTCTGGGCAGAGAGCAGTGAGGGCTGGGGCTCCAGGAAGGGAGGGAGCAGCAAAGACAGGCACCAAAGGCGGCAGAGCAGAGGCAGGCAGGGCTACAGTGGGTCCCAGGCGTCACGGGCCCTGGGGATCCAGGTGTCACCTCGTGGGCAAGGGAGCATCACTTGGGAGTGAGCCGGGTCTGCACCTGAGGATGCCGGGGGACCAGGCAGGTCAGGGACGAATCCAGGCCAGGGGCTGAGCGTGCTTAGGAAACTGGGCGGCGACAGAGACCCCGTGTTAAGCCTGGGGCTCTGAGGGCGGGACACACGGTGCAGTGTCAGGGCGGGGGGAGGACATCCAGACCAGTCCCCAATGCCTCTGCACAGCTGTCACCCCAACTGTGTGGGTGGGGGGCCGTGCATGGTCCCCTGGACAGGAAGCCAGAGTCCAGCCTCGGGAAGCCCTCCAGGACATCCCCAGTCACCTGAGCCATACCCAGGCCACAGGCCCAGGCCCCCAGGAAGGGCCCCCTGCCCTCCTAGAAGCCAGCACTTCTCGACCAATCATGAGACTCAGAGACAAGACAAGCTCCTGACTCCCGCTGACCCCAAGGGCAGAGGGCGGCCCCCATTCAGAGTGGCCGGCAGGCCACCCATCTCCAGAAACAGGAAACTGAGCCAGCACCATCACGGCCCCCACCCCCCAGGAGCACGGACAGTGGCCGTGAAGGATTCTCCTGAGCCTTCAGGAAAGGGGTCCCCCCCAGGCCCTCAATGGAAGAGCCCCCAGATGCGGCAGAGGCGCAGCTGTGGCTCCGGCCGGGCTGAGACTATGGCAGTGGACGGGCCCTGGCAGCACAAAGATGGTCGACTGCAAGCCCGTCTCAGGCCAGAGCCCAGCACCACCCGGGCCGTCTGCCCTGACAGGGTGAGGGCCCTGCACGGTGGTGCACTGGCCCCGGGCACCTCGCATCTCGAGGGCACTGGAGCAAAGCACAAGTAATGTCGAGAGCAACCGTACCGGGGCCTCTGAGTCAGGCCTTCTCATCTGGTTAGAGACAAAAGTCATCTGCTGATAGACTGGGAGCTTGTCCATATAATGATGCCTCATGGAATTTTTTTTTTTTAATTCTACAAATTGAATGACTTTATTTTTCTCTTTATATACTTTTTGTTACCCCCACACCAATTTTAATAAAATCCATTTTAGATCTGAAAAAAAAAAAAAAGAACACATCACAGTATTTCTTTAAGAAATACAACCCTGGAGGACCTGTGGGCGAGATCCTTCCTCGGGCCTCAGACAGCCATGAGGTCTGACCTACGGCCGGCAGAAAGGACGGGGGACGGACAGCCTTGGGCCCCTGTCCCGGCAACGATGGGAGACCTGGTGCTGCCATGTGTGAGAGGGCTGACCAGGAATGACCGGAAAGCTCTGGAAGAACGTCTTCCAGCAGCTTCTCTAAGGCGTGACAGTGCCGCACTGACACGAGACTCGCCTCCCCAGGGGATGTTTTGTTCTTTTGAAAAAGAAGAAAAGGAAAAGTTGGGTTTGAAGAACTTACACAGAAAGTGAATTAAATAAAGGCTCATGAGCCGGTAGTTTTCTTCAGAGCTTCCGACCCTGAGAAACCGAGTTTAGTTTGAAAGAGAGGATCAAGCATGGTCTCACCAGCCCCCATATCCTGGGGAGAGGGGCGGGCGCAGATGGAGACCCAGGCCCAGGGTGCCTCACCCCCCCACCCCTTCTGGGAAATCTCAAAACAGACTTGAACTCTAGTTACTGCCGTCAGAGAACAGGCAGAGATACAAGCCCACCTTATAGAACGCTGGGGGATAAACGCATAGAAGGACCCCTGCCCTCACCCCAGGCTGGGGTGCAGCAGGACCCCGGGGTGCAGTTCCTGTCCAGTCATACAGCCTGAGATGGGGCCCTGCAGACTACACACACCTGGAGTGATGTTCTCCCGGCCACTTTGGGTCACAGAACACGGCTCCAGTCCTGCGTTTCCCGGGGTCTGGCAGCAGCAGGAGGCCTCTCACAACACGGAGTTGATGGCCCCAGGATGCAAAAACCTCCTTTCTCTCTCATCCGACCTTAGTGCCCACCGTCAGCTGGGTGCCCAGGGGTGGGGACACACTGAGAAGGACTGGCCGCTTCCTTCCTCACCCGGGGCCCCCAAAGAAGCAGGAGGCCCTCTCGCTGCTCAGAGGCCACTTGGGGTCCTGCGGTCAGGGCTGGGCTGCCTCTTGACACCCAAAGGGGTGCAAGCTCCACCATGGTCCAATGAGGGCCTGTTTCCTCAACTCATAGACCAATGTGGAATTTTTCTCTCCCACTAACAAGAATACATGTTATAGAAAAACTAGAAAGTGTAGATGGGTGAAGGGAAGAAAATAAGTCACTCACAGACCTCCCCTCAAAGACGGCCTTTCTCCCACGTAGACCTGTGAGCATATGACTCGTGGGGCCTAAGGGCATCTCCACCTCCCAGAGGCTGGCGGGGTCCAGCTGGTGTGGTCTCTGGCCCAGGGTTTAGGCCCAAGTCTGCAGGATGGATGGCATTTGGCATAAAGCCAGGGCACAGAGTCTAAGAGGAGGGTTCCCCAGGCGCCCTCCTGCCCCCCTCCCCGCCTCAGTGACACCCACAAACCAAGCCCCCTGGCAGCATAAGGGCTCAGGCCCAACTCAGAAGGTGCCTCCTGTCCAGCCCAAGCCCGTGTGTCCGGTTCAGGGGGCCTGGTCTGCGCCACGTTCACGTGGACGCAAGTCCAGGAGCTGGAGAGACAGTCCTGTCAAGAGGGTCCCAAAGCACAGCCACAGCCACACACTTCCTGGGCAAGAAGCTGCTTTCCTGACCAACGCAGACGCTAGCTGCGGTGACTCTCAAGACAGCAAACCAGGGGAGGCCTGGACGGTGCCACCAACGCTCGGGAGCTTCAATTCCAGAAATTTCTACTTCACAAGGATTCCATGAATTCCCTCTTCTCCAGACAGTGGCAAGAGAACCCAACTTTCTGTTTCATAACCAAGTGCTTTCCTCTAGTCCACACCTGGGTTCCTAATGGCCTCCAACGTTACCTGCATCTCCACACAGCCACGTGAGATGCTCACGTGGGCTCATCACTGAGGGGACCGTCCGCCGTGCCAGGCCTTTGGTGGGCAAGGTGGATGGGGCTGTCTCCCTAAGTTAAAAACGCACCTGCCTTCTGATGAAGCAGCAACACATCTAGGACCTGATGCTATGGAGACCCTCACCTGGTGGGACACGGACGTCACTGAGGCAGTTAATTTTAGCAGCAACAGAAGGGCTCACTGCTTCAGAGCATTTAAATACATTACATTATGCTCAGGCCATGGACGACAACACAGTCTATTCAGGACCATCCTTCTTCCTGACCTGCTGGCCTCGGGCCAGCACCCTATTGTCATTCCAACAGTTTGAGAAAGTGTTCACATATCAGTCAGAACCAGCCTTCCAACAGTCACTTAAAAATCTATTCAGTATTCTTACTTATTTTTCCCTCAAGAGGCGACTTTCAAGCCCATTGAAATTTTGGCAGGAAGAATAATAAACTACTAAGTAACCAGGGAGTGATAATCATTCTATCATGTATAATCTTTCTTGTCCTGAACCGCAGTATTTTTTCCTGTTCAAACTTCCTCTTATCCTACACCTCAGGTGAGCGGCTTTGTGGGTTCACACAGGTCAAAAGTTAGGTCTTCCTCCCAACAACGCTTTTTGTTACCTGCCAATTCTGCCTTCCTTTCTAATGTGAAGTTTCTGTTTCATACCTTATTTCAAATGTCCACGGCCTTACAGGGTCATGATGATCCCAGGAAGCTCTGATACAGGAGAAGCCAGAGAACAGACCAGCTCTCACCTACATCTCTGCCGTCTGCCTCCAGGGCCCTTGGCCCCGGGTCAGGTACAGCATTGCCTTGAAGACAGGGAAGTGTGCTCCCTCCACCCGTGGGGCCAGGGCCAAGGCTGAGTGGGTTTTTAAAGGGCCTGAGAGGTTGTCATGACCTGTGGGGCAAACGTAGGCTGGTCCCTGAACCTCACACAGAGCACAGTGTGGTCTGAGAGAATGTTCCCCCAGCAGAAAAGCGGATACAGCTTCAGAAAAAGACAAGAGAGGGGAGACAGCTACAAACAGAGGGCTTGCCTAACTTGGCAGAGACCCCAACATTTCAGGCCCCTAAGATGCCTCACCAAGACAAATGCAATTAATCTTCCGAGTTGACTAATGGCTAATCTAAGAAAGAAAGAAATCTAGCAAGAGAAAAAGAGAGAAAGGGGACGGAGGGAGCAAGGAAACACTGGACTACTCTATCAAGTGAGGGGTGGACATGAAACAGGAACTCACAGGTCGAGTTTCTACAGTGATCTGCTCTGAAAAGGTAATGGGAAATCCATGTTCTATGCATTATCTAACAACATGTGTATCTGATACATAATATCTATTTTAATGTTCTATAATGCTCCCTCCCACAACTGGGATGGGAGGTAGCAAAGAGGGAAACCTGGAAGGCAGGGGGTGTGGACACCACTGCTTCTTAGGAATAGCATCCTGCTGTCATTCACTCAATAAACATGGAGAAAAGAACAAAGCTATGCTAAAGCACCGCGGGAGGCAAGAATGCAGAACAGGCTGACAGAACGCTGCCAGACTTTCAAGAGAGACTGCAAGACACAGAACTGTTCTCGTTCTTGACAGTGTGGTAGAGGGAATCGTCACCTCTTCCGAACTCACACCTTTCCCCACTGGACTTCCTCTTGTTGACTCAGCCTCAGTCTCACAACTTGCTCTAGGCAACAGGACCCTGGTTTGAGAAGTGCCTTTTTACAGCTCTGCCACAACCATGAGAAGGTCCTCTGCCCTCGAGAGTCACTGATGCCTTGGCCTGGGCCCCAGAATGAACACGTGGAAGTTGACCCACAAGTCAACCTGTGGCAGGAGCCAAACTAGTTAGAGGTAACACAGACCAGTCAACTTCCACCCAAATCAACAGAAACATGAGCAAGAATGAATGACTGATGCTGCAGGGCCCTCAGTTCGGGGATGTTTGTTATGCAGCCTTGTTGTGGCAATAGCTGACTGATACAGATGGCTTCCCCACAGGGAATCTACAAGCCACTTAGAGACAGCTCGTCTCTCCACATTAATAAAGAAACCAAAGCTACTTACCAGGCTCACCCTTCTTCTTTGACCCAGACTTCTTCTTTGCAGGAGCCTCTTGCTTTGGTGCTTCCTGGCTCTGGACCATGTCTGCATTTTTGCCCTGGGTAGGAGCTGACTCTGCCTTTTTACCCTGATTGGCAGATGCATCCACCTTCTTGCCCTGGTTGGGGGACCCTTCTGACTTTTTGCCTTGGTTTGAAGTTCCCTCTGCCTTTTTCCCTTGATTTGGGGTCCCATCTGCTTTTTTCCCCTGGTTCGCAATACCCTCCACCTTTGTGCCCTGATTAGCAACTGAATCTGCCTTTTTGCCCTGATTCTGGCCTGCCTCCACTTTTCTGCCCTGGTTCTGGGCCCCCTCTGCCTTCTTGCCCTGGTTCTGGGCTCCCTCTGCCTTCTTGCCCTGGTTCTGGGCCCCCTCTGCCTTCTTGCCCTGATTGGGGGTCCCTTCTGCCTTCCTACCCTGGTTCTGGGCCCCCTCTGCCTTCTTGCCCTGGTTGGGGGTCCCGTCTGCTTTTTTACTCTGGTTTTGAACCACTTCTACCATTTTGCCCTGGTCCAGGGTACTCTGCTCTTTTCTGCCCTGATTCTGGTTCCCCTCTGCCTTTTTCCCCTGATTCTGGTTCCCCTCTGCTTTTTTGCCCTGGTTCTGGGCCCCCTCTGCTTTCTTGCCTTGGTTCTGGGCCCCCTCTGCCTTTCTGCCCTGGTTCTGGGCCCCCTCTGATTTCTTCCCTTGGTTCTGGCCCCCCTCTGCCTTTTTGCCCTGGTTGGGGGTTCCCTCTGATTTCTTTCCCTGGTTCTGGTTCCCCTCTGCCTTCTTGCCCTGGTTCTGGGCCCCCTCTACCTTCTTGCCCTGGTTCTGGGCCCCCTCTGCCTTCTTGCCCTGGTTGGGGGTTCCTTCTGCCTTCTTGCCTTGGTTCTGGGCCCCCTCTGATTTCTTGCCTTGGTTCTGGGCCCCTTCTGCCTTCTTGCCCTGATTTTGGGCCCCCTCTGCCTTCTTGCCTTGGTTCTGGGCCCCCTCTGCCTTCTTGCCTTGGTTCTGGGCCCCCTCTGCCTTCTTGCCTTGATTCTGGGCCCCCTCTGTCTTCTTGCCTTGGTTCTGGGCCCCCTCTACCTTCTTGCTCTGGTTGGGGGTCCCCTCTGATTTCTTGCCTTGGTTCTGGGCCCCCTCTGATTTCTTACCTTGGTTCTGGGCCCCCTCTGCCTTCTTGCCTTGGTTCTGGGCCCCCTCTCCCTTCTTGCCTTGGTTCTGGGCCCCCTCTGATTTCTTGCCCTGGTTCTGGGCCCCTTCTGCCTTCTTGCCCTGGTTCTGGGCACCCTCTACCTTCTTGCCCTGGTTCTGGGCCCCTTCTGCCTTCTTGCCCTGGTTCTGGGCACCCTCTACCTTCTTGCCCTGGTTCTGGGCCCCCTCTGCCTTCTTGCCTTGGTTCTGGGCCCCCTCTGATTTCTTGCCTTGGTTCTGGGCCCCCTCTGATTTCTTGCCTTGGTTCTGGGCGCCCTCTGCTTTCTTGCCTTGGTTCTGGGCCCCCTCTGCCTTCTTGCCTTGGTTCTGGGCCCCCTCTGCCTTCTTGCCTTGGTTCTGGGCGCCCTCTGCTTTTTTGCCTTGGTTCTGGGCGCCCTCTGCTTTCTTGCCTTGGTTCTGGGCGCCCTCTCCCTTCTTGCCTTGGTTCTGGGCCCCCTCTCCCTTCTTGCCTTGGTTCTGGGCACCCTCTCCCTTCTTGCCTTGGTTCTGGGCCCCCTCTCCCTTCTTGCCTTGGTTCTGGGCCCCCTCTCCCTTCTTGCCCTGTGTAGAGCTAGTAGCAGGGGCACTACCTTTGGCGCCCACTGGGGACACCACCACCATAGGCACCTCCTTGGGAGCAGCTTCCAAGATGGCAGCCTTTGAGGCAAGAACCTGGATGGAATTCACTACAGAGCTGACTGCTGGTTCCACCTTTGCCACTTTTTTCTCCTTCTTCTTTTTGTCCTTTGGGGAAGAAGCCAGCTTCTCTTGAGGCATGGCTGATACTGTGGCTACAGGGGCAGTGACCACAGGGGACTGGACTGAGGTTGGAGCCACCGCCACTGCAGGTGCCCACACTGGGTCCTTGGGGAGGATGGTCACTCCAGGGGTGGGCTCATGGTCAGGTATCTTCCCGTTGGGCTTCTCCTCCTTTTTCTTGGTCTTTCCTTTCTTCTCCACTGTCTTCTCCTTCTTCTTCTTCTCCACTTTCTGGTGGTTGGTCTTCGCCATTTCCTTGCGCTGGTTGGCCAGAGCTTCTTCATACGACGTCTCCTTCATGGAGAAGGTTGACACGAGGAAGATGCCGATGGCAGAAACAACCATGAATCCACCAAAGACCACAACCCCCAAGGTCTGAGTGTCGTAAATATCCATCCTGGCTGGTTTTCCTTTCACCTGCCAAATACATACACGGCAGTTACTTTCTGTAGAAACCGAGGCATTTGACAGTCACCGTCCCCACTCGCAGCACCTAACATATGGTTCCACTAATCCTTCAGACTGATAAAATCAAAGAAGAAACAAACCAGGCAATCTCTGCTGTCACCTGTTCTCCCTGCCCCCTCAGAAGTGAGCAACTTTTACACAAGCTGGGACACATGAAGCCATGGAGAGATGGCAGCAGGCAGCTCCATGACCAGGGCATGTGGCGCCCATGCAACTCAGGAGCCGTGACCCCAGGTCAAGATGTTCTCCACCACAGGGTCAAAGATGCACATGAACACAAGCACGGCCAGTGTTAGGTAACTGGAAGTGGTAAGGACTGTGTCAGAGTGCCAACTACATCAGGAGCAGGAGTCACCCGGTCACAGGTGATGACTGTAGAAACGTGAGCACTAGGTTGATGTATCTTTTGCCTTCTCATATCAGGACAGATTTTTCCCCTCCTCAACTCAAGTTGACTGATATTAAGAATACCATGTGAGTCAAATCAAACACAGCTGCTGGCTCTCGCTCACAGCATCCAGGCCAGCGGGTCTCATGAGCGCTCTTTCTCTGCTGCCCCCTTTTCCCCAGGCCTGATAAACACAAGTACCCACCCAGGGGCAGAGATGAGAACCTGCACATTACAATCCCAAAGGTGATCAACATGTGGTGAGGAAAATCGGAGCCTGTGAATCCGCACATTAGGAAACAGGAAATATCAGACCTCAGGTCTGAATTCCACATCCAGAGGCTGCAAAGAGGGAGGGGGACAGCGTCACCAGGTCCACTCCTCACCTTGGGGAGAGGACCCTTTGTCTGATGACACACTCCCAACCACGAGTATGAACTACCCTTCTCGCTGGCTGGGGACCAAAGTCCACAAGGTTGGAGGTGGCCAGGTCCACACCCAACAGCTGTCAGCCGGGCTATACCTGACTTCAGCGAGGAACTCCAAGGGGTCCGTTTCTTGGATACACTCAACGTTTACCAACTAATTTTGCTGCTGGTATCATAGTTCCAGTGCCCTGACCTGGGGTCAGACCTGACCTGCTGACCCAGGAGGACCAGCAGTGCAGTAGCTATGGGAACGCGTGTGTGAGAGGCTGGGGGAGGGCAGGGGCAAAGGAGGAGAGCTAAGCGGTTCCCCAAATCTCTGGAGCTGGGATAGGCCAGGCCCAGGCTTCTCAGTGGCTTAAAATGAGATTTCTCTTCCTGTGCGAGTGGGGGCTTCTAAACAGCCATGGAATCCAAATTTTGACATTAGCGGGTTTGAGAGGAGGGACTGAGCTCAGCATCCTATTCTAAGGAAAATCACTCTCATTGTAGGAAAAACGTATGACTTTGCTGTCTTTCTACGAAACCCCTGCAGGAGGAGGGTGGACTATGTATGCCCTGCTCTCCAGGGCAGCACCTTCCTCAGGGGCAGCTGGACACTTACCTCTCCCAGATTGTTGCCGGGGGCTGCAGCTCTGGGTCAAACTCCACATCCTCGTCCACAAGCCCGAGGGGGCTCATGGAGCCTCCAGGTCTTGGGGCAGCGAGTTCTGACCTCTGGCCGTGGGTGCCACACACACAGAGGTCAGGAGCCTCCGGGACCACACTCACAGCTGAGTGCAAAAAGCCTGGAGGGAGGGGCCCAGGAGGTGGGAGGGTGGGGACAAGAAGCTGGAAGGTTCCACCATCCCCTTCTAATCCCTGCTGTTCGGTGGGCGTCCACAACTGAAATGCTGGGTCCTCACAAGGACCCCTCAGAACTCTGCCAACATGGACATGCTTCAGGTATGAGGCAATAGCATAATCATGACATCCATCCTATTCAGGTGACAAAAATCCTCCGACCTACTGTGCAGCACAGGAAACTCTACCCAATATCCAGGAAAAGAACCCGAGAAAGAGTGGATACAAAACCCCTCTGCAACACTCTTCTCCAGAGGCAGCACCTGGCCAGGGGCCCGGGTCATGCGGCTGCGGGTCTGCAAGCCCTGGGTCCCCAACGTGCCCTGGCAGGCAGGTCCCATGGAGGCCCTGGGCCCCCAGCCCCCAGGACAGGCATTGCCCTGCCCCATCTCAGCTCCCCCACCACTGCCACCCCCAATTTCATCCCCTTTCTAGCACCATGGATTCTGCAGCCGAGTGGTTTGGGCAGAAAAGCCATGGATGAAAAGCTGGCTTTGGCTCTCAAGTTAGGCAAACACAGGATACAAGATATTCTCTGTCGGGGGCAGAGTGGAGAGAAGCCAGCTGCGAGAGTATTTCCCTCTGCATGGGCAGACGGACATCTGAGGCCATCACTTCCTACGCTTCCAAATACACTCAAGGTCAGTCTTCGAGGTTAGCCTGCCAGGTGCTCCACACACAGTCAAAGGACCCTGGCAGAAACCTCCCACAAGGTTTTCCACTAGACTGTGCTGTGTGCCGTTGCATCCCGAGTGGGCTGACCACAGAGAATCTGTGCTGTCGATCCCAGAAACTTCTACGAAATGTACACGTTTATTTACAACGGCTGATCTGCTTAGTGTGTGAAGCAGAAGGCCAGCCAGCACAGGGAGCAGACGGCCGGCCCGAGGCTCAGGAACCACTCCCAGGCTCCATGGCTGAAACCCTGGGCCCACCTTGGAGGTGCTGAGGGCATGGCTTTCTTCCGCTCCTGGGAGTAAGGACTGGGGAACAGAGGTTGTGTGGACACCCCAAGCATGGACTACTGTTGCTGATTCACTCAGTCTGACCAGGCTAGTGCAGTTTAGCGAGGTCAGTCCAATCTGGCAACAGGGATTTGGGGTGGTTCTGCAAAAGGACTCTCAACAGCACTCCTGGGGCTGGGTCGTGTCACCACCCAGCTGTGCCATGGGGGGCCATGTGTGGGCACTCCGAGAAACTATAGCAGGGGGTGGGGAGGGGGGTGTCAAAGAGACCCAGCCCCATTTCCTGGGTGTAAGGTGACTTACCAGGAAGGCACAAAACTAAAACAGAATGACAACAGAATAGGGACATTAGCAGATATGACTGCATCATCAAGTATCTCAAATATACAGAAGATTAAGAAAAATACTCTGAACGTCCATTTATCCACCACCCAGGTTTAGCAAATCCAAACGTTTCCCCCATTTACTTTAGATAAACATTCAGTGTCTCATCTTTCCTTCCACAGAGGACCAACACCCAACGTACTCCCAAGCTCACCCATGGGTGCCCACCGGTCAAGCCCAGGACCACCCTGGCAAGGGCTGCATGGGACCAGCCCTGCGAGTGTCACTGGGCAACATTTTATCCTCCAGAACACACCATTGGCCCAGGGTGGGCACTGTGCCACCAGATGCTGCCAACTGCTCCCTGGGGCAACACGAGGCCCCATCCTCCCCTCACCCTCTAGACATGTCCCCGCCAGATGCCAGTGATGCTGGGCCTCCCACGGAGATGAGCATTTCACACTTCTCCTGTGATGTAGCCTGCTCACATGCTTGGCCTGTCTTCTGAAGGGCTGCCTTTTTCTTTGATTTATAGGTGTCCTTTACATAGCTTGGATATGAACCATTTGTTGTTTTCAATGTATCCAAGTCTGTGGAACTGACTCCTTGGGAAACACCCTGATGCTAGGAAAGACTGAGGGCAAGAAGAGACAGCGGTGGTAACAGAGGATGAGATGGTTGGACGGCATAACTGACTCAACAGACATGAGTTTGAGCAAACTCCAGGAGATGGTGAAGGACAGGGAAGCCTGGTGTGCTGCCGTCCATGGCGTTGTGCAAAGAGCTGACGTAACTTAGCAACTGAATAACAAGTCTTTGGTTTCATTTTCAACCATCTTGTTTTCACAGTGTTTTCTTGTATCACAGCTATTGCCTCAGAGTCTGGGGCTGCCCAGGTGGCACTAGTGGTAAAGAACCCACCTGCCAATGCAGGAGATGTAAGAGACGCAGGTTCAATTCCTGGGTCGGGAAGATCCCCTGGAGGAGGGCATGGCAACCCACTCCAGTATTCTTGCCTGGAGAATCCCATGGACAGGGGAGCCTGGTAGGCTACAGTCCATGGGGTTGCAAAGAGTTGGACACAACTGAGCGACTTAGCACACCAGCCACAGAGTCAAAGATAATCTGTTTCCTTTTTCTTTTAAGGAAAAAACTTTTGCTCTCCTTTCAATCTAAATAATCACTCAGTCGTGTAAAGAGGCAATGCACTCCCAGGGGCCAAAACTTGAAAGGCACAAAACAGCTGATACAGAGTGAAAACCTCCCTACACCCCTGCCTCAGCCACCCAGGTCCCAGCCACTGGGAGAGAAGCCCTTTACTGTTTTATTTTCTGCCACACACTTCAGAAAGCTTTTCGTAGTTTGGTTTAATCACCTGGGATTTACTCTGGCATATGACAGGAAACAGTGTCAGCTTCTCTCATGGCTTAAATTACCTGGCACCCCTTCTGAACTGGTCCACTCTCCTCCCTTCTCCTCCTTGCACAGTTGCCTCTGTGCCACCAGGTCTGATGGACTTACACTCTGTCCCACCTGCATACTTATCTGTGCCCAGCATCAATACCACATTTTGGCCCACACATCCCCTCCAAATCCCAATTCCATCGGGATTTTTGAAACAGACTGAATTTACAGATGAAGGTGGGGACAGCTGACTGTACACCATGGGAACTGTCACTGAACAGAGCGTGTAGCACTCCACTTATTTAAATATCCTTTTATATTATACTTGCAAAGAGCTTTAATGATCTCTATAGAAAGTCTTACACGTCTTTTTTGTTTTTAAGGTTATTGCTATTTTTAAGTGTACAAGAAAAAGATACCTTTTTCTATTTCTAGCTACAGGCATCCAGCAAAGTTATTCATATTTGCATGTGTGTTGTTTACCCAGATATTACGCTAAACTTTCCTCAAATACAGGAGTTTATGGATTCTCTTCAAGAAAAAAAAAAATCACCTATGAAAAAAGACAGCCGTTTCTTGCTTTCTAAGCCATATCATCGCATCTCTTTTTCTCATGTCCCTGAGCCCGGCAAGAACTCTGAGCAGGCTTGCTGGTCTTGTCGCTGAGTCTCCATTTCTGATGTGTCACTATTCGATGCTGTGTTGGTAGAAAACTTTTTATGAGTATCAGGTTAAGCTGTCTTATATTCCTAGTTACCTTTCCTTTTTAATAACTGGGCATTAAGTTTGAACAAGTGCTTTTTCTTTATCACTCGATATTTTCTCTAATCTGAAATGGGTTGAACTAAAATAACATACATTCTAGTGTTAACTCACAGATGGTTCTGAGTGTGTAGACACTTCTTGATGGTGAGTCTTTTCCTTCATAATCCCTCACTAGATTTGGTCTGTTGACATTTTTCTGGGGGATTCGGGGGGGTGAGCTCTCATGTGAGGGGAGGCAGAATCGTCCTCAGACTGTGCTTCCACAGTCTTGGCAGCAAGGTCGCCTCAGTCTCATAAGCTGAGGATCACCCCTTTCCCTCTGTTCTTTGCAGATTCAGAAGAAATGGCCTGTAAAACCGTCAGAGTCTGGTTTTTCGCGATCTGTTCCTGGAGGGGGAGGAGTGGGTATAGAGCTGCTTTTTTAAAAAATTGAAATATAGGTGCTGTATAAGATTATATAAGTTACAGATGTACATCATAGTGACTCACAATTTTTAAAGGTTTTTTAAGTATAAAGCTGCTCCATCCATAGTTATTATAAAAGATTGGTTATGCTCCCCATGTTGTACAATATACTTTTAGGGCTTGTTTTATTTCATTTTATTTTTGTAGCTTATTTTATACCTCTTAATCCCTTTTCCCTGTCCAGCCCCTCCCCCTTCCCATCCCCCCACTGGTAAACACTAATTTATTTCCTATTATCTGTGAATCTGCTTCTTTTTTGTTATATTCACTAGATCATTGTATTTTTTAGATTCCACATATAAGTGATAGCACGTGGTATTTTTCTTTCTGTCTGACTCATCTCACTTCACACAATACCCTCTAGGTCCAGCACCCTCTAGGTCCACCCATGTTGTGGCAAATGGCAAAATTTCATTCTTTTTCTAATGGCTGAGTAGTATTCCATCAGTATTTCACTATATATAATATACGCATCTGACATCTTCTTTATCCATTCACATGTCTGTGGACATGCATGTTGTTTCCCCTCTAGACTATTGTAAATACTGTTGCTAGGAACACTGGGGTGCATGTGTCTTTTTGAACTAGTGCTTTTGTTTTCCTTCTGATACATACCCAGGAGCAGAACTTCTGGGTCATATGGTTGTTCTATTTTTAGTTTTTTGAGGAACCTCTATACTCTTCTTTTCCACAGTGGCTGCACCAATTGACATCCCCACCAACTGTGTATGAAGGTTCCCTTTGGTAGAGAGCTGACTTTAACTGCTATTTCAATTTCAGTGATGATTCCAGGACCCGTTTATGGGTTTGTGATTCAGTCTACATAATTAATTTTCATCACTCCTTCTTCTAACTTTCATTGGTTCCTTCTGTTCTTTCTAACTGCTTGACATGAACATTTATAAACTTTCAGGGCTTTTTTTCTTTTTTCTTGTAGGAAACATTTAAGGTAATAAGTTTTCCTGTAAAGTACTACTGTAGCTTCATCCTCCAAGCTACAATGCACTATTTTCATCGGTGCTCAGTTTGAAGTATCTTCCAGTTCCCAAAAGACCTCTGACTCACCAAGTGGCAGCGTTAACTTAACATTCCTAACATTCTTAACATTTCTAACATGTGAGGGCTTTGAATTACCATCAACAATCCTAATTCAACTGCACTGTCCATCAGAGGATCCATTCTGTGTGATACAGGTCGAAGCTTTTACACTTGTAACCATGATCCAGGAAGATAACTTGACCCAGGACACATACATGCACCCTCTTATATGCACAATATGTATGAAAGTGAAAGTGAAGTTGCTCAGTCGTGTTCGACTCTTTGTGACCCCATGGACTGTAGCCTGCTAGGTTCCTCTGTCTATGAGATTCTCCAGGCAAAAATACTGGAGTGCGTTGCCACTTCCTTCTCCAACAGTACGTATGTTGCTGCTGCTGCTGCTGCTAAGTCGCTTCAGTCGTGTCTGACTCTGTGCGACCCCAGAGACGGCAGCCCACCAGGCTCCCCCGTCCCTGGGATTCTCCAGGCAAGAACACTGGAGTGGGTTGCCCTTGCCTTCTCCAATGCATGAAAGTGAAAAGTGAAGTCGCTCAGTCGTGTCCGACTCTTAGCGACCCCATGGACTGCAGCCCACCAGGCTCCTCCGCCCATGGGATTTTCCAGGCGAGAGTACTGGAGTGGGGTGCCATTGCCTTCTCCAACAGTATGTATATGAACATATAAATAATAAGACTTTCATGAAACAGTAACTCAATATTTGCATGTGTCATGCACTGGTATCTACTAAGCCATCAACATTTTTTTAAAGTTTTTCACAACAAATTAAATTGACTTTGAGGGTCATAACACGCTGGGCCTGCAGTCTGATAAAGCACTGGCTTGGATTATGGTGTTGGGGTGTTTTGCTAGATTGTGGTCAGCTTTTACGAACATGTCCTATGGCAAAGACTGCAGGCAGAAGGAGAAGGTGGTGGCAGAGGATGAGATGGCTGGATGGCATCACCGATTCAATGGATGTGAACTTGGGCAAACTCCAGGAGATGGTGAGGGACAGGGAGGTCTGGCGTGCTGCAGTCCATGAGGCTGCAAAGAGTCGGACTGAGAGTGACTGAACAACCACAATGTACCCTGTGGACTGAAGGCCGCATGTTCCAGTGTATAACCTTCTGTAGAACCCCATTCATTTTCTGTCAATTTAATCTAACAGCTATTGAGAGCTTTAAGAATCTCCCTCCATGAGCATGGATTTGTCAGTTTCTCCTGGGAATCTGTCAATCTGTGCTTTATTGGGAGGGCATCTTATTAGAATATAAAATCACCCTGCACACGTGAGGGGCTGCAGTCAGCGTCTCCTCCAGAACCGGGCGCCCTGCTGCCCACCCGCACCACTTCTCTGGCCTCTCCGGCGTCCTGCCTGGTGGCTCGGGGTGTCTGCCCTGGTGGTGTCTGTGTCAGCAGGCACGGGAGCCACCGGTGACACTGTCGCCAGAACAGGTCGGGCCGCCGTGTCCTCCTGCAGACTCGGCTCCCCTGACCTGCCTTCGTCACACCATTTGCTTCAGAAAGCTGAGTCAGGGTTTGGATCGTTCCCCAAGGCCACAGGCCCATTTCTGACGCTGGCGTTAGTGTATCAGTACAGGGAGCTCTGAGGATCTCCGTGGCCATGTGCTGTGTCCATCACTTGAAGTCAGTCTTGTGTTTGTTCGTTTGGGGTCAAGGAAGGTTTTGTCTTGAACAAAACTTATGAAGAAATGCACTGAAGGCGGAGCTCTCCTAGGCATGTTCACCCCTGTGCCCACTGTGGCTGTGACTCAGAGTGCAGAGCCACAGTCCTGAGCATTTGCCTTATTTTAAGTGTATGATGAAGACCCTTCTTCAGTCATTAAAGAATGTGTCTTTAATACGAAAAAAAAAAAAAACAAAAAAACTCAGAACTGTGACATCTTCCTAATAAAGTGTCTACTATTTTATCCTCTATTATAAAGTGATCCTCTTTATCCCTAATGATTTTTTTTCACTTCATTGTCTGATTATTTTAAAAGTTACATCAATTTCTGGGGAGGGTTAATATTGGCCTAGAATCATTTTCTGTTCTTCACTTCCAACCTTTCTGGGGTCATGTTTTAAGTGGAACTCTTAAAAATAGCATATAGCTGGATTTTATATTAAGACGAGCATGGCAATTTGTCTTTGTAACTGGTAGGTCCAGTTCATCAACATCTACTGTGATTTGCTGTGTATTTGGACTCATTTACACCTTCATCTTGTTATTCTTGTCTACAGTACTTTTTCTTTGCTTATTCCTCACTTATTTTCTTATTTTGCATTCCACTAGACATCTTGTCCTCTGCATTTGAAAGTTACACTCTTCTGCTTTTGTGTGTGTCTATGTGCAAGTGCTCTTTTAAAAAATTGTGATTAATAAAAAAAAAATGTGATTAAAATGCCTTTTCCCCTTACATTCTCTTAACACACACACCTGACAGCAGACACTTCCCAGCAAAGGGAGCGCCACAGAAGGCTTGGGTCTGGGGCCTCCATGAAGGGGGGTTCCTTTCCCCCCAAGCTGCTTCTCCCTCACACACACCTGGACCACCTGCAGGTACTCTGCAGTTCCAGACACTCATGCTTCTATTTCCCAAATGGTCCCCTGTCTGTCTGCTAGTCACTGCTTCCTGTGTCGCAGGCCTCCTGCATCTCTGAATCTCCCCAAAGCACATCCTTGACCACCTGGTTCATCAAGAATCTCCTCTTAGCAACATTCTCAGTTCTTGCAGCCCTGAAAGGATTTCTTTCCTTCACTGTCATTCACCATGAATGGTTAGCTGAGTACAGAATTCCATGCTGAGAGTTACTTACTCTCACCGCTTTGAAGATACTGTTTTATTTCTCTGGCTTTTTTTTTTTTTTGGTGGGGGGGAGGGGCGGACGTGCTTAGTATTAAAAGGCATGTTGTCAATTTATCATTTATAAGACCTTTTAAAAAAAAAGATCTCATTACTTTTAAGATCCATCTTTTGGGTTCTGAGGATTCAACAAAACCTTTAGGTATGTAGTTATTTTTAATCATCTAATTCAGGCTCACCATGCCTTCTCACGTTTCATGGGTTCTGGGAAGCAATGCTCCTGCTTTTCTTCAGTAACTCCTAACTGCACCTCAACCTCTGCCACCACTCAGGAGAGATCCTCGGACTTGTGTTCCACTTCACCGATTGTCTCTTCAGCTGAATCTAACCAGCTCTGTAATCAATCAGTCCTTTGAGGTTCTTTTTTTTTTTTTTTCCCCAAGTTTGCCTTGTTTTTTCCCTGGTGCTATTTTTTCCCCATTATTGGTTTTCAGTACTTTTATACCTCTTAATAGTGTCTCTGGGGGGATTTTATCAGTGGTAATCCTGTCTGGTCTGAATTTCAGGCTTGTCTCCAAAGAGCTATTTTATCTCTGCTTCAACAAGGCCTTAGGAGAAAGCAACAGTGAGGACAGAGTTTTAGCGGCAGCATCATCCCCAGCCAAACATTCCCAGCCTCTCCTGCCTCAGGACAAATCATCTTATCATCTCCATGCCACGCCCCACCCCAACCAGCAGCCCTTTTAGCGCAGGTTTTACACGGGAATATGGAGGAGATTCCGTTCCCCCAATACAGCTCCCACCTGGACGTAAAAGCCAAAGACCCAAGACCCAGACTCTGGATGATGACACCAGCTTACACCACAGGGCCAGCTTGCCTCCGTGTCCCTGCCACTTACCCCCTCCCAGGGGGCTTATGGCCTCTGGCAATCTCTTTTACTACCCTGCAAGCCCAGCTATACTTTTTAGAGAATGCTTATTTGGGCTTCTCCTGTGGCTCAGCCGGTAAAGAATCCATCTGCAAAGTGGGAGACCTGGGTTCCATCCTTGGGTTGGGAAGATCCCCTGGAGAAGGGAAAGGCTACCCACATCAGTATTCTGGTCTGGAGAATTCCAAGGACTGCACAGTCCATGGGGTCGCAAAGAGTCAGACACAGCTGAGCAACTTTCACTTTTGGAGAAGGAAATGGCAACACACTCCAGTACTCCTGCCTGGAAAACATGGACGGAGGAGCCTGGTAGGCTACAGTCAATGGGATCACAAAGAGCCGTACACGACTGAGCAACTTCACTTCCCTTATTAACTCCATCTAACATGAAATCTTCAGATCACCTCATCTTAAATTTTAAGGGCAACCTCTAATTCTTTTTTTTTTTTTTAAACCCAGAAAAACTAAGAGAAAAATCAGTAACTGAAAGATATATTCAGAAATAATCTATTT
Organism: Bos taurus; assembly: GCF_002263795.3. Lineage (NCBI taxonomy): Eukaryota > Metazoa > Chordata > Mammalia > Artiodactyla > Bovidae > Bos > Bos taurus. The sequence continues at coordinate 38,022,329 of NC_037340.1, forward strand.
CATGTTCTAAGAGGATGGAAATAACTGACTTCCTATTTTCAAGAAACAATGCTATTCATTTTAAAGAAAGCTAAAACACCAAAAATAGAACTGCACTCTATTCCAAGCCTTGGCTTATTCATTGGCCATTTCAGATTCAATTTCTTTGCCTAAGGAAAAATAAATAAATAAATAAACCACTGACATGTTTTTGTGTTTCTCCAAAATAATAGTCTTTGGAAAACTTAGGTACATAAATAGATCTAAATCTTCTTGCCTCATCAGTGAAGACCATACCCCACAAGGTAGGAATCAGGAACCCCGACTCCTCAAGACACACACAGGCTATTCAGACATGCAGAGTTCTTTCTGCAGCGGACACGGGGCTCCCAGGGAGTGGGATCAATGGTTTCCCACTGCGTTCAGTCTAACCCCAGCACATCCATGCTCCTGAGCATCTCTGAATGCAGGTTCTGTTAGGGGAAGCACACTGACTGAAACCGCCCACCCTGGCCAGGCCCTTTAGTAACCATTCACACAAGTTGTTTTATGACAGGAGATCCTGGTAAGGAATATGGAACTAAGCCACCACCATCCAAAAGAGTTCGGGAAAGGTCAAAAGGAGACACTGCGTGTCCGTCCTCTTCCCAGAATCCCTCTCGCTAGCATCCATCTTGGCTGAGCGATGCGTGCGCCACCAGGAAAGACTCTGAATTAGAATGATTGGCCAAAGACCACTCGGAAAACTAATCCCATCACTATAAAACCCAAGACTGCGAGCCATGTAGCAGAGCAGTTCTCCTGGGTTACGTTACCCTACTGCTCTCCACCCGGGTGCCCTTTCCCAATAAAATCTCTTGCTTTGTCAGCACGTTGTCTCCTCAGACAATTCTTTTCCGAGTGTCAGACAAGAGCCGGCTTTTGGGGCCCTGAAGGGGGGGCCTCCCCCTTCCTACAACAGTTCCACTAAACATCGGTCAGGCGGGAACCATATCGCAACAGCACAGGTACCTTGGTCGGGGAAGAGAACACATGCCATGCAGTCTTACTGGGGAAAGGTATTTTTTTTTGGTTTTTCCATTTTTACACTATTGCACACATTGCCTCTCTTAAGTTTCCTTCTCTGTTGCTGGTGACACTGACAAGTAATTGATCTCTGGTGATTCTTGCCCACCCCTCCACTCCAGGCAACCTTGCCTGTTTCTACTAAGAGTATAGATTAAAAAATTTTTCGACACATGTAAGCATATTGCCTGTAGATCCTGTTCCTTTCTTTCCCATCTTTCTATCTTCAGCTTCACTTTTCTTGAGTGTTGGCACAGGGCAGGACTGCCAACACTGTGCATGAGAGGAGTGTCAGCAAGCACCCCATTCTTTCTCATCTCAAAGTGAAATACCTGGGTGTCTTGCTATTTAGTGTGATGCTCAGTATAGAGCTCCTGAAGGCACCCCTTTCATCAGGTTCTTGGTTGTCTTCTTAGCTGTGTTGTTAAATTACGTTTTCCTAGAAATTGACTTATGTTGCTAAAAGTTGCAAAATCATTGCCACGTTGGGATGAAAAAAGATGTCTAGTATGTACAGTGTGGTGCAGCCTCCTCCCCTGGATCCTCCAGGTTCTAATAAACACTTAGGACACTGGTAGACTCTTACTGAGCACAAGTTGTTCATGAAAACCACTCATCTTTTCAATGTCACCACATCTGTAGTGAAGTCCCATTTGACACTCAATATTATTTTCCCTTTCCATGACCAGTTTTGCTTGATACGTGTCACCCTGACTTATCTTTTTTAAAAATGAAACTCTGGCTTTGTTGATCTTCTCTGCGAGCTTCTCCCGCATTTACAGCAAGGGGCTTCCTTTCTGCTGGGACAGCATTTGCTCGTGGGCAGAAATGCCATGGATAGCGGAGCCTGGTGGGCTACAGTCCTGGGGGTTGCAAGAATCAGACACGACTTAGCAACTAAAACACCACCACTGGTAAAATCTGACCCTTCCACAAGGCTTTTGCAAAGGCTCATCTTTGATGAAGAACTCCGCAGCCAAGGACTGCCACCTCTAGGACAGGGTGAGGGTGGCGGGAGGCAGGGACCTGTCATCAGGAGAAGTGGTAACTCAGCCTCACCTGGTTCCTTTCTGCAGTCAGCCACTGTGGACTACAGTCCAGGCTCTACAACGCTGGCAGGGGTACAACAGAGGACCAGCGCTGGGGGGAAGAGTGCACACTGTCAGTCATCAAAGTCAGGGGCAAGACTACACTTTATAATGTAATTTATTATATATCGTAACAGAAGCCCCAAGTTGGAAACTACCTGAGTGCCCCTCCAGAGTGACACATGGAGAACACACAATACAGGGATGACCCACCACAGCCCCAGAGCACGGACGGACCTCACGTTCACATGCATCGTCAAGTGGAGACCCAAAGAGCAACACGCGTGTGAGTCCATTCCCCCTGAGTTCACCTGGGGGCGGAGGGACCCGCGAGCTAAAGGTCAGGAGGGCAGTGACCCTCCAGGAGGGGCAACAGCTGAGGGGCACCAGATGAACTGCTGGGGGATCACATTTCTTAGTCTGCTGGTTAAACACGGTGCTGCCCCATGGACCTTTATTAAGCTGTAGACACAGTGGTGCCTTTTGCGATATTTGTATTTTACTTTAGTACAGAGTTTTACTTTAGTAAGGACTTTCTGGTGGCTCAGACGGTAAAGCGTCTGCCTACAATGCGGGAGACCCAGGTTCAATCCCTGAGTCGGGAAGATCTCCTGGAGAAGGAAATGGCAACCCCACTCCAGTATTCTTGCCTGGAAAATCCCATGGACAGAGGAATCTGGTAGGCTACAGTCCACGGGGTCGCAAAGAGTAGGACATGACTGAGCGACTTCACTTTAGTAAAGAGTTAATGCATATAAATATACGTATGCCAATGTGGTAGGAAAATAAGTCCAGGTGGCTCTGGAAGGAGCATCTCTGATGCCTTGCGGGTCTGTACCGGCTCAGCCACTCCTATACCACTCAGGTTGCTCACGTGCTCTGACCATGCAGCTCCCATGAGAGGGGAAGTGGAGACCAAGGTCCTGCGGGCGGGTACTTCCTGCCTTAACTCCCCACAGCCCATACTGTCCCTGGTGGCTTCTGACACCAGACTGCTAAGGCCTGGGGCTTCCAACCTAAGAGGGAAGAGGTGGCTGGGTCTGGCCATGGCTACTGCCGGCCCGTCCACGCCCCAACGTGTTGCTGAGACTGCCGGTTCGGCATCGGTCACCCAGTCACTCTCCTGTACTGACCCCCTCCCCCGATCACTGTGGTTACTACAAAATTCCCCACAGGATTATCTTTCTTTCTTATGACTACAACTGGTCTAGAATTCCTGGGAAATGAAAACATACTCAACAGAAACAAAGTTACCTTTAATTCCTATGCAGGGTGAGTCTTAATTAAAAAGGAAATCGGTTTTGCTACAGTTGAGTTGAACCTTTTAACCACTGAATGAAAAGTGCCAGGAAAACTTACCACCTGGGCTGAGGGCCAGAACCTGATCTCTCACGGTTCTGCGTGAAATGAGTGGGCCAGTTCCTCCCATCAGAAGGGGTCGGAGTCTAGGATCAACTGTTTCTCTGCCTAAAAGCAAAGGCAGGAGGAGACGAGGGCTGTGGACTCAGCCTGGAAGGGGCTACGACCAGCCCGACCCCCTGCTCAAGCACCCCCCTCTCAGCTCCCATGCCCCTGCCCCGAGGACGCACGGTTGGGGAGGCAGGAGGTTAGCCTCATCAAGCCCTTGTGCTCCTCGGCCCCACAGAGTTTGTCTAAAAGGAGCGGGGATGGAATGTCAGTTAGCCTCCTGCCACTAAGGAACACTCCTGCTCACAAAACATAAAATCCACCTCTTTTCAGAGGCAGCACATTGTTCAAACCAAAAAGAGTGTTTTGGCTCCTAGTAAGGGTACGTCACCGATATGCTCGGCTGCCCCACGAGCCAGTCTAACTCCTCAGCTAGGTCGGGAGGTAAGGATGCTCATGGCGAATTCTCCTCCCGGAACGAGCAGAGGCACCTGGGAAGGGCCCGGTCCAGCGAGGCCCCGCATGGGTGACAGACAGCGGAGAACAGGTGGCACCGAGGCCAATCTAATGGCCTGCAGGGCAGGGTGCTGGGGGGACAGCAGATGCCCGAGCCCTCTGCTGAGGGTCACTCCAGAGCCCTGGGCTCTGCTGACCAGAGGACGGCCCACGTGCGGCAGCGTGGCCACGAGTAACCATCAGCTCCCAGCAGGAGCCAGGCTGGAGGGAACCCCACCGTCACTTGGCTTTGGAATTTTATGTTTCATGTTTATATTTGATGCTTAAGCAATCCAGGCTACTTGAGATGGAATTATAATGCACTCACAGAACTCACGCACTAGAAAATCACCTCTCCATTAGCCTGGCAGGACAGGCATCTACCATACGTTGCTGTTCTAGGCGCCAGGGCTGCCCGGGGAAACCGAGCAGACACGTCCCTGCACTGGGAGAGCTTATGCTCCAGGAACAGAAGTGACAAAGTCAGTCACACATGCGACACATCAGGTGGTGATTGTGCAGAGAAGTGGGACAGCCCCATGAGCCGACCTGAGGACAGTAGGTAGAGTGGCCACGTGGCCGTCTGGGAACCAGTTCCCCTGGGAGAACCACAGTGCATGCAAAGGCCCTGAGGCCAGAGCACGCCCAGGAAACAGAGGGCAGCGGTGTGACCAGAGCGGAGGGTGGGGCCGGCAGTGCGGCAGAGGAAAGGCGGGGCCTTGGAGGGTCTTAATGCAGGGTGGCTCGACCTGCCCTGGGAACAGACCAGAAGGCGAGGGTGAAGACAGAGCAGGAAGACCATCCAGAGCCCGTGAAATACACCAGGGGATGAGGGTTCGGCACCCAGCCAGCCTGGGGGGGACGGGGTGAGTGGACAGAGCTGGTAGGTTTGCCGGCATGAAGAATACACGTATGAGAAAGCACGGAGTGAAGGATAAACCAAGGTGTGTGGCCTGGAAGATGGAGCCACCTGGCCTAGTTCCATTTTACATGAGGAGGAAACTGAAGCCCCGGGAAGGCAAAGTCATGTCCAAGGTCATACCACTTACTCTGGGGATTAGAACCCTTCCCCCGCCACCCCAAGCTGCAGCTCGGGGGAGACCCTGGTGGACTACTCCGGTCACAGGCAGATGCCCTCCGGCTTCTCTGAGCTCTCAGAGGCGGGAGCAGACAGTGCCCCCAGGGACCCAAGCAAGGTATAGTGAGGGGTGGGGGCTGGGAAAAGAGCACAGGCCCTGCTCAGGGAGGCGACTGCAGTCCACGGCTGCCACCAAGAAACAGATCCCGTGGGCCCAAAAATCCCCATTGTCCCCAAGAAAGCTCCAAAATCTAGATTTTTAACAACAGCTTCTCCAATTTTAAAAGGTGGCTCAGTGGTTTAGCAACATGGGGCTGGACAAACCTCATGTGCTGGCCAAGTGCCCTCCATGCAGGTGTGGCCCCAGCCAGGAACCAGTCTCAAGTCAGCCCGAAACACACCTGGTTCACTCACACCTCAGCCAGGGTCAGGGCACGACATTAAAGCCCTGAGTCTAAGATGGTCTTTTATTCCAACTTTGAGGCCAGCCGATGATGTTCACGATCACAATAGCTAGGTGATCACTTCCAGCATGGTCTCTCCGACCAACACGAAGGCAGCTGCCAGTCACTCTGGGATCTCTGTTAACTGGATTGATGCTGCTCTACGTGCAGTACTGACATGAGGCCGCTTGCTCAGAAAAATTCTCTCCAAATACTAACCAACAATCCTTTCGAAGTTACATGGAATATAACAGAGCGCGGCCAATAGCCAGGGCACACCTGATGCCAGTCAAGC